>NC_133393.1:20868182-23518865 GCF_047511655.1 Castor canadensis | reverse complement strand
CCTCCCACTCACTCTTTCTTCCTTCCAATCTGGTTTTGACTTTCTGCCAGCCTCCTTTTCTGTTTTGCTTAAGTGTTAAGGGCTTAAGCAGATACAGCTTAAGATCACTCGGTGGATATTCCCACCCAGTTAGAGTGGGACTCTAGACCACTTCTCAGTGGTGGATTGGAAGATCCAGTTCTTCTTTATGACATAAAATCTCTCCAGAAAGACAAAAAGGGAAGTGCAGAAGAAAAAGAAGTAATTGTGTCAATTAAATTCAAAAGAATAAAGAATAAATACCACGGTGAAAAATTAAAAAAAAAACACTTAATATTTCCATACCAGGAAATACCTGAGTAATATGATTTAAGTGCAGAGGAAGAATAAGTCTTAAGCTCACATGTGACCAGTGACTAGCATAATAAATTATGTCCTTGAAAAGACAATGGATGGATGAGCTTAACAAGTATGGAGTCTTCTCTATTTTTTCAGTATGAAAAGTGCCATGTGTGTAGTAATGGACATAAAAGTTGAAGTATATGATAGGAAGCCCTATTCTACCAACTCTTATGTATTTATTTCCTATGTTAGTGCATTTTTCATAAAAGGAATAGAAGGATATCAACTAACATTAAAGGAAGTTTTCCAGAAAAACACATACTGAATGAAAACTGTGCACCTACTTGAATAAACCCCTTCCTGTCATCAGCTTCATAAGGAAATGAAGGCAAATATTTGGAATACAAAAAAATTGAAATACAGAAGTAATGATGTGAGATGAAAATAGAATCAGAAGGGAATGGTGAAGTGGGTAATAATTATGGAAAGAATGTAATGTTAATGGTTTCTATAACCAAGAAATAGAGAGTCAAGTGTAGACCTCAGGAGAATATGGATGGGCCAAGGGATGATGGCATGCATGTGAAGAGGGAAGGAATGTTCAATACACCAAGAAAGCAGACACTTAAGGTTGGTAGAGTAAAGCACTGTCAAGATAATTTTACCACTTGTTTCCTGAAGTTCTTCTGAAAAATAAAGTGGGATAATCAAAATTAACATCATGGAAAAGAAGATTAAGAAGATTCAAACTTAATGAAAACTGCAAATGGTAAATGGAAACTTTAGGGCACACAAGCACATGCATATACAAACACAAAGTGGCTGAAAATTCACTTTTGATATGAAGTGAGAGTATAAGCAATAATAGGAAGGAATAAGGTTTTAGCTAGTTGAGATAAGGATAGCCACACAGGGAGGTGACTCACATTAATTTCCTGTGCATGTATGTCACCTTCTAGGTTACTTCTTGATCTAACCTTTTCTCTAGTTTCTGGTCGCCTTCTCCTATTAAGAAAGTGGTCTTTTCACCTAAAAATTAGCTAGCATTTGTTGCCCTTAACGCAGAGAAACTAAAGCAGATACCTTAAATGCAACTGAGGCCAATAGGAAAAGGGGAACAGGTACTAGAGAAAAGGTTAGATCAAAAAGAATTAACCTAGAAGGTAACACCCACGCACAGGAAATCAATGTGAGTCAATACCCTGTATACCTATCCTTATCTCAACCAGCAAAAACCCTTGTCCCTTCCTATTATTGCTTATACTCTCTCTTCAACAAAATTAGAAATAAGGGCAAAATAGTTTCTGCTGGGTATTGAGGGGGTGGGGGGGAGAGGGAGGGGGTGGAGTGGGTGGTGAGGGAGGGTGTGGGGGCAGTGGGGAGAAATGAAACAAGCCTTGTCTGCACATATGAATAATAAAAGAAAATAAAAAAGAAAGTGGTCTTTTAAGGTGGCATTAAAGTATTGTCAGGGCAATTTTAGCATTTGTTCCCTGAAGCACTTTTGAAAAATAAAGTGAATTTTTGAAATTAATATCATGGAAAAGAAGCTTAAGAAAATTCAATCTTAGTGAGAACTGCAAATGGTAAATGGAACCTCTAGGGCCACAAGCACACATACAGAAACACACAAAGTGGCTGAAAATTTGCTTTTGGTATGAATAAGAGTGTTAGAAAATGAAAGAAGAAGAAAAAGAAGAGAATTAAGTCATGGATAAAACCATTTGAGGAATATTAGCTCTTGTGAATACCATATTAATAGCTTCTAGTATATTTTAACATTATTTTGGCTTTTATTATGTAGTTTGTTATCTTTCATGTGTTCTTGATTCCCACTGAATTTTTAATGGCAATCCTCACTGTGGCAGCAATGTAGAATTAAGTCAACACACACTAATTTAGAGAATATGAACCATTGCTTCTGATGGAAATACAGTTAGATTCTTCAAAGTCTGTGGTGATATTTATGTTAACAGATCAATATATAACTTTGTTTTGTGTTTATTTCTATGGCAAGCATTTGGAAGACCGAAGAAGTCAATTTTTAAAATTTTCTGTCAATTTTTGGTGCAATGGGGTTTAAACTCATGGTTTCACATCTGCCACACAAGTGCTCTACTGCTTGGCACGTCTCCAGTGTTTTTTGTTCTGGTTATTGGACAGGGGCTCTTGCTTTATGCCCAGTCCAAAGTCCATTATTTGAAATCCAGAGAGAGATAGTGGACTTTCAGAAGGAGGACGAACAAAGAATGGCATGCAATGGAAGAGGAAGGGGTTGTCAGAGGGGAAAAGGCTCTATGGTTCAGGAGTAGGGTTTATTATAGAATATTTACCATTTCTTCTCTGAAGGTCTCCTGAAAAATAAAACAGAAACATCAACTTAAGTATCAGCGAGAACACTCATCAATAAAATTCAAATTTGTTGAAAAATAGGAATGCAAAGTTTAAGCTAATAGGATAATGACAAGGACACACACACAGTTACACACACAGAACACACACACCTACACACATACATACACACCATTCGCTGGAGTGCACATCTTTGTCTTAAATAATGATCTCTGGAAATGAAAGTGGAATGGGTGCTGGAGGAGAGACCTCTCACTGAAAAGAGACAACATCCTTTTATATTGCTCTGTTTCCTGAAAAAAGTACTAACATAGGAATTAAATCCATGAGAGGGCACAGAATAGGGTTTCCTGTGGAATAAACTGTGCCAACAAATTGTTTATCACTTGGACTGCCTTCCTCAAATTAAATCTTAATATCACAGGCAAAACAGGTACTCTAAAAGTGATGAGAAAGAATACAGTGAAGGAAGCAATCTGTCAACAACTCTGCGTACAAAATAGTTCTGTGATGCCTGCTACATGCATTAGAGCAATAGGTTTCTAAATTTCATTATGTCTGAAGAATTTTAAAGTACATGAGATCAGGAAAGATATTAAAATGCTACTGATTGCTTCTATGTTTTATGAAAACAATCTTTTTGGGAACATCCTAGAGCAATAGCTTCTTGTGCCATTCACACAAAAATTCAGATGACAAGAGTTGCATTATCAGTGATATTTCTTTCCTTTTCTTTTCCTTTCTTCCTTCCTTCTTTTCTTCCTCCCCTGATTCTTCTTTCCCTCCTTCCTTCTTTCCTTCTTTCTTCTCTCGCTCTCTCTCACCTCCAACCATCCTCCTTCCCTCCCTCACTTCCGTATTTCTTTTTCCTTTCCCTCCCTTTGTCTCACTCTTCCTTCTTTCCAATGTTGTTTGTATTTTCTGAGAGCCTGTTTTTCTGTTTTGCTTTAGTGTGAAGGGCTTAAGCAGATACAGCTTAAGATCACTCAGTGGATATTCCCAGCCATTCAATGGCCTGAGCAGTGGGAACTTTAGACCAGTTCTCAGTGGTGGATTGGAAGCTCGAGTTCTTCCTTATGACATAAAATCCCTCCAGAAAGACAAAACATAAAGCGGTAGAAAAAGAAATAATTGTGTCAATTAAATTTTTTTAAAAAAGAGTAACTACTATGGATGACAGTTTAATAAAAGAGAAAAAACCCATAATTTTTATATACCTTTTGAAACAACTGAGTAGTAAGGGCAGAGGAAGATTAAGTCTTAAGCTCACACCTGACCAGTGAATAGCATTATAATTTATGTCCTTGTAAAGACAATGAATGGATGAGCTTAACTCAACAAGTGTGGTGTCTTCTCTATTTTTTTTCAGTATTAAAAGTGCCATGTGCATAGTAATGTACATAAAAGTTGAAGTATATGATAGGAAGCCATATTCTAACCATTTTTATGGATTTATTTCCTATGTTAGTGCATTTTTCATAAAAGGAATAGGATATCAACTCACATTTTCTAGAAATGTTTTCTAGAAAACAAATATTGAATGAAAACTGTGCACATACTTGAGTAATCCCCTTCCTGTCATCAGCTTCATAAGCCAATGAAGGCAAATATTTGAATACAAAAAAAATTGAAATAAGAAGAAGTAATGACATGAGATGAAAACAGAATCAGAAAGGAATGGTGAAGAGGGCAACAGAAATGGAAAGAACCTCATGTGAGTGGTTTCCATAACCAAGAAATAGAGAGTCAAGTGTAGACCTCAGGAGAATATGGATGGCCCAGGGATTGCATGATCGTGAAGAGGGAAGGAATGTTCAATACATCAAGAAAGCAGTCATTTGAGGTGGGTAGAGTATCATAGTTTCCAGGTAATTTTACCATTTATTTCCTGAAGTTCTTCTGAAATTTAAGTGGAATAACCAAAATTAATATCATGGAAAAGAAGATTAAGAAAATTCAACCTTAATGAAAACTGCATTTGGTAAATGGAAACTCTAGGGCACACAAGCACACACTAAGTTAAAGAATATGAACCATTGCTTCTGATGGAAATACAGTTAGGTTCTTCAAAGTCTGTGGTGATATTTACATTAACAGATCAATATATAAATTTGTTTTGTGTTTATTTCTATGGCAACCATCTGAAAGAATGAAGAAGCCAATTTAAAATCTTTTCTTTTGTTTTTTGGTGCGATGGGGTTTAAATACAGGATTTCACTTTTGTCAAGGAGGTGTTCTACTGCTTGTCACTTCTCTAGTCCTTTTTATTCTGGTTATTTTGGACTGGGGCTTTTGCTTTTGACCCAAGCCAAAGTTCACTATCTAAAATCTGGAGCGAGATAGTGGACTTTCAAAAGAAGAGGAACCAAAGAATGGCATGCAATAGAAGAGGGAGGGGATGTCAGAGGGAAAATGTCTTGATGGTAAAGGAGAAATTGTTAGAGAATATTTACCAAGTCTTCTCTGAAGTTCTCCTGAAAAATAAAATAGAAACATCAACTTAAGTATCAGCGAGAACACTCATCAATAAAACTCAACTTTGTTGAAAAATGGGAAGGTAAAGTTTAAACTAATAGGATGATGACAAAGACACACACACAGACACACCCACAGATACACACACAGAACACACACATCTACACACATACATACACACCATTCACTGGAGTGCTCATCTTTGTCTTAAATAATGATCTCTGGAAATGAAAGTGGAATGGGTGCTGGAGGAGAGACCTCTCACTGAAAATAGACAACATTCTTTTATACTGCTCTGTTTCTTTCCTGAAAAAAGTACTAACATAGGAATTAAATCCATGAGAGGGGGTAGAAGAGGTCTTTATATGGAATAAATAGTGTTAACAAATTGTCTTTCACTTGGCCCATCTTCCTCAAATAAAATCTGAGTAACACAGACAAAACAGGTACTCTAAAAGCAATGATAAAATACACAGTGAAGGAACCAATCTGTCAGCAGCTGTGTATAAAGAATAGTCAGGTGATGCCTGCTACCTGCATCAGAGGGATAGGTTTCTAAATTGCACTATGTCCGAATAATTTTAAAGTGCATTATCAGGAGGGACATTAAAATGTATGTTTTTTATTGTGTATGAAAAAAAATCTTTTGGGAAACTCCTAGAGCAATAGCTTCTGTGTCATTCACACAAATTGTCAGATGTCAAGAAATGTATTATCAGTGAATTTTCTTTCCTTTCCTTTTCTTTCTTCCTTCTTTCCCTTCTCCCTTCTTTCTTTAGGACTTTCTTTTCTCTCTCTCTCTCTTTGCCCCAACATCCTTTCTTCCCTCCCTCTCTTCCTTGTTTCTTTCTCATTCCCTCCCTCCCTCCCACTCACTCTTTCTTCCTTCCAATCTGGTTTTGACTTTCTGCCAGCCTCCTTTTCTGTTTTGCTTAAGTGTTAAGGGCTTAAGCAGATACAGCTTAAGATCACTCGGTGGATATTCCCACCCAGTTAGAGTGGGACTCTAGACCACTTCTCAGTGGTGGATTGGAAGATCCAGTTCTTCTTTATGACATAAAATCTCTCCAGAAAGACAAAAAGGGAAGTGCAGAAGAAAAAGAAGTAATTGTGTCAATTAAATTCAAAAGAATAAAGAATAAATACCACGGTGAAAAATTAAAAAAAAAACACTTAATATTTCCATACCAGGAAATACCTGAGTAATATGATTTAAGTGCAGAGGAAGAATAAGTCTTAAGCTCACATGTGACCAGTGACTAGCATAATAAATTATGTCCTTGAAAAGACAATGGATGGATGAGCTTAACAAGTATGGAGTCTTCTCTATTTTTTCAGTATGAAAAGTGCCATGTGTGTAGTAATGGACATAAAAGTTGAAGTATATGATAGGAAGCCCTATTCTACCAACTCTTATGTATTTATTTCCTATGTTAGTGCATTTTTCATAAAAGGAATAGAAGGATATCAACTAACATTAAAGGAAGTTTTCCAGAAAACACATACTGAATGAAAACTGTGCACCTACTTGAATAAACCCCTTCCTGTCATCAGCTTCATAAGGAAATGAAGGCAAATATTTGGAATACAAAAAAATTGAAATACAGAAGTAATGATGTGAGATGAAAATAGAATCAGAAGGGAATGGTGAAGTGGGTAATAATTATGGAAAGAATGTAATGTTAATGGTTTCTATAACCAAGAAATAGAGAGTCAAGTGTAGACC
Organism: Castor canadensis; assembly: GCF_047511655.1. Lineage (NCBI taxonomy): Eukaryota > Metazoa > Chordata > Mammalia > Rodentia > Castoridae > Castor > Castor canadensis. Next base: position 23,511,991 of record NC_133393.1, on the reverse strand, counting down.
TCAGGAGAATATGGATGGGCCAAGGGATGATGGCATGCATGTGAAGAGGGAAGGAATGTTCAATACACCAAGAAAGCAGACACTTAAGGTTGGTAGAGTAAAGCACTGTCAAGATAATTTTACCACTTGTTTCCTGAAGTTCTTCTGAAAAATAAAGTGGGATAATCAAAATTAACATCATGGAAAAGAAGATTAAGAAGATTCAAACTTAATGAAAACTGCAAATGGTAAATGGAAACTTTAGGGCACACAAGCACATGCATATACAAACACAAAGTGGCTGAAAATTCACTTTTGATATGAAGTGAGAGTATAAGCAATAATAGGAAGGAATAAGGTTTTAGCTAGTTGAGATAAGGATAGCCACACAGGGAGGTGACTCACATTAATTTCCTGTGCATGTATGTCACCTTCTAGGTTACTTCTTGATCTAACCTTTTCTCTAGTTTCTGGTCGCCTTCTCCTATTAAGAAAGTGGTCTTTTCACCTAAAAATTAGCTAGCATTTGTTGCCCTTAACGCAGAGAAACTAAAGCAGATACCTTAAATGCAACTGAGGCCAATAGGAAAAGGGGAACAGGTACTAGAGAAAAGGTTAGATCAAAAAGAATTAACCTAGAAGGTAACACCCACGCACAGGAAATCAATGTGAGTCAATACCCTGTATACCTATCCTTATCTCAACCAGCAAAAACCCTTGTCCCTTCCTATTATTGCTTATACTCTCTCTTCAACAAAATTAGAAATAAGGGCAAAATAGTTTCTGCTGGGTATTGAGGGGGTGGGGGGGAGAGGGAGGGGGTGGAGTGGGTGGTGAGGGAGGGTGTGGGGGCAGTGGGGAGAAATGAAACAAGCCTTGTCTGCACATATGAATAATAAAAGAAAATAAAAAAGAAAGTGGTCTTTTAAGGTGGCATTAAAGTATTGTCAGGGCAATTTTAGCATTTGTTCCCTGAAGCACTTTTGAAAAATAAAGTGAATTTTTGAAATTAATATCATGGAAAAGAAGCTTAAGAAAATTCAATCTTAGTGAGAACTGCAAATGGTAAATGGAACCTCTAGGGCCACAAGCACACATACAGAAACACACAAAGTGGCTGAAAATTTGCTTTTGGTATGAATAAGAGTGTTAGAAAATGAAAGAAGAAGAAAAAGAAGAGAATTAAGTCATGGATAAAACCATTTGAGGAATATTAGCTCTTGTGAATACCATATTAATAGCTTCTAGTATATTTTAACATTATTTTGGCTTTTATTATGTAGTTTGTTATCTTTCATGTGTTCTTGATTCCCACTGAATTTTTAATGGCAATCCTCACTGTGGCAGCAATGTAGAATTAAGTCAACACACACTAATTTAGAGAATATGAACCATTGCTTCTGATGGAAATACAGTTAGATTCTTCAAAGTCTGTGGTGATATTTATGTTAACAGATCAATATATAACTTTGTTTTGTGTTTATTTCTATGGCAAGCATTTGGAAGACCGAAGAAGTCAATTTTTAAAATTTTCTGTCAATTTTTGGTGCAATGGGGTTTAAACTCATGGTTTCACATCTGCCACACAAGTGCTCTACTGCTTGGCACGTCTCCAGTGTTTTTTGTTCTGGTTATTGGACAGGGGCTCTTGCTTTATGCCCAGTCCAAAGTCCATTATTTGAAATCCAGAGAGAGATAGTGGACTTTCAGAAGGAGGACGAACAAAGAATGGCATGCAATGGAAGAGGAAGGGGTTGTCAGAGGGGAAAAGGCTCTATGGTTCAGGAGTAGGGTTTATTATAGAATATTTACCATTTCTTCTCTGAAGGTCTCCTGAAAAATAAAACAGAAACATCAACTTAAGTATCAGCGAGAACACTCATCAATAAAATTCAAATTTGTTGAAAAATAGGAATGCAAAGTTTAAGCTAATAGGATAATGACAAGGACACACACACAGTTACACACACAGAACACACACACCTACACACATACATACACACCATTCGCTGGAGTGCACATCTTTGTCTTAAATAATGATCTCTGGAAATGAAAGTGGAATGGGTGCTGGAGGAGAGACCTCTCACTGAAAAGAGACAACATCCTTTTATATTGCTCTGTTTCCTGAAAAAAGTACTAACATAGGAATTAAATCCATGAGAGGGCACAGAATAGGGTTTCCTGTGGAATAAACTGTGCCAACAAATTGTTTATCACTTGGACTGCCTTCCTCAAATTAAATCTTAATATCACAGGCAAAACAGGTACTCTAAAAGTGATGAGAAAGAATACAGTGAAGGAAGCAATCTGTCAACAACTCTGCGTACAAAATAGTTCTGTGATGCCTGCTACATGCATTAGAGCAATAGGTTTCTAAATTTCATTATGTCTGAAGAATTTTAAAGTACATGAGATCAGGAAAGATATTAAAATGCTACTGATTGCTTCTATGTTTTATGAAAACAATCTTTTTGGGAACATCCTAGAGCAATAGCTTCTTGTGCCATTCACACAAAAATTCAGATGACAAGAGTTGCATTATCAGTGATATTTCTTTCCTTTTCTTTTCCTTTCTTCCTTCCTTCTTTTCTTCCTCCCCTGATTCTTCTTTCCCTCCTTCCTTCTTTCCTTCTTTCTTCTCTCGCTCTCTCTCACCTCCAACCATCCTCCTTCCCTCCCTCACTTCCGTATTTCTTTTTCCTTTCCCTCCCTTTGTCTCACTCTTCCTTCTTTCCAATGTTGTTTGTATTTTCTGAGAGCCTGTTTTTCTGTTTTGCTTTAGTGTGAAGGGCTTAAGCAGATACAGCTTAAGATCACTCAGTGGATATTCCCAGCCATTCAATGGCCTGAGCAGTGGGAACTTTAGACCAGTTCTCAGTGGTGGATTGGAAGCTCGAGTTCTTCCTTATGACATAAAATCCCTCCAGAAAGACAAAACATAAAGCGGTAGAAAAAGAAATAATTGTGTCAATTAAATTTTTTTAAAAAAGAGTAACTACTATGGATGACAGTTTAATAAAAGAGAAAAAACCCATAATTTTTATATACCTTTTGAAACAACTGAGTAGTAAGGGCAGAGGAAGATTAAGTCTTAAGCTCACACCTGACCAGTGAATAGCATTATAATTTATGTCCTTGTAAAGACAATGAATGGATGAGCTTAACTCAACAAGTGTGGTGTCTTCTCTATTTTTTTTCAGTATTAAAAGTGCCATGTGCATAGTAATGTACATAAAAGTTGAAGTATATGATAGGAAGCCATATTCTAACCATTTTTATGGATTTATTTCCTATGTTAGTGCATTTTTCATAAAAGGAATAGGATATCAACTCACATTTTCTAGAAATGTTTTCTAGAAAACAAATATTGAATGAAAACTGTGCACATACTTGAGTAATCCCCTTCCTGTCATCAGCTTCATAAGCCAATGAAGGCAAATATTTGAATACAAAAAAAATTGAAATAAGAAGAAGTAATGACATGAGATGAAAACAGAATCAGAAAGGAATGGTGAAGAGGGCAACAGAAATGGAAAGAACCTCATGTGAGTGGTTTCCATAACCAAGAAATAGAGAGTCAAGTGTAGACCTCAGGAGAATATGGATGGCCCAGGGATTGCATGATCGTGAAGAGGGAAGGAATGTTCAATACATCAAGAAAGCAGTCATTTGAGGTGGGTAGAGTATCATAGTTTCCAGGTAATTTTACCATTTATTTCCTGAAGTTCTTCTGAAATTTAAGTGGAATAACCAAAATTAATATCATGGAAAAGAAGATTAAGAAAATTCAACCTTAATGAAAACTGCATTTGGTAAATGGAAACTCTAGGGCACACAAGCACACACTAAGTTAAAGAATATGAACCATTGCTTCTGATGGAAATACAGTTAGGTTCTTCAAAGTCTGTGGTGATATTTACATTAACAGATCAATATATAAATTTGTTTTGTGTTTATTTCTATGGCAACCATCTGAAAGAATGAAGAAGCCAATTTAAAATCTTTTCTTTTGTTTTTTGGTGCGATGGGGTTTAAATACAGGATTTCACTTTTGTCAAGGAGGTGTTCTACTACTTGTCACTTCTCTAGTCCTTTTTATTCTGGTTATTTTGGACTGGGGCTTTTGCTTTTGACCCAAGCCAAAGTTCACTATCTAAAATCTGGAGCGAGATAGTGGACTTTCAAAAGAAGAGGAACCAAAGAATGGCATGCAATAGAAGAGGGAGGGGATGTCAGAGGGAAAATGTCTTGATGGTAAAGGAGAAATTGTTAGAGAATATTTACCAAGTCTTCTCTGAAGTTCTCCTGAAAAATAAAATAGAAACATCAACTTAAGTATCAGCGAGAGCACTCATCAATAAAACTCAACTTTGTTGAAAAATGGGAAGGTAAAGTTTAAACTAATAGGATGATGACAAAGACACACACACAGACACACCCACAGATACACACACAGAACACACACATCTACACACATACATACACACCATTCACTGGAGTGCTCATCTTTGTCTTAAATAATGATCTCTGGAAATGAAAGTGGAATGGGTGCTGGAGGAGAGACCTCTCACTGAAAATAGACAACATTCTTTTATACTGCTCTGTTTCTTTCCTGAAAAAAGTACTAACATAGGAATTAAATCCATGAGAGGGGGTAGAAGAGGTCTTTATATGGAATAAATAGTGTTAACAAATTGTCTTTCACTTGGCCCATCTTCCTCAAATAAAATCTGAGTAACACAGACAAAACAGGTACTCTAAAAGCAATGATAAAATACACAGTGAAGGAACCAATCTGTCAGCAGCTGTGTATAAAGAATAGTCAGGTGATGCCTGCTACCTGCATCAGAGGGATAGGTTTCTAAATTGCACTATGTCCGAATAATTTTAAAGTGCATTATCAGGAGGGACATTAAAATGTATGTTTTTTATTGTGTATGAAAAAAAATCTTTTGGGAAACTCCTAGAGCAATAGCTTCTGTGTCATTCACACAAATTGTCAGATGTCAAGAAATGTATTATCAGTGAATTTTCTTTCCTTTCCTTTTCTTTCTTCCTTCTTTCCCTTCTCCCTTCTTTCTTTAGGACTTTCTTTTCTCTCTCTCTCTCTTTGCCCCAACATCCTTTCTTCCCTCCCTCTCTTCCTTGTTTCTTTCTCATTCCCTCCCTCCCTCCCACTCACTCTTTCTTCCTTCCAATCTGGTTTTGACTTTCTGCCAGCCTCCTTTTCTGTTTTGCTTAAGTGTTAAGGGCTTAAGCAGATACAGCTTAAGATCACTCGGTGGATATTCCCACCCAGTTAGAGTGGGACTCTAGACCACTTCTCAGTGGTGGATTGGAAGATCCAGTTCTTCTTTATGACATAAAATCTCTCCAGAAAGACAAAAAGGGAAGTGCAGAAGAAAAAGAAGTAATTGTGTCAATTAAATTCAAAAGAATAAAGAATAAATACCACGGTGAAAAATTAAAAAAAAAACACTTAATATTTCCATACCAGGAAATACCTGAGTAATATGATTTAAGTGCAGAGGAAGAATAAGTCTTAAGCTCACATGTGACCAGTGACTAGCATAATAAATTATGTCCTTGAAAAGACAATGGATGGATGAGCTTAACAAGTATGGAGTCTTCTCTATTTTTTCAGTATGAAAAGTGCCATGTGTGTAGTAATGGACATAAAAGTTGAAGTATATGATAGGAAGCCCTATTCTACCAACTCTTATGTATTTATTTCCTATGTTAGTGCATTTTTCATAAAAGGAATAGAAGGATATCAACTAACATTAAAGGAAGTTTTCCAGAAAACACATACTGAATGAAAACTGTGCACCTACTTGAATAAACCCCTTCCTGTCATCAGCTTCATAAGGAAATGAAGGCAAATATTTGGAATACAAAAAAATTGAAATACAGAAGTAATGATGTGAGATGAAAATAGAATCAGAAGGGAATGGTGAAGTGGGTAATAATTATGGAAAGAATGTAATGTTAATGGTTTCTATAACCAAGAAATAGAGAGTCAAGTGTAGACCTCAGGAGAATATGGATGGGCCAAGGGATGATGGCATGCATGTGAAGAGGGAAGGAATGTTCAATACACCAAGAAAGCAGACACTTAAGGTTGGTAGAGTAAAGCACTGTCAAGATAATTTTACCACTTGTTTCCTGAAGTTCTTCTGAAAAATAAAGTGGGATAATCAAAATTAACATCATGGAAAAGAAGATTAAGAAGATTCAAACTTAATGAAAACTGCAAATGGTAAATGGAAACTTTAGGGCACACAAGCACATGCATATACAAACACAAAGTGGCTGAAAATTCACTTTTGATATGAAGTGAGAGTATAAGCAATAATAGGAAGGAATAAGGTTTTAGCTAGTTGAGATAAGGATAGCCACACAGGGAGGTGACTCACATTAATTTCCTGTGCATGTATGTCACCTTCTAGGTTACTTCTTGATCTAACCTTTTCTCTAGTTTCTGGTCGCCTTCTCCTATTAAGAAAGTGGTCTTTTCACCTAAAAATTAGCTAGCATTTGTTGCCCTTAACGCAGAGAAACTAAAGCAGATACCTTAAATGCAACTGAGGCCAATAGGAAAAGGGGAACAGGTACTAGAGAAAAGGTTAGATCAAAAAGAATTAACCTAGAAGGTAACACCCACGCACAGGAAATCAATGTGAGTCAATACCCTGTATACCTATCCTTATCTCAACCAGCAAAAACCCTTGTCCCTTCCTATTATTGCTTATACTCTCTCTTCAACAAAATTAGAAATAAGGGCAAAATAGTTTCTGCTGGGTATTGAGGGGGTGGGGGGGAGAGGGAGGGGGTGGAGTGGGTGGTGAGGGAGGGTGTGGGGGCAGTGGGGAGAAATGAAACAAGCCTTGTCTGCACATATGAATAATAAAAGAAAATAAAAAAGAAAGTGGTCTTTTAAGGTGGCATTAAAGTATTGTCAGGGCAATTTTAGCATTTGTTCCCTGAAGCACTTTTGAAAAATAAAGTGAATTTTTGAAATTAATATCATGGAAAAGAAGCTTAAGAAAATTCAATCTTAGTGAGAACTGCAAATGGTAAATGGAACCTCTAGGGCCACAAGCACACATACAGAAACACACAAAGTGGCTGAAAATTTGCTTTTGGTATGAATAAGAGTGTTAGAAAATGAAAGAAGAAGAAAAAGAAGAGAATTAAGTCATGGATAAAACCATTTGAGGAATATTAGCTCTTGTGAATACCATATTAATAGCTTCTAGTATATTTTAACATTATTTTGGCTTTTATTATGTAGTTTGTTATCTTTCATGTGTTCTTGATTCCCACTGAATTTTTAATGGCAATCCTCACTGTGGCAGCAATGTAGAATTAAGTCAACACACACTAATTTAGAGAATATGAACCATTGCTTCTGATGGAAATACAGTTAGATTCTTCAAAGTCTGTGGTGATATTTATGTTAACAGATCAATATATAACTTTGTTTTGTGTTTATTTCTATGGCAAGCATTTGGAAGACCGAAGAAGTCAATTTTTAAAATTTTCTGTCAATTTTTGGTGCAATGGGGTTTAAACTCATGGTTTCACATCTGCCACACAAGTGCTCTACTGCTTGGCACGTCTCCAGTGTTTTTTGTTCTGGTTATTGGACAGGGGCTCTTGCTTTATGCCCAGTCCAAAGTCCATTATTTGAAATCCAGAGAGAGATAGTGGACTTTCAGAAGGAGGACGAACAAAGAATGGCATGCAATGGAAGAGGAAGGGGTTGTCAGAGGGGAAAAGGCTCTATGGTTCAGGAGTAGGGTTTATTATAGAATATTTACCATTTCTTCTCTGAAGGTCTCCTGAAAAATAAAACAGAAACATCAACTTAAGTATCAGCGAGAACACTCATCAATAAAATTCAAATTTGTTGAAAAATAGGAATGCAAAGTTTAAGCTAATAGGATAATGACAAGGACACACACACAGTTACACACACAGAACACACACACCTACACACATACATACACACCATTCGCTGGAGTGCACATCTTTGTCTTAAATAATGATCTCTGGAAATGAAAGTGGAATGGGTGCTGGAGGAGAGACCTCTCACTGAAAAGAGACAACATCCTTTTATATTGCTCTGTTTCCTGAAAAAAGTACTAACATAGGAATTAAATCCATGAGAGGGCACAGAATAGGGTTTCCTGTGGAATAAACTGTGCCAACAAATTGTTTATCACTTGGACTGCCTTCCTCAAATTAAATCTTAATATCACAGGCAAAACAGGTACTCTAAAAGTGATGAGAAAGAATACAGTGAAGGAAGCAATCTGTCAACAACTCTGCGTACAAAATAGTTCTGTGATGCCTGCTACATGCATTAGAGCAATAGGTTTCTAAATTTCATTATGTCTGAAGAATTTTAAAGTACATGAGATCAGGAAAGATATTAAAATGCTACTGATTGCTTCTATGTTTTATGAAAACAATCTTTTTGGGAACATCCTAGAGCAATAGCTTCTTGTGCCATTCACACAAAAATTCAGATGACAAGAGTTGCATTATCAGTGATATTTCTTTCCTTTTCTTTTCCTTTCTTCCTTCCTTCTTTTCTTCCTCCCCTGATTCTTCTTTCCCTCCTTCCTTCTTTCCTTCTTTCTTCTCTCGCTCTCTCTCACCTCCAACCATCCTCCTTCCCTCCCTCACTTCCGTATTTCTTTTTCCTTTCCCTCCCTTTGTCTCACTCTTCCTTCTTTCCAATGTTGTTTGTATTTTCTGAGAGCCTGTTTTTCTGTTTTGCTTTAGTGTGAAGGGCTTAAGCAGATACAGCTTAAGATCACTCAGTGGATATTCCCAGCCATTCAATGGCCTGAGCAGTGGGAACTTTAGACCAGTTCTCAGTGGTGGATTGGAAGCTCGAGTTCTTCCTTATGACATAAAATCCCTCCAGAAAGACAAAACATAAAGCGGTAGAAAAAGAAATAATTGTGTCAATTAAATTTTTTTAAAAAAGAGTAACTACTATGGATGACAGTTTAATAAAAGAGAAAAAACCCATAATTTTTATATACCTTTTGAAACAACTGAGTAGTAAGGGCAGAGGAAGATTAAGTCTTAAGCTCACACCTGACCAGTGAATAGCATTATAATTTATGTCCTTGTAAAGACAATGAATGGATGAGCTTAACTCAACAAGTGTGGTGTCTTCTCTATTTTTTTTCAGTATTAAAAGTGCCATGTGCATAGTAATGTACATAAAAGTTGAAGTATATGATAGGAAGCCATATTCTAACCATTTTTATGGATTTATTTCCTATGTTAGTGCATTTTTCATAAAAGGAATAGGATATCAACTCACATTTTCTAGAAATGTTTTCTAGAAAACAAATATTGAATGAAAACTGTGCACATACTTGAGTAATCCCCTTCCTGTCATCAGCTTCATAAGCCAATGAAGGCAAATATTTGAATACAAAAAAAATTGAAATAAGAAGAAGTAATGACATGAGATGAAAACAGAATCAGAAAGGAATGGTGAAGAGGGCAACAGAAATGGAAAGAACCTCATGTGAGTGGTTTCCATAACCAAGAAATAGAGAGTCAAGTGTAGACCTCAGGAGAATATGGATGGCCCAGGGATTGCATGATCGTGAAGAGGGAAGGAATGTTCAATACATCAAGAAAGCAGTCATTTGAGGTGGGTAGAGTATCATAGTTTCCAGGTAATTTTACCATTTATTTCCTGAAGTTCTTCTGAAATTTAAGTGGAATAACCAAAATTAATATCATGGAAAAGAAGATTAAGAAAATTCAACCTTAATGAAAACTGCATTTGGTAAATGGAAACTCTAGGGCACACAAGCACACACTAAGTTAAAGAATATGAACCATTGCTTCTGATGGAAATACAGTTAGGTTCTTCAAAGTCTGTGGTGATATTTACATTAACAGATCAATATATAAATTTGTTTTGTGTTTATTTCTATGGCAACCATCTGAAAGAATGAAGAAGCCAATTTAAAATCTTTTCTTTTGTTTTTTGGTGCGATGGGGTTTAAATACAGGATTTCACTTTTGTCAAGGAGGTGTTCTACTACTTGTCACTTCTCTAGTCCTTTTTATTCTGGTTATTTTGGACTGGGGCTTTTGCTTTTGACCCAAGCCAAAGTTCACTATCTAAAATCTGGAGCGAGATAGTGGACTTTCAAAAGAAGAGGAACCAAAGAATGGCATGCAATAGAAGAGGGAGGGGATGTCAGAGGGAAAATGTCTTGATGGTAAAGGAGAAATTGTTAGAGAATATTTACCAAGTCTTCTCTGAAGTTCTCCTGAAAAATAAAATAGAAACATCAACTTAAGTATCAGCGAGAGCACTCATCAATAAAACTCAACTTTGTTGAAAAATGGGAAGGTAAAGTTTAAACTAATAGGATGATGACAAAGACACACACACAGACACACCCACAGATACACACACAGAACACACACATCTACACACATACATACACACCATTCACTGGAGTGCTCATCTTTGTCTTAAATAATGATCTCTGGAAATGAAAGTGGAATGGGTGCTGGAGGAGAGACCTCTCACTGAAAATAGACAACATTCTTTTATACTGCTCTGTTTCTTTCCTGAAAAAAGTACTAACATAGGAATTAAATCCATGAGAGGGGGTAGAAGAGGTCTTTATATGGAATAAATAGTGTTAACAAATTGTCTTTCACTTGGCCCATCTTCCTCAAATAAAATCTGAGTAACACAGACAAAACAGGTACTCTAAAAGCAATGATAAAATACACAGTGAAGGAACCAATCTGTCAGCAGCTGTGTATAAAGAATAGTCAGGTGATGCCTGCTACCTGCATCAGAGGGATAGGTTTCTAAATTGCACTATGTCCGAATAATTTTAAAGTGCATTATCAGGAGGGACATTAAAATGTATGTTTTTTATTGTGTATGAAAAAAAATCTTTTGGGAAACTCCTAGAGCAATAGCTTCTGTGTCATTCACACAAATTGTCAGATGTCAAGAAATGTATTATCAGTGAATTTTCTTTCCTTTCCTTTTCTTTCTTCCTTCTTTCCCTTCTCCCTTCTTTCTTTAGGACTTTCTTTTCTCTCTCTCTCTCTTTGCCCCAACATCCTTTCTTCCCTCCCTCTCTTCCTTGTTTCTTTCTCATTCCCTCCCTCCCTCCCACTCACTCTTTCTTCCTTCCAATCTGGTTTTGACTTTCTGCCAGCCTCCTTTTCTGTTTTGCTTAAGTGTTAAGGGCTTAAGCAGATACAGCTTAAGATCACTCGGTGGATATTCCCACCCAGTTAGAGTGGGACTCTAGACCACTTCTCAGTGGTGGATTGGAAGATCCAGTTCTTCTTTATGACATAAAATCTCTCCAGAAAGACAAAAAGGGAAGTGCAGAAGAAAAAGAAGTAATTGTGTCAATTAAATTCAAAAGAATAAAGAATAAATACCACGGTGAAAAATTAAAAAAAAAACACTTAATATTTCCATACCAGGAAATACCTGAGTAATATGATTTAAGTGCAGAGGAAGAATAAGTCTTAAGCTCACATGTGACCAGTGACTAGCATAATAAATTATGTCCTTGAAAAGACAATGGATGGATGAGCTTAACAAGTATGGAGTCTTCTCTATTTTTTCAGTATGAAAAGTGCCATGTGTGTAGTAATGGACATAAAAGTTGAAGTATATGATAGGAAGCCCTATTCTACCAACTCTTATGTATTTATTTCCTATGTTAGTGCATTTTTCATAAAAGGAATAGAAGGATATCAACTAACATTAAAGGAAGTTTTCCAGAAAACACATACTGAATGAAAACTGTGCACCTACTTGAATAAACCCCTTCCTGTCATCAGCTTCATAAGGAAATGAAGGCAAATATTTGGAATACAAAAAAATTGAAATACAGAAGTAATGATGTGAGATGAAAATAGAATCAGAAGGGAATGGTGAAGTGGGTAATAATTATGGAAAGAATGTAATGTTAATGGTTTCTATAACCAAGAAATAGAGAGTCAAGTGTAGACCTCAGGAGAATATGGATGGGCCAAGGGATGATGGCATGCATGTGAAGAGGGAAGGAATGTTCAATACACCAAGAAAGCAGACACTTAAGGTTGGTAGAGTAAAGCACTGTCAAGATAATTTTACCACTTGTTTCCTGAAGTTCTTCTGAAAAATAAAGTGGGATAATCAAAATTAACATCATGGAAAAGAAGATTAAGAAGATTCAAACTTAATGAAAACTGCAAATGGTAAATGGAAACTTTAGGGCACACAAGCACATGCATATACAAACACAAAGTGGCTGAAAATTCACTTTTGATATGAAGTGAGAGTATAAGCAATAATAGGAAGGAATAAGGTTTTAGCTAGTTGAGATAAGGATAGCCACACAGGGAGGTGACTCACATTAATTTCCTGTGCATGTATGTCACCTTCTAGGTTACTTCTTGATCTAACCTTTTCTCTAGTTTCTGGTCGCCTTCTCCTATTAAGAAAGTGGTCTTTTCACCTAAAAATTAGCTAGCATTTGTTGCCCTTAACGCAGAGAAACTAAAGCAGATACCTTAAATGCAACTGAGGCCAATAGGAAAAGGGGAACAGGTACTAGAGAAAAGGTTAGATCAAAAAGAATTAACCTAGAAGGTAACACCCACGCACAGGAAATCAATGTGAGTCAATACCCTGTATACCTATCCTTATCTCAACCAGCAAAAACCCTTGTCCCTTCCTATTATTGCTTATACTCTCTCTTCAACAAAATTAGAAATAAGGGCAAAATAGTTTCTGCTGGGTATTGAGGGGGTGGGGGGGAGAGGGAGGGGGTGGAGTGGGTGGTGAGGGAGGGTGTGGGGGCAGTGGGGAGAAATGAAACAAGCCTTGTCTGCACATATGAATAATAAAAGAAAATAAAAAAGAAAGTGGTCTTTTAAGGTGGCATTAAAGTATTGTCAGGGCAATTTTAGCATTTGTTCCCTGAAGCACTTTTGAAAAATAAAGTGAATTTTTGAAATTAATATCATGGAAAAGAAGCTTAAGAAAATTCAATCTTAGTGAGAACTGCAAATGGTAAATGGAACCTCTAGGGCCACAAGCACACATACAGAAACACACAAAGTGGCTGAAAATTTGCTTTTGGTATGAATAAGAGTGTTAGAAAATGAAAGAAGAAGAAAAAGAAGAGAATTAAGTCATGGATAAAACCATTTGAGGAATATTAGCTCTTGTGAATACCATATTAATAGCTTCTAGTATATTTTAACATTATTTTGGCTTTTATTATGTAGTTTGTTATCTTTCATGTGTTCTTGATTCCCACTGAATTTTTAATGGCAATCCTCACTGTGGCAGCAATGTAGAATTAAGTCAACACACACTAATTTAGAGAATATGAACCATTGCTTCTGATGGAAATACAGTTAGATTCTTCAAAGTCTGTGGTGATATTTATGTTAACAGATCAATATATAACTTTGTTTTGTGTTTATTTCTATGGCAAGCATTTGGAAGACCGAAGAAGTCAATTTTTAAAATTTTCTGTCAATTTTTGGTGCAATGGGGTTTAAACTCATGGTTTCACATCTGCCACACAAGTGCTCTACTGCTTGGCACGTCTCCAGTGTTTTTTGTTCTGGTTATTGGACAGGGGCTCTTGCTTTATGCCCAGTCCAAAGTCCATTATTTGAAATCCAGAGAGAGATAGTGGACTTTCAGAAGGAGGACGAACAAAGAATGGCATGCAATGGAAGAGGAAGGGGTTGTCAGAGGGGAAAAGGCTCTATGGTTCAGGAGTAGGGTTTATTATAGAATATTTACCATTTCTTCTCTGAAGGTCTCCTGAAAAATAAAACAGAAACATCAACTTAAGTATCAGCGAGAACACTCATCAATAAAATTCAAATTTGTTGAAAAATAGGAATGCAAAGTTTAAGCTAATAGGATAACGACAAGGACACACACACAGTTACACACACAGAACACACACACCTACACACATACATACACACCATTCGCTGGAGTGCACATCTTTGTCTTAAATAATGATCTCTGGAAATGAAAGTGGAATGGGTGCTGGAGGAGAGACCTCTCACTGAAAAGAGACAACATCCTTTTATATTGCTCTGTTTCCTGAAAAAAGTACTAACATAGGAATTAAATCCATGAGAGGGCACAGAATAGGGTTTCCTGTGGAATAAACTGTGCCAACAAATTGTTTATCACTTGGACTGCCTTCCTCAAATTAAATCTTAATAACACAGGCAAAACAGGTACTCTAAAAGTGATGAGAAAGAATACAGTGAAGGAAGCAATCTGTCAACAACTCTGCGTACAAAATAGTTCTGTGATGCCTGCTACATGCATTAGAGCAATAGGTTTCTAAATTTCATTATGTCTGAAGAATTTTAAAGTACATGAGATCAGGAAAGATATTAAAATGCTACTGATTGCTTCTATGTTTTATGAAAACAATCTTTTTGGGAACATCCTAGAGCAATAGCTTCTTGTGCCATTCACACAAAAATTCAGATGACAAGAGTTGCATTATCAGTGATATTTCTTTCCTTTTCTTTTCCTTTCTTCCTTCCTTCTTTTCTTCCTCCCCTGATTCTTCTTTCCCTCCTTCCTTCTTTCCTTCTTTCTTCTCTCTCTCTCTCTCACCTCCAACCATCCTCCTTCCCTCCCTCACTTCTGTATTTCTTTCTCCTTTCCCTCCCTTTGTCTCACTCTTCCTTCTTTCCAATGTTGTTTGTATTTTCTGAGAGCCTGTTTTTCTGTTTTGCTTTAGTGTGAAGGGCTTAAGCAGATACAGCTTAAGATCACTCAGTGGATATTCCCAGCCATTCAATGGCCTGAGCAGTGGGAACTTTAGACCAGTTCTCAGTGGTGGATTGGAAGCTCGAGTTCTTCCTTATGACATAAAATCCCTCCAGAAAGACAAAACATAAAGCGGTAGAAAAAGAAATAATTGTGTCAATTAAATTTTTTTAAAAAAGAGTAACTACTATGGATGACAGTTTAATAAAAGAGAAAAAACCCATAATTTTTATATACCTTTTGAAACAACTGAGTAGTAAGGGCAGAGGAAGATTAAGTCTTAAGCTCACACCTGACCAGTGAATAGCATTATAATTTATGTCCTTGTAAAGACAATGAATGGATGAGCTTAACTCAACAAGTGTGGTGTCTTCTCTATTTTTTTTCAGTATTAAAAGTGCCATGTGCATAGTAATGTACATAAAAGTTGAAGTATATGATAGGAAGCCATATTCTAACCATTTTTATGGATTTATTTCCTATGTTAGTGCATTTTTCATAAAAGGAATAGGATATCAACTCACATTTTCTAGAAATGTTTTCTAGAAAACAAATATTGAATGAAAACTGTGCACATACTTGAGTAATCCCCTTCCTGTCATCAGCTTCATAAGCCAATGAAGGCAAATATTTGAATACAAAAAAAATTGAAATAAGAAGAAGTAATGACATGAGATGAAAACAGAATCAGAAAGGAATGGTGAAGAGGGCAACAGAAATGGAAAGAACCTCATGTGAGTGGTTTCCATAACCAAGAAATAGAGAGTCAAGTGTAGACCTCAGGAGAATATGGATGGCCCAGGGATTGCATGATCGTGAAGAGGGAAGGAATGTTCAATACATCAAGAAAGCAGTCATTTGAGGTGGGTAGAGTATCATAGTTTCCAGGTAATTTTACCATTTATTTCCTGAAGTTCTTCTGAAATTTAAGTGGAATAACCAAAATTAATATCATGGAAAAGAAGATTAAGAAAATTCAACCTTAATGAAAACTGCATTTGGTAAATGGAAACTCTAGGGCACACAAGCACACACTAAGTTAAAGAATATGAACCATTGCTTCTGATGGAAATACAGTTAGGTTCTTCAAAGTCTGTGGTGATATTTACATTAACAGATCAATATATAAATTTGTTTTGTGTTTATTTCTATGGCAACCATCTGAAAGAATGAAGAAGCCAATTTAAAATCTTTTCTTTTGTTTTTTGGTGCGATGGGGTTTAAATACAGGATTTCACTTTTGTCAAGGAGGTGTTCTACTACTTGTCACTTCTCTAGTCCTTTTTATTCTGGTTATTTTGGACTGGGGCTTTTGCTTTTGACCCAAGCCAAAGTTCACTATCTAAAATCTGGAGCGAGATAGTGGACTTTCAAAAGAAGAGGAACCAAAGAATGGCATGCAATAGAAGAGGGAGGGGATGTCAGAGGGAAAATGTCTTGATGGTAAAGGAGAAATTGTTAGAGAATATTTACCAAGTCTTCTCTGAAGTTCTCCTGAAAAATAAAATAGAAACATCAACTTAAGTATCAGCGAGAACACTCATCAATAAAACTCAACTTTGTTGAAAAATGGGAAGGTAAAGTTTAAACTAATAGGATGATGACAAAGACACACACACAGACACACCCACAGATACACACACAGAACACACACATCTACACACATACATACACACCGTTCACTGGAGTGCTCATCTTTGTCTTTAATAATGAAGTATATGATAGGAAGGCCTATTCCACCCACTCTTGTGGATTTTTTCATTATGTTAGTGCATTTTTATTAAAGGAATAGAAGGATATAAAGTAACATTAAAGGAAATTTTCCAGAATATACATATAGATTGGACAGTGAGCACTTATGTGCCTAATCCCCTTCCTGTCATCAGCTTCGTAAGGAAACTATGGCAAATCTTTGGAATACAAAAAAATTAAAATTAAGAATTTAAAATACAGAAAAGTAATGACATCAGATGAAAATACAATCAGAATGGATTGGAGAAGTGGGGAAACAGAAATGGAAAAAGCTTAATGTGAGTGATTTCCATAAGCAAGAAATGGAGAGTCAAGAGTAGACCTGAGGAATAATAAAAGAAAAATGAAAAAAAAAAAAGAATAAAAGAAACAAACAAACAAAAGAGTAGACCTCAGGAGAATGGATGGCCAAGGGATGATGGCATATGAAGAAGGAAGGTATGTTAAATAGATCAATAAAAGTGGTTTTAGAGTATAAAGTATTGTCAAGGAAATAATGTTAAATAGATCATTTAAACTGGTTTTAGAGTATAAAGTATTGTCAAGGTAATTTTACCATTTCTCTCCTTGAGTTCTTTTAAAAAATAAAGTGGTATAATCAATATTAATATCATTGAATGAAGCTTAAGAAAATTCAAATTTAACTAAAACTACAAATGGTAAATTGAACTCTAGGACACACATACACAAACACATGAAGTGGCTGAAAATTTGCTTTTGGTATAAATAATAGTGTCAGAAAATGAAAAGGAAGAAAAAGGAGAAAATTACTTAATTGATAAACATATTTGGTGAATATTAGCTCTGATGACTACCTTATTAATATCTTCTAGCATTTTTTTACATTATTTTGGCATTTATTATTTAGTCTGTTATCTTTAATGTATTCTTTGATTCCCACTTAATTTTTAATGCCAATCCTCACTGTGGCAGTCTGTTGAATTAAGTCACCATAAGGACTGAGTTGGAGAATATGAAACACTGCTTGTGGGGGAAATACATTCAGATAGGTTCTTCAAAGTCTGTGTTAAATTTACATCAATAGATCATTGTATAGCTTTGGTTTGTGTTTATTTCTCTGGTAAGTATTTGGAAGATGGAAGAAATCTTTTTTTTTCTTTTGTTTTTTTTTTATGGGAAGGAAGGACACGGAATTAAAAATTAGGAAGGGCAATGATGGGAAACAGAAATGGAGAGAACTGAAAATGGCAGAAGTCCTTATGTAAAGTTTGGGGAGAGATAGTGGACCTATAGAACAAGGGAGGACCAAGGGGTGGCATGCAAGGGAAGAAGAGGTAATGTCAAAGGGAAAAAGGCTTGATGGTGCACGAATAGCATTTGTGAGAGAAAATTTACCAGTTTTTCTCTGAAGTTCTCTTGAAAAATAAACTAGAAACGTCAACATAGACATGTTGGAAAACACTCACCTACAAAATTCAAATTTGTTTGAAAATTGGAATGTAAAGTTTAAGCTAATAGGATAGTGACATGCACATACACACACCCCATTAGCTGGAGTGCTCATATTTGTCTTAAATAATGATCTCTGGACATGGGGGAGAACAAAGGTTTTTGTGAATTGAGAGTGCAATTGAGGAGTGTTGGTTTTGGTCATTGCCTTATTGTCTCATAATGTTCTTGGTGTTTTATCTTATTTATACTTTCATGAATTGATTTGTTCCCAATACTTATGTTCTTTGATTCACCTTCAATATTGTAACTATGTTAAGAATGATGGAACAATATATAATATATTCTCACTAGTTAAATATATATTCACATGTATAAATTATACAAATAAATGATATGCATTCATATATGAAATAATTTCCAAAGTATTTTACTGAAACACTCAGTTTGGAAATAAAATTCCTAAATTTTCTCATCCTTCAAATGTGTATCAGCTTCAACAGGGTGTCCTTTGGTAAAATAATTTTGTATGTGTCACAAAAGTTGAGAAAATAACTCCAATTAATATATAAGGTAATTTTTAAATCTCTTTTTGGTCTTTTACTTTGAATAATATTAAAAAAGGATACAACTGAATTCTTCTTTGATCCACCATAAAATTATTCTTATATGGTCACAATTGTGTGCTTTTGGATAGTTACACGGAAAGAAATTCAAAGGGAATGAGCGAATAAAATCCATTGTTGCAGTCAACCTTTTTATATTAGTGAGCTTTCTTAGCACTTATATATATTTAAAAGGATAGAAAATATAAGCAAATTTCTTGCTGAATCATGAGTCATATATTTGGCAGAATTAGAATAAAGTATGAAAAAATGTTATAGTACGTTTATTGCAATACACTGCTTTTATTTTTTAAAGTAATGAAAAATAGAATAAAAATTCCAAAAGATATAGCCTTCCAGATTCAAAGACTCAAAGGAAGAGAAACTTGCAGAATTAATACTTGCATATGTTAAAATTCAAATAAAAGATGTAAAATTGATACATTTGGACAGAGAAAAATGCAGGCCTGTGAGTACTTGAGTAATATGATAAAAGCCAGGGACAGATTGACCCTGAAGGTTTTCCTGGAGCCATGAAGAACACTGGAATGCACATTAAAGGATGCCAGGGAAAGATGAACTTAATGCAGCCTCTTTTGTGGCTATTCTTTTCTAATTAAATGTTGGTTCAGTGTCATCTGCACAGCAATTGGCATCCCACTCAAAGGAACTTGCAGAGAATTGAGTTAAAAGTTTTCCAGAAATATCTTGGATGGAAATGGCCATCTTCCTCTTATATCAGTCCTCTTTATTGCACCACAATTGAAATTATCAGACACTTATTTGGAAGATAAAAGAAACTTAGATACATGCAGAATAAAAGTAAAGAAAAGGAGTTTGGGAAAGTATAGCAGGGGAAAAAAATGGAGGTGGATTTCCTTAAAGGAGAACAGAGAGTTACAAGTAAGTTCAAAACACTCAAATCCAGAAAGAAGAATATTCAGGGTGTGTCACAGACTCACAGATGAAGGATCTGGAAATATCTCAGGGAAATTTTGGAGCAAATAAAACTCTAAGAGATACATCAGTAAAGAATTTGGGAAGAAGAGTTGTTAAACTTTTAACTATGCTAAAATAAAATGAAAGAGAAACCCATGTAAATATAAATGTCAATGAGAATAATGATAAAGAAAGTGCTGATGTCCTGATCATGCTTTGTTGTGGAGAGGGCAGATTAGAGCAAGCCTAAGCCTGCAATTAGGAAAAGATGCAGCAATCACTGATCTCTCAAAAAATGGAGATTTAAAAAAATATAATGTAATTTGACCAATGATTGTTTGTACCTGTTCACATATATTTATTGAATGATTTTGCTTTTGTCTGAATTTACCAGGGTAATGGAATAGCCTTATCTGAAGTTGATATTCCATGAAACTGGTTATGCTCAATTGGACAACACTAACATTTAGCTATGAGTGCCAGGCTAGCCCATAAGAGTACTAAGGTGACCTGATAGTATGACCTTCAATCCTGGATATCAGGGCCTGCTTTCCTGTATCTATTATCTCCATCTTAGTATCTCTGTAAGGTACTTAGTGTTTACCTCAAAGAATGAAAACATAAAAATTATCTCATAAATGTCTCACGAAGCTTTTAAAAATATCTATAATATTGTTTTAAAAGATTTAAAATATGATAACAAAGTGAAGTGATGACTAGTTCACTATTTTCTATTTACTTTGTGTATTCTATCAAATATTTGCCAGATGCTTATGATGTAGGAATATAAGCATGTATCACAATCAAAGTATTAACTGTAATGATTAAAAATTTCAGCAATATGCTAACTGTGGGGGCACATGCCTGTAATCCCAGCTCCTCTAGAGTTAGAGGTAGAATAACATGGTCTGAGGCTGGTCTTGGGCAAATGTATGAGATGCTATCTGAAAAATAAATGACTGAGTCATGGCTCAACTATGAGGGCACTTGTCTAACAGGTATGAAGACCTGAGTTCAAACTCCAGTGTTGCCCCAATTTCAATAATGCAAAAAATAATAGCAGTTATTAGTATATAAAACTTAGTGCATTTTTTCAATATTTTAAATATGCATAAGCATGAAACCTATCATACATCAAATTTTCACTAGCATAATTAATGTTGCTACTCAAAAACAGAGAAAAACACTGAAATGAAAAAGAATACAGGTAATAAATATACTAATTTTTATAAAATATATACTATTAACTATTTTGTGGTTACAAATATCTACTTTTGGTACCAATGATCCTTACTGGAACTACAACATTATTTATTATTTAATATCAATCTTAAGGAAAGGGCTCATTGATTATAAATGGAGTGTCAATATAAGAAATAAAAAATATAATCTGTGCATAATTGTACAGTTCCTTTATAAGGTAATGACCTGAGGATATTGTGAGACAAAATATATATTTCCTCAACTGAAAAGTTCCATAACTTCAGAAGTATGTGATTGTTCTGTTTTCTCCCATTAATTATTAATTTGCCATTCACTTATCACAAGATCTGTTGTGTACTTTTAATGCTCTGGCATTTGTGCACCATCTGACTGAAGAAAGATTACCCTCTCAGCATAGCTAATTTTATTTTTTGGTTGAGGTGGAGATACTGAGTGTTGAACTTAAGGCCTCAAACTTGCCAGGCAGGAGCTGTGTGCCCTGAGTCATGTCTTCAACTCTTTTTGCTTCAGGTTATTTTTTGGACAGGGTTTACTCTTTGTTTTCCAGGGTTGGCCTCAGACTATGATCTTCCTATGTGTGCCTCCTACATAGCTTTGATTACAAACAAGTACCACTATGTCCAACATTTCTGTTGAGATGGGGGTCTTCTTAACTCTTTTTGCCTGGACTGGTTTCAAACTGCAGTCTTCCCAATTTCTGCTTCCTGAATATCTGAAATTTCAGACCAGCACCACTATGCCTGGTGCCAATTTCTAAAGACAGTAAAAATTTACTTGAGAGCACAACTCTCATATGTAAGCCATCCACTTCCTTATCTATCTCTCACACACTAAGTCACCATTTCCCTTGTTGTAAATAATCCCAGGGCCAGATATCAGGCAACAAGAGACAATATCTGTAGCAGAAAGTCCACTGGAATTATTCAAATTAAACAATTTAAGCTATTTACTCTGTCCTTGCTTTCCCCAAGGTCACCCCAATGAACTCAATGGCCCTCCCAGTTCACTTGCCTTTTTTTGCTCCCTGTCAGGCAATGAAACTCCTCATGTGGCCCTGTATGCCCTGGCATAGTCCTTTCTCTAAGAAAATATAAGTAATAAGTTCTTCTTTCAGTGGTATTTGCCTCTCTGTGTTATCTCATGTATAGCTTTAATACCAAAAGTAATGGAAGTCATTAAAAAATTGGTTCCATGGCTCAGCAGCTAAGAGAAAGAATTGACAATGGGAAAACATTAAATTAAAAAATGTCTGGACAACAGAACAAATGGTCTCTAAATTGAAGAGGCCATCCACAGAATGGGAGAAAATCTTTGTCGGCTATACATCTGACAAGGGTTTGGTAATCAGAATACAAAGGGAACTCAAAAACTAGCTAGCATTTGTTGCCCTTAACGCAGAGAAACTAAAGCGGATACCTTAAAGCAACTGAGGCCAATAGGAAAAGGGGAACAGGTACTAGAGGAAAGGTTAGATCAAAAAGAATTAACCTAGAAGGTAACACCCACACACAGGAAATCAATGTGAGTCAATGCCCTGTATAGCTATCCTTATCTCAACCAGCAAAAACCCTTGTTCCTTTCTATTATTGCTTATACTCTCTCTACAACAAAATTAGAAATAAGGGCAAAATAGTTTCTGCTGGGTATTGGGGGGGAGAGGGAGGGGGCGGAGTGGGTGGTAAGGGAGGGGGTGGGGGCAGGAGGGAGAAATGAACCAAGCCTTGTATGCACATATGAATAATAAAAATAAATAAATAAATAAATAAATATGCTATTCTAGGAAATGTGTGGGACACACATAGTGAAGAAATAAAACTAATTCTGTCTCCCCTTCCTCCTCAAAGCTGCTAGATGATTGATTATATGCCATTTAAACTCAAGAATTAACCCACTAAACAGAGGGAAATTCTGCAGCAATTTTAATTGGATGATATTGATGTCTGTTTATTGTATGGACTCCTATTCTTTCCTTTCTACACACACACACACACACACACACACACACACCATCCTCAAAAAAAAAAAAAAAACAACTAAATTCCCCCAAATGCAATGACTCAATGAAGAAATGGGTAAAAGAACTGAACTGAACTTCCTCGAAGGAAGAAATCCAAATGGCTAAAAAGCACATGAAGAAATGCACAATATCCCTGCCCTTAAAGGAAATGCAAATCAAAACCACATTAAGATTCCACCTCACTCCTGTTCAGTTGGCTACCATACATGACACCAACAACAACAAAGTTTGGCAAGGATGTGGAGAAAAAGGAACCTTCAACACACTGCTGGTGGAAATGTAAATTAGTACAACCACTATGGAAAACAGTATGTAAGCTCCATAAAAAATTAAAAATTGACCTGATCCAGCAATACCACTCCTAGGGATATACCCGAAGGAATGTAAGTCAGGCTGCAAGAAAGACACCTGCACACCCATGTTCATTGCATCATTATTCACATTAGTTAATTCATGTAAACAGCCAAGATGCCCCACTACTGACAAATGGATTAAGAAAATGTGGTACTTATATACAATGGAACTCTATTCAGCCACAAAGAAGAATGAAATTTTGTCGTTTGCAAGTAAATGTATGGAACTGGAGAACATCATCTTATGTGAAGTTTGCCATATTCAGAACACCAAAAGCTGTGTGTTTTCTCTCATATACAGAATACAGACTTAATATAAATGTAGCATTATTTTGAAAAACAGGACACACCAAAGGAAGGTCACACAGTAGAGCAGGAGGGCAAAAGAAGGAAATAAAGGTGAATATGGTTGATATAGTCTCCATAGAGGAATGAATATAGAACTTTTAAACTGGTTGAAACAACCATAAGAAAGGGACTAAAGTAGAAATGAACCTAATAGGGTGATAATACATATATACATGAAGTGCCACAAGGAAACTACCTATGTAGCTATATTAAACAAGCAAAAATGTCATTCCATTATCCTTTCTTTTACAAAAAATGAAGAACAGGAGGGAGGAACAGGTCCTACCTGGAGGAGTTGATACCAGTGGGAAGGGGGAGGAAGTAGAGAAAGGGTATAGAGGGTGAATATGGTGCAAATACTGTGTACACATCAATAAAAATGGAAAAAAGTTACCCTTTGAAAATATTTCTCAAATAGAGCAGAGGGGAGGATAAAGGGGAAAGCTGGAAGGGATGAATTCAAGTAAGATATATTTGGTATGTTGTAAGAACCTTGCAAATGCCACAATGTACCCCTATCCAGCACCACAATAAAATAAAATAAAATAAATAAAGTCACTACAACATGCTATTAGAGAACACTGAAGCACTGTTCTTATAGGAGGTACTGAGCTAGGTTTCTGTAGCCTCTAGTCACAATCTTGTCATCAACAGATCATCACATAGCCTTATTTTTTGTATGATTACATTTTACCTATTGCATAAATATAGTCTAAGTAATTTGAAAGGAAGGGAAATGAAGTATTAAATGCCAGTGAAGTGGGTTATAAGCATCTCTTGGAAAATTGCATTAGGTACTTTAGGGACAGCATAAATTTAGAGGAATATTAGTAATAAAACTTTCTTGACAGAAAAAGTTTGTGTAAAAGGATTCAAATGACAAGACACATAGCAGAAATAATAATGAGGGAAATTTTAATATAAGCGAAGGTTGTAACAAGTTGGAAAGTTGGGGAAATGAAATAAAATCATGTAAAATATATGTGAGCTGGTGTTAATGTATATGTTTCTTGTGAGTTGAAGACATAGGTTCAAGAAACAGATGGCACAATGACTATAGATCTTGAAATACATGAATGGTGCTTGCTTTTGTCTTAATCACATGTATTTAAGTAATAGAAGGAAAAAAGTATGAATTTATTCCAAATGAGGGCCAAATATCAGAAAGACAGGAGAAAAACACTGGAAACACTTTCATAGTTTTCTCTCTAGTTCAAACTGACTTACAATTCTAAGAATTGGAAACAAATATTTTTAAAGGCCCTCTTATCAACCATAGGCTATTGTTTTATAGACCATTCTTCCCTTCCTGTAGAAAGTACTAAGATAGGAAAAAAAATCTATGAGAGGAGGTAAAATAGGGTTTATTGTGGAATGAACAGTGTCAACAACCAGTCTTGCTTTTGGTCTGCCTTTTTCAGTATTAAATGTTAACACACACAAAGCAGGTGAACTGCAGCTTGTGTCATTCACACCAAAAAATTCAGATGTTAAAGATGCATTATTGATGTGGAAATAAAATTCTTGAGCAAAAACATAAAAGGGAGAGCAGAATCAATAATTGCTTGATAGAATGCAAAAGAATAAAAAAGAGTTATTATGGATAGAAAGAAAAAACTAAGAAAAACTTAAATTTTTTCATGCATAGAAATTCTAAAGGATCATTATCATCATTATTAAGAGCTATAGAAGAGACAATCTTAAACTCATACCTGACCAATGACTAACATCAGAATTGATGCCCTTGAAAATACAATGGATGGATGACCTTAACTCAGCAAGTTTGTAGTCTTCTCTCTTCTTTCAAGTACAATGTGCATAGTAATGGACACTCAAAGTTGAAGTATATGACAGAAGTCCCAAGTTAAAGGAAGCTTTCCAGAAAACCACTATTGTAAACAACATTAGCCTAATCCCCTTCACGTCACTATTTTTGCAATGAAATCAAGATAAGCTTTTGGAAAACCAAAGAAACATTGATTATATCAAAGGAAGTACATGGAAGGAAAACAGAAAGAATGAGAAAGGATGAGAAAGTTAGGGAAACATAAATGGAGAGAACTTAACTTGGAGAATTTCAGTAGTTGAAATCTGAGAGACAGAGTAGGAGACATTTAGGAGAAGGGAGAACCAAGGGATGACATGCAAGTGAAGATGGAGGGAATTTTTAAATTTTATTTTAAATTAAATTAAATTAGTTAATTTATTTTTATTTTGCTTTTTCTTTCTATTTTTATCATTTTTATATTTACTTATATCTGTATACATTGTTGTGCCATGTACCCCCCTCCTCCTCCCCTAATCCAGGTAGAACCCGTTCCACTCTCTTCTCTGATTTTGTTGATGGGGAAACATAAGAGATAATAAGGAAGACATAGAAATTTTGCTAGTTTGGGATAAAGATAGCTATATGAGTGATTACTAGAATGCACCCAGGAGGAATAGGGAAAGGGAAGGAAACCCAAAACTTGAATGTGGTTGATGTTGAACATGTTGAGGAGTGATTAATCTTAAATTAGCAGAGACCACTATGGGAAGGGGACCAAGAAATAGCAAAGAGGTCTGGTAGAAATAAACCAATGTGGATTGCAACACACAAGTGCATGGAGGGAGGGAATGTTAAAGAGAAAAAAGCACCATGGTGCAGGAATAGGACTTGTCAGGGAATATTTTCCATTATTTTCCCAAAAACAATCAGCATAATTATCAAGGGTACATTACAACAGAAACCAATGATATCCACATGAACATTGGTAAATAATTAGTATATACCCTTCAGATATGTTGTAAAATTTAGAATGTGTACATCTAATTATTTATGTATCTTCTTTAAGGAAATGTGTATTTTGGTCTTTCACTCATTTTGTAACAAGTTTATCATGTTTTTTGTAAAACATAATAAACTGATTTGTGTGATTTCCTTATATGTGCAGTTTACTATTGATTGTCAAATACATTGTTTGCAAGTGTTTTCTCTCGATCTGTGAGTTTTCTTTCACTCTGTTTCCTTTGTTGTGCAGAAGCTTTTTAGTTTGTTGTACTTTTATATGTATTTTTGTTTTTGTTGCTGTGCTTTTGGGTGACCATATCCAAGAAAACATTACCTAGACTATTCCCAATGTTTTCTTTTTTATGGGTTTTATATTTTCTTGTTGGTCCCTTGGGATCTTGAGTACAGAAGGATATGTATATGTAAATTTATGTGTGTATATAGATATGTACTTGCCAAATTCTAATTGGATTCTTATTAGTTTGAGAGCCTCAGTCCCTAGCCCACTATTTGCTGCAGGGTACCATCAAATCCTTGCCAGATTTTTTTTTCCAAACATGGTGAATTGTTTCACCAAAAAATCAAGATAAGTTGTTTTGGCGAATGTCTGCACTCCCAATTACTCACAAGGCTAAAGCAAGAGGAGTGCAAGTTTTAGGGAAGCCTGAGAAACATAGGCAGACTCTAAATCAAAACAAAATAAAACAACAAAAACTCCTAGCAAAGGTGAAAATCTTTTAGCAAGACACACATGAAAATATTTTGCAATATTTTCTAAAAATGGAAGTGACATTGATTCTAATTTTAGGCGAGAGAGTTATTCAACAAGAAATGACCACATAAGGCTGTGGACCATGTGAAAAATTGAACACAGAATAAAATTTGTACCCACATCTTCCAGTTTTTTAAATCAGTAATAACTTCATCAATAATTTTTTTGTACACTTTTTTGCCTCATAGCAAAAGTAGACTGACTATAAACAAGTATTTGGTTTAAATACATTGTGGGAGAAGCCCCTTGTGTTACCACTTTGATCTTTGTCTCTTCCTAAGAGCTAATAACTCAAGAAAAATTGACGTTACTTCTTTCCTATTTTTTGCCTGATCCATGCAATTTGTTGCATTTCATTTTTTATATCTTACCAATTTTTTGGTTCATCAACAAATAAAACTTGAATCCAACGAAGAATATAAAAACTGCCATGACAATTCCAAGTATAATTAATCCAGTATTATCAATATTGGAACCACTTTCTGAAACAGAAAACAGAACAGAGACATGCAGTTAGACCCAATTTTAATTATTAACATCCTTTCATCCTGGAATAGCTCATATTTTATTTTCTGCTTCATTCTGCATAGGTCTGAGAATTCTCTTTGTTTCAACAATAAAGCAAAATAAGTTTTTATCAAGCCCCTTTCATGACATTACACTAATTGTTAAGGGAATCATGTAGGAATACAAGTTACAGTGTACGCATCTAGTGAATATTGACATCAAATAATGAATACATGTTAATTTGAAAAAGCAAGAAGAGGATACAGACACAGCCTGAAATACTCTGTGGGTTGAGGGGACACAACTGAGAGCCTGAGGAGACCAAGACAGAGTAGAGAAAAATAGATAGCTGCTCAGGGAGAGAAACCAAGTATCTGCGCAGGATCTACCTTGGCTTTCCCAACACTGAGCAATGCATGTGAGAAAAGTACCTATGGATAGAAGCAACCTGAGGGTAATTTTAAAAGACAAATAAATGGATGATAATGATGTATTCATGTATAAGAAGACAACATATTATATTATCAAATATTCCTAAATTGATCTATAAATTGAACACAAATACAATGAAAATCCCAGTATGCTCTTTTTGTTAAAGTTGATATATAAGGGAGAGGAAAGATGGAGATTAGAGACAACATCACTTTCCTGCATCCCCACAAATCTGAAATAACACTTTTGGTGCCTGGCCAGAAGTAAAGACAGTTGGCAATGAAACACAGAGGAGGCCACCTCTTCATGATAAAAGCCCTGGAGAGAGAGGAATAGAGGGAATGCACTTCAAAACAGTGAAGAATACATATGACAAGTCTCTAATCAGCATTGTACTAAAAGGTAAAAACTGATTTCCTATGATGTCAGGAGTGAGACAAAGGTGTGTATTTTATCCACTCTTATTCAATATAGTGTTTAATTCTTAGCTAGAGCAATAAGTCAAGGGAAAGAAAAATAATGATACAACATGGAAAAGAAGATGTTAAAATTATTCCTATTTGCAGATTATCTGATCTTATCCTTAAAAATGCCAAAGACTACTAAAAAACTCTTAGGTTACTAAACACTTTCAGTAATGTAGTATAATGGAAAATCAATATTCAAAGCCCAATACCTTTTTTATACACCCACACAAAGAAACATGCTGAGATGCAAAGCAGTAAAACAATTCTATTCACAATAGCCTCAAAAGAAAAATACCTAGGAGTAAAAGTTAAAGAGGTAAAAGAGAGATTCCAAGATGGCGGCTAGAGGGAGGAAGCAGAAAGCTAGCCTCCTATAGTGAAATCTTGGAGAGATGCTGGAGACACACTTTGCAGGCATAATCACTGAGAAGAGGCATAAATTTGACCCCTCCAAACCTCCAGACAGTGCAGAGAATCTCCACTTCATGTTAAATGGAGAAATGACGAGGGCCCCCGGGCCGCCAGTCGCTGGCGCCCAGGCGGCTTGGGAAGATGTGGACCAGGTGAGCTTCACGGTACTGCGGTACTCTCACAGACAAGGCTGGACCAGAGCAGCATAG
The DNA here is from genome assembly GCF_047511655.1 of Castor canadensis. Lineage (NCBI taxonomy): Eukaryota > Metazoa > Chordata > Mammalia > Rodentia > Castoridae > Castor > Castor canadensis. The sequence goes on along the minus strand of NC_133393.1, from coordinate 23,482,963 downwards.
CCCCCTGGAAAGACTTACCTCCACCAGGGGAAAAAAGAGAAACTGACTAATAAGCAATAAGAACAAAAAGACACACGGGAAAGAGGGAGGGGCACCCTGAGTGCTGAAGACTGGGGGAAGGGACTCCTTCCCGGGACTGTAAATAAACAAGCCAGGAGGGCCGGAGAGGCTCTGGCGGGAGCGGGGGCATGCGCCCAGTGACCAGGAGCGGGAAAGCTTGTGAGAGTGGCAGAGAGAGGAAAACTCCACAGGAGAGGAGGGAAGACCCACTTCCCACATAAACTGTAAACAAACATGGCGGCTGGTAGGAGCAGCAGCACCGCCCAGTAATCAGGAGCAGGAAAGCTTGTGAAAGTGGTGGTGGGAGGAAAACTGCACAGGAGAGGGGGGAAGACCCACCTCCCACATGAACTGTAAATAAGCACGCAGGCCTGACAACGTGGGTGCAGTGTCACCTTTCCCAGTGTGCTTGGAAAGGGGAAAGCTTGTAGCAGAGGTTCCCACACAGGAGAACTCTGAGCAAACAAAGCCTGCGGGGCCAGGTGAGTGCTAAGCTCACCCCAGAGATCTGCATAAATAACACCGCCAGCAACAGCACTCTGACAGCAGCAGGCAGGCAAGCCACAGCTGCAGATACCATTCTCAGAACTGTCTCTGGACTCTTTTTTTTCTTTTTCTCCCTACCCTTGATGAGAGAACAACCGAATTACACCTGCATGCTGAAAAACTTACTGAAACTGTATTGCATTTGAACTTGGACACTTGGTGGGGTTGTGTGTGTGTGTGTGTTTGTGTGTGTGTAGTTTTGTTCTACTTTATGCATCCCCTTTGATGAGACAACAGAACAAACTCTGAGGCACCAACTCCAGGATTGGAGGCTGAGATGGACACCCAATTTATTAAGACTGAAACTTCATTGTATTTGAACTTGGAGGTTTTTTGGTTTTTTTTTTAATTTTCTATTTTTCATCTTATTTTAATTCATATTTATATATAGATATTACTTTCATTTACTTATTTTTATTTTATTTTTATCTTTATTTTCTTTTATTTTTGATTTTCAATCCTCTCTCTGTCTCTCTAATGTCTGTTCAGCTTACTGTCAATTAGTACACTAACACTCCCTGTTTATACCTTTGAAACTTTCTTGTCTGAAACCTTGTTCTGTTTTCTCCTTCTTGTCTGTGTATTTGTTTTCTCCCTTTCTTTAACTTCTTGCTTTCCATCTCAGCTCTTGTTCCTTCCTATTATGGCTTATACTCTCTCTACAATAAAATTAGAAATAAGGGCAAAATAGTTTCTGCTGGGTATTGAGGGGGTAGGGGGGAGAGGGAGGGGGCGGAGTGGGTGGTAAGGGAGGGGGTGGGGGCAGGGGGGAGAAATGACCCAAGCCTTGTATGCACATATGAATAATAAAATAAAAAAAATAAAGAGGTAAAAGAACTCTTCAATGAAAAGAATAAAACTGAAAAAATTAAAGAAGACACTGGAAGGTGGAAATACCTCCCATGTTGTGCCATGTTCATAGATAGTATTAATATTGTGAAAATGGCTATACTACCAAAAGCAATGCACAGCTTCAATACATTTCCCCTAAATATTCCAATGACATTCTTTGCACAAATAGAAGAATCAATTCTAAAATTGATGTGGAACCACAAAGACTCAGTATCCAAAGCCATTTCGAGTAAACAGAGCAATGCTGCAGGTGTAATACCTGACCTCAAATTAAACTACATAACAATAGTAACAGAAGCAACATGGTACTGACATAAGCACAGACATGTTGACCAATGGAATAGAATCAAAGTTGCATTAAAAAAAGCCCACATAATCACAGGTAACTGGTTTTTGACAAAGTTGTCAAAAATGTTTGCTGGAGAAAGATGTCCTCTTCAACATGTGGTGTTGGGAAAATTGGATATTCACATGGAGAAGACTGAAACTAGATCCTTGCCTCTCACCTGGTACTAAAATCAATTCAAAATGGATCACAGACATTAACTTAAAGCATAAACTTTGGAACAGTTAAAGGAAAATACTTGAAGAGTTAGTCATAGGTAATGCTTTCTGTGTAGGAAATAGTTCAGGAAATAAGAGCAAAAATAGACAAATGAGAGTGAATCAAATTAAAAAGCTTCCACAGAGCAAAGCAAACAATCAAACAATGATCCAATTAATGAAGCAATCTACAGGTTGGGAGCAAAACTTTATAAGCTACTCATACAAGAGATTAAGGTACAGAATGTGTAGGAGATAAAAAATTAAACACCATAAGAGCAAATAATCCAATTAGTAAATGGGTAAATGAGTTGAACATAGTTGTCAAGAGAAGAAGATCAAATGACCAATAAACTTGCTCAACATCCTTAGTCATAGGGCTGGAGTGTGGCTCAAGTGGTAGAGTGTCTGCCTGGCAAGCTCAAGGCCCTGAGTTCAAACCCCAGTGCCATGAAAAAAAACAAAACAAAAAACTTACATTATCCTTAGCCATAAAGCAAATGCAACTCAAAACTACATTGAAAGAGGTTCCAAGATGGCAAATTTCTGACAGGTACCACTTCTCTATATCTCCACAGATATGAAATAAGACTTCAGGTATGTGGCTATAAAGAGAGAGGAGCAAGTTAGTACACTAAAAAGAGAGGGCTCTGGTATATTTACAGATAGTAGCTAGAAAAAACAGTCTGTAACTAATCTTATGAAAGCCTAAATCTTCCATGAGTGTGTGGGAATGGACTTGGATCTGTTCAATCCCATGCCACACTAGGTTCAGGTTTTTTTTTTCTTGTTTAGAATTGAATTGCTTCCTGTAAGACCCACTTGTGAGGGTCACTCTGTGAAGAAAACAATCACATGAAGTACTAAGAGAAGGTCAGCAAGCCTTACCCAGGCAAATAATAGGAGTCAATGTCCATGTTCCACTGCCTGTAGCAAAAAGACCAGCATGGAAATCATCCAGCAAGGCTAACAGGTTTCAGTCTTTAGGGCCTCTGCATAGGCCAGCTCAGTGTGCAGACTGAGATATATTTGACCCACAAGAAAGCTTTTGACTAAACAGGCTGATGAAAGGGTCCTGGCAGTGGCCCAGCAGGAGAACAGGTAAAGCTGCATAGGATTTACTACAACAAGTATTACCCTGGAGGGCTCCTGCTCAGTCAAGCCCTGTATGGACAAAAGTAAATCTGACCCTATGGAAAATCTTGAGTAAGTGGGCTGAATCCCACACCTGGCTGCACACTGTCAAGGTTCAGAGTGAAGCTTCATGAACTTTACTATTACCAGTGTTACTCCTGAGGCTCAAACAAGTTCGCTGTGCATGCAAACACATCTGATCCCATAGAAAACTTCTGGATAAATGGCTGACTAAAGGCCATCACATCCAGCCCAAGAACAGTGGGAGATGGCAATGAAGTTGTTCAGCCCAGGGTTTTTATTAAAATGAAAGGTGGGAAGTGAGCAGGCTATCTGCCTAGAGCTCAACACCCAGGTCTCTATTGCAAAAGAAAGAGTACGCTGAAGTGAGCTGGTTCACTAGCAAGAGTGCTTAACTCACTGCCCAACCCAGTGGTGAACTCACACACAAGTGACAGGAGCTATTCATTTCTCACTCTTTAAATCAAACATTAAACTGGAGGCCTAAAAAGTCTTCAGAAAAGGGTAGAAAGGCTTATCATGTATAAACTAGAGCAGCCACTGGACTCCCTGAACAGGGAGAGGTACAGACTCCAAAAGGAGCAGAAGGCTTTCAAATCCTTTGTGTTCAGAGACCCCACCAACCACCCTAATGGATACCTCACATGTCCAGAACAGTCCTACTTCAACCCAGCATTTGCCTCAACCCATATTCCTTCCCCCAGGCCAAACTTGGTCAACCCAGGACTCAGAGGGAATATGTGAGTAAAAGCAGATTAGGACTAGTGATTGAATGGGAGCATCCAATGTACTGAGAGACCCCAGTAGACATTTACTCTTCTCCTCAATAAGGAAGAAATACTGACTTACAAAATTTGAATTTAATTTGTTTATAAATATACTGTCATTTTTTCCTCCAATTAAAATTTGTTTTTACTTTTTCTATCACTTGTTTACAAATAGTTCTACTGGTAGCTTATTCTACTTCTTGATTTTCTTACTTATTACCTTCCTATCTTTTTACAATCCCTGACAATAGCACCCTTCTTCACAGTAATTGAACTATATACCTACACACTAGGTTTTTGTTTACCTGCACCCCTCACAAATTACTCCTTTCCTTCCCTTCTTCCTTCTTTCTAATTTCCTTCTTCACCCCTTACTTTTACTACCTAAGTCTTTATTTCTATATAAACAAGTTTTATTTTTTAACTCCTTACTCTTATAAAAGACTACCAGTCCCCTTCATAAATAATGTTATTGGCTGTATGAATAATGGTGCTAATTGCATTTTACTTCATGTAAATATCTGGTTTTGTATTGAATGAATGTATATGTTGTTACTGAGTTATACCCCCAGGTCAGTGATCAGAAATGACACATCAACCCTGCCACTAACCACTCCTGTCAGAGCAGAGAGAATAATTGAAGGGAAAGACTTTTGGTGACTAAAACTCCAAACTAGCTAAATGACTACACTTGAGCAAATCTCAAACTAGAAGCAGAAGAAATATGAGAAGGAAAGAGCATAATACCCCTTAAAAGGTCAACAATCACACAACACATGATAAGATTAATAGTGAAAGGAATAAATCTCAACTTTTTATCTCAGAAGAATCATGGCAAAAATGATCAATGAGATGAAAGAAGACATGCATAAACACTTTATTCCCAAAACAAAAGAGAATGCAAATAAACATCTAATTTAATTAAAAAAGAATAGAAAGAAACAACTAAATGAAGTGAAAGAGGATACAGTCATTTGAATGAACTGAAGGAAGATACACATAAATAGCTAAATGAAATAGGAAGACATTGTAAGACATGAAAAGTCAGTTCAATAAAGATATAGAAAGTCTCAAAAACTCAAATTAAAACTTTGGAAATGAAAAGCTCCTAAGTCTAATAAAAATTCAATGGGTGACCAAAGTCATAAGAGAAGAATTCAATAATTTCCTAGTATCCAGTGAAAATGAAAATACAACATTCCAGAATCTGTGGGACACAGGAAAGGCCATGATAAGGGGAATGTTCATAGCTACAAGTGCCTACATTAAAAAAACAGAGAACTCTCAAATAAACAATTTAATGATGCACCTTAAGCTCTGAGAAAAACATGAACAAACCAACCCAAAACCAGCAGACAGAGAGAAGTAACAATATCAGGTCCAAACAAAAAGTTGGTTCTTTGAAAAGATTAACAAGATGTACAAACCCTTATCCAACATGACAAAATGGAGGAGGGAGAAGACCCAAATTAGTAAAATCAGAAATGAAAATGGGGACATAACCACAAATGCCAATGAAATACAGAAAATCATTACCGGGCACTTTGAAAAGTTACATTCAAGTAAACTGGAAAATCCAGACCAAATCTGTAAATTCTTAGATGCATGCAACCACCCAAAATTGAACCAAGAATATATTAATCACCTAAATAGTCCCATCACACACAATGAAATTGAAACAGTAATAGTTTACCTACACAGAAGAACCTAGGATCTGATGAATTCACAGCTGAATTTTACCAAACCTTTGAAGAAAAACTAACACCAATACTTCTCAAACTTCTCCAGGAAACAGAAATGCAAGGAGTACCACCAAACTCATTCTATGAAGCCCACACTACACTCATTCTGAAACTCAATAAAGACATAACCAGAAAAGAGAATTATAGACCAGTATCTTTAATGAATATAGATGCAAAGATTCTGGGGAAAATACTGGCAAAAAGAATTCAACAACATGTCATAAAGTTACAGCATGACCAACTCAGTTTCATTCCAGGGATGCAAGGCTGGTTCAACAGAAGTAAATCCATAAGTATAATACAGTGCATAAAGAGATGCAAGGAAAAAAACCACATGATCCTCTCAATAGATGCAGGAAAAGCCTTTTTACAAAATTCAACACTCTTTCATGATAAAAGCTATGAAGAAAGTAGGGATGGAAGAAATGTTCCTCAACATAATGAAGGCTGTATATGACAAACTAGAGCTAACATCATACTAAATGGAAAACAACTGAAACCATTCCCCTTAAAGTCAGGAATGAGGCAGGGCTGTCTGCTATCTCCACTCCTATTCAATATAGTTTTGGAATTCCCAGCCAGAACAATAAGACAAGAGTATGAAATAAAAGGGATTCAAATAATGAAGGAAGAAGTCAAATGATCCCTATTTGCAGAGGACATGAGCCTATGCCTCAGAGACCCCAAAAACTCTACCAAGAAATGACCAGAAATAATAAACTCTTTTGGCAGAGTAGCAGGATACAAAATTAACATTCAGAAATCAGTAGTTTTTCCATATACCAATAATGCCCAGACTGAGAAAGAAATCAGGGAAACAATCCCATTTACAATAGCCTCAAAAATAATAAAGTACCTCAGAATAAAGTTAACAAAAGAAACCAAGACCTTTTAATGAAAACTGTAAACCACTGAAGACAGAAATTGAGGAATTCAGAAGATAGAAAGACCTAACATGCTTGTGGATTGGTAGAATCAACATTGTCAAAATGGCCATACTACCAAGAGCAATCTACATGTTCAACACAATCCCTATCAAAATTCCAATGACATTCTTCACAGAAATAGAAAAAGCAATTGTGAAATACATATGGAAACACAAAAGATCTTTAATAGCCAAAGCAGTTCTGAGAAAAATTCCAATGCTGGAGGCATCCCAATACCCAATCTCAAACTATCCAACAGAGCTGTAACAATAAAAACAGTATGCTAGTGGTCAGGAAGACCAATGGATCAGAATAGGAGATCCAGACATAAGCCCACACATATGATCTTCTACAAAGGAGCCCAAAACACACGATGGAGAAAAGACAGCCTCTTTAACAAATGCTGCTAGGAAAACTGTATATCCATATGCAGAAGACTGAAACTAGATCCTTGTCTTTCACCCTGTACCCAAATCAATTCAAAGTGGATCAAAGACCTTAATAGAAAGCCTGAAACTTTTAAACAGCACCAAGAAGCAGTAGGAAATACACTAGAACAGATAGGTATTGGGAACGACTTCATAAGCAGAACTTAAGAGTCTCAATATCTAAGAGAAACAATGAACAAATGGGGCTACATCAAACTAAAGAGCATCTGGATAGCAAAAGAAACAATCACCAGACTCAAGAGACAGCCTGCAGTTTGGAAGAAAATCTTTGCCAGGTACTTATTCAATGAGGATCTAATATCCAGAATCAACAGGACACTCAAAAAACTCAGCCTCCAAATATTCAACACCCCAATGAAGAAATGGGTATATGAATTAAACAGGGAATTCTCAAAGGAAGAGGTACAAATGGCCAGTAAATTCATGAAGAAGTGTTCAAATTCCCTGGTTATAAAAGAGATGCAAGTCAAAACAACACTTAGATTTCATCTCACCCCAGTTAGAATGGTCAGAATTAAGTGTAAAAACAATAACAAATGCTGGTGAGGTTGTGGCAAAACAGGAACACTTATACACTGCTGGTGGGAATGCATTAGTACAACCACTGTGAAAATCAGGATGGCGATTCCTCAAAAAACTAGAGATTGAACTGACATATGATCCAATGACACCAATCCTGGGCATCTACCAAAAAGAATGTAAAGCATGATACAGTAGAGACATTTGTACACTGATGTTCATTGCAGCCTTATTCACAATAGCTAAACTCTGGAAACAACACAGATGCCCTACAACTGATGAATGGATAATGAAATTGTGGTATATATACACAATGAAGTATTACTCAGCCACAGGAATATTGACATGGGTTTGAAGGTAAATGGGTGCAATTGGAGGACATCATGTTAAGTGAAGTTGGTCAGGATCAGAAACACAAAAGATACATGTTTTCTCTTATATGTGGAAGATAGATCTAAAGATATATATATATATATATATATATATATATATATGCACAAAACCAAGCATGATCATATACAAACTCAGTGGTAGAACATGTTTGTGACAGTGGAACTATTCTATGCATCTTGGTGATGAGAGAAAGAAAAAGAGAATGAAAGAGCAACAGTGATGTGAATGACAGAGTAACAACACATGAAGGTAGAGGACATAAGAATGTGTATTGAAAAATGTTGAAAAATGGCGGGTGGGAGTTAAAGGGGTAAAGGAGAGTAATCAAAGGGATTGAACAGACAAAGTAAAGCACACCCACAGAGAACATACAATGAGACACCCCCTTGATTGTCAACTCAAATATTAATTATGAAAACCAGGACTGTAAAATAGTCATAGTGCGTGAAGGGTGGGGGAGTACTTGTGGAAGGGAGAGGGTGAAAGAAGAAGATTAAGGTGCCAGTATATGGTAGATGGACTTTATATACCTATTTGAAACAGAGCTAGAAAACGTCTTGCAATTGTTTTAAGTTGGGTGGGGAAGGGACTGAGAAGGAGAGATGATGGGGGCAATGTAACTAATGCACAATATAAGCCCAATCAGAATTGTGACTATGTAACCCTCTCAGTATCTTGAATATATCCTAAGAAACATTTATTTAAAAAAAACAGAAAGCTGCAAGGGAGAGGTACCAATTCACCTCTAAAAGCATGCCAATAAGAATAACAGCAGATTTCTCAACAGAAATCTTAAATGCAATGGGTGATATCTCAAGTATGTATCTGAAATACTGAAAGAAAATAACTGCAAATATTACTTTACATAGCAAAGCTATCATTTATAATTGAAGGAGAAATAAAAATATTCCATAGTAAACAAAAGCTAAAGCACTTCATGAGCACTAAACCAGCACTCAAGAAAATATTCAAAGGAATCCTAAACAAAAGGTGAAGACAAACATAGCTATGAAAATATGGGAAAAAAGTAAATCTAGTCAGTGAGTAGATAAACAAATGAAGCATAAGAAAGAATAAAAAAAAATCAAACACTATAAAAGCAAAAAAGTGGCAGAACTATTGAAAAATGTCAGAAACAATCAACAGTGAATATTAATGGTCTCAATTCCCCAATCAAAAGACATAGACTAGTGATCTGGATTAAAAAGTAAGACCTAACAATTTGTTGCCTATGTGGAATGAATTTCACTGACAAAAAACAAATATTGACTTAGGGTGAAAGGGTGGAAAAATATTTTATAAGCAAATGTGTGTGGAGTCAACAGGTGTATCAATTAAGCTGTGTGTTTGAGTTTGGCCAGCCCCAAAAGGCAGAAGGGAGCAAGCATAGTTATGTCCAAAAAATTGCATGCTTGAACTGGCACAGCCTCAGCTGCAGAAGTGGGCAAGATGAAGTACAGCTGTATTTTTCCTTTAATGTTTACATTCAGAAACGGTTGTTACAAGTTCCTCCTTTTCCTGAGGATTACAATGTCATGCCCCCTTCTCTGAGAAAAGCCTCTCCATCTGGTTTTGCTACTATATATAATAAACTCACTGTAGGTGGAGGGGGCTGGTGTGTCTCCATGCAAGCACCCAGCCTACCTGGCCCCAGCTTTATGCATGTTTGATCTGTCTGTTGTCTTTACAGCATCTCCCATCACCCCTAGTTAAGGTTTCTAGGACAAGCTTATGTGGGATGCGAGACAAATGGACTCCAAAATGAAGGAGAAGCAGCTATACTCATATAAGACAATGTAAACGTCAAATGAAAATCTATCAGAAGAAACAAAGGTCACTTCATATTAATAAATGGACAATCCATCAAGAGAAAATAACAATTTTGACATGTATGTGCCTAATGTTGGCACTCTCAACGTCATTAAACAAACACTACTAGATTTCAAAGCACAAATAGATCCCAACACAACAATAGTGTGAGACTTCAATACTCCACTATTACCAGTAGCTAGGTCAGCCAGACCCCTCCAAGAAAAAAATCAACAAAGAAAAATCAGAATTGAGTGAGAATTAATTAATTAATTTGTTAAAGTAAACAAATGAAAATCAGAATATGACTAAAAGGACTTAATAGACATCTACAGAGTATTTCATTCAATAACTGCATGATACACATTCTTCTCTCCAATCCATGGAATTTCATCTAAAACAGCTCATGTTTAGGAAAAGAACAAATCTTAGTAAATTTAAGAAAGTTGAAATAACTTCCTGCATCTTACAGATCACAATGGAATAAAAATAAAATCCAAAAGAAACTACAGAAAATATTCAACCATGCAGACTAAAAACTACATTTTTAAAGAAATAAAGGGCAAAATCCAAAGTTCCTAAGATCTGATGTAATTGAAAACAAAACTTACCAGAACCTATGGGATACAGAAAGGCAGTACTAATGGGAAAGTTTACTTGTAAGTGCCTACATAAAAAAATAGCCCAAAGCTATACCTCAGCTCCTAAAAAATATAAAACCCCAAATTAGCAAGTAGAAAGAAATAATAAAGATAAGGATAAAAATTAAAGAACCAGAGACAAAAAAAAACTATAAAAAGAATCAATGAAACAGAAAGTTGGTTCTATGAAAAGGTAAATAAAGTTGGTAAATCCTTTGCCAATTTGACTGTAAGGAGTAGTGATAAGACTTAAATTAATAAAATTAGAGATGAAAAGGGGAATATTATGACAAATATAAATGAAATCAAGAGGATTGTGAGGGAATTCTTCAAAAACCTACATTCAAATAAACTGCAAAACCTAGATGAAATGGATACATTTCTAGATGTATTTGCCCAACCACAACCAAGTGCCACTTAAAAAGATCAACAAGAAGCAATGAGATGGAAGCAGTAATAGCCTCCCAGAAAAGAGAACCCAGAATTCAATGAATTCTACCATATCTTTAAAGAAGAACTAACACTAATACCTCTCAAACTTTTCCATGAAATAGGAAAGGAAGGAAAACTACTGAAGTCATTCTATGAAGCTAGGATTACATACATTCCAAAACCTGACAAGGACACAACAAAAGAAGAGAATTTAGGCCAATCTCTTTAAGGAATATAGACACAAAAATTTTCAATAAAATTGTTGCAAACTGAATTCAGCAACACATCAAAATGATCACACACCATGATCAAGGTGATTTAATTCCATGATGCAAGGATGATTTAGCATAAACAAATCAATAAATTAAATGTAGTATATAAGCAGAATCAAGGGCAAAAATCACATGATCTTCTCAATTGATGCAGGATAAGCCTTTCACAAAATTTTGCACCCTTTCATGATAAAAGCTCCAAAAAAAACTAGGAATAGATGGTAAGTACTTCATTTTAAAATGGGTGTATATTACCATTAGCTAATATCATTCTAAATGGGGAAAAACTGAAAACATTTCCTGTAAGGTTACAAACAAGGCAAGTGTGTCCTCTTTCCCCACTCTTATTTAACGTAGAACTGGAGTTTGCACTCAGAGAAAATAAGCAAGAGAAAAGAAATAAAAGGGATTCAAATAGTGAAAGAAGTCAAATTATCCTTATTTGCAGATGATAAAATTCAAAAGATTCCACCAAAAAACACCCTTCAAAATCCAATAATCACTTTTGACAAAGTAGCAAGATACAAAATCAACATACAAAAATTAGAAGCTTTTCCACATATCAACAATAAAAGACTGTAAAGAAATCAGGAAAACAATTCCATTCACAATAATGTCAAAAAAATATTCCTTGGTATAAACCTAACCAAGGAGGTGAAAGACTCTACAATGAAAACTGTAAAATCTTGAGGAAATATATTGAAGACACCAGAAGATGGAAAGACTTCCCCTACTCATGGATTGTCAGAATTCATATCATGAAAATGGATATACTGCTGAAAGCAATCTACAGATTCAATGCCATGTCCATGAAAATACCGATGTCATTCTTTGCAGAAATAGAAAAGTCAATTTGCTAAAATTTTTATGAAGCATAAAAGACCCTGAATAGCAAAAGTAATCCTGAGCAAAAAGAGCAATGCTGGAGTTATCACAATACTGGATTTGAAAGCATACTAAAGAGCCATAGTGACAAAAACAGCATGATATTGGCACAAAAAATACATGAAAACCAATGGAATAGAATAGAAGACCCAGAAATAAAACCACACAGCTACAGTCATCTGATCTTTGACTAATGAACCAGAAACATACACTGGAGAAAAGAAAGCCTCTTCAACAAGTGGTACTGAAAAAGCTGGTTATCCAAATGCAGAAGACTGAAACAAGACCCCTGTCTCTCACCCTGTACAAAATTCAACTCCAAATGGGTGAAAGTCCTTAATATTAGACCTGAAACTTTGAGACTATTATGGAAAAAAATCCTCTGAAGGATATAGGCATAGGTAATTTTTTTCTGATAGCACAACAATTGCCCAGGAAACAAGAGCAAGCATTGACAAATGGTACTGCATCATATTAAAAAGATTCTGCACATCAAAAGAAGCCGTTACCAGAATCAATAGGCAACCCACCAAATGGGAGAGAATCTTTAGCAACTATTGAGCTAATAAAGGATTAATATCCAGACTATATAAAGAGCTCAAAAATTCAAGAGCAAAAGAACAAATAATTTAATTGATAAATGGGTAAATGAATTGAACAGATAATTATCAGAAGAAATTCAAATGGCTAATAAATATATGAAGAAATATTCAATAACTTTAGGAATAAAGAAAATGCAAATCAAAACTACACTCCATCTCACTCCAGTCAGATAGGCAATCATCAAGAAACAAACAACAAACTAGATCCATGTATATCACCCTATACCAAGATTAACTCAAAATGGATCAAGGATCTTAATATCAGACCACAAACTCTTAAGTTGATACAAGAAAGAGTAGGAAATACTCTGGAGTTAGTAGGTATAGGTAAGAACTTTCTCAATGAAACCCCAACAGCACAGCAACTAAGAGATAGCATAGATAAATGGGACCTCATAAAACTAAAAAGCTTCTGTTCATCAAAAGAAATGGTCTCTAAACTGAAGTGAACACCCACAGAGTGGGAGAAAATATTTGCCAACTATACATCAGACAAAGGACTGATAACCAGAATATATAGGGAACTTAAAAACTAAATTCTCCCAAAACTAATGAACCAATAAAGAAATGGGCACGTGAACTAAACAGAACTTTTTCAAAAGAAGAAATTCAAATGGCCAGAAAACACAAGAAAAAATGCTCACCATCTCTAGCAATAAAGGAAATGCAAATTAAAACCACATTAAGATTCCACCTCACCCCTGTTAGAATAGCCATCATCAGCAACACCACCACCAACAGGTGTTGGCGAGGATGCAGGGAAAAAGGAACCCTCTTACACTGTTGGTGGGAATGTAGACTAGTACAACCACTCTGGAAAAAAATTTGGAGGCTACATAAAAAGCTGGACATCAATCTACCATTTGATCCAGCAATACCACTCTTGGGGATATACCCAAAAGACTGTGACACAGGTTACTCCAGAGGCACCTGCACATCCATGTTTATTGCGGCACTATTCACAATAGCCAAGTTATGGAAACAGCCAAGATGCCCCACCACTGACGAATGGATTAAGAAAATGTGGTATCTATACACAATGGAATTCTATGTAGCCATGAAGAAGAATGAAATGTTATCATTCGCTGGTAAATGGATGGAATTGGAGAACATCATTCTGAGTGAGGTTAGCCTGGCCCAAAAGACCAAAAATCGTATGTGCTCCCTCATATGTGGACATTAGATCAAGGGCAAACACAACAAGGGGATTGGACTATGAGCACATGATAAAAGCGAGAGCACACAAGGAAGGGGTGAGGGTAGGTAAGACACCTAAAAAACTAGCTAGCATTTGTTGCCCTTAACGCAGAGAAACTAAAGCAGATACCTTAAAAGCAACTGAGGCCAATAGGAAAAGGGGACCAGGAAGTAGAGAAAAGGTTAGATCAAGAAGAATTAACCTAGAAGGTAACACCCACGCACAGGAAATCAATGTGAGTCAATGCCCTGTATAGCTTATCTCAACCAGCAAAAACCCTTGTTCCTTCCTATTATTGCTTATACTCTCTACAACAAAATTAGAAATAAGGGCAAAATAGTTTCTGCTGGGTATTGAGGCGGGGGAGAGGGAGGGGGCGGAGTGGGTGGTAAGGGAGGGGGTGGGGGCAGGGGGGAGAAATGAACCAAGCCTTGTATGCACATATAAATAATAAGAGAAAAATGAAAAAAAAAAAAAAGAAACAAACAACAACAAATGCTTATGGGGATGCAGGAAAATAGGAACTCTCATACACTCTTGGTGAGAATGGAAACTTATGCAACCTCTATGGAAATCTTTATAGAGGTTCTTTGGTCAGCTAAAAATAGACCTACCTTATGACCTACCAGATTACTTTTGGGCATATATCCAAGGAGTATGACTCAATATGCAAGAGAAATACCTACATATCCATGTTTATTGCAGTTCTGTTCACAATAGCTAAGATGTGGTATCAGCCGGGGTGATTAACAATTGATGAATCATTACAGAAAATGTGGTATGTATATATCATGGTATATTACTGGGCCATAAAGAAAATGGAATTATGTCATTTTCTGGAAAAATGTATGGAATCAGAAATCATCATGTTGAGTAAAATAAACCAAGTTTAAAATGCCAAATGTCACATGTTCTTGCTCACTTGTGGAACCTAGAACTAAAATGATGATGATGGTGATGTATGGTATTACCACAATGAACCCCCCGTGTATTATTAATGCATACTAATCCAAAATATAATAAAACAATTTGAAAAACAACAATAAAAACTGAAACAAAAAAACCCTATACTGAGTTTCCATATCCCTCCAGTCACAAATCTTATGGAAAATTTATATATAGAAAATATAAAAACTCACAAAATATGAATAAGAGATAAAATGGGTAAAAGATTTGAAGAGATACTTCACCAATAAAGATATATAATGAAAAATAAATACACAAAAAATGTCCAGAATCATTATTTATGAAGAAATACAAATCAAGGAAATAAAAAAATGCATCTATATATTCATTAGCATGTCTAAAATTTAAAATCTTGACCAAATGAAGTGTTGGCATGAATGTAGAGAAGCTGGAACTTATATACCCTGCTCTGGGGAATGTGAAATGACCCAACCATTTTGGGAGACATGTTGACAGTTTATTGAAAATGTAAATATACAGGTATGTATGTACAAGCCATTCCCCTTAGAGGAAGAAAAATAAGATCATTGTATATGTTTCCAAACTTATAATGAATATTCAAGGCAGCTTTCTTTGTAATAGCCTCATACAGAAACAATCTTAATATCAGGACAATGAATAAATCATTTATATACATAAAGTACATATAAGTACAGCCATTCTTGCTCTCTTTTGGCTATAATTTGCCTGGTGTATGTTTCTTTATCTCTTACATTCAGCCTATGTGTATTCTTAAATCTAAAATGAGTCTAATGTAGGAGCATATGGTTAGATTTTGATTTTTTATCCACTGTATGTCTTTTGATTGAAGGGAACTAAAAATTTGAGCACAAGGTAAGGCAAAGTGCTTCAGTGGCCAGCCTGCTCTTGAAAATTTCTATACTTTCTGCAAGCCTTATATCTTCACAGGAGGTTGGTGAGACAAAGTTCAGCTGAGATTCAGTGTGGACACAGCAAACTGATGGTTACTTAGATGCTTCACAGACACTGATTTACCTGAGTGCAGGGTGAGAGCTGTTCTGTCCTGTGACTGAATGGCCTGAGCAGAGGGAGAAGAGGGCAGCATGAATCACTCTTGCTTTCTGAACCCACTGGCTTTAATCCCACTCATAGAACATGGCTCTTCATGCTCATATTTCTCACAACTCAACAGGAAGTCTCATAGCCCCTATATACAGAGGCTGAGCTGTCCCAAGACAATTCAGCCATCTAAATGCTTTGTTAAGAGAATTTCGCAGGAGTATGTCACCCATATAGTCAAGATTTGCCCCTGCCCTCCTGGGACCGTGTAAACCTGCCCCCATCAAAAGCAAGGAAATTTCACCTGTGTAAAAACTTAAACTGTCAGGCAGGCCAAAAACTTCCAGAGGTGTAGTCCTATTCTTTCAAAGCTGTTCCCATAACAACCATGGCAAGAGATACAAGCTTGGACAAAGCCCAGCAAGTATTAATAGTTCCCTTCAGCAAGATTGACTTTAAAAAAATTGTTCTCTTTTCACTGTTTCTTAAAAACTGTTTTTCTTTTTCTCAGCATATTTTGTTTTTAGTTTCAAATTTTTTCTCCATATTTTCCAAACTCTTTCTCTCTGTTATGACTATACAGAACTCACACACTATTATCTTCTATTCCTTCCTCCTCCTCTCCCTGTCTTTGTACTGACCTCCCTACCCTACCCTTGCCTCTTATATTACTAGATTTACAATTATTATACCCTATGGCCAGTATTAAGCTCATAGATCATCCCTCTAGGAACAAGAATTTTCTCCCATAAAACTTTATTGAGGAGGCAGATAAGGGCTCCAATAGGTTCTTTTATATTGGCTGAAATGTCTTCATTTCACTCACAATCTGCTTTTAAAAATGAGTGATGATCTCAAAGATTTTCAAATAAATATTTAAAGGTAGGAAATAATTTCAAGACTTAAAGAAGAAAGTCAGCAAAGTGAATGAAAGATTCAGCAGGGAAATGGAAATTATAAAAACAGTAGAAATGTTAGAAATAAAAACCTCAATATATAAAATAAAAAGAACTATGGACAGTCTAATCAGCAGACAAGATTAAGAAAAAGAAAGAATATCAGAGATGGTGGACAAGGTTGAGGAGATAGTTTACTCAGACAATCATAAAGGGAAAAATTAATACCTATGATTACAACACACAAGAACACTAGGACATGATCAAAAGCTCAAAAGTGAAATTCATAGGGTGGAAGGAGGAGCTGCAATACAAACTGAATATACAGCAAACCCATTCAATAAAGTCATAGTAGAAATTTCCCAAGTCTAAGTAATGATATAGATTCAGAAGTATTGGAGGCATATTGAACTTCAAACAAATATGACCATAAAATATGACAATTAAAATGTCAAGATTAGAGAACAAAGGACACTGAAAGTTGCAAAAGTAATGTCAGCTTACATACAAAGATAAACACGTAAGAATCACCTCAGACCTCTTCATTAAACCTAAAACCCAGGAAATCATGGGGCAATGTAGTTTAAGCTACGAGAGAGAAAACTGCCAAGAATTCTATATTCAGCAAAGCTATCTTTTAATTTTGCTAGAGAAAGAAGGAACTTGTAGGGTAAGGATAAGCTAAAATGGTTGATTTCCATGAAGACTACACTGCAAAAGATGCTTATGGGAATTATTCAGAGAAAAGAGAAAAGAGGAAGAAAAACAGTCATATATTAAAGAGGCCAGAAAAGAATAAAATTCAAAGGGGAATCCATGAAAGCCAGGAAAGTATCGGGCATGTTCAACTCTGTAAACCAGAAAAAGTCGACTATGAGCAATGGTATAAGTAGAGAACAGTCAGCTCTAGACTCAATCTGGGGAAAAAAATAACCCAGTAGAAATGCAGGAATCAGTAAATAACTCTCAATCATAATACTAAATGTAAATGAACTTAATTCTCCAATCAGAAGTCACAGTATGTCTGATTTGATAAAAAGGCAAGATTCAACAATCTGGTATATAAAAACATACCTGACAACCAAAGACACATACAGACTAAAAGTGAAAAGTTGGAAAAAAATATACCACGCATGCAGAACTCAAAACCAAACAAGAATAGCTAGTCTCATGTCAGATAAAACAGATTTTAAGTACAATCATTCAGAAGAGATAAAGGTCACTATATACCAATAAAGGGAACATGTCATCAAGAAGATATAATGATTCTAAATGCATATGTACTGAGTATTGGTGTGCCCAAGTTCATAAAACAAACAGTTATGAATATAAAGGAACAGATAGGTTCAGATATAATAATAGCAGAAGATCTCAATAACCTATTGTCATCAGTAAACAGAATATTCATACAAAAAAATTAACAAAGATTTCCTAGAACTAAGCAATACCATGGAAAAAATAGACTTTACAGTTACTTATAGAGTATTCCATCCTATGGCAACAGATTGCACATTTTTCTCACTAGCCAATGGGACATTCTACAAATTAGATCACATCCTAGATCCTAAAGAAACTGTCAAAACATACAAAAAATTGCAACTGTTCCCTATATCCTAACAGACCATATTGGGATAAAATTAGAAATCAATGGCACACCTTCCCAACACCTCAATATGTTCACCTACTCAGACTTTCTCTGAACTTATAATTTATGAGTTTTCAGTAAAAGCCATAATTGACTAAATCATTGGCCTTCTTGGTTAACTTAAATCTCTAGTCCCTATCCTTCCCTTAGAGGTTGGAGGATAGGATAAAAACTCTAACCTTCTTATCACAACTTGGGTTTTCTTTTGTCCAGCACTTATCTCTAAGCCACCTAAGAGTCCCAGCAACCAACCACTTCATTGGCACACAAAAGATGCTCAACACCTAGAAACTCCAAGAATTTTAGGAACTGTGAGCCAGGTACTGGAGGAAAAAGAACAAATATTTATTTTTTGTTACATACAATAACTAGGCTTTATAGTTTCAAGGGAATAAAAGATAAGATTTTGAATTTAGGGAGAGAGCCAGAAATTATAGAACAAAAGCAAAGGTGAATTATAAAATTAAAAAATAAAACAATAGGCATGTAAATGTTTCTATGAATTTCACAACACATTAAACACAGTCAAAGAGAGAATTAATGAACTGGAAGATGAGTCAAATATTGACCAAATGGAATAAAAAAGAAGCAAGAGTACTGACAAGACAAAAAAGAGGGTAAAACACACAGGGGATAAAGTAAAAGTTAATTAGACTTTAAAAGAAAGAGGATAAAAAGAATAGGTGAATAACAGCTAAGAATAAAAACACAGCTATAAGATGTCCCATAAATCTCTAGTAAGATAAAGATAAAGTAAAACGTTTTGGAAAAGCCATAGTCAAACTGTTGAAAGAAAAAGACAAAGAGAGACATCTTGAGAGCAATCCCCAAAGAAGGAAATATTGCCTTCAAAAATATGCATACCACTTTCAGCAGAAAAACAGAAGTCAAAAAACGATATATGATTGCTTCAAAGTGCTGAAAGAGGGGCTGGCAGAGTGACTCAAATGGTAGAGTGTGTAATTCCTATAGGAATGTTAGTAAAGGCAGTTTAGGCCAAAAAAAAAAAAAGAATTTGCCACTTCTAGACCCACATGAGAGAAATGCCAAGAAGTACCAGTTAGGCAAAAGAAAACAATCCCATATTTTGAAATAACTTGCTGTACATAATAAATACATAAAATTTTTATCTGTTAATTTAAAAACTAAATTCAAAATAAAAAATAATTCCAGGTAGAATATTGAAGTAAAGGAATGAAGAAGGGAAAAAAGGAGGAAATAAACACTGAATGTACAAAAAAACCCACTGAATGTACAAAAACAATAAAACTAACATCTTTAGGAGATTAAAATACAGAAAGAATTAAATAAACAATAATAGTTTGGGACAGGTGTAAATGGAGCTAAAGGATTCTTAAGGTTCTTGAATTTTTTTGGGTTAGGAAAAAGTACTAGTAAAATGGGGTGGAACATGCTTGTAATCTGAGCTACTTAGGAAGCAGTGATTGGGAGGATTGAGGTTCCAGGCCAGCCCAGATAAAAAGTTAGTGAGATCCTGTCTCTATAAATAAGCTAGGCATGGTGGCACATGACTGGTCTAGGTAGGTGGATCATGGTCTGTGTCTGGCCCTGGGCAAAAGCAAGATTCTGAAAAATAACTGAAAGCAAAATGTCTGGGGGTGAGACTCAAGTAGTGGAGCATCCACCTAGCAAGTGCAAGGCCCTGAGTTGAAAACCCCAGCAACACCAAAAGTGTAATGAAAAAATAAGAGTACTAATTTATGTTGTATTTTGATAAGCAAAGATGGAGTTTGTACCCTACATCAAGAGTCACCATTAAAAGTATAGTCAAACATTTTATTATTCACCTGTCAATACAGGAAAATGAACAATAAAAATATTTAATTCAAAAGAAGAAAAGGTAGAAATTAAAAACAAATAAGATAATAGATTTATAAATAATTATGTCAGTAATTACATTACATATAAATATAATTGCAGTGATATTATATATAATATGACTTAATTATATTAAATACAAATAGTGTAATTTTATACATTAAATATAAATATAAGTCAACTAAATATTCTAGTCATAAGGGCAAAGATTGTGAGACTCTAAAAATTTAATAATTTATCACATTATTTTAAATGTCATATATCATATTATATTACATGCTGTTTGAAAGAGAAACACTTTAAATAATAAATATACAAAAATGTGTAAGTAAAGAATAAAAAAATAACATTCACCAACAAACCAAAAAAAAAATAGTGTGGTCATATTAACATCCAATAAAGTGGACTTTAAAACAGAAAAATTACCAAAAAAGTAGCTTTTAAGACAGAAAGTTCAGTACACAAAATCATAATGATGTTCTAATTGCCTAGGGTAATAGCTTGAATTTCCTCCAAAAGTATGTGTTGCAAACAATGCAACAGTGTCCACAAGTGGGACCTAATCAGAGGTAATTCCTCAGGCCCCACTGTTCTGATGGATTAATGGCAATTGTAAAAAAGCTAGAGGCTGCAAGTTCCACCACTTGCTATCTCTTGAGAGCATGTACTCTCTTACCTCTCCACCACAGCCCTGAGAAGAAGCAGCAAGAAGACACTTGCCAGCTGCCAGCACTTTGAGAGTGGACTTTCTAGCTTTCAAAACCGTGAAAAACAAATTTCTTTTCTTTAGATATCACCCAGTCTTTGGTATTATGTTATAGCAACATAAAAGAGACTAAGACACCTAGGAATTTTTAACAATTCTAAACTATTTCCTAATAATAACAAAATTTGACAGAACTAAATGTAGAAATAAACAAATCCACAGTGAGAAATTTAATCATGCTTTCTCAGTAAATGATAGGACAAACCAGCCATTCCTCAGCCCCATGCCCCCCAAAACACACCAGTAAATGTAGAAAATTTGAACAGTATGATTACATTCTTGTCGTAATTCATTTAGCTACAAGGATTATCCATATATACATATGGATACATATACACACATATATATGTTTGGATAATACACACACGTATGTTTCCATATGTATATAGAGTTTATTTGCTAATGTTTTGCTTGGGAATTTTCATCTATGTCCATGAGTGAGATTGGTTTGTAATTTTCCTTTTTTTTCTGTAATGTGTTTGACAAGTATTGGTATCGATTAGGTTGATCTCATAAAGTAAATTGAAAACAGGTTCTTCTTTCTCTGTTTTCCATATGGTTTTGAAAGATTAAAAATTGAAAAAAAGTGTAATTATACATGTGATTGTATACATGTGCAACTTCTATAATTTCTCATTTAAATCATTTAAGTTCTTACTCTTTTTGTACCCTTTTTTTTGGCAGTTCTGGGGTTTGAAATCAGGGCTTCATGCCAGCTAGGCAGGTGTTCTACTACCTGGAAGAAAATTATAACATGTTTCCTATGAATAGATCCCTCTTTCTTCTTGAGTTTGATTTATGCTACAAACACTTCTGTGCTTTAATTAGGAACACTGACTGGAAGCCAATGAAGCAGACAGGCCTAGAACAATACAAGTTGGGATATCGCAGAAAGGGTTGGACCTAAGCAGATCATCAAGTAGCAGATTTGCAGGTAATTGAAATTATTTTCAACATTTTAATTGCAATAAAAAATAGACAAAAATATATCAATTGTCAAACTCATGGCAGGAAGATGAGGGATCAAAGACATAATATACTAAAGCCCAAGTGTTCCTGGAGGATTTACAATTTCCCTCCTTGGTCTTAAATTTTCTTTTTAGGCAAATATAGATTTGACAGAAATCAATTAAAAAAAGAAAACAGCATATGGGAAATACCAATAGTAAAGCAAACCTACTAAAACACTCTATTCAACTTTATCTTTCAGATTCAGCTTCCTTTAATGGTTAGGGCAGGATCCTAAACACATTCTTGGCCATGTTTACTCTTAAAATAATTGACTAATAATAAAACAGTTCTTTATTTTTAAAAAAGAGATCAAAGACAAGGAAAACTAAAAAAAAAATAAAGAAATAACCCAAACTCCTAGAGATTGAATAACACACTTTTCCAGAAAAAAATAGGCCATTGAAAAAATTAGGAAAGAATTTAAGAAATTCCTAGATTGAAATGAAAATGAGAACACAACAGAACCTGTGGGACTCAGCAAAGGCAATCTTAAGAGGGAAATTTATAGTCATGATCTCCCACATCAGAAAGTTACAGAGATCTCAGATAAACAACCTGGTGATGCATCTTACATTCTTACAAACACAAGAATGAGTCACAATCCAAAAGTAGTAAATGGAAAGAAAGTATAAAATGTTAAAAAAGAAATTAATAAAATGGAGACCAAAAGAATGATGCAATGAATTAATGGAAAAAAAATTACCAGAATGAAGAGAAAACCCACAGAATGGGAGAAAATCTTTGCAAGCTATTCCTTGGATAAAGGATTAACATCCAGCAAATACAAAGAGCTCAAAACAGTTAAACACCAAAAGAATAATCCAATTAATAAATGTGCAAATGAATGGAATAGACAGTTCTCAGAAGAATTATAAATGGCTAAAATTGCATGAAGAGATGTGCAATATCTTTATCCATAAGGGAAATGCAAATCAAAGTGACACCAAGATTCCATCTCATCCAAACCAGAATGGTTATCATCAAGAAAACAAACAACAAATGCTAGTGGGAAAAAAGAGAAACTTTATACTCTTTTATTAGGAATGTAAACTAGTGCAGTGACTAAGGAAATCATTATGGAGGCTCATTAAATATCTAAAAATAGACCTACCTTAAAATTCTGCTATACCATTCTTGGACATAAAGAGATACTGGACACCCATGCTTATTGCAGCACTATTCACAATAGCCAAGCTATGTAAGAAGCTTGGTTTAACAACCAATGAATGGATAAAGAAAATATGGTATACAAACACCATGGAGTATTTATTATTCAGCCATAAATAAGAATGAAATTATGTTGTTTGCATGAAATTATGGGTAGAAGTGGACATCAAGTTAAGTAAGATAAGGGAAGCTTAAAAGGCCAAATATTGCATGTTTTTGCTCATATGCAGAATCTAGACCTAAAATAATGACAATAAAAATAAAAATAAAATAATAATAATGCCAATAATAAATGTGGGCCATGAACATAAAGGGAAAATGTCTGAGGGAATCAGAGGAAGAGGGGAGAGGAAAAGGAAAGGGTGCCTAGGGAGGCCGAATCAAGTATTCAAAGCGCACACACACACACACACACACACACACACACACACACACACACACACATGAAGACAGCTTAATGAAACTCACTAAATGCTATTTGAAAGGGGAGGAAGAAGAGAAAGGGCTTAAGGGAATACTGCAGAGAGGTTGAACTTGTTCAGAGTGCAGTGTACTCACATATGGAAATAACAAAATGAAACCCCTTTGTAATTAATATATGGTAGTAAAAAACCCCACGAATTTTTTCTGACTACAATAGGATGAAACTAGCAGAAATCAATAGCAGAGGAAAGGTGGAAAACTCATAAATACATGGAAATTAAATGCCTCATTGCTGAACAATCAATGGTCATGGAAGAAATCATTTAGGAAATTGGCAATTATTTCTTGATACGACACCAAAACTGCAAGCTACAGATTTAGAAATAAGATGGAAGATTTTATGAATCTGGAAGTTTTTTCACAGCAAATTAAACAATCAACAAAACGAATAGTCAACTAATGGAATAGGAAAATAATTTGAAGCAATACTGTACTGAAGTACTGTAAAATATTTTGAAGCAAAATGTAAAAAATTTTGAATCAAACTAATGGAATAGGAAAATATTTTTAAGCAATGCAGTACTGAAGTAATATAGTACTATTAAAAATATAACAGACTTATGTAACTCAATAGAAAAAAAATCAGTCAAAAAGAGACAAAATATCTGAGTAGGCATTTTTCCAAAAAAGACATAGAAATGGAAAATGAGTCCATGAAAGAATCCACAACATCACTGACCATCAGGGAAATTTAAATCAAAACCACCACAATGACGTATCACCTCATTCCTGTTAGGATGCTCTTTTAAAAATGAGAAGTGTTTGTGAGGAAGTCAATGAAGGGTAACTCTTGTGTCCTACTGGTAATAACATAATTAGACATCATACAGACATTCCCCCAAAAATTTGAAGTATAACTTCTATATGATCCAAAACTCCTACTCTGGACATATACATGAAATAAAATAGATCTTTTTTTCATTCTTGTTAATATTTTTCCCCTTTTCTCTATTAGTGTGTACTAATTGCAGAAAAGGGTTTCATTGTGATATTTCCATACATGCAAATAATGCACTTTGATCCAATTCACCCCTTTATTACTTTTTCACGCCTCACCCATTTTAAACAATTTTAATGGGGTTCATTATTCTATCTTCATACATGTGTATGAAGTTCTTCCATCACATTTGTTCACCCTCTCCTTTCTCTCTCCATCCTCCTGCTGGTTCCCACCCCCAAAGAGTTTTCCCCATTTTACACTGTTGTCATTCATTGTTTTTTTTGTCTAGATTCTGCATATGAGAGAGATTATATGATAATTGTCTTTCTCAGTCTGGCTTATTTCACTTAACATGATCTTTTTTAGTTCCATCATGAAATCAGGATCTTGATGAGATACCTACACTCTCATGTTCACTGTAGCATTACTCACAAGACCCAAGATATATAAACAGCCATGCGTTGTTGGATGAACGGATAAAAATATTATTAAACACACATAAAATGGTGTATTATTTAGTCATAAAAATAAAGAAAAGCTGTCATTTGCAACAATAGAGATAAACCTTGAGGATACTGTGCTAAGTGAAATAGGTCAGAGAAAGACAAATGTTATCTCATAAGTGGAATCTAAACAGAGTACAATGGTGGTTTCAAGAGACAGATGAGTAGGGAAAATGGGGAAATAATGGTTTGAAGGGCAAAAAATTTCAGTAATGAGATGAATACATTCTGAGGAGCTAATGTATATTGTGTTGACTCTAGTTAACAATATTATATGGCTAATCTTAGGTGTCAATTTGGCTGGATTAAGGAATACCTGAAAGCCTGGTAAAGCATTATTTTCAATGTGTCTGTGATGATGTTTCCAGAGATTACCAGATGGGTCTGAATGGACTAGGTGGGGAAGATCCACCCTCAATGTGGATAGGCCCTATACAACTGACCCAGGGCTCAGAAAGAATGAATACAAAAGGTGATTTTCTATCTTTACCTGACAGCAGGGATATACTTGTCTCCTGCCTTAGACATCAGAACTCCAGGCTTTCTGACCTTTGCACTCCATAAACAGCAGGAACCTGAGTGCTCAGGCTTCTGGCTTCAGACTGGAAGTTACACTGCTTGTTTCCCTGGTTCTCAGACCTTCAGAGTTGAACCGAATCACAGAACTATCATCTCAGGGTTTTCAGCTTGCAGGTGGCTTGTCATGGGACTTCTTAGCTGCCATTGATTGCATGAGCCATTTTTCTTAATGAATCTCCTCTCATATAGTCACATCCCATTGGCTCTATCTCTCTGGATAACCCTGACTTGATTATATACTTGAAACTTGCTAAGAGGTAGATGTTAAATATTCTTCCTACACACACACACACACACACACACACACACAATCACACACACACACGCAGGTATGTGCACAAAGATGACAATTAGGTGAAGTGATAGATGTATTTATATTCTTGATTATAGCAATAATTTCATAACATTTCCAAATGATGGATCCTCTCACTGTATACCTTAAATTTATATAATTTTGTTTATAAATTATACTTGGTTAAAGCTGTAAAACCTAGTTCTAGATTAAAGAAGTCTTTAACAAAACCTAAAGCAAACTTTAAAAGGATGAGGCTTATTTTCAAGTAACAAGGGCTTGCTGGAATAAAACAAACCCACAAATAAAGGACTCAAAAAAGTACTAAATGTTCTAGTCAGTAAAAAATTAATAATGTAATATAATCCATATCCAAAGGAAAACACCATTCAATAGAAACAAACCCAGAAATTCAGAGATGATGGAATTAACAAATAATGACTAAAAATAGATTTATCCTGTATTATGAGCATGTTCAGTCAATTGAAAACATACTATGTGGAATTGAATGCAAATTTTGAGAAGGGCACAAATGAAACTTCTATGAAATAAAAAATCTACTATATTTTTAAATCATAATTTAACTACAGAAACAGTCTACACTAAAGTTGTAGGAGTACAAAAAGAATATTTATTGATACTGAAGTTCAGAGAAGAATCAAGTGCTCTGACAAATATATATATTTCAATATCCAAATGTAGGGGAGATGGAGGGGGACAGAAAAGAAATTATAGCCTGAAATTTTTTAATTTAATAAAACTAGAAACCCATGGGTAGAAGAATCTCATGAAACTCCAAGCAGCATAAAACAAAGTATTGAATTTGAAGCATGAGAATAAAACTGCTGAATATCACTAACTTAAGAAATGTTGAAAGAAGCTTGAGGAGATAATATATTTTACACATAAAACAACAAAGATAAGTATGATTACAAACTTGGGTTATGTTAGTATGTTAATGTGTTAGTAACTGCAAACCAGAAGACTGTTAAGTGACAGCATACTCTCCTCAAAGGAAAAAAAAAGCTCTAACTAGAAACAAAGGGGAAAGTTATTTTCCCTGTAATGAATAATAGGTAAGGCTTTTTGTTACAAGAGTACCTCCATTACAGAAAACATTAAAGGAAAGTTTTTAGGTTGACAAAATGCTAAATGGAAAAGGAGATTTACACAAAGAATTACAGTGCACTAGAAATGATAATTATGTGGATAAATGTAAAATTGTTTTCCTCATTATTCAATTGCTAAGAAGGAAGATGCAATGTTTAATAAATACAATGAAATTTTATTATAGGATTAATAACAAATATTAAGTAAAATAGCACAAACAACTGACAGGGAGTATTTGTGTTCTAATGTCCTTATACTATGTATGAAGTCCATAATATTATTGGAAGACAGTTAGTAAAAATGAAGGACTGTCACACTATATAAAAAGAAATCCAACCATGCTTTGTATTAGAAACCCACCATCCAATATCCCTGAGGAGTATGAGGTGTTCCCTGTATTTTAAATGACTAACTTCCCCCTTTAATAAATAAAAACAAATAACATTCTCATTATTGAATATTATGTTAAAATATGGGCCCAAGGGGACTTTGCAAATGTGTGTAAATTAAGGATCTTTGTGGGGGGTGGCGAGGGAAGATTGTGGTTGATTATTTGCATGTGTCTAATGCAATCTTAAGGGGCAGAAGATGACAAAAGGGGACAAAACATGGAAATTAAGGCTCTTGTAGAACTGTGTAAGCTTTAGGGATGGAGACATGCACAGTGATAGAGTCCACTGTTAGAAAGTACAAGGCCCTGGGTTTGATCTCCAGAAACACAAAAAGGAAAAACAATCAAACAGAAAAGCCAAACAAAACCCTGTTCAAAACAAAAACAGAATACGTCAGCTTCAACTAAAGATGCCAATTTTCATAAACATATAATTAGGAACATGAAGAAATACAATGGAAGACTAAGGCCCAAGGGAAAAGCTGTGTCTTAAAAAATAACAGCAGTGAGGTTAAAAGGGCAACATAACTTACCTCTTGCTTCTGAAGATTGTTCTGACAAGCTTATACAAGAAAGATGGAATTCACATTCACTCAAGTGAATTTAAAAGCAAATGGCTCAGCTTGATTTCACATTGGCCTTAAGAAACATTATCTAAGAAGCTATATGTGAGAGGTTTCTAAGGAGAAAATGATAATTTTTAGAGATTCTAACAACAAAGATTTCTTACAATGTCAAGTGTTTCTCTAACATAATGTCCATAAAAGAGGAATTTATCAACCATTTTAGATAAAACTAAATTCTTAGGAAGACAAGTAAGAATTAAAACGAGCACATCAAAAGGAATTCTAAATTGGGAGTTTTGTAATGGATAACCAAAATTTAAAACACTTTTCAGAATATTCTATATATACCAGTAATTTGGGGCTTTAACCTCTAATTCCTCTCATCTTAACACCCTAACATTGGTATCTGCTAATTATTGGAAATGAGAAAAGATGAGTGTAGAGAAAAAATGTGAATGATAAATAAAATGTAAGTAAAAAACAAAGAGCAAAAGCAGCAGGCAGGAGAAGTGGAACCAAAGAGATTAGAAAAAAAAATCAAGCTAGCATAATCTCTGGGTGCACTTAGCACCTGGGTCAATTTAAAATGATCCTATCTGTATATGCACAGAGAGAAATGATACAATTTAAATATACAAGTGTCTGCTGTTTTTAAAAATGTATTTTGTCTCCCAGAAGCTCATATGTTAGAAGCTTCATCTCAGTGTGGTGATATTGAGAACTGATGATCTTTGTCATAGGGTGTCCTGGGAGGTAGCAGGTTTCTGAGGGCATCAATTTGGAAGGGATTGATGTAGTTCTTGCAGGGCTGTGCTACTTCCCTCAAGCATGGATAATTATAAGGGATCTAAATGGCTCTGAAGCCTCTTTCTGCATGAGAACATTTCTGTTTTAGTTCTCCACAATGTGTGACACAGCCAGGGGAGCTGTCACTACACGTCAAAAAATGGGCCCCTCAACCTTGAACTTTCAGCTTCCCAAACAGTGAGCTAAATTGACTCTTTTTCAAATAAAACACCAAAGTATCAAGAATTTTCTTATAGTGACAGAAAACAGACTAAGAGTCAACAGGGACAAAGAAGAGATGAAAATACACTGAAAAATTTCCCCCAAAATGATAGGATAATCACTGTAATTACACAAAATGAAAATAGTTGCTTAACTTCTCTCACTACACTCTTCCCTGAAAAACAAAAGAAAAAAATTAACAGAATGATTAAGAAAAGTATTACTTTTTGTTTCTAGAGGGGACAGTAGTGTAGCTTTCAATTTATATGTCACATACTCTAATTCAGAGACTTAATTTCTGCATCATATCTTGTGCAGACTTGCTCTAATAATTCCAAATGCCTTCCTAAAACATCCATAACAGTTTTATCATTGAAATTTAACTATAGATTATATTAACATTTATTTATTTATTATTGATTCAAGTGTTTATTTGGCAATACTGGGGTTTGAACAGTATTGTTCAAGGCCTTGTACTTGCTAGGCAGGAGCTCTACCACTTAAGCCATGCCCATACCTCTTTTCTTGAGGTTTTTTTTTTTTTTCAGATATGGTCTTGTCCTTTCTGTCCAGAGTAAGCCTTGGACTATGATCCTCCTACTTACAACTTCCCCTTAGTTTAGATTACAGACATCAGGCATGCACCACCATACCTGGCTTGTTTTGTTGGATAGGGTCCTGCTAACATTTTTACCCAGGCTAGCCTCAAGCCACCATCCTCTTATCTCTACCACCTGAGCAGTTGTTATTATAGGCATGAACTACCACATGGGGTCTTGATTGTGTTATTTGTTTAGTTCATCTTTGAGATATATTTATAATTGTCGCCCTCAGCAGTGACAGTGAAGGAAACAATTATTCCTGAAAGTCTGATTTCCCCCATGTGTATGACTTTGAACTTCCCCCAGCACCTTCTCGCATATTTGATCATTTTCCAGTAAGAAAATTCTACATTTTAGGCATAATTGTCAATAATAATCACACATAAAAAAGGTCTACATTTTAATTGTTTAAATTCACACAGGAAATATGTTTCCCCTCCCCTTTTTTTGGCAGTACTGAGGTATTAACTCACAGCTCCACCCTTACTCCATAGGTGCTCTACCACTTGATCTATGCCTCTAGCCCTTTTGCTCTGGTTATTTTGGAGATAAGGCTTCATTTTTTTCCCAGGCCAGCCTAGTCTACTATTTTATGCTTCCTACAATAGCTAGAATGACATACATATGCCACCAAGCCCAGATTTTTTCCCTGTTGATATGGAGTCTCATACTTTTTTTTTGCCCAGGCTGGCCTCAAACCACAATCCTCCTGATCTCAGCCTCCCAAGGAGCGAGGATTGCAGGTGTGAGTCACTGGCGTTCTGCTTACATTTCCTTTCTTCTACAATTCTTTCTACATTAGATTTGGTGGGTTATCAATGAATGCTAGAGAGTATAATCCTACATCCTTACCACCACTGACCATCCTGGTTTGACACAGGACATCTTCTTTGATGAGAGCAGGGAATGACAGAATAACAGAATAGAATGTTCAGATTCCTGCTGGGGAAATTTTCCTCATTACAAACACTAAAAATCGGTCCAAAACTTCTTTAGCACTATTCAGAATTCCAGTGTCCTATCTATAAACTTACCCATTTATAAACTTACCTTCCCCAGTGGGCTTCGTAGAGGTGACTTGATAATACAACGGTGGCATTATGATTAGAAGGGAAGCTGATATGATCTTGCATAAACTGACTTCCATGATGTGAGCTGTGGAAAGTGGAATCTCAGAGCTGCTTTAGTTGACTCCTATTGGATTACTTGTGGCGCTTTTCTTCACTTCTTCTCTGCAAGCAAAGTAGAGAATCATGATCCAGATAAGTTTTTCTCAGGAGTGCTGAGATTCCTTTCACTTTCAAAGGATGCTGGGAAGAATGCTATCTGGGTTGGCCATTTAAGGAATTGAAGACAAGATTGGGGGCCTAGGAGCTTCTCTCTTGGATTAGAACTGCAATTTTAGTGGAATATCTTCACCTGGAAGCACCAGTCCTGGGAAGCAGAGTAAAGCCCTGTGTCATCACAGGCCTGCGCTCATCTTTCTTCCTTCTAGAAGAATTGATAGGCTAGAAGAGATGGGGGGAAATTTCAGATCTTTAGGCAATTTGTCCAAACTAATTCTTGAGTGGGATTGGAGTGTGTGATTGAATTCAGGGTAAGGGTGCTGGGAAGAAAGTGGATTCTAACCTGATGGAAACAAAATGCCCCTGCTGAAAAGACAACATTGTAAGGAGAACTAAGGAATGTAGGGATAATATGGGGGCCATAGAATGGATCCAGAACTAACAGGAATAGGTACTTAATAATATACTTTCCAAGGACCAGGAAGTAAAAGTGAAAGCACAGGATCTAAGATTGTAGAGGAATACAGTCTCTCTAGAAAAATCCTGAAGATTTCCTAACTAAGGAAAGGAATAAATTAAGACAAACAATTCACAAGAGTCAACAACACTAAATTTAGGCAACTTTCCCATATTATTTGTTTTCATTATTGACCTTTCTTGGGTCCTTCATAAACATACACTCCAATGACATCCTTCACCACAATAAAAAATTCTTTTAAAACTTACCTGGCCTAATCATCAAGAGAAATATATCAGTTGCACAGGATACACTGGATAACTTTCTTCTCTTGAGTCTCCTGTGAAGTGCTGAAGTTGTCACTAGAAGCTCAGTCAGACCTGCCAGTTGTCCTCCTCTCTGCACTGAAGCAACAGGGCAGAGTAATAGAGAAGGGAACTCTGGACTACACTTCGCTCTAACCCTCTCATCATGGTAATAAAATGAGATTACAGGACCTTAAAGAAAAGCAGATCTCATCTATGTATTTTCATACACACAGGAACACACACACACACACATACTTTAAAGAATGGCTGCTCTTCTTTCTGATTTTATTGATTTTATTATTATTTTCAGAACAAAGACACATAGTAGAGAAGTAAATACACATTGTCACACCAACTTGTTTGAGGGGGAGGGAGACTATGTTTTGGCACTACCAAGATAGCTTTTTGCTATCGAGCCTTATTAATCTTACATCTTATGGAAAGGGCGTTATGCAAAGTTGATTCTTATTTTTACATTGTCAAATCTCAAAATATTTTCAGCTTGCCCATGAAAAAAGGCTATTGCAGATATTTACAATCATCAAGAGATTTCTTTCTACAGGATACTATCAGGCATTAAATGCTGTCAGTCATTAAACTAAATTAGAAAATTTAACTGTTGCTCTAGGCAAGAACACTGGAAGAACCCACTTTCACTTGCCCTCAGTTTTATCACTGAAGACATAAATTAATGCCTATGAATTATAATCTGAATTTACTAGATATTCTTCATTCCTTGAATTTGGTTCTCTGATCAAAGGCCCAACAAACCCTCAAACCCTCATGCTCTCAGTCTCCAATACTGATGTCAGCACTTATTTAGTAATTTGTTCTATATGAGAATGCTCTAGACAACCCCTTCTATCAGATGGGTAATTTGGGTGACTTAGTGTGAAAATTTCTGAAGTCCACTGCCTTCTCCCACCACCCACACTTGAGAAAATGTGAGTGCATAAAATTTTGCAGTTGAGAAATGCAGAATTGTGCTACTTGAAGGCTGCTCTTTTGGATTAATGGGCACAATTAAGAACAGAGTTTAAGGGTGTTACGTGCACAAGGGTATGAAATCAATAAATTCCTCCAAAATCTCCCCAGTTTTGGAGTTTCAGGAACTTGAAGGACATTTTGGTTGTGCTCCTGTGGTTGTGCTGATGTCAGGAATTCAGATGCTCGTTTTCATTTCTCTGAAATATGAGCCTAAAATGTGCAAGTCACATGCTTATTATTAGTCAAAGCAGTTCCAGGGAAATGTAAATAAAAGTCAAAGGAAAAATTTAAGCCAGAAAATTAGATCCAAATCCCAAATCCACAATGGCTAATGACAACAGCTTCCCTAACTTGAGACTAGACTTTTTTCCTCCCTTAGGTATATTAACCCTGTATTTATAATTTTTCCTTGCACTTTAATTTTTGAACTTTCAGCTGAATTAAATTTTTCCTTTTTACACTTTAGACTTTTGTGGTGCCTGAGCTGTCTTAAGTATGGACTCTGTGGCCCAATCTGTTGGTGCCAGCATGCTTGTTGAGCCAGGTACACCCTGGTTTAGACCAGAAATGCCAGGACATGAACTCCTTCAGGTACATGATTGTCTCTCAAGTTTATTTCCAACAATAGAACTCACATATGAAATCAAGGGACAATAATTTGTTGGTCCCTCCTAATTCTCAGAGAACAATTTCCTCAATACCAAACCATAAGTAAATTAAAAACTATACAGCCTACACAATGTGAATCAAGATAGAAACTTAGAAGAAAAATCTTCCATTATTTTTATCACTAAACTAACCTATGTATTTTTAAAATAAATTTTATTAGGATATGTTCATGATACAGGGGGAGATTCTTAGTGACAATTCCGATTGGGCTTATAGTGTACATTAGTAAAATCTACCCCGCTGTCTGCCCCCCACCCCCCCTTCCCTGCCTTACTTAAAGCAATTTCAAGAAGTTTCTTTGTTCTAATTCATATAGATATATGAAATCCCTCTAACCATATGCCCTCACCTTAATCTCCTTCCTTCACCCCCGATCCTCTCATTAGTACCTCCTCTCCACTGTACCTATTTTACACTCCTCTCTTTTGTTCTTAATATTTAAGTTGATGTTCAAAGGCTTTTCTCATTGTATCCCCTCTGTGGGTATTATTTGGTCCATTCAATCCCCTCCATTGCTCTCCCTTATCCCTTTACCTCCCATCCCCCATTATTTAATACCTTTAAATACATATTCATATATCTTCTACCTTCACAGATGTTATGTTTTACAATATTGTTGATGTTCTATCATTCTTTTTTCCATTCCCTCTTTCCCTGAGTTCCATAGGGTAGTTCCACTATTACAAATGTGTTCTACATATGAGTTTGTATATAATCATGGTTGTTTTTGTGTTTATGTTTATCTTTTGGATCCATCTTCCACATATTAAAAAAAAAAAACAACATGTGGCCTTTGTTTTCCAGAGCCTGGCTTATTTCACTTAACATGATGTTCTCCAATTGCACCCATTTACCCTCAAACCACATGCCATTATTCCTTATGGCCATGTAAGGAATTTTCTTGAATCATTCATCATTTGTAGGGCACCTGAGCTGTTTCCAAAGCCTGGCTATTGTGATAAGTGCTGCGGTGAACATCTGTGTGTAGTTGTCTCTATTGTATCCTGACTTACATTGCTTTGGGTAGATCTAGCCTATGTTTTCAAAGTGATCCATGGAGAATAATTTATGCATCTTTACAAACCTTATTGATTTTACCTTTTGCATTTGCTTTCATGAATTCTCTACTGAGCATAATAAGGAACCTTCCCTTTTGATACTTTTCTCTCTCTTTCGACCCCTCTCAGTACATTATCTTTGGATATATTACATTAGAAAAAATATGAAAAGTCACACTTATTTTCATTTCCCAGTTAAGGATTGCTGCAGCAATAAATCAGTCATAACCCATAACTAGCAATGATACCTGGGCTATAAATTGGTTAACCTTTGTCATTTATAGAGCTCTTCAGGGAGAGATAGTGTTCTTATTGCTGAAAGAGTAATTCAATCCAAAACCTTTTCATTTGTTTCAATATTGGAAGCTAAGAGAATCTTTTAAGGTGTATAAAAATAAAGATAAAATATTGGGGGCACTTCAGTGGCAAAATCATCACAGAAACAGTATCTAAGAGAAATTAGTAGTAAAGCAGATTTGAAAAGAACTTAACAAATGGATATACAGGTAGGAAGGAATTTCAGACTGAGAATGTTGCAGATAGCCCAAGAAAGTTAGAAGACTATTTCTCCTCAGAGATACATAAGGTTGGCTATGGCGGTCATTATAACTGGAAATACAGGGGCTTCTCTCTGTGTGGAATTGTGATAGTTATATACAAACCTCATAGGACACTGCAGTATCTGAGCTTCATCATTACAAGGTCAAATGCTGACAAACCATGATATGCAAATGCAACTAGAATAGTTCCCACATATCATATGCACTGATTTCACTTTAATTTGGATATATACCACATTGAGAGAGAGAGAGACAGACTGTATGGAATTAATTCAGGCAAATCAGTAAACAAACAGAAAGCAGGAAGAACAATAATTTCTTGCTGTATAACACATTATCTGCATTATTCAGCAATCAGTTTCCAAACAAAATTTGTAAGGCATCCATAGGACACGAAAGCATGAAAATAGCCCAGAAAAAAAGCAATGAATAGTAACAGTCTGTGAAGGGATTCAAAAGTTAAAATTAACAGATCAAGACCTCAGAGTGAATACAAATAAGCTGAAAAACCTAAAGAATGAGACATTCAAATAAAGAAAAGCATAACAATGAGTTGTTAAATAGAAAAGTAATGATAAATTATTATTGGATTTATACTCCAAATAAATTAATCAGACTCAACAAAGATACTATGTCCTTATTTTTAATATCTTTTTGAATTAAGTTTTAAAGTTTCTTGTGGCACATAATTGAGAAAAAGATGAACAATAGAATGAAAGTTATAC
This sequence comes from Castor canadensis, assembly GCF_047511655.1. NCBI lineage: Eukaryota > Metazoa > Chordata > Mammalia > Rodentia > Castoridae > Castor > Castor canadensis. The sequence goes on along the minus strand of NC_133393.1, from coordinate 23,447,338 downwards.
TTGGTAAGGTTTTTAAGGGTCAGAAGTTATGTACTATTATAGCAGTTAGTAGTGGGTTGTTTTACAGAATTTGGGAACTAATTACAAGTCTTATAATCAAGAATAAAATATTGTTAGAACAATGTCACTCACCAGGGTATGCTGATGTCTTCTGCCAGCCTGAAGAAATGATGAAAAATCAATAACCTTTCATGATCCTTCTCATATACTTTCTTCCCAGTTCATCCCTGTTATTCTTTAACTATTCAATTGCATATTTATATAACATATTTGTATGTCTATTTTACCTGACAAATTTGTGAGCATTCCTTTATTGAACTTGACAATGGCTGAATTTGTGTATATGAACAGAAAAATATAAAGTCAGTAGATGGTTTGAGAAACGATGTGGAAAAAAAGAAAAATGCAAAAATGGAAGGAAGAGGGAGGGAGGGAGGAAAGTAGGAAGACAGGGAAAGAATTAAGAAGAACAGAATAAGGGAAAAAGGAACTAAGAGAGAAAGAGTTAAGTGGGCAGGAAAGAGTGCTAAGGGAAGAGAAAAGGAAAGCTTGGTAAATAACCAAGAAAACAATCACAGTTTTTTCCTTCTCATATCAATAAGAGGATATTCCTAATTAGAAAAAAAATGAGTTAAATATCTTTAACACATCTGCTTCTGTTTAACTTACTATGCAGTAAATGTAACCAAAACTATATTGTGCCTGACTTTGTGCAAATGAAGTTTGGAGAAGGACTAGGTGTCTTTGTATTTGTGGCATTTGATACCATGAATGAACTTCTTAGCTACTTCCCTCTCCTGAATAAAGCTTTTATTTCATCTGAAAGGGGATGAATACATAAGACTGGGACTCTCAAAGAGATAAAGATACAGAAACAAAGGGGTGTGTGTGTGTGTGTGTGTGTGTGTGTGTGTGTGAGCTCATCATAATCATTCTGTCACATTAGTCAGAACAATTCTGAAGTTGTTTCTTATGGGAAAATGATGTTATTCTGAGTGAGGTTAGCCTGGCCCAAAAGACCAAAAATCGTATGTTCTCCCTCATATATGGACATTAGATCAAGGGCAAACACAACAAGGGGATTGGACTTTGAGCACATGATAAAAGCGAGAGCATACAAGGGAGGGGTGAGGATAGGTAAGGCACCTAAAAAATTAGCTAGCATTTGTTGCCCTTAATGCAGAGAAACTAAAGCAGATACCTTAAAAGCAACTGAGGCCAATAGGAAAAGGGGACCAGGAACTAGAGAAAAAGTTAGATCAAAAAAAAAAAAAAGAAAGAAAAATGATGTTGAAGAACATAACTTTATTTTATTTTATTTTAAAAATTGCATTGTTTGGGTAATTTCTCCCACCTAATCCCCCTTCCCCACCTTCTCCCCCACTTCCCCCTTCCCACCCTCAGTTCCAGGCAGGTCCTGTTCTGCCATTAACACTAATTTTGTTGAAGAAAAGACAGAAGCATAATAAGGAAGACAAAGTGTTTTCGCTAGTTGAGTTAAGGATAACTATACAGAAATATTCCTAGCATTGCTTTCATGTACACATGTGTTACGACCCATGTTGATTCATCTCTAACCGATCTTTACACTGGTTACTGAACCCCTTCTCATGATAACCTCTGTCGCTTTAAGGTTTCTGTATTAGCTCCTCTGGAGTGGGGACATCAAACACTTTCATGTTTTGGGTTTTCTACTTATTCCTGTATCTCCTGAATGTGCCCTCCCCTTGTCATGTGATCCAAGTCCAACCACATTGCTGCATTTGCCCTAGATCTAAAGTCCACACATGAGGAAGAACATAAAATTTTTGGTCTTCTGAGCCTGGATAACCTCGCTCAGAATAATGTTCTCCAGTTCCATCCATTTACTTGAGAATGATATGATTTCATTCTTCTTCATGGCTGAATATAACTCCATTGTGTATAAGTATCACATTTTCTTAATCCATTTGTCAGTAGTGGGGCATCTTGGTTGTTTCTATAATTTGGCTATTGTGAATAACGCTGCAATAAACATGGGTGTGCAGGTGCTTCTGGAGTAACTTGTGTTGCATTCCTTTGGATATATCCCCAGGAGTAGGATTGCTAGATCGTATGGAAGATCTACATTTAGATTGTTAAGAAGTCTCCAAATATTTTTCCAGAGTGGTTGCACCAGCTTGCATTCCCACCAGCAGTGTACCAAGGTTTATTTTCCCCCACATCCTCACCAACACCTGTTGTTGGTGTTGTTTTTGATGATGGCTATTCTAACAGAGGTGAGGTGGAATCTTAGTGTGGTTTTGATTTGAATTTCCTTTATGGCCAGAGATGGCAAACATTTTTTCATGTGCTTTTTTGCCATTTGAATTTCTTCTTTTGAGAAAGTTCTGTTTAGTTCAGTCACCCATTTCTTATTTGGTTTATTGATTTTAGGAGAGTTTAGTTTCTTAAGTTCCCTTGTCTGATGTATAGCTGCAAATATTTTCTCCCACTCTGTGAGTGGTCTTTTCAGTTTAGAGACCATTTCTTTTGTTTTGCAGAAGCTTTTTAATTTTATGAAGTCCCATTTATTTATCCATTCTCTTAGTTGCTGGGCTGCTGGGGTTCTATTGAGGAAGTCCTTGCCTATAACTATTAGTTCCAGAGTGCTTCCTCCTCCTTCGTATAACTTCAGAGTTTTATGTCTGATATTTAGGTCCTGAATCCATTTTGAGTTGATACTAGGATGATAGACATGGATCTAGTTTCGGTTTCTTGCCGACAGGTAACCACTTTTCCCAGAAACATTTGTTGAAGAGGTTGTCTTTTCTCCATTGTATTTTTTTGGAACCTTTGTCAAAAATGAGGTGCGTATAGTTGTGTGGATTCATATCCAGGTCCTATATTCTGTTCCACTGGTCTTCATGTCTGTTTTTGTGCCAGTATCGTGCTGTTTTTATTACTATCACTTTGTAACATAGTTTGAAGACAGGTACTGTGATACCTCCAGCATTGCTCTTTTTGCTGAGTACTGCCTTGGCTATTCACGGTCTCTTGTGTTTCCAAATGAACTTTATGATAGATTTTTCAATCTCTGTGATGAAAGTCACTGGGATTTTGATGAGAATTGCATTAAACATGTAGATTGCTTTTGGTTGTATAACCATTTTTACTATGTTTATTCTACTGATCCATGAGCACGGGAGATCTTTCCATCTTCTGTAGTCTTCCTAGATCTCTTTCTTCAGGAGTTTGTAATTCTCCTTGTAGAGGTTATTCACATCCTTTGTTAAATTTACTCCTAGGTATTTGATTTTTTTTGAGGCTATTGTGAATGGAATTGTTTCCATATATTCCTTCTCAGTTTGTTTGTTGTTGGTGTGTAGAAAAGCTAATGATTTTTGTAAGTTGATTTTGTATCCTGCCAACTTACTGTAGCTGTTTATTGTGTCTAAGAGTTTTTGGGTAGATTTTTTTTGGGTCTTTAAGGTATAGGATCATATCATCTGCAAATAAGAACACGTTGACAGTTTATTTACCTATTTGTATTCCTTTTATTTCTTCTTCTTGCCTAATTTCTCTGGCTAGAATTCCAGTACTATGTTGAATAGGAATGGGGAGAGTGGGCCCCCTGGTCACATTCCTGATTTTATGGAAAGAATTAGGAGCAACAGAATAAGGGAATAAGGAACTGAGAGAGAAAGAGTTAAGTAGGAAGGAAAGAGTGTTAATGAAAGAGAAAAGGAAAGCTTGGTAAATATCCATGAAAACAATCACAGTTTTTTCCTTCTCATATCAATAAGAGGATATTCCTAATTAGAAAAAAAATGAGTTAAATATCTTTAACACATCTCCTTACCTTTAACTTACTATGCAGTTAATGTAACCAAAAGTATATTGTGCCTGACTGTGCAAATGAAGTTTGGAGAAGGATTAGGTGTCTTTGTATTTGTGGCATTTGATACCATGAATGAACTTCTTAGTTACTTGCCTCTCTTGAATAAAGCTTTTATTTCATCTGAAAGGGGATAAATACATAAGTCTGGGACTCTCAAAGAGATAAAGATACAGAAACAAAGGTGTGTGTGTGTGTGTGTGTGTGTGTGTGTGTGTGAACTCATCATAATCATTCTATCACATTAGTCAGACCAATTCTGAAATTGTTTTTATGGAAAACTGATGTTAAAGAACCTAATTTTAAACACTTAATTAAGATAAGCAGGTAAACTATTCCTAATACAATAAATACAATATTAAGAAGCCATAGGAACATGCAAAATGATGTAAAAATAAAGAGTGAAGGGAAAAGATAACACAAAGCCAGAGGAGGTCACTATAGGGTTATAATAGTCTTGCAAATATTTTAACTTAAGAATACAATTACCAAATTCCTTCTGCAGTTTTTCTGTAAAACAAATGTGAAGACCCCATTTTAATATTACAGATAATGGAAAATTTGAATTAACTTTGCATTGGAAGACTACATAAAATTGCATGTGTTAACTCCTTAAGACTTTTCTAAACTCACTACTTCTAAATAGAACACTTATTGAAATGCAAAGAGGGAAATAAGGAAACATAACACAAGTTTAACATAGATGAATAATTTTTCAGGATGAAAATGCTCAAATTTCCCAATGAATTTTGATTTAGGCCTGACTTAGAAAGCCAATATTCAAGGTGTTGTCATGTTATATATTACTGTGCACTTGTAGCTTCTATTTATTCAATGTTTACAATAAGTTAGGTATTTTCTAAGTGCTTTGTAGAATTACTCAATCTAATGCCAGCAAAATAACTGTGAAGTAGTGCTCTGTTCATGGAGGAATATCAGAGAATCAGAGCAGCCAATTACTTGATTAAGTTCTTATTGACAAATATGTACATCAATGATTTGAACTCAGGCCTGTTAAACTGCAAAATGGAGGCTGTAATCACTGCCATAATTGTTCATTGCTGGTCGGGCCAGCTGAGGTCACAAGGGAGAGAATAGGGGCATCCTCAATAAGGAATCATATATGCAAAGAAGAATTCTTGAGTTGTTCTTAGAATCAGATAGTGGGCACACAGATACCATGAGCTTCTTCAAATATATTCTCATATCAATCAGAATTTCACTCAAGTCAGAGTCACAAGAAGGAATTATTGTTGTGTTATGGAGACAGCAACAAAATAATACTGTAGGTAAAGAGAAGGATGAATAGGAAAGTAAGTTCACTGGTGAGAGGAGAACAGAGAAAGAAATGGGCAGGGAAAATTTTAATTTATAAGAATAAATGAAAATCACAAAGAGAAGTTTCTATAGAGAAGGTGGGGGAATAAAAAGGAAGAAAGTAAGCAAAAATCACTCAAGAAGATCATATCTTCTAAATAAATTATCATTAAAATTATCCATTTTCTTTCTTAAGTGAGTAGGGTACATTGTGGCATTTACAAAGGTTCTTACAATGTATCAAATACATCATACTTGAATCCACCCTTCCACGGCTCTCCTTTATCTCTCCTCCCTTAATTCCTGGAATAGTTTCAACAGGTATCATTTTTGCATTCACATACATGTGTACACATTTTTTCCACTGTATTAACCCTCTTATATGCTTTCCCCTTCACCTCACCCCACCCCCAGTGCCAATCCCCCAACCAGAATTCTAAGAAATATTCTGTAAAGGTCAGCCAAAATGTCTCAACTGTTCAATCATGTACATAAACAACTCATTCAATTTTTAGTGTTTTGTGGCATTAATAGCATTTACTTAAAATGGTTCAAAAGGGATCAAAGAAAAATAAATAAATTGAATTTCATAAACACTGAAGAATTTTGTGCATCTTTTGATGCACCAAGAGAAGGAAGTGAAACACAATGTATAATGTGGGAGAAACTATTTTCAAATTATATATGTTAAGGGTCTGATATCAAGATCATATGAAGAACTCTTTCAACTCAACAACAAAAAGAAAATCAGCAGTTGATCCAAGATGGCAGGTTAAAGTTGCCAGCACTTTCCATCTTCTTAGTAACTTGGAATTGAAATAACCAAAAAACAGCTTCTCAGCCAGTACTGATAAGGAAATAAGAACAGGTAGCATAGTGGTAAGGGTTCCATCAATATCCCATTAGCTTACATGTGGCAACAGGTGAACATGGAGCTATCAACCCTGCTGTTGAGCACCATCCAATACTCAACTGAAAGGTGATACAGAAAGACCTGCAGGGAAACTGCAGTCTTCCAACTGTATCACAGAATTCCCTTTGGGAGAAAAGATAGAGCTCTAAGGTCTGATTGCAATACTGCTTCCATTCTCAGCTCTATGTAGGAAAATGTAATGGAAACATGAACCTGAGCAATGGGATGGGAAAAACTCCAGTAAATGCAGCTCTGGAAAGGAATAGTGGAGATACTAAGCACAACAGACTGTGAGTTGGCTAGGATGTAGATGAAGGAGGGAACCAGAGGTTAAGTAGGGAGTGAGTGAGGCTGAGAGGTTAAGCAGGTAAATGGATGGCACTGGAGAGTTTTATGTTAAGCAAAGTAAACCAGGCTCAAAAAAATCAAAGGTTGCATGTTTTCTCTTATATGTGGAAGCCACAGTTATAAGTTGAATGTGTATATAGAAACATATATGACATATATATATACAGTCAGAGAGAGAACAAAATTGTATTAGTGAGTCCATCTGAAAGGGCTATAGAAAGGTGGGAGAGATATGAAAATGTTAGAGAATGAAAAATATTGAAATAACCCATCTGTATATGATTATAATGTAATGTGCTGCACAATAAGCTGTTGAATATATGAGGAGCATGGTCATAGAGAATGAGTAAGTAATGAAATAATTTACATATGATATATATTGCCTAAATTCTTCCTTGCAATGGACAGGAGTGGGATTCCTCTAAGTGCAATGATTGAACTGAGTAATTCCTTCTGATTTCTAATCTGAGTGCTGTTTCTTCTGACAAGGGTTTTCTTTGGGTCCCTGCCCCTCTTTAGGGTTGATATGCTGGGCTGTGTGGCAATCAATGATACCCCTCTCTACTGGGCAGGTTCGGTGGGGTTCTAATCAGGATGTTTAAACCCAGGCTATTCTTGGCAATGGTGTGGTGGGGGAAGAAGCAGTCAGGGTCAGCTGGTTTGAGTTACTGGATTCTCCAAAGTGGTCCCATGAGGAAACACTATGTGAGCAATGGCCAGCCCCTTCACCCACTGGATATGCCTGGGATTTGGATTTGAGCTGTTGGGTCAAACACTGTTCTCTGAGAAGAATGTTACATTCAGCTCTCTACCAGTTTCTCCAAGGTGGTGGAATGTGTTATTGTTTTCCCCAGGCTGTACAGGCTGAGCCAACCCCCCATTCCTCACCACACACACAGGTTGGAGTAGTCCAGCACTTTATAAAGAGAGTCACAGGCTGGGCTGCCATTCTCCCACCAGGCAGAGCTGAATTTTTCCCACCATTTATTATGCCAACAGCTTTGTCCATGAGAGGTGCAATCTGCCCACAAGCAGCACTGGACTACGTGATTTTCACCAGGGCAGATGGTGGGGCACATGCATTTGAAAAGTTGTTTCTCTAGGTAGTATAAGGGTCAGCAGCCATTGTGCCTTTTATAAAATAATAATCACACTGACAGGTTTGAGGTGATAGCTCAATTTGGTTTTGATTTGCATTTTTCTGATTGTGATGATGAGCAATTTTTTCATACACCTCTTGGTCATTTGCATGTGTTTGGAGAAATATATATTCTAATCTTTAGACCATTATTAAATTGGGTTATTCGTTTTTACTCATCTAGACTGAGAACATCAATATCTTATGGTAATTTCATCTGAAATATAAAGAAAATAAATTCAAAACACACCAGCCCTGAGCTAAATAATACAAACCAGCAGGGAACAGAGCAGATAGAAATTTCTAAATCAGCTCAAAATGGAAAGAATGTATGCATTGCTTACCCAATCCTAATTCTTTAGTGTTGAGGCTGGCAGAAGGGACTTTTGGCTTTCCACAGAGAAATCAACTCCAAGAGGCAGTGTTAGCACTAGGTTTCTTCCATATCTTTTGGGAAGGCTCTCACATACACAGGTGGTTCTGGATTTAAACAATCATGTACCTAGAGCCAGCACTGCCTACATTTTTCTTGGCATATTCCTTCCCACTTTCTTTTCCCTAAAGACTGCGTCATAGTCAGAATAGTATTGAAGGGAAGGTGAATGTAATTTTTCAATTCTCATTTTCCTTTAGCACAAAAACACTCATGTCAGAGTTGTATTTCAGGGAGCCATATTCTGTTTTCCCTAAATGTAAAGAACATAATTTGTTATGTTCAAAGAAGAATGAATTGATAAATATTACACCTGATTTAGAAGATTTAAGAATATTGTTGAAGAATGAGCCTCTGATTTAGCAATAGGTTATCAAACTTTACCAGATCATCTACAGGATAATACTGGTAGATAAAGTTATTGTACTTGGTAGATAAGACAAAGGTTACTGTTGGAGGAAGGAAATTGGGTGTGAGATGAAAGGCATGGGTCCTTAGGTGACCACTCACTAGTAGGATAGCTGGAGGCTATCTAATGTTACCAATGGCAGTAACATAAGAAAATCCAATTCCCAATTCTCGGATCAAAAATTTGGCTAAGAAATAAAGACTTGCCAAAAAAGGTGAAAAATAAAAGTGTGATAGAGGATATTAATATGAACAAAGAACATATATATCTTATATATATATATATTATATATATACATATTTATATAAATGACATAAATGGGTGGTTTGTATATATTTTCAATTACAGGAATATAAATTAAAAACTTTTGTGATCACTTAATATTTGCAAACCTCAGTTATTTCAGTTTCCAAACAGGAATAATTACATCCATTTGATATATTTTGAAATCTAATCTGGACTTTAAAGAACATATATTTGTAATGAAAAAGGGTAACATTTTATTTTCATTGTTTTTCAAATTTAATTATTGTTGACACTTTACTTCTCTCTTTGTATTCCATCTATGAATTATGTTTTTAAGTGTTTCATGGAACAATATAGCATTGGATTACTTTGATCTTAATTTACAAATTCATTTCCCTTTTCAATATTTACAGAACCTTCTCAATTCTTTGTTTGTTTCAGCAGCACAGTCAGAAAGTAGAGATAAGTTTCTTTTGTGCTTTCTTTTGCATGAGATGTCTTACCAGAAGTATTCTTTGTATTTTTAGTGAAGCTGCTTAGAACCTAAAATTAAGCAAATACAATAAAAAGGAAAGGTAATCTGCCATGTTGTCTTCCTCAATGATGACTATAGATTGCTTTTGAATTTAATAAAATGTTCTTATTATTTTTAATGTCATAGTTACACTAAATAGTGCAAAAATGTGAGAACAAAATAACTGGGAGAGAATGAGAATCAGACTCATAGGAGAGAATGTAGGAAACAATGCTATGATAGAAAGCAAATCAGGCTATGTTCAAAAAAATGGAGGAGTAATATTCTCATGCTTTAGAAAATTTTAGAAATTTGATTGAAGAAAGAGCTTCTGATTTAGCAATAGGGCATTGCTGAACTTTACCAGATGACTTACAGGATAATACTGGCTAAAAAATGTTATTGTACTTGATAGATAAGACAAAGGCAGGTGATCTGGTTACTTTTGGAGGAAGAAGATTAGGTGTGAGACCAAAGACACCAATCCATAGATGACCATTCACTAGGAGGACAGCTGGAGACCTAGCAGACACCCTCTCAGATTTCACCAATGATGATGACATAAGTAAATCCTATTGTCCGTTCAGAAATTTGGCTACAAAATAGAGAGCTGTCATTCTGTAAAGAGAAAGGTGAAAGATAAGAAAGAGCTACAGAGGGTGTGAATATGATAAAAAAAATATATATTTCCATATATGCATAAATATATGGAAATGTCATAATGAGATCTCTTTGTATAAACATATGGTAATAAAAATAAATTTTAAACTTAAGTTAAGGAAGACACTTGAAATAGATTAAATAAAAAATTTAGTCTTAGTTACTTTACTTTTCATTGTTTATCTTAATTATTGAAATCAGTGTTTCTTCAACTAAATAACCTGAAAATCACATTATTGCTTTCAAATATAAACCTATTCTTTTAAACATAGAGCATTTACATTAAGGAAATGTGATTTTCTATGTGTACTTTCAAAGTAAGGATCGGACTTGGGAGAAAGAAAATGTCTTGTTTTCTTAACTGACTAATGGTGCTTCTCCCAATGTCTTTAGTGGAAGTAAATTTTTGTTACTTTCTCCTTTGCCATTCTATTGAAGTTTTAATTTGCTTTTCTCTATGGTGTTCCACTTTATTTCTTTTTTCCTTAATATTTTCTCCTTAATATTTCTTTTCTTCTATTTTTTGTTCCTTCCCTCTCCTTATCTTCCTCTCCTACCCGTCCTTGCCACCCCACTATCCCTATCTCCTGCACACTAACCACTCACCATGTAGTCTATTATATCAAATTTACATATTACTCCCATGCTTCCTATCCATCTGCCATATCTGATAATAGCACCTTCTCCACAATGACTGAACTATACTTGTACACATATTAGGGAATTATTACCCTTTAGCCTTGCTGCATCTTATCTTCTATCTCCATCATTTATTAAAATGATACCTAAGTATAAGTCTCTATGAAATAACTCTTAATCCCCTCAGTACCTGCTGTATATAGATAATACTGACCAGGGTTTTGTATATTTTGTAAATAACTGGCTCAGTACTGAATCCATTAATTTGTTTTTTCTAAGATACACTCGGGTCAGTGAACAGAAATATTACAACAACTTAATTAACAGCTAAGTTAGCAAGAGCAAAAAAGGAAAGTCAAGGAAAGAAACGTGATTAAAAACCCAACAAACTAATCAACAACAGATGAGCCAATTTCAAAATATAAACATGGGGAATAAAAAAAGGCTGTGGAATATGACTCTTCAAAATGTTAACAATCACACAATAGAGGATTTGGTGTCTAGTGAAGTGGATGAATCCCCACTTGTTGAGGTCAGAAGAAAGATAAGCATGCTTAATGAGCATTATGAGGAGTTCAAAGAGGATATACAAAAACAACTCAATGAATCCCAAGAGAACACAGAGTTAAAAAAAAAAAACCTCTAAAAGACACACAAAAATACAAAATGAACTCAAAGATAATTCCAACAAGCACTAGAACAAAACCAAGGAAATTATTAAAAAAGAAGATAAATGAGATAAGGAAGGCAGTATAGGATGTGAAAGAGGAGTTTAATAAAGATATGGAAAGTCTCAAAAAAAGAGAGTCAAACAGAATCCCTGGAAACAAGAAGTTACTTAAGTCAAATAAAAAATTTGACTTAAGAGTTGAAAGCCATTCCAGCAGACCAGAACAAGAGCAAGACAGGGCTTGAAGATAAAAATAGATATTAAAGAAAAACAAAATAATACTTAGAGAAAAGACTGAGGAGTTGTGAAAGGAATATTCAAGAATTCTCCAACTCCATCAAAAGATCAAACCTGTGAATGATGGGCACTTTTGAAGAAGAGGTGCAAGCCAAAGGTATAGGAAATATATTCAACAAAATGATAGCAGACAACTTCCCAAATCTTGAGAAAGAGATGCTCATCAAGGTACAGGAAGTCTCTAAGACACCGAAAAGGCATTAGCAAAATAGAGCCCCTTCAACAATTAGCACAGAGGAAAAGGAAAGAATATTGAAGTCTGTAAGAAAGAAAAATCAAATAACAAATAAAAGTAAAATCATCAAAATAACAGCAGATTTCTCAACAGAAACCTTAAAAGCAAGAAGGGCATGAAATGTGGTATTTTGAACACTAAAAGAAAACAATTTAGATCCTAGGATATTCTACCCAGTAAAGCTACCATTCAAAATTGGGGGAGGAATTAAAACTTTCCACAATAAAAAGAAACAAAAAACAAAACAAAAAACCCCCACTACACCAGCACTCCAGAAGAACCTCAAAGGAATCCTACATACAGAAGATGAAAATAAACATAGCCATGAAAGGATGGGAATTAGTAAGTCTCAGGAGAAGAGCAGAGAAGTAACTGGAGCACAGCATAGAATTAATTGTACACATACTAATCCTTACACAACAAAAGCAACTAAATGGCAGTAATTGCCACATACCTCTCAATATTTTCAGTGAATGTTAATGGCCTCAACTCCCCCATCAAAAGATATCCATTGTCAAACTGGATTGAAAAGGAAGACACTACCATTTGTTGTTAGAAGAAACCCTCCTTACTGACAGGAACAAACATTCACTTAGGGTGAAAAGGTAGAAAAAGACTTACTAAGGTAATGGCCTCTTAAAACAGGCAGGATTAGCTATACCTATATCTGTTAAAGTAGATTTCAAATGTAAATTAGTCAGAAGAGACAAAGGTCACTTCATACAAAAATAAGGAGGAGTACATCAAGAGGAAATAACAATTGTTAACTTAAATGAACCCAATGTTGGTGCACTCTACTTCATCAAACATACGCTACTAGACATAAAATCACAGATAAACCTCAACACAGTGAGAGTGAGAGACTTTACTACTTTTCTGTCACCAAGAGATATGTCATCCAGAAAAAAAGTAACAAAGAAATTTTAGAATTGAATAATATCATTTCTTCAAAATAGATAATATTTTGGGTCATACAACAAGTCCTCAGAAATATAAGAAAATTGAAATAGCCCTCACACAGTCTGACCACAACAGATTAAATTAGGGAAAAGAAATAGCAGAAAATACTCAAACACCTGGAGAGCAAACAACACATTGCTCCATGATCACTGGGTCATCAGAGAAATAAGGGAAGGAATAAAAATGTTCCTGGAATTTAATGAAAATGGAAATAGAACTTATCAGAACCTATGGGAAATAACAAAGGCAGTGCTACGGGTAGAGTTAATAGCCATGAATGCATACGTTACAAACATTGAAGCTCTCAAATAACCTAATGTTGCTTAACAAACTCCTAGGAAAACAAGAATAAGTTAAACCCAAAACTAGTAGAAGGAAATAATGAAAATAAGGATTGAAGTCAATAAAATAGAGACCAAAACAACCACACAAAAAACAATTAAGCCAAAAGTTAGTTCTTTGAAAAGATAAATAAGCTTAATAAATCCCTAGGAAACCTCACTCAAATGAGGAGGAAAAAGATTCAAATTAATAAAATTAGAGATGAAAAAGAGGATGTCAAAACAAGCACCAGTGAAATCCAGGGGTCACTAAGGTTAACTTTGAAAACCTACACTCAAAGAAATTGAAAAGTCTAGAAGAACTAGACAAATCTATAGACACATATGAATAACCAAAATTGAACCATAGGATAAATTACCTAAAGAGATCTGCAACAATCAATGAAATTGAAGCAGTAGTGAGTCTCCCCAAAAAGAAATGCACAGGATCTGATGGATTCTCTGTTGAATTCTATGAAACTTTTAACAAAGAACTAATACCAGCATTCCTCAGTCATTTCCATAATGTAGAAAGGGCAGGAACAGTACCAAAATCATCCTGTGTGCCCATTATTATACTCATGCCCAAACTGGATAAGGACAGACTTAAAGGAGAATTATAGTCCAATCTCTTTAATGAGTTTAGATGCAAACATTCCCAACAACCAAATTCAGCATATCCAAAAGATTATATGCCATGATTAAGTAAATTTCATTGCAGAGAAAGAGGGATGTCTCAACATATACAAATCATTAAATGTAATAAAATATATTGTCAGAAGCAAAGGCAAAAACCACATGATCATCTCAATAGATGCAGAAAATTCCTTTGACAAAATTCAAATCCTTTCATGATAAAAGCTCTGATGAAACTAGGAACTGTAGGAATGTAACTCAGTATAATAAAGTCTATATAATATAAGCCTACAGCCATCACTAGACTAAAATGTGAAATATTGAAACCATTTCCTGTAAAGTCAGGACAAGACAAGGGTCCCCACTCTCTCCACTTATTGAACACAGTCCCGGATTTCCTAGCCAGAGCAATAACACACCAAGGAGAAATAAAAAGAATCCAAATAGGAAATAAAGAGGTCAAACTATCCCTATTTGCAAATGACATTACCTTATAGCAATAAGACCCAGAAAACCCCATAAAAAACCTTATAGTCATCATAAACATCTTCAGCAAATTATCAGGTTACAAAATAAATTTACCAAAATCAGTAGCCTTTCTATGTACCAACAATGAACAGAATGAAAAAGAATACAGGAAAATAATTCCACTTACAATAGCCTCAAAAAATAAGATACTTGAGATAAACTTAACAAATCAAGTGAGAGACTTTACAATTAAAACTATAAACCATTGAAGAAAGAAATTGAAGAAAACTACAAAGATAGAAAGATCTCCCACCCTCATGGATTGGTAGAATCAATATTGTGAAAATGGATATATTGCCAAAAGCAACCTACCGTTTCAGTGTAGCTTAAATTTCTAATATTTATCACAGAGATTGAAAAATCAATCTGACAATTCATATGGAAGAAAAAAAGTCCTCAAATAACCAAGGCAATGGTGAGCAAAAACAGCAACACTGGACTTATCAAAATTCCTGACCTCAAACTATTCTATAGAACCATAACAATAAAAATAGTGTTGTACCTGAAGAAAAACAGACAAGAAGACCAAGGGAAAAGAATCCACAGGGAAAAGAAATGAATCCACACAGCTCTCCCCATCTGCTTTTTGACAAAGGCATCCAAAACATACAACGAAGAAAAGGCAGGTTCTTCAACAAATGTTGCTGGGAAAACTGGATATCTGCATGCAGAAAATGGAAACTAGATCCTTATCTCTTGCTCTGTACAAGTATCAAGTCAATGTGGATTAAGGACCTAACATAAGGCCTGAATCTTTGAAGACACTACAAGAAGTGGTAGGAAACATATAGGCATAGGCAGTGACTTCTTAAATAGAACTTCAATGGCTCAACAAATAAGAGAAAAGATGAATAAATGGCACTGCATCAAACTAAACAGCTTTGGCATAGCAAAAGAAAAAGTCACTTGACTTAAGAGATGGCCTTCAGAATGGCAGAAAATGTTTGCCAGATAGTCATCTGATAAGGAACTAATATTGAGACTGTGTTGGGAACTAAAAGAACTCAACCATCTAAGAATTAAAAACCCCAATGAAGAAATGGGCACATGAATTGAATGGGGAATTTTCAAAAGAGGTACAAATGTCTAAAAATACATGAGGAAATTCTCAACTTCTCTGATCATAAAAGAAATGCAAACAAAAACTATGCTAACCCAAACACAATCTACATTTTTAACACAATTCCCATCCAAATCCCAATGACATTCATTACAGAGATTTAAAAATCAACCCTAGGGGGATTCCAAGATGGCAGCTAGAGGGAGGAAGCAGAAAGCAAGCCTCCTATAGTGAAATCTTGGAGAAACGCTGGAGACACACTTTGCAGGCATAATCACTGAGAAAAGGCATAACTTTGACCCCTCCACACCTCCAGCTGGCGCAGAGAATCTCCACTTCACGTTAAATGGAGAAACAAGGAGGGACCCTGGGCTGCCAGTTGCCGGTGCCCAGACAGCTTGGGAAGACATGGACCAGGTGACCTTCGCAGTACTGTGATACTCCCACAGAAAAGCCTGGGCCAGAGCAGCATAGCCCCCTGGACAGACTGACCTCCACCCGGGGGAAAAAGAGAAACTGAGTAATAAGCAATAAGATCAATAAAGACACGCAGGGAAGAGGGTGGGGTGCCCTGAGCGCTGAAGATTGGGGTAAGGGAATCCTTCCCAGGACTGTAAATAAACAAGCCGGGTGGGCCAGAGAGCCTCTGGTGGGAGCAGGGGTGGGGCACATGCCCAGCAACCAGGAGCAGGAAAGCTGGTGAGAGTGGTGGAGGGAGGAAAACTCCACAGGAGAAGAGGGAAGACCCACTTCCCATGTGAGCTGTAAACAAACATGGCGGCTGGCAGGAGCAGCAGCACCTCCCAGTAATAAGGAGCAGGAAAGCTTGTGAAAGTGGAGGTGGGAGCAGAGCTGCACAGGAGAGGGGGGAAGACCCACCTCCCACATGAACTGTAACTAAACATGCAGGCCTGAGAACGCGGGTGCAGTGTCACCTTTCCCAGTGCCTAGAAAGGGGAAAGCTTGTAGCAGAGGCTCATGCAAAGGAGAAATCTGAGCAAACAAAGCCTGCGGGGCCAGGTGAGTGCTAAGCTCACCCCTGAGATCTGCGTAAATAAAGCTTCCAGCAACAACAGGCTGACAGCAGCAGGCAGGCAAGCCACAGTTGCAGAAACCATTCTCAGAACTGTCTCCACACTCTTTTTTTTTTCTCTTTGTCTCCCTATCTTTGATGAGAGAACAACCGAATTACACCTGCAAGCTGAAAAACTTACTGAAACTGTATTGCATTTGAACTTGGGACACTTGGTGGGGTTTTTCTTGTGCATGTGTGTGTGTAGTTTTGTTCTTCTTTATGAGTCCCCTTTGATGAGACAACTACAGAACATCTGAGGCACCATCTACAGGATTGGAGACTGAGACTTCACTGCATTTGAACTTGGAGGTTTTTTGGTTTTTTTAAATTTTCTATTTTTTCATTTTATTTTAATACATTTTTATAAATAGATTTTTCTTTCATTTACTTATTTTTTATTTTTATTCTTACCTTTTTTTTAATTTTTGATTTTCAATCCTCTCTCTGTCTCTTTAATGTCTGTTCAGCTTACTGTTGATTAGTACACTAAAGCTCCCTGTTTATACCTTTGAAATCTTCTTGTCTGACACCTTGTTCTGTTTTCTCCCTCCAGTCTGTGTATTTGTTTTTCCCATTTCTTTAATTTCTTGCTTTCCATCTCAGCTCATCCTTCCATTCTAAATATTACCATTGTTATTATTACAAGCTAGAAAATACTTAATTGCACACAGTACAGGGACAGTAACAACACCAAAGACAATGATGGGAAGACAGAAAAAAGAGGGAAACCAGTTTCCCCACAGCAAAAAATTAGTACAGGAACCAGAGGGGAATGAAGAGAACAGAAACTCAGATCCAGACTCCAACAAAATGAAGATAAACTATGCCAAAAGACCCAATGAAGCCCACAAGAATAATTTAAAAGAAGACATATTACAGGTACTCAATGAGAATATTATAGAGATGATACTGGAAAGGGTCTACCAAAATGTACAGGAGACACTCAAGAAATTCCAAGACACAAAAATAGAGAATTTGAAAAAACAAAAGAAATAAAGGAAACCATAGAAGCACTGTATAAACACCAAAGTGAAACAGAGAACACGATGAATAAACAGATAAATGAACTCAGGACAAAAAATAGACAACATTAAAGAGGAAAACAGCCAGGATATGGAAAACCTCAGAAAAAAGAACGAAACAGAACTCCAAAACAAAATGGAAGGCCAATTCAGCAGAATAGAACAAACAGAAGACAATCTTAGAACTTGAAGATGAAATGGTAATTAAAGGAAAAACTAAAGAACTATTAATTAAACAACTCAAGACCTGTGAAAAGAAAATGCAAGAACTCACCAACTCCATCAAAAGACCAAACTTGAGAATCATGGGCATCGAAGAAGGAGAAGAGGTGCAAGCGAAGGGAATGCATAATATATTTAACAAAATAATAATGGAAAATTTCCCAAATCTAGAGAAAGATATTCCCATACAGATGCAAGAGGCCTCCAGGACACCAAACAGACCAGATCAAAATAGAACTACCCCACGACATATCATCATTAAACAACAAGTTCAGAAACTAAGGAAAGAATATTGAAGGCTGTAAGAGAGAAAAAACAAGTAACATACAAAGGTAAACCCATCAAAATCACAGCAGACTTCTCAACAGAAACATTAAAAGCAAGAAGAGCGTGGGGTGAGATCTTCCGGGCACTGAATGAAAATAACTTCAACCCCAGGATACTCTACCCAGCAAAACTATCATTCAAAATAGATTGAGCAATAAAAGTCTTCCATTACAAGCAGAAACTAAAACAATATGTGACCACAAAGCCACCACTACAAAGGATTATTCAAGGAATTCTGCACACAGAAAGTGAAACTCAACTTAACCATGAAAAGACAGGCAGCACCAAACCACAGGAAAAGAAAAAGCAAGACAGTAGAGAGTAACCTCAACTTAGGTACACACAATCAAACTTTCAAACAACAAAGACAGCTAAATGACAGGAATCACCACATACCTATCAGTACTAACGCTTAATGTTAATGGACTTAATTCACCCATCAAAAGACACTGCTTAACAAAATGGATTAAAAAGGAAGATCCAACAATTTGTTGCTTACAGGAGACCCATCTCACCAACAGAAATAAGCATAGGCTAAGGATGAAAGGCTGGAAGAAGATTTACTAAGCCAATGGCCCCCGAAAACAGGCAGGAGTAGCAATACTTATCTCTGACAAAGTAGACTTCAAACCTACATTGATCAAATGAGATAAAGAAGGACATTCCATACTAATAAAAGGGGAAATAGACCAAAAGGAAATAATAATTATCAACCTGTATGCACCCAATGTCAATGCACCCAATTTCATCAAACATACCCTGAAAGACCTAAAAGCATATATAAACGCCAACACAGTGGTTGTGGGAGACTTTAACACTCCATTATCATCAATAGATAGGTCATCCAAACAAAAAATCAATAAAGAAATCCAAGATCTAAAATATGCAATAGATCAAATGGATCTACAGAACATTTCATTCAACTTCTACACAATATACATTCTTCTCAGCAGCCCATGGAACCTTCTCCAAAATAGATCATATCCTAGGGCACAAAGCAAGTCTCAGCAAATATAAGAACATAGAAATTATACCGTGCATACTGTCTGATCACATTGCAGTAAAAGTAGAACTCAATAACAAAAGTAAAGAAAACAAATATGCAAACAGCTGGAAACTAAATAACTCATTACTTATTGAAGAATGGATCATTGATGAAATAAAAGAGGAAATTAAAAAGGTCCTGGAAGTCAAAGAAAATGAAAACATAACCTACCGGAACCTATGGGACACAGCTAAGGCAGTCTTGAGAGGAAAGTTAATAGCCATGAGTGCATATATTAAAAAGATTGAAAGATCCCAAATCAATGACCTAATGATACATCTCAAACTCCTAGAAAAACAAGAACAAGCAAATCCCAAAACAAATAGAAGGAGAGAAATAATAAAAATAAGAGCTGAAATCAATGAAATAGAAACCAAAAAAAACCATACAAAGAATTAATGAAACAAAAAGTTGGTTCTTTGAAAAAATAAACAAGATCAATAGACCCCTGGCAAACCTGACTAAAATGAGGAGAGAAAAAAACCCAAATTAGTAGAATCAGGAATGCAAAAGGGGAGATAACAACAAACACCATGGAAGTCCAGGAAATCATCAGAGACTACTTTGAGAACCTATATTCCAATAAACTTGAAAATCTTAAAGAACTGGACAGATTTCTAGATACATATGACCATCCAAAACTGAACCAAGAGGAAATTAATCACCTGAATAGATCTATAACACAAAATGAAATTGAAGAAGCAATCAAGAGTCTCCCCAAAAAGAAAAGTCCAGGATCTGATGGAATCTCTGCTGAATTCTATCAGACCTTTAAAGAACTGATACCAACCCTCCTTAAACTGTTCCATGAAATAGAAAGGGAAGGAAAACTGCCTAACAAATTTTATGAAGCCAGTATTACACTTATCCCAAAACCAGGCAAAGACACCTCCAAAAAGGAGAACTATAGACCAATCTCTTTAATGAACATTGATGCAAAAATCAAAATAATAGCAAACCGAATTCAACAACACATCAAAAAGATTATTCACTATGACCAAGTAGGCTTCATCCCAGGGATGCAGGGATGGTTCAACATATGAAAATCAATAAATGTAATACACCACATTAACAGAAGCAAAGACAACAACCACTTGATCATCTGAATAGATGCAGAAAAAGCCTTTGATAAGATCCAACACCATTTCATGATAAAAGCTCTAAGAAAACTAGGAATAGAAGGAAAGTACCTCAACATTATAAAAGCTATATATGACAAACCTACAGCCAGCATTATATTTAATGGAGAAGAACTGAAACCATTCCCTCTAAAATCAGGAACCAGTCAAGGATGCCCAGTATCTCCACTCCTATTCAACATATTACTGGAATTCCTAGCCAGAGCAATTAGGCAAGAAGAAGAAATAAAAGGAATACAAATAGGTAAAGAAACAGTCAAAATATCCCTATTTGCAGATGACATGATCCTATACCTTAAAGACCCAAAAAACTCTACTCAGAAGCTTCTAGATATCATCAATAGCTATAGCAAGGTAGCAGGATATAAAATCAACATAGAAAAATCATTAGCATTTCTATACACTAACAATGAGCAAACTGAAAAAGAATGTATGAAAACAATTCCATTTACAATAGCCTCAAAAAAATCAAATACCTAGGTGTAAACCTAACAAAAGATGTGAAAGACCTCTACAAGGAAAACTATACACTTCTGAAGAAAGAGATTGAGGAAGACTATAGAAAGTGGAGAGATCTCCCATGCTCATGGATTGGTAGAATCAACATAGTAAAAATGTCGATACTCCCAAAAGTAATCTACATGTTTAATGCAATTCCCATCAAAATTCCAATGACATTCATTAAAGAGATTGAAAAATCTACTGTTAAATTTATATGGAAACACAAGAGGCCACGAATAGCCAAGGCAATACTCAGTCAAAAGAACAATGCAGGAGATATCACAATACCTGACTTCAAACTATATTACAAAGCAGTAGCAATAAAAACAGCATGGTACTGTCACAAAAACAGACATGAAGACCAGTGGAACAAAATACAGTACCCAGATATAAAGCCACACAACTATGAGCAACTTATCTTTGACAAAGGATCTAAAAATATACGATGGAGAAATAGCAGCCTCTTCAACAAAAACTGCTGGGAAAACTGGTTAGCAGTCTGCAAAAAACTGAAACTAGATCCATGTATATCACCCTATACCAATATTAACTCAAAATGGATCAAGGATCTTAATATCAGACCACAAACTCTAAAGTTGATACAGGAAAGAGTAGGAAATACTCTGGAGTTAGTAGGTATAGGTAAGAACTTTCTCAACGAAACCCCAGCAGCACAGCAACTAAGAGATAGCATAGATAAATGGGACCTCATAAAACTAAAAAGCTTCTGTTCATCAAAAGAAATGGTCTCTAAACTGAAGAGAACACCCACAGAGTGGGAGAAAATATTTGCCAGCTATATATCAGACAAAGGACTCAAAACCAGGATATATAGGGAACTTAAAAAACTAAATTCTCCCAAAACTAATGAACCAATAAAGAAAGGGGCTAGTGAACTAAACAGAACTTTCTCAAAAGAAGAAATTCAAATGGCCAAAAAACACATGAAAAAATGCTCACCATCTCTAGCAATAAAGGAAATGCAAATTAAAACCAAACTAAGATTCCACCTCACCCCTGTTAGAATAGCCATCATCAGCAACACCACCAACAATAGGTGTTGTCGAGGATGCAGGGAAAAAGGAACCCTCTTACACTGTTGGTGGGAATGTAGACTAGTACAACCACTCTGGAAAAAAATTTGGAGGCTACTTAAAAAGCTAGACATTGATCTACCATTTGATCCAGCAATACCACTCTTGGGGATATACCCAAAAGACTGTTACTCCAGAGGCACCTGCACACCCATGTTTATTGCGGCACTATTCACAATAGCCAAGTTATGGAAACAGCCAATATGCCCCACCACTGATGAATGGATTAAGAAAATGTGGTATCTATACACAATGGAATTTTATGCAGCCATGAAGCTGAACGAAATGTTATCATTCGCTGGTAAATGGATGGAATTGGAGAACATCATTGTGAGTGAGGTTAGCCTGGCCCAAAAGACCAAAAATCGTATGTTCTCCCTTGTATGTGGACATTAGATCAAGGGCAAACACAACAATGGGATTGGACTTTGAGCACATGATAAAAGCGAGAGCACACAAGGGAGGGGTGAGGATAGGTAAGACACCTAAAAAATTAGCTAGCATTTGTTGCCCTTAACGCAGAGAAACTAAAGCAGATACTTTAAAAGCAACTGAGGCCAATAGGAAAAGGGGACCAGGAAGTAGAGAAAAGGTTAGATCAAGAAGAATTAACCTAGAAGGTAACACAGACGCACAGGAAATTAATATGAGTCAACTCCCTGTATAGCTACCCTCATCTGAACCAGCAAAAACTCTTGTTCCTTCCTATTATTGCTTATACTCTCTCTACAACAAAATTAGAAATAAGGGCAAAATAGTTTCTGCTGGGTATTGTGGGGGTGGGAGGGAGAGGAAGTGGGCGGAATGGGTTGTAAGGGAGGTAGTGGGGGCAGGGGGGAGAAATGACCCAAGCCTTGTATGCACATATGAATAATAAAAGAAAAATAAATAAATAAAAATCAACCCTAAATTTCATTTGGAAACACAAGAGTCTGTGAATAGCCAATGCAACACTCAGCAAAAAGAGCAATGCTGGAGGAATCACAGTACCCGACTTCAAAGTACATTACAAAGCAAGAGCAAAAAAACCATCATGGTACTGGCACAAAAACAGATATGAATACCAATGGAACAGAACAGAAGACCTGGATATGAATTCACACAGCTATGCCCACCTTATCTTTGACAAAGGCTCCAAAAGCATCTGATGGAAAATAGACAGCCTGTTCAATAAATGTTGCTAGGAAAGTGGTTATCTGCCTGCAGAAAACCGAAACTAGATCCATGTTTATTACCCTGTACTAGTATCAACTCAAAATGGATCAAGGACTTTAATATCTTACCTGAAACTCTGAAGCTAGTACAGAAAAAGTGCAGGGAATACTCTGGAAACAATAGGTATAGGCAAGGACTTCCTCAATAGAAACCCAGCAGCTCAGCAACTAAGAGAAAGGATGACAAATGGGACTACATGAAATTAAAAAGCATAACAAAGAAATGGTCTCTAAACTGAAGAGACAACCCACAGAATCGGAGAACATATTTGCTAGCTATACATCAGAGAAAGGACTGATAACCAGAATATACAGAGAGCTCAAACTATACTCTCCCTAAATCAATGAACCAATAAAGAAATGGGCAACTGAACTAAACAGAACAGTTTCAAAAGAAGAAATCCAAATGGCCTGAAAACACATGAAAAAATGCTCACCATATATGGCCATAAAGGGAATGTAAATCAAAACCATATTAAGATTCCACCTCACTCATTTTAGAATAACTATAATCAAAAACACCACTAAGAACAAGTGTTGGCAATGATGTGGGGAAAAAGGAACACTCATATGCTGCTGGTGGGAATGCAAGCTAGTGCAATCACTCTGGAAAAAAAATATGGAGCTTCTTAAAAATCTACATAGATCTGCCATATTATCCAGCAATCCAACTCCTAGGGATATACCCAAAGGAATGAGACACAGGTTACTCCAGAAGCACCTGCACACAATCTTATTTATTTTTTCAAACAACAAGCTGTGGTTCATTGATTCTTTGTATGTTTGTTTGTTTGTTTATGTCATTTCATTGATTTCAGCCTTTATTTTTATTATTTCTCTCCTTCTGTTTGTTTTGGGACTTGCTTGTTCTTGTTTTTCTGGGAATTTGATATGTAGCATTAGGTTATTGATTTGAGATCTTTCTGACCTTTTAATATATGCACTCATGGCTATAAACTTTCCTCTTAGGACTGCCTTTCCTCTGTCACATAGGTTCTGGTAGGTCATGTTTTCATTTTCATTAACTTCCAGGAACCTGTTAATTTCCTCTTTTATTTCATCAATGACCCATTGATCACTGAGCAATTTGTTGTTCAGCTTCCAAGTGTTTGTATTTTTTTAATGTTGTTTTGTTGATTTCTAGTTTTAATGCATTGTTATCAGATAGAATGCATGGGATCATTTCTATTTTCTTATATTTGCTGTGGCTTGCTTTGGGCCCTAAGATATAATCAACTTTGGAGAAGGTTCCATAAGCTGCTGAGAAGAATGTATATTGTGCAGAAGTTCGATGAAATATTCTGTAGACATCAGCTAGGTCCATTTGTTCCACGGTGTGATTTACTTCTAGAATTTCTTTATGATTTTTTGTTTGGATGACCTATCTATTGGTGATAGGGAGGCATTAAATTCTCCCACTACCACTGTGTTGGAGTCTATTTATGTTTTTAGGTCCTTCAGAGTATGTTTGATGAAACTGGGTGCATTGACATTGGCTGTATTGATAATTATTATTTCCTTTTGGTGTTTTTCCCCTTTTGTTAGTATGGAATGTCCTTCTTATCTCGTTTGATCAATGTAGGTTTGAAGTCTATTTTGTCTGAGATAAATATTGCTACCTCTGACTGTTTTGGGGGAGGGCATTGACTTGGAAAATCATCTTCCAGTCTTTCACCCTCAGCCAGTGCTTGTTTCTGTCGATGAGATGGATCTCCTGTAGGTAGCAGATTGTTGGATCATCCTTTTTAATTCAGTTTGCCAAATGGTGTCTTTTGATGGGGGAATTAAGTCCATTTACACTCAGTGTTAGTACTAATAGGCATGTAGTGATTCCTGTCATTAAATTGTCTTTGTTGTTTAAGAGTTTGATTCTGTGCAGCTGAATCCATGTTACTCTCCACTTTGTTGCCTTTTCTTCTCCTGTTGTTTGGTACTGCCTGCCCTTTCATGGTTTTGTTTGCTTTCACTTTCTGTGTGCAGAATTCCTTGAAGAATCTTTTCTAGTGGTGGCTTGGTGGTCATGTATTCTTTTAGTTTCTGCTTATCATGGAAGAATCTTATTGCTCCATCTATTTTTAATGATAGTTTTGTTATGTAGAGTATCCTAGGGTTGAAGTTATTTTTGTTCAGTGCCTCGAAGACCTCACTCCATGCTCTTCTTACTTTTAAGGTTTCAGTTGAGAAATCTGCTGGAATTTGATGGGTTTTCCTTTGTATGTTATTTGTCTCTTACAGCCTTCAAAATTCTTTCTCTATTCTTTGTGCTTCTTGTTTTAATGATAATATGTCATGGGGTAGTTCTATTTTGGTCAAGTCTTTTTGGTGTCCTGGAGGCTTCCTGTACCTGAATGGGCATAGTATTCTCTAGATTTGGGAAATTTTCTGTTATTATTTTGTTGAATATATTATTAATTCCTTTTGCTTGCACCTCTTCTTCTTCCATCCGCATGATTCTTAGGCATGGTCTTTTGATGGAGTTGGTGAGTTTTTGCATATTCCTTTCACAGGTCTTGAGTTGTTTAACTAATAGCTCTTCAGTTTTTCCTTTAATTTCCATTTCATCTTCATGTTCTGAGATTCTGTTTTCTGCTTGCTCTAGTCTGCTGGAGTGGCCTTCCTTTTGTTTTGTATTTCTGTTTCATTCTTTTTCTGAGGTTTTCCATATTATGAGTCACTTTCTCTTTAATATTGTCAATTTTCATCCTTAATTCATTTATCTCTTTATTTATGGTGTTCTCAGTTTCAGTGTGGTCTTTATTTAGGGCTCCTATGAGTTTATTTATTTGTTTATGTGTTTTCTCATATTCTTTATTTTTGTTGTCTTGGAATGTCTTGAGTGCCTCCTGTACATTTTGGTTCACCATGTCTAGTAGCATCTCTATGAAATTCTCATTGATTACTTGCAGGATTCCTTCTTTCAGAGCATTCTTGTAGGCTTTGTTGGGTTATCTTTGTTTTGTTGGAGTCTGGATCTGGGTATCCATTTTCTTTATTTCCCTCTGAATCCTGTACTAATTTATTTTGGAGGGAGTATGGTTTCCATCCCTTTTTCATCTTCCCATCATTCCACTTGGTACTGTTTCTTTCCCTAGTCTATGTGTAATTTAGTATTAGCTAACTTACAGTAGTTAAACTAGAAAACTAAGAAAGAGAAAAAAGAAAAAGAAAAAGAAAAAAAATGGAGAACCAAAGAAATCAACAGGAAGAGATGGTGGACAATCAAACAGTGAACAAGACAAACAAACACTTAAAACAAAAAATTCCTTGTTCAGGAACAGTAGAATTTCAGTCTTAGATCTGGTGTTACACCTTTAGAATCCAGTCCTGTTTGTCCATGTCTTCTAGGCAGGTTTGGCGCCAGCACCTGGTGGTGGTGGGGCCCTCCTATTTTCTCTTTGTAATGTGGTGTGGAGAAACTTTTTACAGCCTGGGGGTTCAAGGTTTTGGAGTTTTGTTTCTTCTTTTTTGGTTTTATTTTTTTTAGCTAAGTGTGGCTTCAGTAGGAAAGTATTCTGTTTGGTCTACTGAAGGTCTCCCAAGCATGTTTGGAGCTGGTGGCTGGAGGCTGGCTGGCTGGCAGGTGGGGGGCAGAGGCCGGTAGGCCAGTGTGTGGGGGTGGGGGGTGGTGGAAGGGGTGATGGTGGGCTGGGGGCAAGCAGCAGCCCTGCAAGTCTGTGTGGCAGCAGCTTGGCAGGCTGGTGGGCTGCAGCCTGGGTGGATTTCATATTACACCATTTATCTTCTTTTGTTTTCCTGCTCTTCTCCTATATTGTTTCTTTATGATCCTCTCCCTCACCTCTTTTCAGTCCTTTTCATTCTTTTATTATATATTCTTAGGTTTCTTCTGCCTTGTTTGTAAGTACTAAAATATTGTAAATTTGGTGAGATGAAAAGGATTAGCAAACAGGAGTGTGGTTGCTTCCATTCAATAGAAATCTTTCTTTAACATGTTTTCTACAACATGTCCTTTGAGGTAGTGTCCCAGTGTCCCAGATGATAGTGAGAACTTCCCAGTTCTTAATGGAGAGGATCAGACTCAAAAGCAGCTGAGTGAGACAAGATCATCCTCTTATTGATGATTTAAGCACTCGTAAATACTGATGTCTAGACTTGCTGGTTCACTTCTCTTGACCACATTCTCAAGTAATCCAAGTTGTATAAATATTTTTATATGCATTTATCTCATTCTTCTTGCTCATTACTATACTTGTTACTGTCCCTTATTCTTTGTAATCCATTTGGTTAATAATGCAAAGAATCATTTTTCCTTCAAGAACTTACATTTTTTTAATACAAACTCACTGAAAATATATCTCTAAAGTCTAAGGATTTTTTCTAAGATATTCCTACAAAACTTTAGTACAACATTGAAAGAATTATCCTTACACATTAGCTGGCATTCTTCCTTCATAGTGATATTTTCAGATGAAATTTACTGTAGATTTTTTCATTGCTAATGTTAAAATTGTGACTTGCCTAATGTTTCTGATATATATTGGCAGATGTAAGGTTTTAGTTATATCTTCTTTATAATATTTAAAAAAACCTCTCTCATATATGTATGTGTGTATGTTTTCTTTCAGATTGGAGGAATGCTCAATATAAATTTGGTAAGTGATTATGATCTCTCAGAACCCTCCCTTTTTCCATCTCTCTTGGGATGGGTCTTTATTTTAGCTCTTATAGATGTGATAGGATACATGTTGTGTTTTCTCTTAGTTAGAAGGAAGGCTTAATTCAAGTTCAGTGAACAATAATTATCTCTTTTGTGGATTCAGTCCCTTTCTTAGCCTCTGTCATATTTAACTAGGATACTTAATCATAACAAAATAATGACAACAAAACAGTGAAAATTTTAGAGCATTATTTTCTTAAGTTTCAAAAAATTGTCCCTGAAATGGAGTCTGTGTTTCAGCAAGTATTCTTCTTTCTTCCTTTTTTCCATTCTTTATTTCATGCTTTCACAGTCCTAATTAAAAATAACTCCCATGTTTTGTTGCTGTTATTTTTTTCACAATTACACCACTCAATCATATTCATTACTATGTTTCAAAAATTTGGAATATGGGAATAGAGACTAGAAAAAGGAACTACAGAGGATTTATGGAAAAATGGGATAAATATAGGGAATAGTGAGAAGTACCATGAAAGAAGCACAAAAGACAATAAAACAAACGATAACCTATCCTCTTCTCTTATAGACTGGAGAAAAGCAAATCTGTATTCTGTTGAGTGACACAGACTCTGACAAAAAAAGAATCCTAATCTCAAAAATATTGTAAATGAATGCCTATACTGTGTAAGATAATGTGCTGTAAAAAGAAAAACCACAAAGCATAATGCCTTAAATACAATGTATTACTTGATATTTTGACACATTATATGGTAAAACACAAATTTTTAGAATTTAAGTTTTTTAGGTTTGCATCTCATTGTATTTTAAGGGAAGGTAGAATGTTTATGGAAGGAAGAGATGCTTATGTAAGGAAGGCAAAGTAAAAAGTAAGTTCGTTGGTCAGATCCATCACATTCCCTATTTTCTAACCAATATCTGAATATAATACAGGAATTTATTCCTGTAGGAATGCAGGATGAAGAGGACAGGGCTAGGGGTGGTCTTCAAATCACACATAATTAGCAGGCCACAGAAAAGTTGTAAATACATGCTAGAGAGTTTTTGTTAGGTATTATCACTCATAAATTAAATCTTAGAAATATATATTTGGGGTATTCTGGGTAGCCAGTCAGCTACTATGTAAAACAATATGCCAAAAATCCAAATTACACATTCTATGAACTCAACATGTTCCTCAATATTTTAATGGACAATAATGTGTTTAAAACATTCAATTTTATGCAAATTTATTAGTTTTAATTTGTTTTTCATAACATTTTTTGAGAACAGGTAGAGTAGTTATTATCTGCTTAAATCAGAGTAAACCTAAGCAAGAATTCATTTCATAAGGATGAATTAGGTCTTTACATCAGATATAATTTGGCAAATTATAAAAAGAGGTGCAAATACATGAAAGAATGTTTTTGTTGGTTGCTATCATTTATTAATTAAACCTTGGATATTTATACTGAGGGTATTCCAGGTAGCCAGTCAGCTTTATTTTTCAGATGGTGAATTCTCACATTCATATATTCCTTACAGATCAGAGAAAAGAAGAATTCCCAGGCTGGTAAGTTTTTGATAATTCTGAAGGGACCCAACTTTTTTTGTGGAGTAGTCTCAGAAAATGTTGTGCAAAGGTCAGGTGAATACTCCCATAGCCAGACAAACTCTCACACAATGGAGATGCTCTGGCCTAAGGCTCTTGAGAGTCTTCTCAGGAACATGATGACTCTTGTCTTTGCAGTAAATGTGACCCTGGATGCAGTCACAGCCCATTCTAGCCTCTTTGTTTCTGAAAATGGGAAATGAGTAACCTTGCAAGAGATTTGACTCTCTTCCTTATGTTATGATTCAGCCAGGAATCACCTCAGAGAGACATTTCTGGGAGATGGAGGTTGGGGATGCAGGCTCTTGGGACTTAGAAATTTGTAGGGATAAAGTAACAAAGAAGGAAGAATCACATGCTTCCCCTGTATGGTTTCTGGGCCATCATGGTCTATGACAGAATTTACTGGGCCATTATCCCTCCTTAGAAACTCATCTTACTCTAAGAGAGTACACCCATAGGGTAGGGATATTTTTGGATTAAGAGGTTGGAGATTTATCATTCTTTAACATGACAAATGGATCCCACATTTTCACCTTTCCCAGGACCACATTCCAAGGTGTCCTCAGACCCTTTTTTCAGTCTTTGGTGCTCTGAGTTAGGCTGCATGACCTTTTTTGAGTTGAAAGAAAACAGACTGATATTATATTTCAGAGGTGTATCCCTGTCTGTGATTAATGATAAACAAGGGTCCCACCGTGTTTACAATTCTACCCTGCCAGTCAGAAATGGAATTTTCTTCCTCCTTACTGATTTATTCTTATAAGAAAGTTCTTTGATGGACACAGATTTTCTGGTTGCTCCTAATATCTACATCCACTTTAATTCTCTAACAATAGAACTTTTCATATTATTACCTTTCCCAAAGACAGCTTAGTATAAAAATTAGATTGTACAGCCATCCTTGCTGTATGTGACATGATGCTGGCCAGTGCATTAGAAGCTGAATTCCTTAGGACTTCTGGAATTTGACTTGAAAACACATTTGTATGGCTCTCTCATTCCTTCACTTTTACTGTTGGTTAAATGTGGCATGATGGGTGAAATGTGAAGAAACTTTTTGGACATGTCATATAATGAGGATGATAACATGAGTTTGAGATTTTAATAACTGTTTGGAACTACTCTATTGACTAATACCAGACTTCTATGAGAAAGAAATCTTTGTATCTTTGTGTGTTGTATTTTTGTCTTATGTGAATCTAATCTTAACTGAGGCCTCCTTTTAGGGATGCAGCAGATGACAGCCGTAGTTGAATATTCTGGTAAACAAGAGGTTTAAAGTTTTGCACTTGTTTGCTTAACTACTCCTGCTCCTCCAGCAACTCTAGTGTCACCAGTGTCTCTCTCTTTCCTCTCATCAGTGTCTCCTGATCTCCATACCTGTGCTTTCCTAATTAGGAACCATGGCTAATAATTTCAAGTATTCAGTTGCTAATAAATGAAAATCTCCGATCTCGTTTTCCTTCTTAACATCTACTTGACAAAATCCTAAGTATAGATTATGCCATTTCTCATACTGGCAGCTTAGTATGCTGTAAAAGTCCACACATGTGAATAGCCTGGTAGATGTGTAGTGACCTCTCACAACTCAGATATTAAAACTATCTGATAATCTTCCTATACTTCTCCAGACATTTACATTTCCTTCATTCTGGCAATTTTGTAAAGATTTCACTTTGTTTTAACTTCCAAAACTATCAATTATTTTCAGTGTAGGACAGTGTTTCCAATTAGAAAATAAAAGTAATATAATAAGTAGAATCTATCACAAGGCAACTTTCCAATGTTTGTAACAAAATATATAATAAATCTATCTAAATCTGTAGTTCTCTATTGCTTCTCCTTACCTCTTATATTAAGAGAGCTATTCCTCTTCCTAAACATGGAACACCAATCCATTTAGTTTCCACATTCATCTTGTATTGCTTCTCTGGTATGGGGATGCATCAGTTATTCTTCTCAGCTTTTACACTTAACCTCTCCCATGCACTTTAAAACATTCAAAACTTTGCACATTTTAAAATTGAAAGGATACAATTGCACACATGGAGAAGACATGAGGTCTTTGTCTTTCTGAATCTGGCTTACTTCACTTAACATGATGTCCTCCAATTGCATTCATTTAACTTCAAACCACATTGTTTCATTCTTCCTTATGGTTGAATAAAACTCCATTGTGTACATATACCAAATTTTCTTGATCCATTCATCAGTTGTAGGGCATTTGAGTTTGCATAACTTAGTCATTGTGAAGAGTGGTGTGTGAACATCAGTTAAATAATTTGAAGTATTACTAGTTTTTCCTGGTTACTGCTGTAGTTAGAACCTCTCCTCACCTTCTGAATAGATGAATCTATATTTACATCCTCACTTTTTTTTTGATTTTGATATTTCTGTTCTTTTCTATCTGGATTTTCATTTAAATTTTGATACATAACTTTTTTTATTTTTTGGTGGCATTGGGGCTTTAACTCAGGGTCTCATATGTTCTAGGCTTGCTTTGTAGGCACTTTACCACTTGAGCCACTCTGCCAGCCCCTCGTTTGAATTTTGAAACTGCTCAAAATCAAGTTAGGACTCCAAGTACCAAAATTCAAGTCTTTCCTTTTCTTTGAGGCCATCATAGTCATTTGTTGAGGACAGATCAGTGTAAAAGGCACCTAGCATAAATGTCACATTGTCATATGTCACAAAATTGTTCATACTTGTTAATTGAGATGTATGTTTATTACACAGTTATACTTGTTTGTTTGTCACTATTTTTGGCATTATTTCTGTCACTATTTTAAGTTTAGTGAATTTTACAGTACCTGGTTTAATAGATACTTGAATACAGATTCTTGTTTCTCATTTAAAAAAATTTTCAATTGTACAAAGTAAGATATTTCATTATGACATTTCCATAAATGCATCTAACATTCCACCCCTGTTACCTTTGAAGAAAGAAACTAAAAACTAGAGGAGATGGAAAGATTTCCTATGCTCATGGACTGGTGGAATCAATATTGTGAAAATGGTTATATTACCTAAAGCAATGTACGTGTTCAATGCAATCCCATCACAATTCCAATGACATTCATCACAAAGCTTGAAAAATTAACCCTAAAGTTCATATGGAAGCACAAAAGATCATGAATAGCCAAGGCAATGCTAAGCAATAACAGCAGTGATGGATGTGTCTCAATACCCAACTTCAAAGTATGCTGCAGAGCCACAGCAGAGTAAACAGCATGGTACTGGCACAAAAATAGACATGAAGACGACTGGAAGAGAATAGAAGACCCAGATATGGAAAAAAAAGACCCAGATATGAATCCATACAGCTTGGCCCACCTAGTTTTTAACAAAGGTGGTCAAAATATACAATGGAGAAAACACAGCCTCATCAACAAATGTTGCTGGGAAAACTGTTTATCTTCATGCAAAAACTGAAATTAGATTCATGTCTCTCACTCTTTGCAAATATGAACTCAAAGTGGATTAAGGACCTTAATAAAAGGCCTAAAACTCTGAACTTTTTTTTAATCATTTTTACATTTACTCACATGTGTACATTGTTTGAGCCAGCCCCTCCCTTTCGTGGCAGAAACTGTTCTGCCCTCTTGTTCTCTGATTTTGTTGAAGAGAAAACATAAGAGATAATAAAAAAGACATAGTGTTTTTGCTAGTTTGAGATAAAGATAGCTATACAGAGAGATTCATAGTGTTGCTTTCATGCATATGTAGTTACAACCCACATTGGTTCATCTCTACTAGACCTCTTCACTCTCTAGTCCCCTTCCCATAGTGGCCTCTGCCATTTGAGATCATTATTTTCATTCCTCTGCAGTGAGCACATCAATCACATTAAAGTTTAAGGTTTCCTTCCCTTTCCCTATTCCTCCCATGCATGTTCTCCCCTTAGTGTGTGACCCATGTCCAATAATACTCCATTTGCTTTAGGTCTATTATCTGCATTTAAGGGAAACATGCAGCTTTTAGGCCTGAAACTTTGAAATAACACAGGAATTAGTAAGAAATACAGTGAAACATATAGGCATACATAATGACTTAATAAATATAACTCCAGTGGCTCATCAAATAAGAAAAAGGATAAACTAATTAGACTGCATCAAACTAAAGAGGTTCTGTACAGCAAAAAGTCATTAGACTTAAGAGACTGCCTACAGAATGGGAGAAAATCTTTGACAGTTATTTTCTAATAAAGGAATAATATCCAGAATTTATGGGGAACTCAAAATCTCAACTTCCAAAGAATCAACAACTTAATGAAGAAAGGGGCACATGAATTGGATAGGGAATTTTCAAAGATGTACAAATGACAAATAAATGCATGAATGAGTTTTCAACTTTCCTGGCCATAAAAGAAATGCAAATCAAAGCCATACTAAGATTTCATTTCATGCCAGTTAGAATGGCTATCATCAAGAACACAAACTACAACAAATGTTGGTGATGATGTGGGGAAACTGGAACCTTTATATACTGTTGGTGGGAATGTAAATCAGTACAACCATTATGGAAGCAGTATGGAGAGTCCTTAAAAAACTAAGAATAGAAAAGCTGTATGATTCTGTGATACCACTCCTAAGCTTATACCTGAAAGTATGTAAGTCGGGATACAGTAGACACTTGCATACAATGTCTATTATAGCACGGTTCACAATAACCAAGTGATAGAAACAATCCAGATGCCCTACAACTGATGAATGGATTAAGAAAATGTGATACACACACACACACACACACACACACACACACACACACAATGGAGTTTTATTCAGCCACAAGGAAGAATAAAACTACCTGGTTTGAAGGTAAATGGATACAATTGGAGGACATCGTGTTAAGTGACGTAAGCCAGGCTCAGAAAGACAAAGGTCACATATTTTTCCTCTCATATGTGGAAAATACTTCCAAAAGAAAAACATATACACAAACATAAAAATGATCTTATACCAATTTATAGGTAGAGCATGTTAGTAATAGTGGAACTATTCTACAAACTCCAGATAGGAAATCAATGAAAAGAGAATAAAAGAGAGTCAATAATATCAAAATACATTGTATCTGTGCAGATAGAAGATAAAATGATATATTTTGAAATCAGTTGAATAATGGGTAATGGGAAGTGAATAGGGAGAATAATTAAAGGGGTTTAACTGTCCAAATTAAAGTATACTCACAGAGGGATACTTTGAGAAATCCTTTTGAACATTTATTTGTAGGACAGAAAGATAGGTATAGGGCTGGGTGAATGGAGGAGATGAAGGTGAGGGAATATTGTTGATGTGATTCATATGCATATATGAAATAGTATGATGAAACCTCTTACAGTTGCTCTAAGTGTGGCAGAGAGGAGATTTGGGGTAGGATATGGTGGTAGAATTCTAGCCAGTGTACAATGTAAGGCTATTTGGAATTGACACAAAGATTCACCCATGTACAATGACTATATCTTAATAAAAATTTTAAAAAACTGTTATAAAATTGACTTATGAAATCTGTAATAGAGTTACTGTGCAATGTAGGGTTTATGAGGAACTCATTCACATGACAACCAGTGTACTCATAGGCTAAATTAAAAAACATTTAAGGAAACTTACTAGTATGACAGATAGTCACAACAAATGGAATACTATACATAAGAAGAGCAATTCAAAAGGAATTTCCATGACTTAGTAATGAGATGTGTATATATACAAAATTGTGTATGTGTATCACATTTTCTCTATCCATCCATTCATTGTTGGACATGTAGGTTGACTCCATATCTTGGCTATTATGAATAGGGTTGCAATAAATAGGGAAATGCAAATTAAAACCACAATGACATATCATCCCATCACAGTCCAAATGGCTATTATCACAACTATAAGAATACAGATTTTTGTTTTACACTGTTAAGCTTGTTGTAACTTGTTAGAACAGTTATAGAAAAACCAAACAACCAAGGTTCCCTTGGAGTTAAGAGTTGCCATATGACTGAATTCTAGTCCATCTAATATTAGAAGTGATATATGAGACAAGATCCAGGCATATAAAGTCTTTCACTCAACATCCAAGGTTTTAACTCTGTTAAGGCAAATAAGCATGATGGAAACTCATAAGCCATTAATTGAAGATGGTGGAGGCATTAGATAAGATGAATTTGAATGTTTAAAGTCATTGCTGAGAGAAGGGATATTCAGCAATCAGGCATTCCTGATTTGGACCTCTCATGAGTAAGAAACAAAATTCTATTATGTAAAGCTACTCAGAGTATAGGATTTATCAATTATAAGATGTAAGGTTAACTTAATGCAGATGAGGAATGCAAAAGAGAAATTAGAAGAGCTGGAAGGTGGAAGGAGAATCTTTTCATACATTCATTTACATACATAATAAATTTAGAATGAAAGACTACAGCTGTTAGATAGAGATATAGATGTAGGTATGGGCAATACTCACAGAAATTAAGATAATTTTCCATAATGAAAAAATATGAGACCACAGAATGGAAAATTAGCAGAATGGAAAATTAAATGATAAATGAATACACATAATTAATATGCAGAATACAAGGATAAAGAAAAAAATCTTAAAATATATTTACTGAGTAACAATAATCAAAGTAGTAGTATTCTAGTCAACAATAATAAACACAGCTAGACATAGTAGATCACATCTGTAATTCCAGCTACTTAAGAGGCAGAGATCTGGAGGATGGTGGTTTAAGGCCAGCTTGGATTAAAAAAAAATTAGCAAGATACCATCTCAAAAAATAAGCCTGGTGGGAATGTGGCTGTGATCCTGGCTACATGGGAGGTGTTGGTAAGTGAATCACAGTCTGAGGCCTACTTTAGGCAAAAACGGAGACCCTATCTGAAAAAAAAAATAAAAAAGGGATCTGGGTCTGGTTCAAGTGTTAGAGAGCCTGCTTAGCAAACATGAGGCCTTAGTTCAAAAC
This sequence comes from Castor canadensis, assembly GCF_047511655.1. Taxonomy (NCBI): domain Eukaryota; kingdom Metazoa; phylum Chordata; class Mammalia; order Rodentia; family Castoridae; genus Castor; species Castor canadensis. The sequence goes on along the minus strand of NC_133393.1, from coordinate 23,411,344 downwards.
CCCAATATTGCCAAAAATAAAAGCAATGATAATAAATACAAAAGAAAATGGAATAACTATTCAAAGTACTCAGGGAAAATGTTTTCAATTGTGTATTCAGTTAAGATTGAGAGTGAACTAAAGCTGTTTTCAGACATATAAAGACTTAGGAAACATTCATTCATTTACTATCATTTATATCTTAATTATTTTTTAACTCCATAATTATTTCTTTTCTATGGTTATTGATGTTTAGTAGTTGGCTTTAATTGATTTTAATCATAATACTATACCTTCTTTGTTTTGGTGTTATAGTTGTTATGGTGGTTTCTTTTTTCCTGTCTGAGTGGTACTAGGGATTGAACGTTGAAGAGAAGACCATTCACTAAGAAGAGCCCCAGTTAAACCTAAAGAAATATCCATCCCAAGAAAAGAACAGATCACAACTTAGAAGTATAAGTGGTGTAAAAAATTAAGGCAACATGTTACTTCCAAAAGTCAAGACATTTTAAATAACTGAATCCAAAAATATTGAAATGGTTGAAGTGACAAAGAACTCAAAACTCTAGCTTTAAGAATTATCAGTCATCTGAAAAAGGATTGCAATATGAATGAAGTAAAGAATTGAATTCAATACATGGAAGAGAAATTCAAAGGTGTAGATGAGAATTTCAACAGAGGTAGAAATTCTGAAAAAATAAATCAAATAGAACTCTTGGAAATGTAAAGCTTAATAATTCAAGTAAAGAACTAAATAAATGGAAATCATTACCAACAGACTAGACCAGGTAGAGGAAAAATTATCAGATTCAAGACAGGCTGAGGAATTACTTTCTTTCTGCTGAAACAAACTTCAGACACTGAAAAGAAAAAAAACCCTCTATGTACAGTCAGATATAAAGACATTTCTTTTGTTTCCTGTGCATGTATTTCCTTAAGTCAAGATTTGGGCATAAAGCTAGTGCAGTCACTCTGGAAAGTAATATGGAGTCTTCTTAAAAAAACTAAACATAGATCTGCCATATGATCCAGCAATCCCACTCCTAGGGATATACCCAAAGGAATTGGACTTATGTTACTCCAGAAGCACCTGCACACCCATGTTTATTGCAGCACTATTCACAATAGTCAAGTTATGGAAGCAGCCAAGATGCCCCATTACTGACAAATGGATTAAGAAAATGTGGTATTTATACACAATGGAGTTTTATTCAGTTATGAAGTAGAATGAAATCTTATCATTCTCAAGTAAATGGATGAAAGTGGAGAACATTATTCTGAGTGAAGTTATCCAGGCTCTGAAGACCAAAAATCTTATGTTCTCCCTCATATGTAGACTTTAGATCTAGGGCAAATGCAGTAGTGTTATTAGAGTTGGGTCACACGCTAAGGGGAGAGCACATACAGGAGGTACAGGAATAGGTAGGAAACCCAAAACTTGAAAGTGTTTGATGTCCCCACTGCAGAGGAGCTGATATGTGATTCTGCCAGTCTATAAGCATGGGATGATCTTCCATCTGATAATGTTGTCAATGATTTCTTTCTTTAGTGATTTATAATTTTTGTTGCATAGGTCTTTAACCTCCTTTGTTAGATTTATTCCTAAGTATTTTCATTTTTTTAAACTATTGTGGATGAAATTGTTTTCCTGATTTCTTTCTCAGACTGTTCATTGTGCATAGAAATGCTACTGCTTTGTGTGAACTGATATTGTATCCTGTTACTTTGCTGAATGTGTTTATGAAATCTAAGAATTTTATGGTAGTGATTTTAGGGCCTTTCAGGTATAAGCATATGTGCAAGTAAGGATTATTTGACTTTTTCCTTACCTATTTGAATCCTTTTTATTTCTGTCTCCTGTCTTATTGCTTTGGCTAGGAATTCTAATGCTATATTGAGTAAGAGTAGGAAGAGTGCACACCCTTGTCTTATTCCTGATTTTAGAGGAAAGGGTTTCAGCTTTTTCACCATTTAGTATGATTTTGACTATAGGTTGTCATATATAGCCTTCATAATGTTGAAGAATATTCCTTGTAGTCCTAGTTTCTTCAGAGCTTTTTATTATAAAAGGAAGTCGAATTTTGTCAAAGATTTTTTTCTGTTTTTATTGAGATGATGATGATGTGGCTTTTATCCTTGATTCTGTTTATGTGTTACATTTATTGATTTATATATGTTGTACCATCCTTTCATCCCTGAATGAAACCTACTTGATCATGGTGTGTGATATTTTTAATGTGTTGTTGGATTCTCTTAGCAAGTATTTTATTGAGAATTTTTGCATCTATGTTCATTAGGGATACTGGCCTATAACTTTCTTTTTTTTTTGGATGTGTTTTTACCTTGTATTGGTCCTAGGGTAATACTGGTTTCATAGAATGAGTTTGGTAGTATTCCTTACTTTTGTATTTTATGGAATAGTTTGAGGAGCATTGGTGTTAGTTGTTCTTTGAAGGTCTAGAAGAATTCAGTGGTGAATCTATCTGGACTTGCGCTTTTCTTTGATGTGAGGTTCTTCATAACTGTCTCAATCTTATTCCTTGTTATATATCGGTTCAAGTTCTTAATATCATCTTGGATTAATTTCAGTGGGTCATATGTACTAAGAAAATTTTCTACTTTTTCTTCATTTATCAATTTGCATGAGTATAGGCTTTCAAAATAGTCCCATATGATCTTCTGAATTTCACTGGTGTCTGTTATATTATCCACTTTTTCATCTCTGATTTTATTAATTCAGGTCTTCTTCTTTCCTTTTTTAGTTAATTTGGCTAACGGTGTGCCAATCGTATTTATTTTTTTCAAAGAACCAACCTTTTGTTTCATTGATTCATTGCATCATTCTTTTCATCTCCAATTCATTGATTTCAGCTCTGAGTTTTATAATTTCTTTATGTCTTTTATTTTTAGATTGGCTATTTTTTCCTAAGAATTTGAGGTACATAATTAGATTGTTTATTTGAGATCTCTCTAATTTTCCAATGTGGGTGCTCATGGTGATAAGCTTTTTGTTGTGTCATATAGCTACTGGTAAGTTGTGTTCTCATTTTCATTTGAATCTAGGAACTTCTTAATTTCTTCCCTAATTTCTTCAATGACCCATTGATCACTCAAAAGTGTGTTCAGTGTCCATGAGTGTGAATGGTTTTCATAGTTTTCCTGGCTATTTATTTCTAATTTTATCACTATGGTCTATTAGGATAAATGGTATTATTTTGATTTTTTTAAAAATTGCTGAGGTCTGCTTTATGACCTAGGATGTGGTCTATTTTGGAGAAAGTCCCATGATCTGCTCAGAAAAATGTGTAATATGTTGCTGTAGGATGGAATAGTCTGTGAAATCCATTTGTCAAGTGATGGTTAGTGTTCTAGGATATGTTTATTAATTTTTTGTCTGAATGTTTTGACTGTTGATGAGTGTGGGTGGTTGAGATCTCCCACTATTATTTTACCTGGAATTATCTGTATCTTTATGTTCAAAACTGCTTGTTTTATGAGCTTGGGGATACCAATATTCAGTGGATATATGTATATTTAGAATTGCCATACTGTCTTGCTGGATTGTTCCATTTATTATTATGTAGTGACCTTCTTTATCTCTGTCAACTGATTTTTGCATAAAATATGCTTTGTCTGATATAAGAATAGCTACTCATCCTGCTTTTGATTCCTACATGCCTGCTGTATCTTTTTCTAACCCTTTAATTTTAGCTTATGTGTTTCTTTGGGTATATGATATGTTTCTTGTAGATAAGGGAGTGCTGGATCTTGCTTTTTGATCCAATCAGATAATCTGTGTCTTTTGATTGGAGAATTAAGTCTGTTTACATTTAAAGTTATGTTTGGGGGCATTTATTGATTCCTGTGTTTCTATTGCTTTTTTTCTACAATGAGTCTCGTGTTAATTTTTCTTTACTTTTTGCATTGTTCATCTTGGGTTTTGCTGGTTTACTGAGGTGAACATGCTTGCTTCTTTCCTAGCTCTCATGGGTCCATCAATTCTCCTTTTGTTTTATTCTTTCAAACCTCTCATGTTTGTTATTGGTATTTTCAAACCTCTCATGTTTGTTATTGGTATTTGTCCTTTACGTGTGTATTATTCCCTTGAGTATCCTTTGTAATGCATGCTTGGTAGACATGAACCACTTTAGCTTATCCTTATCTTGGAAGGTTCTTATTATTCCATAAAGATTGAAGGGCAGCTTTGCTTGGTATAGTATTCTTGGTTTACATTTATTCTCTCTCAGAGCTTGAATTATATTGTTCCATGATTTCCTGGATTTTAGGATTTTTGCTGAGAGGTCTGAGGTGATTCTTATTTGTTCACCTTTTACAGAAGCTCGTGGTTTTCTTTGCATCTTTTGGTATTCTTTCTTTGTTCTTTAGCTTTGGCATTTTAACTATGATATGATGTGGGATTCTTCTTCTTTGGTCATGTCTATTTGGAGTTTGAAATGCCTTCTGTTCAAGTGCCTATATCATAACATAGATTGGAGAGATTTTCAGCTGATTTCACTGAATAGGTTGCCTATGCCCCTAGGTTGTATTTCAGCTCCTTCTTCCACCCCATGAATTCTTAGATTTGGTCTTTTGGTCATGTCCCAGAGTTATTGAATGTTGTAATCATATATGTTCATTTTCTCTTTGCGATTACACATAATACCACCTCTGTCTTGTTCCTCTTCTCTGATATTCTTTCTTTTGTTTGATCTTGTCTGCTGATAATACTGTGATTCTCACTTGATTTGTTGAGGCTTTCATTTCTAACAAAGATACAAACAAAAACTCAAAACATCAAATTCAAAGGAAGTATGTCAGAGAAGCACAGAAATCAACTGAAGGAACTCCTAATGGCCAGTGCTGAGACAATTTAAGTAGCAAAATATACAAAGTCATATTAAACTATTACTCAAAATTTAGATATTATCAATGAGCCCATATTGATAAAAATAAATGATTAAGTAAATTAATTGAAGAAGAAGTACAAATATCCTATATAGAATATTCCAATAATTTTATATAGTTAATTCTGTCTTCAAGGTGAGAGATTATACCTCCATATGCCCTTCGGGTTTGGGCTGCACATGCTGACTTCCCAAGTGCACAGTTAGGAGAGGGGAGTAAATGGGACCTTTCTATATTATCATCACAATTTTTCTCCAAATATATACTTGTTCCATAGATTTTTCTTATTAGTGAGCAGGAGACCCGATAATTACAGCCATACAAAGAAAGAGTGATGAAGAAAAGAGAGTTTTTTCTTAGATATCATAGAGAGAATCTAGAAGGGGAAGAGATTACAAGGAAAGAACATGGAGATTTAGGGATCAAATTTGTTTGCCCAGTGTTTGGGTGATGTCAGAGACCCCAGAGAGGATCCACTCTAGGGTGTGGTGATGTACAGAGTATAAGTCTAGATGTAGTTCCAAATTCCTTGTCATATTGTACACAGCTGACTATCATTTCTTTTTAGCAGTCATATAAAGCTGATTTTTTTCCTAAATATAACCATTTCTCAATGAACCAGAAAGGCTACGAGTCCAGACTGAGAGAAGATGTCAGAAGGAGACAAACAGTATATCAATAAGCTCCATAGTAGTTGGTCTTGATCTGCTTTGTTCACTGACATATCTTCATAGACCATATTTGATTTATTTTTCTTTGGTTTGAGATCACAATAGCTTTGTTTTTTTTCAAAAATCATTCTATTGAATGTATTTAAGGATTATAATATATTATAGGATGCACATAGATAGTAAAATAGTCACTATAATGTAGCAGAAGAACATATTATGTCATAGTTAACATTTTTCTGAGAATAGCTAAAATCTAAGTATTTAACAAGAAATTACTAATAAAATACAATTTTATTAATTTCAGTCCTTAGTGCATTATATATCCATACTTTTCATCAAACATCTGCTATTTTATATCTTTTGACTTATATCTCCCCATTTCTCTCTCCCTTCCATGCCCCAACAATGGTAAGCACAGTTTCATATCTCTTTGTATTATAACTCTTCTCATTGTTAAAATATATTCCACATATAAGTGATATCATGCAGTTTTTTTCTTTCTGTTTCTGCCTTATTTCACTCAACATAATGTACTCAGGGTAGTTCATGTTGGGGCAATGACAGAATCTTCTGTTTTAAAGCAAAATAACACTCGCTTGTGTGTGTGCATGTTAAAAATGTTTCACATTTTCTTTATCCATTTACCCATCAATGAACATTTAGGTTGTTTCTATATCTTGCCTACAACAATGACACTACAATGAATATGAAAGTGTAGATATCTATTACCAGGTGTTTATTTTCTCGTTTTTTTGGGATAAGCCCTGAAAAGTTATTGTGGGGTTATATGGTAGCTTTATTTTGAATTTGTTTAGGAAGCTTCATGCTGCTTTCCATAATGAATATGCCACTGTATGTTCCTACCAACAGTGTATTAGGGTTCCCTTTTTTCATACTCTTAACAGAATTTGTTATCTTTTGCCTTTTTGACAGTAGCCAGCTTTACAAATGACAGGTGATATCTCACAGTGTTTTAAATTTGCATTTCTCTAATGAACACTTTTTCATATGCCTGTTGGTCATTTTTATGTCTCTTTTGGAGAAATGTCTACTCAGGTCCTTTGCTCATTTTAAAATCAGTTTATTAGTTTTTCTGCTATTGCTAGTGAGTCTTATATTTAGGTATTTCATCCACTTTGAGTTGATTATTCTGGTAATGTAAAATATGGGTCCAATTTATTCTTTTGCATGTAGAATTACAGTTTTCCCAGTATCAATTATTGAAGATAGTATCCTTCCCACATTGTGTCTTCTTGGTAACTTTATAAAAAAGTAGTTGCCCTTACATGTTTGGGTTTATTGCTGAGCTCTTTATTCTGTTCTGTTAGTCTATTTTTCTGCTTTCATGCTTGTAGCATATGTTTTTATTATTATATCTTTGTACCACAATTTTAAATAAGAAAGTGTGATGCTTCCAACTTCATATTTTCCCCTTTTTACTGATTTGACTTTTCATGATTTTTTGTAGCCCCATCTGAATTTTAGGATTTCCCCCTATTTGTTAAGAATATCATTGGAATATTGGTAGAGATTATATTAATACTTTATATTTTTTGTAATATGGGCATTTTAACAACATTGAATCTTCCAATCCATAAGCATGAGATATCTTTTCATTTGCTTTTGCTTATTTAATCTTTATCAACATTTTTTGTAAACTTCATTTTCCTTTCACTTCCAATTTCAACTAATTTATTGTACTCTCATAGATAGATTTTTTTTTGAAAATTCATTGCTAGTGCATCTTGTAACAGTTTTTAGCTCAAAATGTATTTTTTAAATCTGATGTAAACATAATGCACCTGTTCTTTTTTGTTTACTATTTACATGAAAAAAATCTTCATCCATCCCTTTTCTTTTAGCCTAAGCGTGTTCTTTAAATTAAAATGGATTTCTTTTGGGAACATACAATTGGAATTTGTACATAATTCATTTAGCATCTCTATTTGTTTTTTTCTCTGAGAGTTTAATCTGTTTACATTCAAGATTGTTATTGATAGGTAAGGGTTTAATCATGCCATTGGTTAGGTGTTCTCTGATACTTTGTAGAGGCTTTGGTCTTTTATTTTCATTTATCTTGGTGGTTTGGTGATGTTCTGTAGTGCCAAGCTATGATTTTTTCTTTCATGTTTGTGCACTTCTACAATTTTTGTGTTGTGTGATCATGGGGCTTACATAAAACAATTTGTAGTTATGATAGAACATTTTAAACTGATAATGACTTAACTTTTGTTTCATACCAATGTTCTGCATTTTACCCTCCCTTCCACTCTTATATTTTTGTTGCTACATGTTACATCTTTTTTGCATCGTATATTCCTTAACAGTTTCTTGTGGTTACAGTTATTTTTGGCCACTTAAAAAATTAACTTTTATAGTATATTTTGGAAGATAAACAAATCACCATTATACTAATGGTGTGTTCTTAGTTTGATTATAAATTTACCTCTTTCAGTGAGCTTTATACTTTCATATGTTTTCATGATAATAATTAGCTTTCTTTTGTTTCCAGTTGAAGCACTGCCTTGTGCATTTCTTATAAGTCACCTTTAGTAGGGATGAATTCTCTGTTTTGCTTATATTGGACTTTATTTTTCCTTTATGTTTAAATGATATCTTCCCTGGGAATGGTATTATTCAATGCTAATTTTGTTCTTTCAACATCTTGAATATATACTCCAATTCTCCCCTTGCTTGCAAGATTTCTGCTGAGAAATTGGCTAATAATATAATGAAAAGTGACATTCTTCTCTTGTTGCTTTTTCTTTTACTGGGACTAGGATTTGAACTCAGGGATACTTGTTTTTTTATTGTTGTGCCAGGTGGGTGTATTTTGTGGCATTCACAAAAGTTTTTACAATGTATATCAAATATACCATACTTGCATCCCCCACACTGTTCTCCTTTATCCCTGACCCCCATTCCTGGAATAGTTTCAACAGGTATAATTTTTGCATTTACATACATGTGTACACAGTATTTGCACTGTATTTACTCTCCTACTCCCTTTACCTACAACCTGCCTCCTCCCACTGGTACTCCCCTTGCAGGACCTGTTCTGCCCTCCTGTTCTCTGATTTTGTAGAAGAAAAAAGGAAAAAATGACATTTTTGCTTGCTTGAAACGTGGTTGCACATCAGGTGTCTACCACTTGAGCCACACTTCTAGTCCATTTTGCTCTTGTTATTTTGGACATGGAATCTCATGAATTATTTGTCAGAGCTGACTTTGAACCTCAGTCGTCTCAATCTCAGCCTCCTAAGTATCTAGGATTACAGGCATGAGACACTGTTGCCTGGCTCTTGCTGCTTTTAACATTATGTTTATCTGTCAGCTTTTCACATTTTGATTATAATGTGCCTCAGTGAGGACCTCCATATGTTGAATCTATTTAGAGACTGTTGAGCTCCGTGGATATTTTCTTTTCTTTTTTTTTTATTGTTGTGCTGGGTGGAGGTACACTGTAGTATTCACAAAGGTTCTTACAATGTATTAAGTATATCATACTTGAATTCACCCCTTCCACCACTCTCCTTCAACCCCCACCCCCGATTCCTGAAACAGTTTCAATAGGTATCAATTTTTCTCTTACATACATGTGTACACATTATTTGCATTCTATCCATCCTCCTAACCCTTTGCCTGCCTCCACAGGTGCCAACACCCCTCTCCCCTGAAGAACCTGTCCAACCCCCTGTTCTCTGGTTTTGTAGAAGAAAAAACATAAAAGATAAAAAGAGAAACATGGCATTTTTGCTAGTTTGAGATAAAGATAGGTACACAAGGAGTTTCCTTGTGTTGGCTCCATGCATATATGTATTACAATCCCAACTGATTCATCTCTTCTAGTCCTTGTCCCTCCTCCTTAGTCCCCTTCCCATGGTAGGCTCAGCCTGTTTAATATTTTTACATTCATTCCTGTACTGTGAGCACATCAACCACATTCAAGTTTTTAGCCTCCTTCCTTTGCACTATCTTTCCTGTGCATGGCCTTCCCTTAGTGTAACTCAGTCCTGTTATACTGCTACATTTGTTTTAGGTCTATAATCTGCATATGAGGGAGAACATGTGGCTTTTGGCCTTCTGAGCCTGAATAATTTCACTTAAGATGATGTTCTCCAGTTCCATCCATTTACCTGTGAATGAAAAAATTTCATTCTTCTTCGTGGCTGAATAAAATTCCTTTATGGATAAATACTACATTTTCTTAATCCATTTGTTAGTAGTAGACCATCTTGACTGTTTCCATAGGTTAGCTAATGTGAATAGTGCTGCCATAAACATGGCTGTGCAGGTGCCGTTGTAACCTGACTCACATTTCTTCAGGTATGTCCCTAGGAGTGGTATTGTTGGATCATATAGCAGATCTATTTTTAGTTTTTTTAAGAAGCCTTGATATTGTTTTCCATAGTGTTTATTCTTGCTTACATTCCCACCAGCAGTGTATGAGGGTTACTTTCTCCCCACCTTCTCACCAACATTTGTTGTTGTTGGTGTTCTTGATGGTAGCTATTCTAATGGGATTGGTGGAATATTAGTAAGGTTTTGATTTGCATTTCCTTTATGGCCAGGGATAGTGAGCATTTTGTCATGTGTTTTTTAGCCATTTTCCTTATTCCTTTGAAAAACTTCTGTTCACTTCATTTGCCCATTTCTTTATTGGGTCACTTTTTGCTAATTTAGCTTTTTGACCTCCCTGTATATTCAAGTTATGAGTCCTTTGTCTCATGTATAGCACCTCATTCTGTGGGGAGCTTTTTCAATTTAGAGACCATTTGTTTGTTGTGCTTTTTAATTTCATGTTGTCCCATTTGTCAATCCTTTTTCCTTTTTCTTCTACAAAATCGGAGAACAGGAGGGCAGAACAGATCCTGCAGAGGGAGTACCAGTGGGAAATCTTTCCATCTTCTCTAAACTTCTTTGATTTCTGTTTTCAATGGTTTGCAGTTTTCCTTGTAGAGGTCATTCACATCCTTTGTTTATTCTTAGGTATTTGATTTTTTTGAAGCTATTGTAAATGGTATTGTTTCCTATATTCTTTCTCAATATGTTCCTTTTTGTTGTATAGAAAGAATATTAATTTTTGTAAGTTATTTTGGGTTGTACTACTTTGCTGAAGCTGTTTATGGTGTCTAGGAGTTTTTTGTGGAGTTTTTCAATTCAAAGCTACTCTGAGCACATGTGTGTTCTCTCTGTTCTCATGAGGCTTAATACTTCCTGTCCTTTTGTACTTTTATTTGTTTTTATCTTCTATGTGTATGATTTCTTTCAGAATCTTCTGTAGTGATGGCTTGGTGTTCACATATGTTTTTAATTTCTGTTTATCATGGAAGACTTTTATTCTTACATCAATTTTGAATGATAGTTTTTCTGGATAGTAGAGGACCCTAGGACTGAAATTGTTTCCTTTCAGTGCTCAAAATTCCTCAGTCCATATCCTTTTTGCTTTTAGGGTTTCTGTTGAGAAGTCTGGTGTTATTTTGATGGGTTTACCTTGATATGTGCTTTTTTCTCTCTTAGAGCCTTCAATATTCTTTCTCTGTTCTCTGTACTAGTTCCTTTTATGATAATATGCTATGGATGGGTTCTATTTTGGGCAAGTCTGTTTGGTGTCCTGGAGGCTTCCTATGCCTGAATGGACAACTATTTCTTGAGATTTGGTAATTATCTGGTAACATTTGTTGAATATATTTTGAATCCTTTTAGCTTGCATCTCTTCTCCTTCTTTGATGCCCATGATTCTCAGGTTTGGTCTCTTGATGGAGTCATTGAGCTCTTATCTGTTCCTTATGCAGCTCTTGATTATTTTGTGTAAGAGTTCTCCTGTTTTTTTTTCTTTAATATCTATTTTGTCTTTAAGCCCTGATATTCTCTCTTCCACTTGTTCTAGTCTGCAGAAGTGGCTTTCCCCTGTATTTCTTATTTGATTTAAGGAAATTTTTATTTCCAGGATTTGCTTGATTCCTTTTTCTGAGGTTTTCCTTATCTTTGTTAAACTCCTCTTTCATATCTTATGCTGTCTTTTTTATTTCATATATCTCTTTTTTATAGTCTCCATTGTTTCACTTTGGAGATTCTTGAAGTCCCCTCTCAGTTCATTTAGTTGCTTCCATGTTTTCTAAAGGTTTTATTTATGATGACATGACATTGTTTGTGTTTATCCTGTATCTACTGTTTAGCCATCTCTTGAAGGTTCTCCATGAGTATCTCAATGATCTCATTCATGCTTTCTTCTTTGAGAGATTTTTTTATGGATGTCATTGAGCTCATTGGTCATATTTATTTTCATTTTTAGGGGTCAGGAACTGTGTATATATTTTCCGTATTTCCCACTAAATCCTCTATTGAACTGTTGGCCTTTTGAGGGGTGAAATTTCCTTTTCTTCTTCTTCCCCCATGCTTCTATGATGTGCTGTGTTCCTATGTTATTGAGTGGCTATTTGGAGATTTAATTCACTTGTTATCTTCCTCTGGACTCAATTATTGGACTTTGACTGGCTTAGTATAAATTAGCAATAACAAATTCACTGATTCAATGCTTGAACAATTTTTTAAAAAAAATATAGGGAGCCCCTTTGTGATTTTATCTATAAGCCATGGAGATTGGGGAATATTGGCTGTTTGGATAGAGGTAGATACTTAGGTATTTAAAGAGCTGGACCTGGAGGAAGTGTCAGAAGAGGGGGAGATGTAATGAGGAGGAAAGGGTGTGAGTGGTTCTAGGGTACTAATTTCCTAGTGTGTATTGAGATGTAGTTCAGCTGTAGAAGAGGGTGTTATTGTCAAGGATTGCTGAGGGATAGGAAGGATGGGGTAACATGTAAAGTTGGTATGATAGACTATTCAGTGAGTGATGCATATTGAGCAGGTTGAGGTAGTGGGGGGAGGGGAGGGAGAGGAGAAGAAGGTGAAGAGAAAGGAAAGGAGAGAAGATGGAAAGAGAAGAGAAAGAAAAAATTGGGGGAGAGAAAGGAAAGTGGGGCATTAGAGGGCTGAGTCAGTTAGTGTTAGGACAGAATGGAGTAGGGACAAAAATAAAAATGAGTTCAGGTCATGATGTTTTTTTGTAGGGGCTTTGACCAAGACATTGTTCCTTCTTGAGGTTGGTATGTTGTACAATGGGTGTTGCTCTTCCTTATTGGACAGCTTTGGAGGGGCTTGGATCTGGGTGTTTGAGCCCGGGCTTCCTTAGTGAAGTGGACTTTCTGGAGCAGGTGGGTTCTCAGAAGTAGTCCCATGAGGGATTGGTGAATGAGCGGTCACCAGCTCCTTCCACTCATAGGGCAAACCTGTGAGTTAGAGGTGATATTTTTGCTTAGTGAGGCTGTCAGTTTCAACTTGCTCCTGGTTTCTCCAAGGCAGTGCAATGCCTTGCTTTCCCCACAGTACTGCTGAGTCACCCCACTCCCACACAGGCTTTTTCAGCTCTACATTCTCTCCCTCTCCTCTTCCAGGCAGAGGAAAATGTTCCCTCCGTGCATTTGGCCATCAGTTTTATCCAGAGGGGGTGCAATTGTCTTTACAGCTGTGCTAGAATATGTGGTTCTTTCTAAAATCCAGAGTGTGTTTTGTTCACCTGGTGGGTTTGGAGATTCACTCAGTTGAAAAAGGGTCAGCTACAGGGCAGTGCAGGCAGGTCCCGGTCTTCCCAGATGGTTGCAGCTCTTTGTGTGGTTCTCTGTGCTGCACTAGTGTTGGTGAGGGAGCAAACACACTAAGGTGGAGACAGATCTATTTATTATGGCAGGTCCAGGTATTCCCAGATGCTTTCAGGTCTCTTTCTGCAGTTCTCTTCATTGTGTTTTAGCTTTACTGACCCAGGTGGGAGGGAATGAAGAGAGAGAAATAACAAACAGACAAAAAAGGGGGCAGATTGGCTGGGGTTGCCTGACCCTGCACCTGGCTTTATACACTATAAAAAGTTAGTTTAAAGATTGGGCAATGAATATTATGTGCCCCCTTATGTGTTGGCAGTATCTTGGTTGGCAGAAAAAGCAAGGTCACTCGATACTTGCTGCCATGAAAATCTGAAGTATTTGTTTAAAATCAGGCAGATCAAGGTCACAGGTTCTGTCAGCTATCTGCCATCTTGGTCCTCTCCTGCTTGGATCTTGATGTCCATATCCCTCTCAGGACACTGGACATTTTTCACAAATATTTCATTAAGGTTTCTGTGCTGTTTTCCATCTGTTCTCCCTACGAAACTTCTACAATGGGAGAATTCTTTGTTTTCTGCTGTAACATAAGTCCTGTATTCTTTCTTCACTCTTTTCCTTTTATTTTCTCTATCTCTCCCTGGGTTATTTAGAAAGAATTAATTTAAGTTCAGAGATTCTTTTGCTTGAAGTGGTGATATCTTTAAACTCTGTTGTTCTATTTAATTCATTGAATTCTTCAGCTTCAAAACTTTTGTCCTTCTCTGATCTGTTTTTGAATTCTCCTTCAGATCATATTTTAGCCTGACTTTATAGACAAACTATTTTCATTCTCTCCTATTTACTAATCTTCCTTAACATATGTATTTTGAATTGTTTTCTAAGAAAGTAATAATTTTTAAACATTTCTTTGGTGCTAGTTAACTATAGAATTACTTTCTTCTTTGACAGTGTCATGTTTATTTACTTTTTCATGTTTCCTCTTTCACTGAGGTGATGCCTGTGTTTTTTGTGGAATAGTCACCTATCCAATTTTGCAAAACAGCTTTTGTAAGGAAAGAGATTCACTTGAGGATGGGGCTTCTGTGGTCTTTTGGGCAGGACATATTGGTTCTACTTCCAAATGGGCATAGTAGTCTAGTCTCTATGCGGTTTCTTTAGCTATGATCAATTTTATTGATGCCTGCATGGGGTACATCTAACTGATGTACCTCAGTGGTCTAGCTTGCAAGAAGTTGAGGCAGCAGTCATGGCTAAGTAGGTTGTTAAAGTTTCAAAAGGGAAAATATTTAGGAGACCTCATGTTCTCATTTTCCCCACAGTGATGAGACACAGCTAAAGGCTCTGGTGTCCAGTTTGACACTTACCATATGCAGCTATAATGTTACTGTGTCCCATGATTATATGCTATGGCTGAGGAGCTAGGATCATGGACTTTATATCATGTCTAACTATAATGACACCTGTGACATGGGTGCAGGTACACTCTCTAACTCATAGATGGATGCAGTTCTTCTATCTAGGGGAGGACTGACTGTGAGTCTGAGGAATTCCTCAGGTAGCTTAGTCTCTCATTGGGCAGGAATGTAGCTGTGACTCTGACCTAGGATTCAGGGTGTATAACTGACAAAACTCACAGGAAGAAAAAGTATTCCAGGAGTTAAGGCTGTGGAGAAGATGGCATTACTTCAATTTATGTAACAGAACTAATAGGGTACAGTTGAATCTTGGGAACCAGGAGAAAAGGTACCATATCTTGTGACTCTGAACCCTGGCACAATGGGCCACAGCAGTGGCCTAGGTTTTTATGATCCCAGGTTTGGAAGCAAGAAAGTGGGACACAGTTTTGGTCTGTGGTCTGGGGGTTGGGGAACAGTGCAAATATGGTGCTCCTATTTAGAAATTGGGGCACCTTAGTTGCTCAGATTGCTGAGAATGCATACCTCACACACCATAAAATCAACTAACTAATGGATTAAGGACTCAAATGTACTATGTAAAACTATAGATTTACTGGAAGAAAAACAGGGGGAAGCAGCCATGCTATTAATTTGCAAAATAAGTTTTTGTATTTTCTCATTGTACATGATTGCATCCTAAATCCTCTTTTTAGTATTTGGTAATGTTGGATCAGGGACTTATCTTTCTGCATGATCTAACTTAACAAACTAGATCTCCAATAAGCCAATATTCAAATAAGGTCACATTCTTAGGTACTAGATGTCAGAACTAACATATGAATTTGGGGGATTGTATGTGTAAACTTTTAACAGTGAATACTGTGAGAAGGTAATGTGCTGAAGGATGAAGATATGAATGACTTTAGTATTTTAAGAGGAAGAAGAGAAGGATATATAGGAGATTGTGATGGATTATTGTATCCTTTTGATTTTAAGATGGCATGGTTTGGAATTTTTTGAGGTTCATGGGAAAGAGTAAGGGTAAAGGCTAAGAGGAATAACTGACTAATCCTCAAACCAGAGAGGCCAGTACAGGATGAATGGATTGGTGTTTCCTGTGTAGGAAAAGGGATACTTCTCTTAATATAAGAGATAGGGAGGAGCAATGGGGAATTACAAATTTAGATAATTTTGTTATATATCTTTTTACAAAGATGAGGCAGTTCCCTTCAGATAGCTTCTACTCATTATATTACTTTTGTTTTCTAATTAGGAACATGGTCGTATATTGAGAATTTGGAAGAATAGTGTTGGAAGTTAAAACAAAGTGTAATCTTCATAAAATTGGCAGCACAGAGTTAAGGAAATGTAAATGTTTTGGAGAAGTATGGGATGACTGGCAGAACGTTTTGACATCTGAGTTGTGAGAGGTGACTATGCACATAATGAGATACAATCTACTCACACATGTGGAACTTTACAGCATTTTAAGCTGCCAGTATGAGGAATGGCTAATAATTCATACTTAAGATTTTGCAGAGCAGATGTTACAAGAGGAAAATGAGGTGAGGGATTTTCATTTATTACTAAGCACATACTTAAAATTATTACTCCTGGAAACTAATTAGGAAAGGACATGAACTGAGGTCAGCAGACACTGAAGAATCAGAAGAAAATGAGAGACCCTGATGAGATTGCAGCACTGGCGAGCAGGAGTAGCTAAGCAAGCAAATGCAGGACACTAAACATCTTGTTTACCTGAATTTTCAACTCTGGATGTCATTTGCTCTCAATTTTTTTTTTTTTGCAGTACTGGGGTTTGAACTCAGGGTCTCACACTTGCTAGGCAAGGTGCTCTACCACTTGAGCCACTCCACTAGCTGCTACTGTTCTTAAATGGAGGTGTCAGTTAAGATTAGATCCAATCACAAGAAGCAAAAATACAGCATACAAATGGAAAAAAAAATACAAAATTTATTTCTCATAGAAATCTGGTACTGTGTAATAGAGTAGTTGCAATAAATTGTCAAAATCTCAGACTCATTTTATCATTTTTGGCATCCATGTCATAAGACATATCCAAATATTGTCTTCAAGTTTCATCCATCATGTCACATCTAGCCAGCAGAAAAAGTGAAGAAGAAGAAAGCCATAGAAATTTCCTTTCAAGTCACATTACAGAGGTCTTAAGGAACAATTCAGCTTCTAATGTGCTGGCCAGCATCATGTCACATACAGCAAGGATGGCTGTGCAATCTAATCTCTATATCAAGATGTCTTTGAGCAAGGTATTAATATGAAGTCCATTATTAAAGAATAAAAATGGATATGAGTATAAGGGGCAACAAGAAATCTGTATGCCATCCCAGAGCTTTATCATGAGCATAAGTCAGTAAGGGGAAAGAAAACTCAATTTCTGGCTTGCTGCATAGAATTGTAACCATAATGGGCCCCAAATCCACCACTGATCACAGAGAGGAGTACACTTCTGAAATCTAACATCATTCTCTTCTCTTTTACCTAGACAATGGTCAAGGGGCCTGAGTCAGAGGACCAAAGCCTAAAAAGAGGTCTTAGAACACCTTGGAATGTGGTCTGGGGAAAGGTGAAAATGTGGGATCCATCTATCATGTTATAGAATGACACATCTCCAGCCTCATAATCCAAGAATATCCCTACCCTATGGGGGTACTCTCTTAGAATAAGTTGAGTTTCTGGGGAAGTAATGGCCCAGAATTCTTCCCCATAGCACCGGATAGTCCAGAAACCATACTGTGGTGACATTGTAACCCTTCCCTTCCTTGTCACATTATCCCTGCAAATTCCTACATCCCAAGAACCTTTGTCCCCAACCTCCACCTCCCAGAAGCATCTCCCTGAGCTGATGTGTGGCTGACCCAGCACACAAGGAAAGGAGTCAAATCTCTGTGTGGAGCTGGGTAAAGCTTGACAGCTTTCTTGCCAGGTTACTTGTCTCCCCTTTTCACAAAGAAGTAGGACAGGATGGGCGGTGTCTGCATCCAATGTCACATTCACTGCAAAGAAAAAGGACAATCATGACCCTGGGAAGTCTCAAAACCCCTAGGTTGGAGCATCTCCATTGTGTGAGAGCTTTTCTGGTCCTGGATGGATTTATATCACCTTTGCCTGTATTTTTTTCAGAGATCACTCCACAAAGAGCAGGGTCCTTTCAAGAGTTTCATAGACTCACCAGTTTGGAATTCTTCTTTTCTCCAGTCTACAAAGAACATAGCAACATTAGAATCCAAAGTCTCAAAAATATAGCTGACTATCCAGAATACACCATTTCTAAGGTTTAATTAATGAACGGTATCAACTAACAAAAATACTCTTTCATATATATGAACCTTTTTTTATGGCCTCTTAATTAAGTCTGCTTAAAGCCTGCACCCATCCATATAGTCTCCTCACCCTCCATTCCTACAGGAATAAATTACTATATTATATTCACATATTGGTGAGAAAATATGGCATATGGTGAATCTGACCAAGGAACTTCTTTTCCACATAGTTTTCCTCAGATTTTAGCACATAAACATTCTCTCAAAATACAATGTGAGAGGCAAACTTGGAAAATTAAAATTCTAACATTTTATGTTTTACCATAGTACCTATTAAAAATCAAGTAGTATATTGTGTTTAAGGAAAGTGTACTTCAGTTTTATTTGATTTTTCAGCACATAATTTTTTTACATTGTACATATTCTTTTATACTGTTTTTCAGAACAGGAATTTTTTGTTCATTCTTTGTCACTCACCAGCATAGATTTTTGCTTTCTTCCAGTCTGCAAGAAAAGAGAACAAGAAACCTTTTTTTCTTCTCATCTCTCCCTAACTTTTTCCCATTTCTTCTTCCAAAACCTTTGTAGTTTCTTTTTCAAGTCTATATTTTCATTTCAAATTTTAGAACATAGTAATTAAAATGGTCAGGCAACATAAATGTAGAACAAAATTTGAGTGGGATGTGTAAGTGGAAATGTGAAAGCATGACATAAAGAATGGAATGAAGACAGAAAGGAGGGAAAAATTGTTGAAACATGTGGATTGCATTTCAGGAACAATTTGCTGAAATTGTTGAAATTTAGAAAAATAATGGCCCAAATTATTCTTTGTTAAATAGCTATTTTTGCTGTGATTATGCATCATAGCAAAATACAGTAAAGTCTAAGATAGCAGCTGAATCCACAAAAGACAAAATAGGGATATCTGAGAGATCATCAATATTTATTGAACTTGAGTTAAACTTTCTAACTGAGGAAAAATGCACATTCATCCTACCATTGCTACAGGAGCCAAGATAAGGACTGATTCCAAGACAGATGTAAGAAGGAGGATTCTGAGAGATTATAATTACTTACCTAACTTGTATTGAGTCTTTCTCCTATCTGAGAGGAAAAATACAAGCATGAATATATGAGACAGGTTTTCTTAATATTATGAAGATATGTAATTAAAAGCATACATCTGTCAATGTGGGTTTCTGCAACATTGGCCAAGTCATATATTTTCCATTGGCTATGAAAAAAATCTGAAGTAAATCCCATCTGGAAATATCACTATTATGAAAGAATGTAATCTGATATTTAGGAATATGAGGTTAAATAATTCTTATAATGTGTCCTAATAATTTTAGAACTATCTTAGCACAAAGACTTGGACATTAGAGATATATTTTCAATGGAGTTTACACACTTGAAGAAATGTGTAGAAATATCATGGAGAGAAATTAATTGAATCAATAATGAAATGGAGTAAAATGAAAAGAGAGCAGTAATAATTATAGTTAAAGAGAGAAAAGAGTGAGACAAATGCATGCAAGAATATTTAGAAACCTTGGATCACTTGAGAATCTGGTCAAGAGAAGTGAGCGAGCAGGTCCCAGGTTTACCTGAAATTGCTATATGCATATGTTTATAAGGCTAATAAAAATAAGACCTATCTCACTTAGCAGCTTGGAATCTGATGCCCTCATGAAAGAACTGGGACACTATTATGGGCAAAACAGTGAATATTCCCTCAGAGGACAGACAGAGGAATGTTAAAGGATGTTTTCTATTTAATAGAAACAACCACATTCCTCTTAGATAATCTTTGTTACTTCAGCAACCTTATAAAATTGTGGAAATTATCTTCAAGATAGAAGAAGCCTAACAATATATAGTAAAAGAAGGAAAGGAAATGAAGAGGAAGGGAGGAAGAGGATGGCAGTGGAATTTAGTGTAGGAAAAGTGCAGAAGTCAAAGAGAAGAAAAATGGTGCAATCTGAAATCCACAAGAAGGAAGAGCAAAGAAAAGAGTGTGAATGATATGAAGAGTAAGAAGATGGAAAAATATTCTATGAAAAACTTTAGTAAAAAACATTAGAAAAATTACCAATTTCTTCCTGAAGTTTCTCTGCAAAAGAAAATAGAGTTATTAAATGGGTGGAACTAGAGAACTTTACACTAAATGAAATAAAGCAGGCTGAGAAATAAAGATACTGTACAATGACACTTACAGGAAGAATCTAAATGACAAGATATCTTAGAAACAGAGGAGAGAGGTGATTATGAGAAGATGAGGTGGAGTGGGTTTTGAGAGAGAGAAGTCTGAGGAAAGGGAGAGATAATCAAAGGCTACAGTGTTTTATTTAGACAGAAAGAACAAAAATTAGCCATTTATTACAATGCTTGGTGGCCATAGCAAATAAAAGTGTATTGTAAAATTTAAACTACTTAATGAATTGATTTTTAACATTCTTGGTTCAAAAAAATAAGTTCATGTGATGGATGCATTTGTTAACCTGATTGATTCATTTCATGAATTGTATGTGGACCCCAAATCACATTATACTGCATATATATATCAAAATTATTTTTATAAATCAGAAATAAAATTACAGAAAATTGTTAAGAGGATATATATTCCAAAAATAATTTTAAAATGTCTAGGAAAATCAACACAAAATAAAAAATTGTGAAAAAATCCTAGTGTGAAATGAATTTGTAGTATAACTGTAATTAGAAAAAGTGACTAAAAGCAAAAATGGCAATGTTTGAGAGTGGGACAGAAAGACTAATTTTATATCATGCATATTTCTTTTTTCATAGCTTTATAAGTAATTCTATTTTATACTTACAACTGTTTATTTCTATATAGATGCACAAATTTTATAACACATACTATTTTAGCAGCATGTGCAGAGGATGATTTTTTAACTTTGTCAAATCTGTTTGTCACATTAAGCAAGGTGTCTTTCAATAAAACAAACTTACACAATCTGTGGTTAACACTTTGGTGTGATCTCGACATTTTAGAAGAGAACACAAATATTAATATAGAAAATGAATATTACATTTGGGTATAACCATTTTGCAAGTTTGATTGCTTCTAATTCTTTGTATTTAAAGAAATTGCATGAGGATTTGAGTTGTCAATTGACAGAATTTTTTTGGTGGTACTGGAATTTCAAACTCAGGAGCTTGTGCTCACTAAGCAATTGCTCTAGAACTACACAATTAACCCTGTTTCTTATTAAAGTTATTTTTTGGGTAGGATGTCATACTTTACCTGGGACTGACCTCAGATTGACATACACCTGCCTCCTCCTCCAGCATGTACCACCTCTCTTGGCTTGCTGTTTTGAGACAGGGTCTCACTAACTATTTCCTTGGAATAGGCTAGAAACATTGTCTTCCTATTTCCAACTATGAAGTTGCTAGAATTGCAGGCATAAGCCAGCTCACCTGGCCAGACAGAACTTTTAAAATTAACTTTTAAACGGTTATTCTGTGATTTTATCATTTACTTCAAAAAAGTTCCTACAATTGAATGATATCACTCTATGAAAATTCCTTCTATTCCTGTTATCTGCCAAGTAGGGGCACAATTTCTCAGCTTATACATCTTTGATAATCAATAAAATAAATGGAATAAAATTGATGTTATTCACTGTCTCAGGTGTTTGTGAGAAACAAAATATGACATAGCAGTGGTAAAGAAATGCTACAAAATTTCTGAGTGCAATAGAAGTGTATGTTCATAAACTTTCAAATTGATCATGATGTATATAAAATAAAAAGCGATCATTCTATTTCAAGGGATAAATTTGAATATTTCTTAAGGACAAATTTGAATAATCCATCCAGTTTTATTATGAAAAAAATTGAATTCATTCTTAAATTGTATGAGGTACACCTAGTTTTTCAAAATTATTTGAAACATTTCATTTTTATTCTATTCTTTTCCTGAAGTGCCACTTGAATTTCAGTGATATCCCTCAAAAACCTTATATATAATTTTCAAGAGATGAGCTTATCCCACTCATACTAGATGAGCTCACACTAGAAGCATAATTTTTTTTACAGGCACTATCTTGAGAGTTTTCGTATTTTATTGGTTTCAAAACTTTTATCTCATAGGTGCACCTTTATTTCTCTCACATTTTTTAAAGCAATCTCTTTCGTTGTGTTAATCTCTCCTCTCCCTTTTATAACACATACTACTATTTGGCAGCAGTGTGTTAAGAATGTTATTTTATTTTGATAAATCTATGAGTTTATCACATTAATCTCTTTTCCTC
Source organism: Castor canadensis (assembly GCF_047511655.1). NCBI lineage: Eukaryota > Metazoa > Chordata > Mammalia > Rodentia > Castoridae > Castor > Castor canadensis. Next base: position 23,389,152 of record NC_133393.1, on the reverse strand, counting down.
CTTCTTTTTCCATTTCTCTTGAATTATTTAGAGCCTTTGTCCATCTGTGAATACTAATGCGATTCCCAAGTACAACCTTCCAGAGATAAGATGTTTCTTGATTTTACTTTTTCATGGAATATAAGGGTATTGTTACCTCATATCTTTTTTAGGAAGGAAAAATCTCATATTTTTAAACTAAATCACATAAAATGAAATATAGATGAAATAAAAAGGCACTGCAAACATGGTATTAGAGAATACTGAAGTACCATTTCTACAGGAAGTATTGGTTTAGGTTCTTGTTGCTAATGGTCACAACCTTGTCATTTATACATACAGAGAAAAGTAGATATAATTGTAGAATTATATACAAAAGAAATATGTATGCATAAGAGCCTAGTTAGCCTTTGTGTTCACGTGCTCAATATTCCTCTTTTACCCAGACCATTACCCAACCTTGTTTTTTTTTTGTGTGTGTGTGTGTTTGTTTCTATTTAATTCCTACCTAAGTGAAGGTTATCCAACCTAAATAATGGGAAAGGACTGGGTTGAAGTATCAAATGCCAGTAAAGTATATTTTAAATCTTGTGACCTGTTCATATCTTGTGCAAAACTTACACATTAGCCACCTCAAATGTACTTTAAATTCAGAGGATTATTACTAATAAAATTTACTTGACTACATAGATTTAAATGACAAGGGCAATATCAGAAAGTTTTCAACTAAAGTGGAGATTGTACCTAGTTGGAGAGTTTGAAAAAAATGTATGTAATTTGGAGTTGATGAATGTATTCATTTTGAGATGAAGGCATAGGTTCAGGAAACATAGGACACAATGACTGTAGATCTTGAAATACGTGCTTGCTTTTATCTTAGTCACAGTACTTTTAAATAATATTAAATCTTCCAAAAATAGAAAGAAAAATTACCAGTTTATTCAAGATGAGGGACAAATATGAAAGAGGGGAAAAACATTAGAAACAGTTCCATAGTTTTCTCTGTAGTTCAAACAGATCCACATTCTAAGAACTGGAAGAAAATGTTCTTAAAGCCCTCTCACCAACCATAGACAATGTTCTTTTACACACCTCTATTTCTTTTCTGAAAAAAAAAAAAAGCACTAACATAGGAAATAAATCCATCAGGAGTTGAGAATAGAGCTTCCGAGGAATTAACAGTGTCAACAAATTGTCTTTCATTTGGCCTGCCTTTCTCAAAATTAAATGTTAGGAATACAATAAGAATGGTAGTGTAAAAGTGATGAGGAAGTGAACAGTAAAGGAACCAATCTGTCAACAACTATGTGTACAGGAGAGAGACAGGTTTCTAAATTACATTAGGTCTGAATAATTTTAAAATGTTATTAGATCAGGAAAGATATGAAAAAGTTATGGATTGCTTCAATGTTTTATGAAAACAATATTTTGGGCATTTCCTAGAGCAATACCTTCTTATGTCATTCACACAAAAATTCAGATGCTAGAGATACATTATAAGTGAAATTTATTGCTTTTTTAAAGAAACTTGTTTTTATTTTCTGTCAACCTTTTTTTTTTCCATTTTGCAGATGTGTGGGCAGATACAACTTACGATCACTCAGTGGATATTCCTACCCACTCAATGACCTGAGCAGTGGAGCTGCAGACAAATTATCAGTGATGGGTTGGGAGCTCCAGTTCTTCTATAGGACATGGAATCTCTCCAGAAAGAAATAAAAGGAAGAACAGTAGAAAAAGAAATAATTGTGTCAATTAAATTGAAAAGAATAGAGAGTAATTACTATGGATGAAAGTTTAAACAAAACAGAAAACAACCATAATATTTACATACCTGGAAACACTTGAGTAATATGTTAAGGGCAGAGTAAATGTAAATCTTAAGCTCACACCTGACCAATGAATAGCATAATTGATGTCCTTGAAAAGACAATGGATGGATGCACTTAACACAGCAAGAATGGAGTCTTCTCTATTTTCTTAAGTATTGAAAAGCATCATGGAGTAATAATGGGCATAAAAGTTGAAGTATATGACAGAAAGCCCTACTCTACCACTCTTATGGGTTTATTTCCTGTTAGTGCATTTTTCATAAGATGAATAGAAGGATATAACATTAAAATGAAAGATATAATGTTACGGAAATAACATTAAATGAAGTTTTCTGGAAAACACATATTCAATGGAAACTGTGCACCTACTTGCTGAATCTATTTCCTGGCATCAACTTCATAATGAATGAAAGCAAGTAATTGGAACACACACAAAAAAAGGATTTGAAATACAGTAAAAGTAATGACATTATATGAAAATAGAATAAAAAAGGACTGGAGAATTGGGGAAACAGAGATGGAAAGAACTTAATGTGAGTGATTTCTATAACAAGAAGTAAAGAGTCACAAAGTAGACCTCAGGAGAATGCATGGCCAAGCGATGATGGCAGGCATGTGAAGAGGGAAGGAATGCTAAATACATCAAGAAAGCACTCATTTAAAGTGGTACTCGAGTGAAGTATTCTCAAGGTAACTTTACCATTTGTTTCCTGAAGTTCTTCTGAAAAATAAAGTGGAATTATCAAAATTAATATCATGGAAAAGAAGCTTAAGAATTCAAACTTAGTGAAAACCACAAATGGTAAATGGAAACTCTAGGGCACACATGCACACACATTCACAAATACACAAAGTGGCTGAAATTTGCTTTTGGTATAAATAAGAGTGTCAGAAAATGAAAGAAGAAGAAAAAGAAGAGAATTACTTAATTGATAAAAACATTTAGGAATATTAGCTCTGGTGACTACCTTATTAATATCTTCCAGTATTTTTAAATATTATTTTGGCTTTTATTATTTGGTTTGTTATCTTTAATGTGTTTTTGACACTCACTTAATTTTTAATGCCAATCCTCACTGTGACAGCAAGATTGAATTAAGTCAACTAAATTAAAGAAAATGAACCATTGCTTCTGATGGAAATACAGTTAGGTGATTCAAAGTCTGTGGTGATATTTATGTTAACAGATCAATATATAACTTTGATTTGTTTTTATTTCTATGGCAAGCATCTGGAAGACTGAAGAAGCCAATTTTTAAAATTTTCTTTTATTTTTTGGTGAAATGGGGTTTAATCTCAGGGTTTCACTTTTGCCAAGCAGGCCCTCTACTGCTTGTCTCTTCATCAGTACTTTTTGTTCTGGTTATTTGGGGGCTTTTGCTTTTTACCCAGACCAAAGTTCATTATATAAAATCTGGAGAGAGATAGTGGACTTACAGAAGGAGGACCAAATGGCATGCAACGGAAGAGGGAGGGGATGTCAGAAGGAAAAAGGCTCAATGGTACAGTAGGGTTTGTCAGAGAATATTTACCAATTCTTCTCTGAAGTTCTGAAAAATAAAATAGAAATATCAACTTAAGTATCAAGGAAAACACGCATCTACAAAATTCAAATTTGTTGAAAAACAGGAATGCAAAGTTTAAACTAATAGGATGATGACAAAGACATGCACAGATACACACAACACACACACATACATAAACACCATTAGCTGGAGTGCTCAGCTTTGTCTTAAATAATGATCTCTGGAAATAAAAGTGTGAATGGGTGCTTGGGGAGAGCCCTCTCACTGAAAATAGATAACATTCTTTTATATTCCTCTGTTTCTTTTCTGAAGAAAGTACTAACATAGGAAATAAATCCATGAGAGGGCATAGAATAGGGCTTCCTGTGGAATAAATAGTGTCAACAAATTGTCTTTCACTTAGCCTGTCTTCCTCAAATAATATCTTAAAAACACAGACAAAACAGGTACTCTAAAAGTGATGATAAAGTATACAGTGAAGGAACTAATCTGTTAACAACTGTGTGTACAGAATAGTCATAAGATGCTTGCTACTTGCATTAGAGAGATAGGTTTCTAAATTGCATTATGTTTGAATAATTTTTAAAGGCATTAGATCAGGAAGGATATTAAAATGTTATTGACTGCTTCTATGTTTTATGAAAGCAATCTTTTGGGAACATCCTAGAGTAATAGCTTCTTGTGTTGTTCACACAAAAATTCAGATGTCAAAAATGTATTATCAGTGAAGTTTCTTTCTTTTTTCTTCTTTCCTTCCTTCTTTCCTTCTTTCCTCTCTTTGTCTCTCTCTCCCTTTCTCCCTCCCTACCTTGCTTTTTTTCTTTCTTCATTTCCTCCTTCTATCTAGCTCTTCTTTTCTTCCTTCCAATCTGGTTTTTATTTTCTGCTAACCTGTTTTTCTGTTTTGCTTAAGTGTTAAGGGCTTAAGCATATATAGCTTAAGATCACTCCTTGGATGTTCCCACCCATTCAGTGGCCTAAGCAGTGGGAGTTGTAAACCAGTTTTCAGTGGTGGATTGGTAGCTTCAGTTCTTCTTTAGGACATAAAATCCCTCCAGAAATACATAAAAGGAAGAGTAGTAGGAAAAGAAATAATTGTGTCTATTAAATTCAAAAGAATAAAGAGTAAGTATTATGGATGAAAAGTTTTTAAAAAACCATAATATTTACGTACCTGAGGAATTCAATAAATAAATAATATTGACATGCCTGATGAATTAATATTGAGGAATTAAATAAAGTGTAGAAATTCTGAAGAAAGTCAAATTGAAATCTTGGGAATGAAAATTTCAACAACCAAAATAAAAAGCTCAATTGGAAGTCTGCCTAACAAAATGGATCAAGTTGAAAATAGAGTATCATGGACTGAAGATAAACTAGAGGAATTAGAATCAATCAGATAAAGACAAAGGAAATATTAAGGCAACATGTGGAACATACAAGACCTCTGGGACACCATCAAAACACCAAACCTAAGCTGGGCACTAGTGGCCCAAGCCTATAATCCTTGTTACTCGGGAGGCAGATATCAGGAGGATCACAGTTCAAAGCCAACCCCGGGCAAATGATTTGTGATATCCTATCCCAAAAAAACCCTTCACAAAAAAGGGCTGGTGAGTGGCTCAAAGAATAGGCCTTGAGTTCAAGCCCCAGTATTGCAAAAACAAAAAACAACAACAACAAAAACCTACCAAAGCTAAGAATCATGAGTATGGACAAGGAGAAGAGGTATAATCTAAGGTCATAAATACCATATTTAACAAAATAATAGCAGAAAACTCTCTCAATCTTGAGAAATAGAGGAACATTCACATAGCAGAGGCTTTCAGTACAACAGACAAGACCAGAAAAGAAACACAATCTGATGTATTGTAGTTTAAGCACTAAATATACAAAACAAAGAATGAATATGGAAGGTAGAAAGGGAGACACTACAAGTCACATATCAAGGCAAAGCAGTTAGAATAACAGCTTATTTCTCAAAATAAACTTTAAATTCAAGAAGGGAATGGAATGATACAATCCAATTCTTTAAAGAAAATAATTATCAACCTAGGTTAGTGTATCCAGTAAAGCTATTCCTTCATAATTGAAGGATAAATGAAAACCTCCCACAATAAACAAAAAAACTAAAGTTATTCATGAACACTAAACTGTACTGCAAAAGATACTTAAAGTAATTCTATGCACAGAAGAGTAAGACAAATGCAAGAAGGAAAATATAGAAAAGATTAAAGTCCAGAATATGAATAGATTAGCAAAGGAGGCATAGGAAATGAGTAAACCTTACAAAAAACAAAACTACAGGGAATACTATATACCTTTCAGTATTAACAATGAGTGTTAGTGGTCTTAACTCTCCAGTGAAAAGATATACCATGGTAAACTGGATTAAAGAGCAAGACCCAATGATTTTTTGCCTATGAGAAAAGCATCTCACTGACAAAGACAAATATAGGTTTAGGGTAAAAGAAAGGAAAAAGATTTTTCAAGAAAATGGACCTCAAAAGTAGGCATTATTAACTATACTTATATCTGAAAAAAATGCATGTTAAAAAACAGAAGATACAAAGAAAATCACTTCATATTAATAAAAGGAACAATCCATCAAGAGGAGATAACAGTTGTTAACAGGTTGACACCAAATGTTGGTACACACAATTTCATTAAACAAATACTTCTGGACTTAGAAGCACTGATAAGCCTGATACAATAACCCACTTTCAGTCATAGGACAGTCAAGCAGACCAAAAAAATATATCAAAGAAACCTGAGAATTAATGGATACTAAGGATAAAATGAAATTAATAGCCTTCTACAGAATAGTTCACACAGTACACATTATTCCAAAAAAATCCATGGAACTTTCTCCAAAATAGATATTTTAGGACATAAAGCAAGTCTTAACAAATTTAAGAAAATTGAAATGACCTTTACAATTCAATCAGACAATAATGGGAAAAAAAACCCCTAGAAATCAACAGTAAAAGAAACTATAGAAAAATGTCAAACACATGAAGATTGAACAATACATTGGTGAATGACTAGTGGATCACAAAAAAAAAATAAGGAGGGAAATTTTAAAAAATTCCTTGAATCTAATGAAAACAAGAACACAACTTACCATAAGTTTTGTGATATAGAAAGGCAGTGCTAAGAGGAAAGTTTATGGCTATAAGCACCAATGTAAAAAAAAAAGGTCTCAAATAATACCATAATGAGGCATCTCAAGCTCTTAGGAAAACAAGAAAAAGCGAATCCCGAATCAGTAGATGGAAAGAAATAGTAAAGATTAGGGCAAAATTAATGAAATGGAGACTAGAAATACAACACAAAGAATCAGTGAACTGGAAAGTTTGTTCTTTGTAAAGATAAATATGATTGATAAATACTTTATCACACTAACCAAAAGAAGGTAGAACAAGACCCAAATCAATAAAATTAGAGGTAAAAAAGGGGATATTACAACTAATACTAACAAAATCTAAAGAATTATTAGAAAATATTTGAAAACATACATTCCAATAAGCAAGAATATGTAGAAGAAATGAATACATTTCTAAATGCATTTGACCTACAAAAACTGAATCAAGAGTATATGAAACACTTAAGCAGATCTATAATAAGGAATGAGACTGAAATAGTAATAAAGAGTCTGTCAACAAAGAACAGGTCAGGACTGGATGGATTCATTGCTAAATCCTACCAGGCCTTTAAAGAAGAGCAAAATTCTCCTCAGACTATTTCATTCTATGAAGCCAATATTACCATGATACCTTAACAAGATGAGGACACAACAAAATTATGGAGCAGTTTGTTTGATGAACATAGACACAGAAATTCTCAATAAAATACTTGCAAGTCAAATTCAACAGCACATTAAAAAGATCATACAACATGATTGAGTTGATGAATCAGTAGATGTAACACAGCATATAAGTAGAATCAATGAGAAACATGACTTGATCATCTCCATTGGTGCAGAAAAAGCTTTTGACAAAATTCACTATCCTTGCATGATAAAAGCTCTGAAGAAGCTAGAAACAGAAGGTACATGCCTCAACATGATAAAGGCAATATTGGACAAACCTATAGCCAACATCATCCTACATGGAGAAAAGCTGAAACCATTTTCTCTAAAATCAGGAATGGTGTCTACTCCATTCTTAGTCAATATAGTACTAGAATTCCTAGCCAGAGCAATAAGATAAGAAAAGAAATAAAAGGTTTTTAAATAGGGAAGGAAGATGTCAAATTGTCCCTACTTATAGATGATACGATCCTACAATTTAAAAATCCTAAAGACTACACCAAAAAACCTAGATATGATGCACACCTTAGCAAAGTAGCAGGATATAAAATTAGCATACAAAATTAGTAATTTTTCTATATAGCAACAATGAATAGCTAAGAAAGAAATTAGGAAAACAATTCCATTCACAATCGCCTCAAAAACTACAAGGAATAAACCAAACTACAGATACATAAGACTTCTACAGGGAAAACGATAGAACCTTGATGAAAGAAATTGAAGAAGACACCAGAAGATGGAAAGACTTCTCATGCTTATGGGTTGGAAAAATTAATATTTTGAAAATAGCTATACTACTGAAAGCAAGATACAGATTCAGCACAGTTTCCATCAAAATCCAAATGTCATTCTTCATAGACGTAGAAAAAATTAATCCTAAAATTCTTATGGAAACATAAAAGACCATCAATTGCAAAAGCAATCCTGAGGAAAAATGGACAATGCTGGTGCTATCTCAATATTGGACTTCAAATCATACTACAGAGCCATAGTAACATAAACAGCTTGGTACTGACACAAAAAACAGACATGAGCACCAAAGAAAAAGAACAGAAAACTCATGAATAAATTTATAGAGCTACAGCCATTTGATTTTTGGCAAAAGAGTCCAAAACATACATTGGATAAAAGACAACCCCTTCAACAAATGGTACTGAGAATACTGGTTGTCTACATGCAAAAGACTGAAATTAGATTCCTATCTCTCACAAAAATCAATTAGAAATGGATCAAAGATCTTAATGTAAAACCTGAAACTTTGAAACTACTATGAGAAAACAGAGGGAAAACTCTTAAATTTATAGGCAGAGGTAATCATTTTCTAACAGAACTCCATTTCCCCAAGGAATAAGAACAAGAATTGACAAATGGGACTACATCATATTAAAAAGCTTCTGCACATCAAAGGAAACAATTACCAGAATGAAGAGAACCCACAGAATGGCAGAGAATCTTTGCCAGCAATTCATCAGCTAAATAATTAATATTCACAATATATGAAGAAGTCAAAAAATTAAACATGAAATGAATGAATAATTAGACAAATGGGCAAATGAATTAAGTAGAGAGTTCTCAAAGTACAAATAAATAAACATATGAAGAAATGTTCAATATCCTTAGCTATAAAGGAAATGCAAATCAAAACTACACTGTGATTCCTTCCATCTCACCCCAGTGAGAATGGCTATCATCAGGAAAATAAACAACAGCAAATGCTGGTGGGGACATGGGGGTGCTATAAACTAGTTCAGCCACTTTGGAAATCTGCCTGGAGGTTCCTCAAATAGTTAAAAATAGACCTACCTCATGACCCTGCTATACCAATCTTGGACATATATCTAATGGAATATAAATTAACATAAACTGCACACCCATGTTTATCAAAGCATTATTCATAATAGCCATCCATTGCAGCAGCCTATGTACCCAACAACTGATGAATACATAAAGAAAATGTGGTATGTTCACAAGTGAGTATTACTTAGGCCTAAAGAAGAATGAAATTATGCTATTTGAAGAAGTGAGTGGAACTGCAGATCATACTGCAGTATGAGTGAAATAAGCCAAATTTGAAAAGTCAAATACTGCATGATTTTTGTTCATATGCAGAATGTAGGTCTAAAATGATACAAAATAGCCATAATAATTGAACTTGAGTGTTCAAGGGACACTGTCAGGCATGGAAGTTAATAGGAGAGGAAGGGGACAAAGAAAAGGTATTGGTGGTGAAGAGGATTCAAGTGTATTACAATATAGGCATATAGACAGGATAAAGACATTGAACAAATATTGTTTTTAAAAGGGAGGGAGTTGGGGTTGAAGGAATATAATAGAGAGGATGAAATTGCTCTTAATATATTGTATTAAAAATATGGAATATATGGAATTTTTCACAAACCCCCATTTACTATTAATGAATTCTAATAAAAAAGAAAAACCACATATTTGAAAAATATAAAGAACTTCTATAGACTTTTTCATCAAAGAAGATACACATAAAGCAAACAAACACATGAAATGTGGTCTACTTTTTAGTCATTAAGGAGATGCAAATCAAAACCTAAATGATATATCTCTTTACAAGCAGTAGTATGGGTATAATAAAGAAAATGAGTGAAAAGAAAGAGCTTGTGGAGAAATTGAAACGCTGGTATATTGCTGGCAGGAAACAAATTGGTGACTGTGAAAAAATAAACCCAGTATACCAAATGACCCAAAATTTCCATCCCTAGGTACACAGGTCCCCAAGTATGAAAGCACATTCTTGTACAGGAATATCCATATCAGGACTATTCATTATAGCTAAAAGGTGGAAAACCCTTAAATTTCCATTAAAAGATCAATGGTTTAACAAAAATATGGTACCCTCATCCTATGGCATATTACTCAACCATAAAAGGAATGGAGTACTGATACATGCTACACCATAATGAATGTCAAAACTTCATGCACACACAAAAGGTCACATATGGTATGAATTCATGGATGTGGACAACCAGGACAGGCAAATTCACAGACAGAAAGCAGAGTAGTAGAGGCTGATGGTGAGGGGAGTGGGAAGTGACTTCTCAGCGGGCACTGAGTTTACCTTTGGAGAGATGACATTCTTTGGGAAGTAGATGAGGTGGTGGTCACACAATGATGTGAATTGCTAAATGCCAATGAACTGTAGTGCACTTCAAAGTGGTTAAATTAATTTTGCCTCAATGTAAATAAAAGCTCAATAGAGGCAAACTACAAGTGAAATAACAGTCAAATCAATTAGATTACTCATGACAAAAACTCTGGTTCAACATAATGCCAGGATACACATAGTTTCTAACAGAGTCAAGGGCTGACATTGCTTTAGTTACATAATTTGTATATATATGAATTTAAAACACCTACCTACTTCTGTCTCATAAACCTTCCATTTTTCTGAAAAAAGAAATTAGACAAAAACTTGGTCAGTTTGGAAAAACAAACAGGAAAATCTTTATTATAGATTAAATTGAAACAAACTGAAAGTGGGATAATAGAATTCAAATGGATTTGTATATTAAGGTGAAAGTTGTATTTATTCTACATAACGTGAAGATAAGGATGCCCTTCGCTTCCTTGTTATTGTCTAAAACTGAGTGTGCTGCAGTGATATCCTTTATGTAAGAGCATCAAGATTTGAAACTCACCATCTTCTTATTTGTTTATTTGTTCTGAAGAACAAATAAGAGATATTTACTAAATGAAGTTATTGAAGTGATTTTCAAATAAAATTGCAGATGATTATGTAATAGTTCCCTTAAAGACACAGCTCTATTTCTACATATTGCCAAGGCACCAAGAGCACTACTTTTATATAATCATTGACTGGTTTTACTTCAATTATAATATAATTCTTTTAAAAAGAAAAATGCCAAATTATTCAGAAGAGTGGTTGTAGCAGATTACATTCCCACCAGCAATGTTAGAAATCTGGTTTCTTCACATTCTCACTAACATTGGATGTTTTTCTATTGTCTATTAAAGTTAATTACTCCAAAATGTGTTCAAAAGGATAGCTCATCTTTAGTTTATTTAGCTTGATTCCATTTGGGGATATTTCAGCATCTTCAATCTATAGGTTTCTATATTGCATTAATTTCTAATTTTTTCACCTCCAAATTGTTGCTAATGTCCCTTAGGATTCTGATAACACAATTGATAGGTTTTTTTTGCTTTGTTTTGTTTTGTTTTGTTTTTCTTTTATTATTCATATGTGCATACAAGGCTTGGTTCATTTCTCCCCCCTGCCCCCACCCCCTCCCTTACCACCCACTCCTCCCTCTCCCACCTCAATATCCAGCAGAAACTATTTTGCCCTTATTTCTAATTTTGTTGTAGACAGAGTATAAGCAATAATAGGAAGGAACAAGGGTTTTTGCTGGTTGAGATAAGGATAGCTATACAGGGCATTGACTCACATTGATTTCCTGTGCGTGGGTGTTACCTTCTAGGTTAATTCTTTTTGATCTAACCTTTTCTCTAGTACCTGTTCTCCTTTTCCTATTGGCCTCAGTTAATTTTAAGGTATCTGCTTTCGTTTCTCTGCATTAAGGGCAACAAATGCTAGCTAGTTTTTTAGGTGTCTTACCTATCCTCACCCCTTCCTTGTGTGCTCTCGCTTTTATCATGTGCTCATAGTCCAATCCCCTTGTTGTGTTTGCCCTTGATCTAATGTCCACATATAAGGGAGAACATACGATTTTTGGTCTTTTGGGCCAGGCTAACCTCACTCAGAATGATGTTCTCCAATTCCATCCATTTACCAGCGAATGATAACATTTCGTTCTTCTTCATGGCTGCATAAAATTCCATTGTGTATAGATACCACATTTTCTTAATCCATTTGTCAGTGCTGGGGCATCTTGGCTGTTTCCATAACTTGGCTATTGTGAATAGTGCCGCAATAAACATGGATGTGCAGGTGCCTCTGGAGTAACAGTCTTTTGGGTATATCCCCAAGAGTGGTATTACTGGATCAAATGGTAGATCGATGTCCAGCTTTTTAAGTAGCCTCTAAATTTTTTTCCAGAGTGGTTGTACTAGTCTACATTCCCACCAACAGTGTAAGAGGGTTCCTTTTTCCCCGCATCCTCGCCAACACCTGTTGTTGGTGGTGTTGCTGATGATGGCTATTCTAACAGGGGTGAGGTGGAATCTTAGTTTGGTTTTAATTTGCATTTCCTTTATTGCTAGAGATGGTGAGCATTTTTTCATGTGTTTTCTGGCCATTTGAATTTCTTCTTTTGAGAAAGTTCTGTTTAGTTCACTTGCCCATTTCTTTATTGGTTCATTAGTTTTGTGAGAATTTAGTTTTTTAAGTTCCCTGTATATTCTGGTTATCAGTCCTTTGTCTGATGTATAGTTGGCAAATATTTTCTCCCACTCTGTGGGTGTTCTCTTCAGGTTAGAGACCATTTCTTTTGATGAACAGAAGCTTTTTAGTTTTATGAGGTCCCATTTATCTATGCTATCTCTTAGTTGCTGTGCTGCTGGGGTTTCATTGAGAAAGTTCTTACCTATACCTACTAACTCCAGAGTATTTCCTACTCTTTCTTGTATCAACTTAAGAGTTTGTGGTCTGATATTAAGATCCTTGATCCATTTTGAGTTAATCTTGGTATAGGGTGATATACATGGATCTAGTTTCAGTTTTTTGCAGACTGCTAACCAGTTTTCCCAGCAGTTTTTGTTGAAGAGGCTGCTATTTCTCCATCGTATATTTTTAGCTCCTTTGTCAAAGATAAGTTGCTTATAGTTGTGTGGCTTCATATCTGGGTCCTCTATTCTGTTCCACTGGTCTTCATGTCTGTTTTTGTGCCAGTACCATGCTGATTTTATTGTTATTGCTTTATAACATAGTTTGAAGTCAGGTATTGTGATACCTCCTGCATTGTTCTTTTGACTGAGTATTGCCTTGGCTATTCGTGGCCTCTTGTGTTTCCATATAAATTTAACAGTAGATTTTTCAATCTCTTTAATGAATGTCATTGGAATTTTGATGGGAATTGCATTAAACATGTAGATTACTTTTGGGAGTATCGACATTTTTACTATGTTGATTCTACCAATCCATGAGCATGGGAAATCTCTCCACTTTCTATAGTTTTCCTCAATATCTTTCTTCAGAAGTGTATAGTTTTCTTTGTAGAGGTCTTTCACATCTTTTGTTAGGTTTACACCTAGGTATTTGGTTTTGTTTGAGGCTATTGTAAATGGAATTGTTTGCTCATTGTTAGTGTATAGAAATGCTAATGATTTTTCTATGTTTGCTCATTGTTTGCTCATTGTTAGTGTATAGAAATGCTAATGATTTTTCTATGTTGCTCATTGTTAGTGTATAGAAATGCTAATGATTTTTCTATGTTGATTTTATATCCTGCTACCTTGCTATAGCTATTGATGATGTCTAGAAGCTCATTGTTTGCTCATTGTTAGTGTATAGAAATGCTAATGATTTTTCTATGTTGATTTTATATCCTGCTACCTTGCTATAGCTATTGATGATGTCTAGAAGCTTCTGAGTAGAGTTTTTTGGGTCTTTAAGGTATAGGATCATGTCGTCTGCAAATAGGGATATTTTGACAGTTTCTTTACCTATTTGTATTCCTTTTATTTCTTCTTCTTGCCTAATTGCTCTGCCTAGGAATTCCAGTACTATGTTGAATAGCAGTGGAGATAGTGGGCATTCTTGTTTGGTTCGTGATTTTAGAGGGAATGGTTTCAGTTTTTCTCCATTAAGTATAATGCTGGCTGTAGGTTTGTCATATATAGCTTTTATAATGTTGAGGAACTTTCCTTCTATCCCTAGTTTTCTTAGAGCTTTTATCATGAAATGATGTTGGATCTCATCAAAGGCTTTTTCTGCATGTATTGAGATGATCAAGTGGTTTTTGTCTTTGCTTCTGTTAATGTGGTTTATTACGTTTATTGATTTTCGTATGTTGAACCACCCCTGCATCCCTGGGATGAAGCCTACTTGGTCATAGTGAATAATCTTTTTGATGTGTTGCTGAATTCGGTTTGCCATTATTTTGTTGAGGATTTTTGTATCAATGTTCATTAAGGAGATTGGCCTATAGTTCTCCTTTTTGGAGCTGTCTTTGCCTGGTTTTGGGATAAGTGTAATAGTGGCTTCATAAAATGTGTTTGGCAGTTTTTCTTCCCTTTCTATTTCATGGAACAGTTTAAGGAGGGTTGGTATCAGTTCTTCTTTAAAGGTCTGATAGAATTCAGCAGAGAATCCATCAGGTCCTGGACTTTTCTTTTTGGGGAGACTCTTGATTGCTGCTTCAATTTCATTTTGTGTTATAGGTCTATTCAGGTGATTAATTTCCTCTTGGTTCAGTTTTGGATGATCATATATATCTAGAAATCTGTCCATTTCTTTTAGATTTTCAAATTTATTTTAATATAGGTTCTCAAAGTAGTCTCTGATGATTTCCTGGACTTCCATGGTGTTTGTTGTTATCTCCCCTTTTGCATTCCTAATTCTACTAATTTGGGTTTTTTTCTCTCCTCATTTTAGTCAGGTTTGCCAGGGGTCTATCGATCTTGTTTATTTTTTCAAAGAACCAACTTTTTGTTTCATTAATTCTTTGTATGGTTTTTTTGGTTTCTATTTCATTGATTTCAGCTCTTATTTTTATTATTTCTCTCCTTCTATTTGTTTTGGGATTTGCTTGTTCTTGTTTTTCTAGGAGTTTGAGATGTATCATTAGGTCATTGATTTGGGATCTTTCAATCTTTTTAATATATGCACTCATGGCTATAAACTTTCCTCTCAAGACTGCTTTAGCTGTGTCCCATAGGTTCTGGTAGGTTGTGTCTTCATTTTCATTGACTTCCAGGAACTTTTTAATTTCCTCTTTTATTTCATCAATGATCCATTCTTCATTAAGTAATGAGTTATTTAGTTTCCAGCTGTTTGCATGTTTTTTGTCTTTATTTTTGTTGTTGAGTTCTACTTTTACTGCATTGTGGTCAGATAGTATGCATGGTATTATTTCTATTTTCTTATATTTGCTGAGGCTTGCTTTGTGCCCTAGGATATGATCTATTTTGGAGAAGTTTCCATGGGCTGCTGAGAAGAATGTATATTGTGTAGAGGTTGGATGAAATGTTCTGTAGACATCTACTAGGTCCATTTGATCTATTGCATCTTTTAGATCTTGGATTTCTTTATTGAGTTTTTGTTTGGATGACCTATCTATTGATGATAATGGGGTGTTAAAGTCTCCCACAACCACTGTGTTGGAGTTTATATATGCTTTTAGGTCTTTCAGGGTATGTTTGATGAAATTGGGTGCGTTGCCATTGGGTGCATACAGATTGATGATTATTATTTCCTTTTGGTCTATTTCCCCTTTTATTAGTATGGAATGTCCTTCTTTATCTCGTTTGATCAATGTAGGTTTGAAGTCTACTTTGTCAGAGATAAGTATTGCTACTCCTGCCTGTTTTTGGGGGCCATTGGCTTGGTAAATCTTCTTCCAGCCTTTCATCCTAAGCATATGCTTATTTCTGTCAGTGAGATGAGTCTCCTATAAGCAACAAATTGTTGGATCTTCTTTTTTAATCCATTTTGTCAAACGGTGTCTTTTGATGGGTGAATTAAGTGCATTAACATTAAGCGTTAGTACTGATAGGTATGTGGTGATTCCTGCCATTTAGTTGTCTTAATTGTTTGAATGTTTGATTGTGTGTACCTAACTTGATGTTACTCTCTACTGTCTTGCTTTTTCTTATCCTGTGGTTTGGTGCTGCTTGCCTTTTCATGGTTAAGTTGGGTGTCACTTTCTGAGTGCAGGATCCCTTGTAGAATCTTTTGTAATGGTGGCTTTGTGGTCACATATTGTTTTAGTTTCTGCTTATCATGGAAGACTTTTATTGCTCCATCTATTTTGAATGATAGCTTTGCTGGGTAGAGTATCCTGGGGTTGAAGTTATTTTCATTCAGTGCCCGGAAGATCTCACCCCACGCTCTTCTTGCTTTTAATGTTTCTGTTGAGAAGTCTGCTGTGATTTTGATGGGTTTACCTTTGTATGTTACTTGTTTTTTCTCTCTTACAGCCTTCAATATTCTTTCCTTAGTTTCTGAACTTGTTGTTTTAATGATGATATGTCGTGGAGTAGTTCTATTTTGATCTGGTCTGTTTGGTGTCCTGGAGGCCTCTTGCATTTGTATGGGAATATCTTTCTCTAGATTTGGGAAATTTTCCGTTATTATTTTGTTGAATATATTATGCATTCCCTTCGCTTGCACCTCTTCTCCTTCTTCGATGCCCATGATTCTCAAGTTTGGTCTTTTGATGGAGTCAATGAGTTCTTGCATTTTCTTTTCACAGGTCTTGAGTTGTTTAATTAATAGTTCTTTGGTTTTTCCTTTAATTACCATTTCATCTTCAAGTTCTGAGATTCTTTCTTCTGTTTGTTCTATTCTGCTGGATTGGCCTTCCGTTTTGTTTTGCAGTTCTGTTTTGTTCTTTTTTCTGAGGTTTTCCTTATCCTGGCAGTTTTCCTCTTTAATGTTGTCTATTTTTGTCCTGAGTTCATTTATCTGTTTATTCATTGTGTTCTCTCTTTCACTTTGGTGTTTATACAGTGCTTCTATGGTTTCCTTTATTTCTTCTTTTGCTTTTTCAAATTCTCTATTTTTGTTGTCTTGGAATTTCTTGAGTGTCTTCTGTACATTTTAGTTGACCCTATCCAGTATCATCTCCATAAAATTCTCATTGAGTACTTGTAGTATGTCTTCTTCTAAATTATTCTTGTGGGCTTCACTGGATCCTTTGGCATAGTTTATCTTCATTTTGTTGGAGTCTGTATTTGAGTTTCTGTTCTCTTCATTCCCCTCTGGTTCCTGTGGGGAAACTGGTTTCCCTGTTTTTTCTGTCTTCCCGTCATTGTCCTTGGTGTTGTTACTGTCCCTGTACTGTGTGCAATTAAGTATTTTCTAGCTTGTAATAATAACAGTGGTAATATTTAGAATGGAAGGGTGAGCTGAGATGGAAAGCAAGAAGTTAAAGAAAAGGGGAAAACAAATATACAGACAAGAGGGAGAAAGCAGAACAAGATATCAGACAAGAGAGTTTCAAAGGTATAAACAGGGAGTGTTAGTGTACTAATTGACAGTAAGCTGAACAGACATTAGAGAGACAGAAAGAGGATTGAAAATCAAAGATAAAAAAATAAAAAATAAGTAAATGAAAGAAATATCTATATATAAAATTGAATTAAAATAAAATGGAAAATAGAAAATTAAAAAAAAAAACCAAAAAACTTTCAAGTTTACATGCAATGCAGTTTCAGTCTTAATAATTTGGGTGTCCATCTCAATCTCCAGTCCTGGAGTTGGTGCCTTAGATGTTGTTCTGTAGTTGTCTCATCAAAGGGGATGCATAAAGTAGAACAAAACTACACACTCACACACACACACAAAAAAAAGCCCCACCAAGTGTCCTAAGTTCAAATGCAATACAGTTTCAGTAAGTTTTTCAGCTTGCAGGTGTAATTCGGTTGTTCTCTCATCAAAGGTAGGGAGAAAAAGAAAAAAAAGCGTCTGGAGGCAGTTCTGAGAGTGGTATCTGCAACTGTGGCTTGCCTGCCTGCTGCTCTCAGTCTGTAGCTGGCGGCATTATTTATGCAGATCTCTGGGGTGAGCTAGCACTCACCTGGTCCCACAGCTTTGTTTGCTCAGAGTTCTCCTGTGCAGGAGCCTCTGCTACAGGCTTTCCACTTTCCAAGCACTGGGAAAGGCGACACTGCTGCCGCATTGTCAGGCCTGCGTGTTTTATTTACAGTTTTTGTGGGAGGTGGGTCTTCCCCCCTGTCCTCTGAAGTTTTCCTCCCACTGCCACTTTCAGAAGCTTTCCTGCTCCTGCTTACTGGGCGGTGCTGCTGCTCCTGCTGGCCGCCATGTTTGTTTACAGTTCACGTGGGAAGTGGGTCTTTCCTCCTCTCCTGTGGAGTTTTCCTCCCTCCTCTACTCTCACAAGCTTCCTGTCTTAACTGTTCTTACTGCTTATTACTCAGTTTCTCTTTTTTTCCCGGGTGGAGGTCAGTCTGTCCAGGGGGCTATGCTGCTCTGGCCTAGGCTTGTCTGTGGGAGTACCGCGGTACCGCAAAGCTCACCTGGTCTGCGTCTTCCCAAGCTGTATGGGCGCCGGCCACTGGCAGCCCCGGGGGCCCTCCTCGTTTCTCCGTTTAACGTGAAGTGGAGATTCTCTGCACCGGCTGGAGATGTGGAGGGGTCAAAGTTATGCCTTTTTTTTTTCATTTTTCTTTTATTATTCATACGTGCATACAAGGCTTGGTTCATTTCTCCCCCCTGCCCCCACCCCCTCCCTTACTACCCACTCCGCCCCCTCAAAGTTATGCCTTTTCTCAGTGATTATGCCTGCAAAGTGTGTCTCCAGCGTCTCTCCAAGATTTCACTATAGGAGGGTCGCTTTCTGCTTCTTACCTCTAGCCGCCATCTTGGAAATCCCCCCCCAATTGATAGGTTTTTAAACTGTGATCCACAGGTTCCTAGTCTCTATTTCTTCTTTTCTTGTCTATTTCCTCTCCTTTCCCCAGAATGAGTGATTTCTGTTGTTTTATCTCTAAGCTTACTTTCTTTCCTCTGTCATCTACAATTTTGAACTGAGCCCAAGTGATTTTTCTATTTTAATTATTACATTTTATCTATAAAGATTTCCTTTGATTTATAAAATCTATTTCTTTTCTGAAGTTTTCTATTCTTAGTTCACTTCAACAGCATCTGTCATTGCTCATTGAATCACTTTTATAGCTGCAGCTTTTCCACCCAGGTCAGGTAATTCCAACATCTGTGTCATCCCAGTTCCCTTTTGTTGATTCTTCTGTCACTCAGGTAATGACTTTATCTTTGATCTTGGTATGAGAGATGATTTTTAAAAATTTTATTCTGGAAATTTTGGGTATTATGTTGTAAGACCTGGGCTCCTATTCATTCTTTCCTATTAGTAGATAGTCATTTATACATAGCATATGCTGCTAGAGTGGGAGTGGATATTAAGCTAACAGCATTCTGGTGGAAGCAGAAGGCTTACTCACAGTGCCACCTGGCTGTTAGTGGAAATATAATTTAGCTTGCCCCTTTGCCTCATTGACTCTTTCTTGGAGAAAAACACATTACTTCTCACTTCTGTACAAGAATAAAAGTTTAACCAGATTCCCCTGACACCATTGTGGAAGGGAAGGAATGCAAATGTCACATAATGGCCTTGCCCTGCCTCCTACTTCCTCATGCTACCAACTAGGAGTAGATGTCTAGCTCCTTTCTGAGTATGGCTGACAAGATAGGGTGGGGGACTGTTATTATTTGACTAGGGTAAGGTAGATGTTGTCAAAAAGCTCTTCTGCTCTGATCATCCTTTTAAATGTTACACATTTTAAAATGTGTAAAATATGAGATAAACACAAATATCAGTTTTATTTCTATGCATCAGCAAAGAACTACCAAAAACTGAAATTAAAAAAAAGTTCCATTAACAATAGAACTTAAAAGGAAAAAAAATTATGAATAAATTTAATCAAGAAGGCAAAAGTCTTGTACATTGAAAAGTAGAAATCATTGCTGAAACAAATTAAAATAAACACAAATAAATGGAAAGGCTTCCCATTTTTCATTGCTTTGAAGACTTCATATTGCTAAGATAACAATACTCCTGAAAATGTTGTGAAGATTCAATGCAATTATTGTCAAAATCCCAATAATATTTTTTTCAGAAATGGAAAAGTTGATCCTGAAATTCGAAGGGAACTGTGAAGGACTATAAATAGACAAAACAATCTTGAAAAAGGAAAACAAATTTCAAAGAATAAATTTTTAAGAACTACAAGGTTACAGTAATCAAAACAGTCTGGCATTTGGAATAAGAATAGGCATAGACACTAATGGAACATAATTGAGAATCCAGAAACAAACTCAGACATCTATTGTCAATTGAGTTTAGACAAAAATGTTTGGACAAGACAATGGGGAGAAAAAATTCTCTTCAAGAACTGGTGTTGATCCAGGTGCTACAGCCAATGCCTATAATCCTAGCTATACAGGAGTCAGATTAGGAGGATGACGGTTCTAGGTCACCCCAGGCAAAAAGTTTCAGAAACCTCATCTCAACCAGTAAAATGCTGGGCACAGTGGCACATGTCTGCAATTGCAGCAAAGGCAGGAAGGGTAAAGAGGATCAAACTGTAGATCAACCCAGGAAAAATAGTGAGACCCTATTTGAAAAATAACTAAAAGTGAAAAGGGTTGGGGATGTGACTCAAGTGGTACAGTGTGGGCTGGTGGAGTGACTCAAGCCTAGCAAGCATGAGGTCCTGAGTTCAAACTCCAGTGCTACCAAAAAAATATTGGTAGAGTGTCTAAGTTCAAACACCAGTACCATAAAAAATGGTATTGAGATAACCAGATATCTATATGAAAATAAAGTTGGCTTCTGAATTCATATTGAGCCAATGAATAAATACAGACAAGAAGCCAACAAGCACATGAAAAGATGCTTAATATCATCAGTTACTGGGGAGATATAAATAAAAAATATAATGAGAAGACACTCCATTTGTAACTTAGAGGTTATTATTTTTTGAATGGAAAACAACTAGAGTTGGTGAGGATATGGGGAAAAGTGAACTCTAGTACATTGCTGATGGAAAAGTGAAATGTTCCTGCTTCTTTGGGAAACACTGGGTCATTTCTCCAAATGTTAGGCATAGTGCATTATATGAGTCATCAGTATATTCCTCACAATAATACCAAAAGAACTAAAAAGGGGCATTCATTGTCCTTCTTGCTGTAGCTGGGATGATAAGCTTATTCTGTTGAGATGGAGTATGGAGAACTTTTTTGCCTGGGTTGGCCTGGAACTGTGATCATCCAGATCTCAGTCTGTCAAGTAGCTAGGATTACAGACTTGAGACATTGTGCCTGCTAAAAATATTTCTTATTTACTTGTAGTTTGTTTTTTCACCCATTGGCTATTTAGAAACATGTTATTTAATTTCCTGACAAATATGCATAGATCTCCTAAATTTTCTTCTGTTGATGTATAAAATTACTCCATTGTGTTTAGAGACCATACTTTATTTCAATCTGTTTAAATGAATTAATACTTGCTTTGTGGACTATCATATGGCCTAGTCTGCAGAATGTCCATGTGTGTTTGAAAATATGAACATTCTTTTTATTTGTTTGCTTGTTTTTATGTTTTTAAAAAATTTATTCATTTGTGCATACACTGTTTGGGCCATTTCTCCCCTCTGCTCCCTGCCTCCTCCCTCTCTTCCCCCTTGCTTCCAGGCAGAACCTGTTCTACCCTTTTCTCCAGTTTTGATGAAGAGAAGACATAAGCAATAATAAGAAAGACAAAGTGTTTTTGCTAGTTGAGATAAGGATAGCTATACAGAGAGATTCCTAGCATTGCTTCCATGCACAAGTGTATTACAACCTGAGTTGATTCATCTCTACCTGAGCTCTTCACTACTTCCCAGACACCTTCCCATATTGACCTCTGTTGCTTCAAGGTTACTGTATTAGCTCCTCTGCAGAGGGCATCAAACACTTTTAAGTTTTGGATTTCCTACCTATCCCCATTCCTCCCATATGTGCTCTCCCCTTAGTGTGTGAGCCAAGTCCAACATCATTGCTATATTTACCCTAGATCTAAAGTCCGCATATGAGGGAGAACATATGATTTTTGGTCTTCTGAGCCTGGCTAAACTCGTGCAGGATGATGTTCTCCAGTTCCATCCCTTTACTTGAGAATGATAAGATTTCATTCTTCTTCATGGCTGAGTAAAACTCCATTGTGTAAATACCACATTTTCTTAATCCATTCGTCAGTTTTGGGGCATCTTGGCTGTTTCCGTAATTTGGCTATTGTGAATAGCGCTGCAATAAACATGGGTGTGCAAGTGCCTCTGGAGTAAACTGTGTCGCATTTCTTTGGGTATATCCCTAGGAGTGGGATTGCTGGATCATATGGCAGATCTATGTTTAGATTTTTAAGAAGCCTCCATATTGTTTTCCAGAGTGGTTACACTAGCTTGCATTCCCACCAGCAGTGTATGAGGGTTCTTTATGAACATTCTTAATTGTATTTTTAACAAAATGTTTTTATTTGATTAACTTCATTAATTTCTATTTATTCTCTATTCTCTAGTTGAAGGATGTCATTGTCATACTTGGCTTCAGTTCTTTTTTTGGTGGCAGTTATTGGTGTTTGAACTCACGCTTGCTAGGCAGGTGCTCTACCACTTGAGTCACTCCACCAGCCCCTTGGCTTTAGTTGTTTAGATATGGTTGACTTTCATGCTTTAATATTTTATAGTAACTTATTTAAAATTTTGTCTATTCAGTCCAGGTGAGAGCCTGATGCCTGGTAGGTTCTCCTGGATATGCTTATATAAACAGCTTCTAAATTCCATGAACATGTTGGAGATTTTCCACATCTCCTTTGTACATCTTGCTCCCCAGCTCTTCTCTATAGTAACCATCTTACTATCTGTATGTAATCCATGATAATGTTGTAAAATTTAAATATGGACAATAATTTCTTTAAAAAATAATAATTTATGAGTCTATTTTCTAATACAAGAAAAATAATTTCTCTATACAGCCATTAAATTT
Organism: Castor canadensis; assembly: GCF_047511655.1. Lineage (NCBI taxonomy): Eukaryota > Metazoa > Chordata > Mammalia > Rodentia > Castoridae > Castor > Castor canadensis. The sequence continues at coordinate 23,366,331 of NC_133393.1, read as the reverse complement.
TTTGTTTAACGTTTCTGTGGTAGTGAACTCAATACTTTCTTTGCAGGTATATTCCATACTGTAACAGATCTTCTCACTGAAATACTTGCTTATTACCTACAACTCAAATATGACTACATACCTAATCCTAACAGCTGAAATAACTGAAGATAAATGCTAGATGGATGAATGACAGAATCTTCCTTCAATAGAGAGTTACTTAAATAGTTGGGAAGTTTCACAAGTACCTCAAATTTTGTGCTTTTAATTTTAAACATATTATTTATTTACACTATGAATTGCAAAGAAGTGTATTTAGAACCTTCACAATTTTGGCAGTTGTTTAACTGATGGATTGCAGTTTGCTAACATCTCTAAGCAGTGTTGCCCAGAACTAAGTGAATGCAGTTCCACCAAAAATAAAGAATGGTGTGAGACTGTTGTCTTTGTCTTTAATTCTGCTTCTGTAATGGGAAGGGCATATCCTGCTCATCTCTGTTTTCATTGTTTTTCAGGAGCCATGTCAAAATCTGTCAGAATACTAGACAGTTCGCTAGAGATATCATAACTTACTTACCTATAACACTATATCATAACTTACTTACCTATAGTACTTTGGTAACATTCCTTTTTGAACAAGTAAATAATAAAGGATATCACTAAGCACCAGAGGCAGATATTTCCATCAGCAGTGTCTCTGTTGTTTATTTTGACAAGGGATTCTGAAAAATTAATGGCAGAGAATTTCCTTATTAACATACAGATCAACTGTACTGTGATTTCAAAACATGAGCTTAGTTAAATATACCAAGTAAACTTTATGGATATCACTAAACTCCAGTCTGTATAAACAGAGTTGAGGAATCCCATTACTCTGTGACTTTGATTTCTGAGTGGATTTTATATTTTTAAATCATTGAGAAAAATGAGAACAGGAATGCTATTCCATAGTATAAAAATTACATGAAATTCAAATGTCAGTGTCCACAGAACTCAGGCATGCTCATTCATATATGCATGGCTTTTGACTGCATTTGTGCTACAACAGCAGAACAGTGCTGCTGCAGTCAAGACTTACACAGTGCACTGATGCATTTGTAACTTAATAACATTTAGAGTGACTCAACTGTAGTGAAATGCAACACTCTATTTTATGTCTTTGTTTTATTCCTAAAGAATCACAATCATGTCAAAACAATAAAATAACATTGGACTTTGAATAAAACATTTAAAGTTATATTGGATTGAGGATTAATTTGTTGGTAAATTGTTTTTATTATGCAATGACAATGTAACTGAAAGAATATAATATACAATGACTTTACCAGTTAGCACTCACAACAATATTCTGATATTGTAAAACAACAATAAGAAAAATTGTAAAACCTGAAGTTAAATACCATTACATTACAGCAGAATTTTTTCATAAAAAATATGAAAGTGAGGCTATAATCAAGTAGGTTTCAAGGAGCTCACTTTTTAATCAAGCAAAAGAAACAACCAGTTTTCAGTTAAATTTTATTTGATTAAAACAGCCAAAGAATTATCTAATGAGGAAATAAACTTTATTCTTTTTGTGAGAATATTTTTTCCACTAAAGATATTGGGAGAAATGTCATTAATCAATTCAGAAAACAAGGCATTCTCGTTTGTCCTGAGTCTGATCTTTCCTTTGGAAAGATACATAAAAAAATCACATGTCTTTAATGCAAATGCTCTATATTTAAAAGAATAGATTTATATCTGAAGGCAATAATGTGATTTCATATGATATTCAAGTTATTAAGTTGAAGAAACTGATTTAAATAAACTAAATACTGAAAAGTAAAGTAACTGAGACATAAGTTTCTCACTTTGTCTGATATATTTCAAGTCTCTACTTTTTTAACCTAATTTTAAAATTTAATTAATTTTTATTAGCATGTGTTTAAGTATACAAAGTAAGAGGTCTCATTGTGACATTTCCACACATGCATATATATAATGTACTTTGATCATATTCACACCCTCCATTACACTTCTTATCTTTCACCCTTCTCACTACAGAATGACAATTCTCTATTTCTTAGCCAAATTTCTGAAGGGACAATGGGATTTACTTATGTCATCATCATTGGTGCCATCTGAGAGGGTGTCCGCTAGGCCTCTAGCTGTCCTCCTAGATAATAGTCGTCTATGGATTGGTGCCTTTGGTCTCACATTCCTCCAAAAGTAACCAGGTCACTTGCCTTGGTATTATCTACCAAGTACAATAACATTTTTTCAGCCAATATCATCCTGTAAATCATCTGGTAAAGTTCAGCAATGTCCTATTGCTAAATCAGAAGCTCATTCATCAATCAACTTTCCAAAATCTTCTAAAGCATGTGAACATTACTCTTCCATTCTTCTTTGAGCATAGCCTGATTTTGTCTTTCTATCATAGCATTGATTCCTACATTCTTTCCTATGAGTCTGATTCTCATTTTCTCCCAATTATTTTGTTCTCACAGCTTTGCACTATTTAACATAACCATGACTTTAAACAAAATGAGAACATTTTATTAAATTCAAAAGCAATCTATAATCATCATTGAGGACAATAACATGGCAAATTATATTTCCTTTTCTATTGTATTTGCATAATTTTAGGTTCTAAGCAGCTTCACTAAAACTACAAAAAATGCTTTGGTAAGACACCTCTTTTGTGAAAGAAAATACAAAAGAAACTTACCTCTACCTTCTGAGTGTGCTGCTGAAACAAACAAAAAACAAATTTAAGAAGGTTCTGTAAATATTAAAAAGAGAAATAAATTGGAAAATAAGATCAAAGTAATCCAATGTCATATTACTCCATGAAAAACTGTGTAAACACAATTCATTGATAAAATACAAAGAGACTACTAAAGGTATTTCAAAATCCCAACAATCTAATTTAATTTGTAAAATAATGAAAATAAAGTGTTATCCTTTTTCATTACAAATGTATGTTCTCGAATGCAAGGGCGGGGAACCTGGCTTCTCCATCAAGTAAGATACTGCCATCACATAGGCGAATTAATGTATAATGACTAACCTTTAAATTAGCATTTTATAGTATAAAATAGCCCCAGAAGTTCAGGTGCTGTTGCTGCAAGCTGCAGCGCTGATCTGATGGAGAGTAGTTTATCCCTTTTTTTCTTTATTTTTCTTTTTTCCTATCTCCTAAGAGCAAAAACCCAATGCACAAGTTCTGAAAGTGTCTGGGCTGTCCTGGACCTACCAAAACTCATGGTGTGGAACCTCTGACTGCTGCCTCCCTGAAAACAGGGTTGCTTACCCCAATACCTCTGAGAGAAACTGCCACCCTTTCAGGTGAGCATGTTGCACCATCTGCTCTGGAGAAAATTACATAGTCCAGTGCAGCTTATAGGCAGATTGCACACCTCATGGACAAAGTTGTTGGCCTAATAAATGAAGAGAAAATTCCAGCCCTGACTCTCTTTATTAAGTGCTGAACTGATTGAGTCTGTGTGCTTGGCTTACGCAGTCTGGGGAAAACAACAATACATTATACTACCTTGGATAAACTGGTAAGGAGCTGAAACAAATTGTCTTCCCAGAGAAGAGTGTGAACAAATAGCTAAACTCCAGTTCCCAGACTTGTCCATTGGACAGGAGGGGCTGGTCACTGCTCACAAATCAGCTCCTCATGGTACCATTTTGGAGAACACAATGACCCAAACAAGCCAATTGTGACTTCCCCCCTCCCAACAGCCTGGGTTTAAATATATTAAGGACAACCTCCCAAAACTGTCCAGTAGAGAGGGGCACCATTGATTGCCATAAAGCCCAGCATATCAATCCTAACAAGAGGCAGGCACTCAGAGAAAGCCCTTGTCAGAAGGGATAACATCTAGATTAGAAATCAGAGGGAAATGCCCAGTGCACTCGTTGAACTCAAGGAAACCCTCTCCTTTCCATAACAAGGAAGAAATTCAATATATATACTTTTAAATTTCTTTCTTTTTCCTTTTGCCATTCTGTTGAAATTTTAATTTGCTTCTTCCTTTCTTGTTCCATTTTCTTTTCTCCCCTCTATTTTTCTTTCTTCCATCTCCTTATCTTCCTTTTCTCCTTTTCCCACCACTGTCCCTATTATACCAACTTTATATATTACTCCCATCCTTCTTACCCTTCTGCAATCCCTGACAATAGCACCCTCACCCACAAGGACTAAACCACACCTTTACACACATTAGGGTCTTAGTACCCTGTAGCCTCCACACCTCATGTCTCTTATTCCTCACCCCATCATCCCCCAGTCTCCTCTTCTATCTCCATCATTTTAATTACTTAAGTATCAATCTCTATGCAAACAACTGTTATTTTCACACTACTTTCTCTGTGTAGATAATACCGACAAGGGTTTTTATATATTTTGTAAATAAGTGATGCAGCATTGAATCCATGAATTTGTTATTGCTAAGTTGTACTTCCAGGTTAGTGAACAGAAACATTGCAGTAACCTAACTAACAACTAAGCTAGCTAATGAATAAGAATGAAGTCAAGGGAAAGATAACAGATGATTAAAAACCCAAACAACTAATCAACAGCACATGAGAAAATCTCAAAATAGAAACATGTGGTAAAAAAGAAGGCAGGGAAATATGTCTCCTCAAAAGGTTAATGATCACACAATAGAGGATTTGGCAGACAGTGAATGGGATGAGTCCTCAGTTGCTGAGGTCAGAAAAATCATGATAAGAATGTTTAACAAGCTTATAGGAATTTAAAGAGGACATACAAAAACAAGTCAATGAATCCCAGGAAAATACAGATTGAAAAAAATAACTCTGGGGGACACAGAAACAACTAAATGAACTCAAAGAGAATTTCAACAAACACTGGAATGAAACTAAGGAAATTATTTAAAAAGTGATAAATGAAATAAAGAAGGCAGTATAAGATGTGAAAGAGGAGCTTCAGAAAGATATAAAACATCTCACAAAAATCAAACAGAAACTCTGGAAAAAAAAGTTTCTTAAATAAAAAGTACAGTTGAAAGCCACTTCAGCAGACCAGAACAAGTGGTAGATGGAATTTTAGGGCTTGAATACAAAATAGATATTAAAGAAGAAAACAGGAATACTTAGAGAAAAGTCTGAAGAGTGAAAGGAATATGCAGAACTCTGTGACTCCATCAAAAGACAAAACCTGTAAATGATGGGCACTGAAGAGGGAGAAGAGGTACAAGTCAAAGGCATAAGAAATATATTCAACAAAATGATAGCAGAAAACTTTCCAAATCTTGAGAGATTCCCATCCAGGTACAGGAAGTCTCTAGGACACCAAACAGCCATGACTGAAATAGAATCTCTTCATGGGATATTATAGTTAAGATAATTAGCACAGAGAATAAGGAAAGAATATTGAAAGCTATAAGAGATAAAAATCAAATAACATATAAAGATAAGCCCATCAAAATACAGCACATTTTTTCAACAGAAACCTTAAAAGCAAGAAATGCATGAAGTGAGGTTTTTGAGCACTGAAAGAAAACAATTAAATCCTAGGATACTCTACTCAGCAAAAGCTATCATTCAAAATTAAAGGAGGAATAAAAAACCTCCATGATAAACAAAAACTAAAATAATATATGACCACTAAACCAGTGCTCCAGAAGATCCTCAAAGGAAGTCTACATACAGAAGATGAAAATAAACACAGCCATGAAAGGATGGGAGTTGTTAAATCTCAAGAAAAGAGCAGACAAGTAATTGGAGCATAGACTAGAATTAGAATTAATTATGCACACAAAAATCCTTGCAACTCTAAATGGCAGGAATCACCACATACTTCTCAACATTAACCCTGAACGTTAATGGCCTCAACTCTCCCATCAAAGACATTGATTGGCAAATAGGATTAAAAAGGAAGTCTTGATGGTTTGTTGTTTATAAGAAACCATCCTTACAGCCAGAAAGAAGCATTGGCTTAGTTTAAAGGTTGGAAAAAGATTTACCAATAGATATGTCATGCAAACAACAAAAAAATCAACAAAGATTCTTTAGAATTGAATGACACCATAGATCAAATGGACCGGACAGATGTCTACCAAGTATTCCATCCTGTAACAGCACAATGTACATTCTTCTCAGCAGCCCATGCAACTTTCTCCAATATAGATCACATTTTAGCTCACAAAGGAAGTGTTAAGAAAAAGAAAATTAGATACTGTCTGATGAAAATGAAATAAAAGTAGACCTCAACAAAAAAAGAAACAGCAGAGGATCCAACACCTGGAGACTGAATAACACATTGCTCTATGATAAATGGGTTATTGGAGAAAAAGGGAAGAAATAAAAAAGTTACTGGAATTTAATGAAAATTAAAGTACAAGCTACTAGAACCTATGAGACACAACAACAGCAGTGCTAAGGGGAAAGTTTATACCCATGAAAGTATATATTAAAAGCACAGAAAACTCTCAAATAAATGACCTAATTCTGTCTGCATCTAAACCTCTCAGAAAACAAGAACAAGCTAAACCCAAAAGTAGCAGAAGGAAAAAATAAAAATATGAGTCAAAATCAATGTAATAGAGATTGAAATAACCACAAAAAGAGTCAACAAAACAAAAAACTGGTTCTTTGAAAAGATGAATAAGATTGACAAACCCCTAGCAAATCTGACTAAAATGAGGAGGGGAAAGACCCAAACGAATAAAATTAAAAACAAATATGGGGAGATCACAACAAAAACCAATCAAAATTCAGGGGATTATTAAGGATTACATTGAAAACCTTATATTCAAATTAATTGGAAAATCTAGAAGAAATGAACAAATTTCTAGACACATTTGACCAACCAAAATTCAACCAAGAGTATATATGTCACCTAAATAGATCTATACCAAGCAATGAAATTAAAGCAGCAATAAAGAGTCTTCCAAAAAAGAAAAATCCAGGATGTGAGGATTCACTATTGAATTCTATCATACCTTTAAAGAACTAATATAAAATTCCTCAGTCTTTTCCATGAAATAGAAAGGGAAAGAACAGTGCCAAAATCATTCTGTGAAGCCAGTATTACACTCATTCCAAAACTGGAAAAGGACAAACAAAAATAGAGAATTATAGGCCAGTTTCTTTAAGAGTTTAGATAAAAAAATTCCCAATGAAATACTGCAAAACTGAATTCAACAACATATCAAAAAGTTCATACAACATAATCAAGTCAGTTTTATCCCAGGGATTCAAGGATGGTTCAAGACATGCAAATCATTAAATGTAATACAACATATAATCAGAAGCAAACACAAAAACCATATGATCATTTCAATAGATGCATAAAATACCTTCAACAACATTCAACATCCTTTCACAATAAAAGCTCTGATGAATATAGGAGTAGAAAGAATGTACCTCAGCATAATAAAGGTTATATACAATATGCCTGTAACCAACATCAGACTAAATGGGGAAAAAATGAAATCATTCCTCTAAAGTCAGGAACTAGACAAAGGTGCCCACTGACTCCACTCTTGTTGAACATAGTCCTGGAATTCCTATTCAGAGCAATAAGACAGGAAGAAGAAATAAAAGGAATTCAAATAGGAAAGGAAGAACTCAAACTATCCTTATTTGTAGATGATGTGAATTTATATGTAAAAGACCTTGAAGACATCATCAAAACCTTTCTAGACATCATAAATACCTTCAGCAAACTAGCAGGATACCAAATCAATTTACAAAAAATTAATATACCAACAACAAACAGACTGAGAAAGAATATAGGAAAACAATTCCATTTATAATAGCTCAAAAAATGCCTAGGAATAAACTTAACAAAGGAAGCGAAAGACCTTTATAATGAAAACTATAAACCATGGAAGAAAGAAATTGAAGAAGACTATAGGAGATAGAAATATCTCCCATGTGCATGGATTGGCAGAATAATATTATGAAAATGGTTATATTATCAAAAGCAATATACATGTTCCATTCAGTGCAAAATTCCAGTGAAATTTGTTGCAGATTGAAAAATCAATCCTATGGAAGGGATGAATTCAAGTAAAATATATTTGATACATTGTAAGAACCTTTGTAAATACTCCCAAGTACTCTCACCCAGCACAACAATAATTAAAAACAAACAAAGAAAAATCAATCCTAAAGTTCATATGGAAGAACAAAAGTCCTCGAATAGCTAAGGCAATACACAGCAAAAAGAGCAATGCCTTAGATATCACAATTCATGGCTTCAAACTATGCTACAGAACCATAGCAAAAAAACCCGCATGGTATTGGCACAAAAACAGACATGAAGACCAATGGAATAGAATAGAGGACCTGGATATGAATTCACACAGTTCTGCCCACCTTATTTTTGACAAAGGTGATGAAAACATACAATGGAGAAAAGACAGCCTCTTCAACTGTTGCTGGGAAAAGTGGATATCTGCATGCTGAAAACTGTCTCTTGCCCTGTACAAGTATCAACACAAAGTGGATGAAAGACCTTTCTATAAGGTCTGAATTTTTGAAACAACAGTGGGAAGTAGTAGAAAATATACTGGAAACTATAGGCATAGGCAAAAACTTCTTAAGTAGAATTCCAATGGCTCAGTAAATAAGAGAAAAGATGAACAAATGGAACTGCATCAAACTAAATAATTTCTGGATAGCAAAAGAAACAATCACTCGATTTAAGAGACTGCCCACAGATTGGGAGAAAATCTTTGCCAACTATTCATTTGATAAGGGACTAATGTCCAGAATCCACAGGGAACTCAAAAAACTCAACCTGCCAAGAATCCACAACCCAATGAAGAAATGGCATATGAATTAAGCAGGAAATTTTCAAAGGAAGAGGTACAAATGGCTAATAAATACACGAAGAAGAACCTCCCTGGCCAGAAAAGAAATGCAAATCAAAACTACACTAAGATTTCATTTCACCCCAGTTAGAATGGCTATCATCAAGAACACAAGCAACAACAAAAGTTGGTGAGGATCTAGGGAAACAGGAACCCTTATACACTGTTGGTGAGAATGTAAATTAGTACAACCATTATGGAAAGCAGTATGGACAGTACTTAAAAAACTAAAAATAGAACTGCCAATGATACCATTCCTGGGTATATCCCAAAGGAATGTAAGTCATGATACAATAGAGAAATGTACACATTAATGTCTATTGGAGCACTATTCACAATAGCCAACCTATGGAAACAATTCAAAGGCCCTACAACTGATGAATGGATTAAGAAAATGTGGTATACATATACAATGGAGTTTTATTCAGCCATAAGGAAGAATGAAACCATGTGGTTTAAAGGTAAATGGATGCAATTGGAGGATATCATGTTAAGTGAAGCAAGCCAGGTTCAGAAAGACAAAAGTTGCATGTTTTCTTATACATGAATGATAAATCCAAGAGATAAATATATACACAAAAACAAATGTGATCATATACAAACTTATAGGTAGACCATGTTTGTTAATAGAACTACTTTATGGAACTCTGGGGAGTACGAAAAGAAAAAGAATTTTAGAGAATCAACAATATAAAAATATGTTACATCTGTGCAGGTAGAGGATATAATGATACATTGAAAGCTGTTGAATAGTGGGGTGTGGGAGGGAAGAGGTAAAGGAGAATAATGGAAGGGGTTGAACAGACCAAAGTAAAATATTCTCACAGTGGGAGATACATAGAGAAAGTCCTTTGAAAATTGACTTTGGAATTAATAATGAAAGAGGACTGCAAAATAGGTAGTGTGAGGGGTACCTGTGGGAGGTGGGAGAGTGAATGGAGGACATGAAGGTGAGGTAATATGGTTGATGGCATTCATGTACATATACAAAATAGAAAGACAAAACCAAAAAAGATAGAGTTGTTCTAAAAAATGTCTTTACACAGAGGAAAAAAATGACAAAATACTTATGAAATCTCACTTATTTTGTAACTTGATAAGAAACAGTCTTGTATTTGTTATTTCTTTCTCATAAGTTTAGCTTGAAAAAAATAGTTCTGCAGATTCATCTGAAGTCATATTAGAGCACAGTACTGCACCAGGCCAGAACTGAGGGGCAAAAGGAAAACATGCTTCACATCTTCAGGTGTCAGTCTATTGCTGTGTGTCTGTTCCTACATGTGACATCATCAGTTGTCATCCAAAAACTTACTAAACCCTGCAGAGTGGGGAAATTTTCACACTAGCATTAACTCTTCTTGATCTGAATTGAAAATCATTCATATCTATCAATTATTTCAAACTAGCAAGAGACATTTATACTATTTAATTTAAAAACTTCTATCAATACCTAATCAGTAGCTACATGGTTTCCCACTTGAGTGCCCCAGATAAAGCAACTTATGCTGCATTTTAGATGTATATAACTCTAATTTCATATAGTTACATTAATGGAAATGTTTGTCATTATCTGTTTTAAACCTGCCATTTTAATATTTTCAGTATATATTCTGTTTGCTCAATAGGAAGACTTCCAGTATTTTAAAATAGTTATTTCTTCCTCTAAAGTATTCTTTCAAAGTTACAAAAAAATTAGTATATTTAAATTTCTATCTGATTCTCAGTTTTCAGACCCTTCATAATTCTGTATCTATATTCTATTTTTAAAAATCTAAGTTTCCTTTAAGCTGAGTTTCCCAGTATTAAGCACCAAAGTCTAAATCCAATGTGATCAAAGGAAAGTGTCATGCCAACTGTGCTTGGAAACTATTGCTGTATTGAGAAGTTCAGAATATGCTCATTATTACTCTCAACACAATGACGAAATGTTTTAAGGAAGGGGAAAGGTCTCTTCAGATCTTATAGGAACATGTCATTTTCATTAGAGATGAAATAATAACAAATGATAACTATTAGAGCTGCAATACATGTGGTTAGACTGATCTTGTGTTATTTCTTTATTCCAAGGTTTCTATTCCAAGCCTAGAAACTCTTATGGTTGACTCAAAGATCAAACACTGGTGCTATTTTTGTTTGTTCCCTTTCAAGAAGATTCTACACACACAGCCAAGCAAACGTTTCCACCGGAGACCTAAACTATACCATCTCTTTTCAGGGAGGGGACACTAAGGTGACTCTGAGAGCTGCTCAAGTTAATTGTCTTATGACTTGGTGAAGCTGTGAGGAAGCTCTTGTCCTGGAAGATGATGACCACTTAGTGTGTCAGCTCGTTTGGACCAGAGTGAGGAGAGTCCACTTGTCTAACCTCAGTTGAAGCTGCAGTCAAGCATTGGAATTTCTACCTAGGGGGAAAGTATATGAATTTTATGGGAGGGTAGCTTTAACCTATTCTGCTGATGTCTAGAATTAAATTTCCCTGTTTCTTTAACTGTCATGGGTAGAACTCAGTGACGTATATAATGGGTCAAGTTGATTATTAATTTTTCCAAACATCAGAAGTTAACAAGTTGCTCACAGTTTCACACATAAACTTTTTCAGTGCTTTTCAGAAATTTAGATACTCTAGGCTGGGGCTCTACTACATTCTTAACACCTCCACTTAGTACACATTGAAATATTTTCACCATGAAATTAATAGCCTTTTAGAATTCCAAAGCTGTATGTTGTTTAAAAGAAGCTCTTGTTTCATTATTATGCAGACAGAAAACTGAGAGAGTTAGTTTTCAATCCTGCAAGGTTGTTTTTTTAGTAACCCTATCAACATCACATTTCTCCAGTGCCAGCTTCTGGTTATGTTTTTTAATAATAAATTACTTTCTAATGACATGTTGAAAAAGAAGTAAGATCATTCGAGGAATCAGAATTGTGAAGTTGGAGTAGAGAAATTAACAAAATTTGTAATATTCAGGAAACATGTTACCCAGGAGTATCAAAGATAGGATGATGAGAAATGTAGGGAGGGAGACACAATCCAAAAGTTAGGGTGCCCTGGTGGAAGGGAAAAGAGATGGAAAAGAAAGCAATGCCCAGTTTACCAGTAGGATGGTAAATGTGAATCCCTTTGAGGCAAATAAGTAGGGAATGAAAAGAAATAAGGTGTCACATTGACCAAGCCTGAAAGAAACAGATTTAGATCTTATGCCTCCTCTGGGGTCTGACTTAAATACATTTGGTAGAAGGGCTAGACATATAGGTTCATACACACATCTATACATGCACAAATAACAGCAGTAACTAAAATAAAACTCACCTTCATGTCCCCCATACTTTGCAGGTAATTGATCTTTCGACTGAGTCACCATCTCAGGAAGGATTTGGTTTTAGTTCTGTCACTCTTGGCCTGCAGGAAACTCCCAGCTATGTTCTGATCTGGGTAGGCAGGAGATGGAATGTCTTTTTAAAACCAGCGGGAGGACACTACTCCACCCCTACCCCCAACAGTATCCCTGGGCTAGAAAGAAGATTCAGTCTCACAAATTAAAATTTTGTCCCGGAGTTCTGCAGCCAAATGGAGTATGGAGTTAACTTAAAGAAGAGCAGTTGCTAGACTCTGGACCTCATAGGATCATAAAACAATATTTCAGTTGCAAGTGTTCATTTGCTCCTTTGAATACAGGTGCAACTCACAAATGTCAGACCAGATTTCCATGCTGGACTTTTCTCTCCATAAAAATCAACCTTAGTGAGAGTGCATAATGCTGAAAGAGGGAGAAATTTTATGTTCACGTGAAAATTTATAGACAAATCAAACTAATCTAGGGTTATTACATAGTATATAATTAATTCTGAGTTTCTTTTTTTTTCACAAAACTTTGTCCACTGATTGAAGGCTTCCTGCTCTAAGACTACTCTTCTACAGATTCCTTTTTAGCAGTACTAGTGTATCTCACATTGCCTAGGTGGAAGCTCTACCACTTGTGCCATACACCAGTCCTCTTTTTTTTTTTTTGAGTTTTTAGTTTCTTTTTCAATAAGGTATCACATTAGCTTTTCTTGAGCCAGCCTCAAACTGCCATATTCCTACCTCTGCTTCTTGAGCATCTGGGACCATACATTGCAAACCTCGAATCTCTTGTTGAAACCTCCATAGTAGCTGAGATTAAAGGTGTGTACCACCACACCTGACCTCAACTTGATTTTCAGTTATCCTTTTATCTGTTGATCCTCTTTATCTGTTTGCCATGTTGGGCCTAATTTCTACCAGGAAAGTCTTCTCTGTATCTTTCTAATCCTGATAGAAGCCTGTAAGGATTGCCAGTGGGGCCTCCAGTACTCTTTCTCTGACCTAATACTCTGTCACCATTTGATCATCTATTCTTACTACAATGGCCTCCTTGCTGTTCCATGAATGTGCTTTGTTCTTACTCTTTCCTGTTCTTTGAAGAATCTTCCTCCAGATTTCACACAACTGTCTCCTTTTTTATTTATTTTCCAACTGACATTTTTCCAAGATAAGCTGTTAGAAGTTGTCACTCTCCTCTAATTCTTATACCAATCTAATTTCTTCTTAGTACTTACCATTTAATATATTCCATAATTAATTTAATGAAATAAGTTTTGTCTTCCCTCAATGAGAATGTAAACTCCTTAAATGTGGGAATTTGGGGCTGCTTTCTTCGCTGCTCTATATGTACAATGTCTTCATAGAGCACAACTGTACAAATTTTTTCTTACTAGTTATATAATTTAAAGTATTACTATGTTTTCCTGGTTACTGCTGAGGTTAGAACCTCCCTTCAGCTCTTGAATAGATGAGTCAATATTTACGTCTTTTTTTTTTATGTTTTTGTTGTTTATATCTGGATTTCGTTTGAATTTTGAGAGTTCTACGAAATCGTGTAAGGACTCCAAGCAACAGAATTCAAGTCTTTCCTTTCCTTTGAGACCAATCATAGTTGTGTGTGGGGGAGATCAGTATATAGGGCATCTAACATAAATGTTACATTGTCATATGTCACAAAAGTGTTTGCATTTGTTAATAGAATTGTATGTTTATCACACTGGGTATATTTGTTTGTTTATCAGTATTTTCTGTAGTATCTTTGGCACTATTTTAAGTTCAGTGAATTTTATAGTGCCTGATCTAATACTCAACTTAAAAATAGTCTCTTGTCTCATTTAAAAATTTTTTTAATTGTACAAAGTAAGGGATTTCATTATGACATTTCCATAAATGCATATAAAGTAACTTTGTCTACTCCCCCTTACCTTTCCTCCCTCTTCCTTCATCTACATCTCCAACAGTACTGCTTTACTTTAATGTTATTTTTATTCCCCTTAAATTCCACACATGAAAGAATACATGTTATACCTGTTTTGTGAGACTAGCTTATTTTATTCAACATTATGATCTCCAATTCCTTCCATTTTGTGGTAAATGGCCTAATTTTGTTTTCCTTATGGCTGAAACATGCTCCATTATATATATATATGTATATCACATATCGTTTTTTCTTTTTTTTCATTCAGAAATTTATTTATTTATTGTTTTTTTAAATGTGTGCAAAATGTATTTATTTATTTAATTTTTTGGTTTATTTATTCACATGTGCATACATTGTTTGGGTCATTTCTCCAGCCTGCCCCCCTCCCTCACCCTTGCCCCCTCTCCTCCTCAGTTTCAGGTAGGTCCCATTCTGCCCTTATCACTGATTTTGTTGAATAAAGGGCATATGCATAATAAGAAAGACAAAGTGTTTTTGCTAGTTGAGTTAAGGATAGCTATACAGAATGATTCCTACTATTGCTTTCAGGTACCCATGTGTTACAACCTATGTTGATTCAACTCTAACTGATCTTTACATTGGTTCCTGATCCCCTGATCATGATAACCTGTCATTTTAAGGTTTCTGTATTAGTTCCTCTGGAGTGGGGACATCAAACACTTTCATGTTTTGGGTTTTCTACCTATTCCTATACCTCCCGTATGTGCTCTCCCATTTCTTGTGATCCAAGTCAACAACATTGCTGCATTTCACCTAGATCTAAAGTTCGCATATAAGGGAGAACATACAATTTTTGGTCTTCTGAGCCTGGCTGACCTAGCTCAGAATGATCTCCAGTTCCATTTATTTACCTGCAAATGATAAGATTTCATTTTTCTTCATGGCTGAGTAAAATTCCATTGTGTACAAGTACCACATTTTCTTGATCTATTCATCAGTAGTGGGGCATCTTGGTTGTTCCCATAACTTGGCTATGGTGAATAGTGCTGCAATAAACATGGGTGTGCAGGTGCTTCTGGAGTAACCTGTGTTGCATTCCTTTGGGTATATCCCCAGGAGTGGGATTGCTGGATTATATGGCAGGTCTATGTTTAGATTTCTAAGAAGTCTCCAAATTTTTTCCAGAGTGGTTGCACCAGCTTGCATTCCCACCAGCAGTGTATGATTGTTCCTTTTTCCCCACATCCTCGCCAACACATGTTGTTGGTGGTGTTTTTGTTGATGGCTATTCTAACAGGGGTGAGGTGGAATCTTAGTGTGGTTTTGATTTGCATTTCCTTTATGACCAGAGATGGTGAGCATTTTTTCATGTGTTTTTTGGCTATTTGAATTTCTTCTTTTGAGAAAGTTCTGTTTAGTACAGTTGCCCATTTCTTTATTGGTTCATTGATTTTAGGAGAGTTTAGTTTTTTAAGTTTCCTGTATATTCTGGTTATCAGTCCCTTGTCTAATGTATACCTGGCAAATATTTTTTCCCACTCTGTCGGTGGTCTTTTCAGCTTAGAGACCATTTCTTTTGTTGTGCAGAAGCTTTTTAATTTTATGAAGTCCCATTTATTTATCCATTCTCTTAGTTGCTGGGCTGCTGGGGTTCTATTGAGGAAGTCTTTGTCTACACCTATTTGTTCCAGAGTGTTTCCTGCTCCTTCTTGTAGTAACTTCAGAGTTTCAGGTCTGATATTTAGGTCCTTGATCCATTTTGAATTGATAATAGTACAGGGTGATAGGCATGACTCTAGTTTCAGTTTCTTGCAGACGGGTAACCACTTTCCCCAGCAACATTTGTTGAAGAGGCTGTCTTTTCTCCATCATATATTTTTGATGCCTTTGTCAAAAATGAGGTGGGAATAGTTGTGTGGGTTCATATCTGTGTCCTCTCTTCTGTTCCATTGGTCTTCATGTCTGTTTTTGTGCCAGTACCATGCTTTTTTTATTGCTATTGCTTTGTAATATAGTTTGAAGTCAGGTATTGTTACACCTCCAGCATTGCTCTTTTTGCTGAGTATTGCCTTGGCTATTTGCGGTCTCTTGTGTTTCCAAATGAACTTTATAGTAGATTTTTCAATCTTGATGAAAGTCATTGGGATTTTGATGGGAATTGCATTAAACATGTAGATTGCTTTCAGTAGTATAGCCATTTTTACTGTGTTGATTCTACTGATCCATGAGCATGGGATATCTTTCCATCTTCTGTAGTTTTCCTTGATCCCTTTCTACAGGAGTTTTTAATTCTTCTTGTATAGGTCATTCACATCCTTTGTTAAATTTACTCCTAGGTATTTGATTTATTTTGAGGTTATTGTGAATGGAATTGTTTCCATGTGTTCCTTCTCAGTTTGTTCATTGTTGGTATATAGAAAAGCAAATGATTTTTGTAGGTTGATTTTATAGCCTGCCACCTTACTATAGCTGTTTATGGTGTCTAATAGTCTTTGGGTAGAGTTTTTTGGATCTTTAAGGTATAGGATCTTATCATCTGCAAATAAGGATATTTTGACAGTTTCTTTACCTATTTGTATTCCTGTTATTTCTTCTTCTTGCCTAATTGCTCTGGCTAGAAATTCCAGTACTATGTTGAATAGGAGTGGGGATAGTGGGTACCCTTGTCTCGTTCCTGATTTTAGGGGGAATGGTTTCAGTTTTACACTGGTAAGCATGATGTTGGTTGTAGGTTTGTCATATATAGCTTTTATAATGTTGAGGTACTTTCCTTCTATTCCTAGTTGTCTTAGAGCTTTTAATGAAGTGGATCTTGTTGAAGGCTTTTTCTGCATCTATTGAGATGATCAAGTTGTTTTTGTCTTTGCTTCTGTTAATATGGTTTATTACATTTATTGATTTTCATATGCTGAGCCACTCTTGCATCCCTGGAATGAAGCCAACTTGGTTGTGGTGAATGATCTTTCTGATTTGTTGTTGGATTCAGTTTGCCATTATTTTATTGAGGATTTTTGCATCAATGTTCTTTAGGAAAATTGGCCTGTAGTTCTCCTTTTTGGAGGTGTCTTTGTCTGGTTTTGGAATGTGAGTTATATTGGCTTCATATAATGATTTAGGCAGTGTTTCTTCCCGTTCTATTTTGTGAAACAGTTTAAGGAGAGTTGGTATTAGTTCTTCTTTAAATGTCTGATAGAATTCAGCAGTGAATCCGTCAGGTACTGGACTTTTGTTTTTTGGGAGGCTCTTGATGGCAGCTTCAATTTCTTTTTGTGTTATAGATCTATTCACGTGATTAATATCCTCTTGGTTCAGTTTTGGGTGGTTGTAAGTTTCTAGAAATCTGTCCATTTATACGAGATTTTCAAATTTATTAGAGTATACACTCTCAAAGTATTTCTGATGATTTCCTGTTTATTGTTATCTCTCCTTTGGAATTTCTGATTTTACTGATTTGTGTTTTTTCTCTCCTCATTTTAGTCAGGTTTACCAGGGTCTGTCATCCTTATTTATTTTTTTCAAAGAACCAGCTTTTTGTTTCATTGATTCTTTTATGTTTTTTTTGTTTGTTTGTTTCTATTTCATTGATTTCAGCCCTTATCTTAATTATTTCTTTCCTTTGCTTGTTTTGGGATTTGTTTGTTCTTGTTTTTCTAGGAGTTTCAGTTGTAGTGTTAGGTCACTGATTTGAGATCTTTCTGTCCTTTTAATATATGCATTCATGGCTATAAACTTTCCTCTTAGGACTGCTTTTGCTGTATCCCATAAGTTCCAGTAGTTATGTTTTCATTTTCATTAACTTCCAGGTACCTTTTAATTTCATCTTTTATTTTATCAGTGACCCATTCATCATTGTGTAATGTGTTGTTCAGCTTCCAATTGTTTGGGTGTTTTTTACTGCTGTTTTTGTTGTTGATTTCTAGTTTTAATGCATTGTGGTCAGACAGAATGCATGGGATTATTTCTATTTTCTTATATTTGCTGAGGCTTGCTTTGTGCCCTAAGATATGATCAATTTTGGAAAAGGTTCCATAGGCTGCTGAGAAGAATGTATATTGTGCAGAGTTGGATGAAATATTCTGTAGACATCAGCTAGGTCAATTTGATCTATGGTGTGATTTAGTTCTAGAATTTCTTTATTGATTTTTTGTTTGCATGACCTATCTATTGGTGATGGGGGGTATTAAAGTCTCCCACTACCACTCTGTTGGAGTTTATATATGTTTTTAGATCCTTCAGAGTATGTTTGATGAAATTGGGTGCATTGACGTTTGGCTCATATAGGTTGATAATTGTTATTTCCGTTTGGTGTATTTCCCCTTTTATTAGTATGGAGTGTCCTTCTTTATCTCATTTGATCAAAGTAGGTTTTAAATCTACTTTGTCTGAGATAAGTATTCCTACCCCTGCCTGTTTTCAGTGACCATTGGCTTGGTAAATCTTCTTCCAGCCTTTCACTCTCAGCCAGAGCTTATTTCTTTCCATAGTTCTTCAGTTTCTCCTTTAATTGCCATTTCACCTTCAAGTTCTGAGATTCTGTCTTCTGTTTGTTTTATTCTGCTGGAATACCCTTCCATTTTGTTTTGTATTTCTGTTTCATTCTTTTTTCTGAGGTTTTCCATATCATGGGTTACTTCCCTTTAATATTGTTGATTTTTGACCTTAATTTGTTTATCTCTCTGATTGTGGTGGTCTCTGTTTCAGTTTGGCATTTATTTAGGGCTTCTATGATTTCATTTATTTGTTTTTGTGTTTTCTCATATTCTTTATTTTTGTCCTCTTGGAATATTTTGAGTGCCTCTTGTACATTTTGGTTGACCATGTCTAGTAACATCTCTATGAAATTCTCATTAATTACTTGTAGGATTTCTTCTTTCAGTGTGTTCTCTTGGCTTCATTGGGTTCCTTGGTATAGTTTATCTTTGTTTTGTTGGAGTCTGGGTCTGGTTATCTGTTTTTTTCATTTCACTCTAAATGCTGTACTACTTTATTTTTGGGAGGGAATGGTTTCCTTCCCTTTTTCTTCTTCCCGTATTTCCACTAGGTAACATTTCTATCACTGGACTATGTGTAATATAGTATTAGCTGGGTAGCAATATTTAATACTAACAAAACCAAGAAAGAAGGATAAAAAAGAGAGAGAGATGGAAAGATAAAAGGAATATAGTAGTGAGGAAAAGAGAAAAAAATGGTGGAGATGGTGGATGATCAAACAATAAACCAGGCAGCAAATCCTTTAAAGAAGGGAAAAAATAAAAATTAAAATTAAGAAAAGAAAAGAAATGAAATCACCAGTTCTGGAGCAGTAGAATTGCAGTCTTAGTTGTTCTGATGCTAGTTCTTTAGCATCCAGACCTGTCTGTGTGTGTCTCTTAGTTAGGTTTGGAGCCTTCCTGTGGCAAGATGACAGTGGGTAGGGTCCCATGGGCCTTCAGGTGGCAGCCTTTAGCTGAGGTGAAGTAGCAGAACTTTGGAGTGGGCTTGGCGTGCCTGAAGGGTGAAGGCTGGAGGAGTGGAGATCCTGCATATCTATGGATCCCTGGCTTGATAGTATTAAGGGGTGTGGTCCAGCAGAATGGAGGTTGTGAGTGTGTGGGTCCCCAGCTTGGCAGGCCTTAGGGGCACAGGCTTGTGGAGTGACTACTGTGCAGGGCTGTTCAGGTCTTGGGGCATGGCCCAGCACAGCAGAGATCTTGCAGGGCTGTGCAGGCCTTGGGAGGTGTGGTTGGCAAAGCAGAGATCCTGCAGGGCTTGGGGGTGGGTCCCAGCAAAATGGAGCTCCTTCAGGGCTGTGCAGGCCTTGGGGGCATGGCCCAACCAAACAGAGATCATGTGTGTTTGTATCTCCAGCCTGGCAGGCCTTGGGGTATGGCCTGGCACAGCAGAGATCTTGCAGGGCTGTGCAGGCCTTGGGGGCATGGCCTGGTAGAGATCATAAATGTCTGTGGATGCCTGGCCTTAAGGGCTCATCCCATGGAGATCCTGTGGTTCTGAGGGGTGGGAGTTTAGGGTAGCCTAGCCCTGGAGGAGCAAAGGAGCAGGGCTGGAGGATCAGAGATCCCCCAGTGTATGGGGGATGGAGATCCTACAGTGTATGGAGCAGTGGCTCTAGGGGCTTATGGGGTGGGGCTTAGCCTGCAGTGCCTGCTATTATTTTAGTATATGGTGGCTGTGGAGAGGTCTCCCATGAGCTAGGGGTTCAGAGTGCTGATGTTTCAGCTCCCCCTGGTGTTTTACCTCGATCAAGCATGTCTCCAGCATCTTATCAAAGTCCCTGGATCACGGAGGTCAGAAGGTCTGTGGCTGTGTTCCAGTTGCCATCTTGGATTCTCTCCTGTTGATTATATCACATATTGTTTTCTTTGTTTATTCATCCATTAACAGGTAACTGGCTATTGTAAATAATTCCAAAATAAACATGGGTGTATAGGTATCTCTAGTGTATGACTGTGATTCCTTCAGGTATAGACCCAGGTATATAGCTGGATCATATGATAATTCCTTTTTTTCAATAGTGGGGTAGGGCTAAACTCAGAGTCTTGTGCTTGCAAGGCACTCTGCCAATCCTTTTGGCATGGGTTATTTTTGAGATAGGGTCTTGCTTTATGTCTGGGCTATCCTGGAATAGGATATTCTTATTTGTGCTTCCCCATATAGCTGGGATGATAGGTGCATGCCACTGAGTACAACCAATGGTTAAGTTGGGGTGTAGAAAACTTTTTGACAAGGCTGGCCTCAAACTATGATCCTTTTGCTCTCTTCTCCCAAGTACCTAGGATAACAGGCTTGAGACACCATACTCAGTCTTGTAGTTCCATACTTTGAAGGACTTCCATAATGATTTCCATAATAGCTTGGCTAATTTACATTCTAATTTACATTACATTCCTGTCAGCCGTGAATAAGGGTTCCTCCTCTCTATTGTTTTCTTTTTCTTTAAAATATTTATTTATTTATGAATGTATGTAGGTGAACCACTGAACCTGGATGCTTTCTCTTTCTTCTTTTTTTATTAGCATACATTAATTGTTGTCTGTTTCCTTGATTGTTGCTGTTGTGACTGGGATAAATGACTAATGGCTAAAGATGTTTGACATTTTCTCATGTATTTATTGGCATTTGTACAAGTACCATTGCCAAATTGTTATTTCTCCCTTCAATTTAACCACCAGAATATTTTTGAGATTCAGATTGTGTTTAATTTATATGCATATACATGTAACTAAATTTATGTCTTTTTATCCCATTAATTTGTCTATCATCAATTTGTTTCAGCAGACCAAATTAACAATTAAAGATGTTTGAAATTCTCTATAATTTTAATGATATTTTTGGATAAAATAGAAAATTTCATCTTAAATTTACATGAAATTTCAAAGAGAATTTAAGTAGGCAAAAACACCATTAAAGAGATTAAAAATGTTGGATCAGGGAAAACTTCTGGTTTCTAATGCTTAACACAAAATTATAGTGAACACACTAGTGTGGTACTAGCAGAGACAGATATATAAATCAATGGAAAAATTGAAATCTCAGATGTGTAAAGTCAGTTGACTTTCAACAAAGGTGTCAAAATCACATATAGGAAAAGACTTAAATGCTGCTCATAAAACTGAATACTCATATGAAAGAGAGAGGGAGTTTGCTTATGTTACACCATGTGTGAAAAATAATTAAAAATGTCATGCCTACCCCAACTTCATATAACATAACTCTGAAAGATGAAAAATAAGGAGAAGATTCTCTAATCTGCAAGAGAAAAGAAACAAATATTTCATAGTAGGGCCTCAATTGTTTTGACAGTAAACGTCTCAGTAGAAACTTTATAGGCCAGGAGAAAGTAGCAGGAGATTTTCAGTGTTGAATGGGAAATACAAAAACTACTGTCAGCTGAGAATACTCTTCCCAGCGAAGTTATCTTTTAGAAATGAAGGGGGTATAATACAGAAACTGAGAGAATATATCTCCAACAATCCTGTCTATAAAAAATGTTAACGGAAGCTCTTTAACCTTAAAGAAAGAGAAGTTAAAGATGGAAAGGCATAATACAGCTGTGAAGAGTAAGTATGCACACAAATTCAGAATGCTCTAATAATGTTAAGTATGGTGCATAAATAATTTTTATCTTTAGCATGAAGATTAAAAACAAAACAATTAAAATAATAATAGCTATGTTAAGAGATAGGCAGCACAGATAGATATAACATGAGATATCAAAAATTCAATAAGTGAGACATGGGTGAAAGTGAAGTTTTCTTTTTTTTTTTCATTTTTCTTTTATTATTCATATGTGCATACAAGGCTTGGGTCATTTCTCCCCCCTGCCCCCACCCCCTCCCTTACCACCCACTCCGCCCCCTCCCTCTCCCCCCCCAATACCCAGCAGAAACTATTTTGCCCTTATTTCTAATTTTGTTGTAAAGACAATATAAGCAATAATAGGAAGGAACAAGGGTTTTTGCTGGTTGAGATAAGGATAGCTATACAGGGCATTGACTCACATTGATTTCCTGTGCGTGGGTGTTACCTTCTAGGTTAATTCTTTTTGATCTAACCTTTTCTCTAGTTCCTGGTCCCCTTTTCCTATTGGCCTCAGTTGCTTTTAAGGTATCTGCTTTAGTTTCTCTGCGTTAAGGGCAACTAATGCTAGCTAGTTTTTTAGGTGTCTTACCTATCCTCACCCCTTCCTTGTGTGCTCTCGCTTTTATCATGTGCTCATAGTCCAATCCCCTTGTTGTATTTGCCCTTGATCTAATGTCCACATATGAGGGAGAACATACGATTTTTGGTCTTTTGGGCCAGGCTAACCTCACTCAGAATGATGTTCTCCAATTCCATCCATTTACCAGTGAATGATAACATTTCGTTCTTCTTCATGGCTGCATAAAATTCCATTGTGTATAGATACCACATTTTCTTAATCCATTTGTCAGTGGTGGGGCATCTTGGTTGTTTCTATAACTTGGCTATTGTGAATAGTGCTGCAATAAACATGGGTGTGCAGGTGCCTCTGGAGTAACCTGTGTCACAGTCTTTTGGGTATATCCCCAAGAGTGGTATTACTGGATCAAATGGTAGATCGATGTCTAGCTTTTTAAGTAGCCTCAAGCTCCTGAGTAGCTTGTTATAATCAAAAGATGTTTTTATAAGATAGATGATAACCAGAAGACAAACCAAAAATAAGCAAGAAATCAAACTGTACTATACAGTGACTCATCTAAACATAAAGAAAGACCATAAGAGGAGAAAGAAAGATGGAAAGTGCAAAAAAATCAGAAAATAAGTTATAACTGGCAGTCTAAGGCCAGCCCTGAGCAAAAAGTGTGAGATCCACTTTGAAAAATAACTTAACTCAAAAAGGACTGGAAACAAGGCTCAAGCGGTAGAGTACTTATCTAGCAAGCAAAAAGCCAAGTTCAAACTCCAATACTGCCAGAAAAAAAATCTAAATTTAAGATCTAAAACTACTAAAAAGAAATGGAAAAAAATCTTCATGTCTTTTGACTTAGTAATTATATCTTTAAAATCACACAAAAATGGAAAAATGAGACTTGTTGAAACTGTTCCAGGAATGGGGGTGTTGGTGGTAAAAAGTATGATGTAGGGGGTGAATTCAACCATGACATATTGTAAGAAGTTTTGTAAATGTCACAATGTACCCCAGTACAACAATAATATAGTAATAATAAAACTCTTAAAAAATAAAGTGACACAAAAAGCATAGGGAACAAAAGAAAATTAGATAAGGTGGATGTCATAGCAATTTAAACCTTCTTTATATCTAAACACTATCAAGGGAATAAAAGGACATCCACAGAATTGCACAGATGCCACTTTTGAATGATCATTGGGTCATCAAAGAAATAAGGGAGTAAACCAGAAAATTCCTAGAATCAAATAAGAATGAAAACACAACTCATCAGAACCTTTGGGACATTGAAAACACCATGCTAAAAGGAAAATTTATAGCTCTGAGCACCTACATAACCAAATCATAGAGAGCTTGAAGAAATAACCCATTGATACACTTCGAACTCAGGAAAACAAAGAGCTAGCCAAGCCAAAAATTGGTAGATGGAAAGAAATAATAAATATTGGGGCAGAAATTAATGGAATGGAGACTAAAAGAATGATAAAGATGATCAATGTAATAAAAAGTTGATGCTTTGAAAAGATAAACAAGATTGACTAACTCTTAGCCAAACTAACCTAATGAAAGAGGGAGAAGACCCAAATTAATAATATTTAAAGGGGACATCACAACAAATATCAGTGAACTTCAGAGTATGTTTAGGGAATACTCCGAAAACTTATAATAAACTGGAAAATCTAGAACAAATGGATACATTTCTAAAGCATATGACCTACCAAAATTGAATCAAGAAGATGTAAACCATTTAAACACATCTGTAGCAAGCAATGAGATTGACACAGTAGTAGATAGTCTCCCAACAATAAAAATACCAGGTAACAGACAGTTTCACTGCAGAATTCTACCAGACTTTAAAGAACAAGTAACAACTATGCTCCTCAAACTGATCCATAAAACAGAAAGGAAAAGAATGCACCCAAATTCATTCTATGAAGTTGATACTATGCTGATACCAAAACTGGGTAAGAACACAACGAAAAGAAGATAATAGACCAATTTCCATGATGAACATAGATTCAAAATTTCTCAATAAAATATTTGCAAACCAAATGCAACAAAACATTAAAAAGATCATAGCCCATGATCAAGTTAGTCTCATTCAAGGAATGCAACATATGCAAACCAATAAATTTAATACCAGCATATAAAGAGAATAGGTGAAAAGCACATGGCTATCTCAGTAGATGCCTGCAGATAATGCCTTTGACAAAATTTAGCATCCCTTCATGATAAAAGTCCTGAAGAGGACAGCAATAGAGGGACCATCCCTCAACATAATAAAGATAAACCCATGGCCAACATCATACTAACTGGTGACAAATTGTTAGAAACTTTTCCTAAAGTAAGGAACAAGACAAGGGTGTCCATTCTTTCCATTCTTAAAATATAGTTCTTGAATTATTAGACAGAGCAGTAAGTCAAGAGAAAGAAAGAACAGGGATAGAAATAAGAAAGAAATCAAATTCTACCTATTTACAGATAATCTGATGCTATACTTAAAAAGGCCCTCAAGACTGCATCAAAAAACTCTTAGCTCTAATAAACATCTTCAGAAAATCAGCAAGATATAAAATAAACATACAAAACCAGTAGCTCTTTTATATAGCAATAAAGAGCAGACTAAGAAGAAAATCAGGAAATGATTCTGATTCACAATGTCCTAAAATAACTTAGTAATAAACTTATTGTTAGAGGAGAAGTACTTCTATAATGAAAAGTATAAAACATTGAAGGAAGAAACTGAAGAAGACACTAGAAGATGAAAAGATCATTTATGTTCATGAATTGGCATAATTAACATTGTGAAAATGGTTATATTACTTAATGGAATCTAAAGTCAATGCAACCCCCATAAAAAATTCCAGTGTCGCTCTTCATGGAAATATAATAAACAATCTAGAATTCGTATAGAAGCATAAAAGACTTCAAATAGCCAAAATAATCATGAATCAAACCATCAATGCTGCAAGTATCATAATACCAGATTTCAAATCATACTACACAGCCCTAGTAACAAAAACAGCATGGAATTGGAACAAAAACAGACAAATAGACTAATGGAGTAGAATAGAAGACCCAGAAATATACCCTGTGGTTACAGTAATCTGATTTTTGACAAAGGTGTCAAAAACATACACTGTAGAAGAGACAGCTTCTTCAACGAATGGTGTTGGGAAAATGGATCTCCACACGTAGAAGACTAAAACTAGACTCTCATCTCACACTGTACAAAAATCAATTCAAAGTGAATCAGACTTCATGTAAGACCTGAAAATTTGAAAATACTACAGGGAAACACTTGAAAATCTAGGCACAGGCAGTGAATTTCTGAAAAGGACTCCAAATACTCAGGAAATAAGAATAAGAGTTCATAAATGGGATTGCATCAAATTAGAAAGCTTCTGCACTACAAAAGAAACAATTACCACAATGAAGAGACAATCTACAGAATGGGAAAAAATCTTTGCCCACTTTAATTTGGAGAAAGCCTTGATATCCAGAATATATAAAGAGCTCAGAAATTAAGCACAAAAGTGCACATCAGCTAGTTCTCAAAGAAGTACAAATATCCAATAACACACAAAGAAATGTTCAACATCCTTTGCCATTAAAGAAATGGAAATCAAAACATCGATGGGATCCCATCTCACCCAGTCAGAATGGCTGTCATCGTGAGTGTAAACAATAACAAATGGTAGCAAGAATGTAGGGAAAAACCAACTCTCACATACTATTGGAAATGTGAACAAGTAACATCATTATGGAAATCAGTATGGAGGTTCCTCAAAAACTAAAAAATGCTACTTACTACAACTGTCTCACTTTCCACTTTTGACCAGTTCTCCGTAACACCATCATTTAATGAATCAATCAAGGGACCAATTCATTCATTATGTGAGAACCCTCAGGATCTTCCTAAAAGCCCATCAACTAGTAACCAAGGTCCCTAGTACATAAGGGGATGGGGACATTTCATATTCAAACCATGATAGCTTACACTAGTAAAATTATGTCTCAAGTCTAAATGATTTTCCAAAAACACAATAACATCATTCATACATCAAACCTCTACCTGTTTGGGAAATGTGAATTCAAATTGCTAATGAGATTATTTAATACTTAAGCAACTTTCAGAATAATACTGAAATATACATATATTTTTGCAGTAATTTGTACAGACAGACCTAGAAAAAGTTTAACACTCTACAGATAAAACAACCTATATGTGGTATGTACATGTCCAATTCTTCAGGCTCCTTGCAAATTATTATCATATATGCTTACTTCCAATCATAGATAAAAATAAATTTTTTTAGCCATAAAGCCATAATAAACTAGGTTAGAAAATATCTCAAACAGCTTCTAACCTCTTTACCTCTGTTCCAAACCTAAAGGCTTCAAATACACAGATGATATAGACTTAGGTTGTGGGTTCAGGTCACAGCCAGTGCTCTGTTGTCCTTCCAGGTGCCTAAGGCACAGGTGATACTGTGGTATTCTCTTGAATATTTTCTTTTATTTTTGTAGTAAAAATGATAGTAAAGGTTATTAGGAAAGAAATTCAGTGTAACAGAATAAAAGTGGGGAGAAATGTTAAAAAGAGAAACATTTCCTGCCCTCATGCAGGAAATGGGGACTACAGACTCAAAATGGTGCCCCCCATCTCTTAGTCTTATACTAGACACCTGGGCAAATACACATGTCAGATAATGGCTGAGAGGGCTGTTATAACAGGGATTGGTCATCCTGGCCTACCCAGAACACAGAGACAATAGGTATGATTCAGAACTTCCCTCTGCCAGACATGATTATCTTCCACCTATCCAAGGAGTCTAGAAGCTTGTTAACATCTCAAAGAGAAAAGCAGAAGCTGTTCCTGTAACTTTTCATCTAAAAGGAGATGGGAGAGGGTTAGCTGCTCTGGCTTTTCAGTTTTTAATTCCTCATTCCAATGTCTGAGTCTGGCCCTTTAAATATTTATTAAAATAATATAATTTCCCTGTCTCCTCATCTGTCTATCCTGCCTCATTTTCCCCCCTAAACAACTTTGTTCCCTTTTTATCTTACAAGGAGTCCAGAGGGGTGACAGTCCAGTCTTCTAGAGTTTCTTCCTGTGGAGTATGGGCACTGGTCTTACCTAGAAAGGGAACCAAAGAGTTGTTCCCTAATTTAAATTTAGGAGGTAAGAAGGGGAATTAGTTGGCAGAAAATTTAGTTGACAGGCTGCCAGGATCAGGATCAGGATACATCATCAAATTATTCTTTTACTAAAAGAGAAATCATAGGGAAATTATGAAAACCATACTTTAAACCTTTAAGATCCAGGGTGCTTTTTGTTGCTTTTTAGTTTTACTTAGGTATTTATAATTGGGTCCTGTGATTTCTCATAAAGGGACTTTGCTATTACCCCAAAGCCAGGAATCCAAATCCTGTAGAACCCAACCATTTACAGATAAGTTGAGCTAATTATTAAATTTTTTAGCTGACCCTAATATTTAAAAGGCCCATTTTCTTAGGGGCAGGAGTTAGTTCCCCAGAGTTACAATGTGGCTAAAATAATTTACTCCTTTAATTGGGAGATTAAAATTGGCCTTTTGAAGAGAAGCCAGTACTCTGTGGGCCCCAAGAATTTAAGATCATCTACATAGTGTGATAAGGCTCCAGTTTGAAGAGTAACTTAAACCAAGTTTAGAATCTGGCATAGTACATTGAGCTATAGAAAACACAGTTTTATTAGTCTTCAACATTAGCTATAATGTTTTTACCCCTTGCAAAAATAAAACCAAAATAATAATTAATAATTGATGCATCATCATGGAATAGATTTAATTGCCAAGAATAAAACCTCTAATTAAATTGCCTATCCAAAATACCCACACATAAAGATGAACTTTTTAACCTCGGTTTTACTATGGAAGGGCTGACAGGAATGACTCCATTTTGTTGTTGGTTGAGATACAGGTTTTCATATAGTTTATGTTGGCTTGGAACTCGCTGTGTGGCCCAGGCTGGCCTTACCTCATGATCCACCTGTTTAAACCTCCCAACACTGAGATTACAGGAATGAGCCAACACACCCAGCATCACTTTATTTTTATTCTGGCAACTTTCTCCTTATTTCTGAACAGTTTCCTTTTGAGGATATCCATTGACCAACCATTCTGGTCTGGCTTTAATTGTCTCTCTTTGCTGGGATGAGATGCCCTGGGTGGTCTGAAGTGATCCCACATTGGTGGGGGATAAGTGTCAGAGGGTTGAGATCAGCACCAATAAAAGACCTTTTGCTGGCCAATTTAAGCAAACTGAGAGGTTTAGAAGTGGTTCCTAGGCTGGACTTATAGGGCATCCACTTTTAAGTAGGTTAAGTTTTATTTGCTCTGTAGGTAATGTGGTGGCATTAAAAAAAATGCTATTTAAGTTGTAATTCTGCAAAATGACAGAGAACAGTTAGAATCTGACAAGGAAAATATAAGATAAAACCAATGAAAACAAACATTTAAATAAACAAATGTTTGAGAGATAAGTACTTGCTAGAGTTGTTTTCCATGAGTTTGATTCTAAACACCTTAGAGAAGGCTCTAACTGCATATGACAAAAACATTTAGAACAGTCAATGAGAAGGTTTTTAAATGTTTAATAATTGATAAAATAATTTTTATTGTATATTACATTTTAGGGTTATTATGTTTGACAGCATTAATTAGTACCATTAAATTTTCCTCATTGCTTAAATAAAAAATGACTTGTATATCTTTTTAAATAAAATAATCCCTTTTAATTTTGTCTTTAGAGTAAATGAGTTTTAAATAAGTTACAAAATGCTTTTTACTACAGATGTACTTTATGAGTGACCAGTGTCCAATCCTTAATTAAATGGCTCTGCTTTTAAATTTAGAAAACATACTTAGAGAACGTAAGTACATTTAACATTTAAAGAGAGCAACAATTAGCATCACAGCCACACAGATGTCTTAATATATATATTGTATTACTATATATATATATATAAAATTAGATTTTGCCTTTTGAGTAAATTTAGACTCTTTGGCTAAGTAAGGTAATAGATGTGCAGCCCTAACAAAAATCAGAGCTTTTAGACCTCTTACAAGTTTAGGGAGACAGTGCCAGTGCCCCTCAAATTGATTTGTTTTCTGTTGAAAAATTGATGATCACTTTGTATTAAACTTTCGTAAGTGTAACTCTGGGCCATTCTGGATAGCACAAAGGGAAGTCTTGAAAAGATTGGACAGTAGTCTAGCAATAAAGAAAATGCCTTAATAATGGTAGAAAATCATACTTGGAATAAGCTTTTCTCCTAGGTGGTAGTCTAAAAGGGAGAAACCCAGTTGCACAGAGAGGAAGGGAAAATGAAGTCTGAAGTTCAGCAAAAGTAGGTTAGAGATCCAAGTGAGCACCCAGTAGGAAAAGGAAGCAGCTGGCACTTAGTAACTAGGTAGAGAAGGCAGAGGCAGTGTTAATGGCAATGGTGCAGTCTGTGATCACAGTATTTCCAAATTCTTTGTGTCTTACATGGAAGAATCCATAGCAGGACAAATGGGTGTAGCTGGAATTTATTAAAAGTTAGGGAAAGGAAATACAGGTAGAAACCAAGTAGCAGAGAGATCATGCTTTTCTTCTCCAGGTGCTTTTAAAACCTACACTAACCAATGGGAAAGGAAGAACAGATGATTCCCATCCAATAATAAATGAATGGGGATAGGCATGGATGGCCCCTGAGCCAGGTGAAGGCTGTTTGAGCCATCCCTGAGTCAGGCATAGGCAACCTACACAGACATACAATATTAAGTCATACATTTTCTCAGTCCAAACTTTCCCTAATTCTAGCCTGCCTCAAGTTCCCCCCTGAGAGACAAGATCCAAAAAAACCTTTTTAGGTTGCTGGGGAGCTGGAGTTCTCTTTTTCTTCTGAATCTGCTTCCACCTGACAAGGGGTAGCAGACCCTACCTATAAGAGGAAATTGTCTCGCCTTCTTCCTTCCCTTGGGGCTCATTTGGACACAAGGTATCTGAATTATTGTCCAGTACAATCAAGTTTCCTCTGGAGATCTGGGTTGCTCATGATGATCTTGTTTGTCAGCAGAGATCAATAGCCTTGTTGCCTCATGATTTGGTTCCTAAAGGCTTTTATCCCAGAAGAGATAAATTTGGTTTGTAAGGCATGATCTGAACATGAATAACTATAGGAGCATTAGAAACTATATAGCAGGAAGGATAAAGAATCTATATTTTTATTTGGAAAAGTGACAGAGTCTTATGGTTATTTTTTATAGGTGTCTATATCTGTAGCTATTTTTGACTCTTGGATGGCCCTTTGTTTGCACTGCCACTGTAGTGAGCAGTGAAGGACTGTTTTGGGGGTAATATCTATATTAGGGGCCAGGTGTACCAGAGGGCAGGTGTCAGTCCAATTAGAGGATAAACATCAATAGGAGTCAGTTCTATCTAGAAAGAAGACTCACAGTGTTTTTAAGCAGAAGTTAGATACCATTGAAAATAGATTACAAGAGAGAGTCTAAACAACTCTGAGTACTATTAGAAGGGCAGATCTGGAGCTAGTAGAAATTGTCATGTTGCCTTTGCTTAAACAGAGTCCTTGGTCGAAGACATGGTTTTGCCTCTTTCCAGAAGCCTGGGAAGCTTAAATATTAGACTACATGCAAAAGAGCCCCCTTTTAAAAATCTCCCAGCTTTGGTTACTTTTAGAGGTCTGGAATGATTGACTTTATCTTGATCTGGAGAAGTACCCTTATATGTGTAGTCCTTTTAAACTGTAGTCTTTTTAAACTGTTTCTCTGAATAGTTGCCTCTAAAGATTTTGCCAACCTGGTAGTTTTGTCCCTCAGAGCCAGGAGTTGCTTCTCCTGGAAAGTCAGATTTGTTCCAAGGAAGAGGGGGAGTAACACATCAAACAGATCAGAAGTCAGTGCCGATGTGACCTTTCTGGACAACTTAAGCAACAAAGAGATTTATAAAAAAAAATGGCTCCTAGGCTGGGCTTAATTAAATCTGTCTATCACATAGGGGATGTATTGACACCTTTAAATTGTTATAAAGTGTCAACAGACAATAATTAATAAGTTTTACAAGGAAAACACAAAACAACTCCAATACTTAAGAATATCTGTCCTGTTTGACAGATAAGCAATTGTCCGAGTCATTTTCCATGGGCTTGTCTATAAATGTCCTAGAACGATTAGAACTGTAATGATGAAACTTAAATAACCATTGTTAACATTTTAGTAATTAACAGTCTAATTAATTCTATTGTATACAGTATTACTAAACCTGTCTTATTACAATTGGTAACATTTGTGCAAACTTGTAAAAGAAGCTAAGACACCAGTCTGGTGCTGTCTTTTTATAACTCTATTTTGTAAATCTTATATACTTGAAGAACACAAAGATACCTAACATGAAGGAACCAGTAGCAACATCACAGTTTAAACCTTAAACATTGAATTTTGGTTAAGTAAAGTAACAGGTTAATGGTTGTCAGTACTGATAATATAGTACTGACAATTAAAAACTTTAAACTTTTCATTGGTTAGAGGAAGGCAGTGTCAATAATCCCAAAGAATCCCTGTTTTAATGCTCAATTGCATTTCTCATATATAAAACAATGTTTATCTAGCCAATGTTTATTTGACAAACGGATGTCAAGCCTAAATGGCAGAACTTTCAGCATTTGTCATAAAGAGAAGAAATATCAAAGATCTTATTAGATGAGAATGTACCTTAGATAAAAGAGTTAACAAAACCCTTTTATAGACATACATTACTAACTTAAATTTTGACCTCAGAAAATTTTCTAGGAAAACTTTAAACTATAGCCAAATCAACATAAACTTATAAGGTTTAAGACCTTAGTTTGTATCTCAAAACAACCCTTGTAAAAACCCAAATTTAAATAACACTGCTTTTAATAAAACTTTTAGCAACCATATTCCTTAATAGAATACTCAGGAAGAAAAGTAAATTAAGCTATTTTTTTTACAATAGCAATCTACAAGAACACATGGGTTAATGAACCTAATTATAAAAGAGTTAAATATAAATTACATTCACAACAGAATGAAACAGATTTTTGTCCAGAATTCTCTTTAGCCCTAGGAGAAGGATTATTAGGCCAGGTTGGGATCAGAACTTTTGATAAATTTTGAGACAATTTTGCACATTAACTTTATAGAAGTAGCTTAAGAATCATCCTAAAGACATTTACATGCACACACAGATGTTTTGACCCAGACATGCCAAAAAATGTCAATTTAACCACACATGTATGAACTCAAAAAAGTAATAATTCAGTGGCCACAATTGGTAAGAGACAGACCAAGACATATACAGACAGCACACAATGACACACAAAATAATCACATTAATTCAGAGTACAATGTTAAATTATGTTTTTATCATTATTTTTAGTAGGTTAGTCAGCTGGATTCTTATGTAGTTTATAACAGCTCTTTAACACAAATACTCTACTCTTTGTCCAATTCTTAACAGATTAATGCATTAAAATGCATTCATTTAGAGAGTTTTAACCACAAGTTAGCTATAACTTTCGTGGGGGATGACAAGGTGGCATCACCCATGAGTGCCCTAACTGTAGGGAGTGGCAGGATGGTGCTGAACATATGGCGGCTTCTTCATGGTGGCAGCATTTCCTGTGAGCACATGGTCTCTCCAAAAGGACTTTCAAATGGAACATAGAAACATTACATGCAACATACAGGTTCAAAATAAATCGTTTTTTTAGGCTAGCAAGATCAAAGCACTCCCACTACTTAAGGATACAGCCAAGTATTGAATATGTTGTTTTCCCCTATGCTGATTGGGGAGAGAGAGAGGGAAAAGGGAAAAAGGAAATTTGCCCTTTAAGAGAAAGAGAACTTTGAGGATCCATAAGGCATCCCTTCTTTAGATCCAGAAAGTCCGTCTCCAATACATGTCCTTTTGACCTGGTTCCATTGGATGTCTCTGGAGTGAGCAAGCAGCAGGGGCCCTTGGCTTCAAGTCAGCCATTCTCTAAAAGGCCACCTCTCCACCGCTGCATGAGGGCTCCTGAATGGAATGCTAACCCAATTATTGTCCTAACAAAGAGATCAAATAATCAAAGCAAACTAATTTGAACTCATGGCCTCACACTTGCTAGGCAGGCATTCTACCATTTGAGCTACTTTGCCAGTCCTTGTTAGCTTCCCTAAAGAAAGGAGACTTAGCAACTATCTTTAGAATCTGGTATCTGCCTCCATCAACCCCATCAGCAATGGGTGCTAGCAGCTAACTGGCAGGCCCAGGGCATGTATCCTTGGGACAGAGGAATGGGACCTCAGGGTGAGCATTTACATGACCCCTGCAGGCGGTGGGGACAAGAAAAGCACAAGTGATAGTCGGGCAGGGTGCCCAGGGCAGATAGAGGCATGGCTGGTAGATGGGCAAGGGCACTGGACAGGGGAGGAAGAGAAGGAAGGGTGGTGACATATGGCAGCTGCAGGAAAGAGGGGTCCAGCCTCACACCTAGGGCCATGACCTCCAGAGCTGGCACCTAGGGCAGTGGCTTACACCACCCTCCCTGCCCAGGCCAGATTGGTGGTGGTGGCTCTCCATCCCTATTCCCCCGCCTCTAACTGGGTGGAGGCGGGCTCCCAGGCCAGCATTGAGAGTTGGATCCAGAGATCTGAGGCCCAGGCATGTGGAGGCTCGAATCTCTCACCTGTGCCTGGCATTTATAAGCTCCAGCGTGCATGCATCCCTGGTCCCTCCAGAGGCAGTTTAAGGCCTGGGTCTGGTTTGGTCTGGTGGGGCGTACACCTCATTCACACTCCAGGATCCTGCTGGTGGCCTGTAGTACAGGACAGGTTAGGAGGTGGAGGATGAGCGAAGAGAGGCCCAACTAGAGTGCCCAGGGCAATGGCCACCATGGCTGGCATTGCCCATGGGCCTGGGGTGGTTCACCCTGTCCTGGCCACGCAGTTCCCTGGGCCTGGAGGTCAAAAAGGGAGGAGGGAGAAGGAAAAAGGGAGAAAGGAGAGGAGGGAAGGGAAAAGAGAGAAGATCATCTTGGTTTTAAGATGTCCTTCCCCTGGATTGTGAGCTCCAGGGTGCTACTCTGCAAGCAGCCTCAGGGCTATGCCAGATCCCAATGCAGTGTTAGATGCTATGCATCATGCAGATGGACACTGCTGGGTCCCACTGGGACCTGTGGTCTTGGTGCCTCCCAGCTGCATTTCCTGAGGGCAGAGATCAGTCCGTTGCCTTGGCTGTGGTTTCAGAGAGACAGAGGCTGAAGGAACAAAAGAAAAGAGAGTAGAAATGACCCTTTAACATACAGGGTCTGGGGCTCACTTTTTCTCCCAGGTTGGCTTCACCATGGTAACAGCAACGGTGCAGCCTGTGATCAGAATATTTCCAAAGTCTTTGTGTCCGCATGGAAGAATCCATAACAGGACACGTGGGTGTAACTAGAGTTTATTAAAAGTTAGGGAAGTGCACATGATAAAAGCGAGAGCACACAAGGGAGGGGTGAGGATAGGTAAGACACCTAAAAAACTAGCTAGCATTTGTTGCCCTTAATGCAGAGAAACTAAAGCAGATACCTTAAAAGCAACTGAGGCCAATAGGAAAAGGGGACCAGGAACTAGAGAAAAGGTTAGATCAAAAAGAATTAACCTAGAAGGTAACACCCACACACAGGAAATCAATGTGAGTCAATGCCCTGTATAGCTATCCTTATCTCAACCAGCAAAAACCCTTGTTCCTTCCTATTATTGCTTATACTCTCTCTACAACAAAATTAGAAATAAGGGCAAAATAGTTTCTGCTGGGTATTGAGGGGGTAGGGGGGAGAGGGAGGGGGCAGAGTGGGTTGTAAGGGAGGGGGTGGGGGCAGGGGGGAGAAATGACCCAAGCCTTGTATGTACATATGAATAAAATAATAATAATAATAATAATAATAAAAGTTAGGGAAGCGAAATACAGGTGGAAGCCAGGAAGCAGAGAAAGCGTGCTTCTCTTCTCCAAGTTCTTTAAAAGCCTACACTAACCAATTGGAGGAGAAGAACCAGGTGATTCCTATCCAATAATCAATGAGTGGGGAGGTGGCCCCCAAGATAGGTGAGGGTGGTAGGAGCCATCCCTGAGCCAGGTGTGGGCAACCTACATACACATAAAATGTTAAGTCTTACATTTTCTATGAGTCTGAACTTTCCCTCGCCTGCCTCAGCAGCACTGAGAGAATGGACATGTCCTAAACCTGGAGAGAGAGACAGGGAGGATGGTTCTTACTTCTTGAAGAAAGAGGTAAAATCTAGTATCTGAGTCCTAGTGCCAAGTATGTTACCAGAAAATTGGTGTCGATAATTACCTCAGTTCTTGTGTTTGTCAGGGAAAGAATTCAAGCAAGATGCAAAAGATGTAGCAAAAATAATAGTAAGGTTTATTAGGAAAGAAATTTAGTGTAACAGAATAAAAGTGGGGAAAAATGGAATAAAGAAACATTTTCTTCTCCCATGAAGGAAATGATACCAATGTCCTTAACACTTTTCAGTATAGGCTTTTGTGCTGTCTAGCAAAGCTTATAACTGGAGTGGCCAAAAAAACCCAACAAACCAAACAAAAAAAGACCCAAAACTGCATGGAGATAGAGCCATATGAGATTCCAAAGACAGAAACACTAAATACCAGTGTGATGGGGGAGAGGTCACAGCTTCATTTTCAGAGATTTAAAAAATTTACTTAGCTGTATCTTTCAAGCTTACTTCCCATAGTGCCTAAAAACAACAGAAGAAAGCATAAAATGGGAATTATGCCAACTTAAAAAAATCATACAGTGAGGGTTATTGTGATGTTTCCATACAGAAATACAATGTATTTTAATCATATTCACCCCCTTCAACCCTCTCGTTTTTGCCACCTCTCACACCCACATCAACAGTTTCCCTGCTACATTTATGTTTTCTTAAGGTGTACATTACACATATGAGACAAAATGTGTGATATTTGTCTTTCTTTTTTTTCTTGTTTTGTATTTTTTTATTGTTGTGCTGGGGGTACATTGTGGCATTTACAAAAGTTCTTATAATATATCAAATATATCAGAATTGAATTCACCCCCTCCATCATTTCTCCTTTATCTTCTCTTCCCCATTCCTGGCATAGTTTCAACAGGTCTAGTTTTTCAATTTACATACATGTTTATACAGTATTTGCACCATATTCACCCTCCTATACCCATTCCCCCACATCCTCCCCCCTCCCACTGGTACCAATCTCCTGGACAGGACCTGTTCTACCCTCATCTTCCCCAGTTTTGTAAAAAGAAATGTCATCTTTGTTTATTTAAGATAGCTGTACAGGAGGTTTGCTTGTGACATTTCCATGTATATGTGTATTATAATCCGAATTGATTCATCTTCTCTATTTTTATCCTTTGTACCGAATCCCTTCTTATGGTTCTATACTCATTCTTAACTTCCTTCTTTTACCCTCCCTTTCTTGTGCAACCTCCCCTTAGCAAAAAACCTGACCTGCTTTTCTAATATTGTATTTATTTGTATTAGGTCTATATTCCACATATGGCCTTTGGCTTTCTGAACCTGACTAACTTCTCTTAAGATGATATTCTCCAGTTCCATCCATTTACCTGCAAATGACAAAATTTCATTCTTTATGGATGAATAAGATTCCATTATATATACATATCACATTTTGCTAATGCATTCATCAGTAGTGGGGTATTTTGGCTGTTTCCATAGCTTAGCTATTGTGAATAGTGCTGAAATAAACAAGGGGTTTGCAGATGCCTTTATTGTAATCTGACTTACATTCCTTCTGGAATAGCCCAAGGATTGGTATAGCTGGATCATATGGCACTTCTAGTTTCAGTTTTTGAAGAGTCTCTGTACAGTTTTCCATAGTGATTGTATTAATTTGCATTCCCGCATGCAGTGTTTGAAGGTTGCTTTTTCCCCACCTCTTCACCAACATTTGTTGTTGTGTCTGTTCTTAATGGTAGCTATTCTAATAGGATTGAGGTAGAATCTTAATGTGGTTTTGATTTGCATTTCCTTTATGGTCAAGGAGTTGAGAATTTCTTCATGTGGTTTTTAGCCATTTGGACTTCTTCCTTTGAAAAAGCTCTGTTCAGTTCATTTGCCCATTTCTTTATTGGGTCATTGATTTTTGGGGAGTTTAGTTTTTTGGGTTTCTTATATGTTCTGATTATCAATCCCTTGTCAGATGTACACCTGGCATTCTGTGGGCAGTATCTTCAAATTAGAGACCATTTCTTTTGTTGTGCAAAACCTCTTTAATTTCATTTTAATTCCGCTTGTCAATCCTTTCTTTTAGTTGCTGAGCTATTTGAGTTCTATTGGGGAAGTCATTGCCTATGCCTATTACTTTCTCCAGTGTATTTCCTGCTCTTTCCTGCACTAGCTTCAAAATTTCAGGTCTTATAGTAAGGTCTTTAATCCACTTTGACTTGGTACTTATACAGGGTATAAAACATGTATCTAGTTTCAGTTTTCTGTATGCAGATATCCAGTTTTTCTAGCAATATTTGTTGAAGAGGTGACTTTGTCAAAAATCAGGTGGGCTTAGCTGTATGAATTCACTTGTGGGTCTACAATTCTGTTCCATTGGTCTCTTTTTGTGCCAGTACCATGCTGTTTTTATTGCTATGTCTCTGTAGTATATTTTGTAGTTGAGTATTGTGGTACCTCCAGTGTTTCTCTTTTTCCTCAGTATTGCCTCAGCTATTCAGTATTTTGTGCTTCCAAATGTATTTTAGGGTCCAATTTTCAATCTCTGTGATAAATGTCATTGGGATTTTGATGGCGATTGCATCAAACTTTTAGATTGCTTTTGGTAATAGAGCCATTTTCACAATATTGATTTTGCCAGTTCATGAGCATGGGAGATCTTTCAATCTTCTGTACTCTTGAATTTCTTTCTTTCACTTCCTTTGTTAGTTTATTCCTAGGTATTTTTTAGGGTATTGTAAATGGAATTGTTTTCCTATTTTCTTTCTTGGTTTGTTCATTATTGGTATATAAAAAGTCTACTAATTTTTGTAAATTGATTTTTCATTCTGCTAAAGCTGTTTATGATATCTAGGAGATTTTTGGTGAAGTTTTTTGGGTTTTTTAGGTATAAGAACATTCTTCTGCAAATAGGGATAGTTTGACTTTTTCCTTTCTTATTTGAATTCCTTTTATTTCTTCTTCCTATCTTATTGCTCTGGCTAGGAATTATAAGACTATTGAATAAGAGGTAAAGAGTGAACACCCTTGTCTTGTTCCTGACTTTAGAGGAAATGGTTTCAGTTTTTCACCCTTTTTTCTGATGTTGGCTGTAGGTTTGTCATATTTCTCTGACTTCTTTTATTACCCATGTTTCTATTTTGTGCTTTGCTCACATGTATTGTTGATTAGTTAGTTGGGGGTGGGGAGGGGGTTGATCACCTGTTAGCTTTCCCTTGACTTCATTTCTGTGCTCTCACTAGCTTAGTTTTAGCTAGGTTGTTGTAATATTTCTGTTCACTGACTAGAAGGTATTACTTAGCAATAACAGATTCACAGATTCAATGCTAAACCATTTATTTACATAATATATAAACCCCTTGGCAGTATTATCTGTAAACAGCAGGTATTGGGGAAATAACAGTTGTTTGCATAGATATTGATACTTAAGTAATTAAAATGCTGACACTAGAAGATGAGGGGAGGGGAGAAGAAGTGTGAGGTGTGGGGCTAGGGGGTAATAAGGCCCTAATGTGTGTAAAGATGTAGTTCAGTCATTGTGGGTAAGGGTGCTAAGACAGATGGGGGTAATGTGTAAAGTTGGTATAATAGACTACTTGGTGAGGGGTTAGTGTGGAGGTGGTAGAGACAGAGGAGGGAGAGGGGGAGGTGAGGAAGGTAAGGAAAAGGAAGAAAGAGAGAAATGAGCAGAAAGGAAGAGAAAGGAAAGTAGAACAAGAGAGTGCTAAGAAAATTGAAATTTGAACAGAATGGGAAAAGGAGATATGTAACACTAAATTTTAAAGAAAGGAAAAAGAAAAAAAATTTTTTTGTTCATTTATTCACATGTGCATACATTGTTTGGGTCATTTCTCCAGCCTGCCCCCCTCTCCCATAGGTCCCTCCCCCAAATCCAGGTGGGTCCTGTTCTGCCCTTATCGCTAATATTGTTGAAGAAAAGATATATGCAAAATAAGGAAGACAAAGCGTTTTTACTAGTTGAGTTAAGGCTAGCTACACAGAGAGATTCCTACTATTGCTTTCGTGTACCCATGTGTTATGACCCATGTTGATTCAACTCTAATTTATCTTTACATTTGTTCCTGATCCCCTTCTCATGTTGACTTCTGTCGTTTTAAGGTTTCTGGTATTAGTTCTCCTGGAGTGGGGTCATCAAACGCTTTCATGTTTTGGTTTTTCTACCTATTCCTATATCTCCTGTATGTGCTCTCCCCTTGTCATGTGACCCAAGTCCAACCATGTTGCTGCATTTGCCCTAGATCCAAAGTCCGCATATAAGGGAGAACATATGATTTTTGGTCTTCTGAGCCTGGTTGACCTCACTCAGAATGATGTTCTCCAGTTCCATCCATTTACCTGAAAATGATAAGATTTCATTCTTCTTCATGGCTGAGTAAAATTCCATTGTGTACAAGTACCACATTTTCATGATTTCCATAACTTGGCTATTGTGCATAGTGCTGAAATAAACATGGGTGTGCAGGTGCCTTTGGAGTAAGCTGTGTTGCATTCCTTTGGGTATATCCCCAGGAGTGGGATTGCTGGATCATATGGCAGGTCTATGCTTAGATTTTTAAGAAGTCTCCAAATTTTTTTCCAGAGTGGTTGCACCAGCTTGCATTCTGACCAGCAGTGGAATAGGGTCCTTATTTCATCTTCGCTATCACGTGCTGTTGGTGGTGTTTTTGGTGATGGCTATTCTAACAGGGATAAGGTGGAATCTTAGTGTGGTTTTGATTTGCATTTCCTTTATAGCCAGATGATGAGCAGTTTTTCATGTGCTTTTTTGCCATTTGAATTTCTTCTTTTGAGAAAGTTCTGTTTAGTACAGTTGCCCATTTCTTTATTGGTTCATTGATTTTGGGAGAGTTTAGTTTCTTAAGTTCCCTATATATTCTGGTTATCAGTCCCTTGTATGTTGTATACCTGGCAAATATTTTCTCTCAGTCTGTCAGTGGTCTTTTCATTTTAGAGACCATTTCTTTTGTTGTGCAGAAGCTTTTTAATTTTATGAAGTCCCATTTATTCATCCCTTTTCTTAATTGCTGGGCTGCTGGAGTTCTATTGAGGAAGTCTTTGCCTACACCTATTTGTTCCAGAGTGTTTCCTGCTCCTTCTTGTAGTAACTTCAGAGTTTCAGGTCTGATATTTAGGTCCTTGATCCATTTTGAGTTGATACTAGTACAGGGTGATAGGCATGACTCTAGTTTCAGTTTCTTGCAGACAGGTAACCACTTTTCCCAGCAACATTTGTTGAAGAGGCTGTCTTTTCTCCATTGTATGTTTTTTACACCTTTTTCAAAAATGACGTGGGTATAGTTGTGTGGATTCATATCCGGGTCCTCTCTTCTGTTCCACTGGTCTTCATGTCTGTTTTTGTGCCAGTACCATGCTGTTTTTATTGCTATTGCTTTGTAATATAGTTTGAAGTCAGGTATTGTGACACCTCCAGCATTGCTCTTTTTGCTGAGTATTGCCTTGGCTATTCATGGTCTCTTGTGTTTCCAAATGAACTTTATGGTAGATTTTTCAATCTTAGTGATGAAAGTCATTGGGATTTTGATGGGAATTGCATTAAACATACAGATGCTTTCGGTTGTATAATCATTTTTACTATGTTGACTCTACTGATCCATGAGCATGGGAGATCTTTCCATCTTCTGTAGTCTTCCCTGACCTCTTTCTTTGGGAGTTTGTAATTCTTCTTGTATAGGTCATTCACATCCTTTGTTAAATTTACTCCTAAGTATTTGATTTATTTTGAGGCTATTTTGAATGGAATTGTTTCCATATATTCCTTCTCAGTTTGTTTATTGTTGGTGTATAGAAAAGCTAATGACTTTTGTAAGTTGATTTTGTATCCTGCCACCTTACTGTAGCTGTTTATGGTGTTTAAGAGTTTTTGGGTAGAGTTTTTTGGGTCTTTAAGGTATAGGATCTTATCATCTACAATAAGGATATTTTGACAGTTTCTTTACCTATTTGTATTCCTTTTATTTCTTCTTCTTGCCTAATTGCTCTGGCTAGAAATTCCAGTACTATGTTGAATAGGAGTGGGGATAGTGGGTACCCTTGTCTCATTCTTGATTTTAGGGGGAATGGTTTCAGGTTTTCACCGTTAAGTATGATGTTGGCTGATGGTTTGTCATATATAGCCTTAACAATGTTAAGATACATTCCTTCTATTCCTAGTTGTCTTAGAGCTTTTAATGAAGTGGTGTTGGATCTTGTCAAAGGCTTTTTTGGCATCTATTGAGATGATCGAGTGGTTTTTGTCTTTGCTTCTATTAATGTGCTCTGTTACATTTATAGATTTGCATATGTTGAACCACCCCTGCATCCCTGGGATAAAGCCAACTTGGTCATGGTGTATGATCTTTCTGATGTGTTGTTGGATTGAGTTTGCCATGATTTTGTTGAGGATTTTTTGCATCAATATTCATTAAGGAAATTGGCCTGTAGTTCTCCTTTTTGGAGGTGTCTTTGTCTGGTTTTTAGATGAGAGTAATATTGGCATCATATAATGAGTTAGGCAGTGTTCCTTCCCTTTCTATTTCATGGAACAGTTTAAGGAGAATTGGTATTAGTTCTTTAAATGTCTGATAGAATTCAGTAGTGAATCCATCAGGTCCTGGACTTTTCTTTTTTGGGAGGCTCTTGATGGCAGCTTCAATTTCTTTTTGTGTTATAGATCTATTAAGGTGATTAATATCCTTTTGGTTCAGTTTTGGGTGGTTGTAAGTTTCTAGAAATCTGTCCATTTCTTCAAAATTTTGAAATTTATTAGAGTATAAGCTCTTAAAGTATTCTCTGATGATTTCCTGGATTTCCATGGTGTTTGTTGTTATGTCCCCTTTTGGATTTCTGATTTTATTGATTTGGGTTTTTGCTCTCTTCATTTTAGTCAGGTTTGCCAGGGGTCTGTCAATCTTATTTATTTTTTCAAAAAACCAGGTTTTTGTTTCATTGACTCTTTGTATTTTTTTTTGTTTCTATGTCATTGATTTCAGCCATTATTTTAATTATTTCTTTTCTTCTGCTTGTTTTGGGATTTACTTGTTCTTGTTTTTCTAGGAGTTTGAGCTATAGTGTTAGGTCATTGATTTGAGATCCTTCTGTCTTTTTAATATATGCACTCATGGCTATAAACTTTCCTCTTTGCCTTTGCTGTGTCCCATAGGTTCTGGTAGGTCATGTTTTCATTTTCACTAACTTCCAGGAATCTTTTAATTTCATCTTTTATTTCATCAGTGACCCATTTGTCATTGGGCAGTGTGCTGTTCAGCTTCCAATTGTTTGCATGATTTTTGCTGCTGTTTTTGTTGTTGCTTTCTAGTTTTAATGCATTGTGGTCAGACAGAGTGCATGGTTTTATTTCTATTTTATTATATTTGTTGAGGCTTGCTTTGTGCCCTAAGAAATGATTAATTTTGGAGAAGGATCCATGGGCTGCTGAGAAGAATGTATATTGTGCAGAAGTTGAATGAAATATTCTGTAGACATCAGCTAGGTCAATTTGATCTATGGTGTGATTTAGTTCTAGGATTTCTTTATTAATTTTTTGTTTGAATGACCTATCTATTGGTGATAGGGGGTATTAAGGTCTCACACTACCACTGTGTTGGAGTTTATATCTGTTTTTAGGTCCTTCAGAGTATGATTGATGCAACTGGGTGCATTGATGTTGGGTCCATATAGGTTGATAATTGTTATTTCTTTTTGGTGTATTTTTCCTTTTATTAGTATGGAGTGTCATTCTTTATCTCATTTGATCAATGATTAGGGCCAAGTGTATTATCTGATTTCTATTTGTCCCATTTACACTTTGTTTCCTATCTTCACCTTTATTGTGATTAACTGAATATTTTAAAATTCATTTTATCACTTTTTCTTGGCAGTACCTGGGGTTGAACTCAGGGCTTCATGCTTGCAATGCAGGTGCTCTACCACTACTCTGCCAGACCTTCTTGCATTGGTTATTTTTAAGATAGTTTCTCACATAAAGTGAGTCCAGAACAATCTGGACTATCATATCTCTATTTTTGCTTTCCCATGTAGCTGGTATGACAAGTGCATGCCACTATGCACAGCCGTTGGTTAAGATGGAGTCTCAGGCTTCGAACCATGATCTTTCAATCTCTGCCAAGTAGCTAGGATTAGAGGCTTGAGCCATGGTGCCTGGCTCAATATTTTTCACTTTTTCTTCATTAAATTTCATTTTTCTTCTCTTAGTGGTTGCTTGAAGGTTTATAGTATTCACATATTTATTACAAGTTATATTTTGCCACTTGATATCTAGCGTGAGACATTGACAACAGTATAAAGTCATCATCCAGTGGTATCTGTGGAGAATTGATTCCAGAACCCTCTATGAATACCAACCTGTTTGGATACTCATTTCCCTTATTTAAAATGCAGTATTTGCCTACAACCTATGTAACCCTCAATGATACATTAAATTACCTCCAGATTATTTATAATACCTAATATAATATAAATGCTATGTAAATAGTTATAATACTATGTTAAAGGAATAATGGCAAGAACAATGTAGTGTTCAGTACAAACATAATTTTTTCAGCTATTTTCAATCCGTAGTTGATTGAATCAGCAGACGCAGGCCACAGGTGTGGAGGGCTACTAGTTCCACGTCTCCCTCCCTGACCTGGTCTTTGTGCGATGATTGCTATACAGTCAAATTTATTCTATGTTATAAATTCCAATTTCATTATTATTTTTAAAGAGTTACTTATCTTTTTGAAGTGTTATACAATAAGAATAAACATTCTATAATTTCATTCTTTTGTGTAGATAGTGATTTCTATTGTTTTTCATTTTGTTTGTGCTGACAGGACTGATTTTAGCATTTTTGCTAGTGAGTGTGCTGATGAGAAATGTTTTCTACTTTTCTATAA
Organism: Castor canadensis; assembly: GCF_047511655.1. Taxonomy (NCBI): domain Eukaryota; kingdom Metazoa; phylum Chordata; class Mammalia; order Rodentia; family Castoridae; genus Castor; species Castor canadensis. The sequence goes on along the minus strand of NC_133393.1, from coordinate 23,321,439 downwards.
ATGAAAATGTCTTTAGTTCATCTTTGTTTTTGAAAAATATTTTCTCTGGATATTAAACTTTATTTTGACAATGTAGCTTTATGTGTACATGATCTCAGTATAGATAACTTCTATGTTTATGTCTTTAAGTTTACTATTCATTTTCTTTTGCAATGACTAATTTGCTTTTTACTTGTGATAATATGAAATCTGTATTTGGTCTTGGTCTCATTTTCTGTGATAAAACTCCCAAAACCCTAGCATTTTCTAAAAGTCAGTGTTTTTATATGCTAATGAGTTAATTAATGATTAGCAGACTTTAAGCATCCTTAGGTTAGGGAGCTGGTTACCAGAAAAACCAAGGCAGGATTAGAGGATTGAGACATTCAGTTCCACCCCCAAATTTAAGAGCGTGGAAAGGTGCTTAGGTTTTCTTGGTCACTAACAATATTTAACCAATCATGCCTAGATAATGAAGCTTTCATAAAACTCAAAATGACTGGGTCCAGAGAGTTTCCAGATAGTTGAATACCTGGAGGTGCCTCAAGAGTGGCATGGCTGGAGAGAGCATGGAAACTCCATGTAACCCCATACCTCACCCTGTCCATCTCTTCTGTATCTTTTATAATATCCTTTATAATTGACTAGTATACACAAAAGTTTCCCAAGTGAGTTTTGTGAGCCACTCAAGGAAATTAATTGAACTTGAGAAGAGGTTCATGAGAACCCACATTTGTGACCAGTCATTCAGAAGCAAAGGCAATATAACCTGTGCCTGCAATTGGCAACTGAAGTGGAGGAGGCAGTCCTGTGGAGCTGAGCCCTCACCTGTGATCTGATGCTGTCTCTGGATAGGCAGTGTCAGAATTAAATTCAGCTTGTGTCCACTGCAGAATCACTTGCCAGCTTGGTGTGTGGAGAAACAACCTACCATCTTGTGTACTAATTGTTGAATGAGAAAATAGGAAAAGCACTTGTTTGTTTTTTCTTATTTTCTCAGACCTAGCTGATGTAATTTGAATCTCATGAATTATAGTTTTCATCTCTAGATATATAATTGGGGTCATTTTTCTGAATTCATATTTCCTTTTGATCATCTTAAATATAGTTATAACTTCTGCTTTAATGCCCATCTATTATGAGCTATTTTTCTGCTATGTTGTGTGATCAATTTTGATCAAATGTCAATCATTATACTTTTGCTGCATTCAGCTTTGTTCTGAAAGATATTTAGAGCAACTTATGCCTGTGGGTCTTGCTTTGAATATTTGTTCATTGGAACTGAATCAGTTTTGAGTCTAGTGCTAATTATCTCCTTCTACCAAAAATAGATTAGTTTGACTACCCAAATCCCTTATGTCTGAATACCCAATGTCCAATGAGTTTACAAAGTTTTCTGATCTTAATGATAGCAGTGAGTATTTTCACTTATGGTTTCATTTCAATATAATGGATAGTATTGATTAGAGTAGGAAGAAATGAACCTTTCATTCCCTCTGCTGGTGACATACTTAGAATTCCAAAGAATATACAGCAATCTTTTTTTATTACTATCTTGGGCAAAGGAATAAAATCTCCCTCTCTTTGTCTTATAAAACGAATGCCTCAATATGTTCTCATTTCATTCTTGCTTCCCTAAATATCCATCATGTTTGTTGGATTGTGATTGATATTTATTCTTCCCTTAAATTATCTTTACATCGAATATATAGCTTACATTGTTTTAAAATTAGTGTTTGTTTCTCTATCAACATTTTAAATTATCACTTTTTGTAATTTTAATTCAGATTTGCTGTTTTGCTGTTGAGAATTGTTATGTTTATTTAATTTTTATTCATTTGAACATTTCTTTAGCATTACTATTCAAAGTATAGTCCAATGTTCAGTGCCTACATATAAACTACTTCTTACCAATTCTTTATGAAACAAGTACAGAGATAGTGTTATAAAACTTCATAGCAAACAACAGAAAAGCTTTACTAATGTTATACCTAGTAATAAAATTATTATACTTAGTAACAGCATATTTTTGGTTTTTAGTCATGTTATTTTTCTAGTAATTCATTTAAGAGATTTGTCAGTCTGTGATATTATGGATATAAAGAAAGAGAGAATATTTACAACAATAATGCCACCACCAACAAAAACCTGATTTTTCTCTGCAGATTATTTGAGAAACACTTCTTGATGTTGCAGAAACTCTTGCCTTAGAGGTTCATGGATTCCCCACACAAAGCCTCCTAATCAGTGGTTCCTGAAGCCACTCATCTGTCCTTGAGTTCTGGAGTTTACAGAGAACAAGAGAGTGTTCTCATTGTGTAAGGTCTTTCTCCAAGTCACTTAAAACTGGGCAGATGTGGAAGCTCCACTGTTTAAGTTTGAAGTAAGGATAGAGTGGTCTTGAGAAGCTGGTCTTTGTGAAGGAAAGTGATGGCACTTTGTGGGTGCCATCAGTCATGTTGTACAAAGAAATGTCACTATTCTCATAATCCAAGAAAATCACAATTTTCTGTTGACATTTTTCTATCTGGAGAGCTTTTCTTGGGAAATGTTTTGGGAACAACATGTGAGACCTCTGTATCCATTTTCCTTTTCTCTGACTTTGAATTCCATCTTAGGTGATTCTTTGATCCATTCCCATCAGTGTGCTCCTCATAAATGACTAGTGTTACTCATTAGTGTCCCTGATGTCCACCTTCCAATAATATCTCCCTGAAATGAAGTCTTCCTGGTGAAGTGTGATAGTGTGTTGAGGTTGTCATTCACTTGCTCATCATTAACAGCTAGATCCTGTGTTTCCTCTTGCAGTTCTCTTCTCTCCTTGAGTCAGAATTCTTCTGGTGAAACACTTCATGATTTACAATCACAGGAGTTAGAAGAAGAAGGGAAAAATCCACCAATGTATATCTCAGAAAGCTCTCATGCAAGTGAAATCTTAAAGAAATGCAAAGTGTGCATCTGGTAGTTAGGTGGCAAATCTCCTTTGAGGGTGTGTTGGAGCTGTGTATAGTCTCTCCACGGATTGTAGACCAATTGCCACATTTTATTTTACCCTGCTACTGTCTGAATCTTTTCAGAGTGCCTGGTGATCCAGGGATTACAGTGATTGCTTGAGAACATTGTTCTTTTCATGTTCTCTGTAAATTAGAACAGAAAAGGTGGAGCTGGTGGTTAAATAGTAGACTAAGGGGACTCTTAGTCTAAACCTCCATGATCAGAGTTTTTGAGACATCAAGTGGTGTTTCTCAAACAACCTGCAGAGAAGAATCAAGTTTTTATAACATTTTTAAATAAAAAGGTGACCTCCATAAAAATCTGAGTACTCTTGTCATGTCAAGTTATTTTTTATTTAGTTAGGAGTCTCCTCAGATGAGGGACTATGTTAATTTCTTTTTACGAGAACCAAGTGGAACCCACAGACAAGAAAGCTTGAGCCAGTATGTGAAGATGGAAGCATAATCAGAGTATCTAGACGCAGCAGTGGTTAATGTTTAATGATTTGTATCTTCCCTCTTTTTGAGAGAATAATGGTGCCTCTGTATTTCCAACCATTAGGAAGAGAAAGCAAAAGATCAAAGTGCAGGTTGGAAGGAAGCCAAAAAAGATAACCACACACCAGGTTCAAACTTATCCTTTTTTCTATCTAAAAAAGAGCAACACAAATTGAGAGTGGGATGGAAACATGCCCAAGGAATGAAAAAGCAAAGATCCTTTCTTCCCTGGCACATTAATTTCTCCTCCCAAATGCCCTTCCTTCCTCTGCCTAAACCTCTCAAATTCTTCTATTATCCAGGAATTATGAGACAAGTGGGCTGTCTTCTGTGCTGTCACAGGTATAGCCTGTTCCCTTGTATAGCCCGATCCTGCTGGCAGACTAAGGTTCTCCTGTCTGAGTCAGCTCTGCAGAACACCTCTGGCAGGTGACCAGAACTCAGGGTTGCCTTCACTGTTCTCTTAAGGCCTGTGCTGCCCTCTTCATTGTGTATGAGAGCCATTAAACGTACTTTCATTCTATTTTTTTTTCCTGGAGTTTTCTGACTATGACCTTCTTATTATTTTCACCATGGTAAAGAGGTTTTTTTGTTTTTTACTCTTTTCTCCAGAGTCATATTGTTTATGAGAAATTGCATACTTTTTCCTCTTGGGTCCACATGTCTTAGAATGGGACAGGTCATTTTATTTAAATAGTGGATATTCTTAGATGCTTGGGACAATAGATAAGGATGATCCATAATTCTTAATAAGTGCAGCACTGTTCCCCTTCACTGAACCTCCCTCCAGAAATAAATTTAGCACTCTGATATACAGAACCTGTGAGTATATTAGTCAAGAACATTTGATGTCTTTTATTTCAACCTCTTCATCTTAGAGACAAGGAAACTAGGGCAAAGAAAGAGAATGGCCATGTTGCAGGAGTTTGCTACCTGAGCCAGGAGTCTCTGAGGCAATTAGCAGGAAGAAACATTTTATTGTGCCAGCATAGACCCAATGGACTCATGTCTCTAAAGGCTGAGCCCTGAGAACAAAGGGGTCTCACCTTACATACTCTTGCAAGCAAGTTACGGAGGCAATAAAATTAAAAAACAAGGTTTAACACATATATGGTTACATGAAATTCTATAGGCTACTTCAACCTAGTGCTAAGTACCCTTCTACCCCTAGTGCTATGTGACCTTCTTCACCTTTGAATTCTTTAGGTTTTATCTCTCTGCTATTACCTTATCAGAACTCAGGCCTGATTTCTCAGGCCTTTGTTTTCTTCTGATCCTCCTCCCTGCTACAACTGGACTCCTCAGCTCTAATTGGTAGAGTTGCAGCTAAAACTCACATGTCCTTATCTTTTTGGTTGTTTGCTCTCTCATTTAAAGAATGTCTCAATAGAAATTGCAACCAACTTTAACCTTGGGGAGGATTTCACTCACTTCCCCCATCAGAGCTCTTATCAGGCTGTGTAGTTGCTCAATTTCTAGCTCATATCTCAATGGACTTTCAACTTCCAAAGGGTCAGACATAATAGCTATGGCACCAACATGTAGCACAAGGTCAGGCATATAGACATTAATTGCACAAGGGTATGTTCCAGGCATGCCCTAGTATGTTTATGAATTCCAACTCTATATTATACATGTGTATGAAAGTACATGCACACACATACTTATAATTCCACACAACACAGGCACAGATATTTGAAGGTGTAAATATAAATAAATTCCCTCTATCACCAGATAAACATATTTTGCAAATGATATTAAAATATCTTGAAAGTTTATTTTTCAAACTTTTAAAACCTGTGTTTCTGTATATCAAGCTTTGCTTTCTGTATTTTGAATAGTTACAATAATTAACATCATAGTTAAGTTTTTACAAATACAAAACTATATTAAAATACATTAGCTTTTCTTTTAAACTTTATTTGTGGTATGAAAATTCTGATATAACAAGGTATTCTTTAATATTCCCTAATCTCATCAAAAGCACTCTTAAGAAGCTAGTACAGTAACCTTAAAACAACAGAGGTCAATATGGGAAAGTGACCAGGAAGTAGTGAAGCGGTCTGGGAGAGATGAATCAATTTGGGTTGTAATATATTTGTGCATGGAAGCAATGCTAGGACTCTCTCTGTATAGCTATCCTTAGCAAAAACGCTATGTCTTTCTTATTATTGCTTATGTCTACTCTTCAACAAAATTGGAGAAAAAGGTAGAACAGGTTCTGGAGGGTTGGAGGGAGAGGGCGGGGGCGAGGGGTAGGGGGGAGAAATGGCCTAAACAATGTATGCACAAATGAATAAATGAACCTACCCAGCCAGGTTGCTGTGGATTTACCATTAGAAATTATTTCTCCTCTCCTTAGCCCTGGAAAATAAGCCAATAATTATTTGAATCCCCAAATATAAAATATCACATACTGATACCAAATAAATTTTCACATCTTGCAGGTACGCTGGTGGATGTGACTGTACTGTTGCCTTTGCTTAGTTTTTCATAATACTAGAAGCACTTGGCAAGATTTAATTCTAATGAGTCATTTATCAGGATATATCAGGGCCTTTTTCCAATCTAAAACAGAATGCATCCAGGTAAGACAAGGTTAATCTGTGGTCTCACATTTCTTCTCACTTCTTATTTGTTTCCATTTAGCCATCATTAAGCCTTTTAGTCTTTTCCATGATAGAGTTTGAGGTGAGGAAGTGTTGGGCACCATGATATTAGGTGGTATGGGAAATGCAAGATCTCTTACCTTCATTGTATAATGTCTTTATCCATTCTGAAAGAAACAACATTCAGTGGCAATCCAGAACAGGTGTGAAAAGGAGAAACAAACTCTACAGAAGGCATGAGAGAAGCAAGACTCACTCAGCTCTGCAGTGAGTTTAGCTAAAAGAGGAAGAAATGTAAAATCCATCAAATTGAGTTTAAGCTGCCCCTCAGTTTGAGGAGTAGCTAAACAAATTAGGTTTGGCCTTCCCTTCAGGGCCCCATGATTTATATGACAGTGACCAGAAAGCATATTTGCCCCATCTAAACTTACAAGTAGTAAAAAAAAAAAAAGTTATGTGGGAGCAGCCATGGTGTCACAAAGAAAGAGAAATGTCTATGCTTCATGGGAGTTTAAAATTTCTTTGGTGTTTCTGAAGTGTATACTTGAAGAATGAGTGGAAAGAGAAAGTAGGGAAAAACATTTGCACAAGAAGCAGCAGCAATATGGCTGAGGCACAGAGGTGAGTAAGAGCAGTATGTGGTTTGAGAACCTAACTTCAGAGGCTTGGTGTCCACTTCCCACAGATCTAGCTTCCCATATGGTTTTCTCCTCTGTACAGGATTCACAGTTTTGCAAAATGCTAGCTACATGTGTTTTTGTGAAGGTCCTTTGACAGCCTTTGGATTCTCCATCCACCCTATACCCTGGCTTTTGCTTGAACCTCTGATTTGCTCTGCTCCACCTAATTTACACCTTTGGTTTTAAATGCCACTTCCTTTTCATTCTTCATCTAATGTCTTATGAGATTCTTTGCCCTTTTCATTATTTCTTTCTTCTTGGTTCAATGTTCTTTCCAGCCAAAATAGCTGATCCAAGTGAGGATGATCCCCAACATGGGTAGTATTCCATCCAGGACTGCCTTCCATGGAGACACACTGAAGAAGAAAGGCTCTGACAAGGGTGTATATAGATACAGTCAGAGATCCACCTGGAGGAAGCCCTTCCTTCTCTCCTGGGCTCCCTTCAGTCCCCTTTTTCCATCCCTGCTATCATCATACCCTATTTGGGAATGAACCTCACTGACCTGGGAGAAAGATGGTAGACACTTTCTCATGTCCAGAGAGAGGAATTTGGATGGTGCAGGTCACATTGCCCAGGGACCTGTACATGACCACAATGAATGTCTCCTCTTAGAAGAACCCATTACTGTCTTGGGCCCCAAGAAGGACCACAATTGATTCAGATGGTCCCTTCACAGAAAATCTGGACATTACATGAGGATCAGAGACAGACTGTTGGAACAAATATGTATATTTGGTGGGGGCCAAAATGTGATAAAAAGCCCATTCTCATTTCCTTATTAAGAGACTCATTTCTCCTTCATATTACTTTCCAAAAAAAATTTTTACTATTAAAATGTACTTGCAAAATGTACATACATATACTTCTCTCTCTGTATTATATATTATAATATATGTACATATATTATATATATACATATATAATATATAATATATGTACAATGTATATAAATGTATATATAATATATATAATAATATATAATATATAATAATGTATATTATATTATTATAACATATAATATATAGCATAATATATAATATAATAATATATATTATATTATAACATATAATATATAATGTATATATAATATGTATGTATTAATATAATATATATTACATGTATTATATATAGTATATATAATATATGTATAAATATATATAATATATATTTATATGTATATAAATGTATATGTAATATATATAAAATCTATCCATATCTATAGTTCTCTCTCTTTATCTATGTTTATATACAACTACAGAGCTTATGGGTCCCAATATATTGTGACTCTGGGGTGAAAGTAGTTCAGAAAGGGAGAGTTGAGTTGGTAGCCAGGAGGGCTGAGTACAAAAGGCAAGAGAAAGTGTCCCTGACCAGCCTGTCCCAGAGAGGTTGGGTTGGGAAGTTGTAGGCAAGAAGTATTACAGTGACCATTGTGCCAGACTGAGGTCATGATTCCCTAACTCTTTTCCATTCCTGCATAAAACTGAGGGCATTGATGTTATCTGATACTGGGATGCTGGCATATATGTTATGTAAACAACTCAGTTTAGAAGCCAGAATTTGATATTGTATATAAACAAAATGTAGTGAAAAAATAATTTTACATAAATGGGATAACTAACACATTCTGTAAGAATGGATATTCAAGCATTTTAGTACATATAATTAGAGTTAGCTATTCTTGATTGTTTTCAACATCTTTACCATCATGTTCAAATATTACCTACATGGGTGATTATTTACATTGTTTCCAACTTATCACTACAGACATTACATACACATGCATATGTTGGAGACCATGAATTTTCAGCCAGATTACTGGGAAGACTGAGTTTCTGGTTATGGGATGTGATACTGAAGGCGGTGTCCTCCCAGCATTGTTCTAAAAACCATGAATTCCTTGCACACGATTATTCCTACAATCAATAGTGTTACATACTGTCTTGCATAGCACCAAAACTCAAAAGTATGTCTTGTTTTGTGCAGAGGTTAACTATTAAACCATGCATGCTCATAATCAATAGGTATGCACTGCTTCACAATAAATACTGAGTGAGTTGGGCATTCATGGTCTGAGTTCTTTCTCAGAACCCCAGTCTTCCCCCCTTGCTTCCAAATTTCAACTTGACTCCGAGTTTCTTCTTTAATGTGCACACAATCCCTCTTCTCTCTAGGTCCAAGGCAAGTCATGCCCAATGTGGGACGATCACAGCATGGGGTGTGAATGATAAGGAAACCCAAAGAAAGATCAAAGCTGGGAAAAGAACCAAAGACAAGTAAAGCCCTTCCCCTTAGTCAAGGCCCCTGCATCCAGCTATCTCATTAGAAACTGTGGATGGCCTTCATCCACAGCTGTGCTGACATGATATATTGTAACCTTGAACAGCTAACTGCCAACCTGCTTCTGCACTCCCTGCTTGCTTGCTGCTGCTTTTCTCAGTATAAAAACCTCAGCCACCCTGAGCTCAGGGCCTGCGCCATTTTGGAGATATCCAGGTGCTGGCTCAATAAAGCTAATAAAATTAAAGCATAATAAAGCTTCCTTTCCTCCAACCACCTTGGTTTGAGTCTTATTCTCTCTGGTCAGTCACACTTTCTGTACCATTCCTGCAACATTTTGAAGGCCTCAGCAAGATTAGACTGCCATGCCCCATTGGGCAACAGGTCCCTGCTCCCTGGCCCTGTAGCCTACAGAGGTTCCTGGAACCAGGAAGTGTGCACCCCCAATGTGATGTGATTCTGGGGTCTCCTTCCAGACGACTGAAGGAGGCTGAAGAGCCAAGGACCAGGCCCTCGGATTGGTGGAGTGAAACAGAGACCTGCAACATATGTCTGGTAGGAACCCCCGGGGTAGTCATTATAGGAGCCGGTGTGGACTGATCCCTGCAGGGGACCGGTTGAGCGCTGATGTGATTCCAGGGTGATATGTCCTCTTCCTCTGGGACCAACGAGATTCCGGTCATCTGGGGCCAATGGTTTAAAGGCCGACAAGATTCTGACCAACTGGGTTTAAGGCTAGCCAGGATTTTAGGGAAATAAACAGGGCCTGATTGTTTTAAACTCTGAGTGAATGGTGTGTGAATGAGCAGCTTGACTTGCTTGTATTTCAACCTTGAATCGTGGCTCCCTTGAGGTCCCCTGAAGGCTACGGAGTCTGAATGGGCTCACCTGCAATTTCGTGGTGATTGACATATGGTCTATGGTGGGATTGGACTAGCGTCCAATTGTAAGTCACTCTATTGGGCTCAATCCACTCTGGCTAAGTCACAAGGCTCCATTGTCTGGAGTTGCAGACAGGCGAACATCTGTGTGGCCCCTTGCTGAAGGGCACTCCTCCCTTGTCTGTCTTGCAACACCAGCCACCGTCAGGCACATATAAAATGGGCTCCTCTGGGTCAAAGGCGCCTGACGGTGCTCCAGACTATGCTTGGTAACTTTAGGGAAGACTTTTCTGGTGACTATGGGGTTAAAATGAAATCAGCCAAGCTTTGGAGATTCTGTGAATTGGAATGGCCCACCTATGACACAGGATGGCCAGCAGAGGGCACACTAGACTTGGTTATTATCACCCACATCAGAAACAAAGTCATAGGGGACCCAGGCCATCTAGACCAGTTTCCTTACATAGGACACCTGGTACATTCTGGCTGTCCACGCACCTGACTGGCTCTGTTTTCATGCCCCCCAGAGGCATGCAGCCATTTTGGTTAATGGCAAAGCAAAAGAAAAAATTTGAGGTCCATTACACCTCAGAATCTGAGTCATCAGATCCACCATCATATATCCTTCCATTATGCTCAGCTGCTCTGGCCTCCCCAAGATCTAAGTTCAATGCAGGGGACCCCAATGAAAAGGAGGAAACATCAGGCTTGGGCCCCCAACCATGTCACCCAGTGGCTTCCTCATTATATCCCCCTTTGCTTCCAGTGGCCCCAAAGGAAGAGAGCCATTGGGGAAGGTCACCAAACTCTGGGAGGCTGATGAGTAAGAAAGGATGGGCCCCAGCAACAGCCCTATGCCCCCTTTGTCAGGTTCCAGGGCCACCACCACCCCAGGCGGATGGGTTATACATGGCTGGACCCATGCAATATGTGTATCAGTCATTCACCACCACTGAACTCCTGAACTGGCGACAGCACACCGCAGCATACTCAGAGGAGCCACAAGCTGTGATAGAGCTCCTAGACAACATCATGCACAGTCACCAGCCCAACTGGGATGACTGTCGTCCACTCATGTCCACCTTCTTCACTTCTGGTGAGCACCGATGAGTATACCAGGCAGCCAGAGCTTGGCTAGTCACACAAGCACCACCTCGGACTGCAAATCCAGAGCGATGGGCAGATGAGAGAATCCCAGACACCAGACCAGACTGAGACCCCAACACTCCAGATGGACTCCAACCCATCCAGTGCATGAGACAAGCTATCCTGGGGGGAGCCCACCAAGGGGCAAGAGGGGGCCCCAACAGGAAGGGATTGAAAAAAACCCTCTTGGGAGGAACCAATGTACATAATGTAAGGAAAAAGGACATTGGAAAGATGAGTGCCCTAACAAGGGAAAAAAGAAAAAGATGACAGTGGCTGCCGCCAAATCCAAGAAAGCCTGAATCCTAGAGACAAACAGCCTGAAAAATGAGTCCGACTGAGGCAGACCAGGCTTCCTTCTGATCAGCCCTCAGGAGCCCATAGTCAAGATTGATGTAGAGGGCCACCAAATAGATTTCATTCTGGACACTGGGGTGTCCATTTCCACCGTGACCACTCCAACTGGCCAGCTCACTAAGGACTCAACTACCATTGGGAGTTGAGGGGCCACTGGGAACACCAACAAGTACCAGTTCTGTGAGCCCTGAGAATGCACAGTTGGTGGACACCAGGTCACACACCAGTTTCTGTACATATCAGAGGCTCCAGGCCCCCTTCTGGGAAGAGACTTACTTTCTAAACTGAGCACCACAGTATCTGTGGACTTGGGATCACCTGGCATGAATGCCTTGCCGGTGCTAACCTTAGAGGTCAGTCTTAAAAAAGGGTGACATAGGATTAGGTGTCCTGACCCAACCAGTGGGGCCATGGAAATGACCAGTAGCCTACCTGTCCAAGAAGCTAGACCCTGTGGCCTCAGGTTGGCCCCCATGTCTCTGGGCATTGGCAGCAACAGTCCTCTTAATACAAGAAGCAGATAAACTGACTCTGGGATAAAACATCACACTCCTGGTCCCCCACCAAGTAACTTCTCTGCTCAATGGCACCGCCAGTTGTGGATGACTGGAGAACGAGTGGCCAGATATCAGGCTTTATTGGGTGAAAACCCCTGGATAAGAGGCAAAGTGTTGAGGTCTCTCAATCTGGCCACATATTTACCAGAAGTGGAGGGGGAGCCCCTCCACTCCTGTGAAGAGGTTTCAGACAAAGTCTTTTCTTCTCAGCCCCACTTAGTGGACACTGCTATTCCCAATGCGGACCTGGAGCTCTTTACTGATGGAAGCCAGAGCCCACAAGAAAGAGAACAGGTCTATAAAACAGGGGCTAAAGAAAACTCAGAAGGCTGGTTCATCACCCTGGAAGAAAGGATCCTGATATCAGAAAAGGCAGCCACAGGCCTGGTAAGGCTGACACATGACATCACTCATTTGGACAAAACCTCCCTGCAAGGACTGTTAGAAAAACATCTGGTCATTCCCCAACTGGCAACTCTAACTCAGTTGGCCAGCAAGACTTGCATGTACTGTGCCCAACACAACCCAACACAGGGGCCCAAACCCCCACTACTCATCCAGAAAAAAAGGAGTCTACCCATTCCAACACCTGGAAATAGACTTCACTAAAATCCAACCAAGCAAAACTTATTGGTACCTTCTGGTGGTGGTCTACACTTTTACAGGCTGGATAAAAGCATACCCCACCCACACAGAAAAGGCTGCAGAGGTATCAAGAACACTAGCCAAAAAAAATCATTCCCCAGTTAAGGGTACCTAGCAGAATTGGGTCAGACAATGGGCTTGCTTTTGTCAGTCAGGTGATCAAAGATATCACATTACCTCCAGAGACTTTAAAATATGGAATCCTGAGACCTTGTCAACCTGCCTGAAATACTCCCTTGCTGCCAGTTCAAAAGCCAGACGTTGATGATTACCACCCAGTAACCATCACTGCAGGATCTCTGGGCAGTCAATCAAGCAACAGTGGCTCTGCACCCTGTGTTCCTAACCCATACACCTTTCTGGCCTTGATACCAACAGAGACAACCTGCTTCTCATGCTTGGACTCAAAAGATGCATTCTTCTGCATCCAGTTGGCACCTGTGAGCCAAGCCATCTTTGCTTTCCAATGGGAGAACCCCCCCCCAGTGAGGGGGACAACAACAGTTAACCTGGAACTGTCTCCAACAGGGTTTCAAAACCTCCCCAACCATCTTTGGAATTGCTCTGACATTAGATTTGTGAGCATGCCCAGCAGAAAAAAGCTGACTACACACTCTTACCTCTTCCTTGCAACAACTAACCACCAAGACTGTCTTAAAGGGACAGAGCTTCCACTCTGTCTCTTATAAAAAGCTGGATAAAAAATATCTTTAAAAAAGGCTCAGATCTATCAAGACCAAGTCAAGTATTTGGGGTTTCGCATCTCCCAAAGCCAGCAGAACCTTCACACACACACACACACACACACACACAAACAAGCTGTCTGTTCAATCCCAACTCCAACTTCAAAAAGACATTTCTTGAAAATGGCTGGGTTCTGCCAAATTTGAATACCTAATTTCTCACTGCTAACAAAGCCTTTATATAAAGCCACAAAGGAGGGAGACAAAAAGAAGCCCCTAATCTAAAAATCTAAACAGCAGGCTTTTCCTGCCATCGAAAAGACATTAGTCAGTGCCCCTGCTCTGGGACTCCCAGATGTAAAAAGCCTTTCTTCCTCTATGTACATGAGAGAAATGACATAACAACTGGAGTCCTGACCCAATTCCTAGGCTCATGACATCAGCCAATGGCTTATCTCTCCAAACAGTTGGATTCAATGACAAAGGGATGGCTTCCCTGCTTGCGAGCTCTCGCAACCACAACCTTCCTCATATCAGAGACAAAAGTTAACATTGGGGGAGAAAATAACTGTTAGGGTACCACATTCTGTAATGACTCTAATAAAATACAAGATTGGCTGACAAATGCCAAGATAGTCAGATACCAGAATATGCTCTGTAAAAATCCACAAGTAAAGCTAAAAGTTGTCTAGACTTTAAACCCAGTGACCCTCCTTCCATCAACTGTGGGGCCTCCAGACCATGACTGTGATGAGGTCATTGATAAGGTCTTCTTACGCCGCCCTGATCTGGGTAACCAGGTGCCTCACCAGCCTAGCCATCAATATTTGTAAACAATGTAAAACATGTGCCAAAAATAACCCTAAACAGGAACTCCTCCCCAAACCAGGACTCCAGCATCCACTCAAACTGACCCTGAGGAGGGGACCTTAGCCTTGCCCTAGTCATACACTCGAAGCTGACTAGTCTAGGCACAGCAGAAGCTTGAGGAGTCAACTGGGCAGACAGTTAATGCACTGCTGTTTCTCATGGGCAATGTTCTATGGTGATGTGTAAATTCTGCCATCCCTTGCCTATCTCTCTTTTGGTATTATAACCTTGTTTTGGTCAGTAAGAATAACAGTAACTGTCCCAGCAGGACAGAGCCTAAAACAAGAGGCACTTTCTGACAATCTTTCTCTGCTACTGACAGGATGTGATATTGTTTTTGGTTGTTTCTATCCTGAGTTCCCTTTTCAAATGGTAATGCCTCATGCCAACTTTGGCAAAGTAGCCTGGATGATATGTATTTGCTAGAAGAGGAGGGGGAACCCCTCCAGTCCTGTGAGGAGATTCTAGACAAAGTCTTTTACAGAATAAAAACTGGGCCCCATGTGTATTTCCCCTGGCAGATCCCCTCACTGTGTTACTCTTACTACTGCTCCTAGGGCCTTGTATGATAAATCTCCTCACCAGGTTCATTCACAACTGGATAGATGCTGTTAAATTACAGTTAGTGCGACAGTACCAAAGACTGTCCCGAAATAACGTCCCAGAAGCAGTCATAAGGGATTATGATGGATAAGAGGAGGGAATGATAAGGAAACACAGAGAAAGATCAAAGCTGGGAAATGAACCAAAGATGAATAAAGCCCTTCCACTTAGCCAGGGCCCCTGCATCCAGCTATCTTGCTCTAGCCTTTGTCCATAGATGTGCTGACATGATATATTGTAACCTTGAACAGTTTAACTGCCAAGTCTGCTTCTGCACTCCCTGCTTGCTGGCTGCTACTTTTCTCAGCATAAAAACCTCAGCCACCCTGAGCTCGGGGCCTGGGTAATTTTGGAGATACCCAGGTGCTGGCCCGCTAGTGTAATAAACCTTCCTTTCCTCCAACCACCTGGGTTTGTCTTATTCTCGATGGTCAGTTATACTTTCTGTACTGTTCCTGCAACATGAAGACAGGGACCTGCGGAGATTTGTGGTAATCATAAGTAATAAGGTGTGCATACTCCTAATAGAATTGCAACTTATAGGTGTGAGGATAGTATAGTGTGGATGTTAAAGGCTAGTTAACAATGGGGCAGAATTTGTCTAGTATTAATCATGATATTTCCCTTCTAAAGTGTCTTTTAAAGCAATCTGGAGCCTCTGTAAGTTCTGATCAAATCAAAGGGCTTGGTGATTGGATTCTCAAATTTTGTCCATGGTTCCCGGAGGAGGGGATATCTGATGTTGAAGTTTGGGATTGTATTGGAAGAATATTACAAAGGAGCACAGGCAGGGCACTCATATTCCAGTGCAGATATTTTCTACATGGTCACTGGTAAAAACAGTGCTTGAACCGTTTCGAGAAAATGAAAGTAAAAAACAAACTGTGGCTCAGTGTGAGTGTCCTATGCCTAACACTCCACCACCAATCCTCTGCAGGAATGGAAAGAAACTAACCCCTTTAAAATGGAACCTGATGTATATTTAGTGAAAGAATATAAAACATAAGCGTTAACTCCTGTCCAAAAGGCTTGGTATAGATATAATGATACATTTGATCTCACAGATCTAGATGATTTAATGTTATTTCCTATTACCGAACAAGGTGATAGACAAGGGGGAATTCAAAGAGTTCATCAGATGTTTGATTTAAAAACAATTTGTGCCCTCAGAGATAGTGTGAGGGACAATGGGGTTCAGGCTCCATTTACATTAACTATTTTGGAGGCCTTAAATGATCTGTGGTTACCTCCTTGGGACTGGTATCAGACAGCCAAAGAGGTTTTATCAGGAGACCTCTATTTACAATGGAAAACAGCTTTTGGAGATTTTGCTCAGGACACTACCAGGCTTAATGTTCAAAACAATGTGGCTATCACCTTTGAAATGTTAACAGGAAGTGGTGCTTTTTCAACCTTGCAAGCCCAATTGACTTATAACCCTCAGGCATATGAACAGCTCTCCCTATGTGTGCATAGCAAACTACGAGAACTTGGAGAGCCTAATAAATGCTTTCAAGGACCTTCTGAGGCTTTTGCTAATTTTTTAGATCACTTGACTAAAGCTGTGCACCGACAGGCTGCTCATGCACAAGCTGCTGATGTGCTTATTAAACAGTTAGCTTATGAGAATGCTAATGCTGACTGCAAGAAAGCCCTTGGTCCTATAAAAGAAAAGATTCTTAAATCAGAATTTATACATGTGTGTCAGATTGTGGGGTCCCAAGAACATCAGCAAGTTTTTATAGCTGCCTTAAAACAGGCTTTGAGTCCTACTCCTGGTACATGTTTCAAATGTGGAAAAAGGGACATATGCAAAGAGAATGTGGGCTCAATCAAAACCAGTCACCTCGATCATCCACTAACAACAGCAGTAACAATAAGCTTGTTCCTGGACTGTGCCCTAGATGTAAAAATGGGAACCACCAGCCAGTAAATGTCAATCTAGATACCATAAAGGTGGAACCTTGTTAACTGATGCTCCAAACCCGGGAAACAGGAGATGGGACCTCACCTGGGCCCCATCAACAACTGTGGGGGCATATTCAGTGAGCAACAAACAGTTACATCCCTCACTGAGTCACCACAAGGAGCGCAGGATTATACTTGCCTTGCTCCCATGGGCAAGTCTAATCCTTTCTCATTCCAAGTATGGGAGTACAAAAGTACAAGTATGGACCTATCCTCACAGGAACAGTGGGACTTATAGTAGGTAAAAGTGGCCTTACAAATAAAGGCATGCAAGTATTTCCAGGAGGAGAAGATGAAGATTATACTGTTGAAGATACAAGTTCTTATGTCACTTGATGGTGCTACAGCCTTTGAGAAAGGACAATTTATAACTCAACTTTTATTGTTGCTATACCAACCTTTGAATCAAAAGCAACAATAATGTATAGGGGGATTTGGGAGCACAGGTACTAAACATGCCTTTTGAACACAATCAGTAAATGCAGACAAACCCATGCTGACTATTAAAATTAATCAGAAAGCATTCGTTAGACTACTTGATACTGGTACAGATGTTACAGTTTTGGCCAGAGGCTTTTGGCCTACAAAGTGGCCTTTAAAACATCCAGAGTCTGATTTGATTGGCCTAGGAGTGCCAGGATGGGTAGGTCAAAGTGCTGAATTTTTACAATGGTCAGACGGTGAGGGTAAAAAGGGAGTGTTTCAGCTGTATGTTGCAGATATATCATTTAATTATTTGGGAAAAGGATATCATGAAGGAAATGAATGTAAAAATAAGTACAGACAATTGCTCCATAGGAAAATGAATTTTACAATGGATGAGTTATCAAGAGTGATTAAGATTAGGAAAAAATTTACAGGGCAGCTCTTCACCAGTTACAGTTAAAAGAAAAGACAATCGGCAATATATTGGTTATGATTCAAATTTAGCATAATGGCCACTGTTAATCTCCCCTCCACCTACAGGGCCTTGCCCATAAAATGGCTAACTAAAAAACCTGTATGGGTGGAACAGTGGCCTATAACTGGGAAGAAATCACCACATTTACAAGAGCTGGTAAAACAACAATTGGATTCAGGGCACATTGAGCCTACCAGCAGTCCATGGAATACTTTTATCTTTACTGTTCCAAAGAAGTTGGGAAAATGGAGGCTGCTACAAGACTTAAGAGCTATTAACAGAGTCATACAGCCCATGAGGCCCTTGCAACCAGGATTGCCTACTCCAAGTGCCATCCCTATGCACTGGTCTCTTACTGCTTTTGACTTAAAAGATTGCTTTTTTACTATACCATTATGTGAAGAAGATAAGGAAAAATTTGCATTTTAGTGTACCTGCTCTTAATCATAAGGAGCTAGTAAAACGCTATCAATGGTTGTATCTCCCACAGGGGATGATGAATAGCCTCACTATATGTCAAAGTTATGTTGATACTGCCATACAACCTACCCGATTATTGTTCCCTGAAGCATATATTGTCCATTATGTGAATGATATATTACTAGCAGCAGAACATCAAGAAAAACTCACCAAAACTTATGTGTATCCACAAGACCACTTAATGCTGGTTTACAAATAGCCTCAGAAAAGATACAAACTCTTCCTCCACTCCAATATCTAGGTTATATTATGAGTGAAAAAAGGATTAAACCCCAAAAAGTTCAAATTAGGTGAAAAAATCTAAATACTTTAAATAATTTTGGAAAACTATTGGGTGACATAAATTGGATTAGACCCATGCTGTGAGTTCCTACTTCTACATTAAAAACCTTATTTGAAGTATTAAAAGGTGACCCAGATTTTTCTTTACCTCGTCAGTTAACACCTTTAGCAGAGAAAGAATTACAAATAGTAGAGGAAGCTATTTCTAAAGCTCAAATATCTAGACTGCAGCCATCATTTTCAGTTGGTCTTATTGTGTTCAATAACTGGAATCTCCTACAGGTATTTTATGTCAATTTTCTCCACAATTAAATATATTAGAATGGTTACATTTATCCAATCAAGAAGCTAGATCTTTAACTCCATATGTTACTCTTATATGTAAGCTCAGTACCTAGGGTAGATGGAGATGTACCCAGTTATTAGGATTTGATCCTCAATCTGTTATTATTCTTATTACTAAAGAGCAAATTCAAACATTATGGTCAACAAACTTAGAATGGCAGATTGCTTGTGCTGTTTTCTTGGGAGACATTGATAATCATTTGCCCAGTGACAAGTTGCTACAATTCCTTAATACCACACCCTTTGTCATTCCTCAGATCTTAGTATTTTAACCCATTACACGTGCTTTAACAATCTTTACTGATAGTTCTAGTTTAGGCAAAGCAGCTTATGCTACATTTACAGGAAAACAATGTATACAACAAACATCTTATAAGTCTGCTCAAAAGGTAGAATTATATGCCATTCTTATGGTTGTACAAGATTTTTCTGATCAGCCAATAAATGTAGTGAGTGATTCATATTATGATGTAGGAGTTATTCATTATATTGAAAGAAGAAAGATCAAACACATTCCTAATGAACAACTTGGTTTCCTTCTCTGTACTATTCAAAATCATGTTCATTCCTGACAGTATCCTCTTTTTATTACCCATATTAGGTCTCATACTTCATTACCTGGAGCTCTTACTTATGGAAATACTACAGCTGATCTTTTGGTTTTTTCAGTATTTCAACAAGTGCTAATTCACATGCCTTGTTTCATCAATCTCTTAAGTCCTTCATAAAAAAATTTCCAGAATTTACTAGAGAAAAAGTTAGATTTATTACCCAATTCTGCCCTTCTTGTCAATTGCTACCTACTTCTGCCCCTACAGGAGTAAATCCATGAGGATTGCATGCCAACCAAATCTGGCAAATGGATGTTACACATATAATAAGTTTTTGCCAATTGGGATTTGTTCATGTTACAGTAGATACCTTTTCTCATGCAACATGGGCTACCATTTCACACAGGTGAAGCAAGCTATCATGTAAAGCAGCATTGTTTAGAATGCTTTTCTATTTTGTGGATACCACATAATATTAAAACAGACAACACTCCCACTTACACTGGAAAAAGTTTCCATCAGTTTTGTGCTATTTGGGACATTCAACACATAACAGGGATTTCTTATATTCCTCAAGGTCAGACCATTGTGGAATGCATGAATGGCATACTTAAAAAACAATTATTAAAACAAAAAAGAGGAATAGACACAGAATCCCCACACTCTCAGTTACATATGGACTTATTAACCTTAAATTTTTTCACATTTTTGGATGATGGCTATGCACCTTTTGAATGGCACTCTCAAAAAACTGTACAATCACTCAAAATGTTGCCTTTGATCATGTGGAAACAGCCTGAATCAGGCCAATGGAGGGGACCAAACAAGCTACTAACATGGGGGCATGGATACAGTTGTATTCAAGAGTCTGGTAACCTAGATTGTGTTTGGGTTCCAGAAAGAAATATAAAACCATACAATGGAAGGAGAAGTAACCCAGGCCATGAAGAAACTGTGCCTAATGTAGCAGAACAATCAGCACCCAAAGTGCCACTGCTGAGTACCCAGAAGTCATCACCAATAAAATGGAGTCAGCTGAAGAAGACAACAAAGGAAGCTTGGGAGCAGCTCGAGATCTTGGGTCAACTCCAAACTCCAGCTACTCTTTTGTTAATGATAACTGCTATTATTAACTGCACTGTATGCTTTGCTCATGCTGAACAATACTGGGTATATAATCTAGAACCAGCAATAGCTCACCCTGTCACTTGGTTTGATGTGCCTCCTACTATTTATTTAAGTGATACAGCATGGATGCCAGGCCCACTGTTATCTAAGGGCCCTGATGATATATATGAATATAATTACACTGGATTAACCAGTAGACATCTATTATGTGTAGCTAAAATCAACAGTGCTTGTCACTGTCTGAGTAGTCAAGCCTGGTTAGCATATGTACCACATCATGTAGAGATAATAGCCCTATTAAAGTTTATAAAGTTGTAAATATAAGACAGCATGGGATCCATCAGGTGATTTACTACATTTGTCAGACTGTATTACTTCACATCCTAGAAATCTAAGCATTGTTTTAAAATAAGGAGGTCATTGACTGGACCCCTCATGGAGAAGATTGGGATAATGAAAACAGAGTACTAGCCTGGAATGTAGTGGGAATGCAGGAAAATCGTACATTGCATATGAAGGTCCATAGCAACAATACCATTAAATGGGCAAAAGGAGGTCTTAGCCTTCTGGCACTTAGAATGGCATTTGGGCCTATTCAAGATACTATTTGGAAGCTTAAGCTAATGTTACAGCCTATACATGTTTGGACCACACTGTATGATATCAGCATAAGTCAACTATAAGTACTATCCAGTTAGATATAACACATCAATCTACTTTTCATCTGAAAGCATGTGTTCTAAATCCTTATGTGATACTTTCTGGAAATATTCAAATTACTTATAAGGACTCTCAATTTTTATTTCATATAACCTGTATGGCTTGTAAATTACAGTAATGTATAAATGCTGCCCATTTCTGTCAGAAAAAGTTACAGAATTGTCAAATTAACATGTATGGATATTAAAAGTTTTGAGACTGTCATACTTGATATCAGATTAAGTAGATGATAAGAAAAACATGTTCTACTTGTGATCTCTAATCTGATTTCTCTTCAAACCTGAAAACTTCTTCTACAGGGGACCTTTTATTTTATGAGGAAGGGATTCAAGTCCCATTGAAAACAAGACAATACATAAAAAACATGAGATAGAACACTGACCTGCTGAGATCCACATGAACACCTGGAGAAGAAGAGGCAAGAGAAAACCAGCTGGAGATCAGCACCCAATGTCAGTGCATATAGTTTCATTAAACACACACTAAAGAACTTAAAAGCCCATATAGACTCCAGAACAGTGGTAGTGGGAGACTTTAATACTCCTCTATCACCAATAGATAGGTCATCCAAACAAAAAATCAAATAAATCTTAGATTTATTTTATTAAAACAAATAAGTGACACCATAAACCAAATGGACCTAACTGATGTCTACTGAATATTTCATCCAACAACAGCACAATATTCATTCTTCTCAGCAGCAGCCCATGGAACTTTCTCCAAAATAAATCATATCTTAGGGCATAAAACAAGCCTCAGAAAATATAAGCAAATAGAAATAACTCCCTACATTCTATCTGATCACAATGCATTAAAACTACAACTCAACAAAAAAGCAACAGTAGAAAATACGCAAATAATTGGAGACTGAATAACACATTGTTCAATGATCAGTGGGTCAGAGAACAAATGAGAAGAAATCAAAAGATTCCTGGAAGCTGACGAAAATAAAAAAATCCATCTACCAGAACCTATGGGACACAGCAAAGGCAGTCCTAAGAGGAAAGTTTATAGCCATGAATGCATATATTAAAAGGACAGAAAGATCTCAAATAGATGACCTCATGCTACATCTCAAACTCCTAGAAAAACAAGAAAAAGCAAAATCCAAAACAAGCAGAAGGAAAAAAATAAAAATAAGGTCAAAATTAATGAAATAGAGATCAAAAGAAAACCATACAAAGAATCAATGAAACAAAGAGCTGGTTCTTTGAAAAAATAAACAAGATTGACAAGCCCCTCACAAATTTGAGTAAAATGAGGAGGGAGAAGACCCAAATTAGTAAAATCAGAAATGAAAAAGGGGATATAACAACAAACACCAAGGAAATCCAAGGAATCATCAGAGACTACTTTGAGAGCCTATATTCCAATAAACTGGAAAATCTTGAAGTG
The DNA here is from genome assembly GCF_047511655.1 of Castor canadensis. Lineage (NCBI taxonomy): Eukaryota > Metazoa > Chordata > Mammalia > Rodentia > Castoridae > Castor > Castor canadensis. The sequence continues at coordinate 23,298,885 of NC_133393.1, read as the reverse complement.
GACAAATATCTAGATACTTATAACCATCCAAAACTGAGCCAAGAGGATATTAACCACCTAAACAGATCTATAGCATTAAATGAAATTGAAGCAGTAATAAAGACTCCCCCCCTTAAACTAGCAAAAATGCTACGTCTTTCTTATTATCTCCTATTTTTTCTCTTCAACAAAATCGGAGAAGAGGAAGGAATAGGTCCTGCTGGGAAGTAGGGGGAGGGGAGGCAGGAGAAGGAGGGAAGTGGCCCAAACAATGTATACACATGTAAGTAAATGTAAAAATGATAAAATAAAAGAAAAAAATTGATACTCTCATACTTGCTGTCAGATTAAGTAGATGATAAGAAAAACATGTCCTACTTGTTATCTCTTATCTGGTTTCTCTTCAAATCTGGAGTTTGAAAACTTCTTCCAGAGGGGACCTTTTATTTTATGAAGGAGGGATTCATGTCCCATTGAAAACAAGACAATAAATAGAAAACATGAGACAGGGCACTGACCTGCTGAGATCCACATGAACACCTGGAGAAGAAGAAGAAGGAAAAGAGGACCAGCTGGAGATGAGCAGGAAAGCCCACCATCTTCAGTGCAGAAGCAAAAGTTTCAGTCTAAGAGATGCTCTATAGGAGATAGCAGCTGAGAAAGACTACAGAGTAGAGGTTCTCACTGAAAAAAAAAAACTGTTAGATTTTTGCCTATTTTTCCCTCTCCTTCCCCAGTGAGTTTTCCTTTCCTTTGTTTCTTCTGAAAACTAACTTCTTACCCAGAAGGTGTAGAAAGCTGCACTCTGTTCTCTTGTGCTCTGTGAGGTCTGTAACTATGGGTGGATTCACATTTGAACCAGGATTCTCTTGATGTTGAAAACCCTGAGTTCAATGCTGAGAAAAGAAGCCAGACACAGAACTAGCTCACCACCCTCAGCCAATTTATTTTTAATCTTCTTGTATTAAATCATTTTTATTTACTTGTTTATATATATATGTTTATTTACATAGTTAGTTGCCATGAATAACTCTTGTGGCTTAACTCACAACAGGGAAGGGACCATTCCCAGAACTCAAGCCCCATTCTCAGGCTCTACACCTCCCACGGGCACACTGCACATGATCACACATTTTCCTCTCATTTCTGGAGAGCTTGTGTATTCCTGGAACTACTTGTTTCCCCAATGCACATATAAAGGGTGGCTCAAGACAAAGCACACCTGGTTGTTCTTGTGGTCAGCATTCAATAATGTGTCCATGGGAGAAAAGGACCCTAGCTTTCCAATCCACTGCCAGAGGGGAAAATATTTTTAGGGAGAGGGACACACAGGGCTGTTGAAAGGCATTGGGACTTAAATTTCTCTCCTAGAGTGATTCTAGAGAAAATCATAGTCATCTTCAGCTTTTCAGTTAGTTTGAAAGTGAAAGTAATAAAGGTAACCTTGGAGGAGTTAGGACCAGGTTGAGCTACAAAAAAATAGGAACTCTAATGTGTGCCTTTATTGAAAATGCTGAGCATAGCTCCATTCTCTCATCTGTGAAGGGCCGAACCCACATTTTCAGGGAGAGGAATCTTCATGTATTATTTTCAGATCTGTGGATCATCTCAAAAAATTGACTGATTTAGAGAATAAAAAGAAGCATGTATTCTCCTACTACATGGGTGACATTTGAGGACATGGGCAGAGCTGTGCAGAAGTCAGAACTCAGAAATGATGAGCTCTGTGCTTCAAGTAGTTTACACTCCCAATAGCAGAATAGAAATAATAACACAATTGTACAGTGCTCAAAAGGAGTTTTGTTCCATCTCATTCTTTCCAAGCTTAATTCATGTTCTCTATGTAATACAAGGTTTACAGATAATCAGAGACAGAAGTAACAATTGCATAAATATTAGTATTAAGCCACTGACAGCCTGGCCAAGGCATAGTGAGATCCTAAATAAATACTTTCTGGATCCAGTAAGGCATATTTGCATTTCAAGAAATCAAATTATTAACTGGTGGCTATGCCTATAATTCTAGCACTTTTGAGGCTGAGATCAGGAGGATCATGGTCACCCAGGAAAGGAAGTTCATGAATCCCCAACTCAATGACTAGTTGGGCATGGTGGCACTTGACTGTTATGCTGAGCCATGTGGGAGGTGGAGATCAGGAGGATACTGGTCCCAGGCTAGCCCAGGCAACAAAAGTTTGTCAAAGCCCATCTCAATTGGAAAAACCTGAGCATGGTGGCACATTCCTGCCATTCCACCACTAGTGGGAAACTTAAATAGGAGGATCATTGTCCAGGACAGCATGGGAAAAAAGCAAGACCAAAATAACCAAAGCAAAATAATCAGAGCAAAAAAGGCTGAAAGAGTAGTTTAAGAGGTAGAGTTCCTGCCTTGCAAGTATAAATCCCTGAATTCAAACTCCAGTATCACTCTCCCAAAAAGAACAAATAAAATGTATTTAGATATAGTTTACATGCCATGAAATGGATGTTGTTGAAATGTACATTTCAAAGTGATTTTGCAAATGCTGAAATGAAAGTGTCCAGTGAATCTTTTGGTGACTATGTATACTGTTTATCTTTCAGTGGTTGAGGTAGATATAACCCAAATGTAAGTGGAGGTATTTTCTATCTAGGAGGATAATAGAAAACGTGCAGTGTGTCCATGTATTTTCAATTCTCTGCCTACTGGAATGAGTGACCTCATGACAATTTATCTTCTTAGTCCCAAGTATATATTCATGTGAATTGAGCAGGACTTTACAAAAAGTTTGTAGAGCAGAATACACAGAGAAACACTTGCAGTTGCGCTTCCTGTGGTACTGGAGCTTAAGGCCAGAACCAAAGCCCAGCGTGAGCTCCCTCAGTGGGGCTGGAAGAGATGAAATCTTCAGCACAAGAACTGTGTGGAGAAGGTCCATGCCCAAACAACAAAGGTACCCAGGGCAATCTTCTGAGGAAAGCTTCACCGATCTGGTGAGCAGAAGTGGAGCCACACCTTGCTGTGGGTCCTGAACAAAAGCCCTCTTTGGAGCCAGCAGTGAACTTCCCTGGAATGCATGCAACATCCTTCCACTTCCCCAACTCTGGAGCCCAAGTGACTCCTACTGCTGCTAGTGAGACCCCCACTGGAGCTTACATGACCAATGGCAGAAGCCCTGTGAGGAGCAGGTACCCAACAGGGAAAATTTACGGGGACCCAGTAGCAGCCTACAGAGATTACAGGGAATGGGGCAAAGTGTGGTGTACTGCCAATAGTGAGCTTTTCCCTCCAACCCTGCCAGAGACTTCCACCCCTGAGACATGGGGACAAAGCCCTGTGCTTGTGCATAACTTCAGGCTGTAAGTACTGGAGCCCTTGAGAGATGGGAACATTGCAAATGTGAATGAGATGAGGCTGGTGAGCTGTCAGTAAAAATTCCAGTGAGTTAGATCTACAAACACCCCTCTTTCTCCAGCACTAGTCACCAACCCAGAGAGAAGTATCCAGTTTAGCCTACCATCTAGAAGACTGACAGACTCAGACACAGAGGGGTGGGGGAAGAGCAACAATAAGAGAAAATTCACAATTTTTATGTAAAATTAGTGCCCATTGCTGCTGAAACTGTGATGTATATCACTTACTCATTTACTTGCAACTATTTTTTTTCTGTACATTCCAACAGAAGTTTTGTCTTTTGCTTCCCAATTCTCTCACTTGACCTCCCTTCCCCTCTCATGGCAGTCATTTCTGAGACCCTCCCATAAACCACTTTTAAGTTTGCAATCCTAAACCATCTCTTCTCCTTCCCTTTCTATCACTTTTCCCAATTTATACTTTCTGTCAACCTTCAGAATAGCTCCATAGCTCCAATCTCCTTTCTCTTTGTCTAACCTCTCACAATCCTATACTAGCAATAATTTCAATAAAGGGATTCCCAGATTTTCTTTTTTCTCTTTGTTTCTGTTCTGTAGAGTTTATATTTGATTGTTCAATTTTCTTCATTATTCTCCTCCCTTTCTCCCTCATTTTATTATATACCTGATCTTTTCTACCTATCCTAGTTTACCTCTTAATTAATGCTTTATATTAGCTCAGTCACCAACCCTCTTACTACATAAACTTTTCACTTCATATTACTCACCAGACCTTTCCCTATGTCTCCCTCTCATTTCAACTCTTATGACCTTTAGTCTTCCAGGACAATGAAGATTCATCTTTGCTCCCATAGAAAACCAAACATATAGAACAGTAGCAGTGACTGATCTTCAGTGGGATTAGTATAACTTCAAGGTTTCAGTTCAACAGCTGTGATAGCTTTAGTAGCTAAGCCTTCTTTCCCTATGTGGAACAGGAGTAGAATTCAACATCTTGAGAACAATAAGATGAAGGGATTAATATTGAGCCACTTGAGACAAGAAAACTTGAGACAAGAAACCTTGAGACAAGAAAACTTGAGACAAGAAAACACAACAGAACTAAATCACCACCCACTCTGTACAATTTTCCATAAAATTCCAACTGAAGAGGCACAGGAGATTGGAATCCTGAATCAGAAGCAACCCCAGATGTGTACATATCAATGCAGAAGTATGAATCAGCAAGGCAATAGCTCTCCCTCAAAAACCAACTCCATCACTAATGATCTAATCAACAGTAAAGTCAAGGAAATAGCAAATATTGAATTCTAAAAAATAATAGTAAGAATGATCAATGAACTCAAAGAAGAGACACAAAAGATAGTGTCTGAACTCAAAGAAGATATGAATAAACAACTAAAAGAGCTTGAAGAGAACTCAAAAAAACAGATGAATGAAATTAAGAAGACCATGTAGGATATGAAAGTGGAAATCAATAAAGATATAGAAATCCAGAAAAATAATCAATCTGAAATGAACAGCTCAATATCCCAAATAAAAATATCAATCAAAAGCTTGGTAATCAGAGTGGTTCAAGTTAAAAAAAAGTATTAGGAACAGAAGAAAAAGTAGAAGAATTAGATCAAATAGTCAAAGACCATGAAAAAATCCTAGTGAAATATGAATGGAACAAGCAAGAAGCAAAAGACCAAATCTATGAATCATAGGTATAGAAGAAGGAGAAGAGATACAAACTAATGGTATAGACAAATGTATTCAATAACATAATAGCTTAAACTTCCCCAACTTTGAGAAAGGGAAGGACATCCAGGTTCAGGAGGCTTACAGAACACCAAACCCTCAGAACCAAAAATGAATCACTCCCAGATATATCATAATCAAAATACTCAATATACAGAATAATGAAAGATTTCTGAAAGCTGCAGAAGAGAAAAGACTGCTCATATATAAAGGAAAATGTATCAGAATAGCAGCAGAGTTTTCAACACAATCTCTAAATGCAAGAAGGTCATGGAAAGACATATTTCAGGCCCTGAAAGAAAACAACTGTCAACAGAGACTAGTCTATCTGTCCAAATTGAAGGTGAAATGAAAACCTTCTCAAAATGCAAAAACTAAAGGAATTCATGAGCACCAAACCAGCACTGCAAAAAATACTTAAAGCAATCTTACACAGAACAAGAAATTAGAGTCACAGAGGAAGATACAAGAAAAATAAACCCTTTTTACCAAAAAGACTAGTAAACTGTTGGGCCCCAACTAGGAAAAAATAACAGATGTGGGGCCCCGTTTAAAAAATAACAGGGACATCGTCATTTCAGGCTCAGGCTCCTTTGTTCCTTAGCACTAACCTGAGCACAACCTCTCCTCTGGAATGCACCACCTCAGCCCTGATCCAATCATAACTGAGTAAAGCAGGCCTTTGCCCAAGGTGACCAAAAAAAGGAATAACTCTGGCCACACTCCTGATGACCAAGACACAATGGAGTAAAAACCAATTCCAATATTCCAAGACCCCCTCACCTGAATAACATCCAATCTGTTTACCCCTAGAATAAGAAGTCCTGCCTCCTGCCCTTCCCCAATAAAAACCCTGCCGGGGTGAGGCTCGGGGCTCTCTGTGCAGATCTGCTGTGTCGGTGAGGTCGGAGAGCCCGAGCCTAAGCCCGAATAAAGGCTCTTTGTTTTTGCATGCGACTTCGGACTCCTGAGCAGTCTTTTGGGGTCTTGCGATCTGGGTACAACAAAACCAAGACTAGGAGAAAAGTAGACATTAGGGGAATAAAAATGACTGGAAACACCATACACCTCTCACTACCAACAGTGACTATTAATGTCCTCAATATCCTTATCAAAAGACATAGAATAATAAACTGAGTTAAAAAATAAGACCCCACCATATGTTGGTTACAAGAGATGCATCTCACTGAGGGAAACAAAAACTGGTTTAGAATCAAATGGTGGAAAAGGTTTTAAAGTAAATGGACCCCATAAACAGGCAGGAATAGCTATACTTACATCTAACAAAGTAGATTGCAGATTAAAATCAGTCAGAAGAGACCCTTCATATTAATTAAAAGAACAATTCATTAAGAGGAAATATCAATACTTAACATATATGCACCAAACATAGGGCCACCAAACTACACTAACAAAAACTCTAATGGACTTAAAAACACAGATAGACCCCGGTACAGTGATAGAGGGAGCCTTGAATACACCCCTGTCACCAATAGGTAGGTCATCAAGGTAAAAAATCAACAAAGAAATTTCAGAAAAAATCCACCTGTTAGATCAAATGGACATAGTAGACATTTACATAGTATTTCACCTAACTAGTATGCTATACACATTCTTTTCTGCAGCTCATGGAACTTTATTCAAAATAGATTATATTTTAGGACACATAGCAAGTCTCAACAAATTTAAGAAAATTGAAATAACCCCCTGTATCATATCTGATGACAATGTAATAAATCCAGAACTCAACAAAAAAGGAAATCACAGAAAATATACAAACACATGGAGACTAAACAACACATTGCTGGATGACTTGTGGGTGACCAAAAAAATAAGGGAAGAACTCAAAAAGTTCCTAGAATCTACTGAAAATGAAAATATACCCTACCAGAATCTGGGGGACACAGAAAACATCATGCTAACGGGAAAGCTTATAGCTATTAGTGCCTACATTAAAAAACCTGACTTCTCAAATAAACAACTTAAGATATACCTTAAGCTTCCAGGAAAACAAGAACAAACCAAACCCAAAATTAGTAGACAGAGAGGAATAATAAAGCTCAGGGCCCAGATCAATGAGATCGAGACCAGACCTCTTGATGAATTTTTCCTTTAATTAATATGAAATGACCCTGGTGAGATAGAAGTTTAGCTACTCCTGCATATTTTGGGGGTTAATTTTCTTGGAAAACCTTTTTCCATCCTTTGACTCTAAGCCAGTGTTTATTTTTTTCAGTGAGATATGTCTCTTGTAAGCAACATGTGGTTGGATCTTGTTTTTTTAAACCAATTTGCTATTCTATGTCTTTTGATTGGGGCATCGAGGCCCTTGACATTCAGGGTTAGTATTAAAAGGTGCATGGGGTTTCCAGCCATTTATATTCCCCTGGTGTTTACTTTTTACCTATTCCTTGTTTACTAGTCTTCTTGGTCAAAAGGGCTTACTCTTTCTTGCATGTTTCTGTCTAACTCTAATTTCTTTTGTGTGTAAAATTTCCTCAATTATTTTCTGCAGTGCTGGTTTGGTGGCAGTAAATTTCTTCAGCTTTTGCTTGTGGAAGGTTTTCATTTCTCTGTCAAGTAAGGATAGTTTTGCTGCATAAACTAGTGTTGGTTGGCAATTGTTTTCTTTCAGGGCCTGAAATATGTCTTTCCATGACCTTCTTGCATTTAGAGTTTGTGCTTAAAAGTCTGCTATCATTCTGATGCATTTGCCTTTATATATAACTTGTCTTTTTCTCCTTTTCAGCTTTCAGTATTCTTTCTTTGTTTGGTATGTTGATTGTTTTGATTATCATATTTCTGGGGGTGTTTCATTTTTGGTCCTTATGGTTTAGTGTTCTGTAAGCTTCCTGAACCTGGATGTCCCTTTCTTTCTCAAGGTTGAGGAACTTTTCAGCTATTATTTTATTGCATAGGTTATCTAAGCCTTTAGTTTGTACCTCTTCTTCATCTTCTATATGCATGATTCATAGATTTGGTCTTTCGATGGTGTTCCAGATGTCTTGCATGTTCCATTCATATTTTCTTAACATTTTTTCATGTTCTTTTACTGTTTGATCTAATTCCTCTACTTTGTCTTCCATTACTGATCCTCCATTTTCAACTTGGTCCACTCTGGTCACCAAGCTTTTGATTGAGATTTTTATTTGTGATATTGAGCTGTTCATTTCAGATTGATTATTTTTCTGGATTTCTATATCTTTACTGATTTCCTTTTTCACATATCTTGCATTGTCTTCTTAAGTTCATTCATCATTTGTTTGAATTCTCTTCGTGCTCTTTTAGTTTATTAATATCTTCTTTGAGTGCAGACATTATTTTTTGTGTCTCTTCTTTGAGTTCATTGATCATTCTTACTATTATTTTTTGGAATTCAATATTTGATATTTCCTTAACTTTGCTGTTGATTAGATCCTTAGTGGTGGAGTTGGCTTTTAAGGAAGAGCTGTTGCCTTACTGATTCATGTTTCTGCATTGAGATTTATGCATCTGGGGTTGTTTTTTGGTTCAGGGTTCCATTCCCTTGTGCCCTTGTGTTTGGGGTTTTATGAAGGATTGTGTAGGACTGGGCAGTGGTTAAACTCTGTTGTATTTTCTTGTCTCTAGATGTAGAAGCTTGTTGGTACTCCCTTCTGCTTTTTATTCTCATGGTGCTTTATTCCACCCTCTATTCCACTTATGTCAAAGAGGCTTAGCTATTAAGGCTGCTATAGTTGTTAAACTGCAGCCTTGAAATTACAATAATCCCTCATGTAGATCAGTTATTTCTACTGTTTCAATATCTTGGCTGTCTGTTGGATCAGGGATGAATCTTCATGGTTCTGGAAGGCTAAAGGTAATAAGGGTTGTGATGTGAGGGAGATAGAAAGAAAGCTCTAGTGGGTAATATGAGGTGAAAAACTTATGTAGCAGTAAGAGGTGGCAGTTTAGAGATTAGAAGGGGACGACTGAAAAGCAGACTGGGATGTAGTGAAGAGAGCAGTAGATATTGAAATGGGTGAGAAGGGGGAAGAACAATACAGAAAGTTGAATTCATGGACAGATATGGACAAAACAAAACTGCAAAAATGATCTGGGAATTGTTTAACCACTAATAGTAGTGGTGGTCAAGTAACACTGTAAGTGGATAAATAGTAAAGGGGCAAGTTAAGAGGTAGGGAGAGGTTCTCGTTGTTGTTAGGCGGAAAATATGAGTGGGGGAGGGTGACACAAAGGGAGAGAAGAATAAGTGGTTTAAGGTTAAAGACTGAAATGAGGGTTACATGGCTCTCCTATGATGAGGGCCAAGAATAGGAAGGGAAAGTAAAGGATAGGGTTTAAGAGAAAATTAGGGGCAAAAATGGCAAGATGTTGTTGGAGTATACAGCACAAGAAGATATAGGTCAGTGAATAGAAAATCTTTATCACATCCTTAACACTGACAAACTCAAATTTTACATTAAAAAATTGCAAAATTTCTAGTGCTCTTCAGAGCAACTTATCTTTTTCTCCACCTTTGTGACTTAGTCTTTCAATCCATTAGATGGCAGTCTAATTTGATAACTGACTGTGTAGGGGTGTCTGATAGTATGGAGAAGGGAGTTTCTGGTGATCTGGGCAGGGTCTTTAGAGTTTGTATCCTCAATTTGTCAGTCTCATGCAGCTTTCCCCTTTTCAGGCTTCCCAGTGCTTATAGTCTATTATTTTGCTCAGAGGCAGGTTTTTGTCAGATGTCCTCACTGACAGAAGTCTCTGGTACCAGCAGTTCCATGGAGGCCTTCACTGCAAAGGGCCCTGTGTTTGCCCAGCTCAGGGAAGTTCTTTGTTCAAAGGCAGCCACCTGGTGCACCCCAGCTTTTGCTCATGGGGCTCCAGCTACTCTCTTCAGGGAGAAACTTGCTGGAAACATTGCACTGGTATAGAGTTTTTGTGGTGAAGATTACAGCTTTCTCTCCTCCACTGGAGGAGCTGGCACCCCAGTTCTGTGGTGAGAGAGTGGGGCTCTGTGGCCAGAGAGCAGGGCCTCTAGGCCTGGCATGGAGAAGATTGGAGTGCCTCTGTGCATGTGGGAAGCAAGCCAGGTAGTCTGTGCCATGCTGGGCAACAAAGCGTGCTGTGCGTATGCTTTCTGCTTCCTGAAGAGCAGTGGGACCCTGAGTCTGCTTGTGCAGGGGAGCAGGCTTCCCAGCACTGAGCAGTGTTGCAGGGCAGGCAGCAGTGGTACATGGACCAACAAAGCAGGCAGGGAGTGTGCCTTTGGCAGAGCAGAGGGACCCAGAGTCTGCTTTGTGGGTAAGCAGGCTTCTGGAGTGTTTCAGGGTGTGGGGTGGTGGGACATGGATCAGAGGGGAGCATGGAGCTGCAAGGAGCCTCTCTGAGTGCAGAGAGTGGAGAAGTGGAACCCTGGAACCTCCAGGAGCAGAGAATTGGGGAGGGCTGACTTGCAAACCTTTTTTCATGTAGTTAGTTGCTTCTCTCTTTGTGGGTTTGAATAGAGATCTACATCTCACTGGCTATGGGACCTTTTGGGTATCCTTTGGGGACCCCAGTTTCCTCTTTCTTTGGGATTGTTGGGCTCAGGGATGTCAACAACCCGCCAACTTGCCAGAAACTTCAAGAGTATTCTTGAGGACATAAAAGAATGACTAAAAGAAATTCTTAACAGGCAGAGACCAATAAACCCAAAAAGTTCATTGCACCTGTGTAATAAAAATATTGCTACATAACTAAAGGTTTAAAACTTACCAAGACAAATATAGCTTTATATGAAAAATAAAAAAATTATGAGTAGAAGACAGACATCTACGCCTTTCCACATTGGATGTATCAAGCATTTTATTGAAAGAAAAACTTGGTCCACACTAAGAAAAAGGGAGGCATTACAACTGATACCACAGATATACAAAGGATGAAATGGAGATTATTATGAAAAATTATGTGCCAGCAAATTTGATAATTCAAAGCTAATAGGCAAATTCCTAGACACATACACATTTACTAAGAAGAAATAAAAATACCCAAACAGACCAAAATAAGGGATAAGACTGAATCAGTAACAAAAAGCTTGCCATGAAGGAAAAGCCAAGCACTAGGTGGCTTCACTGCTGACTTTTACCAAACATTTAAAGGAGAATTAATGTGAATTATCCTTCTGTTATTCCAAAAAGTAAGAGAGTAAGAAATTCTTCCAAATATATTCTATGAAACCATCATTATTCTGATACCATACCACATAAGGATACAAGACAAAAAGAAAACACAGGCCAATATTCTTCCTAGATGCCAAAATCCTCAACAAAATAATAGTAAATAAAATCCAAAAGCACGTTAGAAATACTCACCATAATTAAGTGGAATTCATCCCAAGGAAGTAGGGGTGGTTCAATATATGCAAATCAATAAATGTGATACAGTACTTCGACACAATGAATGACAAAAACCATATGGTCATTTCAATAGAAATGTCATTTGATGAAACTGCACTTGGATTCATGACAAATATGCTGAAAAAATTAGGAAGACAAAGAAACATATGTCAACATTAATAAGCCAATAGCTAACATTATAATGAGTGAGGGAAAAGCTGAAAAGTTCTCGAATAAGAAAAGGTTAACCAATTTCACCACTTTTATGCAACATGGTGTTGGAGGTCCTAGCCAGAACAATCAGGCAGGAGGAAGAAATAAGGGGCATCCAAACTGGAAAAGAAGTCAAACTGTCACTGTGGGCAGATGACATGACCTTGTATACAAAAAAACCCCAGGACTACAAAAAACCCCTGCCAAAACCAATACACGAATTTGGCAAAGTTGGAAAATATAAAATCTAAATACAAAACTTGGTAGCATTGTTATGTATCAATAGCAAATTATTTGAAACAGAAATCAAGAAAACAATACCATATATAATAGTCTCCCCAACAAGGGAAGGAAATAAAAAACTCGAATGTGGTTGATGTGTTCACTGCACAGGAATGAATATAGAAATCTTAAACTGGTGGGGGCCACCATGGGAAGTGGACTAGGGCAGCAGTAAAGAGAACTGGAAGTGATGAACCAGTAGGGGTTGTAATACATATTTGCATGGAAACCACAAAAGGAAACTCCCTGTGTAGCTATCTTTATCTCAAACTAGAAAAAATGTCATGTTTCTCTTTTAATCTTTTATATTTTTTCCTCTACAAATTGGAGAACAAGAGGGTAGAACAGGTTCTTCAGGGAGAGAGAGTCTGGCACCAGTGGGAGGCGGTGGTGGCGGGGAAAGGGGTAGGAAGTTGAATATGATGCAAATAATGTATATGATCAAATAATGCATATGATGCAAATAATGTATATACATACACATGTATGTAAATGCAAAAAATGATACCTGTTGAAACTGTTTCAGGAATAGGGGGAAGGGAGATGAAGGAGACCAGCAGAAGGGATGAATTCAAATATGATATATTTGAAACACTGTAAGACTGAGGAGCTATTGTACACAAACAAAAATGAAAAAAATGAATTCCTATTATTGCAACATACAGGAACTCTGGGACATGATCAAAAGACTAAGCTAAAACTTCACAGGGTGGAAGGAGCTAAAGTACAAACTAAAGCCATAGGAAACTTATTCAATGAGATGATTGCAGAAATTATCCAAGTTTAGGAAATGATATAGACACACATGCAACAGGAGACATTTTGAACTCCAAATTGACATGACCAGAAAAGAACAACTCCATGTCATATCACAACTAAAATACCAAGATTAGAGAACAAAGAATATCAGGTTACACACAGATAAAAACTTAAGAATCACCTCAGATCTCTTGTCACAAACTCTAAAAGCCAGAAAGCATAGGGAAAATAATTTAAGTTATAGGAGAGAATAATTGCCAATCAAGAATTCTATATTCAGCAAAGCTATCCTTCCATTTTGATTAAGAAATAAGGACTTTACAGGATAAGGATATGCTAAGGTCATTTAAATCCACCAAACTGCTTTGCAGAAGATGCTTAATGGAATACATCACACAGAGGAGGGAAAAAAAAAACAGCATAAACATGAGAGGCCAGGAATGAGTAAAATTCAAAGGGAGAATTGATGAACCCATGATAGTGAAGAAAGTGTCAAGCACACGAACTCCGTAAACCAGCAAAATCCCATGATTAGCAATGGTAAAAGTAAAGAACTACCAGCGCTAGACTGAACCTGGGAAAAAAGCGTTAGTAATGCAGGAATTAGTACATACCTCTCAATCATAATTCTACATGTAAATGTTCTTAGTTTTCCAATTAAAAGACACAGACTATCTGATTGAATAAAACAATTAAGATTCAACAATTTGATGTCTAAAAGAAGCACACTTCACGACCAAACACACACAAATTAAAAATGAAAGAATTGAAAAAAAATATACCAACTATGCAGAACTTGAAATCAAGCAGGATTATCTATTCACATAACTGACTAAACAGATTGTAAAACAGGTACAGTGTGTGTATGGGGGTATAGTGGGAGTGGGAGATGAACAAGGGAGATTAAGTTGAAAGTATATGATTGATGGACTTCATATACGAAATTGAACAAAGAAACCTCTTGCAATTGCTTTAAGCAGGACAGGTAGGGGTTGAGGAGGAGAGTTGATGGAGATGATGTAACTAATGTACTATAAAAGCCTAATTGGAATTGTCGCTATGAATTCCCTGTGTATAACAAATATATACTAGTAAAAATATTATATACGAAAAAAAGAGGACAGAAGGTAATGAAAAAGAGACCAAAAGAATGACACAGTGAATTAATGAAACAAAAAGTTGGTTCTTGGAAAAGATAAACAAAATTGACAAATGATTAGATTTGTGTTTAGATTAGCCAAACTAACCTAAAGAAGAAAGCAGAACACCCAAATTAAAATCAGAGCTGAAACAGGGGAAATTATAATACACACCAACAAAATTCAGAAGAAAATACAGGAATATTTTTAAAACCTGTTTTATAAATAGCAATATTTTAAAACCCTAGTAAAGTGGAAAAATCAGAAATTAATAAATTTCTTGGCACATAGGACCCACCAGAATTGAATCAAGAGGACATAAACAAATTAAAAAGATCTATAATGAGTGATATGATTCAAATAGTTTAAAGAACATCCTGACAAAGAAAAGATTAGACTCAGAAGAATTCACTGGTGAGTTCTACCAGACCATTAAGGAAGAACTAACACCAATTCTTCTAAACTATTCAAAAAAAGTACAAAGGAAAGGAATACTACCACATTCATTCTATGAAGCCAATATTACCTTAATATCAAAACTATGTAAAGATGGATGAAAGAAAGTTACAGACAAATTTCCCTGATAAACATAGATGCAAAAATCCTCAATAAAATACTTGCAAACTTCATCCAACAACACATTAAAAAGATCATACACCATGATCAAATTGGGTTCCTTTCAGGGATGCAGGGATCATTCAACATACACAGATCTATAAATTCAATTTATGAATGGAATCAAGGACAAAAACCACATCATCATATCGACAGAAGCAAAAAAAAGCCTTCCACAAAATTCAACAACCTTTTATGACAAAGCTCTGAAGAAAGCTAGGAATAAAAATAACATTATAAAGGCTGGATATTACAAACCTATAGTTAACATAATATTAAAGTGAGAAAAACTAAAACAATTTACTATAAAATCAGGAACAAGAGAAGGGTATTCACATTCCACATTGTTATTCAATATAGTACTAGAAATCTAGCCAGAGCAATGACAAGAGAAAGAAATAAAAGGGATTCAAATAGGGAAAGAAGAATTTGAACATCTCTACTTGCAAGTGATATAATCTTATACCTAAAAGACCCTAAAAACTCCACCAAAAAATCTCCAAGACCTTATGAATATGTTCAGCAAAATATCCATGTACAAAATCAATATACAAAAATCAGTTGCATTCTTAAAAACCAACAATGAACACAGTGACAAAGAAATCATGAAAACAATTCCATTTACAATAGCATCAAAAATACCTAGGAATAAACTATGATGAAGGAAGTGAAAAACCTAAGAATGAAAACTATAAATCATTGAAGAAAGAAAGTGAAGAAGATATTAGAAGATGAAAGGATCTCTCATGCTCATGGACTGGCAGAATCAATATTGTGAAAATAGCTACACTACCAAAAACAATCCATATGTTCAATGCAATGCTCATCAAAATTCCAATGACAATCTTCACAGAGAAACATAAGTTGATCCTAAAATTCATATGGAAGTGCTAGACCTTGAAGAGCAAAGTAATCCTGAACAAAAAGTTCAATGTTAGAGGTATCACAATACCTGCCTACAAACTGTACTACAGAGTCATAGTAATAAAAAGCATGGAACTGGCACAAAAATAGACATGAAACAGAATAGAAAACCCAGAGTTAAATCCACATAGCTATAACCATTTGATTTTTGACAAAGGAGTCCGAAACATGCACTGGAGAAAAGATAACATCTTCAACAAATGGATGCTGGGGAAACTGGATATTCACATAGAAGACTGAAGCTATAACCCAGTTTCTTACTAACTAGTTTTGTACTAATATCAATTCTAAGTAGATCAAACATCTTAATATAAGACCTAAAATGTGAAATTACTACAAGAAAGAATAGGTTAAAACACTGGAACATGTAGGCATAGGCACTAACTTCCTGTAGAGAACTCCAATAGCTCAGCAATTAAGAGACAGGATTGACAAATGGGACTTCATGAAACTAAAAAGCTTCTGCACAGCAAAGGAAATAGTCATTAGGATGAAAAGACAGCCTACAGAATGGGAGAAAGTCTTTGCTGCTATACATCTGACAAAGGATTGGTAACTAGAATATATAGGGAGCTCAAACAACTAACCTCTGAAAGAGTCAACAACCCAATGAACAAATGGGCAAGTATACTGAACAGAGAATTCTCAAAAGAAGACCAATAAATACATGAAAAATGCTCAAGATCCCTGGCCATAAAGGAAATGCAAATCAAAACAATGTTGAGATTCTACCTACTCCAGTTGGAATAGCTATCATTAAATTACAAGCAATAACCAATGCTGGTAAACATGTGGGGAGGAAAAAAGAACCCTCATACCTTATTGGTAAGAATGTAAATTAGTGCAACCACTATGCAAATCAGGATGGATGTTACTCATAAAACTAATACTAGAACTCCCATATGATCCATCCAAAGGAATGCTATTCAGGACACAACAGAGACACTTAGATACCCATGATTATTGCAGCACTATTCACAGTAGTCAAGCTATGGAAGCAGTCCAGGTGACCAACATCTGATGAATGGATTAAAGAAATATGATATACATATATGCAATGGTGTATTATTCAGGCATAAAGAAAATAAGTCTATGTTGTTTTCAAGTAAATGGACAGATCTGGAGATCATAATGTTACCCTGAAGTAAGCTAGGTTCAGAAAGACAAAGTTCACATGTTTTCCTCATATATGGAAGCTAGACCTACAAGATAATGTATACATAATTACATACATAATTTTATACACACTCATACGTAGAGCATATTGTAATAATGGGACTGTTTTAGGGGACTAGGAGGACACTGGAGAAGGAAAGTGAATGATAATGAGTAATATAAAAAACATTGCAGTGCTCGCTTTGGCAGCACATATTCTAAAATTGGAACAATACAGAGAAGATTAGCATGGCCCCTGCACAAGGATGACAATGCAAATTCGTGAAGCGTTCCATAAACAAACAAACAAACAAAAAAAAACCCATTGCATCTGTATGTGAAAATGTAATGACATAACACACTGACAACATTTGAATCATAGGGGGATTAGGGGGTTAGAGCAAGGGAGAGTAATAGAGAAAGTTAATCTGATTAAAGTGCAGGAGATGCATGTGTGAAATTCCATGGCAATTCCCATTTGAACAGTTAATATACACTTATGAAAGTGAAGAACAGGAGTGGGTCTGGTGTGAGGGTGAATGGAGAGGGTGAAGGAAGGTGAATATGGTTGATATATTTTGTATACTTGTTTGAAAATAAGACATTGAAACCTTTTGAAATTGTTTTAAGAAGGGGAAAGGGGTAACGTGGAGAATGATGGAGGGGTGAATCTAGTCAAGGTAAAAATAAACAGAAATGTCACAATGATTCTCCCCTGTACAACTAATATATGCTAATTAAAATGTTAAAAAAATTAATGAAATCCTGAAGATCACTAGAGAATATCTTGAAAACATATTCTAATAAAATGGAAAACATGGAAGAAATGCATTGACTTCTAGATGCATTTGACCTTCCAAAATTGAATCACTTAAATGGCTCTATAACAAGTAATTAGATTGAAGCAGTAATAAGGAGAGAGCCCAGGACCAGAGATAGATTCATTGCTGAATTCCAGAGACCTTTAAGGTACAACTTATGCCAGTGCTCCTCAAACTGCTATATGATAGAAAAGGAAGGAACACTACCAAATTCATTCAATGATGTCGGTTCACCCCAATACCAAAACTTGATAAGGACATAACAAAAAACATAATTTATAGAACAATTTACTTGATGAACACAGATACAAAAATTCTTAATAAAATACTTTTAAAACATATTTGTCAACACATTAGAAAGACCATACACCATTATCAAGCTGTTTCTTTCCAGGGATGCAAAGATCATTCAACATATGATAATCAATAAATGTGATATATAACATAAACAGAATCTAGGACAAAATCCTCATAATCATCTCAATCAGTGGCAAAAAAACTTTTGGCAAAATTAAATATTCTTTTATTATAAAAACTCTGAAGAAACTAGGAATAGATGGAAGGTAACTCAGTATAATAAAGGCTATATAAGACAAACCTATAGCCAACATCATGTTGAATAGGAAAACTGAAATCATTTCCTCTAAAGTAAGGACTGAGAAAGGGTGTTTTATTCAATATAGTACTGGAATTCTTAGCCAGAGAAATAAAGCAAGAGACAGAAATAAAATGAATTCAAATGAGGAAGAAAGAAGTCAAGTTATCCCTATTTGCAGATGATTTGATCCCATACTTAAAGACCCTACGGGTTTCACCAAAAACTCCTAGACCTGTTAAACAATTTTACAAGTATTGTAGGATACAAAATCAAAATGTGAAAATCAGTATATTTTCTATATACTAATAATGAATCGGCTGATAAAGAAATCAGAAAAACCCATTCACGGTAACCTCAAAAAAAAAAAAAAAAACTTGGGAATAAACTTTAACCACACAGGTGAAAGGCCTCTAGAATAAAAACCATAAGACCCTGAAGAAAGAAATTGAAGAAGACACCAGAAGATAGAAAAACCTCTCATGTTCATGGATTGACAGAATTAATATTGTGAAAATTACTATGCCACTGAAAGCAACTGCAGAGTCAATGCAATTACCATCAAAGTCCCAAAGTCATTCTTTACAGAAACAGAAAACTAAACCCAAAAATTCATATGCAATAATAAAAGTCTCCAACTAGTAAAAGCAATCTTGAGCAAAAAGAGCAATGCATGAGTAACTACAAAACTAAATTTCAAATTATACTATATTGCAGTAGTTACAAACATAGCATGGTACTGGTACAAAACAGACACATGGACTAATGCAACAGAACAGAAGATCCAGAAATAAACCCATCCTCTTCAGCCATCTGATTTTGACAAGAGAGCCAAATCTGCCCTTGAGAAAAGACAGCCTCTCCTAAAAAAATGGTGCTGGAAAAACTGGATATCCACATATAGAAGACTGAAATTAGATCCCTATCTCTCACCCTGTACCAAAATAAATTCAAAATGGATCTAATAACTTAATAAAGACATTAAACTTTGAAACTACTAGAGAAAAACATGGGGGAAATCACTTGAAATGCAGGTGTAGGCAATTATTTTATAAATAGGACTCCAACTGTCTAGGAAATAAGAGCAAGAATTAGCAAATGGGATTGTATCAAATTAACAAGCTTCCGTGCAGCAAAGGAAACTATTATTAGAATGAAGAGACAACCCACAGATTGGGAGAAAATCTTTGTAAGTTGTTCATTGGGTAAAGGATTCCAGAATATACAAAGAGCTAAAAAAATTAAACACAAAACAACAAATAATCCAATCAATAAATGGGCAAATGAACTTTTTTCAGAAGAATTACAAATGGCTAATAATAAATACGTGAAGAAATGTTCAACATCCTTATCCATAAGTTATGCAAATCAAAATGACACTGAAATTCCATCTCACCTGAGCCAGAATGGCTATCATCAAGAAAACAAGCAACAATAGATGCTGGCAAGAATGCGGGGGTGGGGGGAAAGGAAAACTTTATATACTTTTGTTGGGAATGCAAACTAGGGCAGCGACTATGGAAATCAGTACTGAGGTCATTAAAAATCTAAAAAAAAAAACCTGCCTTATGATCCTGCTATACATCTAAATTAAGGAGTGTAAATCAACATAATTGAGGTACCTACATGCCCATGTTTATCATAGCACAAGTCTCAGAACCAAGCTTTGAAACCAGTGTAGGTTTCCACTACCTATAAATAGATAGGTAAAATATGTTTTATATATATATACCATATAGTGTATATAAATATATATACATTATGGAGTATTACTCAGCCATAAAGAAGAATGAAATTTTGTCTTTTGCAGAAAGATGGGTGGACTGGATCACCATGTTGAGCAAGATAAGGAAAACTCAAAAGGCCAAATATTGCACATTTTTGCCCATATGCAGACCTAAAATAAATAATAATAATGATAATAACAGTTATAATATTGGGACATGAGCATAAAGGGCAAACAGCCTGGGAGAATCAGTGGAAAAGGGGAGAGGAAAAGAAAAGGGTACTCTGGGATGGCAGTATTAACTATTAAAAGTGTGTATATTACATATGTATGTATGTAGATATATGTACATATATGAAGATATAAATATATGTATTTGTATAGATGAAGATAGAAAAATGAAACCCACTAAATATGCTTTGAAAAGGTGGGAGGAGAGAAAGGGCTTAAGGGAGTATAGTAGAGGTGTTGAATTTGTTCACATGTATGGAAATATCAAAATGAACCATCTTGTGCTATTAACATATGCTAGCAAAAATGAATCTTTTCTGACAACCATAGGATGAAGCTGACAGAGATCAAGAGCAGGCACAAAATTAGAAACCCCACAAATACATGGAAATTAAATACCACATTCTCAAACAACCAATGTGCACCAAAGAAATCAACCATGAAAATGGCAATTATGTCTTGACATGGCACTAAAACTGCAAGCAACAGATGCAGAAATAAGCAAGTTGGGTTTGACCAATCTAAAGTCTCCTTCTCGGCAAATTAAACATTTGACAAAATGAAATGGGAAAAATATTTTCAAACTGTATATGTAATATAGCACTACTAACAAAAAATATAAGTGACTTACAAAATTTATTCACTCAAGAAGGGGCAAAATACCTGAATAAACATTTCTCCCCCAAAGGCCAAAAATGGAAAATAGATATATGAAAATATCCTCACTATTCCTTAACCATAAGGGAAACGCAAATCAAAACCACTACAACGAGGTATCACTACTAGGATGCTACCATCAAAACATTTAAATATTATAAGTATTTGTGAGGATGTAAAGAAAGGATAACTCTTGTGCACTGTTGATGGGAATATAAATTAGAAAAATATATAGAAGTTCTTCAAAAAATTAAAAATTAAACTTCCATTATGATTAAGTCATCCTACTTCTATTTAAATATATATATATCCACACATATATGAAATAAGTATTTTTTTTCACTCTTGTTAATGCTTATTTTTTCTCTTTTCTTTGTGGTGGTATTGGGACTTGAACTCAGTGCTTCAAGTTTGCGAGGCAGATACTCTACCACTTGAGCCACTCTGTCAACCCTTTTATATGTTGGGTATTTTGGAGATAGGGTCTTGCAAACTATTTACCCATGCAGTCCTTGAACCACTATGTCCTGATCTTAGCCTCCTGAGTTGTTAAGATTACAGATTTGAGCCACTGGCACCCTGCTACACTCTATTTTTTTATTAGCATATATTAATTGTAGAACGGGTTTCATTATATTTCCATAAATGCATATACTTTACTTTGATCAATCCATCTATTCTATTACTATTTTTGTTCCCCTCCCCTCTTTTTGAACAATTATAATGAGATTTATTATTCTCTCTTCATACATGTGTATGAATTACTTCCATTATATTCACTCTGACTTTACCCTCTCTTTTTACCTTCCTACCTCCTAATGGTTTCCACCCGTAAATAGTTCCATTTTACATTCTTGTCATATGTTTAAAATTTTTATTGTTTTTACATTTACTCATATGTGTATACATTATTTGGGCCATCTCCCAAACAATGCTGGGACGAATTGTCACTAATTTTTTTTTAGGTCTAGATTCTGCATATGAGAGAGGTCATATGATATTTGTCTTTCTCAGTCTCGCTTATTTCACTTAATGTGATCTTAGTTCCATCCTGAAGTCAGGATCTTTATAAAATATCTGTACTCCCACACTCACTGCAATGTTATTCACAAGACCCAAGAAATGCAAACAAATATGTGTTGATGGACAAATGAATAAGAAATTATTAAACACAGACACAATGGGATATTATTCAGTCATAAAAAGAAAGAAAACCTGACATTTGCAATAATACAGATAAACCTCGAGAGCATTGTGCTAAGTGAAATAGGACAACAGAAAACATACTATATTATCTCACAAGTGGAATAAAAAAAGAACTGAAGCACAGTAGAATGGTGGTTTCAAGAACTGGTGAGGAGGGAAAATGGAGAAATATCAGTTGAAGGACACAAAATTTTGATTAAAAGATGAGTAAGTTTTGAGGATATAATGTATAGTTTGTTGACTCTAGTTAGCAATATTGTATGTTTAATTTTAGGTGTCAATATTGCTGGAATATGAAATACCTAAAAATATGGTAAGGCATTTTTCTGGATGTCTGTAAAAATGTTTCCAGGGGAGATTAACAGATGGATCTAAATGCACTAGGTGGGGCATATCTACCCTGAATGTGGGTAGGCCCTATACAACTGACTCAGAGTTCAGAAAGAACAAATACAAAAGGCGATTTGCTATTTATATACTTGTTTCCTGTCTCAGATATCAGAACTCCAGGCTTTCTGACTTTTGGACTCCAAGAACAGCAGGCTCCTGAGTCTCAGGCTTTTGGCTCCAGACTGAGAGTTACACTGCTGTTTCACTGGTTCTGAGACCTTCAGAATTGAACTGAGCCACAATACTGTATGGAATCATTAGCTTTCAGATGGCCTGTCATGGGACTTCTTGGCTTCCATGACAGCATGAGCCAATTTTCTTAATAAATCTCCTCTCCTATAGTCATATATATATGTCCTATTGGTTCTGTCTCTCTGGAGAACCACAACTAATGCAAATACTGTATGTACTTGGAACTTGCTAAGGGTACATGTAAAATGTTCTTTACACACATACATACATACAAATAACAACTAGATAACAGGATAGATAGATTTATAAAATTGACTAGGGTAATAATTTCATAATATGTAAAAATAATGAATCATACCATTGTGTATCTAAAATTTATATAATTTTGTTTATAAATTATACCTAATTACAGCTGGAAAAAATAAGCAAAGATTAAAGGAGCTTCAATGAAAACTAAAGCCAATTTTAAAATGATGAAGCTGATTATCAAGTAACAAGTGTTTGCCAGAATGAAGTCCAGTATTCTTCAAAGGAATTAAACCTAATCCAGGAATAAGTTTTGTAACCATCAAAATATAAGCACTCAATAAAGTACTAAAAATTCTAGACAGTTAAAGAACATATAATATAATCCATATCCAAGGGGAAAATACTCAATAGAAATCGACACAGAAATGTCAGAGATGGAAGAATTAATAAATAACAACTGGAAAAATAGATTTATCCTGTATTATGAACATGTTCAGTCAATTAAGAAAAACTCAAAAAACCACAAGGATTGGAATTCAAGATATTAGATGGGCACAATGGAACCCTTAGAATTAAAAAAATCAATTCTATCTTTAAACATAATTAATGACATACTGCAAACTGCAGAAACAGATATCACTGAAAATGAAGGTAGATCAGAAGAATATATATTGATACTGAAGCACAGAGATGACACAATATCAAGTGGTCTCTTATACATAAAATTCAGTACTAAAATGAAGGGGAAAAAGAGGTGGACAGAAAAGTATTTGAAGAAATAATACCCTAAAATTTTCTAAATTTGACAAAACTATAACCAACAGATAAAAGAATATCACCAAACTCTATGCAGGATAAACTAAAAAGTATCAAACTTTGGGGCATGAGAATAAGACTGCTGGATATCAGTAATTTTAAAAGTCTTAAAAGAAGCTTAAGGAAATAATATATTTTACATATAAAATAAGAAAGATAAGAATGACTTCAAATTCAACTGTGATATATTGCAAGAATTTTTTAATGTCACAATGTACTCCCAGTACAACAATTTAAAAAAGCAGAAGCAATCATTTAAAGTAATAAATGTGTAATAATTCTCTGTCAAGAAAGAATGTCTTCAAACTTAGGTAAATATGTCAGTTACTGTGCAAATGAGAAGACTGTTAAGAGACAGCATACTGTCCTCAGGGGGAAAAACAGGTTCAACTAGAATACTAGAACTGAGCAATATTCTTAATTTTTTTGAAATGAAAAATAGTTGAAACATTTTGTCACAAGAATATGTCCACTGCAGGAAACACTAAAAGAAAGTTTTTAGGTTGGCAGAATATAATGCTGAATGGAAAAAGCTATCTACACAAAGAATTACAGTGCATGAGAAATGATAATTATGTGGATAAGTGTAAAATAATTTTTCTCTTCACTTAATTATGTAGGAAATTGATACAATGATAAAGACAGTGACACTATAGTACAGGATTAATAACAAGTATGTAAGTAAAATAGCACAAAAGACTGGCAGAGTATATTAGAAGTCTACTGCTCTAAAGTCCTCATCTTATGTAGAAAGTAGAATAATTATTGGAAGACAGGTAGTGAAATGTTGAAGATGGCCTTTTTAAACCCTGAAACAATTACTAAATAACAAGTGAACAGATGTAACCAATAAACCCAAGTTGAGATAAAATGGTCTATTTAAAAATACTATTTAATTCACAATAAGGCTGAAAAAAAGAAAAATGAACACTTAGCCAATGGGATAATGGCTGAACAAATAGGTCATGTGCTTAAACTCAATTAAATTCATAATCACATTAAACATAAATGTTTAAAATACACCAGTGAAGAAAAGGAAAGATTGTCAGATTGTATGTAAATATTAACCCAACCAAGCTTGTGTAAGAAACCCACAAAACAATATCCCTGAGGAGTATGAGACGTTCCCTATATTTTAAATGACTAATTTCCCCCTTTAAAAGACAAAAACAAATAATGTTCTCATTATTAAATGTTAGAATATGTGCCAAAAGTGACTTTGCAAATGCATTTAAATTAAGGATCTTCAGGGGAAAAGATCGTGGTTGATTATCTCCTTGTGTCTAATGCAATCTTAAGGGTCAGTTGATGACAAAAGGAGACAAAATGTGGAAGTAAACGCACCTATTAAGCACTGTGAACACTTCAGGGGTGGGGACATGGCTCAGTGGTAGAACCCTTCCCTAGCAAGAACAAGGGCCCTCGGTTTGACCTCCAGCAATACAAAAAACAAGAACAAACAGACAAAACAAACAAACAAACAAACAAAACTTTATCCCCCCAAAAATTGTGCCAGTTTCAAGATACCAATTTTCATAAATATATAACTAGGACTGTGAAGGAATACAATGGGAGACTAAGGCCCAAGGGAAAAATTGGAAGTTAAAAAATAACAGTAGCAAGGTAAAAAAGGGCAACATAACTTACCTCTTGCTTCTGAAGATTGTTTTGGTTAACTGATGCAAGAAAGTTGGAATTCACTCAGGTGAATCTGAAAGTAAACTACTCAGTTTGATTTCATAATGGGTCTAATGACATTCCCTGACAAAGTAGATGAAAGAAGTTTCTAAGGAGAAAATTATAACTATAATTTTTGGAGATTCTAACAATATCTGTTTCTTAAAATGTCCGTAAAAAGGAAATATTTCTCTATGCAATGTCCAAAAGAGAGGCAATCACCATCCATTTTAGAGATTGCTAAACTCTTAGAAAGACTGGTAAGAATTATAATGAGCACATGAAAGGGAATTCCAACTGGCAAGTTTTGTAATGAATAACCAATGTTTAAAACACTTTTCAGAATATTTTATATATATATATACCAGTAATTTGAGGCTTTATCTTCTAATGTCTCTCATCCCAGCACCCTGATATTAGATCTCTGGTAATCATTGGAAATCAGAAAAGATGAATGTAAAGAAAAAATGTAGATGATAAACAAAGATTAAGAAACAAAGAGCAAAAGCAGTAGGCAGAAGTGGAAGAGCAGAGATTAGTGGAAAACAGGCTAGCATAAACTCTGGGTGCACTTAACACCTGGGTTAATTAAAGATGATCATGTCCTTATAGACACAGATAGAAATGATACAATTTTAATATATGTACATGTAAATGTCTGCTGTTTTTAAAAATGTGTTTTGCCCCCTAGAACTTCATGTGCTGGAAGCTTGATCCCTAGCGTGGTAGAATGAAAGATTGATGAAAGGTTTGAGATGGGGCCTCCTGGGAGGTAGCAGGTCTCTGAGGTCATCACTTTGGAAGGGATTGATGTAGTTCTTGCAGGGCTGTGCTACTTCCCTCAAGCATGGGTAATTATAAGGGAGCCAGATAGCTCCAAGCTCTTTTGCATGTGGGCATCTCTATTCTAGTTCTCCACAATGTGTGACACAGCCACGTCAGATGGTCGGGGCCACCTAACCTTGAATTTTCAGCCTCTCAAACAGTGAGCTAAATAAACTTTTTTTTTAAACAACAAAAATGCCAAGTACTTTGTTACAGTGTTAGAAAACAAACTAAGACAATGTCAATTGGGAGCAAAGAACAAATAAAAATATTCTGGAAAATTCCCCCACAAAAGGTAGGATAAACACTGTAATTACACAGAAAGAAAAAAGTTGCTACCCTTCTCTCATTATATTGGGCCCTGAAAAATAAAGGAACAAATGTACTGCATAATAATTAAGAAAGTTGTATTTGTTTCTAGGTGGAATAGAATCATATTCAATTTGTCTGTCTCATAGACTAACTCAGAGGATGTATTTCTGGCTCATATCCTGAGCATATATGTTATCATCATCCCAACTGCCTTCCGTTTTCATATAGACAAACACCTGTAACTGTTTTACCATTTAAATTTAAGTACAGTTATGTTACTTTTTTTATTTCTCTATTTTTGGCAGTTCTTGGATTTAAACTCAAAGCCTGTGCTTGCTAGGCAAACACTCTACCACTTGAACCATACCCCAGCTATTTTGCTTTAGTTATTTTTCAAAAAAGGTCTTGAGCTTTCAGCCCAGGGCAGAAAGTGATCCCCCTACCCACAACTCCTATGTAGCTTGGGTTATAGTCAAGCACAGCCATGTCCAGCTTGTTTTGTTAAGATGGAGTCTTGCTATCTTTATGCTGGCCTCAAACCACAATCCTTGTGAACACCACCTCCACAATAGCTGGAATTACAGGCCTGTGCTACTGCACTCGGCCAAGCATGTATAAATTTTTACCTCCTGTCTGCAATAAATTTATACTTTTCTGTCTTCGACTTAGTGATTCTACCTGCGAGAGTAGTACATATTACTTTCAAGTTGATTTGGGTCTTGGATATGGGGCATGACACTTCCACTAGATCAGAATATTGTTTGTCACATCTGGGAGGAAGTTGTATAGAATTGAATTTTTAATTTAGGCTCTCCTACATTCACACCTTCTGTCAGTGATAACATGAAGGCCCTATTCTGTTTAGAGGTTCCAACTTCATCTTGAAGTCAGACTATCCACCTAAGTACAATGAGTGCAGAAACATACAAATGCAGAATAAAAACCACAGAGTATAATGACCAAAGAGTCTTATAATGAAATCACTAAAACTATAAAGAGAAAACCTTAAAAAGAAACTGGGAGTAGGGGAAACATTCAATACAAAATGATAAGAAAGTCTGCAGGTTTTTCATCAGAAAATATCCAGGTATGAGCCACTGGCACTCTACTTATATTCCATTTCTTCTGCCATTCTTCTTACATTAGATTTGGTGAGTCCTGCATGAACTCTGGATACTATAATCTTACCAACACTGATCCTTCTGGTTTGACACAGGATGTCTGCTTTGATGAGACCAGTGAATGACAGAATGACACCAGAATGATTCCTGGTGTGGATATTTTCTTCATTATAAACACAATGAAAATTCGTTTAAAACTTCTGTGGCACTATTCAGAACTCTATTAATAAAAATAGCCAGATCTATGAACTTATCCATTTATAAACTTATCTTTTCCACTATGTTTTACAGAGGTCCCACAATAATGCCATTAATACCAAATTAATATCATTATGACTACAAGGGAAGCTGATGTGATCTTGCATAAACTGGCTACCATGATGTGAATTGTGAAAAGTGGAATCTCAGAGCTGCTTCAGCTAACTCCTATATGGATTATATGTGGTGCTTTCCTTCACTTCTTTTCTGCAAGCAAAGTAGAGAATGGCGATCCTGATCAGCTTTCCCCAGGACAGCTGAGATTCCTTTCATTTTCAAAGGCTGCTGTGGAAGGATGCTATCTGGATTGTAAAATGGTAAGGAATTGAGGACAGAATTGGTGACTGAGAGTGTCTCTCTGGGGTCAGAACTGCAATTTTGTGGAATATCTTCACCTGGAAGCACTAGTCTAGGGAAGCAGAGTAAAGCCCTGTCTCATCACAGGCCTGCTCTCATCTTGCTTATTTCCAGAAGGATTGATAAGCTGGAAGAGATGGGAGGGAATTTCAGATCTTTAGATTTGTCTGAATGAATTCTTAAGTGGGATTGTAGTGTGTGATTGAATTCAGGGGAAGTGTGCTGGGAAGAAAACG
This sequence comes from Castor canadensis, assembly GCF_047511655.1. NCBI lineage: Eukaryota > Metazoa > Chordata > Mammalia > Rodentia > Castoridae > Castor > Castor canadensis. The sequence continues at coordinate 23,270,706 of NC_133393.1, read as the reverse complement.
GATTCAGTATTCCAACCTGATGGAAAGAAAATGCACCTGATGTAAATAATAAATTCGCTGAATCCTGTCTTTTTAAACCTTTTCTTAAAAAAAATCAACAGTCTGGTTAGAGCACATAATACATTTTCCAAATGACATAAGCAACATTTGTAGTCAATTTTGTCACTGTTCATCATTTATATATATATGTGCAGTTGGCTTCATATATTTTCTGCTCTTGTTGCCTAAACACTAAACCAAGACCACACATCTTAAGTATTTGTTACAGCACTTCATTTTCTTGTAGCACTATCTGAATAAAGCGTAATTAATTTCTATAAAAAAATCAACTCCTTATCTCAGTGGTTTGACACAACTGTATAGTATTCATTACTCATATAAACTATAATTTTAATATACTATGTTGAGTGTCTTTCCTAGGAAATGTTTTCAAAATTTTGTTTCTGATAACCAGGTTTCTTTTCATTCTTCCTTCTCCATTTTTAGAGCCTTTGCTTCCAGCCTTGCAGCCCCGATGACTTGTAGGAAAATGTTATAATGAGAATGGACAACATTTACATGAAATATTTTATTATCAAGCATACAAAACTGTATATAACACTGTTGTGCAAGTTTCATTGGTTACAACTCAGACAAATAGTTGCACCAACATGTAGTGGGGTGGGGGAGAGGCAAATCATGTAATTATCTCTCTGTTCAAGGAGAGAATAACCTTATCTTGATGAACAACTGTAGTCTATGCCACAGGAAGTACAAATCGGAGGAATTGACATATGTGAGAATATTTAATAAGAAAATTAGTAGAAATTTTAGGTCAAGTGTATGTACAGAATAAGTTTGGGATATTAGCCCCAAAAGAACAGTTTTAAAAGGAAGAAATTATCTCTTGTGCCAGGAAATATAAGTTCTGATAATGCATATTTATCTTCTTTTTAAACTGGAGGGAAGAAGTTTTTCCAGGATCGTGAGTCAGTCCCTGATGATCTAAGAGCAACCTTCATTCTTATGCTTGGGCTCTGTCTCAGGGAAAGGCATTGGAGCAGAAGGGTGGGGGAGAGAAGCCATGCAAGAGCATATACTCTCAGGATTACATAGGTAGTCTACATTCAAGATCATTCTAGCTTCTCAGATATTAAAAGTGTACTTTTTTTGCAGCATATATGATTCTGGATCTCTAGACACAGCCCATCCTGCCCTCATCTTGTCTGAAGGGAGGCAACTTGTAACCATGGGGAAGAAACTTCAAGATCTACCTAAGGATCCACTGAGATTTTATTTACTTCCCAGTGTCCTGGGTCAAGAGGACTTTCCCTCAGGGAGGTGCTACTGGGAGGCTGAGATTGGGCACAGTGCAGCCCGGGATCTGAGGATTTGTACACGTAATGTAATGGGTAAGAGGAGGCTTTGCATAAAATCTGAGGATGGTTTCTGGGCCATCAGACTTTATAAGGACGAGTACTAGGCAATCACCTCTCTGGAAACACAGCTCATTGTAAAAGAGTTGTCCACCAGTGTGTGTATCTTCTTAGAGTACAAGGATGGATGCATCTCATTCTATAACATGACAGATAAAAGTCACATCCACATTTTTTCTCAGGACCGTTTTGATGGGTCCTTGAGGCCTTTTATTAGGCTTTGGTCCAGTGATTTAGGACAGTTGACTATCTGCCCAGTGCCTAAAGCAGCACAACTCAAGGACTTAAGAGTAGCCCTTACAGTATTACCAGCTCAGTCATAGGGACGTTGTGTAGCCTGGAGGTAACTGAAGACTGAAGCATCTAGCCATGATGTAAATTTTCCTATGTCAGAGTAAATTATGTTTCTTATCCTCTTCTATTTTCCTTCTCATTATTTAATCCTCTTCATAAACTTCTTCCTCAAAATGAATAAACTGAGAAAGAATGTAGGAAAATAATTCCATGTACAATGGCTTCACTCCTTTTAGGGGCTGAATATGCCATATTTTGTTTAATCATTTGTCTATTCAGGGAAATTTGTTTTTTCCATGTTTGCTATTGTAAATAGTAGTTCTGTAGATATTCCTATAGAAGTATGTTTTTGAACACTTTGAGATATTAAATCATTTCTAAATTTCATCCATCTTTTGACAAAGATGCTGGATGTCACAGAGGTAATGGAGAAAGCAGTATAGATTCTTTTATTGGTCAAAACTACTGAGTGTTTTTACACTCAGTGGCTAATTATGAAAAGATTCTTCTAGTATCTATATTGGAACCACTTTCACCCATCTCCACAGGCATATCAGGAATATCAGTGTTTCTTCTGGTACCTAGCAAAACCTGCCATGTCTCTTTGAATAAAACACTAAGCCTGGAAAAAGCAACTGTGGAAACCAACAAGGACTACATTCTTTTAAAGAATGTTTTTGTTAATATATAATATTTGTACAGGGATTTCATTGTGATGTGTCCATATGTATATGCATACAATATAACATGATTTGGTCTTCCCTCCATTTTTCTCCCCCTTTCCTCTCCCACTTCTTAAAATGACTTCAATGGATTTCAGTGTTCCATATTCATACATATATATAAAATACATAAACCATTTTCACCCTCCTTTACCTGTTTACCCTTTTTCCCCCACAAGTACACCCTCTTAACATGAACATTTCACATTCCTATTTTTGATTGTCTACATGTTTGTTCATTGTTCAGTGGGGTTTCTTGCTCTAATCTCAACTTACTCTTCTGCATAAGTGTAATGAATTTCATTTTGAGCACTTTTGATAATCACATGTGATGCTGCTTGCAAATGTTTCTCATAGATCTTGGTTCAGAGAAAGCACTCCAAGAATGTTAGTGGTAGTTGTGACTATAATGGTAGTGGTGATGATGATGAAATTTTTAAAAAGACCCTCAGAAATCAAAAAGAAATTGGTAATTGCATTCTTGCAGTTAAAATATTTGAGAATTATATCATTATATAGTGATCTCCTCTTGCTTTGTACCATTCCTTCTCTTTAATCTTTATTTGAGATAAATTTTGTCAGTTTCTATTGCCTTGCTACATTGTAGCTATCATGTTAGGAATAGTTTATCTGTTCAACTTGATTGTGTGTTTGAAATCATGTTACAAATTTTCTTTCATAAGAACAATTTCAGAAGGAAGGATTGGCTTGGCTAATGTGATAACAATCATTATGATGACCTTAGATGAATGCATGTCTTTGTTTCTGCTTCTTTGTCTCTTTGAAAGTCCCAGATTTATGTGTACATCTCCTTTCAAATGAAATTAAAAAAACAATTACAAAATGGTAAGTAACTCAGAAGTTCTTTTATGGGATCAACTGCCAAAAATAATAAGACACCTAATTCTTCTCCAAATCCCATTTGTACAAAGCAGGCATAATATAGTATTGATTATATTTACTGTGAAGGAGCACAAATAGAAAACAATCTCTGAAAGACCATTCTCCTTTATCTCTCCTACCCCATTCCTGTAATAGTTTCAACAAATCTCATTTTTCCATTTATATATATGTGTACACAGTATTTGCTCTATATTCATCCTCCCACTCCATTTCCCCATCTCCTTCCCACTCCCATTGGTACCAGTCCCTAGGCAGGACCTGTTCCACCCTCCTGTTCTCTGATTTTTATAAAATGAAATAAATGATATTTTTGTTTTTTAAGATAGCTACACAGGGAGTTTAATTGTGACATTTCCATTTATATATATGTTATAGTTGAAATTGGTTCATCTCCTCTATTTGTCTTCTTTCTACCTTAGTCTCCTTCTCATGGTGGTTTCAACAGGTTTTAAAATTCTATATTCATCTCCTCTATCACCAGTAGATAGGTCATCTAGACCATATATCAACAAAGAAACTCTAGAATTGAATGACACCATAGGTCAAATTGACCTGACAGATGTAGCAGGATGGAATCCTGCAACAATATACAGCACAATATACATTCTTCTCAGCAGTCCATGGAACTTTCTCCTGTAATTCATGTCTTTGTCAGTTTTGCGATGTGTATAATACTGGCTTCATAGAATGAGTACGCAGTGTTCCTCCCTTTCTATTTCATAGAAAAGTTTGAGGAGTGTTAGTATTATTTCAGTTTTCTTATATTTGTTGAGACATGCTTTGTGCCCTAAGAAAACTGAAATAATTTCTTGCAAACTGTCTGACCACAACACAATAAAACTACAACTCAACAAAAAAAGAAGCAGAAAATACTCAAACAATTGGAGGCTGAACAACACATTGCTTAATGATCAGTAGGTCATAGAAGAAATAAGGGAGGAAATAAAAATGTTTCTGGACTAAATGAAAATGAAAACACAACCTACCAGAACCTATGGAACACAGCAAAGGCAGTCCCAAGAGGAGAGTTTATAGCCATGAATGGATGTATTAAAAATACAGAAAGATCTCAAATAAATGATCTAATGCTGCATCTCAACCTCCTAGAAAAACAAGAAGATAAACCCAAACAAGCAGAAAGAAAGAATAATAAAAATAAGTGTCAAAATCAATGAAATAAAGACTAAGAAAAAGAAAGAAAGAAAGAAAAAGAATCAATGATACAAAAAGCTGGTTCTTTGCAAAAATAAGCAAGACTGACAGACCCTTGGGCAAGCCTGACTAAAATGAGGAGAGAAAAAAACTCGAATCAGTAAAATCAGAAATGAAAAAGGGGAGATAACAACAAACACCACAGAAATCCAGGAAATCATCAGAGACTACTTTGACAAACTATATTCCAATGAATTTGAAAATCTTGAAGAAATGGACATATTTCTAGAAACTTATAAGTATCCAAAACTGAACCAAAAGGATATTAATCACCTGAATAGATGTATAACACAAAAAGAAATTGAAGCAGCAATCAAGAGCCTCCCAAAAAGGAAAAGTCCAGGACCTGATGGATTCATTGCTGAATTCTATCAGATGTCTAAGGAAATAATGCCAACTCTTCTTAAAGTGTTCTACACAATAAAAACGGAAGGAACACTGCCTAACTCATTTTATGAAGCCAGTATTACTCTCATCCCAAAACCAGACAAAGACACCTCCAAAAAGGAGAACTACAGGCCAATTTCCTTAATGAATATTGATGCAAAAATCCTTAATAAAATAATGGCAAAACGAATTGAATAACACATCAGAAAGATCATATACCATGACCAAGTCGGCTTCATCCCAGGGATGCAGGGATGGTTCAACACATGCATATCTATAAATCTGCACATCAATAGAAGCAAAGACAAAGACCACTTGATAATCTCAATAGATGCAGAAAAAGCCTTCGACAAGATCCAATACCACTTCATGATAAAAGCACTAAGAAAACTAGGAACAGAAGGAATGTACCTCAACATTGTAAAGTCTATACTGACAAACCTACAGCTAACATCATACTTAATGGTGAAAAACTGAAATTATTCCCCCTAAAATCAGGTATGAGACAAGGGTGCCCACTATCACCACTCTTATTCAACATAGTACTGGAATTTCTAGCCAGAACAATTATGCAAGAAGAAGAAATAAAAGGAACACAAATAGGTAAAGAAACTGTCAAAATACCCTTATTTGCAGATGATATGATTCTATACCTTAAAGAACCATAAAACTCTACCCAAAAACTCTTAAACACCATAAATAGCAGGAGTAAGGTGGCAGGATACAAAATCAACTTACAAAATTCATTAGCTTTTCTATACACCACAAACAATGAACAAACTGAGAAGGAATATATGGAAACAATTCCATTCACAATAGCCTCAAAATAAATCAAATACATAGGAGTAAATTTAACAAAGAATGTGAATGACCTCTATAAGGAGAATTACAAACTCCTGAAGAAAGAAATCGAGGAAGACTACAGAAGATGGAAAGACCTCCTGTGCTCATGGATCAGTAGAATCAACATAGTGATACTAATAAAAGCAATCTACATGTTTAATGCAATTCCCATCAAAATCCCAATGACTTTCATCACTAAGATTGAAAAATCTACCATAAAGTTCATTTGGGAACACAAGAGACCGTGAATAGCCAAGGTAATACTCAGCAAAAAGAGCAATGCTGGAGGTGTAACAATTCCTGTCTTCAAACTATATTACAAAGCAATAGCAATAAAAACAGCATGGTACTGGCACTAAAACAGACATGAAGGCAAGTGGAACAGAATAGAGGACCTGGATAGGGATCCACACAACTATACACACCTCATTTTTGAAAAAGGTGCCAAAAATATATGATGGAGAAAAGTCTTTTCAACAAATGTTGCTGGGAAAAGTGGATACCTGTCTGCAAGAAACTGAAACTAGAGTCATGCCTATCACCCTGTACTAGTATCAACTCAAAATGGATCAAGACCTAAATACCAGACCTGAAACTCTGAAGTTAGTACAGGAAGGAGCAGGAAACATTCTGGAACTAATAGGTGTAGGCAAAGACTTCCACAATACAACCCCAGTGGCCCAGCAACTAAGAGAAAGGATGGACAAATGGGACTTCATAAAATTAAAAAGCTTCTGCACAACAAAAGAAATGGTCTCTAAACTGAAGAGACCACCCACTCTGTGGTGGTGTGCCAGCTATACATCAGACAAGGGACTGATAACCAGAATATACAGGGAACTTAAGAAACTAAACTCTCCTAAAATCAGTGAACCAATAAAGAAATGGTCAACTGAACTAAACAGACCATTCTGAAAAGAAGAAATTCTAATTGCTAAAAAAAACATGAAAAAATGCTCACCATCTCTAGCCATAAAGGAAACACAAATCAAAACCACAATAAGATTCCACTTCACCCCTGTTAGAATAGCCATCACCAAAAACACCACCACCAACATGTGTTGGTGAGGATGTGGGGAAAAAGGAACCTTCATACACTGCTGGTGGGAATGCAAGCTGGTGCAACCACTCTGGAAAAAAATTGGAGACTTCTTAAAATATCTAAACATAGACCTGCCGTATGATCCAGCAATCCCACTCCTGTGGATACACCCAAAGGAATGCAACACAGCTTACTCCAAAGGCATCTGCACACCCATGTTTATTGCAGCACTATTCACAATAGCCAAGTTATGGAAGCAACCAAGATGCCCCACTATTGATGAATGCATCAAGAAAATGTGGTACTTGTACACAATGGAATTTTTCTGAGCCATGAAAAAGAATGAAATCTTATCATTTGCAGGTAAATGGATGGAACTGGAGAACATCATTCTTAGCGAGGTCAGCCAGGTTCAGAAGTCCAAAAATCATATGTTCTCCCTCATATGCAGACCTTAGATCTAGAACAAATGCAGCAATGTGGTTGGACTTGGATCACATGACAAAGGGAGAGCTCATATGGGAGATACAGGAATAGGTAGAAAACCCAAAACATGAAGGCGTTTGATGTCCTCACTCCAGAGGAACTAATACAGAAACCTTAAAGCGACAGAGGTTATCATGAGAAGGGGATCAGTAACCAGTGTAACGAGATTAATCAACATGGGTCATAACACATGTGTACACGAATGCAGTGTTAGGAATATTTCTGTATAACTATCCTTAACTCAACTAGGAAAAATGCTTTGTCTTCCTTATTATGTTGTGTCTTTTCTTCAACAAAACTAGTGATAAAAGCAGAACAGGACCTGCCTGGAACTGAGGGGGGGAGGGGGGGAGAGGTTGGGGGAGGGGGGTAGTGGGGAGAAATGACCCAAACAATGTATGCACATGTGAATAAATGCATAATATAAAAAATTAAAAAAAAAACATGAGTGCATATATCTTTGCAAGGTATTGATTTTATCACTTTGGGGTATAAACCCAAAAAAGTAATTACTGAGTCATATGGTAGATCTACTTTAATTTTCTTTAGAATATTCATACTGTGTTCTATAAGGGATATGCCAATCTACATTCCCTCCAACAGTGCTGTGGGGTTCCCTTTTTATACACCCTTCATGACATTTTCCATCTCTTATCTTTTGATGATAGCCATGCTCACAAATGAGAGGTGATTTCTCACAGTGGTTTTGATGGGTATTTCTCTGATGATTAGTGATATTGAGTACTTCATAGAGCTGTTGACCATTTTTATGTTTTCTTTGGAGAAATGTCTACTCAGATCATTTGCTTCCTTAAAAGTCAGATTATTAGTTTGTCCGCTACAGCTATTGAGTCAAAATTTAGATTTCTTACCCATTTTGAGTTGATTATTTTGATATGGTGCAATATATGAGTCTAATTTTTTTCTTTTCCACATGGAAATCCAGCTTTTTCAGTACCATTTATTGAAGAAAATATTCTTTCCCTATTGTGTCCTCTTGGTAAATTTATTTATCTATCCTTTACTCTTGTGCTAGGTGGGGTACCTTGTGGTGTTTACAAAGGTTCTTACAATGTATCAAATACATTATATTTGAATTCACCCCTGCACTATTTTCCTTTATCTCTGCATCCCCTGATTCCTGAAATAGTTTCAACAGGTATTGTTTTTGCATACATATGTACACATTTTTGCTGTATATTCACACTTCTAGCCCCTTTCCCACCAACTCTCCACTCCCACTGGTGCCACGCCCCCCCCACCAGTGCAGGACCTGCTCCACCCTCCTGTTCTCTGATTTTGTAGAAGAAAAAAGATAAAAAGAAAAACATGACATTTTTGCATGTTTGAGATAAAGGTAGCTATACAGGGAGTTTCCCTGTGACATTTTCATAATATATATTATAACTCCAAGAGGTTTATCTCCTCTAACTTTCTTCGTTCTAACTTTAGTTCCTTTCTTATGGTAGTTTCAGTCAGTTTAAGATTTCTATATTCATTCTTGTATGGAGAGTATACCAATCATATTCAAGTTCTTAGTTTCCTTCTTTTACCTTACCCTGCTCATGCATGACCTTCCCTTAGCATGACCAGTGTTTCCTAATATTGCTGCATTTGTATAAGGTCTATATGCCACCTATGAGAGGAAACATGTGGCTTTTGACCTTCTGAGCCTAGCTAGCTTCACTTAAGATGATGTTCTCCCATCCCATCCATTTACCTGCAAATGACAAAATTTCATTATTCTTTGTGTCTGAGTAAAAAGTTCCATTGTATATAAACACCACATTTTCTTAATCCATTAATCCATAGTGTGATGTCTTGGCTGTTTCCACAATTTAGCTAAAATGCAATAAACATAGGCATGCAGATGCTTTTGTTGTAAGCAGACTCACATTCCTTCAGGTATATCCCTGAGAATGGTATTGCTGGATCATATGGCAGATCTGTTTTTAGTTTTTTAAGGAGCCTTCATACTATTTTCCATAGTGGTTGTACTAATTTACATTCCCACCAACAGTGTATGAGGGCTCCTTTTTTCCAGCATGCTTGCCAACATTTGTTGTTGTTTGTGATCTTAATGGTAGTTATTCTAACTGGAGTGAGGTGGAATCTTAATAGGGTTTTGATTTGCACTTTCTTTATGACTGGGGTTGGTGAGAATTTTTTCATGTGTTTTTTGGCCATTTGGACTTTGTCCTTTGAAAAAGCTCTGTTCAGTTCATTTGCCCATTTCCGTGGGGAGTTGACAGGTGTATTGATTAAGCTGTGTGTTTCAGTTTGGCACAGCCCCAAACCACAGAAGGAAGCAAGCATAATAAATGTCCAATAAATTGCACACTTGAATTGGCACAGCCTCAGCTGCAGAAGTGGGCAAGATACAGTATAGTTATTTTTCTTTTAATGTTTACGTTCAGAGAGAATCTGTTGTAAGTTCCCCTGTTCCAGAGGAGTAAAATATCACACCCCCTTCCCTGAGAATCGCTTCTCCACCTCATGTTGTGACTGTACATAATAAACTCACTGGAGGTGGAGGGGGCTGGTGTATCTCCAACTGAGTGCCCACTTACCTGGCCCCAGCTTTATGCAAGTTTAGTCTTCGGTCCTTGTCTTTTCTGCATCTCCCATCACCCACAGTTAGGTTTATAGGACAAGCTCATGTAGGATGCAAAACATTTCTTCAATGGGTCATTGATTTTCTTGGGGAGTTTAGTTTTTTGAGCTCCCAGTATATTCTGGTTATCAGTCCCTTGTCAGATGTATAGCTGGCAAGATTTTCTCTCATTCTTGGGTAGACTTTTCAATTTAGAAACCATTTCTTTTGTTGTAAAGAAGCTTTTTAATTTCATGTAGTCCCATTTATTTATCCTTTCTCTTAGTTGCTGAGCCTTTTGAGTTCTACTGAGGAAGTCATTGCCTATGCCTATTCCTTCCAGTGTCTTCCCTGCTCTTTCCTGTACTAGCTTCAAGGCTTCAGGTCTTAGATTGAGGTCCTTTTTAAAAAATTATTCACTTATTCACATGTGCGTATGTTGTTTGGGTCATTTCTCCTCCTGACCCCCCTCCCACCCTGTCTCCCCTCCCCTCCTCAGCGCCAGGCAGAACCTGTTCTAATTTTGTTGAAGAGAAGATATAAGCATAATAAGGAAGACAAAGCATTTTTGCTAGTTGAGTTAAGGATAGCTATACAGAGAGATTCTTAGGATTGGTTTCATGTACAAATGTGTTACAACCCAAGTTGATTAATCTCTAACTCATCTTTATACTGGTTCCTGATCCCCTTCTCATATTGTCCTCTGTCACTTTAAGGTTTCTGTAGTAGTTCCTCTGGAGTGGGGACATCAAATGCTTTCATGTTTTGGGCTTTCTGCCTATTCCCTTATCTCCCATATGTGCTCTCCCCTTGTCATGTGATCAAAGTCAACCACATTGCTGTATTTGCCCTAGATCTAAAGTCCCCATATGAGGGAGAACATAGGATTTTTGGTCTTTTGAGCCTGGCTAACCTTGCTCAGAATGATGTTCTCCAGTTCCATCCATTTACTTGCAAATGATAAGATTTCATTCTTCTTAATGGCTGAGTAAAATTCCATTGTGTATAAATGCCACATTTTATTGATCCATTCATCAGTAGTGGGGCATCTTGGTTGTTTCCATTACTTGGCTATGTGTTGCATTCCTTTGGGTATATCCCCAGGAGTGGGATTGCTGGATCAAATAACAGATCTATGCTTAGATTTTTAAAGAAACCTCCATATTGTTTTCCAGAGTGGTTGCACCAGCTTGCATTTCCACCAGCAGTGTACGAGGGTTCCTTTTTCCTCACATCCTCACCAACACATGTTGTTGTTGGTGTTTTTGATGATGGCTATTCTAACAGGGGTGAAGTGGAATCTTATTGTGGTTTTGATTTGCATTTCCTTTATGGCTAGAGATGGTGAGCATTTTTTCATTTGTTTTTTTGGCAATTAGAATTTCTTCTTTTCAGAATGGTCTGTTTAGTTCAGTTGACCATTTCTTTATTGGTTCACTGATTTTAGGAGAGTTTAGTTTCTTAAGTTCCCTGTATATTCTGGTTAAAAATCCTTTGCCTGATGTACAGCTGGCAACTATTTTTTCCTACTTTGTGGGTGGGTGGTCTCTTCAGTTTGGTGACCATTTCTTCTGTTGTGCAGAAGCTTTTTAATTTTATGTAGTCCCATTTGCCCATCCTTTCTCTTAATTGCTGAACTTCTGGGTTTCTTTTGAGGAAGTCCTTGCCTATACCTATTAGTTCCAGAGTGTTTCCTGCTCCTTCCTGTACTAACTTCAGAGCTTTGGGTCTGATATTAAGGTCCTTGATCCATTTTGAGTTGATACTAGTACAGGTTGATAGACATGGATCTAATTTCAGTTTCTTGTAGATAGATAACCACTTTCCCCAACATTTGTTGAAGAGGCTGTCTTTTCTCCATCATATATTTTTGGCTCCTTTTTCAAAAATGAGGTGGGTATAGTTGTGTGTCTTCTATTCTGTTCCACTGGTCTTTGTGTCTGTTTTTGTGCCAGTACCATGCTGTTTTTATTGCTATTGCTTTGTAATATAGCTTGAAGTTGGGTATTGTAATACTTCCAGCATTGCTCTTTTTGCTGAGTATTGCCTTGGCTATTCTCAGTCTCTTGTGTTACCAAATGAACTTTAGGGTAGATTTTTCAATCTCTGTGATAAAAGTCATTAAGATTTTGATGGGAATTGCATTAAACATGTAGATTGCTTTTGGTAGTATAGCCATATTTACTATGTTGAGTCTACCAATCCATGGGCATGGGAGATCTTTCTATCTTCTGTAGTCTTCCTTGATCTTTTTCTTCAGGGGTTTGTAGTTTTCCTTGTAGAGGTCATTCACATCTTTTGTTAAGTTTACTCCTAGGTATTTGATTTTTTGGAGTCTATTGTAAATGGAATTGTTTTTGTATAATTCTTCTTAGTTTGTTCATTGTTGGTGTATAGAAATGCTAATGATTTTTGTAAGTTGATTTTGTATCCTGCCACCTTGCTATAGCTGTTTATGGTGTCTAAGAGTTTTTGGGTAGAGTTTTTTGGGTCTTTAAGGGGTAGGATCATTCTTCTTCATGGCTGCATAAAATTCCATTGTGTATAAATACCACATTTTCTTTTTTTTTTTCTTTTATTATTCATATGTGCATACAAGGCTTGGTTCATTTCTCCCCCCTGCCCCCACCCCCTCCCTTACCACCCACTCCACCCCCTCCCGCTCCCCCCCCTCAATACCCAGCAGAAACTATTTTCCCCTTATCTCTAATTTTGTTGTAGAGACAGTATAAGCATTAATAGGAAGGAACAAGGGGTTTTGCTGGTTGAGATAAGGATAGCTATACAGGGCATTGACTCACATTGATTTCCTGTGCGAATACCACATTTTCTTAATCCATTTATCAGTAGTGGGGCATCTTGGCTGTTTACATAACTTGGCTATTGTGAATAGTGCTGCAATAAACATGGGTGTGCAGGTGCCTCTGGAGTAATCTGTGTCACATTCTTTTGGGTATAATGCAGCCATGAAGAAGAATGAAATGTTATCATTTGCAGGTAAGTGGATGGAACTGTAGAACATCATTCTGAGTGAGGTTAACCTGGCCCAAAAGACCAAAAATTGTATGTTCTCCCTCATATGCAGATATTAGATTAAATGAAAACACAACAAGGGGATTGGACTTTGATTACATGATAAAGCAAGAGCACACAAGGGAGGTATGAGGATAGGTAAAACACCCAAAAAACTAGATAGCATTTGTTGCCCTCAATGTAGAGAAACTAAAGCAGATACTTTAAAGCAACTGAGGCCAATAGGAGAAGGGGATCAGGAACTAGAGAAAAGGTTAGTTTGAGAAGAATTAACTTAGAAGGTAACACACATGTACAGGAAAGCAATGCTAGTCAACTCCCAGTATAGCTATCCTTATCTCAACTAGCAAAAACCCTTGATCCTTCCTATTATTGCTTATACTCTCTCTTCAACAAAATTAGAGATAAGGGCAAAATAGTTTCTGCCAGGTAGTGAGGGGTTAAGGGGGGTATGGGAGGGAGCTGGGAGGTAAGGGAGGGAGTGGGGGGAAGGGGGAGAAATGACCCAAACATTGTTTGCACATATGAATATAATAAAAAAGAAAAAAATAAGGTATAAGATCATATTGTCTGCAAATAAGGATATTTTGACAGTTTCTTTACCTATTTGTATTCCTTTTATTTCTTCTTCTTGCCTAGTTGCTCTGGCGAGAAATTCCAGTACTATGTTGAACAGGAGTGGGGAAAGTGTGTACCCTTGTTTCATTCCTGATTTTAGGGGCAATGGTTTCAGTTTTTCACCATTAAGTATGATGTTGATTGTAGGTTTGTCACATATAGCCCTTACAATGTTTAGGTACATTCCTTCTATTCCTAGTTTTCTTAGCGATTTTATCATGAAGTGTTGTTTGTTATTGAGGTCCTTGATCCACTTTGAGTTGATACTTGTATGGGATGACAAACATGGATGTAGTTTCCATTTTCTGCAAGCAGATATACAGTTTTTCCAGAAACATTTGTTGAAGATGCTGTCTTTTCTCCATTGTGTGTTTTTGACAATTTTGTCAAAAATTAGGTGGGTGTAGCTGTGTGGATTCATAATGGGTCTCTTATTCTGTTCCACTGGTCTTTATATCTGCTTTTATGCCAGCATCATACTGTTTTAATTCCAAGGGCTATGTAGTATACAAATGAATTGACCTTATATATTTGTGTTTATTGTTGATTTCTCTTTTCTGTTTCATTGATCTGTGTTTCTTTTTAGGGGTTGGTGGTGGAACTTATTTATTAAGCAGTATTCAATGTTTATTTGCATGGTCAATTTCTTGTTGTTATTTGAATTCACATCAAAGTGACATTGACTCAGCATGTTACTACCTAATAGTTTTAAGTCAGTTATCTACCAATCCATACATATCTATTGATACTAATAAAAACATTTTCTCCATAAAGGCTGAGAATTAGCTTCATGTATTTTCAATATTAAATCCAATTAATTTCTCTTAACTATAGTAGGCTTTTCAACTTAAGGTAAATATTCTTATTTTTACTGAACTCCTTCAGTAAACAGTTGCTGCACCATAATTATGGCATTAGTATTCTTAATATATTACCACTACTTATTTATTAAATACCTATTTAAATTTGTATTTATTTATGTGTATTATAGAATTAATGGATGGAATTAATAAATGTCAAATGACTTCCAATAAATCCACAAGCACCAACATTAAAAAAGGTAAGAATTGTAAGATATAGCTTTAGCACTGAAATAAGTTTTGCAGGCATATTTTTCAGCTTTTTGTGGCATAATTGACAAAAATGTACATGTTCCTGATATTTAGTATAGCTTTGTGATGTTGGCATATATTATGAAATGATTATCAAACTAATTAACATATCCATTTCCTTTTGATTAAGATCTAGTCCCTCATCAAATTTCAAGTATTAAATATATTATTATCAACCATAGCACTATGTTCTGTTTTCATGCCAGTACCATATTATTTTGATCGCTATAGCATCATCATATAATTTTAAATCAGGATGTAGGATTCCCCAACATCATTTTTTTCCTCTTTACTGCTTTTAGATATTCAAGACTTTTTTTTGGCTCCATAGAAATTTTAGGATTTCCTCTATTTTTGATGAATGTCCTGGGAATATCAATAGAAAAGGTATTAAAACTCTATATAGCTTTAGGTAGTATGGGCATTTTAACAACATTAAAGCTACAAACCATGAACATGGAATATCTTTCCATTTATTGTGCTTTCTTGAATTCATTTCTTTTTATACTCTTCTATAAATTTTCTTTCTTTCATTCACTTTATATTTTAATTTTTCATTTACATCTAGATATTTTTAGCCAACAGTTTGATCTTGTTTACAATTAGGAAATATATTCTTTGGTATCAGAGTGTTTAGTCTGTTTATATTCAAGGGTATTATTGATAACTAAGGGTGTAATCATGCCATTTGTTAGTGGTTCTCTGATAGTTTACAGGACCTTTGTTCCTTTCTTTCTCTCTTGTCATTTACCTTGGTAATTTATAGTAGTGCCAAGCTTTAATTTTTTTCCATTTCACATTGTGTGCCTACTATGTAATTTTTTGCTTGGTGGTTACCAAGGGGCTTATGCAAACCATTTTAGAGCTATAATAGGCCATTTTAAGCTGACAACTATTTTCTGTTGATTATAAAGTCTAGATTTTTACCCACAATCCATGATTTCCATTTTTTCTTTATTCATTTATTCATATGTGCATACGTTGTTTGGGCCATTTCCTCCCCCCACCCCCAACCTCTCCCTCTCCCTCTGACCCCCTTTGCTTCCAGGCCGAATCTGCTCTGCCCTTTTCTCCAAATATGTTGAAGAGTACACATAAGCAATAAATAAGAAAAACATAGCGTTTTTGCTAGTTGAGATAAGGATAGCTATACAAAGAGATTCCTAGCATTGCTTCCATGCACAAATGTATTACAACCCTAACTGATTCATCTCTACCAAACCTCTTCACTACTTCCTGGTCACCTTCCAATATTGACCTTTATCATTTTAAGGTTACTGTGTTATCTTCCCTGCAGTAGGGACATCAAACACTTTCAAATTTTGGGTTTCCTGTCTTTCCCTATTCCTCCTGTATGTGTTCTCCTCTTAACGTGTGACCTAAGTCCAACAACATCACTGAATTTGCCCTAGATCTACAGTCTGCATATGAGGGAGAACATATGATTTTTGGTTTTCTGAGCCTAACTTCACTTAAGATGATATTCTCCAGTTCCATCCATTTACCTGTGAATGAGAGAATTTCATTCTTCTTTCTGTATGAGTAAAATTTCAGTGTATAAAAATATCACATTTTCTTAATCTGTTCATCAGTAGTGGGACATCTTGGCTGTTTCCACAGTTTAGCTATTATGTGATAGACATGGGTGTGCAGGTGCCTTTGTTGTGCTGACTCACAATCCTTCAGGTATATCCCTAGGAATAGTATTGCTGGGTCATATGGTGGATCTGTTTTTAGTTTTTTAAGGAGCTTCCATAGTGGTTGTACTAATGTACATTCCCACCAACAGTGTATGAGGGTTCCTTTTTCCCAGCATGCTTGTCAACATTTGTTGTTAATGGTGTGTTTGATGATAGCTCTTCTAACAGGAGTGAGGTGGAATCTTAGTGTGGTTTTGATTTGCATTTCCTTTATGTCCAGGGATGGTGAGAATTTTTTTATATTTTTTTTTGCCATTTGGACTTCTTCCTTTGAAAAGGCTCTGTTCAGTTCATTTGCCCATTTCTTCAGTGGATCATTGATTTTTGGGGAGTTTAGTTTTTTGACCTCTCAGTATATTCTGGTTATCAGTCCCTTGTCAGATGTATAGCTGGCAAAGGTTTTCTCTCATTCTGTGGGTGGTCTCTTCAATTTAGAAATTATTTCTTTTGTTGTAAATAAGCCTTTTAATTTCATGTAGTCCCATTTGTCGATCTTTTCTCTTAGTTGCTGAGCCTTTTGAGTTCTACTGAGGAAGTCTTTGCCTATGCCTATTGCTTCCAGTGTCTTCCCTGGTCTTTCCTGTACTAGCTTCAAGGTTTCAGATCTTATATTGAGGTCCTTGATGCACTTTGAGTTGATACTAGTACAGGATGACAAACAGATCTAGTTTCTATTTTCTGCAAGCAGATATACAGTTTTCCCAGAAACATTTGTTGAGGAGGCAGTCGTTTCTCCATTGTATGTTTTTGGCAACTTCGTCAAAGATTAGGTGAGTATAGCTGCATGGATTTATATCTGGGTCCTCTATTCTGTTCTACTGATCTTCATATCTGTTTTTATGCCAGCATCATGCTGTTTTTATTGCTATGGCTTTGTAGTATAAAAATGAGTTGACATTATATGTTTGTGTTTATTGTTGGGTTTTCTTTTCTTTTTTTTTAGATGCATAAATGTATGTTTATAACAATTCATCTCATTTCATCTAATTAATATGATACACTCCTGTGTATTTAAAGGTTCCTTTGAAATAAAAATACCTAATTTTATAAACATGGTAAGAAACAGCCTGATTCAAAATATACTTTTTAAAATAAAATGAGCAGCAGAAATAGGAGACATATAACTCCTTACTACCCATACATTTGACTACCAAGAATGAAGTCAAACTTTAGAAAAATACAATGCAAGAAAAGATTCAAGTCAAAAATATATTCCTTTTGTTAAAAACCAGCCCCTTTACAATATTCATTTGTAATCTAAACTCACAGCCCCAAGTAATCTTCTAATGTCATTATAACTTGTATTGCAATGTCTTTTCAGTACAGTATTTATGGAGGTCACTGGGTTGTAGCAACAAATGTTATAACTCTAGGAAGAGTAAAGTCTTGTAGCATTTTCTCCTTTGACAATTCTTTCTTAAGAGATCTTTACTTAAGGAACATCCGACACATATAGTTTTCTTCAGATACTTTATATCCAAACTCTTTATAGAAACCAACATTTTGTGGTAGACATTCAAGAGTAATCTTATAAAAGTTCAGTCTCTTGCTTAGCAAAGTAAGAGTTGATAATAATCTTAGCACAGGAATGGATGAACTTAAGTTCCATTATCAGAGTTGCTGTAGCAACAATCTGTATTAGGGTCACATCTTCCACAACTGTGACATAATAGTCCCCAGATTGCTTCATATGCTCAAAAGATTTCATAAATTGTTCAGGGTTGACAATTTCAGTCTCTGTCAGCTGACCCAGTACCTTAAAAAAACCTCTGTTTAAGTCAGCAGTACGAAGAGGCCTCAAAAGCAAGTCTTCTCCAGGATGTGCTGGAGAAATGCCTGGAGAAAATGGTATTCTGACTCCAGTCCACTTCTTTGATTAGACTTGGGTCAGACATAGGATTTCATCAGGTTTCATCTTTCCAGTAAGGTCTTCGGTGGCCCAGTAGTCGACGCTCCTCTCCTGGCGCCTCGGGAAGTCCCCCTCAAGAGGACACCGCACCAGATCTGGATCAGGCTGCAGCACCAGCCACACCTCCTCCTGCACCGTCCACGCCACAGCTGGCAATCACGGCACAGACTTGGCAGTGTCGGTGCCTCCACCCTGCCCCCTCTGGGTTCTCTTTTCTGTTCCCTTTGTCTGTGATTCTTTTTGGTGGGGTAGGGGTGTGGGAAACTTATTGATTAAGCAGTATGCAACATTTATTGGCATTGTCAATTTTTATTGTTGAGTTCACATCAAAGTGACATTGATTCAGTATATCACTATCTAATAGTTTTAAGTCAGTTGACTACAAATCCATAAGCATTAACTGATACTAATAACAAGATTTTCTCCATAAAGGCTGAGAGTTAGCTTCATATATTTTCAATATTAAATCCAATTAATTTCTCTTAAATATAGTAGGTTTTTAAACTTAGGGTAAATATTCTTATTTTTACTGAAGGAGACATAGTTGCTGCACCATAATTATGACATAGTACTCTTAATATTCTACCACTACTTATTTATTAAATGCCTATTTAAATGTGTATTTATTTAAGTATATTATGGAATTAATGGATGGAATTACTAAATATCAAATGACTTCCAATAAATCCACAAGCACCCACATTAAAAAAGGCAAGAATTGTAGGATATAGCTTTATCATTGAAACAAGTTTTGCAGGCATATTTTTCAGCTTTTTGTGGCATAATTGACAAAAATGTACATGTTCCTGATATTCAGTATAGCTTTGTGATGTTGGTATATATTATGAAATGATTGCCAAACTAATTAACATATCCATTTCCTTTTGATTAAGATCTAATCCCTCAGCAAATTTCAAGTATAAAATATATTATTATCAACCACAAGCACTATGTTCTGTTTTCATGCCAGTACCATGTTGTTTTGATTGCTATAGCATCATAATGTAATTGTAAATCAGGATGTAGGATTCCTACAACATTGTTTGTTCCTCTATTGCTTTTGGATATTCAAGATTTTTTTTTAGGCTCCATAGAAATTTTAGGATTTTGTCTATTTTTGATGATTGTCTTGGGAATATTGATGGAGAATTAATTAGAACTCTATATAGCTTTGGGTAGTATGGGTATTTTAACATTAAAGCTTCCAAACCATGAACATGAAATATCTTTCCATTTATTTGTGCTTTCTTTAATTCATTTCTTTTTTATATTCATCTATAAATTTCCTTTCTTTCATTCACTTTATATTTGAAATTTTCTTTTACTTCATTTGTTTGATTTTTCCTAATAATTTAATTTTATTATTTTTTCCATTGTAGATGTGATTTTTCCCTTGGTTTCTGTTTTGAAAGCTTCATTGCTTTTGCAGCTGATAATAGTTTTTTACTTGTAGTTTATTTTATAAATGTTGATGCATTTTGGTTACTATTTGTGTAAAATATCTTAGTCTATTCCTTCTCTTTCAGGCTATGTGTGTCCTTTAAGCAAAAAAAAAAAAAAGAGTTCTTTAGCCAACATACAGTTTGCTCTTGTTTACAATATATTCTTTTATATCAGAGTATTTAATCTGTTTACATTCAAAGATATTGATAACTAAGGGTGTAATCATGCCATTTGTTAGTGGTTCTCTGATAGTTTACAGAACCTTTGTTGCTTTCTTTCTTTCTTGTCATTTACCTTGGTAATTTACAGTAGTGCCAAGCTTTAATTTTTTTCCTTTCACATATGTGTGCCTACTATATAATTTTTTGCTTGGTGGTTACCAAGGGCCTTATGTAAAACATTTTAGAGCTATAGTAGGCCATTTTAAGTTGACAACTAATTTCTGTTGATTATAAACATTCTAGATTTTTACCCACTATCCACAATTTGCATTTTGTTGCTACAAGTTACATCTATTTAAAAAAGATTGCTACATCTTTATTTATGTTTTCCTATTTTTTATTGTTGTGATGGGTAGGGGGTACATTGTGGCATTTACAAAAGTCTTTCAATACAGCAAATGTATCATACTTGAATTCACCTCCTCCACCATTCTCCTTTAGCTCCCTTCCCCACTCATGGAATAGTTTCAACAGGTATTTTTAAAAATTTATATACACATATATACTGTGAATATACACATATTCACCCTCCTACACTTTTTCCCCACCTTCTTTCCTCTTCCACTGATAACAATCCCCCAGGCAGGGCATGTTCTGCCCTCCCGTTCTCCAATCTATAAAAAGGAAAAAATGATAGTTTTGCTTATTTAAGACAGCTATACAGGAAGTTTCCTCGTGGCACTTCCATGTATATATGTACTATAGCCTGATATATGTTTTATATTGTGTATTACCTAACAATTTATGGTCCTTATAGCCATTTTTTGACCATTTGAATATTAACCTTCATTGTAGCTATTTGAAAGATAAAAAGCCATCTTTACAGTAATGTAGTGCTCTTAGTTTGATTATAAATTGACCTCTACCAGTGACCTTTATACTTCCATGTTTTCATGATAATCAACATCCTTTCATTTCTAATTGAAGCTACTCTGAAGCATTTCTTATAAGCCAGCTTTCATTGTGATGAATTCCCTTGGGTTTGTTGTCTTGAACTTTATTTCTCCTGTACATCTGAATGACACCTTCCATGGGTGCAGTATTATTCACCAGCAATTTTATTCTTTCAAGCCCTTTTTTACTTTCAGTACTGGAACTTGAATCCAGGGCCTCACACTTTCTGGAAGGCACTCTACCACTTGAGCCATGCCCAGTCCTTTGCTTTTAGTTTGTTTTTCAGATAGTGTCTTGCAAAGTTTTGCCCATTCTGTCTTCCAACTGTGAAGCGCCAACTTTCACCTCCTAAGTAGCCAGGACCACAAGAGTGTACCACAATGACTGGTCTTTTTTTGAGATAGGGTTTCACTAACTTTTGCCCAGGGTAGTCTCAAACCATGATTCTCTTGTCTGCACTTACCAGGTACCTTGGATTATAGACATGCACCACCACACCCTGCTCTTTCATCACTTTGAATATATCTGCCAGTTTTCTCTTGGCTCATAAGATTTCTGCCCAGAAATTGGCTTATTAGCTAATGGAGACTCCCTTGTATGTCATTCAACACATTTAATTTGCTGCTTTTAAAGTTCTTGTTTTTCTTTGACTTTTCGCACTTGATTATCATCTACCTCAGTGTGGACCTCTATAGGTTGAATCTATTTGAATTCTTTTGACTTCCATGGATGTTGATGTCCATAACCCTCCTAAGATTTGGAAAATTTTCCACAAATATTTCATTAAGTAAGTTTTTATGTCCTTCCTTTGTCTCTTCTCCCTGTGAAACCACTACAAGGGTAAATTTTATTTCATGGTATACCATAAAGTCTTGTGGACTTTCTTCATTTTTCATTTACATTCTCTCTCTCTACAAAGAAATGACTTTAAGTTCATAGATACTTTGGCTTGGTCTAGTCTGCTTTTGAAGCTTTATGTTGTGTTTTTAATTTTGTTTATTCAGTTCTTCAGCTCCAAAACTGCTTCATTCTTTTTAGAATATCTATTTCTTCTTAAAAAATTTTTCTCATTCAGATCATGGAATAGTTTTCTGATTTCATGAAATAAACATTAAAGTCTCTTATATTTTGAGGAGTTTCCTTAAGATATTATTTTTAAATTTCTTTTTAATAATATAATACATTTTTAATTTTAGTGTTTGTTACTATAGATATATTTATTCCTTCAGTAGTATTATGTTTTGTTGCTTTTCATGTTTCTTCTTCCCCTGAGCTGATGTATGTACTTTTGATTGGATAGTTACCTCTTTCAATGTTATAGAATGGCTTATACAAAGATACAATTTTATCTAAAGATAGTCCTAGGGTTGTCTTTTGGGCAGGATGCATTGGTTCTACTTCCAAGTGGGTATGGTATTGCAATCTCCATTCAGATTCTTCAACTATGATCAACACTATTGATGTCTTCATGGAATGATTCTAACTGATGTACCTCAGTGGCAAAGGCTGCAGGAATTTACAGCAGTGGTGGTGGATGAGGGAGTTAAATTTCCAAATGGTGAAGTCTTTAGAGTGTTCCTGTTCTCATTTTCCTCACAGTGATGAGATAGAGATAAGGCTTCCTTCTTGGTATTCAGTCTGACACCAGGCACACAATAAAAATATTGCTGTGCTCCATGGCACAGGTCCTTGGAGTGGCTATGGAACTAGGATCATGAACTTTGTATGATGTGGAATTATAGTGGCTCCAATGATATGAGTGCAGGTTTACTCTTTGAAGCATAGGTAGATGCAGCTTTTCCATCAAAGTGAGTCCTGTGACTCCAAGGAACTCTTTAGTAGTTCAGTATCAGGGCAAGGATGTAGCTATGACCCAGAACATAGGGTTAAGGGTGCGTCACAGAAAAGTCTCCAAAGAAGAAGAGGTGCTTGAGGAACTTAGTCTGTGGAGAGGTTTACATTCCTGAAATTTGTGTCCCAGAGTGAAAAGGTAGACTGGCATCTTGGGCATCAGGAGATTCTACACCCCAGAGAATTGGGACACAGTAGTACCCAAGCCTTGTGAGGCCAGGTGCAGAAGAAAGAACTAAGAAATTATGGTACACATTTTTAACTGAGCTCTAGAGAGTGGGGAGTGGTACAAAGATGACTGCACTTTCCAGAATTTGGAGCACCTAAGTAGCTCAGTAAGAAGAAAATGAATAAGCATGAAATTAAGCCCTTTTCTCACACCCTATAAAATCAACCAATAATTAATTAAAAGCTCAAATGCAATATGTGAAACTATAAAACTAGTAAAAGAAAAAACAAGGGGAAGCCTCCATAACATTAATCATGACAATGATTCTTATATACAAGACTGTATATGACATTTCCCCACTTTTAAGGAAATCAATGTTTTTGAACTGGGGACTTTCTTTCATTTAGTATGATCTCACTTAACTAATTATATCCACAATAACCTTATATTCAAATAAGGTTATATTCTTAGGTACTTGATGCTAGAACTACAACATATGAGTTGGTGGAGGAGTACAATACAACTTTAACTTAGTATATACTGAGAAGGAAATGTGAAGAAGAGAAAAAAGGTATAAACTATTTAGATAATTGTATTTAGAGTTTCATTATGAGAGAAACAAAGAAAGGTCTTTAGGAGGGTAAAGCTAGTGGAAAATTATAGTGTTTAGAATTTAATATGGGCAAGGTTTTGAATTTTTAAGGGTAATAGGAGAGGTCAAATGTAAATGTTGAGATGAATAACTGATGAATCCCTGTAGCAGAGAGGTCAGTGCAGTACGAATGGGGAGACTAGTGTTCCCATGTAAGAAGAAGGATACTTCTCTTAATGTAAGAGTCAGAGAGGAGCAATGGAGAAATGCAGTTTTAGATAAGTTTATTATATATCTTGTTATAAAGATGAGGCAGTGGCTTTCTAGTAGATTCTACTTATTATATTACTATTATTTTCTATTTGGGAACAAGTCAATTATTAATAAATGAGAAGAGTGTTGGAAGTTAAAACAAAGTGCAATCTTTATAAAATTCACAGTACAAATCTAAGGAAATTTAAATTTCCAGATAGTTTTGACATCTGAGTTGTGTGAAGTGACTACACATTTACTGAGGAATCAATCTACTCACATGTATAGATTTTTACAGCATGTTAAACTGCCTGTACTAGAAATGGTTAATTCCATACTTAAGATTTTGTCAATCAGATGCTATAGAAGGAAAATGAGGTCAGGGATTTTCATTTAGTAACTGAATACTTGAAATTATTAGCTATGGCACCTAATTAGGAAAGCTCAGAAACTGAGGTCAGGAGACACTGATGAATCAGAGGATAGTGAGAGACCCTAATGAGACTGCAGCACTGGAGGAGCAAGAATAGCTAAGCAAGCGAGTGCAGGATATTAAACCTCTTACCAGAATATTCAAGTGTGGGTGTCATCTGCTGCCATCCTTAAAGGAAGGCCCCAGTTAAGATGTAGATCCAGTCAAAAGAGACAAGAATACAGTATACAAATTGCTTAAACATACAAAGATTTATTTCCCATAGAAGTCTGGTGCTGGTCAATAGAGTAGTTCCAGAAAGTTATCGACATCTCAGATTCATTTTATCATCTCTGCTATCATATGACATTCTCAAAAGTTTTCTTTAAGTTTCACCCATCATGCCACATTTAGCCAGCAGTAAAAGTGAAGGAAAAAGAGAGCCATACAAATATCCTCACAAGTCACATTCCAGAAGTCCTAAGGAATTCAGCTTCTAATGCACTGGCTGACATCATATCACATACAGCAAGGACAGCTGTACAATCTAATCTCTATACCAATCTGCCTTCAGGCAAGGTAATAATATGAAGAGGTCTATTATTAAGGAATAAAATGGATATGGGTATTAGGGGCAACCAGAAATATATGTCCCATTCAAGAAATTTCTTATGAGAATAAATCAGTAAGGAGGAAGTAAATTCAGTTTCTGACTGGTTGGGTAGAATTGTAAACATAATAGTGTCTGGATTAATCATTAGTAACACACAGGGGTACACTCTGAAATATAACACCAGTCTCTTCTCTTTCACCTACACAATGTTCAAGGGGCCTGAGTCAGAGGACCAAAGCCTGAAAAGGGGTCTTACGGCACCTTGGAATGTGATCTGGGGAAAGGTGAAAATGTGGGATCCATCTATCATGTTATAGAATGACACGTCTCCAGCCTCATAATCCAAGAATATTCCCACCCTATGGGGATACTCTCTTAGAGTAAGATGGGTTTCTGGGGAGGTAAGAGCACAGTACTCTCCACCATAGATCCTGATGGCCCAGAAACCATTCTGTGGGGACACTGTGATCCTTCCCTTCCTTGTTACTTTATCCCTACAAATTCCTAAGTCCCATGAGCCTCTCTCCCCAAGCTTCACCTCCCAGAAGTGTCTCTCTGAGGTGATGCCTGGCTGACCCAGAACACAAGGAAGGGAGTCGAATCTCTGTGTGGAGCTGGGTAGAGCTTGACCACCTTCTTGCCAGGTTACTCGTTTCCCATTTTCTGAAACAAGGAGACTGGGATGGGCTGTGGCTGCATCCAGAGTCACATTTACTGCAAAGACAAGAGGGTCATCATGTCCCTGGGAAATCTCTCTAGAGCCTTAGGTCAGAGCATCTCTTCATGTGAGAGCTTTTCTGGCTATGGATAGATTCATGTCATCTTTGGCCAACTTTTTCTGAGAGTACCCCACAAAGAGTTGGGTCCCTTCAGAATTATCATAGACTTACCAGCCTGAAATTCTTCTTTTCTCCAATCTGTAAGGAATATATGAGCATAAGAATCCACCATCAGAAAAATAAAGCTGACTGGATGCCTGGAATACTCCAAGTATGAATTTCCAAGGTTTAATTAATAAATTGATAACAACTAAAAATATTCTTTCATGTATTTGCACTACTTTTTATAAAGTGCTAAATTATGTCTATTTAAAGACCTAATCTATCCCCTTGTTCTCATCCAACATTTTCCTGTAATACATTGTAAATAATTTATTTAGATGTCAATGACAAAATAACATGGTCAGTCTTACCAACTAACTTTTGTTAGATTTACTCTGATTTAAGCAGACAATCACTCTGCCTGTTCTCAAAATAATGACGTGAAAGACAAATTTAATAAATTTGCTAAAAAATTTTAAACATGTTTACTAAAATACTTTTAAAACATTTAGTTAAATATAACATTTAATTTAAATTAAATAATTTAAATATTGAAAACATTTACTAAAATTTTTTTTTATTGTTTTATTATTCATATGTGCAGACAAGGCTTGGGTCATTTCTCCCTCCTGCCCCCACCCCCTCCCTTACCACCCACTCCACCCCCTCCCTCTCCCCCCAACCCCCTCAATACCCGGCAGAAACTATTTTGCCCTTATCTCTAATTTTCTTGAAGAGAGAGTATAAGCAATAATAGGAAGGAACAAGTGCTTTTGCTGGTTGAGATAAGGATAGCTATACAGGGAGTTGACTCACATTAATTTCCTGTGTGTGTGTATTACCTTCTAGGTTAATTCTTTTTGATCTAACCTTTTCTCTAGTTCCTGGTCCCCTTTTCCTATTGGCCTCAGTTGCTTTTAAGGTATCTGCTTTAGTTTCTCTGCGTTAAGGGCAACAAATGCTAGCTAGTTTTTTAGGTGTCTTACCTATCCTCACCTCTCCCTTGTATGCTCTCACTTTATCATGTGCTCATCATTCTGAGTGAGGTTAGCATGGCCCAAAAGACCAAAAAACGTATGTTCTCCCTCATATGTGGACATTAGATCAAGGGCAAACACAACAAGGGGATTGGACTTTGAGTAATAAAATGTTTTAAACACATTATTATCCATACAATTATTGGAGAACATCTTGAGTTCATAGAACTCAATGATTTTTGGCATATTGTTTTACACACAGTAGCTCACTGGCTGCCCAGAATACCCCAAATATATATTTCTGAAATTTAATTTATGAGTGATAAATAACTAACAAAACACTCTAGCATGTATTTTCATCTTTTTTGTGGCCTGCTAATTATGTGTGATTTGAAGACCTCCCCCAGCCCTGTTTTCCTCATCCTGCATTCCTTCAGGAATAAATTCCTGTATTATGTTCAGATATTGGTGAGAAAATAAGGAATGGGTGGATCTGACCAAGGAACTTACTTTTTACTTTCCCTTCCTTACATAATTATTCTACCTTTTCTTAAAAATTAGTGAGATGCAAACCTAAAAATTTAAATTCTGAAAATTTATGTTTTGCCATATAATCTGTCAAAATATCAAGCAATACTTTGTGTTTAAGGCATTATGCTTTAGTTTTCTTTGATTTTTCAGCACATTATTTTGTACAGTGTAGGCATTCATTTACAATATTTTTGAGATAGGATTTTTTTAGTCAGAGTCCATGTCACTCACCAGCATAGAGATTTGCTTTCCTCCAGTCTGTAAGAGAACAGAATAGGGTATGATTTATTTTATTCCCATCTGTGCTTCTTTCACTGTATTTTTCACCATTCCCTATATTCCTTCCATTTTTTTCTAAGATTCTTTGTAGTTCCTTTTTCTAGCCTCTATTCTCATATACCAGATTTTTTAAACATGGTGATGGAAATGATTGAATGGTGTAAATGTGGAAAAATAACAGCAACAAAACATGGAGGTGATGTATAATTAGGACTGTGAAAGCATGAAATGAAGAATCGAAAGAAGGAAGAAAGAAGGAAAATTTGCTGAAACATTTACAGATTGCATTTCAGAGACAATTTACTGAAATTTAAGAAAATAATGCTCCAGGAGAAAAATTAAAACCATTCCCTCTAAAATCAGGAACCAGACAAGGATGCCCACTATCTCCACTCCTATTCAACATAGTACTGGAATTCCTAGCCAGAGCAATTAGGCAAGAAGAAGGAATAAAAGGAATACAAATAAGTAAAGAAACTGTCAAAATATCCCTATTTGCAGACGACATAATCCTATACCTTAAAGACGCAAAAAACTCTACTCAGAAACTTCTAGACATCATCAATAGCTATAGCAAGGTAGCAGGATATAAAATCAACATAGAAAAATCATTAGCATTTCTATACACTACCAATGAGCAAACGGAAAAAGAATGTATGAAAACAATTCCATTTACAATAGCCTCAAAAAAATCAAATACCTAGGTGTAAACCTAACAAAAGATGTGAAAGACCTCTACAAGGAAAACTATACACTTCTGAAGAAAGAGATTGAGGAAGACTATAGAAAGTGGAGAGATCTCCCATGCTCATGGATTGGTAGAATCAACATAGTAAAAATGTCGATACTCCCCAAAGTAATCTACATGTTTAATGCAATTCCCATCAAAATTCCAATGACATTCATTAAAGAGATTGAAAAATCTACTGTTAAATTTATATGGAAACACAAGAGGCCACGAATAGCCAAGGCAAAACTCAGTCAAAAGAACAATGCAGGAGGTATCACAATACCTGACTTCAAACTATATTACAAAGCAATAACAATAAAAACAGCATGGTACTGGCACAAAAACAGACATGAAGACCAGTGGAACAGAATAGAGGATCCAGATATGAAGCCACACAACTATGAGCAACTTATCTTTGACAAAGGAGCTAAAAATATATGATGGAGAAATAGCAGCCTCTTCAACAAAAACTGCTGGGAAAACTGGTTAGCAGTCTGCAAAAAACTGAAACTAGATCCATGTATATCACCCTATACCAAGATTAACTCAAAATGGATCAAGGATCTTAATATCAGACCCCAAACTCTTAAGTTGATACAAGAAAGAGTAGGAAATACTCTGGAGTTAGTAGGTATAGGTAAGAACTTTCTCAATGAAACCCCAGCAGCACAGCAACTAAGAGATAGCATAGATAAATGGGACCTCATAAAACTAAAAAGCTTCTGTTCATCAAAAGAAATGGTCTCTAAACTGAAGAGAACACCCACAGAGTGGGAGAAAATATTTGCCAATTATACATCAGACAAAGGACTGATAACCAGAATATACAGGGAACTTAAAAAACTAAATTCTCCCAAAACTAATGAACCAATAAAGAAATGGGCATGTGAACTAAACAGAACTTTCTCAAAAGAAGAAATTCAAATGGCCAGAAAACACATGAAAAAATGCTCACCATCTCTAGCAATAAAGGAAATGCAAATTAAAACCACACTAAGATTCCACCTCACCCCTGTTAGAATAGCCATCATCAGCAACACCACCAACAACAGGTGTTGGCGAGGATGCGGGGAAAAAGGAACCCTCTTACACTGTTGGTGGGAATGTAGACTAGTACAACCACTCTGGAAAAAAATTTGGAGGCTACTTAAAAAGCTGGACATCGATCTACCATTTGATCCAGCAATACCACTCTTGGGGATATACCCAAAAGACTGTTACTCCAGAGGCACCTGCACACCCATGTTTCTTGCGGCACTATTCACAATAGCCAAGTTATGGAAACAGCCAAGATGCCCCAGCACTGACGCATGGATTAAGAAAATGTGGTATCTATACACAATGGAATTTTATGCAGCCATGAAGAAGAACGAAATGTTATCATTCGCTGGTAAATGGATGGAATTGGAGAACATCATTCTAAGTGAGGTTAGCCTGGCCCAAAAGACCAAAAATCGTATGTTCTCCCTCATATGTGGACATTAAATCAAGGGCAAACACAACAAGGGGATTGGATTATGAGCACATGATAAAAGCGAGAGCAGACAAGGGAGGGGTGAGGATAGGTAAGACACCTAAAAAACTAGCTAGCATTTGTTGCCCTTAATGCAGAGAAACGAAAGCAGATACCTTAAAGCAACTGAGGCCAATAGGAAAAGGGGACCAGGAACTAGAGAAAAGGTGAGATCAAAAAGAATTAACCTAGAAGGTAACACCCACGCACAGGAAATCAATGTGAGTCAACGCCCTGTATAGCTATCCTTATCTCAACCAGCAAAACCCCTTGTTCCTTCCTATTATTGCTTATACTCTCTCTACAACAAAATTAGAGATAAGGGCAAAATAGTTTCTGCTGGGTATTGAGGGGGGGAGCGGAAGGGGGTGGAGTGGGTGGTAAGGGAGGAGGTGGGGGCAGGGGGGAGAAATGAACCAATCCTTGTATGCACATATGAATAATAAAAGAAAAATGAAAAAAAAAAAGAAAAAGAAAATAATGCTCCAAAATTTTCTTCATTAAACAGGCATTTTTTTGAGATTGTGTCTCCTAGTTAAATATGACCTAGGCCAAGATAGGGAGTAAATCCACCAAAGACAGAAGAATCGAGCTTTCTGTGAGATAACCATTATTCACTGAAATTGAAGTAAGCCTTCCTTCTGACTGAGAGAAACACAACAACATGCATCCTGTCATATCTATAGGAGCTAAGGTAAGGACTGATACCAAGAGAGATGTAAAAATGAAGGGTTTTGAGATAATCACTTACCAAATTTATATTGAGCCTTCCTCCAATCTGAGAGAAAACATACAAACATACATATTTGAGAGAGGTTTTCTTAATATTATAAAGAAGATATAATTAAAGCCATACATCTGCCAATGTATGTTGGAAACACTGGCCAAGTCACAACTTTAACATTAGCAATGAAAAAATCTACAGTAAATTTCATCTCAAAACATCACTATGATGGAAGAATGCCAGCTAATATGTAGAGCTGATTCTTTCAGTATGGTACTAAAATTTTGTAGGAAAAACTTAGATGAAAACCTTAAAGTTTAGGGATATATTATCAGTAGGGTTTGAGTAAAAAAACAAGAGATCATGAAGGAAAAATAATCCTTCGTATTATTAAACAAATGCATTACAAAGAATAAAGGAGAGTAATAGCTATGAGTAACAGTAGAAAAGAATGAGATAATACATGCAAAAATATTTATACACCTTGGATTACTGAGAGTGTAGTAAGGGGAAGTGAAACAGCAAATCTAAGCATCAGTATTTATGAGTGTTTAAATGGCAGTAAGAGTATGATCTTGTCTCACTAAGCAGCTTTAGAGTCTGAATCCCTCCATTAAAGAGTGGGGAGTTCCCACTATTATCTGGGACATGGAACACTACCTTAGAGGACTTGTTATGGAAGACAGGTAAGAGGAAGCTTTATATTGAATGGAAAAAGCCACATTCCTGTTCACTAGTCCTTTTCATCACATCAAACTTACAATACTTTTGTTATTATATACAAGACAGAAAAAAACCTAAGAATATATAGAAAAGACAAAAAGGGAGTGAAAGAGGGTGAAAGAGAGGAAAGGAATGTAATTTGGAAGAGTTCAGAAAGCCAAAAGAAGAAAAATGGTATAAAATCTGAAAGTCACAAGAAGAAAGAGCAGGGGTAACAGGGTGATGTAAAGGGTGAAGAGATGGAAAATATTATAAGAAATATATCAATAACAAAAGAATGTCGGAAAAAATTACCTCAGCAAGTTTGAATTCTTCCCTCTTTTGTGAAGCATGAGGAGCACCATGTGCATAGCAATTGGCATTCATAGTTGACGTACATGTCAGAGGTCTCAAGTTAAATGAAGTAGTCCCCAAAATAAATATTAAATACAAACTGCATGTCTATTCACCTAATTCCCTTCATATCATCAAGTTCATAATGAAACTGATGTGAGAATTTGAAAAAGAGAAGAAGCAATGGGTACAGGAAAGAAGGATATGGAATTAAAATAGAGAGGATGAGAACCGTAAGGAAGCAGAGATGCAGAGAAGTTAAGGTGGGGGATTTCATAATCTAAAAAAATAAAAAGAGCAAAGAGTAGACAGAGAAGGGACAGCAACTTTTGGCATAAGATGAAGAAGGAAGGAATGTTAATTCACCAGGACAGCAGTCTTTTTAAAGTGGTATTGTAGTAAAGGATTGCCAAGGCAAATTTACCATTTTGTTCCTGAAGTTCTTCTGAAAAAATAAGGGGAAAATCCATATAAGCATTATAAAATAGAAGCTTTATGGAAACTCAAACTTAATGAAAAATGCAAATGGAAAATGAACACTTTCAGGTAACAGATGCAGACATACTAACATGCAGAATATGTGCCTGAAAGCACACTTTTGTTATAAATAAGAGTTTATATAGATGAAAAAGGAGAAATCATTTAATTTATAAAAGCATTTTGTGAATATTAGATATGGTGATTACCTTTGAAAATGCTACGGAATTTTTTACATTGTTTATGCTTTCATTATGTGCTTTGTTATATTCATTGTGTTCTTTGAATCTAGCTCAATATATAATGCCAATACTCATTGCAACAAAGAGGTGAATTAAGTCAGTGCAAGTAGTAGTTAAAGAATATGAACCATTGTTTCTGGTGGAAATACAGTTAGTTTTTTCAAAGCCTATATTTATTTGATATAACAAAAGAATATACAATTTTTTGCTGTTTCTATGCCAACAGCTGGAGGGCTGCTTATCAATTATTTTTTAGTGAAGGAAAGACATGGAATGAAAAATGACAAAGGGAAATGTTGGAAACAAAGAGGATACAGGGAGGAGAGCTCTTGAAATGGCAGAATTCCAGTATATAAATCTGGGTACAGGGAGTAAACATTAAGAAAAATGGAGCAACAAGGGATGGCATGCAATTAAAGAGGGAGTGAAAAAGAGTCCATGGTGCAGGAATTTGGCTTATCAGGGAATATTTACCATTTCCTCGCTGAAGTTCTGCTGAAAAATAAATACAGAGATGAAGATAAATATCAAGGAAAACACACATAGAGAAATTCAAATTTGTTGAGAAAATGGGAAAGTAAAGTTAAAACTTACAGGATGCTGATAAAGCATCACACACACACACACACACACACACACACAGACACCATTAGAAGGAGTGTTCAGATTCTTCTTAAGCAATGATCTCTCTAAGGGGAAGAGGGAATAGTCTGTGGGTGGCAATGAATTTTTTGAATTGAGAGCATTAATGAAGAATATTTGGGACCTAACATTATAAGGTTTTGATCTCTTTTACCTATCCTAGAATTTTATTTATCTTATTTCTTTCCTTTATATATGTTTTAGGGATCCCAGAAAACATATGCATAATACAGTTAAAATGATAGAATATGCATATCTTGTCATATATCTCTTGTCAGAACGCATATATATTCTGACTTGTTACATGTGTATTTTCTAACATATATCAAATAAATATAGACTATGCATGCCTATGTGAAACAATGTCTATCATAAATTTTTGTCAGGGACACTTAAAGCATTCTTCTTTGAAAAACCATAGACAACATTTTACTTGAACACCAAAACTCAGGGAAAATAGCTTGACTAAGCTATAGGTTGGTGGAGACTATTTACAAATTGTCACAAACATTTAGAGAGAAAATGAATATTACATGTGTATACAACCTTTTTGTAAATTTGATAGCTCTGATTCTTTGATTTTAAGAAATTGCAAAATGATTCATTTGAGTTCCTTGTTGAGAGAACTTTTAAAATTTCTTTTTACAAGAGCTTACAATATAATTTTGACCAATCACTTCAAGAGAAGCACCAATAGTCGATTGAAATCACTGAATTTGAATAATTCAGCAAGAAAGTTATGATGAAAAATTGTGAAGTCAAAATTTAAAAATATCAAGTTGAGTTAGTTTCTAAAATCTGTTCACAATAGCAAAGCTATAGAAC
Organism: Castor canadensis; assembly: GCF_047511655.1. Taxonomy (NCBI): domain Eukaryota; kingdom Metazoa; phylum Chordata; class Mammalia; order Rodentia; family Castoridae; genus Castor; species Castor canadensis. The sequence goes on along the minus strand of NC_133393.1, from coordinate 23,237,173 downwards.
AATGAAGTTGCCCTTCAACTGTTGAATGCATTGAGAAAATGTCTGTAAATCTGTCTACCCACCTATCTATCTATCTACCTATCTATCTCTTTAACTAAATATCTATCCAAGAAAAATAGAGTCAGACATAAAGACTGACACAGTGTGGTGTGAAGGTAAATGGTTCCATTCAAGGACATAATGTTAAGTGAAGAACGTATCAGCAAGACAAAGATTGTATGTTTCTCTCATATGTGGACGAGACATACAAAAGAGAAATATGTCCACATAACCAAACATGGTAAGACAGAAATTCTGAAGTAGAACAGGCTTGTACTAGCAGAACTACCCTATGGAACTCAGGGAAAGAGGGAAAGGAAAAGAGAATGATAGAGGATCAAAATATTGTAAACTTAAAATCTGTGAGGGTAGAGGATATAGTGATACGTATTGAAAGCTGTTGAAAAATGTGTGGTAGGAGGGAAGGGGTAAACAAGTGATATGAAAAGGGTTGGATGGACCAAAGCCAGGTATACTCATAATGGGGATACATGAGAACTCCCCTTGAATAGTGACTTAGAACATGTCCTGTCTGGGGGTTAGTAACAACGAGATAGAAAAGACATTAGGAAAGGCAGAAGGAGACTAAAGGCAGTGGAATATTATGCACTCATGTATAAAAATGGAAAAATGAGATATGTTGAAACAATTTCAATTATGAGGGGATGGGGGAATTAAGAAGAATGCTTAGGGGGTGATTTCAACTACAAAATATTGGAAGACCTTTGAATGCTTACACTGAACACGCACTACAACAATATTATAATAAGAAATAAAAGACTAAGTATCAAAGTCCCTCTTATGGAGAGAAGGATGCCCATGCGAACCCTATTACTGAGAAAATGCTCAGGGGATTTTTCTGAGAATCTCAGGAAAAGGATCCTAGCTAAGTATCTCATGTGCTCATTGGACAATGTCTGTATGTATTTAAACATCACACTGGACATTAATAGATGTGCAATCATTATTTGTCAATTAAATTAAGTATGTGTATTTTTGATAAAGAAATAAATAACAAAAGACAGTTCAGTAAGTCTAGTAGGTGTGTGTGTGTGCTTGTGTGTGTGAGTGTGAGGGGGAACTTGTAGTAAGTGAGAAGGTGAGGGAAAGATATGATCAGGGAATATGTATGATGGAATTTATACATATATTAATCTAACAATGAAACATCTTGCAATTGCTTGAAGTGGGGCAGAAGGAAATCCAGTGAGACAGAAGGTTGGGGAGATTTAACTGAAGTAAAATACTAACCTACTTGGAATTGTCACAATAAATCCCACTGTACAAGGAATATATTCCAACACTCTTCATAAAATTGTTCATGAAATATATGAGCAAATAAAAGTTTCTGCTATAAACACTTTTTTATCCATCTCTTGCCTAAAATGTCACTGTGGATATCATATACACATCTTGAAAGCCTTACACACAATTTTAAAGAGATGGCTTCATACATTAGAATGAAAAAAACTTGTATTAAAAAATAGTATGTCAGGAGAACTTCTATTTCATGGGCTTTAAAGTTTTCGATGACATGAGCACCTTCATTTCTCAGATTCATTAAAGAAATCTCTTTAGTTGAGTTAATATCACTATGTACTCATTTTTCTATATCTTCTGGAAATTTTAGAACCCTCATAGCCAACATAAATACTCATCAGTTTTCCAAATAGAGCCAAATAGAAAAATATGTGTATTAGCTATGAGAACTGAGGATCCTGTTATCAGTGCTCTACCTTTCTGCAAGATGAAAAAAAATCTCATTCTTTGCACTAAACCGTATGATGTGAAATATAGACAAGTCACTGTAAGAAAGTATCAAACAACACTGAAGTACTCTTCCTAAGGAAAATAATAGGTTAGGTTCCTGTACTTGTATTCACAACCTTGGGATCCATTCAACATTTTATAGCCTGCTTTTGCCTGTGAATCTGTTTTACCTTTTGGATACATGTTATGTAACCTTAATAATATGAGAATAAGCTAAATGGAGTAGGAAATGAATGTGTAGTCAGATTTAAAATCATATGATGTAAGCATAACTTGTATAAAACTTAGACATTAGCCACTTTAAATGTACCATAAGATCAGAGGAATACTATTAATAAAATTTACTTGACTTAAAGGCCAAGACCAATCAGAGAACTGAAAGTGAAATAAATGCTAACACAAGCAAAAGTGTAAGTGGTTATAATGGTTGGAAAATGAAACAAAATCATGTAAAAATGTATATAGGTAAGAGTTGATGAATGTGTTTATTGTGATTAAAGATAACTTCAAAATACAGGTGAAACAGGGACAGATCTAGAAAGATGTGAACAATGTTTACTTCGATCACATGTATTGAATAATAGAAGAAAAAATAACCACTTCTTTCAACTTGAGGTCAGATAATCAGAAAGGGAGAGGAAAAATGTTGGGTATGCTTTCCTCATTTCTATCTTCTTTAAAATGACCCACATACTATGAATAGTAAAAAGGATTTTTTACGAACCTCTAGTCATCATATGCAATGTTGTTCTTCTCTATTTCTCTTCCAATTATTTAGAAGGTACTAAATAAGGTAGAATAGGGCTTTCTTGGAATCACTTGTGAACACAACTTGTGTTGTGATTGCCTATCCTTTTCAAAATTGAATATTAACACACACAGGATTGGCAAATTATCATTTGTTGTATCTTTCACAAAAAAGTCAAATGTTAAAAATGTGTTATTATCAATGCCCTCTTCAAAAATATAATGCCTATACATATGTCTCTGTTAACAGAATTGATAATTTTGTAAACAGAAAACCAAAGAACAAAAGTGGGTTTATGGATGAAAAAAATTTCAGAAATATCTGAAATATAGAAACACTTGACTCATATGATTAAGGGCTGAAAAGGTTTGCCTTAAGCTCAAACCTAAGAATACTAAGAATATCAAGAATAATGTGAGATTTTTGTGTCAAAAAAAGTTTTGGATGGATAAGCTTACCTTAACAAGTTTGAATTCCTCTCATTTTCTTAAGAAGGAGGAGCACCATGTGCACACTAATTGGCACTGATGTTGAAGTATACGGCATAGATTCCAAGTTAACGGAAAGTTTCCAGGAAATAAGTGTTAAATAAAAACTATGTGTCTATTAGTATACTTTCCATCATATCATCAGGTTGCTAGTGAAACAAATGTGTGCATATGAAAGAGAAGAAGCAATTGATAGAGGAAAGAATGATGTGGAACAAAAACAGAGAAGATGAGAGTTAAGGATGCAGAGATGCAGTAAAATTAAGGTGAGGAATTCCACAATAACCAAAAAACAAAGGGAGGAAAGAGTAGACAGAGAAGGGACAGCAAAGTCTGCCATAAGGTGACGAGGGAGGGAATATTGGTTGTCCATGAGATCAGTCTTTTAAAATTGGTATTGTAGTAAAGCATTGTCAAGGCAAATTTACCTTTTTGTTGCTGAAGTTCTTCTGAAAAATAAGGGGAAAAATCAATATGAGCATCATGAAGGAGAAACCAAAAGAAATTGTAATGTAATGAAAAATGCAAAAAAAAATGAATACGTTCAGTTCCAGAGTAGATACACACACACACATACACACACACACACACACACACACACACACACACACACACACACCAGAAAATGTTGGTGAAGGCACAGTTTTGTAATAAATAGGAATATACTCAGATGAAACAGGAGTATAGAGGGGAATCTATGGCAATAAAGAATGCCAATTTCATTGTTTCAAAGGTAGAATTAAGTCAGCAGAAGAACTGAGTGAAGGAATAGGAATCATTGTTTCTGAGGAAATAGAGTAATGTTTTTGAAAGAGTGTGTTCATTTGCATTAAGAAGGCAATATTTTTTGCTGGGTATTGAGAGGGGGAGAGAGGGAGGGGGCAGAGTGGGTGGTAAGGGAGGGGGTGGGGGCAGGGGAAAGAAATGAACCAAGCCTTGTATGCACATATGAATAATAAAAGAAAAAGGAAAAAAAAGATGGCAATATTTCTTATTTTTTTTGCTTGTTTCTATGAAAAGCAGCTGCATTTCTGCTTATCCATTGATTTTAGGCCTAGGAAAGACATGGAATGAAAAAAAACTGGAAATGTAGGGAAAAGGCAGGACACAGGAAGGAGAGTTCTTGAAGCAGCAGAACTCAGGTATGTACATCTGAGTATGGGAGTGAAGATGCAGAGCACAGGAGCAACAAGGGATGGCATGAAAGAAGAGGTAGGAAATGTCAAAGGGAAAAAAGATTTCATGGTGTAGGATTTAGACTTGGGGGGATTATTACCATTTCTTCTCTGAAGTTCTCCTGAAAAATAAATATAAAGTGAACATGATTATCACAGAAATATAGGCAAAATGCAGGAAGGTAGAGGAAATACTGATATGTAGTGAAAGCTATTGAAAAATGTGTTTGAGGAGAGAAGTGGTAAGCAAGTGAAATGGAAAGTTTGGAGTGGACCAAAGTCAGGTCTACTGTTAATGGGGATACATGAGAACCCCATTTGAATAGAGACTAGAACATGTCCTCACTGGGAGTTAGTAGAGCATGATGAGGGAGGACATTAGGAAAGGCAGAAAGAGACTGAAGGCAGTGATATATTACGTACTCATGCATGAAAATGAAAAAATGAGATATGCTGAAACTATCTCAAGGATGATGGACGGGGTGGAATTAAGAAGAATGCTTAGACGATGATTTCAACTATGAAATATTGGAAAAGAGTTGGTAAATGTTACAGTCACCGTGCAGTACACAATATTATAGTTAGGTGTTAAAGACTAACTATCAAAGTCACTCTTATGGAGAGAAGCATAGTCGCGAGATTCCCGTTATTGAGAAAGTCCTCTGTGGATTTTCTGAGAATCCCTTAGGAAAAGATCTCTACCTAAGTATCGCATAAGCTCATTAGGCAATGTCTAATGACACCTAAAAAACTAGCTAGCATTTGTTGCCCTTAACGCAGAGAAACTAAAGCAGCTACCTTAAAAACAACTGAGGCCAACACGAAAAATGGACCAGGAACTAGAGAAAAGGTGAGATCAACAAGAATTAACCTAGAAGGTAACACACACGCACAGGAAATCAATGTGAGTCAATGCCCTGTATAGCTATCCTTATCTCAACCAGCAAAAACCCTTGTTCCTTCCTATTATAGCTTATACTCTCTCTGCAAAAAAATGAGAAATAAGGGCAAAATAGTTTCTGCTGGATATTGAGTTGGGGGAAGAGGGAGGGGGCGGAGTGGCTGGTAAGGGAGGGAGTAGGGGCAGGGGGGAGAATTGAACCAAGCCTTGTAGGCACATATGAATAATAAAAGAAAAAGGGGGAAAAAAAAGCTATAGATGGATGAGCTGAACTTAGAAAGTTTGAATTCTTCTCATTTTGTTATGCAGGAAGAGCACCGCGTGCATAGTAATTGGCACTGATGTGGAAGTACATGTCATAGATCCCAAGTTAATGGAAGGTTTCCGGGAATTAAGTGTTAAATCAAAACTATGTGTCTACTAATATACTTTCCATCATATCATCAGGTTGCTAATGAAACTAATGTGTGCATTTGAAAGAGAAGAAGGAATGGATAGAAGAAAGAATGATATGGAACCAAAACAGAGAAGATGAGAGTTAAGGCTGCGGAGATGCAGTAAAGTTAAGGTGGGAGATTTCACACTAACTGCAAAACAAAGGGGGGAAAGAGTAGACAGAGAAGGGACAGCAAAGTCTGCGATAAGGTGTCGAGGGAGGGAATATTGGTTGTCCATGAGATCAGTCTTTTAAAATTGGTATTGTAGTAAAGCATTGTCAAGGCAAGCTTAACTTTTTGTTGCTGAAGTTCTTCTGTAAAATAAGGGGAAAAATCAATATGAGCATCATGAAGGAGAAACCAAACGAAATTGTAATGTAATGAAAAATGCAAAAGAAAAATGAATACGTTCAGTTCCACAGTAGATACACACACGCATACACACACACACACACACACACCCAGAAAATGTTGGTGAAGGCACATTTCTGTAACAAATAGGAATATATGCAGATGAAACAGGAGCATAGAGGGACATCTACAGCAATAAATTATGCCAATTTTGTTGTTTCAAAGGGAGAATTAAGTCAGAAGAAGAACTGAGTGAAGGAATAGGAACCATTGTTTCTGAGGAAGTAGAGTAATGGTTTTGAAAGCCTATGTTCATTTGCATTAAGAAGGCAATATTTATTATTTTTTCTGCTTGTTTCTATGAAAAGACATGTTTTGCACGTCTGCTTATCTATTGATTTTAAGCCTAGGAAAGACATGGAATGAAAAAAGAATTGGAAATGTAGGGAGAAGGCAGGACAGAGGAAGGAGAGTTCTTGAAGTGGCAGAACTCAGGTATATACATCTGGGTACGGGCAGTGAACATGCAGAACACTGGAGCCACAAGGGGATGGCATGCAAGAAGAGGCAGGAAATGTCAAAGGGAAAAAAGAGTTCATGGTGTAGGATTTCGACTTGTAAGGGGATTTTTACCATTTCTTGTCTGAAGTTCTCCTGAAAGATAAACACAAAGTGAACATAATTATCAAGGAAATATTGGCAAAAGGCTGGAAGGTAGAGGAAATACTGATATGTAGCGAAAGCTGATGAAAAATGTGTTTGAGGAGACAAGTGGTAAGTAAGTGAAATGGAAAGTTTGGAGTGGACCAAAGTCAGGCCTACTGATAATGGGGATACATGAGAACCCCATTTGAATAGAGACTAGAACCAGTCCTCACTTGGGGTTAGTACAGCATGATGAGGGAGGACATTAGGAAAGGCAGAAATGGACTGAAGGCAGTGATATATTATGTACTCATGCATGAAAATGAAAAAATGAGGTATGTTGAAACTAGTTCAAGGATGACGGAATTTAAGGGTGGAATTAAGAAGAACGCTTAGAAAATGTGGTATCTATACACAATGGAATTTTATGCAGCCATGAAGAAGAATGAAATGTTATCATTCGCTGGTAAATGGATGGAATTGGAGAACATCATTCTGAGTGAGGTTAGCCTGGCCCAAAAGACCAAAAATCGTATGTTCTCCCTCATATGTGGACATTAGATCAAGGGCAAACACAACAAGGGGATTGGACTATGAGCACACAAGGGAGGGGTGAGGATAGGTAAGACACCTAAAAAATTAGCTAGCATTTGTTGCCCTTAATGCAGAGAAACTAAAGCAGATACCTTAAAGCAACTGAGGCCAATAGGAAAAGGGGACGAGGAACTAGAGAAAAGGTTAGATCAAAAAGAATTAACCTAGAAGGTAACACCCACACACAGGAAATCAATGTGAGTCAATGCCCTCTATAGCTATTCTTATCTCAACCAGCAAAACCCCTTGTTCCTTCCTATTATTGCTTATACTCTCTCTACAACAAAATTAGAGATAAGGGCAAAATAGTTTCTGCTGTGTATTGAGGGGGGGGAGTGGGAGAGGGTGGAGTGGGTGGTAAGGGAGGGAGTAGGGGCAGGGGGGAGAAATGAACCAAGCCTTGTATGCACATATGAATAATAAAAGAAAAATGAAGAAAAAAAAAAAAAGAAGAACGCTTAGCCCGTGAATTCTACTATGAAATACTGGAAAAGAGTTGGTAAAAGTTACAGTCAACATGCAGTACACGACATTATAGTTAGGAGTTAAAGACTAACTATCAAAGTCACTCTTATGGAGAGAAGCATAGTGGCGAGATTCCCGTTATTGAGAAAGTCCTCTGTGGATTTTCTGAGAATCCCTTAGGAAAAGATTTCTACCTAAGTATCACATAAGCTCATTAGGCAATTTCTAATGACACCTAAAAAACTAGCTAGCATTTGTTGCCCTTAAAGCAGAGAAACTAAAGCAGCTACCTTAAAAACAACTGATGCCAACACGAAAAATGGACCAGGAACTAGAGAAAAGGTGAGATCAACAAGAATTAACCTAGAAGGTAACACACACGCACAGGAAATCAATGTGAGTCAATGCCCTGTATAGCTATCCTTATCTCAACCAGCAAAAACCCTTGTTCTTTCCTATTATAGCTTATACTCTCTCTGCAACAAAATGAGAAATAAGGGCAAAATAGTTTCTGCTGGATATTGAGTTGGGGGAAGAGGGAGGGGGCGGAGTGGCTGGTAAGGGAGGGAGTAGGGGCAGGGGGGAGAAATGAACCAAGCCTTGTAGGCACATATGAATAATAAAAGAAAAAGGGGGAGAGAAAAGCTATGGATGGATGAGCTGAACTTAGAAAGTTTGAATTCTTCTCATTTTGTTATGCAGGAGGAGCACCGCGTGCATAGGAATTGGCACTGATGTGGAAGTACACGTCATAGATCCCAAGTTAATGGAAGGTTTCTGGGAATTAAGTGTTAAATCAAAACTATGTGTCTATTAATATACTTTCCATCATATCATCAGGTTGCTAATGAAACTAATGTGTGCATTTGAAAGAGAAGAAGGAATGGATAGAAGAAAGAATGATATGGAACCAAAACAGAGAAGATGAGAGTTAAGGTTGCGTAGATGCAGTAAAGTTAAGGTGGGAGATTTCACACTAACTGCAAAACAAAGGGGGGAAAGAGTAGACAGAGAAGGGACAGCAAAGTCTGCGATAAGGTGTCGAGGGAGGGAATATTGGTTGTCCATGAGATCAGTCTTTTAAAATTGGTATTGTAGTAAAGCATTGTCAAGGCAAGCTTACCTTTTTGTTGCTGAAGTTCTTCTGTAAAATAAGGGGAAAAATCAATATGAGCATCATGAAGGAGAAACCAAACGAAATTGTAATGTAATGAAAAATGCAAAAGAAAAATGAATACGTTCAGTTCCACAGTAGATACACACAGGCATACAAACACACACACACACACACACACAAACACACACACACACACACACCCAGAAAATGTTGGTAAAGGCACATTTCTGTAACAAATAGGAATATATGCAGATGAAACAGGAGTATAGAGGGACATCTACAGCAATAAATTATGCCAATTTTGTTGTTTCAAAGGGAGAATTAAGTCAGAAGAAGAACTGAGTGAAGGAATAGGAACCATTGTTTCTGAGGAAGTAGAGTAATGGTTTTGAAAGCCTGTGTTCATTTGCATTAAGAAGGCAATATTTATTATTTTTTCTGCTTGTTTCTATGAAAAGACATGTTTTGCACGTCTGCTTATCTATTGATTTTAAGCCTAGGAAAGACATGGAATGAAAAAAGAATTGGAAATGTAGGGAGAAGGCAGGACAGAGGAAGGAGAGTTCTTGAAGAGGCAGAACTCAGGTATATACATCTGGGTACGGGCAGTGAACATGCAGAACACTGGAGCCACAAGGGGATGGCATGCAAGAAGAGGCAGGAAATGTCAAAGGGAAAAAAGAGTTCATGGTGTAGGATTTCGACTTGTAAGGGGATTTTTACCATTTCTTGTCTGAAGTTCTCCTGAAAAATAAACACAAAGTGAACATAATTATCAAGGAAATATTGGCAAAAGGCTGGAAGGTAGAGGAAATACTGATATGTAGCGAAAGCTGTTGAAAAACGTGTTTGAGGAGACAAGTCGTAAGTAAGTGAAATGGAAAGTTTGGAGTGGACCAAAGTCAGGCCTACTGATAATGGGGATACATGAGAACCCCATTTGAATAGAGACTAGAACCAGTCCTCACTTGGGGTTAGTACAGCATGATGAGGGAGGACATTAGGAACGGCAGAAATGGACTGAAGGCAGTGATATATTATGTACTCATGCTTGAAAATGAAAAAATGAGATATGTTGAAACTACTTCAAGGATGACGGAAATTAAGGGTGGAATTAAGAAGAATGCTTAGAAAATGCGGTATCTATACACTATGGAATTTTATGCAGCCATGAAGAAGAACAAAATGTTATCATTCGCTGGTAAATGGATGGAATTGGAGAACATCATTCTGAGTGAGGTTAGCCTGGCCCAAAAGACCAAAAATCGTATGCTCTCCCTCATATGTGGACATTAGATCAAGGGCAAATACAAAAAGGGGATTGGACTATGAGCACATGATAAAAGCGAGAGCAGACAAGGGAGGGGTGAGGATAGGTAGGACACCTAAAAAACTAGCTAGCATTTGTTGCCCTTAATGCAGAGAAACTAAAGCAGATACCTTAAAGCAACTGAGGCCAATAGGAAAAGGGGACGAGGAACTAGAGAAAAGGTTAGATCAAAAAGAATTAACCTAGAAGGTAACACCCACGCACAGGAAATCAATGTGAGTCAATGCCCTCTATAGCTATCCTTATCTCAACAAGCAAAACCCCTTGTTCCTTCCTATTATTGCTTATACTCTCTCTACAACAAAATTAGAGATAAGGGCAAAATAGTTTCTGCTGGGTATTGAGGGGGGGGGAGCGGGAGAGGGTGGAGTGGGTGGTAAGGGAGGGAGTAGGGGCAGGGGGGAGAAATGAACCAAGCCTTGTATGCACATATGAATAATAAAAGAAAAATGAAGAAAAAAAAAAAAAAGAAGAACGCTTAGCCCGTGAATTCAACTATGAAATACTGGAAGAGTTGGTAAAAGTTACAGTCAACATGCAGTACACGACATTATAGTTAGGAGTTAAAGACTAACTATCAAAGTCACTCTTATGGAGAGAAGCATAGTGGCGAGATTCCCGTTATTGAGAAAGTCCTCTGTGGATTTTCTGAGAATCCCTTAGGAAAAGATTTCTACCTAAGTATCACATAAGCTCATTAGGCAATGTCTAATGACACCTAAAAAACTAGCTAGCATTTGTTGCCCTTAAAGCAGAGAAACTAAAGCAGCTACCTTAAAAACAACTGATGCCAACACGAAAAATGGACCAGGAACTAGAGAAAAGGTGAGATCAACAAGAATTAACCTAGAAGGTAACACACACGCACAGGAAATCAATGTGAGTCAATGCCCTGTATAGCTATCCTTATCTCAACCAGCAAAAACCCTTGTTCTTTCCTATTATAGCTTATACTCTCTCGGCAACAAAATGAGAAATAAGGGCAAAATAGTTTCTGCTGGATATTGAGTTGGGGGAAGAGGGAGGGGGCAGAGTGGCTGGTAAGGGAGGGAGTAGGGGCAGGGGGGAGAAATGAACCAAGCCTTGTAGGCACATATGAATAATAAAAGAAAAAGGGGGAGAGAAAAGCTATGGATGGATGAGCTGAACAGAGAAAGTTTGAATTCTTCTCATTTTGTTATGCAGGAGGAGCACCGCGTGCATAGTAATTGTCACTGATGTGGAAGTACACGTCATAGATCCCAAGTTAATGGAAGGTTTCCGGGAATTAAGTGTTAAATCAAAACTATGTGTCTATTAATATACTTTCCATCATATCATCAGGTTGCTAATGAAACTAATGTGTGCATTTGAAAGAGAAGAAGGAATGGATAGAAGAAAGAATGATATGGAACCAAAACAGAGAATATGAGAGTTAAGGCTGCGGAGATGCAGTAAAGTTAAGGTGGGAGATTTCACACTAACTGCAAAACAAAGGGGGGAAAGAGTAGACAGAGAAGGGACAGCAAAGTCTGCGATAAGGTGACGAGGGAGGGAATATTGGTTGTCCATGAGATCAGTCTTTTAAAATTGGTATTGTAGTAAAGCATTGTCAAGGCAAGCTTACCTTTTTGTTGCTGAAGTTCTTCTGTAAAATAAGGGGAAAAATCAATATGAGCATCATGAAGGAGAAACCAAACGAAATTGTAATGTAATGAAAAATGCAAAAGAAAAATGAATACGTTCAGTTCCACAGTAGATACACACACGCATACACACACACACACACACACACACACACACACACACACACCCAGAAAATGTTGGTGAAGGCACATTTCTGTAACAAATAGGAATATATGCAGATGAAACAGGAGTATAGAGGGACATCTACAGCAATAAATTATGCCAATTTTGTTGTTTCAAAGGGAGAATTAAGTCAGAAGAAGAACTGAGTGAAGGAATAGGAACCATTGTTTCTGAGGAAGTAGAGTAATGGTTTTGAAAGCCTGTGTTCATTTGCATTAAGAAGGCAATATTTATTATTTTTTCTGCTTGTTTCTATGAAAAGACATGTTTTGCACGTCTGCTTATCTATTGATTTTAAGCCTAGGAAAGACATGGAATGAAAAAAGAATTGGAAATGTAGGGAGAAGGCAGGACAGAGGAAGGAGAGTTCTTCAAGTGGCAGAACTCAGGTATATACATCTGGGTACGGGCAGTGAACATGCAGAACACTGGAGCCACAAGGGGATGGCATGCAAGAAGAGGCAGGAAATGTCAAAGGGAAAAAAGAGTTCATGGTGTAGGATTTCGACTTGTAAGGGGATTTTTACCATTTCTTGTCTGAAGTTCTCCTGAAAAATAAACACAAAGTGAACATAATTATCAAGGAAATATTGGCAAAAGGCTGGAAGGTAGAGGAAATACTGATATGTAGCGAAAGCTGTTGAAAAATGTGTTTGAGGAGACAAGTGGTAAGTAAGTGAAATGGAAAGTTTGGAGTGGACCAAAGTCAGGCCTACTGATAATGGGGATACATGAGAACCCCATTTGAATAGAGACTAGAACCAGTCCTCACTTGGGGTTAGTACAGCATGATGAGGGAGGACATTAGGAAAGGCAGAAATGGACTGAAGGCAGTGATATATTATGTACTCATGCTTGAAAATGAAAAAATGAGATATGTTGAAACTACTTCAAGGATGACGGAATTTAAGGGTGGAATTAAGAAGAATGCTTAGAAAATGCGGTATCTATACACAATGGAATTTTATGCAGCCATGAAGAAGAACGAAATGTAATCATTCGCTGGTAAATGGATGGAATTGGAGAACATCATTCTGAGTGAGGCTAGCCTGGCCCAAAAGACCAAAAATCGTATGTTCTCCCTCATATGTGGACATTAGATCAAGGGCAAATACAAAAAGGGGATTGGACTATGAGCACATGATAAAAGCGAGAGCAGACAAGGGAGGGGTGAGGATAGGTAGGACACCTAAAAAACTAGCTAGCATTTGTTGCCCTTAATGCAGAGAAACTAAAGCAGATACCTTAAAGCAACTGAGGCCAATAGGAAAAGGGGACGAGGAACTAGAGAAAAGGTTAGATCAAAAAGAATTAACCTAGAAGGTAACACCCACGCACAGGAAATCAATGTGAGTCAATGCCCTCTATAGCTATCCTTATCTCAACCAGCAAAACCCCTTGTTCCTTCCTATTATTGCTTATACTCTCTCTACAACAAAATTAGAGATAAGGGCAAAATAGTTTCTGCTGGGTATTGAGGGGGGGGGAGCGGGAGAGGGTGGAGTGGGTGGTAAGGGAGGGAGTAGGGGCAGGGGCGAGAAATGAACCAAGCCTTGTATGCACATATGAATAATAAAAGAAAAATGAAGAAAAAAAAAAAAAAAAGAAGAACGCTTAGCCCGTGAATTCAACTATGAAATACTGGAAGAGTTGGTAAAAGTTACAGTCAACATGCAGTACACGACATTATAGTTAGGAGTTAAAGACTAACTGTCAAAGTCACTCTTATGGAGAGAAGCATAGTGGCAAGATTCCCGTTATTGAGAAAGTCCTCTGTGGATTTTCTGAGAATCCCTTAGGAAAAGATTTCTACCTAAGTATCACATAAGCTCATTAGGCAATGTCTAATGACACCTAAAAAACTAGCTAGCATTTGTTGCCCTTAAAGCAGAGAAACTAAAGCAGCTACCTTAAAAACAACAGATGCCAACACGGAAAATGGACCAGGAACTAGAGAAAAGGTGAGATCAACAAGAATTAACCTAGAAGGTAACACACACGCACAGGAAATCAATGTGAGTCAATGCCCTGTATAGCTATTCTTATCTCAACCAGCAAAAACCCTTGTTCTTTCCTATTATAGCTTATACTCTCTCGGCAACAAAATGAGAAATAAGGGCAAAATAGTTTCTCCTGGATATTGAGTTGGGGGAAGAGGGAGGGGGCGGAGTGGCTGGTAAGGGAGGGAGTAGGGGCAGGGGGGAGAAATGAACCAAGCCTTGTAGGCACATATGAATAATAAAAGAAAAAGGGGGAGAGAAAAGCTATGGATGGATGAGCTGAACTTAGAAAGTTTGAATTCTTCTCATTTTGTTATGCAGGAGGAGCACCGCGTGCATAGTAATTGGCACTGATGTGGAAGTACACGTCATAGATCCCAAGTTAATGGAAGGTTTCCGGGAATTAAGTGTTAAATCAAAACTATTTGTCTATTAATATACTTTCCATCATATCATCAGGTTGCTAATGAAACTAATGTGTGCATTTGAAAGAGAAGAAGGAATGGATAGAAGAAAGAATGATATGGAACCAAAACAGAGAATATGAGAGTTAAGGCTGCGGAGATGCAGTAAAGTTAAGGTGGGAGATTTCACACTAACTGCAAAACAAAGGGGGGAAAGAGTAGACAGAGAAGGGACAGCAAAGTCTGCGATAAGGTGACGAGGGAGGGAATATTGGTTGTCCATGAGATCAGTCTTTTAAAATTGGTATTGTAGTAAAGCATTGTCAAGGCAAGCTTACCTTTTTGTTGCTGAAGTTCTTCTGTAAAATAAGGGGAAAAATCAATATGAGCATCATGAAGGAGAAACCAAACGAAATTGTAATGTAATGAAAAATGCAAAAGAAAAATGAATACGTTCAGTTCCACAGTAGATACACACAGGCATACAAACACACACACACACACACACACACACACCCAGAAAATGTTGGTAAAGGCACATTTCTGTAACAAATAGGAATATATGCAGATGAAACAGGAGTATAGAGGGACATCTACAGCAATAAATTATGCCAATTTTGTTGTTTCAAAGGGAGAATTAAGTCAGAAGAAGAACTGAGTGAAGGAATAGGAACCATTGTTTCTGAGGAAGTAGAGTAATGGTTTTGAAAGCCTGTGTTCATTTGCATTAAGAAGGCAATATTTATTATTTTTTCTGCTTGTTTCTATGAAAAGACATGTTTTGCACGTCTGCTTATCTATTGATTTTAAGCCTAGGAAAGACATGGAATGAAAAAAGAATTGGAAATGTAGGGAGAAGGCAGGACAGAGGAAGGAGAGTTCTTGAAGAGGCAGAACTCAGGTATATACATCTGGGTACGGGCAGTGAACATGCAGAACACTGGAGCCACAAGGGGATGGCATGCAAGAAGAGGCAGGAAATGTCAAAGGGAAAAAAGAGTTCATGGTGTAGGATTTCGACTTGTAAGGGGATTTTTACCATTTCTTGTCTGAAGTTCTCCTGAAAAATAAACACAAAGTGAACATAATTATCAAGGAAATATTGGCAAAAGGCTGGAAGGTAGAGGAAATACTGATATGTAGCGAAAGCTGTTGAAAAATGTGTTTGAGGAGACAAGTGGTAAGTAAGTGAAATGGAAAGTTTGGAGTGGACCAAAGTCAGGCCTACTGATAATGGGGATACATGAGAACCCCACTTGAATAGAGACTAGAACCAGTCCTCACTTGGGGTTAGTACAGCATGATGAGGGAGGACATTAGGAAAGGCAGAAATGGACTGAAGGCAGTGATATATTATGTACTCATGCTTGAAAATGAAAAAATGAGATATGTTGAAACTACTTCAAGGATGACGGAATTTAAGGGTGGAATTAAGAAGAATGCTTAGAAAATGCGGTATCTATACACAATGGAATTTTATGCAGCCATGAAGAAGAACGAAATGTAATCATTCGCTGGTAAATGGATGGAATTGGAGAACATCATTCTGAGTGAGGCTAGCCTGGCCCAAAAGACCAAAAATCGTATGTTCTCCCTCATATGTGGACATTAGATCAAGGGCAAATACAAAAAGGGGATTGGACTATGAGCACATGATAAAAGCGAGAGCAGACAAGGGAGGGGTGAGGATAGGTAGGACACCTAAAAAACTAGCTAGCATTTGTTGCCCTTAATGCAGAGAAACTAAAGCAGATACCTTAAAGCAACTGAGGCCAATAGGAAAAGGGGACGAGGAACTAGAGAAAAGGTTAGATCAAAAAGAATTAACCTAGAAGGTAACACCCACGCACAGGAAATCAATGTGAGTCAATGCCCTCTATAGCTATCCTTATCTCAACCAGCAAAACCCCTTGTTCCTTCCTATTATTGCTTATCCTCTCTCTACAACAAAATTAGAGATAAGGGCAAAATAGTTTCTGCTGGGTATTGAGGGGGGGGGAGCGGGAGAGGGTGGAGTGGGTGGTAAGGGAGGGAGTAGGGGCAGGGGCGAGAAATGAACCAAGCCTTGTATGCACATATGAATAATAAAAGAAAAATGAAGAAAAAAAAAAAAAAAGAAGAACGCTTAGCCCGTGAATTCAACTATGAAATACTGGAAGAGTTGGTAAAAGTTACAGTCAACATGCAGTACACGACATTATAGTTAGGAGTTAAAGACTAACTGTCAAAGTCACTCTTATGGAGAGAAGCATAGTGGCAAGATTCCCGTTATTGAGAAAGTCCTCTGTGGATTTTCTGAGAATCCCTTAGGAAAAGATTTCTACCTAAGTATCACATAAGCTCATTAGGCAATGTCTAATGACACCTAAAAAACTAGCTAGCATTTGTTGCCCTTAAAGCAGAGAAACTAAAGCAGCTACCTTAAAAACAACAGATGCCAACACGAAAAATGGACCAGGAACTAGAGAAAAGGTGAGATCAACAAGAATTAACCTAGAAGGTAACACACACGCACAGGAAATCAATGTGAGTCAATTCCCTGTATAGCTATTCTTATCTCAACCAGCAAAAACCCTTGTTCTTTCCTATTATAGCTTATACTCTCTCGGCAACAAAATGAGAAATAAGGGCAAAATAGTTTCTCCTGGATATTGAGTTGGGGGAAGAGGGAGGGGGCGGAGTGGCTGGTAAGGGAGGGAGTAGGGGCAGGGGGGAGAAATGAACCAAGCCTTGTAGGCACATATGAATAATAAAAGAAAAAGGGGGAGAGAAAAGCTATGGATGGATGAGCTGAACTTAGAAAGTTTGAATTCTTCTCATTTTGTTATGCAGGAGGAGCACCGCGTGCATAGTAATTGGCAATGATGTGGAAGTACACGTCATAGATCCCAAGTTAATGGAAGGTTTCCGGGAATTAAGTGTTAAATCAAAACTATGTGTCTATTAATATACTTTCCATCATTTCATCAGGTTGCTAATGAAACTAATGTGTGCATTTGAAAGAGAAGAAGGAATGGATAGAAGAAAGAATGATATGGAACCAAAACAGAGAATATGAGAGTTAAGGCTGCGGAGATGCAGTAAAGTTAAGGTGGGAGATTTCACACTAACTGCAAAACAAAGGGGGGAAAGAGTAGACACAGAAGGGACAGCAAAGTCTGCGATAAGGTGACGAGGGAGGGAATATTGGTTGTCCATGAGATCAGTCTTTTAAAATTGGTATTGTAGTAAAGCATTGTCAAGGCAAGCTTACCTTTTTGTTGCTGAAGTTCTTCTGTAAAATAAGGGGAAAAATCAATATGAGCATCATGAAGGAGAAACCAAACGAAATTGTAATGTAATGAAAAATGCAAAAGAAAAATGAATACGTTCAGTTCCACAGTAGATACACACAGGCATACAAACACACACACACACACACACACACACACACACACACACACCCAGAAAATGTTGGTAAAGGCACATTTCTGTAACAAATAGGAATATATGCAGATGAAACAGGAGTATAGAGGGACATCTACAGCAATAAATTATGCCAATTTTGTTGTTTCAAAGGGAGAATTAAGTCAGAAGAAGAACTGAGTGAAGGAATAGGAACCATTGTTTCTGAGGAAGTAGAGTAATGGTTTTGAAAGCCTGTGTTCATTTGCATTAAGAAGGCAATATTTATTATTTTTTCTGCTTGTTTCTATGAAAAGACATGTTTTGCACGTCTGCTTATCTATTGATTTTAAGCCTAGGAAAGACATGGAATGAAAAAAGAATTGGAAATGTAGGGAGAAGGCAGGACAGAGGAAGGAGAGTTCTTGAAGAGGCAGAACTCAGGTATATACATCTGGGTACGGGCAGTGAACATGCAGAACACTGGAGCCACAAGGGGATGGCATGCAAGAAGAGGCAGGAAATGTCAAAGGGAAAAAAGAGTTCATGGTGTAGGATTTCGGCTTGTAAGGGGATTTTTACCATTTCTTGTCTGAAGTTCTCCTGAAAAATAAACACAAAGTGAACATAATTATCAAGGAAATATTGGCAAAAGGCTGGAAGGTAGAGGAAATACTGATATGTAGCGAAAGCTGTTGAAAAACGTGTTTGAGGAGACAAGTCGTAAGTAAGTGAAATGGAAAGTTTGGAGTGGACCAAAGTCAGGCCTACTGATAATGGGGATACATGAGAACCCCATTTGAATAGAGACTAGAACCAGTCCTCACTTGGGGTTAGTACAGCATGATGAGGGAGGACATTAGGAACGGCAGAAATGGACTGAAGGCAGTGATATATTATGTACTCATGCTTGAAAATGAAAAAATGAGATATGTTGAAACTACTTCAAGGATGACGGAATTTAAGGGTGGAATTAAGAAGAATGCTTAGAAAATGCGGTATCTATACACAATGGAATTTTATGCAGCCATGAAGAAGAACAAAATGTTATCATTCGCTGGTAAATGGATGGAATTGGAGAACATCATTCTGAGTGAGGTTAGCCTGGCCCAAAAGACCAAAAATCGTATGCTCTCCCTCATATGTGGACATTAGATCAAGGGCAAATACAAAAAGGGGATTGGACTATGAGCACATGATAAAAGCGAGAGCAGACAAGGGAGGGGTGAGGATAGGTAGGACACCTAAAATACTAGCTAGCATTTGTTGCCCTTAATGCAGAGAAACTAAAGCAGATACCTTAAAGCAACTGAGGCCAATAGGAAAAGGGGACGAGGAACTAGAGAAAAGGTTAGATCAAAAAGAATTAACCTAGAAGGTAACACCCACGCACAGGAAATCAATGTGAGTCAATGCCCTCTATAGCTATCCTTATCTCAACAAGCAAAACCCCTTGTTCCTTCCTATTATTGCTTATACTCTCTCTACAACAAAATTAGAGATAAGGGCAAAATAGTTAATGCTGTGTATTGAGGGGGGGGAGCGGGAGAGGGTGGAGTGGGTGGTAAGGGAGGGAGTAGGGGCAGGGGGGAGAAATGAACCAAGCCTTGTATGCACATAAGAATAATAAAAGAAAAATGAAGAAAAAAAAAAAAAGAAGAACGCTTAGCCCGTGAATTCAACTATGAAATACTGGAAAAGAGTTGGTAAAAGTTACAGTCAACATGCAGTACACGACATTATAGTTAGGAGTTAAAGACTAACTATCAAAGTCTCTCTTATGGAGAGAAGCATAGTGGCGAGATTCCCGTTATTGAGAAAGTCCTCTGTGGATTTTCTGAGAATCCCTTAGGAAAAGATTTCTACCTAAGTATCACATAAGCTCATTAGGCAATGTCTAATGACACCTAAAAAACTAGCTAGCATTTGTTGCCCTTAAAGCAGAGAAACTAAAGCAGCTACCTTAAAAACAACTGATGCCAACACGAAAAATGGACCAGGAACTAGAGAAAAGGTGAGATCAACAAGAATTAACCTAGAAGGTAACACACACGCACAGGAAATCAATGTGAGTCAATGCCCTGTATAGCTATCCTTATCTCAACCAGCAAAAACCCTTGTTCTTTCCTATTATAGCTTATACTCTCTCTGCAACAAAATGAGAAATAAGGGCAAAATAGTTTCTGCTGGATATTGAGTTGGGGGAAGAGGGAGGGGGCGGAGTGGCTGGTAAGGGAGGGAGTAGGGGCAGGGGGGAGAAATGAACCAAGCCTTGTAGGCACATATGAATAATAAAAGAAAAAGGGGGAGAGAAAAGCTATGGATGGATGAGCTGAACTTAGAAAGTTTGAATTCTTCTCATTTTGTTATGCAGGAGGAGCACCGCGTGCATAGTAATTGGCACTGATGTGGAAGTACACGTCATAGATCCCAAGTTAATGGAAGGTTTCCGGGAATTAAGTGTTAAATCAAAACTATGTGTCTATTAATATACTTTCCATCATTTCATCAGGTTGCTAATGAAACTAATGTGTGCATTTGAAAGAGAAGAAGGAATGGATAGAAGAAAGAATGATATGGAACCAAAACAGAGAATATGAGAGTTAAGGCTGCGGAGATGCAGTAAAGTTAAGGTGGGAGATTTCACACTAACTGCAAAACAAAGGGGGGAAAGAGTAGACACAGAAGGGACAGCAAAGTCTGCGATAAGGTGACGAGGGAGGGAATATTGGTTGTCCATGAGATCAGTCTTTTAAAATTGGTATTGTAGTAAAGCATTGTCAAGGCAAGCTTACCTTTTTGTTGCTGAAGTTCTTCTGTAAAATAAGGGGAAAAATCAATATGAGCATCATGAAGGAGAAACCAAACAAAATTGTAATGTAATGAAAAATGCAAAAGAAAAATGAATACGTTCAGTTCCACAGTAGATACACACAGGCATACAAACACACACACACACACACACACACACACACACACACACACCCAGAAAATGTTGGTAAAGGCACATTTCTGTAACAAATAGGAATATATGCAGATGAAACAGGAGTATAGAGGGACATCTACAGCAATAAATTATGCCAATTTTGTTGTTTCAAAGGGAGAATTAAGTCAGAAGAAGAACTGAGTGAAGGAATAGGAACCATTGTTTCTGAGGAAGTAGAGTAATGGTTTTGAAAGCCTGTGTTCATTTGCATTAAGAAGGCAATATTTATTATTTTTTCTGCTTGTTTCTATGAAAAGACATGTTTTGCACGTCTGCTTATCTATTGATTTTAAGCCTAGGAAAGACATGGAATGAAAAAAGAATTGGAAATGTAGGGAGAAGGCAGGACAGAGGAAGGAGAGTTCTTGAAGAGGCAGAACTCAGGTATATACATCTGGGTACGGGCAGTGAACATGCAGAACACTGGAGCCACAAGGGGATGGCATGCAAGAAGAGGCAGGAAATGTCAAAGGGAAAAAAGAGTTCATGGTGTAGGATTTCGACTTGTAAGGGAATTTTTACCATTTCTTGTCTGAAGTTCTCCTGAAAAATAAACACAAAGTGAACATAATTATCAAGGAAATATTGGCAAAAGGCTGGAAGGTAGAGGAAATACTGATATGTAGCGAAAGCTGTTGAAAAACGTGTTTGAGGAGACAAGTCGTAAGTAAGTGAAATGGAAAGTTTGGAGTGGACCAAAGTCAGGCCTACTGATAATGGGGATACATGAGAACCCCATTTGAATAGAGACTAGAACCAGTCCTCACTTGGGGTTAGTACAGCATGATGAGGGAGGACATTAGGAACGGCAGAAATGGACTGAAGGCAGTGATATATTATGTACTCATGCTTGAAAATGAAAAAATGAGATATGTTGAAACTACTTCAAGGATGACGGAATTTAAGGGTGGAATTAAGAAGAATGCTTAGAAAATGCGGTATCTATACACAATGGAATTTTATGCAGCCATGAAGAAGAACAAAATGTTATCATTCGCTGGTAAATGGATGGAATTGGAGAACATCATTCTGAGTGAGGTTAGCCTGGCCCAAAAGACCAAAAATCGTATGCTCTCCCTCATATGTGGACATTAGATCAAGGGCAAATACAAAAAGGGGATTGGACTATGAGCACATGATAAAAGCGAGAGCAGACAAGGGAGGGGTGAGGATAGGTAGGACACCTAAAATACTAGCTAGCATTTGTTGCCCTTAATGCAGAGAAACTAAAGCAGATACCTTAAAGCAACTGAGGCCAATAGGAAAAGGGGACGAGGAACTAGAGAAAAGGTTAGATCAAAAAGAATTAACCTAGAAGGTAACACCCACGCACAGGAAATCAATGTGAGTCAATGCCCTCTATAGCTATCCTTATCTCAACAAGCAAAACCCCTTGTTCCTTCCTATTATTGCTTATACTCTCTCTACAACAAAATTAGAGATAAGGGCAAAATAGTTAATGCTGTGTATTGAGGGGGGGGAGCGGGAGAGGGTGGAGTGGGTGGTAAGGGAGGGAGTAGGGGCAGGGGGGAGAAATGAACCAAGCCTTGTATGCACATAAGAATAATAAAAGAAAAATGAAGAAAAAAAAAAAAAGAAGAACGCTTAGCCCGTGAATTCAACTATGAAATACTGGAAAAGAGTTGGTAAAAGTTACAGTCAACATGCAGTACACGACATTATAGTTAGGAGTTAAAGACTAACTATCAAAGTCTCTCTTATGGAGAGAAGCATAGTGGCGAGATTCCCGTTATTGAGAAAGTCCTCTGTGGATTTTCTGAGAATCCCTTAGGAAAAGATTTCTACCTAAGTATCACATAAGCTCATTAGGCAATGTCTAATGACACCTAAAAAACTAGCTAGCATTTGTTGCCCTTAAAGCAGAGAAACTAAAGCAGCTACCTTAAAAACAACTGATGCCAACACGAAAAATGGACCAGGAACTAGAGAAAAGGTGAGATCAACAAGAATTAACCTAGAAGGTAACACACACGCACAGGAAATCAATGTGAGTCAATGCCCTGTATAGCTATCCTTATCTCAACCAGCAAAAACCCTTGTTCTTTCCTATTATAGCTTATACTCTCTCTGCAACAAAATGAGAAATAAGGGCAAAATAGTTTCTGCTGGATATTGAGTTGGGGGAAGAGGGAGGGGGCGGAGTGGCTGGTAAGGGAGGGAGTAGGGGCAGGGGGGAGAAATGAACCAAGCCTTGTAGGCACATATGAATAATAAAAGAAAAAGGGGGAGAGAAAAGCTATGGATGGATGAGCTGAACTTAGAAAGTTTGAATTCTTCTCATTTTGTTATGCAGGAGGAGCACCGCGTGCATAGTAATTGGCACTGATGTGGAAGTACACGTCATAGATCCCAAGTTAATGGAAGGTTTCCGGGAATTAAGTGTTAAATCAAAACTATGTGTCTATTAATATACTTTCCATCATTTCATCAGGTTGCTAATGAAACTAATGTGTGCATTTGAAAGAGAAGAAGGAATGGATAGAAGAAAGAATGATATGGAACCAAAACAGAGAATATGAGAGTTAAGGCTGCGGAGATGCAGTAAAGTTAAGGTGGGAGATTTCACACTAACTGCAAAACAAAGGGGGGAAAGAGTAGACAGAGAAGGGACAGCAAAGTCTGCGATAAGGTGACGAGGGAGGGAATATTGGTTGTCCATGAGATCAGTCTTTTAAAATTGGTATTGTAGTAAAGCATTGTCAAGGCAAGCTTACCTTTTTGTTGCTGAAGTTCTTCTGTAAAATAAGGGGAAAAATCAATATGAGCATCATGAAGGAGAAACCAAACGAAATTGTAATGTAATGAAAAATGCAAAAGAAAAATGAATACGTTCAGTTCCACAGTAGATACACACACGCATACACACACACACACACACACACACACACACCCAGAAAATGTTGGTGAAGGCACATTTCTGTAACAAATAGGAATATATGCAGATGAAACAGGAGTATAGAGGGACATCTACAGCAATAAATTATGCCAATTTTGTTGTTTCAAAGGGAGAATTAAGTCAGAAGAAGAACTGAGTGAAGGAATAGGAACCATTGTTTCTGAGGAAGTAGAGTAATGGTTTTGAAAGCCTGTGTTCATTTGCATTAAGAAGGCAATATTTATTATTTTTTCTGCTTGTTTCTATGAAAAGACATGTTTTGCACGTATGCTTATCTATTGATTTTAAGCCTAGGAAAGACATGGAATGAAAAAAGAATTGGAAATGTAGGGAGAAGGCAGGACAGAGGAAGGAGAGTTCTTGAAGTGGCAGAACTCAGGTATATACATCTGGGTACGGGCAGTGAACATGCAGAACACTGGAGCCACAAGGGGATGGCATGCAAGAAGAGGCAGGAAATGTCAAAGGGAAAAAAGAGTTCATGGTGTAGGATTTCGACTTGTAAGGGGATTTTTACCATTTCTTGTCTGAAGTTCTGAAAAATAAACACAAAGTGAACATAATTATCAAGGAAATATTGGCAAAAGGCTGGAAGGTAGAGGAAATACTGATATGTAGCGAAAGCTGTTGAAAAATGTGTTTGAGGAGACAAGTGGTAAGTAAGTGAAATGGAAAGTTTGGAGTGGACCAAAGTCAGGCCTACTGATAATGGGGATACATGAGAACCCTATTTGCATAGAGACTAGAACCAGTCCTCACTTGGGGTTAGTACAGCATGATGAGGGAGGACATTAGGAAAGGCAGAAATGGACTGAAGGCAGTGATATATTATGTACTCATGCTTGAAAATGAAAAAATGAGATATGTTGAAACTACTTCAAGGATGATGGAATTTAAGGGTGGAATTAAGAAGAACGCTTAGAAAATGTGGTATCTATACACAATGGAATTTTATGCAGCCATGAAGAAGAACGAAATGTTATCATTCGCTGGTAAATGGATGGAATAGGAGAACATCATTCTGAGTGAGGTTAGCCTGGCACAAAAGACCAAAAATCGTATGTTCTCCCTCATATGTGGACATTAGATCAAGGGCAAACACAACAAGGGGATTGGACTATGAGCACATGATAAAAGCGAGAGCACACAAGGGAGGGGTGAGGATAGGTAAGACACCTAAAAAACTAGCTAGCATTTGTTGCCCTTAATGCAGAGAAACTAAAGCAGATACCTTAAAGCAACTGAGGCCAATAGGAAAAGGGGGCGAGGAACTAGAGAAAAGGTTAGATCAAAAAGAATTAACCTAGAAGGTAACACCCACGCACAGGAAATCAATGTGAGTCAATGCCCTCTATAGCTATCCTTATCTCAACCAGCAAAACCCCTTGTTCCTTCCTATTATTGCTTATACTCTCTCTACAACAAAATTAGAGATAAGGGCAAAATAGTTTCTGCTCGGTATTGAGGGGGGGGAGCGGGAGAGGGTGGAGTGGGTGGTCAGGGAGGGAGTAGGGGCAGGGGAGAGAAATGAACCAAGCCTTGTATGCACATATGAATAATAAAAGAAAAATGAAAAAAAAAAAAAGAACGCTTAGCCCGTGAATTCAACTATAAAATACTGGAAAAGAGTTGGTAAAAGTTACAGTCAACATGCAGTACACGACATTATAGTTAGGAGTTAAAGACTAACTATCAAAGTCACTCTTATGGAGAGAAGCATAGTGGCGAGATTCCCGTTATTGAGAAAGTCCTCTGTGGATTTTCTGAGAATCCCTTAGGAAAAGATTTCTACCTAAGTAT
The DNA here is from genome assembly GCF_047511655.1 of Castor canadensis. NCBI lineage: Eukaryota > Metazoa > Chordata > Mammalia > Rodentia > Castoridae > Castor > Castor canadensis. The sequence goes on along the minus strand of NC_133393.1, from coordinate 23,211,834 downwards.
CACATAAGGTCATTAGGCACTGTCTAATGACACCTAAAAAACTAGCTAGCATTTGTTGCCCTTAAAGCAGAGAAACTAAAGCAGCTACCTTAAAAACAACTGATGCCAACACGAAAAATGGACCAGGAACTAGAGAAAAGGTGAGATCAACAAGAATTAACCTAGAAGGTAACATACACGCACAGGAAATCAATGTGAGTCAATGCCCTGTATAGCTATCCTTATCTCAACCAGCAAAAACCCTTGTTCTTTCCTATTATAGCTTATACTCTCTCTGCAACAAAATGAGAAATAAGGGCAAAATAGTTTCTGCTGGATATTGAGTTGGGGGAAGAGGGAGGGGGCGGAGTGGCTGGTATGGGGGGGAGTAGGGGCAGGGGGGAGAAATGAACCAAGCCTTGTAGGCACATATGAATAATAAAAGAAAAAGGGGGAGAGAAAAGCTATGGATGGATGAGCTGAACTTAGAAAGTTTGAATTCTCATTTTGTTATGCAGGAGGAGCACCGCGTGCATAGTAATTGGCACTGATGTGGAAGTACACGTCATAGATCCCAAGTTAATGGAAGGTTTCCGGGAATTAAGTGTTAAATCAAAACTATGTGTCTATTAATATACTTTCCATCATATCATCAGGTTGCTAATGAAACTAATGTGTGCATTTGAAAGAGAAGAAGGAATGGATAGAAGAAAGAATGATATGGAACCAAAACAGAGAATATGAGAGTTAAGGCTGCGGAGATGCAGTAAAGTTAAGGTGGGAGATTTCACACTAACTGCAAAACAAAGGGGGGAAAGAGTAGACAGAGAAGGGACAGCAAAGTCTGCGATAAGGTGACGAGGGAGGGAATATTGGTTGTCCATGAGATCAGTCTTTGAAAATTGGTATTGTAGTAAAGAATTGTCAAGGCAAACTTACCTTTTTGTTGCTGAAGTTCTTCTGTAAAATAAGGGGAAAAATCAATATGAGCATCATGAAGGAGAAACCAAACGAAATTGTATTGTAATGAAAAATGCAAAACAAAAATGAATACGTTCAGTTCCACAGAAGATACACACACGCATACACACACACACACACACACACACACACCCAGAAAATGTTGGTGAAGGCACATTTCTGTAACAAATAGGAATATATGCAGATGAAACAGGAGTATAGAGGGACATCTACAGCAATAAATTATGCCAATTTTGTTGTTTCAAAGGGAGAATTAAGTCAGAAGAAGAACTGAGTGAAGGAATAGGAACCATTGTTTCTGAGGAAGTAGAGTAATGGTTTTGAAAGCCTGTGTTCATTTGCATTAAGAAGGCAATATTTATTATTTTTTCTGCTTGTTTCTATGAAAAGACATGTTTTGCACGTCTGCTTATCTATTGATTTTAAGCCTAGGAAAGACATGGAATGAAAAAAGAATTGGAAATGTAGGGAGAAGGCAGGACAGAGGAAGGATTGTTCTTGAAGTGGCAGAACTCAGGTATATACATCTGGGTACGGGCAGTGAACATGCAGAACACTGGAGCCACAAGGGGATGGCATGCAAGAAGAGGCAGGAAATGTCAAAGGGAAAAAAGAGTTCATGGTGTAGGATTTCGACTTGTAAGGGAATTTTTACCATTTCTTGTCTGAAGTTCTCCTGAAAAAGAAACACAAAGTGAACATAATTATCAAGGAAATATTGGCAAAAGGCTGGAAGGTAGAGGAAATACTGATATGTAGCGAAAGCTGTTGAAAAATGTGTTTGAGGAGACAAGTGGTAAGTAGGTGAAATGGAAAGTTTGGAGTGGAGCAAAGTCAGGCCTACTGATAAGGGGGATACATGAGAACCCCATTTGAATAGAGACTAGAACCAGTCCTCACTTGGGGTTAGTACCGCATGATGAGGGAGGACATTAGGAACGGCAGAAATGGACTGAAGGCAGTGATATATTATGTACTCATGCATGAAAATGAAAAAATGAGATATGTTGAAACTACTTCAAGGATGACAGAATTTAAGGGTGGAATTAAGAAGAACGCTTAGAAAATGTGGTATCTATACACAATGGAATTTTATGCAGCCATGAAGAAGAATGAAATGTTATCATTCGCTGGTAAATGGATGGAATTGGAGAACATCATTCTGAGTGAGGTTAGCCTGGCCCAGAAGACCAAAAATCGTATGTTCTCCCTCATATGTGGACATTAGATCAAGGGCAAACACAACAAGGGGATTGGACTATGAGCACATGATAAAAGCGAGAGCACACAAGGGAGGGGTGAGGATAGGTAGGACACCTAAAAAACTAGCTAGCATTTGTTGCCCTTAATGCAGAGAAACTAAAGCAGATTCCTTAAAGCAACTGAGGCCAATAGGAAAAGGGGACCAGGAACTAGAGAAAAGGTTAGATCAAAAAGAATTAACCTAGAAGGTAACACCCACGCACAGGAAATCAATGTGAGTCAATGCCCTCTATAGCTATCCTTATCTCAACCAGCAAAACCCCTTGTTCCTTCCTATTATTGCTTATACTCTCTCTACAACAAAATTAGAGATAAGGGCAAAAGAGTTTCTGCTGGGTATTGAGGAGGGGGAGCGGGAGAGGGTGGAGTTGGTGGTAAGGGAGGGAGTAGGGGCAGGGGGGAGAAATGAACCAAGCCTTGTATGCACATATGAATAATAAAAGAAAAATGAAGAAAAAAAAAAAAAGAAGAACGCTTAGCCCGTGAATTCAACTATGAAATATTGGAAAAGACTTGGTAAAAGTTACAGTCAACATGCGGTACACGACATTATAGTTAGGAGTTAAAGACTAACTATCAAAGTCACTCTTATGGAGAGAAGCATAGTGGCGAGATTCCCGTTATTGAGAAAGTCCTCTGTGGATTTTCTGAGAATCCCTTAGGAAAAGATTTCTACCTAAGTATCACATAAGCTCATTAGGCAATGTCTAATGACACCTAAAAAACTAGCTAGCATTTGTTGCCCTTAAAGCAGAGAAACTAAAGCAGCTACCTTAAAAACAACTGATGCCAACACGAAAAATGGACCAGGAACTAGAGAAAAGGTGAGATCAACAAGAATTAACCTAGAAGGTAACACACACGCACAGGAAATCAATGTGAGTCAATGCCCTGTATAGCTATCCTTATCTCAACCAGCAAAAACCCTTGTTCTTTCCTATTATAGCTTATACTCTCTCTGCAACAAAATGAGAAATAAGGGCAAAATAGTTTCTGCTGGATATTGAGTTGGGGGAAGAGTGAGGTTACGGAGTGGCTGGTAAGGGAGGGAGTAGGGGCAGGGGGGAGAAATGAACCAAGCCTTGTAGGCACATATGAATAATAAAAGAAAAAGGGGGAGAGAAAAGCTATGGATGGATGAGCTGAACTTAGAAAGTTTGAATTCTTCTCATTTTGTTATGCAGGAGGAGCACCGCGTGCATAGTAATTGGCACTGATGTGGAAGTACACGTCATAGATCCCAAGTTAATGGAAGGTTTCCGGGAATTAAGTGTTAAATCAAAACTATGTGTCTATTCATATACTTTCCATCATATCATCAGGTTGCTAATGAAACTAATGTGTGCATTTGAAAGAGAAGAAGGAATGGATAGAAGAAAGAATGATATGGAACCAAAACAGAGAAGATGAGAGTTAAGGCTGCGGAGATGCAGTAAAGTTAAGGTGGGAGATTTCACACTAACTGCAAAACAAAGGGGGGAAAGAGTAGACAGAGAAGGGACAGCAAAGTCTGCGATAAGGTGACGAGGGAGGGAATATTGGTTGTCCATGAGATCAGTCTTTTAAAATTGGTATTGTAGTAAAGCATTGTCAAGGCAAGTTTACCTTTTTGTTGCTGAAGTTCTTCTGTAAAATAAGGGGAAAAATCAATATGAGCATCATGAAGGACAAACCAAACGAAATTGTAATGTAATGAAAAATGCAAAAGAAAAATGAATACGTTCAGTTCCACAGTAGATACACACACGCATACACACACACACACACACACACACACACCCAGAAAATGTTGGTGAAGGCACATTTCTGTAACAAATAGGAATATATGCAGATGAAACAGGAGTATAGAGGGACATCTACAGCAATAAATTATGCCAATTTTGTTGTTTCAAAGGGAGAATTAAGTCAGAAGAAGAACTGAGTGCAGGAATAGGAACCATTGTTTCTGAGGAAGTAGAGTAATGGTTTTGAAAGCCTGTGTTCATTTGCATTAAGAAGGCAATATTTATTATTTTTTCTGCTTGTTTCTATGAAAAGACATGTTTTGCATGTCTGCTTATCTATTGATTTTAAGCCTAGGAAAGACATGGAATGAAAAAAGAATTGGAAATGTAGGGAGAAGGCAGGACAGAGGAAGGAGAGTTCTTGAAGTGGCAGAACTCAGGTATATACATCTGGGTATGGGCAGTGAACATGCAGAACACTGGAGCCACAAGGGGATGGCATGCAAGAAGAGGCAGGAAATGTCAAAGGGAAAAAAGAGTTCATGGTGTAGGATTTCGACTTGTAAGGGGATTTTTACCATTTCTTGTCTGAAGTTCTCCTGAAAAAGAAACACAAAGTGAACATAATTATCAAGGAAATATTGGCAAAACGCTGGAAGGTAGAGGAAATACTGATAAGTAGCGAAAGCTGTTGAAAAATGTGTTTGAGGAGACAAGTGGTAAGTAAGTGAAACGGAAAGTTTGGAGTGGACCAAAGTCAGGCCTACTGATAATGGGGATACATGAGAACCCCATTTGAATAGAGACTAGAACCAGTCCTCACTTGGGGTTAGTACAGCATGATGAGGGAGGACATTAGGAAATGCAGAAATGGACTGAAGGCAGTGATATATTATGTACTCATGCTTGAAAATGAAAAAATGAGATATGTTGAAACTACTTCAAGGATGATGGAATTTAAGGGTGGAATTAAGAAGAACGCTTAGAAAATGTGGTATCTATACACAATGGAATTTTATGCAGCCATGAAGAAGAACGAAATGTTATCATTCGCTGGTAAATGGATGGAATAGGAGAACATCATTCTGAGTGAGGTTAGCCTGGCACAAAAGACCAAAAATCGTATGTTCTCCCTCATATGTGGACATTAGATCAAGGGCAAACACAACAAGGGGATTGGACTATGAGCACATGATAAAAGCGAGAGCACACAAGGGAGGGGTGAGGATAGGTAAGACACCTAAAAAACTAGCTAGCATTTGTTGCCCTTAATGCAGAGAAACTAAAGCAGATACCTTAAAGCAACTGAGGCCAATAGGAAAAGGGGGCGAGGAACTAGAGAAAAGGTTAGATCAAAAAGAATTAACCTAGAAGGTAACACCCACGCACAGGAAATCAATGTGAGTCAATGCCCTCTATAGCTATCCTTATCTCAACCAGCAAAACCCCTTGTTCCTTCCTATTATTGCTTATACTCTCTCTACAACAAAATTAGAGATAAGGGCAAAATAGTTTCTGCTCGGTATTGAGGGGGGGGAGCGGGAGAGGGTGGAGTGGGTGGTCAGGGAGGGAGTAGGGGCAGGGGAGAGAAATGAACCAAGCCTTGTATGCACATATGAATAATAAAAGAAAAATGAAAAAAAAAAAAAGAACGCTTAGCCCGTGAATTCAACTATAAAATACTGGAAAAGAGTTGGTAAAAGTTACAGTCAACATGCAGTACACGACATTATAGTTAGGAGTTAAAGACTAACTATCAAAGTCACTCTTATGGAGAGAAGCATAGTGGCGAGATTCCCGTTATTGAGAAAGTCCTCTGTGGATTTTCTGAGAATCCCTTAGGAAAAGATTTCTACCTAAGTATCACATAAGGTCATTAGGCACTGTCTAATGACACCTAAAAAACTAGCTAGCATTTGTTGCCCTTAAAGCAGAGAAACTAAAGCAGCTACCTTAAAAACAACTGATGCCAACACGAAAAATGGACCAGGAACTAGAGAAAAGGTGAGATCAACAAGAATTAACCTAGAAGGTAACATACACGCACAGGAAATCAATGTGAGTCAATGCCCTGTATAGCTATCCTTATCTCAACCAGCAAAAACCCTTGTTCTTTCCTATTATAGCTTATACTCTCTCTGCAACAAAATGAGAAATAAGGGCAAAATAGTTTCTGCTGGATATTGAGTTGGGGGAAGAGGGAGGGGGCGGAGTGGCTGGTATGGGGGGGAGTAGGGGCAGGGGGGAGAAATGAACCAAGCCTTGTAGGCACATATGAATAATAAAAGAAAAAGGGGGAGAGAAAAGCTATGGATGGATGAGCTGAACTTAGAAAGTTTGAATTCTCATTTTGTTATGCAGGAGGAGCACCGCGTGCATAGTAATTGGCACTGATGTGGAAGTACACGTCATAGATCCCAAGTTAATGGAAGGTTTCCGGGAATTAAGTGTTAAATCAAAACTATGTGTCTATTAATATACTTTCCATCATATCATCAGGTTGCTAATGAAACTAATGTGTGCATTTGAAAGAGAAGAAGGAATGGATAGAAGAAAGAATGATATGGAACCAAAACAGAGAATATGAGAGTTAAGGCTGCGGAGATGCAGTAAAGTTAAGGTGGGAGATTTCACACTAACTGCAAAACAAAGGGGGGAAAGAGTAGACAGAGAAGGGACAGCAAAGTCTGCGATAAGGTGACGAGGGAGGGAATATTGGTTGTCCATGAGATCAGTCTTTGAAAATTGGTATTGTAGTAAAGAATTGTCAAGGCAAACTTACCTTTTTGTTGCTGAAGTTCTTCTGTAAAATAAGGGGAAAAATCAATATGAGCATCATGAAGGAGAAACCAAACGAAATTGTATTGTAATGAAAAATGCAAAACAAAAATGAATACGTTCAGTTCCACAGAAGATACACACACGCATACACACACACACACACACACACACACACCCAGAAAATGTTGGTGAAGGCACATTTCTGTAACAAATAGGAATATATGCAGATGAAACAGGAGTATAGAGGGACATCTACAGCAATAAATTATGCCAATTTTGTTGTTTCAAAGGGAGAATTAAGTCAGAAGAAGAACTGAGTGAAGGAATAGGAACCATTGTTTCTGAGGAAGTAGAGTAATGGTTTTGAAAGCCTGTGTTCATTTGCATTAAGAAGGCAATATTTATTATTTTTTCTGCTTGTTTCTATGAAAAGACATGTTTTGCACGTCTGCTTATCTATTGATTTTAAGCCTAGGAAAGACATGGAATGAAAAAAGAATTGGAAATGTAGGGAGAAGGCAGGACAGAGGAAGGATTGTTCTTGAAGTGGCAGAACTCAGGTATATACATCTGGGTACGGGCAGTGAACATGCAGAACACTGGAGCCACAAGGGGATGGCATGCAAGAAGAGGCAGGAAATGTCAAAGGGAAAAAAGAGTTCATGGTGTAGGATTTCGACTTGTAAGGGAATTTTTACCATTTCTTGTCTGAAGTTCTCCTGAAAAAGAAACACAAAGTGAACATAATTATCAAGGAAATATTGGCAAAAGGCTGGAAGGTAGAGGAAATACTGATATGTAGCGAAAGCTGTTGAAAAATGTGTTTGAGGAGACAAGTGGTAAGTAGGTGAAATGGAAAGTTTGGAGTGGAGCAAAGTCAGGCCTACTGATAAGGGGGATACATGAGAACCCCATTTGAATAGAGACTAGAACCAGTCCTCACTTGGGGTTAGTACCGCATGATGAGGGAGGACATTAGGAACGGCAGAAATGGACTGAAGGCAGTGATATATTATGTACTCATGCATGAAAATGAAAAAATGAGATATGTTGAAACTACTTCAAGGATGACAGAATTTAAGGGTGGAATTAAGAAGAACGCTTAGAAAATGTGGTATCTATACACAATGGAATTTTATGCAGCCATGAAGAAGAATGAAATGTTATCATTCGCTGGTAAATGGATGGAATTGGAGAACATCATTCTGAGTGAGGTTAGCCTGGCCCAGAAGACCAAAAATCGTATGTTCTCCCTCATATGTGGACATTAGATCAAGGGCAAACACAACAAGGGGATTGGACTATGAGCACATGATAAAAGCGAGAGCACACAAGGGAGGGGTGAGGATAGGTAGGACACCTAAAAAACTAGCTAGCATTTGTTGCCCTTAATGCAGAGAAACTAAAGCAGATTCCTTAAAGCAACTGAGGCCAATAGGAAAAGGGGACCAGGAACTAGAGAAAAGGTTAGATCAAAAAGAATTAACCTAGAAGGTAACACCCACGCACAGGAAATCAATGTGAGTCAATGCCCTCTATAGCTATCCTTATCTCAACCAGCAAAACCCCTTGTTCCTTCCTATTATTGCTTATACTCTCTCTACAACAAAATTAGAGATAAGGGCAAAAGAGTTTCTGCTGGGTATTGAGGAGGGGGAGCGGGAGAGGGTGGAGTTGGTGGTAAGGGAGGGAGTAGGGGCAGGGGGGAGAAATGAACCAAGCCTTGTATGCACATATGAATAATAAAAGAAAAATGAAGAAAAAAAAAAAAAGAAGAACGCTTAGCCCGTGAATTCAACTATGAAATATTGGAAAAGACTTGGTAAAAGTTACAGTCAACATGCGGTACACGACATTATAGTTAGGAGTTAAAGACTAACTATCAAAGTCACTCTTATGGAGAGAAGCATAGTGGCGAGATTCCCGTTATTGAGAAAGTCCTCTGTGGATTTTCTGAGAATCCCTTAGGAAAAGATTTCTACCTAAGTATCACATAAGCTCATTAGGCAATGTCTAATGACACCTAAAAAACTAGCTAGCATTTGTTGCCCTTAAAGCAGAGAAACTAAAGCAGCTACCTTAAAAACAACTGATGCCAACACGAAAAATGGACCAGGAACTAGAGAAAAGGTGAGATCAACAAGAATTAACCTAGAAGGTAACACACACGCACAGGAAATCAATGTGAGTCAATGCCCTGTATAGCTATCCTTATCTCAACCAGCAAAAACCCTTGTTCTTTCCTATTATAGCTTATACTCTCTCTGCAACAAAATGAGAAATAAGGGCAAAATAGTTTCTGCTGGATATTGAGTTGGGGGAAGAGTGAGGTTACGGAGTGGCTGGTAAGGGAGGGAGTAGGGGCAGGGGGGAGAAATGAACCAAGCCTTGTAGGCACATATGAATAATAAAAGAAAAAGGGGGAGAGAAAAGCTATGGATGGATGAGCTGAACTTAGAAAGTTTGAATTCTTCTCATTTTGTTATGCAGGAGGAGCACCGCGTGCATAGTAATTGGCACTGATGTGGAAGTACACGTCATAGATCCCAAGTTAATGGAAGGTTTCCGGGAATTAAGTGTTAAATCAAAACTATGTGTCTATTAATATACTTTCCATCATATCATCAGGTTGCTAATGAAACTAATGTGTGCATTTGAAAGAGAAGGAGTAATGGATAGAAGAAAGAATGATATCGAACCAAAACAGAGAAGATGAGAGTTAAGGCTGCGGAGATGCAGTAAAGTTAAGGTGGGAGATTTCACACTAACTGCAAAACAAAGGGGGGAAAGAGTAGACAGAGAAGGGACAGCAAAGTCTGCGATAAGGTGACGAGGGAGGGAATAATGGTTGTCCATGAGATCAGTCTTTGAAAATTGGTATTGTAGTAAAGCATTGTCAAGGCAAGCTTACCTTTTTGTTGGTGAAGTTCTTCTGTAAAATAAGGGGAAAAATCAATATGAGCATCATGAAGGACAAACCAAACGAAATTGTAATGTAATGAAAAATGCAAAAGAAAAATGAATACGTTCAGTTCCACAGTAGATACACACACGCATACACACACACACACACACGCACACACACACGCAGAAAATGTTGCTGAAGGCACATTACTGTAACAAATAGGAATATATGCAGATGAAACAGGAGTATAGAGGGACATCTACAGCAATAAATTATGCCAATTTTGTTGTTTCAAAGGGAGAATTAAGTCAGAAGAAGAACTGAGTGAAGGAATAGGAACCATTGTTTCTGAGGAAGTAGAGTAATGGTTTTGAAAGCCTGTGTTCATTTGCATTAAGAAGGCAATATTTATTATTTTTTCTGCTTGTTTCTATGAAAAGACATGTTTTGCATGTCTGCTTATCTATTGATTTTAAGCCTAGGAAAGACATGGAATGAAAAAAGAATTGGAAATGTAGGGAGAAGGCAGGACAGAGGAAGGAGAGTTCTTGAAGTGGCAGAACTCAGGTATATACATCTGGGTATGGGCAGTGAACATGCAGAACACTGGAGCCACAAGGGGATGGCATGCAAGAAGAGGCAGGAAATGTCAAAGGGAAAAAAGAGTTCATGGTGTAGGATTTCGACTTGTAAGGGGATTTTTACCATTTCTTGTCTGAAGTTCTCCTGAAAAAGAAACACAAAGTGAACATAATTATCAAGGAAATATTGGCAAAAGGCTGGAAGGTAGAGGAAATACTGATATGTAGCGAAAGCTGTTGTAAAATGTGTTTGAGGAGACAAGTGGTAAGTAAGTGAAACGGAAAGTTTGGAGTGGACCAAAGTCAGGCCTACTGATAATGGGGATACATGAGAACCCCATTTGAATAGAGACTAGAACCAGTCCTCACTTGGGGTTAGTACAGCATGATGAGGGAGGACATTAGGAAAGGCAGAAATGGACTGAAGGAAGTGATATATTATGTACTCATGCTTGAAAATGAAAAAATGAGATATGTTGAAACTACTTCAAGGATGATGGAATTTAAGGGTGGAATTAAGAAGAACGCTTAGAAAATGTGGTATCTATACACAATGGAATTTTATGCAGCCATGAAGAAGAACGAAATGTTATCATTCGCTGGTAAATGGATGGAATTGGAGAACATCATTCTGAGTGAGGTTAGCCTGGCACAAAAGACCAAAAATCGTATGTTCTCCCTCATATGTGGACATTAGATCAAGGGCAAACACAACAAGGGGATTGGACTATGAGCACATGATAAAAGCGAGAGCACACAAGGGAGGGGTGAGGATAGGTAAGACACCTAAAAAACTAGCTAGCATTTGTTGCCCTTAATGCAGAGAAACTAAAGCAGATACCTTAAAGCAACTGAGGCCAATAGGAAAAGGGGACGAGGAACTAGAGAAAAGGTTAGATCAAAAAGAATTAACCTAGAAGGTAACACCCACGCACAGGAAATCAATGTGAGTCAATGCCCTCTATAGCTATCCTTATCTCAACCAGCAAAACCCCTTGTTCCTTCCTATTATTGCTTATACTCTCTCTACAACAAAATTAGAGATAAGGGCAAAATAGTTTCTGCTGGGTATTGGGGGGGGGGGAGCAGGAGAGGTTGGAGTGGGTGGTAAGGGAGGGAGTAGGGGCAGGGGGGAGAAATGAACCAAGCCTTGTATGCACATATGAATAATAAAAGAAAAATGAAAAAAAAAAAAGAAGAACGCTTAGCCCGTGAATTCAACTATTAAATAAAGGAAAAGAGTTGGTAAAAGTTACAGTCAACATGCGGTACACGACATTATAGTTAGGAGTTAAAGACTCACTATCAAAGTCACTCTTATGGAGAGAAGCATAGTGGCGAGATTCCCGTTATTGAGAAAGTCCTCTGTGGATTTTCTGAGAATCCCTTAGGAAAAGATTTCTACCTAAGTATCACATAAGCTCATTAGGCAATGTCTAATGACACCTAAAAAACTAGCTAGCATTTGTTGCCCTTAAAGCAGAGAAACCAAAGCAGCTACCTTAAAAACATCTGATGCCAACACGAAAAATGGACCAGGAACTAGAGAAAAGGTGAGATCAACAAGAATTAACCTAGAAGGTAACACACACGCACAGGAAATCAATGTGAGTCAATGCCCTGTATAGCTATCCTTATCTCAACCAGCAAAAACCCGTGTTCTTTCCTATTATAGCTTATACTCTCTCGGCAACAAAATGAGAAATAAGGGCAAAATAGTTTCTGCTGGATACTGAGTTGGGGGAAGAGTGAGGTTGCGGAGTGGCTGGTAAGGGAGGGAGTAGGGGCAGGGGGGAGAAATGAACCAAGCCTTGTAGGCACATATGAATAATAAAAGAAAAAGGGGGAGAGAAAAGCTATGGATGGATGAGCTGAACTTAGAAAGTTTGAATTCTTCTCATTTTGTTATGCAGGAGGAGCACCGCGTGCATAGTAATTGGCACTGATGTGGAAGTACACGTCATAGATCCCAAGTTAATGGAAGGTTTCCGGGAATTAAGTGTTAAATCAAAACTATGTGTCTATTAATATACTTTCCATCATATCATCAGGTTGCTAATGAAACTAATGTGTGCATTTGAAAGAGAAGAAGGAATGGATAGAAGAAAGAATGATATGGAACCAAAACAGAGAAGATGAGAGTTAAGGCTGCGGAGATGCAGTAAAGTTAAGGTGGGAGATTTCACACTAACTGCAAAACAAAGGGGGGAAAGAGTAGACAGAGAAGGGACAGCAAAGTCTGCGATAAGGTGACGAGAGAGGGAATATTGGTTGTCCATGAGATCAGTCTTTTAAAATTGGTATTGTAGTAAAGCATTGTCAAGGCAAGTTTACCTTTTTGTTGCTGAAGTTCTTCTGTAAAATAAGGGGAAAAATCAACATGAGCATCATGAAGGAGAAACCAAACGAAATTGTAATGTAATGAAAAATGCAAAAGAAAAATGAATACGTTCAGTTCCACAGTAGATACACACACGCATACACACACACACACACACACACACACACACGCAGAAAATGTTGCTGAAGGCACTTTACTGTAACAAATAGGAATATATGCAGATGAAACAGGAGTATAGAGGGACATCTACAGCAATAAATTATGCCAATTTTGTTGTTTCAAAGGGAGAATTAAGTCAGAAGAAGAACTGAGTGAAGGAATAGGAACCATTGTTTCTGAGGAAGTAGAGTAATGGTTTTGAAAGCCTGTGTTCATTTGCATTAAGAAGGCAATATTTATTATTTTTTCTGCTTGTTTCTATGAAAAGACATGTTTTGCACGTCTGCTTATCTATTGATTTTAAGCCTAGGAAAGACATGGAATGAAAAAAGAATTGGAAATGTAGGGAGAAGGCAGGACAGAGGAAGGATTGTTCTTGAAGTGGCAGAACTCAGGTATATACATCTGGGTACGGGCAGTGAACATGCAGAACACTGGAGCCACAAGGGGATGGCATGCAAGAAGAGGCAGGAAATGTCAAAGGGAAAAAAGAGTTCATGGTGTAGGATTTCGACTTGTAAGGGGATTTTTACCATTTCTTGTCTGAAGTTCTCCTGAAAAAGAAACACAAAGTGAACATAATTATCAAGGAAATATTGGCAAAAGGCTGGAAGGTAGAGGAAATACTGATAAGTAGCGAAAGCTGTTGAAAAATGTGTTTGAGGAGACAAGTGGTAAGTAGGTGAAATGGAAAGTTTGGAGTGGAGCAAAGTCAGGCCTACTGATAAGGGGGATACATGAGAACCCCATTTGAATAGAGACTAGAACCAGTCCTCACTTGGGGTTAGTACCGCATGATGAGGGAGGACATTAGGAACGGCAGAAATGGACTGAAGGCAGTGATATATTATGTACTCATGCATGAAAATGAAAAAATGAGATATGTTGAAACTACTTCAAGGATGACAGAATTTAAGGGTGGAATTAAGAAGAACGCTTAGAAAATGTGGTATCTATACACAATGGAATTTTATGCAGCCATGAAGAAGAACGAAATGTTATCATTCGCTGGTAAATGGATGGAATTGGAGAACATCATTCTGAGTGAGGTTAGCCTGGCCCAGAAGACCAAAAATCGTATGTTCTCCCTCATATGTGGACATTAGATCAAGGGCAAACACAACAAGGGGATTGGACTATGAGCACATGATAAAAGCGAGAGCACACAAGGGAGGGGTGAGGATAGGTAGGACACCTAAAAAACTAGCTAGCATTTGTTGCCCTTAATGCAGAGAAACTAAAGCAGATTCCTTAAAGCAACTGAGGCCAATAGGAAAAGGGGACCAGGAACTAGAGAAAAGGTTAGATCAAAAAGAATTAACCTAGAAGGTAACACCCACGCACAGGAAATCAATGTGAGTCAATGCCCTGTATAGCTATCCTTATCTCAACTAGCAAAACCCCTTGTTCCTTCCTATTTTTGCTTATACTCTCTCTACAACAAAATTAGAGATAAGGGCAAAATAGTTAATGCTGGGTATTGAGGAGGGGGAGCGGGAGGGGGTGGAGTGGGTGGTAAGGGAGGGAGTAGGGGCAGGGGGGAGACATGAACCATCCTTGTATGCACATATGAATAATAAAAGACAAATGAACAAAAAAAAAAAAAAGAAGAAGGCTTAGCCCGTGAATTCAACTATGAAATATTGGAAAAGAGTTTGTAAAAGTTACAGTCAACATGCAGTACGCGACATTGTAGTTAGGAGTTAAAGACTAACTATCAAAGTCACTCTTATGGAGAGAAGCATAGTGGCGAGATTCCCATTATTGAGAAAGTCCTCTGTGGATTTTCTGAGAATCCCTTAGGAAAAGATTTCTACCTAAGTATCGCATAAGCTCATTAGGCAATGGCTAATGACACCTAAAAAACTAGCTAGCATTTTTTGCCTTTAACGCAGAGAAACTAAAGCAGCTATCTTAAAAACAACTGAGGCCAGTAGGAAAAATGGACCAGGAACTAGAGAAAAGGTGAGATCAACAAGAATTAACCTAGAAGGTAACACACACGCACAGGAAATCAATGTGAGTCAATGCCCTGTATAGCTATCCTTATCTCAACCAGCAAAAACCCTTGTTCCTTCCTATTATAGCTTATACTCTCTCTGCAACAAAATGAGAAATAAGGGCAAAATAGTTTCTGCTGGATATTGAGTTGGGGTAAGAGGGAGGGGGCGGAGTGGCTGGTAAGGGAGGGAGTAGGAGCAGGGGGGAGAAATGAACCAAGCCTTGTAGGCACTTATGAATAATAAAAGAAAAAGGGGGAGAGAAAAGCTATGGATGGATGAGCTGAACTTAGAAAGTTTGAATTCTTCTCATTTTGTTATGCAGGAGGAGCACCGCGTGCATAGTAATTGGTACTGATGTGGAAGTACACGTCATAGATCCCAAATTAATGGAAGGTTTCTGGGAATTAAGTGTTAAATCAAAACTATGTGTCTATTAATATACTTTCCATCATATCATCAGGTTGCTAATGAAACTAATGTGTGCATTTGAAAGAGAAGAAGGAATGGATAGAAGAAAGAATGATATGGAACCAAAACAGAGAAGATGAGAGTTAAGGCTGCGGAGATGCAGTAAAGTTAAGGTGGGAGATTTCACACTAACTGTAAAACAAAGGGGGGAAAGAGTAGACAGAGAAGGGACAGCAAAGTCTGCGATAAGGTGACGAGGGAGGGAATATTGGTTGTCCATGAGATCAGTCTTTGAAAATTGGTATTGTAGTAAAGAATTGTCAAGGCAAACTTACCTTTTTGTTGCTGAAGTTCTTCTGTAAAATAAGGGGAAAAATCAATATGAGCATCATGAAGGAGAAACCAAACGAAATTGTATTGTAATGAAAAATGCAAAAGAAAAATGAATACGTTCAGTTCCACAGAAGATACACACACGCATACACACACACACACACACACACACACACCCAGAAAATGTTGGTGAAGGCACATTTCTGTAACAAATAGGAATATATGCAGATGAAACAGGAGTATAGAGGGACATCTACAGCAATAAATTATGTCAATTTTGTTGTTTCAAAGGGAGAATTAAGTCAGAAGAAGAACTGAGTGAAGGAATAGGAACCATTGTTTCTGAGGAAGTAGAGTAATGGTTTTGAAAGCCTGTGTTCATTTGCATTAAGAAGGCAATATTTATTATTTTTTCTGCTTGTTTCTATGAAAAGACATGTTTTGCACGTCTGCTTATCTATTGATTTTAAGCCTAGGAAAGACATGGAATGAAAAAAGAATTGGAAATGTAGGGAGAAGGCAGGACAGAGGAAGGAGAGTTCTTGAAGTGGCAGAACTCAGGTATATACATCTGGGTACGGGCAGTGAACATGCAGAACACTGGAGCCACAAGGGGATGGCATGCAAGAAGAGGCAGGAAATGTCAAAGGGAAAAAAGAGTTCATGGTGTAGGATTTCGACTTGTAAGGGGATTTTTACCATTTCTTGTCTGAAGTTCTCCTGAAAAATAAACACAAAGTGAACATAATTATCAAGGAAATATTGGCAAAAGGCTGGAAGGTAGAGGAAATACTGATATGTAGCGAAAGCTGTTGAAAAATGTGTTTGAGGAGACAAGTGGTAAGTAAGTGAAATGGAAAGTTTGGAGTGGACCAAAGTCAGGCCTACTGATAATGGGGATACATGAGAACCCCATTTGAATAGAGACTAGAACCAGTCCTCACTTGGGGTTAGTACAGCATGATGAGGGAGGACATTAGGAAAGGCAGAAATGGACTGAAGGCAGTGATATATTATGTACTCATGCTTGAAAATGAAAAAATGAGATATGTTGAAACTACTTCAAGGATGACGGAATTTAAGGGTGGAATTAAGAAGAATGCTTAGAAAATGCGGTATCTATACACAATGGAATTTTATGCAGCCATGAAGAAGAACGAAATGTAATCATTCGCTGGTAAATGGATGGAATTGGAGAACATCATTCTGAGTGAGGCTAGCCTGGCCCAAAAGACCAAAAATCGTATGTTCTCCCTCATATGTGGACATTAGATCAAGGGCAAACACAACAAGGGGATTGGACTATGAGCACATGATAAAAGCGAGAGCACACAAGGGAGGGGTGAGGATAGGTAGGACACCTAAAAAACTAGCTAGCATTTGTTGCCCTTAATGCAGAGAAACTAAAGCAGATTCCTTAAAGCAACTGAGGCCAATAGGAAAAGGGGACCAGGAACTAGAGAAAAGGTTAGATCAAAAAGAATTAACCTAGAAGGTAACACCCACGCACAGGAAATCAATGTGAGTCAATGCCCTCTATAGCTATCCTTATCTCAACCAGCAAAACCCCTTGTTCCTTCCTATTATTGCTTATACTCTCTCTACAACAAAATTAGAGATAAGGGCAAAAGAGTTTCTGCTGGGTATTGAGGAGGGGGAGCGGGAGAGGGTGGAGTTGGTGGTAAGGGAGGGAGTAGGGGCAGGGGGGAGAAATGAACCAAGCCTTGTATGCACATATGAATAATAAAAGAAAAATGAAGAAAAAAAAAAAAAGAAGAACGCTTAGCCCGTGAATTCAACTATGAAATATTGGAAAAGACTTGGTAAAAGTTACAGTCAACATGCGGTACACGACATTATAGTTAGGAGTTAAAGACTAACTATCAAAGTCACTCTTATGGAGAGAAGCATAGTGGCGAGATTCCCGTTATTGAGAAAGTCCTCTGTGGATTTTCTGAGAATCCCTTAGGAAAAGATTTCTACCTAAGTATCACATAAGCTCATTAGGCAATGTCTAATGACACCTAAAAAACAAGCTAGCATTTGTTGCCCTTAAAGCAGAGAAACTAAAGCAGCTACCTTAAAAACAACTGATGCCAACACGAAAAATGGACCAGGAACTAGAGAAAAGGTGAGATCAACAAGAATTAACCTAGAAGGTAACACACACGCACAGGAAATCAATGTGAGTCAATGCCCTGTATAGCTATCCTTATCTCAACCAGCAAAAACCCTTGTTCTTTCCTATTATAGCTTATACTCTCTCTGCAACAAAATGAGAAATAAGGGCAAAATAGTTTCTGCTGGATATTGAGTTGGGGGAAGAGTGAGGTTACGGAGTGGCTGGTAAGGGAGGGAGTAGGGGCAGGGGGGAGAAATGAACCAAGCCTTGTAGGCACATATGAATAATAAAAGAAAAAGGGGGAGAGAAAAGCTATGGATGGATGAGCTGAACTTAGAAAGTTTGAATTCTTCTCATTTTGTTATGCAGGAGGAGCACCGCGTGCATAGTAATTGGCACTGATGTGGAAGTACACGTCATAGATCCCAAGTTAATGGAAGGTTTCCGGGAATTAAGTGTTAAATCAAAACTATGTGTCTATTAATATACTTTCCATCATATCATCAGGTTGCTAATGAAACTAATGTGTGCATTTGAAAGAGAAGGAGTAATGGATAGAAGAAAGAATGATATGGAACCAAAACAGAGAAGATGAGAGTTAAGGCTGCGGAGATGCAGTAAAGTTAAGGTGGGAGATTTCACACTAACTGCAAAACAAAGGGGGGAAAGAGTAGACAGAGAAGGGACAGCAAAGTCTGCGATAAGGTGACGAGGGAGGGAATAATGGTTGTCCATGAGATCAGTCTTTGAAAATTGGTATTGTAGTAAAGCATTGTCAAGGCAAGCTTACCTTTTTGTTGGTGAAGTTCTTCTGTAAAATAAGGGGAAAAATCAATATGAGCATCATGAAGGACAAACCAAACGAAATTGTAATGTAATGAAAAATGCAAAAGAAAAATGAATACGTTCAGTTCCACAGTAGATACACACACGCATACACACACACACACACACGCACACACACACGCAGAAAATGTTGCTGAAGGCACATTACTGTAACAAATAGGAATATATGCAGATGAAACAGGAGTATAGAGGGACATCTACAGCAATAAATTATGCCAATTTTGTTGTTTCAAAGGGAGAATTAAGTCAGAAGAAGAACTGAGTGAAGGAATAGGAACCATTGTTTCTGAGGAAGTAGAGTAATGGTTTTGAAAGCCTGTGTTCATTTGCATTAAGAAGGCAATATTTATTATTTTTTCTGCTTGTTTCTATGAAAAGACATGTTTTGCATGTCTGCTTATCTATTGATTTTAAGCCTAGGAAAGACATGGAATGAAAAAAGAATTGGAAATGTAGGGAGAAGGCAGGACAGAGGAAGGAGAGTTCTTGAAGTGGCAGAACTCAGGTATATACATCTGGGTATGGGCAGTGAACATGCAGAACACTGGAGCCACAAGGGGATGGCATGCAAGAAGAGGCAGGAAATGTCAAAGGGAAAAAAGAGTTCATGGTGTAGGATTTCGACTTGTAAGGGGATTTTTACCATTTCTTGTCTGAAGTTCTCCTGAAAAAGAAACACAAAGTGAACATAATTATCAAGGAAATATTGGCAAAAGGCTGGAAGGTAGAGGAAATACTGATATGTAGCGAAAGCTGTTGTAAAATGTGTTTGAGGAGACAAGTGGTAAGTAAGTGAAACGGAAAGTTTGGAGTGGACCAAAGTCAGGCCTACTGATAATGGGGATACATGAGAACCCCATTTGAATAGAGACTAGAACCAGTCCTCACTTGGGGTTAGTACAGCATGATGAGGGAGGACATTAGGAAAGGCAGAAATGGACTGAAGGAAGTGATATATTATGTACTCATGCTTGAAAATGAAAAAATGAGATATGTTGAAACTACTTCAAGGATGATGGAATTTAAGGGTGGAATTAAGAAGAACGCTTAGAAAATGTGGTATCTATACACAATGGAATTTTATGCAGCCATGAAGAAGAACGAAATGTTATCATTCGCTGGTAAATGGATGGAATTGGAGAACATCATTCTGAGTGAGGTTAGCCTGGCACAAAAGACCAAAAATCGTATGTTCTCCCTCATATGTGGACATTAGATCAAGGGCAAACACAACAAGGGGATTGGACTATGAGCACATGATAAAAGCGAGAGCACACAAGGGAGGGGTGAGGATAGGTAAGACACCTAAAAAACTAGCTAGCATTTGTTGCCCTTAATGCAGAGAAACTAAAGCAGATACCTTAAAGCAACTGAGGCCAATAGGAAAAGGGGACGAGGAACTAGAGAAAAGGTTAGATCAAAAAGAATTAACCTAGAAGGTAACACCCACGCACAGGAAATCAATGTGAGTCAATGCCCTCTATAGCTATCCTTATCTCAACCAGCAAAACCCCTTGTTCCTTCCTATTATTGCTTATACTCTCTCTACAACAAAATTAGAGATAAGGGCAAAATAGTTTCTGCTGGGTATTGGGGGGGGGGGAGCAGGAGAGGTTGGAGTGGGTGGTAAGGGAGGGAGTAGGGGCAGGGGGGAGAAATGAACCAAGCCTTGTATGCACATATGAATAATAAAAGAAAAATGAAAAAAAAAAAAGAAGAACGCTTAGCCCGTGAATTCAACTATTAAATAAAGGAAAAGAGTTGGTAAAAGTTACAGTCAACATGCGGTACACGACATTATAGTTAGGAGTTAAAGACTCACTATCAAAGTCACTCTTATGGAGAGAAGCATAGTGGCGAGATTCCCGTTATTGAGAAAGTCCTCTGTGGATTTTCTGAGAATCCCTTAGGAAAAGATTTCTACCTAAGTATCACATAAGCTCATTAGGCAATGTCTAATGACACCTAAAAAACTAGCTAGCATTTGTTGCCCTTAAAGCAGAGAAACCAAAGCAGCTACCTTAAAAACATCTGATGCCAACACGAAAAATGGACCAGGAACTAGAGAAAAGGTGAGATCAACAAGAATTAACCTAGAAGGTAACACACACGCACAGGAAATCAATGTGAGTCAATGCCCTGTATAGCTATCCTTATCTCAACCAGCAAAAACCCGTGTTCTTTCCTATTATAGCTTATACTCTCTCGGCAACAAAATGAGAAATAAGGGCAAAATAGTTTCTGCTGGATACTGAGTTGGGGGAAGAGTGAGGTTGCGGAGTGGCTGGTAAGGGAGGGAGTAGGGGCAGGGGGGAGAAATGAACCAAGCCTTGTAGGCACATATGAATAATAAAAGAAAAAGGGGGAGAGAAAAGCTATGGATGGATGAGCTGAACTTAGAAAGTTTGAATTCTTCTCATTTTGTTATGCAGGAGGAGCACCGCGTGCATAGTAATTGGCACTGATGTGGAAGTACACGTCATAGATCCCAAGTTAATGGAAGGTTTCCGGGAATTAAGTGTTAAATCAAAACTATGTGTCTATTAATATACTTTCCATCATATCATCAGGTTGCTAATGAAACTAATGTGTGCATTTGAAAGAGAAGAAGGAATGGATAGAAGAAAGAATGATATGGAACCAAAACAGAGAAGATGAGAGTTAAGGCTGCGGAGATGCAGTAAAGTTAAGGTGGGAGATTTCACACTAACTGCAAAACAAAGGGGGGAAAGAGTAGACAGAGAAGGGACAGCAAAGTCTGCGATAAGGTGACGAGAGAGGGAATATTGGTTGTCCATGAGATCAGTCTTTTAAAATTGGTATTGTAGTAAAGCATTGTCAAGGCAAGTTTACCTTTTTGTTGCTGAAGTTCTTCTGTAAAATAAGGGGAAAAATCAACATGAGCATCATGAAGGAGAAACCAAACGAAATTGTAATGTAATGAAAAATGCAAAAGAAAAATGAATACGTTCAGTTCCACAGTAGATACACACACGCATACACACACACACACACACACACACACACACGCAGAAAATGTTGCTGAAGGCACTTTACTGTAACAAATAGGAATATATGCAGATGAAACAGGAGTATAGAGGGACATCTACAGCAATAAATTATGCCAATTTTGTTGTTTCAAAGGGAGAATTAAGTCAGAAGAAGAACTGAGTGAAGGAATAGGAACCATTGTTTCTGAGGAAGTAGAGTAATGGTTTTGAAAGCCTGTGTTCATTTGCATTAAGAAGGCAATATTTATTATTTTTTCTGCTTGTTTCTATGAAAAGACATGTTTTACACGTCTGCTTATCTATTGATTTTAAGCCTAGGAAAGACATGGAATGAAAAAAGAATTGGAAATGTAGGGAGAAGGCAGGACAGAGGAAGGATTGTTCTTGAAGTGGCAGAACTCAGGTATATACATCTGGGTACGGGCAGTGAACATGCAGAACACTGGAGCCACAAGGGGATGGCATGCAAGAAGAGGCAGGAAATGTCAAAGGGAAAAAAGAGTTCATGGTGTAGGATTTCGACTTGTAAGGGGATTTTTACCATTTCTTGTCTGAAGTTCTCCTGAAAAAGAAACACAAAGTGAACATAATTATCAAGGAAATATTGGCAAAAGGCTGGAAGGTAGAGGAAATACTGATATGTAGCGAAAGCTGTTGAAAAATGTGTTTGAGGAGACAAGTGGTAAGTAGGTGAAATGGAAAGTTTGGAGTGGAGCAAAGTCAGGCCTACTGATAAGGGGGATACATGAGAACCCCATTTGAATAGAGACTAGAACCAGTCCTCACTTGGGGTTAGTACCGCATGATGAGGGAGGACATTAGGAACGGCAGAAATGGACTGAAGGCAGTGATATATTATGTACTCATGCATGAAAATGAAAAAATGAGATATGTTGAAACTACTTCAAGGATGACAGAATTTAAGGGTGGAATTAAGAAGAACGCTTAGAAAATGTGGTATCTATACACAATGGAATTTTATGCAGCCATGAAGAAGAACGAAATGTTATCATTCGCTGGTAAATGGATGGAATTGGAGAACATCATTCTGAGTGAGGTTAGCCTGGCCCAGAAGACCAAAAATCGTATGTTCTCCCTCATATGTGGACATTAGATCAAGGGCAAACACAACAAGGGGATTGGACTATGAGCACATGATAAAAGCGAGAGCACACAAGGGAGGGGTGAGGATAGGTAGGACACCTAAAAAACTAGCTAGCATTTGTTGCCCTTAATGCAGAGAAACTAAAGCAGATTCCTTAAAGCAACTGAGGCCAATAGGAAAAGGGGACCAGGAACTAGAGAAAAGGTTAGATCAAAAAGAATTAACCTAGAAGGTAACACCCACGCACAGGAAATCAATGTGAGTCAATGCCCTGTATAGCTATCCTTATCTCAACTAGCAAAACCCCTTGTTCCTTCCTATTTTTGCTTATACTCTCTCTACAACAAAATTAGAGATAAGGGCAAAATAGTTAATGCTGGGTATTGAGGAGGGGGAGCGGGAGGGGGTGGAGTGGGTGGTAAGGGAGGGAGTAGGGGCAGGGGGGAGACATGAACCATCCTTGTATGCACATATGAATAATAAAAGACAAATGAACAAAAAAAAAAAAAAGAAGAAGGCTTAGCCCGTGAATTCAACTATGAAATATTGGAAAAGAGTTTGTAAAAGTTACAGTCAACATGCAGTACGCGACATTGTAGTTAGGAGTTAAAGACTAACTATCAAAGTCACTCTTATGGAGAGAAGCATAGTGGCGAGATTCCCATTATTGAGAAAGTCCTCTGTGGATTTTCTGAGAATCCCTTAGGAAAAGATTTCTACCTAAGTATCGCATAAGCTCATTAGGCAATGGCTAATGACACCTAAAAAACTAGCTAGCATTTTTTGCCTTTAACGCAGAGAAACTAAAGCAGCTATCTTAAAAACAACTGAGGCCAGTAGGAAAAATGGACCAGGAACTAGAGAAAAGGTGAGATCAACAAGAATTAACCTAGAAGGTAACACACACGCACAGGAAATCAATGTGAGTCAATGCCCTGTATAGCTATCCTTATCTCAACCAGCAAAAACCCTTGTTCCTTCCTATTATAGCTTATACTCTCTCTGCAACAAAATGAGAAATAAGGGCAAAATAGTTTCTGCTGGATATTGAGTTGGGGTAAGAGGGAGGGGGCGGAGTGGCTGGTAAGGGAGGGAGTAGGAGCAGGGGGGAGAAATGAACCAAGCCTTGTAGGCACTTATGAATAATAAAAGAAAAAGGGGGAGAGAAAAGCTATGGATGGATGAGCTGAACTTAGAAAGTTTGAATTCTTCTCATTTTGTTATGCAGGAGGAGCACCGCGTGCATAGTAATTGGTACTGATGTGGAAGTACACGTCATAGATCCCAAGTTAATGGAAGGTTTCTGGGAATTAAGTGTTAAATCAAAACTATGTGTCTATTAATATACTTTCCATCATATCATCAGGTTGCTAATGAAACTAATGTGTGCATTTGAAAGAGAAGAAGGAATGGATAGAAGAAAGAATGATATGGAACCAAAACAGAGAAGATGAGAGTTAAGGCTGCGGAGATGCAGTAAAGTTAAGGTGGGAGATTTCACACTAACTGTAAAACAAAGGGGGGAAAGAGTAGACAGAGAAGGGACAGCAAAGTCTGCGATAAGGTGACGAGGGAGGGAATATTGGTTGTCCATGAGATCAGTCTTTGAAAATTGGTATTGTAGTAAAGAATTGTCAAGGCAAACTTACCTTTTTGTTGCTGAAGTTCTTCTGTAAAATAAGGGGAAAAATCAATATGAGCATCATGAAGGAGAAACCAAACGAAATTGTATTGTAATGAAAAATGCAAAAGAAAAATGAATACGTTCAATTCCACAGAAGATACACACACGCATACACACACACACACACACACACACACACCCAGAAAATGTTGGTGAAGGCACATTTCTGTAACAAATAGGAATATATGCAGATGAAACAGGAGTATAGAGGGACATCTACAGCAATAAATTATGTCAATTTTGTTGTTTCAAAGGGAGAATTAAGTCAGAAGAAGAACTGAGTGAAGGAATAGGAACCATTGTTTCTGAGGAAGTAGAGTAATGGTTTTGAAAGCCTGTGTTCATTTGCATTAAGAAGGCAATATTTATTATTTTTTCTGCTTGTTTCTATGAAAAGACATGTTTTGCACGTCTGCTTATCTATTGATTTTAAGCCTAGGAAAGACATGGAATGAAAAAAGAATTGGAAATGTAGGGAGAAGGCAGGACAGAGGAAGGAGAGTTCTTGAAGTGGCAGAACTCAGGTATATACATCTGGGTACGGGCAGTGAACATGCAGAACACTGGAGCCACAAGGGGATGGCATGCAAGAAGAGGCAGGAAATGTCAAAGGGAAAAAAGAGTTCATGGTGTAGGATTTCGACTTGTAAGGGGATTTTTACCATTTCTTGTCTGAAGTTCTCCTGAAAAATAAACACAAAGTGAACATAATTATCAAGGAAATATTGGCAAAAGGCTGGAAGGTAGAGGAAATACTGATATGTAGCGAAAGCTGTTGAAAAATGTGTTTGAGGAGACAAGTGGTAAGTAAGTGAAATGGAAAGTTTGGAGTGGACCAAAGTCAGGCCTACTGATAATGGGGATACATGAGAACCCCATTTGAATAGAGACTAGAACCAGTCCTCACTTGGGGTTAGTACAGCATGATGAGGGAGGACATTAGGAAAGGCAGAAATGGACTGAAGGCAGTGATATATTATGTACTCATGCTTGAAAATGAAAAAATGAGATATGTTGAAACTACTTCAAGGATGACGGAATTTAAGGGTGGAATTAAGAAGAATGCTTAGAAAATGCGGTATCTATACACAATGGAATTTTATGCAGCCATGAAGAAGAACGAAATGTAATCATTCGCTGGTAAATGGATGGAATTGGAGAACATCATTCTGAGTGAGGCTAGCCTGGCCCAAAAGACCAAAAATCGTATGTTCTCCCTCATATGTGGACATTAGATCAAGGGCAAATACAAAAAGGGGATTGGACTATGAGCACATGATAAAAGCGAGAGCAGACAAGGGAGGGGTGAGGATAGGTAGGACACCTAAAAAACTAGCTAGCATTTGTTGCCCTTAATGCAGAGAAACTAAAGCAGATACCTTAAAGCAACTGAGGCCAATAGGAAAAGGGGACGAGGAACTAGAGAAAAGGTTAGATCAAAAAGAATTAACCTAGAAGGTAACACCCACGCACAGGAAATCAATGTGAGTCAATGCCCTCTATAGCTATCCTTATCTCAACCAGCAAAACCCCTTGTTCATTCCTATTATTGCTTATACTCTCTCTACAACAAAATTAGAGATAAGGGCAAAATAGTTTCTACTGGGTATTGAGGGGGGGGGGAGCGGGAGAGGGTGGAGTGGGTGGTAAGGGAGGGAGTAGGGGCAGGGGGGAGAAATGAACCAAGCCTTGTATGCACATATGAATAATAAAAGAAAAATGAAGAAAAAAAAAAAAAGAAGAACGCTTAGCAAGTGAATTCAACTATGAAATACTGGAAGAGTTGGTAAAAGTTACAGTCAACATGCAGTACACGACATTATAGTTAGGAGTTAAAGACTTTCTATCAAAGTCACTCTTATGGAGAGAAGCATAGTGGCAAGATTCCCGTTATTGAGAAAGTCCTCTGTGGATTTTCTGAGAATCCCTTAGGAAAAGATTTCTACCTAAGTATCACATAAGCTCATTAGGCAATGTCTAATGACACCTAAAAAACTAGCTAGCATTTGTTGCCCTTAAAGCAGAGAAACTAAAGCAGCTACCTTAAAAACAACAGATGCCAACACGAAAAATGGACCAGGAACTAGAGAAAAGGTGAGATCAACAAGAATTAACCTAGAAGGTAACACACACGCACAGGAAATCAATGTGAGTCAATGCCCTGTATAGCTATTCTTATCTCAACCAGCAAAAACCCTTGTTCTTTCCTATTATAGCTTATACTCTCTCGGCAACAAAATGAGAAATAAGGGCAAAATAGTTTCTCCTGGATATTGAGTTGGGGGAAGAGGGAGGGGGCGGAGTGGCTGGTAAGGGAGGGAGTAGGGGCAGGGGGGAGAAATGAACCAAGCCTTGTAGGCACATATGAATAATAAAAGAAAAAGGGGGAGAGAAAAGCTATGGATGGATGAGCTGAACTTAGAAAGTTTGAATTCTTCTCATTTTGTTAAGCAGGAGGAGCACCGCGTGCATAGTAATTGGCACTGGTGTGGAAGTACACGTCATAGATCCCAAGTTAATGGAAGGTTTCCGGGAATTAAGTGTTAAATCAAAACTATGTGTCTATTCATATACTTTCCATCATATCATCAGGTTGCTAATGAAACTAATGTGTGCATTTGAAAGAGAAGAAGGAATGGATAGAAGAAAGAATGATATGGAACCAAAACAGAGAATATGAGAGTTAAGGCTGCAGAGATGCAGTAAAGTTAAGGTGGGAGATTTCACACTAACTGCAAAACAAAGGGGGGAAAGAGTAGACAGAGAAGGGACAGCAAAGTCTGCGATAAGGTGACGAGGGAGGGAATATTGGTTGTCCATGAGATCAGTCTTTTAAAATTGGTATTGTAGTAAAGCATTGTCAAGGCAAGCTTACCTTTTTGTTGCTGAAGTTCTTCTGTAAAATAAGGGGAAAAATCAATATGAGCATCATGAAGGAGAAACCAAACGAAATTGTAATGTAATGAAAAATGCAAAAGAAAAATGAATACGTTCAGTTCCACAGTAGATACACACAGGCATACAAACACACACACACACACACACACACACACACACACACACACACACCCAGAAAATGTTGGTAAAGGCACATTTCTGTAACAAATAGGAATATATGCAGATGAAACAGGAGTATAGAGGGACATCTACAGCAATAAATTATGCCAATTTTGTTGTTTCAAAGGGAGAATTAAGTCAGAAGAAGAACTGAGTGAAGGAATAGGAACCATTGTTTCTGAGGAAGTAGAGTAATGGTTTTGAAAGCCTGTGTTCATTTGCATTAAGAAGGCAATATTTATTATTTTTTCTGCTTGTTTCTATGAAAAGACATGTTTTGCACGTCTGCTTATCTATTGATTTTAAGCCTAGGAAAGACATGGAATGAAAAAAGAATTGGAAATGTAGGGAGAAGGCAGGACAGAGGAAGGAGAGTTCTTGAAGAGGCAGAACTCAGGTATATACATCTGGGTACGGGCAGTGAACATGCAGAACACTGGAGCCACAAGGGGATGGCATGCAAGAAGAGGCAGGAAATGTCAAAGGGAAAAAAGAGTTCATGGTGTAGGATTTCGACTTGTAAGGGGATTTTTACCATTTCTTGTCTGAAGTTCTCCTGAAAAATAAACACAAAGTGAACATAATTATCAAGGAAATATTGGCAAAAGGCTGGAAGGTAGAGGAAATACTGATATGTAGCGAAAGCTGTTGAAAAACGTGTTTGAGGAGACAAGTCGTAAGTAAGTGAAATGCAAAGTTTGGAGTGGACCAAAGTCAGGCCTACTGATAATGGGGATACATGAGAACCCCATTTGAATAGAGACTAGAACCAGTCCTCACTTGGGGTTAGTACAGCATGATGAGGGAGGACATTAGGAACGGCAGAAATGGACTGAAGGCAGTGATATATTATGTACTCATGCTTGAAAATGAAAAAATGAGATATGTTGAAACTACTTCAAGGATGACGGAATTTAAGGGTGGAATTAAGAAGAATGCTTAGAAAATGCGGTATCTATACACAATGGAATTTTATGCAGCCATGAAGAAGAACAAAATGTTATCATTCGCTGGTAAATGGATGGAATTGGAGAACATCATTCTGAGTGAGGTGAGCCTGGCCCAAAAGACCAAAAATCGTATGCTCTCCCTCATATGTGGACATTAGATCAAGGGCAAATACAAAAAGGGGATTGGACTATGAGCACATGATAAAAGCGAGAGCAGACAAGGGAGGGGTGAGGATAGGTAGGACACCTAAAAAACTAGCTAGCATTTGTTGCCCTTAATGCAGAGAAACTAAAGCAGATACCTTAAAGCAACTGAGGCCAATAGGAAAAGGGGACGAGGAACTAGAGAAAAGGTTAGATCAAAAAGAATTAACCTAGAAGGTAACACCCACGCACAGGAAATCAATGTGAGTCAATGCCCTCTATAGCTATCCTTATCTCAACAAGCAAAACCCCTTGTTCCTTCCTATTATTGCTTATACTCTCTCTACAACAAAATTAGAGATAAGGGCAAAATAGTTAATGCTGTGTATTGAGGGGGGGGAGCGGGAGAGGGTGGAGTGGGTGGTAAGGGAGGGAGTAGGGGCAGGGGGGAGAAATGAACCAAGCCTTGTATGCACATAAGAATAATAAAAGAAAAATGAAGAAAAAAAAAAAAAAGAAGAACGCTTAGCCCGTGAATTCAACTATGAAATACTGGAAAAGAGTTGGTAAAAGTTACAGTCAACATGCAGTACACGACATTATAGTTAGGAGTTAAAGACTAACTATCAAAGTCTCTCTTATGGAGAGAAGCATAGTGGCGAGATTCCCGTTATTGAGAAAGTCCTCTGTGGATTTTCTGAGAATCCCTTAGGAAAAGATTTCTACCTAAGTATCACATAAGCTCATTAGGCAATGTCTAATGACACCTAAAAAACTAGCTAGCATTTGTTGCCCTTAAAGCAGAGAAACTAAAGCAGCTACCTTAAAAACAACTGATGCCAACACGAAAAATGGACCAGGAACTAGAGAAAAGGTGAGATCAACAAGAATTAACCTAGAAGGTAACACACACGCACAGGAAATCAATGTGAGTCAATGCCCTGTATAGCTATCCTTATCTCAACCAGCAAAAACCCTTGTTCTTTCCTATTATAGCTTATACTCTCTCGGCAACAAAATGAGAAATAAGGGCAAAATAGTTTCTGCTGGATATTGAGTTGGGGGAAGAGGGAGGGGGCGGAGTGGCTGGTAAGGGAGGGAGTAGGGGCAGGGGGGAGAAATGAACCAAGCCTTGTAGGCACATATGAATAATAAAAGAAAAAGGGGGAGAGAAAAGCTATGGATGGATGAGCTGAACTTAGAAAGTTTGAATTCTTCTCATTTTGTTATGCAGGAGGAGCACCGCGTGCATAGTAATTGGCACTGATGTGGAAGTACACGTCATAGATCCCAAGTTAATGGAAGGTTTCCGGGAATTAAGTGTTAAATCAAAACTATGTGTCTATTAATATACTTTCCATCATTTCATCAGGTTGCTAATGAAACTAATGTGTGCATTTGAAAGAGAAGAAGGAATGGATAGAAGAAAGAATGATATGGAACCAAAACAGAGAATATGAGAGTTAAGGCTGCGGAGATGCAGTAAAGTTAAGGTGGGAGATTTCACACTAACTGCAAAACAAAGGGGGGAAAGAGTAGACACAGAAGGGACAGCAAAGTCTGCGATAAGGTGACGAGGGAGGGAATATTGGTTGTCCATGAGATCAGTCTTTTAAAATTGGTATTGTAGTAAAGCATTGTCAAGGCAAGCTTACCTTTTTGTTGCTGAAGTTCTTCTGTAAAATAAGGGGAAAAATCAATATGAGCATCATGAAGGAGAAACCAAACGAAATTGTAATGTAATGAAAAATGCAAAAGAAAAATGAATACGTTCAGTTCCACAGTAGATACACACACGCATACACACACACACACACACACACACACACACACACCCAGAAAATGTTGGTGAAGGCACATTTCTGTAACAAATAGGAATATATGCATATGAAACAGGAGTATAGAGGGACATCTACAGCAATAAATTTTGCCAATTTTGTTGTTTCAAAGGGAGAATTAAGTCAGAAGAAGAACTGAGTGAAGGAATAGGAACCATTGTTTCTGAGGAAGTAGAGTAATGGTTTTGAAAGCCTGTGTTCATTTGCATTAAGAAGGCAATATTTATTATTTTTTCTGCTTGTTTCTATGAAAAGACATGTTTTGCACGTCTGCTTATCTATTGATTTTAAGCCTAGGAAAGACATGGAATGAAAAAAGAATTGGAAATGTAGGGAGAAGGCAGGACAGAGGAAGGAGAGTTCTTGAAGTGGCAGAACTCAGGTATATACATCTGGGTACGGGCAGTGAACATGCAGAACACTGGAGCCACAAGGGGATGGCATGCAAGAAGAGGCAGGAAATGTCAAAGGGAAAAAAGAGTTCATGGTGTAGGATTTCGACTTGTAAGGGGATTTTTACCATTTCTTGTCTGAAGTTCTCCTGAAAAAGAAACACAAAGTGAACATAATTATCAAGGAAATATTGGCAAAACGCTGGAAGGTAGAGGAAATACTGATATGTAGCGAAAGCTGTTGAAAAATGTGTTTGAGGAGACAAGTGGTAAGTAAGTGAAATGGAAAGTTTGGAGTGGACCAAAGTCAGGCCTACTGATAATGGGGATACATGAGAACCCCATTTGAATAGAGACTAGAACCAGTCCTCACTTGGGGTTAGTACAGCATGATGAGGGAGGACATTAGGAAAGGCAGAAATGGACTGAAGGCAGTGATATATTATGTACTCATGCTTGAAAATGAAAAAATGAGATATGTTGAAACTACTTCAAGGATGACGGAATTTAAGGGTGGAATTAAGAAGAATGCTTAGAAAATGCGGTATCTATACACAATGGAATTTTATGCAGCCATGAAGAAGAACAAAATGTTATCATTCGCTGGTAAATGGATGGAATTGGAGAACATCATTCTGAGTGAGGCTAGCCTGGCCCAAAAGACCAAAAATCGTATGTTCTCCCTCATATGTGGACATTAGATCAAGGGCAAATACAAAAAGGGGATTGGACTATGAGCACATGATAAAAGCGAGAGCAGACAAGGGAGGGGTGAGGATAGGTAGGACACCTAAAAAACTAGCTAGCATTTGTTGCCCTTAATGCAGAGAAACTAAAGCAGATACCTTAAAGCAACTGAGGCCAATAGGAAAAGGGGACGAGGAACTAGAGAAAAGGTTAGATCAAAAAGAATTAACCTGGAAGGTAACACCCACGCACAGGAAATCAATGTGAGTCAATGCCCTCTATAGCTATCCTTATCTCAACAAGCAAAACCCCTTGTTCCTTCCTATTATTGCTTATACTCTCTCTACAACAAAATTAGAGATAAGGGCAAAATAGTTTCTGCTGGGTATTGGGGGGGGGGAGCGGGAGAGGGTGGGGTCGGTGGTAAGGGAGGGAGTAGGGGCAGGGGGGAGAAATGAACCAAGCCTTGTATGCACATATGAATAATAAAAGAAAAATGAAGAAAAAAAAAAAAAAAGAAGAACGCTTAGCCCGTGAATTCAACTATGAAATACTGGAAGAGTTGGTAAAAGTTACAGTCAACATGCAGTACACGACATTATAGTTAGGAGTTAAAGACTAACTATCAAAGTCACTCTTATGGAGAGAAGCATAGTGGCGAGATTCCCGTTATTGAGAAAGTCCTCTGTGGATTTTCTGAGAATCCCTTAGGAAAAGATTTCTACCTAAGTATCACATAAGCTCATTAGGCAATGTCTAATGACACCTAAAAAACTAGCTAGCATTTGTTGCCCTTAAAGCAGAGAAACTAAAGCAGCTACCTTAAAAACAACTGATGCCAACACGAAAAATGGACCAGGAACTAGAGAAAAGGTGAGATCAACAAGAATTAACCTAGAAGGTAACACACACGCACAGGAAATCAATGTGAGTCAATGCCCTGTATAGCTATCCTTATCTCAACCAGCAAAAACCCTTCTTCTTTCCTATTATAGCTTATACTCTCTCGGCAACAAAATGAGAAATAAGGGCAAAATAGTTTCTGCTGGATATTGAGTTGGGGGAAGAGGGAGGGGGCGGAGTGGCTGGTAAGGGAGGGAGTAGGGGCAGGGGGGAGAAATGAACCAAGCCTTGTAGGCACATATGAATAATAAAAGAAAAAGGGGGAGAGAAAAGCTATGGATGGATGAGCTGAACAGAGAAAGTTTGAATTCTTCTCATTTTGTTATGCAGGAGGAGCACCGCGTGCATAGTAATTGGCACTGATGTGGAAGTACACGTCATAGATCCCAAGTTAATGGAAGGTTTCCGGGAATTAAGTGTTAAATCAAAACTATGTGTCTATTAATATACTTTCCATCATATCATCAGGTTGCTAATGAAACTAATGTGTGCATTTGAAAGAGAAGAAGGAATGGATAGAAGAAAGAATGATATGGAACCAAAACAGAGAATATGAGAGTTAAGGCTGCGGAGATGCAGTAAAGTTAAGGTGGGAGATTTCACACTAACTGCAAAACAAAGGGGGGAAAGAGTAGACACAGAAGGGACAGCAAAGTCTGCGATAAGGTGACGAGGGAGGGAATATTGGTTGTCCATGAGATCAGTCTTTTAAAATTGGTATTGTAGTAAAGCATTGTCAAGGCAAGCTTACCTTTTTGTTGCTGAAGTTCTTCTGTAAAATAAGGGGAAAAATCAATATGAGCATCATGAAGGAGAAACCAAACGAAATTGTAATGTAATGAAAAATGCAAAAGAAAAATGAATACGTTCAGTTCCACAGTAGATACACACAGGCATACAAACACACACACACACACACACACACACACACACACACACACACACACCCAGAAAATGTTGGTGAAGGCACATTTCTGTAACAAATAGGAATATATGCATATGAAACAGGAGTATAGAGGGACATCTACAGCAATAAATTATGCCAATTTTGTTGTTTCAAAGGGAGAATTAAGTCAGAAGAAGAACTGAGTGAAGGAATAGGAACCATTGTTTCTGAGGAAGTAGAGTAATGGTTTTGAAAGCCTGTGTTCATTTGCATTAAGAAGGCAATATTTATTATTTTTTCTGCTTGTTTCTATGAAAAGACATGTTTTGCACGTCTGCTTATCTATTGATTTTAAGCCTAGGAAAGACATGGAATGAAAAAAGAATTGGAAATGTAGGGAGAAGGCAGGACAGAGGAAGGAGAGTTCTTGAAGTGGCAGAACTCAGGTATATACATCTGGGTACGGGCAGTGAACATGCAGAACACTGGAGCCACAAGGGGATGGCATGCAAGAAGAGGCAGGAAATGTCAAAGGGAAAAAAGAGTTCATGGTGTAGGATTTCGACTTGTAAGGGGATTTTTACCATTTCTTGTCTGAAGTTCTCCTGAAAAATAAACACAAAGTGAACATAATTATCAAGGAAATATTGGCAAAAGGCTGGAAGGTAGAGGAAATACTGATATGTAGCGAAAGCTGTTGAAAAATGTGTTTGAGGAGACAAGTGGTAAGTAAGTGAAATGGAAAGTTTGGAGTGGACCAAAGTCAGGCCTAGTGATAATGGGGATACATGAGAACCCCATTTGAATAGAGACTAGAACCAGTCCTCACTTGGGGTTAGTACAGCATGATGAGGGAGGACATTAGGAAAGGCAGAAATGGACTGAAGGCAGTGATATATTATGTACTCATGCTTGAAAATGAAAAAATGAGATATGTTGAAACTACTTCAAGGATGACGGAATTTAAGGGTGGAATTAAGAAGAATGCTTAGAAAATGCGGTATCTATACACAATGGAATTTTATGCAGCCATGAAGAAGAACGAAATGTAATCATTCGCTGGTAAATGGATGGAATTGGAGAACATCATTCTGAGTGAGGCTAGCCTGGCCCAAAAGACCAAAAATCGTATGTTCTCCCTCATATGTGGACATTAGATCAAGGGCAAATACAAAAAGGGGATTGGACTATGAGCACATGATAAAAGCGAGAGCAGACAAGGGAGGGGTGAGGATAGGTAGGACACCTAAAAAACTAGCTAGCATTTGTTGCCCTTAATGCAGAGAAACTAAAGCAGATACCTTAAAGCAACTGAGGCCAATAGGAAAAGGGGACGAGGAACTAGAGAAAAGGTTAGATCAAAAAGAATTAACCTGGAAGGTAACACCCACGCACAGGAAATCAATGTGAGTCAATGCCCTCTATAGCTATCCTTATCTCAACCAGCAAAACCCCTTGTTCCTTCCTATTATTGCTTATACTCTCTCTACAACAAAATTAGAGATAAGGGCAAAATAGTTTCTGCTGGGTATTGAGGGGGGGGGGAGCGGGAGAGGGTGGGGTCGGTGGTAAGGGAGGGAGTAGGGGCAGGGGGGAGAAATGAACCAAGCCTTGTATGCACATATGAATAATAAAAGAAAAATGAAGAAAAAAAAAAAAAAGAAGAACGCTTAGCCCGTGAATTCAACTATGAAATACTGGAAGAGTTGGTAAAAGTTACAGTCAACATGCAGTACACGACATTATAGTTAGGAGTTAAAGACTAACTATCAAAGTCACTCTTATGGAGAGAAGCATAGTGGCGAGATTCCCGTTATTGAGAAAGTCCTCTGTGGATTTTCTGAGAATCCCTTAGGAAAAGATTTCTACCTAAGTATCACATAAGCTCATTAGGCAATGTCTAATGACACCTAAAAAACTAGCTAGCATTTGTTGCCCTTAAAGCAGAGAAACTAAAGCAGCTACCTTAAAAACAACTGATGCCAACACGAAAAATGGACCAGGAACTAGAGAAAAGGTGAGATCAACAAGAATTAACCTAGAAGGTAACACACACGCACAGGAAATCAATGTGAGTCAATGCCCTGTATAGCTATCCTTATCTCAACCAGCAAAAACCCTTGTTCTTTCCTATTATAGCTTATACTCTCTCGGCAACAAAATGAGAAATAAGGGCAAAATAGTTTCTGCTGGATATTGAGTTGGGGGAAGAGGGAGGGGGCGGAGTGGCTGGTAAGGGAGGGAGTAGGGGCAGGGGGGAGAAATGAACCAAGCCTTGTAGGCACATATGAATAATAAAAGAAAAAGGGGGAGAGAAAAGCTATGGATGGATGAGCTGAACAGAGAAAGTTTGAATTCTTCTCATTTTGTTATGCAGGAGGAGCACCGCGTGCATAGTAATTGGCACTGATGTGGAAGTACACGTCATAGATCCCAAGTTAATGGAAGGTTTCCGGGAATTAAGTGTTAAATCAAAACTATGTGTCTATTAATATACTTTCCATCATATCATCAGGTTGCTAATGAAACTAATGTGTGCATTTGAAAGAGAAGAAGGAATGGATAGAAGAAAGAATGATATGGAACCAAAACAGAGAATATGAGAGTTAAGGCTGCGGAGATGCAGTAAAGTTAAGGTGGGAGATTTCACACTAACTGCAAAACAAAGTGGGGAAAGAGTAGACACAGAAGGGACAGCAAAGTCTGCGATAAGGTGACGAGGGAGGGAATATTGGTTGTCCATGAGATCAGTCTTTTAAAATTGGTATTGTAGTAAAGCATTGTCAAGGCAAGCTTACCTTTTTGTTGCTGAAGTTCTTCTGTAAAATAAGGGGAAAAATCAATATGAGCATCATGAAGGAGAAACCAAACGAAATTGTAATGTAATGAAAAATGCAAAAGAAAAATGAATACGTTCAGTTCCACAGTAGATACACACACGCATACACACACACACACACACACACACACACCCAGAAAATGTTGGTGAAGGCACATTTCTGTAACAAATAGGAATATATGCAGATGAAACAGGAGTATAGAGGGACATCTACAGCAATAAATTATGCCAATTTTGTTGTTTCAAAGGGAGAATTAAGTCAGAAGAAGAACTGAGTGAAGGAATAGGAACCATTGTTTCTGAGGAAGTAGAGTAATGGTTTTGAAAGCCTGTGTTCATTTGCATTAAGAAGGCAATATTTATTATTTTTTCTGCTTGTTTCTATGAAAAGACATGTTTTGCACGTCTGCTTATCTATTGATTTTAAGCCTAGGAAAGACATGGAATGAAAAAAGAATTGGAAATGTAGGGAGAAGGCAGGACAGAGGAAGGAGAGTTCTTGAAGTGGCAGAACTCAGGTATATACATCTGGGTACGGGCAGTGAACATGCAGAACACTGGAGCCACAAGGGGATGGCATGCAAGAAGAGGCAGGAAATGTCAAAGGGAAAAAAGAGTTCATGGTGTAGGATTTCGACTTGTAAGGGGATTTTTACCATTTCTTGTCTGAAGTTCTCCTGAAAAATAAACACAAAGTGAACATAATTATCAAGGAAATATTGGCAAAACGCTGGAAGGTAGAGGAAATACTGATATGTAGCGAAAGCTGTTGAAAAATGTGTTTGAGGAGACAAGTGGTAAGTAAGTGAAATGGAAAGTTTGGAGTGGACCAAAGTCAGGCCTACTGATAATGGGGATACATGAGAACCCCATTTGAATAGAGACTAGAACCAGTCCTCACTTGGGGTTAGTACAGCATGATGAGGGAGGACATTAGGAAAGGCAGAAATGGACTGAAGGCAGTGATATATTATGTACTCATGCTTGAAAATGAAAAAATGAGATATGTTGAAACTACTTCAAGGATGACGGAATTTAAGGGTGGAATAAAGAAGAATGCTTAGAAAATGCGGTATCTATACACAATGGAATTTTATGCAGCCATGAAGAAGAACGAAATGTAATCATTCGCTGGTAAATGGATGGAATTGGAGAACATCATTCTGAGTGAGGCTAGCCTGGCCCAAAAGACCAAAAATCGTATGTTCTCCCTCATATGTGGACATTAGATCAAGGGCAAATACAAAAAGGGGATTGGACTATGAGCACATGATAAAAGCGAGAGCAGACAAGGGAGGGGTGAGGATAGGTAGGACACCTAAAAAACTAGCTAGCATTTGTTGCCCTTAATGCAGAGAAACTAAAGCAGATACCTTAAAGCAACTGAGGCCAATAGGAAAAGGGGGCGAGGAACTAGAGAAAAGGTTAGATCAAAAAGAATTAACCTAGAAGGTAACACCCACGCACAGGAAATCAATGTGAGTCAATGCCCTCTATAGCTATCCTTATCTCAACCAGCAAAACCCCTTGTTCCTTCCTATTATTGCTTATACTCTCTCTACAACAAAATTAGAGATAAGGGCAAAATAGTTTCTGCTGGGTATTGAGGGGGGGGAGCGGGAGAGGGTGGAGTGGGTAGTAAGGGAGGGAGTAGGGGCAGGGGGGAGAAATGAACCAAGCCTTGTATGCACATATGAATAATAAAAGAAAAATGAAGAAAAAAAAAAAGAAGAACGCTTAGCCCGTGAATTCAACTATGAAATACTAGAAGAGTTGGTAAAAGTTACAGTCAACATGCAGTACACGACATTATAGTTAGGAGTTAAAGACTAACTATCAAAGTCACTCTTATGGAGAGAAGCATAGTGGCGAGATTCCCGTTATTGAGAAAGTCCTCTGTGGATTTTCTGAGAATCCCTTAGGAAAAGATTTCTACCTAAGTATCACATAAGCTCATTAGGCAATGTCTAATGACACCTAAAAAACTAGCTAGCATTTGTTGCCCTTAAAGCAGAGAAACTAAAGCAGCTACCTTAAAAACAACTGATGCCAACACGAAAAATGGACCAGGAACTAGAGAAAAGGTGAGATCAACAAGAATTAACCTAGAAGGTAACACACACGCACAGGAAATCAATGTGAGTCAATGCCCTGTATAGCTATCCTTATCTCAACCAGCAAAAACCCTTGTTCTTTACTATTATAGCTTATACTCTCTCGGCAACAAAATGAGAAATAAGGGCAAAATAGTTTCTGCTGGATATTGAGTTGGGGGAAGAGGGAGGGGGCGGAGTGGCTGGTAAGGGAGGGAGTAGGGGCAGGGGGGAGAAATGAACCAAGCCTTGTAGGCACATATGAATAATAAAAGAAAAAGGGGGAGAGAAAA
Source organism: Castor canadensis (assembly GCF_047511655.1). NCBI lineage: Eukaryota > Metazoa > Chordata > Mammalia > Rodentia > Castoridae > Castor > Castor canadensis. Next base: position 23,173,526 of record NC_133393.1, on the reverse strand, counting down.
GCTATGGATGGATGAGCTGAACTTAGAAAGTTTGAATTCTTCTCATTTTGTTATGCAGGAGGAGCACCGCGTGCATAGTAATTGGCACTGATGTGGAAGTACACGTCATAGATCCCAAGTTAATGGAAGGTTTCCGGGAATTAAGTGTTAAATCAAAACTATGTGTCTATTAATATACTTTCCATCATATCATCAGGTTGCTAATGAAACTAATGTGTGCATTTGAAAGAGAAGAAGGAATGGATAGAAGAAAGAATGATATGGAACCAAAACAGAGAATATGAGAGTTAAGGCTGCGGAGATGCAGTAAAGATAAGGTGGGAGATTTCACACTAACTGCAAAACAAAGGGGGGAAAGAGTAGACAGAGAAGGGACAGCAAAGTCTGCGATAAGGTGACGAGGGAGGGAATATTGGTTGTCCATGAGATCAGTCTTTTAAAATTGGTATTGTAGTAAAGCATTGTCAAGGCAAGCTTACCTTTTTGTTGCTGAAGTTCTTCTGTAAAATAAGGGGAAAAATCAATATGAGCATCATGAAGGAGAAACCAAACGAAATTGTAATGTAATGAAAAATGCAAAAGAAAAATGAATACGTTCAGTTCCACAGTAGATACACACACGCATACACACACACACACACACACAAACACACACACACACACACCCAGAAAATGTTGGTGAAGGCACATTTCTGTAACAAATAGGAATATATGCAGATGAAACAGGAGTATAGAGGGCCATCTACAGCAATAAATTATGCCAATTTTGTTGTTTCAAAGGGAGAATTAAGTCAGAAGAAGAACTGAGTGAAGGAATAGGAACCATTGTTTCTGAGGAAGTAGAGTAATGGTTTTGAAAGCCTGTGTTCATTTGCATTAAGAAGGCAATATTTATTATTTTTTCTGCTTGTTTCTATGAAAAGACATGTTTTGCACGTCTGCTTATCTATTGATTTTAAGCCTAGGAAAGACATGGAATGAAAAAAGAATTGGAAATGTAGGGAGAAGGCAGGACAGAGGAAGGAGAGTTCTTGAAGTGGCAGAACTCAGGTATATACATCTGGGTACGGGCAGTGAACATGCAGAACACTGGAGCCACAAGGGGATGGCATGCAAGAAGAGGCAGGAAATGTCAAAGGGAAAAAAGAGTTCATGGTGTAGGATTTCGACTTGTAAGGGGATTTTTACCATTTCTTGTCTGAAGTTCTCCTGAAAAATAAACACAAAGTGAACATAATTATCAAGGAAATATTGGCAAAAGGCTGGAAGGTAGAGGAAATACTGATATGTAGCGAAAGCTGTTGAAAAACGTGTTTGAGGAGACAAGTCGTAAGTAAGTGAAATGGAAAGTTTGGAGTGGACCAAAGTCAGGCCTACTGATAATGGGGATACATGAGAACCCCATTTGAATAGAGACTAGAACCAGTCCTCACTTGGGGTTAGTACAGCATGATGAGGGAGGACATTAGGAAAGGCAGAAATGGACTGAAGGCAGTGATATATTATGTACTCATGCTTGAAAATGAAAAAATGAGATATGTTGAAACTACTTCAAGGATGACGGAATTTAAGGGTGGAATTAAGAAGAATGCTTAGAAAATGCGGTATCTATACACAATGGAATTTTATGCAGCCATGAAGAAGAACAAAATGTTATCATTCGCTGGTAAATGGATGGAATTGGAGAACATCATTCTGAGTGAGGTTAGCCTGGCCCAAAAGACCAAAAATCGTATGCTCTCCCTCATATGTGGACATTAGATCAAGGGCAAATACAAAAAGGGGATTGGACTATGAGCACATGATAAAAGCGAGAGCAGACAAGGGAGGGGTGAGGATAGGTAGGACACCTAAAAAACTAGCTAGCATTTTTGCCCTTAATGCAGAGAAACTAAAGCAGATACCTTAAAGCAACTGAGGCCAATAGGAAAAGGGGACGAGGAACTAGAGAAAAGGTTAGATCAAAAAGAATTAACCTAGAAGGTAACACCCACGCACAGGAAATCAATGTGAGTCAATGCCCTCTATAGCTATCCTTATCTCAACAAGCAAAACCCCTTGTTCCTTCCTATTATTGCTTATACTCTCTCTACAACAAAATTAGAGATAAGGGCAAAATAGTTAATGCTGTGTATTGAGGGGGGGGAGCGGGAGAGGGTGGAGTGGGTGGTAAGGGAGGGAGTAGGGGCAGGGGGGAGAAATGAACCAAGCCTTGTATGCACATAAGAATAATAAAAGAAAAATGAAGAAAAAAAAAAAAAGAAGAACGCTTAGCCCGTGAATTCAACTATGAAATACTGGAAAAGAGTTGGTAAAAGTTACAGTCAACATGCAGTACACGACATTATAGTTAGGAGTTAAAGACTAACTATCAAAGTCTCTCTTATGGAGAGAAGCATAGTGGCGAGATTCCCGTTATTGAGAAAGTCCTCTGTGGATTTTCTGAGAATCCCTTAGGAAAAGATTTCTACCTAAGTATCACATAAGCTCATTAGGCAATGTCTAATGACACCTAAAAAACTAGCTAGCATTTGTTGCCCTTAAAGCAGAGAAACTAAAGCAGCTACCTTAAAAACAACTGATGCCAACACGAAAAATGGACCAGGAACTAGAGAAAAGGTGAGATCAACAAGAATTAACCTAGAAGGTAACACACACGCACAGGAAATCAATGTGAGTCAATGCCCTGTATAGCTATCCTTATCTCAACCAGCAAAAACCCTTGTTCTTTCCTATTATAGCTTATACTCTCTCTGCAACAAAATGAGAAATAAGGGCAAAATAGTTTCTGCTGGATATTGAGTTGGGGGAAGAGGGAGGGGGCGGAGTGGCTGGTAAGGGAGGGAGTAGGGGCAGGGGGGAGAAATGAACCAAGCCTTGTAGGCACATATGAATAATAAAAGAAAAAGGGGGAGAGAAAAGCTATGGATGGATGAGCTGAACAGAGAAAGTTTGAATTCTTCTCATTTTGTTATGCAGGAGGAGCACCGCGTGCATAGTAATTGGCACTGATGTGGAAGTACACGTCATAGATCCCAAGTTAATGGAAGGTTTCCGGGAATTAAGTGTTAAATCAAAACTATGTGTCTATTAATATACTTTCCATCATTTCATCAGGTTGCTAATGAAACTAATGTGTGCATTTGAAAGAGAAGAAGGAATGGATAGAAGAAAGAATGATATGGAACGAAAACAGAGAATATGAGAGTTAAGGCTGCGGAGATGCAGTAAAGTTAAGGTGGGAGATTTCACACTAACTGCAAAACAAAGGGGGGAAAGAGTAGACACAGAAGGGACAGCAAAGTCTGCGATAAGGTGACGAGGGAGGGAATATTGGTTGTCCATGAGATCAGTCTTTTAAAATTGGTATTGTAGTAAAGCATTGTCAAGGCAAGCTTACCTTTTTGTTGCTGAAGTTCTTCTGTAAAATAAGGGGAAAAATCAATATGAGCATCATGAAGGAGAAACCAAACGAAATTGTAATGTAATGAAAAATGCAAAAGAAAAATGAATACGTTCAGTTCCACAGTAGATACACACACGCATACACACACACACACACACACACACACACACCCAGAAAATGTTGGTGAAGGCACATTTCTGTAACAAATAGGAATATATGCAGATGAAACAGGAGTATAGAGGGACATCTACAGCAATAAATTATGCCAATTTTGTTGTTTCAAAGGGAGAATTAAGTCAGAAGAAGAACTGAGTGAAGGAATAGGAACCATTGTTTCTGAGGAAGTAGAGTAATGGTTTTGAAAGCCTGTGTTCATTTGCATTAAGAAGGCAATATTTATTATTTTTTCTGCTTGTTTCTATGAAAAGACATGTTTTGCACGTCTGCTTATCTATTGATTTTAAGCCTAGGAAAGACATGGAATGAAAAAAGAATTGGAAATGTAGGGAGAAGGCAGGACAGAGGAAGGAGAGTTCTTGAAGTGGCAGAACTCAGGTATATACATCTGGGTACGGGCAGTGAACATGCAGAACACTGGAGCCACAAGGGGATGGCATGCAAGAAGAGGCAGGAAATGTCAAAGGGAAAAAAGAGTTCATGGTGTAGGATTTCGACTTGTAAGGGGATTTTTACCATTTCTTGTCTGAAGTTCTCCTGAAAAATAAACACAAAGTGAACATAATTATCAAGGAAATATTGGCAAAAGGCTGGAAGGTAGAGGAAATACTGATATGTAGCGAAAGCTGTTGAAAAATGTGTTTGAGGAGACAAGTGGTAAGTAAGTGAAATGGAAAGTTTGGAGTGGACCAAAGTCAGGCCTACTGATAATGGGGATACATGAGAACCCCATTTGAATAGAGACTAGAACCAGTCCTCACTTGGGGTTAGTACAGCATGATGAGGGAGGACATTAGGAAAGGCAGAAATGGACTGAAGGCAGTGATATATTATGTACTCATGCTTGAAAATGAAAAAATGAGATATGTTGAAACTACTTCAAGGATGACGGAATTTAAGGGTGGAATTAAGAAGAATGCTTAGAAAATGCGGTATCTATACACAATGGAATTTTATGCAGCCATGAAGAAGAACGAAATGTAATCATTCGCTGGTAAATGGATGGAATTGGAGAACATCATTCTGAGTGAGGCTAGCCTGGCCCAAAAGACCAAAAATCGTATGTTCTCCCTCATATGTGGACATTAGATCAAGGGCAAATACAAAAAGGGGATTGGACTATGAGCACATGATAAAAGCGAGAGCAGACAAGGGAGGGGTGAGGATAGGTAGGACACCTAAAAAACTAGCTAGCATTTGTTGCCCTTAATGCAGAGAAACTAAAGCAGATACCTTAAAGCAACTGAGGCCAATAGGAAAAGGGGACGAGGAACTAGAGAAAAGGTTAGATCAAAAAGAATTAACCTGGAAGGTAACACCCACGCACAGGAAATCAATGTGAGTCAATGCCCTCTATAGCTATCCTTATCTCAACCAGCAAAACCCCTTGTTCCTTCCTATTATTGCTTGTACTCTCTCTACAACAAAATTAGAGATAAGGGCAAAATAGTTTCTGCTGGGTATTGAGGGGGGGGGGAGCGGGAGAGGGTGGGGTGGGTGGTAAGGGAGGGAGTAGGGGCAGGGGGGAGAAATGAACCAAGCCTTGTATGCACATATGAATAATAAAAGAAAAATGAAGAAAAAAAAAAAAAAGAAGAACGCTTAGCCCGTGAATTCAACTATGAAATACTGGAAGAGTTGGTAAAAGTTACAGTCAACATGCAGTACACGACATTATAGTTAGGAGTTAAAGACTAACTATCAAAGTCACTCTTATGGAGAGAAGCATAGTGGCGAGATTCCCGTTATTGAGAAAGTCCTCTGTGGATTTTCTGAGAATCCCTTAGGAAAAGATTTCTACCTAAGTATCACATAAGCTCATTAGGCAATGTCTAATGACACCTAAAAAACTAGCTAGCATTTGTTGCCCTTAAAGCAGAGAAACTAAAGCAGCTACCTTAAAAACAACTGATGCCAACACGAAAAATGGACCAGGAACTAGAGAAAAGGTGAGATCAACAAGAATTAACCTAGAAGGTAACACACACGCACAGGAAATCAATGTGAGTCAATGCCCTGTATAGCTATCCTTATCTCAACCAGCAAAAACCCTTGTTCTTTCCTATTATAGCTTATACTCTCTCGGCAACAAAATGAGAAATAAGGGCAAAATAGTTTCTGCTGGATATTGAGTTGGGGGAAGAGGGAGGGGGCGGAGTGGCTGGTAAGGGAGGGAGTAGGGGCAGGGGGGAGAAATGAACCAAGCCTTGTAGGCACATATGAATAATAAAAGAAAAAGGGGGAGAGAAAAGCTATGGATGGATGAGCTGAACAGAGAAAGTTTGAATTCTTCTCATTTTGTTATGCAGGAGGAGCACCGCGTGCATAGTAATTGGCACTGATGTGGAAGTACACGTCATAGATCCCAAGTTAATGGAAGGTTTCCGGGAATTAAGTGTTAAATCAAAACTATGTGTCTATTAATATACTTTCCATCATATCATCAGGTTGCTAATGAAACTAATGTGTGCATTTGAAAGAGAAGAAGGAATGGATAGAAGAAAGAATGATATGGAACCAAAACAGAGAATATGAGAGTTAAGGCTGCGGAGATGCAGTAAAGTTAAGGTGGGAGATTTCACACTAACTGCAAAACAAAGTGGGGAAAGAGTAGACACAGAAGGGACAGCAAAGTCTGCGATAAGGTGACGAGGGAGGGAATATTGGTTGTCCATGAGATCAGTCTTTTAAAATTGGTATTGTCGTAAAGCATTGTCAAGGCAAGCTTACCTTTTTGTTGCTGAAGTTCTTCTGTAAAATAAGGGGAAAAATCAATATGAGCATCATGAAGGAGAAACCAAACGAAATTGTAATGTAATGAAAAATGCAAAAGAAAAATGAATACGTTCAGTTCCACAGTAGATACACACACGCATACACACACACACACACACACACACACCCAGAAAATGTTGGTGAAGGCACATTTCTGTAACAAATAGGAATATATGCAGATGAAACAGGAGTATAGAGGGACATCTACAGCAATAAATTATGCCAATTTTGTTGTTTCAAAGGGAGAATTAAGTCAGAAGAAGAACTGAGTGAAGGAATAGGAACCATTGTTTCTGAGGAAGTAGAGTAATGGTTTTGAAAGCCTGTGTTCATTTGCATTAAGAAGGCAATATTTATTATTTTTTCTGCTTGTTTCTATGAAAAGACATGTTTTGCACGTCTGCTTATCTATTGATTTTAAGCCTAGGAAAGACATGGAATGAAAAAAGAATTGGAAATGTAGGGAGAAGGCAGGACAGAGGAAGGAGAGTTCTTGAAGTGGCAGAACTCAGGTATATACATCTGGGTACGGGCAGTGAACATGCAGAACACTGGAGCCACAAGGGGATGGCATGCAAGAAGAGGCAGGAAATGTCAAAGGGAAAAAAGAGTTCATGGTGTAGGATTTCGACTTGTAAGGGGATTTTTACCATTTCTTGTCTGAAGTTCTCCTGAAAAATAAACACAAAGTGAACATAATTATCAAGGAAATATTGGCAAAAGGCTGGAAGGTAGAGGAAATACTGATATGTAGCGAAAGCTGTTGAAAAATGTGTTTGAGGAGACAAGTGGTAAGTAAGTGAAATGGAAAGTTTGGAGTGGACCAAAGTCAGGCCTACTGATAATGGGGATACATGAGAACCCCATTTGAATAGAGACTAGAACCAGTCCTCACTTGGGGTTAGTACAGCATGATGAGGGAGGACATTAGGAAAGGCAGAAATGGACTGAAGGCAGTGATATATTATGTACTCATGCTTGAAAATGAAAAAATGAGATATGTTGAAACTACTTCAAGGATGACGGAATTTAAGGGTGGAATTAAGAAGAATGCTTAGAAAATGCGGTATCTATACACAATGGAATTTTATGCAGCCATGAAGAAGAACGAAATGTAATCATTCGCTGGTAAATGGATGGAATTGGAGAACATCATTCTGAGTGAGGCTAGCCTGGCACAAAAGACCAAAAATCGTATGTTCTCCCTCATATGTGGACATTAGATCAAGGGCAAATACAAAAAGGGGATTGGACTATGAGCACATGATAAAAGCGAGAGCAGACAAGGGAGGGGTGAGGATAGGTAGGACACCTAAAAAACTAGCTAGCATTTGTTGCCCTTAATGCAGAGAAACTAAAGCAGATACCTTAAAGCAACTGAGGCCAATAGGAAAAGGGGACGAGGAACTAGAGAAAAGGTTAGATCAAAAAGAATTAACCTAGAAGGTAACACCCACGCACAGGAAATCAATGTGAGTCAATGCCCTGTATAGCTATCCTTATCTCAACTAGCAAAACCCCTTGTTCCTTCCTATTTTTGCTTATACTCTCTCTACAACAAAATTAGAGATAAGGGCAAAATAGTTAATGCTGGGTATTGAGGAGGGGGAGCGGGAGGGGGTGGAGTGGGTGGTAAGGGAGGGAGTAGGGGCAGGGGGGAGACATGAACCATCCTTGTATGCACATATGAATAATAAAAGACAAATGAACAAAAAAAAAAAAAAAAGAAGAAGGCTTAGCCCGTGAATTCAACTATGAAATATTGGAAAAGAGTTTGTAAAAGTTACAGTCAACATGCAGTACGCGACATTGTAGTTAGGAGTTAAAGACTAACTATCAAAGTCACTCTTATGGAGAGAAGCATAGTGTCGAGATTCCCGTTATTGAGAAAGTCCTCTGTGGATTTTCTGAGAATCCCTTAGGAAAAGATTTCTACCTAAGTATCGCATAAGCTCATTAGGCAATGGCTAATAACACCTAAAAAACTAGCTAGCATTTTTTGCCTTTAACGCAGAGAAACTAAAGCAGCTATCTTAAAAACAACTGAGGCCAATAGGAAAAATGGACCAGGAACTAGAGAAAAGGTGAGATCAACAAGAATTAACCTAGAAGGTAACACACACGCACAGGAAATCAATGTGAGTCAATGCCCTGTATAGCTATCCTTATCTCAACCAGCAAAAACCCTTGTTCCTTCCTATTATAGCTTATACTCTCTCTGCAACAAAATGAGAAATAAGGGCAAAATAGTTTCTGCTGGATATTGAGTTGGGGGAAGAGGGAGGGGGCGGAGTGGCTGGTAAGGGAGGGAGTAGGAGCAGGGGGGAGAAATGAACCAAGCCTTGTAGGCACTTATGAATAATAAAAGAAAAAGGGGGAGAGAAAAGCTATGGATGGATGAGCTGAACTTAGAAAGTTTGAATTCTTCTCATTTTGTTATGCAGGAGGAGCACCGCGTGCATAGTAATTGGTACTGATGTGGAAGTATACGTCATAGATCCCAAGTTAATGGAAGGTTTCTGGGAATTAAGTGTTAAATCAAAACTATGTGTCTATTAATATACTTTCCATCATATCATCAGGTTGCTAATGAAACTAATGTGTGCATTTGAAAGAGAAGAAGGAATGGATAGAAGAAAGGATGATATGGAACAAAAACAGAGAAGATGAGAGTTAAGGCTGCGGAGATGCAGTAAAGTTAAGGTGGGAGATTTCACACTAACTGCAAAACAAAGGGGGGAAAGAGTAGACAGAGAAGGGACAGCAAAGTCTGCGATAAGGTGACGAGGGAGGGAATATTGGTTGTCCATGAGATCAGTCTTTGAAAATTGGTATTGTAGTAAAGAATTGTCAAGGCAAACTTACCTTTTTGTTGCTGAAGTTCTTCTGTAAAATAAGGGGAAAAATCAATATGAGCATCATGAAGGAGAAACCAAACGAAATTGTAATGTAATGAAAAATGCAAAAGAAAAATGAATACGTTCAGTTCCACAGTAGATACACACACGCATACACACACACACACACACACACACACACCCAGAAAATGTTGGTGAAGGCACATTTCTGTAACAAATAGGAATATATGCAGATGAAACAGGAGTATAGAGGGACATCTACAGCAATAAATTATGCCAATTTTGTTGTTTCAAAGGGAGAATTAAGTCAGAAGAAGAACTGAGTGAAGGAATAGGAACCATTGTTTCTGAGGAAGTAGAGTAATGGTTTTGAAAGCCTGTGTTCATTTGCATTAAGAAGGCAATATTTATTATTTTTTCTGCTTGTTTCTATGAAAAGACATGTTTTGCACGTCTGCTTATCTATTGATTTTAAGCCTAGGAAAGACATGGAATGAAAAAAGAATTGGAAATGTAGGGAGAAGGCAGGACAGAGGAAGGATTGTTCTTGAAGTGGCAGAACTCAGGTATATACATCTGGGTACGGGCAGTGAACATGCAGAACACTGGAGCCACAAGGGGATGGCATGCAAGAAGAGGCAGGAAATGTCAAAGGGAAAAAAGAGTTCATGGTGTAGGATTTCGACTTGTAAGGGGATTTTTACCATTTCTTGTCTGAAGTTCTCCTGAAAAATAAACACAAAGTGAACATAATTATCAAGGAAATATTGGCAAAAGGCTGGAAGGTAGAGGAAATACTGATATGTAGCGAAAGCTGTTGAAAAATGTGTTTGAGGAGACAAGTGGTAAGTAGGTGAAATGGAAAGTTTGGAGTGGAGCAAAGTCAGGCCTACTGATAAGGGGGATACATGAGAACCCCATTTGAATAGAGACTAGAACCAGTCCTCACTTGGGGTTAGTACAGCCTGATGAGGGAGGACATTAGGAACGGCAGAAATGGACTGAAGGCAGTGATATATTATGTACTCATGCATGAAAATGAAAAAATGAGATATGTTGAAACTACTTCAAGGATGACAGAATTTAAGGGTGGAATTAAGAAGAACGCTTAGAAAATGTGGTATCTATACACAATGGAATTTTATGCAGCCATGAAGAAGAACGAAATGTTATCATTCGCTGGTAAATGGATGGAATTGGAGAACATCATTCTGAGTGAGGTTAGCCTGGCCCAGAAGACCAAAAATCGTATGTTCTCCCTCATATGTGGACATTAGATCAAGGGCAAACACAACAAGGGGATTGGACTATGAGCACATGATAAAAGCGAGAGCACACAAGGGAGGGGTGAGGATAGGTAGGTCACCTAAAAAACTAGCTAGCATTTGTTGCCCTTAATGCAGAGAAACTAAAGCAGATTCCTTAAAGCAACTGAGGCCAATAGGAAAAGGGGACCAGGAACTAGAGAAAAGGTTAGATCAAAAAGAATTAACCTAGAAGGTAACACCCACGCACAGGAAATCAATGTGAGTCAATGCCCTGTATAGCTATCCTTATCTCAACTAGCAAAACCCCTTGTTCCTTCCTATTTTTGCTTATACTCTCTCTACAACAAAATTAGAGATAAGGGCAAAATAGTTAATGCTGGGTATTGACGAGGGGGAGCGGGAGGGGGTGGAGTGGGTGGTAAGGGAGGGAGTAGGGGCAGGGGGGAGACATGAACCATCCTTGTATGCACATATGAATAATAAAAGACAAATGAACAAAAAAAAAAAAAAAGAAGAAGGCTTAGCCCGTGAATTCAACTATGAAATATTGGAAAAGAGTTTGTAAAAGTTACAGTCAACATGCAGTACACGACATTGTAGTTAGGAGTTAAAGACTAACTATCAAAGTCACTCTTATGGAGAGAAGCATAGTGGCGAGATTCCCATTATTGAGAAAGTCCTCTGTGGATTTTCTGAGAATCCCTTAGGAAAAGATTTCTACCTAAGTATCGCATAAGCTCATTAGGCAATGGCTAATGACACCTAAAAAACTAGCTAGCATTTTTTGCCTTTAACGCAGAGAAACTAAAGCAGCTATCTTAAAAACAACTGAGGCAAATAGGAAAAATGGACCAGGAACTAGAGAAAAGGTGAGATCAACAAGAATTAACCTAGAAGGTAACACACACGCACAGGAAATCAATGTGAGTCAATGCCCTGTATAGCTATCCTTATCTCAACCAGCAAAAACCCTTGTTCCTTCCTATTATAGCTTATACTCTCTCTGCAACAAAATGAGAAATAAGGGCAAAATAGTTTCTGCTGGATATTGAGTTGGGGTAAGAGGGAGGGGGCGGAGTGGCTGGTAAGGGAGGGAGTAGGAGCAGGGGGGAGAAATGAACCAAGCCTTGTAGGCACTTATGAATAATAAAAGAAAAAGGGGGAGAGAAAAGCTATGGATGGATGAGCTGAACTTAGAAAGTTTGAATTCTTCTCATTTTGTTATTCAGGAGGAGCACCGCGTGCATAGTAATTGGTACTGATGTGGAAGTACACGTCATAGATCCCAAGTTAATGGAAGGTTTCTGGGAATTAAGTGTTAAATCAAAACTATGTGTCTATTAATATACTTTCCATCATATCATCAGGTTGCTAATGAAACTAATGTGTGCATTTGAAAGAGAAGAAGGAATGGATAGAAGAAAGAATGATATGGAACCAAAACAGAGAAGATGAGAGTTAAGGCTGCGGAGATGCAGTAAAGTTAAGGTGGGAGATTTCACACTAACTGCAAAACAAAGGGGGGAAAGAGTAGACAGAGAAGGGACAGCAAAGTCTGCGATAAGGTGACGAGGGAGGGAATATTGGTTGTCCATGAGATCAGTCTTTGAAAATTGGTATTGTAGTAAAGAATTGTCAAGGCAAACTTACCTTTTTGTTGCTGAAGTTCTTCTGTAAAATAAGGGGAAAAATCAATATGAGCATCATGAAGGAGAAACCAAACGAAATTGTATTGTAATGAAAAATGCAAAAGAAAAATGAATACGTTCAGTTCCACAGAAGATACACACACGCATACACACACACACACACACACACACACCCAGAAAATGTTGGTGAAGGCATATTTCTGTAACAAATAGGAATATATGCAGATGAAACAGGAGTATAGAGGGACATCTACAGCAATAAATTATGCCAATTTTGTTGTTTCAAAGGGAGAATTAAGTCAGAAGAAGAACTGAGTGAAGGAATAAGAACCATTGTTTCTGAGGAAGTAGAGTAATGGTTTTGAAAGCCTGTGTTCATTTGCATTAAGAAGGCAATATTTATTATTTTTTCTGCTTGTTTCTATGAAAAGACATGTTTTGCACGTCTGCTTATCTATTGATTTTAAGCCTAGGAAAGACATGGAATGAAAAAAGAATTGGAAATGTAGGGAGAAGGCAGGACAGAGGAAGGATTGTTCTTGAAGTGGCAGAACTCAGGTATATACATCTGGGTACGGGCAGTGAACATGCAGAACACTGGAGCCACAAGGGGATGGCATGCAAGAAGAGGCAGGAAATGTCAAAGGGAAAAAAGAGTTCATGGTGTAGGATTTCGACTTGTAAGGGGATTTTTACCATTTCTTGTCTGAAGTTCTCCTGAAAAAGAAACACAAAGTGAACATAATTATCAAGGAAATATTGGCAAAACGCTGGAAGGTAGAGGAAATACTGATATGTAGCGAAAGCTGTTGAAAAAAGTGTTTGAGGAGACAAGTGGTAAGTAGATGAAATGGAAAGTTTGGAGTGGAGCAAAGTCAGGCCTACTGATAAGGGGGATACATGAGAATCCCATTTGAATAGAGACTAGAACCAGTCCTCACTTGGAGTTAGTACAGCCTGATGAGGGAGGACATTAGGAAAGGCAGAAGTGGACTGAAGGCAGTGATATATTATGTACTCATGCTTGAAAATGAAAAAATGAGATATGTTGAAACTACTTCAAGGATGACGGAATTTAAGGGTGGAATTAAGAAGAACGCTTAGAAAATGTGGTATCTATACACAATGGAATTTTATGCAGCCATGAAGAAGAACGAAATGCTATCATTCGCTGGTAAATGGATGGAATTGGAGAACATCATTCTGAGTCAGGTTAGCCTGGCCCAGAAGACCAAAAATCGTATGTTCTCCCTCATATGTGGACATTAGATCAAGGGCAAACACAACAAGGGGATTGGACTATGAGCACATGATAAAAGCGAGAGCACACAAGGGAGGGGTGAGGATAGGTAGGACACCTAAAAAACTAGCTAGCATTTGTTGCCCTTAATGCAGAGAAACTAAAGCAGATTCCTTAAAGCAACTGAGGCCAATAGGAAAAGGGGACGAGGAACTAGAGAAAAGGTTAGATCAAAAAGAATTAACCTAGAAGGTAACACCCACGCACAGGAAATCAATGTGAGTCAATGCCCTCTATAGCTATCCTTATCTCAACCAGCAAAACCCCTTGTTCCTTCCTATTTTTGCTTATACTCTCTCTACAACAAAATTAGAGATAAGGGCAAAATAGTTTCTGCTGGGTATTGAGGGGGGGGAGCGGGAGGGGTGGAGTGGGTGGTAAGGGAGGGAGTAGGGGCAGGGGGGAGACATGAACCTTCCTTGTATGCACATATGAATAATAAAAGACAAATGAACAAAAAAAAAAAAAAGAAGAAGAACTCTTAGCCCGTGAATTCAACTATGAAATATTGGAAAAGACTTGGTAAAAGTTACAGTCAACATGCAGTACGCGACTTTATAGTTAGGAGTTAATGACTAACTATCAAAGTCACTCTTATGGAGAGAAGCATAGTGGCAAGATTCCCATTATTGAGAAAGTCCTCTGTGGATTTTCTGAGAATCCCTTAGGAAAAGATTTCTACCTAAGTATCGCATAATCTCATTAGGCAATGTCTAATGACACCTAAAAAACTAGCTAGCATTTTTTGCCTTTAACGCAGAGAAACTAAAGCAGCTATCTGAAAAACAACTGAGGCCAATAGGAAAAATGGACCAGGAGCTAGAGAAAAGGTGAGATCAACAAGAATTAACCTAGAAGGTAACACACACGCACAGGAAATCAATGTGAGTCAATGCCCTGTATAGCTATCCTTATCTCAACCAGCAAAAACCCTTGTTCCTTCTTATTATAGCTTATACTCTCTCTGCAACAAAATGAGAAATAAGGACAAAATAGTTTCTGCTTGATATTGAGTTGGGGGAAGAGGGAGGCGGCGGAGTGTCTGGTAAGGGAGGGCGTAGGGGCAGGGGGGAGAAATGAACCAAGCCTTATAGGCACATATGAATAATAAAAGAAAAAGGGGGAAAAAAAGCTATGGATGGATGAGCTGAACTTAGAAAGTTTGAATTCTTCTCATTTTGTTATGCAGGAGGAGCACCGCGTGCATAGTAGTTGGCACTGATGTGGAAGTACACGTCATAGATCCCAAGTTAATGGAAGGTTTCCGGGAATTAAGTGTTAAATCAAAACTATGTGTCTATTAATATACTTTCCATCATATCATCAGGTTGCTAATGAAACTAATGTGTGCATTTGAAAGAGAAGAAGGAATGGATAGATTAAAGAATGATATGGAACAAAAACAGAGAAGATGAGAGTTAAGGCTGCGGAGATGCAGTAAAGTTAAGGTAGGAGATTTCACACTAACTGCAAAACAAACGGGGGAAAGAGTAGACAGAGAAGGGACAGCAAAGTCTGCGATAAGGTGATGAGGGAGGGAATATTGGTTGTCCATGAGATCAGTCTTTGAAAATTGGTATTGTAGTAAAGAATTGTCAAGGCAAGCTTACCTTTTTGTTGGTGAAGTTCTTCTGTAAAATAAGGGGAAAAATCAATATGAGCATCATGAAGGAGAAACCAAACGAAATTGTATTGTAATGAAAAATGCAAAACAAAAATGAATACGTTCAGTTCCACAGAAGATACACACACGCATAGACACACACACATACACACACACACACCCAGAAAATGTTGGTGAAGGCACATTTCTGTAACAAATAGGAATATATGCAGATGAAACAGGAGTATAGAGGGACATCTACAGCAATAAATTATGCCAATTTTGTTGTTTCAAAGGGAGAATTAAGTCAGAAGAAGAACTGAGTGAAGGAATAGGAACCATTGTTTCTGAGGAAGTAGAGTAATGGTTTTGAAAGCCTGTGTTCATTTGCATTAAGAAGGCAATATTTATTATTTTTTCTGCTTGTTTCTATGAAATGACATGTTTTGCACGTCTGCTTATCTATTGATTTTAAGCCTAGGAAAGACATGGAATGAAAAAAGAATTGGAAATGTAGGGAGAAGGCAGGACAGAGGAAGGATTGTTCTTGAAGTGGCAGAACTCAGGTATATACATCTGGGTACGGGCAGTGAACATGCAGAACACTGGAGCCACAAGGGGATGGCATGCAAGAAGAGGCAGGAAATGTCAAAGGGAAAAAAGAGTTCATGGTGTAGGATTTCGACTTGTAAGGGGATTTTTACCATTTCTTGTCTGAAGTTCTCCTGAAAAATTAACACAAAGTGAACATAATTATCAAGGAAATATTGGCAAAAAGGCTGGAAGGTAGAGGAAATACTGATATGTAGCGAAAGCTGTTGAAAAATGTGTTTGAGGAGACAAGTGGTAAGTAAGTGAAATGGAAAGTTTGGAGTGGAGCAAAGTCAGGCCTACTGATAAGGGGGATACATAAGAACCCCATTTGAATAGAGACTAGAACCTGTCCTCACTTGGGGTTAGTACAGCATGATGAGGGAGGACATTAGGAACGGCAGAAATGGACTGAAGGTAGTGATATATTATGTACTCATGCATGAAAATGAAAAAATGAGATATGTTGAAACTACTTCAAGGATGACAGAATTTAAGGGTGGAATTAAGAAGAACGCTTAGAAAATGTGGTATCTATACACAATGGAATTTTATGCAGCCATGAAGAAGAACGAAATGTTATCATTCGCTGGTAAATGGATGGAATTGGAGAACATCATTCTGAGTGAGGTTAGCCTGGCCCAGAAGACCAAAAATCGTATGTTCTCCCTCATATGTGGACATTAGATCAAGGGCAAACACAACAAGGGGATTGGACTATGAGCACATGATAAAAGCGAGAGCACACAAGGGAGGGGTGAGGATAGGTAGGAAACCTAAAAAACTAGCTAGCATTTGTTGCCCTTAATGCAGAGAAACTAAAGCAGATACCTTAAAGCAACTGAGGCCAATAGGAAAAGGGGACCAGGAACTAGAGAAAAGGTTAGATCAAAAAGAATTAACCTAGAAGGTAACACCCACGCACAGGAAATCAATGTGAGTCAATGCCCTGTATAGCTATCCTTATCTCAACTAGGAAAACCCCTTGTTCCTTCCTATTTTTGCTTATACTCTCTCTACAACAAAATTAGAGATAAGGGCAAAATAGTTAATGCTGGGTATTGACGAGGGGGAGCGGGAGGGGGTGGAGTGGGTGGTAAGGGAGGGAGTAGGGGCAGGGGGGAGACATGAACCATCCTTGTATGCACATATGAATAATAAAAGACAAATGAACAAAAAAAAAAAAAAAGAAGAAGGCTTAGCCCGTGAATTCAACTATGAAATATTGGAAAAGAGTTTGTAAAAGTTACAGTCAACATGCAGTACGCGACATTGTAGTTAGGAGTTAAAGACTAACTATCAAAGTCACTCTTATGGAGAGAAGCATAGTGGCGAGATTCCCATTATTGAGAAAGTCCTCTGTGGATTTTCTGAGAATCCCTTAGGAAAAGATTTCTACCTAAGTATCGCATAAGCTCATTAGGCAATGGCTAATGACACCTAAAAAACTAGCTAGCATTTTTTGCCTTTAACGCAGAGAAACTAAAGCAGCTATCTTAAAAACAACTGAGGCCAATAGGAAAAATGGACCAGGAACTAGAGAAAAGGTGAGATCAACAAGAATTAACCTAGAAGGTAACACACACACACAGGAAATCAATGTGAGTCAATGCCCTGTATTGCTATCCTTATCTCAACCAGCAAAAACCCTTGTTCCTTCCTATTATAGCTTATACTCTCTCTACAACAAAATTAGAGATAAGGGCAAAATAGTTTCTGCTGGGTATTGAGGAGGGGGAGCGGGAGGGGGTGGAGTGGTTGGTAAGGGAGGGAGTAGGGGCAGGGGGGAGAAATGAACCAAGCCTTGTATGCACATATGAATAGTAAAAGAAAAATGAAAAAAAAAAAAGAAGAACGCTTAGCCCGTGAATTCAACTATGAAATACTGGAAAAGAGTTGGTAAAAGTTACAGTCAACATGCAGTACGCGACATTATACTTAGGAGTTAAAGACTAATTATCAAAGTCACTCTTATGGAGAGAAGCATAGAGGGGAGATTCCCGTTATTGAGAAAGTCCTCTGTGGATTTTCTGAGAATCCCATAGGAAAAGATTTCTACCTAAGTATCACATAAGCTCATTAGGCAATGTCTAACGACACCTAAAAAACTAGCTAGCATTTGTTGCCCTTAACGCAGAGAAACTAAAGCAGCTACCTTAAAAACAACTGATGCCAACAGGAAAAATGGACCAGGAGCTAGAGAAAACGTGAGATTAACAAGAATTCACCTAGAAGGTAACACACACACAGGAAATCAATGTGAGTCAATGCCCTGTATAGCTATGCTTATCTCAACCAGCAAAAACCCTTGTTCCTTCCTAATATAGCTTATACTCTCTCTGCAACAAAATGAGAAATAAGGGCAAAATAGTTTCTGCTGGATATTGAGTTGGGGGAAGAGGGAGGGGGCGGAGTGGCTGGTAAGGGAGGGAGTAGGGGCAGAGGGGAGATATGAACCAAGCCTTGTAGGCACATATGAATAATGAAAGATAAAGGGGGAAAAAAAGACATGGATGGATGAGCTGATCTTAGAAAGTTTAAATTCTTTTCATTTTGTTATGCAGGAGGAGCACCGCGTGCATAGTAATTGGCACTGATGTGGAAGTACACGTCATAGATCCCAAGTTAATGGAAGGTTTCCGGGAATTAAGTGTTAAATCAAAACTATGTGTCTATTAATATACTTTCCATCATATCATCAGGTTGCTAATGAAACTAATGTGTGCATTTGAAAGAGAAGAAGGAATGGATAGAAGAAAGAATGATATGGAACAAAAACAGAGAAGATGAGAGTTAAGGCTGCAGAGATGCAGTAAAGTTAAGGTGGGAGATTTCACACTAACTGCAAAACAAAGCGGGGAAAGAGGAGACAGAGAAGGGACATCAAAGTCTGCGATAAGCTGAAGAGGGAGGGAATATTGGTTGTCCATGAGATCAGTCTTTTAAAATTGGTATTGTAGTAAAGCATTGTCAAGGCAAACTTACCTTTTTGTTGCTGAAGTTCTTCTGTAAAATAAGGGGAAAAATCAATATGAGCATCATGAAGGAGAACCCAAACGAAATTGTAATGTAATGAAAAATGCAAAAGAAAAATGAATACGTTCAGTTCCACAGTAGATACACACACGCATACACACACACACACACACACACACACCCAGAAAATGTTGGTGAAGGCACATTTCTGTAACAAATAGAAATATACGCAGATGAAACAGGAGTATAGAGGGACATCTACAGCAATAAATTATGCCAATTTTGTTGTTTCAAAGGGAGAATTAAGTCAGCAGAAAAATTGAGTGAAGGAATAGAAACCATTATTTCTGAGGAAATAGAGTAATCGTTTTGAAAGCCTGTGTTCATTTGCATTAAAAAGGCAATATTTATTATTTTTTTTGCTTGTTTCTAAGAAAAGACATGTTTTGCATGTCTGCTTATCTATTGATTTTAAGCCTAGGAAAGACATGGAATGAAAAAAGAATTGGAAATGTAGGGAGAAGGCAAGACAGAGGAAGGAGAGTTTTTGAAGTGGCAGAACTCAGGTATATACATCTGGGTACGGGCAGTGAACATGCAGAACACTGGAGCCACAAGGGGATGGCATGCAAGAAGAGGCAGGAAATGTCAAAGGGAAAAAAGAGTTCATGGTGTAGGATTTCGACTTGTAAGGGGATTTTTACCATTTCTTGTCTGAAGTTCTTCTGAAAAGTAAACACAAAGTAAACATAATTATCGAGAAAATATTGGCAAAAGGCTGGAAGGTAGAGGAAATACTGATATGTAGCGAAAGCTGTTGAAAAATGTGTTTGAGGAGACAAGTGGTAAGTAAGTGAAGTGGAAAGTTTGCAGTGGACCAAAGTCAGGCCTACTGATAATGGGGATACATGAGAACCCTATTTGAATAGAGACTAGAACCTGTCCTCACTTGGGGTTAGTACAGCATGATGAGGGAGGACATTAGGAAAGGCAGAAATGGACTGAAGGCAGTGATATATTATGTACTCATGCATGAAAATGAAAAAATGAGATATGTAGAAACTACTTCAAGGATGACGGAATTTAAGGGTGGAATTAAGAAGAACGCTTAGCCCGTGAATTCAACTATGAAATATTGGAAAAGAGTTGATAAAAGTTACAGTCAACATGCAGTACGCGACATTGTAGTTAGGAGTTAAAGACTAACTATCAAAGTCACTCTTATAGAGAGAAGCATAGTGGCTAGATTCCCATTATTGAGAAAGTCCTCTGTGGATTTTCTGAGAATCCCTTAGGAAAAGATTTCTACCTAAGTATTGCATAAGCTCATTAGGCAATGTCTAATGACACCTAAAAAACTAGCTAGCATTTGTTGCCTTTAACGCAGAGAAACTAAAGCAGCTATCTTAAAAACATCTGAGGCCAATAGGAAAAATGGACCAGGAACTAGAGAAAAGGTGAGATCAACAAGAATTAACCTGGAAGGTAACACACACACACAGGAAATCAATGTGAGTCAATGCCCTGTATAGCTATCCTTATCTCAACCAGCAAAAACCCTTGTTCCTTCCTATTATAGCTTATACTCTCTCTGCAACAAAATGAGAAATAAGGGCAAAATAGTTTCTGCTGGATATTGAGTTGGGGGAAGAGGGAGGGGGCGGAGTGTCTGTTAAGGGAGGGAGTAGGGGCAGGGGGAAGAAATGAACCAAGCCTCGTAGGCACATGTGAATAATAAAAGAAAAAGGGGGAGAGAAAAGCTATGGATGGATGAGCTGAACTTAGAAAGTTTGAATTCTTTCATTTTGTTATGCAGGAGGAGCACCGCGTGCATAGTAATTGGCACTGATGTGGAAGTACACGTCATAGATCCCAAGTTAATGGAAGGTTTCCGGGAATTAAGTGTTAAATCAAAACTATGTGTCTATTAATATACTTTCCATCATATCATCAGGTTGCTAATGAAACTAATGTGTGCATTTGAAAGAGAAGAAGGAATGGATAGAAGAAAGAATGATATGGAACAAAAACAGTGAAGATGAAAGTTAAGGCTGCGGAGATGCAGTAAAGTTAAGGTGGGAGATTTCACACTAACTGCAAAACAAAGGGGGGAAAGAGTAGACAGAGAAGGGACAGCAAAGTCTGCGATAAGGTGACGAGGGAGGGAATATTGGTTGTCCATGAGATCAGTCTTTTAAAATTGGTATTGTCGTAAAGCATTGTCAAGGCAAACTTACCTTTTTGTTGCTGAAGTTCTTCTGTAAAATAAGGGGAAAAATCAATATGAGCATCATTAAGAGAAACCAAATGAAATTGTAATGTAATGAAAAATGCAAAAGAAAAATGAATACGTTCAGTTCCACAGTAGATACACACACGCATACACACACACACACACACACACACACACCCAGAAAATGTTGGTGAAGGCACATTTCTGTAACAAATAGAAATATACGCAGATGAAACAGGAGTATAGAGGGACATCTACAGCAATAAATTATGCCAATTGTGTTGTTTCAAAGGGAGAATTAAGTCAGCAGAAAAATTGAGTGAAGGAATAGAAACCATTATTTCTGAGGAAATACAGTAATCGTTTTGAAAGCCTGTGTTCATTTGTATTAAGAAGGCAATATTTATTATTTTTTTTGCTTGTTTCTAAGAAAAGACATGTTTTGCATGTCTGCTTATCTATTGATTTTAAGCCTAGGAAAGACATGGAATGAAAAAAGAATTGGAAATGTAGGGAGAAGGCAGGACAGAGGAAGGAGAGTTCTTGAAGTGGCAGAACTCAGGTATATACATCTGGGTACGGGGAGTGAACATGGAGAACACTGGAGCCACAAGGGGATGGCATGCAAGAAGAGGCAGGAAATGTCTTGAAGTGGCAGAACTCAGGTATATATATATATATAAGGGTGGAATTAAGAAGAACGCTTAGAAAATGCGGTATCTGTACACAATGGAATTTTATGCAGCCATGAAGAAGAACGAAATGTTATCATTCGCTGGTAAATGGATGGAATTGGAGAACATCATTCTGAGTGAGGTTAGCGTGGCCCAAAAGACCAAAAATCGTATGTTCTCCCTCATATGTGGACATTAGATCAAGGGCAAACACAAAAAGGGGATTGGACTATGAGCATATGATAAAAGCGAGAGCACACAAGGGAGGGGTGAGGATAGGTAAGACACCTAAAAAACTAGGTAGCATTTGTTGCCCTTAATGCAGAGAAACTAAAGCAGATACCTTAAAGCAACTGAAGCCAATAGGAAAAGGGGACCAGGAACTAGAGAAAAGGTTAGATCAAAAAGAATTAACCTAGAAGGTAACACCCATGCACAGGAATCAATGTGAGTCAATGCCCTGTATAGCTATCTTATCTCAACCAGCAAAACCCCTTGTTCCTTCCTATTATTGCTTATACTCTCTCTACAACAAAATTAGAGATAAGGGCAAAATAGTTTCTGCTGGGTATTGAGGGGGGGGAGCGGGAGAGGGTGGAGTGGGTGGTAAGGGAGGGAGTAGGTGCAGGGGGGAGAAATGAACCAAGCCTTTTATGCACATATGAATAATAAAAGAAAAATGAACAAAAAAAAAAGAAGAACGCTTTGCCCATGAATTCAACTATGAAATATTGGAAAAAAGTTGGTAAAATAACAACAGCAATAATTTATGCCAATTGTGTTGTTTCAAAGGGAGAATTATGTCCCAGGAGAAATGAGTGAAGGAATAGGAAACATTATTTCTGAGGAAATAGAGTAATTGTTTTGAAAGCCTGTGTTCATTTGCATTAAGTAGGCAATATTAAGTATTTTCTTTGCTTGTTTCTATGAAAAGCAGCTGCATGTCTGCTTATCTATTGATTTTAAGCCTAGGAAAGACATGGAATGAAAAAAGAATTGGAAATGTAGGGAGAAGGCAGGACAGAGGAAGGAGAGTTCTTGAAGTGGCAGAACTCAGGTATATACATCTGGGTACGGGGAGTGAACATGCAGAACACTGGAGCCACAAGGGGATGGCATGCAAGAAGAGGCAGGAAATGTCAAAGGGAAAAAAGAGTTCATGGTGTAGGATTTCGACTTCTAAGGGGATTTTTACCATTTCTTGTCTGAAGTTCTCCTGAAAAATAAACACAAAGTGAACATAATTATCGAGGAAATATTGGCAAAAGGCTGGAAGGTAGAGGAAATACTGATATGTAGCGAAAGCTGTTGAAAAATGTGTTTGAGGAGACAAGTGGTAAGTAAGTGAAATGGAAAGTTTGGAGTGGACCAAAGTCAGGCCTACTGATAAGGGGGATACATGAGAACCCCATTTGAATAGAGACTAGAACCTGTCCTCACTTGGGGTTAGTACAGCATGATGAGGGAGGACATTAGGAAAGGCAGAAATGGACTGAAGGCATTGATATATTATGTACTCATGCATGAAAATGAAAAAATGACATATGTTGACACTACTTCAAGGATGACGGAATTTAAGGGTGGAATTAAGAAGAACGCTTAGCCCGTGAATTCAACTATGAAATATTGGAAAAGAGTTGGTAAAAGTTACAGTCAACATGCAGTATGCGACATTGTAGTTAGGAGTTAAAGACTAACTATCAAAGTCACTCTTATGGAGAGAAGCATAGTGGCGAGATTCCCATTATTGAGAAAGTCCTCTGTGGATTTTCTGAGAATTCCTTAGGAAAAGATTTCTACCTAAGTATTGCATAAGCTCATTAGGCAATGTCTAATGACACCTAAAAAACTAGCTAGCATTTGTTGCCCTTAACGCAGAGAAACTAAAGCAGCTACGTTAGAAACAACTGAGGCCAATAGGAAAAATGGACCAGGAACTAGAGAAAAGGTGAGATCAACAAGAATTAACCTAGAAGGTAACACACACGCACAGGAAATCAATGTGAGTCAATGCCCTGTATAGCTATCTTTATCTCAACCAGCAAAAACCCTTGTTTCTTCCTATTATATCTTATATTCTCTTTTCTACAAAATGAGAAATAAGGGCAAAATAGTTTTTGCTGGTTATTGAGGGGGATGGGGGAGAGTAAGGGGCCGAAGTGGGTGGTAATGGATGGGGTGGCAGCAGGGGGAGAAGTGACCCAAGCCTTGCATGCACGAATGAATAATAAAAGAAAAAAAATCACACTTGACCTTAAAAAATGTACAATTATTACTAGTCTTTTAAATTAAATATGTTCCTTTTAGGAAAAATGAATAGCAAAAGAGAGTTGTGTAATTCTGGAAGAGGTGTGTGTGTTTGTTTGTGTGTGTGTCTGTGTGTTTGTGTATGAGGGGAGCTTGTAATGAGTGGCATGGAGTGGAAAGGTTTTAATGTGCGGGAATATGTATGATAGAATTATTATATGTATAGCAATATAACAATGAATCATCTTGCAATTGCTTGAAGTGGGGCAGAAGGAAGTCCATCGAGACCGAAGGTCTGGGAGATTTATCTGAAGTGCAATATAAACCTTCTTGACACTTTCATAATAAATCCCCCTGCTTCAGGAATATATTCCAATATCTTTCACAAAAATTGTTTATGAAATATATGAGCAAATATGAGATGCTGCTGTAAACTGTTTTATTTCCTGCCTTGCCTACAATGTCACTTCGGTCACTATGCATCTCACGGACATGCCTTGAAAGCCGTACATAGAATTTTAAAGAGATGGCTTCATACATTAGAATGAACAAAATTAAAAAAAAAAAAAACTGCAAGTAGAAGATCTGCTATTTCATAGGCTTTCAGGTTTTGGGTGATATGCGCACCTTCTTTTATCAGATTCAGTAAAGAAATCTCTTCTGTGAAGGTAATATCTCATTGTGCTCATTTTTCTATATCTTCTGGAACTTTTAGAACCTTCATTCCCTGCATAAACACTCATCAGTTTTCCAAATAGAGGCAAATAGAAAAAAGGTGAGTATTTATTATGAGAAATGACGGTCCTGTTATAAGTGTTCTACCTTTCTCCATGTGAAAAGAACATCTCATTCTTTGCACTAAACCCTCTGACTTGAATTATACACAAGTCACTCTAACAAAGTATCAAAAAGCCCAGAAGTATTCTTCCTAGGGAAAATAGTGGGGTCGGTTCCTGTAGTTTGCATTCACAACCTTGCCATGCATGCCATCATTTTATACCCTGCTCTTGCTTGTGAATGTACTTTATCATTTGGATACATGTTATGTGTCCTTAATAATATGAGAGGAAGAGGAATGGAGTAGGAAATGAACATGTGCGAGGATTTAAAATCATGTGACCTGAGCATAACTAGTGTAAATCTTACACAATAGACGCTTTAAATGTACCATAAGATCAGAGGAATACTATTAATAAAATTTACCTGACGGAAAAGCACTGCATGCATGGATATAAAGCCAAGACCAATTCCACAACTGAAATTGAAAAAAATACTAATGCAAGCTAAAGTGTAACCAGTTGTAAATGTTAGAAAATGAAACAAAATCATATAAAAATGTATATATTTTAGAGTTGATGAATGCGTTTACTGTGATTGAAGATAGCTTCAAAACAGAGGTGAAACAGGGACAGAAGATGTAGAATGTTGTGAACAGTGCTTGCTTTGATCACACCTACTAAATAATAGAAGAAAAACTGACCACTTCTTTCAAAGTGAGGTCAGGTAATCAGAAAGGGAGAGGAAAAATATTGGGTAGCCTTTCCTCATTTTCTCTCTTGTTCAAACTGACCCACAACACTAAGAATGGTAAAAAGGGGTTCTTAAGGCCCGATTGTCAACTATAGGCAATGTTGTTCTTCTATATTTCGCTTCCTTTTCCATAACAGGTACCAACACAGGAAATAAATCTGCACAACAAGGTAGAATAGGGCTTCCTAGGAATGACTTGTCAGCAGATAGTGTTGTGTTCACGTAACCCATCTCAAAATTGAATATTAACACATACAGAGTGGTGAATTATCAATTGAAGTGTCTTTCTCAAAAAAGCCAGATGTTAAAAATGTGTTGTCACCAATGCACCCTTTAGAAATAAAATCCCTAAACAATTGGGTCTGTTTCAGAATTGAGAATTCTGTCAATAGAAAGTCAAAGAATACAGCTAGCTCTACTGGACGGAACAAAGATCTGAGGACAATCTGAAATCTAGAAACACTTGAGCCATATCATTAAGGGCTGCAGAAAGTATGCCCTAAGCTCACACCTGCCCAATGAATGACATGAGAATTCATGTCATTCAAAAAGCTATGGATAGATGAGCTGACCTTAGCAAGTTTGAATTCTCATTTTGTTAAGCAGGAGGAACATCGTGTGCATAGTAATTGGCACTGATGTGGAAGTACACAGCGTAGATCCCAAGTTAATGGAAGGTTTCCAGGAATTAAGTGTTAAATAAAAACTATGTGTCTATTAATATACTTTCCATCATATCTTCAGGTTGCTAATGAAACTAATGTGTGCATTTGAAAGAGAAGAAGCAATGGATAGAGGACAGAATGATGTGGAACAAAAACAGAGAAGATGAGAGTTAAGGCTGCGGAGATGCAGTAAAGTTAAGGCAGGAGATTTCACACTAACTGCAAAACAAAGGGGGGAAAGAGTAGACAGAGAAGGGACAGCAAAGTCTGCGATAAGGTGACGAGGGAGGGAATATTAGTTGTCCATGAGATCAGTCTTTTAAAATTGGTATTGTAGTAAAGCATTGTCAAGGCAAATTTACCTTTTTGTTGCTGAAGTTCTTCTGTAAAATAAGGGGAAAAATCAATATGAGCATCATGAAGGAGAAACCAAACGAAATAGAATTGTAATGAAAAATGCAAAAGAAAAATGAATACGTTCAGTTCCAGAGTAGACACACACACACACACACACCCAGAAAATGTAGGTGAAGGCACAGTTGTGTAATAAATAGGAATATATGTATATGAAACAGGAGTATAGAGGGGAATGTACAGCAATATATAATGCCAATTTCGTTGTTTCAAAGGGAGAATTAAGTCAGCAGAAGAACTGAGTGAAGGAATAGGGACCATTGTTTCTGAGGAAATAGAGTAATATTTTTGAAAGCCTGTGTTCATTTGTATTAAAAAGGCAATATTTATTATTTTTTTGCTTGTTTTTATGAAAAGCAGCTGGATGTCTGCTTATCCATTGATTTTAAGCCTAGGAAAGTCATGGAGTGAAAAAAAGAATGGGAAATATAGGGAGAAGGCAGTTCACAGGAAGGAGAGTTCTTGAAGTGGCTGAACTCAGGTATATACTTCTGGGTACAGGGAGTGAACATGCAGAACACTGGAGCAACAAGGAATGGCATGGAAGAAGAGGCAGGAAATGTCAAAGAGAAAAAAGAGTTCATGGTGTAGGATTTAGACTTATGCGGGTATTTTTACCATTTCTTCCCTGAAGTTCTCCTGAAAAATAAATACAAAGTGAACATAATTATGAAGGAAATATTGGCTAAAGGCAGGAAGGTAGAGGAAATACTGATATGTAGCGAAAGCTGTTGAAAAATGTGTTTGAGGAGAGAAGTGATAAGCAAATGAAATGGAAAGTTTGGAGTGGACCAAAGTCAGGCCTACTGATAATGGGGATACATGAGAACCCCCTTTGAATAGAGACTAGAACATGTCCTCACTGGGGGTTAGTACAGCATGATGAGGGAGGACATTAGGAAAGGCAGAAACGGAGTGAAGTCAGTGATATGTTATGTAGTCATGCATAAAATGGAAAAATGAGATATGTTGAAACTACTTCAATGGTGATGGGCGGTGTGGAATTAAGAAGAACGCTTAGTCCATGATTTCAACTATGAAATATTGGAAAAAATTTCATAAAAGTTGCACAAAACTTGCACTACACAATATTAAAATTAGAATTTATAGACTAACTATCAATGTCACTCTCATGGAGAAAAGCATACCTATGAGAACCCTATTATTGAGAAAGTCTTTTGGGGATTTTTGAGACTCCCTTAAGAAAAGACTTCTATCAAAGTATCTCATAGGCTCATTAGACACTGTCTCCATGTTTTTAAACATCACACTCTACCTTAATAGTTGTACAATTATTATTTGTCAGTTAAATTAAATATGGTTTTGTTTTTAGAAAAAATGAATAATGAAGGACAGTTCTGTTATTCTGTTAGAGGTGTGTCTTATGGGAAATGTAGTAAGCGGCAAGTGGAGGAAAGGGATTAAGGTGCAGGAATGTGTATGATCGAATTCTTATACATATAGTAATATAATTATGAAACCTCTTGCAATTGCTTGAAGTGTGGCAGAAGGAAGTCCATCGAGACTGGTGGTCTTGGAGATTTAAGTGAAGTACAATATAAACCTTCTTGGGACTTTCACAGGATTAAATTCTGTTCAAGGAATAAATTCTGAAATTCTTCACAAAAATTGTTTGTAACATATATGAGCAAATATGAGATTCTGCTTTAAACTTTTTTATCCCCTGTCTTGCCTACAATGTCACTTTGGTCACTATGGATCTCATGTACATGCCTTGAAAGCATGTACATTTTAAAGAGATGGCTTTGTACATTAGAATGAACAAAATTAAAAAAAATAGCAAGTAGAAGATCTTCTATTTCATAGGCTTTCAGGTTTTGGATGATATTTGCACCTTCATTTATCAGATTCAGCAAAGAAACCTCTTCTGTTGAGGTAATATCTCTTTGTGCTCATTTTTCTATATCTTCTGGAACTTTTAGAACCTTCATTCCCTGCATAAATACTCATCAGTTTTCCAAATAGAGCCAAATAGAGAAAAGATGTGTATTTATTATGAGAAATGACCATTCTAAGTGTTCTACCTTTCTCCAAGTGAAAAAAAATCTCATTCTTTGCCCTAAACTGTATGACATGAAATATAGACAAGTTACTGTACCAAAGTATCAATAGGCACTGAAGTACTCTTCCTAGGGAAAATAGTGGGATAGGTTCCTGTAGTTTTTATTCACAAACTTACAACCCTTCCCATCATTTTATACTCTGCTTTTGCTTGTGAATGTATTTTATAATTTGGATACATGTTATATGTCCTTAAGAATATGAGCAGAAGAGAAATGGAGTAGGAAATGAACATGTGCTAGGATTTAAAATCATGTGACGTGAAATAACTTTTGTTAAACTTAGTCATTAGACCCTTTAAATGTACCATAAGATCAGAGGAATACTATTGATAAAATTTACTGGACTGAAAAGCACTGTATGCATGGATTTAAATGCCAAGTCCTATCATGAAACTGAAAGTGAAAAAAATGCTAATATAAGCTTAAGTTTAACCAGTTAGAAAGGTTGGTAAAGAAACAAAATCATGTAAAAATGTGTATGTGTTAGAGTTGATTAATGTGTTTATTGTGATTGAAGATACCTTCAAAAAACAGGTGAAACACACAGTAAATCTAGAAAGATGTGAACAGTCCTTGCTTTGATCACATGTATCTAAATAATAGAAGAAAAAATAGAAGAAAAAATGAGGTCAGATAATCAGAAAGGGAGAGGAAAATGTTGGGTACCCTTTCCTCATTTTCTCTCTTGTTCAAACTGACCACAATACTAAGGATTGTAAAAAAATGGGTTTGAAGTCTCGTTTGTCAATCATAGGCAATGTTGTTCTTCTATATTTCTCTTCCTTTTCTGTGTCAGTTACCATAATGGGATATAAATCTGTGAAATGAGGTAGAATAGGGATTCCTTTGAATAGCCTGTCAACAGATAGTATTGTGTTCACCAGGCCTTCTCAAAATTGAATATTAACACACACAGAGTGGAGAATTATCAATTGTTGTGTCTTTCACAAAAATCTAGATGTTAAAAATGTGTTATCAACAATTCCCCCTTTGAAATAAAATCCCCAACAGATGGTTTTGTTTCAGACTTGATAATTCTGTCACTAGAAAGTCAAAGAATAAAACTAGTTATTATGGGTGGAAGAAAAATTTCAGGAAAATCTGAAATCTCGAAACACTTCAGCCATATCATTAAGGGCTGCAGAAAGTTTGCCCTAAGCTCACACCTGCCCAATGAATGACATGAGAATTCATGTCATTAAAAAAGCTATGGATGGCTATTCTAACAGGGGTGAGGTGGAATCTTAGTGTGGTTTTAATTTGCATTTCTTTTATTGCTAGAGATGGTGAGCATTTCTTCATGTGTCTTTTGGCCATTTGAACTAACAAATGGTGTTGGTGAGGATGCAGGGAAAAAGGAACTGTTTTACACTGCTGGTGGGAATGCAAACTAGTACAACCACTCTGGAAAAAAATTTGGGGGCTTCTGAAAAATCTAAACATAAATCTGCCATATGATCCAGCAATACCACTCTTGGGTATATACCCAAAAGAATGTGACACAAGTTACTCCAGAGGCACTTGCACACCCATGTTTATTGCAGCACTATTCACAATAGCCAAGTTATGGAAACAGCCAAGATGCCCCACTATTGATGAATGGATTAAGAAAATGTGGTATTTATACACATTGGAATTTTATGCAGCCATGAAGAAGAATGAAATGTTATCAATCACAAGTAAATGGATGGAACTGGAGAACATAATTCTGAGTGAGATTAGCCTGTCCCCAAAGACCAAAAATCGTGTTTTCCTCATATGCGGACATTAGATCAAGAGCAAACACAACAAGGGGATTGGACTTTGATCACATGACAAAGTGATAGCCCACTTGGGAGGTATGAGGATAGGTAAGACACCCAAAAAACTAGATAGCATTTGTTGTCCTCAATGCAGAGAAACTAGTGCAGATACTTTAAAGTGACAGAGGCCAATAGGAGAAGGGAGCCAGGAACTAGAGAAAAGGTTAATTTGAGAAGAATTAATTTAGAAGGTGACAAACATGCAAAGGAAAGCAATGCAAGTGAACTCCCTGTACAGCTATCCTTATCTCAACTAGCAAAATGACCCAAACATTGTATGCACATATGAATAAAAGAAAAAAAAGCTATGGATGGATCAGCTTACCTTAGCAAGTTTGAATTCTTCTCATTTTGTTATGCATGAGAAGTATCGTGTGCATAGTAATTGGCATTGATGTGGAAGTACGTGGCAGAGGTCTCAAGTTAAAGGACGTTTTCAAGGAAATAAACATTAAATAAAGACTACATGTCAATTAACCTAATATGCATTATATCATCAGTTCCTAATGAAACTAATGTGTGCATTTGAAGGAGAAGTAGCAATGAATGCAGGAAAAAAGGATATGGAACGACAATGGAGAGCATAAGAGCTAAGGATGCAGAGATGAAGTAAAATTAAGGTGGGGGATTTCATACTAAAAGCAAAGTAAAGAGAGTAAAGACCAGACAGAGAAGGGACAGCAAATTTTGGCATAAGATGACTAGGGAAGGAATATTAGTTCAGCAGCATGAGATGAGTCTTTTAAAATTGGTATTGCAGTAAAAGATTGTCAATGCAAATTTACCTTTTTGTTCCTGAGGTTCTTCTGAAATAGAAGGGGAAATTCAATATAAGGATTATGAAGGAGAAGCCATAAGAAATTGAAACTTAATGAAAAATGCAAATGAAAAGTGAATACTTTTGCTTTCACATGCAGAAAAACACACACATACACACACAGACACACAAACCTACACAAACACACACAGAAAATATGACTGAAAGCACACTTTTCTAAAAAATAGAGTATATGCAGATGAAACAAGAAGATAGATGGGAATCTAGCTCAATATACAATGCCAATTTCATTGCGGCAAAAGGGTGAATTAAGTCAGCAGAAGTACTGAGTTAAGGAATATAAAACATTGTTTCTGGAGAAATAGAATTTGGTTTTTGAATGCCTGTGTTTACTTGCATTAGCAAAGCAATATATAATTTTTTTGCTTGTTTCTCTGAAAAGCAGCTGGATGACTGCTTATCCATTAATTTTTATGGAAAGAAAGACATGGAATAAAAAAGATAGGGAAATGTAGGAAATAGGTAGGATATAGGAAGGAGAGCTCTTGAAATGGCAGAATTCTAGTATATACATCTGGGTATGGGGAGTGAACATTTAGAAAAATGGAGCAACAAGGGATGGCATGCAAGTAGAGGGATGAAATGTGAAAGGGAAAAAGAGTCCATTGTGCAGAAATTGGGCTTGTGTGAGAAATTTTATCATTTCTTTTCTGAAGTTATTCTAAATAATAAATACAAAGGTGAACATAAATATCAAGAAAAGATAGGCTGTAGGTAGGAAGGTAGAGGATAGTGTGATATGTATTGATAGATGTTGAAAAGGGTGTGGTCAGATGCAAGTGCAATGAAAAGGGTTGCATGGAACAAAGTCAGGTATCCCCATAACGGGGATACATGAGAACCTCATTTGAATAGTGACTTAGAACATGTCATGTGTGTGGGCTAGTACCAGCAAGACAGGGGAGGGTATGAGGAAAGGCAGAAAGAGAGTGAAGACATTGAAATATCATGTAATTATTTATGAAAATAGAAAAATGTGATATGTTGAATCTAATTCAAGTATGAGAGAAGGGGCAGAATAAAGAAGAACGCTTAGGGGGTGATTTCAACTATGAAATATTGGAAAACTTTCATAAAAATTACAGTAAACATGCACTACAACAATATTATAATAAGAAATAAAAGACTGAATATGAAAGTCAATCTTATGGAGAGAAGGATTCCTATGTGAACGCTATTACTGAGAAAGTCCTCATGGTGATTTTCCTTAGAATCCCTTATAAAAAGTATCCTAGCTAAGAATCTCATGTGCTCATTGGACAATGTCTGTATGTATTTAAACATCACACCGGACCTTAACATATATACAATAATTATTTGTCAAGTAAATTAAATATGTGTTTTTGAAAAAGAAGTGAATAACCACAGCGCGTTCTGTAATTCTGGTAGCAGTGTGTGTGTGTGCGTGTGCGTGTGCGTGTGTGTGTGCGTTTGTGTGTGTGTGTTTGTGAGGGGGAACTTGTAGTAAGTGGGAAGGTGAGGGAAGGTTATTATGGTGAGGAAATATGTATGATGGAATTCTTATGCATATATTAAATTTAACCATGAAACCTCATGCATTTGCTTGCAGTGGGGCAGAAGGAAGTCCATCAAGAAGATGATAGGGGGATATAACTAAAGTAGAATATAAACCTTCTTGGAAATGTCACAATAAATCCCCCCTGTACAGGAATATATTCCAAAATTCTTTATAAAAATTGTTTATGAAGTATATGTGCAAATATAAGATTTTGTTTTAAACTTTTTTTTTCCATCTCTTGCCTTCAGTGACACCATGGACATCATGAAAATAGCTTGAAAGCTTTATGTATAATTTTAAAGAGATGGCTTCATACATTAGAATCAGCAAAACTTTTAAAAAAATTGTGTGTTAGGAGACCTTCTATTTCATATACTTTAAGGTGTTCGGTGGTATTTTCATGTACATTTCTCAGAGGCATTAAAGGAATCTCTTAAGTTGAGGTAACGTTTCCTTGTGCTCATTTTTCTACATCTTCTGAAATTTTAGAACATTCATAAGCTGCATGAATACTCAACAGTTTTCCAAATAGAGCACCATAAAAATAAGATGTGTGTTAGTTATGAGAAATCAGGTTCCTGTTATCAGTGTTCTACCATTCTGCAAGATGAAAAAAAAACCTAGTCTTTTCACTAAACCATATGAAATAAAATATAGATAAGTCACTGTAATAAAGTATAAAAGAACACTAAAGTATTCTTCCTAGGGAAAATAGTGGGTTACGTTCCTGTAGCTTGTATTTACAACCTTGGGATCCATCCATCATTTTATAGCCTGCTTTTGCTTGTGAATCTATTCTGTCTTTGGGATACATGTTATGTAAACATAATAATAAGAGAGGGAGTGAAATGGAGTAGGAAACAAACGTGTAGTAGGATTTAAAATCATGTGATGTAAGCATAACTTGTGTAAAACTTACACATTAGCCACATTAAATGTACCATATGATCAGAGGAATATTATTAATAAGCTTTACTTGCCAGACAAGTACTGTATACATGGATTTAAAGGCCAAGACCAATCACAGAACTGAAAGTGAAGTAAATACTAATACAAGCAAAAGTGTAACCAGTTTTAAAAGTTGAAAAATAAAACAAAATCATGAAAAATGCATATATGTTAGAGTTGATGAATGTGTTTATTGTGATTGAAGATAGCTTCAAAACACAGGTGAAACACAGACAGTAGATTTAGAAAAATGTGAACAGTGCTTGCTTTTATCACATGTATCTAAATAATAGATGAAAAAAATGACAAGTTTATTCAACTGGGGTCAGATAATCAGAAAGAGAGAGGAAAAATGTTGGGTACACTTTTCACGTTTTCTCTCTTGAACAAACTGACCCACAATTCTAATATTGTAAAAAAACATTTCTAAGACCCACTTGTCAATGATATTCAATGTTGTTCTTCTGCATTTCTCTTCCCTTTCTGTAGATGGTTATCAATACAAGAAACAAATCTGTGAAAGGAGGCAGAATAGAGCTTCCTTGGCATAATTTGTCAACAGATAGTGTTGTGTTCACCTAGCGCTTTACAAAATGGTGCAGAAATTAGGCTTCTCAGGGAATTTTTACCATTTTTTCTCTGAAGTTCTCCTGAAAACTAAATACAAAGATGAACATAATTATCAAGGAAATATTGGCTATAGGTAGTAAGGTAGAGGAAATAGTGGTATGTACTGAAAGCTGATAAAAATGTGTGGTAAGAGGAAAGGGGTAAGCAAGTGAAATGGAAAGCGTTGAATGGACCAAAGTCAGGTATACACAAATGGGGATACATGAGAACCCATTTGATTAGTGACTTAGAACATGTCTTGTCTGTTGGTTTGGAACAACAAGATGAGGGAGGACATTAAGAAAGGCGGAAATAGACCGAAGGCAGTGGACTATTATGTACTCATGTATGAAAATGGGAAAATGAGTTATGTTGAAACTTCTTCAAATATGAGGGGAGGGGCAGAATTAAGAAGAATGCTTAGGTGGTGATTTCAACTATGAAATATTGGAAGAACTTTGGTAAAAGTTGCACTGGACATGCTCTATCACAATATCATTATAAGAAATAAAAGACTAAATATCAAAGTCACTCTTACGGTGAAAAGGATGCCCCTGAAAACCCTGTTACTGAGAAAGTCTTCATGTTGATTTTTCTGAGAATCCCTTAGGAAAAGGATCCTAGCAAAGTATATCATGAGCTCATTGGACAATGTCTGTACACATATTAACATCACACAGGACCTATAGATGTATAATCACTACTCATCCAAAATTAAATATGCATATTTTTGAAAAAGAAATGAATAACCACAGGCAGTGGTGTGTGTGTGTGTGCGTGTGTGTGTATGTGTGTGTGTGTGTTAGGGGAACTTGTAGTAAGTGGGAAGGTGAGGGAAAGATATTATGGTGAGAGAATATGTATGATGGAATTCTTTTACATACATTAAATATAATAATGAGACCTCATGCAATTGCTTGCATTGGGGCAGAAGGAAGTCCATCAAGACAGATGGTCAGGGAGATTTAACTAAAGTACAATATAAACCTTCTTGGAATTGTCACAATAAGTCCCCCCTGTACAAGAACATATTCCAAAATTCTTTATAAAAATCATTTATGAAACATAGGTGCAACTATAAGATTCTGTTTTAAACTGTTTTTCTCAATCTCTTGCCTTAAATGTCACTATGAACATCACGTATATGCCTTGAAAGCCTTACATATAATTTTAAAGAGATGGCTTCATACATTAGAATGAGCAAAAATTGTTTTAAAAAATTAGTATGTTAGGATATCTTCTATTTCATAGGCTTTAAGGTGTTTGGTGATATTTGCACATTAATTTCTCAAATTCAATAAAGAAATCTTTGCTATTGAGGTAAAATCTTTCATTTTCATTTTTCTATATCTTCTGGAACATTTAGATCCTTCATAGCCTGCATAAATACTCATCAGTTTTCCAAATAGAGCCCCATTGAAAAAAGATGTGTATTAGTTATGAGACATAACTAATACACACTGTTATCAGTGTTCTATCATTCTGCAAGATGAAAAAAAATCTCATTCTTTGCACTAAACCACATGAAGTGAAATATAGATAAGTCACTGTAAAAACTATTTTCCTGAGGAAAATAGTGGGTTAGGTTCTTGCAGATTGTATGCACAATCTTCAGACCCATCCATCATTTTATAGCCTGCTTTTGCTTGTGAATCTATTTCATCATTGGGATACATGATATGTATAATTAATAATATGAGTGGAAGCAAAATGGAGTAGGAAATGAACATGTAGTAGGATTTAAAATCATGTGATGTAAGCATAACTCGTGTAAAATTTACACATTAACCACTTTAAATATATCATGAGATCAGAGGAATACTATTAATAAAATTTACTTGATGGAAAAGTACTGTATACATGGATTTAAGGGCCAAGACCAATTACAGAACTGAAAGTGAAATAAATACTAATATAAGCAAAAGTGTAACTAGTTTTAAAGGTTGATGAATGTGTTATTGTGATTGAAGTTAGCTTCAAACACAGGTGAAACAGGGACAGTAGATCTAGAAAGATGTGAAGAGTGCTTGCTTTTATCACATGTATCTAAAAAAATAGAAGAAAAAAGACTAGTTCATTCAACTTGAGGTCAGATAATCAGAGGGGGAGAGGAACACTTTCCTCATTTTTTTCTCTTGTCCAAACTGACACACAATACTTAGAATTGTAAAAATGCATTTTTAAAGGCCCACTTGTCACCACATGCAACGTTGTTCTTCTGTATTTCTCTTCCCTTTCTGTAGAAGGTACCAATGTAGGAAATACATCTGTGAAAGGAGGCAGAACAGGGCTTCCTTGGCATAACTTGTCAACAGATAGTGTTGTGTTCACCTAGCCCATCTCAAAATTGAATATTAACACACACAGAGTGGTGAATTATCAATTTTTATGTCTTTCACAAAAAAGCCAGATGTTAAAAATGTGTTATCAACAATACACCCTCTAGAAAAAAATTATCTAAATAGATGTCTCTGTTTTCAGAATTGATAATTCTGTCAACAGAAAGTTAAAGAATAAAACTAGTTATTGTGGATGGAACAAAAAGTTCAGGAAAATCTGAAATCTAGAAACACTTGAGTCATATGATTGAGGGCTGCAGAAAGTTTGCCCTAAGCTCATACCTGCCCAATGAATAACATGAGAATTTGTATCATTAAAAAAGCAATGGATGAATGAGCTTACCTAAGCAAGTTAGAATTCTTGTCATTTTGTTAAGCATGAGGAGGCCATGTGCATATTAATTGCCACTGAATTTGAAGTATGTAGCAGAGGTCTCACATAAAAGAAGTTTTCCAGGAAGTAAATATTAAATGAAAATGACATGTCTATTAACATAATTTGTATATCAGCAAATTTGTAATAAAATTAATGTGTGCATTAGAAAGAAAAGAAGCAATGGATACAGGAAGGAGGATATGGGTCAAAAATAGAGAGGATGAGAGTTGTGGATGCAGAGATGCAGTAAAGTTAAGGTGGGGGATTTTATACTAAAAGCCAAATAACGAGAGTAAAAAGTAGACAGACAAGGGACAGCAATTTTTGGCATAAGATGATGAGGGAAGGAATATTACTTCACTATGAGATCAGTCTTTTAAAATTGGTATTGTAGTAAAGGATTGTCAAGGCAAATGTACCTTTTTGTTCCCGAAGTTCTTCTGAAAAATAAGGGGAAAATCAATATGAGCATCATGAAGGAGCCATATAAAATTGAAAGCTAATGAGAAATGCAAATAGAACATGAATACTTTCAATTCCCAGATGCAGACAAGCACACACACACACACACACACACACACACACAAAGAAAATGTGGCTAAAAGCACACTTTTGTAATAAATAAGAGGATATGCAGATGAAACAGGAGAATAGAAGTGAATCTGGCTCAATATACAATCCCAATTTCGTTGTGGCAGAAGGGTGAATTAAGTCAAAAGAAGTACATAAGGAATATGTATCATTGTTTCTGGTGAAAATAAGTTAGGTTTTTGAAAGCCTATGTTTACTTGCATTACCAAAGCCATATATAATTTTTTTGGCTTATTTCTATGAAAAGCAGCTGGATGCCTGCTTATCCATTGATTTTTTGGGAAGGAAAGGCAAGGAATGGAAAACAGGAAATGTAGAAAAAAGGCAGGATACAGGAAAGAGAGCTCTTGAAATGGCAGAACTCCAGTATATGCATCTGGGTACAGGGAGTGAACATGTAGAAAAATGGAGCAACAAGGGGTGGCTTGCAAGTAGAGGGAGGAAATGTCAAAGGAAAGAGTCCATAGTGCAGAAATTGGGCTTCTCTGGGAATTTTTACATTTCTTCTCTGAAGTTCTCCTGAAAAATAAATACAAAGATGAACATAAGGATCAAGGAAAGATAGGCTATAGGTAGGAAGGTAGAGGAAACAGTGATATGTAGTGAAAGCTGTTGAAAATGTGTGGTAGGAGGGAAGGGGTAAGCAAGTACAATGGAAAGGGTTGAATGGACCAGTCAGGTATACTCATAACTGGGATACAAGAGAACCCCCATTTGAATAGTGACTTAGAACATGTCCTGTCTGGGAGTTAGTACCAGCCAGATGGGGGAGAACATGAGGAAAGGTGGAAAGAGACAGAAAGAAGTGGATTACTATGTACTCATG
The DNA here is from genome assembly GCF_047511655.1 of Castor canadensis. Lineage (NCBI taxonomy): Eukaryota > Metazoa > Chordata > Mammalia > Rodentia > Castoridae > Castor > Castor canadensis. The sequence continues at coordinate 23,135,228 of NC_133393.1, read as the reverse complement.
TATGAACATGGAAAAATGAGATATGTTGAAACTATTTCAAGTATGAGGGGAGGGCTGGAATTAAGAAGAACACATGGGATGATTTCAACTATGAAATACTGGAAGAACTTTGGTAAAAGTTACATTGAACATGCACTACCACATATTATTATAAGAAATCAAAGACTAAATAGCAACGTTACTCTTATGGAGCACAGGATGCCCTTGAGAACTCTATTACTGAGAAAGTCCTTTGGGGATTTTCCTGAGAATCCTTTAGGAAAAGCATCTTGGCTAAGTATCTCATGTGCTCATTGGACAATGTCTGTATGTATTTAAACATCACACTGGACCTTGACAGATGTACAATCATTATTTGTGAATTAATTAAATAAGTGTATTTTTGAAAAAAATGAATGACCACAGAGAGTTCTGTAATCTGGCAGCGGGGTGTTTGTGTATGTGTGTGTGAGTGTGTGAGTGTGTGTGTGTGTGTGTGTGTGTGTGTGTGTGTGTGTGAGGGAGAATTTGTAGTAACTGGGAAAGTGAGGAAGAGATATTATGTTGAGGGAATATTTATGATGGAATCTTATGCATACATTAAATATAACAATGAAACCTCTTGCAAATGTTGCAGTGGGGAAGAAAGAAGTCAATCTAGACAGATGGTTGGGGAGATTTAACTAAAGTACAATATAAACCTTCTTGGAATTGTCACAATAAATAGCCCCTGTACAGGAATATATTCCAAAATTTTTTATAGATATTGTTTATGAAATATATGTGCAAATATAAGATTCTGCTTTAAATAATTTTTTCCATCTCTTGCCTAAAATGTCACTATGGACCTAAACAAAAATGATCATACACAAACTCAGATGTAGAACAGACTTGTCATAGTACAACTACTCTGTGGTACTCACAGAAGGATGGAAAGGAAAAGAGAATGATGGAGCATCAACAATATCAAAAACATAACATGTGTGAAGGTAGAAGATATAGTAATATGTACTGAAAGCTGTTGAAAACTGTGTGGTTGGAGGGAATGGGTAAGCAAGCACATTGGAAAGGATTGAAAGTACCAAAGTAAAGTATACTCATAACAGGGATACAAGAGAAACCGCCCTGAATAGTGAATTAGAATATGTCCTGTCTCAGGGTTAGTACCAGTAGGATGTGAGGGGACGTTAGGAAAGGGTGAAAGAGGATGAAGGCAGTGTAAATATTATGTACTAATGTATGAAAACGGAAAAACAAAACATATTGAAATTATTCCTGGAGGCATTGGGCTTGCCTGGGAATATTTACCATTTATTTTCTGAGGTTCTCCTGAAATATGAGTATAAAGGTCAACAAAAATATCAAGGAAAACATGCACGGAGAAATTCACATTCATTGAGAAAATGGGAATACAACGTTCAAACATACAGGATGCTGAGAAAGACACACACACACACACACACACACACAAACACATACTACAGACACATACCATTAGAAGGAGAGTTCACATCATCTTAAACAAGGATCAATGTAAGAGAAATTGTGAGTGGACTGTGGAGGGCAATGAATTTTTTGAACTGAGAGAATTTAATGAAGAGCATTCCTGTACAAGGAATATATTCCAAACTTTCTGTGTAAAAACAAATTTTATGAAATATATGAGTAAATATAAGACTATGCTTTAAACATTTCTTTCCATCTCTTCCCTACAATTTCACTATAAATATCACATATATACATTGAAAGTATTACATGTAATATTAAAGAGAATATTTCATACATTAGAATTAACAAACTTTAAAAAAATATAGTACTTAGGAGTTCTATTTTTATAGGATTTAAGCTGTTTGGTGATGTGTGAATTTTCATTTCTCTGATTCACTAAAGAAATTTCTTATGTTCAGTTTATACCATTTCCTGTTCATTTTTCTATATATTCTGGATCTTCCAGAGCCTTCATACCCTGTATAAAAACTCATCAGTTTTCCAAAAAGAGCCCTGCAGAAATAAGATGTTTGTTGGTCATGAAAAATGAGGGTATTCTTATCTGTATTCTGCCTTTTTGCACGGATCAAAAAAATCTCATTCTTTGCACATAGAAAGTAAAATATAGATAAAGTCATTCTAACAAAGTATCAGAGGTCACGAAGTACTGTTACTATGTAAAATACTGGGTTAGGTTTCTGTAACTTCTATTCACAACATTGTCATCCAGAAGTCACTTTATAGCCTGCTTTTGTGTGTGAATCCATTTTACCTTTTGGATAAATGTTATCTAACCTTAATAATATGAAACAAAGCCAAGAGGAATATGAAATGAGGGTGAGCTGAGTTAAAAATCTTGTGATGTAAGCATAATTTGTATAAAACATACACTTTAGACACTTTAAATGTACCATAATACCAGAGGAATAATATTAATAAAATTTACTTAATAGAGAAGGACTGTGTACATAGATTTAAAGGCAAAGACATATCACAGAGCTAAAGGTGAAATAAGTACTAATTCATGCAAAAGTATAACCAGTTATAAAGGTTGAAAAATGAAACAAAATCAAGTAAAAATGTATATAAGTTAGAGTTGATGAATATATTTATTGTGATTGAAGTTAGCTTCAAATACAGGTTTCAAAGGACAGTAGTTCTAGAAACACATGAACAGTGTTTACTTTTATCACATGTATCTAAATAATAGAAGAAAAATAACCAGTGCATTCACTTTGAGGTCAAACTATCAAAAAGTTAGAGGAAAAACATTGGATTCCCTTTCTGTGTTTTCATTCTTGTTCCAACTGACCGACAATACTAAGAATTGTGTAAAAGTGTTTCTAAAGACCCTCTTGCCCTCCATATGCAATGTTTTTCTGTATTTCTCTTCCCTTCCTGTAGAAGGTACAAAATAGGAAGTAAGTCCATGAAAGGAGGATTTCATCGGCTTGCTTAGAATAATTTGTCAACAGATAATCTTGTATTCAGCTTCCCTTCTCAAAATTGAATGTTAGCACACACAAAAGTGGTGAAATATCTCTTGTTGTGTCTTTCACCAAAAAACTCAGATGTTTTTAAAAATGTGTTATCAATAATACATCCTTCAGAAAGAAAATCCCTAAACAGATGTATCTGTTTTCAAAATTCCTAATTCTGGCAAGAGAATGGAAAAGAATAAAACTAGTTATGATGAGTGGGACAAAAAACTTATGAAAATCTGAAATCTGGAAACACTTGAGTCATGTGATTAAGTGCTGCAGAAGGTTTGCCATAAGTGCATACCTGCCCAATTAACAACATGAGGATTTGTGTAACTAAACTAGTAATGGATGGACGAGATTACCTTAGGAATTTTGAATTCTTCTCTCTTTCGTTAAGCAATGAGAACCACCATGTGCATAGTAATTGGCACTCAAGTTGAAGTACATGGCAGAGATCTCAAGTTAAAGGAAGTATTCCAGGAAATGAATATTAAATAAAAACTACGGGTCTAGTCACCTAATTCCCTTCATACCAACAAGTTCATAATAAAATTAATGTGTGCATTTGAAAGAGAGAAGAGCAATTAGTGCAGGAAGGAAGGATATGGAATGAAAATAGAGACTATGAGAAAGGTAAGGAAGCAGAGATGCAGAGAAGTTATGGTGGGGGATTTCATAGTCAAAATAGATTAAAGAGAATAAATAGACATGAGAGAAGGGACAGCAATTTTTGGCATAAGATGAACAGGGAAAGAAGGTTAATTCAGCATGAGAGCAGCCTTTTAAAGTGGTATTGCAGTAAAGGATTGTCAAGGCAAATTTACCTTTTGGCTCCTGAAATTTTTCTGAAAAATAAGGGGAAAATCAATATAAGCATCAGGAAGGAGAAGCCTTACTAAATTCAAACTTAATGAAAAACGCAAGTGGAAAATGAATACTTTCAGGTCATAGATGAAGACAAACAACACACACACAGAGTAAATGTGGCTAAAAGCACTCTTTTGTCATTAATAAGCATGTACACAGATGAAATAGGAGGAAATTGTGGAAATCAGTTAATTATAAAAGCATTTTGGGAATATTAGATATGGTGATTACCTATGAAAAGTGCTGCAGAAAATTGTTCATATTTTCATCATGTGCTTTATTATATTCATTGTTTTCTTGAATGTAGCTCTCTATCTAATGCCAATTCTATTTGTGGCAACATAGTGAATTAAGTCAGTGCAAGAACTGAGGTAAAGAATTTGAACCACTGTTTCAATGCTTAGGTTTTTCAAAGCCTATGTGTATTTGCATTAACAATCCAATATATAATTATTTCTCTGTTTCTACAACAAGCAGCTGGAGGAATGCTTATCTATTATTTTTTAAGGAAGGAAAGACAAGGAATGAAGAAAGAAGAAAGAGAAATGTTAGAAATAGACGAGATAAAGGAAGGACAGGTCTTGAAATGCCAGAACTAAACTATAGATCTGGGTAGAGGAGTGAACATTTAGAAAAATGGGGCAATAAGAGATGGCATGCAAGTAAAGACTGAGGAAATGTCAAAGGGAAAAGAGTCCAGGGTGCAGGAATTGGGCTTGTCAAGCAATATTTACCTATCATTCTCTTAACTCCTCCTGAAAAATAAATACAGAGATCAACATGAATATCAAAGGAAATACGAATGGAGAAATTCAAATTTGTTGTAAAAATGCGAATGTAACGTTCATACGTTCAGGAGGCAGATAAAGAAACACAGACACACAGTATTATTAGCATTCACATTCATCTTAAACAATGATCTCTGCAAGGGGGAGTGTGCATGGACTGTTGGGGGCAATGAATTTTTTGAACTGATAGCATGAATGAGGCATACTTGCATCTCAACATTATACGTTTCGATCTCCTTTAGCTTTCTTAGGTTTTTATTTATCTCTTTTCTTTTCTTTATGTATGTTTTTGGGCTCCCAAAAAACATGTGTAAAATGTAGTTAAAATGATAGAATATACATATCTAATGTATACATTGTTACATGTGTATTTTGTAGTACATATTATAGAAATATAGAATACACATGCCTATGTGAAATAACTTCCATCAAAACCTTTTCTCAGTGAGACTTAATGGCTTGTTCTCTGAAAACTCACTGAGACAATATTTTACCTGAACACCAAAACTCAGAGGAAAGACCTTGACTGAGCAAGATATTGTTTACAAAAAAAGAATTTGCATACTCTGTGGTCAACACGTTCTTTTGGTGGAGACTCTTTACAAGATGTCACAAACACTTCGAGAGTAAATGAATACTGTATTCGTATACAGACGTTTTGTAAAAGTGATGGCTCTCATTCTTTGATTTTAAGAAATTGGAATAGGATTCATTTGAGCTACCTGTTGAGAAAACTTAAATTTCTTTTGATAAGCACTTACTCCATCATCTTTACCATTCACTTCAAGAGAAGCTCCAATAGTTGTCTGAAATCATTCTAAGGGAATTCCTCCCATTACTATTATCTTACATATGCGCACATATATAACGTATTTCTTACTCTATAAATAATTGATAATTAAATTTGAATATTCCTTGTGGATAGATTTGAGTAAATCAGCCAGAAACACGCAATGAAAAATGGTGAAGTCAAATACAAATAATATAAAGTTGGGTTAGTTTCTTCAATCAGTTGAAATAGCCAAGCTCAGGAAACAACCAAGATGTCCTAAAACAGTTCAATCCATTTTCTAGCTAGCTACCTACCTACTTATCTGTCTACTATCTATGTATCCAAGGAAAACACACTCAGCCATAAAGAAGAATGACACCATGTGGTTTAAAGGTAAAAGGATGCAACTGGAGGACATAATGTTAAGTGAAGTGCCATGATCAGCAAGACAAAGATTCCATGCTTTTTCTCATATGTGGAAGATAGATACAAAAGACAAATATGTCCACATAAACAAACATGGTCATACACAAGCTCATATGTAGAACAGGCTAGTAATAGTGGAACTACTCTATTGAACTCAGGGAAGGAGGGAAAGGAAGAAAGAATGATAGAGGATCAATATTATCACAAACATAACATCGGTGAAGGTAGACAATATACAGATATGTATTGAAAGCTGTTGAAAAACGTGTAATAGGAGGGAAGTGGTAAACGAGTGTAATGGAAAGGGTTGAATGGACCAAAGTAAAGTATACTCGTGTCAGGATCCAAGAGAAGCCCTATGAACAGTGAATTAAAATATGTCCTGTGTGGGGGTTAGTACCAGGAAGATGAGGGAGGACATTAGGAAAGGGTACAGAAGTCTGAAGACAGTGGAAATATTTTGTACTCTTGTTTGAAATCTGAAAAATGAGACATGCTGAAACTATCCTTGTGTGGGGGGAATAAAAGAGAATACTTAAGGGATTGATCTCAACTATGAAATATTGTAAGAACTTTAGTAAAAGTCACAATGAACAGGCAGTACAATAATAATATAATGAAAAAGAAAATATCAATGCCACTCTTATTGGACAGAAAGAAGTCAAAAGAAACCTATTACCGAGAAAGACCACTGGGGATTATCCAGAAAAATCCCTCAGAGAAGGGATCCTAGTTTCTGGGGGAATATGCAAAGTATCTGATGTGCTAATTGGACAATGTCTGAATGTATTTAAAGATCACACTGCACCTTTACAGATGGAATATCATTATTTGTCAGTTAAAAATAAATATGTGTAATTTAATAAAGACATGTATAATGTAAGACAGTTCTGTAATAATGTTGCAGTATGTGTGTGTGTGTGTGTGTGTGTGTGTGTGTGTGTGTGTGCAGGGTAACCTGTAGGAAGCAAAAAGATAAGGGAATGAGAATAAGGTGAGGGAACAGATTTGACGGACTTCTTACGCATAGATGAACTACAACAATGAAACCTCTTGCAATTGCTTGAAGTGGGCTAGGAGGAAGCCCAGTGAGATAGATGGTTGGAGAGATTTAACAAAAGCCTTCTTGTCTCACAATAAGTCTCCCCTTTACAACTAATATATTCCAGAATTTCTTTATAAAAAATTTTACAAAATATATGTGCAAATATAAGACTGTGCTTTAAACCTGTTTATTTTCCATCTCATGCCTAAAATGCCACAATGGACATCAAGTTTATACCTTACTCTTACATAGAACTTTAAAGAAATGGCTTCATTCATGAGAATTAACAAACTTTTTAAAAAGATAATATCTTAGGCGTTCTTCGGTTTCATAGGCTTGAAGTTTTTTGGTGATATGTGCACCTTCATTTCCAGGATTCCTTAAAGAAACCTCTTCTCTTGAGGTACTATCTTTGCCTGCTCACTTTTCTATATCTTCTGGATCTTTTAGAACCTTAAATGCCTGTATAAATACTCTTCAGTTTTGCAAATAGAGCCCCACCTAAATAAGATGTTTGTTGGTCATGAGCAATGAGGGTATTATTATCTGTATTAAGCCTTTCTGTAAGCACGACAAATGTCATTCTTTGCACTTCACCAGATGAAGTGAAATATACATAAAGTCACGGTAACAAACTCTCAGAGAACACTGAAGTATTCTTCTTATGAAAAATACTGCGTTAGGTTCCTCTAGATTCTATTCAAACCTTGCCATCCAAACATCACTTTATAGCCTGCTTTTGTGTATGAATCCATTTTACCTTTTTGGATAAAGGTTATCTATCCTTAATATGAATGGAAGGGAAATGGAATATGCAATGAAAGTGAGGTGGGTTTAAAATCATGTGATTTAAGCATAACTTGTGTAAAAGTTATACATTAGCTATTCTAAATGCACCATAAGATCAGAGGAATACAAGTAATAAAATGTGCTTGACAGAAAAGGACTGTGTGCACGGATTTAAAGGCCAACGACAATCACAGAACTAAAAGTAAAATAAATACTGATACAAGCAAAAGTGTAACCAGTTATGAAGGTTGGAAAATGAAACCGAATCATGCAAAAATGGATATGATTTAGAGTTGATGGATACCTTAATTGTGATAGAAAACAGCTTCAAAAAACAGGTGACAGGGAGATTAGATCTAGAAATACATGAAAAGTGCTAGCTTTTCTCACACGTATCTAACTAATAAGAAGATAAAATGACCAGTTCATTCACCTTGAGATTGAACTAGCACAATGGGAGAGGAAAAACATTGGGCTCCCTTTCCTCTTTTTCTCTTTTCTTCAACCTGACCCACAACTCGAAGAATTGTAAAGAAGTGTTTCTAAAGGCCCTCTTGCCAACCATATGCAATTTTGTTCTTTTGTATTTCTCTTCCCTTTCTGTAGAAGGTGCCAACGTAGGAAATGAATCTCTGAAAAGAGATTGAATAAGGTTTTCTTGGAATAACTTGTCAACACATAGCCCTGTGTTCAGCTTGCCCTTCTCAAAATTGAATGTTACCACATACGAGAGTTGTGAACTATCGCGTGTGCATCTTTCACAAAAAAAGTCCGATGTTAAGAATGTGTTATGAACAATACATCCTTCAGAAAGATTATCCCTAAGCAGATGTCTCTGTTTTCAGAATAATTCTCTCAATAGAAACCAAAAGAGTGAAACTAGTCTGAATGGAAGGAAAAAATTCATGAAAACCTGAAATATAGACACACTTGAGTGATGTGCTTAAGGCTTGCAGAAAGTTTGCCTTGAGCTCATTCCTCACCAATGAATAACATGAGAATTTGTGTCCTTAAAAAGGTAATGGATGGATGAGCTTACCTCAGCAAGTTTGATGATTCTTTCGTTAACCTTGAGGAGCAGCATGTGCATAGTGATTGGCATTCAAAGTTGAAGTGCATTGCAGAGATCTCAAGTTAAAGGAAGTTTTCCAGGAAATAAATATTAAATAAAACTATGTGTCTATTCACCTAATTCCCTTCATATGATCAAGTTCATAATGAAACTAATGGGAACATTTGAAAGAGAGAAGAAGCAATGAGTACAAGAAAGGAGACGATGGAATGAAAATAGAGAGGATGGAAAGTTAGGGAAGCAGAGATGCAGAGAAGTTAAGGTGGGGGATTTCCTAGTCAAACAGAAGAAAGAGTAAAGAGTAGACATCAGAGAAGGGACAGCAAAGTTTGGCATAAGATGAAGAGGGAAGGAATGCTCATTCACCATAAGATGAGTCTTTTTAAAGTGGTATTGTACTAAAGAATCGTCACGGCAAATTTACCTTTTGGTTCCTTAAGTTCTTCTGAAAAATAAGGGGAAAACCAATATAAGCATCTTGAAAAGAAGTCACACAAATTTCAAACTTAACAAAAAATATAAATTGAAAATGAAAACGTTCAGGTGACAGATGCAGATACAGAAACACACACAGAATAAATGAGGCTAAAAGCACATTTTGTTATAAATAAGAGTATGCACAGATGAAACAGGAGGGAAGATGGAAATCAGTTTATTTATCAAGGCATTTTGTGACATCTTATAAAGAGTCTCTACCAAATTAAAGTGTTGAACACAGATCACATAAATTGGGTTTTGATACACAGCATCATGCTTAGCCAAGCTCTTTTCCTGAGTTTCCATGTTCAGGTAAAATGTTGTCCATGGTTTTTCAGAGAACAAGACAGTGCTTGCTTTTATCACACATATCTAAATAACAAGAAGAAAAAAGGACCAGCTCAATCACCTTGAAGTCGAACTCTCAGAATGGCAGAGGAAAAAAAATGGGTTCGCTTTCCTCTTTTTCTCTCTTGCTCAGTCTGACCCAGAACTCAAAGAATTGTAAAAAAGTTTCTCGAGAGGCCCTCTTGCCAACCATATGCAGTGATGTTCTTCTGTATTTCGCTTCCCTTTCTGTAGAAGTTACCAACATAAGAAATATGAAAGGAGGTAGAATACGGTTTCCTTGGTATAACTTGTCAACAGATAGTTTTGTGTTTGACTTGCCCTTCTCAAAATTAAATGTTATCAGATACAAGAGTTGTGAATTATCACATGTGCATCTTTCATTAAAAAAGTCTGATGTTAAGAATGTGTTAAGAACAATACTTCCTTCAGAAAGAAAAATCCCCAAACAGATGTCTCTGTTTTCAATATTAGTAATTCTGTCAATAGAAACAAAACTATTAAAGCTAGTTATTATGGATGGAAGGAAAAAATTCATAAAATTCTGAAATCTAGAAACCCTTGAGTGATACTATCAAGGGTTGCAGAAGGTTGCCTAAGCTCATACCTGCCTAATGAATAACATGATGATTCATGTTATTAAAAAGTTAATGATTGAATGAGCTTACCTAAGCAAGTTTGAATTCTTCTCTTTTTTGCTAAGCATGAGGAGCACCAAGTGCAAAGAGATTGGCATTCAAAGTTGAAGTACATGGCAGAGATCTCAGTTAAAGGAAGTTTTCCAGGAAATGAATATTAAATAAAAACTATGTGTCTGTTCACCTGATTCCCTTCATATCATCAAGTTTGTAATGAAACTAATGTGTGCATTTGAAAGAGAGAAGAAGCAATGAGTATAGGAAAGAAGGATAAGGAAAATAGAGAGGATGTAAAGGTAAGGAAGCAGAGATGCAGAGAAGTTAAGATGGAGGATTCCCTTGTCAAAACAGAATAAAGATAGTAAAGAGTAGATATTAGAGAAGGGACAGCAATGTTTGTCATAGATGAAGAGGGAAGGAATGTTAACTCACCACGAGAGCAGTCTTTGTAAAGAGGTATTTTATTAAAGGATTGTCAAGGCAAATTTACCTTTTTGCTCCTCAAGTTCTTCTGAAAAAAAGTGGAAAATCAATATAAGCATCATGAAATGGAAGCCATACAAATTTCAAACTTAATGAAAAATGTAAGTTGAAAATGAATACTTTCAGGTCACAGAAGCAGACAGAGAAACACACACGCACACAGTCAATGTGGCTGAAATAATTTCCATGAAAACCTTTTCTCAGTGAGGCTTAAAGGCTTGTTCTCTGAAAACTCAGAGACAATATTTTACCTGAACACCAAAACTCAGAGGAAAGACTTTGACTGAGCAAGATACTGTTTACAAAAAAACAATTTGCATAATCTGTGGTCAACACGTTCGTTTGGTGGAGACTCTTTACAAGATGTCACAAACACTTAGAGAGTAAATGAATACTGCATTTGTATACAAATGTTTTGTAAAAGTGAGGGCTCTCATTCTTTGATTTTAAGAAATTGGAATAGGATTCATTAGAGCTACCTGTTGAGAAAACTTAAATTTCTTTTGATAAGCACTTACTCCATCATCTTTACCATTCACTTCAAGAGAAGCTCCAATAGTTGTCCGAAATCACTCTAAGGGAATCCTCCCATTACTATTATCTTACATATGTGCACATATATAACGTATTTCTTACTCTATAAATCCTTGATAACTAAATTTGAATATTCCTTGTGGATAGATTTGAGTAAATCAGCCAGAAACCTACAATGAAAAATTGTGAACATAAATTTACATAATATAAAGTTGGGTTAGTTTCTTCAATCAGTTGAAATAGCCAAGCTCAGGAAACAACCAAGATGTCCTTAAACGGTTCAATCCATTTTCTAGCTAGCTAGCTACCTACTTATCTGTCTACTATCTATGTATCCAAGGAAACCACACTCAGCCATAAAGAAGAATGACACCATGTGGTTTGAAGGTAAATGGATGCAACTGGAGGACATAATGTTAAGTGAAGTGCCATGATCAGCAAGACAAAGATCCCATGCTTTTTCTCATATGTGGAAGATAGATACAAAAGACAAATATGTCCACATAAACAAACATGGTCATACACAAGCTCATATGTAGAACAGGCTAGTAATAGTGGAACTAGTCTATTGAACTCAGGGAAGGAGGGAAAGGAAGAAAGAATGATAGAGGATCAATATTATCATAAACATAACATCGGTGAAGGTAGAGAATACACAGATATGTATTGAAAGCTGTTGAAAAACGTGTGGTAGGAGGGAAGTGGTAAACGAGTGTAATGGAAAGGGTTGAATGGACCAAAGTAAAGTATACTCGTGTCAGGATCCAAGAGAAGCCCTATGAATAGTGACTTAAAATATGTCCTGTGTGGGGGTTAGTACCAGGAAGATGAGGGAGGACATTAGGAAAGGGTACAGAAGTCTGAAGACAGTGGAAATATTTTGTACTCTTGTTTGAAATCTGAAAAATGAGACATGCTGAAACTATCCTTGTGTGGGGGGAATAAAAGAGAATACTTAAGGGGTTGATCTCAACTATGAAATATTGTAAGAACTTTAGTAAAAGTCACAATGAACAGGCAGTACAATAATAATATAATGAAAAAGAAAATATCAATGCCACTCTTATTGGACAGAAAGAAGTCAAAAGAAACCTATTACCGAGAAAGACCACTGGGGATTTTCCAGAAAAATCCCTTAGAGAAGAGATCCTAGTTTCTGGGGGAATATGCAAAGTATCTGATGTGCTAATTGGACAATGTCTGAATGTATTTAAAGATCACACTGCACCTTTACAGATGGAATATCATTATTTGTCAGTTAAAAATAAATATGTGTAATTTAATAAAGGCATGTATAATGTAAGACAGTTCTGTAATAATGTTGCAGTATGTGTGTGTGTGTGTGTGTGTGTGTGTGTGTGTGTGTGTGTGTGTGTGCAGGGTAACCTGTAGGAAGCAAAAAGATAAGGGAATGAGAATAAGGTGAGGGAACAGATTTGACAGACTTCTTATGCATAGATGAACTACAACAATGAAACCTCTTGCACTTGCTTGAAGTGGGCTAGGAGGAAGCCCTGTGAGATAGATGGTTGGAGAGATTTAACAAAAGCCTTCTTGTCTCACAATAAGTCTCCCCTTTACAACTAATATATTCCAGAATTTCTTTATAAAAAATTTTACAAAATATATGTGCAAATATAAGACTGTGCTTTAAACCTGTTTATTTTCCATCTCATGCCTAAAATGCCACAATGGACATCAAGTTTATACCTTACTCTTACATAGAACTTTAAAGAAATGGCTTCATTCATGAGAATTAACAATCTTTTTAAAAAGATAATATCTTAGGCGTTCTTCGGTTTCATAGGCTTGAAGTTTTTTGGTGATATGTGCACCTTCATTTCCAGGATTCCTTAAAGAAACCTCTTCTCTTGAGGTACTATCTTTGCCTGCTCATTTTTCTATATCTTCTGGATCTTTTAGAACCTTAAATGCCTGTATAAATACTCATCAGTTTTGCAAATAGAGCCCCACCTAAATAAGATGTTTGTTGGTCATGAGCAATGAGGGTATTATTATCTGTATTAAGCCTTTCTGTAAGCACGACAAATGTCATTCTTTGCACTTCACCAGATGAAGTGAAATATACATAAAGTCACGGTAACAAACTCTCAGAGAACACTGAAGTATTCTTCTTATGAAAAATACTGCGTTAGGTTCCTCTAGATTCTATTCAAACCTTGCCATCCAAACATCACTTTATAGCCTGCTTTTGTGTATGAATCCATTTTACCTTTTTGGATAAAGGTTATCTATCCTTAATATGAATGGAAGGGAAATGGAATATGCAATGAAAGTGAGGTGGGTTTAAAATCATGTGATTTAAGCATAACTTGTGTAAAAGTTATACATTAGCTATTCTAAATGCACCATAAGATCAGAGGAATACAAGTAATAAAATGTGCTTGACAGAAAAGGACTGTGTGCACGGATTTAAAGGCCAACGACAATCACAGAACTAAAAGTGAAATAAATACTGATACAAGCAAAAGTGTAACCAGTTATGAAGGTTGGAAAATGAAACCGAATCATGCAAAAATGGATATGATTTAGAGTTGATGGATACCTTAATTGTGATAGAAAACAGCTTCAAAAAACAGGTGACAGGGAGATTAGATCTAGAAATACATGAAAAGTGCTAGCTTTTCTCACACGTATCTAACTAATAAGAAGATAAAATGACCAGTTCATTCACCTTGAGATTGAACTAGCACAATGGGAGAGGAAAAACATTGGGCTCCCTTTCCTCTTTTTCTCTTTTCTTCAACCTGACCCACAACTCGAAGAATTGTAAAGAAGTGTTTCTAAAGGCCCTCTTGCCAACCATATGCAATTTTGTTCTTTTGTATTTCTCTTCCCTTTCTGTAGAAGGTGCCAACGTAGGAAATGAATCTCTGAAAAGAGATTGAATAAGGTTTTCTTGGAATAACTTGTCAACACATAGCCCTGTGTTCAGCTTGCCCTTCTCAAAATTGAATGTTACCACATACGAGAGTTGTGAACTATCGCGTGTGCATCTTTCACAAAAAAAGTCCGATGTTAAGAATGTGTTATGAACAATACATCCTTCAGAAAGATTATCCCTAAGCAGATGTCTCTGTTTTCAGAATAATTCTCTCAATAGAAACCAAAAGAGTGAAACTAGTCTGAATGGAAGGAAAAAATTCATGAAAACCTGAAATATAGACACACTTGAGTGATGTGCTTAAGGCTTGCAGAAAGTTTGCCTTGAGCTCATTCCTCACCAATGAATAACATGAGAATTTGTGTCCTTAAAAAGGTAATGGATGGATGAGCTTACCTCAGCAAGTTTGATGATTCTTTCGTTAACCTTGAGGAACAGCATGTGCATAGTGATTGGCATTCAAAGTTGAAGTGCATTGCAGAGATCTCAAGTTAAAGGAAGTTTTCCAGGAAATAAATATTAAATAAAACTATGTGTCTATTCACCTAATTCCCTTCATATGATCAAGTTCATAATGAAACTAATGGGAACATTTGAAAGAGAGAAGAAGCAATGAGTACAAGAAAGGAGACGATGGAATGAAAATAGAGAGGATGGAAAGTTAGGGAAGCAGAGATGCAGAGAAGTTAAGGTGGGGGATTTCCTAGTCAAACAGAAGAAAGAGTAAAGAGTAGACATCAGAGAAGGGACAGCAAAGTTTGGCATAAGATGAAGAGGGAAGGAATGCTCATTCACCATAAGATGAGTCTTTTTAAAGTGGTATTGTACTAAAGAATCGTCATGGCAAATTTACCTTTTGGTTCCTTAAGTTCTTCTGAAAAATAAGGGGAAAACCAATATAAGCATCTTGAAAAGAAGTCACACAAATTTCAAACTTAACAAAAAATATAAATTGAAAATGAAAACGTTCAGGTGACAGATGCAGATACAGAAACACACACAGAATAAATGAGGCTAAAAGCACATTTTGTTATAAATAAGAGTATACACAGATGACACAGGAGGGAAGATGGAAATCAGTTTATTTATCAAGGCATTTTGTGACATCTTATAAAGAGTCTCTACCAAACTAAAGTGTTGAACACAGATCACATAAATTGGGTTTTGATACACAGCATCATGCTTAGCCAAGCTCTTTTCCTGAGTTTCCATGTTCAGGTAAAATGTTGTCCATGGTTTTTCAGAGAACAAGACAGTGCTTGTTTTTATCACACATATCTAAATAATAAGAAGAAAAAAGGACCAGCTCAATCACCTTGAAGTCGAACTCTCAGAATGGGAGAGGAAAAAAAATGGGTTCGCTTTCCTCTTTTTCTCTCTTGCTCAGTCTGACCCAGAACTCAAAGAATTGTAAAAAAGTTTCTCGAGAGGCCCTCTTGCCAACCATATGCAGTGATGTTCTTCTGTATTTCGCTTCCCTTTCTGTAGAAGTTACCAACATAAGAAATATGAAAGGAGGTAGAATACGGTTTCCTTGGTATAACTTGTCAACAGATAGTTTTGTGTTTGACTTGCCCTTCTCAAAATTAAATGTTATCAGATACAAGAGTTGTGAATTATCACATGTGCATCTTTCATTAAAAAAGTCTGATGTTAAGAATGTGTTAAGAACAATACTTCCTTCAGAAAGAAAAATCCCCAAACAGATGTCTCTGTTTTCAATATTAGTAATTCTGTCAATAGAAACAAAAGTATTAAAGCTAGTTATTATGGAAGGAAGGAAAAAATTCATAAAATTCTGAAATCTAGAAACCCTTGAGTGATACTATCAAGGGTTGCAGAAGGTTGCCTAAGCTCATACCTGCCTAATGAATAACATGATGATTCATGTTATTAAAAAGTTAATGATTGAATGAGCTTACCTAAGCAAGTTTGAATTCTTCTCTTTTTTGCTAAGCATGAGGAGCACCAAGTGCAAAGAGATTGGCATTCAAAGTTGAAGTACATGGCAGAGATCTCAGTTAAAGGAAGTTTTCCAGGAAATGAATATTAAATAAAAACTATGTGTCTGTTCACCTGATTCCCTTCATATCATCAAGTTTGTAATGAAACTAATGTGTGCATTTGAAAGAGAGAAGAAGCAATGAGTATAGGAAAGAAGGATAAGGAAAATAGAGAGGATGTAAAGGTAAGGAAGCAGAGATGCAGAGAAGTTAAGATGGAGGATTCCCTTGTCAAAACAGAATAAAGATAGTAAAGAGTAGATATTAGAGAAGGGACAGCAATGTTTGTCATAGATGAAGAGGGAAGGAATGTTAACTCACCACGAGAGCAGTCTTTGTAAAGAGGTATTTTATTAAAGGATTGTCAAGGCAAATTTACCTTTTTGCTCCTCAAGTTCTTCTGAAAAAAAGTGGAAAATCAATATAAGCATCATGAAATGGAAGCCATACAAATTTCAAACTTAATGAAAAATGTAAGTTGAAAATGAATACTTTCAGGTCACAGAAGCAGACAGAGAAACACACACGCACACAGTCAATGTGGCTGAAATAATTTCCATGAAAACCTTTTCTCAGTGAGGCTTAAAGGCTTGTTCTCTGAAAACTCAGAGACAATATTTTACCTGAACACCAAAACTCAGAGGAAAGACTTTGACTGAGCAAGATACTGTTTACAAAAAAACAATTTGCATAATCTGTGGTCAACACGTTCGTTTGGTGGAGACTCTTTACAAGATGTCACAAACACTTAGAGAGTAAATGAATACTGCATTTGTATACAAATGTTTTGTAAAAGTGAGGGCTCTCATTCTTTGATTTTAAGAAATTGGAATAGGATTCATTAGAGCTACCTGTTGAGAAAACTTAAATTTCTTTTGATAAGCACTTACTCCATCATCTTTACCATTCACTTCAAGAGAAGCTCCAATAGTTGTCTGAAATCACTCTAAGGGAATCCTCCCATTACTATTATCTTACATATGTGCACATATATAACGTATTTCTTACTCTATAAATCCTTGATAACTAAATTTGAATATTCCTTGTGGATAGATTTGAGTAAATCAGCCAGAAACCTACAATGAAAAATTGTGAACATAAATTTACATAATATAAAGTTGGGTTAGTTTCTTCAATCAGTTGAAATAGCCAAGCTCAGGAAACAACCAAGATGTCCTTAAACGGTTCAATCCATTTTCTAGCTAGCTAGCTACCTACTTATCTGTCTACTATCTATGTATCCAAGGAAAACACACTCAGCCATAAAGAAGAATGACACCATGTGGTTTGAAGGTAAATGGATGCAACTGGAGGACATAATGTTAAGTGAAGTGCCATGATCAGCAAGACAAAGATCCCATGCTTTTTCTCATATGTGGAAGATAGATACAAAAGACAAATATGTCCACATAAACAAACATGGTCATACACAAGCTCATATGTAGAACAGGCTAGTAATAGTGGAACTAGTCTATTGAACTCAGGGAAGGAGGGAAAGGAAGAAAGAATGATAGAGGATCAATATTATCATAAACATAACATCGGTGAAGGTAGAGAATACACAGATATGTATTGAAAGCTGTTGAAAAACGTGTGGTAGGAGGGAAGTGGTAAACGAGTGTAATGGAAAGGGTTGAATGGACCAAAGTAAAGTATACTCGTGTCAGGATCCAAGAGAAGCCCTATGAATAGTGACTTAAAATATGTCCTGTGTGGGGGTTAGTACCAGGAAGATGAGGGAGGACATTAGGAAAGGGTACAGAAGTCTGAAGACAGTGGAAATATTTTGTACTCTTGTTTGAAATCTGAAAAATGAGACATGCTGAAACTATCCTTGTGTGGGGGGAATAAAAGAGAATACTTAAGGGGTTGATCTCAACTATGAAATATTGTAAGAACTTTAGTAAAAGTCACAATGAACAGGCAGTACAATAATAATATAATGAAAAAGAAAATATCAATGCCACTCTTATTGGACAGAAAGAAGTCAAAAGAAACCTATTACCGAGAAAGACCACTGGGGATTTTCCAGAAAAATCCCTTAGAGAAGAGATCCTAGTTTCTGGGGGAATATGCAAAGTATCTGATGTGCTAATTGGACAATGTCTGAATGTATTTAAAGATCACACTGCACCTTTACAGATGGAATATCATTATTTGTCAGTTAAAAATAAATATGTGTAATTTAATAAAGGCATGTATAATGTAAGACAGTTCTGTAATAATGTTGCAGTATGTGTGTGTGTGTGTGTGTGTGTGTGTGTGTGTGTGTGTGTGTGTGTGCAGGGTAACCTGTAGGAAGCAAAAAGATAAGGGAATGAGAATAAGGTGAGGGAACAGATTTGACGGACTTCTTATGCATAGATGAACTACAACAATGAAACCTCTTGCACTTGCTTGAAGTGGGCTAGGAGGAAGCCCTGTGAGATAGATGGTTGGAGAGATTTAACAAAAGCCTTCTTGTCTCACAATAAGTCTCCCCTTTACAACTAATATATTCCAGAATTTCTTTATAAAAAATTTTACAAAATATATGTGCAAATATAAGACTGTGCTTTAAACCTGTTTATTTTCCATCTCATGCCTAAAATGCCACAATGGACATCAAGTTTATACCTTACTCTTACATAGAACTTTAAAGAAATGGCTTCATTCATGAGAATTAACAATCTTTTTAAAAAGATAATATCTTAGGCGTTCTTCGGTTTCATAGGCTTGAAGTTTTTTGGTGATATGTGCACCTTCATTTCCAGGATTCCTTAAAGAAACCTCTTCTCTTGAGGTACTATCTTTGCCTGCTCATTTTTCTATATCTTCTGGATCTTTTAGAACCTTAAATGCCTGTATAAATACTCATCAGTTTTGCAAATAGAGCCCCACCTAAATAAGATGTTTGTTGGTCATGAGCAATGAGGGTATTATTATCTGTATTAAGCCTTTCTGTAAGCACGACAAATGTCATTCTTTGCACTTCACCAGATGAAGTGAAATATACATAAAGTCACGGTAACAAACTCTCAGAGAACACTGAAGTATTCTTCTTATGAAAAATACTGCGTTAGGTTCCTCTAGATTCTATTCAAACCTTGCCATCCAAACATCACTTTATAGCCTGCTTTTGTGTATGAATCCATTTTACCTTTTTGGATAAAGGTTATCTATCCTTAATATGAATGGAAGGGAAATGGAATATGCAATGAAAGTGAGGTGGGTTTAAAATCATGTGATTTAAGCATAACTTGTGTAAAAGTTATACATTAGCTATTCTAAATGCACCATAAGATCAGAGGAATACAAGTAATAAAATGTGCTTGACAGAAAAGGACTGTGTGCACGGATTTAAAGGCCAACGACAATCACAGAACTAAAAGTGAAATAAATACTGATACAAGCAAAAGTGTAACCAGTTATGAAGGTTGGAAAATGAAACCGAATCATGCAAAAATGGATATGATTTAGAGTTGATGGATACCTTAATTGTGATAGAAAACAGCTTCAAAAAACAGGTGACAGGGAGATTAGATCTAGAAATACATGAAAAGTGCTAGCTTTTCTCACACGTATCTAACTAATAAGAAGATAAAATGACCAGTTCATTCACCTTGAGATTGAACTAGCACAATGGGAGAGGAAAAACATTGGGCTCCCTTTCCTCTTTTTCTCTTTTCTTCAACCTGACCCACAACTCGAAGAATTGTAAAGAAGTGTTTCTAAAGGCCCTCTTGCCAACCATATGCAATTTTGTTCTTTTGTATTTCTCTTCCCTTTCTGTAGAAGGTGCCAACGTAGGAAATGAATCTCTGAAAAGAGATTGAATAAGGTTTTCTTGGAATAACTTGTCAACACATAGCCCTGTGTTCAGCTTGCCCTTCTCAAAATTGAATGTTACCACATACGAGAGTTGTGAACTATCGCGTGTGCATCTTTCACAAAAAAAGTCCGATGTTAAGAATGTGTTATGAACAATACATCCTTCAGAAAGATTATCCCTAAGCAGATGTCTCTGTTTTCAGAATAATTCTCTCAATAGAAACCAAAAGAGTGAAACTAGTCTGAATGGAAGGAAAAAATTCATGAAAACCTGAAATATAGACACACTTGAGTGATGTGCTTAAGGCTTGCAGAAAGTTTGCCTTGAGCTCATTCCTCACCAATGAATAACATGAGAATTTGTGTCCTTAAAAAGGTAATGGATGGATGAGCTTACCTCAGCAAGTTTGATGATTCTTTCGTTAACCTTGAGGAACAGCATGTGCATAGTGATTGGCATTCAAAGTTGAAGTGCATTGCAGAGATCTCAAGTTAAAGGAAGTTTTCCAGGAAATAAATATTAAATAAAACTATGTGTCTATTCACCTAATTCCCTTCATATGATCAAGTTCATAATGAAACTAATGGGAACATTTGAAAGAGAGAAGAAGCAATGAGTACAAGAAAGGAGACGATGGAATGAAAATAGAGAGGATGGAAAGTTAGGGAAGCAGAGATGCAGAGAAGTTAAGGTGGGGGATTTCCTAGTCAAACAGAAGAAAGAGTAAAGAGTAGACATCAGAGAAGGGACAGCAAAGTTTGGCATAAGATGAAGAGGGAAGGAATGCTCATTCACCATAAGATGAGTCTTTTTAAAGTGGTATTGTACTAAAGAATCGTCATGGCAAATTTACCTTTTGGTTCCTTAAGTTCTTCTGAAAAATAAGGGGAAAACCAATATAAGCATCTTGAAAAGAAGTCACACAAATTTCAAACTTAACAAAAAATATAAATTGAAAATGAAAACGTTCAGGTGACAGATGCAGATACAGAAACACACACAGAATAAATGAGGCTAAAAGCACATTTTGTTATAAATAAGAGTATACACAGATGACACAGGAGGGAAGATGGAAATCAGTTTATTTATCAAGGCATTTTGTGACATCTTATAAAGAGTCTCTACCAAACTAAAGTGTTGAACACAGATCACATAAATTGGGTTTTGATACACAGCATCATGCTTAGCCAAGCTCTTTTCCTGAGTTTCCATGTTCAGGTAAAATGTTGTCCATGGTTTTTCAGAGAACAAGACAGTGCTTGCTTTTATCACACATATCTAAATAATAAGAAGAAAAAAGGACCAGCTCAATCACCTTGAAGTCGAACTCTCAGAATGGGAGAGGAAAAAAAATGGGTTCGCTTTCCTCTTTTTCTCTCTTGCTCAGTCTGACCCAGAACTCAAAGAATTGTAAAAAAGTTTCTCGAGAGGCCCTCTTGCCAACCATATGCAGTGATGTTCTTCTGTATTTCGCTTCCCTTTCTGTAGAAGTTACCAACATAAGAAATATGAAAGGAGGTAGAATACGGTTTCCTTGGTATAACTTGTCAATAGATAGTTTTGTGTTTGACTTGCCCTTCTCAAAATTAAATGTTATCAGATACAAGAGTTGTGAATTATCACATGTGCATCTTTCATTAAAAAAGTCTGATGTTAAGAATGTGTTAAGAACAATACTTCCTTCAGAAAGAAAAATCCCCAAACAGATGTCTCTGTTTTCAATATTAGTAATTCTGTCAATAGAAACAAAAGTATTAAAGCTAGTTATTATGGAAGGAAGGAAAAAATTCATAAAATTCTGAAATCTAGAAACCCTTGAGTGATACTATCAAGGGTTGCAGAAGGTTGCCTAAGCTCATACCTGCCTAATGAATAACATGATGATTCATGTTATTAAAAAGTTAATGATTGAATGAGCTTACCTAAGCAAGTTTGAATTCTTCTCTTTTTTGCTAAGCATGAGGAGCACCAAGTGCAAAGAGATTGGCATTCAAAGTTGAAGTACATGGCAGAGATCTCAGTTAAAGGAAGTTTTCCAGGAAATGAATATTAAATAAAAACTATGTGTCTGTTCACCTGATTCCCTTCATATCATCAAGTTTGTAATGAAACTAATGTGTGCATTTGAAAGAGAGAAGAAGCAATGAGTATAGGAAAGAAGGATAAGGAAAATAGAGAGGATGTAAAGGTAAGGAAGCAGAGATGCAGAGAAGTTAAGATGGAGGATTCCCTTGTCAAAACAGAATAAAGATAGTAAAGAGTAGATATTAGAGAAGGGACAGCAATGTTTGTCATAGATGAAGAGGGAAGGAATGTTAACTCACCACGAGAGCAGTCTTTGTAAAGAGGTATTTTATTAAAGGATTGTCAAGGCAAATTTACCTTTTTGCTCCTCAAGTTCTTCTGAAAAAAAGTGGAAAATCAATATAAGCATCATGAAATGGAAGCCATACAAATTTCAAACTTAATGAAAAATGTAAGTTGAAAATGAATACTTTCAGGTCACAGAAGCAGACAGAGAAACACACACGCACACAGTCAATGTGGCTGAAATAATTTCCATGAAAACCTTTTCTCAGTGAGGCTTAAAGGCTTGTTCTCTGAAAACTCAGAGACAATATTTTACCTGAACACCAAAACTCAGAGGAAAGACTTTGACTGAGCAAGATACTGTTTACAAAAAAACAATTTGCATAATCTGTGGTCAACACGTTCGTTTGGTGGAGACTCTTTACAAGATGTCACAAACACTTAGAGAGTAAATGAATACTGCATTTGTATACAAATGTTTTGTAAAAGTGAGGGCTCTCATTCTTTGATTTTAAGAAATTGGAATAGGATTCATTAGAGCTACCTGTTGAGAAAACTTAAATTTCTTTTGATAAGCACTTACTCCATCATCTTTACCATTCACTTCAAGAGAAGCTCCAATAGTTGTCTGAAATCACTCTAAGGGAATCCTCCCATTACTATTATCTTACATATGTGCACATATATAACGTATTTCTTACTCTATAAATCCTTGATAACTAAATTTGAATATTCCTTGTGGATAGATTTGAGTAAATCAGCCAGAAACCTACAATGAAAAATTGTGAACATAAATTTACATAATATAAAGTTGGGTTAGTTTCTTCAATCAGTTGAAATAGCCAAGCTCAGGAAACAACCAAGATGTCCTTAAACGGTTCAATCCATTTTCTAGCTAGCTAGCTACCTACTTATCTGTCTACTATCTATGTATCCAAGGAAAACACACTCAGCCATAAAGAAGAATGACACCATGTGGTTTGAAGGCAAATGGATGCAACTGGAGGACATAATGTTAAGTGAAGTGCCATGATCAGCAAGACAAAGATCCCATGCTTTTTCTCATATGTGGAAGATAGATACAAAAGACAAATATGTCCACATAAACAAACATGGTCATACACAAGCTCATATGTAGAACAGGCTAGTAATAGTGGAACTAGTCTATTGAACTCAGGGAAGGAGGGAAAGGAAGAAAGAATGATAGAGGATCAATATTATCATAAACATAACATCGGTGAAGGTAGAGAATACACAGATATGTATTGAAAGCTGTTGAAAAACGTGTGGTAGGAGGGAAGTGGTAAACGAGTGTAATGGAAAGGGTTGAATGGACCAAAGTAAAGTATACTCGTGTCAGGATCCAAGAGAAGCCCTATGAATAGTGACTTAAAATATGTCCTGTGTGGGGGTTAGTACCAGGAAGATGAGGGAGGACATTAGGAAAGGGTACAGAAGTCTGAAGACAGTGGAAATATTTTGTACTCTTGTTTGAAATCTGAAAAATGAGACATGCTGAAACTATCCTTGTGTGGGGGGAATAAAAGAGAATACTTAAGGGGTTGATCTCAACTATGAAATATTGTAAGAACTTTAGTAAAAGTCACAATGAACAGGCAGTACAATAATAATATAATGAAAAAGAAAATATCAATGCCACTCTTATTGGACAGAAAGAAGTCAAAAGAAACCTATTACCGAGAAAGACCACTGGGGATTTTCCAGAAAAATCCCTTAGAGAAGAGATCCTAGTTTCTGGGGGAATATGCAAAGTATCTGATGTGCTAATTGGACAATGTCTGAATGTATTTAAAGATCACACTGCACCTTTACAGATGGAATATCATTATTTGTCAGTTAAAAATAAATATGTGTAATTTAATAAAGGCATGTATAATGTAAGACAGTTCTGTAATAATGTTGCAGTATGTGTGTGTGTGTGTGTGTGTGTGTGTGTGTGTGTGTGTGTGTGTGTGCAGGGTAACCTGTAGGAAGCAAAAAGATAAGGGAATGAGAATAAGGTGAGGGAACAGATTTGACGGACTTCTTATGCATAGATGAACTACAACAATGAAACCTCTTGCACTTGCTTGAAGTGGGCTAGGAGGAAGCCCTGTGAGATAGATGGTTGGAGAGATTTAACAAAAGCCTTCTTGTCTCACAATAAGTCTCCCCTTTACAACTAATATATTCCAGAATTTCTTTATAAAAAATTTTACAAAATATATGTGCAAATATAAGACTGTGCTTTAAACCTGTTTATTTTCCATCTCATGCCTAAAATGCCACAATGGACATCAAGTTTATACCTTACTCTTACATAGAACTTTAAAGAAATGGCTTCATTCATGAGAATTAACAATCTTTTTAAAAAGATAATATCTTAGGCGTTCTTCGGTTTCATAGGCTTGAAGTTTTTTGGTGATATGTGCACCTTCATTTCCAGGATTCCTTAAAGAAACCTCTTCTCTTGAGGTACTATCTTTGCCTGCTCATTTTTCTATATCTTCTGGATCTTTTAGAACCTTAAATGCCTGTATAAATACTCATCAGTTTTGCAAATAGAGCCCCACCTAAATAAGATGTTTGTTGGTCATGAGCAATGAGGGTATTATTATCTGTATTAAGCCTTTCTGTAAGCACGACAAATGTCATTCTTTGCACTTCACCAGATGAAGTGAAATATACATAAAGTCACGGTAACAAACTCTCAGAGAACACTGAAGTATTCTTCTTATGAAAAATACTGCGTTAGGTTCCTCTAGATTCTATTCAAACCTTGCCATCCAAACATCACTTTATAGCCTGCTTTTGTGTATGAATCCATTTTACCTTTTTGGATAAAGGTTATCTATCCTTAATATGAATGGAAGGGAAATGGAATATGCAATGAAAGTGAGGTGGGTTTAAAATCATGTGATTTAAGCATAACTTGTGTAAAAGTTATACATTAGCTATTCTAAATGCACCATAAGATCAGAGGAATACAAGTAATAAAATGTGCTTGACAGAAAAGGACTGTGTGCACGGATTTAAAGGCCAACGACAATCACAGAACTAAAAGTGAAATAAATACTGATACAAGCAAAAGTGTAACCAGTTATGAAGGTTGGAAAATGAAACCGAATCATGCAAAAATGGATATGATTTAGAGTTGATGGATACCTTAATTGTGATAGAAAACAGCTTCAAAAAACAGGTGACAGGGAGATTAGATCTAGAAATACATGAAAAGTGCTAGCTTTTCTCACACGTATCTAACTAATAAGAAGATAAAATGACCAGTTCATTCACCTTGAGATTGAACTAGCACAATGGGAGAGGAAAAACATTGGGCTCCCTTTCCTCTTTTTCTCTTTTCTTCAACCTGACCCACAACTCGAAGAATTGTAAAGAAGTGTTTCTAAAGGCCCTCTTGCCAACCATATGCAATTTTGTTCTTTTGTATTTCTCTTCCCTTTCTGTAGAAGGTGCCAACGTAGGAAATGAATCTCTGAAAAGAGATTGAATAAGGTTTTCTTGGAATAACTTGTCAACACATAGCCCTGTGTTCAGCTTGCCCTTCTCAAAATTGAATGTTACCACATACGAGAGTTGTGAACTATCGCGTGTGCATCTTTCACAAAAAAAGTCCGATGTTAAGAATGTGTTATGAACAATACATCCTTCAGAAAGATTATCCCTAAGCAGATGTCTCTGTTTTCAGAATAATTCTCTCAATAGAAACCAAAAGAGTGAAACTAGTCTGAATGGAAGGAAAAAATTCATGAAAACCTGAAATATAGACACACTTGAGTGATGTGCTTAAGGCTTGCAGAAAGTTTGCCTTGAGCTCATTCCTCACCAATGAATAACATGAGAATTTGTGTCCTTAAAAAGGTAATGGATGGATGAGCTTACCTCAGCAAGTTTGATGATTCTTTCGTTAACCTTGAGGAACAGCATGTGCATAGTGATTGGCATTCAAAGTTGAAGTGCATTGCAGAGATCTCAAGTTAAAGGAAGTTTTCCAGGAAATAAATATTAAATAAAACTATGTGTCTATTCACCTAATTCCCTTCATATGATCAAGTTCATAATGAAACTAATGGGAACATTTGAAAGAGAGAAGAAGCAATGAGTACAAGAAAGGAGACGATGGAATGAAAATAGAGAGGATGGAAAGTTAGGGAAGCAGAGATGCAGAGAAGTTAAGGTGGGGGATTTCCTAGTCAAACAGAAGAAAGAGTAAAGAGTAGACATCAGAGAAGGGACAGCAAAGTTTGGCATAAGATGAAGAGGGAAGGAATGCTCATTCACCATAAGATGAGTCTTTTTAAAGTGGTATTGTACTAAAGAATCGTCATGGCAAATTTACCTTTTGGTTCCTTAAGTTCTTCTGAAAAATAAGGGGAAAACCAATATAAGCATCTTGAAAAGAAGTCACACAAATTTCAAACTTAACAAAAAATATAAATTGAAAATGAAAACGTTCAGGTGACAGATGCAGATACAGAAACACACACAGAATAAATGAGGCTAAAAGCACATTTTGTTATAAATAAGAGTATACACAGATGACACAGGAGGGAAGATGGAAATCAGTTTATTTATCAAGGCATTTTGTGACATCTTATAAAGAGTCTCTACCAAACTAAAGTGTTGAACACAGATCACATAAATTGGGTTTTGATACACAGCATCATGCTTAGCCAAGCTCTTTTCCTGAGTTTCCATGTTCAGGTAAAATGTTGTCCATGGTTTTTCAGAGAACAAGACAGTGCTTGCTTTTATCACACATATCTAAATAATAAGAAGAAAAAAGGACCAGCTCAATCACCTTGAAGTCGAACTCTCAGAATGGGAGAGGAAAAAAAATGGGTTCGCTTTCCTCTTTTTCTCTCTTGCTCAGTCTGACCCAGAACTCAAAGAATTGTAAAAAAGTTTCTCGAGAGGCCCTCTTGCCAACCATATGCAGTGATGTTCTTCTGTATTTCGCTTCCCTTTCTGTAGAAGTTACCAACATAAGAAATATGAAAGGAGGTAGAATACGGTTTCCTTGGTATAACTTGTCAACAGATAGTTTTGTGTTTGACTTGCCCTTCTCAAAATTAAATGTTATCAGATACAAGAGTTGTGAATTATCACATGTGCATCTTTCATTAAAAAAGTCTGATGTTAAGAATGTGTTAAGAACAATACTTCCTTCAGAAAGAAAAATCCCCAAACAGATGTCTCTGTTTTCAATATTAGTAATTCTGTCAATAGAAACAAAAGTATTAAAGCTAGTTATTATGGAAGGAAGGAAAAAATTCATAAAATTCTGAAATCTAGAAACCCTTGAGTGATACTATCAAGGGTTGCAGAAGGTTGCCTAAGCTCATACCTGCCTAATGAATAACATGATGATTCATGTTATTAAAAAGTTAATGATTGAATGAGCTTACCTAAGCAAGTTTGAATTCTTCTCTTTTTTGCTAAGCATGAGGAGCACCAAGTGCAAAGAGATTGGCATTCAAAGTTGAAGTACATGGCAGAGATCTCAGTTAAAGGAAGTTTTCCAGGAAATGAATATTAAATAAAAACTATGTGTCTGTTCACCTGATTCCCTTCATATCATCAAGTTTGTAATGAAACTAATGTGTGCATTTGAAAGAGAGAAGAAGCAATGAGTATAGGAAAGAAGGATAAGGAAAATAGAGAGGATGTAAAGGTAAGGAAGCAGAGATGCAGAGAAGTTAAGATGGAGGATTCCCTTGTCAAAACAGAATAAAGATAGTAAAGAGTAGATATTAGAGAAGGGACAGCAATGTTTGTCATAGATGAAGAGGGAAGGAATGTTAACTCACCACGAGAGCAGTCTTTGTAAAGAGGTATTTTATTAAAGGATTGTCAAGGCAAATTTACCTTTTTGCTCCTCAAGTTCTTCTGAAAAAAAGTGGAAAATCAATATAAGCATCATGAAATGGAAGCCATACAAATTTCAAACTTAATGAAAAATGTAAGTTGAAAATGAATACTTTCAGGTCACAGAAGCAGACAGAGAAACACACACGCACACAGTCAATGTGGCTGAAATAATTTCCATGAAAACCTTTTCTCAGTGAGGCTTAAAGGCTTGTTCTCTGAAAACTCAGAGACAATATTTTACCTGAACACCAAAACTCAGAGGAAAGACTTTGACTGAGCAAGATACTGTTTACAAAAAAACAATTTGCATAATCTGTGGTCAACACGTTCGTTTGGTGGAGACTCTTTACAAGATGTCACAAACACTTAGAGAGTAAATGAATACTGCATTTGTATACAAATGTTTTGTAAAAGTGAGGGCTCTCATTCTTTGATTTTAAGAAATTGGAATAGGATTCATTAGAGCTACCTGTTGAGAAAACTTAAATTTCTTTTGATAAGCACTTACTCCATCATCTTTACCATTCACTTCAAGAGAAGCTCCAATAGTTGTCTGAAATCACTCTAAGGGAATCCTCCCATTACTATTATCTTACATATGTGCACATATATAACGTATTTCTTACTCTATAAATCCTTGATAACTAAATTTGAATATTCCTTGTGGATAGATTTGAGTAAATCAGCCAGAAACCTACAATGAAAAATTGTGAACATAAATTTACATAATATAAAGTTGGGTTAGTTTCTTCAATCAGTTGAAATAGCCAAGCTCAGGAAACAACCAAGATGTCCTTAAACGGTTCAATCCATTTTCTAGCTAGCTAGCTACCTACTTATCTGTCTACTATCTATGTATCCAAGGAAAACACACTCAGCCATAAAGAAGAATGACACCATGTGGTTTGAAGGTAAATGGATGCAACTGGAGGACATAATGTTAAGTGAAGTGCCATGATCAGCAAGACAAAGATCCCATGCTTTTTCTCATATGTGGAAGATAGATACAAAAGACAAATATGTCCACATAAACAAACATGGTCATACACAAGCTCATATGTAGAACAGGCTAGTAATAGTGGAACTAGTCTATTGAACTCAGGGAAGGAGGGAAAGGAAGAAAGAATGATAGAGGATCAATATTATCATAAACATAACATCGGTGAAGGTAGAGAATACACAGATATGTATTGAAAGCTGTTGAAAAACGTGTGGTAGGAGGGAAGTGGTAAACGAGTGTAATGGAAAGGGTTGAATGGACCAAAGTAAAGTATACTCGTGTCAGGATCCAAGAGAAGCCCTATGAATAGTGACTTAAAATATGTCCTGTGTGGGGGTTAGTACCAGGAAGATGAGGGAGGACATTAGGAAAGGGTACAGAAGTCTGAAGACAGTGGAAATATTTTGTACTCTTGTTTGAAATCTGAAAAATGAGACATGCTGAAACTATCCTTGTGTGGGGGGAATAAAAGAGAATACTTAAGGGGTTGATCTCAACTATGAAATATTGTAAGAACTTTAGTAAAAGTCACAATGAACAGGCAGTACAATAATAATATAATGAAAAAGAAAATATCAATGCCACTCTTATTGGACAGAAAGAAGTCAAAAGAAACCTATTACCGAGAAAGACCACTGGGGATTTTCCAGAAAAATCCCTTAGAGAAGAGATCCTAGTTTCTGGGGGAATATGCAAAGTATCTGATGTGCTAATTGGACAATGTCTGAATGTATTTAAAGATCACACTGCACCTTTACAGATGGAATATCATTATTTGTCAGTTAAAAATAAATATGTGTAATTTAATAAAGGCATGTATAATGTAAGACAGTTCTGTAATAATGTTGCAGTATGTGTGTGTGTGTGTGTGTGTGTGTGTGTGTGTGTGTGTGTGTGCAGGGTAACCTGTAGGAAGCAAAAAGATAAGGGAATGAGAATAAGGTGAGGGAACAGATTTGACGGACTTCTTATGCATAGATGAACTACAACAATGAAACCTCTTGCACTTGCTTGAAGTGGGCTAGGAGGAAGCCCTGTGAGATAGATGGTTGGAGAGATTTAACAAAAGCCTTCTTGTCTCACAATAAGTCTCCCCTTTACAACTAATATATTCCAGAATTTCTTTATAAAAAATTTTACAAAATATATGTGCAAATATAAGACTGTGCTTTAAACCTGTTTATTTTCCATCTCATGCCTAAAATGCCACAATGGACATCAAGTTTATACCTTACTCTTACATAGAACTTTAAAGAAATGGCTTCATTCATGAGAATTAACAATCTTTTTAAAAAGATAATATCTTAGGCGTTCTTCGGTTTCATAGGCTTGAAGTTTTTTGGTGATATGTGCACCTTCATTTCCAGGATTCCTTAAAGAAACCTCTTCTCTTGAGGTACTATCTTTGCCTGCTCATTTTTCTATATCTTCTGGATCTTTTAGAACCTTAAATGCCTGTATAAATACTCATCAGTTTTGCAAATAGAGCCCCACCTAAATAAGATGTTTGTTGGTCATGAGCAATGAGGGTATTATTATCTGTATTAAGCCTTTCTGTAAGCACGACAAATGTCATTCTTTGCACTTCACCAGATGAAGTGAAATATACATAAAGTCACGGTAACAAACTCTCAGAGAACACTGAAGTATTCTTCTTATGAAAAATACTGCGTTAGGTTCCTCTAGATTCTATTCAAACCTTGCCATCCAAACATCACTTTATAGCCTGCTTTTGTGTATGAATCCATTTTACCTTTTTGGATAAAGGTTATCTATCCTTAATATGAATGGAAGGGAAATGGAATATGCAATGAAAGTGAGGTGGGTTTAAAATCATGTGATTTAAGCATAACTTGTGTAAAAGTTATACATTAGCTATTCTAAATGCACCATAAGATCAGAGGAATACAAGTAATAAAATGTGCTTGACAGAAAAGGACTGTGTGCACGGATTTAAAGGCCAACGACAATCACAGAACTAAAAGTGAAATAAATACTGATACAAGCAAAAGTGTAACCAGTTATGAAGGTTGGAAAATGAAACCGAATCATGCAAAAATGGATATGATTTAGAGTTGATGGATACCTTAATTGTGATAGAAAACAGCTTCAAAAAACAGGTGACAGGGAGATTAGATCTAGAAATACATGAAAAGTGCTAGCTTTTCTCACACGTATCTAACTAATAAGAAGATAAAATGACCAGTTCATTCACCTTGAGATTGAACTAGCACAATGGGAGAGGAAAAACATTGGGCTCCCTTTCCTCTTTTTCTCTTTTCTTCAACCTGACCCACAACTCGAAGAATTGTAAAGAAGTGTTTCTAAAGGCCCTCTTGCCAACCATATGCAATTTTGTTCTTTTGTATTTCTCTTCCCTTTCTGTAGAAGGTGCCAACGTAGGAAATGAATCTCTGAAAAGAGATTGAATAAGGTTTTCTTGGAATAACTTGTCAACACATAGCCCTGTGTTCAGCTTGCCCTTCTCAAAATTGAATGTTACCACATACGAGAGTTGTGAACTATCGCGTGTGCATCTTTCACAAAAAAAGTCCGATGTTAAGAATGTGTTATGAACAATACATCCTTCAGAAAGATTATCCCTAAGCAGATGTCTCTGTTTTCAGAATAATTCTCTCAATAGAAACCAAAAGAGTGAAACTAGTCTGAATGGAAGGAAAAAATTCATGAAAACCTGAAATATAGACACACTTGAGTGATGTGCTTAAGGCTTGCAGAAAGTTTGCCTTGAGCTCATTCCTCACCAATGAATAACATGAGAATTTGTGTCCTTAAAAAGGTAATGGATGGATGAGCTTACCTCAGCAAGTTTGATGATTCTTTCGTTAACCTTGAGGAGCAGCATGTGCATAGTGATTGGCATTCAAAGTTGAAGTGCATTGCAGAGATCTCAAGTTAAAGGAAGTTTTCCAGGAAATAAATATTAAATAAAACTACGTGTCTACTCACCTAATTCCCTTCATATGATCAAGTTCATAATGAAACTAATGGGAACATTTGAAAGAGAGAAGAAGCAATGAGTACAAGAAAGGAGACGATGGAATGAAAATAGAGAGGATGGAAAGTTAGGGAAGCAGAGATGCAGAGAAGTTAAGGTGGGGGATTTCCTAGTCAAACAGAAGAAAGAGTAAAGAGTAGACATCAGAGAAGGGACAGCAAAGTTTGGCATAAGATGAAGAGGGAAGGAATGCTCATTCACCATAAGATGAGTCTTTTTAAAGTGGTATTATACTAAAGAATCGTCACGGCAAATTTACCTTTTGGTTCCTTAAGTTCTTCTGAAAAATAAGGGGAAAACCAATATAAGCGTCTTGGAAAAGAACTCACACAAATTTCAAACTTAATGAAAAATATAAATTGAAAATGAAAACGTTCAGGTGACAGATGCAGATACAGAAACACACACAGAATAAATGAGGCTAAAAGCACATTTTGTTATAAATAAGAGTATACACAGATGAAACAGGAGGGAAGATGGAAATCAGTTTATTTATCAAGGCATTTTGTGACATCTTATAAAGAGTCTCTACCAAATTAAAGTGTTGAACACAGATCACATAAATTGGGTTTTGATACACAGCATCATGCTTAGTCAAGCTCTTTTCCTGAGTTTCCATGTTCAGGTATAATGTTGTCTATGGTTTTTCAGAGAACAAGACAGTGCTTGCTTTTATCACACATATCTAAATAATAAGAAGAAAAAAGGACCAGCTCGATCACCTTGAAGTCAAACTCTCAGAATGCGAGAGGAAAAACAATGGGATCCCTTTCCTCTTTTTCTCTCTTGTTCAATCTGACCCAGAACTCAAAGAATTGTAAAAAAGTTTCTCGAGAGGCCCTCTTGCCAACCATATGCAGTGATGTTCTTCTGTATTTCGCTTCCCTTTCTGTAGAAGTTACCAACATAAGAAATCTATGAAAGGAGGAAGATTACGGTTTCCTTGGTATAACTTGTCAACAGATCCTTTTGTGTTTGGCTTGCCCTTCTCAAAATTAAATGTTATCAGACACAAGAGTTGTGAATTATCACAAGTGCATCTTTCATTAAAAAAGTCTGATGTTAAGAATGTGTTATGAACAATACTTCCTTCAGAAAGAAAAATCCCTAAACAGATGTCTCTGTTTTCAAAATTAGTAATTCTGTCAATAGAAACAAAAGTATTAAAACTAGTTATTATGGATGGAAGGAAAAAATTCATAAAATTCTGAAATCTAGAAACCCTTGAGTGATACTATCAAGGGTTGCAGAAGGTTGCCTAAGCTCATACCTGCCTAATGAATAACATGATGATTCATGTTATTAAAAAGTTAATGATTGAATGAGCTTACCTCAGCGAGTTTGAATTCTTCTCTTTTTTGCTAAGCATGAGGAACACCAAGTGTAAAGAGATTGGCATTCAAAGTTGAAGTACATGGCAGAGATCTCAGTTAAAGGAAGTTTTCCAGGAAATGAATATTAAATAAAAACTATGTGTCTGTTCACCTGATTCCCTTCATATCATCAAGTTTGTAATGAAACTAATGTGTGCATTTGAAAGAGAGAAGAAGCAATGAGTATAGGAAAGAAGGATAAGGAAAATAGAGAGGATGTAAAGGTAAGGAAGCAGAGATGCAGAGAAGTTAAGATGGAGGATTCCCTTTTCAAAACAGAATAAAGATAGTAAAGAGTAGATATTAGAGAAGGGACAGCAATGTTTGTCATAGATGAAGAGGGAAGGAATGTTAACTCACCATGAGAACAGTCTTTGTAAAGAGGTATTTTATTAAAGGATTGTCAAGGCAAATTTACCTTTTTGCTCCTCAAGTTCTTCTGAAAAATAAGTGGAAAATCAATATAAGCATCATGAAATGGAAGCCATACAAATTTCAAACTTAATGAAAAATGTAAATTGAAAATGAATACTTTCAGGTCACAGAAGCAGACAGAGAAACACACACGCACACAGTCAATGTGGCTGAAAGCACATTTTGGTTATAAATAAGAGCATAC
Organism: Castor canadensis; assembly: GCF_047511655.1. NCBI lineage: Eukaryota > Metazoa > Chordata > Mammalia > Rodentia > Castoridae > Castor > Castor canadensis. The sequence goes on along the minus strand of NC_133393.1, from coordinate 23,101,109 downwards.
ACAGATGAAATGGGGAAATCAGTTAATTTATAAATGCATTTTGCGACTATTAGATATGGTGATTACCTTTGAAAAATGCTCCAGAATTCTTTATATTGTTTATGCTTTCATTATGTGTTTTGTTATCTGCATCGTGTTCTTTGAATCTAGCTCAATTTATAATGCCAATTCTCATTGTGGCAAAATGGTGAATTAAGACAGCACAAGTACTGAATTAAAGAATATGAACCATTGTTTCTGGTGGAAATATAGTTATGTTTTTCAAAGCCTATGATTATTTGCATTAAGAAATCAATGTATAATTTTTTGTTGGTTTCTATGACAAGCCGCTGGCATTGTGAATATGTCTTGCTTTTTGGGGAAGGAAAGACATGGAATTAAAAAAAAGAAGGGGAAATTTTGCAAAAAGACAGGATACAGGGAGGAGAGCTCTTGAAATGGCAGAACCCAAGTATACAAATGTGGGTAGAGGGAATGAACAGTGAGAAAAATGGAGCAACAAGGGATGGTATGCAAGTAAAGGTGGAGGAAATGTCAAAGGGAAAAAGAGTCCATGGGGCAGCAATTGAGCTTGTCAGGGAACATTTACCCATTCTTCTCTGAAGTCCTTGTGAAAAATAAATACAAAGATCAAAATAAATATCAAGAAAAACACGCATGGAGAGATTCACATTGGTTGAGAAAATGGGGATGCAATATTCAAACTTACAGTTTGTCTGATAAAGGCACACACACACACACACACACACACACACACACAATCACACTCAAACACACACCATAAGAAAAAAAGTGCTCACATTCATCTGAAATAAGGATCTCTGTAAGGGGAAGTGGGAGTGAACTGTTGGGGGCAACGAATTTTTTGAATTGAGGAAATTTACTGAAGAACATTCCTGTACAAGGAATATATTCCAAAATGTCTTTATCTAAACAAATTTTACAAAATATATGAGCAAATATAAACTATGTCTTAAACATTTCTTTCCATCTCTTGCCTAAAATTTCATATGCACATCATGTATATACCTGAAAGTATTACATATAATGTTAAAGAGAATGTTTCATGTATTAGAATTAACAAATTTTTAAAAAAATCTAGCATCTTAGGAGTTCTATTTTTATAGGATTTAAGGTTTTTGGTAATGTGTGTAATTTCATTTCTGTGATTCATTAAATAAATTTCTTCTGTTGATGTTATATTATTTCCTGCTCATTTTTCTATATGTTCTCGGTCTTTCAGAATGTTCATACTGTGTATAAATACACATCAGTTTTCCAAAAAGAGCCCTGCAGAAATAAGATGTTTGTTGGTCATGAAAAATGAGGGCATTCTTATCTGTTCTGCTTTTGTGCAAGGATCAAAAAAATCTCATTCTTTGCACTAAGCCATAAGAAGTGAAATATAGATAACGACACTGTAACAAAGTATCAGACAACACTGAAGTATGGTTTCTATGTAAAATACTGAGTTAGTTTCCTGTATCTTCTATTCACAACATTGTCATCCACACATCATTTTATAGTCTGCTTTGGTGTGTGAATCTGTTTTGCCTTTTGGATAAATGTTATCTAACCTTAGTAATATGAAAGAAGCCAAATATAGTATGACATGAAAGTGAGGCGGGATTAAAATCTTGTGATGTAAGCACAACTTGTGTAAAATGTACACATTAGACATTTTAAATGTACCATAATATCAGAGGAATACTATTAATAAAATTTACTTGAATGAAAAGAACAGTGTACATGGATTTAAAGGCCAAGACCCATCACAGAACTAAAGGTGAAATAAATACTAACACGAGCAAATGTGTAACCAATTATGAAGGCTGCAAAATGACACAAAATCATGTAAAATGTATATAAGTTAGAATTAGTGACATATTTATTGTGGTTGAAGTTAGCTTCAAAAACCAAATTTCAAAGAGACAGTAGTTCTAGAAATACGTGAACAGTGCTTGCTTTTATCACTTGTATCAAAATTATAGAAGAAAAAAAAACTAGTGCTTTCACATTGAGGTAGAGGAAAAACACTGGATTCTTTTTCTTTGTTTTCTCTCTTTTCCAACTGACCCACAATACCAAGAATTGTATAAAAGTGTTTCTAAAGACCATCTGGCCCTCCATATGCAATGTTTTTCTGTATTTCTCTTCCCTTCCTGTAGAAGGTACAAAATAGGAAGTAAGTCCATGAAAGGAGGATTTCATCGGCTTGCTTAGAATAATTTGTCAACAGATAATCTTGTATTCAGCTTCCCTTCTCAAAATTGAATGTTAGCACACACAAAAGTGGTGAAATATCTCTTGTTGTGTCTTTCACCAAAAAGTCAGATGTTAAAAATGTGTTATCAATAATACATCCTTCAGAAAGAAAATCCCTAAACAGATGTATCTGTTTTCAAAATTCCTAATTCTGGCAAGAGAATGGAAAAGAATAAAACTAGTTACGATGAGTGGGACAAAAAAATTGTGAAAATCTGAAATCTAGAAACACTTGAGTCATATGATTAAGTGCTGCAGAAGGTTTGCCTTAAGCGCATACCTGCCCAATGAATAACATGAGGATTTGTGTAACTAAATTGGTAATGGACGGACGAGCTTACCTTAGGAATTTTGAATTCTTCTCTCTTTCGTTAAGCATGAGAACCACCATGTGCATAGTAATTGGCACTCAAGTTGAAGTACATGGCAGAGATCTCAAGTTAAAGGAAGTATTCCAGGAAATGAATATTAAATAAAAATTATGTGTCTAGTCACCCAATTCCCTTCATACCAACAAGTTCATAATAAAATTAATGTGTGCATTTGAAAGGGAGAAGAGCAATTAGTGCAGGAAAGAAGGATATGGAATGAAAATAGAGACTATGAGAAAGGTAAGGAAGCAGAGATGCAGAGAAGTTATGGTGGGGGATTTCATAGTCAAAATAGATTAAAGAGAATAAACAGTACACATGAGAGAAGGGACAGCAAAGTTTGGCATAAGATGAAGAGGGAAGGAATGTTAACTCAGCATGAGAGCAGTCTTTTAAAGTGGTATTGCAGTAAGGATTGTCAAGACAAATTTACCTTTTGGCTCCTGAAATTTTTCTGAAAAATAAGGGGAAAATCAATATAAGCATCAGGAAGGAGAAGCCTTACTAAATTCAAATTTAATGAAAAATGCAAGTGGAAAATGAATACTTTCAGGTCATAGATGAAGACAAACAACACACACACAGAGTAAATGCGGCTAAAAGCACTGTTTTGTCATTAATAAGTGTGTACACAGATGAAACGGGAGGAAGTTGTGGAAATCAGTTAATTATAAAAGCATTTTGTGAGTATTAGATACGGTGATTACCTATGAAAAGTGCTGCAGAAAATTGTTCATATTTTCATCATGTGCTTTATTATATTCATTGTTTTCCTTCAATGTAGCACTCTAAATAATGCCAATTCTATTTGTGGCAACATGGTGAATTTAGTCAGTGCAAGAACTGAGTTAAAGAATTTGAACCACTGTTTCAATGCTTAGGTTTTTCAAAGCCTATGTGTTTGCATTAACAAATCAATATATAATTTTTTTGTTTGTTTCTACAACAAGCAGCTGGAGGACAGCTTATCCATTATTTTTTAAGGAAGGAAAGACAAGGAATGAAAAAAGAAGAAAAGGAAATGTTGGAAATAGACGAGATAAAGGAAGGACAGCTCTTGAAATGGCAGAACTCCACTATAAATCTGGGTAGAGGAGTGAACATTTAGAAAAATGGGGCAATAAGGGAGGGCATGCAAGTAAAGACTGAGGAAATGTCAAAGGGAAAAGAGTCCAGGGTGCAGGAATTGGGCTTGTCAAGCAATATTTACCTATCATTCTCTTAACTCCTCCTGAAAAATAAATACAGAGATCAACATAAATATCAAAGGAAACACGAATGGAGAAATTCAAATTTGTTTTGAAAATGGGAATGTACGTTCAAACGCACAGGAGGCAGACAAAGAAACACACACAGTATTAGCAGTGTTCACATTCATCTTAAACAATGATCTCTGCAAGGGGGAGTGTGCATGGACTGTCAGAGGCAATGAATTTTTTGAATTGATAGCATGAATGAGGAATACTTGTGTCTCAACATTATAAGTTTTGATCTCTTTTACCTTTCTTAGGTTTTTATTTATCCCTTTTGTTTTCTTTATGTATGATTTTGGGCTCCCAAAAAACATGTGTAAAATATACTGAAACTGACAGAATATGCATATCTAATGTATACATTGTTACATGTGTAGTTTGTAGTATATATTAAACAAATATAGAATACATATGCCTATGTGAAATAATTTCCTTGAAAACCTTTTCTCAGTGAGGCTTAATGGCTTGTTCTCAGAAAACTCAGAGACAATATTTCACCTGAACACCAAAACTCAGAGGAAACACTTTGAGCAAGATACTGTTTACAAAAAAACAATTTGCATAATCTGTGGTCAACACGTTCGTTTGGTGGAGACTCTTTACAAGATGTCACAAACACTTAGAGAGTAAATGAATACTGCATTTGTATACAAATGTTTTGTAAAAGTGAGGGCTCTCATTCTTTGATTTTAAGAAATTGGAATAGGATTCATTAGAGCTACCTGTTGAGAAAACTTAAATTTCTTTTGATAAGCACTTACTCCATCATCTTTACCATTCACTTCAAGAGAAGCTCCAATAGTTGTCTGAAATCACTCTAAGGGAATCCTCCCATTACTATTATCTTACATATGTGCACATATATAACGTATTTCTTACTCTATAAATCCTTGATAACTAAATTTGAATATTCCTTGTGGATAGATTTGAGTAAATCAGCCAGAAACCTACAATGAAAAATTGTGAACATAAATTTACATAATATAAAGTTGGGTTAGTTTCTTCAATCAGTTGAAATAGCCAAGCTCAGGAAACAACCAAGATGTCCTTAAACGGTTCAATCCATTTTCTAGCTAGCTAGCTACCTACTTATCTGTCTACTATCTATGTATCCAAGGAAACCACACTCAGCCATAAAGAAGAATGACACCATGTGGTTTGAAGGTAAATGGATGCAACTGGAGGACATAATGTTAAGTGAAGTGCCATGATCAGCAAGACAAAGATCCCATGCTTTTTCTCATATGTGGAAGATAGATACAAAAGACAAATATGTCCACATAAACAAACATGGTCATACACAAGCTCATATGTAGAACAGGCTAGTAATAGTGGAACTACTCTATTGAACTCAGGGAAGGAGGGAAAGGAAGAAAGAATGATAGAGGATCAATATTATCATAAACATAACATCGGTGAAGGTAGAGAATACACAGATATGTATTGAAAGCTGTTGAAAAACGTGTGGTAGGAGGGAAGTGGTAAACGAGTGTAATGGAAAGGGTTGAATGGACCAAAGTAAAGTATACTCGTGTCAGGATCAAAGAGAAGCCCTATGAATAGTGACTTAAAATATGTCCTGTGTGGGGGTTAGTACCAGGAAGATGAGGGAGGACATTAGGAAAGGGTACAGAAGTCTGAAGACAGTGGAAATATTTTGTACTCTTGTTTGAAATCTGAAAAATGAGACATGCTGAAACTATCCTTGTGTGGGGGGAATAAAAGAGAATACTTAAGGGGTTGATCTCAACTATGAAATATTGTAAGAACTTTAGTAAAAGTCACAATGAACAGGCAGTACAATAATAATATAATGAAAAAGAAAATATCAATGCCACTCTTATTGGACAGAAAGAAGTCAAAAGAAACCTATTACTGAGAAAGACCACTGGGGATTTTCCAGAAAAATCCCTTAGAGAAGGGATCCTAGTTTCTGGGGGAATATGCAAAGTATCTGATGTGCTAATTGGACAATGTCTGAATGTATTTAAAGATCACACTGCACCTTTACAGATGGAATATCATTATTTGTCAGTTAAAAATAAATATGTGTAATTTAATAAAGACATGTATAATGTAAGACAGTTCTGTAATAATGTTGCAGTATGTGTGTGTGTGTGTGTGTGTGTGTGTGTGTGTGTGTGTGCCGGGTAACCTGTAGGAAGCAAAAAGATAAGGGAATGAGAATAAGGTGAGGGAACAGATTTGACGGACTTCTTATGCATAGATGAACTAAAACAATGAAACCTCTTGCAATTGCTTGAAGTGGGCTAGGAGGAAGCCCAGTGAGATAGATGGTTGGAGAGATTTAACAAAAGCCTTCTTGTCTCACAATAAGTCTCCCCTTTACAACTAATATATTCCAGAATTTCTTTATAAAAAATTTTACAAAATATATGTGCAAATATAAGACTGTGCTTTAAACCTGTTTATTTTCCATCTCATGCCTAAAATGCCACAATGGACATCAAGTTTATACCTTACTCTTACATAGAACTTTAAAGAAATGGCTTCATTCATGAGAATTAAAAATCTTTTTAAAAAGATAATATCTTAGGCGTTCTTCGGTTTCATAGGCTTGAAGTTTTTTGGTGATATGTGCACCTTCATTTCCAGGATTCCTTAAAGAAACCTCTTCTCTTGAGGTACTATCTTTGCCTGCTCATTTTTCTATATCTTCTGGATCTTTTAGAACCTTAAATGCCTGTATAAATACTCATCAGTTTTGCAAATAGAGCCCCACCTAAATAAGATGTTTGTTGGTCATGAGCAATGAGGGTATTATTATCTGTATTAAGCCTTTCTGTAAGCACGACAAATGTCATACTTTGCACTGCACCAGATGAAGTGAAATATACATAAAGTCACGGTAACAAAGTCTCAGAGAACACTGAAGTATTCTTCTTATGAAAAATACTGCGTTAGGTTCCTCTAGATTCTATTCAAACCTTGCCATCCAAACATCACTTTATAGCCTGCTTTTGTGTATGAATCCATTTTACCTTTTTGGATAAAGGTTATCTATCCTTAATATGAATGGAAGGGAAATGGAATATGCAATGAAAGTGAGGTGGGTTTAAAATCATGTGATTTAAGCATAACTTGTGTAAAAGTTATACATTAGCTATTCTAAATGCACCATAAGATCAGAGGAATACAAGTAATAAAATGTGCTTGACAGAAAAGGACTGTGTGCACGGATTTAAAGGCCAACGACAATCACAGAACTAAAAGTGAAATAAATACTGATACAAGCAAAAGTGTAACCAGTTATGAAGGTTGGAAAATGAAACCGAATCATGCAAAAATGGATATGATTTAGAGTTGATGGATACCTTAATTGTGATAGAAAACAGCTTCAAAAAACAGGTGACAGGGAGATTAGATCTAGAAATACATGAAAAGTGCTAGCTTTTATCACACGTATCTAACTAATAAGAAGATAAAATGACCAGTTCATTCACCTTGAGATTGAACTAGCACAATGGGAGAGGAAAAACATTGGGCTCCCTTTCCTCTTTTTCTCTTTTCTTCAATCTGACCCACAACTCGAAGAATTGTAAAGAAGTGTTTCTAAAGGCCCTCTTGCCAACCATATGCAATTTTGTTCTTTTGTATTTCTCTTCCCTTTCTGTAGAAGGTGCCAACGTAGGAAATGAATCTCTGAAAAGAGATTGAATAAGGTTTTCTTGGAATAACTTGTCAACACATAGCCCTGTGTTCAGCTTGCCCTTCTCAAAATTGAATGTTACCACATACGAGAGTTGTGAACTATCGCGTGTGCGTCTTTCACAAAAAAAGTCCGATGTTAAGAATGTGTTATGAACAATACATCCTTCAGAAAGATTATCCCTAAGCAGATGTCTCTGTTTTCAGAATAATTCTCTCAATAGAAACCAAAAGAGTGAAACTAGTCTGAATGGAAGGAAAAAATTCATGAAAACCTGAAATATAGACACACTTGAGTGATGTGCTTAAGGCTTGCAGAAAGTTTGCCTTGAGCTCATTCCTCACCAATGAATAACATGAGAATTTGTGTCCTTAAAAAGGTAATGGATGGATGAGCTTACCTCAGCAAGTTTGATGATTCTTTCGTTAACCTTGAGGAGCAGCATGGGCATAGTGATTGGCATTCAAAGTTGAAGTGCATTGCAGAGATCTCAAGTTAAAGGAAGTTTTCCAGGAAATAAATATTAAATAAAACTATGTGTCTATTCACCTAATTCCCTTCATATGATCAAGTTCATAATGAAACTAATGGGAACATTTGAAAGAGAGAAGAAGCAATGAGTACAAGAAAGGAGACGATGGAATGAAAATAGAGAGGATGGAAAGTTAGGGAAGCAGAGATGCAGAGAAGTTAAGGTGGGGGATTTCCTAGTCAAACAGAAGAAAGAGTAAAGAGTAGACATCAGAGAAGGGACAGCAAAGTTTGGCATAAGATGAAGAGGGAAGGAATGCTCATTCACCATAAGATGAGTCTTTTTAAAGTGGTATTGTACTAAAGAATCGTCATGGCAAATTTACCTTTTGGTTCCTTAAGTTCTTCTGAAGAATAAGGGGAAAACCAATATAAGCATCTTGAAAAGAAGTCACACAAATTTCAAACTTAACAAAAAATATAAATTGAAAATGAAAACGTTCAGGTGACAGATGCAGATACAGAAACACACACAGAATAAATGAGGCTAAAAGCACATTTTGCTATAAATAAGAGTATACACAGATGAAACAGGAGGGAAGATGGAAATCAGTTTATTTATCAAGGCATTTTGTGACATCTTATAAAGAGTCTCTACCAAACTAAATTGTTGAACACAGATCACATAAATTGGGTTTTGATATACAGCATCATGCTTAGTCAAGCTCTTTTCCTGAGTTTCCATGTTCAGATAAAATGTTGTCCATGGTTTTTCAGAGAACAAGACAGTGCTTGCTTTTATCACACATATCTAAATAATAAGAAGAAAAAAGGACCAGCTCAATCACCTTGAAGTCGAACTCTCGGAATGGGAGAGGGAAAAAAAATGGGTTCGCTTTCCTCTTTTTCTCTCTTGTTCAATCTGACCCAGAACTCAAAGAATTGTAAAAAAGTTTCTCGAGAGGCCCTCTTGCCAACCATATGCAGTGATGTTCTTCTGTATTTCGCTTCCCTTTCTGTAGAATTTACCAACATAAGAAATCTATGAAAGGAGGTAGAATACGGTTTCCTTGGTATAACTTCTCAACAAATAGTTTTGTGTTTGACTTGCCTTTCTCAAAATTAAATGTTATCAGATACAAGAGTTGTGAATTATCACATGTGCATCTTTCATTAAAAAACTCTGATGTTAAGAATGTGTTAAGAACAATACTTCCTTCAGAAAAAAAAATCCCCAAACAGATGTCTCTGTTTTCAATATTAGTAATTCTGTCAATAGAAACAAAAGTATTAAAGCTAGTTATTATGGATGGAAGGAAAAAATTCATAAAAATCTGAAATCTAGAAACCCTTGAGTGATACTATCAAGGGTTGCAGAAGGTTGCCTAAGCTCATACCTGCCTAATGAATAACATGATGATTCATGTTATTAAAAAGTTAATGATTGAATGAGCTTACCTCAGCAAGTTTGAATTCTTCTCTTTTTTGCTAAGCATGAGGAGCACCAAGTGCAAAGAGATTGGCATTCAAAGTTGAAGTACATGGCAGAGATCTCAGTTAAAGGAAGTTTTCCAGGAAATGAATATTAAATAAAAACTATGTGTCTGTTCACCTGATTCCCTTCCTATCATCAAGTTTGTAATGAAACTAATGTGTGCATTTGAAAGAGAGAAGAAGCAATGAGTATAGGAAAGAAGGATAAGGAAAATAGAGAGGATGTAAAGGTAAGGAAGCAGAGATGCAGAGAAGTTAAGATGGACGATTCCCTTGTCAAAACAGAATAAAGATAGTAAAGAGTAGATATTAGAGAAGGGACAGCAATGTTTGTCATAGATGAAGAGGGAAGGAATGTTAACTCACCACGAGAGCAGTCTTTGTATAGAGGTATTTTATTAAAGGATTGTCAAGGCAAATTTACCTTTTTGCTCCTCAAGTTCTTCTGAAAAAAAGTGGAAAATCAATATAAGCATCATGAAATGGAAGCCATACAAATTTCAAACTTAATGAAAAATGTAAGTTGAAAATGAATACTTTCAGGTCACAGAAGCAGACAGAGAAACACACACGCACACAGTCGATGTGGCTGAAATAATTTCCATGAAAACCTTTTCTCAGTGAGGCTTAAATGCTTGTTCTCTGAAAACTCAGAGACAATATTTTCCCTGAACACCAAAACTCAGAGGAAAGACTTTGACTGAGCAAGATACTGTTTACAAAAAAACAATTTGCATAATCTGTGGTTAACACGTTCGTTTGGTGGAGACTCTTTACAAGATGTCACAAACACTTAGAGAGTAAATGAATACTGCATTTGTATACAAATGTTTTGTAAAAGTGAGGGCTCTCATTCTTTGATTTTAAGAAATTGGAATAGGATTCATTAGAGCTACCTGTTGAGAAAACTTAAATTTCTTTTGATAAGCACTTACTCCATCATCTTTACCATTCACTTCAAGAGAAGCTCCAATAGTTGTCTGAAATCACTCTAAGGGAATCCTTCCATTACTATTATCATACATATGTGCACATATATAACGTATTTCTTACTCTATAAATCCTTGATAACTAAATTTGAATATTCCTTGTGGATAGATTTGAGTAAATCAGCCAGAAACCTACAATAAAAAATTGTGAACATAAATTTACATAATATAAAGTTGGGTTAGTTTCTTCAATCAGTTGAAATAGCCAAGCTAAGGAAACAACCAAGATGTCCTTAAACGGTTCAATCCATTTTCTAGCTAGCTAGCTACCTACTTATCTGTCTACTATCTATGTATCCAAGGAAAACACACTCAGCCATAAAGAAGAATGACACCATGTGGTTTGAAGGTAAATGGATGCAACTGGAGGACATAATGTTAAGTGAAGTGCCATGATCAGCAAGACAAAGATACCATGCTTTTTCTCATATGTGGAAGATAGATACAAAAGACAAATATGTCCACATAAACAAACATGGTCATACACAAGCTCATATGTAGAACAGGCTAGTAATAGTGGAACTAGTCTATTGAACTCAGGGAAGGAGGGAAAGGAAGAAAGAATGATAGAGGATCAATATTATCATAAACATAACATCGGTGAAGGTAGAGAATACACAGATATGTATTGAAAGCTGTTGAAAAACGTGTGGTAGGAGGGAAGTGGTAAACGAGTGTAATGGAAAGGGTTGAATGGACCAAAGTAAAGTATACTCATGTCAGGATCCAAGAGAAGCCCTATGAATAGTGACTTAAAATATGTCCTGTGTGGGGGTTAGTACCAGGAAGATGAGGGAGGACATTAGGAAAGGGTACAGAAGTCTGAAGACAGTGGAAATATTTTGTACTCTTGTTTGAAATCTGAAAAATGAGACATGCTGAAACTATCCTTGTGTGGGGGGAATAAAAGAGAATACTTAAGGGGTTGATCTCAACTATGAAATATTGTAAGAACTTTAGTAAAAGTCACAATGAACAGGCAGTACAATAATAATATAATGAAAAAGAAAATATCAATGCCACTCTTATTGGACAGAAAGAAGTCAAAAGAAACCTATTACTGAGAAAGACCACTGGGGATTTTCCAGAAAAATCCCTTAGAGAAGGGATCCTAGTTTCTGGGGGAATATGCAAAGTATCTGATGTGCTAATTGGACAATGTCTGAATTTATTTAAAGATCACACTGCACCTTTACAGATGGAATATCATTATTTGTCAGTTAAAAATAAATATGTGTAATTTAATAAAGACATGTATAATGTAAGACAGTTCTGTAATAATGTTGCAGTATGTGTGTGTGTGTGTGTGTGTGTGTGTGTGTGTGTGTGTGTGTGTGTGCCGGGTAACCTGTAGGAAGCAAAAAGATAAGGGAATGAGAATAAGGTGAGGGAACAGATTTGACGGACTTCTTATGCATAGATGAACTACAACAATGAAACCTCTTGCAATTGCTTGAAGTGGGCTAGGAGGAAGCCCAGTGAGATAGATGGTTGGAGAGATTTAACAAAAGCCTTCTTGTCTCACAATAAGTCTCCCCTTTACAACTAATATATTCCAGAATTTCTTTATAAAAAATTTTACAAAATATATGTGCAAATATAAGACTGTGCTTTAAACCTGTCTATTTTCCATCTCATGCCTAAAATGCCACAATGGACATCAAGTTTATACCTTACTCTTACATAGAACTTTAAAGAAATGGCTTCATTCATGAGAATTAACAATCTTTTTAAAAAGATAATATCTTAGGCGTTCTTCGGTTTCATAGGCTTGAAGTTTTTTGGTGATATGTGCACCTTCATTTCCAGGATTCCTTAAAGAAACCTCTTCTCTTGAGGTACTATCTTTGCCTGCTCATTTTTCTATATCTTCTGGATCTTTTAGAACCTTAAATGCCTGTATAAATACTCATCAGTTTTGCAAATAGAGCCCCACCTAAATAAGATGTTTGTTGGTCATGAGCAATGAGGGTATTATTATCTGTATTAAGCCTTTCTGTAAGCACGACAAATGTCATTCTTTGCACTTCACCAGATGAAGTGAAATATACATAAAGTCACGGTAACAAACTCTCAGAGAACACTGAAGTATTCTTCTTATGAAAAATACTGCGTTAGGTTCCTCTAGATTCTATTCAAACCTTGCCATCCAAACATCACTTTATAGCCTGCTTTTGTGTATGAATCCATTTTACCTTTTTGGATAAAGGTTATCTATCCTTAATATGAATGGAAGGGAAATGGAATATGCAATGAAAGTGAGGTGGGTTTAAAATCATGTGATTTAAGCATAACTTGTGTAAAAGTTATACATTAGCTATTCTAAATGCACCATAAGATCAGAGGAATACAAGTAATAAAATGTGCTTGACAGAAAAGGACTGTGTGCACGGATTTAAAGGCCAACGACAATCACAGAACTAAAAGTGAAATAAATACTGATACAAGCAAAAGTGTAACCAGTTATGAAGGTTGGAAAATGAAACCGAATCATGCAAAAATGGATATGATTTAGAGTTGATGGATACCTTAATTGTGATAGAAAACAGCTTCAAAAAACAGGTGACAGGGAGATTAGATCTAGAAATACATGAAAAGTGCTAGCTTTTCTCACACGTATCTAACTAATAAGAAGATAAAATGACCAGTTCATTCACTTTGAGATTGAACTAGCACAATGGGAGAGGAAAAACATTGGGCTCCCTTTCCTCTTTTTCTCTTTAATTCAATCTGACCCACAACTCGAAGAATTGTAAAGAAGTGTTTCTAAAGGCCCTCTTGCCAACCATATGCAATTTTGTTCTTTTGTATTTCTCTTCCCTTTCTGTAGAAGGTGCCAACGTAGGAAATGAATCTCTGAAAAGAGATTGAATAAGGTTTTCTTGGAATAACTTGTCAACACATAGCCCTGTGTTCAGCTTGCCCTTCTCAAAATTGAATGTTACCACATACGAGAGTTGTGAACTATCGCGTGTGCATCTTTCACAAAAAAAGTCCGATGTTAAGAATGTGCTATGAACAATACATCCTTCAGAAAGATTATCCCTAAGCAGATGTCTCTGTTTTCAGAATAATTCTCTCAATAGAAACCAAAAGAGTGAAACTAGTCTGAATGGAAGGAAAAAATTCATGAAAACCTGAAATATAGACACACTTGAGTGATGTGCTTAAGGCTTGCAGAAAGTTTGCCTTGAGCTCATTCCTCACCAATGAATAACATGAGAATTTGTGTCCTTAAAAAGGTAATGGATGGATGAGCTTACCTCAGCAAGTTTGATGATTCTTTCGTTAACCTTGAGGAGCAGCATGTGCATAGTGATTGGCATTCAAAGTTGAAGTGCATTGCAGAGATCTCAAGTTAAAGGAAGTTTTCCAGGAAATAAATATTAAATAAAACTATGTGTCTATTCACCTAATTCCCTTCATATGATCAAGTTCATAATGAAACTAATGTGAACATTTGAAAGAGAGAAGAAGCAATGAGTACAAGAAAGGAGACGATGGAATGAAAATAGAGAGGATGGAAAGTTAGGGAAGCAGAGATGCAGAGAAGTTAAGGTGGGGGATTTCCTAGTCAAACAGAAGAAAGAGTAAAGAGTAGACATCAGAGAAGGGACAGCAAAGTTTGGCATAAGATGAAGAGGGAAGGAATGCTCATTCACCATAAGATGAGTCTTTTTAAAGTGGTATTGTACTAAAGAATCGTCATGGCAAATTTACCTTTTGGTTCCTTAAGTTCTTCTGAAAAATAAGGGGAAAACCAATATAAGCATCTTGAAAAGAAGTCACACAAATTTCAAACTTAACAAAAAATATAAATTGAAAATGAAAACGTTCAGGTGACAGATGCAGATACAGAAACACACACAGAATAAATGAGGCTAAAAGCACATTTTGCTATAAATAAGAGTATACACAGATGAAACAGGAGGGAAGATGGAAATCAGTTTATTTATCAAGGCATTTTGTGACATCTTATAAAGAGTCTCTACCAAACTAAATTGTTGAACACAGATCACATAAATTGGGTTTTGATACACAGCATCATGCTTAGTCAAGCTCTTTTCCTGAGTTTCCATGTTCAGGTAAAATGTTGTCCATGGTTTTTCAGAGAACAAGACAGTGCTTGCTTTTATCACACATATCTAAATAATAAGAAGAAAAAAGGACCAGCTCAATCACCTTGAAGTCGAACTCTCGGAATGGGAGAGGGAAAAAAAATGGGTTCGCTTTCCTCTTTTTCTCTCTTGTTCAATCTGACCCAGAACTTAAAGAATTGTAAAAAAGTTTCTCGAGAGGCCCTCTTGCCAACCATATGCAGTGATGTTCTTCTGTATTTCGCTTCCCTTTCTGTAGAATTTACCAACATAAGAAATCTATGAAAGGAGGTAGAATACGGTTTCCTTGGTATAACTTGTCAACAGATAGTTTTGTGTTTGACTTGCCCTTCTCAAAATTAAATGTTATCAGATACAAGAGTTGTGAATTATCA
Organism: Castor canadensis; assembly: GCF_047511655.1. Lineage (NCBI taxonomy): Eukaryota > Metazoa > Chordata > Mammalia > Rodentia > Castoridae > Castor > Castor canadensis. Next base: position 23,086,104 of record NC_133393.1, on the reverse strand, counting down.
CATGTGCATCTTTCATTAAAAAACTCTGATGTTAAGAATGTGTTAAGAACAATACTTCCTTCAGAAAGAAAAATCCCCAAACAGATGTCTCTGTTTTCAATATTAGTAATTCTGTCAATAGAAACAAAAGTATTAAAACTAGTTATTATGGATGGAAGGAAAAAATTCATAAAAATCTGAAATCTAGAAACCCTTGAGTGATACTATCAAGGGTTGCAGAAGGTTGCCTAAGCTCATACCTGCCTAATGAATAACATGATGATTCATGTTAGTAAAAAGTTAATGATTGAATGAGCTTACCTCAGCAAGTTTGAATTCTTCTCTTTTTTGCTAAGCATGAGGAGCACCAAGTGCAAAGAGATTGGCATTCAAAGTTGAAGTACATGGCAGAGATCTCAGTTAAAGGAAGTTTTCCAGGAAATGAATATTAAATAAAAACTATGTGTCTGTTCACCTGATTCCCTTCATATCATCAAGTTTGTAATGAAACTAATGTGTGCATTTGAAAGAGAGAAGAAGCAATGAGTATAGGAAAGAAGGATAAGGAAAATAGAGAGGATGTAAAGGTAAGGAAGCAGAGATGCAGAGAAGTTAAGATGGACGATTCCCTTGTCAAAACAGAATAAAGATAGTAAAGAGTAGATATTAGAGAAGGGACAGCAATGTTTGTCATAGATGAAGAGGGAAGGAATGTTAACTCACCACGAGAGCAGTCTTTGTATAGAGGTATTTTATTAAAGGATTGTCAAGGCAAATTTACCTTTTTGCTCCTCAAGTTCTTCTGAAAAAAAGTGGAAAATCAATATAAGCATCATGAAATGGAAGCCATACAAATTTCAAACTTAATGAAAAATGTAAGTTGAAAATGAATACTTTCAGGTCACAGAAGCAGACAGAGAAACACACACGCACACAGTCAATGTGGCTGAAATAATTTCCATGAAAACCTTTTCTCAGTGAGGCTTAAATGCTTGTTCTCTGAAAACTCAGAGACAATATTTTCCCTGAACACCAAAACTCAGAGGAAAGACTTTGACTGAGCAAGATACTGTTTACAAAAAAACAATTTGCATAATCTGTGGTTAACACGTTCGTTTGGTGGAGACTCTTTTCAAGATGTCACAAACACTTAGAGAGTAAATAAATACTGCATTTGTATACAAATGTTTTGTAAAAGTGAGGGCTCTCATTCTTTGATTTTAAGAAATTGGAATAGGATTCATTAGAGCTACCTGTTGAGAAAACTTAAATTTCTTTTGATAAGCACTTACTCCATCATCTTTACCATTCACTTCAAGAGAAGCTCCAATAGTTGTCTGAAATCACTCTAAGGGAATCCTCCCATTACTATTATCTTACATATGTGCACATATATAACGTATTTCTTACTCTATAAATCCTTGATAACTAAATTTGAATATTCCTTGTGGATAGATTTGAGTAAATCAGCCAGAAACCTACAATGAAAAATTGTGAACATAAATTTACATAATATAAAGTTGGGTTAGTTTCTTCAATCAGTTGAAATAGCCAAGCTCAGGAAACAAAACCAAGATGTCCTTAAACGGTTCAATCCATTTTCTAGCTAGCTAGCTACCTACTTATCTGTCTACTATCTATGTATCCAAGGAAAACACACTCAGCCATAAAGAAGAATGACACCATGTGGTTTGAAGGTAAATGGATGCAACTGGAGGACATAATGTTAAGTGAAGTGCCATGATCAGCAAGACAAAGATCCCATGCTTTTTCTCATATGTGGAAGATAGATACAAAAGACAAATATGTCCACATAAACAAACATGGTCATACACAAGCTCATATGTAGAACAGGCTAGTAATAGTGGAACTAGTCTATTGAACTCAGGGAAGGAGGGAAAGGAAGAAAGAATGATAGAGGATCAATATTATCATAAACATAACATCGGTGAAGGTAGAGAATACACAGATATGTATTGAAAGCTGTTGAAAAACGTGTGGTAGGAGGGAAGTGGTAAACGAGTGTAATGGAAAGGGTTGAATGGACCAAAGTAAAGTATACTCGTGTCAGGATCCAAGAGAAGCCCTATGAATAGTGACTTAAAATATGTCCTGTGTGGGGGTTAGTACCAGGAAGATGAGGGAGGACATTAGGAAAGGGTACAGAAGTCTGAAGACAGTGGAAATATTTTGTACTCTTGTTTGAAATCTGAAAAATGAGACATGCTGAAACTATCCTTGTGTGGGGGGAATAAAAGAGAATACTTAAGGGGTTGATCTCAACTATGAAATATTGTAAGAACTTTAGTAAAAGTCACAATGAACAGGCAGTACAATAATAATATAATGAAAAAGAAAATATCAATGCCACTCTTATTGGACAGAAAGAAGTCAAAAGAAACCTATTACTGAGAAAGACCACTGGGGATTTTCCAGAAAAATCCCTTAGAGAAGGGATCCTAGTTTCTCGGGGAATATGCAAAGTATCTGATGTGCTAATTGGACAATGTCTGAATGTATTTAAAGATCACACTGCACCTTTACAGATGGAATATCATTATTTGTCAGTTAAAAATAAATATGTGTAATTTAATAAAGACATGTATAATGTAAGACAGTTCTGTAATAATGTTGCAGTATGTGTGTGTGTGTGTGTGTGTGTGTGTGTGTGTGTGTGTGCCGGGTAACCTGTAGGAAGCAAAAAGATAAGGGAATGAGAATAAGGTGAGGGAACAGATTTGACGGACTTCTTATGCATAGATGAACTACAACAATGAAACCTCTTGCAATTGCTTGAAGTGGGCTAGGAGGAAGCCCAGTGAGATAGATGGTTGGAGAGATTTAACAAAAGCCTTCTTGTCTCACAATAAGTCTCCCCTTTACAACTAATATATTCCAGAATTTCTTTATAAAAAATTTTACAAAATATATGTGCAAATATAAGACTGTGCTTTAAACCTGTTTATTTTCCATCTCATGCCTAAAATGCCACAATGGACATCAAGTTTATACCTTACTCTTACATAGAACTTTAAAGAAATGGCTTCATTCATGAGAATTAACAATCTTTTTAAAAAGACAATATCTTAGGCGTTCTTCGGTTTCATAGGCTTGAAGTTTTTTGGTGATATGTGCACCTTCATTTCCAGGATTCCTTAAAGAAACCTCTTCTCTTGAGGTACTATCTTTGCCTGCTCATTTTTCTATATCTTCTGGATCTTTTAGAACCTTAAATGCCTGTATAAATACTCATCAGTTTTGCAAATAGAGCCCCACCTAAATAAGATGTTTGTTGGTCATGAGCAATGAGGGTATTATTATCTGTATTAAGCCTTTCTGTAAGCACGACAAATGTCATACTTTGCACTTCACCAGATGAAGTGAAATATACATAAAGTCACGGTAACAAAGTCTCAGAGAACACTGAAGTATTCTTCTTATGAAAAATACTGCGTTAGGTTCCTCTAGATTCTATTCAAACCTTGCCATCCAAACATCACTTTATAGCCTGCTTTTGTGTATGAATCCATTTTACCTTTTTGGATAAAGGTTATCTATCCTTAATATGAATGGAAGGGAAATGGAATATGCAATGAAAGTGAGGTGGGTTTAAAATCATGTGATTTAAGCATAACTTGTGTAAAAGTTATACATTAGCTATTCTAAATGCACCATAAGATCAGAGGAATACAAGTAATAAAATGTGCTTGACAGAAAAGGACTGTGTGCACGGATTTAAAGGCCAACGACAATCACAGAACTAAAAGTGAAATAAATAGTGATACAAGCAAAAGTGTAACCAGTTATGAAGGTTGGAAAATGAAACCGAACCATGCAAAAATGGATATGATTTAGAGTTGATGGATACCTTAATTGTGATAGAAAACAGCTTCAAAAAACAGGTGACAGGGAGATTAGATCTAGAAATACATGAAAAGTGCTAGCTTTTATCACACGTATCTAACTAATAAGAAGATAAAATGACCAGTTCATTCACCTTGAGATTGAACTAGCACAATGGGAGAGGAAAAACTTTGGGCTCCCTTTCCTCTTTTTCTCTTTTCTTCAATCTGACCCACAACTCGAAGAATTGTAAAGAAGTGTTTCTAAAGGCCCTCTTGCCAACCATATGCAATTTTGTTCTTTTGTATTTCTCTTCCCTTTCTGTAGAAGGTGCCAACGTAGGAAATGAATCTCTGAAAAGAGATTGAATAAGGTTTTCTTGGAATAACTTGTCAACACATAGCCCTGTGTTCAGCTTGCCCTTCTCAAAATTGAATGTTACCACATACGAGAGTTGTGAACTATCGCGTGTGCATCTTTCACAAAAAAAGTCCGATGTTAAGAATGTGTTATGAACAATACATCCTTCAGAAAGATTATCCCTAAGCAGTTGTCTCTGTTTTCAGAATAATTCTCTCAATAGAAACCAAAAGAGTGAAACTAGTCTGAATGGAAGGAAAAAATTCATGAAAACCTGAAATATAGACACACTTGAGTGATGTGCTTAAGGCTTGCAGAAAGTTTGCCTTGAGCTCATTCCTCACCAATGAATAACATGAGAATTTGTGTCCTTAAAAAGGTAATGGAAGGATGAGCTTACCTCAGCAAGTTTGATGATTCTTTCGTTAACCTTGAGGAGCAGCATGTGCATAGTGATTGGCATTCAAAGTTGAAGTGCATTGCAGAGATCTCAAGTTAAAGGAAGTTTTCCAGGAAATAAATATTAAATAAAACTATGTGTCTATTCACCTAATTCCCTTCATATGATCAAGTTCATAATGAAACTACTGTGAACATTTGAAAGAGAGAAGAAGCAATGAGTACAAGAAAGGAGACGATGGAATGAAAATAGAGAGGATGGAAAGTTAGGGAAGCAGAGATGCAGAGAAGTTAAGGTGGGGGATTTCCTAGTCAAACAGAAGAAAGAGTAAAGAGTAGACATCAGAGAAGGGACAGCAAAGTTTGCCATAAGATGAAGAGGGAAGGAATGCTCATTCACCATAAGATGAGTCTTTTTAAAGTGGTATTGTACTAAAGAATCGTCATGGCAAATTTACCTTTTGGTTCCTCAAGTTCTTCTGAAAAATAAGGGGAAAACCAATGTAAGCATCTTGAAAAGAAGTCACACAAATTTCAAACTTAACAAAAAATATAAATTGAAAATGAAAACGTTCAGGTGACAGATGCAGATACAGAAACACACACAGAATAAATGAGGCTAAAAGCACATTTTGTTATAAATAAGAGTATACACAGATGAAACAGGAGGGAAGATGGAAATCAGTTTATTTATCAAGGCATTTTGTGACATCTTATAAAGAGTTTCTACCAAACTAAAGTGTTGAACACAGATCACATAAATTGGGTTTTGATACACAGCATCATGCTTAGTCAAGCTCTTTTCCTGAGTTTCCATGTTCAGGTAAAATGTTGTCTATGGTTTTTCAGAGAAGAAGACAGTGCTTGCTTTTATCACACATATCTAAATAATAAGAAGAAAAAAGGACCAGCTCAATCACCTTGAAGTCAAACTCTCAGAATGCGAGAGGAAAAACAATGGGATCCCTTTCCTCTTTTTCTCTCTTGTTCAATCTGACCCAGAACTCAAAGAATTGTAAAAAAGTTTCTCGAGAGGCCCTCTTGCCAACCATATGCAGTGATGTTCTTCTGTATTTCGCTTCCCTTTCTGTAGAAGTTACCAACATAAGAAATCTATGAAAGGAGGAAGATTACGGTTTCCTTGGTATAACTTGTCAACAGATCGTTTTGTGTTTGGCTTGCCCTTCTCAAAATTAAATGTTATCAGATACAAGAGTTGTGAATTATCACAAGTGCATCTTTCATTAAAAAAGTCTGATGTTAAGAATGTGTTATGAACAATACTTCCTTCAGAAAGAAAAATCCCTAAACAGATGTCTCTGTTTTCAAAATTAGTAATTCTGTCAATAGAAACAAAAGTATTAAAACTAGTTATTATGGATGGAAGGAAAAAAATTCATAAAATTCTGAAATCTAGAAACCCTTGAGTGATACTATCAAGGGTTGCAGAAGGTTGCCTAAGCTCATACCTGCCTAATGAATAACATGATGATTCATGTTATTAAAAAGTTAATGATTGAATGAGCTTACCTCAGCGAGTTTGAATTCTTCTCTTTTTTGCTAAGCATGAGGAGCACCAAGTGTAAAGAGATTGGCATTCAAAGTTGAAGTACATGGCAGAGATCTCAGTTAAAGGAAGTTTTCCAGGAAATGAATATTAAATAAAAACTATGTGTCTGTTCACTTGATTCCCTTCATATCATCAAGTTTGTAATGAATCTAATGTGTGCATTTGAAAGAGAGAAGAAGCAATGAGTATAGGAAAGAAGGATAAGGAAAATAGAGAGGATGTAAAGGTAAGGAAGCAGAGATGCAGAGAAGTTAAGATGGACGATTCCCTTGTCAAAACAGAATAAAGATAGTAAAGAGTAGATATTAGAGAAGGGACAGCAATGTTTGTCATAGATGAAGAGGGAAGGAATGTTAACTCACCATGAGAACAGTCTTTGTAAAGAGGTATTTTATCAAAGGATTGTCAAGGCAAATTTACCTTTTTGCTCCTCAAGTTCTTCTGAAAAAAAGTGGAAAATCAATATAAGCATCATGAAATGGAAGCCATACAAATTTCAAACTTAATGAAAAATGTAAATTGAAAATGAATACTTTCAGGTCACAGAAGCAGACAGAGAAACACACACGCACACAGTCAATGTGGCTGAAAGCACATTTTGGTTATAAATAAGAGCATACACAGATGAAATGGGGAAATCAGTTAATTTATAAATGCATTTTGCGACTATTAGATATGGTGATTACCTTTGAAAAATGCTCCAGAATTCTTTATATTGTTTATGCTTTCATTATGTGTTTTGTTATCTGCATCGTGTTCTTTGAATCTAGCTCAATTTATAATGCCAATTCTCATTGTGGCAAAATGGTGAATTAAGACAGCACAAGTACTGAATTAAAGAATATGAACCATTGTTTCTGGTGGAAATATAGTTATGTTTTTCAAAGCCTATGATTATTTGCATTAAGAAATCAATGTATAATTTTTTGTTGGTTTCTATGACAAGCCGCTGGCATTGTGAATATGTCTTGCTTTTTGGGGAAGGAAAGACATGGAATTAAAAAAAAGAATTGGAAATTTTGCAAAAAGACAGGATACAGGGAGGAGAGCTCTTGAAATGGCAGAACCCCAGTATACAAATCTGGGTAGAGGGAATGAACAGTGAGAAAAATGGAGCAACAAGGGATGGTATGCAAGTAAAGGTGGAGGAAATGTCAAAGGGAAAAAGAGTCCATGGGGCAGCAATTGAGCTTGTCAGGGAACATTTACCCATTCTTCTCTGAAGTCCTTGTGAAAAATAAATACAAAGATCAAAATAAATATCAAGAAAAACACGCATGGAGAGATTCACATTGGTTGAGAAAATGGGGATGCAATATTCAAACTTACAGTTTGTCTGATAAAGGCACACACACACACACACACACACACACACACAATCACACTCAAACACATACCATAAGAAAAAAAGTGCTCACATTCATCTGAAATAAGGATCTCTGTAAGGGGCAGTGGGAGTGAACTGTTGGGGGCAACGAATTTTTTGAATTGAGGAAATTTACTGAAGAACATTCCTGTACAAGGAATATATTCCAAAATGTCTTTATCTAAACAAATTTTACAAAATATATGAGCAAATATAAACTATGTCTTAAACATTTCTTTCCATCTCTTGCCTAAAATTTCATATGCACATCATGTATATACCTGAAAGTATTACATATAATGTTAAAGAGAATGTTTCATGTATTAGAATTAACAAATTTTTAAAAAAATATAGCATCTTAGGAGTTCTATTTTTATAGGATTTAAGGTTTTTGGTAATGTGTGTAATTTCATTTCTGTGATTCATTAAATAAATTTCTTCTGTTGATGTTATATTATTTCCTGCTCATTTTTCTATATGTTCTCGGTCTTTCAGAATGTTCATACTGTGTATAAATACACATCAGTTTTCCAAAAAGAGCCCTGCAGAAATAAGATGTTTGTTGGTCATGAAAAATGAGGGCATTCTTATCTGTTCTGCTTTTGTGCAAGGATCAAAAAAATCTCATTCTTTGCACTAAGCCATAAGAAGTGAAATATAGATAACGACACTGTAACAAAGTATCAGACAACACTGAAGTATGGTTACTATGTAAAATACTGAGTTAGTTTCCTGTATCTTCTATTCACAACATTGTCATCCACACATCATTTTATAGTCTGCTTTGGTGTGTGAATCTGTTTTGCCTTTTGGATAAATGTTATCTAACCTTAGTAATATGAAAGAAGCCAAATATAGTATGACATGAAAGTGAGGCGGGATTAAAATCTTGTGATGTAAGCACAACTTGTGTAAAATGTACACATTAGACATTTTAAATGTACCATAATATCAGAGGAATACTATTAATAAAATTTACTTGAATGAAAAGAACAGTGTACATGGATTTAAAGGCCAAGACCCATCACAGAACTAAAGGTGAAATAAATACTAACACGAGCAAATGTGTAACCAATTATGAAGGCTGCAAAATGACACAAAATCATGTAAAATGTATATAAGTTAGAATTAGTGACATATTTATTGTGGTTGAAGTTAGCTTCAAAAACCAAATTTCAAAGAGACAGTAGTTCTAGAAATACGTGAACAGTGCTTGCTTTTATCACTTGTATCAAAATTATAGAAGAAAAAAAACTAGTGCTTTCACGTTGAGGTAGAGGAAAAACACTGGATTCCTTTTCTTTGTTTTCTCTCTTTTCCAACTGACCCACAATACCAAGAATTGTATAAAAGTGTTTCTAAAGACCCTCTGGCCCTCCATATGCAATGTTTTTCTGTATTTCTCTTCCCTTCCTGTAGAAGGTACAAAATAGGAAGTAAGTCCATGAAAGGAGGATTTCATCGGCTTGCTTAGAATAATTTGTCAACAGATAATCTTGTATTCAGCTTCCCTTCTCAAAATTGAATGTTAGCACACACAAAAGTGGTGAAATATCTCTTGTTGTGTCTTTCACCAAAAGGTCAGATGTTAAAAATGTGTTATCAATAATACATCCTTCAGAAAGAAAATCCCTAAACAGATGTATCTGTTTTCAAAATTCCTAATTCTGGCAAGAGAATGGAAAAGAATAAAACTAGTTACGATGAGTGGGACAAAAAAATTGTGAAAATCTGAAATCTAGAAACACTTGAGTCATATGATTAAGTGCTGCAGAAGGTTTGCCTTAAGCGCATACCTGCCCAATGAATAACATGAGGATTTGTGTAACTAAATTGGTAATGGACGGACGAGCTTACCTTAGGAATTTTGAATTCTTCTCTCTTTCGTTAAGCATGAGAACCACCATGTGCATAGTAATTGGCACTCAAGTTGAAGTACATGGCAGAGATCTCAAGTTAAAGGAAGTATTCCAGGAAATGAATATTAAATAAAAATTATGTGTCTAGTCACCCAATTCCCTTCATACCAACAAGTTCATAATAAAATTAATGTGTGCATTTGAAAGGGAGAAGAGCAATTAGTGCAGGAAAGAAGGATATGGAATGAAAATAGAGACTATGAGAAAGGTAAGGAAGCAGAGATGCAGAGAAGTTATGGTGGGGGATTTCATAGTCAAAATAGATTAAAGAGAATAAACAGTACACATGAGAGAAGGGACAGCAAAGTTTGGCATAAGATGAAGAGGGAAGGAATGTTAACTCAGCATGAGAGCAGTCTTTTAAAGTGGTATTGCAGTAAGGATTGTCAAGACAAATTTACCTTTTGGCTCCTGAAATTTTTCTGAAAAATAAGGGGAAAATCAATATAAGCATCAGGAAGGAGAAGCCTTACTAAATTCAAATTTAATGAAAAATGCAAGTGGAAAATGAATACTTTCAGGTCATAGATGAAGACAAACAACACACACACAGAGTAAATGCGGCTAAAAGCACTGTTTTGTCATTAATAAGTGTGTACACAGATGAAACGGGAGGAAGTTGTGGAAATCAGTTAATTATAAAAGCATTTTGTGAGTATTAGATACGGTGATTACCTATGAAAAGTGCTGCAGAAAATTGTTCATATTTTCATCATGTGCTTTATTATATTCATTGTTTTCCTTCAATGTAGCACTCTAAATAATGCCAATTCTATTTGTGGCAACATGGTGAATTTAGTCAGTGCAAGAACTGAGTTAAAGAATTTGAACCACTGTTTCAGTGCTTAGGTTTTTCAAAGCCTATGTGTTTGCATTAACAAATCAATATATAATTTTTTTGTTTGTTTCTACAACAAGCAGCTGGAGGACAGCTTATCCATTATTTTTTAAGGAAGGAAAGACAAGGAATGAAAAAAGAAGAAAAGGAAATGTTGGAAATAGACGAGATAAAGGAAGGACAGCTCTTGAAATGGCAGAACTCCACTATAAATCTGGGTAGAGGAGTGAACATTTAGAAAAATGGGGCAATAAGGGAGGGCATGCAAGTAAAGACTGAGGAAATGTCAAAGGGAAAAGAGTCCAGGGTGCAGGAATTGGGCTTGTCAAGCAATATTTACCTATCATTCTCTTAACTCCTCCTGAAAAATAAATACAGAGATCAACATAAATATCAAAGGAAAAACACATGGAGAAATTCAAATTTGTTGTGAAAATGGGAATGTACGTTCAAACGCACAGGAGGCAGACAAAGAAACACACACAGTATTAGCAGTGTTCACATTCATCTTAAACAATGATCTCTGCAAGGGGGAGTGTGCATGGACTGTCAGAGGCAATGAATTTTTTGAATTGATAGCATGAATGAGGAATACTTGTGTCTCAACATTATAAGTTTTGATCTCTTTTACCTTTCTTAGGTTTTTATTTATCCCTTTTGTTTTCTTTATGTATGATTTTGGGCTCCCAAAAAACATGTGTAAAATATACTGAAACTGACAGAATATGCATATCTAATGTATACATTGTTACATGTGTAGTTTGTAGTATATATTAAACAAATATAGAATACATATGCCTATGTGAAATAATTTCCTTGAAAACCTTTTCTCAGTGAGGCTTAATGGCTTGTTCTCTGAAAACTCAAAGACAATATTTCACCTGAACACCAAAACTCAGAGGAAAGACTTTGACTGAGCAAGATACTGTTTACAAAAAAACAATTTGCATAATCTGTGGTCAACACGTTCGTTTGGTGGAGACTCTTCACAAGATGTCACAAACACTTAGAGAGCAAATGAATACTGCATTTGTATACAAATGTTTTGTAAAAGTGAGGGCTCTCATTCTTTGATTTTAAGAAATTGGAATAGGATTCATTAGAGCTACCTGTTGAGAAAACTTAAATTTCTTTTGATAAGCACTTACTCCATCATCTTTACCATTCACTTCAAGAGAAGCTCCAATAGTTGTCTGAAATCACTCTAAGGGAATCCTCCCATTACTATTATCTTACATATGTGCACATATATAACGTATTTCTTACTCTATAAATCCTTGATAAATAAATTTGAATATTCCTTGTGGATAGATTTGAGTAAATCAGCCAGAAACCTACAATGAAAAATTGTGAACATAAATTTACATAATATAAAGTTGGGTTAGTTTCTTCAATCAGTTGAAATAGCCAAGCTCAGGAAACAACCAAGATGTCCTTAAATGGTTCAATCCATTTTCTAGCTAGCTAGCTACTTACTTATCTGTCTACTATCTATGTATCCAAGGAAAACACACTCAGCCATAAAGAAGAATGACACCATGTGGTTTGAAGGTAAATGGATGCAACTGGAGGACATAATGTTAAGTGAAGTGCCATGATCAGCAAGACAAAGATCCCATGCTTTTTCTCATATGTGGAAGATAGATACAAAAGACAAATATGTCCACATAAACAAACATGGTCATACACAAGCTCATATGTAGAACAGGCTAGTAATAGTGGAACTACTCTATTGAACTCAGGGAAGGAGGGAAAGGAAGAAAGAATGATAGAGGATCAATATTATCATAAACATAACATCGGTGAAGGTAGAGAATACACAGATATGTATTGAAAGCTGTTGAAAAACGTGTGGTAGGAGGGAAGTGGTAAACGAGTGTAATGGAAAGGGTTGAATGGACCAAAGTAAAGTATACTCGTGTCAGGATCCAAGAGAAGCCCTATGAATAGTGACTTAAAATATGTCCTGTGTGGGGGTTAGTACCAGGAAGATGAGGGAGGACATTAGGAAAGGGTACAGAAGTCTGAAGACAGTGGAAATATTTTGTACTCTTGTTTGAAATCTGAAAAATGAGACATGCTGAAACTATCCTTGTGTGGGGGGAATAAAAGAGAATACTTAAGGGGTTGATCTCAACTATGAAATATTGTAAGAACTTTAGTAAAAGTCACAATGAACAGGCAGTACAATAATAATATAATGAAAAAAAAATCAATGCCACTCTTATTGGACAGAAAGAAGTCAAAAGAAACCTATTACCGAGAAAGACCACTGGGGATTTTCCAGAAAAATCCCTTAGAGAAGGGATCCTAGTTTCTGGGGGAATATGCAAAGTATCTGATGTGCTAATTGGACAATGTCTGAATGTATTTAAAGATCACACTGCACCTTTACAGATGGAATATCATTATTTGTCAGTTAAAAATAAATATGTGTAATTTAATAAAGACATGTATAATGTAAGACAGTTCTGTAATAATGTTGCAGTATGTGTGTGTGTGTGTGTGTGTGTGTGTGTGTGCCGGGTAACCTGTAGGAAGCAAAAAGATAAGGGAATGAGAATAAGGTGAGGGAACAGATTTGACGGACTTCTTATGCATAGATGAACTACAACAATGAAACCTCTTGCAATTGCTTAAAGTGGGCTAGGAGGAAGCCCAGTGAGATAGATGGTTGGAGAGATTTAACAAAAGCCTTCTTGTCTCACAATAAGTCTCCCCTTTACAACTAATATATTCCAGAATTTCTTTATAAAAAATTTTACAAAATATATGTGCAAATATAAGACTGTGCTTTAAACCTGTCTATTTTCCATCTCATGCCTAAAATGCCACAATGGACATCAAGTTTATACCTTACTCTTACATAGAACTTTAAAGAAATGGCTTCATTCATGAGAATTAACAAACTTTTTAAAAAGATAATATCTTAGGCATTCTTCGGTTTCATAGGCTTGAAGTTTTTTGGTGATATGTGCACCTTCATTTCCAGGATTCCTTAAAGAAACCTCTTCTCTTGAGGTACTATCTTTGCCTGCTCATTTTTCTATATCTTCTGGATCTTTTAGAACCTTAAATGCCTGTATAAATACTCATCAGTTTTGCAAATAGAGCCCCACCTAAATAAGATGTTTGTTGGTCATGAGCAATGAGGGTATTATTATCTGTATTAAGCCTTTCTGTAAGCACGACAAATGTCATACTTTGCACTTCACCAGATGAAGTGAAATATACATAAAGTCACGGTAACAAAGTCTCAGAGAACACTGAAGTATTCTTCTTATGAAAAATACTGCGTTAGGTTCCTCTAGATTCTATTCAAACCTTGCCATCCAAACATCACTTTATAGCCTGCTTTTGTGTATGAATCCATTTTACCTTTTTGGATAAAGGTTATCTATCCTTAATATGAATGGAAGGGAAATGGAATATGCAATGAAAGTGAGGTGGGTTTAAAATCATGTGATTTAAGCATAACTTGTGTAAAAGTTATACATTAGCTATTCTAAATGCACCATAAGATCAGAGGAATACAAGTAATAAAATGTGCTTGACAGAAAAGGACTGTGTGCACGGATTTAAAGGCCAACGACAATCACAGAACTAAAAGTGAAATAAATACTGATACAAGCAAAAGTGTAACCAGTTATGAAGGTTGGAAAATGAAACCGAATCATGCAACAGGTGACAGGGAGATTAGATCTAGAAATACATGAAAAGTGCTAGCTTTTCTCACACGTATCTAACTAATAAGAAGATAAAATGACCAGTTCATTCACCTTGAGATTGAACTAGCACAATGGGAGAGGAAAAACATTGGGCTCCCTTTCCTCTTTTTCTCTTTTCTTCAACCTGACCCACAACTCGAAGAATTGTAAAGAAGTGTTTCTAAAGGCCCTCTTGCCAACCATATGCAATTTTGTTCTTTTGTATTTCTCTTCCCTTTCTGTAGAAGGTGCCAACGTAGGAAATGAATCTCTGAAAAGAGATTGAATAAGGTTTTCTTGGAATAACTTGTCAACACATAGCCCTGTGTTCAGCTTGCCCTTCTCAAAATTGAATGTTACCACATACGAGAGTTGTGAACTATCGCGTGTGCATCTTTCACAAAAAAAGTCCGATGTTAAGAATGTGCTATGAACAATACATCCTTCAGAAAGATTATCCCTAAGCAGATGTCTCTGTTTTCAGAATAATTCTCTCAATAGAAACCAAAAGAGTGAAACTAGTCTGAATGGAAGGAAAAAATTCATGAAAACCTGAAATATAGACACACTTGAGTGATGTGCTTAAGGCTTGCAGAAAGTTTGCCTTGAGCTCATTCCTCACCAATGAATAACATGAGAATTTGTGTCCTTAAAAAGGTAATGGATGGATGAGCTTACCTCAGCAAGTTTGATGATTCTTTCGTTAACCTTGAGGAGCAGCATGTGCATAGTGATTGGCATTCAAAGTTGAAGTGCATTGCAGAGATCTCAAGTTAAAGAAAGTTTTCCAGGAAATAAATATTAAATAAAACTATGTGTCTATTCACCTAATTCCCTTCATATGATCAAGTTCATAATGAAACTAATGGGAACATTTGAAAGAGAGAAGAAGCAATGAGTACAAGAAAGGAGACGATGGAATGAAAATAGAGAGGATGGAAAGTTAGGGAAGCAGAGATGCAGAGAAGTTAAGGTGGGGGATTTCCTAGTCAAACAGAAGAAAGAGTAAAGAGTAGACATCAGAGAAGGGACAGCAAAGTTTGCCATAAGATGAAGAGGGAAGGAATGCTCATTCACCATAAGATGAGTCTTTTTAAAGTGGTATTGTACTAAAGAATCGTCATGGCAAATTTACCTTTTGGTTCCTCAAGTTCTTCTGAAAAATAAGGGGAAAACCAATATAAGCATCTTGAAAAGAAGTCACACAAATTTCAAACTTAACAAAAAATATAAATTGAAAATGAAAACGTTCAGGTGACAGATGCAGATACAGAAACACACACAGAATAAATGAGGCTAAAAGCACATTTTGTTATAAATAAGAGTATACACAGATGAAAGAGGAGGGAAGATGGAAATCAGTTTATTTATCAAGGCATTTTGTGACATCTTATAAAGAGTTTCTACCAAACTAAAGTGTTGAACACAGATCACATAAATTGGGTTTTGATACACAGCATCATGCTTAGTCAAGCTCTTTTCCTGAGTTTCCATGTTCAGGTAAAATGTTGTCTATGGTTTTTCAGAGAAGAAGACAGTGCTTGCTGTTATCACACATATCTAAATAATAAGAAGAAAAAAGGACCAGCTCAATCACCTTGAAGTCAAACTCTCAGAATGCGAGAGGAAAAACAATGGGATCTCTTTCCTCTTTTTCTCTCTTGTTCAATCTGACACAGAACTCAAAGAATTGTAAAAAAGTTTCTCGAGAGGCCCTCTTGCCAACCATATGCAGTGATGTTCTTCTGTATTTCGCTTCCCTTTCTGTAGAAGTTACCAACATAAGAAATCTATGAAAGGAGGAAGATTACGGTTTCCTTGGTATAACTTGTCAACAGATCGTTTTGTGTTTGGCTTGCCCTTCTCAAAATTAAATGTTATCAGATACAAGAGTTGTGAATTATCACAAGTGCATCTTTCATTAAAAAAGTCTGATGTTAAGAATGTGTTATGAACAATACTTCCTTCAGAAAGAAAAATCCCTAAACAGATGTCTCTGTTTTCAAAATTAGTAATTCTGTCAATAGAAACAAAAGTATTAAAACTAGTTATTATGGATGGAAGGAAAAAAATTCATAAAATTCTGAAATCTAGAAACCCTTGAGTGATACTATCAAGGGTTGCAGAAGGTTGCCTAAGCTCATACCTGCCTAATGAATAACATGATGATTCATGTTATTAAAAAGTTAATGATTGAATGAGCTTACCTCAGCGAGTTTGAATTCTTCTCTTTTTTGCTAAGCATGAGGAGCACCAAGTGTAAAGAGATTGGCATTCAAAGTTGAAGTACATGGCAGAGATCTCAGTTAAAGGAAGTTTTCCAGGAAATGAATATTAAATAAAAACTATGTGTCTGTTCACCTGATTCCCTTCATATCATCAAGTTTGTAATGAAACTAATGTGTGCATTTGAAAGAGAGAAGAAGCAATGAGTATAGGAAAGAAGGATAAGGAAAATAGAGAGGATGTAAAGGTAAGGAAGCAGAGATGCAGAGAAGTTAAGATGGACGATTCCCTTGTCAAAACAGAATAAAGATAGTAAAGAGTAGATATTAGAGAAGGGACAGCAATGTTTGTCATAGATGAAGAGGGAAGGAATGTTAACTCACCATGAGAACAGTCTTTGTAAAGAGGTATTTTATCAAAGGATTGTCAAGGCAAATTTACCTTTTTGCTCCTCAAGTTCTTCTGAAAAATAAGTGGAAAATCAATATAAGCATCATGAAATGGAAGCCATACAAATTTCAAACTTAATGAAAAATGTAAATTGAAAATGAATACTTTCAGGTCACAGAAGCAGACAGAGAAACACACACGCACACAGTCAATGTGGCTGAAAGCACATTTTGGTTATAAATAAGAGCATACACAGATGAAATGGGGAAATCAGTTAATTTATAAATGCATTTTGCGACTATTAGATATGGTGATTACCTTTGAAAAATGCTCCAGAATTCTTTATATTGTTTATGCTTTCATTATGTGTTTTGTTATCTGCATCGTGTTCTTTGAATCTAGCTCAATTTATAATGCCAATTCTCATTGTGGCAAAATGGTGAATTAAGACAGCACAAGTACTGAATTAAAGAATATGAACCATTGTTTCTGGTGGAAATATAGTTATGTTTTTCAAAGCCTATGATTATTTGCATTAAGAAATCAATGTATAATTTTTTGTTGGTTTCTATGACAAGCCGCTGGCATTGTGAATATGTCTTGCTTTTTGGGGAAGGAAAGACATGGAATTAAAAAAAAGAATTGGAAATTTTGCAAAAAGACAGGATACAGGGAGGAGAGCTCTTGAAATGGCAGAACCCCAGTATACAAATGTGGGTAGAGGGAATGAACAGTGAGAAAAATGGAGCAACAAGGGATGGTATGCAAGTAAAGGTGGAGGAAATGTCAAAGGGAAAAAGAGTCCATGGGGCAGCAATTGAGCTTGTCAGGGAACATTTACCCATTCTTCTCTGAAGTCCTTGTGAAAAATAAATACAAAGATCAAAATAAATATCAAGAAAAACACGCATGGAGAGATTCACATTGGTTGAGAAAATGGGGATGTAATATTCAAACTTACAGTTTGTCTGATAAAGGCACACACACACACACACACACACACACACAATCACACTCAAACACACACCATAAGAAAAAAAGTGCTCACATTCATCTGAAATAAGGATCTCTGTAAGGGGCAGTGGGAGTGAACTGTTGGGGGCAACGAATTTTTTGAATTGAGGAAATTTACTGAAGAACATTCCTGTACAAGGAATATATTCCAAAATGTCTTTATCTAAACAAATTTTACAAAATATATGAGCAAATATAAACTATGTCTTAAACATTTCTTTCCATCTCTTGCCTAAAATTTCATATGCACATCATGTATATACCTGAAAGTATTACATATAATGTTAAAGAGAATGTTTCATGTATTAGAATTAACAAATTTTTAAAAAAATATAGCATCTTAGGAGTTCTATTTTTATAGGATTTAAGGTTTTTGGTAATGTGTGTAATTTCATTTCTGTGATTCATTAAATAAATTTCTTCTGTTGATGTTATATTATTTCCTGCTCATTTTTCTATATGTTCTCGGTCTTTCAGAATGTTCATACTGTGTATAAATACACATCAGTTTTCCAAAAAGAGCCCTGCAGAAATAAGATGTTTGTTGGTCATGAAAAATGAGGGCATTCTTATCTGTTCTGCTTTTGTGCAAGGATCAAAAAAATCTCATTCTTTGCACTAAGCCATAAGAAGTGAAATATAGATAACGACACTGTAACAAAGTATCAGACAACACTGAAGTATGGTTACTATGTAAAATACTGAGTTAGTTTCCTGTATCTTCTATTCACAACATTGTCATCCACACATCATTTTATAGTCTGCTTTGGTGTGTGAATCTGTTTTGCCTTTTGGATAAATGTTATCTAACCTTAGTAATATGAAAGAAGCCAAATATAGTATGACATGAAAGTGAGGTGGGATTAAAATCTTGTGATGTAAGCACAACTTGTGTAAAATGTACACATTAGACATTTTAAATGTACCATAATATCAGAGGAATACTATTAATAAAATTTACTTGAATGAAAAGAACAGTGTACATGGATTTAAAGGCCAAGACCCATCACAGAACTAAAGGTGAAATAAATACTAACACGAGCAAATGTGTAACCAATTATGAAGGCTGCAAAATGACACAAAATCATGTAAAATGTATATAAGTTAGAATTGGGGACATATTTATTGTGGTTGAAGTTAGCTTCAAAAACCAAATTTCAAAGAGACAGTAGTTCTAGAAATACGTGAACAGTGCTTGCTTTTATCACTTGTATCAAAATTATAGAAGAAAAAAAACTAGTGCTTTCACGTTGAGGTAGAGGAAAAACACTGGATTCCTTTTCTTTGTTTTCTCTCTTTTCCAACTGACCCACAATACCAAGAATTGTATAAAAGTGTTTCTAAAGACCCTCTGGCCCTCCATATGCAATGTTTTTCTGTATTTCTCTTCCCTTCCTGTAGAAGGTACAAAATAGGAAGTAAGTCCATGAAAGGAGGATTTCATCGGCTTGCTTAGAATAATTTGTCAACAGATAATCTTGTATTCAGCTTCCCTTCTCAAAATTGAATGTTAGCACACACAAAAGTGGTGAAATATCTCTTGTTGTGTCTTTCACCAAAAAGTCAGATGTTAAAAATGTGTTATCAATAATACATCCTTCAGAAAGAAAATCCCTAAACAGATGTATCTGTTTTCAAAATTCCTAATTCTGGCAAGAGAATGGAAAAGAATAAAACTAGTTACGATGAGTGGGACAAAAAAATTGTGAAAATCTGAAATCTAGAAACACTTGAGTCATATGATTAAGTGCTGCAGAAGGTTTGCCTTAAGCGCATACCTGCCCAATGAATAACATGAGGATTTGTGTAACTAAATTGGTAATGGACGGACGAGCTTACCTTAGGAATTTTGAATTCTTCTCTCTTTCGTTAAGCATGAGAACCACCATGTGCATAGTAATTGGCACTCAAGTTGAAGTACATGGCAGAGATCTCAAGTTAAAGGAAGTATTCCAGGAAATGAATATTAAATAAAAATTATGTGTCTAGTCACCCAATTCCCTTCATACCAACAAGTTCATAATAAAATTAATGTGTGCATTTGAAAGGGAGAAGAGCAATTAGTGCAGGAAAGAAGGATATGGAATGAAAATAGAGACTATGAGAAAGGTAAGGAAGCAGAGATGCAGAGAAGTTATGGTGGGGGATTTCATAGTCAAAATAGATTAAAGAGAATAAACAGTACACATGAGAGAAGGGACAGCAAAGTTTGGCATAAGATGAAGAGGGAAGGAATGTTAACTCAGCATGAGAGCAGTCTTTTAAAGTGGTATTGCAGTAAGGATTGTCAAGACAAATTTACCTTTTGGCTCCTGAAATTTTTCTGAAAAATAAGGGGAAAATCAATATAAGCATCAGGAAGGAGAAGCCTTACTAAATTCAAATTTAATGAAAAATGCAAGTGGAAAATGAATACTTTCAGGTCATAGATGAAGACAAACAACACACACACAGAGTAAATGTGGCTAAAAGCACTGTTTTGTCATTAATAAGTGTGTACACAGATGAAAGGGGAGGAAGTTGTGGAAATCAGTTAATTATAAAAGCATTTTGTGAGTATTAGATACGGTGATTACCTATGAAAAGTGCTGCAGAAAATTGTTCATATTTTCATCATGTGCTTTATTATATTCATTGTTTTCCTTCAATGTAGCACTCTAAATAATGCCAATTCTATTTCTGGCAACATGGTGAATTTAGTCAGTGCAAGAACTGAGTTAAAGAATTTGAACCACTGTTTCAATGCTTAGGTTTTTCAAAGCCTATGTGTTTGCATTAACAAATCAATATATAATTTTTTCGTTTGTTTCTACAACAAGCAGCTGGAGGACAGCTTATCCATTATTTTTTAAGGAAGGAAAGACAAGGAATGAAAAAAGAAGAAAAGGAAATGTTGGAAATAGACGAGATAAAGGAAGGACAGCTCTTGAAATGGCAGAACTCCACTATAAATCTGGGTAGAGGAGTGAACATTTAGAAAAATGGGGCAATAAGGGAGGGAATGCAAGTAAAGACTGAGGAAATGTCAAAGGGAAAAGAGTCCAGGGTGCAGGAATTGGGCTTGTCAAGCAATATTTACCTATCATTCTCTTAACTCCTCCTGAAAAATAAATACAGAGATCAACATAAATATCAAAGGAAACACACATGGAGAAATTCAAATTTGTTGTGAAAATGGGAATGTACGTTCAAACGCACAGGAGGCAGACAAAGAAACACACACAGTATTAGCAGTGTTCACATTCATCTTAAACAATGATCTCTGCAAGGGGAAGTGTGCATGGACTGTCAGAGGCAATGAATTTTTTGAATTGATAGCATGAATGAGGAATACTTGTGTCTCAACATTATAAGTTTTGATCTCTTTTACCTTTCTTAGGTTTTTATTTATCCCTTTTGTTTTCTTTATGTATGATGTTGGGCTCCCAAAAAACATGTGTAAAATATACTGAAACTGACAGAATATGCATATCTAAAGTATACATTGTTACATGTGTAGTTTGTAGTATATATTAAACAAATATAGAATACATATGCCTATGTGAAATAATTTCCTTGAAAACCTTTTCTCAGTGAGGCTTAATGGCTTGTTCTCAGAAAACTCAGAGACAATATTTCACCTGAACACCAAAACTCAGAGGAAACACTTTGACTGAGCAAGATACTGTTTACAAAAAAACAATTTGCATAATCTGTGGTCAACACGTTCGTTTGGTGGAGACTCTTCACAAGATGTCACAAACACTTAGAGAGCAAATGAATACTGCATTTGTATACAAATGTTTTGTAAAAGTGAGGGCTCTCATTCTTTGATTTTAAGAAATTGGAATAGGATTCATTAGAGCTACCTGTTGAGAAAACTTAAATTTCTTTTGATAAGCACTTACTCCATCATCTTTACCATTCACTTCAAGAGAAGCTCCAATAGTTGTCTGAAATCACTCTAAGGGAATCCTCCCATTACTATTATCTTACATATGTGCACATATATAACGTATTTCTTACTCTATAAATCCTTGATAAATAAATTTGAATATTCCTTGTGGATAGATTTGAGTAAATCAGCCAGAAACCTACAATGAAAAATTGTGAACATAAATTTACATAATATAAAGTTGGGTTAGTTTCTTCAATCAGTTGAAATAGCCAAGCTCAGGAAACAACCAAGATGTCCTTAAATGGTTCAATCCATTTTCTAGCTAGCTAGCTACTTACTTATCTGTCTACTATCTATGTATCCAAGGAAAACACACTCAGCCATAAAGAAGAATGACACCATGTGGTTTGAAGGTAAATGGATGCAACTGGAGGACATAATGTTAAGTGAAGTGCCATGATCAGCAAGACAAAGATCCCATGCTTTTTCTCATATGTGGAAGATAGATACAAAAGACAAATATGTCCACATAAACAAACATGGTCATACACAAGCTCATATGTAGAACAGGCTAGTAATAGTGGAACTACTCTATTGAACTCAGGGAAGGAGGGAAAGGAAGAAAGAATGATAGAGGATCAATATTATCTTAAACATAACATCGGTGAAGGTAGAGAATACACAGATATGTATTGAAAGCTGTTGAAAAACGTGTGGTAGGAGGGAAGTGGTAAACGAGTGTAATGGAAAGGGTTGAATGGACCAAAGTAAAGTATACTCGTGTCAGGATCCAAGAGAAGCCCTATGAATAGTGACTTAAAATATGTCCTGTGTGGGGGTTAGTACCAGGAAGATGAGGGAGGACATTAGGAAAGGGTACAGAAGTCTGAAGACAGTGGAAATATTTTGTACTCTTGTTTGAAATCTGAAAAATGAGACATGCTGAAACTATCCTTGTGTGGGGGGAATAAAAGAGAATACTTAAGGGGTTGATCTCAACTATGAAATATTGTAAGAACTTTAGTAAAAGTCACAATGAACAGGCAGTACAATAATAATATAATGAAAAAAAAATCAATGCCACTCTTATTGGACAGAAAGAAGTCAAAAGAAACCTATTACCGAGAAAGACCACTGGGGATTTTCCAGAAAAATCCCTTAGAGAAGGGATCCTAGTTTCTGGGGGAATATGCAAAGTATCTGATGTGCTAATTGGACAATGTCTGAATGTATTTAAAGATCACACTGCACCTTTACAGATGGAATATCATTATTTGTCAGTTAAAAATAAATATGTGTAATTTAATAAAGACATGTATAATGTAAGACAGTTCTGTAATAATGTTGCAGTATGTGTGTGTGTGTGTGTGTGTGTGTGTGTGTGCCGGGTAACCTGTAGGAAGCAAAAAGATAAGGGAATGAGAATAAGGTGAGGGAACAGATTTGACGGACTTCTTATGCATAGATGAACTACAACAATGAAACCTCTTGCAATTGCTTAAAGTGGGCTAGGAGGAAGCCCAGTGAGATAGATGGTTGGAGAGATTTAACAAAAGCCTTCTTGTCTCACAATAAGTCTCCCCTTTACAACTAATATATTCCAGAATTTCTTTATAAAAAATTTTACAAAATATATGTGCAAATATAAGACTGTGCTTTAAACCTGTCTATTTTCCATCTCATGCCTAAAATGCCACAATGGACATCAAGTTTATACCTTACTCTTACATAGAACTTTAAAGAAATGGCTTCATTCATGAGAATTAACAAACTTTTTAAAAAGATAATATCTTAGGCATTCTTCGGTTTCATAGGCTTGAAGTTTTTTGGTGATATGTGCACCTTCATTTCCAGGATTCCTTAAAGAAACCTCTTCTCTTGAGGTACTATCTTTGCCTGCTCATTTTTCTATATCTTCTGGATCTTTTAGAACCTTAAATGCCTGTATAAATACTCATCAGTTTTGCAAATAGAGCCCCACCTAAATAAGATGTTTGTTGGTCATGAGCAATGAGGGTATTATTATCTGTATTAAGCCTTTCTGTAAGCACGACAAATGTCATACTTTGCACTTCACCAGATGAAGTGAAATATACATAAAGTCACGGTAACAAAGTCTCAGAGAACACTGAAGTATTCTTCTTATGAAAAATACTGCGTTAGGTTCCTCTAGATTCTATTCAAACCTTGCCATCCAAACATCACTTTATAGCCTGCTTTTGTGTATGAATCCATTTTACCTTTTTGGATAAAGGTTATCTATCCTTAATATGAATGGAAGGGAAATGGAATATGCAATGAAAGTGAGGTGGGTTTAAAATCATGTGATTTAAGCATAACTTGTGTAAAAGTTATACATTAGCTATTCTAAATGCACCATAAGATCAGAGGAATACAAGTAATAAAATGTGCTTGACAGAAAAGGACTGTGTGCACGGATTTAAAGGCCAACGACAATCACAGAACTAAAAGTGAAATAAATACTGATACAAGCAAAAGTGTAACCAGTTATGAAGGTTGGAAAATGAAACCGAATCATGCAAAAATGGATATGATTTAGAGTTGATGGATACCTTAATTGTGATAGAAAACAGCTTCAAAAAACAGGTGACAGGGAGATTAGATCTAGAAATACATGAAAAGTGCTAGCTTTTCTCACACGTATCTAACTAATAAGAAGATAAAATGACCAGTTCATTCACCTTGAGATTGAACTAGCACAATGGGAGAGGAAAAACATTGGGCTCCCTTTCCTCTTTTTCTCTTTTCTTCAACCTGACCCACAACTCGAAGAATTGTAAAGAAGTGTTTCTAAAGGCCCTCTTGCCAACCATATGCAATTTTGTTCTTTTGTATTTCTCTTCCCTTTCTGTAGAAGGTGCCAACGTAGGAAATGAATCTCTGAAAAGAGATTGAATAAGGTTTTCTTGGAATAACTTGTCAACACATAGCCCTGTGTTCAGCTTGCCCTTCTCAAAATTGAATGTTACCACATACGAGAGTTGTGAACTATCGCGTGTGCATCTTTCACAAAAAAAGTCCGATGTTAAGAATGTGTTATGAACAATACATCCTTCAGAAAGATTATCCCTAAGCAGATGTCTCTGTTTTCAGAATAATTCTCTCAATAGAAACCAAAAGAGTGAAACTAGTCTGAATGGAAGGAAAAAATTCATGAAAACCTGAAATATAGACACACTTGAGTGATGTGCTTAAGGCTTGCAGAAAGTTTGCCTTGAGCTCATTCCTCACCAATGAATAACATGAGAATTTGTGTCCTTAAAAAGGTAATGGATGGATGAGCTTACCTCAGCAAGTTTGATGATTCTTTCGTTAACCTTGAGGAGCAGCATGTGCATAGTGATTGGCATTCAAAGTTGAAGTGCATTGCAGAGATCTCAAGTTAAAGAAAGTTTTCCAGGAAATAAATATTAAATAAAACTATGTGTCTATTCACCTAATTCCCTTCATATGATCAAGTTCATAATGAAACTAATGTGAACATTTGAAAGAGAGAAGAAGCAATGAGTACAAGAAAGGAGACGATGGAATGAAAATAGAGAGGATGGAAAGTTAGGGAAGCAGAGATGCAGAGAAGTTAAGGTGGGGGATTTCCTAGTCAAACAGAAGAAAGAGTAAAGAGTAGACATCAGAGAAGGGACAGCAAAGTTTGGCATAAGATGAAGAGGGAAGGAATGCTCATTCACCATAAGATGAGTCTTTTTAAAGTGGTATTGTACTAAAGAATCGTCATGGCAAATTTACCTTTTGGTTCCTCAAGTTCTTCTGAAAAATAAGGGGAAAACCAATATAAGCATCTTGAAAAGAAGTCACACAAATTTCAAACTTAACAAAAAATATAAATTGAAAATGAAAACGTTCAGGTGACAGATGCAGATACAGAAACACACACAGAATAAATGAGGCTAAAAGCACATTTTGTTATAAATAAGAGTATACACAGATGAAAGAGGAGGGAAGATGGAAATCAGTTTATTTATCAAGGCATTTTGTGACATCTTATAAAGAGTTTCTACCAAACTAAAGTGTTGAACACAGATCACATAAATTGGGTTTTGATACACAGCATCATGCTTAGTCAAGCTCTTTTCCTGAGTTTCCATGTTCAGGTAAAATGTTGTCTATGGTTTTTCAGAGAAGAAGACAGTGCTTGCTGTTATCACACATATCTAAATAATAAGAAGAAAAAAGGACCAGCTCAATCACCTTGAAGTCAAACTCTCAGAATGCGAGAGGAAAAACAATGGGATCTCTTTCCTCTTTTTCTCTCTTGTTCAATCTGACACAGAACTCAAAGAATTGTAAAAAAGTTTCTCGAGAGGCCCTCTTGCCAACCATATGCAGTGATGTTCTTCTGTATTTCGCTTCCCTTTCTGTAGAAGTTACCAACATAAGAAATCTATGAAAGGAGGAAGATTACGGTTTCCTTGGTATAACTTGTCAACAGATCGTTTTGTGTTTGGCTTGCCCTTCTCAAAATTAAATGTTATCAGATACAAGAGTTGTGAATTATCACAAGTGCATCTTTCATTAAAAAAGTCTGATGTTAAGAATGTGTTATGAACAATACTTCCTTCAGAAAGAAAAATCCCTAAACAGATGTCTCTGTTTTCAAAATTAGTAATTCTGTCAATAGAAACAAAAGTATTAAAACTAGTTATTATGGATGGAAGGAAAAAAATTCATAAAATTCTGAAATCTAGAAACCCTTGAGTGATACTATCAAGGGTTGCAGAAGGTTGCCTAAGCTCATACCTGCCTAATGAATAACATGATGATTCATGTTATTAAAAAGTTAATGATTGAATGAGCTTACCTCAGCGAGTTTGAATTCTTCTCTTTTTTGCTAAGCATGAGGAGCACCAAGTGCAAAGAGATTGGCATTCAAAGTTGAAGTACATGGCAGAGATCTCAGTTAAAGGAAGTTTTCCAGGAAATGAATATTAAATAAAAACTATGTGTCTGTTCACCTGATTCCCTTCATATCATCAAGTTTGTAATGAAACTAATGTGTGCATTTGAAAGAGAGAAGAAGCAATGAGTATAGGAAAGAAGGATAAGGAAAATAGAGAGGATGTAAAGGTAAGGAAGCAGAGATGCAGAGAAGTTAAGATGGACGATTCCCTTGTCAAAACAGAATAAAGATAGTAAAGAGTAGATATTAGAGAAGGGACAGCAATGTTTGTCATAGATGAAGAGGGAAGGAATGTTAACTCACCATGAGAACAGTCTTTGTAAAGAGGTATTTTATCAAAGGATTGTCAAGGCAAATTTACCTTTTTGCTCCTCAAGTTCTTCTGAAAAATAAGTGGAAAATCAATATAAGCATCATGAAATGGAAGCCATACAAATTTCAAACTTAATGAAAAATGTAAATTGAAAATGAATACTTTCAGGTCACAGAAGCAGACAGAGAAACACACACGCACACAGTCAATGTGGCTGAAAGCACATTTTGGTTATAAATAAGAGCATACACAGATGAAATGGGGAAATCAGTTAATTTATAAATGCATTTTGCGACTATTAGATATGGTGATTACCTTTGAAAAATGCTCCAGAATTCTTTATATTGTTTATGCTTTCATTATGTGTTTTGTTATCTGCATCGTGTTCTTTGAATCTAGCTCAATTTATAATGCCAATTCTCATTGTGGCAAAATGGTGAATTAAGACAGCACAAGTACTGAATTAAAGAATATGAACCATTGTTTCTGGTGGAAATATAGTTATGTTTTTCAAAGCCTATGATTATTTGCATTAAGAAATCAATGTATAATTTTTTGTTGGTTTCTATGACAAGCCGCTGGCATTGTGAATATGTCTTGCTTTTTGGGGAAGGAAAGACATGGAATTAAAAAAAAGAAGGGGAAATTTTGCAAAAAGACAGGATACAGGGAGGAGAGCTCTTGAAATGGCAGAACCCCAGTATACAAATGTGGGTAGAGGGAATGAACAGTGAGAAAAATGGAGCAACAAGGGATGGTATGCAAGTAAAGGTGGAGGAAATGTCAAAGGGAAAAAGAGTCCATGGGGCAGCAATTGAGCTTGTCAGGGAACATTTACCCATTCTTCTCTGAAGTCCTTGTGAAAAATAAATACAAAGATCAAAATAAATATCAAGAAAAACACGCATGGAGAGATTCACATTGGTTGAGAAAATGGGGATGTAATATTCAAACTTACAGTTTGTCTGATAAAGGCACACACACACACACACACACACACACACAATCACACTCAAACACACACCATAAGAAAAAAAGTGCTCACATTCATCTGAAATAAGGATCTCTGTAAGGGGCAGTGGGAGTGAACTGTTGGGGGCAACGAATTTTTTGAATTGAGGAAATTTACTGAAGAACATTCCTGTACAAGGAATATATTCCAAAATGTCTTTATCTAAACAAATTTTACAAAATATATGAGCAAATATAAACTATGTCTTAAACATTTCTTTCCATCTCTTGCCTAAAATTTCATATGCACATCATGTATATACCTGAAAGTATTACATATAATGTTAAAGAGAATGTTTCATGTATTAGAATTAACAAATTTTTAAAAAAATATAGCATCTTAGGAGTTCTATTTTTATAGGATTTAAGGTTTTTGGTAATGTGTGTAATTTCATTTCTGTGATTCATTAAATAAATTTCTTCTGTTGATGTTATATTATTTCCTGCTCATTTTTCTATATGTTCTCGGTCTTTCAGAATGTTCATACTGTGTATAAATACACATCAGTTTTCCAAAAAGAGCCCTGCAGAAATAAGATGTTTGTTGGTCATGAAAAATGAGGGCATTCTTATCTGTTCTGCTTTTGTGCAAGGATCAAAAAAATCTCATTCTTTGCACTAAGCCATAAGAAGTGAAATATAGATAACGACACTGTAACAAAGTATCAGACAACACTGAAGTATGGTTACTATGTAAAATACTGAGTTAGTTTCCTGTATCTTCTATTCACAACATTGTCATCCACACATCATTTTATAGTCTGCTTTGGTGTGTGAATCTGTTTTGCCTTTTGGATAAATGTTATCTAACCTTAGTAATATGAAAGAAGCCAAATATAGTATGACATGAAAGTGAGGTGGGATTAAAATCTTGTGATGTAAGCACAACTTGTGTAAAATGTACACATTAGACATTTTAAATGTACCATAATATCAGAGGAATACTATTAATAAAATTTACTTGAATGAAAAGAACAGTGTACATGGATTTAAAGGCCAAGACCCATCACAGAACTAAAGGTGAAATAAATACTAACACGAGCAAATGTGTAACCAATTATGAAGGCTGCAAAATGACACAAAATCATGTAAAATGTATATAAGTTAGAATTGGGGACATATTTATTGTGGTTGAAGTTAGCTTCAAAAACCAAATTTCAAAGAGACAGTAGTTCTAGAAATACGTGAACAGTGCTTGCTTTTATCACTTGTATCAAAATTATAGAAGAAAAAAAACTAGTGCTTTCACGTTGAGGTAGAGGAAAAACACTGGATTCCTTTTCTTTGTTTTCTCTCTTTTCCAACTGACCCACAATACCAAGAATTGTATAAAAGTGTTTCTAAAGACCCTCTGGCCCTCCATATGCAATGTTTTTCTGTATTTCTCTTCCCTTCCTGTAGAAGGTACAAAATAGGAAGTAAGTCCATGAAAGGAGGATTTCATCGGCTTGCTTAGAATAATTTGTCAACAGATAATCTTGTATTCAGCTTCCCTTCTCAAAATTGAATGTTAGCACACACAAAAGTGGTGAAATATCTCTTGTTGTGTCTTTCACCAAAAGGTCAGATGTTAAAAATGTGTTATCAATAATACATCCTTCAGAAAGAAAATCCCTAAACAGATGTATCTGTTTTCAAAATTCCTAATTCTGGCAAGAGAATGGAAAAGAATAAAACTAGTTACGATGAGTGGGACAAAAAAATTGTGAAAATCTGAAATCTAGAAACACTTGAGTCATATGATTAAGTGCTGCAGAAGGTTTGCCTTAAGCGCATACCTGCCCAATGAATAACATGAGGATTTGTGTAACTAAATTGGTAATGGACGGACGAGCTTACCTTAGGAATTTTGAATTCTTCTCTCTTTCGTTAAGCATGAGAACCACCATGTGCATAGTAATTGGCACTCAAGTTGAAGTACATGGCAGAGATCTCAAGTTAAAGGAAGTATTCCAGGAAATGAATATTAAATAAAAATTATGTGTCTAGTCACCCAATTCCCTTCATACCAACAAGTTCATAATAAAATTAATGTGTGCATTTGAAAGGGAGAAGAGCAATTAGTGCAGGAAAGAAGGATATGGAATGAAAATAGAGACTATGAGAAAGGTAAGGAAGCAGAGATGCAGAGAAGTTATGGTGGGGGATTTCATAGTCAAAATAGATTAAAGAGAATAAACAGTACACATGAGAGAAGGGACAGCAAAGTTTGGCATAAGATGAAGAGGGAAGGAATGTTAACTCAGCATGAGAGCAGTCTTTTAAAGTGGTATTGCAGTAAGGATTGTCAAGACAAATTTACCTTTTGGCTCCTGAAATTTTTCTGAAAAATAAGGGGAAAATCAATATAAGCATCAGGAAGGAGAAGCCTTACTAAATTCAAATTTAATGAAAAATGCAAGTGGAAAATGAATACTTTCAGGTCATAGATGAAGACAAACAACACACACACAGAGTAAATGTGGCTAAAAGCACTGTTTTGTCATTAATAAGTGTGTACACAGATGAAAGGGGAGGAAGTTGTGGAAATCAGTTAATTATAAAAGCATTTTGTGAGTATTAGATACGGTGATTACCTATGAAAAGTGCTGCAGAAAATTGTTCATATTTTCATCATGTGCTTTATTATATTCATTGTTTTCCTTCAATGTAGCACTCTAAATAATGCCAATTCTATTTCTGGCAACATGGTGAATTTAGTCAGTGCAAGAACTGAGTTAAAGAATTTGAACCACTGTTTCAATGCTTAGGTTTTTCAAAGCCTATGTGTTTGCATTAACAAATCAATATATAATTTTTTCGTTTGTTTCTACAACAAGCAGCTGGAGGACAGCTTATCCATTATTTTTTAAGGAAGGAAAGACAAGGAATGAAAAAAGAAGAAAAGGAAATGTTGGAAATAGACGAGATAAAGGAAGGACAGCTCTTGAAATGGCAGAACTCCACTATAAATCTGGGTAGAGGAGTGAACATTTAGAAAAATGGGGCAATAAGGGAGGGAATGCAAGTAAAGACTGAGGAAATGTCAAAGGGAAAAGAGTCCAGGGTGCAGGAATTGGGCTTGTCAAGCAATATTTACCTATCATTCTCTTAACTCCTCCTGAAAAATAAATACAGAGATCAACATAAATATCAAAGGAAACACACATGGAGAAATTCAAATTTGTTGTGAAAATGGGAATGTACGTTCAAACGCACAGGAGGCAGACAAAGAAACACACACAGTATTAGCAGTGTTCACATTCATCTTAAACAATGATCTCTGCAAGGGGAAGTGTGCATGGACTGTCAGAGGCAATGAATTTTTTGAATTGATAGCATGAATGAGGAATACTTGTGTCTCAACATTATAAGTTTTGATCTCTTTTACCTTTCTTAGGTTTTTATTTATCCCTTTTGTTTTCTTTATGTATGATGTTGGGCTCCCAAAAAACATGCGTAAAATATACTGAAACTGACAGAATATGCATATCTAAAGTATACATTGTTACATGTGTAGTTTGTAGTATATATTAAACAAATATAGAATACATATGCCTATGTGAAATAATTTCCTTGAAAACCTTTTCTCAGTGAGGCTTAATGGCTTGTTCTCAGAAAACTCAGAGACAATATTTCACCTGAACACCAAAACTCAGAGGAAACACTTTGACTGAGCAAGATACTGTTTACAAAAAAACAATTTGCATAATCTGTGGTCAACACGTTCATTTGGTGGAGACTCTTTACAAGATGTCACAAACACTTAGAGAGTAAATGAATACTGCATTTGTATACAAATGTTTTGTAAAAGTGAGGGCTCTCATTCTTTGATTTTAAGAAATTGGAATAGGATTCATTAGAGCTACCTGTTGAGAAAACTTAAATTTCTTTTGATAAGCACTTACTCCATCATCTTTACCATTCACTTCAAGAGAAGCTCCAATAGTTGTCTGAAATCACTCTAAGGGAATCCTCCCATTACTATTATCTTACATATGTGCACATATATAATGTATTTCTTACTCCATAAAACCTTGATAACTAAATTTGAATATTCCTTGTGGATAGATTTGAGTAAATCAGCCAGAAACCTACAATGAAAAATTGTGAACATAAATTTACATAATATAAAGTTGGGTTAGTTTCTTCAATCAGTTGAAATAGCCAAGCTCAGGAAACAACCAAGATGTCCTTAAACGGTTCAATCCATTTTCTAGCTAGCTAGCTACCTACTTATCTGTCTACTATCTATGTATCCAAGGAAACCACACTCAGCCATAAAGAAGAATGACACCATGTGGTTTGAAGGTAAATGGATGCAACTGGAGGACATAATGTTAAGTGAAGTGCCATGATCAGCAAGACAAAGATCCCATGCTTTTTCTCATATGTGGAAGATAGATACAAAATACAAATATGTCCACATAAACAAACATGGTCATACACAAGCTCATATGTAGAACAGGCTAGTAATAGTGGAACTACTCTATTGAACTCAGGGAAGGAGGGAAAGGAAGAAAGAATGATAGAGGATCAATATTATCATAAACATAACATCGGTGAAGGTAGAGAATACACAGATATGTATTGAAAGCTGTTGAAAAACGTGTGGTAGGAGGGAAGTGGTAAACGAGTGTAATGGAAAGGGTTGAATGGACCAAAGTAAAGTATACTCGTGTCAGGATCCAAGAGAAGCCCTATGAATAGTGACTTAAAATATGTCCTGTGTGGGGGTTAGTACCAGGAAGATGAGGGAGGACATTAGGAAAGGGTACAGAAGTCTGAAGACAGTGGAAATATTTTGTACTCTTGTTTGAAATCTGAAAAATGAGACATGCTGAAACTATCCTTGTGTGGGGGGAATAAAAGAGAATACTTAAGGGGTTGATCTCAACTATGAAATATTGTAAGAACTTTAGTAAAAGTCACAATGAACAGGCAGTACAATAATAATATAATGAAAAAGAAAATATCAATGCCACTCTTATTGGACAGAAAGAAGTCAAAAGAAACCTATTATCGAGAAAGACCACTGGGGATTTTCCAGAAAAATCCCTTAGAGAAGGGATCCTAGTTTCTGGGGGAATATGCAAAATATCTCATGTGCTAATTGGACAATGTCTGAATGTATTTAAAGATCACACTGCACCTTTACAGATGGAATATCATTATTTGTCAGTTAAAAATAAATATGTGTAATTTAATAAAGGCATGTATAATGTAAGACAGTTCTGTAATAATGTTGCAGTATGTGTGTGTGTGTGTGTGTGTGTGTGTGTGTGTGTGTGTGTGTGCAGGGTAACCTGTAGGAAGCAAAAAGATAAGGGAATGAGAATAAGGTGAGGGAACAGATTTGACGGACTTCTTATGCATAGATGAACTACAACAATGAAACCTCTTGCAATTGCTTGAAGTGGGCTAGGAGGAAGCCCAGTGAGATAGATGGTTGGAGAGATTTAACAAAAGCCTTCTTGTCTCACAATAAGTCTCCCCTTTACAACTAATATATTCCAGAATTTCTTTATAAAAAATTTTACAAAATATATGTGCAAATATAAGACTGTGTTTAAACCTGTCTGTTTTCAATCTCATGCCTAAAATGCCACAATGGACATCAAGTTTATACCTTACTCTTACATAGAACTTTAAAGAAATGGCTTCATTCATGAGAATTAACAAACTTTTTAAAAAGATAATATCTTAGGCGTTCTTCGGTTTCATAGGCTTGAAGTTTTTTGCTGATATGTGCACCTTCATTTCCAGGATTCCTTAAAGAAACCTCTTCTCTTGAGGTAGTATCTTTGCCTGCTCATTTTTCTATATCTTCTGGATCTTTTAGAACCTTAAATGCCTGTATAAATACTCATCAGTTTTGCAAATAGAGCCCCACCTAAATAAGATGTTTGTTGGTCATGAGCAATGAGGATATTATTATCTGTATTAAGCCTTTCTGTAAGCACGACAAATGTCATTCTTTGCACTTTACCAGATGAAGTGAAATATACATAAAGTCACGGTAACCAACTCTCAGAGAACACTGAAGTATTCTTCTTATGAAAAATACTGCGTTAGGTTCCTCTAGATTCTATTCAAACCTTGCCATCCAAACATCACTTTATAGCCTGCTTTTGTGTATGAATCCACTTTACCTTTTTGGATAAAGGTTATCTATCCTTAATATGAATGGAAGGGAAATGGAATATGCAATGAAAGTGAGGTGGGTTTAAAATCATGTGATTTAAGCATAACTTGTGTAAAAGTTATACATTAGCTATTCTAAATGCACCATAAGATCAGAGGAATACAAGTAATAAAATGTGCTTGACAGAAAAGGACTGTGTGCACGGATTTAAAGGCCAACGACAATCACAGAACTAAAAGTGAAATAAATACTGATACAAGCAAAAGTGTAACCAGTTATGAAGGTTGGAAAATGAAACCGAATCATGCAAAAATGGATATGATTTAGAGTTGATGGATACCTTAATTGTGATAGAAAACAGCTTCAAAAAACAGGTGACAGGGAGATTAGATCTAGAAATACATGAAAAGTGCTAGCTTTTCTCACACGTATCTAACTAATAAGAAGATAAAATGACCAGTTCATTCACCTTGAGATTGAACTAGCACAATGGGAGAGGAAAAACATTGGGCTCCCTTTCCTCTTTTTCTCTTTTCTTCAATCTGACCCACAACTCGAAGAATTGTAAAGAAGTGTTTCTAAAGGCCCTCTTGCCAACCATATGCAATTTTGTTCTTTTCTATTTCTCTTCCCTTTCTGTAGAAGGTGCCAACGTAGGAAATGAATCTCTGAAAAGAGATTGAATAAGGTTTTCTTGGAATAACTTGTCAACACATAGCCCTGTGTTCAGCTTGCCCTTCTCAAAATTGAATGTTACCACATACGAGAGTTGTGAACTATCGCGTGTGCATCTTTCACAAAAAAAGTCCGATGTTAAGAATGTGTTATTAACAATACATCCTTCGGAAAGATTATCCCTAAGCAGATGTCTCTGTTTTCAGAATAATTCTCTCAATAGAAACCAAAAGAGTGAAACTAGTCTGAATGGAAGGAAAAAATTCATGAAAACCTGAAATATAGACACACTTGAGTGATGTGCTTAAGGCTTGCAGAAAGTTTGCCTTGAGCTCATTCCTCACCAATGAATAACATGAGAATTTGTGTCCTTAAAAAGGTAATGGATGGATGAGCTTACCTCAGCAAGTTTGATGATTCTTTCGTTAACCTTGAGGAGCAGCATGTGCATAGTGATTGGCATTCAAAGTTGAAGTGCATTGCAGAGATCTCAAGTTAAAGGAAGTTTTCCAGGAAATAAATATTAAATAAAACTATGTGTCTATTCACCTAATTCCCTTCATATGATCAAGTTCATAATGAAACTAATGGGAACATTTGAAAGAGAGAAGAAGCAATGAGTACAAGAAAGGAGACGATGGAATGAAAATAGAGAGGATGGAAAGTTAGGGAAGCAGAGATGCAGAGAAGTTAAGGTGGGGGATTTACTAGTCAAACAGAAGAAAGAGTAAAGAGTAGACATCAGAGAAGGGACAGCAAAGTTTGGCATAAGATGAAGAGGGAAGGAATGCTCATTCACCATAAGATGAGTCTTTTTAAAGTGGTATTGTACTAAAGAATCGTCATGGCAAATTTACCTTTTGGTTCCTTAAGTTCTTCTGAAAAATAAGGGGAAAACCAATATAAGCATCTTGAAAAGAAGTCACACAAATTTCAAACTTAACAAAAAATATAAATTGAAAATGAAAACGTTCAGGTGACAGATGCAGATACAGAAACACACACAGAATAAATGAGGCTAAAAGCACATTTTGCTATAAATAAGAGTATACACAGATGAAACAGGAGGGAAGATGGAAATCAGTTTATTTATCAAGGCATTTTGTGACATCTTATAAAGAGTCTCTACCAAACTAAATTGTTGAACACAGATCACATAAATTGGGTTTTGATACACAGCATCATGCTTAGTCAAGCTCTTTTCCTGAGTTTCCAGGTTCAGGTAAAATGTTGTCCATAGTTTTTCAGAGAACAAGACAGTGCTTGCTTTTATCACACATATCTAAATAATAAGAAGAAAAAAGGACCAGCTCAATCACCTTGAAGTCGAACTCTCGGAATGGGAGAGGGAAAAAAAATGGGTTCGCTTTCCTCTTTTTCTCTCTTGTTCAATCTGACCCAGAACTTAAAGAATTGTAAAAAAGTTTCTCGAGAGGCCCTCTTGCCAACCATATGCAGTGATGTTCTTCTGTATTTCGCTTCCCTTTCTGTAGAATTTACCAACATAAGAAATCTATGAAAGGAGGTAGAATACGGTTTCCTTGGTATAACTTGTCAACAGATAGTTTTGTGTTTGACTTGCCCTTCTCAAAATTAAATGTTATCAGATACAAGAGTTGTGAATTATCACATGTGCATCTTTCATTAAAAAACTCTGATGTTAAGAATGTGTTAAGAACAATACTTCCTTCAGAAAGAAAAATCCCCAAACAGATGTCTCTGTTTTCAATATTAGTAATTCTGTCAATAGAAACAAAAGTATTAAAGCTAGTTATTATGGATGGAAGGAAAAAATTCATAAAAATCTGAAATCTAGAAACCCTTGAGTGATACTATCAAGGGTTGCAGAAGGTTGCCTAAGCTCATACCTGCCTAATGAATAACATGATGATTCATGTTATTAAAAAGTTAATGATTGAATGAGCTTACCTCAGCAAGTTTGAATTCTTCTCTTTTTTGCTAAGCATGAGGAGCACCAAGTGCAAAGAGATTGGCATTCAAAGTTGAAGTACATGGCAGAGATCTCAGTTAAAGGAAGTTTTCCAGGAAATGAATATTAAATAAAAACTATGTGTCTGTTCACCTGATTCCCTTCCTATCATCAAGTTTGTAATGAAACTAATGTGTGCATTTGAAAGAGAGAAGAAGCAATGAGTATAGGAAAGAAGGATAAGGAAAATAGAGAGGATGTAAAGGTAAGGAAGCAGAGATGCAGAGAAGTTAAGATGGACGATTCCCTTGTCAAAACAGAATAAAGATAGTAAAGAGTAGATATTAGAGAAGGGACAGCAATGTTTGTCATAGATGAAGAGGGAAGGAATGTTAACTCACCACGAGAGCAGTCTTTGTAAAGAGGTATTTTATTAAAGGATTGTCAAGGCAAATTTACCTTTTTGCTCCTCAAGTTCTTCTGAAAAAAAGTGGAAAATCAATATAAGCATCATGAAATGGAAGCCATACAAATTTCAAACTTAATGAAAAATGTAAGTTGAAAATGAATACTTTCAGGTCACAGAAGCAGACAGAGAAACACACACGCACACAGTCAATGTGGCTGAAATAATTTCCATGAAAACCTTTTCTCAGTGAGGCTTAAAGGCTTGTTCTCTGAAATCTCAGAGACAATATTTTCCCTGAACACCAAAACTCAGAGGAAAGACTTTGACTGAGCAAGATACTGTTTACAAAAAAACAATTTGCATAATCTGTGGTCAACTCATTCGTTTGGTGGAGACTCTTTACAAGATGTCACAAACACTTAGAGAGCAAATGAATACTGCATTTGTATACAAATGTTTTGTAAAAGTGAGGGCTCTCATTCTTTGATTTTAAGAAATTGGAATAGGATTCATTAGAGCTACCTGTTGAGAAAACTTAAATTTCTTTTGATAAGCACTTACTCCATCATCTTTACCATTCACTTCAAGAGAAGCTCCAATAGTTGTCTGAAATCACTCTAAGGGAATCCTCCCATTACTATTATCTTACATATGTGCACATATATAACGTATTTCTTACTCTATAAATCCTTGATAACTAAATTTGAATATTCCTTGTGGATAGATTTGAGTAAATCAGCCAGAAACCTACAATGAAAAATTGTGAACATAAATTTACATAATATAAAGTTGGGTTAGTTTCTTCAATCAGTTGAAATAGCCAAGCTCAGGAAACAACCAAGATGTCCTTAAATGGTTCAATCCATTTTCTAGCTAGCTAGCTACCTACTTATCTGTCTACTATCTATGTATCCAAGGAAAACACACTCAGCCATAAAGAAGAATGACACCATGTGGTTTGAAGGTAAATGGATGCAACTGGAGGACATAATGTTAAGTGAAGTGCCATGATCAGCAAGACAAGGATCCCATGCTTTTTCTCATATGTGGAAGATAGATACAAAAGACAAATATGTCCACATAAACAAACATGGTCATACACAAGCTCATATGTAGAACAGGCTAGTAATAGTGGAACTACTCTATTGAACTCAGGGAAGGAGGGAAAGGAAGAAAGAATGATAGAGGATCAATATTATCATAAACATAACATCGGTGAAGGTAGAGAATACACAGATATGTATTGAAAGCTGTTGAAAAACGTGTGGTAGGAGGGAAGTGGTAAACGAGTGTAATGGAAAGGGTTGAATGGACCAAAGTAAAGTATACTCGTGTCAGGATCCAAGAGAAGCCCTATGAATAGTGACTTAAAATATGTCCTGTGTGGGGGTTAGTACCAGGAAGATGAGGGAGGACATTAGGAAAGGGTACAGAAGTCTGAAGACAGTGGAAATATTTTGTACTCTTGTTTGAAATCTGAAAAATGAGACATGCTGAAACTATCCTTGTGTGGGGGGAATAAAAGAGAATACTTAAGGGGTTGATCTCAACTATGAAATATTGTAAGAACTTTAGTAAAAGTCACAATGAACAGGCAGTACAATAATAATATAATGAAAAAGAAAATATGAATGCCACTCTTATTGGACAGAAAGAAGTCAAAAGAAACCTATTACCGAGAAAGACCACTGGGGATTTTCCAGAAAAATCCCTTAGAGAAGGGATCCTAGTTTCTGGGGGAATATGCAAAGTATCTGATGTACTTTGTAGTATCTGATGCTAATTGGACAATGTCTGAATGTATTTAAAGATCACACTGCACCTTTACAGATGGAATATCATTATTTGTCAGTTAAAAATAAATATGTGTAATTTAATAAAGGCATGTATAATGTAAGACAGTTCTGTAATAATGTTGCAGTATGTGTGTGTGTGTGTGTGTGTGTGTGTGTGTGTGTGTGTGTGTGTGTGTGCAGGGTAACCTGTAGGAAGCAAAAAGAAGGGAATGAGAATAAGGTGAGGGAACAGATTTGACGGACTTCTTATGCATAGATGAACTACAACAATGAAACCTCTTGCAATTGCTTGAAGTGGGCTAGGAGGAAGCCCAGTGAGATAGATGGTTGGAGAGATTTAACAAAAGCCTTCTTGTCTCACAATAAGTCTCCCCTTTACAACTAATATATTCCAGAATTTCTTTATAAAAAATTTTACAAAATATATGTGCAAATATAAGACTGTGCTTTAAACCTGTCTATTTTCCATCTCATGCCTAAAATGCCACAATGGACATCAAGTTTATACCTTACTCTTACATAGAACTTTAAAGAAATGGCTTCATTCATGAGAATTAACAAACTTTTTAAAAAGATAATATCTTAGGCGTTCTTCGGTTTCATAGGCTTGAAGTTTTTTGGTGATATGTGCACCTTCATTTCCAGGATTCCTTAAAGAAACCTCTTCTCTTGAGGTACTATCTTTGCCTGCTCATTTTTCTACATCTTCTGGATCTTTTAGAACCTTAAATGCCTGTATAAATACTCATCAGTTTTGCAAATAGAACCCCACCTAAATAAGATGTTTGTTGGTCATGAGCAATGAGGGTATTATTAACTGTATTAAGCGTTTCTGTAAGCACGACAAATGTCATTCTTTGCACTTCACCAGATGAAGTGAAATATACATAAAGTCACGGTAACCAACTCTCAGAGAACACTGAAGTATTCTTCTTATGAAAAATACTGCGTTAGGTTCCTCTA
Organism: Castor canadensis; assembly: GCF_047511655.1. Classification (NCBI taxonomy): domain Eukaryota; kingdom Metazoa; phylum Chordata; class Mammalia; order Rodentia; family Castoridae; genus Castor; species Castor canadensis. The sequence continues at coordinate 23,046,459 of NC_133393.1, read as the reverse complement.
GATTCTATTCAAACCTTGCCATCCAAACATCACTTTATAGCCTGCTTTTGTGTATGAATCCATTTTACCTTTTTGGATAAAGGTCATCTATCCTTAATATGAATGGAAGGGAAATGGAATATGCAATGAAAATGTGGTGGGTTTAAAATCATGTCATTTAAGCATAACTTGTGTAAAAGTTATACATTACCTATTCTAAATGCACCATAAGATCAGAGGAATACAAGTAATAAAATGTGCTTGACAGAAAAGGACTGTGTGCATGGATTTAAAGGCCAACGACAATCACAGAACTAAAACTGAAATAAATAGTGATACAAGCAAAAGTGTAACCAGTTATGAAGGTTGGAAAATGAAACCGAATCATGCAAAAATGGATATGATTTAGAGTTGATGGATACCTTAATTGTGATAGAAAACAGCTTCAAAAAACAGGTGACAGGGAGATTAGATCTAGAAATATATGAAGAGTGCTAGCTTTTATCACCCGAATCTAACTAATAAGAAGAAAAAATGACCAGTTCATTCACCTTGAGATTGAACAAGCACAATGGGAGAGGAAAAACATTGGGCTCCCTTTCCTCTTTTTCTCTTTTCTTCAATCTGACCCACAATTCGAAGAATTGTAAAGAAGTGTTTCTAAAGGCCCTCTTGCCAACCATATGCAATTTTGTTCTTTTCTATTTCTCTTCCCTTTCTGTAGAAGGTGCCAACGTAGGAAATGAATCTCTGAAAAGAGATTGAGTAAGGTTTTCTTGGAATAACTTGTCAACACATAGCCCTGTGTTCAGCTTGCCCTTCTCAAAATTGAATGTTACCACATACGAGAGTTGTGAACTATCGCATGTGCATCTTTCACAAAAAAAGTCCGATGTTAAGGATGTGTTATGAACAGTACATGCTTCAGAAAGATTATCCCTAAACAGATGTCTCTGTTTTCAGAATAATTCTCTCAATAGAAACCAAAAGAGTGAAACTAGTCTGAATGGAAGGAAAAAATTCATGAAAACCTGAAATATAGACACACTTGAGTGATGTGCTTAAGGCTTGCAGAAAGTTTGCCTTGAGCTCATTCCTCACCAATGAATAACATGAGAATTTGTGTCCTTAAAAAGGTAATGGATGGATGAGCTTACCTCAGCAAGTTTGATGATTCTTTCGTTAACCTTGAGGAGCAGCATGTGCATAGTGATTGGCATTCAAAGTTGAAGTGCATTGCAGAGATCTCAAGTTAAAGGAAGTTTTCCAGGAAATAAATATTAAATAAAACTATGTGTCTATTCACTTAATTCCCTTCATATGATCAAGTTCATAATGAAACTAATGGGAACATTTGAAAGAGAGAAGAAGCAATGAGTATAAGAAAGGAGATGATGGAATGAAAATAGAGAGGACGGAAAGTTAGGGAAGCAGAGATGCAGAGAAGTTAAGGTGGGGGATTTCCTAGTCAAACAGAAGAAAGAGTAAAGAGTAGACATCAGAGAAGGGACAGCAAAGTTTGGCATAAGATGAAGAGGGAAGGAATGCTCATTCACCATAAGATGAGTCTTTTTAAAGTGGTATTATACTAAAGAATCGTCACGGCAAATTTACCTTTTGGTTCCTTAAGTTCTTCTGAAAAATAAGGGGAAAACCAATATAAGCGTCTTGGAAAAGAACTCACACAAATTTCTAACTTAATGAAAAATATAAATTGAAAATGAAAACGTTCAGGTGACAGATGCAGATACAGAAACACACACAGAATAAATGAGGCTAAAAGCACATTTTGTTGTAAATAAGAGTATACACAGATGAAACAGGAGGGAAGATGGAAATCAGTTTATTTATCAAGGCATTTTGTGACATCTTATAAAGAGTCTCTACCAAACTAAAGTGTTGAACACAGATCACATAAATTGGGTTTTGATACACAGCATCATGCTTAGTCAAGCTCTTTTCCTGAGTTTCCATGTTCAGGTAAAATGTTGTCTATGGTTTTTCAGAGAACAAGACAGTGCTTGCTTTTATCACACATATCTAAATAATAAGAAGAAAAAAGGACCAGCTCAATCACCTTGAAGTCAAACTCTCAGAATGCGAGAGCAAAAACAATGGGATCTCTTTCCTCTTTTTCTCTCTTGTTCAATCTGACACAGAACTCAAAGAATTGTAAAAAAGTTTCTCGAGAGGCCCTCTTGCCAACCATATGCAGTGATGTTCTTCTGTATTTCGCTTCCCTTTCTGTAGAAGTTACCAACATAAGAAATCTATGAAAGGAGGAAGATTACGGTTTCCTTGGTATAACTTGTCAACAGATCGTTTTGTGTTTGGCTTGCCCTTCTCAAAATTAAATGTTATCAGACAGAAGAGTTGTGAATTATCACAAGTGCATCTTTCATTAAAAAAGTCTGATGTTAAGAATGTGTTATGAACAATACTTCCTTCAGAAAGAAAAATCCCTAAACAGATGTCTCTGTTTTCAAAATTAGTAATTCTGTCAATAGAAACAAAAGTATTAAAACTAGTTATTATGGATGGAAGGAAAAAATTCATAAAATTCTGAAATCTAGAAACCCTTGAGTGATACTATCAAGGGTTGCAGAAGGTTGCCTAAGCTCATACCTGCCTAATGAATAACATGATGATTCATGTTATTAAAAAGTTAATGATTGAATGAGCTTACCTCAGTGAGTTTGAATTCTTCTCTTTTTTGCTAAGCATGAGGAGCACCAAGTGCAAAGAGATTGGCATTCAAAGTTGAAGTACATGGCAGAGATCTCAGTTAAAGGAAGTTTTCCAGGAAATGAATATTAAATAAAAACTATGTGTCTGTTCACCTGATTCCCTTCATATCATCAAGTTTGTAATGAAACTAATGTGTGCATTTCAAAGAGAGAAGAAGCAATGAGTATAGGAAAGAAGGATAAGGAAAATAGAGAGGATGTAAAGGTAAGGAAGCAGAGATGCAGAGAAGTTAAGATGGACGATTCCCTTGTCAAAACAGAATAAAGATAGTAAAGAGTAGATATTAGAGAAGGGACAGCAATGTTTGTCATAATGAAGAGGGAAGGAATGTTAACTCACCATGAGAACAGTCTTTGTAAAGAGGTATTTTATTAAAGGATTGTCAAGGCAAATTTACCTTTTTGCTCCTCAAGTTCTTCTGAAAAATAAGTGGAAAATCAATATAAGCATCATGAAATGGAAGCCATACAAATTTCAAACTTAATGAAAAATGTAAATTGAAAATGAATACTTTCAGGTCACAGAAGCAGACAGAGAAACACACACGCACACAGTCAATGTGGCTGAAAGCACATTTTGGTTATAAATAAGAGCATACACAGATGAAATAGGGAAATCAGTTAATTTATAAATGCATTTTGCGACTATTAGATATGGTGATTACCTTTGAAAAATGCTCCAGAATTCTTTATATTGTTTATGCTTTCATTATGTGTTTTGTTATCTGCATCGTGTTCTTTGAATCTAGCTCAATTTATAATGCCAATTCTCATTGTGGCAAAATGGTGAATTAAGACAGCACAAGTACTGAATTAAAGAATATGAACCATTGTTTCTGGTGGAAATATAGTTATGTTTTTCAAAGCCTATGATTATTTGCATTAAGAAATCAATGTATAATTTTTTGTTGGTTTCTATGACAAGCCGCTGGCATTGTGAATATGTCTTGCTTTTTGGGGAAGGAAAGACATGGAATTAAAAAAAAGAATTGGAAATTTTGCAAAAAGACAGGATACAGGGAGGAGAGCTCTTGAAATGGCAGAACCCCAGTATACAAATGTGGGTAGAGGGAATGAACAGTGAGAAAAATGGAGCAACAAGGGATGGTATGCAAGTAAAGGTGGAGGAAATGTCAAAGGGAAAAAGAGTCCATGGGGCAGCAATTGAGCTTGTCAGGGAACATTTACCCATTCTTCTCTGAAGTCCTTGTGAAAAATAAATACAAAGATCAAAATAAATATCAAGAAAAACACGCATGGAGAGATTCACATTGGTTGAGAAAATGGGGATGTAATATTCAAACTTACAGTTTGTCTGATAAAGGCACACACACACACACACACACACAATCACACTCAAACACACACCATAAGAAAAAAAGTGCTCACATTCATCTGAAATAAGGATCTCTGTAAGGGGCAGTGGGAGTGAACTGTTGGGGGCAACGAATTTTTTGAATTGAGGAAATTTACTGAAGAACATTCCTGTACAAGGAATATATTCCAAAATGTCTTTATCTAAACAAATTTTACAAAATATATGAGCAAATATAAGCTATGTCTTAAACATTTCTTTCCATCTCTTGCCTAAAATTTCATATGCACATCATGTATATACCTGAAAGTATTACATATAATGTTAAAGAGAATGTTTCATGTATTAGAATTAACAAATTTTTAAAAAAATATAGCATCTTAGGAGTTCTATTTTTATAGGATTTAAGGTTTTTGGTAATGTGTGTAATTTCATTTCTGTGATTCATTAAATAAATTTCTTCTGTTGATGTTATATTATTTCCTGCTCATTTTTCTATATGTTCTCGGTCTTTCAGAATGTTCATACTGTGTATAAATACACATCAGTTTTCCAAAAAGAGCCCTGCAGAAATAAGATGTTTGTTGGTCATGAAAAATGAGGGCATTCTTATCTGTTCTGCTTTTGTGCAAGGATCAAAAAAATCTCATTCTTTGCACTAAGCCATAAGAAGTGAAATATAGATAACGACACTGTAACAAAGTATCAGACAACACTGAAGTATGGTTACTATGTAAAATACTGAGTTAGTTTCCTGTATCTTCTATTCACAACATTGTCATCCACACATCATTTTATAGTCTGCTTTGGTGTGTGAATCTGTTTTGCCTTTTGGATAAATGTTATCTAACCTTAGTAATATGAAAGAAGCCAAATATAGTATGACATGAAAGTGAGGCGGGATTAAAATCTTGTGATGTAAGCACAACTTGTGTAAAATGTACACATTAGACATTTTAAATGTACCATAATATCAGAGGAATACTATTAATAAAATTTACTTGAATGAAAAGAACAGTGTACATGGATTTAAAGGCCAAGACCCATCACAGAACTAAAGGTGAAATAAATACTAACACGAGCAAATGTGTAACCAATTATGAAGGCTGCAAAATGACACAAAATCATGTAAAATGTATATAAGTTAGAATTAGTGACATATTTATTGTGGTTGAAGTTAGCTTCAAAAACCAAATTTCAAAGAGACAGTAGTTCTAGAAATACGTGAACAGTGCTTGCTTTTATCACTTGTATCAAAATTATAGAAGAAAAAAAACTAGTGCTTTCACGTTGAGGTAGAGGAAAAACACTGGATTCCTTTTCTTTGTTTTCTCTCTTTTCCAACTGACCCACAATACCAAGAATTGTATAAAAGTGTTTCTAAAGACCCTCTGGCCCTCCATATGCAATGTTTTTCTGTATTTCTCTTCCCTTCCTGTAGAAGGTACAAAATAGGAAGTAAGTCCATGAAAGGAGGATTTCATCGGCTTGCTTAGAATAATTTGTCAACAGATAATCTTGTATTCAGCTTCCCTTCTCAAAATTGAATGTTAGCACACACAAAAGTGGTGAAATATCTCTTGTTGTGTCTTTCACCAAAAGGTCAGATGTTAAAAATGTGTTATCAATAATACATCCTTCAGAAAGAAAATCCCTAAACAGATGTATCTGTTTTCAAAATTCCTAATTCTGGCAAGAGAATGGAAAAGAATAAAACTAGTTACGATGAGTGGGACAAAAAAATTGTGAAAATCTGAAATCTAGAAACACTTGAGTCATATGATTAAGTGCTGCAGAAGGTTTGCCTTAAGCGCATACCTGCCCAATGAATAACATGAGGATTTGTGTAACTAAATTGGTAATGGACGGACGAGCTTACCTTAGGAATTTTGAATTCTTCTCTCTTTCGTTAAGCATGAGAACCACCATGTGCATAGTAATTGGCACTCAAGTTGAAGTACATGGCAGAGATCTCAAGTTAAAGGAAGTATTCCAGGAAATGAATATTAAATAAAAATTATGTGTCTAGTCACCCAATTCCCTTCATACCAACAAGTTCATAATAAAATTAATGTGTGCATTTGAAAGGGAGAAGAGCAATTAGTGCAGGAAAGAAGGATATGGAATGAAAATAGAGACTATGAGAAAGGTAAGGAAGCAGAGATGCAGAGAAGTTATGGTGGGGGATTTCATAGTCAAAATAGATTAAAGAGAATAAACAGTACACATGAGAGAAGGGACAGCAAAGTTTGGCATAAGATGAAGAGGGAAGGAATGTTAACTCAGCATGAGAGCAGTCTTTTAAAGTGGTATTGCAGTAAGGATTGTCAAGACAAATTTACCTTTTGGCTCCTGAAATTTTTCTGAAAAATAAGGGGAAAATCAATATAAGCATCAGGAAGGAGAAGCCTTACTAAATTCAAATTTAATGAAAAATGCAAGTGGAAAATGAATACTTTCAGGTCATAGATGAAGACAAACAACACACACACAGAGTAAATGTGGCTAAAAGCACTGTTTTGTCATTAATAAGTGTGTACACAGATGAAAGGGGAGGAAGTTGTGGAAATCAGTTAATTATAAAAGCATTTTGTGAGTATTAGATACGGTGATTACCTATGAAAAGTGCTGCAGAAAATTGTTCATATTTTCATCATGTGCTTTATTATATTCATTGTTTTCCTTCAATGTAGCACTCTAAATAATGCCAATTCTATTTCTGGCAACATGGTGAATTTAGTCAGTGCAAGAACTGAGTTAAAGAATTTGAACCACTGTTTCAATGCTTAGGTTTTTCAAAGCCTATGTGTTTGCATTAACAAATCAATATATAATTTTTTCGTTTGTTTCTACAACAAGCAGCTGGAGGACAGCTTATCCATTATTTTTTAAGGAAGGAAAGACAAGGAATGAAAAAAGAAGAAAAGGAAATGTTGGAAATAGATGAGATAAAGGAAGGACAGCTCTTGAAATGGCAGAACTCCACTATAAATCTGGGTAGAGGAGTGAACATTTAGAAAAATGGGGCAATAAGGGAGGGCATGCAAGTAAAGACTGAGGAAATGTCAAAGGGAAAAGAGTCCAGGGTGCAGGAATTGGGCTTGTCAAGCAATATTTACCTATCATTCTCTTAACTCCTCCTGAAAAATAAATACAGAGATCAACATAAATATCAAAGGAAACACACATGGAGAAATTCAAATTTGTTGTGAAAATGGGAATGTACGTTCAAACGCACAGGAGGCAGACAAAGAAACACACACAGTATTAGCAGTGTTCACATTCATCTTAAACAATGATCTCTGCAAGGGGAAGTGAGCATGGACTGTCAGAGGCAATGAATTTTTTGAATTGATAGCATGAATGAGGAATACTTGTGTCTCAACATTATAAGTTTTGATCTCTTTTACCTTTCTTAGGTTTTTATTTATCCCTTTTGTTTTCTTTATGTATGATTTTGGGCTCCCAAAAAACATGTGTAAAATATACTGAAACTGACAGAATATGCATATCTAAAGTATACATTGTTACATGGGTAGTTTGTAGTATATATTAAACAAATATAGAATACATATGCCTATGTGAAATAATTTCCTTGAAAACCTTTTCTCAGTGAGGCTTAATGGCTTGTTCTCAGAAAACTCAGAGACAATATTTCACCTGAACACCAAAACTCAGAGGAAAGACTTTGACTGAGCAAGATACTGTTTACAAAAAAACAATTTGCATAATCTGTGGTCAACACGTTCGTTTGGTGGAGACTCTTTACAAGATGTCACAAACATTTAGAGAGTAAATGAATACTGCATTTGTATACAAATGTTTTGTAAAAGTGAGGGCTCTCATTCTTTGATTTTAAGAAATTGGAATAGGATTCATTAGAGCTACCTGTTGAGAAAACTTAAATTTCTTTTGATAAGCACTTACTCCATCATCTTTACCATTCACTTCAAGAGAAGCTCCAATAGTTGTCTGAAATCACTCTAAGGGTATCCTCCCATTACTATTATCTTACATATGTGCACATATATAACGTATTTCTTACTCTATAAATCCTTGATAACTAAATTTGAATATTCCTTGTGGATAGATTTGAGTAAATCAGCCAGAAACCTACAATGAAAAATTGTGAACATAAATTTACATAATATAAAGTTGGGTTAGTTTCTTCAATCAGTTGAAATAGCCAAGCTCAGGAAACAACCAAGATGTCCTTAAACGGTTCAATCCATTTTCTAGGTAGCTAGCTACCTACTTATCTGTCTACTATCTATGTATCCAAGGAAAACACACTCAGCCATAAAGAAGAATGACACCATGTGGTTTGAAGGTAAATGGATGCAACTGGAGGACATAATGTTAAGTGAAGTGCCATGATCAGCAAGACAAAGATCCCATGCTTTTTCTCATATGTGGAAGATAGATACAAAAGACAAATATGTCCACATAAACAAACATGGTCATACACAAGCTCATATGTAGAACAGGCTAGTAATAGTGGAACTAGTCTATTGAACTCAGGGAAGGAGGGAAAGGAAGAAAGAATGATAGAGGATCAATATTATCATAAACATAACATCGGTGAAGGTAGAGAATACACAGATATGTATTGAAAGCTGTTGAAAAACGTGTGGTAGGAGGGAAGTGGTAAACGAGTGTAATGGAAAGGGTTGAATGGACCAAAGTAAAGTATACTCGTGTCAGGATCCAAGAGAAGCCCTATGAATAGTGACTTAAAATATGTCCTGTGTGGGGGTTAGTACCAGGAAGATGAGGGAGGACATTAGGAAAGGGTACAGAAGTCTGAAGACAGTGGAAATATTTTGTACTCTTGTTTGAAATCTGAAAAATGAGACATGCTGAAACTATCCTTGTGTGGGGGGAATAAAAGAGAATACTTAAGGGGTTGATCTCAACTATGAAATATTGTAAGAACTTTAGTAAAAGTCACAATGAACAGGCAGTACAATAATAATATAATGAAAAAGAAAATATCAATGCCACTCTTATCGGACAGAAAGAAGTCAAAAGAAACCTATTACCGAGAAAGACCACTGGGGATTTTCCAGAAAAATCCCTTAGAGAAGGGATCCTAGTTTCTGGGGGAATATGCAAAGTATCTGATGTGCTAATTGGACAATGTCTGAATGTATTTAAAGATCACACTGCACCTTTACAGATGGAATATCATTATTTGTCAGTTAAAAATAAATATGTGTAATTTAATAAAGGCATGTATAATGTAAGACAGTTCTGTAATAATGTTGCAGTATGTGTGTGTGTGTGTGTGTGTGCAGGGTAACCTGTAGGAAGCAAAAAGATAAGGGAATGAGAATAAGGTGAGGGAACAGATTTGACGGACTTCTTATGCATAGATGAACTACAACAATGAAACCTCTTGCAATTGCTTGAAGTGGGCTAGGAGGAAGCCCAGTGAGATAGATGGTTGGAGAGATTTAACAAAAGCTTTCTTGTCTCACAATAAGTCTCCCCTTTACAACTAATATATTCCAGAATTTCTTTATAAAAAATTTTACAAAATATATGTGCAAATATAAGACTGTGCTTTAAACCTGTCTATTTTCCATCTCATGCCTAAAATGCCACAATGGACATCAAGTTTATACCTTACTCTTACATAGAACTTTAAAGAAATGGCTTCATTCATGAGAATTAACAAACTTTTTAAAAAGATAATATCTTAGGCGTTCTTCGGTTTCATAGGCTTGAAGTTTTTTGCTGATATGTGCACCTTCATTTCCAGGATTCCTTAAAGAAACCTCTTCTCTTGAGGTACTATCTTTGCCTGCTCATTTTTCTATATCTTCTGGATCTTTTAGAACCTTTAATGCCTGTATAAATACAAATCAGTTTTGCAAATAGAGCCCCACCTAAATAAGATGTTTGTTGGTCATGAGCAATGAGGATATTATTATCTGTATTAAGCCTTTCTGTAAGCATGACAAATGTCATTCTTTGCACTTCACCAGATGAAGTGAAATATACATAAAGTCACGGTAACCAACTCTCAGAGAACACTGAAGTATTCTTCTTATGAAAAATACTGCGTTAGGTTCCTCTAGATTCTATTCAAACCTTGCCATCCAAACAACACTTTATAGCCTGCTTTTGTGTATGAATCCACTTTACCTTTTTGGATAAAGGTTATCTATCCTTAATATGAATGGAAGGGAAATGGAATATGCAATGAAAGTGAGGTGGGTTTAAAATCATGTGATTTAAGCATAACTTGTGTAAAAGTTATACATTAGCTATTCTAAATGCACCATAAGATCAGAGGAATACAAGTAATAAAATGTGCTTGACAGGAAAGGACTGTGTGCACGGATTTAAAGGCCAACGACAATCACAGAACTAAAAGTGTAATAAATACTGATACAAGCAAAAGTGTAACCAGTTATGAAGGTTGGAAAATGAAACCGAATCATGCAAAAATGGATATGATTTAGAGTTGATGGATACCTTAATTGTGATAGAAAACAGCTTCAAAAAACAGGTGACAGGGAGATTAGATCTAGAAATACATGAAAAGTGCTAGCTTTTCTCACACGTATCTAACTAATAAGAAGATAAAATGACCAGTTCATTCACCTTGAGATTGAACTAGCACAATGGGAGAGGAAAAACATTGGGCTCCCTTTCCTCTTTTTCTCTTTTCTTCAACCTGACCCACAACTCGAAGAATTGTAAAGAAGTGTTTCTAAAGTCCCTCTTGCCAACCGTATGCAATTTTGTTCTTTTCTATTTCTCTTCCCTTTCTGTAGAAGGTGCCAACGTCGGAAATGAATCTCTGAAAAGAGATTGAATAAGGTTTTCTTGGAATAACTTGTCAACACATAGCCCTGTGTTCAGCTTGCCCTTCTCAAAATTGAATCTTACCACATACGAGAGTTGTGAACTATCGCGTGTGCATCTTTCACAAAAAAAGTCCGATGTTAAGAATGTGTTATGAACAATACATCCTTCAGAAAGATTATCCCTAAGCAGATGTCTCTGTTTTCAGAATAATTCTCTCAATAGAAACCAAAAGAGTGAAACTAGTCTGAATGGAAGGAAAAAATTCATGAAAACCTGAAATATAGACACACTTGAGTGATGTGCTTAAGGCTTGCAGAAAGTTTGCCTTGAGCTCATTACTCACCAATGAATAACATGAGAATTTGTGTCCTTAAAAAGGTAATGGATGGATGAGCTTACCTCAGCAAGTTTGAAGATTCTTTCGTTAACCTTGAGGAGCAGCATGTGCATAGTGATTGGCATTCAAAGTTGAAGTGCATTGCAGAGATCTCAAGTTAAAGGAAGTTTTCCAGGAAATAAATATTAAATAAAACTATGTGTCTATTCACCTAATTCCCTTCATATGATCAAGTTCATAATGAAACTAATGTGAACATTTGAAAGAGAGAAGAAGCAATGAGTACAAGAAAGGAGACGATGGAATGAAAATAGACAGGATGGAAAGTTAGGGAAGCAGAGATGCAGAGAAGTTAAGGTGGGGGATTTCCTAGTCAAACAGAAGAAAGAGTAAAGAGTGGACATCAGAAAAGGGACAGCAAAGTTTGGCATAAGATGAAGAGGGAAGGAATGCTCATTCACCATAAGATGAGTCTTTTTAAAGTGGTATTGTACTAAAGAATCGTCATGGCAAATTTACCTTTTGGTTCCTTAAGTTCTTCTGAAAAATAAGGGGAAAACCAATATAAGCGTCTTGGAAAAGAACTCACACAAATTTCAAACTTAACAAAAAATATAAATTGAAAATGAAAACGTTCAGGTGACAGATGCAGATACAGAAACACACACAGAATAAATGAGGCTAAAAGCACATTTTGTTATAAATAAGAGTATACACAGATGAAACAGGAGGGAAGATGGAAATCAGTTTATTTATCAAGGCATTTTGTGACATCTTATAAAGAGTCTCTACCAAAATGAAGTGTTGAACACAGATCACATAAATTGGGTTTTGATACACAGCATCATGCTTAGTCAAGCTCTTTTCCTGAGTTTCCATGTTCAGGTTAAATGTTGTCCATGAAGAAGACAGTGCTTGCTTTTATCACACATATCTAAATAATAAGAAGAAAAAAGGACCAGCTCAATCACCTTGAAGTCGAACTCTCGGAATGGGAGAGGGAAAAAAAATGGGTTCGCTTTCCTCTTTTTCTCTCTTGTTCAATCTGACCCAGAACTCAAAGAATTGTAAAAAAGTTTCTCGAGAGGCCCTCTTGCCAACCATATGCAGTGATGTTCTTCTGTATTTTGCTTCCCTTTCTGTAGAAGTTACCAACATAGGAAATCTATGAAAGGAGGTAGAATACGGTTTCCTTGGTATAACTTGTCAACAGATAGTTTTGTGTTTGACTTGCCCTTCTCAAAATTAAATGTTATCAGATACAAGAGTTGTGAATTATCACATGTGCATCTTTCATTAAAAAAGTCTTATGTTAAGAATGTGTTAAGAACAATACTTCCTTCAGAAAGAAAAATCCCCAAACAGATGTCTCTGTTTTCAAAATTAGTAATTCTGTCAATAGAAACAAAAGTATTAAAACTAGTTATTATGGATGGAAGGAAAAAATTCATAAAAATCTGAAATCTAGAAACCCTTGAGTGATACTATCAAGGGTTGCAGAAGGTTGCCTAAGCTCATACCTGCCTAATGAATAACATGATGATTCATGTTATTCAAAAGTTAATGATTGAATGAGCTTACCTCAGCAAGTTTGAATTCTTCTCTTTTTTGCTAAGCATGAGGAGCACCAAGTGCAAAGAGATTGGCATTCAAAGTTGAAGTACATGGCAGAGATCTCAGTTAAAGGAAGTTTTCCAGGAAATGAATATTAAATAAAAACTATGTGTCTGTTCACCTGATTCCCTTCATATCATCAAGTTTGTAATGAAACTAATGTGTGCATTTGAAAGAGAGAAGAAGCAATGAGTATAGGAAAGAAGGATAAGGAAAATAGAGAGGATGTAAAGGTAAGGAAGCAGAGATGCAGAGAAGTTAAGATGGAGGATTCCCTTGTCAAAACAGAATAAAGATAGTAAAGAGTAGATATTAGAGAAGGGACAGCAATGTTTGTCATAGATGAAGAGGGAAGGAATGTTAACTCACCACAAGAGCAGTCTTTGTATAGAGGTATTTTATTAAAGGATTGTCAAGGCAAATTTACCTTTTTGCTCCTCAAGTTCTTCTGAAAAAAAGTGGAAAATCAATATAAGCATCATGAAATGGAAGCCATACAAATTTCAAACTTAATGAAAAATGTAAGTTGAAAATGAATATTTCAGGTCACAGAAGCAGACAGAGAAACACACACGCACACAGTCAATGTGGCTGAAATAATTTCCATGAAAACCTTTTCTCAGTGAGGCTTAAAGGCTTGTTCTCTGAAAACTCAGAGACAGTATTTTACCTGAACACCAAAACTCAGAGGAAAGACTTTGACTGAGCAAGATACTGTTTACAAAAAAACAATTTGCATAATCTGTGGTCAACACGTTCGTTTGGTGGAGACTCTTTACAAGATGTCTCAAACATTTAGAGAGTAAATGAATACTGCATTTGTATACAAATGTTTTGTAAAAGTGAGGGCTCTCATTCTTTGATTTTAAGAAATTGGAATAGGATTCATTAGAGCTACCTGTTGAGAAAACTTAAATTTCTTTTGATAAGCACTTACTCCATCATCTTTACCATTCACTTCAAGAGAAGCTCCAATAGTTGTCTGAAATCACTCTAAGGGTATCCTCCCATTACTATTATCTTACATATGTGCACATATATAACGTATTTCTTACTCTATAAATCCTTGATAACTAAATTTGAATATTCCTTGTGGATAGATTTGAGTAAATCAGCCAGAAACCTACAATGAAAAATTGTGAACATAAATTTACATAATATAAAGTTGGGTTAGTTTCTTCAATCAGTTGAAATAGCCAAGCTCAGGAAACAACCAAGATGTCCTTAAACGGTTCAATCCATTTTCTAGGTAGCTAGCTACCTACTTATCTGTCTACTATCTATGTATTCAAGGAAAACACACTCAGCCATAAAGAAGAATGACACCATGTGGTTTGAAGGTAAATGGATGCAACTGGAGGACATAATGTTAAGTGAAGTGCCATGATCAGCAAGACAAAGATCCCATGCTTTTTCTCATATGTGGAAGATAGATACAAAAGACAAATATGTCCACATAAACAAACATGGTCATACACAAGCTCATATGTAGAACAGGCTAGTAATAGTGGAACTAGTCTATTGAACTCAGGGAAGGAGGGAAAGGAAGAAAGAATGATAGAGGATCAATATTATCATAAACATAACATCGGTGAAGGTAGAGAATACACAGATATGTATTGAAAGCTGTTGAAAAACGTGTGGTAGGAGGGAAGTGGTAAACGAGTGTAATGGAAAGGGTTGAATGGACCAAAGTAAAGTATACTCGTGTCAGGATCCAAGAGAAGCCCTATGAATAGTGACTTAAAATATGTCCTGTGTGGGGGTTAGTACCAGGAAGATGAGGGAGGACATTAGGAAAGGGTACAGAAGTCTGAAGACAGTGGAAATATTTTGTACTCTTGTTTGAAATCTGAAAAATGAGACATGCTGAAACTATCCTTGTGTGGGGGGAATAAAAGAGAATACTTAAGGGGTTGATCTCAACTATGAAATATTGTAAGAACTTTAGTAAAAGTCACAATGAACAGGCAGTACAATAATAATATAATGAAAAAGAAAATATCAATGCCACTCTTATCGGACAGAAAGAAGTCAAAAGAAACCTATTACCGAGAAAGACCACTGGGGATTTTCCAGAAAAATCCCTTAGAGAAGGGATCCTAGTCTCTGGGGGAATATGCAAAGTATCTGATGTGCTAATTGGACAATGTCTGAATGTATTTAAAGATCACACTGCACCTTTACAGATGGAATATCATTATTTGTCAGTTAAAAATAAATATGTGTAATTTAATAAAGGCATGTATAATGTAAGACAGTTCTGTAATAATGTTGCAGTATGTGTGTGTGTGTGTGTGTGTGTGTGTGTGTGTGTGTGTGTGTGTGTGTGCAGGGTAACCTGTAGGAAGCAAAAAGATAAGGGAATGAGAATAAGGTGAGGGAACAGATTTGACGGACTTCTTATGCATAGATGAACTACAACAATGAAACCTCTTGCAATTGCTTGAAGTGGGCTAGGAGGAAGCCCAGTGAGATAGATGGTTGGAGAGATTTAACAAAAGCCTTCTTGTCTCACAATAAGTCTCCCCTTTACAACTAATATATTCCAGAATTTCTTTATAAAAAATTTTACAAAATATATGTGCAAATATAAGACTGTGCTTTAAACCTGTCTATTTTCCATCTCATGCCTAAAATGCCACAATGGACATCAAGTTTATACCTTACTCTTACATAGAACTTTAAAGAAATGGCTTCATTCATGAGAATTAACAAACTTTTTAAAAAGATAATATCTTAGGCGTTCTTCGGTTTCATAGGCTTGAAGTTTTTTGGTGATATGTGCACCTTCATTTCCAGGATTCCTTAAAGAAACCTCTTCTCTTGAGGTACTATCTTTGCCTGCTCATTTTTCTATATCTTCTGGATCTTTTAGAACCTTAAATGCCTGTATAAATACTCATCAGTTTTGCAAATAGAGCCCCACCTAAATAAGATGTTTGTTGGTCATGAGCAATGAGGGTATTATTATCTGTATTAAGCCTTTCTGTAAGCACGACAAATGTCATTCTTTGCACTTCACCAGATGAAGTGAAATATACATAAAGTCACGGTAACCAACTCTCAGAGAACACTGAAGTATTCTTCTTATGAAAAATACTGCGTTAGGTTCCTCTAGATTCTATTCAAACCTTGCCATCCAAACATCACTTTATAGCCTGCTTTTGTGTATGAATCCACTTTACCTTTTTGGATGAAGGTTATCTATCCTTAATATGCATGGAAGGGAAATGCAATATGCAATGAAAGTGAGGTGGGTTTAAAATCATGTGATTTAAGCATAACTTGTGTAAAAGTTATACATTAGCTATTCTAAATGCACCATAAGATCAGAGGAATACAAGTAATAAAATGTGCTTGACAGAAAAGGACTGTGTGCACGGATTTAAAGGCCAACGACAATCACAGAACTAAAAGTGAAATAAATACTGATACAAGCAAAAGTGTAACCAGTTATGAAGGTTGGAAAATGAAACCGAATCATGCAACAGGTGACAGGGAGATTAGATCTAGAAATACATGAAAAGTGCTAGCTTTTATCACACGTATCTAACTAATAAGAAGATAAAATGACCAGTTCATTCACCTTGAGATTGAACTAGCACAATGGGAGAGGAAAAACATTGGGCTCCCTTTCCTCTTTTTCTCTTTTCTTCAATCTGACCCACAACTCGAAGAATTGTAAAGAAGTGTTTCTAAAGGCCCTCTTGCCAACCATATGCAATTTTGTTCTTTTCTATTTCTCTTCCCTTTCTGTAGAAGGTGCCAACGTAGGAAATGAATCTCTGAAAAGAGATTGAATAAGGTTTTCTTGGAATAACTTGTCAACACATAGCCCTGTGTTCAGCTTGCCCTTCTCAAAATTGAATCTTACCACATACGAGAGTTGTGAACTATCGCGTGTGCATCTTTCACAAAAAAAGTCCGATGTTAAGAATGTGTTATGAACAATACATCCTTCAGAAAGATTATCCCTAAGCAGATGTCTCTGTTTTCAGAATAATTCTCTCAATAGAAACCAAAAGAGTGAAACTAGTCTGAATGGAAGGAAAAAATTCATGAAAACCTGAAATATAGACACACTTGAGTGATGTGCTTAAGGCTTGCAGAAAGTTTGCCTTGAGCTCATTCCTCACCAATGAATAACATGAGAATTTGTGTCCTTAAAAAGGTAATGGATGGATGAGCTTACCTCAGCAAGTTTGATGATTCTTTCATTAACCTTGAGGAGCAGCATGTGCATAGTGATTGGCATTCAAAGTTGAAGTGCATTGCAGAGATCTCAAGTTAAAGGAAGTTTTCCAGGAAATAAATATTAAATAAAACTACGTGTCTATTCACCTAATTCCCTTCATATGATCAAGTTCATAATGAAACTAATGTGAACATTTGAAAGAGAGAAGAAGCAATGAGTACAAGAAAGGAGACGATGGAATGAAAATAGAGAGGATGGAAAGTTAGGGAAGCAGAGATGCAGAGAAGTTAAGGTGGGGGATTTCCTAGTCAAACAGAAGAAAGAGTAAAGAGTAGACATCAGAGAAGGGACAGCAAAGTTTGGCATAAGATGAAGAGGGAAGGAATGCTCATTCACCATAAGATGAGTCTTTTTAAAGTGGTATTGTACTAAAGAATCGTCATGGCAAATTTACCTTTTGGTTCCTTAAGTTCTTCTGAAAAATAAGGGGAAAACCAATATAAGCGTCTTGGAAAAGAACTCACACAAATTTCAAACTTATTGAAAATGAAAACGTTCAGGTGACAGATGCAGATACAGAAACACACACAGAATAAATGAGGCTAAAAGCACATTTTGTTATAAATAAGAGTATACACAGATGAAACAGGAGGGAAGATGGAAATCAGTTTATTTATCAAGGCATTTTGTGACATCTTATAAAGAGTCTCTACCAAACTGAAGTGTTGAACACAGATCACATAAATTGGGTTTTGATACACAGCATCATGCTTAGCCAAGCTCTTTTCCTGAGTTTCCATGTTCAGGTAAAATGTTGTCCATGGTTTTTCAGAGAACAAGACAGTGCTTGCTTTTATCACACATATCTAAATAATAAGAAGAAAAAAGGACCAGCTCAATCACCTTGAAGTCGAACTCTCAGAATGGGAGAGGAAAAAAAATGGGTTCGCTTTCCTCTTTTTCTCTCTTGTTCAATCTGACACAGAACTCAAAGAATTGTAAAAAAGTTTCTCGAGAGGCCCTCTTGCCAACCATATGCAGTGATGTTCTTCTGTATTTCGCTTCCCTTTCTGTAGAATTTACCAACATAAGAAATCTATGAAAGGAGGTAGAATACGGTTTCCTTGGTATAACTTGTCAACAGATAGTTTTGTGTTTGACTTGCCCTTCTCAAAATTAAATGTTATCAGATACAAGAGTTGTGAATTATCACATGTGCATCTTTCATTAAAAAACTCTGATGTTAAGAATGTGTTAAGAACAATACTTCCTTCAGAAAGAAAAATCCCCAAACAGATGTCTCTGTTTTCAATATTAGTAATTCTGTCAATAGAAACAAAAGTATTAAAGCTAGTTATTATGGATGGAAGGAAAAAATTCATAAAAATCTGAAATCTAGAAACCCTTGAGTGATACTATCAAGGGTTGCAGAAGGTTGCCTAAGCTCATACCTGCCTAATGAATAACATGATGATTCATGTTATTAAAAAGTTAATGATTGAATGAGCTTACCTCAGCAAGTTTGAATTCTTCTCTTTTTTGCTAAGCATGAGGAGCACCAAGTGCAAAGAGATTGGCATTCAAAGTTGAAGTACATGGCAGAGATCTCAGTTAAAGGAAGTTTTCCAGGAAATGAATATTAAATAAAACTATGTGTCTGTTCACCTGATTCCCTTCCTATCATCAAGTTTGTAATGAAACTAATGTGTGCATTTGAAAGAGAGAAGAAGCAATGAGTATAGGAAAGAAGGATAAGGAAAATAGAGAGGATGTAAAGGTAAGGAAGCAGAGATGCAGAGAAGTTAAGATGGACGATTCCCTTGTCAAAACAGAATAAAGATAGTAAAGAGTAGATATTAGAGAAGGGACAGCAATGTTTGTCATAGATGAAGAGGGAAGGAATGTTAACTCACCACGAGAGCAGTCTTTGTAAAGAGGTATTTTATTAAAGGATTGTCAAGGCAAATTTACCTTTTTGCTCCTCAAGTTCTTCTGAAAAAAAGTGGAAAATCAATATAAGCATCATGAAATGGAAGCCATACAAATTTCAAACTTAATGAAAAATGTAAGTTGAAAATGAATACTTTCAGGTCACAGAAGCAGACAGAGAAACACACACGCACACAGTCAATGTGGCTGAAATAATTTCCATGAAAACCTTTTCTCAGTGAGGCTTAAAGGCTTGTTCTCTGAAATCTCAGAGACAATATTTTACCTGAACACCAAAACTCAGAGGAAAGACTTTGACTGAGCAAGATACTGTTTACAAAAAAACAATTTGCATAATCTGTGGTCAACACGTTCGTTTGGTGGAGACTCTTTACAAGATGTCACAAACACTTAGAGAGCAAATGAATACTGCATTTGTATACAAATGTTTTGTAAAAGTGAGGGCTCTCATTCTTTGATTTTAAGAAATTGGAATAGGATTCATTAGAGCTACCTGTTGAGAAAACTTAAATTTCTTTTGATAAGCACTTACTCCATCATCTTTACCATTCACTTCAAGAGAAGCTCCAATAGTTGTCTGAAATCACTCTAAGGGAATCCTCCCATTACTATTATCTTACATATGTGCACATATATAACGTATTTCTTACTCTATAAATCCTTGATAACTAAATTTGAATATTCCTTGTGGATAGATTTGAGTAAATCAGCCAGAAACCTACAATGAAAAATTGTGAACATAAATTTACATAATATAAAGTTGGGTTAGTTTCTTCAATCAGTTGAAATAGCCAAGCTCAGGAAACAACCAAGATGTCCTTAAATGGTTCAATCCATTTTCTAGCTAGCTAGCTACCTACTTATCTCTCTACTATCTATGTATCCAAGGAAAACACACTCAGCCATAAAGAAGAATGACACCATGTGGTTTGAAGGTAAATGGATGCAACTGGAGGACATAATGTTAAGTGAAGTGCCATGATCAGCAAGACAAGGATCCCATGCTTTTTCTCATATGTGGAAGATAGATACAAAAGACAAATATGTCCACATAAACAAACATGGTCATACACAAGCTCATATGTAGAACAGGCTAGTAATAGTGGAACTACTCTATTGAACTCAGGGAAGGAGGGAAAGGAAGAAAGAATGATAGAGGATCAATATTATCATAAACATAACATCGGTGAAGGTAGAGAATACACAGATATGTATTGAAAGCTGTTGAAAAACGTGTGGTAGGAGGGAAGTGGTAAACGAGTGTAATGGAAAGGGTTGAATGGACCAAAGTAAAGTATACTCGTGTCAGGATCCAAGAGAAGCCCTATGAATAGTGACTTAAAATATGTCCTGTGTGGGGGTTAGTACCAGGAAGATGAGGGAGGACATTAGGAAAGGGTACAGAAGTCTGAAGACAGTGGAAATATTTTGTACTCTTGTTTGAAATCTGAAAAATGAGACATGCTGAAACTATCCTTGTGTGGGGGGAATAAAAGAGAATACTTAAGGGGTTGATCTCAACTATGAAATATTGTAAGAACTTTAGTAAAAGTCACAATGAACAGGCAGTACAATAATAATATAATGAAAAAGAAAATATCAATGCCACTCTTATTGGACAGAAAGAAGTCAAAAGAAACCTATTACCAAGAAAGACCACTGGGGATTTTCCAGAAAAATCCCTTAGAGAAGGGATCCTAGTTTCTGGGGGAATATGCAAAGTATCTGATGTACTTTGTAGTATCTGATGCTAATTGGACAATGTCTGAATGTATTTAAAGATCACACTGCACCTTTACAGATGGAATATCATTATTTGTCAGTTAAAAATAAATATGTGTAATTTAATAAAGGCATGTATAATGTAAGACAGTTCTGTAATAATGTTGCAGTATGTGTGTGTGTGTGTGTGTGTGTGTGTGTGTGTGTGTGTGTGTGTGTGTGCAGGGTAACCTGTAGGAAGCAAAAAGAAGGGAATGAGAATAAGGTGAGGGAACAGATTTGACGGACTTCTTATGCATAGATGAACTACAACAATGAAACCTCTTGCAATTGCTTGAAGTGGGCTAGGAGGAAGCCCAGTGAGATAGATGGTTGGAGAGATTTAACAAAAGCCTTCTTGTCTCACAATAAGTCTCCCCTTTACAACTAATATATTCCAGAATTTCTTTATAAAAAATTTTACAAAATATATGTGCAAATATAAGACTGTGCTTTAAACCTGTCTATTTTCCATCTCATGCCTAAAATGCCACAATGGACATCAAGTTTATACCTTACTCTTACATAGAACTTTAAAGAAATGGCTTCATTCATGAGAATTAACAAACTTTTTAAAAAGATAATATCTTAGGCGTTCTTCGGTTTCATAGGCTTGACGTTTTTTGGTGATATGTGCACCTTCATTTCCAGGATTCCTTAAAGAAACCTCTTCTCTTGAGGTACTATCTTTGCCTGCTCATTTTTCTATATCTTCTGGATCTTTTAGAACCTTAAATGCCTGTATAAATACTCATCAGTTTTGCAAATAGAACCCCACCTAAATAAGATGTTTGTTGGTCATGAGCAATGAGGGTATTATTAACTGTATTAAGCGTTTCTGTAAGCACGACAAATGTCATTCTTTGCACTTCACCAGATGAAGTGAAATATACATAAAGTCACGGTAACCAACTCTCAGAGAACACTGAAGTATTCTTCTTATGAAAAATACTGCGTTAGGTTCCTCTAGATTCTATTCAAACCTTGCCATCCAAACATCACTTTATAGCCTGCTTTTGTGTATGAATCCATTTTACCTTTTTGGATAAAGGTTATCTATCCTTAATATGAATGGAAGGGAAATGGAATATGCAATGAAAATGTGGTGGGTTTAAAATCATGTCATTTAAGCATAACTTGTGTAAAAGTTATACATTAGCTATTCTAAATGCACCATAAGATCAGAGGAATACAAGTAATAAAATGTGCTTGACAGAAAAGGACTGTGTGCATGGATTTAAAGGCCAACGACAATCACAGAACTAAAACTGAAATAAATAGTGATACAAGCAAAAGTGTAACCAGTTATGAAGGTTGGAAAATGAAACCGAATCATGCAAAAATGGATATGATTTAGAGTTGATGGATACCTTAATTGTGATAGAAAACAGCTTCAAAAAACAGGTGACAGGGAGATTAGATCTAGAAATATATGAAGAGTGCTAGCTTTTATCACCCGAATCTAACTAATAAGAAGAAAAAATGACCAGTTCATTCACCTTGAGATTGAACAAGCACAATGGGAGAGGAAAAACATTGGGCTCCCTTTCCTCTTTTTCTCTTTTCTTCAATCTGACCCACAATTCGAAGAATTGTAAAGAAGTGTTTCTAAAGGCCCTCTTGCCAACCATATGCAATTTTGTTCTTTTCTATTTCTCTTCCCTTTCTGTAGAAGGTGCCAACGTAGGAAATGAATCTCTGAAAAGAGATTGAGTAAGGTTTTCTTGGAATAACTTGTCAACACATAGCCCTGTGTTCAGCTTGCCCTTCTCAAAATTGAATGTTACCACATACGAGAGTTGTGAACTATCGCATGTGCATCTTTCACAAAAAAAGTCCGATGTTAAGGATGTGTTATGAACAGTACATGCTTCAGAAAGATTATCCCTAAACAGATGTCTCTGTTTTCAGAATAATTCTCTCAATAGAAACCAAAAGAGTGAAACTAGTCTGAATGGAAGGAAAAAATTCATGAAAACCTGAAATATAGACACACTTGAGTGATGTGCTTAAGGCTTGCAGAAAGTTTGCCTTGAGCTCATTCCTCACCAATGAATAACATGAGAATTTGTGTCCTTAAAAAGGTAATGGATGGATGAGCTTACCTCAGCAAGTTTGATGATTCTTTCGTTAACCTTGAGGAGCAGCATGTGCATAGTGATTGGCATTCAAAGTTGAAGTGCATTGCAGAGATCTCAAGTTAAAGGAAGTTTTCCAGGAAATAAATATTAAATAAAACTATGTGTCTATTCACTTAATTCCCTTCATATGATCAAGTTCATAATGAAACTAATGGGAACATTTGAAAGAGAGAAGAAGCAATGAGTATAAGAAAGGAGATGATGGAATGAAAATAGAGAGGATGGAAAGTTAGGGAAGCAGAGATGCAGAGAAGTTAAGGTGGGGGATTTCCTAGTCAAACAGAAGAAAGAGTAAAGAGTAGACATCAGAGAAGGGACAGCAAAGTTTGGCATAAGATGAAGAGGGAAGGAATGCTCATTCACCATAAGATGAGTCTTTTTAAAGTGGTATTATACTAAAGAATCGTCACGGCAAATTTACCTTTTGGTTCCTTAAGTTCTTCTGAAAAATAAGGGGAAAACCAATATAAGCGTCTTGGAAAAGAACTCACACAAATTTCTAACTTAATGAAAAATATAAATTGAAAATGAAAACGTTCAGGTGACAGATGCAGATACAGAAACACACACAGAATAAATGAGG
Organism: Castor canadensis; assembly: GCF_047511655.1. Lineage (NCBI taxonomy): Eukaryota > Metazoa > Chordata > Mammalia > Rodentia > Castoridae > Castor > Castor canadensis. Next base: position 23,023,015 of record NC_133393.1, on the reverse strand, counting down.
CTAAAAGCACATTTTGTTGTAAATAAGAGTATACACAGATGAAACAGGAGGGAAGATGGAAATCAGTTTATTTATCAAGGCATTTTGTGACATCTTATAAAGAGTCTCTACCAAACTAAAGTGTTGAACACAGATCACATAAATTGGGTTTTGATACACAGCATCATGCTTAGTCAAGCTCTTTTCCTGAGTTTCCATGTTCAGGTAAAATGTTGTCTATGGTTTTTCAGAGAACAAGACAGTGCTTGCTTTTATCACACATATCTAAATAATAAGAAGAAAAAAGGACCAGCTCAATCACCTTGAAGTCAAACTCTCAGAATGCGAGAGCAAAAACAATGGGATCTCTTTCCTCTTTTTCTCTCTTGTTCAATCTGACACAGAACTCAAAGAATTGTAAAAAAGTTTCTCGAGAGGCCCTCTTGCCAACCATATGCAGTGATGTTCTTCTGTATTTCGCTTCCCTTTCTGTAGAAGTTACCAACATAAGAAATCTATGAAAGGAGGAAGATTACGGTTTCCTTGGTATAACTTGTCAACAGATCGTTTTGTGTTTGGCTTGCCCTTCTCAAAATTAAATGTTATCAGACACAAGAGTTGTGAATTATCACAAGTGCATCTTTCATTAAAAAAGTCTGATGTTAAGAATGTGTTATGAACAATACTTCCTTCAGAAAGAAAAATCCCTAAACAGATGTCTCTGTTTTCAAAATTAGTAATTCTGTCAATAGAAACAAAAGTATTAAAACTAGTTATTATGGATGGAAGGAAAAAATTCATAAAATTCTGAAATCTAGAAACCCTTGAGTGATACTATCAAGGGTTGCAGAAGGTTGCCTAAGCTCATACCTGCCTAATGAATAACATGATGATTCATGTTATTAAAAAGTTAATGATTGAATGAGCTTACCTCAGTGAGTTTGAATTCTTCTCTTTTTTGCTAAGCATGAGGAGCACCAAGTGCAAAGAGATTGGCATTCAAAGTTGAAGTACATGGCAGAGATCTCAGTTAAAGGAAGTTTTCCAGGAAATGAATATTAAATAAAAACTATGTGTCTGTTCACCTGATTCCCTTCATATCATCAAGTTTGTAATGAAACTAATGTGTGCATTTCAAAGAGAGAAGAAGCAATGAGTATAGGAAAGAAGGATAAGGAAAATAGAGAGGATGTAAAGGTAAGGAAGCAGAGATGCAGAGAAGTTAAGATGGACGATTCCCTTGTCAAAACAGAATAAAGATAGTAAAGAGTAGATATTAGAGAAGGGACAGCAATGTTTGTCATAATGAAGAGGGAAGGAATGTTAACTCACCATGAGAACAGTCTTTGTAAAGAGGTATTTTATTAAAGGATTGTCAAGGCAAATTTACCTTTTTGCTCCTCAAGTTCTTCTGAAAAATAAGTGGAAAATCAATATAAGCATCATGAAATGGAAGCCATACAAATTTCAAACTTAATGAAAAATGTAAATTGAAAATGAATACTTTCAGGTCACAGAAGCAGACAGAGAAACACACACGCACACAGTCAATGTGGCTGAAAGCACATTTTGGTTATAAATAAGAGCATACACAGATGAAATAGGGAAATCAGTTAATTTATAAATGCATTTTGCGACTATTAGATATGGTGATTACCTTTGAAAAATGCTCCAGAATTCTTTATATTGTTTATGCTTTCATTATGTGTTTTGTTATCTGCATCGTGTTCTTTGAATCTAGCTCAATTTATAATGCCAATTCTCATTGTGGCAAAATGGTGAATTAAGACAGCACAAGTACTGAATTAAAGAATATGAACCATTGTTTCTGGTGGAAATATAGTTATGTTTTTCAAAGCCTATGATTATTTGCATTAAGAAATCAATGTATAATTTTTTGTTGGTTTCTATGACAAGCCGCTGGCATTGTGAATATGTCTTGCTTTTTGGGGAAGGAAAGACATGGAATTAAAAAAAAGAATTGGAAATTTTGCAAAAAGACAGGATACAGGGAGGAGAGCTCTTGAAATGGCAGAACCCCAGTATACAAATGTGGGTAGAGGGAATGAACAGTGAGAAAAATGGAGCAACAAGGGATGGTATGCAAGTAAAGGTGGAGGAAATGTCAAAGGGAAAAAGAGTCCATGGGGCAGCAATTGAGCTTGTCAGGGAACATTTACCCATTCTTCTCTGAAGTCCTTGTGAAAAATAAATACAAAGATCAAAATAAATATCAAGAAAAACACGCATGGAGAGATTCACATTGGTTGAGAAAATGGGGATGTAATATTCAAACTTACAGTTTGTCTGATAAAGGCACACACACACACACACACACACAATCACACTCAAACACACACCATAAGAAAAAAAGTGCTCACATTCATCTGAAATAAGGATCTCTGTAAGGGGCAGTGGGAGTGAACTGTTGGGGGCAACGAATTTTTTGAATTGAGGAAATTTACTGAAGAACATTCCTGTACAAGGAATATATTCCAAAATGTCTTTATCTAAACAAATTTTACAAAATATATGAGCAAATATAAGCTATGTCTTAAACATTTCTTTCCATCTCTTGCCTAAAATTTCATATGCACATCATGTATATACCTGAAAGTATTACATATAATGTTAAAGAGAATGTTTCATGTATTAGAATTAACAAATTTTTAAAAAAATATAGCATCTTAGGAGTTCTATTTTTATAGGATTTAAGGTTTTTGGTAATGTGTGTAATTTCATTTCTGTGATTCATTAAATAAATTTCTTCTGTTGATGTTATATTATTTCCTGCTCATTTTTCTATATGTTCTCGGTCTTTCAGAATGTTCATACTGTGTATAAATACACATCAGTTTTCCAAAAAGAGCCCTGCAGAAATAAGATGTTTGTTGGTCATGAAAAATGAGGGCATTCTTATCTGTTCTGCTTTTGTGCAAGGATCAAAAAAATCTCATTCTTTGCACTAAGCCATAAGAAGTGAAATATAGATAACGACACTGTAACAAAGTATCAGACAACACTGAAGTATGGTTACTATGTAAAATACTGAGTTAGTTTCCTGTATCTTCTATTCACAACATTGTCATCCACACATCATTTTATAGTCTGCTTTGGTGTGTGAATCTGTTTTGCCTTTTGGATAAATGTTATCTAACCTTAGTAATATGAAAGAAGCCAAATATAGTATGACATGAAAGTGAGGCGGGATTAAAATCTTGTGATGTAAGCACAACTTGTGTAAAATGTACACATTAGACATTTTAAATGTACCATAATATCAGAGGAATACTATTAATAAAATTTACTTGAATGAAAAGAACAGTGTACATGGATTTAAAGGCCAAGACCCATCACAGAACTAAAGGTGAAATAAATACTAACACGAGCAAATGTGTAACCAATTATGAAGGCTGCAAAATGACACAAAATCATGTAAAATGTATATAAGTTAGAATTAGTGACATATTGTGGTTGAAGTTAGCTTCAAAAACCAAATTTCAAAGAGACAGTAGTTCTAGAAATACGTGAACAGTGCTTGCTTTTATCACTTGTATCAAAATTATAGAAGAAAAAAAACTAGTGCTTTCACGTTGAGGTAGAGGAAAAACACTGGATTCCTTTTCTTTGTTTTCTCTCTTTTCCAACTGACCCACAATACCAAGAATTGTATAAAAGTGTTTCTAAAGACCCTCTGGCCCTCCATATGCAATGTTTTTCTGTATTTCTCTTCCCTTCCTGTAGAAGGTACAAAATAGGAAGTAAGTCCATGAAAGGAGGATTTCATCGGCTTGCTTAGAATAATTTGTCAACAGATAATCTTGTATTCAGCTTCCCTTCTCAAAATTGAATGTTAGCACACACAAAAGTGGTGAAATATCTCTTGTTGTGTCTTTCACCAAAAAGTCAGATGTTAAAAATGTGTTATCAATAATACATCCTTCAGAAAGAAAATCCCTAAACAGATGTATCTGTTTTCAAAATTCCTAATTCTGGCAAGAGAATGGAAAAGAATAAAACTAGTTACGATGAGTGGGACAAAAAAATTGTGAAAATCTGAAATCTAGAAACACTTGAGTCATATGATTAAGTGCTGCAGAAGGTTTGCCTTAAGCGCATACCTGCCCAATGAATAACATGAGGATTTGTGTAACTAAATTGGTAATGGACGGACGAGCTTACCTTAGGAATTTTGAATTCTTCTCTCTTTCGTTAAGCATGAGAACCACCATGTGCATAGTAATTGGCACTCAAGTTGAAGTACATGGCAGAGATCTCAAGTTAAAGGAAGTATTCCAGGAAATGAATATTAAATAAAAATTATGTGTCTAGTCACCCAATTCCCTTCATACCAACAAGTTCATAATAAAATTAATGTGTGCATTTGAAAGGGAGAAGAGCAATTAGTGCAGGAAAGAAGGATATGGAATGAAAATAGAGACTATGAGAAAGGTAAGGAAGCAGAGATGCAGAGAAGTTATGGTGGGGGATTTCATAGTCAAAATAGATTAAAGAGAATAAACAGTACACATGAGAGAAGGGACAGCAAAGTTTGGCATAAGATGAAGAGGGAAGGAATGTTAACTCAGCATGAGAGCAGTCTTTTAAAGTGGTATTGCAGTAAGGATTGTCAAGACAAATTTACCTTTTGGCTCCTGAAATTTTTCTGAAAAATAAGGGGAAAATCAATATAAGCATCAGGAAGGAGAAGCCTTACTAAATTCAAATTTAATGAAAAATGCAAGTGGAAAATGAATACTTTCAGGTCATAGATGAAGACAAACAACACACACACAGAGTAAATGTGGCTAAAAGCACTGTTTTGTCATTAATAAGTGTGTACACAGATGAAACGGGAGGAAGTTGTGGAAATCAGTTAATTATAAAAGCATTTTGTGAGTATTAGATACGGTGATTACCTATGAAAAGTGCTGCAGAAAATTGTTCATATTTTCATCATGTGCTTTATTATATTCATTGTTTTCCTTCAATGTAGCACTCTAAATAATGCCAATTCTATTTCTGGCAACATGGTGAATTTAGTCAGTGCAAGAACTGAGTTAAAGAATTTGAACCACTGTTTCAATGCTTAGGTTTTTCAAAGCCTATGTGTTTGCATTAACAAATCAATATATAATTTTTTCATTTGTTTCTACAACAAGCAGCTGGAGGACAGCTTATCCATTATTTTTTAAGGAAGGAAAGACAAGGAATGAAAAAAGAAGAAAAGGAAATGTTGGAAATAGATGAGATAAAGGAAGGACAGCTCTTGAAATGGCAGAACTCCACTATAAATCTGGGTAGAGGAGTGAACATTTAGAAAAATGGGGCAATAAGGGAGGGCATGCAAGTAAAGACTGAGGAAATGTCAAAGGGAAAAGAGTCCAGGGTGCAGGAATTGGGCTTGTCAAGCAATATTTACCTATCATTCTCTTAACTCCTCCTGAAAAATAAATACAGAGATCAACATAAATATCAAAGGAAACACACATGGAGAAATTCAAATTTGTTGTGAAAATGGGAATGTACGTTCAAACGCACAGGAGGCAGACAAAGAAACACACACAGTATTAGCAGTGTTCACATTCATCTTAAACAATGATCTCTGCAAGGGGAAGTGAGCATGGACTGTCAGAGGCAATGAATTTTTTGAATTGATAGCATGAATGAGGAATACTTGTGTCTCAACATTATAAGTTTTGATCTCTTTTACCTTTCTTAGGTTTTTATTTATCCCTTTTGTTTTCTTTATGTATGATTTTGGGCTCCCAAAAAACATGTGTAAAATATACTGAAACTGACAGAATATGCATATCTAAAGTATACATTGTTACATGGGTAGTTTGTAGTATATATTAAACAAATATAGAATACATATGCCTATGTGAAATAATTTCCTTGAAAACCTTTTCTCAGTGAGGCTTAATGGCTTGTTCTCAGAAAACTCAGAGACAATATTTCACCTGAACACCAAAACTCAGAGGAAAGACTTTGACTGAGCAAGATACTGTTTACAAAAAAACAATTTGCATAATCTGTGGTCAACACGTTCGTTTGGTGGAGACTCTTTACAAGATGTCACAAACACTTAGAGAGTAAATGAATACTGCATTTGTATACAAATGTTTTGTAAAAGTGAGGGCTCTCATTCTTTGATTTTAAGAAATTGGAATAGGATTCATTAGAGCTACCTGTTGAGAAAACTTAAATTTCTTTTGATAAGCACTTACTCCATCATCTTTACCATTCACTTCAAGAGAAGCTCCAATAGTTGTCTGAAATCACTCTAAGGGTATCCTCCCATTACTATTATCTTACATATGTGCACATATATAACGTATTTCTTACTCTATAAATCCTTGATAACTAAATTTGAATATTCCTTGTGGATAGATTTGAGTAAATCAGCCAGAAACCTACAATGAAAAATTGTGAACATAAATTTACATAATATAAAGTTGGGTTAGTTTCTTCAATCAGTTGAAATAGCCAAGCTCAGGAAACAACCAAGATGTCCTTAAACGGTTCAATCCATTTTCTAGGTAGCTAGCTACCTACTTATCTGTCTACTATCTATGTATCCAAGGAAAACACACTCAGCCATAAAGAAGAATGACACCATGTGGTTTGAAGGTAAATGGATGCAACTGGAGGACATAATGTTAAGTGAAGTGCCATGATCAGCAAGACAAAGATCCCATGCTTTTTCTCATATGTGGAAGATAGATACAAAAGACAAATATGTCCACATAAACAAACATGGTCATACACAAGCTCATATGTAGAACAGGCTAGTAATAGTGGAACTAGTCTATTGAACTCAGGGAAGGAGGGAAAGGAAGAAAGAATGATAGAGGATCAATATTATCATAAACATAACATCGGTGAAGGTAGAGAATACACAGATATGTATTGAAAGCTGTTGAAAAACGTGTGGTAGGAGGGAAGTGGTAAACGAGTGTAATGGAAAGGGTTGAATGGACCAAAGTAAAGTATACTCGTGTCAGGATCCAAGAGAAGCCCTATGAATAGTGACTTAAAATATGTCCTGTGTGGGGGTTAGTACCAGGAAGATGAGGGAGGACATTAGGAAAGGGTACAGAAGTCTGAAGACAGTGGAAATATTTTGTACTCTTGTTTGAAATCTGAAAAATGAGACATGCTGAAACTATCCTTGTGTGGGGGGAATAAAAGAGAATACTTAAGGGGTTGATCTCAACTATGAAATATTGTAAGAACTTTAGTAAAAGTCACAATGAACAGGCAGTACAATAATAATATAATGAAAAAGAAAATATCAATGCCACTCTTATCGGACAGAAAGAAGTCAAAAGAAACCTATTACCGAGAAAGACCACTGGGGATTTTCCAGAAAAATCCCTTAGAGAAGGGATCCTAGTTTCTGGGGGAATATGCAAAGTATCTGATGTGCTAATTGGACAATGTCTGAATGTATTTAAAGATCACACTGCACCTTTACAGATGGAATATCATTATTTGTCAGTTAAAAATAAATATGTGTAATTTAATAAAGGCATGTATAATGTAAGACAGTTCTGTAATAATGTTGCAGTATGTGTGTGTGTGTGTGTGTGTGCAGGGTAACCTGTAGGAAGCAAAAAGATAAGGGAATGAGAATAAGGTGAGGGAACAGATTTGACGGACTTCTTATGCATAGATGAACTACAACAATGAAACCTCTTGCAATTGCTTGAAGTGGGCTAGGAGGAAGCCCAGTGAGATAGATGGTTGGAGAGATTTAACAAAAGCTTTCTTGTCTCACAATAAGTCTCCCCTTTACAACTAATATATTCCAGAATTTCTTTATAAAAAATTTTACAAAATATATGTGCAAATATAAGACTGTGCTTTAAACCTGTCTATTTTCCATCTCATGCCTAAAATGCCACAATGGACATCAAGTTTATACCTTACTCTTACATAGAACTTTAAAGAAATGGCTTCATTCATGAGAATTAACAAACTTTTTAAAAAGATAATATCTTAGGCGTTCTTCGGTTTCATAGGCTTGAAGTTTTTTGCTGATATGTGCACCTTCATTTCCAGGATTCCTTAAAGAAACCTCTTCTCTTGAGGTACTATCTTTGCCTGCTCATTTTTCTATATCTTCTGGATCTTTTAGAACCTTTAATGCCTGTATAAATACAAATCAGTTTTGCAAATAGAGCCCCACCTAAATAAGATGTTTGTTGGTCATGAGCAATGAGGATATTATTATCTGTATTAAGCCTTTCTGTAAGCATGACAAATGTCATTCTTTGCACTTCACCAGATGAAGTGAAATATACATAAAGTCACGGTAACCAACTCTCAGAGAACACTGAAGTATTCTTCTTATGAAAAATACTGCGTTAGGTTCCTCTAGATTCTATTCAAACCTTGCCATCCAAACAACACTTTATAGCCTGCTTTTGTGTATGAATCCACTTTACCTTTTTGGATAAAGGTTATCTATCCTTAATATGAATGGAAGGGAAATGGAATATGCAATGAAAGTGAGGTGGGTTTAAAATCATGTGATTTAAGCATAACTTGTGTAAAAGTTATACATTAGCTATTCTAAATGCACCATAAGATCAGAGGAATACAAGTAATAAAATGTGCTTGACAGGAAAGGACTGTGTGCACGGATTTAAAGGCCAACGACAATCACAGAACTAAAAGTGTAATAAATACTGATACAAGCAAAAGTGTAACCAGTTATGAAGGTTGGAAAATGAAACCGAATCATGCAAAAATGGATATGATTTAGAGTTGATGGATACCTTAATTGTGATAGAAAACAGCTTCAAAAAACAGGTGACAGGGAGATTAGATCTAGAAATACATGAAAAGTGCTAGCTTTTATCACACGTATCTAACTAATAAGAAGATAAAATGACCAGTTCATTCACCTTGAGATTGAACTAGCACAATGGGAGAGGAAAAACATTGGGCTCCCTTTCCTCTTTTTCTCTTTTCTTCAACCTGACCCACAACTCGAAGAATTGTAAAGAAGTGTTTCTAAAGTCCCTCTTGCCAACCGTATGCAATTTTGTTCTTTTCTATTTCTCTTCCCTTTCTGTAGAAGGTGCCAACGTCGGAAATGAATCTCTGAAAAGAGATTGAATAAGGTTTTCTTGGAATAACTTGTCAACACATAGCCCTGTGTTCAGCTTGCCCTTCTCAAAATTGAATCTTACCACATACGAGAGTTGTGAACTATCGCGTGTGCATCTTTCACAAAAAAAGTCCGATGTTAAGAATGTGTTATGAACAATACATCCTTCAGAAAGATTATCCCTAAGCAGATGTCTCTGTTTTCAGAATAATTCTCTCAATAGAAACCAAAAGAGTGAAACTAGTCTGAATGGAAGGAAAAAATTCATGAAAACCTGAAATATAGACACACTTGAGTGATGTGCTTAAGGCTTGCAGAAAGTTTGCCTTGAGCTCATTACTCACCAATGAATAACATGAGAATTTGTGTCCTTAAAAAGGTAATGGATGGATGAGCTTACCTCAGCAAGTTTGAAGATTCTTTCGTTAACCTTGAGGAGCAGCATGTGCATAGTGATTGGCATTCAAAGTTGAAGTGCATTGCAGAGATCTCAAGTTAAAGGAAGTTTTCCAGGAAATAAATATTAAATAAAACTATGTGTCTATTCACCTAATTCCCTTCATATGATCAAGTTCATAATGAAACTAATGTGAACATTTGAAAGAGAGAAGAAGCAATGAGTACAAGAAAGGAGACGATGGAATGAAAATAGAGAGGATGGAAAGTTAGGGAAGCAGAGATGCAGAGAAGTTAAGGTGGGGGATTTCCTAGTCAAACAGAAGAAAGAGTAAAGAGTGGACATCAGAAAAGGGACAGCAAAGTTTGGCATAAGATGAAGAGGGAAGGAATGCTCATTCACCATAAGATGAGTCTTTTTAAAGTGGTATTGTACTAAAGAATCGTCATGGCAAATTTACCTTTTGGTTCCTTAAGTTCTTCTAAAAAATAAGGGGAAAACCAATATAAGCGTCTTGGAAAAGAACTCACACAAATTTCAAACTTAACAAAAAATATAAATTGAAAATGAAAACGTTCAGGTGACAGATGCAGATACAGAAACACACACAGAATAAATGAGGCTAAAAGCACATTTTGTTATAAATAAGAGTATACACAGATGAAACAGGAGGGAAGATGGAAATCAGTTTATTTATCAAGGCATTTTGTGACATCTTATAAAGAGTCTCTACCAAAATGAAGTGTTGAACACAGATCACATAAATTGGGTTTTGATACACAGCATCATGCTTAGTCAAGCTCTTTTCCTGAGTTTCCATGTTCAGGTTAAATGTTGTCCATGAACAAGACAGTGCTTGCTTTTATCACACATATCTAAATAATAAGAAGAAAAAAGGACCAGCTCAATCACCTTGAAGTCGAACTCTCGGAATGGGAGAGGGAAAAAAAATGGGTTCGCTTTCCTCTTTTTCTCTCTTGTTCAATCTGACCCAGAACTCAAAGAATTGTAAAAAAGTTTCTCGAGAGGCCCTCTTGCCAACCATATGCAGTGATGTTCTTCTGTATTTTGCTTCCCTTTCTGTAGAAGTTACCAACATAGGAAATCTATGAAAGGAGGTAGAATACGGTTTCCTTGGTATAACTTGTCAACAGATAGTTTTGTGTTTGACTTGCCCTTCTCAAAATTAAATGTTATCAGATACAAGAGTTGTGAATTATCACATGTGCATCTTTCATTAAAAAAGTCTTATGTTAAGAATGTGTTAAGAACAATACTTCCTTCAGAAAGAAAAATCCCCAAACAGATGTCTCTGTTTTCAAAATTAGTAATTCTGTCAATAGAAACAAAAGTATTAAAACTAGTTATTATGGATGGAAGGAAAAAATTCATAAAAATCTGAAATCTAGAAACCCTTGAGTGATACTATCAAGGGTTGCAGAAGGTTGCCTAAGCTCATACCTGCCTAATGAATAACATGATGATTCATGTTATTCAAAAGTTAATGATTGAATGAGCTTACCTCAGCAAGTTTGAATTCTTCTCTTTTTTGCTAAGCATGAGGAGCACCAAGTGCAAAGAGATTGGCATTCAAAGTTGAAGTACATGGCAGAGATCTCAGTTAAAGGAAGTTTTCCAGGAAATGAATATTAAATAAAAACTATGTGTCTGTTCACCTGATTCCCTTCATATCATCAAGTTTGTAATGAAACTAATGTGTGCATTTGAAAGAGAGAAGAAGCAATGAGTATAGGAAAGAAGGATAAGGAAAATAGAGAGGATGTAAAGGTAAGGAAGCAGAGATGCAGAGAAGTTAAGATGGAGGATTCCCTTGTCAAAACAGAATAAAGATAGTAAAGAGTAGATATTAGAGAAGGGACAGCAATGTTTGTCATAGATGAAGAGGGAAGGAATGTTAACTCACCACAAGAGCAGTCTTTGTATAGAGGTATTTTATTAAAGGATTGTCAAGGCAAATTTACCTTTTTGCTCCTCAAGTTCTTCTGAAAAAAAGTGGAAAATCAATATAAGCATCATGAAATGGAAGCCATACAAATTTCAAACTTAATGAAAAATGTAAGTTGAAAATGAATACTTTCAGGTCACAGAAGCAGACAGAGAAACACACACGCACACAGTCAATGTGGCTGAAATAATTTCCATGAAAACCTTTTCTCAGTGAGGCTTAAAGGCTTGTTCTCTGAAAACTCAGAGACAATATTTTACCTGAACACCAAAACTCAGAGGAAAGACTTTGACTGAGCAAGATACTGTTTACAAAAAAACAATTTGCATAATCTGTGGTCAACACGTTCGTTTGGTGGAGACTCTTTACAAGATGTCTCAAACATTTAGAGAGTAAATGAATACTGCATTTGTATACAAATGTTTTGTAAAAGTGAGGGCTCTCATTCTTTGATTTTAAGAAATTGGAATAGGATTCATTAGAGCTACCTGTTGAGAAAACTTAAATTTCTTTTGATAAGCACTTACTCCATCATCTTTACCATTCACTTCAAGAGAAGCTCCAATAGTTGTCTGAAATCACTCTAAGGGTATCCTCCCATTACTATTATCTTACATATGTGCACATATATAACGTATTTCTTACTCTATAAATCCTTGATAACTAAATTTGAATATTCCTTGTGGATAGATTTGAGTAAATCAGCCAGAAACCTACAATGAAAAATTGTGAACATAAATTTACATAATATAAAGTTGGGTTAGTTTCTTCAATCAGTTGACATAGCCAAGCTCAGGAAACAACCAAGATGTCCCTAAACGGTTCAATCCATTTTCTAGCTAGCTAGCTACCTACTTATCTGTCTACTATCTATGTATCCAAGGAAAACACACTCAGCCATAAAGAAGAATGACACCATGTGGTTTGAAGGTAAATGGATGCAACTGGAGGACATAATGTTAAGTGAAGTGCCATGATCAGCAAGACAAAGATCCCATGCTTTTTCTCATATGTGGAAGATAGATACAAAAGACAAATATGTCCACATAAACAAACATGGTCATACACAAGCTCATATGTAGAACAGGCTAGTAATAGTGGAACTACTCTATTGAACTCAGGGAAGGAGGGAAAGGAAGAAAGAATGATAGAGGATCAATATTATCATAAACATAACATCGGTGAAGGTAGAGAATACACAGATATGTATTGAAAGCTGTTGAAAAACGTGTGGTAGGAGGGAAGTGGTAAACGAGTGTAATGGAAAGGGTTGAATGGACCAAAGTAAAGTATACTCGTGTCACGATCCAAGAGAAGCCCTATGAATAGTGACTTAAAATATGTCCTGTGTGGGGGTTAGTACCAGGAAGATGAGGGAGGACATTAGGAAAGGGTACAGAAGTCTGAAGACAGTGGAAATATTTTGTACTCTTGTTTGAAATCTGAAAAATGAGACATGCTGAAACTATCCTTGTGTGGGGGGAATAAAAGAGAATACTTAAGGGGTTGATCTCAACTATGAAATATTGTAAGAACTTTAGTAAAAGTCACAATGAACAGGCAGTACAATAATAATATAATGAAAAAGAAAATATCAATGCCACTCTTATCGGACAGAAAGAAGTCAAAAGAAACCTATTACCGAGAAAGACCACTGGGGATTTTCCAGAAAAATCCCTTAGAGAAGGGATCCTAGTCTCTGGGGGAATATGCAAAGTATCTGATGTGCTAATTGGACAATGTCTGAATGTATTTAAAGATCACACTGCACCTTTACAGATGGAATATCATTATTTGTCAGTTAAAAATAAATATGTGTAATTTAATAAAGGCATGTATAATGTAAGACAGTTCTGTAATAATGTTGCAGTATGTGTGTGTGTGTGTGTGTGTGTGTGTGTGTGTGTGTGTGTGTGTGTGCAGGGTAACCTGTAGGAAGCAAAAAGATAAGGGAATGAGAATAAGGTGAGGGAACAGATTTGACGGACTTCTTATGCATAGATGAACTACAACAATGAAACCTCTTGCAATTGCTTGAAGTGGGCTAGGAGGAAGCCCAGTGAGATAGATGGTTGGAGAGATTTAACAAAAGCCTTCTTGTCTCACAATAAGTCTCCCCTTTACAACTAATATATTCCAGAATTTCTTTATAAAAAATTTTACAAAATATATGTGCAAATATAAGACTGTGCTTTAAACCTGTCTATTTTCCATCTCATGCCTAAAATGCCACAATGGACATCAAGTTTATACCTTACTCTTACATAGAACTTTAAAGAAATGGCTTCATTCATGAGAATTAACAAACTTTTTAAAAAGATAATATCTTAGGCGTTCTTCGGTTTCATAGGCTTGAAGTTTTTTGGTGATATGTGCACCTTCATTTCCAGGATTCCTTAAAGAAACCTCTTCTCTTGAGGTACTATCTTTGCCTGCTCATTTTTCTATATCTTCTGGATCTTTTAGAACCTTAAATGCCTGTATAAATACTCATCAGTTTTGCAAATAGAGCCCCACCTAAATAAGATGTTTGTTGGTCATGAGCAATGAGGATATTATTATCTGTATTAAGCCTTTCTGTAAGCACGACAAATGTCATTATTTGCACTTCACCAGATGAAGTGAAATATACATAAAGTCACAGTAACCAACTCTCAGAGAACACTGAAGTATTCTTCTTATGAAAAATACTGCGTTAGGTTCCTCTAGATTCTATTCAAACCTTGCCATCCAAACATCACTTTATAGCCTGCTTTTGTGTATGAATCCACTTTACCTTTTTGGATAAAGGTTATCTATCCTTAATATGAATGGAAGGGAAATGGAATATGCAATGAAAGTGAGGTGGGTTTAAAATCATGTGATTTAAGCATAACTTGTGTAAAAGTTATACATTAGCTATTCTAAATGCACCATAAGATCAGAGGAATACAAGTAATAAAATGTGCTTGACAGAAAAGGACTGTGTGCACGGATTTAAAGGCCAACGACAATCACAGAACTAAAAGTGAAATAAATACTGATACAAGCAAAAGTGTAACCAGTTATGAAGGTTGGAAAATGAAACCGAATCATGCAACAGGTGACAGGGAGATTAGATCTAGAAATACATGAAAAGTGCTAGCTTTTATCACACGTATCTAACTAATAAGAAGATAAAATGACCAGTTCATTCACCTTGAGATTGAACTAGCACAATGGGAGAGGAAAAACATTGGGCTCCCTTTCCTCTTTTTCTCTTTTCTTCAATCTGACCCACAACTCGAAGAATTGTAAAGAAGTGTTTCTAAAGGCCCTCTTGCCAACCATATGCAATTTTGTTCTTTTCTATTTCTCTTCCCTTTCTGTAGAAGGTGCCAACGTAGGAAATGAATCTCTGAAAAGAGATTGAATAAGGTTTTCTTGGAATAACTTGTCAACACATAGCCCTGTGTTCAGCTTGCCCTTCTCAAAATTGAATGTTACCACATACGAGAGTTGTGAACTATCGCGTGTGCATCTTTCACAAAAAAAGTCCGATGTTAAGAATGTGTTATGAACAATACATCCTTCAGAAAGATTATCCCTAAGCAGATGTCTCTGTTTTCAGAATAATTCTCTCAATAGAAACCAAAAGAGTGAAACTAGTCTGAATGGAAGGAAAAAATTCATGAAAACCTGAAATATAGACACACTTGAGTGATGTGCTTAAGGCTTGCAGAAAGTTTGCCTTGAGCTCATTCCTCACCAATGAATAACATGAGAATTTGTGTCCTTAAAAAGGTAATGGATGGATGAGCTTACCTCAGCAAGTTTGATGATTCTTTCATTAACCTTGAGGAGCAGCATGTGCATAGTGATTGGCATTCAAAGTTGAAGTGCATTGCAGAGATCTCAAGTTAAAGGATGTTTTCCAGGAAATAAATATTAAATAAAACTACGTGTCTATTCACCTAATTCCCTTCATATGATCAAGTTCATAATGAAACTAATGTGAACATTTGAAAGAGAGAAGAAGCAATGAGTACAAGAAAGGAGACGATGGAATGAAAATAGAGAGGATGGAAAGTTAGGGAAGCAGAGATGCAGAGAAGTTAAGGTGGGGGATTTCCTAGTCAAACAGAAGAAAGAGTAAAGAGTAGACATCAGAGAAGGGACAGCAAAGTTTGGCATAAGATGAAGAGGGAAGGAATGCTCATTCACCATAAGATGAGTCTTTTTAAAGTGGTATTGTACTAAAGAATCGTCATGGCAAATTTACCTTTTGGTTCCTTAAGTTCTTCTGAAAAATAAGGGGAAAACCAATATAAGCGTCTTGGAAAAGAACTCACACAAATTTCAAACTTATTGAAAATGAAAACGTTCAGGTGACAGATGCAGATACAGAAACACACACAGAATAAATGAGGCTAAAAGCACATTTTGTTATAAATAAGAGTATACACAGATGAAACAGGAGGGAAGATGGAAATCAGTTTATTTATCAAGGCATTTTGTGACATCTTATAAAGAGTCTCTACCAAACTGAAGTGTTGAACACAGATCACATAAATTGGGTTTTGATACACAGCATCATGCTTAGCCAAGCTCTTTTCCTGAGTTTCCATGTTCAGGTAAAATGTTGTCCATGGTTTTTCAGAGAACAAGACAGTGCTTGCTTTTATCACACATATCTAAATAATAAGAAGAAAAAAGGACCAGCTCAATCACCTTGAAGTCGAACTCTCAGAATGGGAGAGGAAAAAAAATGGGTTCGCTTTCCTCTTTTTCTCTCTTGTTCAATCTGACACAGAACTCAAAGAATTGTAAAAAAGTTTCTCGAGAGGCCCTCTTGCCAACCATATGCAGTGATGTTCTTCTGTATTTCGCTTCCCTTTCTGTAGAAGTTACCAACATAAGAAATATGAAAGGAGGTAGAATACGGTTTCCTTGGTATAACTTGTCAACAGATAGTTTTGTGTTTGACTTGCCCTTCTCAAAATTAAATGTTATCAGATACAAGAGTTGTGAATTATCACAAGTGCATTTTTCATTAAAAAAGTCTGATGTTAAGAATGTGTTAAGAACAATACTTCCTTCAGAAAGAAAAATCCCCAAACAGATGTCTCTGTTTTCAAAATTAGTAATTCTGTCAATAGAAACAAAAGTATTAAAGCTAGTTATTATGGATGGAAGGAAAAAATTCATAAAAATCTGAAATCTAGAAACCCTTGAGTGATACTATCAAGGGTTGCAGAAGGTTGCCTAAGCTCATACCTGCCTAATGAATAACATGATGATTCATGTTATTAAAAAGTTAATGATTGAATGAGCTTACCTCAGCGAGTTTGAATTCTTCTCTTTTTTGCTAAGCATGAGGAGCACCAAGTGCAAAGAGATTGGCATTCAAAGTTGAAGTACATGGCAGAGATCTCAGTTAAAGGAAGTTTTCCAGGAAATGAATATTAAATAAAAACTATGTGTCTGTTCACCTGATTCCCTTCATATCATCAAGTTTGTAATGAAACTAATGTGTGCATTTGAAAGAGAGAAGAAGCAATGAGTATAGGAAAGAAGGATAAGGAAAATAGAGAGGATGTAAAGGTAAGGAAGCAGAGATGCAGAGAAGTTAAGATGGACGATTCCCTTTTCAAAACAGAATAAAGATAGTAAAGAGTAGATATTAGAGAAGGGACAGCAATGTTTGTCATAGATGAAGAGGGAAGGAATGTTAACTCACCATGAGAACAGTCTTTGTAAAGAGGTATTTTATTAAAGGATTGTCAAGGCAAATTTACCTTTTTGCTCCTCAAGTTCTTCTGAAAAATAAGTGGAAAATCAATATAAGCATCATGAAATGGAAGCCATACAAATTTCAAACTTAATGAAAAATGTAAATTGAAAATGAATACTTTCAGGTCACAGAAGCAGACAGAGAAACACACACGCACACAGTCAATGTGGCTGAAAGCACATTTTGGTTATAAATAAGAGCATACACAGATGAAATGGGGAAATCAGTTAATTTATAAATGCATTTTGCGACTATTAGATATGGTGATTACCTTTGAAAAATGCTCCAGAATTCTTTATATTGTTTATGCTTTCATTATGTGTTTTGTTATCTGCATCGTGTTCTTTGAATCTAGCTCAATTTATAATGCCAATTCTCATTGTGGCAAAATGGTGAATTAAGACAGCACAAGTACTGAATTAAAGAATATGAACCATTGTTTCTGGTGGAAATATAGTTATGTTTTTCAAAGCCTATGATTATTTGCATTAAGAAATCAATGTATAATTTTTTGTTGGTTTCTATGACAAGCCGCTGGCATTGTGAATATGTCTTGCTTTTTGGGGAAGGAAAGACATGGAATTAAAAAACAGAAGGGGAAATTTTGCAAAAAGACAGGATACAGGGAGGAGAGCTCTTGAAATGGCAGAACCCCAGTATACAAATGTGGGTAGAGGGAATGAACAGTGAGAAAAATGGAGCAACAAGGGATGGTATGCAAGTAAAGGTGGAGGAAATGTCAAAGGGAAAAAGAGTCCATGGGGCAGCAATTGAGCTTGTCAGGGAACATTTACCCATTCTTCTCTGAAGTCCTTGTGAAAAATAAATACAAAGATCAAAATAAATATCAAGAAAAACACGCATGGAGAGATTCACATTGGTTGAGAAAATGGGGATGCAATATTCAAACTTACAGTTTGTCTGATAAAGGCACACACACACACACACACACACACACACACACAATCACACTCAAACACACACCATAAGAAAAAAAGTGCTCACATTCATCTGAAATAAGGATCTCTGTAAGGGGAAGTGGGAGTGAACTGTTGGGGGCAACGAATTTTTTGAATTGAGGAAATTTACTGAAGAACATTCCTGTACAAGGAATATATTCCAAAATGTCTTTATCTAAACAAATTTTACAAAATATATGAGCAAATATAAACTATGTCTTAAACATTTCTTTCCATCTCTTGCCTAAAATTTCATATGCACATCATGTATATACCTGAAAGTATTACATATAATGTTAAAGAGAATGTTTCATGTATTAGAATTAACAAATTTTTAAAAAAATATAGCATCTTAGGAGTTCTATTTTTATAGGATTTAAGGTTTTTGGTAATGTGTGTAATTTCATTTCTGTGATTCATTAAATAAATTTCTTCTGTTGATGTTATATTATTTCCTGCTCATTTTTCTATATGTTCTCGGTCTTTCAGAATGTTCATACTGTGTATAAATACACATCAGTTTTCCAAAAAGAGCCCTGCAGAAATAAGATGTTTGTTGGTCATGAAAAATGAGGGCATTCTTATCTGTTCTGCTTTTGTGCAAGGATCAAAAAAATCTCATTCTTTGCACTAAGCCATAAGAAGTGAAATATAGATAACGACACTGTAACAAAGTATCAGACAACACTGAAGTATGGTTACTATGTAAAATACTGAGTTAGTTTCCTGTATCTTCTATTCACAACATTGTCATCCACACATCATTTTATAGTCTGCTTTGGTGTGTGAATCTGTTTTGCCTTTTGGATAAATGTTATCTAACCTTAGTAATATGAAAGAAGCCAAATATAGTATGACATGAAAGTGAGGCAGGATTAAAATCTTGTGATGTAAGCACAACTTGTGTAAAATGTACACATTAGACATTTTAAATGTACCATAATATCAGAGGAATACTATTAATAAAATTTACTTGAATGAAAAGAACAGTGTACATGGATTTAAAGGCCAAGACCCATCACAGAACTAAAGGTGAAATAAATACTAACACGAGCAAATGTGTAACCAATTATGAAGGCTGCAAAATGACACAAAATCATGTAAAATGTATATAAGTTAGAATTAGTGACATATTTATTGTGGTTGAAGTTAGCTTCAAAAACCAAATTTCAAAGAGACAGTAGTTCTAGAAATACGTGAACAGTGCTTGCTTTTATCACTTGTATCAAATTATAGAAGAAAAAAAACTAGTGCTTTCACGTTGAGGTAGAGGAAAAACACTGGATTCCTTTTCTTTGTTTTCTCTCTTTTCCAACTGACCCACAATACCAAGAATTGTATAAAAGTGTTTCTAAAGACCCTCTGGCCCTCCATATGCAATGTTTTTCTGTATTTCTCTTCCCTTCCTGTAGAAGGTACAAAATAGGAAGTAAGTCCATGAAAGGAGGATTTCATCGGCTTGCTTAGAATAATTTGTCAACAGATAATCTTGTATTCAGCTTCCCTTCTCAAAATTGAATGTTAGCACACACAAAAGTGGTGAAATATCTCTTGTTGTGTCTTTCACCAAAAGGTCAGATGTTAAAAATGTGTTATCAATAATACATCCTTCAGAAAGAAAATCCCTAAACAGATGTATCTGTTTTCAAAATTCCTAATTCTGGCAAGAGAATGGAAAAGAATAAAACTAGTTACGATGAGTGGGACAAAAAAATTGTGAAAATCTGAAATCTAGAAACACTTGAGTCATATGATTAAGTGCTGCAGAAGGTTTGCCTTAAGCGCATACCTGCCCAATGAATAACATGAGGATTTGTGTAACTAAATTGGTAATGGACGGACGAGCTTACCTTAGGAATTTTGAATTCTTCTCTCTTTCGTTAAGCATGAGAACCACCATGTGCATAGTAATTGGCACTCAAGTTGAAGTACATGGCAGAGATCTCAAGTTAAAGGAAGTATTCCAGGAAATGAATATTAAATAAAAATTATGTGTCTAGTCACCCAATTCCCTTCATACCAACAAGTTCATAATAAAATTAATGTGTGCATTTGAAAGGGAGAAGAGCAATTAGTGCAGGAAAGAAGGATATGGAATGAAAATAGAGACTATGAGAAAGGTAAGGAAGCAGAAATGCAGAGAAGTTATGGTGGGGGATTTCATAGTCAAAATAGATTAAAGAGAATAAACAGTACACATGAGAGAAGGGACAGTAAAGTTTGGCATAAGATGAAGAGGGAAGGAAAGTTAACTCAGCATGAGAGCAGTCTTTTAAAGTGGTATTGCAGTAAGGATTGTCAAGACAAATTTACCTTTTGGCTCCTGAAATTTTTCTGAAAAATAAGGGGAAAATCAATATAAGCATCAGGAAGGAGAAGCCTTACTAAATTCAAATTTAATGAAAAATGCAAGTGGAAAATGAATACTTTCAGGTCATAGATGAAGACAAACAACACACACACAGAGTAAATGTGGCTAAAAGCACTGTTTTGTCATTAATAAGTGTGTACACAGATGAAACGGGAGGAAGTTGTGGAAATCAGTTAATTATAAAAGCATTTTGTGAGTATTAGATACGGTGATTACCTATGAAAAGTGCTGCAGAAAATTGTTCATATTTTCATCATGTGCTTTATTATATTCATTGTTTTCCTTCAATGTAGCACTCTAAATAATGCCAATTCTATTTCTGGCAACATGGTGAATTTAGTCAGTGCAAGAACTGAGTTAAAGAATTTGAACCACTGTTTCAATGCTTAGGTTTTTCAAAGCATATGTGTTTGCATTAACAAATCAATATATCATTTTTTTGTTTGTTTCTACAACAAGCAGCTGGAGGACAGCTTATCCATTATTTTTTAAGGAAGGAAAGACAAGGAATGAAAAAAGAAGAAAAGGAAATGTTGGAAATAGACGAGATAAAGGAAGGACAGCTCTTGAAATGGCAGAACTCCACTATAAATCTGGGTAGAGGAGTGAACATTTAGAAAAATGGGGCAATAAGGGAGGGCATGCAAGTAAAGACTGAGGAAATGTCAAAGGGAAAAGAGTCCAGGGTGCAGGAATTGGGCTTCTCAAGCAATATTTACCTATCATTCTCTTAACTCCTCCTGAAAAATAAATACAGAGATCAACATAAATATCAAAGGAAACACACATGGAGAAATTCAAATTTGTTGTGAAAATGGGAATGTACGTTCAAACGCACAGGAGGCAGACAAAGAAACACACACAGTATTAGCAGTGTTCACATTCATCTTAAACAATGATCTCTGCAAGGGGGAGTGTGCATGGACTGTCAGAGGCAATGAATTTTTTGAATGGATAGCATGAATGAGGAATACTTGTGTCTCAACATTATAAGTTTTGATCTCTTTTACCTTTCTTAGGTTTTTATTTATCCCTTTTGTTTTCTTTATGTATGATTTTGGGCTCCCAAAAAACATGTGTAAAATATACTGAAACTGACAGAATATGCATATCTAATGTATACATTGTTACATGTGTAGTTTGTAGTATATATTAAACAAATATAGAATACATATGCCTATGTGAAATAATTTCCTTGAAAACCTTTTCTCAGTGAGGCTTAATGGCTTGTTCTCTGAAAACTCAGAGACAATATTTCACCTGAACACCAAAACTCAGAGGAAAGACTTTGACTGAGCAAGATACTGTTTACAAAAAAACAATTTGCATAATCTGTGGTCAACACGTTCGTTTGGTGGAGACTCTTTACAAGATGTCACAAACACTTAGAGAGCAAATGAATACTGCGTTTGTATACAAATGTTTTGTAAAAGTGAGGGCTCTCATTCTTTGATTTTAAGAAATTGGAATAGGATTCATTAGAGCTACCTGTTGAGAAAACTTAAATTTCTTTTGATAAGCACTTACTCCATCATCTTTACCATTCACTTCAAGAGAAGCTCCAATAGTTGTCTGAAATCACTCTAAGGGAATCCTCCCATTACTATTATCTTACATATGTGCACATATATAACGTATTTCTTACTCTATAAATCCTTGATAACTAAATTTGAATATTCCTTGTGGATAGATTTGAGTAAATCAGCCAGAAACCTACAATGAAAAATTGTGAACATAAATTTACATAATATAAAGTTGGGTTAGTTTCTTCAATCAGTTGAAATAGCCAAGCTCAGGAAACAACCAAGATGTCCTTAAACGGTTCAATCCATTTTCTAGCTAGCTAGCTACCTTCTTATCTGTCTACTATCTATGTATCCAAGGAAACCACACTCAGCCATAAAGAAGAATGACACCATGTGGTTTGAAGGTAAATGGATGCAACTGGAGGACATAATGTTAAGTGAAGTGCCATGATCAGCAAGACAAAGATCCCATGCTTTTTCTCATATGTGGAAGATAGATACAAAAGACAAATATGTCCACATAAACAAACATGGTCATACACAAGCTCATATGTAGAACAGGCTAGTAATAGTGGAACTAGTCTATTGAACTCAGGGAAGGAGGGAAAGGAAGAAAGAATGATAGAGGATCAATATTATCATAAACATAACATCGGTGAAGGTAGAGAATACACAGATATGAATTGAAAGCTGTTGAAAAACGTGTGGTAGGAGGGAAGTGGTAAACGAGTGTAATGGAAAGGGTTGAATGGACCAAAGTAAAGTATACTCGTGTCAGGATCCAAGAGAAGCCCTATGAATAGTGACTTAAAATATGTCCTGTGTGGGGGTTAGTACCAGGAAGATGAGGGAGGACATTAGGAAAGGGTACAGAAGTCTGAAGACAGTGGAAATATTTTGTACTCTTGTTTGAAATCTGAAAAATGAGACATGCTGAAACTATCCTTGTGTGGGGGGAATAAAAGAGAATACTTAAGGGGTTGATCTCAACTATGAAATATTGTAAGAACTTTAGTAAAAGTCACAATGAACAGGCAGTACAATAATAATATAATGAAAAAGAAAATATCAATGCCACTCTTATCGGACAGAAAGAAGTCAAAAGAAACCTATTACCGAGAAAGACCACTGGGGATTTTCCAGAAAAATCCCTTAGAGAAGGGATCCTAGTTTCTGGGGGAATATGCAAAGTATCTGATGTGCTAATTGGACAATGTCTGAATGTATTTAAAGATCACACTGCACCTTTACAGATGGAATATCATTATTTGTCAGTTAAAAATAAATATGTGTAATTTAATAAAGGCATGTATAATGTAAGACAGTTCTGTAATAATGTTGCAGTATGTGTGTGTGTGTGTGTGTGTGTGTGTGTGTGTGTGTGTGTGCAGGGTAACCTGTAGGAAGCAAAAAGATAAGGGAATGAGAATAAGGTGAGGGAACAGATTTGACGGACTTCTTATGCATAGATGAACTACAACAATGAAACCTCTTGCAATTGCTTGAAGTGGTCTAGGAGGAAGCCCAGTGAGATAGATGGTTGGAGAAATTTAACAAAAGCCTTCTTGTCTCACAATAAGTCTCCCCTTTACAACTAATATATTCCAGAATTTCTTTATAAAAAATTTTACAAAATATATGTGCAAATATAAGACTGTGCTTTAAACCTGTCTATTTTCCATCTCATGCCTAAAATGCCACAATGGACATCAAGTTTATACCTTACTCTTACATAGAACTTTAAAGAAATGGCTTCATTCATGAGAATTAACAAACTTTTTAAAAAGATAATATCTTAGGCGTTCTTCGGTTTCATAGGCTTGAAGTTTTTTGGTGATATGTGCACCTTCATTTCCAGGATTCCTTAAAGAAACCTCTTCTCTTGAGGTACTATCTTTGCCTGCTCATTTTTCTATATCTTCTGGATCTTTTAGAACCTTAAATGCCTGTATAAATACTCATCAGTTTTGCAAATAGAGCCCCACCTAAATAAGATGTTTGTTGGTCATGAGCAATGAGGGTATTATTATCTGTATTAAGCCTTTCTGTAAGCACGACAAATGTCATTCTTTGCACTTCACCAGATGAAGTGAAATATACATAAAGTCACGGTAACCAACTCTCAGAGAACACTGAAGTATTCTTCTTATGAAAAATACTGCGTTAGGTTCCTCTAGATTCTATTCAAACCTTGCCATCCAAACATCACTTTATAGCCTGCTTTTGTGTATGAATCCACTTTACCTTTTTGGATGAAGGTTATCTATCCTTAATATGCATGGAAGGGAAATGCAATATGCAATGAAAGTGAGGTGGGTTTAAAATCATGTGATTTAAGCATAACTTGTGTAAAAGTTATACATTAGCTATTCTAAATGCACCATAAGATCAGAGGAATACAAGTAATAAAATGTGCTTGACAGAAAAGGACTGTGTGCACGGATTTAAAGGCCAACGACAATCACAGAACTAAAAGTGAAATAAATACTGATACAAGCAAAAGTGTAACCAGTTATGAAGGTTGGAAAATGAAACCGAATCATGCAACAGGTGACAGGGAGATTAGATCTAGAAATACATGAAAAGTGCTAGCTTTTATCACACGTATCTAACTAATAAGAAGATAAAATGACCAGTTCATTCACCTTGAGATTGAACTAGCACAATGGGAGAGGAAAAACATTGGGCTCCCTTTCCTCTTTTTCTCTTTTCTTCAATCTGACCCACAACTCGAAGAATTGTAAAGAAGTGTTTCTAAAGGCCCTCTTGCCAACCATATGCAATTTTGTTCTTTTCTATTTCTCTTCCCTTTCTGTAGAAGGTGCCAACGTAGGAAATGAATCTCTGAAAAGAGATTGAATAAGGTTTTCTTGGAATAACTTGTCAACACATAGCCCTGTGTTCAGCTTGCCCTTCTCAAAATTGAATGTTACCACATACGAGAGTTGTGAACTATCGCGTGTGCATCTTTCACAAAAAAAGTCCGATGTTAAGAATGTGTTATGAACAATACATCCTTCAGAAAGATTATCCCTAAGCAGATGTCTCTGTTTTCAGAATAATTCTCTCAATAGAAACCAAAAGAGTGAAACTAGTCTGAATGGAAGGAAAAAATTCATGAAAACCTGAAATATAGACACACTTGAGTGATGTGCTTAAGGCTTGCAGAAAGTTTGCCTTGAGCTCATTCCTCACCAATGAATAACATGAGAATTTGTGTCCTTAAAAAGGTAATGGATGGATGAGCTTACCTCAGCAAGTTTGATGATTCTTTCATTAACCTTGAGGAGCAGCATGTGCATAGTGATTGGCATTCAAAGTTGAAGTGCATTGCAGAGATCTCAAGTTAAAGGAAGTTTTCCAGGAAATAAATATTAAATAAAACTACGTGTCTATTCACCTAATTCCCTTCATATGATCAAGTTCATAATGAAACTAATGGGAACATTTGAAAGAGAGAAGAAGCAATGAGTACAAGAAAGGAGACGATGGAATGAAAATAGAGAGGATGGAAAGTTAGGGAAGCAGAGATGCAGAGAAGTTAAGGTGGGGGATTTCCTAGTCAAACAGAAGAAAGAGTAAAGAGTAGACATCAGAGAAGGGACAGCAAAGTTTGGCATAAGATGAAGAGGGAAGGAATGCTCATTCACCATAAGATGAGTCTTTTTAAAGTGGTATTGTACTAAAGAATCGTCACGGCAAATTTACCTTTTGGTTCCTTAAGTTCTTCTGAAAAATAAGGGGAAAACCAATATAAGCGTCTTGGAAAAGAACTCACACAAATTTCAAACTTATTGAAAATGAAAACGTTCAGGTGACAGATGCAGATACAGAAACACACACAGAATAAATGAGGCTAAAAGCACATTTTGTTATAAATAAGAGTATACACAGATGAAACAGGAGGGAAGATGGAAATCAGTTTATTTATCAAGGCATTTTGTGACATCTTATAAAGAGTCTCTACCAAACTGAAGTGTTGAACACAGATCACATAAATTGGGTTTTGATACACAGCATCATGCTTAGCCAAGCTCTTTTCCTGAGTTTCCATGTTCAGGTAAAATGCTGTCCATGGTTTTTCAGAGAACAAGACAGTGCTTGCTTTTATCACACATATCTAAATAATAAGAAGAAAAAAGGACCAGCTCAATCACCTTGAAGTCGAACTCTCAGAATGGGAGAGGAAAAAAAATGGGTTCGCTTTCCTCTTTTTCTCTCTTGTTCAATCTGACCCAGAACTCAAAGAATTGTAAAAAAGTTTCTCGAGAGGCCCTCTTGCCAACCATATGCAGTGATGTTCTTCTGTATTTCGCTTCCCTTTCTGTAGAAGTTACCAACATAAGAAATCTATGAAAGGAGGTAGAATACGGTTTCCTTGGTATAACTTGTCAACAGATAGTTTTGTGTTTGACTTGCCCTTCTCAAAATTAAATGTTATCAGATACAAGAGTTGTGAATTATCACAAGTGCATTTTTCATTAAAAAAGTCTGATGTTAAGAATGTGTTAAGAACAATACTTCCTTCAGAAAGAAAAATCCCCAAACAGATGTCTCTGTTTTCAAAATTAGTAATTCTGTCAATAGAAACAAAAGTATTAAAGCTAGTTATTATGGATGGAAGGAAAAAATTCATAAAAATCTGAAATCTAGAAACCCTTGAGTGATACTATCAAGGGTTGCAGAAGGTTGCCTAAGCTCATACCTGCCTAATGAATAACATGATGATTCATGTTATTAAAAAGTTAATGATTGAATGAGCTTACCTCAGCAAGTTTGAATTCTTCTCTTTTTTGCTAAGCATGAGGAGCACCAAGTGCAAAGAGATTGGCATTCAAAGTTGAAGTACATGGCAGAGATCTCAGTTAAAGGAAGTTTTCCAGGAAATGAATATTAAATAAAAACTATGTGTCTGTTCACCTGATTCCCTTCATATCATCAAGTTTGTTATGAAACTAATGTGTGCATTTGAAAGAGAGAAGAAGCAATGAGTATAGGAAAGAAGGATAAGGAAAATAGAGAGGATGTAAAGGTAAGGAAGCAGAGATGCAGAGAAGTTAAGATGGACGATTCCCTTTTCAAAACAGAATAAAGATAGTAAAGAGTAGATATTAGAGAAGGGACAGCAATGTTTGTCATAGATGAAGAGGGAAGGAATGTTAACTCACCACGAGAGCAGTCTTTGTAAAGAGGTATTTTATTAAAGGATTGTCAAGGCAAATTTACCTTTTTGCTCCTCAAGTTCTTCTGAAAAAAAGTGGAAAATCAATATAAGCATCATGAAATGGAAGCCATACAAATTTCAAACTTAATGAAAAATGTAAGTTGAAAATGAATACTTTCAGGTCCCAGAAGCAGACAGAGAAACACACACGCACTCAGTCAATGTGGCTGAAAGCACTTTTTGGTTATATATAAGAGCATACACAGATGAAATGGGGAAATCAGTTAATTTATAAAAGCATTTTGCAAATATTAGATGTGGTGATTACCTTTGAAAAATGCTCCAGAATTCTTTATATTGTTTATGCTTTCATTATGTGTTTTGTTATCTGCATCGTGTTCTTTGAATCTAGCTCAATTTATAATTCCAATTCTCATTGTGGCAAAATGGTGAATTAAGACAGCACAAGTACTGAATTAAAGAATATGAACCACTGTTTCTGGTGGAAATATAGTTATGTTTTTCAAAGCTTATGATTATTTGCATTAAGAAATCAATGTATAATTTTTTGTTGGTTTCTATGACAAGTCACTGGCGTTGTGAATATGTCTTGCTTTTTGGGGAAAGAAAGACATGGAATTAAAAAAAAAAGGGAAATTTTGGAGAAAGACAGGATACAGGGAGGAGAGCTCTTGAAATGGCAGAACCCCAGTATACAAATGTGGGTAGAGGGAATGAACAGTTAGAAAAATGGAGCAACAAGGGATGGCATGCAAGTAAAGACAGAGGAAATGTCAAAGGGAAAAAGAGTCCATGGGGCAGCAATTGAGCCTGTCAGGGAACATTTACCCATTCTTCTCTGAAGTCCTTGTGAAAAATAAATACAAAGATGAAAATAAATTTTGAGGAAAGCATACATGGAGAAATTCATATTTGTTGAGAAAATGGGAATGTAACCTTAAAACTTAGAGGATGCTCACAAAGACACACACACACACCATTAGAAGCAGAGTCACATTCTTCTTAAACAATGATCACTGCAAGAGATGTGATGGTGGACTGTGAGAGGCAGTGAATTTTTGAATGAGAGCATTATTGAAGAATACTTAACATTATAGATCTCTTTTACCTTTGCTTGATTTTTATTTATGTGATTTGTTTCTTTTATATATGTTTTTGGGCTCCCAGAAAACAAGTGTGAAATATAATTAAAATAATAGGATATATATATCTAATGTATATTCTCACTTGTTACATATGTATTTTCATGTATGTATATTAAACAAATATAGACTATGGATGCCTATGGGAATAATTTCCATCATAAGTTTTTGTCAGTGAAGCTTAATGTCTTGTTCTCTGAAAAACCATAACAACATTTTACCTGAACACCAAAACTCAGGAATAGAGATTGACTAAGCATGATGTTGTGTATAAAAACCCAATTTATGTAATCTGTGTTCAACACTTTAGTTGAACTAAAGTGGAGACTCTTTACAAGATGTCACAAACATTTAGAGGTTAAATGAATATTACATCTCTATACCACCTTTTTGTGCATTTGATGGTTGTGATTCTTTGATTTTAAGAAATTGCAAAAGGATTCATTTGAGCTACCTGTTCATAGAACTTTTAAATTTTCTTTTGGTAAGCACTTACTCTATGATTTTTACCATTCACTTCATTAGATGCTCCAACAGTTGACTGAAATCACTCTAAGAGATTTCTCCCATTACTGTTATCTTACATATGTGGACACAATTTCTTAGTCTAAAAATCCTCCATAATGAAGTAGGAAAAGAAGTAGAATAAAATGGATGTTGCTCACGGTTTTGGGTGCTTGTGGGAAATGTGAAATGAGTTAATTGAATAAAATGAATGCAAGAAATTTTCTGTGTGCAATGGAAGTGTATGTTCATTCATTTTCACGTTGATCATGATGTATACAAAACAAAAAAGTGATAGCTTTTTTTCTTAACTAAATTTGAATATTCTTTATGGATACATTTGAATAATTCATCCAGAAACTTATAATGAAACATTGTGAGGTTATAGTTAAATAATAAAAAGTTTGTTTATTTTCTTAAATCTGTTCACAATAGCAAAGCTATGGAAACAACCAAGATGCCCTACTACTGTTGAATCCATTGAGAAAAAGTCACACCCAGCCATAAAGAAGAATGAAACCATGTGGTCTGAAGGCAAATGGCTGCATTTGAAAAACATCATGTTAAGTGAAGTAAGCCAGGATCAGCAAGACAAAGAACACGTTTCCTCTCATATGTGGAAGATAGATACAAAAGAGAAATATGTACACAAAAACAAACATGATAATATACAAACTCAAATGTAGAGCAGGCTTGTAATAGTAGAACTATTCTATGGAATTCAAGGAAGGAGAGAAAGGAAAAGACAATGATAGAGTGCCAACAACATAACATTTGTGAAGGAAGCAAATATAGCAATATGTATTGAAAGCTGTTGAAAAACGTGGGGTGGGGAAAGGGTTAAGGGAGAGCAATGGAAAGGGTTGAACAGCCCAAAATAAAGTATATTCACAGAGGGAATACATGTGAAACCCTTTGAACAGTAACTTAGAACAGATCTTGTCTGGAAGTTAATACCAGTGAGATAGTGGAGGACATCAGGAAAGGTTGAAGGAGACTGAATGAAGTGGAAATAATATGTACTCATGTATCCCCTTTTAGAATTGCTACCATCAAAAACATTAGCAACAAGTGTTGGCAAGGATGTAGGGAAAAAGGATCCCTCATACACTGCTAGAGGGAATGTAAGCTAGTAAAACCACTATGGAAAACAATATGGAGACTTTTTTAAAAACTAAACATAGATCTGCCATATGATCCTGCAATCCCACTCCTAGGGATATACCTGAAAGACTGCAGCTCAGGTTATTATGAAGGCACATACACACCCATGTTTATTGCAGCACTATGCACAATAGCTAAGCATTGGAAACAACCAAGATACCCTACTACCAATGAAGGGACTAAAGAAATGTGGTATTTATACACAATGGAATTTTAATCAGCCATAAAGAAGAATGAAATTTTGTCATTCACAAGTAAAAGGATGGTACTGGAGAACATCATCTTAAGTGAAGTTAGTCAGGCTGAAAAGGCCAAAAATTGCACATTCTCCCCATATGCAGATTGTAGACCCAAAACAAATGCAGAAATATTATTGGATATGAGTCACACACTAAGGGAGACCATGCATGGGAAGAATAGGGAAAAGGAAAGAAACCTAAAATTTGAATGATTGATCTATGCTCCCTGTATATAATATATAGAAATGAATATAGTAATCTTAAACCAGCAGAGGACACTTTGGGAAAGGGACTAGGAAGTAGTGAAGAGAACTGGTAGAGATGAACCAATATGGATTCCAATACACATATGCAAGGTAGCATATGTGTATTGGAACCTCTCTGTATATCCATCTTTATCTCAAACTAGCAAAAGTACTATTTTTATTATTATCTCTTATGTTTTCTCTTCAACAAAATTGGAGAACAAGAGGGAGGAAGAGGTTCTGCCTGGAAACTGGGGGGTAGGGGGATGCAAAGAGGTGGCCAAAATAATGTATACATGTGTAAGTAAATGTAAAAATGATAAAATAAAATAAAATGGAAAAAAGAAATGTGTTGAAAGTATTCTGAGTATGAGGGGAGGGGGAATAAAGGAGAAAAATTGAAAGGGTGGATTCAACTATGAAATATTGTAAGAACTTTTGTAAATGTCACAGTGTACCCACAGTGCAACAATAATATAAAAAGAATAAACAACAAAGTCACTCTTATGGGAGACAAAGAAGCCCATGAGAAACCTATTACTGAGAAAGTCCTCTGGGGATTTTCCTGAGAATCCGTTAGGAAAGCCATCCTAGCTTGCGGGTAAGTATGCTAGGTCTCTGATTAGCTCATTGCACAATGTCTGTATGTACTTAAACATCACACTGCACCCAGTACAGATGTACAATCATTCTGCATAAATTAAAAATGTTTTTTTAAAAGAAATAAATGATGAAAGACAATTCTGTAACATTGATATAGTGTGTGGAGGCAGGGGGATCTTTTTAAAAGGGGGAGAATGAGCAAAGGAGATTAAGGTGAGGGAATATGGTTGATGGATTTCCTATACATATATGAAATACAAGAGTGAACAGCTCTTGCAATTGCTTCAGGCAAGGTGGGGGGCTGGGATGGATTTAGTGGGAGAAACGGTAGGGCAATCTAACCAAAGAACAATATAAACCTATTTGGAATCGCCACAATGAATCCCCACTGTGTAATGAATATATCCTAAAAATATTTTGAAAAAAATTTAAAAAGAAAATTATTTCAAGCAATATATGCTCAAATGTTTGAAGACTGCTTTTACAACATTTTTTAAACATAAGTGATATCCCTTGAAAATCTTGCATATAATTTTAAAGAGATAGTTTCATATATTAGAATTAACAGAAATTTTTTACAAGCTAATATCTTAGGAGTTCTTATATTTTATAGCTTTAAACTTTTAGTCATATGTGCACTTTTATTTCTCACATTCTTTAAGGAAATCTCTGCTGTTGTGGTAATATCTCTTTCTGCTCATTTTTCTATATCCTCTGCACCTTTTAGAACCTTCATATCCTGCATACTTCAGTTTTCCACTGACAACCCTGCAGAAATAAGGTGCCTCTAGGCATGGAAAATGAGGGTATTATTATCTCATAGCTTTACAAAGAAGAAAAAAATCTCATCTTTTGAACTAAGCAAAATGAGTCAAATAAAATAAACTATAAATTCACTGTGATGAAGCATTTGAGAACACTGAAGTATTCTTCCTACGGAACATACTGGGTTAGGCTCCTATAGCCTCTAATCACAAACTTGACATCAACACATTGTTTTATATGCTTCATGTATGTGTGTATGTGAATCTATTTTACCTAGTGTATAAATGATTATCTAACATAAATAATATGAAAGGAATGGAAATAGAATATTAAATGCCAGTGAAGTGGGTTTTAAATCATGTGATGTAAGCATATCTTGTGTAAAACTTACACATTAGCCACTTTAAATGCACCATAAGATCAGAGGAATGCTATTAATAAAATTTACTTGACAGAAAAGAACTGTGTACATAGACTTAAATCCAAAGGCAATCATAGAACTAAAATTGAATGAATTTCCAATACAAGTAAAGATTATAACAAGTTATCAAAGTTGGAAAATGAACCAAAATCATGTAAATGTATGTAAGTTAGTTGATGAATATATTTATTGTTAGGTGAAGATAGATTCCAAAAAAAAAAGGTGACACAATGACAATAGAGTTAGAAATACATGAACAGTGTTTGCTTTTATCACATGTAACTAAATAATCGAAGAAAAAATGACCATTTCATTCACCTTGAGGTCAAACTATCAGAAAGAAAGAAGAAAAATATTGGCTACCCTTTCCAAGTTTTCTTTCTTGTCCAAACTGACCTGCAATTCTAATTGTAAAAAAGTGTTTCTAAGGCCCTCTTGCTAACCATATGCAATGTTGTTCTTATGTATTTCTCTGCCCTTTCTGTAGAAGGTACCAACATAGAAAATAAATCCATGAATGGAGGTAGAATATGGCTTCCTGTGGAATAATGTGTCAACATATAGTCTTGTGTTTGGCTTGCCTTTTTTCAAAATTGAATGTTAGCACACACAAGTGTGGTGAACTGTAGCTTTTCATGTCTTTCCTCCCAAAATTGAGATGCTGTAAATGTATTATCAATGATATACCCTTCAGAAATATCCCTAAACAGAAACATAAGAGGAAGTGTAGTTTTCAGAATTAATGATTCTGTCAATAGAAAGCAAAAGAATAAAAGTATTTATTGTATATTGAAAAAAAAACTTCAGAAAAACTTAAATTTTTATACATCTAGAAACATTTAAGTAATATGATTAAGGGGTGCAGAAGATTAGCCCTAAAGCTCATACTGGCCCAATTAATTACATCAAAATTTATGTCCTTAAAATGGCAATGGATGGATGAGCTTACCTCACCAAGTTTGAATTCTTGTCTCTTTCATTAAGCATGAGGAGCACCATGTGCATAGTGATTGGCATTCAAAGTTGAAGTACAGGGCAGATATCTCAAATTAAAGGAAGTTTTCTAGGAAATAAATATTACATAAAAACTATGCATCTATTCCCCTAACTCCCTTCATATCATCAAATTCATAATGAAACTCATGTGTGTATTTGAAAGAGAGAAGAAGCAATGAGTACAGGAAAGAAGGATATGGAATGAAAATAGAGGATGAGAAAGGTGAGGAAGCAGAGATGCAGAGAAATTAAGGTGGGGGATTTCATCCTCTAAACAAAATAAAGTAAAGAATAGACATCAGAGAAGGGACAGCAAAGGGTTGTCATGCAGATGAAGAGGGAAGGAATGTTAAATCACCACAAGAGCAGTCTTTTTAAGGTGGTATTGTACTAAAGGATTGTTAGGGTAAATTTACCTTTTTGTTCCTCATGTTCTTCTGAAAAATAAGGGGAAAATCAATATAAGCATCATGAAAGCATCATGATTTTCCTTATGGAAAATCAAACTTAATGAGACATGCAAATGGAAAATGAATACTTTCAGGTCACCAATGCAAACACACACACACACACACACACACACACACACACACACACACACACACGAGAGAGAGAGAAAATGTGGCTGAAAGTGCACTTTTTTTTTTTAGTATATAAGAGTATATACTAAATGACAGGAGGAAAAGGAGAAATTAGTTAATTTATAAAAGCATTTTGTGAATATTAGATATGGTGATTATCATTTTTAAATGCTGTGGGATGTTTTACATATTTGTGCTTTCATTATGCACTTTGTTATCTTTAATGTGTTCTTTGATTCCAAATCAATATATAACACCAATTCTTATTGTGGCACCAATGTTGAATTAAGTCAATACAAGGACTGAGTTAGAGAATATGGACCATTGTTTCTGGTGGAAAGACAGGTTCTTCAAAGCCTGTGGTTATGTTTGCATTAACAAATCAACATATAATTTTTATGTTTGTTTCTATGATGAGCAACTGGAAGACTGAAGAAACCAATGTTTTTAGAAGGAAAGACATGGAATGGAGAAAAGAAGGAAGGGAAATGTTAGAAAAAGACAAGATACAGGAAGGAGAGCTCTTGAAATGGCAGCATTCCAGTATATAAATCTGGGCAGAGGGAATGAACATTTAAAAAAATGGAGCAACAGGGATGGCATGCAAGCAAAGACGGAGGAAATGTTGAAGGGAAAAAGAGTACTTGGTGACAGAATTGGGCTTCTCAGGAAATATTTACCATTTCTTCTCTGAAGTTTTCCTGAAAAATAAAGTAGAAAGATCAATATAAATTTCAAGTAAAACATCCATGAAGAAAATACATATTTGGTGAAAAAATTGGAATGTAAAGTTAAAACTTACAGGATGCTGATAACAATATATACAGGTGCACACACACACACACACACAAACACACACACACACACACACACACCATTAAAATGAGTGCTCACATTCATCTTAAATAATGATTTCTGGAAAGGGAAATGGGAGTGGCTTTTGGGGGAAGCAATGGGTTTTTTAATTGAGAGCTTTAATGTAGAATATTTGTTTGGATGTTTAACTTACAATGTTTTGGTCTCTTTTACCTTTCATAGGTTTTTATTTACTTGATTTGTTTCCTTTATTTATGTTTTGAACTCCCAGTGTATATGTGTAAAATATGTTTAAAGTGATGGAATACATATCTAATGTATATTCTTACTGGTTACATGTATATTTTCATGTATGTATCTTAAACAAATACAGAATATGCCTCCCTATGTGAAATAATTTCCATCATACATTTTTGTCAGTGATGCTTAATGTCTTCTTGTTTGAAAAACCATAGACAAGATTTTACTTTAACCAGAAAGTCAGTAAAAGTGTTTGTCTAAGCAAGATGTTGTTTATAAAAATCCAATTTACATAACCAGTGGTCAACATTCTAGTGTAGTGAAGATTTTTACAAGATGTTACAAGCATTTAGAGAGTATGTGCATATTACATCTGAGTACAACTGTTTTGTAAAATTGATGTTTTCTAATTATTTACATTTAAATAAATTGCATTAGGATTTACTTTAGTTACCAGTTAAGAGAACTCTTAAATTTTCCTTTGATAAACACTTATTCTGTGATTTTTACCATTCACTTCCAAAGAAGCTCCAATAATTGAGTGACATCACTTTAAGTGAATTCTTCCCATTACTATTATCTTACAAATGTGGGCACAATTTCTCAGTGTAGAAACCTTCAGAGGGATGTACTATAGTTTGTTGTGTCATTCACAAAAATTTCAGATGTTACTGATTTATTAACAACAATCCTTCAGAAATAAAATCCTTATACAAATAATTAAAAGGTAGAACATTTTTCAGAATTAATAATTGTGTCAGTAGAATGCAAAGAATAATAGATAGAAAAAATTCAGCAAAAAAGCCAACATAAACTTTTTATATACCTGGGAATACTTGAGTAATTTCACTAAGGGTAGGAAAAGAGTAATAGTCACGTTCACACCTGACCAACGAATAACATCAGAATTTATGTCCTTTTTTTTTCATTTTTCTTTTATTATTCATATGTGCATACAAGGCTTGGTTCATTTCTCCCCCCTGCCCCCGCCCCCTCCCTTACCACCCACTCCGCCCCCTCCTGCTCCCCCCACTCAATACCCAGCAGAAACTATTTTGCCCTTATCTCTAATTTTGTTGTAGAGAGAGTATAAGCAATAATAGGAAGGAACAAGGGGTTTTGCTAGTTGAGATAAGGATAGCTATACAGGGCATTGACTCACATTGATTTCCTGTGCGTGGGTGTTACCTTCCAGGTTAATTCTTTTTGATCTAACCTTTTCTCTAGTTCCTCATCCCCTTTTCCTATTGGCCTCAGTTGCTTTAAGGTATCTGCTTTAGTTTCTCTGCATTAAGGGCAACAAATGCTAGCTAGTTTTTTAGGTGTCTTACCTATCCTCACCCCTCCCTTGTGTGCTCTCGCTTTTATCATGTGCTCATAGTCCAGTCCCCTTGTTGTGTTTGCCCTTGATCTAATGTCCACATATGAGGGAGAACATACGATTTTTGGTTTTTTGAGTCAGGCTAACCTCACTCAGAATGTGCTTACCTTATGACAATAGTGTACTTCAAATTATACAATATAGCAATAATAATAACAAAAGTAGCATGGTACTGGCACAAAACAGACACAAAGACCAATAGAAAAGAATAGAAGACCCAGAAATAAACCCACCCTCTTCAGCCATCTGATTTTTTTCTCATTTATTCATATGTGCATACATTGTTTGGGCCATTTCTCCCCACTACCCCTGCCTCCATCTTCTTCCCCTCAACCCTCCCCCTCACTTTCAGGCATATCTGTTCTGCCCTTATGTC
Organism: Castor canadensis; assembly: GCF_047511655.1. NCBI lineage: Eukaryota > Metazoa > Chordata > Mammalia > Rodentia > Castoridae > Castor > Castor canadensis. Next base: position 22,986,286 of record NC_133393.1, on the reverse strand, counting down.
TAATTTTGTGGAAGAGAGAGTAAAAACAATAATAAGAAAGACAAAGCATTTTTGCTAGTTGATATAAGGACAGCTATACAGGGAGATTCCTGGCATTGCTTCCATGTATAAATGTGTAACATTCTAAGTTGATTCATCACTAACCCACCTTTTCTCTAGTTCCTGATTCCCTTCTTATATTGACCTCTGTCACTTTAAAGTTTCTGTATTGGTTCCTCTGAAATGAGAACCTCAAATACTATCATGTTTTTTGGGTTTCTTACCTATCTCCGTACCTCCTGCATGTGTTCTCACCTTATCATTTTTGACAAGACAGCAAAATGTGCCTTGGAGAAAAGACAGCCTTTCCAAAAAAATCTTGATGGAAAAACTGGATATCCACATATAGAAGACTGTACCAAAATAAATAAAAAATGGATCTAATAGCTTAATGTAAAACATTAAACTTTGCAACTACTAGAGAAAAACATAGCAGAAATCACCTGAAATGCAGGCATAGTAAATTATTTTCTGAATAGGACACCAACTGTCCAGGAAATAAGAGCAAGAATCAGCAAATGGGATTGCATCAAATTAACAAGCTTCTGTGCAGCAAAGGAAACAATTACAACAATAAAGAGACAGCCCACAGATTGGGAGAAAATCTTTTTAAGACGTTCATTGGATAAACGATTCCAGAATATAGAAAGAGCTGAAACAATTAAACATAAAACAATAATCCAATTAATAAATGGGCAAATGAACAGTTTTCAGAAAAATAATTACAAATTGCTAATAATAAATTCATGAAGAAATATTCAACATCCTTATCCATAAGTTCTGCAAATCAAAATTACACTGAGATTCCATCTCACCTGAGCCAGAATAGCCCTCATCAAGAAAACAAACAACAACAAATGCTGCCAAGAATGCAGGGAAAAAGAAAACCTTATACACTTTTTTTGGGAATGCAAACTAGAGCAGCAACTATAGAAATCAGTACTGAGACGCATTAAAAAATCTAAAAATAAATCTACCTTATGATCCTGCTATACATCTGAAGGAGTAATAAAAAACATACTAGAGATACTTATATACTTATGTTCATCACAGCACTAGCCACAATACCAAGCTTTGTAATCAATATAGGTTCCCAACAACCAACAAATAGATAGGTAAAATATGGTATATATACCCTATGCAGTATTATTCAGCCATAAAGAAGAATGAAATTCTCTCTTTTGCAAAAAATTGTTGGAAGTGGATCACTATGTTGAGCAAGATAAGGCAATTTCAAAAGAGTATATGTTATATATTTTTGCTCATGTGCAGAATCTAGACCTAAAATTATGATGATAATAATTGTAATGCTAACAATGATAATAAAGGGACATAGGCATAAAGGGTAGAATCAGTAAGAGATTGGAGAGGAAGAAGAAAGGGTACTCTAGGGTGACATTGTCAACTACTCAAAGTATGTCCATCCACCCATACATACTCTGAGTTCATTTATTTGTTTCTATGTCATCTCATGTTCTTTATTTTTGGTGTATTGAAATTTCTTGAGTGCATCTTATACATTCTGGTTAACCATATCTAGTATCTTCTCCATGAATTTCTCAGAAATTTCTTCCAAGATTTCTTCTTTAAGGGTTTTTTTTTTGGGGGGGGGCGTCACTGGGTTCCTTAGTGACATTTATCATTGTTTTATTGAGGTCAGGAACTAGGTATCCATTTTCTTCACTTCCCACTGAATCCTATATTGAGCTATTTTTTTGAGGAGAGTGGCTTCTATCCTTTCTTCTTCTTCCCATTGCTCTATTTGATGCTGTGTAACTCTGGTTTTGGTAGGCTAGTTGTTGAATTTGTTTGCCTGATTTCTTTCCCTGATTTAATTTTTGTGTTGTGGCTGACTTGGTTGTTAGCTAGGTTGATGTGCTCTTTTTGTCCCTGGTCTGGAGGTGCAATTTAGCAATAACAAATTCATAAGTTTATTGCCAGACCAGTTGTTTGCATGTTATATAGAAAACCCCTTGGTGATTAAATCTATGAGCAGTCAGAGTGTGGGAGGGTAATGGTTATTAGGCTAGTTATAGATTTTGAGGAATTGGTAAAGGTGGCACTAAAAGGGGGGCACAGGAAAAGGGGTGGGTGGTGGGTTAAGAGGTATGGGGCTGCTGGGTTTCATGGCCTTTGTATGTGTTTGGGTGTATTTCCGTAATTGTACTGGAGGTGTTTGTGTCAGGGACTGAAGGGGGCTGGGGTTGTGTACAGTTGGCACAGAAGGCTGGTCAGCAGGTGGTGAGTGTGTAGGAGGGAAGGATAGTGTGGTGACAGGTTGGGGGAGGATGAGAGGGGAGGTGAAGATGGGAAAGAGTGGATGAGAAGGGGTAGAAAGTAGTTAGGAGGGAGAACAATGGATTGTAGTACAGGAGAAGGAGGGAAAGTGAAGATGGTGAGGATAGAGATAAGAGAATACTGATGATGGAGTTAATAATACAGGAATAAAAGAGAAAAAAAGAGACACAATAAAAACCATCAGGTTCAGGAACCACAAAAAGTTCAGCCTATTGGTAAAAGTTCTGAAGTTATTCCTTAGGTGTCCAATCCTGGTATTGGAGTTCAAGCGAAGCTCTGATGTGGTCTCATCAAGTGACTGGCTTGTGAGTGGTATTTAGACCTTCTGTTCACAAGATCAGCTGGAAATATGAGGTGAGGTAAGACTGCCACCTCAGGCAGGCCGGTCAGAGCTGTTGTTTTGAGCAGGCAGCAGCTATGTTACCTGTCAGCTGCAGCTCTGCTTGATCAGCTTCTTCCTCAGCAAGGTGCAGCATTCAAAACTGAATTGCTGTCCCAGAGATCAGTTCTGGGATCCACTTCCTGCCCTGATTTGGGAGGTTTGCCTGTTGCTCAAAGTCTTTGAGCTTTTCCAGATCTCTGCTGAGTGCTGGCAGCTCCTCTTGGAGGTCTGTTTGTTGCTTCACTCCTCTCTCAGCCTTTATGCCTCTCCCAATCTTCACTGAGTGCCAGCGTCTCCTCTGGCGGTTGGCTTGTCACCCTGTCCCTGCTCTCAGCCTTTGCTGAGAACTGAGAATTTGGCTCCTTTCCTATCCCTGGCAGTTCAGCACTGAGAGTTTGGCTCTGCCCCACCCCCATTCTCTGGGGCAGGTTCAGAATTTCATCCCCACCTCTGATCTTGGTGTTAGATTATAGTTCACTGTTTGTTTTTTAGTTTTGCTTGGGGGGTGGTTCAGTCTGCCAAGTGGCTGTGCTGGATTGTTTTTCTGGAGGATGAGTGGTGTGGGGAGGTTAGTAGGGAGCTGCCTGTGGTGCATGATGCTCACCTGTTCCTTCTGCAGTTTCACACAGGCAGCTTTGGAGCCAGCTGGTGTGGAGAAATGGCACCACTGTTTTCAGTCCCAATATATCTTTATACTATAATTAATGACATTCTGCATACTGCAGAAACTGATATCACTAAAAATGAAGGCATACCAATAGAATACATATTGATACTGAGGCACAGAGAAGAAATAATATCAAGTGATCTGGTATACATATAATTCAGTACCAAAATGAATGGGAAAGAGAAATAATTCCCTACATTTAAAAAAGTAGAAATCAACAGATAAAAGAATCTCACCAAACTCCAAGCAGGATAAACAAAAGGCCTAAGAATAAGACCGCTGAACATCAGTAATTTTAAAAGTCTTGAAAAAGGCTTAAGGAAATAATATATTTTACAAATAAAATAACAAAGGTATGAATGACTTTAAACTCAACTCTGATATACTGCAAGAAGTTTTGTAAATGTCATTACGTATCCCTAGTACAACAATAAAAGAGCAGAAGCAATCATTTAAAGTAATAACTCTCTGTCAAAAAAAGAATGACTTCAAACTTAGGTAAATATGTCAGTAACTATGTGAACCAGAAGGCTGTTAAGAGACAGCATACTTTTCTCAGAAGGGAAAAAATAGATTCAACTAGAATACTAGAACTGGTACAATATTCTTTATTTCTGTGAAATGAAAAATAGTTGATACTTTTTGTTACAAGAATACCTCCACTGCAGAAAACATTAAACAAAAGTTTTTAGGTTGACGGAATATAATGTTAAATGGAAAAAGCTATCTACACAAAGAATTATAATGCATGAGAAATGATAATTATATGGATAAATTTTAAATTATTTTTCTCTTCAATTATGTAGAAAGATGAAAGAACATTTAATAAGTAAAGTCATACTATATTATATGATTAATAACAAGTATGTAAGTAAAAATAGCACAAAAGACTGGCAGAGGGTATTAGAAGTCTGCTGCTCTAAAGTCCTCGTGTTATGTATGAAGTAAAAAAATATTATTGTAAGACAAGTAGTAAAATGTCAAAGATGACCATCTTAAACCCTAAAATAATCACTGAATAACAAGTGAACAGAGGTAACCAATAAACCAAGTGGAGAGATTCCAAGATGGCAGATAGAAGAGGAAACAGAAATCCTGAGCTCCACAGTCTCAGAAACACTCCAGACAACATTTGGTTAATTCTGATTCTTTTTAGCCAACTGAATTACCACCAACACATTGGGTGCACACAAACTTCAATGACCAACACTTAGATCCTTACACTGACCCTTGAACACTTGGAATTGCACATGAGAGCCAAGGAAGTCCAGGCACACCAGCCAGCACAAGCTGGGACTGGCACTGTTACTGGTCTGTCTTGGGAAATGCTGCTGGCCATTTCTCCCCCTTTTATTTTCTTCTTTCTTTTCTCTTGAAAATAGAAGGAGACTACAGATCAAACTGAACTGGATTCTGTGACAATCCTTAAAACAGCTTTTAATTGCACATAACAACTGGGGAAGATCTGGCTCTGTACTGGCACCTTCACCAGAGAGTGTTGGGCACACAGCTGCTGGACTGCTTCTGGAAAAGCATCCAACAATTTCTCCCCTTTCTTTCATTTTTTAAATTTTCTTGGAAATGCAGAAGGCTGTGGATCAAACCAAACTGGACTCTGAGATACACCAGACCTTTCTAATGATGACAATCTACTTGCACCTTGCCAGCCTGGACCCAACTCCAGAGGTATGAATTTACAACACCAACAGGTGAGCACCACACACCACCCACCCTCCATAGAACATAATCTAGTGCAGCGTGTGGGCTGATTGTACCCCCTCCCCCAAACAAAACCGAACACCATAGACAGAGAACATAATTCTTGTAGCCTGGTAGGGGAAGGTAAGACCATGGAACTGACCTGTGAGAGGAAGAGCAGGGTGAGGAGCCAAACTTCCAGAGTGGGGGTGTGACTGATTGCAGAGCATATGTCTCAGGACTGTGGACAGGGCACAATACTGAGTTGCCCTACCTTCTTAGAGGAGGGGCTGACCAGCTAAGAGCCAAAGCAAGCTGCTGCCTGACATAAACAGAAACATATCTGACCACCTTGGAGAATCTGGTAATAAGTGACCAAAGAGCTCAATAGCAACCTGCCCTATGGACAGAAGGGACAAATGACTACCCATGATCCAGCCTTATACTGAGACCATTTCAGAGATCCCACCTGCACAATGCAACTCATCAGACCAAGGAAACAAAGGGCTCAAAACCCTGAGCCAACTCCCTACTAATCTGTCCAACAAAGAGGGACAGCATCTATTGCTACACAGTCCAGCATACCAACTTTGAGAAGGAACAGGGACACTGAGACAATCCCAATCAAAAGTGCCAGTACCTGCATTTGATGCCAAAGGAATAAGTCCAGAACTTTCAACAACTTATTTTTTTCTTTTTTTTATTTCCCCTTTTTTATCTAACATTTTCAATTTCATTGCTACTACTTTCTTACCTTTATTCTTACTCTCTTCACTTTCCCTCCTTTGCTTGCACTACAGTCTACTGCTACCTACCTCATACTTCCTCTCTGTCCAAATATCAACCTGCTTAGCTCTCTCTTGCCCCACTGTCCATTTTCTACCCCAACTGTTTTTTTTCCCTTTTCTTCCATTCTTTCCTCCTGTTTTCACCTTCCCCTCTGGCCTCACCTTACCTTTTACTCCACTGCCCCACCTCCTCCACATTCACCACTCATTGACTAGTCTACTGTACCAACCCTACACATTAACCCATTTGTCCTATCCCTCTGAAATCCCTGACATAAGCACCCTCCCCCACAACAACTGTATTTCACTCTTAAAAACACAAGGGCCCTAATACCCAATAACCCCCACACCTCACACCCCTTAACCCCCTCACTCCATCCACTATTTTTGTTCCCCTCTGGCACCATCTTTTTAATTACCTAAGTATCAATATCTACCCAAACAAACATTACCCCTCCAATTCCCACCGCTTATAGATTATATCACCAAGGAGTTCTGTATCTATTATGTAAATAAATGATTTGGCATTAAGTCTGTGAATTTGATTTTGCAAATTTATACCTCCAGATCAGGGAGCAGAAATAACACATTAACCTAATTAGCAACTAAGTTAGTCACAGCACTGTGATTTAATCAAGGGAAGATAACAGATGATTATAATCCTTGATAAGCCAATCAGTAAAATAGGAACATGGTACAAAATAGAATCATGAGGAAAAGACAGAGAAATACAGCCCTTCAAAAGATGAACATTTTCCATGAGATTATGTGGAAAATGAAGGAAATGAATAAGTATTAGTTGACCCCAGTAGAAGGATGATAAGTATGTCCAAAAATTTCAATGAGGCCCATGAAGAGATGCTCAAAAAGAAGCTCATAAAGAAGCTCACAGAAATACTCATAGTGAACCTCCAAGAGAAGCTTAAAGAGAACATACAAAACTCAAAGAATATCAAGAAAACACAAATAAAAAACTTGAAAAGATGAGAAACAACTAAATGAACTCAGAGAGAACCTCAACAAACTCCAAAATGAAATTAACAGGACTATAAAAAGAAGGCATATAGAATAAAGAAGGCAGCACAAGATAAGAAAGAGGAGTTCAACAAAGATATGGAAAACCTCAGAAAAAAATCAAACAGAAATCCTGGAAATAAAAAGTCCCTTACATCAAATAAAAAATACAGTGGAAAACTACTCCAGAAGACTAGAACAAGTAAAAGATGGAATTTCAGGGCTCAAAGACAAAATAGATATCAAAGAAAAAAAACAGAAAAATTCTTAGACAAAAGACTCAACAGTTGTGAAAGAAATATACAAGAAATAAGCAATTCCACTAAAAGATAAAACTTGGAAATCATGGGCATTGAAGAAGGAGAAATGGTGCAAATCAAAGGTATATACAATATGTTCAACAACATAATAACAGAAAATTCCCAAATCTCAAGAAAGAGATGCCCATTTAGGTACAAGAAGCCTCCAGGACACCAAACAGATGTGTCCAAAGCAGAACCTCTCCAAGGCATACTATTGTTAAAACAACAAGCACAGAGAACAAGGAAAGAATTTTGAAGCCTGTAAAAGAGAAAAATCAAATACTATATAAAGATAAGGTAAACCCATCAAAATAACAACATATTTCTCAACAGAAACCTCAAAAGCAAGAAGGGCATGGAGTGAGGTATTTTGAGCACTAACAGAAAAAAATTCAGTCTTAGGATACTTTCTACCCAGCAAAGCTATCATTCAAAATTTATCATGGAATAAAAGTCTTCCATGATAAACAGAAACTAAAACATTATTTGACTGCCATACCACCACTACTGAAGATCCTGAAAGGAATCTTACATACAGAAGATGAAAATAAACATAACCATGAAAGGACAGGAAGTATTAAATCTCATGAGAAAAACAGACAAGTACTCAGAGAGTAGCATAGAATCAGCTGCACACACACAAATTCTTAAACAACAAAAACAACTAAATAGCAGGAATCATCACATACCTATCAATATTAACACTAAAAATAAATGGATTCAATTCCTCCATCAAAAGACACCATTTGGCAAACTGAATTAAAAAGGAGGGCCCAACAATCTGTAGTTTAGAAGTACACCTTATTAACAGAAACAAACACTGGCTTAGGGTAAAAGGATGAAAGAAGATTTACTAAGCTAATGGCCCCTCAAAACAGGCAGGAGTAGCAATAGTTAAATTTGATAATGTGGACTTCAAACCTATGTTAGTCAGAAGAAACAAAGAAGGAAACTTCATACTAATAAAAGGAATAATACATTAAAAGGCAATAACAGTTATCAACTTGTATGCACACAATGCTGGTGCACCCAACTTCATTAAACATACACTAATGGACTTAAAATCACAGATAGACCCCAATACAGTGGAAGTGGGAGACTTTAATATTCTCCTATCACCAATAGATAGGTCATCCAGATAAAAAATCAACAATAGAAATTCCATAATTGAATGACACCATAGATCTAATGGACCTGAGAGAAGTTTACACAGTGTTCCATCCTGCAACAACACAATATACATTCTTCTCAGCAGCCCATGGAACTTTCTCCAAAGAAATGTTATTTTCTCCAAGTGAAATGTTCTCCAAAGATATGTTAGGGCACAAAGCAAGTCTCAACAAACATAAAAAAGTTGAAATAACCCCTGCTTACTTTTTGACCACAATGCAATGAAACTAGAGTGCAACAACAAATGAAGCACCAGAAAATACACAAAAACACTTGTAGACTGAAAAACACATTATTCAATGATCAGTGGGTTATAGAAGAAATAAGGGAGGGAATAAAAAAGTTCATGAAATTTAATGAGAAGGAAAGCACAACCTATCAGAACCTATGGAACACAGCAAAGGAAGTCCTAAGAGGAAAGTATATAACCATGAAAGCATATTTTAAAAATACAGAAACATCTCAAATAAACAACCTAATGCTGCATCTCAAACTCCTAAAAGTGTAAGAATAAGCAAAACCCAAAACAAGTAGAAGGAGATAAATAAAAGTATGGGATGAAATTAATGAAATAGGGACCAAAAAAATACAAACAACCAGCAAAACAAAAAGCTTCTTCTTCGAAAAAATAAGTAAGATTGAAAAGTCTCTGGTAAATCTGACTAAAGGTAGGAGGGAAATGACCCAAATTAATAAAATCAGAAATGAAAATGGGAGATAACAACAAACACCAAGGAAATACAGGGAATCATCTGAGAATACTTTAAAAACCTATATTCAAGTAACTTGGAAAATCTAAAAGAAATGGACAAATTTCTAGACATATGTCCATCCATATGGGCATCTCCATGATAATCTGAATAGATGCCTAAAAAGCTTTTGACAAAATTCAAAAACCTTTCATGATAAAAGTTCTGATGAAATTAGGAATAGAAGGAAAGTACTTCAACATAACAAAGACTACATATGATAAACCTATAGCCAACATCATACTTAGTGGAGAAAAAATGAAACTATTTTCCCTAAAGTCAGAAATGAGATGAGAGTGCCCACTATCTCCACTCCTTTTCAACATAGTCCTGGAGAATTGCAACTTCTATTCAGACCCTGCTTTCTTTTGTTCCCATCTCTGTTGACCAGAGTGGCCAAGTGGCCCAACTTCTTTGGTTCTGCATCCTGTGACTGCAGGAGCCTGGGGACAGTGCCCAGAAGCTGGGAAAAGGTCTCACTAGTATATAGAACAGGATAAAGACAAGCTCCCCCAGAAGATCCAAAATAAGTTGTCACAAAGATACAGAATCAAACCAATTGGAACATCTCATCCTGGGAACAAGAGAAACCTACCGGGGAAAAGTTAATGCTGCCAAGGAAGGACTTTCATTAAAACCAGGGTAGTTAATTGTGGATATCAAGAGATATGCAAGATGGCAACTGGAACACAGACCCATATTGCATGAGCTCCATGAATCAGGGACCTTGCTGAGATGCTAGAGATGCACTTGACTGAGGTAAAGCACCAGGGAGAGCTGAAACTTTGGCACCCTGAATGCCTAGCTTGTGGAAGACTCCTCGATGCCATGATTTACAGAAAGAACATCCAGGTAGCTGCCCATCGGGCCACCGCCCCTTGGGCCCACCAAGCCCTCATTGCGTGTGACTGCTGGGCCACTGATTTGCCAGGCCCCCGCCTTACAGGCCTGCTGGACTGCCACTCTGCAGGCCCACTGAATCTCCACCCCGCTAGGCCTCTGTCCCAAAAGCCCACAAAGTGGCTGCCCTGCCAGGCAGATTCCCACCTTACCACAGGTGCTCCACTCCACAGGGCTACCAGGCTCCTGCCCTGCAGGCCTTCCAGGCCACCACTCTGCCAGGTCACTGACCCACAGGCCCTCTGGAACCCTGCACCTCAGGCTGTCCGGGCCTCTGCCCCACAGATCCACCAGGTCACTGCTCCACCAGGCCTCCACCTTGCAGGCCCACCAGGCAGCCATCCCACCAGGGTGCTACCCTGCAACCAGGCAGCCACCATGCACTTGCCAGGCCACTCCCCATTGGGCCACCAGACTGCCATCCTCTGGCCCACAAGGCTGCCACCGACCAGCCGGCCCACCAGCCCACCAGGCCTCTGTCTCACAAGCCTGCCAGGCTGCCACCTGCCCACCCCACACCACAGGAGGGCTCTAACACCATCAGATGCCAGCTCCAGACCTGCCTAGGAGACATAGACAAACAGGACTAGATGCTAAAGGAATAACACCAGAACAACTATGACTGTAATTCTACTGTTCCTGAACTGGTGATGTTTTTTTTTTCTTTTTATCCTTTTCTTTAAGGGATCTGTTGTTAGTCCACTATCTCTCCTTGTTGATTTCTTTGGTCCTCAATTTTTTTCTTATCTTTTTCTCTTTCTTCCTTTTTGTTTTTCATTTTTCTACTTCTTTCTTGCTTTTGTTAGTTTTACTATTGTAACTCAGCTAATACTAAATTACAAATAGTCCTGGGACAGAAAAGGTGCCAAGTGGAATGATGGGAAGACGAAAAAAGAATGGAAACCATTCTCCTACCCAAAATAAATTAGTATAGGATTCAGAGGGAAATGAAAAAAATGGATACCCAGATTCAGATTTCAACAAAACAAAGATAAAATATACCAAGGAACCCAATGAAGCCCACAAGAACTTTCTGAAAGAAGAAATCCTGTAAGTAATCAACAAGAATTTCATAGAGATGTTACTAGATGTGGTCAACCAAAACGTACAGGAGGCACTCATTAAACTCCAAGATAACAAAAATAAAGAATATGAGAAAACACAAAAACAAATAAATGAAATCATAGGAGCCCTAAATAAGCACCAAAGTGAAACAGAGAACACCATAAATAGAGAAATTAATGAATTAAGGATGAAAATTAACAATATTAATGAGGAAGTGACCCACAATATGGACAACCTCAGAAAAAAGAATAAAACAGAAATACAAAGCAAACTGGAGAGCCATTCCAGCAGAATAGAACAAACAGAAGACAGAATCTCAGAACTTGAAGATGAAATGGTAATTAAAGGAAAAACTGAAGAACTATTGGCCAAACTACTCAAGACCTGTGAAAGGAATATTCAAGAACTCACTGACTCCATCAAAAGACCAAACCTGAGAATCATGGGCATTGAAGAAGGAGAAGAGGAACAAGCAAAAGGAATTTGTAACAGATTCAACAAAATGATAACAGAAAATTTCCCAAGTCTGGAGAAAACTATTCTCATTCAGGTGCAGGAAACCTCCAGGACACCAAACAGATTTGACCAAAATAGAACTATCCCACGACATAGTATCATTAAAACAACAAACAAAGAGAATACAGAAAGAATATTGATGGCTGTAAGAGAGAAAAAACAAATAACATACAAAGGTAAACCCATCAAAATCACAGCAGATTTCTCAACAGAAAGCTTAAAAGCAAGAAGGCCATGGAGTGAGGTCTTCTGGACACAGAATGAAAATAACTTCAATCTTAGTATACTTTACCCAGCAAAACAATCATTCAAAATAGATGGAGCAATGAAAGTCTTCCATGATAAGAAGAAAGTAAAACAATATATGACCACCAAGCCACCATTACAAAAGATTCTTCAAGGAATTCTGCACACAGAAAGTGAAAGCAAACAAAACCATGAAAGTGCAGGCAGTACCAAACCACAAGAGAAAAAAAGACAAGAAAGTAGAGAGTAACAAGATTCAGCTGCACACAATCAAACCCTTAAACAACGAAGACAACTAATGACAGGAATCACCACATACCTATCAATACCAACACTGAATGTTAGCAGACTTAATTCCCCCATCAAAAGACACTGATTAGCAAACTGGATTAAAAAGGAAAATCCAACAATCTGCTGCCTACAAGAGATCCACCTCATCAGCAGAAACAAGCACTGGCTTAGGGTGAAAGGCTGGAAAAAGATTTACCAAGCCAATTGTTCTCCAAAATAAGGAGAAGTACCAATACTTATCCCAGACAAAGTAGACTTCAAACCTACATTGATGAAATGAGATAAAGAAGTGCATTCCATACTAATAAAAGGGGAAATACACCAAAAGGAAATAACAAATATCAACCTATATGCATCCAATGACAGTGCACCCAATTTCATCGAACATACACTGAAGGACCTAAAAACATATATTAACTCCAACACAGTGGTAGCAGGAGACTTTTATACCACCCTATCACCAATAGATAGGTCATCCAAACAAAAAATCAATAAAGAAATTCTAGAACTAAATCACACCATAGATCAAAAGGACCTAGCTGATGTCTACAGAATATTTCATCCAAATTCTGCACAATATACATTCTTCTCAGCAGCTCATGGAACCTTCTCCAAAATTGATCATATCTTAGGGCACAAAGCAATCCTCAGCAAATATAAGAAAATAGAAATAATCCCATGCATTCTATCTGATCACAATGCATTAAAACTAGAAATCAACAACAAAAACAGCATTAAAAAACTTGCAACAATTGGAATCTGAACAACACACTGCTCAATGATCAATGAGTCATTGATGAAATAAAAGAGGAAATTACAAGGTTTCTGGAAGTTAATGAAAATAAAAACACGACCTACCAGAACCTATGGGACAAGAGAAAGGCAGTCATAAGAGTAAAGTTTATAGCCTTGAGTGCATATATTTGAAGGTCAAAAAGCTCTCAAATCAATGATCTAATGCTACACCTCAAACTCCTAGAAAAACAAGAACAAGCAAATCCCAAAACAAGCAGAAGGAGAGAAGTAATGAAAATAAGGGTGAAATCAATGAAATAGAAACAAACCAAAAAAACCATACAAAGCATCAATGAAATAAAAATCTGGTTCTTTGAAAAAATAAGTAAGATTGGCACACCTCTGGCAAACCTGACTAAAATAAGGAGAGAAAAAACCTAAATCAGTAAAATCAGAAATGCAAAAGGGGAGATAACAACAAACACTGTGGAAATCCAGGAAATCATCAGAGACTAATTTGAAAGCCTATATTCTAATAAATTTGAAAATTCTGAAGAAATGGACAGATTTCTAGATACGTACAACTAACCAAAACTGAACCAAGAGGATATTAATCACCTGATGGATTCACATCTGAATTCTATCAGACGTTTATTTTTTTTTCCCTTTTTCTTTTATTATTCATATGTGCATACAAGGCTTGGTTCATTTCTCCCCCCTGCCCCCACCCCCTCCCTTACCACCCACTCCGCCCCCTCTCTCTCCCCCGCCAATACCCAGCAGAAACTATTTTGCCCTTATTTCTAATTTTGTTGTAGAGAGAGTATAAGCAATAATAGGAAGGAACAAGGGGTTTTGCTGGTTGAGATAAGGATACCTATACAGGGCATTGACTCACATTGATTTCCTGTGCGTGGGTGTTACTTTCTAGGTTAATTCTTCTTGAACTAACCTTTTCTCTAGTACCTGTTCCCCTTTTCCTATTGGCCTCAGTTGCTTTTAAGGTATCTGCTTTAGTTTCTCTGCATTGAGGGCAACAAATGCTAGCTAATTTTTTAGGTGTCTTACCTATCATCACCCCTACTTTGTGTGCTCTCCCTTTTATCATGTGCTCATAGTCCAATCCCCTTGTTGTGTTTACCCTTGATCTAATGTCCACATATGAGGGAGAACATACGATTTTTGGTCTTTTGGGCCAGGCTAACCTCACTCAGAATGATGTTCTCCAAGTCCATCCATTTACCAGCGAATGATAACATTTCGTTCTTCTTCATGGCTGCATAGAATTCCATTGTGTATAGATACCACATTTTCTTAATCCATTCGTCAGTGGTGGGGCATCTTGGCTGTTTCCATAACTTAGCTATTGTGAATAGTACCGTAATAAACATGGGTGTGCAGGTGACTCTGGAGTAACAGTCTTTTGGGTATATCCCCAAGAGTGGTATTACTGGATCAAATGGTAGATCGATGTCTAGCTTTTTAAGTAGCCTCCAAATTTTTTTTCCAGAGTGGTTGTACTAGTCTACATTCCCACCAACAGTGTAAGAGGGTTCCTTTTTCCCCGCATCCTCGCCAACACCTGTTGTTGGTGGTGTTGCTGGTGATGGCTATTCTAACAGGGGTGAGGTGGAATCTTAGCGTGGTTTTAATTTGCATTTCCTTTATTGCTAGAGATGGTGAGCATTTTTTCATGTGTTTTCTGGGCATTTGAATTTCTTCTTTTGAGAACGTTTGGTTTAGTTCACTTGCCCATTTCTTTATTGGTTCATTAGTTTTGGGAGAATTTAGTTTTTTAAGTTCCCTATATATTCTGGTTATCAGTCCTTTGTCTGATGTATAGTTGGCAAATATTTTCTCCCACTCTGTGGGTGTTCTCTTCAGTTTAGAGACCATTTCTTTTGATGAACAGAAGCTTTTTAGCTTTATGAGGTCCCATTTATCTATGCTATCTCTTAGTTGCTGTGCTGCTGGGGTTTCATTGAGAAAGTTCTTACCTATAACTACTAACTCCAGAGTATTTCCTACTCTTTCCTGTATCAACTTAAGAGTTTGGAGTCTGATATTAAGATCCTTGATCCATTTTGAGTTAATCTTGGTATAGGGTGATATACATGGATCTAGTTTCAGTTTTTTGCAGAATGCTAACCAGTTTTCCCAGCACTCTTTGTTGAAGAGGCTGCTATTTTCCATCATATATTTTTAGCTCCTTTGTCAAAGACAAGTTGGGTATAGTTGTGTGGCTTCATATCTGGGTCCTCTATTCTGTTCCACTGGTCTTCATGTCTGTTTTTGTGCCAGTACCATGCTGTTTTTATTGTTATTGCTTTGTAATATAGTTTGAAGTCAGGTATTGTGATACCTCCTGCATTGTTCTTTTGACTGAGTATTGCCTTGACTATTCATGGCCTCTTGTGTTTCCATATAAATTTAACAGTAGATTTTTCAATCTCTTTGATGAATGTCATTGGAATTTTGATGGGAATTGCATTAAAAATGTAGATTACTTTTGGGAGTATCGACATTTTTACTATGTTGATTCTACCAATCCATGAGCATGGGAGATCTCTCCACTTTCTATAGTCTTCCTCATTCTCTTTCGTCAGAAGTGTATAGTTTTCCTTGTAGAGGTCTTACACATCTTTTGTTAGGTTTACACCTAGGTATTTGATTTTTTTTGAGGCTATTGTAAGTGGAATTGTTTTCATACATTCTTTTTCCGTTTGCTCATTGTTAGTGTATAGAAATGCTAATGATTTTTCTATGCTGATTTTATATCCTCTACCTTGCTATAACTATTGATGATGTCTAGAAGCTTCTGAGTAGAGTTTTTTGGGTCTTTAAGGTATAGGATCATGTTGTCTGCAAATAGGGATATTTTGACAGTTTCTTTACCTATTTGTATTCCTTTTATTCCTTCTTCTTGCCTAATTGCTCTGGCTAGGAATTCCAGTACTATGTTGAATAGGAGTGGAGATAGTGGGCATCCTTGTCTGGTTCCTGATTTTAGAGGGAATGGTTTCAGTTTTTCTCTGTTAAGTATAATGCTGGCTGTAGGTTTGTCATATATAGCTTTTATAATGTTGAGGAACTTTCCTTCTATTCCTAGTTTTCTTAGAGCTTTTATCATGAAATGATGTTGATCTTATCAAAGGCTTTTTCTGCATCTATTGAGATGATCGAGTGGTTTTTGTCTTTGCTTCTGTTAATGTGGTTTATTACATTGATTGATTTTCATATGTTGAACCACCCCTGCATCCTTGGGATGATGCCTACTTGGTCGTGGTGAATAATCTTTTTGATGTGTTGCTGAATTCGGTTTGCCATTATTTTGTTGAGGATTTTTGCATCAATGTTCATTAAGGAGATTGACCTATAGTTTTCCTTTTTGGAGGTGTCTTTGCCTGGTTTTGGGATAAGTGTAATACTGGCTTCATAAAATGTGTTTGGCAGTTTTCCTTCCCTTTCTATTTCATGGAACAGTTTAAGGAGGGTTGGTATCAGTTCTTCTTTAACCCTCCTTAAACTTTCCCATGAAATAGAAAGGGAAGGAACACTGCCTAACTCATTTTACGTAGCCAATATTACTCTCATCCCAAAATCAGGCAAAGATACCTCCAAAAAGGAGAGTATTGAGGATTGATGCAAAAATCCTCAGTAAAATAATGGCAAACTGAATCCAACAACACATCAGAAAGTTCATTCACCATGATCAAGTTGGCTTCATCCCAGGGATGCAGGGGTGGTTCAACATACATAAATCTATAAATGCAATACAGCACATTAATGAAGCAAGGACAAAAACCACTTGATGGTCCCAATAGATGTAGTAAAAGCCTTTGAAAAGATTCAAAACCACTTTATGATAAAAGCTCTAAGAAAACTAGGAATAAAAGAAATGTACCTCAACATTGTAAAGTCTATATATGACAAACCTACAGTCAACATCTTACATAATGGTGAAAAACGAAACTGTTTCCCCTAAAATCAGAAACGAGACAAGGGTGCCCACTCTCCCCACTCCTATTCAACATAGTACTGGAATTCCTAGCCAGAGCAATTAAGCAAGAAGAAGAAATAAAAGGAATACAAATAGGTAAAGAAACTGTCAAAATATCCCTATTTGCAGACAATATGATTCCATACCTTAAAGACCAAAAAAACTCTACCCAAAAGCTCCTAGACACCATAAACAGCTACAGCAAGGTGGCAGGATAAAAAATCAACTTACAAAAATCATTAGCTTTTCTATTCACCAACAACAAACAAACTGAGAAGGGAAATATGGAAACAATTCCATTTACAATAGTCTCAAAAAAAATCAAATACCTAGGAGTAAACTTAACAAAGGATGTGAATGACCTCTGCAGGGAGAATTACAAACTCCTGAAGAAAAAGATCGAGGAAGACTACAAAAGATGGCAAGATCTCCCATGCTCATGGATTGGTAGAATCAACACAGTAAAAATGCTATACTACCAAAAGCAATATACATGTTTAATACCATTCCCATCAAAATCCCAATGATTTTCATCACAGAGATTGAACAATCAACCCTAAAGTTCATTTGGAAACACAAGGGACAGCAAATGGCCAATGCAATGCTCAGCAAAAACAGCAATGCAGGAGGTATCACAATATATGACTTCAAACTATATTACAAAGCAATAGCAATATAAACAGCATGGTACTGCCACAAAAACAGACATGAAGACAAGTGGAACAGAATAGAGGATCTGGTTATGAATCCACACAACTATACCTACCTCATTTTTGACAAAGGTGCCAAAAACATCAATGGAGAAAAGACAACCTCATCAACAAATGTTGCTGGGATAAATGGTTATCCATCTGCAAGAAACTGAAACTAGATCCATGTCTATCATCCTGTACTAGTATCAACTCAAAATGGATCAAGGACCTTAATTTCAGGCCTAAAAATCTGAAGTTGGTACAGGAAGGAGCAGGAAACACTCTGGAGGTAATAGGTATAGGCAAGGACTTACTTCCTCAATAGAACTCCAACAGTCCAGCAACTAAGATAAAGAATGGACAAATGGGACTTCATAAAATTAAAACTTCTGCACAACAAAAGAAATGGTCTCTAAACTGAAGAGACCACCCACAGAGTAGGAGAAAATATTTGCCAGCTATACATCAGACATAGGACTGATAACCAGAATATATGGGGAACTTAAGAAACTAAATTCTCCCCAAATCAATGAACCAATAAAGAAATGGGCAACTGAACTAAACAGAACTTTCTCCAAAGAAGAAATTCAAATGGCCAAAAAACACATGGAAAAATGCTCACCATCTCTAGCCATATAGGAAATGCAAATCAAAACCACACTAAGATTCCACCTCACCTCTGTTAGAATAGCCATCATCAAAAACACCACCAACAACAAGTGTTGGCAAGGATGTGAGGAAAAAGGAACCTCCATACACTGCTGGTGTAAAAAAATTTGGAGGCTCCTTAAAAATCTAAACATAGATTTGCAATATGATTCAGTATTTCCACTCCTGGGGATATACCCAAAGGAATGCAACACAGGTTACTCCAGAGGCATCTGCACACCCATGGTTATTGCAGCACTATTCACAATAGCCAAGTTATGGAAACAGCCAAGATGCCCCACTACTTACAAATGGATCAAGAAAATGTGATATTTATACACAGTGGAATTTTACTCAGCCATGAAGAAGAATGAAATCTTATCATTCGCAAGTAAATGAATGGAACTGGAGAACATCATCCTGAGCAAGGTTAGCCAGGCTCAGAAGACCAAAAATCATATATTCTCCCTCATTGTGAACTTTAGATCTAGGACAAATACATCAATATTATTGGACTTGGGTCACACACTAAGAGAAGAGCACATACGGAAGGTATGGGGATAGGTGGAAAACCCAAAACATGAAAGTGTTTGATATCCCCACTCCAGAGGAACTAATACCGAAACCTTAAAGCAACAGAGGTCTACACAAGAAGGGGATAAGGAACCAGTGTAAAGATCAGTTAGAGATGAATCAACTTGGGTTATAACACATTTGTACATGGAAGCAATGCTAGGAATCTCTCTGTATAGCTGTCCTTAACTCAACTACCAAAAACGCTTTGTCTTTGTTATTATGCTTGTGTCTTCTCTTCAACAAAATTAGAGATAAGGGCAGAACAGGTTCTGCCTGGAAGCGAGGAGGTTTGTGGGGGAGATATTGGGGGTTGGGGCAGGGGGAGAAATGGCCCAAACAATGTACACACATGTGAATAAAGAATAAATTTTTTTTTTAAACCACAGTCCTGGATTTCCTATCCAGAGAAATAAGACAGGAAGAAGAAATAATAGGAAGGCAAATATGTAAGGAAGATGTCAAACAATCCCTTTTGCAGATGCTATGATCTTATACCTAAAAGACCCTCGCCCCAAAAAACTCCTAGACAACGTAAACACCTTCAGCAAAGTAGCAGAATACAAAATCAATTTACAAAACTCACATGCCTTTCTATACACCAAAAATGAGCAGATTGAGAAAGAATATAGTAAAACAATTACATTTACAATATCCTCAAAAAAAATCAAATACCTAGGAATAAACTTAACGAAGGATGTAAGTGACCTCTACAAGGAAAACTATAAATCATTGAAAAAAAGATATCAAAGAAGACTACAAAAGATGGAAAGACCTCCCATTCATGGGTTTGTAGAATCAGCACAGTAAAAATGGCTATACTGTCAAAAACAATGTATATGTTCAATACAATTCCCATCAAAATCACAATGGCATACATCACAGAGTTTTAGAAATCAACCCTAAAATTCATTTGGAAGCACAAGAGACTACAAATAGCCAAGACAATAGTGAGCAAAAAAAGCAACACTGGAGGCATCACAATTCCTGACTTCAAATTATTCTACAAAGACATAGCATTTAAAACAGCATGGTACTGTCAGAAAACAGACAGGAAGACCAGTGGAATAGAATAGAAGACTGAGATATGAATTCCCACAGCTATGTCCACCTAATTTTTGATAAAGGTATCAAAAACATACGATGGAGGAAAGACAGCCTCTTCAAAAATGTTTCTGGGAAAACTGGGTATCTGCCTGCAGAAAACAAACTAGATCCATATTTGTCACACTGTACAAGTGTCAATGCCGAGTAGATTAAGGACCTTCATATAAGACCTGAAACCTTGAAGCTAGTACAGGAAAGAGCAGGAAATACACTGGGATCAATAGGCATAGACAATGACTTGCTCAGCAGAATTCAACTGGATCAGCAACTAAGGAAAGGATCAACAAATGGGACTCGTGAAATTCAAAAGCTTCTGCATAACAAAAGAAATAGTTTCTAAATTGAAGAGGCTGCCCACAGAATGGGATAAAATCTTTGCCAGCTATACAGCTGACAAGGAACTGGATAACCAGAGTACACAGGGAGCCCAAAAAACTAAACTCCCAAAACCGCAATGACCCACTGAAGAAATGGCAAATTAACTGAACAGTCTTTTCAAAGGAAGAAGTTCAAATGGCTAAAAAAAAAAAAAAAAAAAACCCAAAAAACATGAAAAATGCTCACCATCTCTGGCCATAAAGGAAATGCAACTCAAAACCAAGTTCTGATTTCACCTAAACCCCATTAGAACACCTACCATCAAGAACACAACAACAACAAATGCTGGTAAGGATGTGGGGGAAAAGGAACCCTCATACACTGCTGTTGGGAATGTAAGCTAGTACAACCACTATGGAAAGCAGTATGGAGCCTCCTTTAAAAACTAAAAATAGATCTGCTATATGACCCACAAATACCACTGCTAGGAATATACTCAAAGGATTGTGAGTCAGCTTATAACAAAGACACCTGCACACCCATGTTTATTGCAGCATTATTCACAATAGTTAAGCTATGGAAACAGTCAAGATGCCCCATTACTGATGAGTGGATTAAGAAAATATGGTATTTATATACAATAGAATTTTACTCAGCCAAAAAGAATAATTAAATTTTGTCATTGGCAGGTAAGTGGTTGGAACTAGAGAACATCATCTTAAGTGAAACTAGCCAGACTAAGAAAGCCAAAAGCCTCATGTTCTCTCATATGTGGAATATAAACCTAATACAAATGCAGCAATATTATGAAAAACTGGTCACAGTAAATGGAGGTCATGCACAGGAGGGGTAGGGTAAAAGAAGGAAACTAAGAACTTGAAGATGGATGATATAGTCTCTATACAAGAATGAATATAGAAATTCCTAAACCAGCTGAAACCACCATAAGAAAAGGAATAGGTAGAATGTAGATAATTAGTGGAGACAAACCAATTGTGGGTATAACACATGTATGCATGGAAATATCACAAGGAAACTCCCTGTGTAGCTATCTTTATCTCAAAGTAGCAAAAATGTCATGTTTTTCTTTTCATCTTTTCTCTTCTGCAAAATTGGAGAACAGGAGAGCAGAACAGTTCTTTCCCAGCAGGGAGACTTGGCATAAGTGGGAAGGGGAGGTGGCAGGGAAAGTAGGTAGGAGAGTGAATAATGTGCAAAAAATGTGTACATATGAATGTGATTGCAAAGATGATACCTATTGAAACTGTTCCATGAATCTGGGGTGCAGGGAATAAAGGGGAGCAGTGGAGGGGGTGGATTCAAGTATGACATATTTGATACAGTGTAAGAAACTTTGTATCTGCCACAATGTACCTGTCAGCACAACAATAAAGGGAAAAAATTAATTAAATGTAAATAAAATGTTCTAAAATACTTATTTAATCCACAATGAAGCAGAAAAAGAGAAAAAATGAACACATAGCCAATAGGATGACTGAACAACTAAGTCATAGTTCTAAACTCAGTTAAATTCATAATAACATTAAATATAAATATTTAAAATACACAAGTGAAAAAGGAGGGATTGTCTAACTGCATATAAATGCAAACCCAACTAAGCTTTGTGTAAGACACCCACAAAACAATATCCCTGAGTAGTGTGAGATGTTCCCTATATTTTAAATGACTAATTACTCCCTTTAAAAGATAAAAACAAATAGCATTCCCATTCTTAAATATTATATTAAAATATGTGCTGAAAGGGACATTGCAAAGTATTTAAGAGTTTTCAGGGGGAGAGATAATGTTTGATTATCTGGATGTGTGTAATGCAATCGTAAGGGCCAGCTGATGACAAAAGGAGGCAAAACATGGAAGCACAGGCTCATGTTAGAATGATGTAAGCTTCACAAGTGGGGATGTGGCTCAATGGTAGAGCACTTGCCTAGTAAGTGTAAGAACCTGCTTTTGATTAGCACACAAAAAAAGTTAAAACCCAAACCAATCAACGAACTCACTAACCAACCAAATAACAACAACAAAAGAAAAACCCAAACAAAAAGAATTGTGTAAACTTCAACTTGAGAGACCAATTTTCATAAACATATTTATATATCTAGGAACATGAAGAAATACAATGAGAAAAAATTGAAAGTTAAAAAATAATAGCAATGAAGTAAAAAAGGGCAATATAACTTACTCTTGCTTCTGAAGGTTGTTTTGACAAACATATGCAAGGAAGATTTAATTCACTCCAGTAAATGTTTGATTTCACTCTGGCCCTAATAACATTTCCTGACAAACCATACATAAGAGATTTCTCAAGAGAAAATTATGACATTAATTTTTGGAGATTTTAACAACTGTTTCTTAAAATGTGTAAAAAGGAAGTGTTTATGCAATGTCCAAAAGAGAGGAAACAACCACCCATTTTAGAAAAAGCTGAGCTCTTAGGAAGACTAGTAAGAATTAAAATGAGCACATCTAAGGGAATTCAACTTGGGAGTTTTGTGATCAATAACCAAAATTTAAAATGCTCTTCAGAATATTCTATATATACTGGTAACTTTGGGCTTTATTCTCTAATACCTCTTATCTCAACACTCTAACATTGGCTCTCTGGTAATCATTGGAAATCAGAAAAGATGAGTGAGGAGGAAAAATGTGGATGGTAAACAAAGAGTAAGTAAGAAAAAGCAAAGGCAGCAGGAAGGAAAAGTGGAAGAGCAGACATTAGAAGAAAATAGGCTAGCATAATCTCTGGGTGCACTTAGCAACTGGGTTAGTTTAAAATTATTGTGGCCATATAGGCACAGATAGAAATGATACAATTTTAATATGTACATGTGAGTGTCTATGGATTACCAGTGGTGCTTTTCTTCACCTCTTTTCTGGAAGCAAAGTAGAGAATCATGATCCCAATCAGGAGAGCTGAGATTCCTTTTACTTCCAAAGAATGCTGAGGAATGATCTTATGTGGATTGGCCAATGGTAAGGAATTGAGGACAGGATTGGGGGTCTGCAAGCTTCTCTCTTGGGTCAGAACTGGAATTTGAATAGGGTAACTTCAACCAGCAGGACCATGCCAGGGAAGTTAAGAGCCACTTCATCACAAGCCCATTCTCATCTTCCTCTTTTCCAGAAGGATTGATTGAATAGAAGAGATAAGGGAAGATTTAAAATCTTTAGGAAATTTTTCCAGAGGAATTCTTGAGTGGGATTGGAGTGTGTGATTGAATTCAGGGGAAGTGTGTTGGGAAGAAAATGGATTTGGGAGTTTAACCTGATGGAAACAAAATGTGCCTGCTGAAAAGACAACACTCTAAGGAGAACAGAGGAATAAGGGGATAATATGGGGAACATGGAATGGATCCAGAACTAATAGGAAGAGATACTTGATAATATACTTTCCAAGGACCAGGAAGTAAAAATGAAATCCCAGTATCTTAGGTTGTATAGGACTGCAGCTTTTCTGGAAGAATTCTGAAAGTTTTCTAACCGAGGGAAGGAATAAATTAAGACAAACAATCATGAGAGTCAACAACAATGTATTTAGGCACCTTTCCCCAGATTCTTTCTCTCATTATTGACCTTTCTTGGGTCCTTCATAAACACATACATCCCAATGATCTCCTTCACCACAATAAAAAATTATTTTAAAACTTACCTGGTCTAATCATGAACAGAAAAATATCAGTTGCACAGGATACACTGGATAACTCTCTTCCCTTGAGTCTCCTGAGAAGTACTGAAGCTGTCACTGGAAGCTGCAGTCAGACTTGTCAATTGTTTTCCTTCCTGCTCTGAAGAAACAGGGACCTGGGAGTGGCCCAAGGGCAGTGTGGTAGGGAAGGGAACTCTGGACTGGAGTTTGCTCTAATCCATTTAAAACATGACAGTAAATACGAACTCACATGATCAAAAATCTAGATATTTTCATGCTCATATTAAGACACACATACTTTCTCTCTCTCTCTCTCTTTAAAGAAAGGCTCCTCTTCTTCCTGATTTTAATGCCTTTATTATTATTTTCAGAAGAAAAACACATAGTAGAGACGTAAATTGACATTGTCACACCAACTTGTTCAAAGTAAGAAAGTTTTGGGGCTTTTCTCCTTTTCTAATCTAACTTATTATATTTAACATGATGATCTCCAGTTCCATTCATTTTTCCTGCAAATGATATAATTTCATTCTTGATTGTGGCTGGATAACTCCATTGTGGCATGCATGCCACTTGCCTATTCATTCTTTTTATTAGCATATTATAGTTATACTGGGAGTACATTATGATATTTACAGAAGTGCTTACAATAGATCTTAGCTAGATTGAACCCCTCCATTTTCCTCCTTTATCCCATCTCCTTCTTTTCTTAGAACAGTTTCAGCAGGTCTTATTGTTCCATTGTCATACATGTATACATAGTATTTACACTCTATTCAACCTCTATCACCTTTTTTTTATCCCC
This sequence comes from Castor canadensis, assembly GCF_047511655.1. NCBI lineage: Eukaryota > Metazoa > Chordata > Mammalia > Rodentia > Castoridae > Castor > Castor canadensis. The sequence goes on along the minus strand of NC_133393.1, from coordinate 22,961,619 downwards.
TCCCCCTCCCACTGGTTCCAACTCTTGAACAGGACTTGTTTTACATTTTTGATCTTCATTTAAAAAAAAGACGTTTTCATTATAGGGAGTTTCACTGTGACACTTCAATATTCATACTTATATAGAAAGTACATCAACCATATTCACATTCTTTGCTTTCTTCATTTACCACTTCCCATTAGTGAACTCCTCTTTGTGTGACATTTTTAGCATTCTTGTCCTTCATTGTTTAGGTTTCTGTTAACTATTCAGTATCCTTTTGCTACCCAGCCTCATTAATCCTCTATTTATGCAAACCTTACCCAGGATATTCTGCATAGCCTACTCTTAATTTTACATCTCCAAACCTCAAAATGTTTATAGCTTATTCATGGAAAAAGCATGAAGATTTATAATCATCAATATTTTTCTTTCTCCAGGATACTGAAGAAAGGCATTAAATGCTCCCAACCATAAAATTAAATTTTATGTTGCCCTAGGCAAGAACACAGGAAGAATCCACTTTGCACTCAATTTCATCTCTAAGGACTTAAATTAAATCCTATGTATCACAATCTGAATATACCAGATAACTCTTCGTTCCTTGGATTTGATTCCCTGATCAAAGGCTCCAGTAGACGCTCATGGATCTCAGTCTCCAACACTGTTATCAGCACTCTTTGGCTTTGGTGTTATTTGTTCCATATAAGAATGTCTTAGACAATCCTTCTCTCAGGTGGGCAATTTGGATGACTTAGTGTGACAAGTTCTAATGTTCACTGCCTTCTCCCATCACCTACACTTGAGAAAATGTGGGTACAGATCAGTTTGCAATTGAGAGATGCAGTATTCTGCTAATGGAAAACTGACCTTTTGGATTAATGGACACAATTGAGAACAGAGTTTAAGGGTGTTGTGTGTACAAGAGATATGAGATGAGTGAGTTTCACCAAAAACTCCCTAGTTTTGGTGAATTTTAGGGACTTGAAGGACATTTTGGCTGTGTACCTGTGACTGAACTAATGATGGAAGTTCAGATGCTGATTTTCATGTCACTCTTAGTCTCTGAGCTTAAAATTTGCTATTCATATTATTACTATTGGTCAAACCATTAGTTCCACAGCCAATTTTAAAAAAGAAGATAGAAAAAATTTAAGCAAGAAAAAATAAGATCCAAATCCCTTCACAATGGCTAAAGACAATGACTTCCCTAACTTGAAAGTGGTCTTGTTCCTCAGTCAGGTATATTAGACCTCTATGTGTATCTTTCTTACAGTTTCATTTTTTGGAAGTTCTGCTCAGTTAATTTTTTCTTTTTACTCTTTAGGCTTTTGTTCTTGAGTTGTCCTAAATATGGACTCTGTGGCCCAATCGTCTGGAGCCAGCATGCCTATTGAGCGACATACACCTCGGAGCAGAACAGAAATGTCATGACATGAACTCCTTCAGATACATGATATTCTCTCTAATTTATTTCCAGCAATAAAAATCACATATGAAATCAGGGACAATAATTTGTTGGTCCCTTCTAATTCTCAAAAAACAATTTCCTCAATAGCAAACCATAAGTAAATTTAAAAAATTTATACTGCTGCACACTGTGAAGCAAGGTAGAAACCTAGAAAATACATTTAGAACAAATGATCAATTAAATGAATGGATTTTATATTCCCTTATTTTTATTAGTTTTATCACTAGATTGACCCATATTCAAAGTAATTCATATAGAATAATTATGAATTATTTTACAAAGCTTGCTTTTTTCCTCGCCTGCTCTTGCTTTCCATGAATTCTTTGCTGAGCATAATAAGGAGCTTTCTTTTTTGAAATGTTCTCTCTTTCATTCTGTCCTGGTATATTATTTATCTTTGAACATATTCCATTAGAAAAAAATGAAAAGTCATAAATACTTTTATTTCACAGTTAAGAATTATTGCACCAATAAATCAGCCATAATCCATAACCTAGCAATGATACTGGGCTATACATTGGTTAACCTTTGCTATTTACTCTATGGAGTTGATTAAATGAATAGATTTTATATTCCCTTATTTTTATTAGTTTTAGATTGACCCATATTTAAAGTAATTCATATATGAGTTGATTAGGGAGAGATTGTGGTTCTTATTGCTGGGAGAGCAATCCAATCCAAGACTTTTTTTATGTGTTTCAATGTTGAAAACTAAGAGAAAATTTTAAGGTTTATAAAAAGAAAATTAAAATATTGGGACATTTAAGAGACAATGCCATGGCACAAATGATGTACAAAAATAATTAGGAATAAAGCAGATTTGAAAAGAACCTAATGAGCATTCATGTAAGAGGGGATTTGCAAAACAAATGTCTGGAGATAGCCAAAAGAAAGTTGGAAGACTGTTTCTGTACAGAGGTACATAAAGTTGGCTATGGAGCACATTATAACTGGATTTATAGGGCCTTCCCTCTGGACACAGTTTGGAATTGTAATAATTAGACACAAACTTCATAGGACCCTGCAGTGTATGCACTTCCTTCTTACAAAGGTCAAATGCTAACAAAGCAAGACAATGATGAACCATGATATACAAATGCAACTGGAACACTTGCTATATATCATATGTACTCATATCATTTTAGGGCAGATATATACCTAGGAATTGGACACTGGACCCTCATCCTTCTCCTCATCCTCCTCTTTCTTCTTCCTTGTCTTCTTCTTCTTCCTTTGTCCTTCTCTCTTTCATTTACTCTCTAGTACTTGTGACATCTTGTAAAAAGTCTCCAAAACACTAAAGTGTTAAACACTGATTATGTAGATTAAGTTTTTGTAAACAACATCTTGCTTTGACAAGCCCTTTTCCCTGACTTTCTGAGTTCAAGTAAAATCTGGTTTTTCAGAGAACAAGACATTAAGAATCACTGACAAAAATTTATGATGGAGATTATTTCACATAGGCATGCATATTCTATATTTGTTTAATATGTGTACATGTAAATACACATGTATGGGACTACATCAAACTAAAGAGCTTCTGCATAGTAAAAGAAACTGTCAAGAGACAGCCCAGAGAATGAAAGAAAATCTCTTCCAACTATTCAGCCAGTAAGGGACTAATATTCAGAATCTACAGGGAGCCCAAAAACCTCAAGCCCCAAAGAATCAATAACCCAATGAACAAATGGGCACATGAATTAAACAGAGAATTCTCAAAGGAAGAGTTATGAATGGCCAATAAATACATGAAGAAGTATTCAGCTTCTCTGGCTATAAAAGAGATGCAAATCAAAACAACACTTGGATTTCATCTCACCCCAGTTAGAATTGTCATATTCAAGGGCAATAACAACAAATGGTGATGAGAATGCAACAAAACAGGAACCCTTATACACTGTTGGTGCAAATGTAAATTAGTACAATCACTATGGCAAGCAGATTGGAGATTCCTCAAAAGCTAAAGATAGAACTTCCATATGCCCAGTACTCTTGGCATCTACCCACAGGAACATAAGTCAGGATTCAATAGAGACACCCATACACTGATGTTCACCAAAGCACTATTCACAATAGCCAAGCTTTGGAAATAACCTAGATGCCCTAAACTGATGAATGGATCAAGAAAAATGTGACATATATATATGATGGAGTTTTACTCAACCATAAGGAATAATGACATGTAGTTTGAAGGTAAGCAGATACAATTGGAGGACATCATGTTAAGTGAAGTAAGCCAGATTTAGAAAGGCAAAGGCTGCATGTTTTCTCTCATACATGGAAGATGATCCAAAAGATATATACATGTGTGTGTGTGTGTGTGTGTGTGTGTGTGTGTGTGTGTGTGTAGGTTCCACTATTACAAACCTGTTCTACATCTGTAGAACATACTCTATGGAATTTGGGGAATGATGAAAAGGAAAAGAGAAGGATAGAGCATCAGTAATATCATAAAACATGACATCTGTGAAGATAGAGGACATAAGGATGTGTATTGAAAGCTGTTGAAAAATGGGTGGGAGACAAAGGAGCAAGGGAGAGTAATGGAAGGGATTGAATAGACCAATGCAAAGTAAACTCACAGTGGGCATACATTGAAAAACTTCTTTGAAAACAAATTTAAATATTAATAATGAAAGACAGGAAATGCAAAAATAGGTACAATGTGTGGGGAGGGGTATTGGGGGAGGGGAGTGAATGAAGGAGATTAAGGTGCGGGTATGTGATCGATAGATTTCATATAGTTATATGAATTAAAACAAAGAAACCTGTTGCAATTGCTTTAAGTGAGATGAGGAAGGGGTTGAGAGACAATGGGGGAGATCTAACCAATGTATAATATAAACCCAATCAGAATTGTCACTATGAATTGCCTCCCTGAATAATGAATATATCCTAATAAAAAATTTTAAATTGAAAAAACAAAATAAAAAGGTAATACACCATGTTCAAGTCAATTTCGTCCCAGGCATGTAGGATGATTCAACATATGCAAATCATTAAATGTAATAGATCATATACACAGAAGCAAAGACAAAAACTTCATGAGCATCTCAATAGATGCAAAAAAAATCTTCAATAGAATTCCACATTTCCACATCCTTTCATGATAAAAGCTCTGATGAAACTAGGAATAGAGAAAATGTATCTCAACATAATAAAGGTTATACATGATAAGTCTATAGCCAACATCATACTAAATGGGGAAAAACTGAAACCATTTCCTCTAAAGTCAGGAAGACCATAAGGGTGTCCACTCTCTCCACTCCTATTCAACATAGTCTTGGAATTCCTAGCTAAAGCAATGAGATAAAAGAAGAAATAAAAGGAATGCAAATAGGAAAGTAAGAAATCAAACTATCCCTATTTGCAGATGATATGATATTATACCTAAACCACCTGAAAATATCCACCAAAAAACTCCTAGACATCATAAACACCTTTAGCAAAGTAGCGGGATACAAAATTGATTTACAAAAATCAGTAGCTTTTATATACACCAACAATGAAGAGAGTGGGAAAGAATATAGAAAAACAATTCCATTTACAATGGCCTCAACAAATAAAATAATCTAGGAATAAAGGTAACAAAGGATGTGAAAGCCCTGTACAATGAAAACTTATAGTTTATAGACGAAGAAAATATTGAGGGAGACTACAGTGGATGAAAATATCTCCCATGGTTATTGGATTGGCATAACCAATACTGTGAAAATGGCTATATTATGAAAAGCAATCTACATGTTCAATGCAATCCCCATCAAAATTCCTATGACATTTCTCACAGAGATTGAAAAATCAACCCTAAAGTTTACATGGAAGCACAAAAGATCACAAGTAGCCAAGGCAATACTGAGCAAAAAGAGCAACTCTGGAGGTATCACAATATCCAACTTCAAACTATGCTACAGGGCCGTAGCAATAAAAACAGCATGATACTGTTACAAAGAGACACGTATACCAGTGGAACAGAATAGAAGACCCAGATATAAATCCATACAACTACACCCATCTGATTTTTGACAAAGGCACCAAAAACATGCGATAGAGAAAAGGCAGCATCTTCAACAAATATTGCTGGGAAACTGGATATCTGCATTCAGAAAACTGAAACTATATCCATGTCTTTCACCCTGGACAAGTATCAACTCAAAGTGGATTAAGGACCTTAATATAAGACCTGAAAGTTGAAACTAGTGCAGGAAAGAACATGGAATACACTGGAATTGATATGCATAGGCAATGATTTCCTAAATAGAACTCAAATGGTTCAGCAACTAAGAGAAAGGATTGGCAAATGGGATTCTATGAAATTAAATGTGGTATTTATACACAATGGAATTTTACTCAGCCACGAAGAAGAATGAAATCTTATCATTTGCAAGTAAATGGAAGGAACAGGAGAACATCATCTTGAGCAAGTTTAGCCAGCTCAGAAGAGCAAAAATCGTATGTTCTCCCTCATATGTGGACTTTAGATCTAGGGCAAATGCAGTGATGTTGTTGGACTTGGGACACATGACAAGGGGAGAGCACATACGGGAGGTATGGGGATAGGTAGAAAACCCAAAACGTGAAAGCGTTTGATGTCTCCACTACAGAGGAACTAATACAGAATCCTCAAAGCAACAGAGGTCTACACAAGAAGGGGATCAAGAACCAGTGTAAAGATCAGTTAGAGATGAATCAACTTGGGTTGTAACACATTTGTATATGAAAGCAATGCTAGGAATCTCTCTGTATAGCTATCCTTAATTCAACTAGCAAAAATGTTTTGTCTTTCTTATTATGCTTGTGTCTTCTCTTCAACAAAAGTAGAGATAAGGGCAGAACAGATTCTTCCTGGAAGTGAGGGGGGTTGCAGGGGGAGGGGGAGAGAGTTGGGGTAGGGGGCAAGGGGGAGAAATGACCCAAACAATGTATGCAGATGTGAATAAATGAATACTACTACTAATAATAAAAGCTTCTGCATAACCAAGGAAATGGTCTCTAAGTTGAAGAGACTGCCCACAGAATGGGATAAAATCTTTACCACCTATACATCTGACAAGGGACTGATAACCAGCATATACAGGGAGCTCACAAAACCAAATTCCCAAAAACTCAATGACCCAATGAAGAAATGGCAAATTAACTGAACAGAGCCTTTTCAAAAGAAGAAGTGCAAATGGCTAAAAAAACACATGAAAAAATACTCATGATCCCTGACCAAAAAGGAAATGGAAATCAAGATCATGTTCAGATTCCACCTAACCCCTATTAGAATGGCTACCATCAAGAACACAAACAAAAACAAATGTTGGTGAAGATGCGGGGGGAAAAAGGGATCCTCATACACTGCTGGTGGGAATGTAGATTAGTACAACAGTGGAAACCTGTATGGAGGCTTCTTAAAAAACTAAAAATAAAACTGTCATATGATCCAGCAATTCTGTTCCTAGGGATATACCTGAAGGAATGTAATTTTGTTTACAATAAATGAACTGTACACTATGTTTTTTGCAGTATTATTCATAATAGCTAAGGTATGGAAACAACCAAGATGCCCCACTGCTGATGAATGGATTAAGAAACTGTGGTATTTACACACAATGGGATTTTATTTAGTAATAATGAAGAATGAAATTTTATCATTTGCAGGTAAATGGATGAAACTGAAGAATATCATCTTAAGTGAAGTTAGCCAGGTTCAGAAAGCCAAAGGTCAGATGTTTTCTGTCATATGTGTAATATAGACCTAATACAAACACAACATCATGGAAAACAGGTCAAGCTAAGGGGAGGTCACATATAAGAGAGGTAGGGCAGAAGAAGTAAGTTAAGAAGGTGAATATGGTTTATGTATTTCCTATACAAGAATGAATATAGAATTGTTAAACCTATTGAAATCACTATAAGAAGGAGACTAAGGTAGAAAGGAGAAAAATAAAGATGAACCAATTTCAGTTATAATACATATATACATGGAAATGTCACAAGGAAACTCCCTGTATAGCTTATCTTAAACAAACAAAAATTTCATTAATTTTTTACCAGATAAGAGAACAGGAGGGCGGAACAAGTCCTATCTGGGGTTTGGTAACAATGGGAAGGGGGAGAATGTGGGTAGAGGGTATAGGAGGGTGAATATGGTGCAAATACTGTGTGCACATGTATGTAAATAGAAAAATAAGATCTGTTGAAACTATTCCAGTAATGTGGGGAGGGGGGTAAAAGAGAATGATGGAGAGGATAAATTCAACTATGATTTTTTTTATTGTAAGAACTCTTGTAAATGTTACAATGTACCCTGAGCACAACAGCAATTTTTAAAAGTCTTAATGTATTCCACTTTCTATTTTCAGAAAATGGAGGAAATTTTCCTAAATTTTTTGAGTGCTGGGGATCATACCTAAGTTCTTACATGTGCTAGGCAAGTGCTCTGCCTTTGACCTACACCCCTTAGAAATGTGTTTTTAATTAAGAAAATAAGTAGTATGGACTGAAACAATGTATATTTTTTCCTTAAATTTTGAAAAAAGCTGAAGTAAGAAGTTACCTTTTAAATAAATTTATTCTGATGTAAAAATCACATATATGAAGGCATAACAGATAAGACAATGAAGAGACTGAAAATGATGAATAATATAAGTTGGTGTGAGGTTTTTTGGAAACTTTCTGGAGGAAAACTATTTTTTTCCCTATTGAACTACAATGTCCTACAAGAGCTTGGTTATATAATTATGCATTTCTGAATCATTGATTAAAATCAGTTGCTTCTAAGCTGGGGATGGTGGCATGCATCTGTAATCCCTGCACTCAGGAGGCTGAACAAGAAGATCACAAGTTCAAGCCCAGGCTGGGATACATAGCCAGACATCTCAAAAAAAAAAAAAACCTAAACAAATAAAATAGCCAGATACATAGTAGAATGGTGGGATGAACCATGGGACATTTTGTGAGTAATGCATAGCATGAAGACTACTGCTAATAATATTATATTGCATACTGGAAGTTTGCTAAGAGAATAAATTTTAGGCATTCTTATCCACAAAAAAGTTAACTTATGTAGAGTGATGGATACACTAATTTGCATGACTATTGCAATCATTTCACTATATCTATATGTTTTTATTGGATGGATAGCTAGATAAACAGATGGATAATAAAATTTTATAAAAAGAGTGATTCCAGAGTGAGACTGAACGTCTGACGTCAAGGCAATACCACTAAACTTTGCCCAGAGTCAGGTGTATAACCCAGCAAGAGTGGAGGCAAGCAGAGGAAGGACAGCCCTGGTGCTGCAAGCAACAATCAGGGGAAGGTGGGGAGGAGTGTGAATGACACAGTCTTCAAGGAACAGGTGACAGCATGAGAGGTACTAGTCCTGGCAATTTTGCATCATGTATAAGTTTTTGGCTCAGGAGGCATTGGAAAATCTACTTTGACTGTATAGTTTGTTCAAGGACTTTTTGTTGAAAAATATGGTCCTACAATAGAAAGTTATTACAGAAAACAGGTTGAAATGGATGCACAACAATATATGCTTGAAATTTTGGACACTGCAGGATTGGAACAACTTAGTGCAATGAGGAATTTGAACACAAAAAATAAACAAGGCTTTGTTTAGTTTATTCCATCACAGCTCAGTCCTCATTTAGTGATTTACAGATTCTTTATATTAAAGACACTGATGATCTTCCAATGATTCTGATTGGTAATAAGTGTGACTTGGAAGATGAAAGAGTTATAGGAAAGGAAAAGGTCAAAATCTAGCAAGACAATGGAACGACTTTGTGTTCTTAGAATCTTCTGCAAAATCAAAAATAAATGTTAATGAGATCTTTTATGACCTAATTAACAGAAAAACTTCAGAAAATTAACAGAAAAACTTCAGTGCAGCAAATTAACAGAAAAACTTCAGTGTCTGAGAAGGCTCACAAAATATCATTATATCAGCTACTTTAATATACTAAATGTATTGTAGCTCTGAGCCAGAACTGAAGAACTGTTGTTCAATTCACAGTGTCAGCATTCCATCTTCATTAAAGCTACCACCTTTCCTGTGGTGTACTCTTTAGGAGGCAGATGAAGGCTACTATATCAGTTTGCACATTCTAATTACTTTCCAGTATCACAAGAGAGATTTTTGCTTACATAATAATTGTACAGTATGCAGATGATAAAACCAGAGGCTTCATCCAGCATTATGTAGAGACATCTTCATCCACCAATGCTGTACATGTACGAAAATGGTATACTTTGTACTTGAACACACATCACACCTTGTTTGGAAAGTACAATAATGTAAATCCTAAAGCACCACTATTTTAGCATAGTGAAAGAAGGTCCAAAGAGCTCCTATATTGACTACTACAGATAACTTTGCTTTGATAGTTGCAGCCTACTATAAATAAAAAATTCCAATGCCATAATCATATTGTACAAAACAAGAACATTGATTAACACAACAACATAGTTTTTTTATTTTTCAAAACCCACAGGAGACAGTGATCTTGTCTTTAAAGTATAATAGTCTTCCAGTATGTCTTCAAGACATAGACTTTAATACCTGCTGAGAGAGAAATGTCCAGACTTTTCAAATCTCCTTATTATATGTTTCCTTTTTTGTTTACATAGGGAACAATGTTTATAATTGTGTGTACAGTAGGAGTGTACAAGTATGTATTTTCAAGCAGTTTTTAAATATTTTAACAATTTTTGTAGATTGTTTTTGGGCTCCTGCAGCTGTAAATTCTCACTGAGAATCCCTTGCTGCTTATGCATAAATGTATTTGCAATACCAAATGTACAGGTTTAGTATTTTTGCCCAATATGAATTGTTTTACATGTGTAACATTTTGGCTGAGAAGTTAAATGGTGGATGAGTACTGTGGATGTGAATGTTGGAAGTCATTTTAATCATGTGTAACTGGTCACAAGTTCTAATTTGCAATAACTACTACTAATTTATTTAACAATGAATCATTGCATTGTATGCATTAATGTTTGGGTGTAAATATTGTGTATCTATCCAACAGGAAGCCATCATATTTAAATTGACCAACCGAATGTTACAACTACTTTGTGGTAGGCAAATGTAAATTAAAAGCCTTAACTAAAGTGGTGCAATTTTGTATAACTTTGCATCCATAGTTCAATAAAGTTGGATAGCCATGCAGAAGTTTGCATTATAATTACTTGTCAGTTGAATGTGTTTTGTGAAATGTTTTACTAATAGTGGTAGCAAATAAATATGGGTTTACTTTCTTTTAAATGTAAAAAAAGAGCGATTTCATTTACATTAAACTGTAAAGTTGACAAATTATCACTAGTGACAGAAAGCAGATCGACAACCAGCCAGGATCAGAGATGTTGACGTTGACTCAAAATCATACAAGACAGCTTTTTTGAAGTGATGGATGTGTTTGTCTTAACTAGTACAGCATTTAAATAAGCACTACCTTAGTTAAATTTCTTTGAGCTGTACACTTAAAATGAGGTATTCTTTTGACCTGTGTAAAATTGAATGAAAAAGCAAGCTAAGTACTGGTGCCAATTGCCAATCAGTCAACCCTGGCCTCAGAGTTATGCCTAGGAAAAACTACAATGAATAAAGTTAAAAGGTGTGATGGCACACACCTGTAATCTTAGCTGCTCAGGAGGCAGAGATCAGCAGGATTGTGGTTCACAGCCAGCCAGGGCAAAAAATTTAGGAACACCTCCATCTTAACAAATATGTTAGGCATGGTGGTATATAACTATAATCTAAGTTATGGGAAAGTATTCATAGGAAAGTCTCAGTCCAAGACCAGCCTGGGAAAAAACTGAGAACCTACCTGAAAATTAACTAAAGCAAAAGATCTGGGAGCATGGATCAGAGGGTACAGTGCCTCTCTAGCAAGAGTGAGACCCTGAATTCAAAACCCAGTACCACAAAAGAGAAAGAGAAAGGGAAAGGGAGAGGGAATGGAAGAAGGAAAATGGGTAGGGAAGGGAGAGAGACAGAGAGAGACAGAGAGAGAGAGGAGAGAGAGAGAGAGAGAGAGAGAGAGAGAGAGAGAGAGAGAGAGAGAGAGAGAGAGCCAAAAAAGAGTGCCTGTAATACTAAGTGCTGGCAAATGTGTGGAACAACTGGCACTCTCAGGAATTTCTAGTGGAATACACAGGCATAGTAATTCTACCAGGTCAATGCTGGCCATGGGTCCAGGTGGTGTAAATGCCAGAAAGTCCTGCACTGATTTGGAGCCAGAGATGAAAAACACATGCTGGAGGAATTTGTCAAAAACAAGAGTGCAAGAATGGAACAATCTCTGTTCATTAGAGACTGGCCTGTAATTCTCTTTTTTTGTTGTGTCCTTGTCTGGTTTTGGGATGAGTGTCATACTGGTTTCATAGAATGAGTTAGGCAGTGTTCCTTCCCTTTCTATTTTGTGGGAAAGTTGAGGAGTGTTGATGTTAGTCCTTCTTTAAAGGTCTGGTAGAATTCAGCAGTGAATCAGTCAGTTCCTGAACTTCTCTTTTTTGAGAGACTATTTCTGCTTCAATTTCATTTCATGTTATAGATCCACTTAGGTGATTAATATATCCTCTTGGTTCAATTTTGGATGGTCATATGTGTCTAGAATTTGCCCATTTTGTCTAGATTTTCCAATTTATTTGAATATAGGTTTTCAAAGTAGTCCCTGATGATTCCTTCAATTTCCTTGGTGTTTGTTGTTATCTTCCCTTTTTCATTTCTAATTTTATTAACTTAAGTCTTTTCCCTCTTCATTTAGTCAAATTTGCCAAGGGTTTGTCAATCTTATTTATCTTTTCAAAGAACCAGCTTTTTATTTCATTGATTCTTTGTATGGGTTTTTTTTGGCCTCATTTTTGTTGAATTTGGCCCCTATTTTTATTATTTCTCTCCTTCTGCTTGTTTTGGGTTTAGCTTGTTCATGTTTTTTATGAGTTTGAGGTGCAGCAGTAGGTCATTTATTTAAGATTTTATTGTATTTTTAATATATGCACTCATGTCTATAGTACTTTCCCCATAGTACTGCCTTTGCTGTGTCCCATAGGTTCTGATAGGTTGTGCTTTCATTATCATTAAATTCCAGGAACTTCATTTATTCTGTTATTTCTTTAATTACCAACTAATCATGGACCAATATATTGTTTAGTCTCCAGTTATTTGAGTATTCTCTGCTGTTTCCTTTTGTTGAGTTCTAGCTTTATTGTGTTGTGGTCAGTTTGCAGGGCATTATTTCAGATTTCTTATATTTGTTAAGACTTTCTTTGTGACATAAAATATGTTCTATTTTGGAGAAAGTTCCATAGGCTGCTTGGAAGAATGTATATTGTGCTGTTGCAGGATGGAATACTTTGTAGAAGTCTGTCATGTCCCTTTGACCTATGATGTTATTCAATTCTAGAGTTTCTTTGTTAATTTTCTTGCTGGATGACCTATTGTTTGGTGATAGAGAAGATGAATGTAGAAATTTGAAACTACCATAAGAAGGGAACTAAGGTAGAAAGAAGAAAAATAGAGGAGATGAGCCAATTCTGTCTATAATATATATATACATGGAAATGTCACAAGGAAACTCCCTGTGTAGCTATCTTACACAAATGAAAATGTCATTTTTTTCCTTTATATAATCAGAGAACATGAAGGTGAAATATGTCCTGCCTGGGACCAGTAGGATGTGGGGAAAGTGTGGGGGGTGAATATATTGTGCAAATACTGTATACACATGTATGTAAATGTAAAAATGATACATGTCTAAACTATTCCAGGAATGGGTGCAGAAGGGAATAAAGGAGAATCATGGTGGGGATGAATTCAAATTATGATATATTGTATATATTGTAAGAAGTTTTGTCAATGCCACAGTGTACCCCACCTTGCACAATAAAAGTAAAAGGAGTGAAGTACCAATATATAACTACAACATGGAGGAAACTTGTAAACTTTATGCAGCAAAAGAAAGCAGAAATAAAAGGTCACATGTGTTATGAATACACAGATATGGACAACTAGGATAGGCAAATTCATAGAGACAGAAAGCAGACTAGTGGTTGTCAGAGACTGAGGGAGGGGGGAGTGGGAAGTGACTTCTCAGAGGACCCAGAGTTTACTTTTAGAGTGATGACATTCTTTGGAACTAGATGGAGGTGAGAGTAACACAACATTGTAAATATGGTAAATGCCACTGAATTGAACACTTCAAAGTGATTAATTGAGTGTTATGTGAATTATACCTCAATGCAAGGAAAAAATCAATAGAAGAATCTTTAAATGGAATAGTAGAGGGACAAATCAATTAGTTTGTTCATGGACAAAGCTCTTGGTTCAACATACTGCCAAGATAGATACAGTGTATATTGATTGTTTTAAGTTGGTTATCAACTTTAGAAATATTTGTTCAGTGATGGGCACAGGTCACATGCCTGTAATCTCAGATACTTGGAAGGTGGAGGTAGGAGAATAATGGTTAGAGGCCAGCTAAGAAAAGTTAGTGCAAGATGTTATCTGAAAAAGATACTGAAAAGTAAAAAAGGGCTGTGATTGTGTGCAAGGCCCTGTATTTAATCTGCAGTACCACACAAAAAGGATATTTGTTCAAATTTTCTTCCTGTTTTGTATCAACATCCATTTTACTGTTATTTTTTGCATATTCATTTAAATTAAATTGAGTTTCCATTTTGTTGGTTTTATTGAACAGGTTTTATTCAAATCCTGTGGTTTTTTTCTTAGAATAAAATATATCCCATGAAATTCATCAGTAATTATTGAGTTCTAGCTCTGTATATATCTACATTGAAGAAATATAAAATTATTTCTTTGAATATTTTTGAAATTGTAGATGACACAGCTACACATCACATTTTTCTAAGATTCCAAAATGCTTTTACCTACAAAACAACTTAAAAATCTTGTAAAATATTTGAAAAAAAATTCTTAACATTTTCCCATAAGTCTTTCCTGAGAATTTAAGATTGCTTTTTATGCTTGAACATTCTTTATATAAATGGAATTCAGCCCAACATCTAATTTAAGAATGTATATTCCCACCAGCAGCGTGCTGTTTCCTCTCCTCCGTACCTTTGCCAATATAATTTTCTCTTCTTTTTTTTGACAGATGCTATCCTAGTAGGCGCAAGATAGTATCTGAGGTGAAATCTAATACCTAATAGTGGTTTTAATGTGCAGTCCTGTGATGATTAGTGGTATCAAATACTTTTTCATATTCCTAGGAGATATTTTTATGCCTTTCTTGGAGAAATTTCTGTTCAGGTGTTTTGCCAATTTCTTAATGGGGTTGGGGTTTATTTTTTTGCTATTGAGTTCTAACAGCATTTTATATATTTTTGTATCTTTGGTTTGCACATTTTTTCCCAGATTGTAGGTTGCTTTTTCAGTTTGTTGATTGTTTACTTTGCTGTAGAGAAGCTTTCTAGTTTGATGTAGTACCATTTACTTAGTTTTTCTTTTTTAACCTGAGCTTTGATGTAATATTTAAAAAATCACTCCTAAGGTCAATGTCAAGAAAGTATTTCCCTATGTGCATTGTTTGTGAGAATGTGGATTGATGCAGCCATCATAGAAAATAGTGTGGACGTTCCTAAAGAAATTTAAAAACGACTTCACATACTCAGGACTTTACATACTTACAAACATATCACATTTGTAATGTTCCTCTTTGAACACATAAATAATAAAGCATATCACAAAACATTGAAGAAAGAAATATATAGTGATGTTTGTTTACTTTCACATGGAATTGTAAAAAAATGAATGCCAGAGAATTTCCTTACTAACATCCAGACCAACCTAATTGTGGTTTTAAAATAAGAGTTTTATTCAATGTATCAAGCAAACTTTAGGCATATGACCAAGTTTCAGTCTATGTAGATAGACTTGAGGAGCCTCCATTATTCCTAAGAACAACACAAGGGTAGACAACAGCAACCACTTAGAAGATACGGAATTGAACATTTCATGATAGGACTAGGGTTATAGAGATGCTCCTCCCATGAACTGTCAGGGATTCCTGGGTGTGGACACCTCATAGTAAATGAAGGAGTCCCAATCATGTCCCAGACCTGCTCTTATCACTTTGTTTTCCTGTATGAAGCAAATGAAATCTTGGGCAGGAATTAACAAACCATGGTTCTTGGGCCAAGTCAAGTCTGATATATATATATTTTTATGGAGCCTGTGATTTTGGAATTGATTTTATATTTTTAGATCTTTGGAAAATGGAGATCATGAATAATATTTGATTTAAATTTTAATGTCTTAGAAGTCAGCCACACTCATTCATTTATGCAACAGCCTATGGCTACTTTTGTACTGTACTATAACAACAGAGTGGTGTGATTGCAGCCAAGACATCCATCTGTAGTGTGAGGATACAGTTATAACTCAACATTATTTCAGAGGCTCAAGTGTTATGGCATTGCAACACTCTATTATACCTTTTTCTTTATTACCAAAGAATTCCAGTCATGTCTAGCCAGGAAAAGAAGTTGTGATGTGACTTTGAATAAAACTTTTAAAGGTATATTGAAGTGTGGATTAATTTGTTGTTGAAAAATATTTGTTTATTGTGCAAAGACATGGTAGCTAAGAGAATACAATGAGCACTCCTATTATCATAATAATACTCATCACAAAATTCTTAAATTAGGGTAAAACAAGAGTAAGAAAAACTATAAAACTTTAAATATTTCATTGCAGCATAAATTCTTCATAAAAGTAAAACATGAAAATGAGGTTGAAATCAAAGTGAGCTTTCAAGTGACTCAATTTTTATTCCAGCACCAGTTAACTTTTTTTTTGAGGTACTGGGGCTTGAACTCAGGGCCTTCACCTTAAGCCACTTCATCAGCCCTATTTTTTGTGTGTGTGTGTGAAGTGTTTTTTGAGATAGTGTCTCACAGAAATATTTGCCCGGGATGGCTTAGTACTGTGACCCTCCTGATCTCTGCCTCCTGAGAAGCTAGGATTACAGGCGTGAGCCACTGGCGCTGGCTTGTTATTTGATTGAAGTTAACTCATATTTGATTGAAGCAGCCAAAGAAATATCTACTGAGAAAATAAATATTAGTCTTTTAGTCAGAACAAATTTTAGTTGAAAACATTGAGAGAATTGTCATTAGTCATTAGTAAAGAAAACAAGGCATTATTGTTCTCAGTTTTGATATGACCCAGTGGTACCACTCCTGGGCATCTACCCAAAGGAACATAAGTCAGGATTCAATAACGACACCTGTACACTGATGTTCATCTCAACACTGTTCATAATAGCCAAGTATGGAAACAACCCAGATGCCCTACAATTGATGAATGGGTCAGAAGTTTTAGCCATAAAGAATAATGACATGTGGTTTGAAGGTAAATGGATGCAACTTGAGGACATCATGTTAAGTGAAGTAAGCCAGGCTCAGAAAGACAAAGGCCACATGATTTCTCTCATACATGGAAGATAGATCCAAAAGATAAACGTGCACAAAAGCAAGCATGATCACATACAAACTCATATGTAGAACGTGTTTGTAATAGTGGGAACTACTCTATGGAACTTGGGGAAAGAGAGAAAGAAAAAGAGAATGATAGAGCATCAGTAATACCATAAAACATAACATCTGTGAAGGTAAAGGACATAAGGGTATGTATTGAAAGCTGTAGAAAAATGAGAGGTGCGAGGTAAAGGGGTAAGGGAGAGTAATGGAACGGGTTGAACTGACCAAAGTAAAGTATACTCACAGTGGGGATACATTGAGAAACCCCTTTGAACATCAACTTAAATATTAATAACAAAAGACAGAACTGCAAAATAGGTACAGAGTGTGGGGTGGGTACTAGTTGGAGGGGGAGGTGAATGAAGGAGGTTAAGGTGAGGAATGTGGTTGATAAGCTTCATATACTTATATGAAATAGCACAAAGGAACCTCTTGCAATTTCTTTAAGTGGAGAAGGAAGGGGGTTGATGGGGATGCACAGTGGGGGTGCTCTAACCAATGTACAATATAAGCCTAATTGGAATTGTCACTATGGATCCCCTATTTAATGAATAAATCCTAATAAAAAATTTATAATTAAAAAAGAAAAATTATTAAAACAAATAGATTAAAAAATAAAGATCCACACAGAAAATCACATATCATTAATAGAAAGGCTACACATTTTTTAAAAATAGGTTTTATGTTTGAAGGCAACAATATTCTCTTTTGATTTGTTTTGTTTTTTTCTTAGTGAAGTGTGCTGGATGTCTGTACAATTTTGTTCAGATGACTGCAGAACCTGGAAAAGCTGTTGCTGCTATTGATGCATAGCATATTGTTATTATTGGTCTTTTTATAGAAATATAAACATATATATATATAATTTGAATTTTTAGAAACTTTAGCTGTGCTCTCAACTTTGGAAAAAAATGTATCAATTTACTGTGTTGAGTTGGCATTGTACGGAAATTAAACCGGGCACTGGTGCTTATGCCTGTATTCCTAGCTACTCAGGAGGCAGAGATTAGGAGAATTGTGATTTGAAGCCAGTCCAGGAAAATAGTTTGCAGTACTCTATCTCAAAAATACTAACACAAAAATGGCTGGTGGAATGGCTCAAGGTATAGGCCCTAAGTTCAAGCCCTGGTACCACACAAAAAAAGAAAGAAAGAAATTAATAGCCATACTGATCTAGAAACATTAAACTTAATTTTTTTCCATTTTTACAGTGGTTACACACTGTATTAAATACATAAAGTCTTATCTATGTGGGTTTAAAACTACTAAAGTATTCTTTTAAGAAAATGTTGGCAGCACTGCTTCTAGGTATGTATTTGTATGTCCTGAAGCCACCCCTCAGGGGTGTCTTCCCTAGAGATAGGGAAGAAAGTAACAAAACTGGTGCTAACACTGTCTCTTGGTGCCGTCTTCTCTGTGGAAAGCCACACAGTTCCCTCTGCCAGTCTCAATCTTAAAGAATTAGGATTAGGTAAGGAATATGTAGCTTGTCTCCATTTTGAGCTCAGTTAGAAATGTCTAGCTGGAGCATGCTTATGGAGCTCTGCTTTGCCCACTGTTGGTTTGTGTAGTTTTGCTTAGGGCTACTGCATTTTGAGTTTGTTTTCCCTGTATTTCACATGCAATTTACATAAAACATAGTTGTTCTAAAGTAGTATGAATGTAAACAATTAACCCAATTTGAAAATAGGCTAACAACTAGAGTAGGCATTTCTCCAAAGAAGATATATAAAAGCTGGCAGGTTGTGAAAAACTGCTTGTTGTCACTATCAGGAAAGGCAGTATCAAAACCATATTGAGGTATGACCTCAAACCTGTTAATGATAATGATTTTTTATTGCATTCTAGAGACCCAATTCATTTTTAAAAATTTTTTATTTTATTCATATGTGCATACAGTGTATGGGTCATTTCTCTTTTCCCCCCACCTCCTCTCTTACTCCCCCAACCCCTCGCTACCAGGCAGAAACTATTTTGCCCTTATTTCTAATTTTGTTGAAGAGAGAGTATAAGCAATAATAGGAAGGACCAAGGGTTTTTGCAAGTTGAGGTAAGGATAACTATACAGGGAGTTGACATGCATTGATTTTCTGTACATGTGTGTTACCTTCTAAGTTAATTCTTCCTGAACTAACCTTTTCTCTAGTTCCTGGTCCCCTTCTCCTATTGGCCTCAGTTGCTTTAAAGTACCTGCTTTAGTTTCTCTGTGTTGAGGGCAACAAATGCTATCTAGTTTTTTAGGTGTCTTACCTATCCTCATACCTCCCTTGTGTGCTCTCACTTAATCATGTGATCAAAGTCCAATCCCCTTGTTGTGTTTGCCCTTGATCTAAAGTCCACATGTGAGGGAGAACATATGATTTTTGGTATTTTGGGCCAGGCTAACCTCACTCAGAATGATGTTCTCCAATTCCATCCATTTACCAGCGAATGATAACATTTCGTTCTTCTTCATGGCTGCATAAAATTCCATTGTGTATAGATACCACATTTTCTTGATCCATTCTTCAGTAGTAGGGCATCTTGACTGTTTCCATAACTTGGCTATTGTGAATAGTGCTATGATAAACATGGGTGTGCAGGTGCCTCTGGAGTAACCTGTGTCACATTCTTTTGGGTATATCCCCAAGAGTGGTATTGCTGGATCATATGGTAGATCAATGTTTAGCTTTTTAAGGTAGCCTCCAAATATTTTTCCAGAGTAGTTGTACTAGTTTACATTCCCACCAGCAGTGTAAGAGGGTTCCTTTTTACCCACATCCTTGCCAATACCTGTTGTTAGTGGTGTTGCTAATGATGGCTATTCTAACAGGGGTAAAGTGAAATATTAGTGTGGTTTTAATTTGCATTTCCTTTATTGCTAGAGAGGTGAGCATTTTTTCATGTGTTTTTTGACCATTTGAATTTCTTCTTTTGAGAAAGTTCTGTTTAGTTCACTTTCCCATTTCTTTATTGGTTCATTAGTTTTGGGAGAATTTAGTTTTTTAAGTTCCCTATATATTCTGGTTATCAGTCCTTTGTCTGATGTGTAGCTGGCAAATATTTTCTCCCACTCTGTGGGTGTTCTCTTCAGTTTAGAGACCATTTCTTTTATTGAGCAGAAGCTTTTTAGTTTTATGAAGTCCCATTTATCCATGCTATCTCTTAGTTGTTGAAGGAGTCTCTGATGATTTCCAGGACTTCCATGGTGTTTGTTGTTATCTCCCCTTTTGCATTCCTGATTCTACTAATTTGGATTTTTTCTCTCCTCATTTTAGTCAGGTTTGCCAGGGGTCTATCAATCTTGTTTATTTTTTCAAAGAACCAACTTTTTGTTTCATTAATTCTCTGTATGGTTTTTTTGGTTTCTATTTCATTGATTTCAACTCTTATTTTTATTATTTCTCTCCTTCTATTTGTTTTGGGATTTGCTTGTTCTTGTTTTTCTAGGAGTTTGAGATGCATCATTAGGTCATTGATTTGGGATCTTTCAGTCTTTTTAACATATGCACTCATGGCTATAAACTTTCCTCTCAAACTGCTTTTGCTGTGTCCCATAGGTTCTGGTAGGTTGTGTTTTCATTTGCATTGACTTCCAGGAACTTTTTAATTTCCTCTTTTATTTCATCAATGACCCAATGTTCATTAAGCAATTAGTTATTCAGTTTCTAGCTGTTTGCATGTTTTTTGTCTTTACTTTTGTTGTTGAGTTCTAGTTTTATTGCATTGTGATCAGATGGAATGCATGGTACAATTTTTATTTTCTTATATTTGCTGAGGCTTGCTTTGTGCCCTAGGTTATGATCTGTTTTGGAGAAGGTTCCATGGGCTGCTGAGAAGAATTTATATTGTGTAGAAGTTAGATGAAATGTTCTGTAGACATCAACTGGGTCCATTTGATCTATGGTATATTTTAGATCTAGGATTTCTTTATTGATTTTTTGTTTGGATGACCTATCTATTGATGATAATGGGGTGTTAAAGTCTCCCACAACCACTGTGTTGGAGTTAATATATGATTTTCGGTCCTTTAGGGTATGATTGATGAAATTGGGTGTGTTGACATTGGGTGCATATAGGTTGATAATTATTTCCTTTTGGTCTATTTCCCCTTTTATTAGTATGGAATGTCCTTCTTTATCTTGTTTGATCAATGTAGGTTTGAAGTCTACTTTGTCAGAGATAAGTATTGCTACTCCTGCCTGTTTTCAGGGACCATTGGCTTGGTAAATCTTCTTCCAACCTTTCATCCTAAGCCTATGCTTATTTCTGTCAGTGAGATGGGTCCCCTGTAAGCAACAAATTGTTGGTTCTTCCTATTTAATCACATTCATCAAACAGTGCCTTTTGATGGGGGAATTAATTCCATTAAGTGTTAGTACTGATAGGTATGAGGTGATTCCTGTCATTTAGTTGTCTTAGTTGTTTGAAGGTTTGATTGTGTGTACCTAAGTTGAGGTTACTCTCTACTTTTCTTGCTTTTTCTTTATCTGAGTTTGGAATTGCCTGTCTTTTCATGGTTATGTTGGGTTTCACTTTCTGTGTGCAGAATCCCTTGAAGAATCTTTTGTAGTGGTGACTTTGTGGTCACATACTGTTCTAGTTTCTGCTTATCATGGAAGACTTTAATTGATCCACCTATTTTGAATGATAATTTTGCTGGGTAGAGTATCCTAGGGTTGAAGTTATTTTCATTCAGTGCCCGGAAGATCTCACCCTATGCTCTTCTTGCTTTGTTTCTGTTGAGAAGTCTGCTGTGATTTTGATGGGTTTACCTTTGCATGTTGTTTGTTTTTTCTCTCTTACAGCCTTCAATATTCTTTCTTGGGTCTCTGTACTTGTTGTTTTAATGATAAAATGCCGTGGGGTAGTTCTGTTTTGGTCTGGTCTGTTTGGTGTCTGGAGGCCTGTTGCATCTGTATGGGAATAGATTTCTCTAGATTTGGGAAATTTTCTGTTACTATTTTGTTGAATATATTGTGCATTCCCTTTGCTTGCACCTCTTCTCCTTCTTTAATGCCCATGATTCTCCAGTTTGGTCTTTTGATGGAGTCAGTGAGTTCTTGCATTTTCTTTTCACAGGTCTTGAGTTGTTTAATAGTTCTCCAGGTTTTCCTTTAATTATCATTTCATCTTCAACTTCTGAGATTCTGTCTTCTCTTTGTTCTATTCTGCTTGATTGGCCATCCATTTTGTTTTGGAATTCTGTTGCATTCTTTTTTCTGAGTTTTCCACATCCTGAGTCCCTTCTTCTTCAATGTTGTCTATTTTCATCCTGAGATCATTTATCTCTTTATTAATCATGTTCTGTGCTTCAGTTTGGTGTTTATACAGTGCTTCTATGGTTTCTTTTATTTCTTCTTCTGATTTTTCAAATTTTTGTTGTCTTGGAATTTCTTGAGTGTCTCCTGTATATTTTGGTTGACCATATCCAGTATCATCTCTATAAAATTCTCATTGATTACCTGTAGTATTTCCTCTTTTAGATTGTTCTTGTGGCCTTCATTGGGTTCTTTGGCATAGTTTATCTTCATTTTGTTGGAGTCTGGATCTGAGTATCTGTTTTCTTCATTCCCCTCTGGTTCATGTACTAATTTTTTGCTGTGGGGAAACTGGTTTCCCTGTTTTTTCTGTCTTCCCATCATGGCCCTTTGTGTTGTTATTGTCCCTGTACTGTGTGCAATTAAGTATTTTCTAGCTTGTAATATTAACAATGGTGATATTTAGAATGGAAGGGTGAGAGGAGAGGGACAGTAAAGAAGTTAAAGAAAAAGGGAAAACAAATAAACAAACAAGTAAAAACAAAACAAAACAAACAAAAGTTTCAAAGATATAAACAGGTAGAGATAGTGTACTAATCAACAGTAAGCTCAACAGGCATTAGAGAGACAGAGAGAGGATTGAAAAAAAATCTCCAAGTTCAAATGCAATAAAGTTTCAGTCTTAATAATTTTGGTATAAGTCCCTCAGCCTCCAATCCTGGAGATGGTGTCTCAGAAGTAGTTCTGTCATTGTCTCATCAAAGGAGAAAAAAACAAAAAAATAAATAAACAAAACTAAACAAAACCCACAAAGTGTCCCAAGTTCAAATGTAATAGAGTTTCATTAAGTTTTTCAGCATGCAGGTGTAGTTCGGTTGTTGTCTCATCAAAGGAAGAGAGAAAAAAAGGGTCTGGAGACAGTTCTGTGAATGGCTATCTGAGGCTGCTGCTCACCTGCCTGCTGCTGTCAGCCTGCTGTTGCTGGAGGCTTTATTTATGCAGATCTCAGGGGTGAGCTTAGCACTCACCTAGCCCCGCAGGCTTCATTTACTTAGAGTTCTCCTGGGCACAACAGGCACTGCTACGAGCTTTCCCCTTTCCAAGCACACTGGAGGAGGTGACACTGCGCCTGCTTTCTCAGGCTGGCATTTTTCTTTACAGTTCACATGGGAAGTGGGACTTCTCCCCTCTCCTGTGGAGTTTTCCTCCCTCTGCCACTTTTACAAGCTTTCCCACTCCTGGTTGCTGGGCGTGTGCTGCTGCTCCTCCCTTCTCTGGCCCAGCTTGTTTATTTACAGTTCCATGAGAGATTTCCCCTCCCCACTTTGGCACCCAGGGTGCCCTGCCCTGTTTTCCACATGTCTTTTTTGTTGTTATTGCTTATTATTCAGTTTTTTTTCTTTTTTCCCTGGGTGGTGGTCAGTCTGTCCAGAGGGCTATGCTGATCTGGCCCAGGGTTGTCTGTGGGAGTACCACATGCTGCTTTGCTCACCTTGTGGTCTGCATCATCCCAAGCCATCTGGGTGCTGGCATCTGGCAGCGGCACAGGAGCCCTCTTGGTTTCTCAGTTTAACGTGAAGTGGAGATGCCACACGTTGGCTAGGGGTGTGGAGGAGTCAAAGTTTTGCCTCTTCTCAGTGGTTTTTCCTGTAAGGTGTATCTCCAGTGTCTCTCCAAGATTTTACTTTAGGAAGCATGCTTTCTGCTTCCTCCCTCTAGCTGCCATCTTCCCTATCTTTTTTTTTTAAGACCAAACTATTGGTGAGGATGTGACAAAACTGGAGCTCTTGCACCATGTTTAAAGGAAAGAAGAATGGTGCATTTGCTATGGAAAACAGAAAGGGAGTATCTTTTAAAAAGTAGAAGTAGAACTACATATGATATAACAATACCACTTTGAGGTATTTATTCAAAGCAGTTCAAGTCAAGATCTAGAAGAGTAGCATCAATCACATATGCTCTTTACCACTAGTCATCGTGGCTAAGGTGTGGAAACAACCTAAGTATCCACAGACAGGTATGTGGATAAAGAAAATGGACTATATGCATTAATGGAATAATATTCAGCCTGGAATAGAAAGAAATTCTGTAATAATGGCATGAGTGAATCTGGAACACATTACAATGAGTGAAATGAACCAGATATTATTTCACTTATATAAGGTATATAAAATAGTGAAAATTAGAAAATTAAAGACTAGCAAAAGATGCTATGAGAAGCTTGAGGGAAGGAGAAATGGTGAGTTAAGAATCAACAGACATAAAGTATCTCAATAAATAATGTAAACTTCAGAGATGTGTACAGAACTGTGCCAATAATCAATAATAATGTATCATACTCATAAAATTTGTTAAGCAAATAGACCTCATTTTAACTGTTGTTATCACAATATTTTTTTTAAAAATTTAAAGATACAGTTGTTTTCAAAAATGGTTTTTGATACTGAAAAAAGTAACAAAATACTTATGAAAGCTCACTTGTTTATTTTTTAACTTGACAACAAAAAAGTCTTATTTATTTCTTTCCCATAGTGTAGCTTAACAAAAAAAGAGCTCTACAAACTGCTCTGAGGGCAGGCCAGAAATGAGGGGCAAACAGAAAATCTTCATCAGTTGTTCAGGTGTTACTATGATGCTGTGTTTCTTTTCCTACACATGAAAGCATCATCAGTTGTTATCCAAAATCTGCGTAAACTGCACACTGGAGAAACTTTCATACTGGCATTAACTCTGGCTCATCTGAATTAATAATCATTTATATCAATTGACCATTTCAAACTGGCATGACACATTTATTTTATTTAATTTATACTTCTACCAAACCTAATAAGTAGACATGTGGTTTCCGGCTTTGATGTCTCAAGCTGCATCACAGAGGTATTCAACTCCATGTTAATGAAAATGTTCTTCATTATTCCATTTAAAACTGCCATTTTAATATTTTAAGAATGTGTTCTGTTTGCACAATAAGAAGGACTTTTAACATTTGAAAATAGTTGTTCCCTCCTACTAAGTATCCTGTCAAATTTAAAAGTTATTTATATTTTTATCTGGTTACAAGTATTCAGAACTTTCACAATTCTATATACTGTAACCTTAATGTACTATATTTTCTTAAATCTGAGTTTCTTGTAAACTGAGTTTTCCAATACTAAGCATAGAAGTCAGAATCCAATGTGATCAAAGAAAAGTGTAGTACTATCCTCGGCTTGGAAACTACTTCTGCATTCAGAAGTTCAGAATATGCTCAACATTATTCTCAACACAAAGATAAAATCTTTTAAAGAGGGAGAAAGTTCCCTGCAGATGGTATGTGTTCTTATCATTTTCATGTGCTTTATTAGAGTTGAAATAATAACAAATGACATATCAGAATTGTAATACATGTAGTCAGACCGATCCTGCATAATTCCTTTATTCCAAGGTGGATATTTGAAAAATAAAGCCTAGATATTTTTATGGTTGACTCAAGGTTGTTTTTGTTTGTTCTCTTTTAAGATTCTATACACATGGCCAAACCCAGGTCTCCTCTAGAGACCAGAGCTCTCCCATCTCTTTTCAGGAAAGGGACTCTGAGGTAACTCTGACTAGCTCAGGTTAATTGGTCTATGGTCTGGAGAGTTTGTGAGGGATCTCCCTTCATGAGAAGGCAATGACCACTAAATGTGTCAACTCACTTGGACCAGAGTGAGTAGACACCATGTGTTTATCTTCAGAAGAGACTGCAAGACAGCAAGCAGTCAAGAGTTGGAATCATACCTCTATCTAGGGAAAAAGCATATGACTCTTATGGGAGGATAATTTTAACCTTACCCTGAACATGACCAGAATTAAAGTTACCATTTCTCTAATTGCTATGGGTAGACCTCAGTGACTTGTAAACTTGGCCAAATGGTTATATATTTGAACTGTAAATTATTTTTTGACCTATAAATTACCTGTAAATATATTGTGCTTAAGTCAGTCTAATTCTCTCCACTACTTTTCCTGACCCCTTTTCCCTTATACTCTGTTGTTCAAGTTTTTGGAGTGTTTCATTGTGTTTTGTTCCTACACAGACATAATATATTTATTATTATTCACTCTCTATCATTCTTTCCTTCTTTTCCTTCTCCCTTAGCCTCCTCTAATAGTCCCAATTCTGGAAACATGCTCTGTATATATATATATGAATATGTGATAATGTTTGTATTTGTATTGAATCTATCTTCCACAAATGAGAAAACATGTGACTTTTATCTTTCTAAACCTGGCTAACTTGACTTAAAATTTTGTTCTCTTATGACTGAATAAAATTCCATTATATATAAATGGCACATTTTCTTAATCCATTTGTCAGTTGTGGCACATCTTGACTGTTTGCATAGCTTGATTATTGTGAATAATGCTGCCGTAAACCTGGGTGTGCAGTTGTCTTTTTTGTAACCTGCCTTACATTCTTCAGGAATATGCCTAGGGGTGGTATTGCTGGATCATAACATAGTTCCATTTTTAGTTTCCTGGGAAGCCTCCATACTGTTTTTTCATAATACTTATATGAATTTACATTTCAACCAACAGTGTATAAGGGTTCTTTCCCCCCATCCTCTGTAACATTTGTTGTTGCTTGTGTTCTTGATAATAGCCATTCTAATGGTAGTGAGATACAATCTTATTGTGGTTTAAATTTGCATTTACTTTATGATCAGTGATGTTGAGCATTTCTTCATTTGTTTTTTTGGCCATTTAGAATTCTTCCTTTGAGAAAGTTCTGTTCAGTTTAGTTGCCCATTTATTTATTGGGTCATTGATTGCTCAAGAGTTTAATTTTTTATTGTTTTATTATTCATATGTGCATACAAGGCTTGGGTCATTTCTCCCCCCTGACCCCACCATCTCCCTTACCACCAATTCCACCCCCTCCCTCTACCCCTGACCCCCTCAATACCCAGCAGAAACTATTTTGCCCTTATTTCTAATTTTGTTGAAGAGGGAGTATAAGCAATAATAGCAAGGAACAAGGGTTTTTGCTGGTTGAGATAAGGATAGCTATACAGGGGCTTGACTCGCATTGATTTTCTGTGCATGTGTGTTACCTTCTAGGTTAATTCTTTTTGATCTAACCTTTTCTCTAGTTCCTGGTCCCTTTTTCCTATTGGCCTCAGTTGCTTTTAAGGTATCTGCTTTAGTTTCTCTGAGTTAAGGGCAACAAATTTTTAGGTGTCTTATCTATCCTCACCTCTCACTGTGTGCTCTCGTTTTTATCATGTGCTCAAAGTCCAGACCCCTTGTTGTGTTTGCCCTTGATCTAATGTCCACATATGAGAGAGAACATATGATTTTTGGTCTTTTGGGCCAGGATAACCTCACTCAGAATGATGTTCTCCAATTCCATCCATTTACCAGCAAATGATAACATTTCATTCTTTTTCATGGCTGCATAAAATTCCAATGTGTATAGATACCACATTTTTTAATCCATTCGTCAGTGGTGGGGCATCTTGGCTGTTTCCATAACTTGGCTATTGTGAATAGTGCCACAATAAACATGGGTGTGAAGGTACCTCTGGAGTAACCTGTGTCACAGTCTTTTAGGTATATCCCCAAGAGTGGTATTGCTGGACCAAATGGTAGATCAATGTTTACCTTCATTTTCTTATGTTGAACCACCCCTGCATTCCTTGGTTGAAGACTACTTGGTCGTGGTGAATAATCTTTTTGATGTGTTGTTGAATTCGGTTTGCCATTATTTTGTTGAGGATTTTTGCATCAATGTTCATGAAGGAGATTGGCCTATAGTTCTCCTTTTTTGGAGGTGTCTTTGCCTGGTTTGGGGATAAGTGTAATACTGGCTTCATAAAATGTGTTTGGCAATTTTCCTTCCCTTTCTATTTCATGGAACAGTTTAAGGAGGGATGGTATCAGTTCTTCTTTAAAGGTGTGATAGAATTCAGCAGAGAATCCATCAGGTCCTGGACTTTTCTTTTTGGGGAGACTCTTGATTGATGCTTCAATTTCATTTTGTGTTATAGATCTATTCAGGTGATTAATTTCTTCTTGGTTCAGTTTTGGATGATCATATGTATCTAGAAATTTGGCCATTTCTTTAAGATTTTGAAATTTATTTGAATATAGCTTCTCGAAGTAGTTTCTGATGATTTCCTGGACTTCCATAGTGTTTGTTGTTATCTCCCCTTTTGCATTCCTGATTCTACTAATTTGGATTTTTTCTCTCCTCATTTTAGTCAGGTTTGCCAGGGGTCTGTCGATCCTGTTTATTTTTTCAAAGAACCAACTTTTTGTTTCATTAATTCTTTGTATGGTTTTTTTGGTTTCTATTTTGTTGATTTCAGCTCTTATTTTTATTATTTCTCTCCTTCTATTTGTTTTGGGATTTGCTTGTTCTTATTTTTCTAGGAGTGAGATGTATCATTAGGTAATTGATTTGGGATCTTTCAGTCATTTTAATATATGCAGTCATGGCTATAAACTTTCCTCTCAGGACTGCTTTTCTGTGTCCCATAGGTTCAGGTAGGTTGTGTTTTCACTTTCATTGACTTCCAGGAACTTTTTAATTTCCTCTTTTATTTCATTGATGATCCATTCTTCATTAAGTAATGAGTTATTCAGTTTCCAGCTGTTTGCATGTTTTTTGTCTTTACTTTTGTTGTTGAGTTCTACTTTTACTGCATTGTGATCAGATAGTATACACGGTATAATTTCTATTTTTTTATATTTGCTGAGGCTTGCTTTGTTCCCTAGGATATGATCTATTTTGGAGAAGGTTCCATGGGCTGCTGAGAAGAATGTATATTGTGTAGAAGTTGGATGAAATGTAATGTAGACATCAAGTATGTCCGTTTGATTTATTGTATATTTTAAATCTTGGATTTTGTTAGTGATTTTTTGTTTGGATGGCCTATCTATTGATAATAATGGGGTGTTAAAATCTCCCACATCCACTGTGTTGGCGTTAATATATGCTTTTAGGTCATTCAGGGTATGTTTGATGAAATTGGGTGTGTTGACATAGGGTGCATACAGGTTGATGATTATCATTTCCTTTTGGTCTATTTCCCCTTTTATTAGTATGGAATGTCCTTCTTTATCTCATTTGATCAATGTAGGTTTGAAGTCTACTTTGTCAGAGATAAGTATTGCTACTCCTGCCTATTTTCAGGGGCCATTGGTCTGGTAAATTTTCTTCCAGCATTTCATCCTAAGCCTATGCTTATTTCTGTCAGTGAGATGGGTCTCCTGTAAGCAACAAATTGTTGGATCTTCCTTTTTAATCCATTTCATCAAGCGTGCTTTTTGATGGGTGAATTAAGTCCATTAACATTAAGTTTTAGTACTGATAGGTATGTGGTGATTCCTGTCATTTAGTTGTCTTAGTTGTTTGAAGGGTTGATTGTGTGTACCTAAGTTGAGGTTACTCTCTACTTTCTTGCTTTTTCTTTTCCTGTGGTTTGGTGCTGCCTGTCTTTTCATGGTTAAGTTGGGTTTCACTTTCTGTGTGCAGAATCCCTTGAAGAATCTTTTGTAGTGGTGCCTTTTGGTCACATATTGTTTTCATTTCTGCTTATTGTGGAAGACTTTTATTGCTCCATCTATTTTGAATGATAGTTTTGCTGGGTAGAGTAAACTGGGGTTGAAGTTATTTTCATTCAGTGCCCAGAAGATCTCAGCCCACACTCTTCTTGCTTTTAATGTTTCTGTTGAGAAGTCTGCTGTGATTTTTATGGGTTTACCTTTTTATGTTATTTGTTTTTTCTCTCTTACAGCCTTCAATATTCTTTCCCTAGTTTCTGAACTTATTGTTTTAATGATGATATGCCGTGAGGTAGTTCTATTTTGATCTGGTCTGTTTGGTGTCCTGGAGGCCTCTTGCATCTGTATGGGAATATATTTCTCTAGATTTGGGAAATTTTTGTTATTTTGTTGAATATATTACACATTTGCTTTGCTTGCACCTCTTCTCCTTCTTTGATGTCCATGATTCTCAAGTTTGGTCTTTTGATGGAGTCGGTGAGTTCTTGCATTTTCTTTTCACAGGTCTTGAGTTGTTCAATCAATAGTTCTTCAGTTTTTCCTTTAATTACCATTTCATCTTCAAGTTCTGAGATTCTGTCTTCTCTTTGTTCTATTCTGCTGGATTGGCCTTCCGTTTTGTTTTGCAGTTCTGTTTCATTCTTTTTTCTGAGGTTTTCCGTGTCCTGGGTGGTTTCCTCTTTAATGTTGTCTATTTTTTCCTGAGTTCATTTATCCGTTTATTCATCGTGTTCTCTGTTTCACTTTGGTGTTTATACAGTGCTTCTATGGTTTCCTTTATTTCTTCTTTTGCTTTTCCAAATTCTCTATTTTTGTTGTCTTGGAATTTCTTGAGTGTCTCCTGTACATTTTGGTTGACCATATCCAGTATCATCTCTATAAAATTCTCATTGATTACCTGTAGTATTTCCTCTTTTAGATTGTTCTTGTGGCCTTCATTGGGTTCTTTGGCATAGTTTATCTTCATTTTGTTGGAGTCTGGATCTGAGTATCTGTTTTCTTCATTCCCCTCTGGTTCATGTACTAATTTTTTGCTGTGGGGAAACTGGTTTCCCTGTTTTTTCTGTCTTCCCGTCATTGTCCTTGGTGTTGTTACTGTCCCTGTACTGTGTGCAATTAAGTATTTTCTAGCTAGTAATAATAAAAATGGTAATATTTAGAATGGAAGGGTGAGAGGAGATGGAAAGCAAGAAGTTAAAGAAAAAGGGAAAAACAAATAGACAAGTAGGAAAAAACAAAACAAGGAATCAAACAAAAAAGTTTCAAAGGTATAAACAGGGAGCGTTAGTGTACTAATCGACAGTAAGCTGATCACGCATTAGAGAGACAGAGAGAGGATTAAAATAAAAAATAGAATAAAGATAAGAATAAAAATAAAAAATAAGTAAATGAAAGAAATATATATATGTAAATAAAATAAAACAAAATGAAAAATAGAAAAAAAAACCTCCAAGTTCAAATGCAATGAAGTTTCAGTCTTAATAATTTTGGTGTCTGTCTCAGTCTCCAATCCTGGAGATGGTGCCTTAGATGTTGTTCTGTAGTTGTCTCATCAAAGGGGACACATAAAGTAGAATAAAATTGCACACACACAAAAAAACCCCACAAAGTGTCCCAAGTTCAAATGCAATACAGTTTCAGTAAGTTTTTCAGCATGCAGTTGTAGTTCAGTTGTTTTCTCATCAAAGGTAAGGAGAGAGAAAAAAAATAAAAGAGTCTGGAGACAGTTCTGTGAATGGTATCTGAGGCTGTGGCATGCCTGCCCGCTACTGTGAGCCTGCTGTTGCTGGAGGCGTTATTTATGCAGATCTCAGGGGTGAGCTTAACACTCACCTGGCCCCGCAGGCTTTGTTTACTCAGAATTCTCCTGTGAGCGAGCCTCTGCTACAAGCTTTACCCTTTCCAAGCACACTGGGGGAGGTGACACTGCACCCACTCTCTCTGGCCTGCATGTTTATTTATAGATCACGTGGGAAGTGGGTCTTCCCCCCTCTCCTGTGGAGTTTTCCTCCCACTGCCACTTTTACAAGTTTTCCCGCTCCTGATTGCTGGGTGGTGCTGCTGCTCCTGCCAGCTGCTGTGTTTGTTTACAGTTCACATGAGAAGAGGGTCTCCCCCCTCTCCTGTGGAGTTTTCCTCCCTCTGCCACTCTCACAACCTTTCCCGCTCCTGGTTGCTGGGCGCACACCCCCACTCCCGTTGGAGCCTCTCCGGCCATGCCCAGCTTGTTTATTTACAGTTCTGGGAAGGATTCCCTTCCTCCCCTCTTTGGCACTCAGTTTGTCCCACCCTCCTTCCCACGTGTCTTTATTGTTTGTATTGCTTATTACTCAGTTTCTCTTTTTTCCCAGGGTGGAGGTCAGTCTGTCCAGGGGGCTATGTTGATCTGGCCCAGGGTTGTCTGTGGGAGTGCCACGTACTGCTAAGCTCACCTTGTCCGCGTCTTCCTAAGCCATCTGGGCGCAGGTAACTGGCGGCCCTGGGGCCCTCCTGATTTCTCCATTTAATGTGAAGTGGAGAGTCTCTGCACCGGCTGCAGGTGTGGAGGGGTCAAAGTTTTGCCTCTTCTTGGTGGTTTTGCCTACAATGTGTGTCTCCAGCATGTCACCAAGATTTCACTATAGGAGGCATGCTTTCTGCTTCCTCCCTCTAGCTGCCATCTTGGAATCCTGAATTGGATACTTGAATTCAGTTTGGTAGAGTTTGTTAGACAATCTGAATTTATAAGTGTCTCAATTCAGCTTAAATCTTCAGTGACTGGAACCCCAGCTCAGAAGGGGACAGGGAGCAACTTAAGAGTGCTTCAGGAGCCTTGCTGACAATGTGATCACTTCTGCCTCTTTATGGCCACGAGGTGTCCCTCCAGAGTGCAGGGGGGCAGCGGTGGAGGCCAGGCCCTGGAGACCCCTGAGCCTGGGGAGCTGAGCGTTGGAGGGGTGGGGGCCGAGAGTTTAATTTTTTGAGCACCTTATATATTCTGGTTATTAATCCCTTGTCAGATGTACAGCGGGCAAAGATTTTCTCCCATTCTGTGGGCTTCCTCTTCAATCTGATTATCATTTCCTTTGCTGTGCAGAAGCTTTGTAGTTTCATGCAGTTCCATTCATCAATCCTTTCTCTTAGTTTCTGAGCCATTCAAATGCTATTTAGAAAGATACCACCTATGCCTATATATCCCAGTTCATTCACTATATGTTCCAGTGTAAGATCACTCTTGGAGTCAGAGTTGTGAAGTTAAAGTACATGAAAAATACAAAATTCAGAATATGCAGGAAGCATATTACCCAGAAGCATCAAAGGTAAGAAGAGGAGAAATATAGAAAGGGAGATAGGGTCCAAAAATTAGGGTACACTAAAAATGAGGGGTAAGAGAATACCTAGTGGGAGAGTGGGTACGGAACTGAGAACACAGAGCATTCAATTATATAATGAAAAGAAATAAGATGTCATGTTGACCAAGCCTGAAAGAAACATCTAGCTTGTAGAGCTCCTTGGGGTCAGCTCTGTTTTGTGATTCAAACATTTTTCTTGGAAGTGTTAACAGACACATAGGTTCAAACACACATCTACACAAGCACAAATAACAGCAATAACCAAAATAGGACTCACCTTTATGTCCCCATGCTTTGTTGTAATTGATCATGCAGCTTAGTCACTATCACGGAAAAGAGCTGGTATCAGGTCTGTCACTCCTGGCCCACAACCAGGAGTTTTATAGTTTTCATTATAGAGAACTTTCACCTTCTTAGTTGAGTTTTACCTGAGTATTTTTTTGTGGTACTGGGGCTTGAACTCAGGGCCTCATGCTTGTTAGACAGGTGCTCTACCACTTGAGCCACTCCACCAGTATTTAAGTATTTTTGATGTTATTATGAATCAGATTGTTTTCCTGATCTCTTTCTAAGCCTGCTCATTACTGGCTTATAAATAAAAAGCTACTGATTTTTGAATATTCATTTTGTACCCTGCTTTTTTGCCTAAAGTCTAATCAGATCTAACACACTTTTGGTGAAGTCATTGTGGTCTTTAAAAATAGGTCCAATCATCTGTAAGTAGGGATACTTTGACTTCTTCCTTTCCTATTTGTATTTTGTTTCTTTATTTCTATTTCCTTATTTCTCTAGCTAAGAATTCAGGTACCATAATGAATAAGGATGGTAAGAGTGTACACTCTTGCCTTATTCTTGACTTTGGAGGAAATGTTTTCAGTTTTTCCCTTTTTAGTACCATGTTGTCTATATGTTGTGGTACATTCTTTCTATTCCCAGTTTCTTTGGAGTTTTTCTCATGAAGCAATGTTGAATTTTGTCACAGGATGTTTCTAAATTTATTGAGACAATCATGTGATTTTTATCCTCTTTCCATTTATGTGCTGTATTGTGATTCCTGGTTCACATATGGTGAGCCATTCCTGCACCCCTGGGATGAAACTGACTTGATCATGGTGTATGATCTTTTTAATGTGTTGTCAAACTCAATTTCTGAATGTCTTCTTGAACCTCTACAATGAAAAATATAAACCATTAAAGAAAGAAATCAAAGAAGATTACAGAAGATGGAACGATCTCCCATGCAGAATCAATATTGTGAAAATGGCTACACTACCAAAAGCAATCTACATGTTGAATGCAATCTCCATCAAAATTCCAAAGATGTTGGAGTAATACACATCTATCAATATTTATATCAGCAGGAATATGTAGATATTTACTTTTATTTTTGATTATCTGTGTTTTGCACCTCTCTGTATACAATCCACAGTTCTTACACTGGAACCTCTCTGGGGTAATGCTAAAGTCTGAGGAAGAAAAGCATTCTGTAGTAGTAGTCTTCTGATTAAGTCTCAGTTGCTGTCTTAGTGGACCTGTGTTTTGGTCCAAAATATCTTCTTGGATTGATTTCTAATTTAATTTCACTATGAACAGATAACATACAATCCATAATGTGATTCCTTTGCAATATATTTTATTTTGTAGTAAAGACTGATTTGTCTTGGTAAATATCTTCTGTGTACTTAAAAAATACTTTCTTTTCTTTTATAGTGCAGTGTTTTGTTAATCTCAATTAAGTCATATTGGTTGATAATTTTGTTCAAGTCTTCTATAGCCTTATTATCTACTTG
This sequence comes from Castor canadensis, assembly GCF_047511655.1. Taxonomy (NCBI): domain Eukaryota; kingdom Metazoa; phylum Chordata; class Mammalia; order Rodentia; family Castoridae; genus Castor; species Castor canadensis. The sequence continues at coordinate 22,926,785 of NC_133393.1, read as the reverse complement.
TTCCATGTGTTATCTATAGAAGGAGGTTGAAATTCATGTCATTTTGAATTGGCTGTTTTTCTTTCTATTTTGTCAGATTTTACTCATAAATTGTGAAGATTTGTTATATAACCTATATAACTGTTTAGCATTGTTATGTTCTCTTGATGAATTAATTCCTTTATCCCTCCCTGGTAATATCTTTGATTTGTATCTATTTTGTCTAATATTGATATAGCCTGCCAGCTATTTTTTAGTGATTTTATGATATAAATTTTCCATCCTCTGACTCTTAAACTGTTTATGCCTTTATATTTAAAATATATTTCTTGCAGGCATCATAGATGTGAGTGCTTCTTTTCTCAACCAACCTGACAACCTTGGCCTGTGCACTTAGTGTGATTAGTGTATGGTTAGGACCAAGTGTGTTACCCGATCTTTATTTGTCCCCTATGTGCTTTGTTCCTTTTCTTTGCACTCATTGTGATTAACTGAATATTTTTTATGACTTCCTTTTATCACTTTTTTGGCAGTACTGGGGGTTGGACTAAGGGCCTTGTGCTTGCAAGGCAGGTGTTTGTGCTTCCCTGTATAGCTGACAGGAGAGTGCTACCATGCCAAGTCAGTGGATGAGGTGGAGTCTCATTAACCTTTTGCCCAGACTGGCCTATATATGCCATGGTGTTTTCTTATGAGTTTATTGAGTTTTGAGGTTCTGGCCTTTATAATGATCAAGATTTGGGGCTCTCATTTCCACAAATATGTTTGCTGTCTCTACCTTCCCTTGAAGAATTCCAATTCCTGTATACCTTTGATGTTTTCCCATATCTCACTGATGCTTATTTTATCTTTTAAAACTTGTTTGTGTATGTTTTTTCAATGTGGATAACTTCTATGTTGATGTCTTCAAGTTACCAATCAATTGATGGCTGGCAGATCCTTAGCAGCTTCAGATTAGGGGCTGGTCACCAGAAAGATGGGGCAGGATTAGAGAATTGGGATTTTCAGTCCCACGCCCAACCTCCAGAGAGGAGAGAGGGCTTAGGGTTAGTTAGATCACAAATGGCAATATTTAATCAATCATGCTTACATAATGAAGTTTCTATAAAATCCAAATTGACTGAGTTCAGAGCACTTCCAGATAGTTAAATATCTGGAGGTAAATGGAGGGTGGTATGGCTGGAGAAAGCATGGAAATTCCACTCACCCCCCGTACCTCCCCTGTTCATCACTCTGTATCCTTTGTAATGTCCTTTATGATATACTAATATACACAAGTGCTTCCCTGAGTCTGTAAGCCACTCCAACAAATTAATTGAACTTGAGAAGGGGTTCATGGGAACCCACATTTATGACCAGTCATTCAGAAACAAAGGTAAAACAAGCTGTGCCTGCAACTGTAAAGGAGACAGTTCTATGGAGCTGAGCCCTCACCTGTAATCTGATGCTGTCTCCAGGCAGGTAGTGTCAGAATTGAATTGAATTGAATTGAATTAGAGGATACCCAGGTTATGTCCACTGCAAGAATTTCTTGCCAGCTTGGTGTATGGAAAAACAACTCCCCATCTTGTGTCAGAAGCATTCTGTGTATTGATTGTTGAATGACAAAATAGGAAGTGCACTTGAGTTTGTTTTTCTTATATACTCAGACCTAGCCAATGTAATTTGCATCTTATTAGTTACAGTCTTCATCTCTGAGGCACAGTTTAGGACTTTCTTATAAATTCAAAGTTATAGTGAATTTTTTGAACATCTTAAATATAGTTAATAACTTCTGTTTTAATGCCCCTATTACACACTACTTTTTTTGCTACTTTGTATGTCTCATCCTTCTTGATCAAATGTCAGTTATTAATTTTACCATCTTCAGCTTTGTTCTGGACTGGAGTGAAGATATGTAAAAACAACCTATGCCTTTGGGTCTTGCTTTGAATATTTGTTAACTGGAATATTTTTTTATTCTAGTACTAGCTATTTCCTTCCAAGCCTCCATGTCTGCATACCCAGTGTCCAGTGGATTTACAAAGTTTTCTGGTCTGGATGACAGGAATAGCACCCTGTTTGAGCAGTAAGTACTATTTTCTCTCATTGTTTCATTTCAATATAATATAGTTTTGATTGGCATAAGAAGAAAATGAGTCTTTCCTTCCCTCTGCTGGTGACATACTTAGAATAGCAATAAAATTTCTCTTCCTTCAATAGGATGAATACCTCAGTGTGTTCTCATTTCATTCTGGTTTCCTAGATATCCATAATGTTGATATGTTGATATAGTCATGTTTGTTGTATTGTGATTAATATTTATTCTTCCCTTGAATTATCTTTACATAGAATATATAGCTTAATTATTGAATTAGTATTTGTTCCTCTATGAACACTTGAAAATATCGTCCTTTTATAATTTTAACTCATTGTATGCACATATGAATAATAAAAAAAAATTAAAAAAAAAAGAATTCCAAATATATGGTGATTATTTCCCTTATTAATGTATTGGGCAAAGCAATAAAATTTCTCTTCCTTCAATAGGATGAATACCTCAGTGTGCTCTCATTTCATTCTGGTTTCCTAGATATCCATAATGTTGATATAGTCATGTTTGTTGTATTGTGATTAATATTTATTCTTCCCTTGAATTATCTTTACATAGAATATACAGCTTACATTATTATTGAATTAGTATTTGTTCCTCTATGAACATTTGAAAATATCGTCCTTTTATAATTTTAATTCATTGTTGCTGTTTGGCTGTTGAGAACTGTGATATTTATTTAATTTTTATTCCTTTGAATATTTCTTTAACATTACTACTCAAAGTATATCCCAAAGTTCAGTGCCTATATATATAAATTACTTCTTAACAGTTCTTTATGAAAGAAGTACAGAAATAATGTTACAAAGCTTTAGAGTGGGGGTCAGGGTTCCTGAGGCCTTCCCATAAGGGAGGCTTTTCTTCCCTTTTCCTCTTCTCTACTTAATAAACTTCTGTTCCTTCACTCAAAAAAAAAACTTTAGAGCAAATCGACAGTAAAAATTTACTCATGTTTAAAAAATGTACTTATAAGATTGCCATAGTTTTATAACTGCATATTTGTGGGGTTTAGTCATTTTTCTAATAATTCATTTTATTCACATTATTTTTCTAATAATTCACTTGAGAGATTTGTAAATGTGTGATATTATGGATATAAAGAAAGAAAGAATATTTACGACAAAAAAGCCACTACCAACAAAAGCCTGATTCTTCTCTGCAGATTGTTTGAGAAACACTGCTTAACTGCTTGATATCTCAGAAACTCTGATCACAAAGGCTCATGATTCCACACACAAGGCTGCATAATCAGTGGTGTCTGAGGTCACTATCAACACTAGAGTCCTGAAGTTTACAGAGTACAAGGGACCGTTCTCATGGTGTAAGGTCTTTCTCCACATCCCTTAAAACTGCAGATGGGGAACTACATAGATTTGCATTTGAAGTAAGGATAGAGTGTCCCCAAGAAGCTGGCCTTTGGGAAGGAAAAGATGTAGGTGCCATCAGTCATGTTATAGAAGGAAATGTCCCTGTCCTCATAATCCAAGAAAATCACAATTTTCTCTGGACACTTTTCTACCTGGAGAGGATTTTCTTGGGAAATGTTTTGAGAACATGTAAGAGCCCTGTATACACTTCCCTTCCTCTCTAAGACTCTGAATATCCTTTTTGATGGTTCTGATGTTTCTTTGAATGATCCATTCTCCTCATAAATGCCTAGTGTCCACTCATTAGTGTCCTTGAGATCCACTTCCCAATAGTATCTCCCTGACGTGAAGCCTTCCTGGTCAAGTGTAATGAGGTTGTCGTCCCCTTGTTCATCACTAACAGATAGATCCTGTGTCTCCTCTCTGCGGTTCTCTTCTCTCCTTCTGTCAGAATTCTTCCAATGAGACGCTGCATGATTTACAGTCACAGGAGCTTAAAAAGAGAGAAAAGGCCACCATTGTGTATTTCAGAATGCTCTTGTGCATGTGAAATCTTAAAGAATTGTTATTGAATTAGTATTTGTTTCTCTACCAACACTTGAAAATATTGTCCTTTTATAATTTTAATTCACTATTGCTGTTTTGCTGTTGAGAATTGTGGAAAGTGTGGAGCCATGAATAGCAGAATACTTGTCCCACTTCATCTTGTCTATTCTACTGTCTGAATTGGCAGAGTGCTATGGAGAGCCAGGGATTACTCAAGAACATTTTTCTCTCCATATTCTCTGAAATTAGAACTCAAAATGTGGAGCTGGTGGTGATATAGAGCCTCTTAATCTAAACATTCATGTGCCTCCATGACCACAGTTTATGAGACATCAAGTGGTGTTTGTAAATCAATGTGCAGAAAAGAATCAGATTTTTATAGTAACTTTTAAAAAGGTGTCCACAAACTGACCCCCATTAAATAGTAGCTGAGTACTCTTGCCATTTCTGATTACTTTTTATTTGCAGGTCTGCTCAGCTGAGGGACTGTGTAATTTCCGTTAACATAAACAAGTGGACCACACAGACAAGAAAGCTGGGCAAATGTGGAAACACAACCAGAGTATCTAAACCTAGCAGTGAGTTCAGGCTAATGTTTAATAATTTTCATCTTCCATCTCTTTGCCAGAATAATGGTGCCTCTGTCTTTTCAACTAGAAGATGGTGCTAGAAAGAGAATGCAAGAGGCTAGAGGGCAGGTTGGAAGGGAGCAAAAAAGATAAAGAAAGCCACTCACCAAGGTCAAATATCTCCTTCCTCCAGTCTGAAAAAAAGCAATTCAAATTAAGACTGAAAACATGCCCAGGGAATAAGAAAGCAAAGATCCTTCTTCCCCTGGCTCATTACTTTCTCCTCCCAAATGCCCTTACTTTCCTTACTAAGCCTCCCAGACTCTGCTAGTATCCAGAAACTGCAGAACAAGTGGACTGCCTTCTGTACTCTTCCAGGTTGTGAGTTGTTCTCGGGTGTAGGTCAATGCTGCTAGAGAATTAAGATTCTCCTGCCTGCGCCAAGTCTGCAGAACACCTAGGGTAGCTTTCCAGCACTCATGGATACCTGCACTGCACTCTTAAGACTTGTGTTGCCCTCTTCATTGTAAATGAGAGCCATGAAAAGTCCTTTCATTCTATTTTACCTGGGGGTTTCCCTTGACTATAACCTCTTCACACCTTATGACTCCTCAGAACCTATAGCTAAGGCCTTTACATAGTCCTCTATTATTTTCATCACTGTAAACAGATTTAAAAAAATTTTTTTTTCTCCAGAGACAGATTCCTCATGGAAATCTGCATTTTTTTTTTCTCTTGGGGCCACTTCTCTTAGAATGGGATTGGCCGTTTTATTTAGAAATTGGATATTCTTAAAGGCTTGGGATAAGAATCAGATAAGGACATATCCATAATTCTTAAGAAGTGTACCACTGTGATCCTTCATTGGATCTCCCTCCTGAAAAAAATTTAGCACTCTGATATATAGAACCTATGAGTACATTAGTCAAGAACATTTGATGTTTTTATTCTATCCTCTTCATCTTAAAGATAAGGAGATTGAGGCCAAGAAAGAGAATGACTAGACTCCTCAGTTGTCATTGGTAGAGCTGCAACTAAAATGCACATGACCTTCATATCCTTATCTTGGTTATTTGCTCTCTCATTTGAAAAAAATGTCCCATGAATAGTGCAACCACCTTTAATCCTGGGGGTCAGTTCCACTGACCTCCCCATGAGATAGTTTATCAGGCTTATGTAGTTGCTTGGTTTCTAGCTCACATCCCTCAATGGACTTTTACTTTCCACAGGGTCAGACATAAGAGCTATGCCACCAATATGTAGTACAAGATCTGTCATAGAGAAATTGCACAAAGGTATGTTCCAGGCATGATCTAGTATGTTTATGAATTCCAACTCTACATTACACATGTGCATATGTGCACATGTACACACATATACGTGCACACCCACATTGATACATAGACACAGATATTAGAAACTATAAGCATAATCAATTCCCTTTATCACCAGATAAACATATTTTACAAATGATATTGAAATATCTTGAAAGATTGATTTCACACTTTTAAAATATGTTTCTGTATATTAAGCTTTACTGTGTGTATTATGAATACTTAAAATAAGTAAAATCAAAGTTAAGTTTTTACAAATAGAAAAATATACTAAAATATATTATCTGATGTTTTAAAATTTATCTGTAGTATGGAAATGAAGACATAACAAGGTATTCTTTAATTTTCCCAAATCTTGTCAAAACCACTGTGAGTCCTTTCTTTCTCCAAAGTAGAAAGCTAGCAATGCATTTTGAGTCCTACCCCAGCCAGATTGCTGAGAATTTATCATTAGAATTTATTTCTTCTTTGTCTTTAGTTCTAGAAAATAAGTGATTATTTGAATCCCCAAATACAAAATAGCACACATTGGTACCACATGAATTTTCACAGTTTGCAGGGGGACTGTTGTAGGTGTGTGTTGTCTTTGCTTATTATGCTCATAATACTAGAGTACTTGACAAGACGGAGTCAACTTACCAGGATATATCAGGGCCTTCTTCCAATCTAAAACAGAACACACCCAGGTAAGTCAAGGTGGGACATTAATCTGTGGTCTCACATGTCTTCCCCCCTTTCCTCTTACTTTTTTCCACTAGCCGTCATTAAATCTTTCAGTGTTTTCCACCTTGGAGTGGGAGGTGAGGTATCAGGATATGAGGTGGTGTGGGAAATTAAAGTTCTCTTACCTTTTTTGTACAATTCCTTTCGCTGTTCTGAAAGAAGCAACATTCATTGAGTGATCCAGAACAAGTTTGAAAAGGAGAAACAAACTCTACAGAGGGTAGGAGAAGAAACACGACTCACCAAACTCTGCCATGAGGTCAACTAAAAAAGAAAGAGATGTAAAATCCATCAATTTGGGTTTAAGCTGCCCCTGAGTTTGAGGTGTAGCTAAGCACATTGGTTCTTGAGGGACCCATAATTTGTTTGACAGTGACCAGAAAGCATATTTGTCCTGTCTAAACTGACAAGTGCTAAGAAAATATACATGGGAGGAGGCATGGTGTCACAGAAGAAGAAATGCCCAGGCTTCATGGAAGTTTAAGATTTATTAGGTGTTTCTGAAGCTTATTCTTAAGGGATAAATAAAAAGAGAAGGTAGAGAGAGACATTTGTACAAGGAGAATTAGCAGCACAGGCTGGTATACAGAAGTGTGAAACTGTGGGATATGGTATGAGAAACCACATTTCAGAGCCTGATGCCCACTTCCCACTGACCTTCTAGCTTCCCACATAGTTTTCTCCTCTGTACAGAATTCCCAGCTTTGCAGAAAGTTTACACTGAGGTCCCTATCCTTCCTACACCTTGGCTTTTGCATAAACTTCTGATTTTCCCTGTTTCCCTCAATTTATACCTTTGGTTTTAAATGCCGCTTCCTTTTCCTTCTTTATCTGAGCTCCTTCATGAGATTCTTTATCCCTTTTCATTATTTCTTCCTTCTTGGCTTGATGTTCTTTCCAGCCAAAGTAGATGAACCCAGCGAGGAGGAGTCCTAGCACAGGGAGTGTCCCAGCCAGGGCTGCCTTCCATGGAGACACCCGAGGGAAGAAGGGCTCTGACAAGGGTATATGTAAACATGGTAAGTGGCTGGCCTGGAGAAAACATTTCTCTCCTGGGCTCCTTTCATTCCTTCTTCTCCCTCTCTGCCCTTACCATACCCGTTCACGGTTGGGCCTCACTGACCTGGGAGGAAGATGGCTGATGCTTTCTCTTGTCCAGAGAGGGGATTTTGGATGGAGCAGGTCACATTGCCCAGGAATCTGTCTGTGACCACAATGGAGGTCTCCACATAGAAGAGCCCATCTCCGTCTTGGGTCTGAGACTCAGGGAGGGATGGTAGCTTCATTCCCACAGTGTCTCTCCACTGTACCTTGGGTTTTGGGAACCAGCCACCTGAGGAACACAGCACTTGGATCCCATCTTCCTCTGGCCCTGTCATGTAAACGTGAGGGGCTGAACCCAAACCTGAGAAGGAAAAGCATGTGTCTGAGACCATGGTCCTCAGGGACTCTGAGCTAAAGGCCAAGCTGCCCTTCACTAGACTGAAGAAAGACCTGGAGCTCAGAGGTCAGCGTTACTGACATGTGACTCAATTTGACATCAACTTATTTCCTTTACATTGTGCTTGGAGTGAGAGCGCTCTGGGGTGATTTTAGGAAGAGAAAGAATAAGAACATTCAAAGCTAGAAAATGGGTTTAATTCTATTAGTTGTCTTTCTCTCCCAATGTAGTAAAAATGGTTTGAGGGAGAGTCTCAGTGGTTATTACTACTGAATAAATGTGCTGCTGTCTTTCAGGATATCAAAACATGTTCAGAAATGTTAACTGCTTTGGTATTTAAAAGAAATGGAGTATGCAGTTGTATCCTCTTTGTACAGTTGAGGAAACTGACATTCTGCAGGTACATCAACATATCCAAGATCCCAAGCAGCACTAGGTCAGAAATCTTGAGACCCACATTTTGCCCTTTGTTTTACAACATGACACATATTCTGCGCCAAATTCACATACCTATAACATTCAGCTCCACGACAGCCTCTTGGGAGATGTCACCATCTTTAAATTGACACCAGTACTGGCCATCATCTGAAGCCCGGACATGCTCTATCAGCAGGGCCACGCCCCCCTTGCCAATGGAGTCTCCCACCAGTTGGGTCCTGCCACGGTACTCCAACATTTGCTCCGCATCTTGCTCCTGTCCATTCTGGACTACCAGCACAGCAGGGGAGAACTGGGCACGGTACCATCGGATGTGCATGTGGGCTGCACTCTGCTCAGGAAACAGCTGGCAGGGCAGGGTAGCATCTGCCCCAAGCAGGACCACAATGGGCTCAGCTGGTCCTTTCACAGAAAATCCAGATACTGCATGGGGATAAGAGACATATTGGGGGATAAGAGACAGATGCATGTGGGGAAATGTAATCAAAAGCCCATTCTCATTTCCTTATTAGGAGACACAAGCATATTTCTCCTTTGTATTATTTTCCAATGAATTTTATGTAAATTAAAATGTATATATCCACTATGCGTATGTGTATATGTATGTACATATATTTTACATTTTATTTTTATATACTTTCATATTTTATATATGTATAAATATACACAGGACTTGTAGGCCCAAAAATGTTATGATTCTGGGATGAAAATAATTCAGAAAGGGAGCTAGCAGAGTGATTCAAATGGTAGAGTGTCTTCCTAGCAAGCATGAAGGCCTAAGTCTAAACCCCAGCACTGCAAAAAAAAAGAGTTCACATAGGGACAGCTGTGTTAGTGGCTAGGAGGACTTAGTATAAAAGGCAAAAGCATATGACCTTAAATAAAGTGCCCCTTTTCAACCTGTCCCAGAGAGGGTGGGAAGGAAAGTTCTGGTCAAGGAATATCACAGGGCTTATTATGATAGACTGAGGCCATGTTCCCCCACTTCTTTTGCATTACTGTATAAAATTCAGGGTACTGTTGTAACCCAGAGGATACATGTTATTTGCTGCATATGACTGGGATGCTGGCATACACATTATATAAGCAATAGTTTGTAAAACAGTATTTGATATTATGTGTAGTTGCAATGTAGTGGGAAAAATCATTATTTCACATAAATGGGAGTCTATACCATCATGTTCAAACTTGTCCCATATGGGTTACTATTTACATTGCTTCCAACTTGTTATTACTACAGACATTACACAGACCTGAATGAGGATGAGCAAGCGAGAGAGAGAGAGAGAGAAATTTATATAGAATTCTTGACTCAACACATATGGACATTAAAAATTTGGTACTCACCACTTGATATAAGATTAAGTAGATGATAACAAAAAATGTCATCCTTGTGATCTCATATCTGGTTTTACTCCAAACCTGGAGTCTGAAAACTTCATCCAGAATAGTCCTTTTATTTTATGAAGTAGGGACTCATGTTCCAGAGACAGTAAGTGATTTGTTCAAGATCACAATCCACCAAATAGAGCTCAGGAATTCTGAGTTTAAATTCTTTATACTTAGATTTGACTAAGTATGAACATTACAAAGTATTTTTCACCAAGTAGACACATCAGAAATAAACAGACTAAAACTATCTAATGAGTAAAGTTTTAGAAAAATATTAAGGATCTAAGTTTTATGATGTCTACCCTAAGGAACAAGGGGCTTTCATGTGAGGAGGTTTTCTTGACCAATGGAGACCAAGTGTTTTCATTTATTAAACAGGATCCATAGAAAACAATACAATAAATAAAAAGCATGAGGCAGACTACTGACCTGCTGAGAACCACATGGACACCTGGAGAAGAAGAGGGAAGAGAGAACCCACTGGAGATAAGCCAAGAAAGTCCGCCATCTTCAGACAGAAGTGAAAGTTTCACAACAAGGGAAAGGTGGGCACTGTACCATCAGATGTGTATGTGGGCTGCACTGTGCTCAGGCACCAGCTGAGATGTTCTGTAGGAGATGGAAGTTGAGAAAGACAGCAGAGTCAAGGTTCTTAGGGGAGAAATCCTGTTCGAGGACCTACTTTGTACACAGAATTTTGACTGTTTCTCCCACACAGACCTTAAGACAAATATTACCTACTTCCAGTGAGTTTTCCTTTCCTTTCTTCTTCTGAAAACCAACTGCTTCTCCAGCAGGTGTAGAAAACTGTAAAGCATTCTCTTTTACTCTGTGTGGTCTCTTGCTTTTCAATGGATTCATTTTCTCAGTAATGTGCTCTTAGAGCAGAAAACCATGAGATCAAATGTTGAGAAATGAAGTCAGACATGGAACTACACTAACCTCTCTATCTTCAGTCTTCTTGCGTTTATTCATTTTTGTTTACTTACACATTTATTCATGAACTTAGTTACAAAGAATAGCTCTTGTGGCTTAACTCCCAACTGGGAAAGGACCTTTTCTCAACACATGTCCGAGAACTCAACCCCCTCTTTTTTGGGGACCCACAGTTACCACAGACATACCTGTACATGACCACACATTTCTCTCTTACCATCTGGATGGTGCTGGGGGACTCCTGGAAGCTCCGGGTATCCTCAATGCATCTACAAAAGCTGGCTCCAGAGACAATTTCTTGCGGTCAGCATCCAAGGGTGTGTATACTGGCGCAAGGGGCCCAGATTTCCAATTCACTGCTGGAGTAAGAAAATATTCTTGCTAGGGGGTGACACACAGGATTTCTAAGAAGCACTGTGTTTTGAGTGGTTTTGTTTGAATGAGTTAGGAGAAAAATCATAGCTATCTCCAGCTCTTCAGTTACTTTAAAAGAGGAAGTAATAAAGGTCACTTTGGGGACTTTGGACCAGGCTGAGCTGTAAAGCAATAAGAACTCTAATGTGTGCCTTTGTTGAAAATGTTCAGCATGGCTCCTTTCTCCCACCTGCAAAGGGCAGAAACCACACTTTCAGGGACAGGAGTCATCTTCATGTATTTTTTCAGATCTGTAGATCATTCCAGTGTTCACCTCACACAGTTAACTGATTAGAGAATAAAACCAAAATAAGCATATTTCTTCCTACCACTCAGCTGACATTGGAGGACAGAGCTGGATAGGGGAAGTCACAACTCAGAAATGGAGAGTTCTGTGTTCCCAAAAGCTTAGGGAAACCAATAACAGAATAGAAATAATAACACAATGTACAGTGCCAAGCACTACATGTACTCAAAAGGAGTTCTCTTTTCATTTCATTCTTTCCTAGTTTAATTCATGTTTCTTCATGCTGTACAAGGTTTACAGATAGAGTCACAAATAGCAATTGCATGATTAGTATTAAGCCACCAACAGTCTGTCCAAAGGAATAGCGAGACTAAATATTCTCTGCACCCATCAAAGTAAATTAAGCTGTTTAAGAAATCAAATGTATTTAGATATAATTTTCATACAATGAAAATCATGGTTTGAAATGTACATTTTAAAGATATTTCACCAATGCTTGAGATGAAAGTCCAGGGAATTATTTGGGGGTTGTTCCTTTCATCTGGTTGAGGTGGATACAGTGCAGATGTCAGTGGAGGAATTTACTAATGTCTAGGAGAAGGATAGTTGAAATGTGTCCTTGTCTTTTCAATTCTCTCTAATGAAATGAGAAACTTAACTGGCAGATGAAAATTTATCTTCAAAATAACACATATATTCATGTGACTTGAGTAGGATATTATAAAAAATATTGGTAGTACGTATCAAACATGAGTGCTACTGATACTCTTCTACCTGTTTTACGTATATTAATTTATATAATCTTCACACAAAGCTGATGGTATGTATCATGAGAAAACCGAGGCACAGAAAGGTTGTGTAACCTGCCTCAAATGATAAATATACTTACATCAAGATTTTAACCCAGGTAGCCAGTTCTAATACTGGATCATATATTTTTCAGAAAAAAAGGAAATCAGACATGTAAATGTGTAATTATTAGATAGGTTTATTCTCTGTGCCAGGTCAAAGGTCTCTTCCCTTGTTTTATTTTACTTTCAGTTATGAGAGTGCCATAGGAATGAAAGAGAAATTTATCCCTGAGAGGTTTTTTTGGGGGGGTGCTGCTTCTTTCCAGTTTTCTGAATTTTTTACATGACCACTTTTGCCTTCCTCCTCCTCAAATTTCCTGAAGCATCTTGTAGCAAACCTCACAGGAAAGACCTTTAGGCAGCCTGGAGAGGGGAACTGGGAGGAAGGTCTGAGAGTTCTCATTCCTGGTGCCTGTGACTGAAGAGTTCCAGGATGCCTTCCTCTCTCTAAGATTAAGAGCTTAAAAATGTGAGTGTTGAATGAGTCTTTCCTGGGTTATGAGCAAAAGGGAGGGAAGTGAGGGAATCTTGGCAAGGATCATATGGGTGGACACAGGAAAGCTGAGTTATGTCTTTCCTCCATCATACAGGAATGTGGCAGGGGCGGGGGGTATTCATGGACGCCAGAGTAGTGTTTGTGCTGATGCCATCTCTCTCCATGCTGCTCCTTTCCTTCCCTCTGTCTCTCTGTCATTGGATAAAATGTTCTTGAATAAGAGAATTTAGAGAGATGTGGGGCAGGTTTATCACAGCAGAACATGGCTGTTGAGATGAGGTCTGTTTCCCAGGAAAGGGGGAATTAAAAGCCTCTTGGTGAGTGTCAAGGGCTTCCCTGGTGCTCCCTGGGGAAGACAGTGCAGGGGACTGACAGCTCTAAGACACCATTTCTTAGCATCACCAGGAACCTCTTTAGTCATTATCTTTTTACTCATGTTCACCCAGCTATTCCCAGAGCCTCCCTCTGGGTCACAGTGTCCCTGCCTTGGGAAAGATGGTTAGTTCCCTGGACCTCTGTCTGCCAAGAGACTTCTTCTCTATCCTTCTTCTCCAGGTGTCCATGTGGGCCTCAGGTGAGGATATTTATATTTGTTAGACCTGGTTCTCTTAGTCTCTGGATAGAAGGGTTAAATCACTCCAATTGTAATATATACCTGCATTCATTCTAAATCCTCTATTTTGATAAAATGATTTATTTCTCCATTCATCAGAGAAAATGAATCTTCATAAGAAATGTGTTTTCTGATGCCAAAGACCAGATTGAAAACTCTAGTTTCATGATTTCCCAGCCCTTGTCCTGCCTCCTTCATAAAGTACACTACCATTACAATTTAGAAATAATTTGCTTTATATGAGATTTCCCTGTTGATTGCAAGCTCCCCAGGAGTAAAAGTCCTCTGTGCCTTGTGCACCACTACATCCTCAGCCCGAATGTGTGTTGTGAATAATTGTGTGACTGAGGGAAGGCCCATGGGGCTCTCCTAGCTAATAATGATACTGTCTTCTGAAATGTCCAGGCAGGTCTTTTCTGACATCCTTTCCACTTTTGGCTTTATCCCACAGATTCATTCTTAGTGATTGGCCCCTCAGAGCCCATTGTGGCTATGCTGGGTGCAGATACTGTGCTCCCCTGCCGGGTGTCCCCAGCCATGAATTTGGAGAACATGGAGCTGCGGTGGTTCCGCTCCCAATTCTCAGAGGTGGTGTACATGTATCAGAATGGGATGGAGCAGGTGGGAGAACAACTAGTAGATTTTAAAGGAAGAACAGAGTTGTTGAAGGATTACATGTCTGAGGGAAGAGTAGCTGTGAGAATCCGCAATCTTCAAGTCTCAGACAATGGACTGTACAAGTGTTTTTTTAAAAAAGGCAGTGATTTTGAAGAAGCCATTTTGGAGCTAAAAGTTATAGGTGAGTAATTATCTGACAATACAGACCAATCTTAGGGAAATGCAAGTGTTCTATGTTTGATTTGGGGAGTAGGAAGGAGTGAACAGGGCAAAAGCAAAGAGGTGGGTATGCTTGGAGTTGGCCAACATCCTGGACACTGGGTTTGATCCAAATTAGTCTGGTCTATCTTCACAATTATTGTACTGTACTTTAAATTAAACCACTCCTATCAAATCTATCTTAAAAATGGGCACTTTATTTCCATTCATGTCCCTCTCCATACATTTTGAAGAAAGCACCATTACCAAAATGTACCATTGCTGCCAGGGAGCAGCGCTCTGCTTTGTGACCAACAGAGTCTCAACCAAGACCATTAGTGGCCAGATCTTCACTGAGCTATTTGGAGGAAGTGAATAGGAGGACTGTGTCAGGGTGGATTGATGCTGTCGAAAAAATTATCAGTAGATGCTTGAGGTCAGAAAATGATCAGCATTCAGTAACTAAGTGAGGCAGAGTGAACCATTAATTGAGTTGCTTTGGGAGAAATCAAAAGGCCTGAAGAGAGGAATGAGTGTGAAAGTCTGGAATAGACTGAGGGAAAGTACACAGAGCATTGAATGACCACTGCAGGATTTTCATCCTTGGTGTTGTTTCGTTTATAACTTTAATAAAATTATATGCCTACTGTCTCAATCCACTCTTTCCTTTCAACATTGATTTTTCTCTTCCAATGTAACTCTTACTACCAGATTGTTCTATGCTCTTCCAGAAATCTCTTTCCTTATATAACCACATTTCTACATTGCACATGCTAATCTCTTTTAATAAACTAGTGTGTTCACTGTTTTAAAAGAAAATTAAATCTGACTTTGATTCCTCAGTCAGAATGGTGATATGAGTTATGTCCTAGTTATTTTTCAAGTTTCTTGTCTCTCTTTCCCTAGAGTCATGAATGTGCGAAGGTACTTTGTGTGTAATGTAGCTCACGACATCCATGATTTGGCAAATCCACTCCAGTTTTGGTCTCTCACTAGTTAGTTCTAGGAGGCTCATCATTCAAGCCTTATTTATATCACTGCACAATTGCCTCCTTGAAAATTAACTCACAAATGCTATTAAAGACCTGGTAAACTGCTCAAAAGGCACCAGAAGATCTTGTGTGCCTTTCTTAGGTTTTAAGAAACCTCTCTCTCTATCAAAACTTTTATTTCCCTTAAAGATGAAAGTTTATTTGACTCAATTTTCCAACTTGTATTATGCAATTGCTCTAACTAATGCATTCAACAATAAAGAAAGAAAGGTTTTCTTCATGCAGTTCCTATTGTAAGCCAAACAAATATGCCTGAAGCTAAAATATTCTAATTGTAAGCAGTGAGGGGTTTGGCAGTACTGGAGTTTGAACTTACCATTGTAATCAGGGAAAGAAAAATTTAGAGGGAAATACAAGTAATAGTTATCAAAGTAAAGTTAATTACACTATCAAAAAGTCAAATAATTTTCTGCTCTGTAACGTGGGTATTTTTATTTAAAATATCTTGCAATATGTTCTTTCTGCAAATTGTTTTGTTCTCCTTAACAACATATAATACACAAATTACAAAGGATTGTGTTCTTTTATGTTGCATATGTTCCATTATATAGCAATCCCATAATTTATGCAAATATTTACTAATATTAATTATTTTCTATTTTAAATCATGACAAAAGATGAAATACACTTTCCTCACATACAGAATTTCTTAATTATGAAGTTTATATCCTATAGTTTGACAACTAGTTTCAAGACAATCGTAACATTTCTTTAAGTATATGAACAGCCCAATAATTGCTTGAGTTGCCATTTCTAACAGCACTGCATGAATACACATTTTATACCTTTGTTGACATTGAATATTCTAGTTATTTCACTTTTATTTTACAAGTCTGAGAAAAATGATACACTATTATTTTTATTACTCTCATAACAAAACAATTAGGAATCTTTCTTGACTAATGTATATTTTTCTTCTTTCAATTTCCTGCTTATGCCTTTTAATTAATTGCTTTTGGAAGGGGAAAGGAACTTTTTAATCAATATTTTCTATTAATTTGCAGTTAGTCTCTTATAAATAATAAAAAAACCTGTTTGTATTTTTCTCATTTTATGTTATCTTTAATTGATAGAAATTTAAAAGTATTATATATTCAGAATTGTCAACTTCTTTTACATCTCCTTAGTTTTATAGCACACATTTATACTAACATCACAAACTATTTCACCTTCTCTCCTAATACTTTTTCTGTTAGATATACTGAAATATAACATAAGTAGAGAATTTCATTCTGACTTTGGAAGTACCACTCCATAAAATTTCAAAATGTGAATAAACCTGAAAAATTAGCAGCCACATCAGGAAACACAACTTAACTAGAATCCAAAATATCTGTTTTTCTCCTTGCAGTCACTATCCTCAAGGACAGTGACTCTTCTGATTAGTTGTTATTTTCCCAGTTTTGAATTTCACGCATATGAACTTTTTTATGCCTGGGTTTTATTGTCCAACATTATGTTTGTAAGATTTTTTTTCCACATTCTTACTTGTACTTACTTACAATCCACTTTTATCTCTTTGTTTTTTGCTTTTTACACTTAAAACTTTAATCTTCAGAAACGTTTTAATGTTTCATAGATAACTCAAAATATTGTTTCCAATATACACATTCACTTATCACAGTACCATCAGTGAATAAGAATATTGTGAGATCTCCACCAATTAACACATGCATTATTCCCATTAGCTTCTCATAGAGATTCTTCAGGCAATTCCAAATTACCTATGTGGTTATAATAACACTTCAATTTCTATTTGTTCTGCTAAGACAAATGTATTTTTTTCAACCTGCCCTTGTCCTTCTCCTCCTTTGAATATCAGACCTATTTAAAGTGATACTTTTTAATTAATGTTTTCTCAAAGAGAGTTCATTTTATCCATCTTCTTTGTGTATATTTTTAATAGGAAGACATTAAATCCATTAGCTATTGAAGGAAATAGTGAGAAATACCCTTTGATGTTACTGTGATCCCACTTTAATATCATCTCAGTAAGAGGTCAAAGATTTTCCACAGTCTCAGAAATAACCTCATGAGAGATATGGCATTCTCCAGTATCTTTCCTATATCAGTTATTTAACTGATGGCAGTAAAGATAAGACTGACCTTTAGAAGCAGTCAGTTGATTATATGTCCATGCTTATCTTTCATTCAGTTAACCTTTGCCCAGAAGGTTAACTAGGAACCAGAAGCATGTCTTCCCTAAAAGGTCAGAGTCTGGTAGTAAAACACTAAATGTCTTAAAATATTTAACCAAAAAAATGATGCAACCAAACTTAATGTAGTTCTTACATTAAACTACATAATGTAGTTCTACATTAAGCTGGGGACTGAACCAGACATAAGAAAGCTCATACAATGTGATATAAAGCAAAATAATATGTAGTCTAGAAGTACTGGGCTCATCTAGCACTCTTGTAATGTTATGTTTTGATGTGGGTGTTGGTACATAGACTCATAGTAGAACCCAGTTGTGACAAGTTGAAGAAGAGGAGAGGTGACAAAAAGGGAAAAAAGGAGTTGTAGACAAAAAATAAAAACATCTTGACTCCTTCATGGATTCATTTCACCTGACTACCTTTATGCTTTATGTAAAACTCAGAGAAAAAAAAAGAAAATTTGAAATATAGGTTGTTTAAAGAATTTACTATAAGAAGCCTCATTTTAAGCCTTCCTTGAGACTCTCACAAATAGAATAGACGACAAATGCAAATATATGAATTTTTTTAAAGAATTCAACATTTGCAAAATTTACCCTGTCCCTTTCCTAAGATCCTTACATAACCTGACTGCAGATATGCTTAGGTAGAAACTATTGACAGGCCTTGGTATGATTCTTAGTAAAAGCTTCAAGTCTTCTGTGATTTGTGAACCATAGATAGCTATTTGACTCCTGGAAAAAGAAATCCTCCTGCCCATCTCCCCACACTGTACTACTGTGGTTTCTAGTTTTCTACATAAAAATTATCCAGGTCTCAAATGAATGACTTTCCTTTCCAGGTCTGGGTTCTGGCCCTCAGATCCTCATACTGGGTGTCGAAAATGATGGAATAAAGCTGACATGCACAGGCAAGGGATGGTTTCCCCAGCCTGAGGTGCAATGGAAAGATGCCAAGGGAGAGAAGATTCTATCTCTCTCTGAGGATGAGACCCAAGATGATGATGGATTGTTCCAAGTAGAGGCATCCCTCATTGTGAGAGACAGCTCAAAGGGGACAGTGTCCTGCTCCATGAAGAACCCCTTCTTCGGACAAGAGCAGGTGGAAACTATTTCTATCCCAGGTCAGTATTGCTCATTCTGAGGACAGGATGGAGTAAGGAGGGGATATTGGGATCTGGAATGGAAATGCCTTGCTTGGTGTGTATTTTTGATAAGGTTTTGGGGCCCGGTGTCAGAGCCCTTCTTTCCTAGAGACTCTCCTTGGAAGCCAGCTTTTGCTGTGACTTTCTTCATACTTATCGTTTGTCTGATTGCTGCTGTGTTTTTGGCCTGGAAAGAGAAAAAGGCAAAGAAAATAGCATTGGAAGCCATGGAAGAAAAGGAGAAAGAAAGAAAAGACAAAGGTAAAACTGTGAATCAGACAGGGTGGCATCATAGCCACAGCCATGGAAAATCATTATCTAGTCTTAGTAATATGAACTAGAAATAGATCTAGGACTTCTTCCCTGTAAAATCATTTAAAAGTTTTATTTCATTTCTTTAGAATTACTTGAGAAAGATCTTGGTGAGTTCTCCATTTTCTCTGCCCTATGGAGGAAGGGAAGTACCTGTTCCATGCTGAGCACTTGGCATCTCACAGGCTGTTGTTCCTTTTTAGAGAGAAGGAAGAAATTATATCAACAAGGTGAGTTTCACTGATGCTATCGTTGGCCTACAATCACACCTGTCCCTACCTTCTGATCACCTGTTGTTTACCTTGTTGATAAGAGAGGGATACTCCACCGTAAATAGCACAAAATGGCCAAACATATGACACCCAATACTGAACAGATGAAATCAACAGCACTTTATCAGTCAGATACACTCATGGCCTGGAGAGAGGACACTGCATGCTATGCAGGACCACACAGGTTGCACTTGGGAGCTGAGTGAACAGCCAGGGCTGTAGGAGGCAAACTGTGTAGTAACTGGAGGATGAGGTCCCCCTATGCTCCAGGGAAGTACATGACAGGCTTGTTTGAATAATTCACAGCAGACATAAAGATGAAGCTCATTAGGTTGAGGACAAGGTAGGGTTTGGTTGGTTTGTGGGAATTGCCAGGGTGGGAGTTTTTCTGTTTTTTGGGGGATGGATGTTTGATAAGAGCAGAGGTAGTCACTGTGAAACATTTGGAGCCAAGTGATGCTTAAAGATGACAAGAAGAACTTGAAACTTTAGGCTGCACAACATGCACTCACAATTTAAGCCAATCCTATCCTTCTCCCAAAAGGACTAGACTTAGACTGGTGGAATGTGGAAAGTGTGAGAAGTAGAACAGGAAATGTGAAAGAAGAAAAACAGCAAACAGACCATAACTGTCATTAGGAGACCCAGATACACATAAGTTTGGGTTTTGTGGTTTTTTTTTGCCAGTACTAGGGTTTGAACTCGGGGCCGCATGCTTGCTAGGCAGGCACTCTAACACCTGAGTCACTCCACCAACCTTAAGAGACACAGATATACAACACTACCATAAACTTTTCACACTTTGAAGTGAAGGTGAGAGAATCTAATTACTTTTTTTTATTTTAGACTGGAGAAAAGCAAAATTATATGCTGGTGAGTAACTGTGAGGTTGTCTTGTGTCTACAGTCATCCCAGGACTTCATGAGGCATTTCCAAGGTATTTTCGAAAAAGGTGCCATTTTATTTGAAGATGAAGTCCAGAAAGGGATGAGGGAGGTGGATGTTCCACTGGCTCATAAGATGCTCGGAGACATAGTTTCCCATGTGATTTCTTTTTCTTTTTAGATTGGAGAAAGGAACAGTTTGAAGCAGGTAAGTGAACTTAGAGACCACTTATTGAAGTATTCAGCACAAATGTCCAGGCAGCTCTCAACTTACAATGGTTTGACCTATGATTTTTAAACTTTATAATGGTGCAAAATCAATATGCACTAAGTAGAAACTTTACCTTGAATTTCAAATTTTGACCTTTTCCTGGGTATATGGTATGATCCTCGTCCTGATGTTGGTCAGCAGCCATGAGCCATATCTCCCAGTCAGCCATGAGCCCAGAAGGGTAAATAACCAATTCTCAGAATGTACCATGCTGCCAGCAGCTTTTTGCATACTGTTTATGTATTTATGCATACCATCATTCTTTAATAAATTACATGAGACATTTAATACTATATTATAAAACAGGCTTTGTGTTGGATGATTTTACCCAATTGTAGGCCAGTGTAACTGTTCTGAGCATATTTAATGTGGGCTAGGCTAAGCTATGATGCTTCTGATTTGGTATATTAAATGCAGTTTTGCCTATACTATAGTATTTTCAACTTATGATGAACTCATTGGCATATAACCCTCGCATAAATGGAGGAGCATCTATTCAGTGCCAAATAAATAATGCAAGTGGGATCTCTGACTTCATGGGAAAGCACATATACAAACTGTGATGAACACAGTGTAGAAGTAAGAGATTACCATGAAAGAAAATAGTGGATTAAAGGACCCCCCCAAAAGAATTGTTATTTAAACTGAGACTTGAGTGATGTTGTGTACTCATTCTTGTAAATAACATTGACAGAATAGCAGTAAGAAAGAAGTTACTGTGTAACCACCCTGAGACAGGAAAAGCCTCAGTGAAGTGGATGGATAATGGGCACTAACAGTCTTTGCCTTCCCAGATTGTAGGTTGATCACCAATTTCTAGTGCATGCCACTGCACTCTGAGTAATATTGTACCCAAAAAACATGTCCTGATTAATTGCATATTCTAGTAACTAGAACATATTCTACTTCCCATATTCAAATTCTTTGAGAAAAAAATTTAATTATTGAAGATGTTTGGTGTGACAAGAAGAATATTCAGTATTATTAGTATTAATACTATTGCTTTTATACTGGTAGTAATTACTGTAAACTTTGGAAGCTAAAATTAGCCAAGTGTTCATCATGGAAAAGATATAGCATTAAGCTCTGTACCTACTATCTAATTTTTTTCAGTAGGATTTTGCTGAGGTACCATAATTATTTACATCATCACAAGGGTAAATGAGGCTGAGAGAATCAAGCAACTTCACCAAGATCACAGCTACTAAGGACAGAGTGATTTTCCCAATTCAGACCTCCCTGAATACACTGCCTGGTATTTCAGTAATTCGAAATGTAACAGGGGTATATGAGAAATGAATGACTTAGTTCATAATCCCACAGAAAAATGATTCTGAAAAGGTTGATGTGAAAGTAGGCCCACAAAATTGGAAATATGGTAAGACTCAATTGCTAAGAGCAAGTGGCAAATTAACAGGCACTTGAAGGAGAATGAGGAAGCCTTGTCCTGAAATGCCTTACTTGGGGTTTTCAGATGCATTAGCTCTTCTGTCTAGATGGTCTCAATCTTTGTGGAACAGAGGTTACCTGAAGTACTGTCCATCCCTGGTCCTTTTAAGAATTATCCATCTTGTGTGTCCTATGATGAAACGTAAATTGTTTTGCCTACTCTTCCATTTCTCTTCTAGTTTTCCTCCATCACCCTTACACAGTATCTGCATATTTTCCAAAGCCAACCAGTCTCCACAATGCACTGCTCTTTTTTCCCCCACACCAACAGTGGCTGTTTCTCTGGATCCAGACACAGCTCATCCCGACCTCATCCTGTCTGAGAGTGGAAGACATGTTTCTCCAAAAGAGAAAGTTGCTCAGGACTGCGATGCCTCGAGGCAACAAGAGCAAGGCAAATCTGAGAGCATCCTCAGTGTTTTAGGTCAGAATTGCTTTACCACAGGGAAATATTATTGGGAGGTAAAAGTAAATATAGGGACAGAAGTTGGGCCCACTTCCAGATGGGCTCTGGGTGTTTGCTCTGATACTGTGAAGAGAGATGGGTGGTTTAAGGAAATCCCAGCAAAGAACTTCTGGCTAGTGGCATGTGAGGAAGGGAAAATTGTGGCTCTCGACACCAATTCAAAGCTTCTGCCACTGAGGGAGTTCCCCCACAGGATAGGAGTTTTTCTGGACTGGGAAGCTGGGGATGTGTCTTTTTACAACATGGTTGATGGGTCCCATATCTACTCCTTTGCTAGAATCATCTTCTGTGGGGCCCTACGCCCTTATTTTAGCCTTCAGGGTGCTGGCAAGTCTGTGACCATCTGCTTAGCTTCAGATCACACTGAAAATTGTCCAGATTGTTCTCAAAAGTCCTCCGTAACTCGTCTAATGAGTCATGATACAGACATCCCCCAGGAAAGCAAGCCCCTGTTATCCTTCAAAGGAAGTGAGGTGTAGGGCTTCCAAGCAGCTCTGCTGCCTTCATTCAAACTCTGTATGGGGTTGTTTTCCAAGAAAGTTGTCCTTGAGCGGTGATTTCAGAGAGGCAGAAAGAGAAATGGGAAAAGTCCAGTGAATTTCTCTAACATTACCACTTGGGGGAATGCAGTTTCTATGTGGGCAGCATTAATTAGTTATAAGAAAACTCCAAACATGTGCATGGGTCTCTCTCCTGGTTTGATGCTTGTTATGTGTTGAAGTAAATATGTTTACCTATATTTGAAGAGAAAAATCTCTTTTATTATTTTTTGCAATCAAATATGGCGGAAGAAGGTGTTTGAAGGAAAGGGTCACAATAGAGTGATTTCTCAGTACATGGCTCCACTGTTAGCAATGCAGAGACATCTGTTCAAGTATTTTGAAAGTTAGTAGCTCAATTTGTTCATTCTTCCGGCTCTGGTGTCACTGAATATCTACTCATGGAGTTTGCCAAAGGGCAGAGAAGTCTGGTATATAACTGTAAGCCATTTGAGCAAAAGCCAAAGATTTCTGGGAAGTGAACTGCCAGCTTCTCACTGATCAGAAAATCCTGGGAGGGGAAAATAAAGGATAATGATGGAGGGGATGAATTCAAGTATAATATATTGTAAAAATTTTGGTAAATGTCAAAATGTACCCCCAGTACAATGATAATAAAAAAAGAAAGATTAAGAAAAAGGAAATCCAGAACTGTGTCCTATGTGAAAATGGGAACAAAAAAGAAACTGGTATTTATGCTTTCAGAGAGAAAAAGTTATGCAGGAAAGAAAAAACATCCATAGCCTTCATAGAGAAGACTTGCTTACAATAGAGGTATTTTTTTTCCGATAATAATTTTTCCACTGTTGAGGGTTTCCCTGACCTTTACTGCATCCAAACCTCCCCATCTGCTTATCACCAAAATTGTGACTCCAAGATATAAAATATGAATTTCTCCTCTTAACTGAACATTCTTTCCTGATAATGGAAGGGACCCACTTACACTGTTCTGTACTCCTGGCAAATGTTTAAGCCACAAGTCCCTCTCACCTCCTCACTTGGAAGATGTATCTCTTTAGTGAGATTTCCTGTGGCACACAGTCATGAAGTGGCAAAGCCAGTACTTGAACTCAATAAGAACAAATCCAGAGCCCAGAAATTGTACTGACAGTAAAAGGACAGCTTGCATAATTCAAGCAAGAAACACTAAAGGTATGAGGGAAAAACAAGTATAATGAAATAGACATGATGAGTGAGAAAGGATTTCTGGACATGAAAACTCTACACATGAAGGTCGTAACAATGGAGTAAGAACATATACAGTGAGAATATGATATAGAACAGAAAGGATAATGGGCTCAGTTTTGGTATTTTCCTTTTGTGGTAGACTCAGGACATTTTAACATGAGATTATCACATGAGTTTTTAGTACCTCTCCTGCAGGATCAAAAATCCATATTTTGTTCTTTGAGAGTCTTCTATTACTTCTTCACTCATTTTAATATGTATTTTCCTATGAAGCAGGAGCTGGAGGTAGATGATCAAAGAAAATGTGAATTTTGATGGTCCATTAGAATTAGAGTTATAGCAACATCAGGGATAATAATGTCCATCTTATCCTCATCTGCAGCTGTTAGTAAATCAATAAGCAGTGAAAGGCCTCCAAGGAGCCCATAGGTTCAGGCAAAGTAATGAGCTTGAAATCACTAGGTTCTGCCATGGTGAACTCTATTAAGCCCAATGAGTATCCATTTATTAATCTGTTCATGCATTTCACAAATGTTTATTTATAAGTTAACATAATCACTTTCCAAGTTTGTGTGATACACAAGAGAAGAAAAAAATCATTGCCTACTGGAAATGACATTCTGCTGACAAATAAATCAGGCAGAAGAGTTTATAATTTACTCTCTGGTTTTCTCCAGTCTACTCTCTGAAACTGAAATCCACTTGATTTGTACATCTGAGAGTTGCCCTGCTTCATTTCACTGTATCCAACTATCTATGTGTCAGGAGTGGAAGGGAACTGGACCCTTGATGATTAATTCAATTACTCATCCATCCATTAGCCAGTGATGGAGTATCATCCTCAAACCACCAATCCTGCTCCTTCCACCATGCTTTTCTAACTAGAATTGGAACTGTGACAGTAAATTCATCAATTTGAGAAGCTAAAGGAAAATTGTACTTTAATATATAATGAGGGAATCAGGCTAACATACACACTCTCACACGCCAACATAGATGCATACACACACACACACACACACACACACATGCATTTCCATGATATTTTCCCCTAAGAAAGCCTATATATTTATAATAGGGCCTACACACAACAAGCTAGCATACAAAAAGCTGGACTGAAGTTATCGGGATAGGAAAATCCTCCACCCAATAATAGTTAATCTTCAGACCTAATAAAAAAATTTAAATTACATTAAATCAAAATAGTAACATGTTAAAACTACCATATTTACTAATAAATGTAAGTCTTGAAAAAGAATAAAGGACATACCAAGGTATTCAAAATGTTTAAACCATTTATCAAACTCTATGGAATGTACAGCTCAAAAGGTGACCCTGACTGTTCGCTATGGACTTCAATTGAAAATAATGTGTCAGTATTTGTTCATTAGCTGTAACATGTTAGCACAAAGTGTTAAAGGAAACTATGGAGAGAAGGTAGAGTGAAAGAGGAACTCTGGGCTTTCTATTCAATTTTGCCAAAAACCTTGGGAGGCCAAAGGAGGAGGAAAATGACAGAATGATAGAAAGTGGATAATAATGAAATACATCACATCTGTGTAGGAACAAGACACAATGAAACATGCTGAAAACTACTGAACAACACAGAATAGAGGGTAGAGGGTAAGAAAGAATAATGGAGGGAGGATAGACTGACTTAAGTACAATATACTTGCAGGTAAAATACCAAGTCAAAAATCCCAATGAACAATGAACAGCACCTTTACAATAAAGACCAGAATATAAAATAGGTCATGTTAAGGGGAGGGTAATAATGGAGGGGAGGGTAAATGAAGAAAGTAAAGAAGGTGAATATGATTGATGTACTTCCTATAAATGTATAAATATGGAACTTTAAAACCTGCTGAGGTCACCACAAGAAGGTGAATGGGGAGAAGGGAGAATAATGGAGGGGATGAACCAATGCAGGGTGTTCTACATGTATGTATGTAAATGTCACAAAGAAAACACCTGTATTACTATTGTAAACTGGCAAAAATGTTCATTTTTCATAAATGAACAGAAAGGCAAAACAGATCCTGTCCAGGGGTGCCCACCAATGGAAGGGGGAGGACAAAAATAAAGTGTGAAGGAGGGTGAAGTATTTGGTATTCACATATGTAAATAGAGCAATGAAACCTGTTGAAATTGCTCTAAGAAGGTGGGGAGAGGAGATAAAGGAGAAAGATAGATGGGGTGAATTTAATTAAGATATATTATAAGTACTTACATTAATGACACAATGTACCCTCTGTATAACTATAACATGCTAATAATAAAACACTTAAAAACATAAAATAAAGTCTGTTAATTTAAAAAAGGAATTAAGCACTGATCCATGCCACAACTTGTATGAATTTTGAAGACATTATGCTAAATAAAGGAAGCCAAGTATATTCTCTCTCTTCCCCTCTCTCTCACGCACTCATACAATACACACTTTCTTCTGGACAGTTCTTCAGGCAGCTTTAGACCGATCCAGTTGTCTCTCTCCACTTGCTTGTTTGCAGTTCTCAAGAATAACTATAGACCATACTAAGAATGCAACATCCCAAGATAAAGGAATTGCTAAAACAGCACAGGCCTTGTTCCGGGGAAATGTAACATCTTAAGTTAGAGAGGAGCAACCTGTGAGAGCCAGAGCTTTGCTCCCATCTGCTGTAGAAGCAGGATGTCCTTCAAATCTTTTTCCAGAGAGTCCCATGGCCATGAGATATATAACCCTGCTTGTCCCTCAGGTGTGGCAAACCTTGGATATACGCAGTCAAGACCCCATCCACCTTGGGCAGTTTTCTTCAGTTATGGGGGACTGGCTTAGAATGAATCAGAGACTTCTTTTTGTCTTTCACTGCCTATCTGTATACAATGAGCTTGCTTTGCATAACTTTTTGTGTGTGAGTGTGTCTATGTCACTGGACTCAGACAAATAGGGAACCAGAGCCTGGTGAACCTAAACAGTAGCGCTGATGTCGAGAGTGTAAGAATATGGGTTCCTACTTCTGGTAGGTAGCATAGCAATAATCTTTGCTGCTCTCCGGGCAATGGGAATCCTTTCTTGGGATTGGTAATTGGCATTTTATTATTCCATTTATATGAAATACCCAGAGTAGGAAAGTTTGCAGAGACAAAAAGCAGATCATTTGTTTCCAGTGATGGAAAAATGGGTAGTAATTGCTTACTGAGTATTGAGTTTTCTTGGAGATGATGACAGTTCTTGAACTATAGTGATGATGGTTGCATTATATTGTGAAGGCACTGAATCATGCACCTTAAAATGATGAAATGACAAATTCTATGTAATATGCTTTTTTACTACAATTAAAAAGATAAAATAAATGTATAAATACTTTTGAGAGAACAACGCATACTTTCAAATAGAAATTTATTAGCTCAGGAACAGAGAGAAATATAATAATCTAAAAGAGAAACTCCAGAGCACCATAGATAAGTGATCCTCAAAGGATAGTGACAACTCTGTGATATTTGCCATCCTCAAAAACAGCAGTGCCATTGGAGGGTGTTCCTCCCTTTTACTTCACGAGAGTTTAACACTCTTTCCAAAAACCTTTTGTTTTTATTTTCTTTCTTATTCTACATTCAGTTTCTCTTTCTTAACTCATTATGATTTTAATTTTTTACTCTGTTTCCCTTGTTGCTTACATTTATTTTATAATTGTTAACTTTAAATTGTGTATTTTGCTCTAAAAATAAAATAGATGCTTTCAAATGCATGCGACATAATTAATTTTTCTCTTGGGTTAGAATTTCTAAAATGTTTCCTCACTCCATGACCTCCATTAACTTTTTGAAAAAGTCTGGAGTAAGGATTTTGGAACAATTCATATGATTTTTGAGATCACATTTTAGTGATCATATTTTTTTCTTTATATGAAGCTATATTCTAACTCACTGTTTTTTAACTTTATTTTTGTTTTCATGACTCCATGTACATGGGCAATTTAATTGTCATTATGTTAAAGAAACTGATCAGTTACTTGATCATTCCTTTCATTTCCTCCTCTAGGATAGGGAAATTGCATTTCCAACTGGATTATTATTTCCTATTAGATTATGAGCATGAGGCAGGATATCACAGAACCTGGAATAGAGTAAGTCTCTGAAAGGATTAGACATCAGGTCAGACTTGAAGCTGGAGTTAGGTTAAAGCACTTTTGACTTGGTATCTTTTTTTTTTCTTTTATTATTCATACATGCATATAAGGCTTGGGTCATTTCTCCCCCCTGACCCCACCCCCTCCCTTACCACCCACTCCACCCCCTCCCTCTCCCCCCACCCCCTCAATATCCAGCAGAAACTATTTTGCCCTTATTTCTAATTTTGTTGTAGAGAGAGTATAAGCCATAATAGGAAGGAACAAGGGTTTTTGCTGGTTGAGATAACGATAGCTATACAGGGCATTGACCTGGTATCTTGATGAGCATGTGAGCCCCCTTCAAGCAGTTGGTAAAAGAAATCTGGGACTCAAAATACCATGCTGGTTCCCAGAAGTCAAGATTGTTTGCACTGGAGATATTAATGCAGGAAAGATTTCCAGAGAACCTACAACAAAGGATCAAAGGATGAAGGGGGTGGGGAGAGTTTCAGAGAAGAAAGTTTGGGGGAAGGTGCAGAAAGGGAATTTGTTGGTCATGTTACAAGAGGAGAGGTGTCCACAGGCGTAGTCAGGGGACTCTGACCTCAGGAACAGTAGGTTGGGAGAAGAAATGATGGCCATGTACTCATTTCTATGGCAACCCATTGCCCAAAACCCATTCTCAGGTGATACAGAGATGACTGCCTTCCACAAGACAGTCAGTTGTGTGCGGGGTCCATCCCATCCTCTCCTTGGCCTCCATTTCTCAGCATTAGTTCTCTTGTCCGGCTGCGTGAATATTCAGGAGTTGCATCCTTGTGCATCTCAGAAACAGCTGGGAGAAATGACCCAAACAATGTATGCACAGGTGAATAAATGAATAATTAAAAAAGAGCTGTATTAGGATCCATTGTCACAGTTACTGTAAAGAAAGAAATCCATTTCAATCGTGCATCAGTATTGAAAAGTGTTGACATCTAAACACTCAAACAGTTTTATGATGTAAGAAATTTAGAGTGGAGCTTTCTAAGGCATGCAAAATACATGATATTCAGCAAAGCAGTAATCACCAAGTAAGCCATAATACTTTTAAATATTTTCATGAAATATTCATGCAAACAGTCTCAGGAAGGTCTCAGCTCTAGGCCTTGACAACAGCATGGCATGCCACTAACTTTCTCTTTCTCTTTCTTAACTAGGTCACTGGGGAACAGGCAGCAAGGAATCAAGTTATTGTCTTTTAATTTTGTTGCTTCTCTATGCCAAGCATATAGAATGTAAATGCCAAGCTTATTCATCATTGAGCCTTGATTACATAGATGTAAACCAGGAACTCCGGTAGTTTACTAATTACTAAATATTCGTTGTATGCCTCCCATATGTGACCACTGAAAGGAGAGGCCAGGGAAAGTCTCATGGCAAAGTGTGCTCCACACTGGTTCTATAACCTAGCTTACCTTTCATATAGGTCTTCATCATCACAAGCAATTTGGCCATGACAAGAAGCAATCCCAGAACAGACAGTACAGACAGTATCTTCCACAAAATATTCGGCTTGGATTCTGGTTGGGTGGCAAAAGGATAAAATTTCCCAGGCAACAACCATGAAGATGGTGTTAGGGAAAATCAATTTTTGATCCAGTATAAAATTCACAATGAGGGACAAACAACCAAAATCCTATTACTGCTTTCATATCAGAGGAACAGAGTTTATGGGTATAGTGAAGTACAGTAAATTATTAGAAGTTAGCTCATACCCAAAAACAACTGTAACTTTAGGGCTCCATAAGAAATTCAGAGAAGTGGGATTCCTAGGTGTCATGAAAACCAGCTGTGCAAGAGACAGCAGGATTACTTTATCAAAGAGAAGAAAATGTGTTTTTTAAAAAGAGCATTATGATGAGTGAGTCTGAATTGGTCTTGGTACTTAATTCTCATACATGAGAGGAATGTATGGATCACCTACCTGAGAGAGAAAAAGCTGCTGTTTTCTCCTCTCCCAGAGGGAGGTTGCTGACAGAACAAATCACATTTGTCTCAGAGCTGTTTGCGACCAACAGGAAGGTCTCCACGTGGAACAGGCCATGGCTGCCTTGACTCAGGGCCTCAGAAAATGATAGCATTGTCTGTCCTTCCATGTCCTTCCACTGCACGTGGGGCCGTGGGAACCATCCATCTGAAGTGCACATCAGCTGGATTTTTTCATCCTTCTGCTCCTCCAGAGTGATCAGTGGTGAAGAACCCACAGCTGGGGAACAGAGACCAAAGAAATAAAGCCTGGAGCCTCTGCAATTCCTTGTATGGCCACCAAGTACACTGAGAGGAAGACATTTAACAGGGCTTGGGAAAACAACAAAGCTTTCAGAGCAATGACAATCCACTTGGAGATGAGACTGGCTGGAGTGTTTTCCTTCTTGTTCTGTTTGTTTATTTTTACTTTTTTATTCCTAAATCATTCTGGGACAAATTAATTGGTAAGATAACTTTTCAAATCTAATCTTTTGTTTCTGTCCCTGAGAACAAAATAACTTTGACCACACAGGGATCACATGGACAAGATGAAAGAAACTGACTAAAAGAATATTCTCAAAATCAAAATCATAAATAGCCATATCCAATGTCACAAAATGATAAGACCTATTTAACTTCTCAATCTGCATTCCTCTCACTATTTCTTGAATATGTTTATTAATTTAGACTGAAAATCTCTGAGAGAAATATGTACAATAGCCAAGATTTTGGCCTGCATCCTCAATGATATTTGCTAAGCTTGGAAAACCAATTCTAGAAGTGATTTTATCTTTCTTCCTCCATCCATGCCAATGTTGTCAATCTTTGTGAATTAGTTTAGTATTTGGATTATTATACTTCTACATAACTGCACATTTCCCAGAATTTTAATAATATAGTGTGAAATAATGAATCCTATGTAAAAATTTGGAGCAAAATTCTCAGATTTCTCTAAATATATGGTCACCTTGTGAAGATAATGATAGGGAAACACATTCTATACCCCCCAAATTAAATTGGTCCATCTGAGGACTGGAGTACAGTGTAACTCAACTGGTACAGTGCCTGCCTAGCAATGGTAAGCACTGTGTTCAAACTCTAGTATTGCAAAAAATAGATTAATTAATAGATAGATAGATAGATCAATCAATCTGAGTTTGTAGACTTGAAGTATCTATAATAGGTCTTCCATATTGGATGTCCAATATTAATTTGAAGGTGAATGAGCATCAAGAATATTTTGAAGTAAATAGATATTTTTCTAGGAATAAGCATGCTAAAGAGATAGGAAGGTATTGAGTCCAAAACATCAACCTATCACCCTTACCTATCACCTTCACATCCAGACTGGCCTCCTGGTAGACACCATCTTTTTCAAAAAGACACCAGTACTGCCCATCATCTGAAGTTCTGGCATTGTGTATCTGCAGGGTCAGTCTCCCCTCATGGATGGCATCACTTAGCAATGCAGTCCTCCCTCTGTATTCTGCCATCTGCTCTCCAGCCACATGGTCCCCATCCATATACACATAAACTGCAGGATACCAGTGGGATCGGATCCACCTCACCTCCATGCTCTGTGCATTAGTCTTGGGGGACAGGTTACAGGTTAATTGTATGTCTTCTCCCACTCTGGCAAGGGTGGGCTCTGAAGGTCCAATCACTTTTAAGAAAGCTGTTAAATATATCATACAAAATAATGAATGAATCAAAATGGAGGAAACAATGTCATCACCAAGAATATCTCTAGTGGGAATTGTGAGGGAGAATGAGACTTGAGGTCATCCCTTGGAGAATGCGGTCTCAAGGTAAAGGTTATCCTTGCTCATTTTATAGGTCAGTAATGAAATGATTTTTCAGAATAAAATGAATACTTTTTTTTAATCACTTTAAATCTGATTGACTTTACATTACTTCTGCCCACGCCTCAGTTTTTTAAACTATAAAATTGGCATATTACTGCCCAAATCAGAAGGTTGATGCAAGGTTAAACAAAATGACCTATATAAAACACTTAGATGACCATGTGTTGTGAGCAGAGGCCTAGACCTACGACACTTGATGGTGTCGGAGCCAACCACCCCCCTTCTATTTTGATCATGGGGATGAGGTTAAAAATGAGTGTCAGGTGGATTTTTAGTAACAAAAATTGAAAAGAAAAATAAAACCTTGCCACAAGTTAGTCTAAGTCAGGTCCAGCCATTGTATTTTTCCCCAAAGTTCCACATATGTGGAGAAACACTTTTAAGATCAAGAATTGGAGAGGCTGGCAAAGTGCAAAATGTGAGACAATGATGAATGTACAAAAGAAGTCTGACTCTACTGCTGTGGAGAGTGGAAAAGATTTTCTCTAGGGACTTTCCAGAACCTAAGCTATACACTTTCAGTTCTCATCAGAATCTGGACATATCAGTTTGCTGCATTCTAAATTGAGAGTCACCCTTTTCTATAAAGTGGTAAGAATGGTTTCACACATGTTGTGTGATTGTTTATAATAGAAATGCAGGCATGAAACTTCAGATTCTCTGCATAGTGTCAGTGCTCAGTATATCCCCATATATCATTAGCCAAAATCTGCTAGGAGCTTTCGTAAAGAGGAAACTCACTATTGACACAATTTTAGGTTATTTCAGGTTATTGCCCTCTATCCTAACTAAAATTCTGCCATTTCCAGAATTTGCTTTGCTTTGCTCTTCAATTTAACCAAAAACAATATCTCCAATATGTGACTGTGAAACTCTAAAGATAAGGGAAGTAATTTTTTAAAAGTGAGCAAGGAATCACTTTGCTATTTGTCCATCCACATCTTAATGTACATTGCTCAACAAAACAGACAGCTTCCTCATCTCCATTACCCATGTGGGTTTTTCCCGTCTCTGACCTGTGGCACATATTGAATTTCAGACTGGCTTCTCTGCTAGTCTCAGATCACCAAGGGCTAAAATTGACTCTAATGGGGACTAAAGGAAGCAAAATACAGGTATGAATATTTAGTTAATTAGATGCTTTGTAGATTTGTAAAACTCCCTATTTTTCCAGTATCCAAATATAAATGGTTTAAAGTGCTAGATAAATTGTGCTGCCTGTTTAATATTAGTGCTGTTCCACCAGAAGACAAGTCCCAGACAGCAGCCCTGCATAACTGTCTTTTTCTACAGTTTAGTATTCAGCCTTCTGCACAATTCCTACCCAAACTTACTTTATTTTGTTTTTTGAGTATTGGAAATGTGTTTTTGAAATGCCTTGCATGTCCATGGAAAAATAAAATTTCTTTGGGATGTGAAGTACACCAAATTATGCAATAATTCCTTGAAAGCTGATAATCTTAACATCATACAATCCAATCTCCTTTCATTCAACATGTTTAATTAAGTGGGATTTCTCATTCCTCATGTAGGCTGAATTATGTTACACCTAGTCTCTTAGGACTGGAAAGTATATTAGACATTAAATTAAACTTGTTCATTTTAAAGATGACAATAATATTTTTAATTTTCTTTCTCTCTTTTTTTTTTTTTGGTGGTACTGGGGCTTCAACTCAGGGCTTTAAAGTTGCTAGATAGGTGCTCTACCACTTGAGCTACTCTGTCAGGCTTAAAGATGAGAATAACAAAGACTACTGAGTTTACAAAATCACACATAAGTAACTAAAAGCTTGCACTCTTAAACTGGGTAAACATGGATTACATGGTAAATACTGCAGTTTATATCAGCAGATCACGTCTCTAAGTCTTATCTATAAAATGAAGGTTAAATCTATTAACCCTTATAACTATTGTAAGAAAATATGAAGTAATTCCTGCAAAGTACTTAAAGCCTGGGAATATAATTAACATTTTAGCAACTAGTCATTGTTTTTAAAAACTAATAAAATTATTTGCCAGAATATAAACTTTGGGAAGTAATTGCATTATTGAGACTTGGGTGGCCCGTCTTGTGGGTCCTTCCTCTGATTGTCTAATTCTGAGGATGACACAGAGGTGGCTGTAGAGTTCCTGGACCCTGCAATCACTGCAGCACAATCAAAGCTCCTGGAGGCACAGCTCCACTCCCCACCTAACAGGAAGCAAAGAGAGGCACTGTCTTTCCATCTTGTCTTACCGTGTTTTCAGAAGGACACCACAATTTAAGAACAACTCAACATGGGATTGCATCTTGCATACTCAGTTACCAATGGACATTTAGAGTGGTTTGGGGGAGTCAGAGGAGTAACTCTTTGATTAAATTTTTCCTGAAGGACAGAGACTTGTGTTGGCCTGCCCCAAGTGCTGGCTTAGTTTCCTGAAACAAGCTCTGTCAGGTAAGGTTTCTGTGGGATCAGGTACATTGGCCGCCCCAGGCAGAAACAGATTCTACTGAAAGGGCAAGGCTCCCAGGTGTGAGTGCCTCCTAAGGCTGTGGAACTACCTTTAACCTTCTAGAGGCTCTTCTCTTCATATTTACAGCTTAATAGGGTCAAAGGTGTCAATCTACATTTTGCCAAAGACTGTAATGTATCTGTTACACTGATTTTCCTCAAAAGCTCCTACATGGGTAAAAGGTATACTTAAACTCTCCTACCATTCATAAGTTCACCTCTTCACCATATTCCTCTAAGAGGAGACTGAATGGATGGCAATGTATTGATGGAGGAGGAAATGAGAGGTCTAAGACAAGGAACATCAGAGCAGAGAGGAGGCTGGCTGCCACAGGCTGGGAGAGAAGGTCAGAAAAACAAGGCAGAAGGAAGTAAAGGACAAACTCAGAGGCTCCAACACCAGTTGGTTAATTTTTAAACCACTTATCTTAGACATAGTAAAATAATATCTGCAACCCAACTAGATAGTGAAATAAAAATTTAAAAATGCAAAAAGAATGAGAACATTATCACTGCAGTGGCAGAATCCCAGGCTGCATACAGTAAAGAAACAGTTTCCTCCTAATAGCGAGGAGGTTAGGAGCCTTTTGGGGTAAAAACAGGTGCACAGAGAGGGACTAGAGGTGGAGATAATGATACTACTCTCATTTACACTAGGATGTTTTAAAAGGCCTCCAAAGCTAGCCACCTGTCCCATGCCATCCCCCACACAGCCCAGAGGCAGTTCTTTCCTCTTGTCATACAGAGCAGAGATGATGCCCATTCCCTTAATAAGTACCCATCTGAGGCTCAATGGAATCTCCATGACCCCCAAAGTAGCAGGTTACACTCTGGAAAAGTCCTGGACGGAGACCGTGGTAGTCTGAGCTTTGCCATTTCCCTCTCACACTAACCTAATGTACACTTGGAAAAGTCCTGGATGGAGACCGTGGTAGTCTGAGCCACAGTACACTTGGAAAAGTCCTGCCTTGTTTCTTATCAGGATTGGGAAGTGTGTAGGCAGATCCATATACTCTGCCCTCCTCTGAGGAGAGGGCATGCCAGTGCATCCTACTCACCCAGTTCTGCCTGGAGTTTCTCTGGAAAAAGAACAAGAATAACATATTAAGGAATTTGGTCTAAAAGAAAGAAACTATTTCCAAAAATAAAAGCAAGCTCTACATTTTATTAATGAACTCAATTTGTTTAAAAAAAATACAAAATGCAGAAAAATAGTGATACTTTCCCATGGATAATCTGATGATCCAGCTTTCTGTACCACAAGAATGCTGTCAATTTTACCTCCCAATAATTCTGCTTGTTTCTGCTAGTATTTAGCTATCAGTTAAAAAAGAATGCATATTCTTTTTTGTCAATGTATGAATGTATGAAATGTATAAACATAAACAGCTATTACAATTCCAAACTGAGAGTACATAACTTAGTTTCTTTTTAACATTACTATATAAAACTGACTTTTACCTTTTCAATGTAATCATTTATATGAATAATATTATATCCAAATGTAGAGTCCCAAAAGTCTTAGTCCATTTGAAAGTTATTTAAAGACAATAACTTTACATGATTATAAATGTCTATTTGTAGATTGAGAGACAGATAGATCTTTTCATTGAAATATCATGAGGATGTTATCAGTTCTTAAAATTGTTCAAAAATTAGTTTTATAAAAACTAATTTTTAGTGAAATAAGAAACTCAACACTTCACTATTATGTTGGGATCTTGGTTATTGTTTTTGTTGGGTTTTATAAATGATATTATAATTAACATGCTATTATGTAAATTATTCTTTCCATTTCTGTTTATCATCATATGATACAGTCCTAGAAGTAATTGGTACAACAAAGCACAGTAAAACATTTCAGTTGAAAGAATATTTTTATTATTTGTATAGTACAATTAATCTCTGTGAATTAAACATCAAGGCAGAAAGAAGAAACGATAAAACTTGAAAATTAATAAAGTGCCACTAATAGCCTTTCAATCAAAATGCAGTGTATATATTTCTAGTCATAAATATTTGATGGATTTTAATAGATGTTGTTAAATGTTAGTATTTTCACTAACAAAAATAGAAGTTGCTGTTGCACAGTCCTTGAAACCTTTCCTCATGACCTGAGCACCAGGTTCTAGAAGAAGAATACTGACCTGAGAAGGTGATCACTGCCTCCTTTCCCTCATCAAGGACAGGGTTGTAGATATAGCAGGACACGGTCTCTACAGAGGAATTCCTGACCACAAGTTTGTCTTCCACATAGAACATCCCATCTTCATCTGGGATGTGATGTTCAGAGACAGTCAACAACTTCTCTCCCAAGATGTCTTCCCAATAGACCTGGGGCTCTGGGAACCAGCCCTTTGCAGTGCACACAAACTGGACTCCATCTTCCCTAGACGCCTCCATGTGGATGTTAGGGGCAGACCCCACACCTGCAGGGGGAAAGCACATCCCTAAGCCCAGAACCCTCAGCAGTAAAGGCCAAGAAAACCAAGATCCAAGGGATGAAGCTCAGAGGGGGAAGGTGGGAGCTCAGGGTTCTGAGGAACAGAAAGCATTCCAAAGTTTCATCCCATTGAAACTGGAATTCTGATACATTTTATTTGTTCCCATTCTATTAATTTTATATTTTAGTATTTAGTTTTTAGTATGGGGAAATAAAGAAACAGGAAACATAATGTTTTGTTTGTGTGCCTAGTAATGCAAACAAAGGTGCTGTAATTTATTTATAAACTCATTTATGACGCAAGCTCTGCCTTTTCTTCTTTTATTGTCTATATCAGGCACTTTGACATTTTGGATGATATCTGTACACCAATTTAAACAAAATATTTAATATAAAGTCAGAAATCACCTCCATGGGACTATTATTCCCATTTTTTGTTGGAGGATATGATTTTGGGATTCTGTAGATAAGCTGCATGAAGACTTATTCAACATAAGTATTTCATTCAATGGAGAAAACATTTTTTAGAATTCCTAGTTATGCTTTTTTGTAGAAGTTTATATTATGAAATTATTTCTTTATTCAATGCTAAAACTCCCAATCCCAAAAGGAACTGTATTTTCTATATGTGATAATTCTGTCTTTATCACTTGCTAAGGAAAAAGACCAAGCCCTTTTCCTGAAGTCATAGAAAAATTTCAGCTTAATTTTAAATGTCCCTAACCCTTAAAACATTGGTATGAATCCCCCCCAACCTACAGCTCGTGGGTTCTTTCATCCAATTTGAATGAACACATTAACAGTAACAACATAGCCACATGTGTGAAGAAGATGCTGGGAGTGAAGAAACAAGCAGCATCAGCCAGCAATGTTAACATCTCCAGTGTGGAAAGTGTATTTGCCTGATTTTCTCTTTAGCATGTGGAAGAGTTGTTTCTTTCAGGAACCACTTGATAGCTCACTTTTCAGATTTTTTCCAATAACACAGACCCATCCTTCAGTTCTTTCCTTGTTCCTTGCTCTTTCCTGCTTTGCTAGTACGAAAGCTTTTTGCAGACCCTTGCCATTCACAGTGGGTGCTTCCAGAAGCACCCATGGATCTCTGATTCATTGAACAAAGTATATAATTATTTCCATAACAGCATACGTTCCTAATTTCTTGAACCTCATTGTTAGGTTTCTAGCAAGGCCATTACATAAACAAAGTTTCACATCTCAGTTACTGCATAAATGAAGTTGGCAGAGAACAACAAATTCCACTCAGATTGATTACTGGACAGTCAGCTGGGCTCATTCACTCAGCAACCAAGTTGTTCTTCTACACTAGCCTTATGTGACACAAATTTGTGTCCCAGAAAAATTGCTAACGACTACCTATCATGGCTTTCAAGTAATCCTTAAGGACACTCAAAATCATGCAAGTTAAACATTGGAACATATTTTATAAGTGGTCTTGCTTTGAAGATTCCAGAACAACTGTTTTCAAATGACTCAGGGTAGAAGACTGGGCATTAGGAATTGCATTGATAATCAAAAGGGAATTCTTCAACTGACAAGAAGCTTACCACAAATTAGTTTACTTGTCTCTCTGAGACCCCATGCCCCTGCCCAGATATTCACCTGCTACTTTGAGCTGCAAACTTGTCTCTGCACAATAGCTCCCCTTCTGGAAATGGCACCAGTATTGTCCATTGTCAGATGGTTGGACATCGTGTATCTTAAGAGTCACAATTCCCTCAGCAGTGCTGTTTTCTATTCTTTCCATCCGGCCTCTATACTCCTCTATCAGTATCTCAGTCTTCTCAGATCTGTCCCAGTGTGAGGTCACAGGGGTGCTGGGCTTCAAGCGGTACCATGTCACCTCCATGTGCATCATGGTCCTCTTGGAGACAAGTTGACAGGTTAGTAGAGCATCTTCACCAACCTTGGCCAGGATAGGATTTGCAGGACCAATCACTCTAAAGTCATCTGCAAAGCAGTGAAAAAGAAGTACAGTAAATGCCAACAGAGGATAATTATGCTTGCTTCAGAGTGACCAGCCTCTTAGAATGGAGGCACCTAGAGAAGGGAGAGCTTTATTTTCAATGTCTTAGAGAAATCCAGCACTGTGATTTGCAAATTTTCTTGTTAAAGAAAATTTAACAAAATTTAATAAATAAAAGCAGTTCAAAATTTTGAATATGAATGCCTAATCTGTCACCAGCTTTGTGATTTGGGGCAAGTCCATTATTCTTAATGAGATCTTAAGACTTGGAATCCTAAATTCTTCATCTTTAAGATATTGATATCACCATCTCTGGAGTACTCTTATTCTCAAGTAAGTTAATAGAAAATTGATTTTAGTTGGGAACTTTGTAATTCATAGTGATAAACATTTTAGTCATTTTCCTAAAATTTGGTGATGGTAAATTTTTTCATTAGAGTTTTTAGTTTTGCAAAATCCTCTTCTAGATAAGAAAGAGAGTTTTTTTTCTCTAGAGAAGGCAAGACTGCAATTACTGACATTATGTAGAATGCAATTTTCACAAGGACTTTTTATGATGAATTAAGGGAGGCAGTTTGTCTAGAAAGTTTTATTCTTTCTCATCCTAATGCTCCAGGGCCACTTGTCCTTCTTTATGCATATTTCAGTCCTCCTGAGATAGAATCTCACCTTGCTTAGTTGCTGCTCAATATAAAAATAGATGCTGCTCAAAAAAGCCTCTATGTAACTTAAATAGAGATATTTTGTATCTTTAACTGATGAAATCTAAATATGAAGTCATACCCTCTTGTTCACTTCTTTTATAGGTCAGAAAACGGTGAAGAGGGGACAACAGCCTCACCTCATCACACAACTTCCACAGCACTGAATCCAGAACTGGTGTTACATTTTTCCCTAAAGCCCTGTCCAGTGTTTTTCCTATTTCATCAAGATATGTTTTCCTTGGACTTCTGACATTTTCCTCCCACACTGCATTTTCATAATTCTTTTTCAAGGCACAACATTTTGACTAATAACACTCAGCTACTGAGATTTCCAAGTTCTTATCTTGAAAGTCTCCTTGTAGTTTCATATTTCCAAATATTTTATGCCACTTACTACATGAATGAAGCAGCTGCTTTTCTTGCTCCCCAAGCTCTATCCTGCATGGAAGCAAGAGAATAAAATAATAACATGCTCCAGCAATTGATTCAAGTGCTTTCAGTGTATATCTTATTGACTCCTGAAACCTGTGCTAGCCTATGAGGCATAGGTACCATTGCTCTTCTCATAAAGTTGAAGAAACTAAGCCCTTAGGTGCGCAAGCAACTTTTCAGTGATGACAAAGCTCTTTTTGAAACACAGATCCTTTGAGCTATAGGCCTGTACTCTTAAGTACTGTACTAGTCCTTTTGAGTTTAGTACTATGCATCTAGGCTATATCAGTAGAACATTAAAAAGAAGGGAATCCTACCTGATTGCTTCATGGTCAGCAGGATGAAGAAGAAGGAGGCAATCATACCAGACACACTGTACCCTGGAATAATATCCAACATTCTCCCTGGAACAAACACGGGAGAATATATGACTATGCCTCAGCAAGGCTATGATATAGCCAGCATGTTTCATGATTTCTAGTGGCAATGGAATCTTAATGAGGAATCAACATCAACCCCTTCGCAATTGAACTGTGAAATGGTGGGGCTCCATTTCCTTATAGTTATTGACCACAACTGACCCCCTCCCTGAAGTGTTCTACTTTAAGCTGTTCCTTAGGCCTGAATAGGAAGCTTTGTGATTGAAATAAAAAGTATTCCTGAGGTAAAGAGATAATTTTATATAAAAAAAGAAAAACTCCTTAGGTCCATCTGTGATCATGCAGAAATTTATATAGCAGAATTCAAATATTTTTTCTTTGTCTTTCTCTGCCCTTTCCTGCAAAGACTGTCATCACTACAGTTTCCAGATGCGGTGGACAGAGTCATAAGGCTCTGTGTCCCCACTCTGCCACTAGGAAGCCAACATTTGCTGCCATCATCAGAGAACCCAGAAGAATTGGTACCTTGGAGAGTGAAAGAAAGAGCCTTAGAAATAGTACTTATCACAGAGGATGGTCAGGGAAATGACCATTTAGAATAGACTTGAAGACACAAGGAATGAATAAAATAGCCTTACTGAAAGAGATCAAGCTCATTGTAACAGTGTAATAAAAACACTGATGAACAGCTAAAAGTTTTAAGTTTACCAAGATAAAGAAAGCCTTATGTAGAAAATGGAAAATTCAGAGTAGAAGGCTTCCTATATTGAAGACTTCCTATATTGGATGTGTCAAGTATTTTATTGAAAGAAAAGCTTGGTTCACACTCAAAAGAACCAGTTCTGGGTCAATGTTGAGTCTCATACTACTTTCATTTTCTCAGAAACTACACTGGTAAGATTTTCTGGGGCTGGGAACTGGAATTAACAGTCTGAAAGAGAAATTATGAATGAGTGATTTAGGAGATTATTACTCTAATATTACTCTAGTTGCTTTTCAAAAAAAAGTATACCTTCAGGGGCTGAGGAATGGCCCAAGTAGTAGAGTACCTGCCTAGAAAACACGAGGCCCTGAGTTAAAATGTGTAGTTTAAATGCCAAAAATGTGTAGCTTCATCTAAGACATTTCTAAGAAAACTATGAATGTAAATAAATACCTAGATCTAAAAGAGCACTAAAATATCTGTGTGGAAATTAGACTTAGTACTATAAGACAGCATAGACTGTTGGTAGTGTGCCTCTTGAAAATTACTGTTCACCTCTCCTTAGGATGAAGGATATGGCTGATATTTACTTGATTTCTTTTGTGAAAAGAAGAAATATTTTTCCACCAAGTAAGAGCAAGAATGACTTACAAAGCCTACATCAAGCACTGTCCTCAGTTCTATGAATCAAGAAGAGCCCACTCTTACCACATATCACTTTAGAGGCCTATGTTCCATTAGGACTTTTATGTTAAAGGAAGGAGGGAAAGCCTGCAAATGCACTTTAGAGAAAAAATATTGTTCAAATCAAGGAAACTTTTGAAGAAATGTGTGAGAGTGCATCATAATCTTCTCTGGTGCTCAGGGGTAGATTTTGGAGAGAAAAATCAAAGGCAGAGAAACTGCCTGCGAACAGGATTCTCAATGGGGGAAGAA
Source organism: Castor canadensis (assembly GCF_047511655.1). Taxonomy (NCBI): domain Eukaryota; kingdom Metazoa; phylum Chordata; class Mammalia; order Rodentia; family Castoridae; genus Castor; species Castor canadensis. The sequence goes on along the minus strand of NC_133393.1, from coordinate 22,884,752 downwards.
GTGCCTAAAGTGTGAAGCTTCTCGAATGCTTTGCCTTTAGAAGGCATTGGGCAATGTCTGGAGACATCTTTGGTTGTCACACTGGGCAGAGGGGACATAAAATGAGTGGAATCCAGGGATGCTACGAAATACTCTATAATGCACAGGACAGGCCCCCTGGCAAAGTTTCTCCAGCCCAGCATCAGCAATGCCAAGGGAAAACCCTGCCATGGACCATGCAGGACATGCTGAACATCCTTGGTACATTTTTTGGTAGATAAGTAACTGGACTTAACTTTGCAAACTTTAAATAAAAAGAATTTAATTGCAAACTTTTGACATCTCTATTTTTCCACTAAATGTAGATCAAAGATCTTCTGAAACGGTTGATATTAAATATGGTAAACTTTGGTATCATCCTGATATATGATCTGAAATTAATATGTATCATTGAATTCTCAAAATTTTTATATTTAATTTAATTTTCTGCATAAAACACAATTAAGATGTGATGGTAAGTGGTATCTTGTGTCTAGGCATCAGGTAGACATCAATCGCAAATTCTGAGATCTATGCCCACACTACTCAGACTCACATTAAAGAACATCATAAATTACACAGACCAGGGGTCTTAGAATTCTTCCCAGTAAAGAGTTGTGAATGTTAAACCTGAAAATGTTAAGTAACCATAATATTTGGTTTGCTTAAATTTTTAAATTAACTGTTAAAAACAAATTAATTCATTTCACAAAGTTTAAAGTTTATATGCCTACATAAACTTTAAAAACAGCTACAGTTTGTCATATGTTAAAACATAACATATTTATAGAGAGAAAGCAAGATAAAATAAGAGTTCTAGTAGCAGAGAGACCTCGTTTCTATTTTTGTGACATCTCACTTTACCTCTACTTCCTCTCCTCTCTAATGGTGACAATCATTCCTAACATTTTTCTAGGTATAGCATCACCATGGCACACAAGCCCCAATCATACATAAGAAAGGAATAACACGATCTTGATTTTCTGATTTCTAAATAGTGCCCTTCCATACCCAGTCTGTACCACAGAAACATGGTGAGGATCAAGTGAGCTATAATAACATTTTGAAAAATATGCAGCAGGAGATCAATAAGAAATGCAAACCAGACAGCCATTATAACAGATGGCAGAGTTTCTCAACAGAACACTGACCCTGCCTCTGCGCCCACTTCCTTATCTTAATGGACTTCCTCAAACTCCTATAGCCATCCTTCATCAAGCTCTTTCCAAGCCACTCGCGAGTCCCTCTCTCCTGACTGCTGGGTCTTCTTACTTGGTGTCAGTTGTATCTTTCATCCACATAGCAGGTGTCCAAAGACAGGTCAGAGCCCAAGAGTTCACTGGTTGGAGACAGAATTATGGGACAACCTGAGAGGGTGGAGGTGGCTCCCTGGAGCTTTGGGTGAAGGGAGGCTTTAATGCTGCAAAGCTGGAGGCAGAGCCAAACCCGAGGATGACTCTGAAAATGAGACTCCAATCAGAATGGCACATTCACCTCCTACCAGAGGCAGTACTCTCAAAAGTGAAACTCAGAGGATGAGTGGACTTTGACTGGGTTCCATTGTGAGTTCTTTAGACCTACAGACACAGTGGTCACTCCTCAGCTTCCCAAGAAAGAAAGCCAGGGACTCATGCTGGGTCCCCTTTCATCCCCCACCTGCACCATCACTAAAGTCTCATGTAGATCTGCCATCGGACAGCACCTCATGTCTTGCCTGTCTTCACCCTGCCCTCCAGATTGTGGCACAAAGACTTCCCCAACCAAGGCCAAGTTTCCTCCAGGAAAGGTGGCCATGGGTTTCAGAGTTGGAACCAAGACTTTCCATCAAGTATCCTACCCCTCATTCTACAGATGAGAAAATAGAGTCCCAGGAAGAGGGAGAGTCTTCCAGATCAGAGCACCAGGTCAAGGTCCCTCGTGCTCTATTTTATTGCTCTCTTTATTTTGGTTCTTTATCTTCCTTTGCTGGATAGTAAATGGTTTAATTACTCTCAGGTACTTACCAGAGAAATTTGGTAAGCTTCTCAACATAAAGTTTGGGTATAAAGAATATGACTGATTACAGAGGTTCTTGGCACCATTGTTGCATGATCTTGTTGCAGCCATATTTTCCATCATGTTCACCTTCAGCCTGTTTTTCTTAAATGTGAGGAGTCTACAAATACATTCTCAAAATCCTCCAGAAGAATGTTGAACTTAATTTAAGATTTCTATTTCCATGTAATAGCTTAACATATGTAGCATTATGACTTGGTTTCAGCTGATTTTTCTGGAAGTTTCTTCCCCTTCCTTGTTATCAACAACCCATGTTTAGACCACCTAAAATAAGGTTACTGTTCTCAATGTGAGAATTCCTCCTTCCTTTTTGGGTCTAGATGAAGACCAACCTCACTGTGTAGAGGACAATAAAATAACTAAGGGTGGATATGGGTAAGGGGGTCTCTTCCACTTGTCTCTTCTTCAGTTAGAATAACAGAGTCTGTTCCCTACTTGGCCTCTGGGTCCCAGATGGCTGTGGTGCCCACAGACTCCCCTCACCTGTAATGATACTGAAGAGAAGCAGCAAAGAGGATGTTCCCTGAGACAAGAAGATGTAGTACCTAAGAGACCCAAGTGTTGGAATAAAATCTTGCTGCCTGAATGCTGGCATCAAAAGTGTGTGGTGTCACAGACATAACAGCCATTTTCACCAATATTTGGAGGATAGTGATGACCATGGGCCACAATGTGACTATGACATGCAGTGTGAGTCAGAGCTGGAAATATGAGGAAGGCCTTCTGCACCAACCCCACACCACCTCCTGCCCCATAACTTAGAATTAACACTGGTTGGGTGCATGTGTAGTGGTGGGGAATGTTTTAAAATTAGTGTCCTGAAAATTACTGAGTTTATTTGGAAATTGCCAGATTACCTGCTTGGCTATGACACAAACTAGTTTTGACATAAAAAATTAGAATAAGCAATAGGAAAATAAAAAAATTAGTTTTTCTGCAGCTGAATTTGTAATGTGAAAGCAGAGTGGCTATGGCACACCTTCTGCATCATCTTGATATACAATGCTAAGACTCTTCTTGGAGTCTTAGTATCTATCTTTGAATTTTTACTTTGTGACCAACTCACTGCTTAAAGAAGCTTTGTTTAAACTTGTTTATATCTTTCCTCACAAGCTATTTACATAAACTTTAGAGGTCCATCAGTTTTGAAATAAGAACTATGTCTTAAATTATGTTATTATTACGGATGGAAATTTTGTGCAGGGAAATTGTTAGTATATGGAAGAGAAAAAGATGACACAATCTCTTTGTCATTCTGATTAGGGTCCATGTTTGGGAGAGGCAGGACATATACAGCACTGAAGTAACAGGCTAAGCAAGGATCCCAGAGATGGCAGGAATAGAAGGAGCTATGGATCTATGTGGGCACCAGGGGGCAGCAGAGACATGATTGAGGTCTTGGCCTTCAAGGATTTCTTTTTTTTAGGCCTGTGTTTATTTTATTTTATTTTTTCATTATTCATTTATTCACATGTGCATACATTGTTTGGGTCATTACTCTTCTCTTCCCCCCTTCCCTCCTTCCCCCCTCTCCCCCTCTCCGCCCCTCACTTCCAGGCAGAACTTGTTCTGCCCTTATCTCTAGTTTTGTTGAAGAAAAGACATAAGCATAATAAGGAAAACAAAGTGTTTTTGCTAGTTGAATTAAAGATAGCTATACAGAAAGATTCCTAGCATTGCTTTTATGTACAAATGTGTTACAACCCAAGTTGATTCTTCTCTAATTGATCTTTACACTGGTCCCTGATCTCCTTCTCGTGTTGATCTCTGTTGCTTTAAGATTTCTGTATTAGCTCCTCTGGAGTGGGGACATCAAACATTTTCATGTTTTGGGTTTTCTGCCTATTCCTATATCTCCTGTATGTGCTCTCCCCTTGTCATGTGACCCAAGTCCAACCACATTGCTGCATTTTCCCTATTCTTCTTCATGACAGGATTCACTTAGAGATGTTTCTCCAAATGCTGCTATTGATGTGTGAAAAGGAGCTATGAGTTTATGGTGCCTGAAATTTAAACTTTAAATTTTCTATGAATTTTGCCAAGCTTTACTTTGAATTTACCTGTTCATTTCTGGGATCCCAATTTCCTTAAGTTTTTACATAGGCATAAGATGTGCCCAGCTCACATTAAAATACTCTTACAGGATACAGTGAGAATAGAATCATGATTTTAAAAATCTTTATTTAGGTGCTAGGTGAAGTAGAAAGACTAGAACAAGAAAGAAGATTAGAAATGAAAATAAGAAAATAACATGAATTTGCTATGAACATGTGGAGGTTCAGGTATCAGTTTCTGCTCCTGAAAAGCTGTTTTGAGAGTTGTCAAAGTGAATTCACCAGAAAGATGATTTCTTTTGTGGAGTCCTCAGAAAAGAGACTTAAAAATGTAGAGGTCCTTCAGGGAGGGGAAAGAAAAATCAGAAATTCTAGTAACCTGGTGGCTTGGCAGTGTCATTCCACTGTCCTCTTGGTTTGTGTCTTCCCTCACAGGGGCAAGGGTGACAGTAGCCCTGAGATACCTACCCAAATACAGTGGATACAGGGGGACAGCAGCCTCTCCTACAGAATGAGCTCCTTGAGAGAGGATCCCATTCCTCCATCTTTCTCCAACACCCTTTATGCCCCACAAGAAAGTCTGACTTTGTTGTTTAAAAGCGACATGAGGCTTTGAATGCATGTTTGAAACAATGTTTCTTTTGTTTCTCTTGCAAATTTTTCTGATATAGGATAGGAACTAGTTCTGAAGCAGGATGAGGAGGCAGGGAAATTATATTATTTTAACAAATGTTTAAAGGGTCAGACTCTGACATTGGAACAAGGAAGTAAGTCTGGAGAGCCAGTGCAGCTGGCCCCCTCCTATCTCCTTTTAAATAAGTTACAGAAACAGGGAGACAAAGAAGAGCTACCTGCTTCTCCTTTCTTCTTTGAGATGTTAAGGAGTTGCAAGGATCCTTGGATGTGGGAGGTTGCCCCTTCCCTGTCAGCCATCTCAATCACCCAAACACATTATCTTTGACCATGTGGATTCCCCCCCCTCCCCCCCCCCCCCCCCCGTTCTCTACTATAAAACTAAGAGCTGGGACCACCATTTTGAGTTTTTGCTCCCATTTCCTATGTGGGAAACAGGAAATCTTTGTCTCTCCCCCTACACACACACACACCCCTTGTCTATACTTTATCCTGCTATCCTAAAATAAATTCTTCCTAAAACTTTTACCTTTTGAGACTCCTTGGTGTGAGACACCTTGAAATGCCTTTCAATGTTTGTGGATTTCAAGGACCTGTGATTTTTGCATGGAAACTGGAAAGCTATGGCAGCCCCCTCATCTGTCCTCCAGTGACAGTTCACTTTGGAAGAGAGGATGACTTCCTCCCTTCAAGATAATATTTGAACATTAAATGCTGGTTTCAGCATTATTGTAGGATCAATAAACAATACAACAGATCCAGGAGGGGCTGTGGGTACAAGAAGACAGTTTAGTTTTCTGAACAAGAGCAAGTCAACAACTATGACTCCAGGAAGGTTGTACTGCACAAGGCGGTGTGTTTCAATGCACAAACAGCCTGAAAGCAAGCTCAAGCCCTGTAGGGATAAAAATGAGTTACTCTGACCACGATTCCATTAGAGGACCTCTGTGGTATTTCAGGGTGATTTGAGATTTATGTGGCAATAAACCATCATGAAAATGCTCTGAGTAGTCCTTGGTGTGGGTGCCTCTGCACCCTACTTGTTATGTGCCAGTTTGAAGTGTTGTGGGCCAGTGTCGAGGGTCCTTGCCTTCATAGGCCAGAGAACTGGCTGGTGGGGCAGCTGATTGATGAGCCAAAGCCGGGATACAAAGTAGGATTTATTAGAGAGAAAGGAAAGGCTACAGCTGGAGTAGTGCGGCAGAGCCCGGAAACTGGTAGTTCACTGCTCAGGTGAAGGCTGGGGCTTTTATGGATGTTTAAACTCTGGGTTAGGTGGATTTTTCTCATTGGCCACGGATTCACAGGCTTTCTCAGGTGAACTGGTTTGTTTGCCCCTTATTGGGGGAATGGAAACACTCTTGAGAGCATTTTGCTTATCAGCCCTATGGCAGATCTATCAGACCCTGTATCTTTTCTTTAGGATACAGAAATGCAGTTTACAACTCCCTCTCAGGATGCAGGAATGCAGGCCTCTAACTCCTCAGGATGCAGGAATGATATGGCTCTCCATGGGGGGATGGGATACTCTCTCATCTGCCTTAGGTCTCCAGACCCCTGAGACAAGTACCCAACTGCTGTTGGAGAGAGGGGCGGTGACTCATCTAGCTGCTTTGTGCTGACATGGGGGGGGGATGGGGTTGTGGTACTCATCTCAGGGGTTGACCTGTGTAGTCTCCAGGGGCCCCCAATAGAATGGGATGGAGTGCTCATGCACAGGCAGAGATGAGTATTCCTTGAGTAAGAGCTGGACTTTGATCTGTTGGACCTGTTGTGATATGAATCTGGAGAGAGCATTTATTATACAAGACCCAAATAGGAATATTGGAAGGAGCATAAAAAGGAGTCTGACAAGGGCTGCATATCTAGGGATCCAGAGTCTGCAAAATCTTGTAACTCCCAAGAAAGTTCCAAGCTGCTTTATGGTCTGGAGGAGTGGGAAACGGAGGATTGGGTCAATCCGCTCATGACTCAGGGAATGGGTCTGTCCCTTTAAGATCATGCCTAGGTAGTTAACCTGAGGGAGGCATAATTGAGCCTTTTCCCTAGAGACTTTGTATCCCGGAGAGACCAGAAACTTTAAAAGGGACTCTTTCACCCTGGAGATGAGGGGCTTTGTGGCTCCACACAGAAGTAAGTCATCAACATATGGAAGAAGGGTGGCCTCTGGGTAGTGCCAACATAGTAAGTCTCTGGTTAGGGCCTGTCCAAAAAGATGAGGGCTGTCTCTAAACCCTCATGGCAAAACTGTCCACAGGTTTGTTGTGAAGGGTTAGTGAGGTCCTCAAAGGCCAACAGAGGCTGACTATCAGGATGCAGAGGGATGCAAAAGAATGAGTCCTTTAAGTCTAGTACAGAGTAATGATGGGCTTTTAGGGTATTTGAGCCAATAGAGTATAGAGATTGGGAACAATTGGGTGGAGGGGAATGACTGCTTCATTAATGAGCTGGAGGTCTTGAACCAACCTCCATTTGTTTGGTCCCTTGTGGACAGAAGGAGTAGGAGTACTGTAGGGGCTGGAGTGACTAATTAGTAGCCCTTGTTTTTTTTAAGGAATTTGTGATAGGTAAGAGGCCTCGTCATCCCTCAGGCTTGAGGGAATACTGTTTTTGATGTGGAAACTGTGAGGGATCTTTGAGTTTTATTTGAATCACGAGGGCCATTTTCACTCACCCTACAGTTATTCCATTAGTCCACACTGTGGGATTTACTTGTTCCTGAAGAAGGAAGCAGCAGAGATAGCTGCCTGGGGGAAGTAGATTTGAGCTTTTAGTTGAGATAGTACATCCCATCCCAGGAGGGGCACTGGAGTTTCAGGGACTGTGAGAAAAGAGTGACAGAAGTGGAGGTCTCCCCAAGAGCAGACCAGAGGCTGAGTAAAATAGTGCACTAGGGGCTGGCCAGATATGCTGTGAATGATAATCTTGTTATTGGACTGGGGACCAGGAGAGAATGGTAAGACAGAGAAATGAGCTCTACTCCACTATCTAGGAGGAAAATGACCTTTCACTTCTCTACCATTCTTGCTACCCAAGACTCCTCAACTTTAATGTTAAGAAGTGGAGCCTAGAACAGGAGGACCCAGGACCATCAATCCATAGGAGGTGGCACCCTGCCTTCCATCTGGAGACAGGGGCACTTAGACATCCAGAGGTTACCTTTGCAGAGAGGAAAGGGTCCCAGTGGGGGCCAGAGTTGTCTCCCAGGCTGTCCCCCTTTTGGGCATTCTCTGCAGAAATGCTCCTCCTGTCCACAATGGTAGCAAGCTTGGGATGTAGGCCCCAGGCCAGTGGGACACACCATGAGAGCTGCAATGAGGTCATGGTGTCTTTTATCCTTTTCTTTCTTTTTTGTAACATCCCAGTTATAGTATACAGACATGGATAGTTGCATTAGTTGGCCCAGTGATTTTTCTTCTTCAGCCACAGACTTTTGGAGTTTTTCTATGGTATCTGGGACTGACTGAGTTAGAAATTTATCTTTGAGGAGAACCTCCCCCTCCTGTGACTGTGGGTCCACTGTGGTGTGCTTTCTGATAGCGTCCTTAATATGCTGTAGAAAGGTAAGGAGGTTTTCTTCAGGGCCTTGTTGTACTACAGCCACCTGGGAATAGTTTAGAGGTTTGACTTTGGCCCTTTTTAGCCCTTCCACTATAAAATGGATGAAGTGGCATCAGAGTCATTCATCCTTTTCACCATTTTGATCCCTATGTGGATCTCTCAAGGAGATTGCCTGTGCCCTGTGGGTATAGGCACATTTATTCCCTCACTTTCAGATGCCATGGGTATTGGGGCTCATTGTAGATGGTATTTGTCCCCAACCTGAATGTCCTGGGCCAGGACCCATTGCTTTTCTAATGAGGAAAGAGTCTGGTCTAGTAGAAACATAATATCCTTCCATGCCAATTCAAAGGTTTGGATCACAGAGAAAAGGCTTGGATGTATTGGTCTGGGACATCAGTATAGCTACCCAGATCTTTTTTAATCTCCCTTAGATCTGATAACTGGAAGGGGACATAGATTTGCCCTCTTCCTACCATTGCCTGTTGAAGGCGGAAACATCCATTAGGAGGTTCTGAATATTGGGGTGGCTTAGAAGGTAAGGCAGAGGGTGGAGCAGTAGAGATGGGGGTCTTGTCATTAGTAAAGGTCTTTTCTGGTCCCTCTCCCCCATGTTTATCCTGTGACTTACAAAGAAAGGCCAGTGTTTGAGTATCTAGATAGCAATTATGGAGCCATTCTGGGTGGTCTTGAGGTAAAAGAAAAGCTGTATATAGTGGACCTCAGTCCACTTTTCCTCCCTTTTACAGAAAAGGTCTAACTGGAGTATGGTATTATAATTTTAGGAACCCTCTGAAGGTCACTTCTCTTGGTCATCTAAGGGATACTGAGGTCAAGCCTCTGTACAAAGAAAGAGATTCTTAAGATTAATAATGTCAAGGTCCTTCCAACATTTCAATGGACAGGCCAGCAGAGACCACTTGTGTACCAAGGCCAGAAGACTGGAAGGGGAGGTCCCATCTAGAAGATCTTCTCAGACTCCCCTTTTGTCAGCACCCTAACTGGGGATTAGACCTAACTAACAAGAGCAGTTGTCCCTGTCTGTGACTTCTTTCCACCATCCATGACCAGGACTAAAGGAAGTGACTGGTCAGAAAAGGCCACCTTACCTACACAGTGAGAGAAAAACTCTAGGATCCTGGCTTTTAGCCAAAAGCAGGCAGGCAGCCTCTTTAACAAAGGGATGCATCACCTGGAGAGGTGCCTGTAAGGATAGAGAAGGACACTCAGAGGGGGTCCCAGCACAATCACAGTGCCACAAGGGGCAACTAGTGTTAATATTTGGAGGAAAAAATTTTTATGCTGAGGCCAAAAGTGTAGGAAATTTTAAATGAAAAGATTAGAGTCCATAGCAATGCTCATTTTGCTGTTCCTGGAAGGTTATATTAGTGCTTTTGGGGACCATAACCTTAGATAAGAATTAGCTCCAAGGATTGGGTTGGTTAGGTTTGAGGCATGAGGTGGGGCTGGGAGCAGGGCCTGTGCAAAATGCCACTGCCCCACACACACACCCAGGATGAGCGATCCAGTCTGCCCAGGCCCAACCCTGTGGCCCATCGCCCCTGCCCCCATTTACACACGTCTGTATGCGCTTATTTTTCTTCTCATTCCTTTTTGGGGAGTGGTGACAGGTTGTAGTCTCCCCATGTATGGCTGGCAGCTTTGTGTGCTTGCTGGGCTCTCTCTATGATTACCTTAGTATGGCAGACATTACCACTGTGCCCAAGGGCCACATCCCTGTGCACAGGCACACCTGTTTGTTTTCCCTCCTCCCCTTGTGGAAGCAGAGTTAGGGCATGAGTGTGTGGTGCAGCCATGGTTTTCTGCAGGTGCCTTTGTCTCCGCTGGCTCCCAGCAGCTGATTTTAAAGTTTCTGTGAACCAAGGGGCATGACAAAACTAGGTGTGGGAGTAATTTAAGAAAGTCATAAGGTACCATGGTACAAGTTTTCCATGGGAGGCCAGGGTCCAAGTAAGCCCAGAGAGGGGAAAGCAGGCACAGATGAAGGACATGGCGGGGGGACCAGGGAGGGAGCAGAAGGGGTGACCTGACAACTTAGGTAAGGGAGGGAAAGGCAGAGCCTGTAGGCAGGACACATGCACAAGGGATTAACGATTAAGTGTGCTTCCAGGACACTCCCTCTAAGTGATACTGGAACACTGTCAGCCACAAAAAATCTCTACTCTCAGGTCACTGCTTCCGGCAGAAGGGGTATTTGACAAGTGGGAAAAGACAAAAAGTCATCAGGTGCCACAACCAATCAGGTTTCCTCCAATGTAGCATAAGGCATACCTGAATAAACTCCAGGTTCTGTCTCAGCCCACAGGGAGGGAGCAAAAGCACCCCCAGAGCTAGAATTGCTGTGAAGCCAAAGTTGGCTAGTAGCTGTTGGTTTGATACCATGACAGAAAAATCCCTCAGGAAGACAGGAATAGAGACAAAGAGGGCAAGCAGCACAAGGAAGTCTGCTTTTGCCTAGTCTTCAGCAGGGGGTTTCCCCCAGCAGGACCATCCAGCAGGGTGCTAGACAGTCACAGTCACACCTTGGGTATGCCCTGGTTGGTTTGGTGCTCAAGTCATACTGACTTTGGTCCAAGAGAAATTTCCCTTTGTGGTCACTAAACTGTTATGTGCTGGTTTGAAGTGCTGTGGGCCAATGTTGAGGGTCCTTGCCTTCACAGGCCAAAGCCGGTATGTGAAGTAGGAGTTATTAGAGAGAAAGGAAAGGTTACAGATAGCACAGTGCAGTGGAGCCCTGAAACTGGTAGCTTGCTCTCAGGTGGATGTTATAACTCTAGGTTAAGTGGATTTTTCTCATTGGCCGTGGATTCACAGGCTTTCTTAGGTGAACTGGTTTGTTTGCCCCTTATTGGGGGACAGGAAACAATCTTGAGAGCATTTTGCTCATCATCTCTGTGGCAGATCTGTCAGACCTGTATCTTTTCTTTAGGATGCAGAAATGCAGTTTACAACTCCCTCTCAGGATTCAGGAATGATATTGCTCTCCACGGGGGGATGGAGTACCCTCTCATCTGCCTTAGCTCTCCACCCAACATACTCTTCCCTGTGCAACATCACCTTGACCTCAGCAGAAGACATACCAGGCATGAAATTGGGTTTCTCCTCTTGAGACCTCCATGACTTGGGTCTGTAAAAATATCCCTTTAGAGCAAAGGGAAGCACAACATTTTCATCTGGCCAAAGCCCAGGGAAAAAAGACAATTACCCACACAATGAGAACAAAGAAGATTGTGATTCCTCAAAGTCATCCACTAGAGCAAAGCAATTGTAATTGCCCAAGAATTCTCACCCAGTTCCAGATGAAAATCTTCCCACATTAGAGATTGGTCACCAAAAATCTCGGGGGGGTGGGAAGGATTGAGGTAGGATGGGGAAAGAAAGAGAAGAAGAGATTGAATGAGGGAAGGAAGAAGGAAAAAAGGTCAATAGAAATTCTGGTTGATGGTATTTGAAGCTCCCATACATTTAAATGTGGGAGAATGAGGCAATTCTTTGTTCTAGTGAACATACAGTCTAACAAAAATAGGCATGTCTCATAATGGAAATAAGACCACCTACTGAATGTTGAAAGAAAGAAGGGTTAAAAATAAAAAGTACACACTGATCTGCCTCCATCATTTGCAGCCATGTGCCTGGTCATACTTTTTTGACTCTTTCTTTTGCCCTTCTCAGTGCCAGGAAATGGTTGCATCTCTTTGAAGTGCATCTTTTTCCAAACAGATAATTGAAGTTCCACATATGACCAGTAAGTGGCATATGTGTCCAAAAACCGTGGTCCAAAGATCTATAGACTTGGGGGAATTGATGGGCTGGGGTGAGGGTGGGGGGACTGACAATGGAGCTATGCTCCAAAATGTTTTAAATTTCAACATCCAATCTCTTCTTTTCTCAAACTGTGTCTTTATATTTTGTGGCAATCTCAGTTCCAAAGCTATAGAATGGGGGTAGGAGTAGAAAAACTATGGTTGTCACCAGTTTTCTAAGGACTCCAGGAGAATTCCAGCACTAAATCATGCTAGGTGAGAGACAGGGAGAGAGGGAGGAAGGAGAGGGAGAGAAGGCTGCTTCCTCAACTTAAGTTCCCTGTTGATCCTTGCCAGCATTCTTTAAAAAGCACACCTTAAAAAAATTGCAAAGTCTACTCTCAAAATCATACTCAGTTTTGAGAGGATAAAGCATAGACATTACGATTATAATAATTCAATGACTTTGAAGGTGTCAAGAAATCTTCATGGCAGGAGAGTGTATGAGATGGAACTTAAGGAGTGTTTCATATTTCATTTAGGGATGTGCTGGAAGGAGATTGGGATGCAGTATTTTCAGTAGTAGGGCAAAATGTACTTGTGGACACATGGAGAACAAAGAGCAATTACACATTGAGAGGGAAAAAGGAAAACTATACCCCCAAAGTAAACCTTAACTATCTAAGTTGATAGAAACTGGAAAATGGATATAATTGGTGACTATTTAGTTTCATGATCATCTACAAAACAGTTAACTATGTCACAATTTAACATAAAATTGGTATGATAAACAATTTTTAAAATAATCATTAAGACTTTAGACTTATATTTCAAATTATTGTTATTTTAAAAATTGATTTGGACCCAGCAGACTTCACACAATCTCAGACTCCATTTGACAAAGAATGGGAATCAGTCTGGAGAACACGATCGCTTGCCTATAAAACTTGAGAAGTCTATTAAAAATGTCCAGAATGTGTGAATTTAACAGTGACAAAATTCAAAGCACAACTGTAATTCTGTGTGCCAGCAGTAGAGTATTGAATATAAAATAAAAAAGAGTTCCATTACAGTAGCAATAAAAACATAAAACACTTAGAGAATCAAGTGAAAAGATGAATGATGTCCCTGCAGTGAAAATTATATAACATTGATGAGAAAAACTAATGAAGTCCCAAATGTTTGAAGAGATGTAGTGTTTTGGTTTTAGAAGAATTAATACCAATTGTCCTCAACACAATCTTTGTAAAATAATGATAAAATATATGTAGAAATAAAAGGGATTTAAAATAGTCAAAACTATCTTGAAAAAGAAAAAAAATATTTAAAACTTGGTTTCAAGTCATTCATCAAAGCTACAGAAAAATCAGAGTTGAATGAAATATAGATCAAATAGACTTAATGGACATTTATAGAACATTGCATCCAACAGCTGCAGAATACATTCTTCCAGTGCATGGAACATTCTCTAGAATAGACCATGTATTTGGCCACAAAACAAGTATTAACAATTTTTTAAAACTTGAAATCACATCCTATATCTTTTTTATTACAATGGAATAGTGGAATGAAATTAGAAGCAAGAGAAACATTAGAAATTATACAAATACATGAAGACTGAGCAACACACTTTTGAGTGAAGTTGAGGTCATTGAGGAAGTCACAATGGAATTAAAATTTTTTTGAAACAAAACATATCAAAACCTATTGGATATAGCAAAAGCAGTACAAAGAGAAACTCCTAGCGATGAATGCCTACATTTTTAAAAAGAAAGATTTCAAATAACCCAAGGTCGTAAGAAGGAAGAAATAATAAAGACCAGAGTAAAAAATAAATGAAATACAGTCGAGAAACAGACAAAAGATAAGTTAAACAAAGCATTAGTTCTTTGAAAAGACAAATAGAACTGACCAACCTTTATCTAGACTAGCAAATAAGGAGGAAAATCCCAAATCAATAAAATTATAGGTGAAAAGGAAATGAGACATTACAATAGATATGACAGAAGTACAAAATATCATTAGGGATTATCTTGAAAAAACTAATGCTGACAAATTGAATAATCTAGAAGAAAAAAAAATCTGAACACACATGACCTACCAAAATTGACCCAAGAGGATTCAAAAAACCCAAATAAAACAATAACAAGTAATGAGATTGAGTCAATAATTAAAGTCTCTCAGCAAGGAAAAACCCAGAAGCAGATGGCTTTACTGCTGACTTTTACCAAAATTCTAAAGAACTAATACCAGTGTCTCTCAAACTATTCTACAAAATTGGAAAGGAGGGAACCTTCCCAACTCTCTGTGAAAACACAAAAATAAAGGAAACCTATAGACAAAAATATGCCTCATAAACTTAGATGAAAAACCTTAGGTGAAATACTAACAAATAAAATTCAGCAGCATATCAAAAAGATCATATGCCACGATCAAATTGGTTCCATTTCAGAGATGCAAGGATGGTTCAACATAACAAATCAATAAACCATCACATAAATTCAGTGAAGGATAAAAGTCATATGGTCATCTCAATAGATGTAGAAAATTCATTTGATAAAATTCAACATCATATTATGATAAAATCCCTGAATAAGTTAGGTACAGAAAGATCATACCTCAACATAAAGCGTATATGTAACAAACACATAGCCAATATCATACTTAAAGGAGGAATACTGAAAGCATTTGCTTTAAGATCAAGAATGAGAAATATTACTAGAAATTTTAGCCAGAGAAACTAGGGAACAGAAAGAAATAAAAGGCATACAAATAGGAAAGGAGGCGTCAAATTATCCCTGCTTGCAGATGATTTGATTCTACCTATAGGAAAACCTAAAACCCCCATTAAAACAGATACACTGTACACATGTGTGGAATTATCACAATGAAATCCCTCATATTATTAGAGTATCATAAGTCAAAAATTAAAAAATAGAACTGATAAACAAATTCAATAAAGCAGCAGGATACAAACAACATAAAAAAATAGCAGCTTTTCTATACACCAATAACAAATTTGCTAAGAAAGAAAACATGGAAGCAATTCCATTCATAATAGTCACAAAAAATAAAATAACTAGGAATAAAAACTAAGAAACTAAAAGATCTTGACAATAAAAATTACAAAACACTGAAGAAAAAAATGAAAAAGACAGAAAACTGTGAAGACTTTCCATATTCATGGATTGGAAGAATTAATATTATTCAAATGTTCATATTGCCCAAAACAATCTATAGATTTAATGTAATGCCCATCATAATACCAATGATATTCTTTACAAACTACACCAAAAAATTATAAAATTTATATACATGGAAGCATGAAAGATCACGAATAGCTATGAGCAAAAACAGCAAATCTGGATGCTTTGATTTTAACACATACTGCAGAGCCATACTAACCCAAACAGCATGGTATTAGCATAAAAACAGATACATAAACCAATGAAACAGAATAAAAATCCCAGAAATAAACCCATTCATCTATAGCTATCAGATTCTTGATAAAGGTACAAAACATAATTTGGAGAAAGGATAGTCTCTTCAAAAACGGTGGTGGGAAAACTGGATATCCACATGCAGAAGACTGGAACTTGACTTCTCTCTCTACATTGTACAAAAATCAACTCAAGGTGGATCAAAAACCTTAATGTCAGACCTAAAACTCTGAAGCTACTAGAAGAAAACATAGGGGTAAAACCTCAACACTTCTGGATAGGAAATGATTTTTCTGAATTGGTCCCCAAAATCACAGGTAACAAAAAAATTGACAAATGGATATCATCAAATTTAAAAGTTCCACAGAGCAAAGAAAATTATCAAAAGAATGAAGAGACAACCCTTTGGAAGAAAATATTTGCCAGTTAGTCATCTGACAGAAGGATAATATCCAGAATATGTTAAAAACTGAAAATTTTAAAAGTAAAACAGTTTATCCAATTTAAAAATAGGTGAATGATCTGAATAGATACTTCTCAAAGATTGACATATGAATGGCCAACAAATATATGAAAAAATGCTAAATATCACTAGACACACACACACATACACACAAACACAATCTGAGTTCTATAAAATCATCCAGGCCTTGATAAAGTTCCACCATTTAGACCTCATGCAATAGAACATTATATTTAAGGACGCAGTTTTTGTACTCTGTCTTACATGGAAGGTTGCTTAAAATCATTCCCTATTTCTGGGAGAGTGCCCAAAAGAGGCGAAGGCATGCACTTACTAATTATCTGTATGGCTTTGGAGTGGAAAGATGACAGAGTTGGAAGCAATTCTGAAAACAAGTTGCAGAACTGTCTGAGGAACTGGAGGGAGTATGGGATGAGTGAATCAAACTGTTCATTGGAAACATGGGGCCACTGTTAGAGATAAATATTCCTCTTGTGATTTTTCAAACTAATCTTTTCCTTAACAGTTTCAATTATTAGGTTCAGTTTGTGCCTTTTAGAACAGACAAGAAAATCTGGAATTATAGAAAGATCTGACTACAAATGCTCCAGTGGTTTTCCAGCAGGAAAATATTCTGAAATATGGATTCAGAGTTTCTAAATATGAATAAAAGGCAATGGGCAGAACAAGGTTTGTAGTTTACTACCTTTGTAGTGTATGAAAACATGGAAAGACTACATGTTATAGATATATATGTATATATATATACATATATATATGTTTATATAAACAAATGCTGGATGCATTGATAAATAAATAAAAGTGCTTACCTAGAAGAAGTGAAGTAACTGAGATGAAGGTAATAAGACTTCTCTATCCTTACCTTTTAATATAGTTTTGATATTTAATTATGTATATATAAACAAAAATCAGATTGAAAATTTAGAAAAAGTGTACCTCCTGCTCCTGAATAATTACAGGATACATAATAATAATCCTGAATAATCCTAAATGCATAATTCTTTGAATGTAGTAAAATCCAGTGAATGGTACATTTTGAAGGTGATTTATGGTATTTGAATTGTATGTCAATAAAGTATTTATAAAATTAAGTTTGTTCCAGGACTGGAAGCACTAGCATCATGAGAACAATTGTCAGAATTTCTGGGTGTAGACTAGCAATCTGTTTTGACCAACCCTGCAAGTGATTCTCACACATGGTTAACTTTGGTAACTGACTGTATGACATACAATCATGGGTACCTGTTCCTTGCACAGTGGCCATCTGCAAAATAACTGACTAGGACACCCTTGCACTAGGGGTAGGAAGTGAAGCCCCTTTTAGCCTTCTCTTTAATCATGGACTGAACAATGTCAAAAAGGATAGCTAACATTTATATATGCAGGAATGAGTAATTTCTTTATGTGAAGTGGAAATTAATCCCTTCACAGGGATACATGCTAACCTAAAGGTTAAAATATTGCCAGATGCAGAGTACATGTTAAAAAAAGTTACTATGATTATTTCTGATAATCTAATAAAAAGCAAAGTTTCTAAATATTCACATGTGTGCATGCACGCGCACACACCCTAGCATTTCCTTATTTACAAAGACTACCCAAGAGAAAAGGTTTAATTTCCTTATGTTTAAACTCAGATCTTTAAAATATCAGGTTTCAGGTGGATTCATTCAAACAATGAATCAAACTTTCAACCTGTCATCCACCCAAGTTAAGGACGAACCCCATGAACATGGTATCCTTTGTTCACACAGGACATGCTAGGAGAGCCCTTTAACCCACCACCCTGGCACATTTGCTCATATCAACAATTCACAGTTTTCATTCTGATAGAGCTATATTTCAGTGGCTAGCTTATGCCCCTCTTAGGAGAAGTAACACAGAGCAAGAAAATTTTCTTGTGTCATGAGTTGGGAAGGAAATGCCTAGATAATATCCCTTCAGCACTTCTAGTGGGAAGTCCTCAACTTACTCTGCGACTGATTTCTATTTCCTGACCCTCTGACCAGTGCAGCAGCTCTTCACCATTTAATGCCACTAAGACGACGTCATTCAGGTGCCTTCAGAAATCCCCTGAAACATACAGAAAGCTAGAGTTTGGGAGAACAGGAAACCATGAATGCTTACCTAGTAGGAACTTCTTTCCTACCACAGAAAAGAGGAACAGAAAGTCTTTTCTAACATCACAAGTAGAACCAATCAGTGGTTGAGTACTGAACAATATCATAAGTTACTGAGCAACATTTTGGGTTGAAGGTGCCTTTATGATGTAAAATGTCTTTAAAACTGCCATGCATTTATTAAGCACATTTTAACAACAAGACACTATGGCAGTAAAGGGTAGACCAAAAAACTATACTACTTAGTTTTGTCTCTAAAAGATGGGGAAATAAAAGCCTAAATCATAGGCCCAGCATCTCAGCACAGTCTAATCCTGCAGGACCATCATCTGGACCATTCCACTGCCTCCATGAAATGTATACCTAAACAAGTTTGGGACAGCTATGGTTTCCTCTTAGCAATGTAAGAGTTAATATCAGAAGATGTTGAAAGCCCTTTGATGAGATCAGTGTATAGGATGTTTTCCCTCCTAATTTGTGAGGGTAGTTGTGTAGAAGGATAAGACATAAGATAAGGCACAACAGTTAAAAATCCACCCTCAGCAGTGGTGTCATGACCAACACTAAATGATGGACTCCCCATCTGAAAGGCTGCATCACTGCCAGGTGACTCTTCACTGGAAGCATTGGGATTGTAGTCCTTTCTAGGTGCAGTTTAACATTTTCCTTTCTATTGCACCCTATTTTCAGAAATAGGAGATTCAGAAACTCTGAACTTTCAGTATTCTCTATGGAGAACATCAAACTATAATGTTTGGCTTAGAACTTTAATGGTTGTATGATGGAGAAAGGCTTTCATAATCTATTGATATGAGAGGAGGACTGGTAATGTCCTCCTGTGGGTTATTAACTTCCACATTCCCAGTACAAGCTCTGCCCCATTTATTCACTGTTACTGATCTGTGTTCCCAAACAAGGTGTGTCCCTCAGGAGAATCTCTTTATCCTGTAGCAGATAGCATAATGCCAAGCATTCTGAGATCTTGGGCTGAGTTGTATGTCTTGGGATCTAGTACACTGGAGGAGAAGATGAAGCAATATGGAGATTTGTGTATGCATGCATGTGTGTGGTACTGGGGTTTGTTTTAAATATATATATATATATATATATATATATATATATATAATATTTATTTAAAGATATTAATGATGACCAGAAACTTTTAGAGGTATACTATATTCAAGGATAGTAAGACTCAATTTCATAAAGAGGTTGATCTTTCCAAATTAGGCCTATAGATAGAATGTAATCCCAACCAAATTTCCAAGGTTTTTATTTTTTCATGTGTAGCAGATGGGTATAAATGATTCCAAACTTTACATGGCAATAAGATAACAAAAGCAGTTCACAATGTTCCTAAAGAATAAGTAAATGGATTATCATTACCATGTATCAAGACTTATTAGAGCTATAGTAATAGATACTGTAGTTTCAGTGAGAAATAAACAGAGCAAGTGATTCAATAGAGAGCCCAGGTACAAAGCCAAGCATATATAATATTTGATCTATTAAAAAAAAAAGTAGCAAAAGCAAGGCATAGTGGCTCAAGCCTAAAATCCTAGCTACTTGGGAGATGAAGATTGAAAGGATGGCAGTTTGAGGGCAGCCCAGGCAAAAATGTTCATGAATCCCCATCTTAAACAACTGAGCTAGTATGGTGGTGTAAGCCTGTCATCCCACACACGTAGGGAAGTACAAATGTGGGGATCATGGTCCAGGCTGTCCTAGGCATGAAGTCAGACTCTTTTTTAAGAAAAGAAAATTGTTCTATATTGTGACATTTACAAAAATTCTTACAAAATATCATAGTTGAAATTATCCCCTTTATCATTCTCCTTTATCCCTCTTCCCCTATTCCTGAAATAGTTTCAAAATGGGTCTCATTTTTCCACTTCACAATGAGTACATAATATTTCCAGCATATTCACCTTCCTACACCCTTCCCCTCCCACTGGTGCTAAACCCCAGGCAGGACCTGTTTTACCTTCCTGCTCTTTGTTTTTAAAACAAAGACATTTTTGTTTGTATAAGACAGTTATACAGAGAGTTTCACTGTGACATTTACATGTATATGTATCATAACCTGAATTAGTTTATCCACTCTATTTTTCTCCTTTTTTCTTTGGCTCCCCTTTTATGGTGATTTTGACAGGTTTAAAAATTCTATATTTGTACTTGTAAAGAAAGTACATCAACATGTTCACTCCCTTAACTTCCTTCTTTTACCCTCCCTCTCCATTAGTGACCTCCCCTTAGTGTGAACTATTTTTCATAATATTGCTTATCTTTGTATTGGGCCTATATTGCACATATGAGAGAAAACATGCAGCTTTTGACTTTCTGAACCTGCCTAATTCCACTTAATATGATGTTCTCCAGTTCCACTCATTTACCTGCAAATGAAAAAATTTCATTCTTCTTTATGACTAAATAAAATTCCATTATATAAATACTACATTTTGTTAATTCATTCATCATTTGTGGGGCATCTTGGCTGTTTCCATAGCTTAGCTATTGTGAATAATTATGCAATAACATGGGTGTGCAGGTGTGTTTATTTTAACTTGACATATTCCTTCGGGTATATCCCTAAGAGTGGTATTGCTGGATCATATGGCAGTTCTATTTTTAGTTTTTTGAGGAGACTGTTGACCATAGTGGTTGTGCTAATTTACATTCCCACCAACATTGTATGAGGGTTCTTTTTTCCCCATATCCTTGCCAATATTTGTTGTCGTTTGTGTTCTTCATGATAGCTATTCTAACAGAAGCGAGGTGGAATCTTAATGTAGTTTTGATTTGCATTTCCTTTATGACCAAGGATGTTGAATATTTCTTCATGTGGTTTTTGGCCATTTGGATTTCTTCCTTCGAAAAAGCTCTGTTCAGTTCATTTACCCATTTCTTCATTGATTTGGGGAGTTTAGTTTTTGAGCTCCCTGTATTCTGGTTACTAATCCCTTGTCAGATGTATAACTGGCAAAGATTTTCTCCCATTCTGTGGGTGGCCTCTTTAATCTGGTAACCATGTCTTTTGTTGTGTAGGAGATTTTTAAATTTCATACAGTCCCCTTTGTCAATCCTTTCTCTTAGTTGTTGAGCCATTTGAGTTCTATTTAGGAAGTTATTGCCTATACATATAAGTTCCAGTGTATTCCCAGTTCTTTCCCACACTAGCTTCAAAGTTTCAGGTCTTATATTAGGGTCTTTAATCTACTTTGAGTTGATACTTGTACAGGATGAAAGATATGAATCTACTTGCAGTTTTCTATATACAGATATTCAGTTCTTCCTGAAACATTTGTTGAAGAGTCTGTCTTTTCTCTATCATATGTTTCTGGCACCTTCATCAAAAATTAGGTGGGGGTAGCTGTGTGGATTCATATCTAGGTCTTCTAATCTATTCCACTGGTTTTCAAGTCTGTTTTTGTGAGGTATTGGGGTTTGAACTCAGAGCTTCACACTTGCTAGGCAGGTGCTCCACCACTTGAGCACACCCCCAGTTCTTTTTGCTTTAGCTCTGTTTTGAATAGGGTCTTGTTTTCTGGTATTGTTTTGCTCAGGCTAGCCTGGACTGCCATCCTATTTAGGCCTCCCATGTGGTGGCATGATAGGCATGCACCACTACTTCTAGCTTATTCTTGAGAGGGGTCTCAGTAACTTTTGTCTGGCCTGGCCTCAAACTCCCATCTTCCTTATCTCTACATCCCAAGTAGCTGAGATTATAGGCATGAACCACTAGGCCCAGCCAAATAAGGAGATTCTTAAGTAAAGCTGCTACTGAAATACTGCCAAAATTGAGGCATTCTGTATGGCCTGACAGTTTAGCTTCTCTTTTGTTAAGTCATTGTCTCTTAAAAAAAGAAAAATTAAAAAAAAAGAACTCTTCTCTGCTATCTCATCCCATAGGCATGATCTGTATTTAGCTCTCACTTTAGGATGTTTCATTGACTTATTCTCATTAATGTACTTTAGTTATATCTCTCTCCAGAACTTGGATTGGGATGTAAAAGTATGGGAGTGATTAAACAGCATTCTCAAAAACTTGATTTTTTTCTTTCTTTATGTTTTTATTATAGTATTATTTTTGTACTGGGGGTACACTGTAACATTTACAAAAGTTCATACAATATATCATAGTTGAATTCACTCCCTCCATCATTCTCCCCTTTCCCCACTCCTGGTCTCATTTTTTCCATTTCATACATGATTTTTTTTGTCCCATTCATTTGCTTAAAAATTTACTTCTTGAAGAAATTTGCTTCTTGAAATAATAAATAAGTGGAGAGTCTAATGTTAAACATATGTCCTAATCTGGTTCCTTTACAAGAACTCTTTCCCTAGCAACAGATGTGTCATCTCAAAAGACTTTTCTGATTGGTTGCAGTGCAACTGATTTGAATTTGAGTCCTCTTTTCTTTTATTCTTTTCTAGTCTGATTCACTTGTGATTTCTTCTGGTCCCCATCCAAATACACAAGAAGAAATGGCTTTAAATGGAGTCCCGATGTTAGGATTTTTCTTCATGGCTGTCCTGATGAGCCTTCAGGAGTCATGGGCTATCAAAGGTAGGTGCTAAGACAATCAAAACTAGGACAGGATGAAGCTTTGGAGAAAAGAATTATATGTATTTGCAAGATAATCTTTGGAGTGAAAGAAAAGTGACAGGCAGTATGTGGGTCTAAATCTGAAACTATAAAAATTGTACTTTGGAGGAGTCCTTTCCTCCTCATAAAACAAAGTAAGTCAAATTTAGTTTAGTGGGAAAAAATTGAGTTGGGTTTTAATAAATACCACTGACTTGCTGTAAGTCAAATTTGCAAGGAGTGAGGGAAATATTTTGTGATGGGCATTATCAAGTTCTATCTTTGCACTTTAATTTTCTTTCTGGAATATTGATAAAGTTAAAAATTTGAAACCTCACTATAATTCTGTTAATAGTAAATGAGAAAAAAACATGAGCAGTTCTTAGCACTGTTCTTAGCTGAATACATGTAGCTAAAATTTTGGCATGGTGTGGTTTGGGATCTAGGGAAATAGGTGCTCTAAAATACTATAAGGTCTTAAGATTAAGATCTTAATTTCCTGGGTGCCTCAGGCCCCAGTTATTTGTCCATGGATATAGTCCTTAAATACAATATGAACATTGCTTGTTAGAGGGCTGTTGATATACTAAGAAATTACTTACCTTATCTCAAACCCACAGTAGAATCAAAATCATAGCAGCTCTATAATTGGAAAATCACACATAAGTAGATAGAATGATCTGCTCTAGATCACTAGGTAAATAACTGGGTAAGAATTCTAGATTTATTTGATTCACAGTTCACAACTCAATTTTTGAAACAATGTTTTTCTCTTCTAAAAATAAAATATTGGGAGCAAGAGATGCTCTGTAGTTCTGGTGGAAAAGTATTTAACACCTGGGTAAAAGAGAGTGAGAGAACATTGCCATTTTAGGGGCTGCTGCTGAACTACTAAAAGATAAATAATTTCCAAGTTAGCAACCTTGAACCAATTAATAGCTTCACAAGACTCTGGATTTTTCAGCTCTCATCTCCTTCAGTTTACTCTGTCTAATCCTAGCCCCCCTTATTTTTTTACCTCACAGCTTTGCTCAATGCAGATGTCCATCACTCAGACATCATTTTTCACCCATCCCAATGCTCTATCCTCCTCTGTTCCACTTGTCCCAGTCCCTATTACCTCCTGCCGAAATGCATGTGGTTTCTTCTTCATCTTCCTCTCCTGATTCCCTCCCTCCTTTTCCTGTCTTTTCAGAGGAACATACCATCATCCAGGCGGAGTTCTATCTGTCACCTGACCAATCAGGAGAGTTTATGTTTGATTTTGATGGAGATGAGATTTTTCATGTGGATTTGGGAAAGCAGGAGACAGTATGGAGGCTAAAAGAATTTGGACAGTTTGCCAGCTTTGAGGCTCAGGGTGCCTTGGCCAATATAGCTGTGGACAAAGCCAACCTGGACATCATGATAAAGCGCTCCAACCACACTCCAAATACCAACGGTACCTTTCTCTCTGCTCATTCTTAGTTGTGGGAATGCAAAGCTTTAAAATAGACACTTAAGCATTTTGTGTGATATCATTGTGACTTTTCCTCCCAGAGGTCTACCTTACCACAAGCAAACCCTAAATTCTCATGCCATATGCCAGAGACTTTTGTAACTTTGTGCCCTCCCTTGATGTGCTCAAGTCTTGTTTCTGTTATCTATGAACACTCAAAAAAGTCACTGCCCTAAGTCCACTGGGGAAGCAAGAAATTAAGTCCTTAAGGCAATCTTATACCTTGATATTGGATCTAGAGTATCAGAGTGAGATATGGGAGAAGGTGGCATGGACTTCACAGGGCATAATTTCAACTGCTGTTCTTAGCCTTAGAGGCATTAGATAGATTTGTACCATAAGTCAATGTGGGAGGGAAAGGAGGAAAGGAGCAAGCCTAACGAATGAAAGTTAATTTTTGTCATGTATCCTTTAGTTCCTCCAGAAGTGACTGTGCTCTCTGACAGCCCCGTGGAACTGGGGGAGCCTAATGTCCTCATTTGTTTCATCGACAAATTCTCCCCTCCTGTGGTCAATGTCACCTGGCTTCGAAATGGACAACCTGTCACCACAGGAGTGTCAGAAACAGTCTTCCTACCCAGGAAAGACCATCTTTTCCGCAAATTCCACTATCTCCCCTTCGTGCCCTCCAATGAAGATGTCTATGACTGCAAGGTGGAGCACTGGGGCTTTGATGAACCTCTTCTCAAGCACTGGGGTATGGAACATCCTTCAGTCCTCTTTAAGATTTTCCACTATGATGCTTGTGTCTCGACCCTCAGAATTCAGCTGTAATTCATATACGTGTGTTCTTCCATTACCCAGCCTTCTCCACTTTTTAATCCCTTGATACATCATTCTGTCTTCCTCTTCTTTAATCTATTAATAACTATAGTTTGAATACATTTGGTCCTAAATGTCTCCTGACACATTTATATCTACTGTTTTATTTTTCCCCCAGAGTTTGATGAGCGAAGTCCTCTCCCAGAAACTACAGAGAATGTGGTGTGTGCCCTGGGCCTGATTGTGGGTCTGGTGGGCATCATTACTGGAACTGTCTTCATCATCAAGGGTGTACACAGAGGCAATGCTTCACAACGACGAGGCCCTCTGTGAGACACATGGAGGTGGGTGAGGCATGGTCAAAGAAACATATATGGAGGTATCTGAGGGAGGAAAACAGCGGGGAGAAAAGACGTGTAATAATACCCAGGGTAGGAAAAATTGTGCCTCTTGATTTTTCTTTGCTAAAACAAATCAGACCTTGGCATCATTTGGTATTTCAAAGCTTCATGATCTGTCATCCCCTTCTATAGATACTCCTAGGCCATACCTTCAGTCTTGGAAATTATCTCTAGCTCCAAAGATGATTGGTACATGTTAGAATACTGTACCCCAGTGATTTGGGAAAGTAAGTCTCAGGAGGTAGGCACTTCCTGGCTTATATTCCCTGAGGCAGACCATCAGCAAATAAGCATTTCCAGAGCCTGGCTTCTTGGGGTAGATTCATTGTATAAAATGAAATGTAAATCTCTTAAAGGGCAATGCTTGTTTTTAATCCTTCAGTCTTCAAAGTGCTATGATATCTAAAAATGATCTAGACCCTTGCAAAGTAGGATTTACAATTCATGTTGGAAATGTCATGTATGCTAGAAGTCAGGTGTATATTTAAAGATTTTTCCAAAGTCAAATGATTAAGAGAGAAGGGGATGAAATCTGAAGGAAAGTTTTCTGAATATTTATCTTAAACTCTTTGGTAACTATATGTCTCTCACTACAGGTAACACCCTTTCTTAGAGAAAAGATGAATGAAGAAATTTCTGCTTCAAGTATGATATATTTGACACATTATAAGAACTTTTGTTAATGCCACAACGTACCCCCACCCAGCACAACAATAAAAAAAAAAATTAAAAACCAAAAAGCTTTCTGAAGCTGGCAATATTCCAATTGTTCACCTCAGTGAAAATAGCCATCCTCGGTACTTCCCAGACCCAGACATCAGGAGTGGTGATGCTTTCCCCAGTCTCTCTGTGTCCTAACATCCAGCTGAGCTTCACTGTCTATTACTCCTTCCTGCATATGTTTTCCCTCTATTTCCAATCATTTTATTATCACCATTCAGTTCCTCTGGGATAAATCCCATAGGACTCTGTCTCTGTTATGGAACTTTCTGAACATTGCATGGAGACAATCTTCTGTGTGCTTAGTGCTTAAGAGTTCTCCAACTATGATTTTTCTACATACAATAAACTATTTTGTGGTGGAGTTTTCAGTGGCTGAGTCAGTTCTGAAGGGGAGGGTGTCTGAGGAATATATGTGGTCCTTCCATCTTGAAATGTCTGACTGTCGAATGTATCTTTAAGACATGGAACTAGAGCTTCTAAGTCAATGACATATCTGTATCTTCGGTAGGGTGAATCTCAAATCTTTAATAATGGGACAGATGGAGGGGATCAATGGGCATAGAGTGGGAAGAGGAATGAAAGAGGAACCACATACATTATAGGATATATGTGTTTATCAACATCACCCATTCCAGACATAATGAAATTGAACACTGACTATTGGCATTACCCGTTGTTAGACATAGTCTTCGCTGTCTGTTTCATTACCAGAGGAATAATGTAACTTATTCTTGGAACCATCTTATATTTGAAGATGCACCCTTGAGTGGAAAAACTGGGTAAAGAACATAGCATTAAAATGAGAGGAAAGACTATTTTAAATACATTGAGCTATCATTTGTTCATGAAACTATGACAAAATTTATTTCTAAAATGTTTTCCAGAATCTAACACAACCGTAGACATTTATTATTCATGACTATGTGACAACTGACAAATAAAATGAACTAGATTGGATTTCATCTCAACGCCATCATTTACTAACTTACATTCACTGGCACCTTCCTTAATTTTGCCTTAGATTCCTCATGAAAATATCGATGTTAATTTTTACTAGATTGTGCAAATTAAAGAAAATGCAAGTGAAATAATTAGAAGCATAGGTAGTGATAATAATATTTCAAAAATTGTAAATTCCATTGTTTTCCTCAAATCTTCTATAGCCTGATGACAAAAATCTAAGGGACACACAACAAATATATCTGTACAAGCACAAACCTAGATTTACTAATAGAAAATGGATTTCTCTACCAATTGAAAAAAATCAAAGCAGAATCCTGTGAATATTGAGAATGGAATAGGTACAGCTAGTACTTTATCTTTTTACATTTATTAATTCCAAAATAAACAGTTATACAATAGAGAATACACTAAAACTTGGACAAATATGAAACAAAAAAGTAAATAAATTTAAATTCATTCACCAATGTAAGAAAACTATTTTTAGTATACTTTATTTTTTAGAGCAGTTTAAAGTTCATAAAAAATGCAGAAAAAGTACAGGGAATCCTAGCATATCCCTTCCTTGCACGACCCCCCCACCATCTGGTTTCTCCTATAATTAACATATTGCACTAGTGTGGTACATTTGTTACAATTGATTGATCAATATTGATATATATTAACTCAAGTTACATTAGGGTTCACTCTGTGTTATAAAGTTCTACGTGTTCTAATACCATTATAGTATCACACAGGAAGTCTCACTGACATAAAAAATGCGATGTCCACCTATTCTTCCTTTCCCTCCTCCCCCTGAGCCCCTCACAACCACCAATCTCTTTACAATCTCCATAGTTTTGCCTTTTCCAGAATGTTTCAATCATATAAATTGCAATCATAAAATAGATTTTTGAGGGTGACTTCTCTCACTTAGCAGCATGTATATACATAAATGTTTTCCATGTCTTTTCACAGCATGATAACTTATTTCTCTTGAATGCCAAATAATGCTGCACTGAATGATGGTTTTCCTACTTTCCTATCAAAATTTCAAAAACATTAGAGATAAGGGCAGAACAAGTTTTGCCTGGAAGTGGGGGGAGGTGGGGAGGAGAGGCTGGGGAGGGGGGCAGGGGGGAGAAATGACCCAAACAATGTATGCATATGCGAATAAATGAATTTTTAAAAAGGGTATCTTGGTTGCTTCTGATTCAGGGCAATTATAATCAAGCTGTTAAAACCATCCATTCAGGTTTTTGTGCAGATATAAGTCATCCACTCCTCTGAGTAAATACAGGAGTGTAATTCCTGGAGCATATTGTAAGAGAAGGCTTAGCTTTTTAACAAGTTGCCAGAGTGTCTTCTAAAGTGTTTGCACCATGTTACATGTGTTAGCAATGAATGAGAGTCCTGCTGGGATACATCCTTGCCAGCCTTTGGTGTTGTGAAGATTTGGAATTTCAGTCAGAAAGTCACTTTTTCATTAGCATGTATTAGTTATACAGGGGGGTGTTCGCTGTGATATTTACACGTGTTTACAATGTATCTTAATTAGATTCATCCCCTCCACTATTCTCTCTTATTCCCTCTCGCCCACTTCTTAGAACAATTTCAACAGGTTTCATTATTCTATTTTCATACACATATTCCAATTACATTGACCATATTCACTCTCCTTCACCCTCTCCATCTACCCTTCCCTACCCACTAGAACCCTCCCCTAAACAGGACCTGTTTTAACTTCCTGTCCTTCCATTTTTTAAGTGTATATTGATTGTTCAAGAGGGCTTTGCCTTAGTATTTCACACATGAATATATCATACTTTAATCAGATTAACTCCCTATTACTTACTTTTTATCGCTTTGTTCCCCTATTCCTCAATAGCTTTCAGTGAATTTTGTTATACTATCTTCATACACAGATTCAATGTGTTCCAATATTATTCACTCTCTATCACCCTCTCCTGCTTCTCCATAGTCCCCTCAGACACTCACTCACTATTATAATGATTCTCTGTCTCATATATATATATATATATATACATGTATACACACACACACATATACATATATACCATACCATACTTAAGTCTCTTATCAAAGGACATCTTTGCTGTTTCTAGTTTGGGCCTACTACAAATGTAGCTACTATGAACATTTGTATAAGTTTTCATGCAAACATGAGTTTTCAGTTCTCTGATATAAATGTCCTGGAGAATAATTGCTAGGTCATGTGACAAATACACATTTAATTTTTCAAGAAATTACCAAAATATTTTCTAGAGAGACTGCACTACTTTATTTTCCCACCATCAATGCATGAGAAAGGAGAGATGCAGTTTTCTCCATTCTCACCTCATTTGACATTGCTAGTTTTTAAAATTTTAGTTGTTTTAGTAGTCGTTCAGTGATAACTTCATCATTTTCATAATCGGCATTTCCCTAATGGCTAGTGATGGTACATAATTCAATATTCTTATTTGCCATCGACATCTTCTTTGGTAAAATGTCTATGTCTTTTGCTCACTTTGTAATTAAAGTTTTTTACTGTGGAGTATTGATGCTTCTTTACATATTCTAGATCAGATGTCCCTGTGATACATGTAGTTTGTAAGTATTTCCTCCTTGACTGTAGCTTACCTTTTCACTTCTTAACCATATTTCATGGAACTGATATTTTATAGAACAAAAGTTTAATTTTTATAAAGTCCAATTTTTGGTGTTTTTTGTTTTGCAGATATTTGCTTTGATGTTTAAGAACTCTTCATTAGCCCTTGCACCTGAAGATTTCCTCCTATATTTTCTTTAAGATTTTTGTGTTTTAGCTTATGTCTTTTCTTCAACAAAATTAGAGATAAGGGCAGAATAGGTTCTGCCTGGAAGTGAGGGGAGGGGGGAGAGGGTGGGGGAAGGGGGCAGGCAGGAGAAATGACCCAAACAATGTGTGCACATGTGAATAAATGAATAATTAAAAAAAAAGAGTTTCATGGTTTACATTTAACCTCACCATATATTTTGAGTGAATTTTTGTATAAAGTGTGAAACTTATCAGTTCCCTTCTTTCTTTCTTTTTGGTAGTTTTGGATTGGCTTGGGGTTTTGTACTTTACTTATTTCATTTTTATTTTTATTAGCATATATTAATTATACAAAGGCATTTCATTCTGATATTTCCATACATGTATACTGGGTAGTTTGATGAAATTCACTCCCTCTACTATTGTTTCCTATTTTCCTTTTTAGACAATTTTAAGAGGGCTCATTGTATTTTTCATATATATGCATAAAATACTTTCATCATATTCACTCCCCATTATCCTTTCCCACTGGTCCATGCCCCCAAACACTCCCCATTTTATATGCCTATCATTCATTTTTTAGGTCTTGATTCTGCAAATGAGAGTGAACATGTGTTATATATACTTCTCAATCTGGCTTATTTCACTTAGCACAATGGTCTCTAGTTCCATCCATCTTCCTGCAAATGACATGACATACTTCCATTTTTCCTTATGGTTGAATAATACTCCATTGTGCATGTATGCCACATTTTCTTTATCTATTCATCATTTGGTGAGCACCTAGGCTGATTCCATATCGTGACTATTGTGAATAGTGCTGCTATAAACATGGATGTGCAGCTATCTTGACTGTATGCAGCAGATTTAGATTCCTTTAAATATATATGCCCAGGAGTGATATTGCAGCACCATGAAATACATTTATTGTTAGTTTTTTGAGGAACCTCCATACTGATTTCCATAGTGACTGCACTAATTTGCATTCCCACCAACAGGGTAATCTAGAAGCTCCCCCACCACAATAGCATTTGTTTTGTTTTCTTGATGACTGTCATTCTGACTGGATTGACATTATGGCTAAAGATATTAAATATTTCTTCATGTATTTATTAACTATTTGTATTTCTTCTTTTTGAGAACTGCCTGTTCATTCATTAAATGAAGTTTTGGTGTTTAATTTTTGGAGCTATTTGTATATTCTTGATATTATTCCTTTATCTGATAAATAGCTGGCAAATATTTTCTTCCATTCTTTAGGTTGTATCTTGATTCTGGTAATTGTTTCCTTCTCTGTAAATTTGATACAATTTCATTTGTCAGTACTTGCTCTTATTTCCTGAGCAATTGAAGTTATATGCAGAAAGTTGTTATCTATACCCATATCTTTAAGGGGGTTCCCTGTTTTCCTATAGTGGTTTCAAAGTTTCAGGTCTTACATTAAGGTCTTTGATCCATTTTGAATTAATTTTTTTGCAGAGTGAGAGATAAGGATCTATTTTCAGTCTTCTGCATGTGCATATCCAGTTTTCCAATGTATGTTTTTGGCATCTTTGTAGCTGTGTGGGCATAATTCTGGGTATGGATACCCACTTGCTTCAGCACCATTATTTGATAACAATATTCTTACAGCACAAAATATAATAAATATGATGAACTACTTTACAAGGATCAATTTGTAATGGATAAATTACTCAAAATATACCGTGTATAAAGCTGACATATAACATAAAATGTGAAACATTTCAACTGTAATGCAGAAAGTAAATGTCTTTCATGCAACAAAACCCAAGATAAACTCACTTCAATAACTATATTTAAATCTTTAAGGAAGAAACAACCTAAATTTAAGCAAACTTCAAAAAATGTAAAACAACCTTTATGAAATCCATACCACCTTGTACTTAAAATCGGATACAGACTCTATAACAAAATCACTCTTAGGAACATAGATGCCAAATTGTTAAGAAAATATTAGCAAACCGAATTCAATGGTTTACAAAAAGGATATCACATCATGACAAAATGGAACTTATTCAGAAATGCAAATTTGTTTCCACATTTGAGAATCAATTAATGCAAATCACATTAACTGAAAGAAGGAAAAAAGGGCATATGACTGCCTAGATAGAATCATAAACTACCATTTGACAGAATTTAGCACCTGGCTTTAAGCTTTGGTTTTAGAAAAGCTCTATTAGGAAGTTGTAATAAGAAGGAATTTCTCTGATCCATAAAAGGACAGCTATCCTGTTGCACACATCAGACTCAGTAGTGAAATATTTTAAACTTTCCCCTTGATATCTGGAGTACTAGAAGTGTGGTGTTAAGCAATTAAAATGGCAATACAATAGATAAAAGAAGGCAAAATTATTATTATTTACTCTTTATTTGATCAGATACTTAGAAAGTAAAAAGCCAGACAAATACATAGCCTTAGTTCTCAGTGGTTCTCTGTGAAGGCTGGATCATATCATGTTTTTAAAGACAAATAAAAGTGAAATCAATAACATTGCTGGATTATATCATGCTTTAACAGTAACAAATAAAAACGGAATCAAGAAAATGATACCTCTCAGAATAGTATGATAAATACATAAAAATATAGGGGGAAAGCTAACAAAAGATTAGGAAGTTTTTTTATGCTAAAAACTATAAAACATCACTGGGAAAACATGCTAGACCTAAACAAATGGAGAAAATGCCCAGTTTGGGGACTGTAAGACTACATGTATTACAGATCTCAGTTTTCTCTAATCTGTACTCAGGAAAATGTCATTGAAAACGATGGCAAGTTTTTTGTGTGCTTGCTTGTTTTATGTCATTTTACCTCTTCCAATTCATTTAGCAGGACATGGAATCATCAAACTATATTTAAACTTCATATGTAAATGCTAAGGTCTTAGATTAGATAAGAAACGTTTTGAAAAATAAAGCCAGACTGAACATGGCAATGCTGGGAAAAACAAATCACTATCAGCTAGTCAAATTTCAATGGGAAAATATGCTGTGCACAAACAATACATAATGTAACTTAAAACATTCATAATATGAATTTCAAGCTTGCTTTGAAATAAAATAAGCTGACTATGGAGAAATTGTGTCCAAGTGATTATTACTTTGAAATAAACTTCTGAATTGATTATTTGCTTTTTTGGTTTGATTTATATTTGATATTAACTCCTCAGATGGAAGAGTAGACTGCATGTCTTCTCAACCAATTCACATGTCTGACTCTGAAACACAAGATACTTTATAATAGCATTTTTAATGAGGTTTATGGAATTTAGATCCATATACTGATTGTACAGTATTTAGACAAGGGTCAAAGAAAGATTTGATTTACTTTCCTAGCTAGTCTCCCATCATGTGCTTTTTGTCTCAATTGTTATGTCTGTTCTGAGTTTTTAGAGA
This sequence comes from Castor canadensis, assembly GCF_047511655.1. NCBI lineage: Eukaryota > Metazoa > Chordata > Mammalia > Rodentia > Castoridae > Castor > Castor canadensis. The sequence goes on along the minus strand of NC_133393.1, from coordinate 22,851,501 downwards.
TTGTCCTTTACATTTTGATCTGATATTTTAAAGCTTTTATTGATAATTAAATATTGTATATATTTATGGTGTACATTGACCTATTAAATATACGCCTTACCTCATGTCCCATACATAAATAAAAACCATGCATATAATATGGTGCAAATCCTTCCTTTCTCTTTTCTCTTCTCTATTTCTTATCTTTAGAACTACATGATTTTTCACTCCATGTTTATTTGGGAAAAATGTAAGAAAGTCCTGTGGCACAAAGAAGTTCAGACAAAGAACACAGCAAGGGTTGAATGCAAAGGGGCCAGGAGAGAAGGAAGAGGAGGTTCTGCAGTCTGTACTGGGGCTTCTGAGTCAGGGACAGGGGCAAAGGGAGGACATGATAAATAAGGCACTGACCCAGGAGGGATCCAGGTCCTGGGAACCCACTCTGTAGAAAAATGAGGGTCAAACAGGAGGTGTTTTTGTGATATGAAGAGGCAGAAACAGAGGTCCTTCCTTCTGTGCTGTCACCTTCACTTCAGCTCAGGAGTCCTGCAGAAGACAGAGCATAATGGTGTTTCCAGACTTAACTCTGAATATGGCTTTTTGTCCCCTCTCTGAACCTCTTATGGTAGCACTGCAGTAAGAAGAGAAAAATATGCTCAAATCTCCCTGAGCCAATGCTGCTTCAAAGCACTGGCCTTGTATTAGCAGAGAGAAGAAGGTTTAGTGCAAAATGCCTGATCAGAAATTTGGGCCCAAAGCCTTTCCTGTTTTTTATGTCTCATCTCCTGTCACTGCTATTATCTGTTGTAGGGAAAACAGATCTATCTCTGAGAGAGGACTAAAGGACATTACCTGTTGGCCGAAGTCCAGAATATCCTGGGAAAGAGAAGGAAAGACAGATTCTTAAATACATGGTAGCAGATCTGTCACAGAATGAAATGTCCCCAACTTCACACCTGCCACCTGAGATTTCTCTAACATCACTACCCATACCAGGGAGGGGAGAGAATTGGGAGCAGTTACCAAAGGAAACTTCTATCACACAAAGCTCCTTCATTTGCTCCAAGTTCTTGAACCAATATCTCAGGTTGATTAACCTTTCTTTTATCTGTATAATTCTATCTGTATAACTCCTTAGTTTTCAACATAGTAAACACAAATTATTGATTTCTGAATTCTCAAAAAATCTGATGTCACCTAAGCACAGAAAGCCTCCACAGAGGAACACTGAGAACTAACCTCGGCAAAGCCATATTTCTTCCCCCAGAAAAATCTATGGACCATAAGTCTTAGTCACCAAGATGTTGCTTACCTTACCTTTGTGGTTCCTGAAGTAGATGAACAGCCCGACCCCAAGGAAGAGCAGACCTAGCACAAAGCCCACGACTCCACTCAACATCTTGTTCTGTGCAGATCCAGACTGGACCTCTGGAGAAGAAGCCAGGCTTAGTGATTTTTGTCCCAAATCCAACTTCCTTTATTGAGACCCAGAGATTCAGAGCTTTAAGGCTGGGAGAAAAAGCATACATCTGAAGAGCTAGAATTTCTCATTTCTGAGACTAGACATTTAAAAATCACACTGAGTAGCTATAAGATACAGGCCTTAAACTTATTTACATGTAACATCCCTGAAATATCATCTGATATATGAAGAGTCTGGGACCCAGAGAGGTCAAGGAGCTTGCCTTGGATAAAAGACAAAGCTGAGATTGGACCTCCTGGGTGTCAGGAAAGCCCCATGTGTTGCTCATCTTCTCAGGTCACAAAGAACAACTCAGAGTGAGCAGAATAGCCTAAAAGCCAGGTATAGAACCAGGAGCAAGATGGTGAGTGCTCCAGAACAAACTGGCTCTAGTAGTCCACTAGAGGGATTGAGGACTAATCCCAAGATGCCATAAGACCAAAGAGAAAAGGCAGGCCGATCTAGTATTGTACTCCAGCAGAGTACAATTTATTGTGGGAATTAATGACAGATGTGTAGTCCTTGGTGGCAGCAAGACCAAGTAAGATTCCTGCAATTTGGCTCAGAAGGAGGGGACTACATGTTAGCTAGTACAAAAGTGACTTTATCTAAGCCAGAATGTACCTCATTTATCTTTAGTATGAAGAGTTCAGCACATTCCTGGTACCATGATCCAATTTTAAAGTTCCTCACACCACCCTAATGATTTTGTTTATTTATAGTTTTGTGGGAATGTATACAGAAAAAACTGACTGGGGATACTATGGGGCAATCATACCAGCTTCCATTCAAGATGGCTGCATCATGTCAAGATGAATCTGCACATTCCTCCCCTTACAATCTCATATCCCACCCCTCTCTGAGATGCCCTGAACCTACAGAGGGTGTTAGCATTGTGTAGGAAGCTTGTTGTGAGGCCATCTGTCTGATTTGTAAGCAAAGTCCACAGCAACAACAGAAGCAGATGTACAAAAAGAGACAGAACAATTATGAAAATGATAATAACAATCAATTTCTTTCATCAGGAACCAAACCAAACTTAAAATGTCCCTATACAAGGGACAGGATCAGACAAGGCTTTGATTTGGATTTTCATATGTGACATAAGGCATGTGACATCAAGGATATATACACATTTGTCTTTATAACAGCATGGGTTCCATAGAAAACAGCAAAATACTGCTGTTAAAATGAATGTTTAGTGGGGTATTGTAAAGATAAATCTGTATTATCTAGCAAAACAATAGTGGTGGCATCATCTTTACTGAAAGACACACTAGCAGCTGATGGCTGGTGTGATGGAGCATAACACACATGTTGTTCAACAAGATGGAGTCATGAGTGATTCCTAAAACCAATGGTGAAATGGCATGCCAGACCAGGGGGCCAACTGTAGCACTCTGAGATACAGAGGGAATAAACCATAAGCTCAGGTTTAGAGTCCAACAGGATTAACAGAGATCATGTTCACTTTGACCAGAAGCCTAGAGGTGCCTTCTCCTTAGCTGCTCTGATTTTCTCCTGTCTCAAATCAGATACAATCATTGGCAAGTTGTACTGCAGCAGCAGTCAGATACTTGAGTTCCCCCTGCTGGACTAACCTGCACACCAAGCATTTCCAGGTATGGGGCAACCGTATCTTGCACTTGTAAGGTCCTAGGCACTGGGCGGGGTGGCCATCTAGGGTGGGAGAGTAGTTTCATAGGTAACCAGGCCCAACACCATCTGTAGCTCAGGGGTCAATAAGGTAGAGAGGACATTGTGGTGTAAACACATGCCTCTTATTTAGAGTAGGTGTCTGAGCTATACACCCACCCATTTATAGGGAGATCAGTTCATGCTGAGCACAGTAGTCTTAGTCATTGGCTCCACCTGTAGTAGGTCATTGTTACTACTAGAAACTGCTGTTCTGAGGCATGTGTCTAGTTTCAGCTCCCTTACAGATCTGTGACCGAAAAACCTACCCTTTATCCATATTCTTGCCAGAAAACCCAACTCATGCCATCTTCGGTACCGGCGACCTCTGACTACATTGGCATACCTGGTAAAGGGGTGCCCAGAGCCTGCACTTGGTCTATCGAAATCTGCATTTTCAGCTACTTCTTTCTCAAGTACATCCCAGGCATGTGGCTTCCTTCTGAATCAGCCATAGTAGAGGGTGTAAGCATTGATCTAGATGAGGAATGAAAGCTAATAAACCAAGAGCCCTGTGGAAGTCTATACATCTTTCATTGTATGGGAGGTGAGGAAGATTTACACTGTGTCTCATACTGGGACTGGAATCAAATAGGTCATATCCAACCAGACTCACCACCCTTAGGAATTTTATTATCAGTCCAGAGTCTTGTGTCTCATTGGGGTTGACAGTCCATATTCTTGCATATAGGTGCATAGACAGTTATTCTATTGTGTCCTGTAACAGTATTATTTTCTCCAGTTAGCATGATATCATCTATACCATGAAATCTAGTAAAATAAGAGGGAATGTCCATTGCCTTTCCTTACAAGTGGCAACAAACTGATTATTCTGCATGTCTTCAGTCACTGTCCAAGTTACATCTGCTTTTTCATTGGCTAGGCAGAATGCTATGAGCAAGACATAAAAACCTAAGCAACTCTAATTCTTTCATGGTTTCTTCAATCTCAGCATATCCACCTGGCAGCTTCTATGCTTGGTATTTACTTTGCTCCTGGTACAGGAAGGGTAACTGGGTCCCATTTTGCTTCACCCTCAACACTATCTTTACTACCTGAACTTTGAGTCTAAATTCTTCCACAGATGACTGTAATGTCTTTCCTAATAGAATATTTATCCCCAGAATGTTTTCAGACAGGAAGATTAGTATCAAATATGGAGAACCAGTAAATTGTGAGTTCCACATAAAGCCTCTGGACATCCTAGAGCCCTTTACTCTGATGTGACCCTTATTCATGTAAGTGAAATAGCCAGCAATGCTATGGTATGAAAATTCTTTCTTTTCCTCTCTTAGAAAGTCAAATAGGAACTGTTGGAGTTGTTTTAAGGCTGATGTTCCTTCCATAAGGTGACCAAAATTACATTGTTATTTCTCCCTCTTTTCTTTGGAGATGCTAGCATGAAAAAAATCATGTCACATCTGCTTTCTTGTCTGAACCACTCCCCCTTTCTTTTCTCTTCCATTTTATTTGTCCCTTTTTCCTATCAGGTTTTGTGACTGGGAAGTCCCTGTGTTGGCCACATTCAGGCACTCCAATGTTGGCAATAGCTTTGCCCATATCATAAGCATCCTGTAGGACAACTGGGCTGAGGATGGAGAGAAAAGAGCCACACCATTCTCAAAGGGCATGTTGTGACAGTTTGTTTTTCATTCTGCCCATAAAAATGGATTTACTGGGCTCAAGAAATACCTGGATATAAATCACATGTCAAATTCTAATTTCTGAAGAATACCATGGGCTTCTTCAAGTACCCCCTGGGAATACCTATTCTGGAAGATTCCCTTCATTTGGCCATGACTCTCTCATGCCCACAATGATACAATCTACAGGGTGGTGATTTCCTTTCATCTGGTAGGCATAATGGAGGCACTACCTAAGGGCTGGGTGAGTAGTAGTATTACCCATTTTCTTAGCTTCATTACCCACCAGAGAAATGGCATCTTCTCTGGCTGTGAGACTCTCATAGAGCAGTTGTTTAAAAGGTTTTGCAATATCTAGCAACTCTTCAGCAGTACACTTTCAAAGAGTCATAGTTCCTTGCAGGGGAGGCCTCCTTCCCACATCTGAATATTTTGTGCCTTTGTTTTGTGTTACATTAACATTTAAGTGAAAAAGCAAGATTCCCCACAGGAGGGGGGAGGTTATCCTCTATCATTTCAATCTTAGGTTTTCCCGCACTCTCCCCTCCCCAGGGATTCCAATTCTTTGCAACCAATTCTGATTGAAAGTTAATAGCTTGCATCTGTTTTCTCTTTCATTTCTTTTTCCAGTTACTCAAAGCAGAAAGCTAGGTTTTCAAACTTGGTCTCTTGGTTTTCTGCTTTCTCAGCAAGAGGATAAATGAGAGATGCATATCTCTTTCCAGTTGAAACTGTTTTTCTAACTCATTTATCTTCTCCTCTGATGCCAGCTGGGCATTTTTGGCCATCCAAATGTCCCACAACTATGACCGTTCCATTGCAGCAGAAAGATGTTGCCCTTCCTTACCACAGTGGAATAAGTGAAATTCAGCAAATAGCTGCTACAAAACCCAACAGCAATTTTAGGGTGTCCTCATGGTCACACAGCAGGCTGCAAGCATTTAATACAGGCCATCTCTAACTGAATAGAATTATATGGACAACCCAGGATTTGTCTAGCAGATGCTTCCTTTTCCTTGCCCATTTCCTCAGCCTCCTGGCTAGCTCAACAACTGTTCCATAACAAGCCAGTCTTAATGTGTACCAGCACCAAAGTGCCATGAGACCTAAGAAAGAAATGCATATCCATCTAGTATTGCACAGAATGAAATTTATTAACTGACAGAGTGAGGTCCTGGGTAGCACCAAGAACAAATAGATAGCCATGATTTGGATCAAAAGGAAAGGTTCATATACTGATTAGGACAAAAGTGACTTCATACAAGTTGAAATGCACCTGATTTATGTTAATCAAATATCAAAGAGTCAGGCACATTCCTGATTCCAGAGTCTGGTGGTAAAGCTGAACATATCACTCTCCTGGTTTTCTCTACAGAAAACAGTTTTTTGGGAAACTATGCAGGAAAAACTGACTTGTGTTACTCTGGAGCAATCATGGAGATTACTACTGAAGATCACTGTGGCCATGTCAAGCTGAATCAACACAATGACATGGACTCATAATATCATGAGAAAGTCGAAACAGGGAGAGCATCCCTGTTGGCTGCTGGCTTAAATACGTACCCAGAGAGTAAAGTGTTTTCATAAACTATCACAGGATAACTGCCAGTGATGCAAAGTAAAACATGGAGCAAGTGAAAATATTGTGTAGGGAGAGGAAAAACCAACACTTAGCCAAGTGTCCTTCATGGTAAGTAAGGAATTCATAGGGACAGGAAGCTTCTCACTCACTCCACTCCACTGTGACAGGGTTCTTCAGGCTTGGGTGCTCCACCTGGCAAGTATAAACCTCTCCACTCTCAGGAACTGTTTCCAACATCACCAGGATCTGGAAAGTCCAGTCTCCATTCTGGATCAGGCCTGTGGACACAACCCCAACCTCCTCCTCCTGACCATTCTGGAACCATCTGACTTCAATCTGACCTGGGTAGAATCCACTCACAGAGCAGACCATCAGGTTATGGTGCTGTAGAGGTTGGGTCTTTGTGGGGTACACAGTCACCTTAGGCTCAACTAGGGGGAAAAAGCCAGAGAAAGTAAGTCAGGAAGGCATAGTAATCCTTCTTGGTCACCTGTCTTTTTGATTCCCTCCACCCCCAGGCTAAACTTTTTGCAGGCCTCCTCAAAGCTTGGCAGGAGACCCATTCAATTTCCTAACAGCAGGAAACCCATTCAATTTCAAATATTGAAGAAAACTTTGCTTTTATCATAGTTTGAAATAATTGTTCATTAGTCAAATGAAATATTTTTAAATTTTTGCAAAACATATAGTATACTAATTAAAAGTGTGACTTCTGGATGGCTTAGGTTTAAATCTGGACTCTGCCTCTTACTGGTTGATTCTGGAACAGTGTTTTACATTTCTCTGTACCTCAACTTTCTCACCTATAAAGGAAGATATTAATACTGACATAAAACAGGGTCATACAAGGATTGATGGACCCCAAATGTGTAAAGAAATGACTGGAATGTAGCCCTCAATATGTATTAGGTATTTATTGTCCTTATTTACTTTGAGAGAAAAATACAATTCAAAGAAGTATGGATGGATCTTAAGCGTGTTACTTAATGCCCACAAATCTTAAAATGCCTCAGAAAGGGTTCTACCCTGGGAATCAGAAGTAACTCTCAGGAGTCCTAGGAAAGGGAAAGTTTAAAATTTCTTATATTTACACTCAGCTGATGCATCGCTTTCCTTCCCAAAACAAGTATATCTATTATTAGAATTGCTATCATTGTACATCTGTCTCTCTTTTAAACTGACCCCTGATGCCAGGCCAGGATCTTGTGAACTTAGTGACCAGAGCAATTCCTCATACTATCAACCTCAATGAAAGCATTTATTTAAAGGAGAAGTTAGGTGAAAATAATTCCAAATATTGCAAAGTGACACAGGACAGATTAGGATAAAATAACAATTTTGCAGGAAATTTCATTAAATAAAAATGTTTAAATTCTTAGAATAGAAAGTAATAAAAATAAAAATATAGACCATGAACTGGAGAAAATGCTGAAGCAAATACAACAGTGTTAATAACCTTACTGCATAGAAACCCCATAAACTACTAAGAAAATTAATAGAGATTATAGTCAATAGATGATTCTTAAAGCAGTACTGACAATTCCCAATAAATGTGACTAATGTTCAACACACAGAAATCAAAGAAATAGCTATTAAAAAGATGTAAGTTGTTAACTACTTGCCATTGTTGAAAAGAAAAAAAAAGTCTAAGGAATGTCACTACTTAAACCCTGTAAGCATTATGCAAAATTAGCAATCTCAACATGTTAAGTAGCAAAGTTATAATCCAAAAACCAGTTTCACAATCATTTCAATGGTGTAAAAACACACATGCTAAGAAAGCAGGAAATTTTTGCCTCAGAAAGGTCAGAGATACCTCCAGGGTTCACACACACACAAATATACACACTCACAACCTCCCATATGCACCCTAGCCACCCCCAACCCCATGCTCACCTCTCTGATTTAATAGGAGTATATCAACCAACGCATAGTCATTTCTGCACCTGTCCACCGAAGCCCGATAATTATCCAGGACGTCCTTCTCACTATTCAACTCCTTGGCTATGGGCTTCCCCAGCTCGGTCACAGCACGAAACTCTCCCACATCACTATCGAAGTGAACAAACTCTTCACGGTTGTAGACATATCTGGTCACACTCCTCACATGCCCATTGGAAAAATGACACTCGCCCTTCAACTGCTCCAGGAAATGTGCTGTGGAAACAGAAACATAGTCTGTCATAGGCCAATCACCTGGGAGGAGATTCAGTGATGAGCAAAATCCCAGGGATCTGAGACATAGTACAGGACACTAGGACACCCTCAACCGGCTCACCTGCAACATCTCCCACTCCACCCTAACTACTGGCACCCATAGGTTCATTCTTATTTACCTGAGACAGAGGGAGTCAACATAGGGCAGAAAAACTCCTCTGATCCTACTCTACTCAGGACTTACTCCACCTTGGCACTGGGCCAGCGACCACATGCAGGAGCTGGACAAGAATTTGTCCCTCAAGGTCTCCTTTACCATCTCCTGCTGAAAGACATTCATTGCTCAACCTCTCATGCACACAGTTCTTACTCTTTCCTTAAACAGGAACCATCTCAGAGCTCTTATGGGTCAACCAGTCACATGTGTTTCAATATATAGAAACATACATACACACAGCATGGTATTCTGGTTTATATTTAATTGAACAGAGATAATGTCAAAAAGAGGTTTAAAAAGCCTGTGATTAAAAATGACACAAGTAAATGCAAGCATCCAACATTATCATTAGTACAGAATGTAGAATACAGCCATAGACATTTGAGGCATCTTACTGAAAAATATCATGGAAGTCTTTACTACTTATGACTCACAAAAGCAAGTTACTGAAAGTTAACAGAGAAAACCACGAGCTCATGCAAACTTGAAAAACATTGCATAAGGTGCAAAAAGGAAAAATGAAGATCTTGAACTTTCATTGATTGAATTGGTTCAACAAGAAAGTGGTAAATTTATGCAGATGTTTAATTTTGCTTTGTTTGTTTTGTAAGGAAACAAGCAAAAACAAACCACAAATAATTCAATTATGAAATATATGAGTCTAGAAATTTTAAAAGCAGTACAATATAAACCAAAGTTTCAACTTCTGCACTATTGACACCTAGGACCAGATAATTTGCTGAATGTCCCTTGGTGGGAACTGGAAGGGAGGTGACCCTGAGTGAGAACCAGTAGTATAAATAATCTAAAAGCTCAGTGATGGAAAAGTCAGTGGTAAATATGAGGCAGCTGCAAATTATATTGAAAAATGTGTCAATATACTATCTGATGAAAACTCTTGTACTGAACAAATGTGTTTAATGGGAAAGACAGAGCTACACAGTCATTGAGTTACTAAAATCCATTCAGAATGCACAAGAGAGTATCAAAGCTAATGTGGATATTAACCAAAACATGACTATTCTTGGGTGTGATAATGCTCCGCCCAAACCAAAAGGGCAGTAACTGGAAAAAGACAAAATCCAGGATATCTAAATTGTGCATTATTTTTTTCAAAATGGAAAACCAAAGACATATTGTCTAACTGGGCCAATAACTACTTTTTGTATCAGTGACTTAAATTTATTATAGGCAAACTGGTTGTAAGAAGGAAGAAAATTAAGGTGATGGTATATGGTAGATGGACTTCATATACCTATACGAGACAGACTTAAGAAACCTCTTGCAATTGCTTTAAGTGGGGTGGGGAGGGGGTTGAGGGGGAGAGACGATGGGGGCAATGTAAACAATGTACAATATAAGTCTAATCAAAATTGTCACTATGAATTCCCCCCTGCAAAATGAATATATCTTAATAAAAATTTATTTAGAAAAAGGATCTATTGTCTCCATACAATTGCTCTACACCTGACACTCCTGACTTGCTTGCAAAAAGTGAAATTTGGGGGAGTCTTTGCACCCCCTTCCTCTATGGGGAACAGGAAATGTTTCTCCCTTTTTCCCCTACTTCTTCCTACTATTATTCTATTGTATTAAATTTCCTTCCTAATAAACTTTGGTATCATATTCACTAAAAATGGGTTAAAATTGGACTTTTAATGTTCCCAGTATGACATCTGTGTTAAAATATTGTGACTAAGGAGTCCTGTCCCACAAAAAGTGAGTATAAATACTTTAATTCTATGCTTACTGCAGTTAAAAGAGGCCTAAAAATCCACAGCTTTCTGAAAGAAGTTATTTGTTACATTGAATTGAATAATAAACTAGCTTTAATGAATGTTTGGTGCAGATTTGAGGTAATACTCATATTTATAAAGAAGTTAGCAGATGAAGATTATGTACACAATCATATCACTGAGAAGAGAGTCATATAATTTTCAGTATATGATAAAAGTTTATCATATAAAATCTAAATAAGTCAGAGGAATGTGACATAAAATATACTGAGCATTGACAATGAGGCACCTGATGGGCATAATCTGAGTGGTAGGAACATGGTAGTAGGGACCTTGACAGCACAGATGAAAACATTCCCAAAAAATGATATGATGGGCATAGATCATTTACATGGTAGCCTTGAACAATGAGCATTCAGGTGGAGCCAGAAGTTAAATGCAGCCTCCTCAGGGTGTCCTCAGAGACATGGCTGAGACACCGCAAGGACACTGCAAAGTCCTTACAGGGCACCTGGGGGCCTGCTGCTTCACCTGTGTGAATCTCATCCATTGAAACCGTGAATGTCCACCTCAGCCTGCTGATGATAACAGTAGTGACCCTGACGTATCTACAATTCTGAGTTCCTCCAGCCATCAGATATAATGTGTATGGTTATGCATTAGCTTAGCTTTAGCTTAATGTGAGCCTTACGTAAGTTTGAAGTATTACTGAGTATTTTTCTTAAAAAAATTAGACTAGAATTTATTCTATATTTATTTCACTATTTCAATTACCATTTTTATTATACAAGTGCCATAGAACCTGTTTATTGTTGTTATAACATAAGCATGGATATTCCTAGATTGAAATGTAAAAACATTGTATTTATTCACAAGTTATTGGCCTTTATCCTACTGAAAGTGTTCAGTTTAGAAATGGTCTGCTAACTTTTTTTACAGGACTGAGGTTGAACTTAGGGCCTCTCGCATGCTAAACTGGCATTCCACCACTTAATCCATGCCCCAGCCCTTTTTTTGGTTTAATTATTTTTTCAAGTAGGGTCTCACACTTTTGCCTAAGTCCAGCCTCAGATCCAATCCTCCTATCCTTGGCCTCACAGGTAGCTGGGATCACAGGTGTGTACCACCATGACTGGCTTATTGATTGAGATAGGGTCTTGCTAACTTTTTGTCCAGGCTGGTCTCAAACTGCCTCCTGAGAAGCTGGGATTACAGCTGTGAAGCACTGCACCCAAACAAACTACTAACTTTCTAAAGTACAAATCCTTAGGTTTCAATGCACACCTGGCCTCAACAGCTTCAGAAATGGTATTGTGGATCTATATATATTTTGAGACACAACTGAAAAGAGTATGGAGAATGATTTTGATCCAGAAGGCAAAAGTGGAAGAAAAACTAGGTATGGAGGTTACTAGAATAAACCAGGTACAAGATGATGATAGCTAGGACCAAGGCAGATAGAAGGTGGCAGTGGGATTTGAGAGCTATTTTAAAATCAGCATCCATGGGACAAATAAATGAACATGATGATAATAGTTTGCAAAGAAGTGAATGAACAGTGTGGCAGCAATGTTCCTAATGTTTTACATATATCATACCTTTTTAATCCTTAAAACAACTCTATGAAGTAGACACTATCTTCCTCATTTTATAATTGAATCAATTAAAGCATGGTGGGGTTAAATGACTTCTACACCTTCAAGTATTTCATGACAGGTCAAGCAAGTGTTAGACAGAAATGGGAAGCTCTAGCTGTAGTGCCCTAGGATATAATCACTACACACACTTCATGCAAAACTTTCTGGATAGAATGCAGCCAAAATGGCTGAATGCAGGTGTCCTTGTGTGACTTTGCCACAAAGGAATACAAAGGCAACAAGGGAATAACTATATTTTGAGGAGCATGATTGAGGGAGAAGTCTAGAAATCAACAAGTGAGTGATGGGAACTTTAAGCAGCCCAGAGAGTTGCCAAGACAACCTAGAGAAGAGAATAAAGCGAATTGTAACTTCACGCCCACCCCTTGGTTGGAAACTGCTGGGAAGTTAAGTGGGAAAGCACCAGCAAGCACAATCAGAGCAGCAGACAGGCAGTCCTAACTGCATGAGAACCTGATAGTCCTTCTAGGCTTTAAGTACAGTCTGGGAAGCTGGCTGGTCAAATAGAGACTGCTCTGTTCCAAAGAAGGAATTAATGTTGGGCTTTACCAGTGCCTGGAACTGGAACTGCTAAAACGGCCACTGCTAGAGGACATCTTGTTTAGAGGCAAGCAGCGGGCCCTAGATACTGGCAGAAGCCTTGGATTGGTACACATCTCACTAAGTGGAAGATAGCCTCCTCAGCATCCTTCAACTTCAAGACCCATATCTATCATATCCATAAGCCAAGTGTCCCCTGGGAACTAGTTAAGTTCTGTCCCCCAACCCACCGTGTTCTGACTGTAGCTACCAAGGCTTCACTTGTACCCATTTATCAAGAGCTTGGAAAGGTCCCAGGTACATCCCACCACTCCAGAAATGCAGTTGCCAATGGCTCCAATCCTAAGAACACCTGTACTTGCTCAGTAGGATCTAGGGAAGTTTTCGTTTCCCAGCCCATGTCCTTGGGACTGCAGTGCTGGTACAAAAAGCCTGAACATCATCCACATCTGTCCCTAGGGAACAAGGGAAGGTCCCATTCATGCCCTGCAGTCAGGACTGTGGCTACCAAGGCCACAATCCTTGTCCTTACGAGAGCTTCCCATGTGTGGCTGAGGGATATTCACATCCACATCCTGTAACTCCAGAACTTAAAATGCCTAAGCCACAGTCCTAACATTATCCATGCTCAACCTATTGGATTTATGGAAGGTCTCTCCATGCCCTACACCCACAGGATTGTGAATACCTGTGTCAGAAGTCCAAAAGTTACTTGCATATCCCCTGAGTAACTTAGGGAAAGTCTCCTCCACAGCCTGTAGACTTGGGACCACAGATGTTGATGCCAAAAGCCTTGATACCACTTTTGCTTGTCCCTTGGGACCTGAAGAAGGTACCATCTGGGTCCCACAGCTCCATGAAAGTAGCTAACAGTGCTACAATCCCAAGAACCAACCACAATTGCACCAAGGGATTTATGGAAGTTCCCCTTTGTGTTCCATAGTTAGCAGTACCATAATCCCCAGAATCACCTCTGCCTATCTCAAGGGCCTGGGAAAGGTCCCTCCAATTCTTTGGCTCTACAACTATGGCTTCTGGAGCCATAGGCCCAGTCATCTCTTGCATTCATCCTGAGAGTGCTGGGGAAGGTCTTCAAATCCTGTGTCTTGGGGACTGTGACTGATGTTAATATTACCTTGGTGTCACTTGTGCTTGTACTGAGGGACCTGAGGATAGCCCTTCCCCATATCCTGCACCACTAAGTCTGTGCTAGCTGCAGCCACAAGTTGTTAGAGGTCATCTCTTTAAAGACTTAGAAAACACACTTTGGAAGCTTATATTTGCTGGAAATTTTGCAACTACTTTCATGGACCACCACAGTCCAGACTATTGTGGCATTTATAGACATTGCTGACATCCATCAATCATGAATAAATAACCCAATGACAACACTTTTGTTCCCCTATAATCAAACCCAAAATACCTACCCAACTGACACCCTACAGTCCATCTAAATGAAAAAATTTACAAAAGGTACCTAATAATATCAGAAGAAGAGAATATTACACAATTGCACAGCCATCAATGTAGGGGCATAAGAAACGCAAAGAGAGGCATGACACCTCCAAATAACTAATAGTTCTCCACAAATAGATCTCAATTGGAAGGAAATCTATAAAATGGCTAAAGAATAATGATATTAAGAAAAATCAGTGACATGCAAGAGAATACAGATAATGTGAAGAAATGAGAAAAATAGGTCAGAATATGAATGAGAGATTGACCAAAGAGATATAAATCATAAAAAGAGCCAATCAGAAACTTGGAACTTAAAACTTCAATTAATGAGATAAAAATACAATAAACAGCTTCTACAACAGACAAGAAAAAGCAGAAGAATTTCTCAACTTGAGAACAAGTCTTTTGAATTAACTAAGATTTTTTTAAATGAAAACAAAGGGAAAAGGCATTGAAAAGAATAAAGAAAGGCATATAGGGCATCACGGAGCAAACAAATATTTAAATTATGGGAATTAAAGAATATAAAAAAGGAAAAAGACATTGGAAAGTTTTGATTATTATTTTGTGAAATAGGTTTTCAATGTCTTAAAGGAAATAGATAAAAGATAATTCCAGATACAAGGCACTTAAAGGATACCAACTAGTTTCAACCAAACTAGATCTCACCAAGCTAAAGTATCAAGAGCACAAGAATCCTATAGCATGCTTAAGATCCTGGTTTTGATTTGATTATCAAGAGAGGGAGGGAGGGAGAGGGAGAGAGAGAGAGAGATAGAGAGAGAGAGAGAGAGAGAGAGAATCCTAAGAATAGGAAAGTGTCAAGTCACATAAAGAGCTCATCTTTTGAAAGAATAAACAAAATTAACAAACCTTTTGTTAGACAACCAAGTCTACCTTTCTTGGCACAATCAAGTATAATTTGTGTCATAGCAGCCATGCAAGTCTCCATATTATTTAAATGTTAACAATAACCTCAATATTCCTGAATTTAGTGTAATATTTTTAGTCATCATTTCAGTTTCCTGGCAGCTTTCAACAATACTAACCACCCCATCTTTTAAAATTCTTCTGTCTCTTTGAAATGATTACATTTGGTTACCTCGTGTTATGTCCTCATCCATACATCATTAATCTCACTGCTGTAATCAATGCATAAGTTTTATGTCAAGAGAACACTAACCCCATCATTTCACTCTATGTATTTATATCTGAATGCTGATCCTTTCCATTTTCTTTCCTCTTGAGTGTAGGGGTACCAACATGAAACTCCAGCCTGGCTTAACAATAGAAAGGCTCAGATACTAGACTGAGATCTGCTGGGTAAACTGAGCCCAGCAAAGCCATAATGGCAGAAAAGCCCTAGGAGAGCAACACTTCCCAGAGTGATCAATGTGAGTCATATAGTCAAGGAAGATTATTCTCTAGCTTGAAGAATTGCTGTTGTTTTTCCTGTTGGAATTAGTTGGGGTAAGCTACCCCTTTCATCTTGCCTTCTTCTCCCTTTCAGAATGGGGACATCTATCCTATGCTTGACCCATCATTTTTTGGAAGGAGATAATTTATTAAATTTCATCTGCTCACAGTTGAAGGGAAATTCACCTTAAGATGAATCATGTCATGAGTCTTACCCATATGTGATTTAGATGAGAGTCTGGATTTTGGGCTTTCAAGTTGACAGTACAATGAATTATGCTTTAGGGACTATTGGTGTGAAATGAATGTATTTTGTGTAGGAGAAGGATATGAATTTGGCAGGGGGCTAGGGACTTAATGCTATTGTGTGAATGTGTCCCCTAAAGTTCTCATGTTGAAAACATAATCCTAATTGCAACGATTTTGAGATATCATGAGGGCCTTATCCTAATGAGTGGATTAACTTTTGCTATGGCATTGGTTCATTACCATTTTTCTTGTTATGAAAGCAAGTCTCTCTCTCTCTCTCTCTCTCTCTCTCTCTCTCTCTCTCTCTCTCTCTCTCTCTCCACTCCCTCTTTATTTTCCTTCCATCCCCCCAATACTTTTCCTCCATGGGGTCATAAAGCAAGCATGCACACACTAGTTGCTAACCCCTGGACTTTGTACTTCCCAGCATCTAGAACTGTAGGAAATAAATATCTGCTCTTTAAAATGACCTAGTCCCAGGTTTTCAAGAGAACACTAATCCCATTTTCCATCACAGCACCTCCATCTCAGGATGCAGGCTTCACAGACATTGGAGTTTGGGGAGAAAAGGTAGGTAATGGAGGATGCCTCTTGATACATCTTCACACATTAGACACAGGCAGGTCACAGATCCCGGAGAGAACATAACACAGAATCTTCTAGGAAGAGAATCTTCCAATTCCTCTCAACTCCTCGTTAAATTTTCAGAGAAACTTTTTTCTGGTATATCAACACTATTAAGAGAACTATTATAGGAAATTATTTTAGCATCACTATGTCTAAGTTCTCTCAATATCCTAAGGGAATGTGATATAAGTCTGGAGAGGTTTCATTGGAAGGGAGTTAGGAAGAAATGGTCTATGTGTTGGTCCCATACACAGGTGTCATAGAGACGACAAACAAACTTCCAGGCTCCATTTTCTGTGGAAATAATTTGAGAGTCATATGATAAAGATAAGTGGCCACAGAAAATTTTTCTTAAAATGAGGAAGTTAGCTCCCTTTCTTCCCCCACCCACAGTAGCTCAGCACCTGAGGTGTGCACTTACGTCGGGTGTCCCTGGCCAAAGCCACAGGAGGGCTCAGCATCATCAGTATCACTGTCACAGCTGCCATGCAGGGGCCTCTGGGGAGCCACAGACACACCATGTTAGAGAACCGGAGAGGATGGGTACCAGAGCTGCAGACAAGCCTTACTAAATGAGAACTAGGACCTATCTCCATCCACCTCCCAAATAATTTAAGAACCTAGATGCTCATTGTTTTGATACTGGGTTGGGTAATCTCAGTGTTGAAGAACCAATCAGCATCAGAGGTGAATATCATCATCAGTTGGTGGTCAGAGATTCAGTATGATGGTCTTCTTGTGAAATTTCTAAATTTTTTCACTGAAAGGATTTTTTTTTTTAATTTTTATTTTATTCATATGTGCATACAATGTTTGGGTCATTTCTCCCCCCTTCCCCCACCCCCTCTCTTACCCCCCAGGCCTTTTTCCCTCCCCCCCATCCCCTCGCTACCCAGCAGAAACTATTTTGCCCTTATCTCTAATTTTGGTGAAGAGAGAGTATAAACAGCAATAGGAAGGAACAGGGTTTTTGCTAGTTAAGGATAGCTATACAGGGAGTTGACTTGCATTGATTTCCTGTGCATGTGTGTTACCTTCTAGATTAATTCTTCTCGAACTAACGAAAGGATTGTTGTAATTTAGTGTTTCAAAGTTTTGATCCAGTTGCATCTGAAACACTTTAATTGGATCACTGTAGTGAGCCATCTGTGCTGACTCAAAACCAACCAGCCTCTGACACAATAATTCTGCTTTAGGATAATTGTATTTTCTGTGAAAAAGTGTTTAATTCCTTAGTCCTGGTTCCTATTATGGTTTCCTCATTTTACATAGGATATGTTTCTTCATTATTCCCGTTCTCCTACTTTATCCTAAGGAGAGATATAAAGAGAATTTGCTAATGAATGCATAACAGAATGTCCAGGAAATCAAATACTAAGAATAATGTATACCTTACACCATACAACGTAATCATGTAATTTGTCAAATATGATTCTGTTAGATAATTATTACACACTATAATGGTGTAAATAAATATAATGACTCAAATTCAGAATGGACTTTCAAGGACAGCTATGTATATGAATTCAGTACTAATTCATATGTTCTGATAAGCAGTCATCCTTTATCTGTCTTACTATTTCTAGTGGTAGAATTTGCCATGGTGTGATAAAAATTACTAAAATTTATCAAACGAGTTTTGTGCATTTTTACTTTGCAATCAAAATTGTTCTAAGGGCTTTTTATGTATCCTATTTTTATTTAATTCTACCCTCTCTTCTTTACACATAGAGAGACTAAAATGATAGGACTAAATAATTCTTGCAAGGATACAAAGTTAACAAATGATACACTCTAGATGCAACTGAGTTTTGTGTCATTACCAATACCAGAAGTTTAGTTATTATATCACACTACCTCACATTCAATTTCTGAAGAAATTTTTCTATTAAAATTATTTTTATCCCTTTAAGGCTACTCTTTTTTTTATGAATGGCAGCTTTTTTAATAATTTGAGGCATATATTGTGCAGAAATTCTAGTTCCTTCGAAAGAGACCCCTCATCTCCTTCATTATCTGCCTCTGGAAATGACAAACTTTTCATTTAACATATGTAATGACATCCATGCCTCCATATAAGTTCTCTCGCTATGAATGCTACCATGTTTTCAAAATTCCTAATTCTAATCTATTGGTTTCAGTCATTATCTCAGGTGTGTTAGTGTAATTAGAGAAAGTTTGAATACCTCAGAACAGAAAAGAAATAGGGTGCCACTTACTCTGGAAAACAATTTTTTAATTAATGTAGGAAGTTGAAGTGAATTCAGTTCACTATTATCCTTGCATTTCAGAGGAAACTCCAATGATAATTCAGTACAATGGATAGGCTTACAATTACATCCAGAAGAATTATCACATTTAGTGTGACTGACAGCAAAATCGTAGCTTAGTAACTGTGGTTTGTGGTAACCTAAGAAAACAAAGTTAAACTTTGCCTGAGAATTATAGGATAAAAGGGATGGCAAAGGAAAGCAACTATAAGTCAAGAACAAACAGAATCTCAATTAAACAGAACACTATCAAAATTTGTTCAAATAAAGTAGAACAAATTTACAAATCATATAAATTTACTTTTAAAAGGAATAGTCCAACATCTGTGAACTAAATTTTGCCTGTTGTACAAATTTAGAAGTAACAAGTGTTTTGCTGTAAGTATTATATATCTCCTACTTTCCTTCAGTATTAATTCAATATAAGGACAGCTCAAGCAAAAAGTGCAGTGAAGGTCACCAACCATTAACCCTAGAGGTTATTTCTGGACTGAACTTCTTCACTGAAAGCAAGAGGAGATGTCTTCCTCTCAATATCTGTGAGGTGTCAGCTGAGAGCTGATTTCCTGAGGAAAAGGCAGCTAAATTGGTCTCCGGAAGACTGGGGTTATCAATACAGAAGTTTGCTACAGTCTCTGACCTTAGTGCACTGAAGCCATTTATTTTTACATGAAATAAATTGTAACACTCTTGTAACCTGAGATGGTAGATTCACAGCAAGCAGAACTCCATAGCTGCTCCGGAACTTGAAACTGAACAAGAGAACAGCTTCTCAGTAAGGTGGATTATTAAGGAAAAACACTGAAGTTCAATTTTGGATGCTTGGAGACACCCAGAAGCTAGATATTGGAAGAGAGGACATAAAAGAGCACTTCAGAGATGGAGACAGGAGGATCTTGAGCCACACCTCCAGTCCATTTTGCTCTGGTTATTTTGGAGATGGGGTCTCATGAACTATTTGCCTGGGCTGGCCTCAAGACACAATCCTCCCACTCTCAGCCTCATAAGTAGGAAGATTTACAGGCATGAGGCCATCGCCTGGCTTATTAGCTGATATTAATTGTACAAAATATTGGGTTTCATTATGACATTTTCACACATGTATATCATGTATTTTCATATCCATCCATTTCTTCTCCCAAATAGTCCCTCTTTGCTTTTTGGAGTACAGCCAGTTTCAAAATACTAATTCTGGTGATTCACATGAATATGGGGTGTCTTTCCATCTTATAGTGACTTCTTCAACTTCTTTCTTAAATGTGTTATAGTTTTTAATTTAGAGATCTTTCAACTTCTTAGGTTTATTCCTAGTATTTTTTAGATCCTCAAAATTCATACTGTGGATGAGATTTTGTTTGCTGATTTTTTCTACAACATGTTTGTTATTGGTACATAGAAAAACTACTGATTTTTGTATATTGAATTGTGTCCTGTTATGTTCCTGAAACTGTTTATCAGATCCAAGAATTTTCTTGTATAATATCTATGGTCTTTATGTATGAATTCATATCTGAAAATATGAGTATCATACTTCTGTCAATTTTCTTTTTTTTTGCCTTATTCCTTTAAAAATAAAATACCATATGTAGTAATAATGGAGAGAATGGGCACCCCTTTCTCCTTCCTTAGTTTAGAGGAAATGCTTTCAGTTTTCCCCATTTTGTACAATGTTGGCTATAGGTTTATCCTATACAGCCTTTATTATGTTGAGGTTCATTTCTTCTATTCCTAGTTTCCTCAGGGATTTTTATCATGAAGGCATATTGAATTTTGCCAAAAGGTTTTTCTGCATCTATTGGGATGATCCTGTGATTTTTGTCCTTGAGTCTATTTGTGTACTGTGTTACTTTTATTGATTTACATGCCTGTAATGAAACCAATGTGACCATGGTGTATGTTCTTCTTAATGTGTCTTTGAATTTGGTTTGCAAGGATTAAATTGAGGATTTTGCTTCTATGTTCAAGGATATTGTTCTACAGTTTTCTTTTTTGCCATGATCTTATCTTGTTTTCATAGCAGCATACTACAACTTTCATGGAATGAACTTGGTAGCACTCCCTCCCTTTGTATATGATGGAATATTTTGATGAGTACTGGTGCTAGTTGTTCTTTAGAGTGAATTCAACAGTGAATTCATCCAGTCCTGGGCTTTTCTTTTTGGTGAGACTCTTTATTATTTCTTCAGTCACATTGCTTGTTATTGATCTGTTTAGGTTATTTATATCCCCTTGTTTGATTTGGTAGGTATCTAGAAATTTATTTCTTTCTTCTAGATTTTCCAATTTACTAGAATTTAAGTTCTCAAATATCCTCTAATGGCCATGTGGATTTCAGTGATATTTGTTGTAATATTCCTTTTCATGTCTAATTTTCTTTATTTGTGTCTTCTCTTTCTTTTGGTTAGTTTGGTTAAGAGTTTGTCAATCTTGTTCATCTTTTCAAAGAACAAACTCTTGTTACATTGATTCTTTATACTGTTTTTAATTTCCATTTCATTATTTTACACCCTGATCTTTATTTCTTTCCTTATACTAATTTTGGGTTTGTCTTGTTCTTGCATTTTCTAAGACAATCAAGTGTATCATTAGGCTACTAATAAGATATATCTGATTTTTTTTAGTGTAGGCACTCATAGCTATAAGCTTCCCTCTAAGTACTGTATTGCTGTAGCCACAGGTTTTGGTGTTGTATATCAATCTTTATTTGACTCTAGAAATTTTTATTTCCCCCTTAACTTTTTTTCAATGACCCACATCATTCAAAAGTGTATTTATTATTCACTTTCCATGTGTTTGTATAATTTCTGTATTTCCTCTTGCTATTAATTTCTAGTTTGATTTCATTATGATCTGATAAGATACAAGAAATTATTTCATTTTGCTGCCATTAGTGTTGTTTTTTCCCTTTCTGTGTATACATTGCTGATCTATATCCACAGCTACCATAAGAGAGAGTGCATCTCACTCCCCATATCACTCACAAGGAAACACAAGGGACTCCTGCTACTTCTCCTTTACTCCAGTGGTGGTGGGAACCAGGCCTTCTGCCTTGGACACATGAACAAAAGCTTGCCTACAGAACTATCCCCCTGTCTAGTGGTAAGAAACTACACTGCAGCCCTACAATTACACAGTCTTGCCTGAACACTGAGAATACTCCAACCGCAGACCACTGGTTGATTACAGTTTTCAACCAGCAATATTGACCTCAGAAGCATAAATCTCAATGCCTAACCACAAGAAATATGAAAACACATAGAAACATAAAGGCAATATGGAGTCCTCAGAGGTCAACTACCCCACAGAACAGACACTAAGGATAGTGAAGATGAATAAAAGCCCAAAGAACCCAAAAAGCATGATTATAAGAATGATCAATGAAAAGAAAGAAGACATGTATAAAAAAGATAAATGAATTCAAATAGAATACAAATAAACAGCTGAAAGAAATAAGGAAAAGTAGCAGGATGTGAAAGAGGAATTCAATAAAAGGTACAGAAATCCTGAAAAGAATCAAACTAAAATTCTGGAAATGAAAAGTTCAATAAGTTAAATAAAAAATTTAGTGGCAAGTATCTCTAGTAGAGTGAATCAAATGGAAGACAGAATATCAGAGCTTGAAGACAAGGTGAATGTGTTAGAACAATCAGATGAAAAAACAACGAAAGGAAAAAGAGAGAGAGAATGAATGGAACATGCAAGATCTCTGGGACATTACTAAAAGACCAAACCTATGAATCATGAACATAGAAAAAGAGGTGCAAGCTAAGGAAATAGAAAAAATGTTGTGTTCAATAAAATAATAAAAGTAAGTTTCCCAAATCCTGAGAACAACACAACCATTCAGGTACAGGCCAATAAACAGACAAGACATATAATACTTAAAACATTAAGTGGGCATAACAAGGAAAGAACATTGAAAGCTGTAAAAGAGAAGCAGCAGGTCAAATATAAAGGCAAATTCATAACATCAGATTTCTCAACAGAAACCTTAATAGCAAGGAGGAAATGGAACAATGTATTTCAACTCCTGAAAGAAAACTGCCAACCTAGATTATCTATCCAGCAAAAGTATTATTCACAACTATAGGAGAAATAAAAACTTTCCATTATAAAAACTAAAGCAATTTATGAACACTAAATTAGCACTGCACACAGAAGAGGAAAATAAATGTAACCATGAAAATAGGGGAAAAATAGGTCTCACCAGAGAAGTACATATGCAAATGAAGGACAGAAAAGAATTAAGCACAACCAAAAACCTCCAACAAAATGGCAGAAATTACTATATACCTTTCAATATTAACATTAAACACTAACAGTCTCATTTATCCAATCAAAAGATATAGAATAGTGGATTAGATCAAAAAGCAAGACCTGACCAATTGTTGCCTACAAGAAATGCATATCACTGACAAAAACACTGACTTAGAGTGAAAGGGTAGACAAAGATCTTTGGGGTCAATTGACCCCAAAAACAGGCAGGAGTAGCAACACTCATATATGATAAGGAAGACTTCAAACCAAAATTGGAACAGACAAGAAGGTCATTTAATATTAATAAAGGAAATAAGAGGAAATAACAATTGTTAACATGTATGCCCCAAATGTCTATGCTCCTAACTTTCTTAAACAAAACTACTGCCTTACAAGTAGTAGGATAACAGTGGTAGACTCCAATATACCATTCTTACCAGTAGATAAGTCATCTAGACAAAAGACCAACAAAGAAACCTCAAATATAAATGACAGTTTAGATCAAATGGACTCAACAGACTTCTATAGAGTACTTCATCCAGCAGCTGCATGATACACATTCTTCTCAAGAGACCATAGAATACTCTCCAAAACAGATCATATCATTGGGCAAAAGTAAGTCTTAGCAAATATAAGAAAATTGAAATAACTCCCTGTATCTGTCAGACCATAATAGAATAAAACTAGAATTTAATAGCAAAAGAAACACTGAAAATAGTCAAACAGACAGACAAAACAAAACATTGCTGGATGATCAGTAGATCGTTGAAGAAATAAAAGGGAAATTTAAAAGCTTGTAGAATCTAATGAAAATAAAAATGCAACCTACCAGAGTCTTCAGGCTACAGCAAAGGTAGTGATAAGAGGAAAGATCATATCTCTGAGTGTCTACATTAAAAAAAAAACTCAAATAAAGCATCAAATGATATACCTCAAACTCCTAGAAAAACGAGAATGAGCCAAACTCAAAATCAGCAGATAGAAAGAAATAATAAAGATTATTAATAATGAAAAGAGACAAAAAAAAACTAGGCAAAAATCAATGAGACAAAATGTGGTTCTCGCAAAGATAAATATGATATATTAGCCAATATAACTGAAAGGAGGAAGGGAAAGACCCAACTTAATAAAATTAGAGGTGAAAAGGTAGATATTACATTAAGTACCAATGAACTACAGGGGATGGTGTGGGACTACTTTGAAAATCTATATTCAAACAAATGGAAAATTAAGAAGAATGGGATAAATTTTGAGATGTATTTTAGATGGGTCCAAAAAAAATTTATGGAAAGCAGGAATCTATGGAATACCACTGACAGATAACCATTATAATACCTAGAAAGTTAAAATATAAAATTTCTTACAAATAAGGAAATATACCTGAACTTTCCATAAGTTTTCTAACCAAGGCATGTTAGAAAAATGACTGCAAATTTTCTCAGCATGAAACTAGACAGTATGGTACAATCTAGGCTGGTGTTGCTAAAAGCAAAATTTTTGAGACCAAGGATCTCTGAAAAAGGACTTTGTTGAGTCATTTTAGAACTAGCTAAAATAAAGGACTGATCATGGGTAACTTTCAGCGAACTACCAACAGCACTCTAGGTAGTGGTTGTAAAATGTCTGCCAGAGAAATAGCTAAGAATATTTCTATGAATGTTGGGGAAGGAATGCTCTGTTTGAGCAAAACCTACATTGGCTATGGAGAAGAGAAGCTGTATATCATGAAAAGAGGAAAGAAAGCTTAGTGGTTGAAGGATAATCCATAAGGAGAATTACCTGTTGTTTCAGGATTGCTTGGAATTTATGGTCTAGAGAAATTCACATGTAAACAAGGTGATGTGGCCCTGGTGGTCGGCCAAACTGGATTTAAGTCAGGATATCAGCGTAAGCAGTCTTTTTGATGGCTTCCCTCACAGTTGTTAACCGATTAACTTCTCGTATCTCTTCTCCCTCTGGGTCTGTAATTAATTTTAGGATATCTCAGAATGCTTCTTGAAGCCATTTCACAGACATAAATTGATATTCCTTTCTGTACTATAATTTCATAAGGAAAATATGTTTTCCAGGAAATATTTTTTGGGAAAAAAAGGATAATAATGTATGAGTAGCTTTATAAAACAATAAAACATATTATGTATGTATTTTAATAAGCACATTTTGCTATTCATTCATTGTTGATTAAATATACTAGTAGAACTGAGGCTAAAACCTGAAGCCCAAGCAGCTGATATTTAGTTTAATACACAATGAATAGTTTCAGGATCTTGGTAAGATGTATTACACACTCAATACTTTCAACAAAATGAATCTGGATCCCTGATGGATAAGTCTGAAACATGAAAAGAAAGTATACAATTAGCAAACCAGGTGTTAGTGTTTCTATTACTATCAAAATCATTATTATAGTTACTTCGAAGACAAAGGCCTTTCTAAACCTTGATGCATTGCTGTTGGGAAGGTACAATATTACAACAACTCTGGAAAACACATGGTAATTTTATAAATAATTTAAAAACCATTTGCCCAAGAATGATCAATTTTACTCCTTGTAAGTGAAAATGGTCCTCATAAAACTAGGTGTGCCAATGTTCAGAGTTGCACTAATGATTGCAGCCAAAATCTGAAAACAATCCAAGTATCCAACAACTAGTAAACGGATAGACACAATGTGTGGCATCCATTCAATGTAATAGCATTCAACAAATGTAACATATTCTAAGGCACAAAATGATGATATATGCTACAAGCCTGATGAACTTCAAAAACTGCACTTAGTGAAAGAAAACAGATTATATATTAACTTGACCTATTTCACATATGCATTAACATCATACATACATGAAAACCTTGGTTATAATATGATCCTCTTTCTTCTATTTCTTATCTTTGAAACTGTATGAATCAGATGATTTTTTACTCCATGTTTATTTGTGGAAAATGTAGGAAACTCATGTGGCACAAAGGGACTTCAGATGTATGTGATGCAGTAAAAATTGAATGCAAAGGGTGCCAGGAGAGAAGGAAGAGAATGTGCTGCAGTCTCTGCTGAAGCTTCCAAGTCAGGGATAGGGACTGAGGAAGCCACCAAGGAGGACATGATGAATAAGGTCACTGAACCAGGAGGGAACCAAGTCCTGAGAACATACTCAAAGGAGAGCCATCAAGAAGTGATTTTATGACATGGAGAAGAAGAGACAGAGGTCCTCATTCAGTGCTGTCACCTTTACTTCAGCTCAGGGATCCTGCAGGAGACAGAGGACAATGCCATTTCCAATGACAACAACAAAAAAAACCCAACAAAAAAAGTGCAGAGAGGGCAGGAGGGGAAAAAAAAATAAATGCAGAGAACAAGGTTTAGTTCAAATTTCTGCCTGATAGGAAATTTGGATTCAAAGTCTTTCCCAGTATTCCTATCTCATGTCTTGTCTTCTATTGTAGAGAATGCAAATCTATTTCTGAAAGAGGACTAAAGGACATTACACATATGCTGAAGTCTAGAGTGTCCTACAAGAGAGACAGAAAGACAGATACTTGAATGCATTGAGGCCAATTTGTCCCCCCTAAAAATGTCCCCAGGTTGCCACCTGAGATTTTTCTAACACCAGAACTCACACCAGACAGGCAAAGTAGAGCACAAACTGGGCACAGATGACACAGGAAGCTTCTGTCACATAAACCAAGTAATAAGTAGTGTTATTTTCATTTGTTACAGGTTCTTAACCTTTCTCTTACCTGTATAACTCACAACCCCTTAGGTTATAAGACAGTAGCCACTGGCAGTTGGTTTTAGAAACTACTTGAAATCTGAGATCACCTGAAAGAAAGGCTATCACATGGTCACTGATATCCTGAGAACTGATGGCCCCAAAAAGTCTAAGGACAATGAGTCTTAGCCATCAACAGGTTCTTTAGCTTTTGGATTCCTGCAATAGATGAACAGCCCCAAACCAAGGAAGAGCAGACCCAGCACAAAGCCCCCAGCTCCACTTCATCTTTCTCTGAGCAGATCCAGACTGTGCCCTTGAAAGGAGGAGCCAGGGTGAGTGACTTTTACCTCAAATCAGCTTTTCTTCATTGAGAGCCTAAGATTCAGAGCTTTAGGACTGGGGGGAAGACACCTTTGCTAAAGAGCTGGATTTTGCCATTCCTGGAAACTGAGAATAAAAAACAATTACAATGATAGCTACAAGGTTCACACATTGAATTTATATAAATACCACAGCACTGAGATATCACATGATGTGTGGCTTGTCTGGATCTCAGTGAGGTTACAGAGCTCACAGGGTGACAGCTAATGAAAGCCAGAACTGAGTCTGGACTTCCCTCACACCGGAAGGACCTTGCATTGCCTCTTCTCAGATCACAATGAACCACCTGCAGCAGCAGCAGCAGCAGCAACACAAGCCCAGACCTGAGGCAGAGTCTGGAGCCAGACCAACAGGGTGACCATGGCCAGCAATGCCACAAGAAAGTTCAAAACCGTGAGTGAGCAGCATAATTGCTTCCCCACAGGCACAGGTGTTTGTAGAAACATCACTAGTGCCTCCACCCCCACTCCAGTGACCTGTGCTGAAGGACAGAACATGGAATAATGAAAATACACATAGGGATAGAAGCCTGCAAATATGGCTTACAGACAGAAATGTGGCATGCAGGTATAAGCCAGGTCCCCTTCATGTCAGATGAAGAATTTATAAGGTCAGGCAGCTTCTCATTCACTCCATTCCACTGTGACAGAGCTTATCATGTTTGGGTGCTTCACCTGGCAGGTGTAAGCCTCTCCTCTCTGAAGAACTGTTTCCAACATCATCAGGGTCTGGAAGGCCCATTCTGGAGCAGGTATATGGACATAACCCCAGCCTCTACCTCCTGGCCATTCCAGAACCATCTGACTTCAATGAGGCTTGGGTAGAATACACTCGTGGAGAAGACCAGGAGGTCGTAGTGCTGTAGGGGCTGAGTCTTTGTCAGGTACATGGACTCCTTAGACTCAACTAGGGAAGAAAAGCCTGAGAAAATTAATCCAGGAAGGCAAAATAATCCTTCTTGGTCAACTGCTATCTGCCTCTATTCAAATCCAGGCTAAACTCCTTTCAGGACTCCTCATACAAAGGGCCCCTAGGATTTCAAAGAACTGAAACATTCTTTTTCAGCTCCAGTTTCCTACAGATAATGCTGTGCTGACAGTGACTCCATTTACATGAAGTTGTATAGAGGTCAGTGTGGGCACACAGACAACAGATGTTGTATATGGTGTGGGGCAAGGATTGGAATTAACTATATAAAGAAATTGTTGGTAGTGATGGAAATTTCCTGAAAGTACAATATGGTGATAGTTGATTAAATGTATTAATTTACTGAAATAACAACATTTTTCATACAAACAGTGTGGTTGTGGAATGTAAACCATGCCACAATAGCATTGTTAATAAGAATGATTTTAAGAATTCTGACCAAGGGAGACAAATTATTAAAGAAAAATAAATTTTAAAGTTTGGAAAAATTTATAAATTTCTTTACATGGAGAAAATAACAGAATTGAAAGAAATACTTGAATCTCAAAGACTTAGAAAACACAAAACAGATTTTTATATGAAATTATTAACTAATCCATAAACCAGAAACCAAAAGCCAACAGAAAACCGGGCAAAGACTGGTCTTTACAAAGGAGAATGTCCCAGAGTGGATAAATATAAAATTTTGTCCCAAATCTCCAATGATCAGAAAAATGCTAATTCAAAAATTATGCAAAATATTTTCCCCCCAAGTTGAGAAAATAGAGGAGTTTTTGTTTTATTTTGTTTGGTTTTTGAACCACAGTCTTAACCCTTAACATTCAGTGTTATATTTAAAAAGTATGTAGTATTTTCTGTCATTTGGTGGGTTTTTTGATGTTTGCTCTTTCCTAATCCTCATTTACTAATCTACTCATCTTGTGGAATTTATTCTTTCCTATATATTCCTGACTGTGCTTATCTTCCTCTTCTGTGTGTAAAATTCCTTTTATATCTTCTGCAATGTTGGTCTTGTGGTCATGAATTCCTTTAGCTTCTGTTTATCCTGGAAGGTTTTTTTCCTCTTTCAATTATATAGGATAGCCCTATTAGATGCAGTAATCTAGGTCAACAGTTATTTTCTTTTGGGGTTTTGGATATATCACTCTATGCCCTCCTTGCTTGTAGAGTTTGTGTTGAGAAATCTGCTGCTATTCTGATGGGTTTGTGTTTATGTGTGACTTGTCACTTCTCTTCTGCAGGTTTCAACATTCTTTGTTATGTCTATTTAATTTTTTAAGTATAATATGTATAGGGGTGTTTTTTCTGATCTTGCCTGGGTGGTATTCTGAAAGCCTCCTCTACCTTGATGACCCTTTCTTTGTTAAGATTTGGGAAGCTTCCTACTGTTATTTTATTGAATATATTGTCTATACCTTTAGCTTTCACCTCTTCTCCTTCAATGCCCAAGATTCATAGGCATGAATCTCAGAGCTCTTGCATGTTCACTTTTTATTTTCTTCATACTTTTTTCTTTGTCTTTGTCTGATTGATCTAATTTCTTTACTTTATCTTCAATTCCTGACATTTTATTTTCTACTTGTTCTATTTTATTGCGAGACTTGCAACTGAGATTTTCATTTGGTTATTGAATTTTTTATTTCCAAATTTTCAATTTGATTTTGGGGGGGAGGCTCTTTATCTTTATTGAATTTATTTAATACTTTCCTTATTTCATTCAGCTGTTTGAGTTCATCCAGCTGTCTGAACCCTCTTTGTATATATACCCTTTTTAATTTCTTTGATCACTCACCATTTCTTTTGAGGTCATTATTTGAAAACTCATCCACTCCACTATTGTTCAAATCCTTTATTATGGAAGTATTGGCTTTTGAAGGTAATATTTTTTCCTTGTTCTTTCATGACGCTTGTGTTTCTACATTGAGATTTACACATTTCAGGATAAGTTTTTGGTTGGAAATTTTGAGCTCCTGGGTCCTTTTGATTTTCTCATGACGTTTCAGAATTTTCAAAGATTGCTCGAGATTGGGTAGTGGCGATAGTGGTGTATTTTTTTTTGTCACTCAGAATGGGGGTTAGATGCAAATGGTGTCAGAGGAGAATGAAGAGAAGGTGCTAAAGTCTCTACTGGGGCTTCCAGGATGGGACAGGGGCTGACGAAGTCATCACTGTGGACATATCCTGTAGAGTCACTGAACCAGGAGAAAGCCAGACCCTTAGAATGTACTCTCACTGTGGGAGAGTGAGAGTCAAGCCAGAAGTGTTGCTATGACATGGAGAGGCAGGGACAGTGGTCCTTCCTTTGGTGCTGTCACCTTCCCTTCAGCTGAGGAGTCCTGCAGAGGACAGTGTCATTTCTAGACCTACCTCTGAATGCAACTTTTTCC
This sequence comes from Castor canadensis, assembly GCF_047511655.1. Lineage (NCBI taxonomy): Eukaryota > Metazoa > Chordata > Mammalia > Rodentia > Castoridae > Castor > Castor canadensis. Next base: position 22,821,150 of record NC_133393.1, on the reverse strand, counting down.
CCTCTTGAAGACTTCCATGATAGCACTACAATAAGTAAATAAAAACTCTCAAGTCTCCTTGAGCCAGTGCTACTTCATAGTCCAACTTTTATGAAGTGCAGAGAAGAGCAGGGGTGTAGTGTAGTGGTAGAGCACCTGGCTTACATGAACAGGACCTCAGTTTGATTGCCTGGACCACAAAAACACAAAGCACATAAATACCAAAAAAATAAAAGAACAAGCAACAAAAGGTACAGAGAACAAGTTTCAGTGCACACTTTTGCTTGATCAGAAATTTGGGTCTAAATCTTTCCCAGGATTTCTGCCCTATGTCTTGTTATCTTTTGAAGGGAAAGAAAATCTTCCTGTCAGAAAAGATTAAAGGGTGTTACCTGTTGGCCAACATCCAGAGTACCCTGAAAATAGGTAAGAAGCACTTCATTACACAAAAGGAAATCTGTCCCCAAACAAAATGTCCCCAGCCTCAGATCTGCTACCTGTCATTTCTCTGACACCACAATCCACACCAGCCAGGCAGACAGTAGAGCACACACTGGGATCAGGTAACCCAAGAAGCTTCTTTTACACAAATCCAGTGGCAAGTGGCTTTTATTGATTCAGTTCTCAAACTAGCATTTCCTGAACCTTTTCTTATCTCTATAAGACACAACACCTTATGCTTCAACATATTAACCATAAGCCATTGGTTTTAGAATTTCTTTGAAATTTGAAGGCACCCGAGGAAAAAAAGGCTTTACACAAGGCCACTGATACACTAAGGATTAACCTCAGCAAAGCCATATTCCTTCTTCCAGAAATGTTTATATATCATGAGTCTCAGGCACCAACAGGTTTCTTCCCTTTTGGATTCCTGAACTTGATGAACATCCCCACCTCGAGAAACAGCAGACCTAGCACAAAGCCTCTGGCTCCACTCAGCACCTGCTCTGTGCAGATCCAGACTGTGCCCCTGAAAGTAGAAGCCAGCAAGGTGAGTGATTTCTACAACAAATTCTTCTCACCTCATTGAGACCCTGAGATTCACAACTTTGATACAGAAAAAGAAGCCCACATTAGAAGAACTAGGTTTTGCCATTCCTGGACTTAGAGAATTAAGTCACACTGAGCAGACACAATATTCACACAATGGACTTATTTAAATATTATAGCCCTGAAATGTCACTTGTCATGTGGGGAGCCCGGAACTCAGAGAGATTACAGAGCTCAGGAAACATGACAGCTAATGAAAGGCAGAGCTGAGATTGTACTTCTCTTATGTTAGGCAGGACCCTGAGTTGTTGCTCTTCTCAAATCACAGTGAGTAATCCAGAGCAGCAGCAGCAAAAACACAGGCCTAGCTCTGAGGCTGGAGTCAGCTCAAAGGAGGTAATCATGATCTATGTGGTCACAGGTAACTTCAAAACAGTGTCTCATAGACATAATTGCTTCCCCAGGGGGGGCATAGGTGTTTGTAAAAAATATCACAGGGACACCCCCAGTGACCCCTGCAGAAGAAGAAAACATGAAATAAATGAAAAGCCAATGTAGGAAGAGAAATCTGAAATTTTGTCAGGGACAGAAACCTGGCACTCAGGAGTAAGGCAGGTCTCCTTTTTTCATGTCATGTGTGGAATCTGTATGTTAGGGAGCTTCTCACTCACTCCACTCCACTGTGACAGGGATCTTCAGGCTTGGGTGCTCCACCTGACAGGTGTAAACCTCCCCACTCTGAGGAACTGTTTCCAACATCACCAGGGTCTGGAAGTCCCAGTCTCCATTCTGGAGCAGGCCTATGGACACAATTCTGGCCTCCTCCTCCTCCTCCTGGTCACTCAGGAATGATGTCTTCAATGTGGCCTGGGTAGAACCCACTCACAGAGCAGACCCAGAGGTTGTGGTGCTGCAGGAACTGGTCTTTGAGGGGTACACACTGGCCTTAGGCTCAACTAGGAGAGAAAAGGAAGGCAGGCAGAGTAATCCTCCTTGGTCACCTACCTTTATGCCTCTGTTCAAACCCAGGCTCAAATCCTTGCAAGCCTCCTTAAGCAAAAGGAGGCTTAAGAATTCAAGGAATTGAAATACTTTCAGAGCTCTAGCTCACAACTGGAAATTTCATGCTGACAGTGAATATGACCCACCCCAAAAGCTCCGAGGACAGAAGAAAAACTATCTCCCACAAATCCCTGGGTAGCTAGGGGACCATGATAATGTTGTGTTAATTATATAAATAATGCATAGGTATACATTTCTTGGTTTTATTTCAGTTTTCTCAGAAGTTATGTCACTGCTGTGGGCTAAGAAAGATAGACTGAGAATGTCTTTCTCCCCAGTTTTGGCCAATACTGTAAATAAATTCACTTTTCCATTTTTTACACATATTATGCTATTTTCTCAATTTTGGTGAACATTTGGACCCAGAGCCATGCTTTGTGTGTCGGTGCTCCATTTGTTGCAGGAGTTTTAGGCCCTAGACCTAAACTTCTGGGTTTCATAAGTCAGGTCTGGCCATTCACCCCAATATGCCCAGAGAGTAATGGTGGATGTCAGAGAAGGAAATTTAATTGGCAGGGCATGGACAGTCTACTGGAAGAGGAAGGGTATGCATTTCAACTCATCTCCTCTGCAGAGTTTTGCTGTAGATTTAAATAGAAGAGAACAAATTTAGGCCAGGGATAGGCATAAATATTAAAAAGTTCCAGTCACAGGTATGTTTAGGTAGCAATAGCTGGTCTTAAGGTAGCAGCCACAAGAGGCCACCGTCTCAGGATTGGTCAGGTGAGGTCTTGTTACAATAAGAGTCATTGCTGCCTAGCAGGTGGTCAGTCAGTCCTGAAGAGGCTCTGTTATTTCTTTCCTTGGTGGTAGTTTTACTTGTAACCATGTCTCCTCAGTGCTTCTCATCAGTCCTATCCTTCTTGGAATCCAATGTGATTCTAGGAGAGCAAGGGAGTCTCAGGGTAAAGGAGATAGATGCAAAATGGAGACAGGGGTATGAATATTTTATGCTGCATTAAATTAACTCCCAGCCCAAGTAGAGAGTCTGTGCTTTTCAGCAAAAGCCCCTTTGAGTACCTGTTACACAGATACACTGACAGCTGGCCATGGGGTCTAAGTGGAGCCTGTGTCATGAGTCCTGAATTTAATCCCTACAGCAAGGACTCATTAAGTTTGAGAAATATTGAGGAAAGTTTTGTTTTTAAAATGATTAACATTTTTATTACTGTGTATTTATTGTAAAAGGGGTTTCATTGTGGTATTTCCATAATACGTATTTTGTACTTGGATCATATTCAACCAGAATTACTTTTTCTTATCCTGCCTTTACTTTTTTTTCCACAATTTTAATGAGTTTCATTATTTTATTTTCATACATGTATATATTTAAATATATACATTTCATTGCATGAAATAATTATTCTTTACTAAATTAAATGTTTAAAAATCATTTAGAAGTTTGGTTTCTGGAGCCAGACTGTCCAGGTTCAAATCGAGGGTCTGCCTCTTTGTGGTACACCTGCAGAGTTTTTGCATTCCTTCATACCCTAATTTACCTCTAGGGTTGCATGAGAATTCATACACCTATAATATGTGAAATAATAGCTTACGTATTATTCTTATTTCCTCTGGGAGAAGCCAAAGTAGTATGGATAAACTGGGAATTATAGGAAAGTGAAAATAGAGGTGGCATGTGGAACCCAGGGAATGCCACCTCCACACACTCACACCTTCAGATGCCACAAAGGACTCCGCCCTGGGACTCAGGACAACAGAGCTGATTCTCTAGGCTGAGAATTGAGTCCTAGGAAAAGCAGGAGTGCTGAGGGAGAGAAAGCATGAAGGGAAGTCATGTCTTTAAGGCATGACTTACCTTTATACCTACTGAAAATCTTTCTTAACAAAACACCCAGGTCTATCACTAGAATCGCTATCCTGCATAAATATCCCTTTCTCTCAAGTGACATTGGAAGCCAGGCCAGATTGGTGACTCATTAATATGTGTGCTTTGTGCCTGGGGCCTTCCCTTACTATCAAACTCAATAATTATAATTTTTTAGAAAGAAAAATCTGAGGGGAAACATTTTTACAATATCACAGAAGTGATAGATTTAAAGATTGATGATAAATCATCACTATTTTGCAGAATATTTCCTAAACAAAATGTTTGTATTCTTAACATGGAAAGTAGTAAACAAAACCAAAATATGAACCACAAACTGGAGAAAATTCTGAACCAAATATCAACAAATTATGAAACGTCTTACCGCACAGACAATCCATAAAGTCACTTAGAAAAATAGTAGAACCTCAGAGATGAGAGAGAATTAATATTCTTAGAGTGGTGAAAACTTGGGATAATGTGAAAAATATTTGAGAAACTTAGAAATAAAGGAAATACAAAACAAAAACTGAGAAATGTTTTTAGAGTACATTGACACCCTGTATTACCAGGTTGCTTGTCTGAGTGAGGCAGGATAGAGCAGGAAAAAATGAGGCACGAGAAACAGGAGCCAGAAATTCAGAGATACACATTGTATTAACGAAGACCTTTATTAAAGGCACACAGGCACTACTTTCTTTTCTTTAAACTCAATTTCTCCCTCCATACGCTGGAACAGTAAAAACAAAAAATATCATAAAGAAAGACACTTATCCTGGAAAAAGAGACAGTTCATAAAGTGACTTCTTTGGTCACACAAGTGTTTGCAAAACAGACAAAATCATCTTAAGGGTGAATTTATAAAAGGCTTTTTAAAAAAAGTTTTATTATTATTATATTATTATGTACTGGGTACACTGTGATGTTTAAAAAATGCTTATAATATAGTTTAGTTAAATTCACCCCTTCCATCATTCCCCTTTATCCCCTGCCCCATTCTTAGAATAGTTTCAACAGGTCTCATTTTTTCCATTTTCATACATGACTATGTAATATTTCCACCATATTCACCCTCCAACAACCTTTACTTATATCCTCCTCCCTCCCACTGGTACCAACCCCCAGACAGAAACTATTTTACCTTCCTGTTCTCCATTTTCGAAAAAAAAAAAAGATTTTTAAGATCTACACAGAGTTTCATTATGACATTTTCATGTATACATATAATGTATTCCGAATTGGTTCATCCCCTCCATTTTTCTCCTTTCTACCTTAGTCCTCTTATGATAATTTAACAGGTTTTAAAAGTTTATGTTCATTCTTGTATGTGTAGTACATTAACCACATTCACCTTTACTTCTTTCTTTTACCCTCCCCCTCTTGTTAGCATCCTAACATGACCTGTTTTTCATTCTTGTTCTTCATTGTTTAGATGTCCGTTCATCAATCAAAGAGATTTTTGCCTTGGTTTTATACCTGTACATGCATTGTGTTTAAGACAATGTAAACCCCCTCCACTGCACTTCCTCACCCTTTTCCCCTATCCTGTATTGTTTAACAGTTTTCAACACGTTTCCTTGTGTCTTCTTCCCTACACAGATGTATTTAATTATTTGCTAGCTTTCTTAAATAAAGGCACACATGCTTCCACCCCACTTAATCAGAGCCATCACTGCTTTCTCCATGACAACTTTCCCTCACTTTTAATAAATATTGCTGCGTTCCCACATCATGCTTGGATTCTTTCCACACAAGAACTTAGGAGTCTTCTGACAAGAGTTTCCAGAGACTACCCATCCAATAATAGAAAAACACCAGGGTTGACATTTGATGAGACTCCTTCCTCCTTTGTTTAAAGAGATGCTCAAGGGAAATAGACATCTATATCACTATGAATCAAACACATTAAAATGAGAAAACTCAATGTATCTGGGCTCACTTGATAATTGTCAAAACAGCATAACACAAGAAATTTTTTTAGTGTACCAGAAGTCTAGAACAAAGGGGAGCATATATCCTAAGGCAAATTTAAATGTGGCAAATCCTTACCTTGTATCAGCTATGTCAGTTAAGGAGACTTGTTCTCTGGGAATCCCAAATCTATCAGTTCCAAAAACCTAAGATACAATTAAAGGAGAGTTACAACAAATGATTAATAAGCCAACTGATCCAAAAGTAAAAGCATGCACAGAGGTAAGGAGGTGCCTGTGATAGATAGCAGGCAGACATGAGCAGCGGCCACAAGATGTAGAAAATCATTGTAATTAAACTTCCCAATTCTGAGGGTGACCAATATAGGTTAAGATCAAAGTAGCCGATGAAGGCCAGGGGATATAACAGGATCCTTTTAAGTTGCCACTCACCTAAAGCTCTATCCTTTTTTTACTGAAGAATAAGCCAGACCCTAAACATCAGGTAGGCTTGGGACTAGGAATTTCACACAGGTAATTACATCAATTTAACACGATAAAGACCCAGGCTCATAGGCTACACATCCTAGGGATCAGATGGACCTTGGCTGGGCATTCCTTAATAAATATTCCTGTTCCACAAACTGATACTGTAATGTCAACCTCTAGAGATGGAGCTACTTTCAATCTATTGAAATCTATCAATTCTCTAATACACTTTGCTATTTTTTTAACCATAATTTTGTGTCTTGCCAGAAGTCTTTTGCAAGACCCAAGGACTGAGGTAGATACCTGTGCTAAACTTTTAATAGATCCCTAGGACTGACTTGAGCCTTATAAATATGCCTTATACAAAGGACTTGGAGTGTTTCTCATGTGTCCACATCTCCAGTCTGTTGGGGCATGCTTTGTCTCCCTCATTTCTTTTCTGCTAAGTAAAACTTCTATAAACTTCTCACCTAACTAGACTCATCCTTAAATTATTTTCTGTGATGTCACAAACTTGTTTGGCACATGTGCAGTGAATACCATACCCATGCCACAAGATTGGCACCATAGGTTGTGGTTATGCTCTTTAGGAAGACTTTGGATAAACGTCACAAAATCAGAATCAGAAGTCTTTCTGTTGGACCCAAAGCACACAGTCTAAGGAAAGCTGCACATGTATATTTATTTCCTGGCTTTTGTTCTACCCTCCTATAAATTGTGACACCTTTGTGGGTTTATGGAAGGAACATTGCATACATTCTGGCTTGGTCAAGCTGTGATGGATAAATTCATTTCTACTTTCATCATTTTTCTCTTATTCCTGGTATGAGTGGGTAGCAGAATCCAAACAGGACCCCAAATCCAGGCATTTGGACTGGGAGAAGAGGTAGCAATATGAGTAAACTACAGATGACTTAAAATATTCTAGGCCACTGTATAAAGGACTTGAACATTTGGGGATAGGGATCCAGGAAGCAAATTTCCTTTCCTCATATCAAGGGTCTATTGTATTTGGCAGTTCTGGAAAAAAAAATCTAGAAAAGGGAATGTAGGTTGAATTGGGTTGCAATTATACACAGAAATAATATGCAACTACTTAAATACTATTACCATGAAAATTTTAACACAATTATGGTAATTAACAAAATGATAAATGAAAGAGGCCTGTACACTATCATTTCAACTGTAAAAATACATTAAGGTAGTAAAAAAAAACAAAAAACAAAAAACAGTGGGGAATTTAGATCTAAAAAAATCCTAAGAAAGATCAGAGATGCCTCACAGGTCACAACCCCACCCACCCACCCTGAGACTCACACATACAAATTATCCTGATTCTTTATTCTCAATGAATTGCTTATGCAAACAATGCAGCACACTTTTTATTTCAAGGATGGCTTCAAAAAAGGTCAAGAAGAATATATGCCAAGGACAGTGTGTGACCAGCCTCCTCACATGATCCCTAGCATTTACAGCCCTCATCTCTCCTTTCCTAAACCTTCATCTAAACCACAGATAACTAAATTTCTCTTCCATTCACCCCAAGTAAGGTTTCCTCCATGGCCACCCCACTTTCATTTGTCACCGCACTCTGCACAGAGGTTACTAAGAGCCCTTGAAGTCACCTCCTTCCTTTCCCAGGCCCTCCCCTACTCACACACACCTGCAATTCGCCTGGGTCACTGTCACCTTAGGGGTACACTCCTTCAAACACAAACACAGAGAGACAGACTCACTCCATCTCAAACTATCACATACTCCACAGGACACACTCAATACTCATAGTGCACTCGGATGATGTGTCTGTTCCTTCACAATCTCACACACTTACCCTGGACCTAGTTAGTCAGTCTCTCTCTTTCTCCACATCCCTCCCTCTCCCCTTAGATGTTCCCACCCCATGCCCAACTCTCCTCTGCAAAATGAAGGTCTCCATAACTCTGTAATTATATCTGCAGTGTGTGTTCACATTGGTTAGCTTCCACTCCAGGATGTCCTTCTGGCTGTTAAAGTGAAGAGGAAGATAGCCTTGAAACAGGGTCGTAAAACATGGTAAGATGTCAATTAAAAGCTGTAACCTCAGACAGAGCTGTAAAACATGAGGAATTGCCCATTAGAGCCATGCAAAAAGTTCAGGATCAAGGTAAAGGGCACCATGCAGAGATAAACACTCATTCCCCCGTTCCTTAGTCTCCACTTGTAAATAAACTTTCCAAAGCAGGACTCCCCTGCAGTTCTTATCTAAACCTTAGGTCTAATCCACTAGTAGCCTCTAATTGATGGGAGAGCACATTCCTTGTAACCTCATGCCCTGCACTGTCTTTTAAATATCCTATAAATCCTTTGTTCAGTGCTCATACACAGGTACACATCTGAGCCCGCTGGTGTAAAAATAAAATCTGAATTCTCCACTCCTCTGAGCGTTGCTTGGTTTCTCATCTGACTATATTGCCACAACAAAAGTAGCGAGCTGTGAGCTGGCCCAGCTCGGTCACTGCCCTGTACTCTCCCACAAACCATGAATATTCTTCCTGGTTATAGATGAGTCTCTCCAGGAACTGCACCTGCTCCGTCCCATTGGAGAAGTGACACTCAGATTTAACGTACCCCAATGGATGGGGCACTGTTTTCTTGCTCCCTCCTTTGTTAGAGCGAGCTTTTGCTCTTGCTCCTGGTTATTATTGAACCTAACGGGGCTTAACTGGGGGCGACTGGAGATTCAGAAAAGACACAGGATAGATAGAAAGTGGGATCAGGTGTGTTGGGCACTCCGGTGGAGACACCCAACTCACATTGCTTCTTTTCTCTGTCTTTATTCTTTAAGTCCTTACTCCTTGAAGTTCTTTAAAACCTTGCTTAAAACTTTTCCTTAGACTTGCTCTGCCCCATGTTTTCTTTTAGCTTATCTTTAGCTTAATCACTCTTAAAGTCTTTCGCTCCCAGGCTTGCATTGTCCCATCTCTCTTTAGCTTTCTTAAAGCCTGGGTGCTCAGACTTGCAAACAACTGCGCCTTCTCGATCCTTAGACTTGCACTATAAAGTTCTTTCTTTGGCTTTTCTTTAGCTTAGCTTTTCTAAGGCCTGTGTATAAAGTTCTTTCTTTAGCTTAGCTTTTCTAAGGCCTGTGGTAAAGTTCTCGGTGCAACTTTCTATCAACCCCTCTTTAGCCATTCTTTCCCCTTCAGCAATTTCCCTTTAGCAATTTATTCCCTTCCAAAAGCATCCCACACCAAAAACCCAGGCCAAAGCAAAAGGCAAAAGCCCCAAGCAAAAGCTAAAGGTATAAAGACCAAACCAAAAAAGCTCCTCTTCCTCCTTCAGCGGTCTTTTATAAACAGCAGTAAACAGGGTGGAGCAGAAGCGCTCAGGGAGGGGCGTGACATTGTAACAGGAGAAACCTGTGTTCCTGCTTCTCTGAATGAAAACAACTTAGAAACAGCTGTTCTGCTTCAGGGGCTGCACCAATCTAGGAAAAGCAGGTGAGCTGCATCTCGCCTTGCTTGTGTCCAGCTCTTACAGGCTTTCTATAATCTGCTCTCCACACCCCAAGAAATGTGCTGAGGGAAAAGAAACTGTTATTTGCTCTAATCTTGTTTATCTTTGAGGACTAGGTGCTTGAAGGATCAAGTTTCTTTTCAGGACCCAGACCAAATGGACCTAACATGGATGCCAGAGTGACCCAGACATCCTTTACCTGTATTTAATGCCATCTGCAGGCATGACACACATACACACACACACACACACACACACCCCAATGTGCAACAGTTGACAATTGCCATAAAGGACCAAAAGTTAACTACCTTCCTTACCCTACTCACAGTAGCTCAGCACCTGAACTGTGTACTTACATGGCCTGTCCATGGACAAAGCAAGGGAAAGGAAAAGGACCATCAATATCACTGTCAGATCTGCCATATGGGGTCCTCTGGCAAGCCACAGACACACCATGCTACAAAACAGAAGAGGATGGGAGTCAGACTTCTTTGGCTCAAAGAATAAAAACTGATGAAATGAAAATAAGCCTCACTGAATGAAAACTCTGACCCTTCCTCATCCACATCCAAAATAATGAGAAGCAAGATATTCATTGCTTTGATGCTGGGTTGGGTAATCAGAGTGTGGGAAAACCAATCAGCATCAGCCTTGACTAGCATCATCAGTTGACAGTCAGAATTTCTATAAGAAAGTGCTCTGCTGAAGCTTAGAATTCCCCTCTATAAGTCATTGTTTGAATTTAGTATTTTCAAAGTTTGGTCCTGTTGCATCTGAAACCCTTTGACTGTGCCACCATGGTGAGTCATCTCTGTGCTGGCCAGTGATGCATTCATAAGTATCAGCAGTGTAGGAGCATTTGCCTCTAACTTGAACACAGTGCTCTTTGGACAGCTGCATATGGCATGGTGTTAGGAATAAAGGGGTGGGGGGAAGACAACTGCAAGTCAGGACAATTTTAGTCTTGTCCTCATTCTTCCACAACTTGGTAGTGTACACTGGGAGAAATTACTGCACTTTTCACAGTTGAATGAAGGTATTATAATCTTTAGGAATTTCAATTGTGGAGAATGCTGAGCTTCTGTGGACACCACAAAGACCAGAATCCCTGGCCACTGATGATATGACTGAATTAGAGCTGTTGATCGGGGAGTGGAATCTGTGCTTCTTTGTTGTTAGGGATACCTCTGATAAGCTAAAAGAAACTCAAAGGTCATCAGTCAGTTAACTGAATAAAAGTTTGTCTCCTGTTTCAAGTTTGTCTCCTGATGCTATCACTGATTTCAATGGTCCCTCCAGAATACACACAGGCAATGGACTGAAAGGAGGCCATCCATGTGGGACAAGAGTCTTAAAAGTAACTTTGCACAGTGCTTAACCTAATAACATGGGAAAGCCACTGTCTGAATCACAGTATGCAGAGGCTAAGACATCTGTAAAGTACTCAAACTCAGCCTTTGACACATCTCTGCCTTAAAACCATTAATGTATTGTCAGGAATATTTTTCAATCCCTTAATCCTGATTTCCATTATGATTCTCTTATTTCATTGAGGAAGTGTCCATCAAATATTCTTTCACCTGCCTTGCCTAATGATTGACATAAGAACAGACTGCTACAGAATACAGCATAGAATGTTCAGGAAATAGAAAAGCATAGAAAACTATGAATTAAATCATTTAATATAATCATAGAATTTCAAATATATAATTCTACTTTTAGATAATTATCACATAATATGTTTATATATGTAACCTTGCAGATTCAAAATATACTTAATGAGACAATTATGTATAAAAATTCTGCATAAGTTTATAATCCATCACAGTTCTGATAAGCAATCATTGTTTACATACCTTAATATTTCAGGAGGCACAACAGTCACCATGCTATGATAAATGTCCCTAAAATTTATTTAGTGGTTTTTGAGAATTATATTTTTTAATCAGGAATGCCTTCATGCCTTTTTACAATAAGGTTTTTATTGCTTACTTCAGCTCAGTATGCTAAGTACCATTTGTATACCTACTGATTCAGAGTATATAATGATAGGTAAGGATACTAGGTTAGAATATGGCAGATTTTTTATTTTTAAAAATTTTTTTGGTGGTACTAGGGTTTGAACTCAGAGGTACTCACACTTGCTAGGCAGGAAATTTACATGAGCCACACTACCAGCCCTAATGCTACATTCTTGATTGAAATAAGTTTTGTGATTCCAAATTCCACAAGCTCTTGCTCAATTTCTCAATATAACAATGATACTAATATTAAAATTATCGTATCACTTTATTCCATTGAGTACAAGGCAGCATTTTAAATAATTTTGTGCAACTGCAGAGTAGCAATTACCTTCTTCAAAATTTCCCTCATGCCTTTGTTACCCTCCTTTGGAAATGACCAGATTTGCATTTAACCTATGCAGTGACACCCATGTCCATCTAGTTATGGATAACAGTGACCCCAAAATTCCTAATTTCAAACTATGGCTCTTGATGACTATTTCAGATTTCTAAGCATCATATAGTGCGATTTGATCACCTTGTCTCTTACCAGAGAGGGTCAGAGATCTGGAGCCTGCAGGTCCTTAATCTGTCAGATAAAAAGATTCAGAGGCAACTGTATAGGGGAGAAATCTTGAATTCCCAGGGATTCAAGATTTATCACACCAGTTAATCAGTAGGATAAGAAGATGTACATAATCATAGATTTTCTCTGGATGGGACAGAACAGAGAGGGGATTCCAAAGTGTGGATTCCAAAGGGTGCTAGCACAAAAGGCTCTGGCTATTATCATTTGGTAGAATTGGAAGAAAAGATTCAAGGTAGAGGGCCTGGCAGAACCTCCAGTATAAGAGCGAATCTCATCAGCTGGGCAAGGTGGCTTATACAGTAGCTGAATATGAGTAGAAGACACAGGAGAATAGGATGCTTTTATCTGATTTAACAGCCATCAGAATAGTAAGATGTTTATCGGACTAAAAACAATTTTGAAGGCTTCCCTTTTGCCTTCCTGGGTGGTTGTTGACCAGATCCTACTTCCCTTGCTAAGACTTTCTCAATCTCAGTGTAGATTAAAAATGGTATCTAACTTTACTTTGAAGTATATTTCTATTAATGTGTAAAGTTCACCTTTTTGGAAGAATCACTACTGTATCAGAACCTGAGAAGAAACTATATCCCTAGACCCCAATGATAATTTAGAAATATTAACAGTTATGCAGTCACAACCAGCAAATAGATAAATACAAAATCATAGCTTATTTAGAAACTGATTGTGAAATGTGACAATCTCAGAAAGCAAAGAGGAGTATCATAGGATAAAAGTGATGGCACAGGAAAGCAATGCATTTCAACCTCATGCTGAAATACAATTGAAGTGATCATCTGCAAAACTACTTCATATAAATGTGACTTCCAACTTACAAATCAGACAAATTTTTTGAAGAATGGGATAATCACTATGAATAAATTCTATAGGTTGTGTGTACTTATGAGTAACAATGATATGGGTTGTTTTAAATATTATGATCTCCCACTCTTCTTCAATATTAATTCAATATAGGACAGCTCAGGTAAAAGAGTGTGGCAGAGGCCAGCAAACAGTCAATCCTATGAATTTTTTCTGGGCTGAAAGTCTGGTGAAAGTGAGAAGAGAGAAGCCAACCTCTCAATTTCTGCTCAGGGAGAGATGTCAAATGAGAGCTGACTCCTGAGGGAAAGGCAGCTGGATTGGTTTCTCAAAGAAAATAGTTACCAGTACAGTCATTCCACATTCAGTGCTTTTTAATTTTTTTAAATTTCAGTATTGGAATTGATCCCAGAATCTGGGATCAATCTAGCAAGCACACTACCATTTGAGGTACATATGCCCAGCCCATATTCTTATTTTGTTTTCAAGATAGGGTGTCACTTAATTTGCCCAGGCTACCCAGGGAACTTGTGATCTTCACATCTTTGCCTCCCTAGTAGCTGGGATTGCAGGTATGTACCACTACACCCAGCATGGTTCTCTGAATTTTTTCAAATTACTTAAAAAATTTGAAATTAATTTATAAATCTGGTTATTGTTCATTGGTTATTTAATTAACAAACAGCCATAGCATATTTTTATGGAGTACAGTGATAGTTGATAGATACATACAATATGGAACACCAAAACAAACTAATTGATGTATCCATCAACTCACATACTTAATTGCAGTGGTGAGAACACTTGAAATTTACTCTCTGTGATATAGAAATATCCACTGGTCAATATGCTGTCATTGAGATCTCAAAAATGTATTTTACATATCAAATTAAACACTGTCTCCTGTGACCAATATCTTTCTGCCTTTCTCTTGATGCATGAGACCACAGGTTGATTACCATGGGAAATAAATCACAGCACTTAGACACAGCAGGTGAACAGAGAAGCACACGTTTTCTTGAACCACAGGCAGGTTCAAATCTGAGGCATTTCTTATGGCTTTACTCCTATCAATAGAGAATGAGAGTCTCTTATAGTAAGGCTGCATGTCTGCAAGCCATGTTTGGAAAATGGGCATTTGTAGCAATCAGCAAGCCACAGTTAGCCTAGAATGTCTGCCATGTTTCCAAGTGGACTCAGGATATTTTCAGAATTTTTCATAAAGTAACCAGCACTAATGTGGAAATCAAAGTGAGAAGCAGCTTACTAGTCTCTTCATCAAAGCAAAAAATGGATACACAAAATGGATAGATAGCACAATTTCTTCTTTCTGTGGAAGGTATATGTCCTCTACAGAAGATTGTGCTATTTAAAGGCCGTGTTAGAATTCAGCAGACTTGCTGAGCACTGGTGGCTATGCCTATAATCCTAGCTACTCAGGAGGCAGAGATCAGGAGGATCGGAGTTCAAAACCAGTCCTGAAATAGATCAGGAGACCCTATCTCAAAAAAGAAAACATCCATCACAGAAAAAGGGCTGGTGAAGTGGCTCAAGTGGTTAAGAATGCCTGCCTAGCAAGTATGAGGCCCTGAGTTCAAACCCCAGTGCCATCTAAATAAAAGAATTCAGTAGGCTTCCCTGATTCCTTCTCAGTAAGCTCTCAGTGACATTCTCCATGGGGAATTTGAGGAAAGCCATTTGTACAGCATGGCACTGAGTCAGAAGACAGGACTTCCCTTTCTTCCTAGTGCCATTCTGTAACTCAATTTGCCTGGGTGTTATAATCCTGTAGCAGTGTACTTTTACTTTAGAACCAGAACATTTTTCATGGAGGATTCAAAGACAAAGGAGCTAGAACTCTCTTTGACCTGTCCATTAATATTGTAGAGGAAGAATTTCTTTTTATTTCTCTTTGATTTAGATCTTGTATCAATTATACTGTGGCAAAGTATGTACTTATATATCTAGTACAAGAAAAGTTCAGATTATTTTTCAAACTGCTATGTTGATATTCCACTAGTACACTGCCCAGTCATTCTAGGTGTATGGACAGTTGAGAATTTGATCAACCTATTCAAATGATGTCCTTTTTATAATCTTTCCTGCAAAGTGAACTCCAAGAGAGTTGTTCACACTCTACAAAATAAAAATATATCACCTGAAATGGCAGCTGGTATCCTTTTAACCTCCCAGGGAAGCTGACATGCTGTGAAAAAGAAAGGGATGACCTATGAAGTTCCAGGATCATTGGAGAGGTCAGTGGCCTGCTAAATAAAGCAGCCCTCGATGCACCTTGAAGCCCAGCTGTTGTGGATGATAAAGAGTTATAGTGAAGCAGGCTAGAAAATAGGATTAGATTGGGACTCTTAAACATATATGACTTAGCAAATTGCATTTCAGATTGAACATTTTTCCTCTCTTTCTGAACCTTTCATTCAATTGCAAGGGAGCCTTTTCAATTGCAAATATGCACAGTGATCCATCACCCTAGCCCAGGGACTGCTCAACTCCCTCCCCACTTACCAATTATTGATGATCTGGAATTGTCTGTGTTTTTCCACTCCTACAGGTTATCGGGGTTTTAAACACCTTGAAACAGACAGAACTCTCTCTGCTTCTGTCTTTTCCCTTCCACCTGATCCACCTTGTGAGATGAGACCACCATTGCTTCTTGTGATGCATTCTCTTTACCTTTAATATTACCTCCTTTACTACATCCACTTGTTTGGATGCTTCCATGTCAGACACAAAGAATTTGGAAATCTTCTGATCAGAGACAACATAAGAGGACAACAACAGAAAACTAAACTTAATTATACAAGACTTCTTGCTATTCTCAACAGAAACAATCTTCATTGCAATATTTGGGCCAGATTTTTTAATTTCCCTAATATTTCATGCCACAGTCCCAAATAAGACAATTCATTTCTTCATTTGAGAGAATAAGGGCAGAGTAAATTTGCAACACTGGGATCTAGCAGAATGGACATCAATATCTGCTTATCAAATTCCAATAGGAAAATCTGCAATGCAAGAATTATACATAAAATAGCTTAAAATATTCCTAACACAAATTATTAATTTCCTTAAAAATAGGAACTGTCTCAGACAGTAGAGAAATTGCATTCAAATGATATTATTCCAATAAACTGAACTAATTGTTTCTTTTTGATTTGACTTAATTCGAAACTGACCCTTCAGATGGAAGACAAGAGCAGAACCATCCACTTTCAACTAATTCACATCTCTTTCTTTGAAACCCAGACAACTACTTTATAGCAGTGTATGAGGGAAGTCTATGGAGTTTAGATCCAGACACTGTCTAGCAGTTATAGTTGTGCGATGTTTTAGACAAGGGCCCAAAAAAAGCTTTAATTTATTTTCCTAGTTTGTTTCAAACATGTTTAAATTGATGTAATTTAGTTCTGAACTTTTAGGCATGTGTTGTCAATTTTGATGATTCTTAAAAATTACTTTAATTGACAAGTAAAAATCATATATATATATGTTAATTTGACCTAATTAATACATGAATTATCTCACATGCTTTTCATACATAAATGAAAAATAGTTTTTGTAGTATGATGCTATCCTTCCTTTATATTTTCTCTTTTCCATATCTTATATGAAGCATATAATGTTTTATTCCATGTTTATTTGACAAAAAGGTAGGAAAGTATCATGATACAAGGTGACTTCAGATGCATAGGAGGTAGTACAGGTTGAATGTAAAGGATGCCAGGAAAGAATGAAGAGAAGGTACAAAAGTCTCTACTGGGGCTGAGTAGTACAGCATGGGAACCATTGCAGTGGACACACTCTATAGAGTCACTGGTCTAAGAGGGAGCCAGGTCCTGAGAACTCACTGTCACTGTGGAAGAATGAGAACCACGCAGGAAGTGTTTTCAGGGCATGGAGAGACAAGAACAGAGGTTCTTCCTTCAGAGCTGTTACCTTCACTTCAACTCAGGAGTCCTGCAGAAAACAGGGAACAGTGGTGTTTGCAGATCTAACTCTAAACATGACTTTTTTTTTTTTTTCCCTCTTGAGGTCTTCCATGATAGCACTGCAATAAAAGGAGAAAAAAACCTCTCAAGTCCCCAGGAGCCAATGCTACTTCAGAGCATAGATTTTTATTAAGTGCAGAGAAGGACTGTAGTTAGGGATAGAGTACTTGCCTTACATGGACAGGCCCTCAGTTTGATTGGCTGGACCATAAGAACACAAAGCGCAAAAAACAAAATGAAAGAAACAAATTTCAGAGTCAAATGTTCAGTGGGATTTTCAGCCTTATCAGAAATTTGGATCCAAAGCCTTTCCCAATATCTCTTCCTCATTTCCCTCATTTTGGAGGGAAAGCAAATCTTTCTTCTGAGAACAGTGATTCCCAATAACAAAATGACTTCTTTGTTCACACAAGTGTTTGCAAAACAGACAAAAATCACCTTCAGGAAAAATTCCTGGGTTAGAAGGAACAGCTGATGAAACCTATCTTTTGTTTACAGATGCTTAGGGAAAATAGACATCTGTGATACAATTACTCAAATTTATTAAACTAATTGGGCTTGGTATCTCAGGGCACAATTGATAATGTCAAAATAGCGTAACAGCAAGAAGTTTTGGATGTACTAGAACAGAGGGGAACACTTATTCTAAGGCAAATTTAAACCTGATAAATTCTCAAACTTATATAAGCTATGTCAATTAAGGAAATTTTGTCTCTGGTAATCCCCAATTTATCTGTTCCTAAAACATAAGATACAATTAAAGGAGGGTTGACACAGCAAATGTTTAACAAGCCAGCATGCACAGAGATGAGAGAAGTTTATCATTGTAATTAAACTTCTCAATTCTGTGGGTGATCAATATAGGTTAAGATCAAAGTAGCATCAAGGGCAGAGGATATCACAGGAGGTTTTTAAAGTACCACTCAACTAAAGTTCAGTCCTTTCTTTACTGAAGAATAAGCCAGACCCTAAACTTCAGCTAGGCCTGGGGCTGAGAATTTCACACAAATAAACCAAGGGTTGAGAATTTTGCATAGGTAATATCTTTAATTCAATAGACAAAGACTCAGGACCATAGCCTGCATCCTAGAGAGTAAATGGATCTAGGACAAGGAATTCCTCAATAAAATTCCAGTCCCAAAAGCTGCTACTGTGGTTCTCACTCTAGAAATTGATCTGCTTTCAGTCTATTGAAACTGTACTCTTCTCCTAATAAATTTTACTATCATTTCCACTATATTTTTGTGCCTTTTCTGAATTATTCTTTCTCTGATGCAAAGACAAAGGTAGACATCAATGCTAAACTTTCCTATAGACCCCCTAGGCTGACTTGAACCTTATAAATATGCCTTATACCAAGGGCTTGGCTTGCTTCTTATTCATGTTTCCACATCTCCAGTCTGTTGTTTTGTTTTATTTGTTTTTTGGTGGCACTGGTGTTTGAATTCAGGGCCTCACACTTGCTAGGCAGGCATTATACCTCTTAAGCCACTCTCCAGTGTACTGGGAAGTGCTTTGTTTATCTGCTTCTCTGCTTGCTAAATAAAATGTTTATACACTTCATATCTAATTAGAATTATATTTAAATTCTCTTCTGTGATGATGTTGAGGCAGGTTAAAAAGGGAAAGAAAATTAAAACATTGAGACTTAGGTGTCATGTGACCTTTCCTAGTGGTAGAGCTCTTTTCTTTTCTGTTTGCAGTACTGGGGTTTGAACTCAGGGCATACACCTTGAGCCATTCCACCAGCCCTTTTTTGTGATGGTTTTTTTTGAGATAGGGTCTCTTGAATTATTTGCCTGGGCTGACTTCAAATTGTGATCCTCCTGATCTCTGCCTCCTGAGAGTCACCTAAAGTCACCTAAACATTACAGGCATGAGCCACCAGTACTCCAGCTAGCACTTTTTTCAATTGCAAATCCTTTACTTAAAACATAAATATTGATCACTTCCCATGCATGTAATTAAAGTACTTAAGACTTAGCTTAAGTGCATGTACAGAGTAACTGCCAATCACCCAACCCAACCTAAAGAAACCGCCCAGATCCTTAGAAAATTTAGATATTAAAAACTCTAAGAAATGTCACAGGTGCCTCACAGGTAACAACCTAATCCCCTCCCCACCCCACCCCCATCAGACTCGCACATGCAAATTGGCCTGATACTTTACCTCAATGAATTGTTTAGGCAAACAACACAGGACACTTTTATTTCTGGGATGGTTTCAATTAAGAAGAGCATATGCCAAGGGCAGTGTGTGACTAGCCTCCTCACCGTGTTTCTAGCCATCTATACCTCTCCATTCTTTCTTTCCCTGAACCTTCAATCCAACCACAGACAACTAAATTTCTCTTCCACTTAGTTACCGCTAAGGTCACCAAGAGTCCTTGATGCCACCTCCTACCACCCTTATCCCTCCTCTCCTAGGGGCCTCCAATACTCACACACACCTGCATTCTCCTCAGGATCATTATCATCTCAGAGATACACCCCTTCCAACACACACACACAACGCACACACACAGGTCCCTCCTTCTCTCCCTGGCCATGCATACCCTGTGCTCACCTCTCCTCTGCACAGTGAAGATCTCACCAGTCCTGTATCTATATTTATAGTACATGTCCACATTGGCCTGCTTCTGTTCCAGGATGTTCTTCTGGAAGTTCTAGGACTTGGTCTCTGGCCACCACAGCTTGATCACTGCCTTGTACTCTCCCACTTCACTGTTGAAGATCAGGAACTCCTCCTGGTTATAGATGTGTCTCTCTAGGAACCGCACCCTCTCTGTCCCATTGGAGAAATGACACTCATGCTTAACATCCTCAAAGAAGTGTGCAGGACCAGGAACTGTTATTGGCTCTACTCGTGTTTATCTTTGAAAACAGGGTACCTGAAGGATCAAGATCTTTGGAAGCCCAAACTTGCTGAACCTAAGATGGCTGACAGAGTGACCCAGACCATCCTCTACCTTCACATAACGTCACTGTACGCATGACACAAAGAGCAGTGCATGACACTAACAATGGCCATGAAGGACCCATAAAAGGAGAGAAGAGGATTGGTGCTCAAATGCAGGGAAAACTCCACCTTTTCCCAGAAAGACTGACAATTTCCCCCTTTATTAGCCTGTCTCTCCCCCTATTCCTTTCATCCTGTATCTGTAATTCTCAGCCCTCAAAGGATGCTACAGAGGAATTGCGATTGTATTGTCCACTTCCCCTATTGGTTCCACAATTGCAAAAGGGAAAAAATGACCCAGTTTGGGATCAAAAATTGGTTATAGACAATCCTGTCATATACCAATCAGAAGAGACTGACAGGGACACCCATAATCTGGTCACCTCCCCAAAAATCAGCACCCCATGGTTTCATCTTTCATCTCAAGAGGCAGAGGAAGCCCATGGGACTGAGGCACTCCTCTGATCCATTGCCATTAGGAACCCACAGCCTCCGGGGACCAACAAGTAGGAACTGGACAAAGATTTGCCCCACACCACTGCCTGAACCAACTCTAGGGAAAAGACCCCACTCCTGACTCTCATGGCGACAGCTCTTTACCCTTTCCTTAAACAGGACTCATCTGGAACAGTTTGTGAAATCTCCTTTAGTTTTGACCCTGACACAGGCCTATGCTGCCATTAGTAATCCAAAGAGGGAAAAGCAATACCTGGTCCCAATTCTGGAGTTTAAATTAGTGAAACAGCATTATTGGCCAGTGGAACATAAACTGCATGGTGGGTCTAGGCAGTGCAATGCAAGATACAAAACTTCCCTGGGAGAGAACATGATACTGGGGACAGTTAGAGCAGAGGGGAAGATGACTAAAGATGACAAGATGAGAATAGGGGATCACCTAGCTAGCAGCCCTGAACAATGAGCATTTACCATGGAGCCAGAGGTAAGCGCAGCCTCCTCAGAGTTTCCTCAGAGACATGGCTGAGACACTGCAAGGACACTAGAAAGTCCTTAAAGGGAAACCTGGGGTCTGCTGCTTCACCAATGTGGATCTTACCTAACAACTTGTTACAATAACTATAGTTATCCTGATGTATCTATGATTTGGAGTTCATCCCCCTCAGAGATGTTGGATATGGTTATGTATTTGCTTAGGGCTAGCTTAATATGAGCCACATGTATGTTTGAAGTTTTACTGTATTGCTGAAGTTTTTCTTAAGAATATGTACTAAATGTCATTCTATGTTTATTCTACTATTACATTTATAATTTTGTTATTATGAAAATCTATAAAATTCTATTTGTCTTTAACAAAAACTTCATTTATAAATTTGTTATTATAAAAATCTATAGAATACTATTTTTTGTCTTTATGCTCCCAAGGGAAATAATCCTTTCTTCCTGCATAGGTGTTCACAGATTGAGATAGAGAAATTTTGGCAAATTTAATTATAGGGTTTTGCCTTTATCCCACTGAAAACATTACAGGATTATTTCAGAAAGGAACTATTAGTTTTCTAAAATCCAGAATGCCAATTTCCAAAGCACTTTGAGTTTCACAAATTGAGCTGTGTATCTGTGCATCGTTTGCTATATCACTGATGACAGTGTAGAGAACGGTTGTGATAAATTAAGAAGGCAAAACTGGGAGAAAGTTGATGGATTTAGAGGCTACTGAGATGATGACAGCTGGCAGTAGGCAGTGGCACTGAGAGCTATTTGAGACAGCATGTGTGGATGGAGGGGGAGGGTGTATTAGCCTGCACAGAAGTAAGCATGCATCATGGCAGGCATTGTCCCTAATGCTTCATACGCATTGCTTCCTCCAACCATCAACACAACTCAGTGAAGTAGAGACTATCCTCCTCATTTTACATTTAAATTAAATTAAAGAGGGCCTAAATCACTTGCCCACAGTCACATGGTACATGACAGGTCAAGCAAGCCTGAGAAATCGGGAAATCTGACTACAGTGTCCTAGCATTTAACCATTACATATACTCCATATAAAAGTTTTTGGACATATTTAATATACTTTTTTACCTTGTGTCATACCTACCCTGAAAGTCTCCATCTGATTTATTGATTAAGAGTGAAATAAAAATCCCTTAAACCAGACTATTCCCAATCATTTTAATTTCTCTGCAGCTTTTAAGAAACGTATGGTTTGGCTGTTTGAAAAAAATGTGGGAGGGAGAATGGAAATGTAGTGGAGGGGGTGAACGTCAAAGTTCACTGTACACATGTATGGAATTATCTCAATGAAACATTATATTAATGAATGTTATTTCAAAAATACTGTAAAACTATTTTTTTTTCATTTTTCTTTTATTATTCATATGTGCATACAAGGCTTGGTTTATTTCTCCCCCCCTGCTAAAAAGAATGATATGGTTAGGATAAGTGTGCCCAGTAGTCCCTGTACCAGTTATGAACCTATTGGAAGGTGGTGGAATATATCAGAGGTAGGGTCTAGTGTGAGGAAGAAGTTAGGTCACTGTTGTGTGCCCTTAAACTGGAACCCAATCTCTCTATCTCTCTCTCTCTCTCTCTCTGTCTCTCTCTCTGCATTTCTCTCAACCTCCTGGATGCCATAGGGTGAGTAGTTTTCCCCACAAAACACCCCATCTTAACATACTCCCTCACCACAACCCCCAAAGCAATGGGACCAACTGATCATGGACTGACACATGAGCCAGGACAAACCTCTCTGCATCATAGCTCGTTTATCTCAGGTAATTTTTCAAGTGATGGAGGGTGACTAACAAATGTTATTAACCATCCCATCAGGTAAAATTCCAGTACCTTTTTGAATTGCTTAGTTGTGCTTATCTCATGTTGTGTCCTCAGCACACTTTGTCATCTCGTGTCCTTCACACAATAATTTAGTTAATACATAAATTCTATGTAGAAACTCTACCAATTTTATTCAACATATTTATGCCTGATTTTCAAGCCTTTCATTTTCCTTTCTCTTGAATATGTCGTTATAAAAACAGATACAGATATTCTAAAACACGTAATTCTGAAACACATAATACTGGAACTGATATACTGATACAGAATGGAGAGGCGTTCCACTCTGATTTGTGTGTAATCTTGGTTCTGACACTGTGTGACACTAGGCAAGTGGCTTAAATGATACGAGTTTTAGATTTCATAATATAGATGCTTTTGAATGCTTCAGAAATGATAGAATGGTTACTATAAAGGCATGTTAACATGTGATGCTGTGTGGTTACATAAATGCTTTGAGTTTTATATTCCATAGGTGTATATACTTGTGAATGCTTCAGAAGTGACAGCACAGTTATTGGAATGCCATGCCAAAATGCACAGGCCTGTGCAATGTGACAGTGCTCCACACTGATAAGCTGGTTTGTTTTGCTCATCACTGCATTCTCATCAGTAGGGTAAAAACTGGTGTATTCTGAGTTACTGAGCTGTAATGACTGTGTGGAGAATAAATTTTTGCATGACTTAGGGTACAGGGCCTTCCCTTCAGAAGTTCTGACCATCTCTGTCTGCTTCTCACATTTTTAACTTGTTTTCAGGCTCCCTAATGTATTATTTTAGTTTAAGTGGCCTCATGGTTCCACAGTACAGTCCTTCCCTTTGGTGAATCACTCTAGTCATCTCTACTCCAGCCTTCACTTCCTCACTTTCACTCTTCAAACAGTCCAACCCGGTTTTAGTCCTGGATATTCCACTGACTACAAAGGTCAAATCCTCAGAACCTGGTGCTCACTTCTCTGTCGTGTCTTCTTTCCTCAACTCTGGTATCTCACTTCCAATAGCCATATCCTCCTCCTTGGGAAAAGGTCATTTCCTTGACTTCCATGAGTCACATAACCTTGGTTTTCCTCCAATATCACTGGTCATGCTTCACAGTCTCCTTTGCTGGCCTTGTCCCTGTTTTTGTTCTCTTCATACAGTCTTTATCCTTGAGTAACCTCTTTGGTGTTTCTGTAAAATTTAGCACAATACTTTTCCAGTGATGCCAACAAATATCCTTACAACCCTAGCCTCTATTCTCTTATATTCAAGTGACTGCTTTAGTGTTCCACATAAATGTACAAAAATCATCTTAGACTTAAACAAAACCTGTATTTTCATGTCTCCCTTGGTCTTCTCCGTATCCCTAAATACCACACCATTTACCTATAGACTTAAGACATAATCCTTAGGGTAAAGCTTGATATTCTGACCCAACATACATTTAATCCATTAATAGCTTATACAAAAACCTGCCCCAAACTCTCTAGCTTTATCACTGACTCTACCATAACTGCACTACTTGAAGCAACAGCTCGTCTTCCTTACAGATCTGTGTTCCTGCATGGTCTGCCTGCTTCCACATAGCACCTGTAATTCTGTTTGCAATTGAATATAAATTGTCAGTTCTTATAATTCTTCACAACATCACATATCTGTTTAAATCAGCTATTCCTTACCTTGGTTCTCAGGGCCTACAAGGATAGGGGTACTGAATTTCTTTAACCCTACCTTATCTTATGCCACCCCACCCACACCTGCCTCATTATAATTCAGCCATTTTAGTCTTCTTCATGTCCCTAAAGCAGTACACATCTTGCTACACACCAGCCTATCCCTATTCTCTCTCAATTGATACTTTTCCCTTGGGTTCTCACCAGGCTGTCTTCTCAATATTCAGCTCTCATGTAAACTCACCTGTTCAGAGAAAGTAGCTTGGTGCTTGAACAGTGGCATCTACTTCCCTGTGTTCCACCACTCTGATGTCCTTGCTTCAGAGAACTGACTGCTCTCTCTTTGTTTTCTTTTTATTTGGTTTTTGTCTTTCTTCCTCATTGTTAGGTGAGTTCCATGGGAATAGAGGCCAATTTTATCTTATGCACTAAAATCATCAGAGTGTAGGACAGATCCCAGAGAACAACACTTGCTCAGAAAATATCTATGACCTAAAGGAAACAACTAGGGATCATTGCGGAGATCTTTGAAAGGAAGTGGGGTTCTAGTTCCACACATTTTTGTTTGAATGGCATATAGCATGTCTCCCTTTTGCTGTGAGAAATTTAGACAAACTTACTTTTAATCTTTCTTCTAATTATAAGTATTCACAGAAAAGGAAACTGTGATTGTAAGGAACAGGAATAATAGGTTTGGTGGCCCATGCCTACAATCCCTGCAATTGGGAGGCTGAGGCAAGAGGGCTGTGTGTCCCAGGAAGCGGGAAATTTTTGTTGTTTCATGGAGCTCTTCCATTGCTGAGTACCTGAGCAGAGTCCAGGTATTTTCAATCATGGTAATACATGCATAAGGAAAGAATAAGGAGCAGGTGAAGGTAAAGGAAGCCAGATATGGCTAATTGAAGAAAAGAGAGGGCATGATGAAGGCTGATAAAATCTGACATAAATCTGTAGGACAATGAGTACACTTGGATTTCAGCACTATGACATGTTATCAACATGCACATCCTCTTTGTATCTCTACTCGTGTATAATTTGACACACAAGAAATTCCAAATATTAAACTCTTTTGGACTTATAAAGTGGAATTTTATATAATATACCCTCTATAACTTGCTTATCTTCTTGAAGTCTCTGACAATGTAGAAAAAAGTGATAGTATAGAAAGATTCAAGTAGATTCATAGAGTATTATGCTTTCAAAAATTTTTATCATATGCCTTTAGTACTTTAAGGCACCAAAGCATAACCCCATAGATACTCATTATGCATGAGATCATCTAAATATTAAGGGTCTGTACTTCAGCCACAGGATGCTTTCCACAGGAGGCTACTGGAGCACTCACCCTATCTTACATTAGAACATGAACACACAAATACGGGCTGCATAAACATTAAGGCTGAGGAAAAAAGAGATAGGACAACAGAGGACACATCTAAGTATTCTAAGCACATTACAGAAGTACCAGCATCAAAGGATTTGGGGTATTGTAGGCGAGACCCTTCTAATTCCTTTTGACTCCTCATATCGTTTTTCTGGAGTAACACTGCACAAAAAAGTGAAGGGATACATGGGGAATTATTGTAACATTTTTCTAAGGCCTCTCAAAAACCTCATGGATGCTTGTAATATTGGAGCAGTTTCATTGGAGGGGAACTGAGAATAATGGCCTATATACAGTCCCAATGTGCACTTCTCATAGAGAGGATACACATTCATAATCTCTTATTTTGTGGAAAGACATTAAGATCCAAAGGATAAATGTATGTATCCACAATGTTGAAAGGATGCAGCCTAGGAATGAAGACAAAATTAACACACTTCATTCCTCCACTCACAGTAGCTCAGTACCTTACTTGTGACTTACATGAAGTGTCCCTGGACAAAGCCAATGGAGGGCAAAGGACCATCAGAATCTCTGTCAGATCCCCATGCAGAGGCCTCTGGCAAGCCACAGACATACAATGCTGGAGAACAGGCAAGAATGGGAGCCAGAAAAGAAAACAAGCCTCACTGACCCTTCTCTACCCACATCCAAAATAATGAGAACCAAGGTATTCATTTTTTTGGTGCTGAATTGGGTAAGCTCAGTGTGGGAAACCAATCAGCATCAGCAGTGAGTAGCATCATCAGTTGACAGTCAGAATTTCAGTATGAAAGTAATCTGCTGAAACTTAGAATTACCCTCTTTAAGTCATTGCTCAAATTTAGTATTTTAAAATTTGATTCACTTGTTTCTGAAACACTTTAACTGGTCTACCATGGTGAGTCATCTCTGTGCTGGTCAGTGATGCATTCACAAGTTCCAGGATTGTAGGAGCACTGGCCTGTCCCTTGAAGACAGTGCTCTTTAAACAGCTGCATATGGTGTGGTGTTTAGGAATAAAGAGTGGGGAGAGAAGATAAATGCTAGTTAGGATAACTTTAGTTTTGTCCTCACTATTCATTACTTGGTAGTATAGATTGGGGAAATTACTTTACTTTTCACAGTTGAATGAAGGTACTGCAATCTTTAGGAATTTCTGTTGTGGAGAACGGTGAGCTTCTGTGGACACCACAAAGACCAGAATTCCCAGCCACCAATGATGTGACTGAATTAGAACTGTTGATCGGGGAGTAGAACCTGTACTTCTTTGTTGTTAGGGACACTTCTGATAAGCTAAAAGAAACTCAGTTTGTCAGTGTACCAGTAGGAGATTTTCTTGGTTTTTTGAGGGTATTTTTTGTGTGTGTGCATGTGGCACTAGGGTTTGAACTCAGGGCCTCATGCTTGCTAGGCAGGTACTCTATCACTTGAGCCACTCTGCCAGCAGCAGTCAGTTAACAGTGTAGAATGTTCAGGAAATAGAAAAGCATAGAGAACTATGAATTAAATTATTTAATTTAATTTCAAATATATAATTCTACTTTTAGACAATTATCCTGATTTTGTTTGTTTGTTTTTTGGCAGCACTGGGATTTGAATTTGGGGCCTCACACTTGCTAAGCAGGTGCTCTTACAATTTGAACCAGCCTGAGACAATTATCACACAATATGTTGACATATGTGCAGTCTTTCAGGAGTCTAGTAAGATTTCCAAATTAGAAAAAAGGAACCAGTTAATAAAAAATGGTTTGAGCCATGGTTAATTTGTAATCACAAAAGGAAATGTTTTGAATTCCATGGAAGATGACAGAATGACTACTGGAAATTTTTTCTTCAAATCACAAATTACTTTGAATAAAAAACTATGGTTCACAATCCAGTTCTTTTTTTGCATTTATTTTCTATACTGCAACTTCTTTCATATTTTTACAGTCATCACTAAGTTGTTTTCTATTTTCTTAAAGAATTTCCCATCACTAGATCCATTCCTTTTGATTCTTGCAAGTACAAAGCTGAATTTAGAAAGTTGCTAAAGTTTACCTGTCAGATCAACCTAAGATTGATGTTGGCTGCTGTACCACAGTCTCCAGTTCAGACAACTGCTCGATGGGCATAACTGGAGAACAACAAAATGGCAAGATGCAATATAACCAGTCTGAAGGCTTCCCCTGATCACAGACTTTCATCTACTGTGAGATAAGGCAAACTGCAAAACAATACATTTTGAAACTTTGACACCTGGCCTGCTGCCTTCCACAACTCACCACCATACTCCTAGTGGCAGGAGACTGGCTTGAGGACAGGAAGGCAGTGCAATGAGAATGGCTTCAACCACCACTCTTAGTTATTGCTGGTCTTCTTTTCTTCCACACACCATATCATCACTTGCTCCTAGCTTCCTTGTTTGGCTGCAAAATTTAAAAATACCAAAGACAAAATTACATTTTGCTTTGAGTGACTGCTTACAAGTGTATCAAAATGTGTTTACAAAGACCAGCACTGGACAGGAGCACAAAATACTAATTGATGTGATAGGACTGTGAGTAAGTGTTCTTTCTTCCTTTTTATTTTAGTAATGCAATGAATAAGAAAGAAGAGAAATATCCTCCATTACCAAATAGTAAAGTTCTGAAATAAACTAATACTTCTCTTTCATTACTCAACAAATATTATTGAATATCTGCTTTGTGGAGAGAGGAGACTCAAATGAAATTTCAAAATATTCACAAAATTGCTGCATTTAAATTCTTTTACCTACTAAATATTAAGGAACATAACCAATCTCTAGAACCAGTTACAAAAATGTCCTTTGAAAGAGAATGTTAGAGAGTAAAAAATATTGAAACATCCCATCTACATATGAATATAAATATAAAGTAATGCTCTGTAAGCTGTTGAATAATAGGGAAGCAGGTGAAAAGAGGAAGAGTAAGTATTCTGGGGAGGGTTAATCTAATTAAAGCTGGATATATACATGTCTGAAATGCCAAGACAAACCCCTTTGGACTGTCACTATATACTTTTTAAAAATGAAGACCAAGAGTGTAAAATCAGGTCTTTTCTGGGGGTGGATACCAGTGAGAGAGGAAAGGGCATTAGGAAAGGTGGATGTATTTTTGCAGTCATGTATTAAAATAGGATAATGAAACCTGTTGAAATTGTACAAAGAAGTGGAGAAGGGGGTGAATATAATTAAGATATATTGTAGGCACATGTGCAAATATCACAATGTACCCCCTCTACAAGTATTATATGCTGATAATAAAAATAACCTGTTGGACATAAAGGGTAATAAGTGTTCACATCTCATAATGGAGATTTCAGTACCCCAAGTTCATCAGTAGATAGATCTTCTAGACAAACTACTAACTTCAGAGGTAGAAAAGAATAATAAAATATAAATATAAAAATAAGGCTTGACAAATTTCAGTAAATCATACTTTAAAACTTCTATATATCTTAATGGTAAATGATAAAATCAGAAAAAGACGCAAGTTATGTTTGAAAAACTGAGATCCAAAATGCAGAGCAAACCCTTACAAATCAGTAAAAATTACATTATATGTGTATAGATTGATATACATATGTAGATATAGATATACTCAAACACACATATACACCATGGAGTATTATTCAGCCATAAAGGAAAATGAAATATGTCATTTGCAGCAAAATGAATGGAACGGAAGATCATCATGTTGAGTGAGATAAGCCAAATATGACGTTTTTATCTTATTTGTGGAAACGACATAAAATGCTGATGATAATAATAATGGGACATGTATGTATATGTGGGATTGTCCTGGGGAATCAGAGGGATAAGGAAGAAGGAAAGGGAAGGACACTGAGGTGTAAAGAGCAGATATATATATATATATATATATATATATATATATATATACATATATATATGAAGAAAGCATAATGAAACCAAACAGAAGTGTTAGGTAAGGAAATATAACAGAGAGTATAAGCTTGTCCAAAGTATACCATATGCACATATGGAATTATGACAATGACACCCCCTTGTACTATTTATATATAGTAATTTAGAAATACAATTAATTTTTTTAATTTATTAGCATATGAAATATTTTAATCTTTTAAAAATCTTTTAAAAGAGCTGGAGGTGTGGCTCAAGTAATAAAGCGACTACTTAGAAAGCATGAGATCCTGAATTCCAATTTCAGTGCTGCCAAAAAAAATCTAATATTCATGGCCTGGAGGAGTGGCTAAAGTGTACCTGCCTAGCAAGTATGAGACCCTGAGTTCAAACACCATTAGTGAAAAAAAGATCTAATATTCACATTTTGAATGAAACATACCTATGTGTTATTTTGCTTTTTGGTTGGGTTTGTTGGTTGAGTGCAGCTAGAGGCTTAAACCAAAATGTATTGAAATGTATCATCACTTTCCTATACTTGCAGACTCGTTGTAATATTAAGTCCCTTTCCAAATTCCTGGTTTTCTCTTTGCAGCAAAGCCTTCATTTTATTAGCAGCATTTAAGAAAGTCTGTTTCCACCAATTCCATTTTTAACATATCCAACGCAGAGGAATAATGATTTCCCACAGGTTCTGTTGCAGTTGGAGCGAGAATTGAGTAGACCCAATAGTAGCCCTGAATCACACCAGAAGATTTAAGATACTCACCTCCCTGACACTTTTTCTCCGTGCCACACCTCTCACCCCCAGTGCAGTAAGATTTCATTTATAATTGGGATTTTTAAACCAGAAAATCATGGGCAATTCAAATTAACATAAAAAGTTTACTCAAGTTGTACCAATAAGCAGCATTTTATTGAATGACTGAAAGAATAAAGAGGAGGCACATTAGCACTGTCAGCTTTTCAAAGCATAATAGTCTTAGTGTGCATGTGAAGAAATTACACTTCTGTTTTGTTGTTAAAAATGTCTGCTGAACAATCAGAGAAACCCTTACTGCTCTTTTCCCCCCTTTGCTCTTTCTCTAAGCCATCTTTCATAGGCTTAACCATAGAAACCTTTGGAATACCCATGGCACGATACAGGAGTCTAGACATTCTAAAGGTGATCTGGCTGAAGAAGACACCCATCAGTACATGTAGCTCAAAATTTGGGAACTGAACTTAAACAGGAGGAATTTAGAGAAGTCTACCCATATTTTAAAATTACAATGAGGCTCAAGTTAATTAAAAAATCATCCCATTATTAACCAGTGAAGTAGTACTAATAATGAGAAGTACTTTCTAACAATGAGAACCATTAGAAATGTGAAGTCTTCCAGTCCTAACTATATGAAAAATACAAAAGTGTGACAAGACTCCATACTAAAAATGGTTTCTGCATCTCAGCCAGACACATAGCAGTCAATTGGTTCATTTTCCTTCTATGAACCAAGTCAAATACTAAATTTTTTGCCTTATCAGCATTTTCTTCAATGTTCTTACAGATATTAATTGTGGGATCATTCACCTTGACCATGGTGTTTGCACTTACATTTCACAAGCCACGTGACTTGAGACTCTTAGAAACAAACTTTCTGAGCTACCGTCTTGGCAAACACTGGAGGGTGGACTAAGGGAACCTGGAGTTGTCCTTTCTGTGAAATACAGCATAGCTATCTTTGTTAAGTATTTAAACTCTGCAACAAGTTGTAAAATTCTAGATGGGTTCTAGAATGTTCACACAGGCCATATGCTGGCAGAAGTTTGTGGCATGCAGGAATATTTGGCACACTTCTGGCAGATGTTACTGTTATAACATCAATGAAGTTGGAATGAAAAATGCCTGAGTTCTCCATAAAGTTTCTAACCAAAAAGTGTTGGAAATTGCTACTGTGCAAATTTTCCCAAAAAGGAAGTCAGAGAACATTGCAGAATCTAGTCTGCTCTTGCTAATTCAGAAACTTTTGAGATTAAGAGCTCCCTGGAGAAAAAGGGAGTTCATTTTTGCCAATGTGACTGCTAGCTAGAAAATAACACCTGGTCCTGGAACAAGTTTCCACAAACTTGGCCACCTACTTAGCTCTTCAAAAAATGTCTGCCAGACCTAGAGCAATTTGCTATCTTGTGTCATTAGTTGCTATAGACATGTGTTCTATT
This sequence comes from Castor canadensis, assembly GCF_047511655.1. Taxonomy (NCBI): domain Eukaryota; kingdom Metazoa; phylum Chordata; class Mammalia; order Rodentia; family Castoridae; genus Castor; species Castor canadensis. The sequence goes on along the minus strand of NC_133393.1, from coordinate 22,789,130 downwards.
AGGACCTCTACAGACTTCAGTCCATCCCATAATCCCACAGAGCTATTTAACCTTTGCTGGTTGGTCTTTGCCCATCACAATCTCCCTCTCAGTGCCAGGCCCCATGTTCTGCCAGTGTTAATCCTCAGCAGCTGACCCAGGGAATGAGAGTGGACACTTGCCCTTACTCACTTAAGCAGAACTTGTCTATTTTTGGAATGTGAGGTCTTCTTTATATTGATACCTCTTTGAAGACTTTAAAAGCAAGATTTTATCCAGGTGTGGTAGTTCAAGCTTTAATTTGAGGTAGTCAGAAGGCAGAAATGGGGAGGATTGAGGTTCAAGGACAATCTCCATAAAAAGTTATCAAGACCCCACTATACATTGATTATCCATGGGGATGGTGGCACCTGCCTGTGATCCCAGCTATGTAGGAGGCGGTAGGTAGGAATGTTTGGGTCGTAGACTGGCCCCAATCAAGCATGTGAGACCCTACTTAAAAAATAAAGTAAAAAGGTATGGGAACACACTCAAGTGGTCAAGTGGGATTAGAATTCAAGGATCTTAATTCTAACACTGGGACTGAAAAAATAAAGGATAATAAATAGGAACTTAAAAAACTAAATTCTCCCAAAACTAATGAACCAATAAAGAAATGGGCAAGTGAACTAAACAGAACTTTCTCAAAAGAAGAAATTAAAATGCCCAAAAAACACATGAAAAAATGCTCACCATCTCTAGCAATAAAGGAAATGCAAATTAAAACCACACTAAGATTCCACCTCACCCCTGTTAGAATAGCCATCATTAGCAACACCAACAACAGGTGTTGGCAAGGATGCAGGGAAAAAGGAACCCTCTTACACTACTGGTGGGAATGTAAACTAGTACAACCACTCTGGAAAAAAATTTGGAGGCTACTTAAAAAGCTAAACATTGATCTACCATTTGATCCAGCAATACAACTCTTGGGGATATTCACAATAGCCAAGTTATGGAAACAGCCAAGATGCCCCCCTACTGATGAATGGATCAAGAAAATTTGGTATCTATACACAATGGAATTTTATGCAGCCATGAAGAAAAATGAAATGTTATCATTTGCTGGTAGATAGATGGAATTAGAGAACATCATTCTGAGTGAAGTTAGCCTGGTCCAAAAGACCAAAAATCGTATGTTCTCTCTCATATGCGGACATTAGATCAAGGGCAAACACAACAAGGGGATTGGACTTTGATCACATGATAAAGTGAGAACACACAAGGAAGGTATAAGGATAGGTAAGACACCCAAAAAACTAGATAGCGTTTGTTGCCCTCAATGCAGAGAAAATAAAGCAGACACTTTAAAGCAACAGAGGCCAATAGGAGAAGGGGACCAGGAACTAGAGAAAAGGTTAGATCAAGAAAAATTAACCTAGAAGGTAACACACATGCACAGGAAATCAATGCCATGTCAACTCCCTGTATAGCTATCCTTATCTCAACTAGCAAAAACCCTTGTTCCTTCCTATTATTGCTTATACTCTCTCTTCAACAAAATTAGAGATAAGGGCAGAATAGTTTCTGCCTGGTAGCTAGGGGTTGGGGGGGTGAGGGAGGGAGCAGGGGGCGGGGGAGGGAGAGGGCAGGGGAAAGAAGGGAGAAATGACCCAAACAATGTATGCACATATAAATAAAATAAAAATTTTTTAAAAAGTAAGATTTTTTTTCCCATTCACTTATTTAGTTTAGTTTCATTTTTTCTTGCTCAAATAGTGACAGCCATTGTCTTTGTAACTTTCTTCTATGTCTTTTCTTTTTGGTGGTACTGGTGTTTGAACTCATGGCTCACACTTGCCAGGTAGGTACCCTAACCGTGGCTGGTTTTAAATCCTATGCAACTCATGGGAAGGTGATTCCTAGTCACCAGTAATCAATGAATAGAAAGGGTATGGGTGGTCCCTGGGCTAAGGTGGCACTGGTTTGAATTGTCCCTGAACCAGGTTGTAAATAACATATACATAATTGCATTTGAAAAGAAGGCTCAGAGAAAGACAAGAATGTTTAACTTGAAATACAATGAATGTTAAGTCAGATATATTTTAAGAGTCCCAAACTTTTCCTATCTTAGTTTGCCTCAACTTCTCCGTGAGAGACAAAATCCAAAAAAAAATCTTTTTGGGGTTGCTGAGGGACTGGTGTTCTCTTCTTCTTAATGTGCTTCAGCCATCAAGGGGCAGAAGACCCTACCTACAAGGAGAAATTTTCTCTCCTACTTCTCTGCCTTAGGGGTCATTTGGACACCAGGTGACTCCCATTGTCCAAATTTTGTCCAGCACAATCAAGGTTGCTCATAGAGATCTCATTCATCTGCAGAGATTGATAGCCCTGTTCCCTCATTATTTGGATCCTAAAGGCTTTTAACCTGGAAGAGATAAACCTGGTTTACCATTTTAGAAGGCATGGTCCAAACATGAGCACTGATAGGAGCACAAGAAGGGGTCCTGCCAGGTGCTGAAGTCAGAATGTACAATTTTAAGTCTTAAGATATGTAAACACCACCATATTTCTAAGAAAAAGACAAAGCCTATAATTTTTTTTAATCTGTCAAAGGATCTAATTATTAATTTTAAAAAGTCTACTGGTGTCTATACCTATGGCTAGCCCTAACCATTGAATGGTCCTTTTTTTTTAGACCACCACCATAGTGGGGCAGTTAATTGATTGTTTGGAGGTAATATATACATTAGGGGCCAGCTGTACCAGGGGCAAGTGTACCAGGGACAGTACAATTAGAGGGTAAATATCAACAGAAATCAGTTCTATGCAGAAAGAAGACTCATGGTATCTCTAAGCAGAAGTTAAACACCATTACAAGGTAGAAAACAAGAGATAGTAAGGAACCCTATAAGTGTGAATTATTGAAAGGGCATACCTGGAGATAGGAGAAAGAGTCAAACTGCTTCTGCTTAAACAGAAGGCCCTGGCCAAAGGCATGAGTTTACCTGCAGCCAGAGCCTAGAAGGCATTAATACCAGAAGAGCACATGCATAAGAACCACCCATTTAAAAAAACTCTCTTGGCTTTGGTTACTTTTAGAGGTCTGGCATAATTGACTCCATCTACATCTGGAGGAAGTCACCTCATTTATGTAGTCCTTTAAATTGTAGTCCTCTTAAGCTGTTTCTCTGAACAGTTGCTTCTGAAGATTTTGCTGATTTGCCAATTTGGTTCCTCATCACCAGAAGTAGCTTTCTTCTTTTGTGTCTGGAGATCTAAGGCAGATGAGTGAGTATCCCATACCCCATGGAGAGCACTGCATTCCTACATCCTGAGAAGGAGTTACTAACCTGCATTCCTACATCCTGATAGGGAGTTGTAAATCTGCATTTCTGCATCCTAAAGAGGAGATACAGGGTCTGCTAGATCTGCCACAGGGCTGATGAGCAACATGCTCATCAAGATTGTTTCCCCTCCCACAATAAGGGGCAAACAGACCAGTTCATCTAGGAAAGCCTATGAATCCATGGGCAATGAAAAGAACCTACCTAACCCAGAGTTTAAAAGTCCATAAAAACCCCAGCCTTTACCTGAGCAGGGAGGTACCAGTTTCCGGGCTCCATTGCATGCTCTAGCTGTGGCCTTTCCATTCTCTCTAATAAATCCTACTTCATATACCAGAGTTTTGGTTCATCAGTCAGCTGTTTTATAAGCTGATTGGCCTGTAAAGCCAAGGACCCTCGACACCAGCCCACTTCACACCAGCACATAACATTTTGGTGATGCATGAAGGGACATTTCTTCTGGACCAAGGTCGGTATGACTTGAGTGCCAAACCACCAGGGGCATGCCTAAGGTGTGACTGTGAGTGGCCAGTACCCTGCTGGATGCTCCTTCTGGGGGAAACCCCCTGCTGAGGACTAAGCAAAAGCAAACTTCCTTGTGCTGCTCACCCTATCTCTCTCTGTGTTCCTGTCTTCCTGAGGGATTTCCTGTCATGGTATCAAACCAACAGCTCCTAACCAACTTTGGCCTCATGGCAATTCTGGCTCTGGAGGTGCTTTTGCTCCCTCTCTGTGGGCCAAGACCAAACCTGGGTTTTATTTGGGTATGCCTCATGCTACATTGGAAGAGACCTTACTGGGTGTGGCACCTGATGACTTTTTGTCTTTTCCCACTGCCTTCTCCTTCATCCCCATCTGCCTTACCCTCCTTGTGCTTACTGGGACCCTACCCTCCCATGGAAAACTCATACCATGGTAACTTATGACTTTCTTAAGTTACTTCCACACCTAGTTTTGTCATGCCCCTCAGTCCACGGCAACTTTAAATCAGCCGCTGGGCGCTGACGGAGGCAAGGCACCTTCAGAAAAACTGCAGCTGGGCCACACATGCCTAACTCTGCCCCCACAAGGAGAAGAGGAAAAACAAACAGACGCACTCAGGCACAGGGATGCCAGCCCCCGGGCACAGCGGTAATGCCTGCCAAAGCTAAGAGAATACATAAAAAGGGCCCAGCACGCACCGAAAGCCACCAGCCATATATGGTGGCAGCTGTGACCCACTGCCACCCCCCTAAAAGGGATGAGAAGAGAAATAAATGTGCACAGGCACGTGTACATGGGGAAGGGGCCACAGGCCACAGGATCAGGCCTGGACAGACAGGGCCGCTCATCCTGGGAGTGAGAGGGGTGGTGTTCCCAGCCTCACTTCACACCTCAGGCCTGATCAACTGAGCCCTTGCAGCCAATTCTTATCTCAAAGTTATGGTCCCCCCACAAAAAAAAAAAAACAGGCACTAATGTCACCTTCCAGGAACAGCAAAATGGGTATTAGTGTGGTCATCTAAAATTCTCATTTAAAATTTCCTATACTTTGGCCTCAGCATAAAAATTTTTCCCTCCAAATATTAGTACTAGTCATCCCTTGTGGTACTGTGATTGCCCTGGGACCCCTTTGAATACACTTCTTTAACCTTACAGGCATCCCTTTAAAGAAGCTACCTGCTTCTGGCAAAAAGGCAGGATCCTAGAGTTTTCCTCTCACTGCACTGGTCAGGTGGCTTAATTTGATGCAGTAACTTTCTCTGGTCCTGGTGATGGATGGTGAAGAAAGTCACAAGACAGGGACACCTGCTCTCATTAGGTCAATTCCCAATTGGGACTTCAACAAGAGGGGAACTGACCCAGTCGTTTGTTGTTGTTGTGGTTCATGTAGATGGGAACTGCCCCTTCCAGTCTTCTGGGCTCGGTACCCAAGTGATCTCCACTGGCCTATCTATTGAAACATTGGAAGGACCTTGAATCTCAAGAAAAAAAAAAACCTTCATCTTTCTTTGTACTGAGGCTTGACTTCAGTATCCCTTAGGTGACCAAAAGAAGTGACCTGTACAGGGTTCCTTAAATTACAATACCATACTCCAATTAGACCTTTTCTGTAAAAGGGGAAAAACGTGGACTAAGGTCCCCTATACACAGCTTTTATTTTATCTCAGAGACCACCCAAAATGGCTCAATAACTGCTATCTATATACTCAAACACTGGCCATTCTTTGTAAGCCACAGGATAAACATGGGGAAGGAAGACTAGAAAAGTCCCTTACCAGTGACAAGGCCCCTGTCCCTAATGCTCCACACTCTGCCCTACCCTCAAAGACACCCCAATATTCAGATCCTCCTGATGGATGCTTCCCCTTCAACAGGCAGTGGTAGGAAGATAGTGAGTCTATGCCCCCTTCCAGATATCAAATCTAAGGCAGAGTAAAAAAAATCTGGGTAGCTATACTGATGCCCCAGACCAATACATCCAAGCCTTTATCTCTGTGATCCAAAACTTTGAATTGGCATGGAAGGATATTATGCTTCTACTAGACCAGACTCTTTCCTCATTAGAAAAGCAATGGGTCCTGGCCCAGGCCACTCAGGTTGGGGATGATTTCCATCTACAATGCTCCAAAACCCATGGCACCTGAAAATGAGGGAATAAATGTGCAAATACCCACAGGGCACAGGCAGTCCCTTTGGCAGATCCACATTGGAATCAAAATGGTGAGGAGGATGAATAGCATCGATGCCACTTCATCCATCTTCTAGTGGAAGGGCTAAAAAGGGCCAAAGTCACCTAAACTATTCCCATGTGACTGTAGTACAGCAAGGTCCTGATGAAAAACCCCTTACCTTTCTACAGCATCTTAAGGACGCTATCAGAAAGCATACCATAGTGGATCCAGAGTCACAGGAGGGGGAGGTTCTCCTCAAAGATAAATTTCTAACTCAGTCAGTCCCAGATATCCATAGAAAACTCCAAAAGTCTGTGGCTGAAGAAAAAAATCATTGGACCAACTAATGCATCTTTCCATGTCTGTCTGCTATAACTGGGACATTTCTAAAAAGAAAGAAAAGGATAGAAGACACCATGACCTCATTGCAGCTCCCAGGGAGTGCCCCACCTGACTGGGCCTACATCCCAAGCTCACTACCATTGTGGACAGGAGGAGCACTCGTGCAGAGAATGCCCAAAAGGGGGAGAGCCCAAGAGACAGCCCTGGGCTCTCCCTCGCCAGGACCCTGCCCTCTCTGCAAAGGTAACCACTGGAAGTCAAAGTGCCCCTGTCTCCAGATGGAAGGCAGGGTGCCACCTCCTATGGACTGATAGTTCCTGAGGCCTCCTGTCCAGGATCCACTTCTTAGCATCAATGCTGAGGAGCCTCAGGTAACCATAATGGTAGAGAAGTGAAAGGTCATTTTCCTCCTAGACAGTGGAGCTCATTTCTCTGTCTTACCATTCTCTCCCGGTCCCTGGTCCAATAACAAGGTTGTCATCCAGAGCATTTCTGGACAGCCCTTAGAATGCTATTTTTCCTGGCCTCTGGTCTGCTCTTGGGAGATCTCCACTTCTGTCACTCTTTTCTCATAGTTCCTGAAACTCCAGTGCCCCTATTGGGATGAGATTTACTATCTCAACTAAAGGCTCAAACTCTACTCCTCCCAGTAGACTATCTCTGCTGCCCTCTTCTTCAGGAATAAGTAGATCCCACAGTGTGGACTGATGGAATGACTGTAGGGTGAGCCAGAACAGCACCCCCAATTCAAATAAAACTCAAAGATCCCTCACAGTTTCCACACCAAAATCAGTATCCCCTTAAGACTGAGGTACAAAGAGGCCTCTTACCTATCATAAATTCCTTTAAAAAAAGGGCTACTAATTAGTTGTTCTAGCCTCTATAATTCTCCTATTACTGGCAAGGGACCAAACAAATAGAGGTTGGTTCAAGACCTCCAGCTCATTAATGAAGCAGTCATTCCCTTCTACCCAATTGTTCCCAATCCGCATACTCTATTGGCTCAAATACCCAGAAAAGCCCAATATTACTCTGTATTAGATTTAAAGATCACTTTCTTTTGCATTCTTCTGCATCCTGACAGTTAACAACTAATTTGGACAATTTTGCCACAAAGGTTTAAAGACAGCCCTTATCTTTTTGGACAGGCCCTAACCAGAGACTTATTAGATTGACACTACCCAGAAGCCACCCTTCTTCAATATGTTGATTACTTTCTTCTGTATGGAGTCACAGAGCCCATTATCTGCAAGGCAACTGAGTCCCTTTAACCTTTCTGACCTCCCAGGGATACAAAGTCTCTAAGGAAAAGGTTCAATTATGCCTCCCTCAGGTCACCTACCTAAGTGTGGTTTTAAAGGGACAGACTGACTGCCTTAGTTATGAGCTATGTGACCCAATCCTCTCTTCCCCTCACCCTACCTCAGACCATAAAGCAGCTTAGAGCTTTCTTGGGAGTTACAGAATTTTGCAGAAGAATCTGGATCCCTAGATATGCAGCCCTTGCCAGACCCCTTTTTATGCTCCTACTAATATTCCTATTTGGGTCTTGCATAACAAATGCTCTCTCCAGATTCATATCTCAACAGATCCAATGGATCAAACTCCAGCTCTTAGTCAAGGAATACTCACCTCTGCCTATGCATGAGCCCTCCATCCTGTTCTATTGGGGGTCCCTGGAGACTACATGGGTCAACCACTGAGACAAGTACCACTTTTCATATCAACCTCCCCCCCCCGGTCACCCCATTGTCAGCACGAAGCAGCTAGATGAGTCATTGCCCCTCTCCCCAACAGCAATTGGGTACTTGTCTCAGAGTGGGGATTTGTTGGGTCTGGAAATCTAAGGCAGATGAGTGAGTATCCCATTCCCCATGGAGAGCACTGCATTCCTGCATCCTGAGAAGGAGTTATAAATCTACATTTCTGCATCCTAAAGAGTACATACAGGGTTTGACAGATCTGCCACAGGGCTGATGAGCAACATGCTCTCATGATTGCTACCTTGCTACCCCCCCTCTCCAGCAATAAGGGGCAAACAAACCAGTTCATCTAAGAAAGCCCATGAATCCATGGCCAATGAAAAGAATCCACCTAACCCAGAGTTTAAAAGTCTATAAAAACCCCAGCCTTTACCTGAGCAGAGAGTTACCTGTTTCTGGGCTCCACTGCATGCTCTAGCTGTAGTCTTTCCTTTCTCTCTAGGAAATCCATTTTTTATACCAGCTTTGGCTCATCAATCATCTGCCTTACAAGCCAGTTCTCTGACCTGTAAAGACAAGGACCCTTGTCCTGCAACAATTTGCATCAGCATGTAACACTTCCAGAAAGTCTGATTTGGTCCATTCTTGGAGGGGAAATAGCACATTAGTCAAATCTAAAGTCAGTGCTGTTGAGACCTTTCTAGCCAAATTAAGTAAAAAGATTTATAAAAAAATAACTCCTAGGCTAGACTTAATAAGTCTTATTTTGTCTATTTTACAGGGGATATGCTGGCATCTTAAGTGTTGTAAGATGTCAATAGACAACAGTTATAAAGTTTTACAAGGAAAGTACAAAATGACCCCAATACTTAAGAATATCTGACTTGGGCTTGTCTATAAATGTTTCAGAAGGATCAGAACCTCTTGGCCCCACCATTTCTTTCTTTCAACAAAGGTAAGATTTTGCTCCTTTCCTTCCCATGACATAGGGCCAAATGTGAGGCAGGAGAGATAGATGAGAAGACAAGGAAATTATACCATTTTAATAAATATTTAAAGGGCCAGACTCAGACATTGGAATTATGAAATAAAAACTGAAAAGTCACAGCAAGGAGCCCCTTCCCATCTCCTTTTACATGTTAATTTACATGAAAAGACAGACTTAAAGGTGCTACCAGCATCCAGCTTCCTCTTTGAGATGTTAACAAGTTTCAATGATTCTTGAATGGGTAGAATAACAGACTTGTCTGGCAAAGGGAAATGCTAAAATTCACCTATTGTCCCTGTGTTTTGGATAAGCCAAGATAACATCTCCATATTTTGCAGTAACAAACAGCACCCATCTTGGGTCCTTGGTTAGAGTTGCTAGACTTCGAATGATATGGATTCCCCCATCCCAGGAAAGTATAAAACCACAGTTACTGAACCACCATTTTGAGTCTGTTCTCATTTCCTGCATGGGGAACAGGAACTGTTCCCCTCTCTTGTCCACCACCACCTTGTCCATACTTCTTTATCCTATTATACTAAAATAAATCCTTTCTAAAACATCCACCTTGTAAGACTTCTTGTTGTGAGATACCTTGAAATGATTTTCATGTCTGTGGATCTCAAGAACCTGTGATTTTGTGTGGAAACTTAGAAGCCATGGGAGTCTCCTCATCAGTCCTCCAGTAACATATACACATATACACAGGGTAGGATATTTGTAAGCTTGCCATGGTGATCTTATGGTCCTTTCCATGTGCAAGGAGGTGGGTCTACCGGGAAATCTAGAAGACATTTATCTGCTCCTTACAGAAGCACACCATAAAAAAGAGTTTCTTTTCCTGCCTTTAGAAATTTATTAAGAGATTATGTAAACTGAAGTGGTAGCAGGTGTCCTTCGAGCCTCTCATAAACACCTACATGCTGTGAATGAGTAAAGGATTATATATGTTGTTCCAGGATCATTGGAGATGTCACTGGCCTGCTGAACCGAGCAGCCCTGGAGATGCAGCACCTTGAATCTGACTTCCATGGATGATAATGAGTTATACTGATGCAGGCTAGAAAATAGGGAAAGACTGGACTCTTAAACATATATGACTTAACATATTATATATCAGATTGGATTCTCTCTCTCTCTCTCTGAACCTCCCATTCAATTACAAGGACTCCTTTTCAATTGCAAATATGTTCAGAGTGATCCATCACCCTCGCCCAGAGACTGCCCAAATCCCTCCCCACCTACTCATTATTGCTGATCTGGAACTGCCCAGGTTTTTCCCCTCCCATAGGTTAGTATGGTTTTAAACACCTTGAAACAGACAGAACTCTCTCTCTCTTTGCTTATGGCTTATCCCTTCCACCTGGCCCACCTAGCTAGAGGAGGCCACCTTTTTTTTCTTGTGATGTGTTCCATTTACACTTAATAAACTCTATTACCTCCCTTACTATATCCACGTGTCTTGCTTGCTTGCTTCCATTCAGGAAACAAAGAACTTGGAAATCTTCTGATCAGAAACAATGCAAGAGAACAACAATAGAAAACTAAACTTAATTATACTAGGTTTCCTGCTATTCTCAGCAGAAACCATTCTTATTGCAATATTTGTGCCAGATTTATTAATACTCCTGTCATGAGCAGGTGACAGTGTAAAGTTAACCATCAGTCGGGCACTAAATAAATTAACTTAGGCAGGAACTAAGTTGCTCATACACACACTTTATTGCAGGGAGTTACAACCTGACAGCTGATAGAGCCTCAGCCTTCCCGAAACTGTGCTCACCTTGCGAGGTGATCTTAGTCTGCTGGCGGCTGCCTAGTTCTCAGTCTCGATACACCTCCAGGATGCCCAGGGATCCGACAGGCCATGCAGAGAGTCTGGGTCCACCTCATCCCAGTCTGCTCTTGACCGACGTGATGCGTGTTGTCGATCGGGAGAAAGTGGCGATGGTCTTGTGGTGAGTGGAGTTGTATCTGTAGAGTAGCAGTTTATCAGAGCCACCTTAGGGTTGCTTCATTTGCATATTAGCACCAGCTTAGGGTTGGCTGATTTGCATATCAGGCACCATATGGTATGTGTTTACATCATAGGGCTTTCAAGTGCACACAATATTATTTTCATGTAGGTTTTACAGTGTATTACATTTTTATATAATTTTCAATATGCTTAATACACATCAAACATAATACTCATAACAACTCCTTAATAATTTCATGCCACAGACCAAAATAAGACAATTCATTTCTTCATTTGAGGGAATAGGGCAGAGTAAATTTGCAACATTGGGATCAAGCAGAACGGACATCAATACTTGCTTATCAAATTCCAATAGGAAAATCTGCTTTGCAAGAATTATACATAAAATAACTTAAATATGCCTAATACAAATTGTGAATTTCCTTAAAATCGGAGCTATCTTGGACACTAGAGGAATTGCATTCAAATGATATTACTCCAATAAACAACTGATTAATTGCTTTTTGATTTGACTTAAATTTGAAATTGATTCTTCAGATGGATCACAAGAGCAGAACCTTCAACTTCTCAACTAATTCACTTTCCTTTCTCTGAAGCCCACACAACTTGCTCATAGTAGCATGTGAGGGAAATCTGTGGAGTTTAGATCCAGACACTAACTTGCAGTGATAGTTACACAATGTTTTAAAGAAGGGCCTAAAAAAGCTTTGATTTATTTTTTTACCTTGTTTCAATCATGTGCTTTTTCTTTGTTTAAATTGCAACAAATCTGTTCTGAGCTTTATAGGCACTGTGTTGGCATTTTTGAAGATTCCTAAAAATTATTTTAATTGACAAGTAAAAGTCATATATATATTAATTTAACCTATTTTGCATCATTTTAAATATGATGCAATCCCTCCTTTTTTATGTCTAGTTGTTTTTATGCCATTAATTGTATATTATTTTGATACTTTCATTATGGCAAGGATATTTACTATAATAAATATGTTATTCAAGGACTAGCAGGAAAGTATTGTTCTCTGCAGCAAAGAAAGCTGAAAGAAAACTAAATTAGCATGTAGTTTGTAGAGATAGGAAGAGGAAAAGAAAATATCCATTTTGTATAACTTCTCTTACCTGCAAGAGATTGTACCCCTCCAGCCACTGATTTGAAATGGGAGCAGGAGGGAGCCATGGTGCTAGAATAGAATGCTTGCATTTGGGTAAACTCTTCTCCTGCTTTGAATTTTTTGTTGTGGGTCATAATTTCCCAGTAAGGATATCAATGTGTTGATGACAGCTTTCAGTTTTGCTAACATCAAGAGTAGTGTCAGCACTTGTTGCTCAGAGAGCAGAGTGACTTGCTGGAGGGAGATGGTGCCATCTAGTGGGACTGGTGCTGTCTCATGGGCTACCTCTTGAGGGTCTCCTATTTTCAGTACTTTTCAAAGTCCATAGGAGGAAGAAAGTCAGTGCTACTGTAGAGTTTTTCCTAGTGTACAAGAGTGTCATGAGTAGCCACAGTCTGAATTTCCTGGTCATTGTCATTCTTCTGGGATATTGCTTTTGCTTTTTTACACTTAACAAATTAGATATATTCACAAAATTAGGGCTAAAATAAAATGGCCAAACCATCATGTTTTATTACTAGTATTTTCATGCTTGTTATTTATATTTAGGTTCTTAATGAACAGATTTTAAAAATTCACAGCATACTTATGTGTGGGACTTTCAGATGCATTATGTGGTTTTTGTTTAAAAGATTGATATTTTCTGTCATTTGTGTGTTAATGATAGCAGGAAGAACCATGATGTGCACTGAGAAGCCAGTTATTTAGCAGATTCTAGTCTAGTTGCCACTGTTTAGGAAGACCTGGGACCATCATCTTAGCAGTTTTGAGGTGATAAGGTTAAAATGAGTTGTGAACCTACTTCATTTGTTAGTGTCCAGATATTGGAGCTATCCTACTTTTTTTGGGTGGGAGGAGTACTGGCATTTGAAATCAGGGCCTACACCTTGAGCTACTCCAACAGCCCTTTATTTGTGATGGGTTTTTTCAAGATAGGGTCTCATGAACTGTTTTCCTGGGCTGGCTTCAAACCACAATCATCCTGATTTCAGCCTCATGAGTAGCTAGGATTATAGGCATGAGCCACTGGAACCCAGCCCTTTCTTTAAACAATGGATAATCCACTTTTGGTAATATGAAACAGCCTATCTTATATTCATGTAGTTTCCATCAGGGCCTATTACAGTTTATATTCCTTACTCTGCTCTCGTTTGTCAATAGAAGTATAGATACGCTCTTTTTTATCATTTTTTATTGTTGTACTGGGGGTACACTGTGGCATTGACAAAAGTTCTTACAATATATCATAGTTAAATTCATACCCTTCATCATTCTCCTTAGATAGCCTCTGACTATGGAGACTATAGAGTAGGTAGATTCCACCTACTCTAAACTTGTATGCACTGTTTCTTGTACCTAGTTGAATATTAAAGCTAATGTAGAAGCAAATTCTTACAGTACTAACATATGCCTGGTACTGTCTCAGGAGCAACAGAATTAATAAGAAGTGGATTTAGATAGTTATAAGAGGGAAATTGGTTAACAAACGTGAGTTTAACTAACCGGATGGGCAATCCTTCCTTTGTATTTTTTCTTTTCAATATCTTGTCCTTCAAACTGTGTGAAGCATAGAATGTTTTACCACATTTATATGACAAAAAATATAGCTAAGTATTATGGCACAAGGTGAGTTCAGATACACAGGAGGTAGTAATGGTTGAATTGCAAAAGGGACCAAGAGAGAAGGAAGAGGTGCTGCAGAATCTACTGGGGTTTTCAAAACTGGGAGAGCTGAGGAAAGCATCCCTGTGGACATATTCTCTAGAGTCATTGATCTAGGCAGGATCCAGGACTGAGAATGCACTCTCACTGTGGAAGTATGAAAGCCAAGCAGGAAGCATTTTCATGATATGGAAAGATAGGGACAGAGGTTCTTCCTCAGTGCCCTCACTTTCACTTCACCACAGGAGTCCTACAGAAGACAGGACAGTGGTGTTTTCAGAATGAACTCTGAATGTGGAATTTTTCTGCCCTTCAGGCCTCTCATGATAGCAGTAAAGTAAGAAGACAAAAAAAATCAAGTCTTCCTGAGCCAATGCTACTTCAGAGCATAGATTTTTATTAACTGCAGAGAAGGACTAGGAGATAGTGCAGTGGTACATCACTTGCCTTACATGGATGGGCCCTCAGTTTGATTGCCTGGACCACAAGAACACAAAACAAATGAAAGAAACAAATGAGTTTCAGAGACGAATGTTCTGACTTATCAGAAATTTGGATTCAAAGCCTTTCCCAGTATCTCTGCCTCATTTCATGTGTTGGAGGGAAAGCAATTCTACCTCTGAAAGAGGACTAGAGGACATTACCTGTTGGATGAAGTCCAGAGTGACCTGCAAAAGAGAAGAGAAGACAAATATATGAAGACAATATGTCCCAGAACGGAATGTCTCCAACCTCAGTTCTGCCACCTGAGATTTCTCTAACACCATAAACCACATGAGCCATGAAGAGAATAGAGAACAAACAGTGGGAGTGCTGATGCAGAAAGCTCCTGTCTCACAAAGCCAGTAATAATTGGCTCTTACTATCGCATGTTCTCAAACTAACATCTCTTTAATATTTCCTTACTTTATAAGCAACAAACCTTTAGACTTCAACATAATAACCATAGACAGTGGCTTTAATAATTTCTTTTAAATCTGAGGTTGCCTAAGGAAATGAAGTCTTCTCACATGGCCACTGATATCCTCAGAACTAACCTCAGCAAAGCCACATTTCTCCCCCTCCTCCCCCCGAAAAGTCTAAGCCACCAATAGCTTTCTTACCTTTTGCATTCCTGAAGTAGATGAGCAGCCCCAACCCAAGGAAGAGCAGACCCAGCACAAAGCCCCCAACTCTACTCAACATCTTGCCCTTTCCAGATCCAGACTGTGCCCCTGAAAATAGAAGGCAGGATTAGGAGTTTTTACCCCAAATCCAACTTTTCTTCATTTAGACACTGAGATTCAGAGTTTGACACAGAGGAGGAGGCCTGCATTAGAAGAATTAGGTTCAGTCATTCCTAGAAACAAAGATCAAAGTCTTGATCAGCCACAAGATTCACACAATGAGCTTATTTAAATGTTGTTGGCAATAATGGCGCCGATAGGTTTTGGTTCTTACTGCACCCTTAAGTTTCTGTTTCCCAAGGTCAAGGTCCTGCCTCACGTTTAGCTTAAATTTCCCTACTGCCCCTTCCTCCAATCAGCATGAATCATATGATCTTAACCAATCAGATTGTGCCAAGTCTCACCGAGGGGTATTTAAGCTCCTGCCCTTCTCTCTCTTGCTCTCACGGCTCCCTCTATCTCTCCCATGCCGCTCGCTCCTGCTGAGCAGGCAATAAAGAATCTCTTGGCCAGACCACTCCTCTCCATGTGGTCACTTTGGGGCCTACATTTGGTGCTGTGACTCGGATCGGGTTTCCCCACTAATCCCAGTGGGGAAATTGAGTCCAATTCCGACTCAACCCACAACCACCCTGAGGACACGACTGGCCAGGACTCATCCTCCTGATCGTCCTCACTAGCATCCAGCACTGTATATTCTTTGGTGAGTCCACCTACCCTTATTGGGCTCCCTTTGCAGTCTCTCTCTTCAGTGTCTCTGGGGTTTAAGCATTTCCCCCTTTTTTGGCTATCTTTGGGGCTCAGACAGTAGAGGGGTTCCCCTCCCTCTCATCCTAGGCTTGGGTCTATTTCTCGTGCTCTCTGTCTGCCAGAAAGCCTGGTGCTGGGTGACCCACAGCCCTTGGCCTTTTGGCCCTACAAGCCACTAGAACTCAATGACGGCTGATTCTCGTGCACCTTGTACTGTTCTCAGATATTTGAGCTATGTGGGGACACCCCGCGATTCATAATATCCTTCCATTATCACCCTCTGGGACCGGGTCCCACAATGGGGGCCTCCACATCCTCTTTGCTGTCTGACTCCCCACTGAGATGCCTCCTCAATAACTTGGACACCTTGGGTTTGACCCCAGATATAAAACCAAAAATTTGATCTGCTTTTGCACTCAGATCTGGCCCACTTATCCTTTAGACAACCAAAGTCACTGCCCCTTTTTGGGTCTTTAGATTCCAACCTTTTATGGGACATATAACTACTGTGAGCGATTGGGACGATGGGGAGAGATTCCACATGCCCAGGCTTTTCATACCTCCATCTAAATCCGGCCTTCTGCACCACCTGCAAGCCAAAACATGTGCTTCTTGCCCTCAAACCCTCCCTCTGTACTTTCTGTTCCCCTGTGTAGATTTTATTAGCCTGTAAACCAGTTTCTAAATCAGCCAATTCCTCTCCCAAACCTCCTCCTTCCCCATGTAAACAGATTTCTTGCACTGCTTACCATACCTATCTCCTCCTGTCTTCTTGAAAAACTTTCCCCATCATGGAGTTAAGCAAGCCACTCCTTGCCAATTCTGGCCTCAAGGCAGTTCCAGCTCTGGGAGAGCTCATGCTCCCTTCCTGTGGGCTGAGACCAAGCCCTGGATTTATTCAGGTATGCCTCATGCTACATTGGTGGAGTCCTATTTGATTATGGCATCTGACAACTGCTTCTCTTCCCCCTCCCATCTAATGTCCCTTTGTCCTGAGACAGCGATCGAAGAGTGGAGGTTTCATTTTGCTTAAAGTGTGCCAGTACCAGTCAATGGAGCAACCTAGAGACACAGGTGATGGCTAATCCCATAAGCGTGTGTCATGCCTCCAGGCTCTGCCTTCCCCTCCCTTACCTAAGATGTCAGCACACCTTTTCTGCCTCCTCCATGGTCTTACCATGTGTCTTTTGTCTCTGTCTGCCTTCCCCTCCTTGGGCTTACAGGGACCCTGCCTCCCATGAAAAACTTGTAGCATGGTACCTTATGACTTAAGTTATTCCAACTAGCTTGCCAGGCTTCTCAGTCTAAAGTAACTTTAAGTCAGATGCTTTACAAAAAGCGCTTACAAAAAACTGCAGCTGCCATGCTCATGCAGTAACTCCACCCCCACAAGGGGAGGAGGGAAAGCAAACAGGTGCAACTGTGCCCAGGATGCCAGCTCCTGGACACAGCAAAAATGCCTGCCATAGCTAAGAAAATCCATAGAGAGGACACAGTACATCCTGGGTCGCCAGCCACTTGTGGTGATGGCTGTGGCCCGCTGCCACTTCCCCTAGAATAAACGCACGCAGAGTACACAGGAAGGGGGTAAGGGAGACAGGCCACAGGATCAGGCCTAGGCAGTCAGGGTCATTTGTCCCAGGTGTGTGTGGAGGGAGTGGTGCCTTGCACAAGCCCTGCTCCTAGCCCCACATCACACCTCAGGACATCAGACCCAGCCCTTGTAAGCCAATTGTTAGCTCAAGGTTATAGTTCCAGAAGTAACAAAATAGACATTACTGTGGTCTCTAAACTTCTCATTTAGAATTTTCTATACCTTTGGCTTCAACATAAATTTTTCCCTCCAAATATTAACACTAGCTATCCCGTATGGTACTGTTATTGGCCTGAAATGCCCTCTGAATGCCCTTCTCTAACTTTACAAATGTTTTCTTTGTTTAAAAGGTAGCCTTTATTAAAGAGGCTGCCTGCTGTTAGCTAAAAGACAGGATCCTAATGTTTTGATCTTTCTAGATGGGACCTGCATCTTCCAGTCTTCTGGCTGGTAGATGTTGGAAGCTTTGTACTAAGGTCAGCCTCAGTATGCCTTGGGTGACCAAGAGAAGTGGCCTTCACAGGGTTCCTTAAATTACAATACCATACTCCAATTAGACCTTTTCTATAAAAGTAAAAAAAAGTAAACTGATGTCCCCTATACAAATTTCTACCTTCTAAGCCACCCCAATACTCAGAACCTCTTAACGAGTGCTTCCTTCTTCAACAGGCAATGGTAGGAAGAGGGCAAGTCATATATCCCCTTCCAGTTATCAGATCTAAGGGAAATTTAAAAACATCTAAACAGCTGTACTGATGCCCAGACAAATACATTCAAGCCTTTATCTCTGTGATCCAAACCTTTCAACTGACATGAAAGAATATTATGCTTCTACTAGACCAGACTCTTGTCTCATTAGAAAAGCAATGGGTTCTGGCCCAGGCCACTCAGGTTGGAAATGACTATATGGCTCAAGCAGTAGAGTGCCGCTTTACAAGCATAAAGTCCTGAGTTCAAACCCAGTACAGCCAAAGTAAAAAATAATAATAATAATATTTGGGGCTGAGGAATTAGCTCAATGGGAGAATGTCCACCCAGCATGTGCAAAGCCCTGGGTTCAATTCCCCAGTATTACTAAAAAAATTTAAAAATGGTAAAGAAGATAAGTGGCATTTATGTCACTTCAGCATCTCATAGTGGAAAAATGTAGTTTAACCTAGACCAGATCCCTCATTCTTCAAGTGAGGAAACTGAGGCCCAGAACAGTTCAGAGACTTGCTCTCCAGAGTGTCAGGTGTCAATGTAAAATAACAACTTTACAGCAACAACCTAAAAAAAAATCCTCTTACCTTTCTACAGCATATTAAGGACACTATCAGAAAGCATACCATGGTGGACTCAGAGTTACAGGTGAGAGAGGTTCTCCTCAAAGATAAATTTCTAACAGTCAGCCCCAAATATTCATAAAAAACTCAGACTGTGGCTGAAGGGAAAAGTCACTGAACCAAGTAATACAGCTAGACATGTCTGTATTTATAGCTATGTCTGTATGTCCGGGAACTTATTAACAGGAGAGAAAAAGATAAGAGACACCATGGCCTCATTGCTGCTCTCAGAGAGGGCCCCACCCAACTGGGGCATGTATCCTGAACTTGCTACCATGGTGGACAGGAGGGGCACTTCTGCAGAGAATGCTTAAGGGGGGACAGCCTGGGAGACAGCCCTGCCCCCAACCGGGACCCTGCCCTCTGCAAGGGTAACCACTGGAGGTCTAAGTGCCCCTGTCACCAGATGGAAGGCAAGGTGCCACCTCCTATGGATTGATGGGTCCCAGCCTCCTGTCCACACTCCACTTCTTGGCATCAATGTTGAGGAACCATAATGGCAGAAAAACAAAAGGTAATTTTCCTCCTAGACAGTGGAGCCCATTTCTCTGTTTTACCTTTTTCTCCTGGGTCCCCAATCCAATGACAAAGGTTGTCATTCGGGGCAAATCTGGCTAGCCCCCAGAGCACTAGTTTACTTGGCCTCTGGATTGCTCTTGGAGAGACCTCCTCTTCTGTCACTCTTTCCTCACAGTACCTGAAACTCCAGTGTCCCTGCTGGGACAGGATTTACTATCTCAATTAAAAGCTCAAATTCTCCTCCCCCCCAGGCAGCTATCTCTGCTGCCCCCTCCTTCAGGAACAAATAGATTCCATAGTGTGGACTGATGAAATGAGTGTAGGGTGAGCCAGGACTGCCCTCTCTATTCAAATAAAACTCAAAAATCCCTCACAGTTTCCACACCCAAAACAATATCCCCTCAAGCCTGAGGGATGATGAGTCCTTATGCCTATTCCTTAAAACAATAAGGGCTACTAATTAGTTGCTCCAGCACCTATAATAAATTTAAAATTCTTATAAAAGTTAATTTTAAAATACAAGTTACAAAGTAAACAACTGGAAAGGATATAGATAGGTAATAAATGTATTTTTTGAGAAGTTAAAGGAAAAAGGATGGTTTTTTGGATGAAAAGGGATTTTGTAAAGAAGGGTTTGTCCTAAAGATTGTTTCAAATAGGAAGGATAAGGACAAACCATCAAAGGGTTTAGTATGTTGTATGAAGGTCTGAGTAAGTTTGAAAAATGTATAATAAAAGCTTCGGTGTATGATAAAGTTAAAGTTGAATATAATCTAAGAGTTGCCTAAAAGATTTTTAGGGTCATGTCAAACTAAAATCATATCCTCTATGTCTATGAAATAACAAGGTTATCTTAATATTGTTCTGCTCTGAGTAACATCTACAAAAAACCATTACAAAGAAAGATTTTATCAAAGAAATTATTTGTGTTTTCTGCTGATCTTATCAAGCTTTAAGTACTATTAAGTCAGAGTTCATTTACATATTTGCTTATGTGTCTTAAATGACCACCTTGTAACAGTGTTATGCTATACTTTATCTAAATATGGTACAAATATTTAAAAAGTTAAAAGTGTCAATTTATATAAAATAATGAGCTAAAGTTCTCTTTTATCCAAGAGTGTTACATTTAAATCCTGACAGCCCCTGCCTCCCACAGGTCACCTACCTAGGTGTGGCCTTAAAGGGACAGACTCACTCCCTGAGTCATAAATGCATCAACCCAATCTTCTGTTTCCCAACCCCCTTACCATAAGACAGCTTACAGCTTTCCTGGCAGTTATAGGATTTTGCAGAATTTAGATCCCTAGGTATGCAGTCCCTGAGCAGACACCTTTTTATGCTCCTCCTAATATTCCTATTTGGGTCTTAGATAATTTACGGCCACCCTTTTCTCTTAGAAAACTTGCCTCCAACAGACTCTGCTCCTCTGGCTGACTACCTGCCTTCTCAGGGAACTTCTCAGAGAGCATGCAAACCAGATCCTGCCCCACCCTATAACAATTTCTGTTAAACCAGGGCATCTTGTTCTCCAAAAAGGATCTTCTACCCGCTCCATTGGGACTTCGATGGACCAGCCCTCATCTGGTCATTCTCATGACACCCACTGCTGTCAAGCTCAATGGGTTCCCCCAATGGCAGCACCTCTCAAGAAACAATTAGAAAAATGGAGAAGGGAATTGGAGGACTCTTGAAATTGTCTAGGGAACAACATTTCACAGTGTTCTCCTGGTCAATGCCCATCCTAATGTCTAAGTTTCTTCTTGCTGTCCTATTCTTAAGCTTCCTCCCTTGTATCATACTGCATGTCTGCTATTGCTAATCAAAAATTTAACCAGCTGTACCTCCAGGGATACCACCCTCTCCAAAACTGTCCAGAGGACTGCTCTGAGGGCCCCCACCAGGACACAGGAGCCTGAGGATCCTGCCCCATTCAACACCCCCTGCCAGCAGGAGGCAGCTAAAGAGACCAAAAAGTGAACAGACTTGGCCAAGGAACTCCTAAGAAAACCCACAAAGACTAGCCTGACAGACCTACTACACTCCCCTCTTGTTGTTTGGCTCTTACCCCTCCTCGGACCTGTACTCATGCTAATCGCCTTTTGCACCCTCCTACCTTGTCTATAAAAGTTTCTATGAACTCAGGTCAACAAAACCTGTAACCATACCTTTAACCAGCTTCTCCTTCAAGGATACCAACCCCTACTAACACATCCAGAAGATACCGACAATGGACCGTACCAGGACATCGGGTTATAAACATCAAGAACCCCTCATAGAATGCCTGCTACAATTCCTCGACTCCCTACGTGAAGACAGATGGTTAATACCCGCCATATGGAGCCCAGAGGATTGGCTCAAGACTCTCTATGACTTTTGGCTACAAGGGACCTTCACCAAACTTCAGAGAGGAAGAAATTTTCATTTTTGGAGCCTGGGTGTACGCCATCATGAGACTCACCGCCCCAACGCTGTTTGCCAACTAACTCTCCCTTCCCCTACGCCGCCCCTTGCCAGCTTGAAGAAGTCAGAGTGAACACAACGCCCCCCTTCCTTAAACAAACAAAAAGGGAGGAATGTTGGCAATAATGGCGCCGATAGGTTTCGGTTCTTACTACACCCTTAAGTTTCTGTTTCCCAAGGTCACGGTCCTGCCTCATGTTTAGCTTAAATTTCCCTTCTGCCCCTTCCTCCAATCAGCATGAATCATATGATCTTAACCAATCAGATCATGCCAAGTCTCACTGAGGGGTATTTAAGCCCCTGCCCTTCTCTCTCTCACTCTGGTGGCTCCCTCTCTCTCTCCCACATGGCTCGCTCCTTGCGAGGCCAGCAATGAATCTCTTGGCCAGATCACTCCTCTCCGCATGGTCACTTTCTGGCCTACAAATATCACAGCCTGAAATATCATCTGATGTGTGTGTGGGAGGGGGTTGATCTGGAACTCAGTGAGGTTACAGAGCTTGTGAGGGATGACAGCTAATAAAAGGCAGAGTTAAGACTGGACTTCCCTCACATCAGGAAGGACCCTGCATTGCTGCTCATCTCAGATCACAATGAACCACACAGAGCAGGAGCAACAAAAACACACGCCCACTTGTGGAACAGAGTCTGGAGGCAGGGCCAAAGGGTGACCATGACTGTAATGTCACAAGAAACTTAAAAAACAGTGACTGATAGACATAATTGCCTCCCCAGGGGCCACTGATATTTGTAGAAACATTACAGGGCCAGCCCCAGTGACCTGAACTGAAGGAGGGATGTGGAATAAATGAAATCAGTGTAGGGAGAAAAACCTGCCACTCAGGAGAAAACCAGGTCCTTTCATAGTATGTGTGGAATCTATAAGGTCATGCACTTTCTTACTCACTCCACTCTATTGTGACAGCGTTCATCAGGCTTGGGTGCTCCACCTGGCAGGTATAAACCTCCCCATTCTAAGGAACTGTTTCCAACATCACCAGGGTCTGGAAGGTCCAGTCTCCATTCTGCAGCAGGCCTGTGGACACAACTCCAGCCTCTTCCTCTTGGCCATTCCAGAACCATGTGACTTCAATGTGGCCGGGGTAGAACCTACTCACAGAGCAGACCAGGATATTGTGGTGCTGCAGGGCTTTGTGTTTTTGAGGGATACACAGTCACCTTGGACTCAACTAGTTGAGAAAAGACAGAGAAATTAAGTCAGGAAGATATAGTGATCCTGTTCCATCACCTACCTTTCTGCCACTTCTAAAACAAGGTTCAAGTCCCTGCAGGTCTACTTATGCATGAGGACCCTAGAAATTCAAGGAATTAAAATTCTTTTTCAGGACCAGCCCTATACTGGAAATTCTATGCTGACAATGAAAATGGCCAACCAACTAAGAACCTTAATATAAGACATGAAACTTTGAAGCTAGTGTAGGAAAGAGCAGGGGATACACTGAAGTTAGTAGGCATAAGCAATGCCTTTCTAAATAGAACCCAAATGGCTCAGCAACTAAGAAAAAGGATTAACAAATGGGACTATGTGAAATTAAAAACCTTCTGTACAATAAAAGATATGACCACCAAATTGAAGAGAAATTGAATTGAATTCCAAGAGAATAGAAGAAAATCTTAGCCAGATATACATCTGACAAGGGATTAATAATCAGAATATACAGATAACTCAAAAAACTAAACTCTCCCAAAAATCAATGAGCCAATGAAGAAATGGGCAAATGAACTGAACAGAGCTTCTCCAAAGGAAGAAATCCAAATGGCCAAAGAGTACATGAAGAAATGCTCAACATTCCTGGCCATAAAGGAAATGCAAATCAAAACCATGTTAAGATTCTACTTCACTCCTGTTAGAATGGCTACCATCCAGAACACAAACAAAAAATGGTGGCAAGGATATGGGGAAAAAGGAACCCTTATACACTGTTGATGGGAATATAATTAGTACAACCATAATGGAAAACAAAAATTTAAAATAGAACTGCCATATGATTTAGCAATACCACTCCTGGGGAGATACCCAAAGGAATGTAAAACAGGTTATAATAAAGGCATCTGCACACTCATGTTTATTGCAGCATTATTCACAATAGCTAAGCTATGGAAACAGCCAAGATGCCCCACTACTGAGAATGGATTAAGAAAATGTGGTGTTTATATACAATGAAATTTTATTCAGCTGTAAAGAGTGAAATTTTGTCATTTGCAGGTAAATGGATGGAATGGGAAAACATCATCTTAAGAGAAAAGCTGTATGCTTTCTTTTGTATGTGCAGTATAGGCCTAATATAAATACAGCAATGTTATGAAAACCAGGTCACACTAAAGAGAGGTCACATATGAGAGAGGGAGGGTAAAATAAGGAGGTTAAGGTGAAAATGGTTGATATCCTTCCTATACTTCTGAATATAGAATTTTTAAACTTGCTGAAATCACCACAGGAAAGGGACTAAGGTGGAAGGATAAAATAGAGATGACCCCAATTCAGGTTTTACATATATTTATATGGAAATGTCACAAGGAAACTCCCTGTATAGCTATCTTCAATAAGCAAACATGTCTTTTTTTTTTTTTTTTGCAATATCAGACAACAGGAGGGCAGACCAGATCCTGTCTGGAGAATTGGTACCAGTCAGAGAGGGGAGGATGTGGGGAAAGTATGGTGCAAATACTGTCTAGGAATGTATGTAAATGGAAAAATGAACCTGTTGGAGCTATTCCAGGAATGGAAGGAGGGAGGATAAAGGAGAATGATGGAGGGGATGAATTCAACTATGATATATATGAAAGATTGTAAGAACTTTTGTAAATGTCACAATGTACCCCAAGCACAACAATAAAAAAAGAAAGAAAGAAACTGTAGCCAGGAGAATGTTTACCTCCCAATTCTGGTACCTGGGGCCCACAATTAAATTTATGTATACATATTTCCTGACTTTCATCAGCTTTTCTATATGTTGTATCTTTGTTGTGGGCTAGGCAAGATGGATTCAGAATATCTTTCTTCCCAGATTTGGCCAATGCTGCAAATAAATTCGTCTTTCCATTTTTCTACTTATGACATAATTTCATTTTAATTTAGTTAAACATGGTGACCAGAGCCAAGTCTTATGCGTCGGGGCTCCAGTTATTGCAGGAGTATTTGTCCTAGGCCTAAACTCTTGGGTTCCATAGGTCAGGTCTTCCATTTTGCCTCAATATGCCCAATAAAGAAACAAGTAATGGGGGATGTCAGAGAAAGAAAATTTAATTGACTGGCATAGGCAGGCAGTTGGATGGGGAAGGATATGCATTTCAATCCATCTTTCCCATACAGACTTTTCCTTTAGGTTTTACTAGAAGAGGAAGAATTCAGGACATGGGGAGAGGTGGTGTAATTATTAAGTAGTGCCAGTCACAGGTGTGTTAGATGGTAATAGGAGGGCTTAGCTGGCAGCCACAGGTGGTCACTGTCTCAAAACTGGTCAAGTGGTCTATCCTGCAGAGGCTCTGCTATTCCTTTCCTTGTGGGTAATTTACCTGTAAAGATGTTATCTCCCTAGCCCTGTCCTTCCTGGAACCCCAGGTGATTACAAGAGAGAGACTGAGTAAAGGAGACAGATGCAAACTGGAGACAGTGATGCCAGTTTTTATGCTGCGTTCAGTAAATTCCTGGGCTCAAGTAAGGAGTCCGACCTTTTCATCAAAAACAGCTTTTGAGTACCTGTTACACAGGTACACTCAGAGTTGGCCATGAAGCCTTACAGGAGCCACTGTCATGAACTCTGCATTTAATTCCTACTACAAGGACCTATTATATTTGAGAGATGTTGAAGAAAGGATTTTTTAAATAATTGTTAATATTTTTATTAGCATATATTAATTGTACAAAGGGGCTTTATTGTGGTATTCTCATACATGCATATAATGTACTTTGATCATATTCACCCTCTATTATACTTTCTTATCCATATCTTTTCTTTTTTGCACAATTTTTAAAGAGCTTAATTATTCTATTTTCATACATGCTTATGTATGTATTTTTGTTGCTTTTCCTAGCTTGATGATTATTCATTTCTGAATTAAAGTGTATAAAAATCTTTCCAAAGCATATAGGTTATTAACTAGAGGTATAATTTCTGCAGCCTGACTGCCTAGGTTCAAATTCAGGCTCTGCCTCTGTGGTACAACTGCAGAGAGTTTTTGTATATCTTCGTGCCCCAAATTTCTCAAATATAAGGCGGATAGTGTTTCTCATTTACCTCTTATGATTATATGAGATTCATACACCTACAATATGTAAAGCAGTAACTAGAACTTAGCATATTTATTTATTATTTATCATTATTATTTCCTCGGAGAGAAGTCAAAGTAGTATGGATAAACTGGGAACAACAACGGAGTGGAAGGGTAGGTGGAGTGTGGAATTGCAGGAATTCCACCTCTACACACTCACACCTTAAGATACCACAAAGAGTTCCACCCTGGGTCTCAGGACTGACAGAACTGATTCTCTAGGCTGAGAACTGAGTCCCAGAAGAAGCAGAAGTGCTGAAGGTATAAAGGGAGAAGCAGCAAGGGAAGTCATTCCTTAAAATGGTCATACTTTTACACCCACTAAGATCCTCCTTGACAAAACACATATGTCTATTCTGTCACAACTGTCCCTCTTTAGCAGCTGACACTGAGGCCCGGCTATGCCTAGGACATTCTCTCACTATAACCTCAATAAATGCATGTTTTTAGAAGGGGAAATCTGAAGGGAAGCATTTTCACAATGCCACAAAAAATGATAGATTTAAAGATTGATGGGAAATTACTACAAAGAATTTTGCCACATATTTCACTAAATAAAACATTTACATACTTAACATGGAAATAAATATTAAAAAGCATAATATGTACCACAAACTGGAGAAAGTGCTGATTCAAATATCAACAAAGTATTAAAAAAATCTTACAGAACAGAGAATACTTAAAATCACTTAGAAAACAGTAGAACCCCAGAGATAGAAATAATAGATAATTCTTGGGGCTAGCTATAGCTCAGTGGTAAAGGGCTTGGCCAGAGTGTGTAAGAAATAATAGATAATTCTTATTATGGTGAAAACTTTAGGCCAATAAATTTGAAAAATGTTGAGAAACTTAGAAATAAAGTAAATAGAAAATGAAAACTGAGAAACATGTTTTTAGTGTACATTGACCTCTTATATTTGAAGGTTCCATGTTTAAGTGAGGCAGAATAAAGCAGGAAAAATGAAGCTTAAGAAACAGGAGCCAGAAATTCAGAGATAAACACTGTATTAGTAAAGAACTTGATTAAAAACACATAGGCACGACTTTCTCTCTTTTAAGCTTTATAATCCCTCCATTGGCTGCAACATACAGGTTTTTAAAAAGTAGGTTTTTCTCTCTGACCTTGCATGCTTCCACAAATGATTGCTACTATATTCTGGGAACTGACCAAGGATATCTTAAAGAAGACACTTATCTCAAAAAAAGAAACATTTGGCAAAATGAGTCCGTTAGTCACACAAATATTTGAAGCCAGTATTACACTCATTTCAAAACCCAACAAAGATGCAACAAAAAAAAAGGAAACCAATTATCTAAATCTGTAATGAATACAGATGATAAAATTCACACCAAAATACTGGCAAACCGATTCAACACCACATTGAAAAGATCATACAACATAAACTGCAAAGACAGTTCAACATATGCAAATCTATAAATGTAATACAACATATAAACAGAAGTAAGGACAAAAATCACATGATCATATGATCAAAAGATGCAGAAAAAGCCTTTGACAAAATTCAGCGCCCTTTAATGAGAAAAACCCTGAAAAAACGAGGAATAGAAGGAATGTCCCGCAGGATAATAAAGGCTATATACAACAAGCCTATAGCCATCCTTGTACTAAATGGAGAACAACTGAAACCATTTCCACTAAAATCAGGAAGGAAACAAGGATGCCCACTTTCCCCTACTCCTATTCAATATAATTTTGGAATTATAGCCAGGGCAATAAGACAAGAGCAAGAAATAAAACAGATTCAAGTAAGGAAGGAAGAAGCCAAACTTTCCCTGTTTGCAGATGATATGATCTGAAACCTGAAAGACCCTAAAAACTCCACACAAATAATCTTAGAAATCATATTCTTTTGTCAAAGTAGCAGGATACAAAATTAATATACAGAAATCAGTACCCTTCCTATATGCCAACAATGAACAGACTGAGAAAGAAATCAAGGAAACAACCCTGTTTAAAATAGCTTCAAAAAATACCTAGGAATAAATTAATTGTAGGAAACCCAAGACCTTTTCAATGAAAACTATAAATCAGTGAAGAAAGAAATTAAAGAAGACATCAGAAGATGCACAGATCTCCCATGCTCATGGATTGGCAGAATCAACATTGTAAAAATGGTTATACTGACAAAAACAATCTACATATTCAGTACAATCCCTATCAAAATTCCAGTAACATTCTTCACACAGATAGAAAAGTCAACCCTAAAATTAATATGAAAACACAAAAGACCTCAAATAGCCACAGCAATTCTGAGCAAAAAGTCCAATGCTGGAGTTGTCACAACACCTGGCTTCAAACTATACTACAGGGCAATAACAATAAAAACAGCATGATATTGGCACAAAAACAGACTTGAAGACCAATGAAATAGAATAAAAGACCCAGACATAAACCAAAACAGCTACAGCCAACTGATTTTCAACAAAGGAGCCCAAAGCACATGATGGAGAAAAGATAGCCTCTTCAACAAATGTTGCTGGAAAAACTGGATATTCACATATAGAAGATTGAAACTAGACCCCTGACTTTCACCCCTATATCAATATCAACTAAAAGTGGATCAAAGACCTTAATGTAAGGTCTTTGAAATAATTACAGAAAGTAGTAGGAAATACACTGGAACAGATAGGCATAGACAGTGACTTCCTAAACAGAACACTAATGGCTTTGTAACTAAGAGAAAGAATGAACAAATAGAACTACATGAAACTGAAGAGCTTCCACACAGCAAAACAAACAATCAGTAGACTTAAGAGACTGTCCACAGAATGGGAGAAAATCTTTATCAGCTATTCATCTGATAAGGGACTACACAGAATCTACAGGGAACTAAAAAAAACTCAGCCTCCAAAGAATCAACATCCCAATAAGAAATGGCACATGAATTGAATAGGGAATTTTCAAAAGAAAAGGTAAAAAATAGTCAATAAATACATAAAGAAGTGTGCAACTTGCCTGGCTATCAAGGAAATGTAAATCAAACAGCACTAAGATTTCATTTCACCCCAGTTAGAATGGCCATCTTCAAGAGCAAAAACTACAACAAATGCTGGAGAGGATGCAGTGAAACAGAAACCCTTATGCACCATTGTTGGGAATGCAAATTAGTACAACCATTATGGAAAGCAGTATGAAGATTCCTTAAAAACTAAAAACAGAACTGCCATATGATTTAATGATACAGCTCCTGGGTATGCATTCTAAGGAATGTAAGTCAGAATACAAAAGAGACACTTGCACTCCCATGTTTATCACAGCACTGTTCACAATAGCCAAGCTATGGAAACAACCCAGATACTCTACAACTGATGAATGGATCAAGAAAATGTGGCATATCATATATATATATATATGTATATATATATATACAGTGGCATTTCATTCAGCCATAAGGAAGAATGATACAATGTGATTGGAAGGACAATTGGAGGACATCATGTTAAAGTGAAGGAAGCCACGTTCAGAAAGATAGATAAACAAAAAATAAACAAATACACAAATGATAAACAAATAAGCAAAATAGAAACAAATACACAAAAACAAACATGATCACATACAAACTTGTATGTAGAACATGTT
Source organism: Castor canadensis (assembly GCF_047511655.1). Taxonomy (NCBI): domain Eukaryota; kingdom Metazoa; phylum Chordata; class Mammalia; order Rodentia; family Castoridae; genus Castor; species Castor canadensis. The sequence continues at coordinate 22,759,675 of NC_133393.1, read as the reverse complement.
TGTAATAGTGGAACTCTCTATGAAACTTGGGGGAGGAGGGAAAGGAAAATACAATGATAGAGTGTGAACAATACCAAAATACATAACATCTGTGGAGGTAAGGAGTAGGACAGGTACTGAAAACTGTTGAATAATGAGGGTTGGGAGGAAAGGGATAAAGGACAGTAATGGAAGGGGTTGAACTGTCCAAAGTAAAGTATACTCATAGCAAGAATCCCCTTTGAACACCAACTTGGGAATTAATAATGAAAAACAGGACTGTAAAATAGGTACAGCATGTGGGGGGCACCTGTGGGATGGAGGAGGGTGAATGAAGAAGATGGAGGTGAGGGAATATGATTGATGGACTTCATACACATATACAAAATAGAATTATGAAACCTCTTGCAATTGCTTTAAGTAAGGTTGGGTGGGGTCAAGAAGGGGAGGGAAATCTAATCAATGTTCAATGTAAGGCTATTCAGAATTGCCACAATGAATACCCCCTGATCAATGAATACATCCTAATTAAAAAAATAAAAAGATTTTTAAAATTCCATTTCACTCCTTTTAGAATGGTTGTCATCAAGAACACAAACAACAACAAATGTTGGTGAAGATGTGGGGAAAAAGAAATCCTCATACATTGTTGGTGGGAATGTAAATTAGTACAGCCACTACAGAAAACAGTATTTAAGTTCTTCAAAAAACTAAAAATAGAATTACCATATGATTTAGCAATGCCACTCCTGTGATATACCCAAAGGAATGTAACTGAGGTTGTAATAAAGACACCTGCACAACCATGTTTATTGCAACATTATTCATAACTAAGATATAGAAATGACCAAGATGCCTAGAACTGATGAATGAATTAAGAAAATGTGATATTTATATGCAATGGAATTTAATTCAGCCATAAAGAAGAATGAAGTTTTGTCATTTGCAGGTTAATGGATGGAACTGGAGAACATCATCTTAAGTGATATTTGCCAGATTCAGAAAGTCAAAGGCTGAATGTTTTCTCTCATATGTAGAATATAGGCCCAATACAAATACAAATAATATTACATATACATACAAATATATACAGAACATGAACCCAAAAGTGGGACTTGTAGAGACTAGGGAGTAGGAAAAGAAGGAAAGAAAAATAGCAAATAATAATGAAATACATCACATATGTGTAGGAACAAGACACAATGAAACATGCTGAAATCTGTTAACCAGGATGGGGGAAAGAGTGAGAAAGTGCAGTAGAGACGGGTTACACTGACTTAAGTACAACGCATGTACAGTAAGTGTAATACCATGACAAAAATTCCACTGAACAACAAATAGACACCTAAATAAGGAAGGACAAAAATGAAAAACAGGTCATAGTAAGGAGAGAGCACTAACAGAAGGGGAAGGGTAAAAGAAAAAAGAAGGTGAATATGGTTTATGTATCCTTTATACAAGAATCAATACAGAATATTTAAATCTGTTGAAATCTCCATAAGAAGGTGACTAAGGTAGAAAGCAGAAAAATGGAGAGGATGAACTAATTCTGGATATAATACAGATATGCATGGAAATGTCATAATGAAACTTCCTGCATTTCTATCTTAAGTAAAAATATTTTTTCAAAAATGAAGGACAAGAAGGTAAAACAGGTCCTGTCTAGGGGCTGATACCAGTGGGAGGGGTGAGGCTATAAAGAAAGGGTGAAGGAGGTAAGTATGGTGGAAATTCCATGTACTTATGTATGAAAAAGGAAAAATGCGACCTGGTGAAACTATTCTAAGAAACAGGAAAGGGGATAAGGAGAATGATGATGGAGGGGGTGAATTTAATTATTATCAGCATTTTGTAAATGTCACAATGTACCACCAATGCAACAATAATATGATAATAAAAATTAAAAATAATAATTTTAAGGCCAGTACACTATTACTTCAACTATGTAAAAATACACTAAAATAGCAAATGAAAAAAAATAGCAGGAAATTTAAACATAAAGAAACCTAAGGTCAGAGGTGCCTCACAGGACACAACCTTACCTACCCACCCTCAGATTCACACATGAAAATTAGTCTGACACTGTATTCTCAATGAATTGTTTATGGAAACAACACAGCACACTTTTATTTCAGGGATTACTTCAAGATTAAGAACAGTGAATATCGAGGACAATGTGTGACCAACCTCCCTACACTGTCCCTAGCCATTTTCAGCCCTCATCTCTCCTATCTGAAACCTTCACCCCAAGCACATTAACTAAATTTCTCTTTCCCGAAATTACCACTCACTCTTATTCTCCACAGAGGTCAACACACACACACACACACACACACACACACACACACACACACACACACACACACACACACACACACACCAGGCTCACCTCTCCTCTGCACAGTGAAGCTCTCGCCAATCCTGTGGTTGTATATGCAGAACCTGTCCACTGCAGCCCGTTTCTGCGCCACGCAGTCCTTCTGGCTGTTCCAGTACTCAGCATCTGCCCGCCCCAGCTTGGTCACCACCTTGTACTGCCCCAAGTCACTGTCGAAGCGAACATATCTCACCAGGTACTGCCCCCGCACCCGCTTCATCCCATTGGAGAAGTAACGTTCATGTTTTAACTTGCTCCAAGAAACATGCTGTGGAAACAGGAACTGTTACTGGCTCTAATCTTGCTTATCTTTGAGGACTGAGTGCTTGAAGGATCAAGTTCTCTTCAGGAGTCCAAACCTGCTGAACCTAAGATGGCTGCCAGAGTGACCCAGACGTCCTCTACCTTCACATGATGCCATCTGCACGCATGACACACATGGCAGTGCGTGACAGTTGACAATTGCCATGAAGGACCCATAAAAGGAGAAAAAAAGGATTGGTGCTCAATGCAGAAAAAGCTCTCCATTTTACCAGAAAGACTGAACATCTCTCCCTACAGGTTCATCGTTCATATTGCAGAGACAGAGGAAGCCCATGGGGTGGGGACACCCCTCTGTATCTTTGCCATTAGGGACCGTTTCCCCTCAGTGCTGGGCAGGAGACCAACAAGTAGGAGCCAGACCAAGATTTGCCCCTCACCACTGCCTGCACCACCTTCTGCTGGAGCCTCTAGGGGAAAGACCCCACTCCTGACTCCTGACTCTCATAGCTACAGCTCTTCACCCTTTCCTTAAACAGGACCCATCTGGAGCATTCTGTGAAATCTCCCTTAGTGCTGACCTGACACAAGCCTGTGCTGCCTTTGACATCCAAAGAAGGAAAAGAAGACACCACCACTCTCCTCCTATAGCTTAAATTCGTGAAAGTGAGAGACAAAGCCAAACATTCCAGAAATTATCCAGGAATGAGACATGTCAGAAGAGAAGTCTAGATCTATCAATGGAACAGGAGGACAACCTAAATGAAATGGGGCCAGATAAGGGAGGTTTGGGCTTTTATTTTTTCTTTTACTTACAATACTATGATTTGAACTCAGGATCTTGTGCTTACTAGGCAAGTGGTCTACAATTTGAGCCATGCCTCCAGCCCTTTTTGCTTTAATTATTTTTTAGATAGTATCTCATACTTTTTTGCTCAGATTGGCCTCAGACCTGGATCCTCCTACTTCTGCCTCCCTGTAGTAGGGATTACAGGTGACAACCGCCTTGTTGATAAGGCTTGAGCTTTTAATGTTCCCCAGTATAACATCTGCATTGAAATATTATGACTAAGATTATTGTTCCATAAGGAAGAGGTGCAAAAAAGTTTTTAAATTCTATGCTTACTGCAGTTTAAAGAGACCTAACAACCTACAGCTTTCTGAAGAATTCAGTTGCTGGAGTTTAATACAAAGGTAATAACTAATAAATCGGCTTTAACAGGAACTATTACTTTTGTAAAATCAAAAATTTTGATTCCAAAGCAGTTCAAGTTTCAAAAATGTAGTTTGGTATCTGCATATGTATGGAGACATCACTGACAATAGAGAATGGTTTGATAAATAAGAAAGCAAAGCTCAAAGAAAAGTGACACATTTGAAGGCTACTGAAATCATCTCCAAAGGATGACAGCTAGCACTAGGCAGTGTACCAAGAGTATTTTGGAGACAGCATGTGTGGTAACCCATGGCTGGGTGAATGATAACAGCCTGCACGGAAGTGTACCATGGCAGGCGTTATCCCTAGTGATTTGTGCACATTCTCTTCGAACTCTCAAAACAACTCTATGAGTAGATAATATCTTCTAACCCTCAAAGTAACTATGAAGTAGATAATTTCTTCCTTGATTTACATTTAAACTAAAGCAAAGAGGGGCTAAGTCACCTGTCCACAGTCACATAGTCATGACAGGTCAAACAAGTCTTAGAAATTGAGAAATCTGGCTATGGTGTCCTAGCATTTAACTATTACATATACTCCATGTAAAATTTCTTGGAAATGATTAAGTATATGTTTTATGCCTTGTGTCATAGCTTCCATGCAAGTCTCTCTTTTGTAGACTAAATATAACCACAAAAATCATAACTCTAAGGGAGGGCATGCAGAAGACCTATTAAATCTAACGTAGATCTGTGGGACAATGAGTATCTTTGAATTATTGGCTTTCAGCACAAGGGGGTGTTATTAACATGCACATTCTCTCTAACCACTGCTCATCTGTATACTTTTGCAAATACGGAATTCCTAATATTTTACTATTTTGGGGTCACAAGGCAGAATTTCATATAATATATCCTCTATAACTTGCTTCCCTCTTGAAACTTCTACAAAGTAGACAAAATGATAGTATAGAAAGATTCATATAGATTCATAGAATATTATGCTTTCAAAAATTTTCATCATATGCCTTTAGTACTTTAAGAACCAAAGAATAACCCATAGATATTCATTATGTATGAGATCATTCTAAGTATTAGAGTCTATACTTCAGCAGCAGGATGCTTTTCAAAGGAGGATACTGGAGCGCTCATTCCACCTTACATCAGATCACATGCAACACACAGTTACAGGCCACATAAACATTAGGGTTGAGTAAGTCAGAGAGAAGACATCAGATGACACCTCGAGGTAATCCAAGTACATTAAAGAAACTAATATCGTGGGATTTTAAGGGCAAAACATAAGCAATTGTAGGAGAGACCTTTCTAATTCTTTTGAATCCTCATAAAAGTGTTCTGGAGAATCACTGCACAAGCAAGGGTAGTGATGAATGGGGAATTATTTTAACATCATGTTTCTAAGTGCTCTCAAGAACCTTAGGGAATGTCCTGTAATATTGGAGAGGTTTCACTAGAGAAGAACTGAGAATAAATGGACTATTTAGAGTCCCAATATGCACATCTCATAGATAGGATACACACCCATTATTGTGAGGAAATAATTTAAGAGCCAAAGGACTCTAGAAACAATGGCAAAATTGACTCCCTTTTTGCTCCCACAAAAAAGTAGCTCAGCACCTAAGTTCTGCACTTATGTGAAAAACCAGGGAAAGGCAAAAGACCATCAGTATTACTGTCAAATCTGCCATGCAGTGGTCTCTGGAGAGCCACAAATATATCATGCTGGAGAACAAGAGAGAATGGAAGCCTGACAAGACAAGGCTCACTGACTCTTCTCCACTCACATCCAAAATAATAAGAAGCATGGTATTTATTGCTTTGATGCTGGTTGGGTAATCAGAGTGTGAGAAAATCAATCAGCATTAGCAGTGAGTAGCAGCATCAGTTGATGGTCAGAATTTCAGTATGAAAGTGCTCTGCTGAAACTTAGACTTTCCCTCTTTAAGTCATTGCTCGAATTTAGTATTTTAAAATTTGATCCAGTTGTATTTGAAAAACACTTTAACTGAGCTACTATGGTGAGTCATCTCTGTGCTGGTCAGTGATGCATTTACAAGTTCCAGCATTGTAGAAGCACTGACATTTCCCTTGAAGACAGTGCCCTTTGGACAGCTGCATATAGTGTGGTGTTTAGGAATAAAGGGTTGGGGAGGGAAGATGATGGCAAGTTAGAACAACTTTAGTCTTGCCCTCACTATTCCACAACTTGGTAGTATACAGGAGGGGGAAATTGCACAGCTTCTCACAGTTAAATGAAGGTACTGCAGTCTTTCAGGAATTTCATTTGTGGAAAATCCTGAGATTTTTGTGGACACCTCAAGAACCAGGATCCCCTGGCTACTGATGATATGTCTGAATTAGAACTGTTGATTAGGGAGCAGAATCTGTCTTCCTTGTTGTTAGGGACACTTCTGATATAAGTTAAAAGAAACTCAAAGTTCCTGAGTCACTTACCTGAATATAAGTGTGTTCCAAGTTTGTCTCCTGAAGCTCTCACTGATTTCAGTGGCACCTCCAGAATATATTCAGGTAATGAGCCAAAAGGAAGCCATCCATGTGGAATTAAGGTCTCAAAAGTAACTTTGCACAGTGTTCAACTTAATAACATGTTAAGGCCACTGTCTACATCAAAGTACATAGGGACTGCGAATCTGTAAAGAACTCCAATTCAGACTTTCACTTGTCTTTGCCTTAGAATCATTAATATATTGTCAGAAACTGTTTTCAGTCCCTTCTAGTTCCCATTACAATTCTCTCCTTTCATTGAAGATATGTCCATCTATTATTTCTTCACTTGCTTTGCTTTGACATGAGAACAGAATAAAGCATTGAATGTTCAGGAAACAGGAAAGCATAGAGAACTATGAATTAAACCATTGAATTTAATCATATAATTTCAAATATATAATTCTACTTTAGACAATTATCACACAATATGCTAATATGTGTAATCTTTCAGATACAGAATAAAGTTAATGAGACAATTACGTATAAAAAGTTCTACATAAGTTTATAATCCATCTCAGTTCTGATAAGCAGTTATTGTTTACATACTTCAATATTTCAGGAGACATGACAGCCACTATGCTCTAATGAATATATTGAGTTTTTGAGAATTTTATTTTTTCATCAGGAATGTCTTCTTAACGTTTTTCACATAAGATTTTTATTGCTTACTTCAGCTCAGTAAGTTCAGTACCACTTGTATCCCTATTGATTCAGAGGGTATAATGATGGGAGTTTTTATAAGAATACCTGGCTTATACATGGCAGATTCTTTCTTAATTTTTAAAAGATTTTTGGTACTGGAGTTCAAGCTCAGGTCCTCACACTTGCTGTGCAGGACATTTGTGTGAGTCACACTACCAACCCAAATGCTACATTCTTGACTGAAACAACTTTTATATGCTCATAAGTTCAAACTCATGCTTGATTTCTCAAAATAATATTGATAACAATATTAGACTTATTTTATCACTTTATTCCCTTGAATATATGGTAACACTTTATATAATTTTGTGCACCTGCTGAGTAGCAATTCTACCTCCTTGAGCAATTTTCTTCATTGCCTTTGTTACAGTCCTCCAAAAATGATAAGATTTGCATTCATCTTATGCAGTAACACCCAAGTCCTTGCACTAATGTCCTTCTTATTATGTATAACGGAGACCCCCAAATTCTTAATTTCAAAGTATAGTCCTTACCACTATTTCAGGTTTCTGAGCATGATGTGGTGCAAGTTTGATCATCTTGTCTCACTGGAGAGGAACAGAGGTCTGGAGCCTACAGGTTCTTTTTTTTTTTTTTTGGAAACATGGTCATCCAGTAGCACTTATTCTGTGCAAAGAAACTTAACAAGACAACGTAAGGTGATGTAACAGAACAGATCAAAGGATAGAATTTTACAGTATCAGAAATATTTATGCCTAAACTACCAAAATTGTAAAATTTTATTAAAGATCAGACTCCAATGCTTTCATTTTACGGATGAAGAAACTGAGTTAACAAGTTTCTTCCCATGTTAAAAAGGCCAGCTGTCTTTGCTGAAATCAATTACACTTGAGACTTAACTTTCCTGGTGAGTCTCCCATATTAAAGGAATGAGGGGCAGGTAAATAGGGGGAGGAATTTCACACCATGAAGCTTAAGAAACCAGAAAGATTACACTCAGAGAAGTAAAATAAAAAGATCACTCAGCTTGATCATGTGATCCAATGTCCCAGATTCTCAGAGGTTTAAGATTTATCATCTTCAATAAATGGGTAGGATAAGAAGTTGTATATAATAGTAGAGTTTCCCTGAAAAGGACAGGACAGGGGATTAGCTTACAAAGTCAACTCTGAAGCAAAATGGGGATCCCAACATAAGCTAGTGCAAATTCATTTGACAGACGTGAAAGAAGATGAGAGGTGGAGGGCCTGGCAGAACCTGCAGTAGGGAAGGATGTCTCATCAACTGGGCAGGATGGTTTAGAGTAGCTGGATACTGGTAGAATGCACAGGGGACCAGGATGCTTTCATCTGATACAACAGCCATCAGAATAGCAGAATGTTTATCAGACTCAAAAAGACTTGGAAGGCTTCCTTTTTGTCCTTTTGGGTGGTTGTTGGCTGGACCTTATTTCCCTTCCAAAGACCCTCTCAGTCTCAGAGTATAATAGAAATGGTATCTAGCTATTGAATAACAAACTTGTGACATGTAACTTAGTTCTGTTTTCTCATTCATTCATTTTCTAGTTTTCAAATTCTCTCACATTATAACAGTCACCACCACTAAGGTGCTTTCTGTTTTCTTAAAGGATTTCCCATCACTAGATTCATCGCTTTAGATTCTTGCAAGTAAAGAGCTGAATTTAGAAAGTTGCTAAAACCTACCTGTCAGACCAAGCTAAGATTGATTCTGGGCCATTGGTTCCCTCACCTGCTCCCTAGTCTCCAGTCCAAACAATCTCTCTTAGGGTACAACTGGGAAACAAAAAAATGGCAACAGTGCTACAACTTATTATATAACTAGTCTGAAGATGTCCCCTGATCACAGAGTACTTCATCTACTATGCATTAAGACTCATTGCAAAGCAATACATTTTGAAACTTTGACACCTGGCCTGCTGCCTTCTACAATTCACATCCTACTCCTGGTAGAAGCAGGATGCATCTGTGATGGATTCAATCACCACCCTTAGTTATTTCTGTTCTTCTTCCATCCACACGCTGATCATCGCTTGTTCCTAACTTCCAAGTGAGCCTTCCTTGTCTGACTTCAAATTTTTAAAACATCAAAGACAAAATTACATTATACTCTGAGTGCTTAATTACAAGTGTATCAGAGCGACCCTTTCTAAACACCAGCACTGGAAAGAACACAGAACACTAACCATCAATGTGGTAGTCCTATGAGAAAATTCTTGCCTTCCTTCTTCACTGTTATACTTATGCAATGAACAAGAAAGGAGAGAAAATCCTCCATTATGAAATAGTAAGGATGCAAAACAATCTAACACTTATATTTCTCCTTAGCCACACTCTTAATCATAGATGACTGTCATGTTCTTAAAATTTTATCCTATTTCTAAAGAACCGCTTAGAAACAAATAATGTAATTACATTGTAACAGAAATAGACTTTCCAAGACTTTATAATTGATGATGTGATATCTTTAATAGGTTTTGTTTCTGTTGGATTTTTTGGGGGTGTTTGTTTGATTATTTGTTTTGTTTTAGTTTGGCTATGGAACAATCCTATGCCTTGTACTTGCTAGGCAAAAGACTTTGTATTTGAAAGAAAAAGGATTTTTTTTGTATTTGTTCTGCCATTGCTAGGAATGGAACTGACATCCTCACACCTAGGCAAACAATCTATACCTGAGCTACATACCCACCTCTGAAAGAACTATTTTAAAGTAACTAATTAAGAATTCAAAAACATAATGTTGCCAGGGCATGGTGGTGTAGTCCTGTAATCCCAGGTCCCTGGGAGGCATTAATAGGAAGGTAGTGCTCAGAAGTTAACCACAGGCAAAAAGTGAACATATAAGACCTTCTCTGAAATGCCAAAGCAAAAATGGTCTAACTGAAAAGATCACACACCATGATCAAGTGGTTTCATTCGAGGGATTCAAGAATGGTACAACATACACAAATAAATTAATAGATTGCAGCAAGGAAACAAAAACCAGGGGAAAAAAACCCACATGATCCTATCAGTTAATGCAAAAGACCTTTCACAAAATTCAACATCCATTCCTCATTTAAAAAAAATTCTGAATAAGCGAGGAATAGAACAAACATACCTCAACATAATAAAGGCTATATATGATAAATCTAAAGCCAATATCACATTATATGGGGAAAACCTGAAATCATTTCCTCTAAAGTCAGTAATGAGGCAAGGAAGTCCACTCTCCACACTCTAATTTAATATAACATTAAAATTCCTAATCAGAGAAATAAGGCAAGGGAAAGTAATAAAAGGGAGTCATAGGGAAGGAAGAAGTCAAATTATCCTTTTTGGCAGATGATATGACCCTATAGATCCTAAAGATCAACCAAAAAAACTCCTAGATCTGACTAGTATCTTGGCAAAGCAGGAGTATACAAAATTAACATACTGAAAACAATAGCTTTTCTACCACCAACAATGAACAGGCATAGAAAGTAATGAGAAAAACAAATCCATTCACAATAATCTCAAGAAATTTAAATAGCATAAACCAAACTAAAAAGTCAGAAGTCCCCTTCAATGAAGCCTTGAAGAAAAAAAAAAAACTGAAGAAGACAATTGAAGATGGAAGACTTCCCATGCTCATGAATTGGCAGAATTAAAAATGTGAAACTGGCTATACTACCAAAATCAATCTACAGACTCAATGCAATGCCCATCAAAATCCTAATGTCATTGTTGCAGACATAGAAAATTCATTCCTAAAATTCATATGGAAGCATAAAAGAAACTGAAATGCAAAAGTAATCCTGACCAAAAAAAGCAATGCTGGAGCTATTAGCATGCAGGATTCAAATTATTCTTTGAAGCCATAGTAATAAATACAGCACGGGACTGCACAAAGACAGACACAATGACCAATGGAACAGAATAGAAGGACTAGAAATAAACCCACACAGCTATAGCCACCTGATTTTATATAAAGGAGCCAAAAACATGCATTGGAGAAAAGACAGTCTTTTCAACAAATGGTGATGGGGAAACCAGTTATCCACATGCAGAAGAGTGAAGCTAGACTCTTATCTTTCACCTTATATGAAAAACAACTCCAAACGAATCAAAGATCTTAATGTAAGATCCCAAACTTTGAAACTACTACAGGAAAACTTAGGGAAAACGCTGAAAGATATAAAGGCATAGGTGATTATTTTCTTAACAAGATTCCAATTACCCAAGAAATAAGAGCTAAAATAGACAAATGGGATTGCATCAAATTAAAATGCTTCTGCACATCAAAGGAAACAATTATCAAAATCGAGAAAAAACTTAGAAAATGGGAGAAAATCCTCACCAGCTATTCAACAGTAAAGGTTTAATATGCAGAATATACTAAAAGCTCAAAACTTGAACAGCAAGGCTGTTGGAGTGGCTGACATGGTAATGCGACCAACTAGCAAATGTGAGGCCTTGAGTTCAAATCTTAGTACTGCTCCCCACCAAAAAGTTAAACAGCAAAAGAACAAATAAGCCAATAAACAAGCCAATGAATTGGACAGTTCTCACTATCCAACTGTAATATAAATCACTAATAAATACATGAAGAAATGTTCAACCTCCTTAGCCAGTACACTAAGATTTCATCTCACCTCATTCAGAATGGCCATCAACAAGAAAACTAGCAACAACAAATGCTGGTTAACGTGCAGGCAGAAAAGGAACCTTCAGACAGTGTCGTGGGCATGCAAACTAGGGTACCCATTGCATGGTGGTTCATCAAACACAAAAACATTCCTACCTTGTGACCCTCCCAAGCACTCTTCTGGACATATGTCCAACAGAGTGTAAGTCAATACACAAGAGAGATACCTACATGCCATGTTTATTACAGCTCTTTCCAGTAGAGGCAAGCAATTTCTGCCTACCTAGCATAAAGCCATAAGTTCAAAATCCCAGCACCACAAAAAAAAAGAAGGAAACTATAAGCAAGTAGTTTAATCAGTTGAGGAGCTCAAAAATGGATTAATGGATTATGATAATTGATATATATATACATACACACATATATCTAAACACATATTATGGTGTACTATTCAGTCAAAAGGAAAAATGAAATTATGTCACTTTCAGAAAAATGGATGAAACCGAAGGTCATCATGTAGAGAAGATAAACTAATCTCAAAAAGCCAAATATCTCATGTTTTACTCATTTGTGGAATCCTGACCAAAAATGATGATGATAACAACAATAATAGAATACTAATGTAAAAGGGGCACTGTCTGCAGAAGAAGCAAAAGGTACTGAGGGGTAGGGAGGATAAAAGCATGTTACATATATATTTGCATAAACCTGTACCTACATCTATATCTGTATATGCATATGAAAATAACTCAATAAAACCCAACACTGGAAAGGGGAAAGGTGGAAGAGGGATAAGGGAATATAAAGGATAGTGTGAACTTGTTCAATGTATAAAGCACACATGCATGGAATTCTCACCACAAAACCCCCTTGTACTATTAATGTATACTAATTAAAAATGAAATATTTTTTTAAAGGGTCTGTGGGTGTGGCTTAAGTGGTAGACCACCTACACAGTAAGCATGAGGCCCTGAGCTTGAACCCCAGAACTTCCAAAAACAAACAAACAAAACACCAACATATCCATAGGTTATTTTGCTTTTTGATTCTATTAGTAGGTTCAGCAGAACTATGGGCTTAAACCAAAATATATTGAAATGAAACTTGTCCTTTGTAATCTATCCTGGCAGACTGTATTACAATACACAAGTCACTTTCCAAATTCCAGAGTTGCTTTCTTCAGCAAAGCCTTCATTTTGTTAACCACAGTAGCTTCCTACATCGTTCCTTCCAATTCCATTCTCGGCACATTCAACACGGAGGAATGATTATTTCCCACAGGTTCAGTTGGAGTTGGAGTGAGCATCCAGTAGAGCCAATAGTAGCCCTGAGTCAGGGCAGGAGACTCAACTTTCTCATCTCACTGACACTTTCTCTCCAGGCCACCTCTCCCAGTCAGATTTCATTCACAACTGGGATTTTTAAACTAGGAACTCATGGTCAGTGCAAATGATCACAAAAGAATTTACTAATGCTTCATCAATAAGCAGCATTTTATTGAAATATTGAAAGAATTAAAGAGAAGGCAACTTAGCATGGTAAAGCTTTTTCAGAGCATAATTTTTTGTGTGTATTTGAGAAAATCTGATTGTTTACAATGTCTGCAGAACAATCAGAAAATCCTTATTGGTCTTCCTGACCTTTGGTTTTCCCCTACACTACTTCTGATATGTTTACCCTGAGGAATCTTTGGCATACCTGTGGCAGGACTCAAGAATAAAACCTTCTAGATCTTCTCAGATGATCTGGCTGAAAAGGACATGCTGCCAGCATGTATAGCTCAAAAAACAAGGCGCTTTTAACAAAAAATGGCTGCAGCATTAACCAGCAAAAAAGTACTCTCTTATTACCACAGCAGAAGGGAGGCATGAGAACTGTCAGAAATGCTAAACGTCTGCAGTGTTAAATATATGGAAAGACTAATGCGTAACAGGAATCCATTCTATACAATGGTTCTTACGTGACTCTTTGCCATAGAGCATTCAGGTGCATTATGAGCAATAATGAAATTTCCCCTAAAATGGTCTCTGCAGTTCAGCAAGACACAGAACAATAAATTGGTTTATTTTCCTTACATAAGTGAGGCAGGCTAGAATTAGGGAAAGTTTGGGACTCACAGAAAATATATAACTTAATATCATCTGTGTGTGTAAGTTACGTAGGCCTGGCCCAGGGACAGCTCGACCACCCTCAGCTGTAGGGGGAACTAACCATGCACCTCCACACTCATTGCTTATTGAAGGGGAACCACTTGGCTCTTCCCCTACCACAGGTTAAAGTAGGTTTTTAAAGCACCTGCAGAAGAGAACCACACTCTCTGCGGCCCAGTTTCCACCTGTATTTCCCTTCCCTAATTTTTAATAAACTCCACTTACATCCAAGTGTTCTGCTTGGCTACTGCCACACCAGAGAGCAAGGACCAAGATCTTCTGGAAGTATTTTGCCATTAACATTTGTGGCCAGCCAGGCAGGAGTTAAAGGGCCACCTGGAGATTCTATTTTTATGATTTCTTTTCTCCTAACTCATCACTCTATGTGCTCTGGCCCTCTGCCCCTCCACCTGGTATTTCAGAACCAAACACCACCCATGAGTTGGGTGGTGTAGGACCCTCACGCTGGGACAATGGTCCCTGAGTCCCATAACTCCAGGAAAAGCCCCTAGCTTGCTCTGAGACTCGTGGTTCACATCGCCAGTAGACAGGGCCACATTTAGCGGCAGTGCCCTTCCCCCTTTTCTTCTCCCCCGCTCCGCTCTCCTTTTTTTGCATGATTGGTTCTCGCAAAAATGCCACTGTGTGGAGATCGCGCGTCTGGTTCTCTGACCAGGCCCAGGCAGCTGCATGGCCAGAGAGGCCATGCATCCCCAGCCCCTTAGAGAAGCAGCTTAAATCCTGGGACAGGCATGGATGGGTGAGGCGAGCCTCTCATTCACCCCCCAGAGCTCCACATGTGCAGCCCTTAGCATAGAACAGGTTAGGAAATAGTTCACAAGACTCTATTTCAAAAATACCAAATAGAAAACAGGGTTGGCAAAATAGCTCAAGTGGTAAAGTTCCTGCATAGCCAGCATAAGGCCCTAAATTCAAACCTTACTGCCACACAAAAAATGTCAGCAGAAAATCTTCGTGTTTTTCATAGTGTTTCCTGAGCTTCAAGTATTTGTTTCAATTTTGTTATTTTTCTCCATGCAAAGAAATTTATAATTTTTTCCAAACATTTAAAATTATTTTTCTTTGTATCTTCTAGATTTGGCTTTGACAGACCTCTTTATTCTTTCTTTTTGGGTGTGTGTGTGGAACTGAGTTTTGAACTTTTAAACCTTCTTTTTATGTATGAATTTAATAGTCAGAGATCTGTTTTGTTGAGTTAGTAATATAGGATATCAACATCTTGAAACTTTCCAAGTGGTTTTTGCTTTGGTGTGGGTGTGGTACTGGGGTTTCAACTCAGGGCCTAGAACTTGCTAGGCAACTACCACTCGAGCCACACCCCCAACCCTCTTGCCTTGGTTTGATTTTCAGGGAGGCTGACACTTCCCATGACCGCTTGCTGGCCTCATACTGTCAATATCCTACCTCAGTTTCCTGAGTAGCTGGGACTGTACACGTGTCCCACATCACCCACCTCTCCATGTATCTCAAACCAAATCAGAACTGCTTGGATCTAAATTGTCCTCTGTTTTGCTATTGTATTGAATCAACGATGAATGAATAACAGAAGCATCTTTAGAGTACAGGATAATAAGTCTTAGTATTTTATTAAGAAAGTACTTCATTCTAGTTTTTTCAAAAATATAACTGGACAACTTATCTTCTTATAAAATTCCATGGCATCATATTAAGTACAAAAACAAACAATCTTTCTCAGTGTTTTGTTTCATTCTCAGGATGACTCAGCTGGCAGAGTAGCTCAGGTGATAAGAACGCCTGCCTAGCAAGCATGAGGCCCTGAATTCAAACCTCAGTGTCTCCAAGAAAAATTGGGGAGAACAAAAAAGGCTGGAGGTGGCTCAATTGGTAAAGTGTTCGCCTAGCAAACACAAGGCCCTGAGTTCAAATCCCATGCCATTACCAAAAAGAAAAGAAAAAAACAAAACCTATGAATGACTGGCACAAAATATTCAATGTTTCAAAAAGCCTGAAAATGATTCAGAATGCCTATCATGAATCTGTAACTCTTCATGAGAAGTTAAATAAAAATGCTAACAGTGTAGTGGCATCATGAGGTATCATTTCCTTACCCTAACATTATTCTTTTCTATAGCATCCATCATTTTTTTTTTCCATTTTGAGGTTTGGCACAGAGCTTTAAGCTTCTTAAGCAGGTGCACAATCAACAGTTTCCTTTTCCTGCCTTTAGAAGTTGTGAGAATATGTAACAGTAAGTGTTCTTCTGCCAACTCAGGCAAGCTGACATGCTGTGAATGATTAAGGAATGAGCTATGAAGATCCAGGATCACTGGACATGTCACTGACCTGCTGACTGAGCAGCCTGTAGATGCTCTACCTTGGAGCCAGATGCTGTGGCAATAATGAGTTACAGTATAATGAGTGGGTATTGAGGGGGGGAGCGGGAGGGAGTGGAGTGGGTGGTAAGGGAGGGGGTGGGGGCAGGGGGGAGAAATGAACCAAGCCTTGTATGCACATATGAATAATAAAAGAAAAATGAAAAAAAAAAAAAAAGATCATAAAAGGCCCATCTCAACAACTAAAGAAAAACGGAGTAAGTGGAATACACAGAAGAACAATCAAAGAGATGCTAGAAATATTGAGGTGAACAAGATAAATACATCTCTGTTCTCATGAAGCTTACAGGATAAAAACAAAACAAAACCTAGTGCCTATTTTCATAAGTGAGAAACCACAGGTTTAGCTGTTAAGTCCTCAGAGTAGCCTAACATAGATGTTCATTTATCGAATTCCCTACACTACTGCAGAAAGGCAAGGTTTAAAAAAAGCTTAACCAGATAATCTCCGTATAAAAACTTAGTGATAATTGCTTATTCACTATCTTTTGAATATAAACTCCCTGACTTAGCTTTAAACTCCTCCAAGTTGACTCCGCTGTAGTAATGAATCTTACTGTCTGCAATTCAACATTAGGCCAGTTGTCTGTTGCTCCATTTCGATCTCATTTGTAAAGCCTTTGTGTTCTACTCATCTCACTAGGAATGCCTTGTCTTCTGTCTTACTCAAATTCTATCACTTCAAAGTCTATTTGGAATTCAATGTCTTACAAAACCACCTCTTTCAATTTTAAGTTTTTACACAGCATAGTCCCACACTTGCTGTTGAGTATCACTATTTTTATACAGTTCTCTATTCCCAATTAGATTCTAAACTTCTTAGAGAAAATTCTATCACATAGTATTTTTAATAACACATGGCACAGTGCTTAAGATTCAATGGAAAGAAAAAAACTATATAAAGTTGTAACTCAGTCTTTCTTGAGGATATGTGAGATCAAGGGTGATGATTTGAAAAAAAAACATTTTATTGCTTCACTAAGGACAATTTTAAAGACAAATGGCTTTTATTCTTGATAATAAAGAATACAGTATCTAAAAAATAAAAAAAAAATAAAAAAAAATAAAGTCAATTATACTGCATTTCCTACTATTCTCAACAGAAACCATCTTCATTGGTGTATTTGTGCCATATTTTTAATTCTATCACATACTGGCACACCACAGTCTCAAATAAATTGAGACAATTCATTTCTTCATTTCAGGGAACAAAGTCAGAGAAAATTTGCAATTTTCATTGCAATGCTATCATATCAAATGCTGACATCAATGCCAGCATATCAAATCCAATAAGAAAGTATACTTTGCAAGAATTATGCATAAGAAAACTTAAAATATGGTTGATACCAATTCTCAATTCCTTATAAGTAGCAGCTGTCTCTGACAGCAGAGAAATTACAGTAAAATATTACTCAAACTTAATTGATTATTTGCTTTTTGATTTGACCTAAATTTGAGGCTCTTCTGGTGGAACACAAGAGCAGTAACTTCAGCTTCTCAACTGGTTCACATCCCTTTTTCTGAAAACCAAACAACTGCTTTATAGTAGCCTATGAGGGAATTCTATGGAGTTTAGATTCAGACACTGACTTGCAGTTATAGTTACACAATATTTTGGGGAAGCGACCAAAAATGCTTTGGTTAACATTTCTAACTTGATTCAATCATGTGCTTTTTCGTCATATACATTTTTATAAGTCTGTTCTGAGGTTTCAGGCATTATCTTTTAAATTTTGATTCTTAAAATTATCTCAATTGAGAAGTGAAACATATGCATTACCTAACATATTTCCCATAAATAAATGAAAAGAATTTTACAATTTGATGCTATCCTCCCATGACATTTTCTTTTTTCAACATCTTGTCCTTAAAACTCTGTGAAGCAGGTAATGTTTCATACCATGGTTATTTGAAAAAACTGTAGCAAAGCAATGTGGCACAAGATAAGTTCACATGCATGAAAGGCAGTAAGGGTTAGATGAAAAGGGGGTCAGGGAGAATGAAGAGAAGGTGCTAAGGTCTGTACTGGGGCTTCCAGGATGGGACAGGGGCTATCAAAACCATCTGAGGACATATTCTATAGAGTCACTGAACCAGGAAGGAGCCAGGTCCTGAGAACCCACCCTCACTGTGGAAGAATGAGAGCCAAGCAGGAAGTCTTGTCATGTAGCAGGGAGGAGGATCAAAAGAAAACAGACTAGAACTGAGTCCTGAGAAAGTAGCTGGGAGGTAGTGATGGCATAGCAGAGAGATAAAACCTGAGAAATCTAAACATGAGGAAGGTCACGTAGCACTAGGGAGGGGAAAGTCACATAGCTCTAGGATAAAGTAGCCAATAAAATTAAATATAACCTTATATGGATTAGACCTTGCTTTGCTTCTGTAACCTGCTTGCAAGAGTATATAAGGTGAGACCCCTTTGTTCTCAAGGCTCAGCCTTTGGACACAAGTCCACTGAGTCTGTGATGGCACAATAAAACCTTGTTTCCTGGTAATTGCCTCAAGAGTCCTGTATCTCAGCTAGCAAACTCCTGCAACATTTCTTGGGGGCTCATTATCCGGGATTGTGGAGATGGTGAGTTATCACCAGGAGGAGATTGCACCAGGTGTCAACAGACAGCTTGATCCAGAGGGGTATTCATCCTCCTGGCGAGTTGGTGTGAGGGCCTCGGATGCACAATGGAACCCATGAGGCACAGGAACCAGCAAGGGAAGGGAGCACCGCTAATCAGACCGGTAAGAACTTGGGTTTGAATTCAGGCCTGCCCCAGGAGGCAGAAGGAGAGCTTGATCACCTGCCAATGGGACATCCTAGTAACTTCCATTTTTGGGGTGCAACCATGTCTCTCTGGTCCAGGGAGCAGTATGGAAGTATGGTGCTGTATGAGAGTGTATGAAAATGCAAGCTGAGATGCAGCCCAGCTGCGAAGTGAGTGAGGAGTTCTCTCCCACTCTGTGTCTGTTTGGCAGTCTGGTAACAGGAGGAGATGTGTGGAAATCAGAGTAAAAACACTCCCTTGGAGTGTATGATTAATAACTTTAAAAAGGGATTTAATGGAAACTACGGAGCTAACTCCTAACAAGCTAAAGGTCCTTTGTGAAGAAGATTGGCCTGCTTTGGGTGTAGGATGGCTCTAGGAAAGGTCACTAGATAAAACTGTGGTTAATGAAGTTTATAACGTTTACAGAGTAATTGTTTTTTTAAAAAAAAAAAAAACCTAACACCCAAGAGAATGGGAAAAGCCAAGAAGCTAAAAATGGTCTTCAAAAACCAGACTCTGTTGTTTACTTAAATTCAGGTAGCAATTTAATGGGCATCCTGAAGGAGACTGAGGCTCAGCACTAACTGAGCCCTTACAAAAATTAACACATGAAGGATGGACTTCCACTGACACATAAGATCTGGTCTGACTTGAAAGAAAAGGAATGTCGCAGAAGGGTTGTGAATGTAGAGAAAGAGAAGTGGAGAAATGAAAACAAAATTGGGATGAGGTCTTCGTGGATGAAGAGAGAAAGAGAAAGAAGAGAGAGGGGGAAAAAGGAGAGAAATTAGGAGAGAAAGAGAAAAAAAGGAAAATGTCATGAAATGTTTGGAGATAGAAAAGGATGAAAGGTTTAATACACTCCTTCTGTTAAGCTTTTATGTCTTAAAAATAAAAAGTAAATTAAAAAATTAGGATTATTAAAATATGCTAGAAATACTGAGCTTGCTGGTACCTTTACTTCTAGGGAGCATAATCAGGGAAAATCTACCTAAAGGGTAAAAAAATGAAACGACTTTAACTGTTGCTGGTTTAAAAAAAAAACTGGTTGGTGCAGTAGGTTTGGTCTGTTATTGAGACAGTCATGAGATGCTTATGTTTCCCTTGCTAATGACTGGTCAGTTTATGCATCCATCTAATGTTGTGCTCACAGTGTGTATGTATGTGTAAGCATCTTCAAAATGGTTCTTAAACTGCTGCTATAAGGTTAATATGATACTCAAGGTAACAAAAAAACAGGGTATTTATTTTAAAGATCTGTTATAAAATGATTAGGCTTTTACACATAAATATGTAAACATCTTGAGAACAGTTCTTATTATAGAGTCATTGTAAAAATTATTACTTTGTTCTGCTGCTACTTTTTAAAAACACAGGTTATCAAACTTATTTCAATCAGGGTTCACTAAGATACAGGCATTCAGAGGTTAACACTCCAGCTCAGACCAGAGGAGGAAAAAAAAGAAAAGAAAAAAAAAGGGGCGGGGCATAGCTTGCAGCAAAAGTCTTAGAATTTGGGTAATTAAAGAAATGAACTTTGCATGTTTCATTCTGCCATAAATACAATCTGGAATTTAATTCTTCCTTATAATACATGGGTCTATTAACAAATGGACTTTTTATAACTTGCTTTTTTTTTAAAGAAAATCATAGTTATTATTTAATGGCAGTAAATGAATGAGCACGTGTGTGTGTGTGTGTGTGTGTGTGTGTGTGTGTGTGTTTTATTTCCTTTATTCATATGTGCATACAATGATTGGGTCACTCCTCCCTCCCCCCCTACCCTCTTCCTTTCCCTCCACCCCCCTATAACTTGCTTTTATACAAAAATAATTTCAAGGTTGCTTGCTTTCTTGTTTTTTTATACAAATGTAAGGCTCTAAATTAATGATTTTGTGAGTTATTTTCAATGAGTAGCAAAAATATATAAAAGGTATTAAGGATATGCTTTTTAAAAAATAAAAGGTAAAAAAAATACTTTTAGATAAAATAAAAATAAAGACAAGCTCCCCCAGGGGATACAAAATAAGTTGTCATAAAAGAGTGGAGCTTATAGATGGTTATGTAAGTGATAAAGTGTGGAGCTTATAGATGGTTATGTAAGTGATAAAGTTGACTAAAATCTTAGAGTTACATTAAAGGTTTTGTAAGGTCAAAATTTAATGTACTGATGTTAAATGAAAAACTTAATTCTCTAAGCTCATAACAACAAGGCTATCTTTAAAATATTGTATTGTTCTTGATAACATTTATTTTAAAAATTGCCTTAAAATAGTTTTTGTTTTGTCAAGATAATTGTCAGGGAATTTTTGGTGCAACAGGATAATCCATACATTTGCAAGACAGCAAGAGTTTATTAAAACACAGAAAAGCAAGAGGCAGCTGAACACAGGGAGTACTGCTGCACTGATATAAGGATTGAGATAGATTTACTTATGTAAAGCCAAAGTGCACCCTCCAGATAGGATTAAAAAAAAAAAACCTCAAAAAGAGCAATACACTGGAAGTCAAACCTCCAGTTTTTATTAGACTCAACAGAGTAAATGTGTAAATCCTACTCCTTTCAGATGTTGGATGGAGGGAATTTTTGCCATGGGATAGCCAGATTGGGCCAGTTCTTTTAGGGGGGGCTCCATTGACTACAGGTTGGTGGGATCCTGCTGTATGTCATGAGCCATCTGATAACGTCAAAATCTGGGATGTGATCCTTATCAACATCTGAGACATGATTCTTGGCCACTATGTTTCCTAACACTCAGTCCCCATAAATATTTACTTGTGTTCTCTGGTGACTTTTGTCAGGGTTTTAACTACTAAGTTAACCGAGTCATGTTCATTTAGGAGTTAATTTATGTAGGGGTTAACAATGAGGACAGCCAGGTTAGGTCTAGACCCCCTCCCCCTTACAGATGGCCTACCTTTATCTCCCTGGATAGATGCCAAGGACAGTTGGGCAGACAGTGACCTAACTACAACTTATCTTTCTTGGTTGTCCAGCAACAATATCCCTTAGTGACTTTCCTGGTACTTTTCCACTAGCCTCCCTATATTCTAGCCTAAGCCTCTGTATGGCAATGGGTTCTAGGTCTCTTGCAGGGGTCTCCCTCCACAGGGCTCCTGCCTAAACAATAAACCCTGTACTGGTGTTTGAGCCATCTCTCTGCCCCTTCCATGCCTCTTATTATAAATTTTTATAAAATTTTCTAGATGACCTCATGGTTAAACAACTGTTGTCTTGGGTGATTCTAATACAGTTGGTACCCTATATGTGTCTGTGACTGGGCTATTTGGGCTTACTAAAACTGTTCTTTCCCCCTACGACTGATAAAAAATCTAAGGTTTTACTTAAAGAACAACTAAGCTAATATGTATATATAACCTCTATAGAGTTGTGATGCTGTTGCTCGTTCCTGTATTTATGTTTTTCAAGTATATCAAGCCTTCTAAAATACAACATTTAGATAAACATGGTTTTAAAAAGTTAATGGTACTGATATACTGTTCTGTTAGTTGCTAAATTGTCCATCAACATTTTAACCATGACTCTTTAAGTTTTTTGTCATTACAGTTCTGATCCTTCTGGGGCATTTACAATCAAGTCCATAAAAAAATGACTCTAATAACTACTTATTTGTTTAGCAGGTTAGCTTTTTAGACACCTGCTTTTGTTAGATTTTGTTTTGTATTGTTGGGCTGGTGGAATGGCTCAAGTGGTAGAGCACCTGTCTAGTAAGCGTGAGGCCCTGAGTTCAAACACCAGTACTGCCAAAAAAAAAGGATGATTGTTTTGTATTATCTTTGTCTAGAAGGCCGCTCCCTAAGAGCCACTCCTTCTAAGCCTCTTTGTTGCTTAAATTTGGCCAAAAGGGTCTAGTTAGCACTGACTCCCACCTGACCTGCTCGTTATTTCCCCCCACCCTGACATGGGACCAAGACCAACCAAGCAAACAAAATCAGGAAAAAGCAAATCCTGATGATGACCAATCAAGAAAGATCTTCAGTCTACAACCACACCACCCTGAACGCACCCAATCTCATCTGATCTCAGAAGCTAAGCGGGGTTGGGCCTGGTTAATACTTGGATGGAAGACAGATCTTCAGAAGAGACTGCTCAGAGACAGTTTGGAGACAAAGGGGGGAATGCCATCAAAGTTCCAATGGAGTCATTGGTGCCAAACCTCTCAAAAATAACCAAGACCAAGAGGATTAAAGAAATGGTTCTTACGCATGTGTGGCTATCTGGCATTAATGCCCTTCTAGACACAAACTCATATTTTTAGACAGGGTCTTCTACTTAAATAGAGAAAAAAAATAACTATTTTTACTGGCTCTAAACATGTCCTTTAATTCTTAAGATGGTGGTTTTAACTTTTTTTAAACAATGAGTTTTCTTGGGCATATATACTAATAGTATATTGTTGCCAAGGTAATTCTACTCAGTTAAAAAAAAATACTGTCTGAATGAAAAAAAACCTAAAACTAAAATGTCCAACCATTAAAAACCCCATTGGAGTGGCCCTTTTGTTGTTATCTTGTCTACTCCCACCATAGTTAAATTAGCAGTGATAGCTCCTTGGGTCCACCACAGTGAACTCAAGCCAGCTTCTCTCCAGTGGGAGTGCATCCCTGATCTGGCTTCACCACGTAAGACCACCCTCTGGAACTTGCGCACCCTCCCTCAGCAGGACTCCACTTCGCAGGAAACAACAGAGGACCAAGAACAATGGAATGACAGCCCTGTGCTAGTCACCACTGGAAGCTGACTAATCTATACACACGCAGAGTCAAATCTCCAACAGAACAAACAGGTTGTTTTTAACCTCATTTATCTCACTGCAATGCATTGTCACCCCTTGTCTGTATCTGCTGCTCTAGTTCTCACCCTAGTCTTCACCATAGGCTTGGCAGAAACGTCCCCGACTGATTGCTCTCATGGTGAAAGGTTTTTATTTTCTCTCTTCTATCTCTTTTGGGCAGGATGCATAATAATGTTTATTGTTACTGATCTGGTTTAACAGAGGATCAAATACACCCCCTTCACAAGGGGAAAGCTGCCCCTAACTACACCAGTGGTGCCTGTAACCTTGTAAATTCCACTGTACTTAAGACATCTGATTAAACACAGGGAAAAGTAATTAATATAAAAGTAGATAAAAAGTCTTGACTCTGAGAGTCTGATACACCTCAAATTAGTAACTGTTACCCATGAGAATTCCTCATAACAAGTTTTTCATTCCTTTTATAAGGAGATGAAAAGTAAATCTTCCATCTCTGCCAAAGCTAAAAACTTGTTCCTCTCACTGGCTGAGTCTACAGCCCAGACACTAAATGTCACTTCATGCTATGTTTGTGGGGGGACCACCATGGGAGACCATTGGCTTGGAAAAAAGATGACAAATGGCCTCCTGAGTAAATCATCCAGTACTATGGTCCTGCCACCTGGGCAAAAGACGGTCCTGGGGCTATTGTGCCTCTCTATAGATGCTCAACTGCATCATCAGTTTGCAGGCTATTGTTAAAATTATAACTAATGAAACTGCAAGAGCCCTCAATTTGCTGACAAAACAAAGCAGTAAGATGTGCAATGCCATCTATCAGAACCACTTGGCTTTAGACTATTTGCTTGCTTCTGAGGAAAAAAGTTTATAAAACATTTAACCTAAACAACTGCTACTTACAAATTAATGATAAAAAAGGTTATAAATGGGATCACAGACAAAATTAAAAAAACTTGCCCATATCCCCATCCAGACTTGGAGAGGATGGGATCCCAATGACCTGTTTGGAGGATGGTTTTCTGCCAGAGGTGGATTCAAAACCTTGATAGAGACAATAGGCCTAATTCTAAAAACATGCTTAATATTGCCCTGCCTGGTTCCCCTGGTGCTGTGGTTTATCAAAGTATTATAAAAGCCATTATTTAAAAAAAGGTCACACATATAATAATGCTATAAAAATACAAACCCCTAAATAAAGATGATGCTCTTTGACCCTAAGTGGGTCTGAACATCAAAGTGGGGAATGATGTAGCAGGGCGGGGAATCAGAAGAAAACAGACTAGGCCTGAGTTCTGAGAAAGTAGCAGGGAGGTAGTGATGGCATAGAAGAGACATAAAACCTGAGAAATTTAAACATGAGGAAGGTCACGTAGCACTAGGGAGGAGAAAGTCACATAGCTCTAGGATAAAGTAGCCAATAAAATTAAATATAACCATATATGGATTAGACCTTGCTTTTTGCTTCTGTAACCTGCTTGCAAGAGTATATAAGGTGAGACCCCTTTGTTCTCAGTGCTCAGCCTTTGGACACGAGTCCACTGAGTCTGTGCTGGCACAATAAAACATTGCTTCCTGCTTATTGCCTCAGAGTCCTGTATCTCAGATAGCAACCTCCCACAACAGTCCTGATGTGGAGAGAGTGGAAGAGAGGTCTTCCCTTCATTGCTATCACCTTCACTTCAGCTCAGGAATCCTGCAGAACACAGAGGACACTAGTAATCCAGATCTACTCTGAACATAACATTTTCCCCCCTTGACAACCCTCATGATAGCACTGCAGTGAAAGATATAAAACTCTCATGTCTCCCTGAGCCAGTGATACTTCAGAGCCCAGATTTTTAATAAGTGCAGAGAAGGGCAGGGGTGTAGTTCAGTGGTAGAGCACCAGCTCAGTGGTAGAGCACCTGCCTTACATGAAGAGGACCTTGGTTTGGTTGCATGGACCACAAAAATATAAAACATGGAAAACAAAATGAAACAGCAACAAAAAAAGTTCAGAGAACAATGTCCAGCACAGACTTCTGCCTGATCAGAAATTTGGATTCAAAACCTTTCCCAGTACTTCTGCCTCCTGTCTTCTCCTCTATTGTAGGGAAAACAAATCTACCTATGACAGAGGATTAAAGGACATTACCTATGGGCTGACCTCCAGAGTGTCCTGCAAAAGAGGTGAGAAGATACACAGTTAAATACATGAAGGCCAGTCTATTCCTAAACAGAATTTCCTCAACTTCAGCTCTGCCACTTGAGATAATTCTAACATCACAACCCACACCAGCCAGGCAGACAGTGGAACACAAACTGGCAACAGGTTACCCAGAAAGCTCTGCCACACAAATCCAATGGTAAGAAGTCTTATTGTTTCAAGTTCTCAAACCAATATCTCCTTAACCCTTTCTTATCTCTACAAGACACAACCCCTTAGGCTTCAACATAGTAGCCATAGGCAGTTGGTCTTAGAATTTCCTTGAAATTTGAAGTCACCTGAGGAAAGAAAGACTTCACACAGGACCACTGACATGCTGAGAACTAACCTCAGCAAAGCCACATCCCTTCTCCCAGAAATACTAATGTGCCATGAGTGTCAGCCACCTACAGTTTTCTTAGCTTTTGAATTCCTAAAGTAGATGAGCAGCCCCAACCCAATAAAGAGCAGACCCAGCATAATGGCCCTGACTCCACTTAGCATCTTGCTCTGTGCAGACCCAGACTGTGCCCCTGAAAATAGAAAGCAGGGTGAATGATTTTTATCCCAAATTTTTCTAGCCTCATGAAGACACTGAAATTCACAGACTTGACACAGGGGAAGAACCCTATATTTGAAGAACTAGGTTTCATCATTCCTGGATACAGTCATGCTAAACAGCCACAAGATTCCCCACAATGAACTTATTCAAGTATCACAGCCCTGAAATGTCACCTGATGTGTGGGAAGCCTGGAACTAAGTGAAGTTACAGAGCTTGTGAAGGATGACAGGTAATGAAAGGCAGAACAGAGATTGGGTCTCCTTCAAGACAAGCATTGCTGCTTGTCTCCAATCACAATAAACAACTCAGTAGCAGCAACAAGAGAAACATAAGCCTAGCTCTGAGACAGAAGTTGGAGTCAGGGTGGAGGGGGTGACCCCGATCTCTGTGGTCACAGGAAAGTTAAAAACAGTGTCTGAAACCCAGCACAGGTGGCTCACACCTGTAATTCCAGGTACTCAGGAGGCATAGATCAGGATCATCATAAGAACAAAGAACTTAGTTCAGGGAGTGACTTCCTATTGCACTTCCCAGAACCAGCGGAGCTATTTCACAAGTGGAATGCAGAAAAACACCAGGGTGAAAAACACCAGGGCAAAAAACAGGATGTTGCCAATAGGATGCTGACTGGTGCTGACCATGTAGATGGGGAAGAAGAAAATCTCCACCCCCTCCTTCTGGCAGAAGATAAAAGATAAAAGTGTGTGCACACTTTGTGTCTTGTGAACTTATTCCTAAGCCCAGTGAAGGCAAGAACCCCTGAACCTGCCCCCAACAAAGTGATGGTGGATGTCAGAGAAAGGAAACTTCATTTACAGGGCATGGGCAGGCTGCTAGAAAAGGAAGGGTATGCATTTTCATCCATCTTCCACATGCAGACTTTTGCATTGGGTTTAAATAGAACAGGAAGAATTCAGGGTGGGGGAAGAGGTAGGCATAAATATTAAGCAGTCCCAGTCACAGGTGTGTTCTGGTATTCTAGGAGGCTGACAAAAGGGATCATTGTCTCATGATTGGTTGGGTGAGGCCTTGTTAATAAGAGTCATTGCTTCCTGGCAGGTGGTCTGTTCTGCACAGGATCTGCTATTCCTTTTCTTGGTGGTAGTTTTACTTGTAAAGATGTTATCTCATAAGTCCTATCCTCCTGAAATCCAAGGTGATTACAGAAGAGACAAAGATACAGAGTAAAAGAGACATGCAAAATGGAGACAGGAATACTAATCTTATGCTGCTTTTAGCTAATTCCTGGGCTCTAATAGGGAGTCAGTGCTTTTCAGCAAAAGCAGCTTTTGAGTACCTGTTACACAGGTATACTCATGGTTGGCCAGAGGCCTAACAGGAGCCCAGATCATAAGTCCTGTATTGAATCCCTAAAGCAAGTGTTGCAGAAAAATGTTACAGACAGTATGACTGACCAATGAGAATAAGACAAACCCAGGTGGTTGGAGGAAAGGAAGGTTTATTACGATAGAAGGCTAGCACCTGGATATCTCCAAAATGGCACAGGCCCCAAGCTCAGGGTGGCTGAGGTTTTTATACTGAGAAAAGCAGCAGCAAGCAAGCAGGGAGTGCAGAAGCAGACTTGGCGGTTAGCTGTTCAAGATTACAATATATCATGTCAGCACAGCTGTGGACAAAGGCCATCCACAGTTTCTAGCAAGATAGCTGGATGTGGGGCCCCAGCTAAGGGGAAGGGCTTTACTCTCTTTGATCCTTTTCCCCGGCTTTGATCTTTCTCTGGGTTTCCTTATCATTTCCTTCTCTTATCCATCATAATCCCTTATGACCGTTTTGGGAAAGCTATCTAGGGCCAATCTTTGGTACTGTCACACTAACTGTCATTTAACAACATTTATCCAGTTGTGAATGAACCTGGTGAGGAGGTTTATCACACAAGGCCCTAGGAGCAGTAGTAAGAGTAACACAGTGAGGGGGTCTGCCAGGGGGAATACCCATGGGGCCCAGTTTTTATCCCATAAAAGACTTTGTCTAGAATCTCCTCATAGGAGCGGAGGGGTTCCCCTTCCTCTTCTGGCAAATACATATCATCAAGTTTACTTTGGCAAAGTTGGCATGAGGCATTACATTTGAAAAGGGAACTCAGGATAGAAACAACCAAAAACAATATCACACCCTGTTAGCAGGAGAGAAAGATTGTCAGAAAGACCCTCTTGATTTAGGCTCTGTCCTGCTGGGGCAGTTACTGTTATTGTTACTGACCAAAACAAGGTTATAATACCGAAAGAGAGATAGGCAAGGGATGGCAGAACTGAAACATTACCACAGAACATTGCCCATAAGAAACAGCAGTGCATTAACTGTCTGTCCAGTTGACTCCTTAAGCTTCTGCTGTGCATAGACTAGTCAGCTTCCAGTGTGTGACTAGGGCAAAGCTAAGGTCCCCTCCTCAGGGTCAATTTGAGCAGATGCTGGAGTCCTGGTTTGGGAAGGAGCCCCTGTTTGGGGTTATTTTTGGCACATGTTTTACATTGTTTACAAATATTGCTGGCTAGGCTGGTGAGGCACCTGGTTACTCAGATCAGGGCGGCGTAAGAAGACCTTATTAATGACCTCAACACAGTCATGGTCTGGAAGCCCCACAGCTGATGGGAGGAGGGTCATGGGGTTTAAAGTCCAGACAACTTCTAGCTTCACTTGGGGATTTTCACAGAGCATACTCTGGTATCTGACCATCCTGGCATTTGTCAGCTAATACTGTCCCTTGTATTTTATTAGAGTCATTACAGAATGTGGAACCCTAACAGTTATTTTTTCCACCAGTGTTAACTTTTTGTCTCTGATACCAGGAAGGCTGTGGCTGCGAGGGCTCGAAAGTAGGGAGGCCATTCTTTTGTCACTGACTCTAACTGTTTGGAGAGATAAGTCATTGGCTGATGTCATGAGCCTAGGAATTGGGTCAGGACTCCAGTTGTTATGTTGTTTCTCTCATGTACATAGAGGAAGAAAGGCTTTTTACATCTGGGAGTCCCAGAGCAGGGGCACTGACTAATGCCTCCTTGATGGCACATAAAGCCTGTTGTTGTTTAGATTTCCAGATTAGGGGCTCCCTTTTGTCCCCACGTTTGTGGCTTTATATAAAGGTTTTGCTAGGAGTGAGAAATTAGATATCCAAATTTGGCAGAACCCAGCCATTTTTAAGAACTCACAGATTTGTCTTCTTGAAATTGGAGTCGGGATTGAACAGACAGCTTGTTTTCTTTTTGTGCCAAGGTTTTGTTGGCCTTGGGAGGTTCTGATGGATCTGAACCTTTTTTGAGATACCTTGTATCCAGCTTTTTATAAGAGACGGAGTGGGAGCTCTCTCCCTTTAAGACAGTCTTGGTGGTTAGCCACTGTAAGGAGGAGGTAAGAGAGTGCAGCCAGCTTTTTCTGCTGGGTATGCTTGTAAATCTGATGCCAAAGCAGTTCCAAAGATGGTTGAGGAGTTCTTGAAACCCTGTGGGAGACCGGTCCAGGTTAACTGTTGTCCTCCTGACTGGGGGGTCCTCCCATTGGAAAGCAAAGATGGCTTGGCTCACAGGTGCCAACTGGATGCAGAAGAATGCATCTTTTGAGTCCAAGCATGAGAAGCAGGTTGTCTCTGTTGGTATCAGGGCCAGAAAGGTGTATGGGTTAGGAACACAGGGTGCAGAGCCACTGTTGCTTGATTGACTGCCCGGAGATCCTGCACTGGACGGTAATCATCAATGTCTGGCTTCTGAACTGGCAGCAAGGGAGTGTTTCAGGCAGATTGACAAGGTCTCGGGATTTCATATTTTAAAGTCTCTGGAGGTGATGAGATATCTCTTTGATTACCTGACTGACAAAAGCAGACCCATTGTCTGACCCAATGCTGCTAGGACCCTGAACCGGGGAATGATTTCTTTGGCTTGTGTTTTGATACCTCTGTAGCCTTTTTCGTGTGTGGGGGGTATGTTTCTACCCAGCCTGTAAAAGTGTAGACCACTTCCAGAAGGTATCGATAAGTTTTGCTTGGCTGGATCTCACTGAAGTCCATTTCCAGGTGTTGGAATGGGTAGACTCCTTTTTTCTGGATGAGTAGCGGGGACTTGGGCCCCTGTCCTGGGTTGTGTTGGGTGTAGCGCAGGCAAGCCTTTTTGGCCAACTGAGTTAGAGTCATCAATAGAGGAATGGCCAGATGTTTTTGTAACAGTTCTTGTAGAGAGGTTTTGCCCAAATGGGTGATGTCGTGTCATCACTTTTGTCCTTTTTGGCATTGAGGCCATTGGACTCAGTTTTAAGAGGATCTTTCTCCAGCCCCTCCTTTCTGGCTTTGTCTGTCATGGTGACCAGGACCAAGAAATCTTGGGGACCATCTAATTTATCCGGGTTCTCCTGGGTAGCCCACTTTTAAATGAGCTCCTTGGCAGCAGCCTGGAGCGTGACATATAAAGACCTCTGGTCTTTGTCCATAGTCAGGTCCTCTGCACGGATCTCTTTTTATCACAATACTCAAGCTATCATCTGAAGAGTCCCCAGACTAGTTCATCATAGGCTGCCCTCCGTGGCCCCTCTTTTTGTATTTTTGGGTCACTCTATGGCCTTTGGCTCTGTGCCTGTCTCCCTGATGGCCCCGGGGAGCTTTGCCAGAGATGTCAGCCTTTTTAGCCTTCTGCCCTGGCTTCTGGGCCTGGCTTTTTATGTCCCCAGAGGCCTACCTGGGCCTTTCATCCAGCTGCAGTTTCCTCGGCTGCTTCAGGACCTGTGTGTCCTGAGTTCCAGTCTCACACAAAACTCTCCATACCCCATCCTTGTCTGGGATCTCCCTGGGGTTGGCTGCCATATCCACATCTTACACAAAGTCCACCAGGGTAGCCTTGGCCTTTTTCTGGCTCACAGCACTCACTGCCAGAAGCCTGAATTGGCCCAGAAGCAGCAAGGTCGGCTGTAGAATGGCTTTGATGTCCACTGGTTTTAGGTTCTCTGGGATTCTGGTGACCAGCAAGGCCCTGTATTTGTCCACATCCAGTCCTCTGTACCAATTTTGTAAAAGGCTAACAGCCATTTTGCTGTCCTTGGGATGTTGATCTGGGGGCAAGGGTGGACAGTAGCACATGCATTGTGCCAGTAGCACCCTAGAAGGCTAGCCTCTGGTTAGAGGTCAAGTGCAAGTGACTGAAGCAAGGCTCGAGGATCTGGCTGCCTACTGTCCAGATGGACACAACGGCCTTTTCCCCTCTAGGTCCCCTCCTGATGATCTGTCTGCAGTTTGAGGATCTGTAAAGGCCTTACATGTCTGCTTTCCTGCTAGGCCAGGCTGTTTTCTTCCTTTGTTTTGGATTATCCTGATCTATTTAATAATTGTTCATTTAGTTTTGTTAGATGTTCTCTTTAAGACAACTGTGTTTTTAATTTTATGAAATCCAGTGAGATTAGGGTAGTGATGTAATGACAACACAGCATCACCTAACAACAACAACCTAGAAAGGCAGAACAAAGAGCCCAAACGTTGTAAAAATACTGAGCTGAAAGGTGTTGGATAACAGCATCATCATCCATGAGCCCTGTAAAACCATCAATGGCACGTGTGACACAGCTTTTGGCACTGACATGTAGCAAGGCTCATTAGTGAACCATAGTCACATGGGGAGGAGCAGAAGCCAGGTCCACCTTGGATGGATACACTACCTTTAGGTTTTTCTTTAGGTCCAACATATGAATCTGCTCCACCATCGGGCATAGTCCATTTGTCAGAGGTGCAGTGAGCAGCAGCTTGGCCACATCTATCATCTCCTTCTCCCCCTTGTTGTTTTCCCCCCTTTGCTTCTGTTCTTTCCTCTTTTTCCTGCTATGGGTCGGCTGCCACCAGCTCGCTGAGCAGAGGCAACGCACCAGGCTAGAAGAGCTTGGCGGGGAAGGCGTCTAGGCAGTTTCCGGTGAGGTTGAGGCGCTGCAGGCATGGGGCGCAGTGTACCAGGTTGGCGGGCAGCTCTTGTAGCCGGTTGTCGCTGAGATTGAGGCTTTGTAGCTGTGGGAAGCCAGGCAGCTTGGCGGGGCCCAGGCCATTTCCTGGAGTCAGTGCTTCCAGTGTATTGCCGGGTAGATTGCAGATGCGTAGTGCAGGCAGTGGGCCCAACCTGGGGCTCAGATCTGGTCCTAATTCGTTGAGCCACAGCCCGAGGCTGTGCAACTGCGGCAGGCCCTACATCAAGCCCGGCTACCTCCGCGGGCAAGCGGCTGGAGACAGCCTCAAGTGGCGGCCCTGGAGCCTGACAGAGGGGGTACGGCGCTGTTGGGGCCCCTACTTTTTACTTGTCAGCCTCTCAGAATTTGGTGACCTTTTTAATGGGGTCGTTGGAGGCAAAGGAGGTATAATGAAGGAACTGCTGGATGACATGGGTAGGGGTCCAACCTCCTTTTTATTGGAGTCCCCTGTATTGGACTCAGATCTCAGAGGCTGGAGTGACCTGGTGCAGGTGATAATAGCCAAATCTAGAGTGCCCTCTGCTGGCCATCATGCGCTAAAGGCAGGCCATTTCAATTCACAGAGTCTCCGAAGCTTGGCCATTTCATTTTAACCCCATAGTCACCAGGAAAGCCTTCCCTAAAGTTAGCAAGCATAGTCTGGAGCACCTTTGGGCGCTTTGACCCAGAGGACCCCATTTGTTAATAGACCCCTGTATTATAAGAGAGAATTTAATTTCAGATTGTATTTGTGCCAGAATGAAACATGCGAAGGTCATTTTTTAATTACCCAAATTTTAACATTTCTGCTGCAGTCTATGCCCCCACCTCCTTTTTTTTTCTCCTCTGGTCTGAGCTGGGATGTTAACCCCTAAATGCCTGCATCCTAGTGAGACCTGATTGAAATATGTTTGAAAACCTGTTTTCTTAAAAAGTAGCAGTAGAACAGAGTAATAATTTTTACATTGATTCTATAATAAGAACTGTTTTTAAGATGTTTACATATTCATGTGTAAAAAGCCCAAGCTGTTTATAACAGAGATCTTTAAAGCAAATATCTTGATTTTTTTTTGTTACCTCGAGTATTACAGTGACCTTATAGCAGCATTTTAAGAACCATTTTGAAGGTGTTTACATATACATACATGCTGTGAGCATACCATTAGATGGATGCATAATCTAACCAGCCATTAGCAAGGGAAATATAAGCATCTCATGACTGTCTCAATAACAGACCAAGCTTACTGCACCAACCTTTTGTAACAGTTTTTTACCAGCAACAGTCAAAGTTGTTCTTTTTCTTTTTACTCCTTTTTTATATTCATAACACTTTTGTAATTTCTTTTTCTTTAAGTTAGACCAGATCTTATGTATCAGTGCAAATCCATCCTTTATGTGTTAATTTTTGTAAGAGCTCAGCTAGTGCTGAGCCTCAGTCCTCCTTTAGGATGTTTTTTATACGTGCCTAATAATTGCCAATGTCGCAAGTGAGGCCTCTCAGTGAGGCCACACAGATGCTTGCCTGGCTGCAACCCCAGACAATGAGGTCAGGTGTGACTTAGCCAGAGTGGGATCAGCCCAACAGGGTGACTTACTGTTGGACACTAGTCCAATCCCACCATAGACCATATGTCAATCACCGTGACTCAGATCGAGCCCATTCAAACTCTGTAGCCTTCAGGGGACCTTAAAGGTGCCCAGCAGTGGAGCCACAGATTCAAGCTTGAAACACCAGTGAGTCAAGCCACTCACTCACACACCATTTACTCAGAGTTTAAAACAATCAGTCCCTATTTATTTCCCCCAAAATCCTGGCTAGCCTTAAACCCAGTTGGCCAGAAGCCAGAATCACATTGACCCCAGATGACCAGAATCACATCGGCCCCTGACCAGTATCACATTGGTCCCAAAGGAAGGGGACGCGTCACCCTGGAATCATGTCAGGTCTTAGCTGGTCCCCTGCAGGAATCAATCTGTGCCGGCTCCTACACTGACTATCCTGGGGGTTCCTACTTGGTCCAGACGTCTGTTGCAGGTCTCTGTTTCACTCCACCAGTTCGAGGGCCAGGTCCTTCACTCTACAGCCTCCTTTAGTTGTCTGGAAGGAGACCCTAGAATCACATCAGGGGTGGGCACTTCCTGGTTCCAAGAACCTCCTCAGGCTACAGGGCCAGGGAGCGGGGACCCACTTCCTAATGGGGCCTCCAAAATGTTGAAGAAAATGTTACAGACAGTATGATTGCCCAGCAAGAATAAAACTCAAACTCAGGTGGTTGGAGGAAAGAAGGTTTATTACTCTAGCCAGCCAGCACCAGGGTATCTCCAAAATGGTGCTGGCCCCAAGCTCAGGGTGGCTGAGGTTTTTACACTGAGAAAAGCAGCAGCAAGCAAGCAGGGAGTGCAGAAGCAGGCTTGGCAGTTAGCTGTTCAAGGTTACACTATATCATGTCAGCTCAGCTGTGGACAAAGGCCATCCACAGTTTCTAGCAAGATAGCTGGATGTGGGGCCCCAGCTAAGGGGAAGGGTTTTACTCTCTTTGATCCTTTTCCCCAGCTTTGATCTTTCTCTGGGTTTCCTTATCACAAGGACACATTAGATTTGAGAAATGCTGTGGAAAAAATTTTAAATTATTAATCTTTTTATTAGTGTATATTAATTGTACAAGGGGTTTCATTGTGGTATTTCCATACATTCACATAATGTACTTTGGTAATATTCACCCCTATATTACTCTTCCTATCCTCCCTTTTATTGTCACAATTTTTAATGAGTTTCAGTATTCTATTAACATTGTGCAGCAGCTAGATATAAGCAGTGGCCTCAAGAGGAAAGAAGAAAGAAAAGAAAGAAAGATCATTGTAATTAAATTTTCCCAATTCCACAAGTGACCAGTCTCTGTTAAGATCATGTAACCAGAGGCCAGAGGATGTCACAAGATGCTTTGAAGTCAGTCATTCACCTAAAGCTTAGTCTTTTCTTTCTTGAAGAGTAATCCACACCCTAAACATCAGCTAGGCCTAGGCCTGTGAGCTTTACACCAGTAGTCTCTTTAATTTAAGAAGATAAAGACCCAAACTCAAGAGCAGATTCCTAGGCATCAGATAGAGCAGGAACTGGAGTCTCACACAGTTCTCTATCAGATAGAGCAAGAACTAGAACTTTCTCACAGGTAATCTAAAGACCCAGACTCCAGAACCCACCCCAGGGACCAAATGGACTTGGGGCTGAGTTCCTCAGTAAATATTCGAACACCAAAATCTGACATTTTCCCACTCTAGTGGCCCTCTTTCAGTGTATTGAAAGTGTGTTCCTTTTCTAATAAACTTTACTGCACTTTTGCATCTTGCTTGAATTTTTCTCTTGCTGGACACAAAAAACAAGATATTTACCAGCACTAGACTTTCTGGTAACACCAGGATTCCAGAACAAAGGGGAGCATTTATCCTACAGAAAATTTAAACCTGGCAGATTTATCACCTTCTATCAGGTAATTAAGGTCTGTGGGAGTCCCAAATTTATTGGTTCAAAAACAGAAGATGCAATTAAAAAAGAGTTGACACAGGAAACTATTAACTTTCCAGCTGGTCTGAAAGAAAAAGCCTGCACAGAAATGAGGAGGAAGTTGTGATAGGTAGTAGACATGAGCAGGGGCTATTGATGGCAAAACAGTGTTTTCAGAAGACCTTGGTCCTTGTGTTCCTGTGTGGAAAAATCCAAGCAGAACTCGTGGGCATAAATGGGGTTTATTAGAAGTTAGGAAAGGAAATACAAAGGAGCATGGTGGGGAGCAGGTGGAGTCTGCTGGCAGAGAAAGCATACTTTTCTTTTTCAGGTGCTTTTAAAACCTACACTAACCCATGGGCAGACCTAGGAGATTCCCACCCACTAATGAACAAGTGGGGAGGGGCATGGGTGGTTTGCAGCCAGGTGTGGGTGGTCTGGGCCATCCCTAGCAACCTACATGAGCCCAAGACTTTTCCTTCTTCTGGCCTGCCTCAAATTCCCTGAGAGAAATATCCCCAAAAATTCTTTTTTGGGATTGCTTAAGGGGGGCAGTCCATCTTCAGTACCTGCTTTGGTTGACAAGAGGCATCAGACCCTACCTACAAGGAGAAATTGTGTCTCCTATTTCTTTCCCTTGGGGCTCATTTGGACACAAGGTGACTGAATTACTGTTCAGCATAGTCAAGGTTCCTCATGGAGATCTGCGTTGCACATGGAGATCTCATTCATTTGTAGAGATGGAGAGCCCTGTTGCCTCATGATTTGTGTCCCAAAGGCTTTTATTCTGGAAGAGATAAATCTGGTTTAGAAGGCATGACCTGAACATCAACAATAATAGGAGCATCAGAAGGAGCCCTGCCAGGTGAGGCAGGAAGGATAAAGTAATTTTGAAAAGTGACGGAGAGTCTTATGGTTACTTTGCCTATAGATGTTTATACCTGTAACAATTTTTAACTCTCAAATGGCCCTCTATTTTGGACTGTCACTATCGTGGCAGTTAAGGGCTGACTACATTAGGGACAGACTGCCTCATGGCCACTAGAGGAAGAAAATCATTGTAATTAAACTTTCCAGTTCCAAGATGATCAGTTTCTGTTAAGACCAAAGTAACCTACTAAGGTCATGGGATACCACAGGATGCTTGTAAACCTGTCACTCATCTGAAGAAGTCATACACTTCTTTACTAAGTTCATACACTTAGCATAGCTAGGCCTGGGGCTGGGAATTTCATACCGGTAATGCCTTTAATTTAATAAGACAAAAACCCAGGACCATAGACTGCATCCTAGGGAACAGATGGACCTGGAGTTGAGAATTCGTCAATAAATATTCTAGCCCCATAAGCTGATACTGTTGGTCTCACTCTAGAGATGGGCCTGAGCCAGGCAGAAATAGAAAAAGATTGGGACTCTTAAACATATATGACAATATATTGCTTTTCAGATTTAACATATTCTCTCTCTCTCTCTCTCTCTCTCAGCCTCTGTCAATTAAAAGAATTTAACAGCCATCAGGGCTCCTTTTCATTTTCAAATATGTGCAGAGTAAGCCATCACCCTTCACCCTATCCCAGGAACCACCCAAATCCCTCCCCATTCGCCAATTATTGGTGATCAGACATTGTCCAAAACTTTCCCCTCCCACAGGTTATAGGTTTTAAAATGACTTGAAACAGAGAGCCTACCCATATTCCTGCTTCCATGCCACCTGGCCCACCAGGCCAGATGGGGCCTCACCGTTGCCTTTTGTAACACTTCTCCTTAATCTTTAATAAACTCTATTACCTCCCTTACTACATCCTTCCTGGATGCTTCCTTGCAGGTCACAAAGAATTTGGAAATCTTCTGATCAGAGATTGCAGAAGCTTACAAC
Organism: Castor canadensis; assembly: GCF_047511655.1. NCBI lineage: Eukaryota > Metazoa > Chordata > Mammalia > Rodentia > Castoridae > Castor > Castor canadensis. The sequence goes on along the minus strand of NC_133393.1, from coordinate 22,721,966 downwards.
TGACCTGCTCTCTGTCTAATGAAATATACTCCACTCCTAATAAACTAAGCTACCACTTGCACTATATTTTCATGTCTTGCCTGAATTCTTCTCTTGCAGGATGCAAGGACTGAGGTAGATGTGAGTGCTAAGCTTTGCAATAACACCTAGAGGCCCTTAGACTTATAAATGTGCCTAACACAAAGGACTTGATATGCTCCTCATGTGTCCACATCTCCTGTCTATAGCAATGTGCTTTGTTTTCCTGCTTTGTTGCTCTGCTAAATAAAACGTCTATACACATCTCACCTGGTTAGACTCATCCTTAAAGTGTTTTCTGTGATGCTATCACAAACTTGTTTGGTATGGGTGCCATGAATACCACACTCTATGTCATGAGCTTGGTAACCAAGAATACGGTTGTGCTCTCTTAGAACCTCCCTGGGCTTAAACAAGTCCTGGCTCTGGAGACATGAGATTGGTAGGTGGCAGCTAGACATAAGAGGTTGCCATAAGAGGAAGAAAGGAAGAAATCATTATAATCCAACTCCACTAACCTCTATTTAAGATCAGATAACCAGAGCTCTGGGGCTATCACAGGATGCTTTGAAGTTAGCCACTACCCAGAGCTAATTCACTTTTTTTTTTTTTTACAGTACTGGGGCTTGAACTCAGGGCCTTCACCTTAAGTACTCCATCATCCTTTTTTTTATGAAGGGTTTTTCAAGATAGGGTCTCACAAACTACTTGTCCTGGCTGGCTTCAAACCGAGATCCTCCTGATCCCTGCCTCCTGAGTAGCTAGGATTACAGGTGTGAGCCACTGGTGCCTGGCCTTAATTCACTCTTTACACAAAAGTAATCCACACCTAAACATCAACTATGTCTGGTGCAGGGAGCTTTTCACAAACAAGTGTAACTAAACAAAAACCCTAACTGAAGAACTAGCTAGAGCAAAGGTTAGGAATTTTGAACAGAAATTCTCTATCAATGAGAGCAAGTACTAGTAGATTACTCAATGTCTCTTAACAAGACAATGACCCAAATTCAGAAAATCATCCCAGTAGCCAAAAAGATCCAAAGCTAAGAGTTTCTCAGTGAATATTCCAACCATAACACCTGACCCATGGACTGGTTGAATGGTTCAAGTAGTACCGTGCCTGCCTAGCAAGTGCAAGGCCCTGAGTTCAAAACTCAGTACCACCAAAAAAAGACTTGACCCATTTTTATCACTCTAGAGACAACCCACTTTCCGTCTGCTGAAAGTATAGTCCTTTCCTAAGAAACTTTACTATTACTTTTATTTCATCTTTGCATCTTGCTTGAATTCTCCTGCTGGATGCAAGAAACAAGTTTATTTTCAAGGCCATTTTTCTGGTAATAAGATGAAAATACTGCATCTGTCCTGAACATACGTAGACTCTTTCTCTTGTCATTATTTCCTAAACAATAGAGTTAAATAACTATTTACTTAGCAATTATGCTCTATTAGTTGTTATTCTAACTGGGCCCCTTAATATTACAAATGTAAAGAAACCTTAAAATTGTTTTGTTTTTTCACTTTTTGGTGTTTTGTTTGGCATGGATTTTCAATTCCAGGAACTTGCAGGAAATCATCACCTACCTGGTGCAGAAATTTTTTCCCCCAGTTCTGGAACTGAGACACTTTCAACAGTTTACAAAATCAGAATCACAAGTTTCTCTGCTGAACACAAGGCAAAAGCCTGGGGAAATTTGCACATGTACTTAATTTCCTAGCCTTTGTTCTACTCCTCCTACAAATTGTGACACCTCTGTGGGTTCATGGAAGGACACATTGGCTGCATTCCTGGATTGGCCAAGCTGTGAATGAACAAATTTATTTCTCCTTTTCATCTTTCTCTCTTATTCCAGCTGTAAGTAGTATTAAAAAACCAATCTTTTCTATCAAAATATATGTCACTCTCTTAGATTACTTAAAATTCCTCAGGTCACCATGTTAGGTGACTTACATTGTTTAAAGTGTTCTTGTTTCTTCTTCTACATTCTTGTATAGCCCCATTGCCCTCAAAAATTGCCTGCCAAATTTCATACCCTAACCCATCCCCCAAGCATTTTAGGTAACCTAGAAATATTGTGAACCTTTGACCTGGACAAATCCCAGGTAAGGGGCAGGGATATAAGAAGAAGCTACTGTCAGCCATTTTGTGCTCAAGTGTCTGCTCAGCTGGAATGAATATGTGATTGCACCCTTTTGATCAAAAGAAATTGCCTTGTCAAGATTTTCTGTCTCTCAGTGTCTGTTTTTGGCACCAGAGTATCTTTAATTCCAACAGTGGGTAGCAGAATCTAGTGCGTTAGTGTTATTAGGAAAATGGCCTTGAAAATGACCTCGGTTCTTGTGTCCAGCAGGAGAAGAATTGAAGCAAGACTCCAAGATTTAGTGAAAATAACAGTAAAGTTTATTAGGAAAGGAGTACATGTTCAACAGACTGAAGGTGGGTTGTCTGTAGACTGAGAGCAATGGGATTGGGGGAAAGAAAAAGAGAGTGCCATGGCCCTAGACAGAAGAGGGATGGTGTGCACATTAAAGGAAAGACTCAGAGTCAGTTGAAATTTGGAAGCAAAAGGGAAACCTGGGGTTCTGAGAAAGGACTCAGACCCAGAGTGCCCAACTCCTTCAGTAGTTATTGAGTTGCCGTGTACAGCTATTGATCATGAAGCATATGTGGTTTAATAGTTAACTTCTGGGCAAAACAGGATACTTTTTAAACTTCTGTGGTCTGCAAAACAGTATGTAGCACTATAGAATGTAGGAACATTCATGTATGCAAGGAATTCATGGTTCTTGGAACAATACTGGGAGGATATGTCTTCAGTACCCCATCCCATGACCAGAACCTTGGTCTCCTAAGTAATCTGGCTGTAAGTTCATGAACTTCTGACATTCATTATACCACATGGTCTCCAACAAGAGAGAGAGAAATTTCCAGTTCCCTATGGAGGAAATGGGAACAAAGACACAAAATGATGGTCCCCATCTCCTAGAGCTGGGGGAATACACAAAGCCATGTGTCTGGGTAACTTAGATGACTGTTAAAACAAGGAAAGGTCATTTTGGCCTCTGGGATGATGTCCTGGATTTGAGTCACTGTTTTAAGACAGACATTGAGTAACCTACTAGTTCCTGCTCTAATTGATAGAGAATTTGTTTGAAATTCCTAAGCTTTGCTTTATCTAACTCTTTGGTCTTGATATTTAGGGTATGGATTATTCTTGAGTAAAGAGTGAACTGAGCTCTAGGGTAGTGGCTAACTTCAAAGCATCCTGTGATAGCCCCAGAGCTCTGGTTATCTGATCTTAAATAGAAGTTAGTGGAGTTGGGAAGTTGAATTATAATGATTTCTTCCTTTCTTCCTCTTATGGCAACCTCTTATGTCTAGCTGCCACCTACCAATCTCATGTCTCCAGAGCCAGGACTTGTTTAAGCCCAGGGAGGTTCTAAGAGAGTACAACCACATTCTTGGTTGCCAAGCTCATGACATAGGGTGTGGTATTCATGGCAGCCATGCCAAACAAGTTTATGATAACATCACAGAAAAGGGTTTAGGATAAGTCTAACCAGGTGATTATTTTTCCTGTCTTCCTTGGGCTACCACTTATGTCTAACTACTACCTGTCATTTGGATTCCAAGTTCAGGCCTTTGTCCTAGGTTGGACGGCATTATGAGTAACCTACAGATGACTTCCAGTATTCAGGTTAAATGTGAATATTAAGCCATTTTATAGAAATGACTTGAACATTGGGAATTTAGGATCCACCAGGGTCCAGGAGCAAATTCTACTCCTCCACACACTAAAGGATTATTGTATTTGCCAGTAAAAAAGATCTAGCAAAGGGAATGTGAGGTGAAATGTGTTGTAATTATGCAAAGAAATAATATGCAACTACTTAAATACTATACCATAAAAATAGTAACATCAGTATGGTAAAAAAAAAATTATAAATTAAAGGCCAGTATGCCATCATTTCAACCGTGTAAAGTACACTAAGACGGCAAACAAACAAAATTAGTAGAAATTTACACCTGAAAAAAACCCAAAAGTTGGGCAGTGTGCACCTGTAATCCAAGCTGAGATGAGGAGGATCCAGGTTTGAGGACAGACCAGGGAAATAGTTTTCAAGACCCTATCTCCAAAATAGCAAGAGGAAAATGGACTGGAGGTGTAGCTAAAGTGGGTCAGCACAATTAGGAAACCCTGAGTTCAAATTCCAGTCTTACCAAAAAAAAGAAAGAAACCTAAGAAAGGTCACAGGTCACAAGCACATCCACTCACCCTCAAACTCAAATGCGCAAATTACCTGATACTTAATTCTCAATGAATTGCTTATGCAAACTGCTTATGCAGCACAGTTTTATTTCAGGGTGACTTCAGGATTAAGAAGAGGGTATAACCAAGGACAATGTGTGACCAGCATCTTCACACTGTCCCTAGCCATTTGTTGCCCTCATCTCTCCTCTCCTAAACCAACCTTCAATCCAAACACAGACAACTAAATTTCTCTTCCACAGTTGCCATTCATCCTCACTCTCCACGAGGTCACCAAAAGCCTTTGATGCCATCTCCTGCTACCCTTATCCCTCCTCTTCCAGGGCCTCTCTTACTCACATACTCCAGGACTCTTTTCTGGGTCACTGAAACCTCAGGGACACACACCTTCAAACACAGGAACACACACACACACACACACACACACACACACACACACACACACACACACAGGTTCCTGGCCACCCAGCCCTGCACTCACCTCTTCTCTGCACGGTGAAGGTCTTACCAACTCCATAGCTGTGCATGCAGTATGTGTGCACCTCGGCCTGCTTTCACTCCATGACGTCCTTCTGGCTGTTGAAATACTCAGCAGAGGGCTGCCCTAGCTTGCTTACTGCCTTGTAGTCCCCCACATCACTGTCAAAACTCATTTATTCCTCCTAGTTATAGAAGTACCTCACCAGGAACTGCACCTACTCTGTCCCATTAGAGAAATGACACTCAGATTTAAGGTACTCCAAGAAATGTGCTGTGGAAGCAGGAACTGTTATTGACTCTAATCTTGTTTATGTTTGAAGACTGGATGCCTGAAGGTGTTGGGAGCCATGAGCTACAATCCAACAAGGTTGTTGCAGCTTAGCAGGATCCTGATAAGGTCGGAGACTGCAAGTGCACCACATCTCTCACTGAGGTTTTGAGGGATCATGGAGTGATTCCCTTTGGAGAAAAGAAACATTAACCTGAAGGTATTTGTTTATGAAAGGTCAGGAACAGGGCACAAGCCCTTGGCAATCAGGCCTGAGATTTGTGCATGTGAAACCAGGTGTAACTAGGTAAAAACAGGGAGGTCTGGTTTTCATCACTGAAACTAGGATGGTCTGGGTTTCACTTATGTAACCAGGGAGTTTGGAGTGAGGACATTGTTTTTAAGGTAGAGTGCATTGTTTTCCAGGCATAGAAGTTCTTTTTGCATTGCATAACTTCTTGCCTTATACTGCTTAAAAGCCTAATGCAAAAATAAAAATTTGCCAGTTAGGTCACTGGTCTTCTGGTCATGTGTCTTGTCATTCCCCTCCTGAGTGAGTGAGTCCTTTCATGTGTCTCATCTTTTCATTCCTTTCCTGAACCCTTTCAGGTCATGGACCTCTGCAATCCCACCAAGTGGCACCCGAATAGGGACCCGAACAGAGGCTTAAGGTAAGGAAGGCTCCAGTGGTGTGCATGCATATGTTTTAGTTTCAGTTTGAGGTTCTGGAGCAACAAAAAAAAGAGAGAGAGAGGGAAAAGTGAAATGGGCCAACAAGAAAGTAAAGAGCAGACTCTCTTTACAGAAATTTTGCGTACAATGTTATGTGGTCGTGGATATAAAGTGTCTAAAAGTCAGCCTGAACATTTTTGTCTTAAGTCCAAGAGTGTACTCAAAATTAATAAAATTGTTTTGTGTTTCATTGTGTAAATTTTGTGTATGTCTATGATGATTGATTTACTAGAGACAAAAAATCTAATAGCTATGATAAGAGTCTTATTAAAAACTGAGATTGACTCAAAACACTATTCCTAAAATTGACCCTTACTTCAGCTATCAATCCACACAAAATGAGTCCTAAAAGAAGAGAATGGGATACTTCTCAATCTTTTAAAGTTTTAAAAAATAACTTATCAATGTACTGTGGCCACTTAGTTAATTTTTACAGGTTGAGTTCTTGAATCTATGCCCGTTTAAATTGACATTTATGGCATGCCTAATTTAAAACCTTTTTTACATATACATATATTTAAACATCTTTAGGAGGATTCTTTTTATAGAATTAATATAGAGAAAAACGAGGCTTCTGTTCTCTTTTCTCCCCCTCCTCTTCTGGTGTTACTTTTAAGAAAAAACAGTTTCTTAAAGGTTATGTCAATCAGGTCTAACTAAATTATAGGCATTATTTTATGGACAGTAAACTTAGTCTGTTTCATTTCATCATAAGTAATTTACAATCAATTCTTTTATAACAAGATCTATTAACAAATGGTGTCTCTATAGATTACTTACTGTATAAAAACAGTTCAAAATTGCCTTTTTATATGGATATATTTAATAAAAATAAGGCTAATTAGAAAGAGATTTTATTTAAATTTAAACTTAATATTCTTATAAAAGTTATTTTAAAATACAAGTTACAAAATGATAAAGTTAAAGTTAACTATAATCTAAGAATTGCCTAAAAGACTTTTTAGGGTCATGTCAAACTAAAATCTAATTCTCTATGTCCATAAAATAACAAGGCTATCTTAATGTTGTTCTACCTGAGTAACATCTACAAAAAACTGTTATAGGGAAATATTTTATTTAAAAAATTACATGTGTTTTCTGTTGATCAAGCTTTAAGTACAACTAAATCAGAGTTCATTTACGTATTTGCTCATGTGTCTTAAATGACCACCTTATAGCTATGTTCTGTGTCTATACTTTTTCTAAATATGGTACAAACATTTACAAAGTTAAAAATGTCAGTTTATATAAAATGATGAGCTCAAGCTCTCTTTTATCCAAAAGTGTTACATTTAACCTGCATCCTGACAGTCAGCCTGTTTGCCTTTAAATATCCCACAAGCCCTTCACAGCAACTAACTTGGACAGTTTTACCACAAGGATTTAGAGACAGCCCTCATCTTTTTGGGCAAGCCTTAGCCAAAGACTTATTGGATTGACACTACCCAGAGGCCACCCTTCAATATGTTGATGAGAGCCCCTCATCTGCAGGGCAACTGAGGCCCTTTTAAACTTTCTGGCCTCCTGGGGATACAAAGACTCCAAGGAAAAGGCTCAATTATGCCTCCCACAGGTCACCTACCTAGGTGTGATTTTAAAGGGACAGACTCACTCCCTGAGTCATGAGAAAATCCACCCAATCCTCCATTTCCCACCCACCCCCCTCCATACCATAAAGCAGCTTAATGCTTTCTTGGGAGTTACAGGATTTTACAGAATCTGGATCCTTAGATATGCAGCCCTTACCAGACCGTTTTTTTTTTATGCTCCTGCTAATACTCCTATTTGGGCCTTGTATAATAAATGCTCTCACCAGATTCATATCTTAACAGGTCCAATGGATCAAACTCCAGCTCTTGGTCAAAAAATACTCACCTACACATGAGCCCTCCATCCCATTCTATCAGGGACCCAAGCTATCCCTACTGGGATTTATGGGCTACTGGCTGCAGGCAGTGTGGGGCTATTGCTAGGTAGAAGCAGTTTAACTATGAAAGGTCTTCATGTTTTCCCTGGAGTTATTGACTCTAATTTTCAGGAAGCGATTAGGGTCATGGCTCGTACTCTTGAAACTATCCTGACTCTTACTCCAGAATGAAAAATAGCACAATTGATTTTAATCCCTTATCTTCTGGGCTCTACCAAAGTCCTGACAAAACAATCCCATGGCACCAAGGGTTTTGGATCATCAGGTAAGGCTTATTGGATTCAACAAATTGGACAAAATAGGCCAGAACTAGAACTCAAAATTAACAAGAAAAAATTTAAGGGTCTAATTGATACTGGGGCTGATGTTTCTATGATTTCTTTAACCCGTTGGCTTGCCACTTGGCCAATGAAACCTGCTGTTTACAGTTTTATGGTATTGGACAAAATCAATATCCTTACCAAAACTCTTCATTGCTCCAAGGGTCCATGTCATGATTTTGAAATTATTCTAAGTGATAAATTTTTTTAAAGGCTGGAGGCAGGTCTCAGGTGATAGAAAGCTTGCCTACCAAGCACTAGTCCCTGAGTTCAAGAAAGTAAAGGAAGGAGGGTGAAAGTCTAGACTCGAGAAATCATTGGTCCTTGTCATGATTTTGACATTATTCTAACAATAATGAACTGTTGAAGAGGTTTTAAAAGATTAAAATCATGGTCCTAATGCAGGTCCACAGTCTCTTATCTGAATTTCCAAACCAGATATTTTAAAAATCTGAAGCTGGATTTATTTGTCAATTCTGACCTGATAAGGGAAAGATTTAGATTGCTCTCTTGTGGATGGATCAGTCACATGTGCTTCTGTGGTTCCAATATATAGAAACATGCAAACATAGTACAGAGAGAGAGAGAAAGACACACACATATCCTATATGTGTTTATTTTTTAATTTTATGTTTTATGACCTCAGAAAGTATTTTAAGAAGCAGTTTTAGACCCTGTGGTTGGTTTTAGATTCTGTGGTTGGGCTGGGGGCATGGTTCAAGCAGTAGAGCACCTGCCTAGCAAGTGTGAAGCATAGAGTTCTAACCTCAGTATCTTCCTCCACTAGCCAAAAAAAAGAAAATCTGTGGTTGAAAGTGACACAAAGAAATGCAAGCATCAGATATTATAACTAGCTTAGAATGTAGAATGACTGGACTAATTTTAAGCATTTTACTGAAAAATGTTTGTGGCAGTCATCAATATTTATGACATAAAAAAACAAGTTGCTGAAACTTAGCAGAGATATTGAGGACCAAGAACTCATGAAATATTAAGAAACATTTCATAAGGCCAAAGCGTAAACAATGAAGATCTTGAATTTGCATTGATTGAATGGATCCAAAAAGAAAGTGATTCATACAACTGTCTAGTTTGGGTTTGTTTGTTTTGTGATGAAACAACCTAAAAAAACCACGAATGACTGAATTAGAAGGTGTGTTTATGAAACTGATGAATGTAGGATTTTAGAAGCAGCCTAATGTAAGAAATCTTCTCAATGTCAGCACTATTGACAGTTTGGACCAGAAAATTTGCTGGTGGGTCCATGGAGTGGATGCAAACCATCCTGGCAGGAACAACTAGTGGAACCCACCTGAAAATCCTTGGTGAAGAAGATAGGAGCAATTGTGAAAAAGCTGAGAATTACTCTGAAAAAATTGCCCATATATTATTTGTTGAAAGCTAAAGACTGAGCACTTATTTATCTGGAAAAAATAACTTTTCCCTGGGATCAGATTCCTAAGACACATCCATAAGGTTTTGTAGGAGATTTCAACTAAAAGCTGACTGTTCTTAGGTGTGTTAACGTTGACCCCAAACCAAAGGGACAATGACTGGAAGAAGCCAAAATCCAAGATATCTGATAGGTATATTTTACCTGTGTATTGTTTTTCAAAAAAAGAGAATATGGACAACAAGAGATACATTTTCTGGCTATGTCAGTAACCAGTTTGTATCAGAGACTTAAAATCATCACAGACAAGCTGGACCCTGAGAAACCTGTAAAGTATACAACCGCTGTCCAACTGTACAACTACTCCATGCACCACACAGACACTGATGGAAGTTCTTGCCAAAAGTTAGGTTCAAATTTTTTTCACTTTTTTGTTTGAACTCATGATCTAGCTCTTGCTAGACATGCACTCTGCCACTTGATCCATACCCTGAATCCTTTTCACTTTAGTTATTTTTCAGAGAGTATCTCATCCTTTCTACTCAGACCTGCTTCAGACCTGGATCCTCCTACCTCTGCCTCCCTGTAGCTGGGACTACAGGTGTGAGCCACCAGACTGATGAGGTCTGAGCTTTTAATGTCCTCTAGTGTAATATCTGTATTGAAATACTGTGACCAAGATTCTTGTCCCATAAAGAACAGGTACACTTTTTTTAAGCTTCTATGCTTACTGCAGTTTAACAGGTGTAAATGCACAGTTTTCTGAAGAAATCAGTTGCTGGAGCTTATCACAAAGGTAGTAACTAATAATTCAGCCTTAAAAAATGGGCTGACAGGAAGAGGCCACAAGGGTGCAGAAGCAGACAGCATAAGCTCTGTGAATCAAAAATCTTGCTGAGATGCTGGAGCCACACTTGGTCGAAATAAAGCACCAAGAAGAATCAAACCTTTGACACCCTGAATCCCTAGCCTGTAGAAAGCGTCTCCATGCCACATTACACTGAGAAAACAGGAGGGCTCCAGCCACCACCAGATGCCAGCTCCAAACCTGCTTGGGAGACATTCAGCAGACTAAACAAGTGAGCACCAAGTGTCACATGGTATTCCCTCAGCCACCCTTAGGATAAATCAGCATAGCCCCCTGGCTAGATTGCCCCCACCATGCAAAATAAAATAAAATAAACAACGAACTGAAAACTAGCAAACAGCAGAGGAGTGGAACACTAAAAGTGTACTGGAGAAGGGGGAAGGGGCAAGGAGCTGATCTCTGCATGATCTTTCAGTAAACAAAGTCTGGAAAGGCAGAAGAGCCAACAGCAGGCCAGTGATAAGCTGCTGCCTGAAATAGGGCAGGTAGTGGTTCACAAAGCTCATCTCCTGAGCTAGAGATCAACATCCAAAATCAAACAAGTCTGCAATATTGAAAAACAATCCACAATTTTGCAACATGCTGACAGCAGGGGTCTGGCTGACGGATCACTGACCTTGCCCCAGAGAAAGGGGGCAAGGCAAAGAAACAAGCCCAAAGTAAATCAGCACAGTGAAAACCCAACCCCAAAGGAGGACAGCTGGTGAGCTACAGAGCTGATCTCCAGAATCTGAGGACATCATACAAACTTAAACTGACACCTCACTGAGGGAGGAGCTGATCAAGCAGGTGCCTCTGAAAGACAGAAAAGAAAAAAAAAAAAAACTGAATGCTGGATGCGTAACACCAGACCTTAAACTAAGACTGAAATTCTATTGTTCCTGAATCTGGAGTGTGTGTGTGTGTGTGTGTGTGTTTTGTTCCTTGTTTGTTTGTGTTTGTTTGTTCACCTTTCCCCCATTCATTTCTTTGGGGTTTTTTCCCTTTTTTTTTGTTTTGTTACTTTTAATATTGTGAATTAGTCCATACTAAATTATGCCCAGATCAGGGACAGAAATAGCACACACACACTGAGCTAAAAACCCAATACATCCACAAAACAAAATTAAACCAAGGGAAGAAAACAGGTGACTGAAACCACAAACTAGCCTATCGAGAACATAGTTACACAGTACCAAGTGGAGCAATGGGAAGAAAAAAAGGGACGGAAACCATTCTCCCCCCAAAAATAATTAAATACAGGATTCAGAGGGAAAAGGAAAAAAACAGATACCCAGTTCTGGACTCCAACAAAACAAAGATAAATGACACCAAGGAACCCAACAATGCCCACAAGAACATCCTCAAAGGAGAAATCCTGCAAGTAATCACTGAGAATTTCATGGAGATGTTATTAGACATGGTTAACCAAAAGGTACAAAAGGCATTCAAGAAATGTCAAGACACAAAAAATAAAGAATACAAAAAGACACCGAAATAAATAAATGAACTCATAGTAGCCCTAAATAAACACCAAAGTGAAACAGAGAACACTATAAAGAGACAAATGAATTAAAGATGAAAATTGACAATATTAAAGAGGAAGTGACCCATGATATGGAAAACCTCAGAAGAATGAAACAGAAACACAAAACACAATGGAAAGCCACTCCAGCAGACTAGAACAAATAGAAGACAGAATCTCAGAACTTGAAGATAAAATGGAAATCAAAGGAAAAACTTAAGAGCTATTAGTCAAACAACTCAAGACCTGTGAAAGGAATATGCAAGAATTCAATGACTCCATCAAAAGACCAAACCTGAGAATCATGGGCATTGAAGAAGGAGAAGATGTGCAAGCAAAAGGGATTTGTAATATATTCAACAAAATAATAACAGAAAAATTTCCAAATCTAGAGAAAAGTATGCCCATTCAGGTATAGGAAGCCTCCAGGACAACAAACAGACTTGACCAAAAGAGAATTACTGCATGACACATTATCATTAAAACAACAAGCACAGAGAATAGAGAAATAATATTGAAGGCTGTAAGAGAGAAAAAACAAATAACATACAACGGTAGATCAATCAAAATCACAGATTTCCCAATCTCAACCTTAAAAGCAAGAAGAACATGGAGTGAGGTATTCTGGGCACTGAATGAAAACAACTTCAACCCTAGGATACTCTACCCAGCAAAACTATCATTCAAAATAGATAGACCAATAAAAGTCTTCCTCAATAAGCAGAAACTAAAACAGTATATGACCACCAAGGCACCACTACAAAAGATTCTTCAAGGAATTCTGCACACAGAAAATGAAATCAAACAAAACCATGAGAGGACAGGCAACACCAAACCACAGTAGAAGAGAAGACAAGGAATCAGAGAGTAACACTGATTCAGCTGCACACAATCAAACCCTTAAACAACAAAAATAACTAAATGACAGGAATCACCACATACCTATCACTATTACCACTGAATGTTAATGGACTTAACTCCCCCATCCAAACTGGATTAAAAAGGAAGATCCACCAATCTGTTGTTTACAGAAGACCCACCTAATTGACAGAAACAAGTACTGCCTTAGGGTGAAAGGCTGGAAGAAGGTTTACTAAGTTAATGGACCCCCAAGACAGGCAGGAGTAGCAATACTTATCTCAGCCTTAAAAAATGATTGATGAAGATATGGGATGAAGCTCATCATCATCCCACATCTAACAGAAGAAGTCTAAGGAACTAACAGAAGAAGACTGGGGACTCCTAGGGAGGTGGAAGGGGAGGGAAATGGATGATGAGAGGGAGGAGAAATAGAAGAGCAAAAGAAGGGGTGAATATAAACAAAATACATGATACGCATGCCTGGAACTGTCATGATGAAATAGTTATGTTCAATTTAATACATACCAATAAATAGTTAATTTACCAAGAAATCATTTAAACCATCATGTCATTAATGACAAGAAAATTACATAAATTTCAGTATATAATAAGTTTATCAGATGAAAATCTAAATAAATCAGAGGAAGCTGACATCAATAAAATAATGAGCATTGACCACAAGGTCCTCTGAGTCCAGGGAGTGAGATGTGGGATGCAAAACTGTCCCTGGGTGGGAACAGCGGGCAAGATGACCAAAGGTGACATGGTGAGAGTGGGATCAGCTACGTAGTGGCCTTTGACAATGAGCATTCACCATGGAGCCAGAGGTAAGTGAAGCCTCCTCAGAGTGTCCTCAGAGACACAACTGAGACACTGCAAGGATGCTGGAAAGTCCTTATAAAGCATGCAGGGTGTGGTGCTATACCTAGGTGAATTACATCCATTGAAACTATGAAATGCTCACCTCAACTTGCTCATGATAACACTAGTGACCCTGACGTATCAGTGACTCTAATTTCCTCCAGCCATCAGATATAATTTCTATGGTTATAGCTTACTGTTAACTCCTTATAAGCCATATGAGCCACATATGTGTTTGAACTTTTACCATATTACTAAAGTTTTTTTTCTTAAAAGTAATGTATAGAGAGACTCTTCACTAGATCTTCAGTAACAGTTTGGTGCCCAAGACTGTGATGCTCCTGAGAGCTGGTGTTACCTTTAGGAGGTGCATACTGGGAGGAACTTAGGTGATGGGGTGTGCTCTTGAAGGAACATTATGTCCCCAACTCCTTGTCTCTCTCCTTGCTTCCAAGACAACATGAGGTGAACATTCCTTCTGCCATGAACCACTACCACAGGTCCAAAGAAACAGGGCCAAGCAACTATGGCCTGAAACCTCCAATACCATGAGTGAAAATAAAGCTTCTTTATTTCAGGTTTTTTATGACAGTGATGGAAGGCTAACACTTTCACTGAATGAATAACTCCAAACTAGACATACTTGGTTTCTTTTGTTGCTTGGTGTTTCCTCAATAGAAGAATTAGTTTATTTGAAAATGGAATATTGCATGATCTCGCTTATATGTAGGATCTAAAAAGTCTAAATATACAGAGAAAGAGAACAAAAAGTGATCACAAATGTGATGGTGGAAGAATGGGAAGATGGAGGTTACCAAATGCAAAGGAATAGATCTGGAGGATCATCAAGTCTGCAGATCTAATGTGCAGCAGGAGGATAATACATAATAAAATTTTACTCTATGTGAGACTCATGCTAAATGAATAGATTTTACCTATAATTGTCACAAAAACAAAAGGGTCATTATGTGAGATGATGGATATGCTAAGTCACTTCACTGTAGCAATCTTTTTACTATCTTTGTTTCCCATAATATCATGTTGCACATCTTAAGTATATGCAATAAAGTTTATGAAAAAAGAATAACATGAAAATTTCATTCCATGTTTACTCTAATACTTCATTTATAATTTTGATATTATGAAAATATATAGAATACTATTAAATGTGTTAATGCAAATGGAAATAATCCTTTCCTCCTACATGGGTATTCTCAGGTTGGGATGTAGAAATGTTGGTGTATTTAAGGATAGGTTTCAGGTCTTTATTCTACTGAAAACTTTCTATAATTTATTGGAGAAGAGACTATTAATTTTCTAAAACCCCAAATCCTGGTTTCCAAAGTACTTCGAGTTTCAGAAATGGAATTGTGGATCTGAGGATGTTTGGAGACGTCACTGATGACAGTGTTGACAATGGTTGTGATAAATAAGAAGGCAAAACTGGAAGAAAAATGACAGGTTTGGAGGCTACTGGAATAATCCAGGTACAACAGATGACAGCTAGCAGTAGGCAATGAGGTTGAGAATATTTTTAAATGTTTTTAATAGTACATGATAGTTAATATGGGGGGGTTGTGACATTTCAGTATACACATATATTGTACCACGGTTTGGTTCATCCCTTCCTTTATTTTCCCTCTTCCCGCATTTCCCTTCTTCAGATGACTTGATAAGTTACCATGTTCCATATTCACACAAGTATACAATTACATTAACCATATTCACTCTCCTTTAACCTTTTCACATACCCTTGACAATATTTTGCAGACAGCAAGTGTGGTACCTTGTGGAGAGGTAGGATGATAATAACCTGTGCAGAAGTAAGCACTGAGTATGGCCAGCATTGTCCCTAATGCTATATGCACATTGTCTGTTTTAACCCCCCAAATTACACTATGAGGTAGCTCTATCTTCCTCATTTTACATTTTAAACTAAAGCAAAGAGGGGTTAAATGATTGTCCACAGTCATATAGTTCATGACAAGTCAAGAAAATATTAGGAATTAAAAATTTGGCTATGGTGTCCTAGCATTTAACCATTACATATACTCCATGTAAAATTTTGAGGATATAATGAAATATGTAGTTTTTATTGCCTTGTGCCATAGCTGCCATGCAAGTCTCCATCTGTTTGTAGATTAAGAATAACCACAAAATTCATAATCTAATCTATTTCTCTCAATCATTTCAATTCCCCTGCAGCTTTTAATAATAATACAGTTTTTTTTTAAAGTAGGTGGGGGAGGAGAGAAGAGGGAATGGAAATATAATGGAGGGGGTGAACTTGTTCAAAGTACACTATATGCATGCAAGGAATTATACAATGAACCCCCCTCATATTATTAATGTATGCTATTTCAAAATATAATAAAACTATTTTTTAAATGAATGAAATAGTTTGGATAAGTGTGCCTCAAACGTACCTGTGTTAAAAGATTAATGCTGAGTTTGGCCCCATTGGAAGGTAGTGGAACCTTTTAGAGGTAGATCCCACTGTGAGGAAGTGAGGTCAATGGAATGAGCTGTTCAAAGGAATATGGGAATGCAATCTCTCTCTCTCTCTCTCTCTCTCTCTCTCTCTCTCTCTCTCTCTCTCTCTCTCTCTCTCTTTCTCTCTCTCATACTGGGGTTTGGAACTCAGGGCCTCACACTTGTTAGGCAGGCACTCTAATACTTGAGTGGAATACTTGAGTCATTCCACCAGCCCTGTTTTTCCTTGTGTATTTTCTAGATAGGGGCTCCCAAACTTTTTGTCTGAGTTGGTCGTGAACTATGATCTTCCTGATCTCTGCCTCCTGAGTAGCTAGGATTATAGGCCTGAGCCACCAGTGCCTGGTCCAGTATCTCTCTCTGTTAACCTCCTTGCTGCCAAAGGGCGATAGTTTCTCCCTTAATACTCCCACCCTCACATAGGTCCTCACTACAATCCCATAGCAATGGGGTCAACTGACCATAGACTGAAATCTCTGAAACCATGAGCCAAAATAATCCTTTCCTTCCCATAACTTGTTTATCTCAGGTAATTTTTCACAGTGATGGAAAGTTAATGAGACATTATTAAAAATCCCATTGTTTAAAAGTCCACTACCTTTTTGAAATGCTTAGTTGTGCTTATCTCATGTTGTCTCTTTAACATACTTCTTCATCTGCTGTTCTTCAAACAATAATGCAGTCAATATCTAAGTTCTATGTAGAAATCCTAACAATTTTACTCAATATACTTTTACCTGATTTTCAAACCTTCCATTAGCTTTTCTCTTAAATATGTTGGTATAAATACAGATACAGATATATGCATAATACTGGCACTTAAATATATATGCAGATACATGTATACATATACTGAAACATATATCGGGATATATACATCAGATATGAGTTACTTTATAGATGAAACTTTCAGCCACTTCAATGATTTCTTTGCCTTTTCAGCAGTCACCAAGCCATCTTAATTGATTTTCCCAACACATTCCCCTGTGTTTTCTCTCCCACTGTCCACTACTTATCTATAACAACTTCATTTCTATTCAATGACTCCAAGTACTTTTTTTGGATTTTCAATCTCTACCTCCCAACACTTATCCTGCAGGTATGAACTTCTCTTCTTTATCCTTCCTGCTATACCTGGATTGATTATTTGGGGGCAAGATCTTGTCTCTCAAGGGGAAGTTGATGCAACCCAGAGTTAGGAAAAGTTTGGGATCATAGAAAATATATGACTTAATAATGTATGTTCATGTAGGTTGTCCATGTCTTGGCTGAGGGACAGCTCAGACCACTCTGACCTGGCCCAGGGACTGCCATGCCTTGCCCCACTCATTATTGGTTGAGAATCACAAGGTTCTTCTCTTCCCGAAGGTTAGCATAAGTTTTAAAAGCACCTGGAGAAGAGAAGCTCACTCTCTCTCTGCTTCCAGCTTCCACCACTTATAAACCATTTATACCCACATGTGCTGCTATGGATTCTTCCATGAAGGACACAAAGAATTTGGAAGTCTTTTGATCATAGACAGCACCATTGCCACTAACAAGGGATATCACAGGATGCTTGTAAGTCTGTCACCTGGATAATGTCCAATTCTGTCTTTGTTAAAGAATAGGCCACACCCTAAACATCAACTAGGTCTGAGATAATCTCTTTAATTTAGCAAGATAAAGATCCAGTCCCAAAAGCTGCACTGCAGGCAGTCGATAAACAGGGAGCTGAGAATTTCACACAGGTAACAGCTTTAGTTTAATAAGACAAAGACCCAGAACATAGGCTAAACCCTAAGGATCAGATGGATCTGATAGGGTTGAGAATTCATCAATAAATATTCTAGCCCCCCAGCTGTTACTGTTGTTCTCACTCTAGAGATGGACCTGAGGCAGGCTAGAAATAGAAAAAGATTGGGACTCTTAAACATACATGACTTAACAGATTGCATTTTAGATTGAACATATTCTCTCTCTCTCTCTGAACCTCTTCCAATTAAAAAAAAAATTTAACTGACACCAGGGCTCCTTTTCAATTGCAAATATGCACAGAGTGATCCATCATCCTAGACCAGGAACCACCCAAAGCCCTTCCCACTTGCCAATTATTGGTGATCAGAAATTGCCCAAATCTTCCCCCTCCCATAGGTTAGAGGTTTAAAAATACCTTGAAACAGACAGCTTGTCCCTATTCCTGCTTCCATCTTACCTAGCCCACCTAGCCAGATGGGGCCCCACCATTGCCTTTTGTAACACTTTGCCTTATCCTTTAATAAACTCTATTACCACACCACCCCCCTTACTACATGTTCCCTGGATGCTTCCATGCCAGACAAAAAGAATTTGGAAATCTTCTGATCAGACACTGGAGCAGCCTGCAATAGACCTGCTTTCAGCCTAATGAAAGTGTACTCCACTTCTAATAACTTTGTTACTATGTTCATTATAACTCTTTGTCTTGCCTAAATGCTTCTCTTGCAGATGCAGGAACAAGGTAGATACAAATTCTAAACTATCCAATAACACCTACGTGCCCCTGGGTTTATAAATATGCCTTGCAAAGAAAGTGGCATGTTTCTCATGTGCCTCCATCTCTCGTCAATAATGATGTGCTTTGTTTTCCTGCTTTTGTGCTCTGCTAAATAAAATGTCTATACACTTCTTATCTTGTTAGACTTGTCCTTAAATTCTTTTCTGTGATGATGTCACAAACTTGTTTGGCATGGGTGTCATGAATACAAAACCCCATGTCATGAGTTTGGCAGCCAAGAATGAGGTTGTGCTTTCTTGGAACCTCCTGGGCTTAAACTAGTCCTTGCTCTGGTGACATCAGATGAAAACACTGAGGGAAATAACTGCTTCTGTACTGAACATATGTAGATGTTTTCTTCTGTCCACATTTTCTACTGTCTACATAAACAACTTTTTACTTAACAATTACACTTTATTAGTTGTTATTGTAACTGGATCCCTTAATATTACAAATTTAAAGAAAACTTAAAATTATTTTGCCTTTTCTTTTGGTTTTGTTGTATTTTGCTTGACTTGGTTTTTCAATCCCAGCCTCCTGCAGGAAATTTCACTTGTCACCCCCAGTTCTGGAAGCTAGAGGCTTTCAACAAAGCTCACAAAAATCAGAATGACAATAAGCCTCTCTGCTGGACCCTAGAGCACAGCCTGGTGAAATTTCCTCATGGGTATTTATTTCCTAGCTTTTCTTCTACCCCTCCAATAAACTGTGACACCTCCATGGGTTCAGGGAAGGACACATTGGCTGCATTCCTGAATAGGCCAACCTGTGAATGAATAAATTTACTTCTCCTTTTCATCTTTCTCTCTTATTCTAGGTGTGAGTAGGTTGCAGAATCCAAAAGTTAAGACTCCAGATTCATGTCTGTCCTAGGCTGGATAAATCATGAGTAACCTACAGATGACTTCAAGTGTTCTGGCTAAATGCAAATATGAGGCCATTTTACAGAAAGGACTTGAACATCTGGGGATTTAGGGATCCACTGTGGTCCAGAAGCAAATTCCCTGCCTACACACACTAAGGGACTACCGTGCTTGCCAGTTCTGAGAAAGAGATCTAGAAAAGGGAATGTCAGGCAAATTGTGTTACAATTGTACAAAGAAATAATATGCAGCTACTTAAATACTATTAGCAAAAAATGGTAACATCAGTAAGGTAAAAAAACAAAATTATAAATTAAAGGCCAGTATACCATCATTTCAACTGTGTAAAGTACACTAAGACAGCAAACAAACAAAATGAGTAGAAATTTAGACCTGAAAAATCCTAAGGGCTGGGCACTGGTGCTTCTATAACCCTAGTTAGCTGGGAGGACGAAATGAGGAGGATCAAGGTTCTAGGCAAGACTAGGCAAATAGCTCTCAAGATCCTATGTCCAAAATTACAAGAACAATATGGACTAGAGGTGTGGCTAAAGTGGTACAGTGTCTTCTTTGCAATTAGGAAGCTCTGAGTTCAAATCCCTATCTCAAGAAAAATAATAAAGAAACATAAGAAAGATCAGAGGTGCTTCACAGGTACAAGCCCCCCCTCCCACCCTCAGACTGACACATGCAAATTAACCTGATACTTGATTCTCAGTGAATTACTTAATTTAGGGATTACTTCAGGATTAAGAAGAGGATGGGCCAAGGATAATGCATGACTAGCTTCTTCACACTATCCCTAACTATTTACTATCCTCATCTCTCCTCCCCTAAACCAACCTTCAATCCAACCAAGACAACTGAATTTCTCTTCCTCAGTTACCATTCACCTTCACTCTCCACAGAGGTCACTAAGGGCCCTTGATATCACCTCCTACCACCCTCATCCTTTCTCTCCCAGGTACTCCCTTGCTCATATACTACAGTATACTCCTCTGGTCACTGAAACCTCAGGGACACACACACACACCTTCAACAAGAGCACACACACACACACGCACACACACACAGTCCTGGTCATCCAGCCCCATGCTCACCTCTCCTCTACACAGTGAAGCTCTCCATAACCTAGTAGTTGTGTCTGCAGAACCTGTCCACCTCAGCTTGCTGCCCCTCTGGTTGTCCCTCAGACTGTTCCAGTACTCAGCTATGTGACACCCCAGCTCAGTCACTGCCCTGTACTATCTCACATCACTATTGAAGTGCATGTACTCCTCCTGGTTAAAGAAGTATCTCTCCAGGAATCGCAACCGCTGTCCCATTGGAGAAATGACACTCAGATTTACAAGACTGCAAGAAACGTGTTATTGGATCTAATCTTGTTTATCTTTGAGGACTGGGTGCTTAAGGGATCAAGTTCCTTTTCAGGAGCCCAAACCACTAGACCAATGATAGGTGCTGCAGTGACCCAGACGTCTCCTCCTTCACATGATGGCATCTGCACACATGACACACACAGCAGTGCATGACAGTTGACAACTGTGTGACACTTCATGGCAATTACAATGAAGAACTCAAAAAAGAAGAGAAAAAGACTGGTGCTCAAATCCAGGGAAATCTCCCCTGTTCCCAGAAAAGGCAGAACATTGCTCACTTCATTAGCTTACCCCTCTTCTTTATTTGTTTTATCCTACATCTGTAATTTCCAGTCCCCAAATGGTGTTGAAGAGGGAATCATCTACTTCTCTCATTCTGGTTAAGAATAAGACTCACTCTTGCCATTGGTTCCACAATTCCAAAGGGGAAAAATAATCCAGTTTTGGTTCAAATATCAAAAACAGAATGACTCATCACATACCAACCAGAAGAGACTGACAGGGACACTCACAACTGATCACCTCCCCAAAGATTAGCACCAATGGGTTCAGTAGGTGTAAAGGAAGCCCAATGTGACTGGGACACCCCTCTGATCCAACACTGTTATGGTCCTGGTGACCCTCTGCTCTGTCTGCATCAGGGACACACTACTGTTCAGGGCTGTGCACTAGACCAACACGTAAAAACTGTACAAAGTTTTGCCTCTCACCACTGCCTACACCATCTCCTTCTGGAGGCTGTACAGGAAAGACTCCATTCCTGAACTTTCATGGCTACAGCTCTTCATCCTTTCCTGAAACAGACCTGTCTGGAACATTCTGTGAAATCTCTTTTAGTGCTGACCATGTGCCAGACCTGTGCTGTCCTTGACAATCTAAAGAGGGAAGAGCAGACACTTGCCCAAAACTCCTAGAGCTTAAATTAGTGAAACTGAGGGACAAAGCCAAACACTCCAGGAATTATCCAGGAAAGAGACATGTCAGAAGAGATGTGTGGAGATCTATCAACAGAACAGGAGGACAACCTAAATGAAATGGTGCCAGAGAAGGACTCTGAGGAGTCACATTTAAGATGTGACATGGAAGGTTAAGTTGATGTGAGCCAGAAGGAAGAGTGTGGTGTATGCATGGGTTTTGGGGAAAAGAAGGTGAGACAGAGAAATAGAGAGGACAAGAAGAGAGAACATTTTTTAAAAAGAACTGAGTTTTAACATAACCCCATTCTAAATTATGTATGTTCACTTCTGCACATAGAGTTCTGATCTCATAGAGACCAGACCCCACAGAGAAATAAAAACAACTATTAAGGCATCAGACTCCTTAAAATATGTTAAAATGTCACTCCCTACAGCAAGGATGTTCCTGTAGAGTAATAGTAAGTAACTATGAGCCCTCTAGTTTGACCCCTCCTCTTGAAGTCACACAGTGTAACAACAGGAATCGTAAGGTTAAAATTCAAAAAGAAAAATTCAGATAATACGGTAGTTGTAAAGTCAGAGTAAATAATTGAGGAACCACAGGGATCAGTAAAAAAAATATCAGTAGTGCAGATTCACAAAAATTAAGCCAACACACACACACACACACACACACACACACACACACACACAAAGGGCTTGTTTAGGATAGGATGGCATGTTTCTGTAAGGCCCACAGCCCATGTTCATCAGGACTTCATGACTTTGTCCTATTGCTAATAAATTTGCTTACATCTCAGATCTAATATGTTATTAATTCTTTTGTGCAATCATCTCTCTCCCTCTCTCTCTCTCTCTCTTCTTCAACTTCATCTCCTCCTTTGTGCACAGACTCACATGTTTGATAGGCACATTCTAAAAGTATATCAAGAAATCCAGGATTCCAAGATGGCGGCTAGAGGGAGGAAGCAGAAAGCGAGCTTCCTATAGTGAAATCTTGGAGGAGAGACACCAGCGACACACTTTGCAGGCATAATCACTGAGAAGAGGCATAACTTTGACCCCTCCACACCTCTAGCCAGCGCAGAGAATCTCCACTTCAAGTTAAACAGAGAAACAAGGAAGGCCCCCGGGCCGCCAGTTGCCAGCGCCCAGACGGCTTGGGAAGACGCGGACCAGGTGAGCTTTGTGGTACTGCGGTACTCCCACAGACAAGCCTGGGCCAGAGCAGCATAGCCCCCTGGACAGACCGACCTCCACCTGGGGAAAAAAGAGAAACTGAGTAATAAGCAATAAAGACATGCTGGAAAGAGGGTGGGGCGCCCTGAGCACTGAAGATTGGGGGAAGGGAATCCTTCCCGGGATGTAAATAAACAAGCTGGGCGGGCTGGAGAGCCTCTGGCAGGAGCGGGGGCAGGGCGCGTGCCCAGCAACCAGGAGTGGGGAAACTTGTGAGAGTGGCGGAGGGAGGAAAACTCCACAGGAGAGGAGGAAAGACCCACTTCCCACGTGAACTGTAAACAAACATGGTGGCTGGCAGGAGCAGCAGCACCACCCAGTAATCAGGAGCAGGAAAGCTTCTGAAAGTGGCAGTGGGAGGAAAACGTCACAGGAGAAGGGGGAAGACCCACCTCCCACATGAACTGTAAATAAACACGCAGGCCTGACAACGCGGGTGCAGTGTCACCTTTCCCAGTGCTTGGAAAGGGGAAAGCCTGTAGCAGAGGCTCCCGCACAGGAGAACTCAGAACAAACAAAGCCTGCGGGGCCAGGTGAGTGCTAAGCTCACCCCAGAGATCAGCATAATCAACGCCTCCAGCAACAGCAGGCTGACAGCAGCGGGCAGGCAAGCCACACATGCAGATACCATTCTCAGAACTGTCTCCAGACTCTTTTTTTTCTTTTCTCCCTACCTTTGATGAGAGAACAACCGAATTACACCTGCAAGCTGAAAAACTTACTGAAACTGTATTGCATTTGAACTTAGGACACTAGGTGGGTTTGTGTGTGTGTGTGTGTGTGTGTGTGTGTGTGTGTGTGTGTGTGTGTGTGTGTAGTTTTGTTCTATTTTATGTGTCCCCTTTGATGAGACAACTACAGAACAACATCTGAGGCACCATCTCCAGGATTGGAGACTGAGACGGACATCCAAATTATTAAGATGGAAACTTCATTGCATTTGAACTTGGAGGGTTTTTTGGTTTTTTTGTTTTTTTTTTTTAATTTTCTATTTTCCATTTTATTTTAATTCATTTTTAATATATACATATTTCTTTCATTTACTTATTTTTTATTTTTATTCCTATCTTAATTTTTTTTATTTTTGATTTTCAATCCTATCTCTGTCCCTCTAATGTCTGTTCAGCTTACTGTCAATTAGTACACAAATGCTCCCTGTTTATACCTTTGAAACTTTCTTGTCTGAAACCTTGTTCTGCTTTCTCCCTCTTGTCTGTGTATTTGTTTTCCCCTTTTAACTTCTTGCTTTCCATCTCAGCTCACACTTCCATTCTAAATATTACCATTGTTGTTATTACAAGCTAGAAAATATCTAATTGCACACAGTACAGGAATAGTAACAACACCAAAGACAATGACGGGAAGACAGAAAAAACAGGGAAACCAGTTTCCCCACAGCAAAAAGTTAGTACAGGAACCAGAGGGGAATGAAGAAAACAGAAACTCAGATCCAGACTCTAACAAAATGAAGATAAACTATGCCAAAGGACCCAATGAAGCCCACAAGAATAATTTAAAAGAAGACATACTACAAGTACTCAATGAGAATTTTATACAGATGATACTGGATAGAGTCAACCAAAATGTACAGGAGACACTCAAGAAATTCCAAGACAACAAAAATAGAGAATTTGAAAAAACAAAAGAAGAAATAAAGGAAACCATAGAAGCACTGTATAAAAACCAAAGTGAGAGAGAAAATGATGAATAAACGGATAAATGAACTCAGGACAAAAATAGACAACATTAAAGAGGAAACCACCCAGGATATGGAAAACCTCAGAAAAAAGAATAAAACAGAACTGCAAAACAAAACAGAAGGCCAATCCAGCAGAATAGAACAAACAGAAGACAGAATCTCAGAACTTGAAGATGAAATGGTAATTAAAGGAAAAACCGAAGAACTATTAATTAAACAACTCAAGACCTGTGAAAAGAAAATGCAAGAACTCACCAACTCCATCAAAAGACCAAACTTGAGAATCATGGGCATCGAAGAAGGAGAAGAGGTGCACGTGAAGGGAATGCGTAATCTATTCAACAAAATAGTAACAGAAAATATTCCCATACAGATGCAAGAGGCCTCCAGGACACCAAACAAATAGGATCAAAATAGAACTACTCCACGACATATCATCATTAAAACAACGAGTTCAGAAACTAAGGAAAGAATATTGAAGGCTGTAAGAGAGAAAAAAATAAGTAACATACAAAGGTAAACCCATCAAAATCTCAGCAGACTTCTCAACAGAAACATTAAAAGCAAGAAGAGCGTGGAGTGAGATCTTCCGTGCACTGAATGAAAATAACTTCAACCCCAGGATACTCTACCCAGCAAAACTATCATTCAAAATAGATGGAACAATAAAAGTCTTCCATGATAAGCAGAAACTAAAACAATATGTGACCACAAAGCCACCACTACAAAAGATTCTGCAAGGGATTCTGCACACAGAAAATGAAACCCAACTTAACCATGAAAAGACAGGCAGCACCAAACCACAGGAAAAGAAAAAGCAAGATAGTAGAGAGTAACCTCAACTTAAGTACACACAATCAAACCTTCAAACACTAAGACAACTAAATGGCAGGAATCACCACATACCTATCAGTACTAACACTTAATGTTAACAGACTTAATTCACCCATCAAAAGGCAACGCTTGATGAAATGGATTAAAAAGGAAGATCCAACAATTTGTTGCTTACAGGACACCCATCTCACTGACAGAAATAAGCATAGGCTAAGGATGAAAGACTGGAAGAAGATTTACTAAGCCAATGGACCACGAAAACAGGCAGGAGTAGCAATACTTATCTCTGACAAAGTAGACTTCAAACCTACATAGATCAAATGAGATAAAGAAGGACATTCCATACTAATAAAAGGGGAAATAGACCAAAAGGAAATAATAATCATCAATCTGTACGCACCCAATGTCAACGCATGCAATTTCATCAAACATACCCTGAAAGATCTAAAAGCATATATAAACACCAACACAGTGGTTTTGGGAGACTTTAACACCCCATTATCATCAATATATAGGTCATCCAAACAAAAAATCAATAAAGAAATCCTAGATCTAAAATATGCAACAGATCAAATGGACCTAGTAGATGTCTACAGAACATTTCATCCAACATCTACACAATATACATTCTTCTCAGCAGCCCATGGAACCTTCTCCAAAATAGATCATATCCTAGGGCACAAAGCAAGCCTCAGCAAATATAAGAAAATAGAAATAATACCGTGCATACTATCTGATCACAATGCAGTAAAAGTAGAACTCAACAACAAAAGTAAAGACAAAAAACATGCAAACAGCTGGAAACTAAATAACTCATTACTTAATGAAGAATGGATCATCGAAGAAATAAAAGAGGAAATTAAAAAGTTCCTGGAAGCCAATGAAAATGAAAACACAACCTACCGGAACCTATGGGACACTGCTAAGGCAGTCCTGAGAGGAAAGTTTATAGGCATGAGTGCATATATTAAAAAGACTGAAAGATCCCAAATCAATGACCTAATGCTACATCTCAAACTCCTAGAAAAACAAGAACAAGCAAATCCCAAAACAAATAGGAGAGAAATAATAAAAATAAGAGCTGAAAGCAACAAAATAGAAACCAAAAAACCATACAAAGAATTAAGGAAACAAAAAGTTGGTTTGTTGAAAAAATAAACAAGATCAATAGACCCCTGGCAAACCTGACTAAAATGAAGAGAGAAAAAACCCAAATTAGTAGAGTCAGGAATGCAAAAGGGGAAACAACAACAAACACCATGGAAGTCCAGGAAATCATCAGAGACTACTTCGAGAACCTATATTCAAATAAATTTGAAAATTTTAAAGAAATGGACAGATTTCTAGATACATATGATCATCCAAAACTGAACCAAGAGGAAATTAATCACCTGAATAGACCTATAACACAAAATGAAATTGAAGCAGCAATCAAGAGTCTCCCCAAAAAGAAAAGTCCAGGACCTGATGGATTCTCTGCTGAATACTATCAGACCTTTAAAGAAGAACTGATACCAACCCTCCTTAAACTGTTCCATGAAATAGAAAGGGAAGGAAAACTGCCAAACACATTTTATGAAGCCAGTACTACACTTATCCCAAAACCAGGCAAAGACACCTCCAAAAAGGAGAACTATAGGCCAATCTCCTTAATGAACACTGACGCAAAAATCCTCAACAAAATAATGGCAAACCGAATTCAGCAACACATCAAAAAGATTATTCACCACGACCAAGTAGGCTTCATCCCAGGGATGCAGGGGTGGTTCAACACACAAAAATTAATAAATGTAATAAACCACATTAACAGAAGCAAAGACAAAAACCACTTGATCATCTCAATAGATGCAGAAAAAGCCTTTGATAAGATCCAACATCATTTCATGATAAAAGCTCTAAGAAAACTAGGAATAGAAGGAAAGTTCCTCAACATTATAAAAGGTATATATGACAAACCTACAGCCAGCATTATACTTAATGGAGAAAAACTGAAACCATTACCTCTAAAATCAGGAACCAGACAAGGATGCCCACTATCTCCACTCCTATTCAACATAGTACTGGAATTCCTAGCCAGAGCAATTAGGCAACAAGAAGGAATAAAAGGAATACAAATAGGTAAAGAAACTGTCAAAATATCCCTATTTGCAGATGACATGATCCTATACCTTAAAGACCCAAAAAACTCTACTCAGAAGCTTCTAGACATCATCAATAGCTACAGCAAGGTAGCAGGATATAAAATCAACATAGAAAAATCATTAGCATTTCTATACACTAACAATGAGCAAACGGAAAAAGAATGTATGAAAACAATTCCATTTACAATAGCCTCAAAAAAATCAAATACCTAGGTGTAAACCTAACAAAAGATGTGAAAGACCTCTACAAGGAAAACTATACACTTCTGAAGAAAGAGATTGAGGAAGACTATAGAAAGTGGAGAGATCTCCCATGCTCATGGATTGGTAGAATCAACATAGTAAAAATGTCGATACTCCCTAAAGTAATCTACATGTTTAATGCAATTCCCATCAAAATTCCAATGACATTCATTAAAGACATTGAAAAGTCTACTGTTAAATTTATATGGAAACACAAGAGGCCACGAATAGCCAAGGCAATACTCAGTCCAAAGAACAACACTGGAGGTATCACAATACCTGACTTCAAACTATATTACAAAGCAATAACAATAAAAACAGCATGGTACTGGCACAAAAACAGACATGAAGACCAGTGGAACAGAATCGAGGACCCAGATATGAAGCCACACAACTATAACCAACTTGTCTTTGACAAAGGAGCTAAAAATATACGATGGAGAAATAGCAGCCTCTTCAACAAAAACTGCTGGGAAAACTGCTTAGCAGTCTGCAAAAAACTGAAACTAGATCCATGTATATCACCCTATACCTAGATTAACTCAAAATGGATCAAGGATCTTAATATCAGACCACAAACTCTAAAGTTGATACAAGAAAGAGTAGGAAATACTCTGGAGTTAGTAGGTATAGGTAAGAACTTTCTCAATGAAACCCCAGCAGCACAGCAACTAAGAGATAGCATAGATAAATGGGACCTCATAAAGCTAAAAAGCTTCTGTTCATCAAAACTCTAAACTGAAGAGAACACCCACAGAGTGGGAGAAAATATTTGCCAACTGTACATCAGACAAAGGACTGATAACCAGAATATATAGGGAACTTAAAAAACTAAATTCTCCCAAAACTAATGAACCAATAAAGAAATGGGCAAGTGAACTAAACAGAACTTTCTCAAAGGAAGAAATTCAAATGGCCAAAAAACACATGAAAAAATACTCACCATCCCTAGCAATAAAGGAAATGCAAATTAAAACCACGCTAAGATTCCACCTCACCCCTGTTAGAATAGCCATCATTAGCAACACCACCACCAACAGGTGTTGCTGAGGATGCGAGGAAAAAGGAACCCTCTTACACTGCTGGTGGTAATGTAAACTAATACAACCACTCTGGAAAAAAATTTGGAGGCCACCTAAAAAGCTAGACATTGATCTACCATTTGATCCAGCAATACCACTCTTGGCGATATACCCAAAAGACTGTGACACAGGTTACTCCAGAGGCACCTGCACACCCATGTTTATTGCAGCACTATTCACAATAGCCAAGTTATGGAAACAGCCAAGATGCTGTGGTATCTATACACAATGGAATTTTATGCAGCCATGAAGAAGAACGAAATTTTATCATTCGCTGGTAAATGGATGGAATTGGAGAACATCATTCTGAGTGAGGTTAGCCTGGCCCAAAAGACCAAAAATCGTATGTTCTCCCTCATATGTGGACATTAGATCAAGGGCAAACACAAAAATGGGATTGGACTTTGAGCACATGATAAAAGGCAGAGCAAACAAGGGAGGGGTGAGAATAGGTAAGACACCTAAAAAATTAGCTAGCATTTGTTGCCCTTAATGCAGAGAAACTAAAGCAGATACCTTAAAAGCAACTGAGGCCAATAGGAAAAGGGGACCAGGAACTAGAGAAAAGGTTAGATCAAAAAGAATTAACCTAGAAGGTAACACACACGCACAGGAAATCAATTAGAGTCAATGCCCTATATAGGTATCCTTATCTCAACCAGCAAAAACCCTTGTTCCTTCCTATTATTGCTTATACTCTCTCTACAACAAAATTAGAAATAAGGGCAAAATAGTTTCTGCTGGGTATTGAGGGGGTGGGGGGGAGAGGGAGGGGGTGGAGTGGGTGGTAAGGGAGGGGGTGGGGGTAGGGGGGAGAAATGACCCAAGCCTTGTATGCACATATGAATAATAAAAGAAAAAAAATAAATCCAAATAAAGAAGGCCAATAAAAATTGTTCAAAAAAGAAATGGGGGTGGGATAACAAAGAGTAATAAAAGGGGTGAATTTGACCAAAGTATATTATATGAATGTATGGAAATAACATAATGAAAACACTTTGTAAATTAATATACGCTAATTTTAGTTGGAAAAGTCTTCTCATTAAAAAAAGAAAAGAAAGGAACTAGATGACAGGCTGTGGTTTAGCTGAAGTGGTAACCAAGTTCCTATCAAGTAGGAGGCTGAGCAGGGCATGGTAATGCCTGTAATCCTAGCTAGTCAGGTCGGGAGACAGGAGATTTGTAGCCGCAGGACAACATTAGTTTGATCCCCTCCCAAGAACAAAATTTTAAAAAATATTAAAAAGCTGGAGGCCTGACTCAGGCCATAGGCAGCTTGCCTACAAAGCAGTAGGCCCTGAGTTCAAAGAAAGTAAGGGGAAGAGGGTGAAAGTCTACACTAGAGAAATTATGGGGAAGCTAGCACTTAAAAACCTAAAGTCAATGTCAGGATTCTGAATTTATGCTAGGTAATGAGAAATTGTTGAAAAGCTTAAAATTATGTTTCTAATGCAGGTTCACAGTCTCTTATCTGAATTTCTAAACCAGAAAAAAAGATCTTTTAACATCTGAAGCCAGATGTATTTGTCAATTCTGACCTGACGAGGGAAAGGTAGATAGGACTTCTGTGGGAGGTTCAGTCACATGTGCTTCTGTGTTTCCATATATAGAAACATGCACACACAGAACAAAGAGAGAGAGAGAGAGAGAGAGAGAGAGAGGAGATGCACACACATATCATATATATATATTTTCTTTTTATGTGAAATGACCTAAGAATATGTTTTAAAAGGCATTTTTTAAACCCTGTGGTTGGGCTGGGGCCATGGCTCCAGTAGTGGAGCACCTGCCAGGCCAGAGTGAAGGCAAGAGATCAAATTATAGTATCTCCCCAGCCCCCACAAAAAATCAAAATAAAACTTGTGGTTAAAAGTGTCACAAATAAATGCAAGCATCAGACATTATCACCAGAGCCTAAAATAAACCACAAAATGACTAAATTGAAAGGTGGGTGTTTATGAAATTTGTGAATGTAGAATTTTAGAAGCAGCCCAATGTAAACAATGTTCTCAAGATCAGCACTACTGACACTTTGGACCAGAGAATTTGCTGGTGGCTCAGGGAATAAGATGTGGGATGCAAACCATCCTGGTAGAAACCATCTGCAAATCCATGGTGAAGAAGACAGAGGAAATTGTGAAACAGCTGAGAATTACACTGAAAAATTTACCCATATACTATTTGTTGAAAACTGGAGATTGAGCAAACTTATTTATCTGGAAAAATAACTCTTCCTTGGGATCAGAGTCCTAAAACACATGCATAAGTTTCCATAGATTTCAACCAAAAGCTGACTGTTCATGGGTGTGCTAATGCTGACCCCAAACCAAAGGGGCGATGACTAGAAGAAGCCAAGATTCAAGATGTCTGATACATGTATTTTACCTGTGCATTATTTTTCAAAAAAAAGAAAATATAGACAAACAGAGATAATACTTCCTGGCTGGATCAGCAACCAGTTTGTATCAGTGGCTTAAAATCCTTACAGACAAGCTGGACCCCAAGAAACCTATAAAGTGTAGTCTCTGTGCAATCATTTCATGCACCACATTGACACAGGTAAAGGTCTCGCCAAAAGGGAGGTTGGATTATTTTTCCACTTCTGGGATTTGAACTCAGGATCTAGTGCTTGCTAGACATGCACTCTACCACTTGATCCATGCCCCTAATCCTTTTTCCTTTAATAATTTTTCAGATAGTGTCTCATGCTTTCTGCCCAGATCCTGTCTCAGACAAGGATCCTTCTGCCTCTACCTCCTTGTTTTTAGGATTACAGGCATGATTATTATTTATTACCTTTGTAACAAACTCTAGAAGCTCATTTCTTGAGAAAGTTGTGTTTTTACACAGTTTATGCTTAAACTGCAATAAGCATGGAGTTTAAAAACTATTTAAACCTGTTTTTTATGGGACAAGAATCTTGGTCACAATATTTCAATACAGATGTTATACAGTAGGACATTAAATGCCCAAACCTCACCAGCATGGTGGCTCAGGCTGTGATAATCCCAACTATAAGGAGGCAGAGGTAGGACGATCCTGGTCTGAGACAGGAAGGTGGAAGAGGAGGGAAACAGAAAGAAAGAGGAAGAGAAAAAGAAAAGCAATAGGTGGGATGAATATGAGCAAAATATATGACACACATTCCTGGAACTGTCATGATGAAATCCCTTAGAATGTTCAATTTAGTACATAACAATAAATAGTTTCTTTACCAAAAAAAGATTGCTTAAACTATAATGTCATTAATGACAAGAAAATTATAAATTTCAATATATCATAAACATTTATCAGCTTAAAATCTAAATAAATAGAGGAAGCTGACATCAATAAAATATCAAGCATTAGCCATCAGATCCCTGTGGATTCAGGGAGTGACATGTGGAATGCATAAATGTCCCTGTGTGGGAACATGGCACTGGGCACAGTGAGAGCAGAGGGCAAGATGACCAAAGGTGACATGGTGAGATTGGGATCAGCTACATAGTGGCCTTGACAATGAACATTCACCATGGAGCCAGAGGTAAGTGCAGCCTCCTCAGAGACAATGCAAGGACACTGGGAAGTCATTGAAGGGCACCCTGAGCCTGCTGCTCACCTATATGAATCTCATCCATTGAAACCATGAAATGCCCACCACAACTTGCTCAAGATGACACTAGTGACCCTGACATTTCTGTGATTCTGAGTTTGTCCAGCCATCAGACACATCAGATATGGTTATGTATTAGCTTAGTGTTAACTCCTTATGAACCACATATATGTTTGAAGTTCTACCATCTTACTGAAGTTTTTCTTAAGAATAATGTAAAAAAAGAGACTTTTCCCTAGATCTTCCGTGGCGTCCAAAGTCCCACCCACATGAAAAGGTTTGGTGCTATTGAGAGCTGGTGTGACCTTTAGGAGGTGGGGCCTACTGAGAGGAAGTTAGCTGACAGTATGTGCCCTTGAAGGAACATTGTATCCTTAATCTCTTTGTCTCTCTACTTGCTTCCAAGCCATCATGAGGGGAGCAGGTGCTTCTGCTATGTGTCACTACTTTGCTACATGCCCAAAGCAATAAGGTAAAGCAACTATGAACTGAAACCACCAAACTGATGAGTGAAAATAAGGCTTCTCCTTATTTCAGATGTTTTGTCACAGTGGTAGAGAGCTAACACCTTCACTACATGAAAAACTCTGAACCAGACATACTTGGTTTCTTTTGGTTGCTTGGTGTTTCCTCAGCAGAAGAATTAGTTTATTGGAAAATGGAATATTGCATGATCTCACTCATACATAGAACTCGCAAAAAACTAACTAAAATATACAGAAAAAGAGAACAAAAAGTGATCACCAAAGGTAATGGTAGAAGAATGGGTGGGTGAAGGTTACCAAATACAAAGGAATAGATCTGGAGGATGAGCAACTTTGCAGACCTAATATGCAGCATGAGGATAATGGGTAATAAAATTTTACTGTATTTGGGACTCATGTTAAATGAATAGATTTTACCTGCAATTGCCACAAACACAAAAGGGCCATTATGTGAGATGATGGATGTGCTAACTCACTTCACTGTAGCAATCATTTTACAATATTTCCAGTAATATCATTTTGTACATCTTAAGTATGTACAATGAAATTTACGTAAAATAAAAATATATACTAAATTTCATTCTATGTTTATTCTACTACTTCATTTCTAATTTTGCTATTATGAAAATATATAGAAAACTATTTATTGCCTTAATGAAAATGGAAATAATCCCTTCCTCCTGCATGGGTGCTCACAGGTTGGGATGTAGAAATTTTGGTGTACTTAATTGTAAGTTTTAGGCCATTATTCCACTGAAATTTTTCTATAGTCAATTGGAAAAGACTATTAATTTTCTAAAACTCCAAATCCTGATTTCCAAAACACTGAAATTTTTAGAAATGGAACTGTGGATCTGAAGATGTTTGGAGACATCACTGACAACAGTATAGACAATGGTTGTGATAAATAAGAAGGCAAAACTGGAAGAAAAGTAATAAATTGGAGTCTACTGAAATAATTCAGATACAAAAAATGGCATCTAGCAGTAAGAAGTGGGATTGAGAATATTTCTTTTTTTTTTTTTTTATTTTACCATATGTATCTTTAATTTCATCCACCCCCCACTCGTATTTTTTTTTCATTTTTCTTTTATTATTCATATGTGCATACACGCCTTGGTTTATTTCTCCCCCCTGCCCCCACCCCCTCCCTTACCACCCACTCCACCCCCTCCCACTCTCCCCCTCAATACCCAGCAGAAACTATTTTGCCCTTATCTCTAATTTTGTTGTAGAGAGAGTATAAGCAATAATAGGAAGGAACAAGGGGTTTTGCTGGTTGAGATAAGGATAGCTATACAGGGCATTGACTCACATTGATTTCCTGTGCATGGGTGTTACCTTCTAGGTTAATTCTTTTTAATCTAACCTTTTCTCTAGTTCCTGGTCCCCTTTTCCTATTGGCCTCAGTTGCTTTAAGGTATCTGCTTTAGTTTCTCTGCATTAAGGGCAACAAATGCTAGCTAGTTTTTTAGGTGTCTTACCTATCCTCACCCCTGCCTTGTGTGCTCTCGCTTTTATCATGTGCTCATAGTCCAATCCCCTTGTTGTGTTTGCCCTTGATCTAATGTCCACATATGAGGGAGAACATACGATTTTTGGTCTTTTGAGCCAGGCTAACCTCACTCAGAATGATGTTCTCCAATTCCATCCATTTACCAGCGAATGATAACATTTCGTTCTTCTTCATGGCTGCATAAAATTCCATTGTGTATAGATACCACATTTTCTTAATCCATTCGTCAGTGCTGGGGCATCTTGGCTGTTTCCATAACTTGGCTATTGTGAATAGTGCCGCAATAAAAATGGATGTGCAGGTGCCTCTGGAGTAACAGTCTTTTGGGTATATCCCCAAGAGTGGTATTGCTGGATCAAATGGTAGATCGATGTCCAGCTTTTTAAGTAGCCTCCAAATTTTTTTCCAGAGTGGTTGTACTAGTCTACATTCCCACCAACAGTGTAAGAGGGTTCCTTTTTCCCCGCATCCTCGCCAACACCTGTTGTTGGTGGTGTTGCTGATGATGGCTATTCTAACAGGGGTGAGGTGGAATCTTAGTGTGGTTTTAATTTGCATTTCCTTTATTGCTAGAGATGGTGAGCATTTTTTCATGTGTTTTCTGGCCATTTGAATTTCTTCTTTTGAGAAAGTTCTGTTTAGTTCACCTGCCCATTTCTTTATTGGTTCATTAGTTTTGGGAGAATTTAGTTTTTTAAGTTCCCTGTATATTCTGGTTATCAGTCCTTTGTCTGATGTATAGTTGGCAAATATTTTCTCCCACTCTGTGGGTGTTCTCTTCAGTTTAGAGACCATTTCTTTTGATGAACAGAAGCTTTTTAGTTTTATGAGGTCCCATTTATCTATGCTATCTCTTAGTTGCTGTGCTGCTGGGGGAGAATATTTCTTAAATGTTTATATTAGTACACGATAGTTATACAGGGGGCTTCATTGTGACACTTCCATTTTACATATACTGTACCTTGGGCTGGCTCCTCCCCTATATTATTTTCCCTCTTTCCCAACTCCCCTTCTTAAAATGACTTTGAGAGTTTACTATGTTGCATATTCATTTATGTGTAGAAAATACATCAACCATATTCACCCTCCTTTACCCTCTGCATTTATCTTTGAGAATATTTTGGAGACAGCATATGTGGTACCCTGTGGAGAGGTACGATGACACTAACCTGCACAAAATTAAGTGCAGGGCATGGCAGCCATTGTCACTAATGCTTTGCACATTGCTTCTTTTAACCCTAAAAGAATACTCTGAAGTAGACACATCTTCCTCATTTTACATTTAAACTAAAACAAAGAGGAGTTAAATAACTCATCCATGGACACATAGTTCATGATAGGTCAAGCAAGCATTAGAAATTGAGAAATCTGGCTATGGTGTCCTAGCATTTAACCATTACTTATACTCCATGTAAAATTTCTAGGATATGATGAAGTACATGTTTTTTGCTTTGTGCCATAGCTGCCATGCAAGTCTCTCAATCATATCAATTTCTCTGCAGCTTTTAAGAATAATATAGTATGTTTTTTAAAAAAGTGAGTAGGGAAGGAGAAAAAGGGAATGGAGGATATCCAAGATGGCAACTAGGGTACGGAAGCAGAAAGCTTAACCTCCATGACTCCCAAACCTCCCTGAGAAGTTGGAGTCATACCTGGGTAACTCTGACTGCCTCTATGCAAAATAATAACTGCCATCACACTAGATACAGGAAAAAATTCAACAAATCAGCCTTTAATTGCACCTAGCAACTGCAACATGCTGCACAGCCAGCAAGGCAGGTCCAGCCCTGGAGAAACCTTCCTTTCCTGTGGCAATTTTTTTTCTTTTTTCTTTCCTCTTTTCTTTTTTCCTTCCTTCTCCTCTCCTTCCTCCATTGAGCAGAAATAGAGTGCCAACCAGAATCAAACCTTTAACACCCTGAACCTCTAGCCCAGGGAAATCTTCCCCACAACACGTTACACTGAGAAAATTTGGTGGCTGCCACCACTGCCACAGCTGCAGCCACTGGCTCCAAACCTGCCTGCAAGACCTTCAACAGATCAAACAGGTGAGCACCATGTGTCATGCAGAATTCCACAGCCACTCCTGGAATAAACAAACATAGCCCCTGGGCAGACTGAACCCCACTCCGCCCCAAAAAAACTGAGTAACAAAAAGCAAACTGTAATCTAGCACAACAGCAGAGGGGGCAGAAACACTGAAAGTGCACTGGAGAAAGGGGGACAGGCAAGAAGCTAATCTCAGCATGAACGATCAGTAAACAAACACAGGAAAGGCAGGAAGGTGGAGAGTGGGTTGCTGATAAGCCCCAAAGCAGGGCAGGTAGTGGATCAAGAGCTCATCTCCTGAGCCACTGAGCAGCATTCTAAACCTACTGGTCCACAAAACTGAAAAACAAACAGCAAACCATCATAACACATGGACAGCAGAGGGGGCAGATGGATCACTGAACCTGCCCCAGAGAAAGGGGGTGGAGCAAAGAAAGAAACCCCCAGCACGAAAACCCCAGTAAACAAGCACAGTGAAAAGCCACCTCAAAAGCAAGACAACTAGTGGACTACAGAGATGATCTCCTGAACCAAAGGGCAGCACTCAAATTCAAACTGCCCCCACCTCACTGGAGGAGAAGCTGACCAAACAGCTGCAGCTGAAGGGTGACACAGTTATCAGCTGGGGAAATCAATAGCTCTGACTACCCTGCATGATCTGGCACAGCTACCTCACCTCACAATTTCAATGTAACTGATAGACAGAAGAACCAAACACTACTCACAAGCCAATCATCTGGTGAGACCATGTCAGAGCTTCTGCTTGTATGCCAATACCAGGACTGGATGCCAGAGGAGTAGCTCCAGAACTTAAACTAAGACTGAAATCCCATTGTTCCTGAACCTAGTATTTTTTTATTTGTTTTGTTTATTTTTTTATTGTTCTTGTTCTTTTTTCTTTTTGTTTGTTTGTTTCTTCATTTCTTCCCATTGATTTTTGTTTCTTTATTTTGTTATTGTGGGTTTTCTATTTTTATTTCTATTCCTATTATCTTTTTTCTTTCTATACTATCAACTTTACCATCATCATCTTCTCATCCTCACTCTCACTCCTTTACTCTCCCTGCTTCTCCTATGTGAAAATCCATTGCTTTCCTTCACAACAACTTGTTCTGCCCCTTCTCACTCACTCTCTTCCATTGCCCTTACCTTCTGCTCCCATTCTTCCCCAACCAGTCACCAGACTACCCCTGCCTCCTACACACTCATCACCCACTGACCAACCTACTATACCAACTTTATACAACCCCAAACCCCCGCAATACCTGACACAAGCACCCTCCACTACACCAACAGAAATACACCCAAATACACACAAGAACCACAAAAATCAGCAGCTCCCACATTGCTTCCCACACTCACCCACCCACCCCACTTCCCACCTCCCCCTTTAGTGCCATGGTATCCAATCCCCAAATTTCCATAGCTAGCCTAACAAACATTAACGCCCCCCAACTCCCAGTATTTATAGGTATTACCACCAAGTGGTCTTCTATATAACATACAAACTACTGGTCATGTATTGAACCTGTGAATTAGTTATTACTAAATTACACACAGACCAGGGACAGAAACAGCACACCAACCTAGCTAAAAAGCAAGACATCCACTAACAAAAATTATATCAAGGGAAATAAAACAGGTGACTAAAACCATCAACTAGCTTAACAAGAACACAGTTGCACAGTACCAAGTGGAGCCATGGGAAGAAGAAACAGAGATGGAAACCACTCTCTTCAAAAAAACCAATTTAATACAGGATTCAGAGGGAAATGAAGAAACTAGATATCTAGTTCCTAACTAAAACAAAACAAAAATAAACAACACCAAGGTACTCAGCAATGACCACAGAAACACCCTCAAAGTAAAAATCCTGCAAAGATCACTGAGAATTTCACAGAGAGGATACTAGATGCAGTTAACCAAAATGTACAAGATCCACTCAGGAAATTTCAAGACACCAAAAATAAAGGATACAAGAAGACACAGAAACAAATAAATGAACTCATAGGAGCCCTAAACACCAAAGTGAAACAGAGCACACTATAAATAGAGAGATAAATGAATTATAGATGAAAATAGAAAACATTAAAGAGGAAGGGACCCATGATATGGAAAACCTCAGAAAAAAGAATCAAACAGAAACACAAAACACAGTGGAAGGCCACTTCAGCAGACTAGAATAAGTGGAAGACAGAATCTCAGAACTTGAAGATAAAACAGAAATTAAAGGAAAAACTGAGGAACTGTTAGTCAAACAACTAGACCTGTGACAGGAATATATAAGAACTCACTGACCCCATCAAAAGGCCAAACCTGAGAATCATGGGTTTTGAAGAAGCAGAAGAGGTCCAAGTAAAAGGGATTCATAAAATATTCAATAAAATAATAACAGAAAACTTCCCAAATCTCAAGAAAGTTATGCCCATTCAGGTACAGGAAGCCTCCAGGACACCAAACAGACTTCACCAAAATAGAACTTCCCCACATATATTGTCATTAAAACAACAAGCACACAGAATAGAGAAAGAATATTGAAGTCTATAAGAGAGAAAACATAAACAACATATAAAGGTAAACCCATCAAAATCACAACAGATTTCTCAATGGAAACCTTGCTTTTAAAAGCAAGAAGGGCATGGAGTGAGGTATTCTGTGAACTGAATGAAAATAACTTCAACCCTAGGAAACTCTACCTAGCAAAACTATCATTCAAAATAGATGGAGCAATAAAAATCTTCCATGATAAGCAAACTAAAACAATATATGACCACCAAACCAACACTACAAAAGATTCTCCAAGGAATTCTGTACACAGAAAATGAAAGTAAACAAAACCACAAGAGGACAAGCAGTATCAAACCACAAGAGAAGAAAAGACAAGGAATTGGAGAGTAGCATTGATTCAGCTGCACACAATCAAACCCTTAAACAACTAAATGACAGTAACCACCACATGCCTATCAATATTAACACTGCATGTCAATGGACTCAACTTGCCCATCAAAAGACATCACTTGGCAAACTGGATTAAAAAGGAAGCTCCAACAATCTGTTGTTTACAAGAGACCCATCTCCTTGACAGAAACAAACAATGGTTTAGCATGAAAGGCTAGAAGAAGATTTACTAAGTCAATGCCCCCCCTAAAACAGGCAGGAGTAACAATACTTATCTCAGATAAAGTAGACTTCAAACTCACATTGCTCAAATGAGATAAAGAAGGATACTTCACACTAATAAAAGGGAAAATAACACCAAAAGCAAATGACAATTATCAAAATATATGCACCCGATGTCAGTGCACGCAATTCCATCAAACATACTTTAAAGGACTTAAAAGCACACATAGACTCCAACACAGTGGTAGTGGGAGACTTTAATACCCCCCATCACCAATAGATATGTTATCCAAGCAAAGAATCAATAAAGAATTTCTAGAATTAAACCACACCATAGATCAAAAGGACCTAGCTGAGGTCTAGAGAATTATTTCATCCAATATCCGCACAATATACATTCTTCTCAGCAGCCCATGGAATGTTCTCCAAAACTGATCATATCTTAAGGCACAAAGCAAGCCTCAGCAAACATAAGAAAACAGAAATAATCCCATGCATTCTATGTGATCACAATGCATTAAAACTAGAGCACAACAACAGTAGAAAACATGCAAACAATTGGAAACTGAACAACACATTGCTCAATAATCAATGGGTCATTGATAAAATAAAAGAGGAATTAAAAGATTCCTGGAAGTTAATGAAAATGAAAACATGACCTACCAGAACCTATGGGACACAGCAAAGGCAGTCCTAAGAGGAAAGTTTATAGTTTAAAAGGACAGAAAGATCTCAAATAAATGACCTAATGCAACATTTCTAACTCCTAGAAAAATAAGAACAAGCAAAACCCTAAAGAAGCAGAAGGATAGAAATCATAAAAATAAGGACTGAAATTAATGAAATAGAGACAAAAAACACCATACAAAGAATCAATGAAAAAAAAAAGCTGCTTCTTTGAAAAAATAAACAAGATTGACAGACCCCTGGTAAATCTGAATAAATGAGGAGAGAAAAAACCCAAATCACTAAAATCAGAAACATAAAACAGGAGACAACAACAAACACCAAGGAAATCCAAGGAATCATAAGAGACTATTTTGAGAAACTATATTCCAATAAATTTTAAAATCTTGAAGAAATGAACAAATTTCTAGATATTTATGACCATCCAAAACTGAACCAAGAGGATATTAACCACATAAACAGATCTATAACAGGAAATGAAATTGAAGCAGAAATAAAGAGTCTCCCAAAAAGAAAAGTCCGGGACCTGATGGATTCTCTGTTTAATTCTATCAGACCTTTAAAGAAAAATTAATACCAACACTTCTTAAACTTTTCCAGGAAATAGAAAGGGAAGGAACACTGCCTAACTCATTCTATGAAACTAATATTACACTCATCCCAAATCCAGACAAAGATACCTCCAAAAAGGAGAACTATAGGCCAATCTCCTTAATGAACATCAATGCAAAAATCCTCAATAAAATAATGGCAAATCAAATTCAATAACACATCAAAAAGATCATTCACCATGACCAATTAGGCTTCATCCCAGGAATGCAGGGGTGGTTCAACATACAGAAATCAATAAACATAATAAACCACATTAACAGAAGCAAAGACAAAAATCACTTGGTCATCTCAATAGATGCAGAAAAAGCCTTTGATAAGATCCAACACTACTTCATGATAAAAGCTCTAAGAAAACTAGGAATAGAAGGAAAGTACCTCAACATTATAAAAGCTATATATGACAAACCTACAGCCAACATCATACTTAACAGAGAAAAACTGAAACCATTCTCTCTAAAATCAGGAACTAGAGAAGGATGCCCACTATCTCCGCTCCTATTCAACATAGTACTGGAATTCCTAGCCAGAGCAATTAGGCAAGAAGAAGAAATAAAAGGAATATGAATAGGTAAAGAAACTGTCAAAATATCCCTATTTGCAAGTAACATATTCCTATGCCTCAAAAGACCCAAAAACCTCTACCCAAAGACTCCTAGACACCATAAACAGCTACAGCAAAGTGGCAGGATACAAAATCAACTTACAAAATTCATTAGCTTTTCTATATACCAACAATGAACAAATTGAGAAAGAATATATGAAAATAAGCCCATTTACAATAGCCTCAAAAAAAATCAAACACCTAGGAGTAAACTTATCAAAGGATGTGAATGACCTCTACAAGGAGAACTATAAACCTCTGAAGACAGAGATTAAGGAAGACTATAGATGTGAAAAGCTCTCCCGTGCTCATGGATTGGTAGAATCAACATAGCAAAAATAACAAAAGCAATCTTAACGTGGTCTAACAGGTAAATTTGTGCAACTTTTAAATCTAAGCTCTGTAGTTACAAGAATCTAAGTGATGAATCAATCTAGGAATGGGAGATCCTTTACTGATGCCTGCTTTCTTTTGCCATCACTTTTAACCTTTGATATTCAGTAGAAACTCCTTTTGACCTTCCCAGATTATCACATGTCACAATAGGTTTCTAAGTAAGTTATGATTTTTAATACACCAAATAAACTGTGATATTTTCTGGTTGCTACTACACAAGTGTTAGTAGTTTGAATTATCACTGAGTCTAGGGACACAATTCTACACAATTCCTGGGAGAGCAGTGAGTTCTACTCAACCTCTCCAAAAACATTGATTTTGGTCACTGTTTCCCTCACCTGTACCCTAGTCTCCAGTTCAGAAAACCTCTCTATAGGCACAACTGGGGAATAACAAAATGGCAACAGTTCTACCACTCATTATTTAACCAGTCTGAAGGCTTCCCTGATCACAGACTGCTTCATCAAATGTGAGTTAAGCTATACTGCTAAACAATATACTTGAAAACTTTGACACCTGACCTGCTACTATCCACAACTCACCATCACATTCCTGGTAGAAGCAGGGTTCTTAGAACATGAGGGCAATGCATCAGGTGTGGGCTCAATCACCACTTTAGCTGTTTCTGTTCTTCCATCCACACACCAGATCATCACTTGTTCTTAAATTCCCAGTGCAGACTGGAACAGAATAGAAGACCCAGAAATAAACCCACACAGCTTCAACCACCTGATTTATTTTTACAAAGGAGCCAAAAATAGAAACAGCTTCTTCAACAACTGGTTATCTACATGCAGAAAACTGAAACAAGACCTTTACCTTTCACTCTGTACAAAATTCAACTTCAAATGGATTAAATATCTTAATTTAAGATCTGAAACTTTGCTATAGGGTGTCATAGGGAAAACACTGCAAGATACAAGTATAAGTAATTATTTTCTTAATAGGAATCATTGCTCAGGAAATAACACCAAAAATAGGCAAATTGGATTTCATCAAATTAAAAAACTTCTGCACATCAAATAAAACAACTATTAGAATCAAGAGACAAACCACAGAGTGAGAGAAAACCCTCATTAGTTATTCAGTGGATGGGGGATTAATATCCAGAACATACAAAAAGCTAAAAAATCTAAACACTGAAAGAATAATTCCATTAATATATGGACAATAAAATCAACGTATCCATTGATTATTCTGCCTATTGCTTCTGTTTGTTGTTAGAGATGTAGCTAGGGGCTTAAACCAAAATATACTGGAATGTACCATCCTCTCAACTATCTACCCTCGCAGACTCTGTATAATAATATCAAATCACTTTCTAAGTATAAGATTTTCTTTTTACACCAATCTTTCATTTTGTTAACAAAGGTAGCTTCATATTTAGTTTCTGCCAAGCCATTTTTAACACATTAGACACAGAAGAATGGTAGTTTCCCACAAGTTCAGTTGGAGTTGGAGTGAGCATTGAATGGAGTCAATAGTAGCCCTGAATCAGGGCATGGACTTTAAGGTACTCATCTCGCTGACACTTTCTCTTTCCATAGTACCTACCAATACAATAGGATTTCATCCATAATTTCGATTTTTAAACCAGAAGATCATGGTCAATCCAAATTAATACAAAAAACTTACTGAAGTTGTATCAATAAGTAGCATTTTATTGAAATATTGAAAGAATGAAAGATGAGGCACATTAGCACTGTAAGTTTTTTTGGAGCAAAACAGTCTTTGTGTGTGTATGGGTAAAGCACACTTTTTCATTATTAAAAAACATCTGCTGAACAATCAGAAAAATACTTATTGGTCTTTTTTACCTTTGGTCTTTCTCTATGCAACCTCTCGGAAGTTTAACCATAGGAATCTTTGACATACTTAGAGCAAGATACAGGAGTAAAACTTGGTGCTATTACAGGTCCTTCTGGAGATTCTAAAGATTATCTGGCTGAAAAAGATAACCTGAAGCATAACAGTTCAAAATCTGGGACCTGGTCTTGAAGTGGAAAACTTCAGAGAATTCTGCCCATATATAACATGACAGAAGATGACATGAGGTCTACTCGAAAAGTTAGTCTTACAGTTCTAAATATATGAAAAAGACAAAAGTATAGCAAGAGTCCATACTAAAGACAACAGTTTTATTCAGCTCAGCAAGACACACAGCAGTCAGCTGGTTTATTTTTCTTCTATTAACAGAAGTCATACACTAGAGAGAGTTGCTAACTTTATTATGTATTCAAACTTTCCAGTGAGTTGTAAAATTCTAGATGAGTTCACATAAGCCATATATTCCTGGGAAAAATTTAGGGCTTGTGGAATCTTTGCCATACCTTTAGCAGAGGACACTCCTGCCCCCTCCACCCCCCCCCATTCCCCTGTGACCTCAGACTGGAATCCTATCTCAGCTTCCAGAATAGAAGGGATTATAGATATCCCAGCTATCCACAATGTAAAGCTCTCCAGGTATCTCACACTAAATCAGAATTGCTTGGCTCCAAATTTTCCTCTGGTTATTCTCAGATTGGGTCCCACATTTTTCCAAGGCCAGTCTCAGACCATGATCTTCTTACTTATAGCTACCCATATAACTGGCATCACAGACATGGCCCACAACACCCATTTTATTGACTAAGACTGGGTCTGGCAAACTTTTGGCCCTGGCTTGCTTTGAAACACAATTCTCCCAGTCTCTGCTCCCAATTAGGTGGACTTCTGTGAGCCACCCTG
Organism: Castor canadensis; assembly: GCF_047511655.1. Classification (NCBI taxonomy): domain Eukaryota; kingdom Metazoa; phylum Chordata; class Mammalia; order Rodentia; family Castoridae; genus Castor; species Castor canadensis. Next base: position 22,677,273 of record NC_133393.1, on the reverse strand, counting down.
CCTTCCCCACCATTTCTTTCTTTCAACACAGTTAAAGTTTTAATCCTCCTCTTCCTATGACATAGGGCCCAATACATATGACTGAATCATGATTTTTCTGAGCCTGCCACAGTGATCCTCTGGTCCTTTCCATGTGTGAAGAGTTACCTATATTGGGTAAACTGGGAAATAGCTGCTCCTTAAGAAGCACTCAAAGAAAGTTTCCTTTTCCTGCCTTTAGAAATTGTTGTGAGAATATGTAAACTGAAGTGGAAGCAGGTGTCCTTTTAACCTCTCAGGGAAGCTGACATGCCATGAATGAGAAAGGGATGACTTATGACACTCCAGGACACTGAGCAGACCTGGAGGTCCACTGACTTGGATGTTGAGTTATAGAAAATTAAATTTATACTAGATTTCTCTCTATTCTCAGCAGAATCCATCTTCATTGGAATATTTGTGCCATATTTTTTAATTCCCTACATAATTTCCTGCCACAGTCTCAAATAAAATGAGACAATTCATTTCTTTATTTGCGGGAAGAAGGGCAGAGTAAGTTTGTAACCCTAGGATCAAGCAGAACAGATATCAATGCCCACTTATCAAATTCCAATAGGAAAGTCTGCTTTGCAAGAATTATACATAATATAACTTAAAATATGGCTTATAGAAAATTTGAATTTCCTTAAAAATAGGACAGAGAATTTCCATTCAAATGATATTGCTCAAATATTATTCAAGTATCATTTGAATTGTTTGCTTTTTGACTTAACTTAAACTTGGAACTGACTTTTCAGATGGATTGCAAGAGCAGAACCTTCAGCTTTCCAACCAATTCACATTCCTTTCTCTGAAACCCAGACAACTGCCTTATAGTAGCATATGAAGGAAGTCTATGGAGTTTATATCCAGGCACTGACTTGCTGTTATTGTTATACAACATTTTAGGCAAGTGCTCAAAAAATCTTTGATTTATTCTTCTACCTTGTTTCAGTCATGTACTTTTTGTTCATTTAAGCTGTTATAAGACTGTTCTGAGTTTTGAGGCATTGTATTGTCAATTTTGAAGACTCTTAAAATTATTTTAATTAACAAGTAAAAGTCATATATATATTAATTTGACCTATTTAACATAAGCATTATCTCACATACATATCATACATAAATAAAAATTTTTGTAATATGATGCAATCTTACCTTTATATTTTCATTTCTTTTTTCATTATTCTTATCCTTGAGCCTGTGTGAAGCAGGTAATGTTTTACTCAGTGTTTATTTGACAAAAATGTAGCAAAGCAATATAGCACAGGTGAGTTCAGATACTTGGGAGTAAGTAAGGGTTGGATGCAAAGGGAGCCATGTGAAAATGAATGAAGGTCCTGCAGTCTTTCACAGGGCTTCCAGGATGGGAATAAGAGTGGGAGAAGCCATCAGGATGGACATATTCTGTAGGGTCTCTGAACCAGGTCCTGAAAATGCTATGGAAAAATGAGAACCAAGTACGAAGCATTTTCATGGCATGGAGAGGCAGGCACAGACATCCTTCCTCAGGGCTCTCACCTTCACTTCAGCTCAGAAGTCCTGCAGAAGACATAGGGCAGCGGTGTTTCTAGACCTACCTCTGGACATGGCCTTTTTACTCTTCTTTGGGCCTCTCATGATAGCACCATAGTGAAAAGAGAAAAAATTCTCAGCTCCCCCTGAGTCAATACTACTTCAGAGCACAGATTTTTATTAAGTACAGAGAAAGACTGGGGTGTAGTACAGTGGTACAGCATTTGTCATACAATCACAGGCCCCCAGTTTAATTGCCTGGACCACAAGAACACAAAACAGAATTAAAAAAAAAATGAAACAAACAAGTTTCAGAGAAAAATGTTCAATGAGAATTGCTGCATCACTTGGATCCAAAGCCCTTCCCAGTATTTCTGCCTCATTTTATGTAGTATAGGGAAAAGCAAATCTATCTCTGAGAGGGCAGAGTAGGAGGTTGTGGGGCTGCAGGGGCTGGTCTTTGCGGGGTACATGGTCACCTTAGGCTCAACTATGGAAGAAAAGACAACGAAAATAAGTCAGGAAGGTCAAGGAATCCTCCTTGGTCACCTACCTGTCTGCCTCTGTCCAAACCCAGGATCAAGGCTTTGCCTGCCTTCTCATGCAAAGGGGCTTTAGGAGTTCAAGGAATTGAAAGATTCATTTTCAGTGCCAGTTCTCTACTGGAAATTCCATGCTGACTATAAAAATGGCCCAGCCAAAAGGGCTGTAGTCAGGAGAATACTATTTCCCAATTCTGGTAACTGGGGCCCAGAACTAAGCTTATATATGCATATTTTCTGGCTTTTATTTCAGCTGCTCTATCAGTTATATCTCTCCTGTGGACTATGCAAAATAGATTAAAAATTTGTTTCTCCCCAGATTTGACCAATACTACAAATAAACTCATTTTTTCGCTTTTACATACATGATGTTATATCTTCTTTTAATTTAGGTGTATCTCTACAGTTGCAAGAATTTTGGTCATAGACCTAAACTCTTGAGTTCCATAGGTCAGGTTTGGTCACTTGCCCCAATATGCTTAATAGAGACAAGTTATGGTGAATGACAAAGAAAGGAAATTTAATTGATAGGGTATGGGCAGGCTGCTGGAAGAGGAAGGGTATGCATTTCAACCAAACTTCCCCATACACACTTTCGCTTTAGGTTTAAGTAGAAGTTGAAGAATTGAGGGTCAGGAGAGAGCTATGCATACGATTAAGCAATAGCGTCACATGTGTGTTCAGGAAGTAATAGGCGGTCTCAGGTGGCAGCCTCAGGTGGTCCTTGTGTCAAAATGGTCAAGAGTTGCCTGGAAGGTTGTCTATCCTGCACACGCTCTGCCATTTCTTTCCTTGGGAGTAGTTTTAGTTAGAAAGATGTTATTTCATCAGTCCTGTCCTTCCTGGAACCAAAAGTGATGACAGGAGTGATTCAGAATAAAGGAAACTGATACAATATCACAAAAATGATTGACAGCAAACCATCAGTAACAATTTTGCCACGTGTTTCCTTAAATAAAATGTTTACAAACTTAACATGGAAAATACTGAATGAAAACAAAATATGAACCTCAAACTAGAGAAAATGCTTATTCAAATACTAACAAAGAGATAAGAATCCTACAGCACAGAGAACTCATAAAATCACTTAGGAAATCAGTAGAACCTCAGAGATGAGAGATGAAACATAATTCTTAGAGTGGTGAAAACTTTAGGCCAGTAGATGTGAAAAATGCTTGAGAAACTTAGAAATAAAAGAAATAGAAGACAAAAACTGAGATGCAAGTTTTTAGAGTGCACTGACCTTCTATATTATCAGGTTCCATGTTTGAGTGGGACAGGATAGAGCAGGGAAAATGAAGCATGAGCAATAGAAGCCAGAAATTCAAAGATAAGTACTGTATTAGTATTAGTGAAGAACTTGATCAACATTAGCCACTTCTTTTTTTCATTTACGCTTCACAATCCCTCTATAAAATGCAGCACAGTGAAAAAAATTTTTAAAAAAATGGCTCTCTCCTTCTGAGCTTGCCAGTTTGCCTGAAGAATTACTATACTCTGGGAATTGATCAAGGATAACTTGGTAAAATGACTTCACTGATCTCACAAGTGTTTGCAAAACAGACAAAACAATCTTCAGGAAAGATTCTTGTCTTAAAAGGAACATCTGATAAACCCTGTCCTTTGTTTACACAGATGGTCAAGGAACAGATATCCATATCACAATGACTCAAATTTATTAAACTGATTAGGTCTGATATCCTGGGACACAATTTGTAATGTCAAAACTGTAACAGCATGAGTCCAGGACAAAGGGGAGCACTTATGTTAAGGCAAATTTAAACCTGACAAATTCTCAAACTTATGTCAGCTATGTCAATTAAGGAAATTTGGTCTCTGTAAATCCCCAACATATCAGTTCCAAAAACTTAAGAAACAATTAAAGGAGGGGTGACCCAACTAAAGTTTAACAAGTCAGCTGGTCCGAAGGAAAAAGCATGCACAGAGGTGAGGAGGAAGCTATGATAGGCAGCAGAGAGATATAAGCAGTGGCCATAAGAGGAAGAAAATTATTGTAATTAAACTTCCCAAAACCAAGGGTGATCACTATAGGTTAAGATCAAAATAGCACACCAAGGCCAAGGGATATCACAGGATGCTTTTAAATTGCCACTCACCTAAAACTCAATCATTTTTTTTACTGAAGAACAAGCCAGACCCTAAACATCAGTTGGGCTTGGAACTGAGAATTTCACACAGATAGACCAAGGGCTGATAATTTCACCAGGTAATCACCTCACTTTAATAAGATAAAGACCCAGGACCTTAGGCTGCATCCAGGGGTTCCGATGGACCTAGAACAAGGAATTCCTGAATAAAAAGTAAATCCCCTTCTCCATGTCAAGGGACTACTAATCCTGAAAAAAAAAAACGATCTAACAAAAGGAATGTGTGTTAAATTGTGTTACAATTATACAAAGAAATAATATGCAACTTCTTAAATACAATTATTGTAAGATAGTAAATATGAAGTAAAAAAAAGACAGTAAGTATGGTAAATAACATAACAAAATTATAACCTAAAAGTCAGTATACTATCATTGCAACTGAAGTATGGACTGCAGGAGGTCCCAAAAGGTAATAATTGGCCAAGGAGACACCTCTCCTTCCCAGGAAACATCTGTTTGCACCTGAGAATCATCTCTGCCCTCAGGAAATTTTAAAAAGTCTATAAAAACCCAAACCCATTTTCCAACCTGATCCACCGGACCACCGATTTCCAAGGTCCCACTGCATGCCCCCATGCAGCCTTTTCTCTTCTCTACAAATAAAGTCTTTCTGACCTCTGCTGCTGGAGTCTGCCTGTGCTTTCATTCTCAGAGTGGACCCAAGAACCCTCAACAGCTGAAAATTCCTGTGTGTCATCTGTACATCAACAACTGTGTAAAAATACACTGTAATAGCAAACAAACAAGAAGTAGCAGCAAATTTAGACCTAAGAGAAGCCTAATAAAGAGGCTGTCAGAGGTGCCTCACAGATCACAACTCCACCCACCCACCCTCAGACTCATGCATGCAAATTGGCTTGATGCTTTATTCTCAAAGACTTGTTTATGTAAACAACACAGCACACTTTTATTCAGAAGTGGCTTCATATTAAGAAGAGGGTGTGCCAGGGACAGTGTGTGGCCAGTCTCCTCACACTGTCCCTAGCCATGTACACTTTTCATCTCTCCTCCCCTAAACTTTCATTCCAACCACATTAACTCTTCCCCAGTTACCACTAACCTTTCTCTCCAGAGAGGTCACCAAGAGCTCTTTATGCCCCCTGTGCCACCCTCATCCCTCCTCTCTCAGGCTGTCCCTTGCTCACATACACCTGACTTATCCCCTGATTCAGGGGTATACTCCTTCAGACACACACACACACACACACACACACACACACACACAAGAGGCTCATTCTGCCTGAAACTATCACACACCAAAAAAATCCCACACTATCTCAGAACACACATTCATAGCACTCTCCTGATGTCAGCTGCCTCACAATTCCACACACTCACCCTGGACCAAGTGTCTCTGTCTCTATCTCTGTCTCTGTCTATGTCTCTGTCTCTCTCTGTCCCTCTGTCTATGTCTCTGTCTCTCTCTGTCCCTCTGTCTCTCTCTCTCTCTCTCTCTCTCTCTCTCTCTCTCTCTGTCTCTCTCTCTCTCTCTTTCTCACACACACTCACATGGTCCCTGCTGCCTCCCTCCCTGCGCTCACCTCTCCTCTGCACAGTGAAGTTCTCTACAACCTGGTAGTTGTATCTGCAAAACCTGTTCAAGGGGGCCTGCTCCTGCTCCAGAATGTCCTTCTGGCTGTTCCAGTACTCAGCATCAGGCCACCCCAGCTCAGACATCATGCAGAACTCCCCCACATTGCTGTCGAAGTGCACTACTTCCCCTGATTATAGAAGCACCTGTCCAGGAACCACACCTACTCCGTTCTGTTGTAGAAATGACACTCACATGTAAGGTACTCCAAGAAACGTGCTGTGGGAACAGGAACGGTTACTGGCTCTAATCTTGCTTATCTTTAAGGACAGGGTGCTTGGGGGATCAAGTTCCTCCTCAGGAGCCCAAACACGCTGGACCTAAGATGACTGCTGGAGTGACCCAGACGTCCTCTACCATCACATGATGTCATCTGCATGCATGACACACACAGCAGTGCATGACTTCGACAACTGCCAAGAAGGCAGTTGAGGACCCATAAAAGAAGGAAAAGAATTGGTGCTCAAATCAGGGAAAATCTCCCCTTTTCCCAGAAATGGCTGAACATTTCTCCTCATCCCTCCACCTCATTTATTTTATCCTGTATCTGAAATTCCCATCTCCCAAAGGGTTATGACAAAGAATTGCAAGTTTGTCTCCCACATTTCCTATTCTTAGTCAAGAATAAAACTCACTCTTTCTATTGGTTCTGCAGTTTCAAAAGGTAAAAATGATCCAGTTTATGGTCAAAAGTTGATAACAGAATGATTTGTCACAGACCAATCAGGAGAGACCAACAGGGACACCCACTATCTGGTCACCTACCCAAAGACGGCACCCAATGGGTTCATCTTTCATATCCCAAAGGCAGAGGAAGCCCATGGGGCTGAGACACCCCTCTGTTCCTTTGCCATTAGGGACACACTACCTGTCAGTGCTGGGCAAGAGAACAACAAGTAGGAGCTGTATAAAGATTTTCCCGTCACCACTGCCTGCACCACCTCCTGCTGGAGCCTCTACAGGAAAGACCCCACTCCTGACTGTCATGACCACAGTTCTCCACCCTTTTCTTAAACAGGACTGTCTGAAATATTCTGTGAAACCTCCCATAGTGCTGACCATGTGCCAGTCCTGTGCTGCCCTAGACTATACAAAGAGGGAACAGCAAACACCTGCCCCCAATTCCTGGAGCTTAAATTGTGAAACTGAGGAATTATCCAGGAATTATCCAGGAATGAGACATGTCAGAAGAGACGTGTGGAGATCTGTCAACAGAACAGGAGGACAACCTAAATGAAATGGGCCAGAGAAGGACTCTGGGAGTTGATGTGGGCCAGAGAGGTGTGTATATGAGTAGGTTTGGGAGGAAAAGGGGTGAGACAGAGCTGGAGAGTACAAAAAGGAGAAAATTTAAAACATTTGGAAGACTCCAAGATGTAAAATAAACCTTTCTACATTATGTTATGTTTGTTTTTGCACATAGAGCTCTGATCTTATAGACATCACAGAGAATTGTAAATAGGCTTATTAAGATTTAAATGTATTTAAATAATACATTGAATGATGTTAAATACATCAAGCATGTTCAAGAAAAGTAAGAGTAAGTAACAATAAGCCATCTAGATTAACCCCTCACTACTTGAAGTCACATAGCATAAGGACAGGAATCATCAGATAAGACTCAACAACAGAAACTCAGATAAGACAATAGGAGTAAAGTCAAAGTAAAAAAACTGAATAACCAGAGGGTCAGTTAAAAAGAGTCAATGTAGGTCAGAACCCCAAAAATTAAGCCCAAAAATGTGCATGTGTGTGTGTGTGTATGTGTTGTTAAATGTAGAATGGCTGGCATGTTTCTGTTAGGCCCACACTGAAATCCTACCTGTGTTCTTTTTTGCTAATACATCTGCTTAAATCTCTTGACTTGCAACCAAGTCAAGATCTCTCTTCTCTCTCTCTCTCTCTCTCTCTCTCTCTCTCTCCCTCTTTTCTTCTCTCTCTTATGCATGCATACACTTTCAAAATTATATAAAGAAACCAGAAAAATGAAACTGATAAAAATTGTTCAGAGAAAAAGAGAAAAAGGGTATGGGGACTGGGAAAGAATAATGGGTGGAATGACTTTGGTCCAAGTTCATTGTATGCATGTATGGAAATATCACACTGAAAATCATTTGTACAATTAATATACACTGTGGCCCTATTGGAAGGTGGTGGAACATATTACAGGTAGGGTCTAGTGTGAGGAAGTTAGGTCAATAGTGTGTGTCCTTCAGGAGAATACTGGAATACTCCCTCTACCCTCTCATCTCTCTTTCTTTCTCTCTCTCTCTCTCTCCCCCTTTCTCTCTCTTTGTACTGGTTGCCATAGGGTGAGCAGTTTTTCCCACAAACACCCTGTCTCCTAACAGAACTCCCTCACTATAATCACCAAAGCAATCACCTGGACAAATGACCAGGGGTTGATACCACAAGCCAAAGTAAACTTTTCCTCTTCATAACTGGTTCATCTCAGGTAATTTTTCAGTGATGCAAAGTTGACTAACACAAACACTATTAACCATCCCTTCTTCTAAAATTCCAGAACCTTTTTGAAATGTTTATACATGATTATCTCAAGTGTCTGCAACATACTTCATCATCTCGTGTTCTCTCAAATAATAATGTAGTCAATATGCAAATTCTATGTAGAAACTCTACCAATTTTATTCATCATATTTACATGTGGTTCTCAAGACTTTCATTTTTGTTTCTTTTGAATATACAGATATAGAAACAAATACAGATATACTGAAACACATAATACAGGAACTGATATATGTACATATCTATCTATCTATATGATATATACAGAAGTGTATATCAGGACATATACATAGGTTCTGAGTTACTCCATTGATGAAGCTTTCATCCACTTAGCTGATTTCTTTACCTATTCAGCAGTCATCAAGGCACATTAATTGATTTTTACATCACATTCTCCCATGTTTTCTCTCCCACTGTTCACTCCTTATCTATAGCAATCACAACAAATTCCTTTCTGTTGAATGGTTCTAAATATTTTATTTCTAATTGTCAGTCTCCACCTCCCAACTCTCATCTTGTAGGTATGGACCTCTCTTGTTGTTGGTGCCCACAGAAGGGGAGAAGCTGCAAAGAAGATGGTGTCCTCAAATAGACAGGGTATAAGAATGATCAGTCTCTGACTTTGAGACCTTCACCAAGCTCCCTCTGCCTTGGAGAAATGCAGCACTGGAAGTGAATTCTGGACCAGAATAGATTTATCTGTCTGTTAACAAATCCTCTAGAGGTCTTCTTGCCAATTGGCAAAGATAAAAAATAAAACTGGGAATTTGCTAGTCAGTGTTACCTATTCATCTCACCTTCTGGTTAGCACTGTTAGCCCAAGATCTCATGCTGTCTGTGTGAGAGCCATCCCCAGTCATGTGCCCAACTTAAGGTGCCAAACAGCAAATAAAAATGAATGTTGTAAAATTGAATTACTGTTATCTGAAATTCAGATATAACTGGACATTTTACAATTTATTTGACAATGTTAGCTAAAGAAACAATGAATTTAATATTTCTTTTTGTCTTAAACATATGCCCATGGGCGCCTGCTCATAAGCATTTTAAATATTTTGTACACATTGGAACTAACAGCTCTTGAATTTAGCTCCTGCCAGACATGTACTGGTACATGTGAAATCATAAGCTTTGCCAATATTTCACACAGTGCTCCATACTGCAAAGCAGGTTTTGCTTTGCTCATCGCTGCATTCTCATCAGTAGGTTAACAACTGGTATATTCTGAGTTACTGAGAGATAATGGCTGTGTGAAGAATGAATTTTTGCAAGACTTAGGCCATAGGGTCCTTTGATACTTCCTTGTGAATTACTGATCATATCCTTCTGATTCTGATGTACTCTCATTTGTCTTCAGGTACCTTATTCTGCTATTTTTGTTCAAGTGGCCTCATGGTTCCACAGCACAGTCTTTCCCTTTTATGAGTCACTCACGATCATCTGTACTCCAGCCTTCACTTCCTCACTTTCTCTCTCCTCAAACAGTCCGATCTGTTTTCTGTCCCTAAATTGCAGCCCTCCACTGACTGCAAAACTCATGTCCTTGGAACCCAGTGCAAACTTCTATCATGTCTCCCTTTACCTCCTCTGGCATCTTACCCCTGTGGACCACTGCCTCTTCCTTGGGAAAGTTTCCTTTCATTGACTTCCATGAGTGACATTCCCTTGGTTTTCCTCCAACATCATTAGTCCATCCGCATTGCCAGCCCTGTCCTTTTTGTTGTCTACACACAGTCTTTCTCCTCACCCTGGACTCTATTCTTTTATATTGAACTGACGACTTAAGTGTTCCACATAAATGTGTAAAAATCATCTCAGACTTCACTTAAACAAAACCTGTATTTTCAAGTCTCTTTCTCTCTTCCCTTTATCACTAAATACCATCACCATTTACCTATGTATGTAAGCCATAATCATCAGGGTAAAGCTTGATATTCTGATCCAACTTACATTTAATCCATTATAATTTATACAAAAACCTGCCCAAACTCTCCACTTTATCACTGTCTCTACCACAACTGCACTACTTGAAAAACAGTTCGTCTTCCCTAGAGATCTGCTGTGCTCCTGCATGGTCTGCCTGTTCCACATAGCACCTGCAGTTAATATTTGCAATTGAATTAAATTAAACTCACTGTAAACCTAAGTAAATTCCTGTATCTGTTTAAAGCAACTGGATATTCCTTACCATGTTCCTCAGGGCTTACGTGGATAGGGCTGCTGAATTCCTTTCATCCTGTTATCCACCCCACCCAAACTTGCCTCATTTCAATTTGGCCTGCTAGCCTTCTGCGTGTCCCTAAAATAGCACATATTACTACACGTTAGCCTTTCTCTGTTCTGTCTCCCTTGATACTTTTCCCTTCAGTTTTTACCAGGCTGTCTTCTCCATACTTAACTCTCACATAAATTCACCTGCTCAGGGAGAGTAGCTTGGTGCCTGAACAGAAATCAAGGCAAACTGCATCCCTATGTCTCATCACACTGAAGTCTTTGCTTCAGAGCACTTACTGTTCTCTGAAACTTTTCTCTTTGTTCTTCCCCATTGTTAGGCAAGTTTCATGGGAGTGGAGGACACTTCTACTTTATGCAATAGAATCATCAAAGCCTTGAACCAATTCCTGAATACAATATTTGCTCAGAAAACACTTATGACCTAAAGAAAACAACTAGGGATCTGTTGAATTGATAATTGTGGGGATCTTTGAAAGGAAGAGCAACTCTGATACTCTTTTATTTGAATAGCATATTGCATCTCTCCACCTTGCTGTGAGAAATTTAGACAAATTTACTTTTTATCTTTCTTCTACTTATAAGCACTCACAGAAAAGGAAAATGTGATTGTAAGGAAGTGCTAGGCCTGTTGACCCATTCCTATAACCCCAACACTTGGGAGAATGAAGTGGGCTTGTGTGTCCCAGGCAATGGGAAATTTTTGTTGTTTCATGGATCTCTTCCTTTGCCATGTATCTGTGCCTAGGCACAATCATGGTAATGGATGAGTGAGAAAAGAATAGCAGCAGATTAAGGTAGAGGTAGCCAGACATAGCTAATTGAAGAAAAGTCAAGGCTTGATGAAGGCCAATAAAATCTGATATAAATCTGTAGGACAATGAGTACCTTTGGATTATTGGCTTTCAGTACTATGAGATGTTATCAATGTACACATTCTCTCTGTACCTCTGTTCATCTGTACATTTAGGTACACAAGAAATTTCTAATATTCTACTATTTTTGGCTTACAAAGTAGAATTCCATAAAATTTATCCTCTACAACTTGCTTCCTTGTTGAAGTCTCTAACAATATAGAAAAAAGTGATAGTATAGAAAGTTTCAAATACTCTATAAACGAATATTACTCCTTCAAAAATTTTCATCATATATCTTCAATACTTTAAGACATAAAAGAATAACCCATAGATACTCATTAGGTATGAATCATTCTAAGTATTATGGGTGTGTACTTCAGCAGCAGGATGCTTTTCACAAGAGGAAACTGGACCATGCATCCCACCTTATGTCAGAGTGCATGCAATGCACAGATACAGATTGGGGTTGTGAAAGACAGAGAGAAGCAATGGAGGTCTAGGTAATCTAAGCACATTACAGAAGTAGCAAAATTACAGGATTTTCAGGACATTGTAAGAAAGAACTTTCTAATTCCTTTTGACTCTTCATAAATTTTTTGTGAATAAAACTGCACAAAAAAAAGGAAAGTGATGCATGGGGAAATATTTTAACATCATTATTTCTAAGTCCTCTCAAGAACATAGAGAAAGTCATGTAATATTGGAGAGGTTTCATTGAAGGAGAAGAGGAAATAAATAGCCTATTTAGAGTCCCAATATGCACATCTTGTATAGAGGATACACATCAAGGATCCATTAATTTGTGGAAGTAATTTAAGATCCATAGGATAAATGTAGGTACCCACAATTTTTAAAAGATGCAGCCTAGAAACAATGACAACATGCAATCTCTTTCTTCTTCCACCCATAGTAACACAGCACCATAGCTGTGACTATGTGAGGTGTTCATAGACAAAGCTAAGGGAGGGCAAAGGACTTTTGGTTCTGGTAACCTAAAGGACAGATGAATGAGTATCCCATCCCTCATGGAAAGCACCATGAGCCCTGTACCCTGAGAAGGAGTTTTAAATCTGCATTCCTGTACCCTGAGGAGGAGATACAGGTTCTAATAAATCTGCCACAGACCTGATAAACAAAATGCTGTCAAGGTTGTTCCCCCACCCAATAAGGGGCAAACAGACCAGCTCATCTAAGAGAGCCTGCAAATTCACAGCCATTGGAAAAAGCCCACCTAGCCCTTACCCTAACTCAGAGTTAAAGAACCCATAAAAAGTCCCAGTCTTTACCTGAGCAGGGAGCCACCAATTTCCAGGTTCCACTACACTGCTCTAGTCATAGCCTTCCCTTTCTTTCTAATAAATCCTACTTTGTGTACTGGCCTTGGCTCACAAGTCAATCAGCTGCCTCACAAGCCAGTTCTCTGGCCTGTGAAGGCAAGGACCCTCGACACAAGCCCACAACATTTCACACCTGCACACAACATTTCTGACAACCACACAAAGGGACATCTCTCTTGGACCAAGGTCGTTATGACTTGAGCACCAAATCAGCAAGAGCTTGCCTAAAGTGTGGCCATAAGCCTCTGATGCCCTGCTGGATACTCCTGCTGGGGGAAACACCCTGCTGAGGAATAACCAAAAGCAGACTTTCCTGTGCTGCTCCCCCTGTTTCTCTCTCTGTTTCTGTCTTCCTGAGGGACTTTCCTGTCATGGATCAAACCAACAGCTCCTAGTCAACTTTGGCCTTATGGCGATTCTGGCTCTGGGGGTGCTTTCTGTGCCCTCCCTGTAGGCTGAGACCAAGCCCAGGGTTTATTCAGATACGCCTTAAGCTAAATTGGGGGACACCTGATTGGTTTTGGCACCAGACAATTTTTGTCCCACCTGTCAATACCCTCTTCTGCCAGAGGCAGTTACCTGAGACTGGAGATTTTGTGTGGCTGACAGCATTCCAATACCACTTAGTGGGAGCGACCTGAAAGCACACCTAATCATTAATCCCTCAGGCATGTGTCCTGTCTCCTGGCTCTGTCCCCCCTCCCTTACCTAGGATATTAGGTCGCCTCTTCTGTCCCCACCACAAGCAGCAGACACACTTTTATTCACATGCCCCCTCCCCCAGGCCTGCCACCTTGCTTATCTCTGTCTTCCTTCCCCTCCATGTGCTTACTAGAACCCTGGACTCCCATGGAAAACCCTTACCATGGTACACACCTAGTTTGTCATACCCCCTTGGTCCACACCAGTTAAATCAGCTGATGGGTGCTGGCAAAGGCAAAGGCACCCACAGAAAACTGTGGCTCAGGGGACAGACACAGTGGGAGTGAGGACCAACACAGGCCTCCCACCGCACCACACACATGCCCTAACTCCACCCCACAAGGGGAGGAAGAAAAACAAACAGGCGTGCATGTGCACCTTGATACCAACCCATCCTGCCGATTCCCTGGGCATAGCGATGACACCTGCCATAGCTAAGGCAATCCATAAAAAGGGCCCAGCACACATCCAAAGATGCCAGCCATACATGATGGCAACTGTGACCACTGCCACTCCCACACAAAGGTATGAGAGGAAAAATAAATGCATGCAGGCTAACATACACAGGAGGAGGGGTGGCAGGCCACAGGGGTAAGCCTGGGCAGACAGGGTCACTTGTCCCAGGCATGGGGGATGGTGGCAGTGCCTTCTGCAAGCCCCACTCCCAGCCCCACCTCACACCTGCATGAGACTGACCGACCCAGTCCTTGGAGCCAATTCTAATCTCAAAGTTATGGTCACCAAGAAACACTAATGTAACCATCCAGAAACAGCCAAAAAATGAACAATACTATGGTCTCTAGACTTCTCATTTAAAATGTCTCACACCTTCGGCCTCAGCATAGAAGAATTTTCCTCCAAATATTGACACTAGTCATCCCTTTGTGGCACTGTGGTTGCCCTGGGACTCCCTCTGAGTACCCTTCTCTAACTCTACAGGCACTTCTCTAGGTGATGCATCCCTCTGTTAGAAAGGCTGCCTGCTTTTGGTAATATAAGGCTAAAAAGGCAGGATCCTAGAGTTTTTCTTACTGTGTTGGTAAGGGTGGCCCCGACCGACCAGTCACTGAATTTCCTTCACTCTTGACCACAGATGGCAGAAGGAAATCATGAGACAGTGATGCCTGCTCTCATTAGGTCAATCCTCAGTCAGGACACCAACAAGAGGGGAACTGCCCCAGTTTTTGTTATTGTTCTTCTAGATGGGACCTGCCCCCTCCAGTCTTCCAGCCTCAATACCCAAGCGATCTCAGCTGGCCTGTCCACTGAAATGTTGGACCCTATTAATCTCCAGAAAAAAAAAATTAAAACCTCATCTTTCTTTGTACTGAGGCCCAGCCTCAATATCCCTTGGGTGACCAAGTGAAGTGGCCTTTAGAGGTCTCCTTAAATTATAACACCATACTCCAATTAGACCTTTTCTGTAAAAGGGAGGAAAAGTGGACTAAGGTCCGCTATATAGCTTTTCTTTTTATCTCTGGGACCACCCAAAATGGCCCCATACTTTCTATCTAGATGCTCAAACACGGGCAATTCTTCGTAAGCCACAGGATAAACATGGGGAAGGAGGCCCAGAAAAGCCCCTTACCAATGACAGGGCCCCTGCACCTACTGCTCCACCTTCTGCCCTATCTTCTAAGCCACCCCGATATTCAAAACCTCTTAATGGATGTTTTGCCCTTCAACAGACAGTGATAGGAAGAGGGTGAGTGTATGTCCCCTTCCAGTTATCAGATCTAAGGGAGATTAAAAAAGGATCTGGGTTGCTATACTGACACCCCAGAGCAATATATCCAGGCCTTTATTTCTGTGATCCAAACCTTTAAATTGGCATGGAAGGATATCATGCTTCTCCTGGACCAGACTCTTTCCTCATTAGAAAAGCAATGGGTCCTAACCCAGGCTACTCAGGGTTGGAGACGATTTCCATCTACAACCAGCTGCAATACTTGTGGCACCTAGAAATGAGGGAATAAATATGCCCATTCCCACAGGGGCACAAGCAGTCCCCTTGAGAGATCCACATTGGGATCAAAATGATGAGAGGGATGAATGGCATCAATGCCAATTCATCCATCTTATAGTGGAAGGGCTAAAAAGGGCCAAAGTTAAACCTCTAAACTATTCCCAGGGACTGTAGTACAAGGCCCTGTTGAAAACCCCCTTACCTTTCTACAGTGTCTTAAGGACACTATCAGAAAGCACACCACAATGGACCCAGAGTCACAGATGGGGAAGGTCCTCCCAAAAGATAAATTTCTAACTCAGTCAGCTCCAGATATTCATAGAAAACTCCAAAAGTCTGTGGCTAAAGGGGAAAAAATCATTGGACCAACTAATACAACTACTCATGTCTGTATACAATAACTGGGATGTCACTAAAAAGAGAGAAAAGGATAAAAAAATCTTGACCTAATCACAGCTCTCAGGGAGTGCCCCACCCAA
Source organism: Castor canadensis (assembly GCF_047511655.1). Lineage (NCBI taxonomy): Eukaryota > Metazoa > Chordata > Mammalia > Rodentia > Castoridae > Castor > Castor canadensis. The sequence goes on along the minus strand of NC_133393.1, from coordinate 22,661,340 downwards.
CAGGGGTCCATACTCCGAACTTGCTACCATTGTGGATAGGAGGGTCACTTCCATGGAGAATGCCCAACAAGGAAGACAGCCCAGGAGACAGCCCCAGTCCACACTGGGACCTTACCCTCTCAACAAAGGTAACCACTGGAGGTCTAATTGCTCCTCTTTCCAGGTAGAAGGTGAGATACCACCTCCTATGGATTTATGGGTTTCAGAACCTCCTGTCCAGGATCCACTTCTTAACATCAATGCTGAGGAGCCTCAGGTAGCCTAATAGTAGAAAAGTGAAAGGTCATTCTCCTCCTAGACAGTGGAGCCCATTTCTCTGTCTTAGCATTCTCTCCTGGTTCCTGGTCCAATAACAAGGTTATCATTTAGGGCATATCTGGAAAGCCCCTAGAGCTCTATTTTACTTGGCTTCTGGCCTGCTCTTGGGGAGACCTCCACTTCTGTCACTCTTTTCTCATAGTTCCTGAAACTCCAGTGCCCTTGCTAAGATGGGCCTTACTATCTCAACTAAAGTCTCAAATTCTACTCCCCCAGGGGACTATCTCTGCTGCCCCCTTCTTCAGGAACAAGTAGATCCCACAGTGTGAACTGATGACTGTAAGGCGAGCCAATATGGCCTTCCCAATTCAAATAAAACTCAAAGATCCCTCACAGTTTCCACATCAAAAACAATATCCCCTCAAGCCTGAGGGACAATGAGGCCTCTTACCTTCCATAAATTCCTTAATAAAACAAGGGTTACTAATTAGGTGCTCCAGCCCCTATAATACTCCTATTCTTGTTGTCCATAAGGGGCCAAAAACATGGAAGTTGGTTCAAAACCTCCAACCTATTAATAAAGCAATCATTCCCCTCCACCCAGTTGTTTTGAGGGCTAAAATACCCTCAAAAGCCCAATATTACCCTGTACTAGATTTAAAGGATGCTCTCTTTTGCATTCTTCTGTATCCTGACAGTTAGCCTCTGTTTGCCTTTAAAGACCCTACTAATTCCTTACAACAGTGAGCTAGCCAATTCATGGTCCTTCCATAACATATGGAGCTGGGCTTCTTAAACACTACCTCTGGCCGGCCCCTTTTTTATGCTCCTACTAATATTTCTATTTGTGCCTTGTATAATAATGCTCTCCCCAGATTCATGTCTCAACAGGTCCAATGGATAAAATTCCATCTCTTTGTCATCTCTGTCCAGTTCTACTAGGGGCCTCTGTAGACTACATGGGTCAACCCCTGAGACAAGTATCACCACCCTTACCCCCGTCACCCCATTGCCAACATGAAGGAGCTAGATGAGTAATCACCCCTGTCCCCAACAGCAGTTGGGTACTTGTCTCAGAGGAAGAACCTGTTGAGTTTGGGAACCTAAAGGACAAATGAGTGAGTATCCCATCCCCCATGGAAAGCACTATGAGCACTATACCCTGAGAAGGAATTATAAATCTGCATTCTTGCACCCTGAGGAGGAGATACAGGGTCTCATAAATCTGCCACAGGGCTGATAAACAAAATGCTCTCAAGGTTCTTCCCACCCCATAAAAGTAGCAAACAGACCAGATCATCTAAGAGAGCCTGCAAATCCATGACCAATAGAAACAGCCCACCTAACCCAGAGTTAAAGCATCCATAAAAAGCCCCAGCCTTCACCTGAGCAGGGAGCCACCAGTTTCCAGACTCCACTACACTGCTCTAGCTGTAGCTTTTCCTTTCTTTCTAATAAATCCTACTTCATGTACTGGCCTTGGCTCACAAGTCAATCACCTGCCTACAAGCCAGTTCTCTGACCTGTGAAAGCAAGGACCCTCAAGCCCGGCCCACAGCATTTCACACCAACACATAATAGGACCATCAGTATCACTGTCAGCTCTCCAAGGTGGGGGCCTCTGACAAGCCACAGATACACCATGCTGGAGACTAGGAGAGGATGGGAGCCAGAGAAGAAGACAAGCCTCACTGATCCTTCTCCAGCTAAATACATTAAAAGAGAAGCAAGTATTCACAGCTTTGATGTAGGTTGGGAAATGAGAGTGTGGGAAAACCAATCAGCATCAGCAGTGAGTAGCATCATCAGTTGACATTCAGAATTTCTATATGAAATTTCTCTGCTGAAACTTAGAATTTCCCTCTTTAAGTCATTATTTGAATTTAGTATTTTAAAATTTGATCCACTTGTACCTGAAACACTTTAACTGGGCTACCATGGTGAGTCATTTTGTGCTGGTCAATGATGCATTTACAAGTTCCTTCCAGCATTGTAGGAACACTGGCCTGTCCCTTGAACACAGTGATCTTCAGACAGCTACATATGATGCAGTGTTTAGCAATAAAGAGGGGTGGAGGGAAGAAAACTGCAAGTCAGACAACTTTAGTCTTGTCCACACTAATCTATTACTTGGTAGTGTAATTCTCATTGAATTCTCTTGAATGAAGGTACTGCAATCTTTTAGGAATTTCAATTGTGGAAAATCATGAGTTTCTGTGAACACCACAAGGACCATTATGCCTTTGCCACTGATCACATGACTGAATTAGAGCTGTTCATTGGGGAGTAGAATCTGTGCTTCTTTGTTGTCAGGGACAATTCTTATAAGCTAAAAGAAATCAAAGTCGCCAGTCAGTTAACAGAATAAAAGTGTGTTTCCAGTTTGTCTCCTGATGCTGTCACTGATTTCAGTGGCACCTCCAAAACACATATAGGTAATGAGCTGAGAGGAATCCATCCATGTGAAATGAGGGTCTCAACAATAATTTTGCACAGCACTCAAGCTAATAATGTGATAAGGTCATTGTCCATATCAAAGTATGCAGGGAATGAGAAATCTGTAAAGAACTCCAATTCATACGTTGACAATTTCTTCTTTAAAATCAGTAATGTTTTGTCTGAAATAGTTTTCAAGCCTCTAATCCTGGTTTCCATTATGATTCTCTCCTTTCACTGAGGATGTATCCATCTATTATTCCTCCACTTCCTTGCCTAAGGATTGACAAAAGAATAGGTTGCTATAGAATTTAGCACTGAATGTTCAGGAAATAGAAAATTATGAATTAAATCATTTAAAATAATCAATAGAATTTCAAATATATAATTCTACTTTCAGACAATTATCACATAATATGCAAATATATATGTGATTTTTCAGATTCAGAATACACTTAATGAAACAATTATTATACAAAATTCTGCATAAGTTTACAATCCATCACAGTTCTGAAGTCATGCTTTATATACCTTAATATTTCAGGAGACACAACAGTCACCATGATATGACAAATGTCCTAAATTTTTTGATTAGCTTTAGAGAATTTTATTTTTCAGTCAGGAATGTCTTCTTACCTTTTTAAGCATAAGATTTTTACTGCTTACTTTAGCTCTGTAAGTTAAGTACCATTTGTATCCCTAGTGATTCAGAGTGTATAATAATGGGCATTAAAAAGTTAAGAATACTAGGTTAGTGTATGACAGATTTTTCATTTTTTAATATTTTTTTGGACTGGGGTTTGATCTCAGGTCCTCTCAAATGCTAGGTAGAAAACTTATGTGACCCACACCACCAGTCCTAATGTGATATTCTTCATTGAATAACTTTTATGTGATTCCAGATTTCACAAGCTCATGCTCAATTTCTCAGTATATTAATGACATTAATATTAAAAAATTTTATCACATTATTTCACTAAATACATGGTAGCACTTTATACAAATTTGTGCATCTGCAGAGTAACAATTCTACCTCCTTGGGCAATTTTTCTCATTGACTTAACAAACCGTCCTTTGGAAATGACAAGATTTTAATTTATCAAATGCAGTAACACCTATGTCCTTGTAGTAATGTCCTTATTATTGTGAATAACAGTGATCCCAAAATTCCCAATTTCAAAGTATGGCCCTTACCACAATTTCAGATTTCTGAGCATGATTTGGTACAAGTTTGATCATCTTGTTTCTCACTAGAGGAAGTCAGAGATCTGGACCCTGAAGGTCCTTGATCTCCCAGATAAAAGGATACAGGGGCAGGTGAATAGGGGGAAGAATTTCACATCGTGAGGATTATTAATAAAAAAAGAAACATTAACCTCAGAGGAGTAAAAAGCAGGCAGCTCGATCAGGTGATCCAATACCCCAGATTCTCAGGGGTTTAAGGTCCCTGGAAGGGACAGGACAGGGAGGGAATTCACTTACAAAGACAATTCTGAAACAAAATGGGTATTCTAAACAGTGCTAGCACAAAAAAGCATCTGGCTGCAATCATTTTGGAAATGGAAAAAGATGAGAGGTAGAGGGCCTGGCAGAACCTGCAGTATGGGAAGGTGTCTCATCAACTGGAAAGGAAGACTTACAGAGTAGCTAGATACTAGTAGAATGCACAGGGAAAAAGGATGCTTTCATCTGATTTCACAGCCATCAGAAGCTGAACTTCATATCATAGGATAAAAACGATGGCAAAGGAAAGCAATGCATTTCAACCTCATGCTGAAATACAGTTAAAGTGATCTTTTACAAAACTATTTCACATAAATGTGGCTTCCAACTTACAAATCAGACAAATTCATTTTTTAAAAGAATTCTTAAACACTATGTATAAATTCTATAATTTGCACACACTCATGAATAACAATGGTATGCTGTTTTAAATATTATAATCTCTCACTCTTCTTCAAAACTTATTAAAAATAATGAATTGGTCTTCTTCTACACTACCTCTGATATGCTTAACCAGAAGAATCTTTAGCACACCTGTGGCAGGACACAAGAGTAAAACCTTCTGGACATTCTTAGATAATCTGGCTGGAAAAGACACATTGTCAGCATGTATAGCTCAAAAAACAAGTCACTAGTTAATAAAAATGGCTGCAGTATTAACCAGCAAAAAAGCAAAAAGGTCCTTTCTAATAACCATGGCAGAAGGAGGTATGAGAACTGTTAGAAATGTTAAACTTCTGCAGTGTTAAATATATGGAAAGACTAATGCATAACAGGAATCCATTCTAAACAATGGTTCTTAAGTGACTCTTTGCCATAGAGCATTCAGGTGCACTATGAGCAATAATGAAATTTCCACCAAAATGGTTTTGCAGTTTAGCAAGACACATAGCAGTCAGTTGATTTATTTTTCTTCTATAAGCAGAAATCAAATATTAAATACTTTCACTTTTCAACACTTTATTCAATGCTATTACTTACATTAATTGTGGTATCATTCACCTTGACCATGGTGTTTGCACATAGCTATGTGATTACAGAGCCTCAGAAATGAACTTGCCAAGCTGCCATCTGTACAATACACTGGAGTGTTGACCTCAATAACCTTCTAAGGAAGCCTGACTGTCCCATCTATGAGTTTTATATTTAAACTCTCTGGTGAGTTTTAAAATTCAGGATGAGTTCACATACACCATGTAATCCTGGGAGAAATGCATGGCCTGTGGGAATCTTTGAACACCTCAGGCAGAGTTGGTCACTAAAATACTGGTGAAATTCAAATATACAACTTTGGAGAATACCTGCATTCTCTATTTCTTTCTAACCAAGAAGTATTGGAAATTGCCACAGTGCAAATTTTCCCAAGAAGGAAATCAGAGAACATGGCAAAAATCTTGTCTTTCTTGTTAATGCACAAGATCTTGGGACCAAGGAGTTCACTTTTGCCATTCTACATGCTAGCTAGGAAACAGTACCTGGTCCTGGAACAAGTTTCCACAGACTGTCAGCAGCAGGGCTAGGTAGTGCTTGAGTACATGTCTGCCAGACCTAGATCTAAGAGTATTTCTATGAATGTTGGTCAAGGAATACTTTCTTTAAATTAAACCTTCATTGGCTTTGGAGAAGAGGAGTTGAATATCCTGAAGCAAGGAGTGGTTAGGTGTGGGAGGACACTCCATAAGAATTACTTGTTGCAGGATTGGCTGGGATTAACAGTCATATGTAAACAGGGTACCTTGGCCCCACGTGTTTGACCAACTGGTATTTAAGTCAAGACTTTCATATAAGCAGTCTTTTTATTCATTTCTCCCAGAACTATTAACTGATTAACTTCCTTTTTCTTTTCCCCTCTTTCATCCTTCAGGCTTGGTAATTAATTATATGATATCAGAGAATTTTCCTGTCATCAATCTCACTGGCACAAATTGATAGTCCTGTCAATCTAAAAACCTTCCAGAATTGCATCTGATAAAGTTTCTGAAAATTATGGTGAAAATGTGCTTTAATATCTATAGTTCAAAAATATTTTTGGCTATGTAATCTTTGTGCCGGGACACACTGAGGTACATGGAAAGCAGGTTGCCTTCTCCTGTCATTAGTTGCCACCAGACATGTGTTCTAATTGGACCTCTTAGATTTCAACCCACCACACTAGCCACACTAGCTATTTAAACACACTAGCCGCACTAGCTATTTAAATTTTGCTGGTTGGTCCTTGCCCATCACAATCTCACTCTGAGAGCCTGGCCCCATGTTCTACCAGTGTTAATCTTCAGCAGATGACCCATGGGATGAGAGTGGACACTTGTCCCTGTTCATCTAAGCAAAAGTTGTCCAATTGGAATTTGGAGATTTTAGACTTCTTTATATTGATACCTCTTTGAAGACTTCAAAAATAAGATTATTGCCAGGCATGGTGGTGGTTCACAACTATAATCCCATTCACTCAGAAGACAGAGATCAAGAGGAACAAGGCTCGAGGCCAGCCCAGGTAAAAAGTTATCAAGACCCCATGTCATTAACAAGCCAGGCATGGAGGCATGTGCCTGTGGTCCCAGTTATGTGGGAAGTGGTAGATGGGAAGATCCTGATCTTAGTCTGGCCCCAGGTAAAAATTTGAGACCCTACCTGGTAAAGTCATGGCTCAATTGATAGAGCAACTGCCTACCAATTGTGTAATCTGAGTTTTAACCCCAGTACCAACAAAAAATATAAATAAGTAAAACAAAAATGAGATTTTTTTTCCTCTTCACTCATTTAGCTTAGTTTCTTCATTTTTTTTCTTGCCCTAATAGTGACAATGATGGTACTTTTAACTTTTTATGACTTTTTCTGGGGGGAGGGGTTTGAACTCAGGGCTTCTTACTTGCAAACACTGTGCAGCTTGAGTCTCACCTTCAATCCATTTTGCTCTGGTTATTTTGGAGATTAGGTCTTAAGGACTGTTTGCCCAGGATGTCTTTGAACTGTGATCTTCCTATATCAGCCTCCTAAGTAGCTAGGATTAAAGGTGGGAGGCACTAGCACCTGACTACTTTCTCTGTCTTAATTGGCTCTCTGGTTTGTGACTTTTGTTCTACTCCGTGTTGATAGTTCTACTTCATGGTTTAAAACAGCCAAGATGCCCCACTACTTGACGAATGGATTAACAAAATCTGGTATTTATACACAATGGAATTCTACTCAGCCATGAAGAAGAATGAAATCTTATCATTTACAAGTAAATGGATGGAACTGAGAACATCATCCTGAGCGAGCTTAGCCAGGCTCAGAAGACCAATATTCATATGTTCTCCCTCATATGCAGACTTTAGATCCAGGGAAAATACAGCAATGTGATTGGACCTGGGTCCCATGATAAGGTGAGAACACACATGGGAGGTATAGGGATAGGTAATAAATCCAAAAAACATGATAGTATTTGAGGTCCTCACTGCAGAGGAACTAATACAGAAACTTTAAAGTGACAGAGGTCAATATGAGAAGGGGATCAGGAACTAGAGGAAAGGTCAGTTAGAGATGCATCAACTTAGAATGTAACACATTTATACATCGAAGCAATGCTAGGAATCTCCCTGTATGGCTACCCTTATCTCAACTAGCAAAAACATTTTGTCTTTCTTATTATGCTTATGTCTTTTCTTCAACAAAATTAGAGATAAGGGCAGAACAGGTTCTGCCTGAAAGTGAAGGAGGGGAGGGATGGGGTGGAGATTAGTGGGGAGAAATGGCCCAAACAATGTATGCACATATGAATAAATGAGAAAAAAAGACCTGTCTGTTATTCCCTGGAATGACTAAGCCATGATTTATCTGCCCTCTGACTAAAAGTTCTCAATGTTGTTTTCCTCTGACATCTTTCATGTGTCATCATGCCTGCATCTATGAGGACTTTTCTAGAGTGTAAACACTATCTGTTTCATTTGGATATCTGAATTATCCAAACTATCAAACAGGGGCTTCCAATTAATGCTCACTGTGTCATGCTTAATATCCAAGTGTCATCTTGCAGCCTATAAGAGAATCCATTACCTAGAACTTTCTGGTAACTTCTAAGTCCTTGCTTTTAAAACAAACAAAAATCTGTCTATTTTCCAAATTGGAAGAGAAATGTTCTTCACATTTTTCGAATTTGCAATTTTTTGATATTTGAAAATGTGTGGCAAAATTTTTGCATGTATCCATTCTTGGAACATTCTCCTTTGTAAAGACTCAGTCTACGTAACATTTCCTCAGTTTTCTGTTGGGTTTTTGTTCCTAGTTTGTGGACTGGTTAATAATTTCACATAGCAAGAAAGTCAAGCCAGGTTCCTGTGGCTCACGCCTATAATCCTAGCTACTCAGGAGACAAAGATCAGGAGGATCGTGGTTCAAAGCCAACCCTAGCAAATAGTTCACAAGACCCTATTTCAAAATACCAAATAGAAAACAGGGTTGGCAGAGTGGCTTAAGTGGTGGAGTGCCTCCACAGCCAGTGTGAGGCCCTGAATTCAAACCCCAGTACCACAAAAAAAAAAAGTCAGCAGAGAATCTGCTTTGTGTTTTTCAAAGTTTTTCCGGAGCTTCACTAATCCTTTTAATTTTGGTATTTTTCTCTATCAGAGAAATTAATTTTTCCAAACTTTTAAACTTTTTTAAATGAGTTGTCTTTATATCTTGTGAATTTGGCTTTGACAGACCTCTTTTGTGTGTGTATGTATGATCCTGTTTTGAACTCTGGGCCTCATGTTTGCTAGGTATACACTCTAACACTTGAGCCTTTCTACTAGCCTTGTTTTGTATTGGGTATTATTGAGAAGGGTTTCATGAACTATTTGCCTGGGGCTGAATTTTAACTCCTATTTTCTACCTCCTGAGTAGCTAGGATTGCAGGCATGGCCTCAGGCACCCAGCTGGACCTCTTTTCTTAAAAACAATCTTATTAACAAACCTATTGAGGCATAGTTTACATACCACAAATACACTGTTTGTATATGTGAAATGCCAAGATTTTAATAAATTAAAACATTTCTTCACCTATTGCCACACTGTACATTCAGAAAATTTCTATCACTCCCAATAATTTCTGCTTATAGTTCATTCCAACCCTTGCTACACACCCATCCACTGTCTGTGTGCACATTGACCTCTATATCCACTTCATGTAAATGGAGTCACATGTTATATAGCCTGTTCTGTCTGGTTCCCTTCACTTAGTGTACTCTTTCTGAGGTTCATCCATTCGGCAGCACTTATCATCACTTTGGGCCTTTCTTAGATTGTATTGCATCACTGTTGAATGGTATCGTGTTGAACAGGTTCAACACATGGTGTTTATCCATTTACTAGTTGTCAGGTCTTTGGGTTGTTCCAGTGTGGGGCTAGGATGCCTAATGCTGCTCTGAACATTGTCACACCTACTTTATGAGGACTGCTGTTTAATTGTGTAAGCAACTGCCATTTGTTTTCCAAAGCAGTTGTATATATACTCCCACCAGCAAAGCATTAAAGTTTACAAAGGCTATTTATCTTCAAAGTAATTACAATAATAATCACGATGGTCATATTAATTTAAACCTTTTTATGTTTGAAATTTATTCATCAGAGGTCTGTTTTGTTGAAAGCAATGAGTTAGTAATATAGGATACCAAGATCTTGAAATTCACCAGGTGTCTTTTGTTTACGGATGTAGTACTGGAGTTTGAACTCAGGGCCTGGAGCTTGCTAAGTACGTACTCTATCACTTGAGCCCTGTCCTCAACCCTTTGCTTTTAGTTTGATTTTCAGATAGAGTCTGACACTTCCCAGTACCCTTGCAGGCCTCAGAATGTCAATGTCCTATCTCAGCTTCCTGAGTAGCTAGGATTATAAACATACCACACCACCCACCTCTCCATGTATCTCAAACTAAATCAGAACTGCTTAGATCTAAATTGTCATTAGTTTTGCTAATGTATTTAATCAACAATGAATGAATAGCAGAAGTGTCTTTAGAGTACAGGAATAATAAGTTTTATTATCTTATAAAAAGCAAGTTCTTCATCAGAGCTTTTCAAAAATATAACTGGAAAACTTATCTTCCTTAAAAATTCCATACCATCATATTAAGTTCTAACAAAAAGTGTTTTGCTTATTTTGTTTGATTCTTATGAATGGATGGCACATAATACCCAATATTTCAAGAAAAAAAAAAGACTGAAGATGATTCAGAATGCCTCTCATGAATCTGTAGCTCTTCATGAGAAGTTACATAAAAATGCTAACAGTGCAGTGATATCAGGAGGTATCATTTCCCTACCCTAAAACTATTCTTTTCTGCCAGATCCACCTTTTTTTCATTTTGCAGTTTGGCACAGAGCTTTAAGCTTCTTAGGCAGGTGCACAATTAACAGTTTCTTTTTTGCCTTTAGAAGTTGTGAGAATATGTAGTGGTAAGTGCTCTTGTACCAACTCAGGCAAGCTGGCATGCTGTGAATGATTAAGGAGTGAGCTATGAAGATCCAGCATCACTGGACATGTCACTGACCTGCTGACTGAGCAGCCTGTAGATGTATCTAGAGTCAGATGCTGAGACAATAATGAGTTATAGAAAACTAAGTCAGTTATACTGGATTTCCTATTCTCAGCAGAAACCATCTTCATTGGAATATTTGTGCCTTATTTTTAATTCTACCACATAATGCCACACTGTAGTCTCAAATAAAATGAGACAATTCATTTCTTCACTTCAGGGAACAAGGCCAGAGAAAATTTGCAACTGTGAGATCAAGCAGTACAGACACCAATGCCTGCATATCAAATTCCAATAAGAAAGTCTTCTTTGCAAGAATTATGCACAATAAAACTTTAAATACGGCTGATACGAATTCTGAATTTCTTTAAAAGCAGGAGCTGCCTCTGGCAGTGGAGAACTCACATTAAAATGGTATTACACAAACTCGATTATTTGCTTTTTGATTTGACCTAAATTTGAGACTCTTCATATGGATCACAAGAGCAGAGCATTCAATTTCTCAACTAATTCATGCCCCTTTCTCTGAAGCCCATGTAACTATCTTACAGTACCATAGAGGAAAGTCTATGGAGTTTAGATCCAGACACTGACTTGCAGTGATAGTTACACAACATTTTGGGCACATGCACAGAGGCAAGGGTTAGATGCAAAGGAGTCCAGGGGAGAATGACAAAAAGGTGCTAAAGTCTCTACTGGGGCTTCCGGGAAGGGATAGGGGCTGAGAAAGCATCCCACTGGAAATATTCTATAGAATCACTGATCCAGGCCAGAGCCAGGTCTTGAAACTCACTCTCGCTGTGGCAGAATGAGAGCCAAGCATGAAGCATTTTCATGACATGAAGAGACAAGGGACAGAGGTCCTCCTTCAGCACTGTCACCTTCACTTCACCTCAGGAGTCCTGCAGAATACAGAGGACAGTGGTATTTTCAGACCTACACCTCTGAATCTGATCTTTCCTTTCTTGAGGCCTCCCCTGATAGCACTGCAGTAAGTAGAGGAAAGTCTCCCTGAGCCAGTACTGCTTCAGAGCACAGTTTTTTTATTAAGAGTAGAGAAGGGCTGGGTGTAGTGTAGCAGTACAGCACATGGCTTACTTGAACAGGAATTCAGTTTGATTGCCTGGACCACAAGAACAGAAAACACAAAAAACAAAACAAAACAGCAACAAAAAAAGTTCAGAGAACAATGTTCAGTGCAAACGTCTGCCTGATCAGAAATCTGAATTCAAAGCCTTTTCCAGTACTTCTGCCTCCTGTCTTGTCCTCTATTATAGCAAATCTACTTATGACGGAAGATTAAATGACATTACCTGTTGACTGACCTCCAGAGTATCCTGCAAAAGAAATGAGAAGGTACACAGTTAAATACATAAAGGCCAGTCTATTCCTAAACACAATTTCCTCAGCCTCAGTTCTGCCATTCTGAGATTTCTCTAACAACACAACCCACACCAGCCAGGCAGAGATTGGAACACAAAATGGCAAAAGATAACCCAGGAAGCTTCTTCCACACAAATCCAGTGTAAGTGGTTCTTATTGTTTCAGGTTCTCAAACCTTCTCCCAGAAATGTTTATGGGCCATGAGTCTCAGCCACTAGCAATTTTTTTTTTTTTTTTTTTACCTTTTGGGTTCCTGAAGTAGATGAACAGCCCGATCCCAAGGAAGAGCAGACCCAGCACAAAGCCCCCGACTCCACTCAGCATCTTGCTCTGCGCAGATCCCGACTGTGCCCCTGAAAATAGAAGGCAGGGTGAATGATTTCTTTTTCAAATTCTTCTCACCCCATCAAGACCCTGAAAGTCACAGACTTGACAAAGGGGAAGAAGCCAACTTTAGAAGAACTAGGTTTTACCATTCCTTGATACAGGAATTAAAAGTCACACTAAGCAGCCACAATATTCACACAATGAACTTATTTAAATATGACAGACTTGGAATATCACCTTAAGTGTGTTGAGATTACAGAGCTCACAAGGGTAACAGCTAATGAAAGGCAGAGCTGAGACTGGACTTCCCTCACATTAGGAGGGACCATGCATTGCTGCTCTTCTCAGATTACAATGAACTAAGCAGCAGTAGCAGGAGAAACACAAGTCTACTCTGAGACAGAAGCTGGAGTCAGGGCAGAGTGGCTCAAGTGGCAGAGTGCCTGCCTCGCAAGCAAGAGGCCTTGAGTTCAATACAGTATCACAAAAACGAAAAACAGTATCTGATAGGTATGATTGTTCAGGGGCACAGGTGTTTATAGAAACAACACAGGGCCACCCCCAGTGACCTCTGCCAAGGAGAAAAAAATGAAATAAATTAAAACTCATTATAGTAACAGAAACCTGAAATTTTAGCATAAGGACAGAAACCTAGCACTTAGAGTAAGCCTGGTCTCATTTTTCCTGGTGTGTGAGGAACCTAAAGTCAGGGAGCTTCTCACTCACTCCACTCCACTGTGACAGGGATCTTCAGGCTTGGGTGCTCCACCTGGCAGGTGTAAACCTCTCCACTCTGAGGAACTGCTTCCAACATCACCAGGGTCTGGAAGGTCCAGTCTCCATTCTGGATCAGGCCTGTGGACACGACTCCGGCCTCCTCCTCCTCCTGAATATTCTGGAACCATCTGACTTCAATCTGGCCTGGGTAGAATCCACTCACGGAGCAGACAAGGAGGTTGTGCCGATTCAGGGGCTGGGTCTTTGTGGGGTACACAGTGACCTTAGGCTCAACTAGGGGAGAAAAGACAAAGAAAGCAAGTCAGGAAGGCAGAGTAATCCTGCTTGGTCAGCTGCCTCACTGCCTCTGTCCAACCCCAGCCTCAATTCCTTGCAGGCCTTAGGCAAAGGATTCCCTAGGAATTCAAGGAATTGAAAAATTTTTTTTTCAGCTTCAGCTCCCTACTGGAAATTCCATGCTGTCAGTGGAAACGGCCCAGCCAGACCTCTGAAGCCATGAGAAAATTATGTTCCACAAATCACTGGTTAACTGGGGTATACAATAAACTTATATATGCACATTTCTTGCCTTTTATTTCAGATTTTCTAAAAGTTATATCTCTGCTGTGGGCTAGGCACAATAGGATGAGAATTTCTTTCTCCCTAGTTTTGCCCAACACTGTAAATAAGTTCATTTTTCCATTTTTATGCCAATTTGTCTTAATTTTGGTATACATTTGAACCCAAGACAACCCTTACATGTAAGTGCTCCATTTGTTGCAGGTGTTTTGGACCCTAGAACCGAATTCCTGATTTACATAGATCAGGTTGGGCCACTTGCCCCAATATGCCCAATAAAGAGACAAGTAATGATAGATGTTAGAGAAAGGAAATTTAATTGACAGGGCATGGGAAGGCTACTGGAAGAGGTAGGCTATGCATTTCAACCCATCTTCCTCAAGCACACTTTTGCTTTGGGTTTAAATAGAAGAGGAAGAATTCAGGGCAGGGGGAGAGGTAGGCATAAATATCAAGCAGTCCAGTCACAGGTGTGTTCTGGTATTCTAAGAGGCTGACAGAAGGGATCATTGTCTCAGGATTGGTGAGGTGAGGCCTTGTTAATAAGAGCCATTGCTTCCTAGCAGGTTGTCTGTCCTGCAGAGGCTCTGCTATTCCTTTCCTTGGTGGTAGTTTTGGTTGTAAATATGTTATTGCATCAGTTCTGTCCCTTCTGAAATCCAAGGTGATTACAGGCAAGAGAAAGATTCAGAGAAAAAGAGACAAATGCAAAATGGAGACAAAGATACCAATCTTTTATGTTGCTTTTAGTTAATTACTGGGCTGTAGTAGGGAGTCAGTCCTTTTCAGCAAGAGCAGCTTTTGAGGGACACTCATGGCTGGTCATGGGGCCTAGCAGGAGCCAGTGTCATGAGTCCTGAGTTTAACCCCCACAGCAAGGACACATTAGGTTTGAGAAATGCAGAGGAAAGATTTTTTTACTATTAACCTTTTTATTATATTAATTGTACAAAGGGGTCTCATTGTGGTATTCCTATACATTCACATAATGACCTTGCCATATTCACCCCTCTATTACTCTTTCTTCCCCCTTTCCTTTTTTTTACGATTTTTAATGAGTTTCAGTATTCTGTTAATGACATGCAGCAGCTAGATATAAGCAATGGCCTCAAGAGAAAGAAAGGAAAAAAAAATCATTGTAATTAAATTTTCCAACTCCACAGGTGACCAGTCTCTGTTAGGATCAAGTAACCAGAGGCCAGGAAATGTCACAAGATGCTTTGAAGTCAGCCACTCACCTAAAGCTTAATCTATTCTTTACTCAAGAGTAATATAATTAAACATCAGCTAGGCCTAGGCCTTTACATAGGTAGTCTCTCTAATTTAACGAGACACAGACCCAGATCCAAGAACTGTACCCTAGGCATCTGATAGAGCAGGAATTGGAGTTTCACACAGAAATTCTCTACCAGATAGAGCAGATAACACAAGTTATCTAAAGCCCAGGCTCCAGAATGCATCCCAGAGCCAAATGGACCTGGAGCTAAGAGTTTCTCTGGAGGGAGCTTTTTTTCTCCCTTTCTTGTTAGAGCAAGCTTTCTCTTTCGCTCCTGGTTAATACTCAACCTAACTGAGGCTAACTGGGGGCAACAGAGATTCAGATAAGACACAGGATAGACAGACAGAAAGTGGGATCAGGTATGCTGGGTGCTTGGGTGGAGATGTGCAACCCTCATTGCTTCTTTTCTCTATCTTTATTCTTTAAGGCCTTACTCCTTGCAGTTCTTTAAAATCTTGCTTCTAAAGTCTTTTCTTAAAACTTCTTCCTTTAGACTCACTCTGTCCCATGTTTTCTTTTAGCTGTTCTTTAGCATAATCTCTCTTAAAGTCTTTTGCCCCCAGGCTTGCACTGTCCCATCTCTCTTTAGCTTTCTTAAAGCCTGGGTCCTCAGACTTGCAAAGCCTGCCTAAAAACTGTATATGTGTAACTCTTAAAATCTCAGTCCTTAGACTGGCACTGTCCCACCTCTCTTTGGCTTTTCTTTAGCTTAGCTTTTCTATAAGCCTATGTTGAAGTTCTCAATACAGACTTTCTATCAACCCCTTTTTAGCAGTTCTTTTCCCCTCAGCAATGTTTTTCCCTTCAGCAATTCTTTTCCCTTCCAAAACCTTCCCACACCAAAAAGCCCCAGAGGAAAAAGAAAAAGCCACAAGCAAAAGCCTCAAGCAAAAGCCCCCATCCTCCTTCAGGGGGTCTTTTATACCCAATGGCAAACATGGTGGAACAGTGGTTCCCAGGGAGGGGCATGACATCGCAACAGGAGAAACCTGTATTACTGTTTCTCTGAACATAAACAACTTAGGAGAAGCAGCTGTTCTGCTGACAGGGGCTGTGCCAATCTTGGCCTAAAAAGTAGAGCTGCATCTCACCTTGCTTATGTCTAGTTCTCATAGGCTTCTCATAATCCTCTCTCCACATTTCTCAATAAATATCCAACTCCAAAAACTGACATCTTTTTCATTCTAGAGATGGCCCTCTTTCAGTGTATTGAAAGTGTATTCCTTTTCTAATAAACTTTACTATTCTTTTAACTATACTTTTGTATCATGCTTGAATTCATCTCTTGCTGTACTGAGATATTTACCATCACTAAACTTTCTGGTAACACCAAAATTCTAGAACAAAGGGAAGCACTTATCCTCAGGAAAATTTAAACCTGGAAGATTTATATCCTTTCATCAGCTGTATCCATTACAGAGACTTGGTCTGTGGGAATCCCAAATTTATTGGCTCAAAAACATAAGATACAATTAAATGAGGGTAGACACAGCAACCAATTAACTTGCCAACTGGTCCAAAAGAAAATGCTTTGCAGAAATGAGGAGGTAGCTATCATAGGTAGTAGACAGACGTGAGCAGTGACAACTTGAGGAAGAAAATCATTATAATTAAACATTTCAACTCCAAGGGTGACCAGTTTCTGTTAAGATCAAACTAACCTACCAAGGTCATGGAATATCATGAATGTTTGTAAGTCTGTCACCCACTTAAAGCTCAATCCTTTCTTTACTGAAGTATAATCCACATCCTAAACATCAGCTGGGCCTGAGGCTGGGAATTTCATGCAGGCAATCTCTTTAATTTAACAAGATAAAGACCCAGTTCCAAGAGTTGAACCCTAGACTTCAGATAAACAGGGAGCTGATAACTTCACACAGGTAATCTCTTTAATAAGACAAAGACCTAGGACCATAAGCTGAATCCTAGGGATCA
This sequence comes from Castor canadensis, assembly GCF_047511655.1. NCBI lineage: Eukaryota > Metazoa > Chordata > Mammalia > Rodentia > Castoridae > Castor > Castor canadensis. The sequence continues at coordinate 22,644,433 of NC_133393.1, read as the reverse complement.
AATGGACCTAGGGTTGAAAATTCCCCAATAAATATTTGTTGGGGATAAAGTAGTGGTCCATTTGCAAGGCAAAACAGTTAACCCTAAATGGAAAATTACTGATAACTTGCTTACATAGCCACTTGTGGACTTAACAAAACTCATGCAATTGGGTAGTCATGAACAGTATTTTGGGGAGGGCCAACTGACAAGAGAGGGGTAAACTGGGAGGATACACCATGATGAAATGAGGAAATAGGTAAAAACTACGTACCTGACAGAAAGCACATATCACAGGGAGGACTTCCCTCAACAAAGAAACAAAGGAAGATGGAGACAAATACAGTCCACTTCTAAAATTTGACACATCCCAAGAGAGCCATATTGAGGCAGGCTAAAACTAGGGAATGTTCAGGACTCATAGAAAAATATTACATCTTAGATTAACCATACTTTGCCTCAGGAACTGCCCTCACCTGGCCAAGAACCGCCCATCCCCATCCCCACTCATTGATTATTGGATGTGAATCACCTGGTTCTCCTATTCCCATAGGTTATCTAAGGTAATAAAAGCACCTGAAGAGCAGAAGCACACTCTCTCGGCCTCCAGATTCCACCTGGGCCCTACCATGCTCCTCTTTATTTCCCTTTCCTAACTTTTAATAAACTCCATTTACATCCATGTTTTCTGCCACGGATTCTTCTCATGGGAAAAAAAGAATTTGGAAGTCTTCTGATCACAGACTGCACCAGCACTGTTAACACTTTTCATGAAACCAACCAGGAGTTAAAAGCAAGATGCTATGCTTACTTATTTGTTTTGTACTAACCCAACCCTCCCTGTTTTCTGGCCCTGTGCCCCTTCCACACCAAGACTTGCTCCAAGGCCTCCAGTGATGTACCATGTTAACCATTGGTACTCCTCCCCTGATGTGTGGGCCTCTCCCAGTGTATCACCATCTCACCCACAGCATGCTGCTGGGAGATGCTGGGATGCACTGCATTAGCCCAGGGCCATGTAGCACAAGGCATGTGGGAACTATGCACCCCCAAAACCACTGTGGCTGCATCCCGGTAGACACACAGCCAGGGGTGCGGTACTACAGGGGTGGTCAGTAACACAAGGTGCAAGTTTGCCATCTGGTCCAGGTGAAGAGGGTGTTCAGGACAGCCTGTGAGAACTTAGGCACCAGCCATGATAGCTGCTACCTCAGGCAGGACCCCTCTTTCCTGTGGCTGCCATGCATCTGCACCCTTCTTTCTTACCCTCTGCCCTCCCTCATCCCTCTCCTACCTTGTGCCATGCATGCACACACACCCGTGCTCCAGGTCTCTGAGCCTGGCAGGCTAAAGGCTCACTCTGCCAAAAATATGTTGTGTGGAGAGTGCTTGCCAGGGTTTCTAAACCCTGGGCCCAGACAACCATGCGGCTTAGGAGGCATTCTAGCCATGGTTGGCCTTAGCCATGGCAGCCATCTTCTCCGCAACACAGGCTGGTTCCTGTCTGCCAATGCCCCGACATAACTTCTCCCATGCTGTGGGCATTTCACTGATGAGTTAGAGGCATGCCCCGCCTGACCTGCCCCAGGCCTTAAACTGCCTTCAGAGGTGCTACCAGAAAGATGGCCTTGGATTTTTGCCTCGGTTCTTGCCTCTGGCAGGAGAAGTTTCAGTAACAGTGACCATAAAGTTTGTTGGGAGGGGAATATGCTTTCAACAGACTGAAAGCAGGTTGTCTGTAAAGTGAAAGCAACGGGGTCAGGTTTTAAGGTTAAAATATTTACTAAGAAACTCTTAGCTTTGGATCCTTTTGGCCCCTGGGATGATTTTCTGAGTTTGGATCATTGTCCTGTTAAGACAGACATTGAATAATCTACTTGTTCCTGCTCTAACTGACAAAGAATTTCTATGAGATTCCTAGCCTTTGCTCTTTCTACCTCTTGGGTTTGGGTCTTTGTTTTGTAGTATTGTTGAGAGTGAATTAGGCTTTAGAATACTGGCAACATTAGAACTTCCTGTGATGGCTCCTGGGCTATGGCTACCTGATCCTGAAAAGAGATTAATAAAGTCAAAAAGTTAAATTAAAATGATTTCTTCCTGTCTTCCTCTCATGGGTACTGCTTATGCTTATCTTCTACCTATTTGAGGGACCAGGGAGGCACACCTGTGCCTCCCAAGTAACTGGCCCAGTCAACAGTGGTAGCAGCAGCAGCAGAAGCTCCCATGTGCCCACACCAAGAGCCTAAAAATGGAGACACACAGCCTACCAGGCTGGAGGGAGTGGCTCAGACAACACATGCCCCAGGTCCACCTGAAAGGGGCTGGCTCCCTCACTGATGGGATTAATGAGATTATTTGCCAGATACTAAAGATAGTTTCTACATCTCCTTTCTTTTGGGAAGCTAACAAGGACTTGTCTGCCTAGGAAATGTGAGGCTGTGAGTTCAAATCCCACCTTAGTTTGCTTCTATTATTTGGTCTATTCATTAGGATGACTAACTTATATGGACACCTGTCTCTCAGGGGGAGATGTCTTTTATTGCTATAACAGATTGCTATTTTGAGCATGTATGTTGCATGTAACATGTCTTTATATTCCATTTGAAAGCCCCTTTGGAGAGACCATGTGGTCACAGGAAAGGCTGCAACTCTGATGAAGCCACCACATGTTCAGTGCCATCTTGCCACTCCTAGAGATAGGACACTCATTGGTGGCACCATCTTACCACCTTCTAGGAAAATTACAACTAACTTGTAGTTACATTAATATGATTTTACTACATTAATCTGTTACGGATTGGACAAAGAATAGAGTATTTGTGTTAAAGATCTGTTAGGAATCTAGCTAACTAATCTACTAAAAATAATAACAAAAATTGATTTGTTTAACAGTGCACTCTGAATTACTGTGATTGTTTTGTGTGCCACTGTGTGCTTTCTGTGTATGTCTTAGTCTGTCTGCTACCTGTGAACCCATGACCACTAAATTTTTGAACTCGTGTATGTGTGCTTATATTTGATTTTTTTTTTTTGGCATGCCTAGGTCAAAACATCTCTGTGTATATATTTAGATGACTTTAGGGTGGTTCTTAAGCTACTTTTATAAAGTTAATACACACAAGTGTCTCAAAAGTTATCTGAAATTCTAATCTCAACCAGGGCTAACTATCCTCTGCCTTAGGGCCAAAGAAAATTTATGGATAATAATCTCAATCTGTTTCATTCTATCTTGAGTATAATTTACATTTAACTCTTTTGTAATTAGGTTTATTGACCCGTGTGTTCTTGTAGATTGCTATTATTAAAAAGATGGTTTAATTTAATTTTCTTCCTAAGTCTTTTAAGGTATAAGGCTACAAAGAGTTTTATTAAAAACTGTGTTATCTAAACTTAGGTTTTTATAAAGGTTGTTTCAAGATACAAGCTAAGATCTTAAAGCTTATAAGTTTATATATGTGTGATTGGGTTGGCTATAGTTTAAAGTTTGTCTAGAAGGTTTTCTGGGGTCAAAATTTAGGGTACTAATGTGTGTTTACAAATGGGTTTCTATTTTATCAAAATAAGGGTCAGAAATTTTACCAAAACCAAACAAAAGTTCATCCTCCAGATGGGATGATAGTACCTTAAGTTTTTAGGAGTCTACTAAAAGGTGATTAATCCTAGAATACTAAATTATGTGTGTCATTAACTCTTGTACACACATGTTGCTAGCTCTTCCTTCACAATCAAAATCCTGATCTTTCTGCCCACATCTTCTCACTGTAGCAACCATAGGACACAGGTTAGGGAAAACTGACCATGGGCTGTGGGTTTGTATCAGTCAAGCTGACCTTGGTACAATTTGAATTCTGTGCTCATTACAGAAGTTCATATTAAAATGTCTCCCTTTTAACACTCAACAGATTGTCCTCCTTTATATTGTTATCTTTTCATTTTACATGTTGCTTTTGGCATCAGCCTCTTTTCTCGGTGTATAATAGTTCTGATGTTTTAATAGTTGGGTTGGCTTTCAGGAAGCATCCTGCCTAAGTTACTCTCTTGTCAGACACAAATCCCTAAGGTATTTTTCTGGTAATACTGTGGAAATGAAGTAAAAATTCTTTTAAATTGTTCTAATACTGTTGGTGCCTTCTACGTGTATCTAAATGTCATAAAATTTTTTGTAGAGTTAAAAGTGTATACATATGAAAACCTATAGTACTTTCATCTAAGGTACAGTCTATCTAATAAGGTCTTTGACATTTCTGCTCTTTGTGACAAATGCTACAAGTTCTGCCATTTAGGCCTGACATCTGTTTAACCTCTAATTGGACTAGCACCTGCCAGGATCAGCATCCCATTTAGGAACTCTCAAGCAGGGGGGTAAGAGACTAGTCCTTTGGAACCACAGGAGGTTGGGGTATCCTGCTTCTTGATTCACACAAACGTCTGCTGAGAGCCTTTAAGGCAAGCCAGGTCTATAGGACCTGCAACTGAGACTTCCAGTAGATAAGAAGTATGCCTTGAAGATCTTGGAACCAATATCATTCTCTCCCATAGGGCAGTCTTCCTCCTTCCCTTTTCCTTTCTTTCTCCACCAGCCAACATTCAGGAGCCCTCATGCAGGGATGGAGAAACTGATTCTCCCCTCCTCTTTCCCTCTCTCTCTTTCTACCAGCCAGCATAGGGGAAGCCAGTATATTCACTTGGCTGTATCCTTAAGTACTGGGAATGCTTTGATCCTGCTGACCAAATGTAAAATAACAACTTCTCTACATATCCCATTTGAAATTATTTACCATTCTTTGCCTCCTGACTAATTATTGACACTGCCTTCCCCTGACCATTGGAAAATTTAGGGTTTTCAATTGTCAGTACTGTCAATACAGTACTGACAACACAGTACTGACAACCACTAACTTGTTTCTTTACCTAGCCAAAATTCTAGGTTTAAACTGTGATGCTGCTACTGGGTCCTTTATATGATAGGTGTCTTTGTGTTCTTCAAGTATATAAGCCTTCTAAAATAGAATTATAAAAAAAACTTGTACCAAGTTGGTGCCTTAACTCCTTTTACAAGTTTCTGCGTATGTTCCCAATTGTAATAACAGAGGTGTAGTAGAACTATACTATTATATTAATTGCTAAACTATTAACCAGGGTTACTTTAAGTTTAGTCATTACAGTTCTAATCCTACTGGGAAATTTACAGACCAGCCCATGGAAAATGACTCTGACAAGTGTTTATTTGTCAATCAGGACAAACATTCTTAAGTATTGGGGTCATTTTGTATTTTCCTTGTAAAGTTTTATAACAATTGTTTGTTGGCACTTTATAGCAAGTGAAGGGTATGGGTACATCCCCTGTGGGACAAACAATTAGATTAAGTAAGCCTAGTCTAAGAGCCAATTTTAAATAAGTCTCTTTGTTGCTTAATTTGGCCAGAAAAGTTCGCACTTCTGATCCATTCAATGTGTTATTTCCCCTTCTCTGTGGAACAAATCTGACTTTCTGGAAGAAGCAATGACTTTTCAGGAGAAGCTACTACTGGCTCCAGTGAGCAAAACTGCCAAATTGGTAAAATCTTCAGACAAGTATTCAGAGAAACAGTTTAAGAGGATGCGGCCCCAACTTCTTAGAGGAACAAGTGTGGTCAGCCAACCGAGACAGTTCAAAGGACTACACAAAGGAGGGGACTTCTCCAGATCCAGATGGAGTCAATTACGCAAACCTCTAAAAGTAATGAAAACCAAGAGGTTTTTAAAGAGGTTCTTATGCATGTGCTCTAATATTTAAGCCTTCCAAGCTTCTGATAAAAGCCAACCTCATGTCTTTGGCTAAGGTCTTCTGTTTAAGCAAAGGCAATAGAAATCAATGGTGTCTAACTTCTGTCTAGGGACACTGTGATTCTTCATTCTATGCAGAACTGATTCATTGATGTTTACCCTCTAATTGGACTGGCATCTGCCTCCTGGCACCTGGCCTCTAACATAGATATTACTCCAAACAGTCCTTAACTGTCTGCTACAGTGGCAGTCCAAAGACAGGGCCATCTAAGAGTTAAAAATAGCCACAGGTATAAACACCTATAGGCAAAGTAACCATAAGACCCTTTATCAGTTTTCAAAATGAAAAGTTAGATTGTTTATCCTTCTTCTTCTGATTCTCCCATCAACATTAATGTTCAGGTCATGCCTTCTAAACCAGGTTTATCTCTTCCAGCATAAAAGCCTTTAGGACCCAAATCATGAGGCAACAGGACTATTGGTTTTTACTGATGCACGAGATCTCCATGAGGAAACTTGACTGCACTGGACAATAATTCAGACACCTTGTGTCCAAATGAGCCCCTAAGGAAAGAAATAGGAGAGACAATTTCCCCTTGTAGGTAGGGTCTACTGTCCCTTGTCAACTCAAAGCAGATGCTGAAGGTAGACCATCCCATTTCAACAGCTCCTAAAAAAGTTTTTTGGAATATTGTTTTTCAGGGGGAATTTAAGGTAGGCTAAAATTAGGGAAAGTTTGGGACTCATAGAAGAATATTACATCTTACACTAACCATTCTTTAGCTCAGGAGCTGCCTTCACTTGGCCAGGAACCACCCCTGTCCCTCCCCACTCATTAATTGTTGTATGTGAATCACCTGGTCCTCCCCTTCCCATAGGTTATCTAATGTATTAAAGCACCTGAAGAGCAGAAGCACGCTCTCTTGGCCTCCAAGAGAGTGTGATTGTATTTCCCTTTCCTAACTTTTAATAAACTCCATTTACACCCACATGTCCTGTGATGAAGTCTTCCCATGAGACACAAAGAATATGGAAGTCTTCTGATCACAAACTGTACCAATGCTTTAACAACTTGTTAAAATAACCCAATAGGTAATAATTAAACTTAGACAACATGCCAGAAGATTGTATACCCTGTAGTACTCAGTCAGTGAGGAACCTGGGGAAGGGAACTGCATACTAGGGGATAAAATGCTTATTGTCATCATTTTGGGTGCGTCTGCATACCAGACACCCTATCTTGCAAGATATCTTTAAAGTCTTGCTTTCACTGTGCTTTCTGTTTTTGAGTCCATTCTTTGAGTTTGGACAAGTGAGCATATTTCTCACAATTTTCTAGCCCCACAAGCTGATACTATTGTTCTCACTCTAGAGGTGGACCTGAGGCAGGCTAGAAATAGAAAAAGATTGGCACTCTTAAATATATATGACTTAACAGATTGTATAGCAGAGTGAAATTTTCTCTCTCTCTCTCTTTCGCTCTCTGAACCTCTTTCAATTGAAAAAAAAATTAACAGCCATAGGGCTCCTTTTCAATTGCAAATATGTGCAGAATGATCCATCACTCTAGCCCAGGAATCACACAAACCCCTCCCCACTCATTAGTTATTGGTGACCGGAAACTGCCCAAATCCTTCCCCTCCCACAGGTTATAGGTTTTAAAATGCCTTGAAACAGACAGCTTGCCCCTCTTCCTGCTTCCTTCCCACCTGGCCCACATAGCCAGATGGGGCCTCACCTCACCATTGCCTTTTATAATATCTCTCCTTTACCTTTAATAAACTCTGTTATCCCCCGACACACACAAACACACATGCATACCTTAGTACATCCTCCTGGATGCTTCCATGCCGGATACTAAGAATTTGGAAATCTTCTGATCTGAGACTGCAGGAACCTTCAAAAGACCTGCTTTCAGTTTAATGAAAGTATACTCCACTCCTAATAAACTTTGCTACCACTTTCACCATATGTTCCTATCTTGCCTGCATTTTTCTCCTGCAGGATGCAAGGACCAATGTAGATACGAGGGCTAAACTTTCCAATCACGCCCATAGAATCACAACTATAGGCCCCTAGACTTATAAATGTACCTTACACAAAGGACTTGGTGTACTTCTCCTGTATCCTGATCACCCATCCATAGTGCTATGCTCTGTTTTCCTGCTTTTCTGCTCTGTTAAATAAAATGTCTATACACTTCTCATCTAGTTAGACTTGTCCTTAAATTTTTCATGTGATGACGTTACAAACTTGTTTGGCATGGGTGCCACGAATACAACACCCCAAGTCGTAAGGTTGGCAACCAAAAATGAGGTTATGCTCTTTTGGAACCTCCTGGGATTTGAACAAGTTCTGGCTGTGGTGACCTGAGATGAGAATACTAAGAGAAAATGCTAAGGGAATTAACTGCATCTGTACTAAACACATATAGATTTTTTCTCTTGTCATTATTTCCTAAACAAGACAGTATAACAACTATTAGCAATTACACTTTCTTAGTTGTTATTCTAACTGGGCCCCTTAATATTGCAAATTTAAAGAAATCTTAAAATTGTATTTGTTCTTCCTTTGGTTTTACAATTCCAGCTTCCTGCAGGAAATCTTTACCTGCCTGGAGCAGAAACTTCTCATCCCCAGTTCTGCAACATAGACACTTTCAACAAATCTCACAAAACCAGAATCACAACAACCCTTTCTGCTGGACCCAAGGCCACAGCCTGGGGAAATTTGCACATGTGCATTTATTTCCTAGCTTTTGTTCTACTCTCCTATAAATTGTGACACCTCTGTGGGTTTGAGGAAGGACACATTGCCTGCATTCCTGGACTGGCCAAGCTATGAATGAGTAGATTTATTTCTCCTTTTCATCCTCTCCCTCTTACTCCAGGTATGAGTGGGTTGTAGAATCCAGTGAGTTAGTACCCAAAATTCAGGCATTTGTCCTAGGCTGGATAACATGACGAGTAACCTACAGATGACTTTAGGTATTCAGGCTAAATGAAAATATGAGACCATTTTACATAAACGACCTGAACGTCTGGAGATTTAGGGATCCACTGGGGTCCAGGAGCAAATTCACCTCCTTCACACACTAAGAGACTACTGTGCTCACAAGTTCTGTAAAAAAGATCTAGCAAAGGGAACGTGAGGTAAATTGTGTTACAATTATATACAAAGAAATAATATGCAACTACTTAAATACTATTAGCATAAAATGGTAACATTAGAATGGTAAAAAAAACAAAATTATAAATTTATAAACAAAATTATTAATTAAAGGCCAGAATACCATCATTTCAACTGTGTAAAGTATACTAATAGCAAACAAACAAAATAAGTAGAAATTTACACCTGAAAAAGCCTAAGAGTTGGGCACTGGTAATCATAGCTATTTGGGAGGCTGAGATAAGGAGGACTGAGGTTTGAGGCCAGACCAGGCAAATAGTTTCCAAGACCCCATCTCCAAAATAACAAGAGTGAAATGGAATGGAGGTGTGGCTCAAGTGGGAGAGTACCTGCTTTGCAATTAGGAAGCCCTGAGTTCAAATCCCAAATAATATCCAAAAAAATCTCACCAAAAATAATAAACCTAAGAAATGTCAGAGGTACCTCACAGGTCACAAGCCTACCCACCCACCCTAAGACTCACACATGCAAATTGGTCTGATATGTCATTCTCTTATTACTTATGCAAACAACACAGCACAGTTTTATTTCAGAGGTGATTTCAGGATTAAGAAGAGGGTATGCCAAGGACCGAGTGTGATGACCTTCCCCACGCTGACCCTAGCCATATACTGCCCTCATCTCTACTCCCCCAAACCAACTTTCAGTCTAATCACAGACAATTGTCATTCACCCTCACTGTACACAAAAGTCACCAAGGGCCCTTGATGTCACTTCTTGCCACACTAATCCCTCCTCTCCCAGGTCCTCCCTTACTCACACACTCCAGAACTCTCCTCTGGGTCACTGAAACCTCAAGGACACACACCATCAAACACACAAGTGCACACATGCACACACACACACACACACATAGGCTCTCTCCTGTCACCATTACACACTGACAAAAATCCCACACTATCTCAGGACACACACTCATAGTGCCTTCCTGATGTCAGCTCTCTCATAATTCTACATCCTCATCCTGGACCTAGTCTCTCTCTCTCTCTCTCTCTCTCTCTCTCTCTCTCTGTCACACACACACACACACACACACACACACACACACACACAGATTCCCTGCCTGCCCAGCCCAGCACTCACCTCTCCTCTGCACAGTGAATCTCTCCATAGCTTCATAGTTGTGTCTGCAGCCCGTGCGTCCTCCAGGATGTCCTTCTGGCTGTTCCAGGATTCAGCCTCAGGCCGCCCCAGCTCAGTCATTGCAATGAACTCCCCCACATCACTGTCATAGTGCACAAGCTCCTCCTGGTTATAGATGTATCTGTCCACAAGTCGCACCCGCTCCGTCCCGTTGGAGAAGTAACATTCATGTTTAACTTGCTGCAAGAAATGTGCTGTGGGAACAGGAACGGTTACTGGCTCTAATCTTGCTTATCTTTGAGGACAGGGTGCTTGAAGGATCAAATTCCTCCTCAGGAGCCCAAACCCACTGGACCTAAGTTAGCTGCCAGAGTGACCCAAACATCCTTTACCTGCACCTGATAGCATCTGCACGCATTACACACAAGGCACTGCATGACAGGTGACAACTGCCAGTACAAATCATAACAATGGCCATGAAGGACCCATAAAAGGAGAGAAAAGGAGTGGTGCTCAAATCCCAGGAAAGCTCCCCTATTCCCAGAAAAAGCAGAACACTCCTCCCTTTGTTAGCCTACTTCATTTGTTTTATCCAATACCTGTAATTCCCACTCCCCAAAGGGTGTTGAAGGGGGAACTGCCTACTTCTTCTACTCTTGGTTATAATAACACTTACTTTTACTATTGGTTCCAAAATTTCAAAGAGGAAAAATACCCAGTTTGGGGTAAAAAATTTGTAACAGAGCGATCCTGTCACAGACCAACCAAAAGAGACCAACAGAGATACCCCTTATCTGGTCACCTCTCAAAAGATCAGCACCCAATGGGTTCATCTTTCATAGCCCAAAGTTAGAGGAATCCCAATATGCTGGGACACCCCTCTGATCCAACACTATTATGGACCTATTGTCCCTCTGCTCTGTCTGCATTAGGAACAAACTACCTGTCAGTGCTGGGCAGGAGACCAAGTAGGAGCTGGACAAAGGTTTTCCCCTCACCACTGCCTGCACCATCTCCTGCTGGAGCCTCTACAGGGAAGACCCCACTCCTGACTGTCATGGCCACAGCTCTTCACCCTTTCCTTATTTTTTTTTATGTTCTTTATTTTTTTATATTTTTTATTTATTTTTTATTATTTTTGTTTGTTTGTTTGTTTGTTTGACTCAAGTCTCTGGAGCACATATGATCACCCTTTCCTTAACAGGACTGTCTGGAACTTTCTGTGAAGTCTTGCTTAGTGCTGACCATGTGCCAGGCCTGTGCTACCATTCATAATCCAAAGAGGGAAGAGCAGACACCTGCCCAGAACTCCTAGAGCTTAAATTAGTTAAACTGAGGGGAAAAGCCAAACACTCCAGGAATTATCCATAATGAGACATATCAAAAGAAACAGGTGGAGATCTGTCAACAGGACAGGAGGACAACCTAAATAAAATGGGCCAGAGAAGGATGCTCAGGAGTCACATTTAAGATGTGACATGGAAAGTTAATTTGATGTGAATCAGAAGAAGAGTGTGGTGTATGCATAGGTTTGGGGGGAAAGGAAGTGAGACAGAGAGATGGAGAGGACAAGGAGGAGAAAACATTTTTTAAAAGAATTGAATTTTAAAATCAATCCTTTCTAAATTATGTCACGTTCATTTCTGCACATAAAGCTCTGATCTCATAGAGAAAGAGACCCCATAGAGAACTGTAAACAGCCCTATTAAGGCTGTAATTCCCAGTCCCCAAATTGTGTTGAAGGTGGAATCACCTACTTCTCCTATTCTTAGCTATGGTAAAACTTACTCTTGCTATTGGTTCCAAAATTCCAAAAATTAAGTTCCCCCCCCCCCAAAAAAGTCCTTGTTAAAGGTAGGATGCAAATTTCTGTTAGGCCCACCACCCACACTCACTTTATGAGGATGTCCTATTCTTGCTAATATATTTGCTTAAATCTCAGGTCTAACTTGTCCTTCAGAAATTCTTTTCTGTAGTCATGTCAGAACTCTCTCTCTCTCTCTCTCTCTCTCTCTCTCTCTCTCTGTCTCTGTCTCTTGATCTCTCTCTCTCACCTCTGTTTTGTGTACACATTCACATGCTTCATAGGTACATTTTAAAATTACATCAAGAAACCAGAAGAAAGAAGCCCAGTAAAATTTGTTCAAAAAGAATAATAAAGGGGGTGAATTTGACCAAAATACATTTTATGAATTATGGAACTATCACAATGAAAGCACTAACATTAATGGGAAAAATCATCTCATTTTAAAAAAAAAAGAAAAACTAAATGAGAGGCTGGCAATCTAGCTCAAGCGGTAACCAAGTATCTATTAAGCAGGAGGCTGAGCAGGGCATGGTGATCCATACATACGAAGTATTAGGCCCTGAGTTTGAAGAAAGTAAGGGGAGAAGTGTGAATGTCTAGACTTGAGAAATCATTGGTGGGATATCAGGATTTTGAATTTATACTAAGTATGAGAAACTATTGAAGAGGTTTTACAAGATTAAAATCATGGTCCTAACATAGGTCCATAGTCTCTTATCTGAATTTCCAAATCAGAAAGCTCAGAAAACATGATCTTTTAAAAATCTGAAGTCAGATTTATTTGTGAATTCTGACCTGATGAGGGAAAGGAAAAGATGGGGTTCTTGTTAGTGGGTCAGTCACATGTGCTTCTGCGGTTCCAATATATAGAAACATGCACATATAGGAAAGAGAGTGAGAGAGAGAGATGCACATACATATCATATATGTATTTATTTTTTGGTTTTATGTTTAATGACCTCAGAAAATGTTTTAAAACACTATAGTTGGACTGGAAGGATGGCTCAAGCAGTACAGCACCTGCCTAGCAAGCGTGAAGCCTACAGTTCAAACCGCAGTATCTCCCTCCCACAAAGAGAAAAAATCAAAACAAAACATGTATTTGAAAATGACACAAATAAATGCAAGCATTGAACATTATAACCAGCATAGAATGTAGAATGACAGGAATAGTTTTAGGAATTTTACTGAAAAATATTTGTGGCAGTCATCGATATTTATGACTCGTGAAAAAAAAAGTTGCTGAAAGTTAGCAGAGATATTGAGGACCAAGGACTCATGAAATATTGAGAAACGTTGCATAAGGCCAAAAAGTAAACAATGAAAATCTTGAATTTGCATTGATTGAAAGAATCCAAAAAGAAAGTGGTTATTCATGCAACTGTCTAGTTTTGGTTTGTTTGTTTCTTTGTTTGTTTTGTGATGAAATGACCTAAAATAAACCACAAATGACTGAATTGGAAAGTGTGTGTTTAGGAAAGTGGTGAATGTAGAATTTTAGAAGCAGCTCAATATAAAGATGTTCTTACTCTCAGCATTGTTGACATTTTGGACCAGAAAGTTTGCTGCATGTCCTCTGGTGAGTCCATGGAGTAAGATGTGGGATGCAAAACATCCTGGTAGGAACCATTATGAAAACCTCCTGAAAATCCATGGTGAAGAAGACAGGGGAAATTGTGAAACAGCTGAAATTAACACTAAAAAATTTGCCCATATACTATTTGTTGAAAACTAGAGACTAAGCAAACTTTATCTGGAAAACAACTCCTCTCTAGGATCAGATTCCTAAAACACATTCATAAGGTTTCATAAGAGATTACAATCAAAAGCTGATAATGCTGACCCCCAAACCAAAAGGATGCTGAATAGAAGAAGCCAAAATCCAAATACCTGAATGCCTGCTAGGTATATTTTACTTGTGTATTGTTCTTCACAAAAAGAAAATATGGACAACCAGAGATATAGTTTTGGCTGGATCATTAGCCAATTTGTATATGCTGCTTAAAATCATTTCATGAAAACTGGATCCTGAGAAACCTGTAAAGTGTTGTCTCTGTACAAGCACTCCATGTACTACATGGGCTCTGGTAAAGTTCTTGCTAAAAGGGAGGTTCAGATTTTTTTTTAACCACTGGGATTTGAACTCAGGATCTAGTGCTTGCTAGGCATGCACTCTACCACTTGATCCATGCACCCAATCCTTTTTTCTTTAGTTATTTTTCAGATAGTGTCTTGTACTTTCTGCCCAGAGCTGCCTCAGACCAGGATCCTCCTACCTCTGCCTCTCTGTAGTTGGGATCACAGGTGTGAGCCACAGTGCTGGTGAGGTTTGGGCTTTTAAATGTCTCCTAATGTAACATCTGTATTGAAATATTGTGGCCAAGATTCTTGTCCCATGAAGAATAGGTGTAAATAATTTTTAAACTGTATGCTTATTGCAGTTTACAGATACCTAACAACCCATAGTTTTCTGAAGAAATCAGTTGCTGGAGCTCATTCAAAAGGTAATAACTAATTAAATCATCCTTAATAAAGGATTGACACAGACGTGGGATGAAACTAATGCTTGCAAAGAGTTTGCAGATGAAGACTGGGAACTACTAGGAAGGTGGAAGGAGAGGGAAATGGAGAGGAAGGGGAAGAGAAAAAGAAGACCAAAAGAGGGGTGAATGTGAGCAAAATACATAACATGCATGCCTGGAACCAAACTAAAGCAGATACCTTAAATGCAACTGAGGCCAATAGGAAAAGGGGAACAGGTACTAGAGAAAAGGTTAGATCAAAAAGAATTAACATAGAAGGTAACACCCACGCACAGGAAATCAATGTGAGTCAATACCCTGTATAGCTATCCTTATCTCAACCAGCAAAAACCCTTGTCCCTTCCTGTTATTGCTTATACTCTCTCTGCAACAAAATTAGAGATAAGGGCAAAATAGTTTCTGCTGGGTATTGAGGAGGTTGGGGGGAGAGGGAGGGGGTGGAGTGGGTGGTAAGGGAGGGGGTGGGGGCAGGGGGGAGAAATGAACCAAGCCTTGTATGCACATATGAATAATAAAAGAAAAAAATTTCAAAAAAAAAATGTAATCCTTTACTATGTTCAATTTAGTACATGCCAATTAAAAAGTTACATTAGCAATAAAAAGATTCTTTAAAATATCATATCAATAATGACAAGAAAAATATATAAATTTCAATACATAATAAACATTTACTAGATTAAAATCTAAATAGATCAGAGGAAACTGACATCAATAAAATAATGAGCATTGACCACAAGGTCTCTGCGAGTCCAGGGAGTGAGATGTGGGATGCAAAACTGTCCCTGGGTGGGAACATGGCACTTGGGAAAGTGAGAGCAGATAGCAAGATGACCAAAGGCAACATGGTAAGAATGAGATTGGCTACATAGTGCCTTTGACAATGAGCATTCACCATGGAGACAGAAGTAAGTGAAGCCTCCTCAAAGTGTTCTCAATGACACAGCTGAGGATGTTGGAATGTCCTTATAAAGCACACAGGGTGTGCTGCTATACCTAGGTGAATCCCATCCATTGAAACCATGAAATGCTCACCTCAACTTGTTCATGATAAAACTAGTGACCCTGACGTATCTATGATTCTGATTTTCTCCAGCCATCAGATATAATTTCTATGGTTATGTATTAGCTTACTGTTAACTCCATATGACCCATATATAAGTTTGAAATTTTACCATGTTACTGAAGTTTTTCTTAAGAGTAATGTACTAGAGAGACTCTTCACTAGATCTTCAGTGGACTCCAAAGGCCCACATGGTAGTGGTTTGGTGCCCAGCCTGTGGTGCTACTGAGAGCTAGGTGGGGCCTAATGGGAGGAAGATTGGGGGTCAGGGTTTGCCCTTGAGGGAGCATTGTGCCCCCAACCTCTTTGTATGTCTTTTTGCTTCCAAAACATCATGAGGTGAGCAGGTGCTTCTGCCATGAGGCATTACCACAGGCTCAAAGCAATAGGATAAAGCAACTATGGAGTGAAACCTACAAAACCATGAGTGAAAATAAAGCTTTTCCTTTTCTTGGGTATTTTGTCACAGTGATGGAAAGCTAACACCTTCACTACATGAATAACTCTGAAGTGGACTGCTGGGTTTCTTTTGTTGCTTGGTGTTTCCTCAATAGAAGAATTAGTTTATTTGGAAATGGAATATTGCATGATCTCACTTATATGTAGAATCTAAAAATAACTAACTAAAATATACAGAGAAAGAACAAAAAGTGATTACAAAGGTGAGGTGGAAAAACAGGGAAACAGAGGTTACCAAATACAAAGGAACAGATCTGGAGGATGAGCAAGTCTGCAGACCTAATCTGCAGCATGAGGATAATGGGTAATAAAATGGTACTGTATATGGCACTCATGCCAAATGAATAGATTTTACCTGCTATTGCCACAAAAACCAAAGCATCTTCATGTGAGATGATGGATGTGCTAACTCACTTCACTGTAGCAATCTTTTTACTATCCATGTTTCCCATAATATCATGTCGTACAGCTTAAATTAATGCAATAAAATTTATGAAAAATAACAAAGAATAACATACAAATTTAATTCTTTGCTTAGTCTACTGCTTTTATTCTCATTTTGTTTTATGAAAAGCTATATAATACTATTTATCATCTTGATGCAAATGAAAATAATCCTTTCCTCCTGCATTTGTGCTCACAGGTTGGGATGTAGAAGTGTTGATGTATTTAATTCTAGGCTTTAGGCCTTTAGTCCACTGAAAATTTTCTAAAATTAATTGGAAAAGAGACTATTAATTTTCTAAAATCCCAAATCCTGATTTCCAAAGCACTTTGAGTTTCAGAAATGAAATTTTGGTTCTGTAGATATTTGGAGACGCCACTCACAGCAATGTAGACATGACTGTGATAAATATGAAGGCAAAGCCAGAAGAAAAGTGACAACTTTGGAGGCTATTGGAATAATCCAGATATAAAGGATGTCAGCTAGCAGTTGGCAGTGGGATTGAGACTATTTTTAAATGTTTTTATCAGTACATGATAGTTACACAGGGGGCTTCATTGTGACACTTCCATTTTACATATACTGTACCTTGGATTGGCTCCTCCCCTATGTTATTTTCCCTCTTCCCCCACTCCCCTTCTTAAAGTGACTTTGACAGTTTACCATGTTCCATATTCATACATGTGTAGAAAGTGCATCAACCATATTCAGCCTCCTTTACCCTCTGCATTTATCCTTGATAATGCATCCTTGAGAATATTTTGGAGGCAATATGTGTGGTACCCTGTGGAGAGTTAGGATGACAATAACCTGCACAGAAGTAAGTGCAGAGTGTGGCAGGCATTGTCCCTAATGCTTTATGCCCATTGTCTCTTTTAAACCCCAAACACTATGAAGTAGACATAGTTTCCTCATTTTACATTTAAACTAAAGCAAAGAGGGGTTAAATAACTCATCCACGGACACATAGTTCATGACAGGTCAATTAAGTATTAGAAATTGAGAAATCTGGCTATGGCATCCTGGCATTTGACCCTTACATATACTCCAAGTAAATTTTCTAGGATATAATGAAGTATATGTTTTTTGCCTTGTGTCATAGCTGCCATGCAAGTCTCCATCTATTTGTAGATTGAGAGTAAACACAAAGTCTGTAATCTAATCTATTCCTCTCAATCATATCAATTTTTCTGCAGCTTTTAAGAATAATATAGTTTGTGTTTTAAAAAACAAAAGTGAGTAGGGGAGAAGAAAAGAGGGAATAGAAATGTAATGGAAGGGGAGAACTTGTTCAAAGTACAACTCATGCATGCATGGAATTATACAACGAACCCCCCCTCACATTATTAATGTATGCTATTTCAAAACTATAATTAAACTATTTTCAAATGAATGATATGGTTTGGATAAGTGTGCCCCAATACAGATACAAATGTACTGGAACACATACTACTGGATCTTACCTATATATGCATATATATGTGTACATATACGAAATGTATATCAGGGATATATACATCAAATTTGTGTTACTCTATAGATGAAACTTTCAGTCACTTCACTGATTTCTTTGCCTTTTCAATAGTCACCAAACCTCATTAATTGATTTTCACATAATAGTCCCTCGTGTTTTCTCTCCCAGTATGCACTACGTATCTGTAGTAATCAAAACCACTTCATCTCTGTTCAATGCTCTGAGTACATTTTTTCAATTTTCAGTCCATACCACCCAATACTCATCCTGTAGGTGTGGACCTCTCTCATTGTTGGTCCCCACAGAAGGGGAAAAGCTGGAAGGAGGATGGTGTCCTCAAATACAGTGTATAAAACTGATCAGTATCTGACTCTGAGTAGGGACCTTCACCAAGCTCCCTCTGCCTTGGAGAAATGCAGCACTGGAAGTGAATTATGGACCAGAACAGGTCTATTTGTCTGTTCAGAACTCCTCTAGAGGCCTTCTTGCCAGGTGACAAAGATACAAAATAAAATTGGAAAGTTGCTAGTCAGTGTCACCTATCCCTCTCACTCCTGTGGTTATCACCATTGGCCTATGATCTCATGCTTTCTGTGTAAGAGTCATCCCCAGCCATGTGCCCAATGTAGGGTTACCATATATAACAAATAAAAATATATGACATCCAATGAAATTATTTGTTATCTGAAATTTAGACTTAACTAGGCATCCTGTATTTTATTTAGAAATGTTAGGCAAAGAAGCAATGGATTTAATATTTTTGTTTTTTTCAGGACATGCCCATTATAGCCTGCATGTACAGTGGGCCACTATAGAGTTTTAAATTTTTTGTGTATATTGGAATTGGCATCTCTTGAATTTAGCCCCCACCATTACACGTGCAGTAGAACATCTGCAATCACAAGCTTTACCAACATTTCACACCCTATTTAGCCACCATTCACTAATGGAGGGTAAAAGCCCAGGCTCTAGAATAAGATCATCTGAATCTCAATGTGCGCTTTTCTGCTTGTGGCTGTTTCTAATATCTATAGCTTTTCTTTATCTCTAAAATGGATTTTAGAATAGTATCTTCCTCACAACTTTGCTGTTAAGGGATACATTAAATAGTGACTCTCCCTAGTGTGATCACATAATGAATACTGAACAAACACATCATCATTTAAATTTTTATCACTATTGTGAATGCAAACTCACAAGCTCTGTTTATTCTCTAAGTTGCTGTGATAAATAATACCTTCATCATGATATGCCATTTGTCTGTGTTAATTTTATCACTAATTGACATTTTGACCACAAGAGGACAGAAACACTGATTTACATATACTGATGCACCATTCAGGAACCACACAGAAGAAGTAAGTATCTATTCCAGGAGTGGAGGGTGGAGTGGGGATAAAGGAGAATGGTAGAGGGATGAATTCAAGTATGATATTTTTGATACATTGTAAGAACCATTGTAAATGCCACAATGTACCCCTACATAGCACAACAATAAAAAAAGTATATTGATATGGAAGGGAGGAATGTTCCATATACTCTGATCTGCACGTAATCTGGATTTTAACACTAACTGTGTGACACCGGGTGAGTTAATTAAATGCTTTGAGTTTTATATTCCATAGGTGTGTATGCTTGTAAATGCTTCAGAAGTGACAGCACAGTTATTGGAATGCCATGCCAAAATGCACAGGCCTGTGCAATGTGACAGTGCTCCACACTGATAAGCTGGTTTGTTTTGCTCATCACTGCATTCTCATCAGTAGGGTAATAACTGGATTTTTTTTTGAGTTATTGAGAAATAATGGCTGTGTGAATAAAGAACTTTTGCATGACCTAGGGCACAGGGCCTGTGGAGACCACATTCTCAGTCATGCAGATGTAGTCTTGAAGGGAGGAGGGGTGCAGTCCTGGGAACGAAAGTGAGAACAGCACAGCCTTGAAGGGCAACCATGGAAATGCTGTCACTACAGGAATTCTGTCTTAGGAGTGCAACCTCGGGCCACATGGCCCTGGATGGATGTCAAAGTGCACTTATGTAACAGCGTATGTATGTTTTTGAGCCCAGGCTACTGTGTGACTGGCTTTGGGTCACTTTTGTTCTCTTCCTAAAAGAGACAGGGATGGCTATTTTTGCCTGTCTCACCTTCCCTTTCACAGTCTGCTGTAGTGCCACTTGCAATAAAGCTACCTGAAAGCAACTGCCTACTGTCCTACATACATTCTTTAAATTTTCACTGGACCCACTCTGGAACCATTGGCCAAAATGGTTGGCATGACAAGGCTCTTCAGTACTTCCTTGTGAATTACTGACCATCTCTGTCCCCTTCATATACTCTCTCGCTTCTCTTTAGGGTCCTTACTCTATTATTTTAGTTCAAGTATCCTCATGGTCCACAGCACACTCCTTCCCTTTGCAGAGCCACTCACAGTCATCTCTACTTCACTTCCTCACTTCCACTCTTCTCAAAGAGTTCAATCTGTTTTCTGTCTTGGGTACTTCACTGACTGCAAAACTCATGTCCTAGAAACCCAGGGCTCACTTCTCGTTCATGTCTTCCTTTAGCTCCTCTGGCATCTCACCACTGGTGACCACTGCCTTTTCCTTGGGAAAGTTTCCTTTCTTTGACTTCAAAGAGTAACATTTGCTTGCTTTTTCTCCACCACTGGTCCTCCTTCTCAATCCCCTTTGTTGGCCCCGTCCTTCTTTTTGTTCCCTACACATAGTCTCCTCACCCTGGACTCTATTCTCTCATATTCAAAAGACCACTTAAGTGTTACACATAAATGTGTAAAAACCTTGGTCTCAAAATTTACAGTCCCTGAGTTCTAGCTGATATCACACTCCCTAGAGCCTTCCTTCAAATGATGGGCATGGTCTGCACCTTGTCCCCAGCCTCTTCTCATATTGGCCTTTGCTCTCACTGCCTGGTACAATCCTCTCACTTTTCTGAGCACATGAGTTGCAAGTTCTCCATAAGTCTGTGGGACCTTCAATAGCAGAGCCCATGTTTTTTCCTTGTACTTCTCCTGGTTCTCACCTTGAACTTAACATAAATAACACCTGTATTCTCATGTGTCCCTGTCTTCCCTATATTACTAAATACCACCAACCATTCATCTATGTACATAAAACATAATCCTTAAGGTAAAGCTTGGTATTCTGACCCAATTTATATTTAATCCATTAATAACTTATATTTAAAAAAAACCTACCCAAACTCTTCACTTTATCACTGTCTTAACAATAATTGCATTACTTGAAGAACAGCTTGTCTTCCCTAGAGATCTGCTGTGCTCCTACATGATCTGCCTGCTTCTACATAGCACCTGCAATTCTGCTTGTAATTGAATATAAATTGTTACTCATTGTAAACCTAAGTAAACCCAAGTCTGCCTAAATCAACTGGATATTCCTTACCCTGGTTCTCAGGGCATACAAGGAGAGGGCTGCTCAATTCCTTTAACCCTACCTTATCTTATGCCATACCTGCCTCATTACACTTCATCCTTTCTAGCCTTCTTCATGAAACCAAAACAGCACACATCTTACTACACAGCAGCGTTTCCCTGTTCTATTGCCCCTGATACTTTTCCCTTAGGTTCCCACCAGGCTGTCTTCTCCATATTCTATTCTCACCTAAATCCATGTGCTCAGGGAGAATTCCTTGATGCCTGAACAGAATTTAGGGCAACCTACATCCCTGTGTCTCATCACCCTGATGACTTTGCTTCAGAGCACTTACTACTCTCTGAAATTTTCTTCTATGTTCTCTGTTTTTTGAGATTTTGTATTTCTTCCCCTTGTTAGGCAAGTTCCTTAGGAATAGAGGCCAATTCTATTTTATGGAATAGAACAATCAGAGTCTAGAACAGATCCCAGAATATAATACTTGTTCGGAAATATCTGTGACCTAAAGGAATCAACTAAGGGTCTGTTAAATTGATCATCGTGGTGATCTTTGAATGGAAGAGGGTCTCTAGTCCTATACTGTTTTATTTGAACAGCACATAGCATCTCTCCCTCCTGCAGTGAGAAATTTAGCCAAATTTCATCCTTATCATTTTTCTAATTATCAGTATTCACAAGAAAAGGAAACTTTGTAAAAAACAGGAGCACAGGCTTGGAGACACATGCCTACAACCCCAGCACTTTGGAGGTTGAGGAAAGTGGGCTATGTGTCCCAGACAGTGGGAAATTTTTGTAACTTGAAGGATTTCTTCAATTGCTGAGTATTTGTGCATGGTCCAGGTTTTTTCAATCATGGCAATGATTGGATGAGAACAGAATAAGGAGCAGGTGAAGGTAGAGATAGCCAGATAAGGCTAACTGAAGAAAAGATAGGACATTATAATGCCAAAAAAATCTCACATAAACCTGTAGGACAATGAGCAACTTTGGATTATTGGCTTTCAGTCATATGAAGTGTTGACAACTTGCACATTCTTTCTGTACCTCTGCTCATCTGTATACTTTGGCACACACAAAATTACTAATATTTTACTATTTTTGGATTACAAAGTAAAATTTCATATATTTTATCCTCAATAAATTACTTACCTTCTCGAAGTCTCTAACAATGTAGAATAAAGTGACAGTATAGAAAGATTCAAGTAGATTCACAGAGTAATACGAGTTCAAAATTTTTCATCATATCCCTTCAGTATTTAAGACACCAAAGAATAACCCATAGATACTCATTATATATTAGAAAATACTAAGCATTAAGGGTTTGTACTTTAGCAGCAGGATGCATTCCACAAGAGGAAACTGGACCATGCATCCCACCTTACATCAGACCACATGCAACACACAGATACAGGTTTCATAAACATCAGGGTTAAGAGATAGAAGACAATGGCAGACACCTCTCAATAAACCAAGCACATTACTAAAGTAGAAATCTTATAAGACTTTGAGGATATAACACAAGATACTGCAGGAGAGACCCTAGTAATTCCTTTTGACTCCTCAGAAAACTTTTTGTGAATAAGACTGCACAAAAAAGTGAAGGGATGCATGGGGAATTATTTTAACACCATTAGTTCCAAGTCCTCCCAAAAACATCAGGAAATGTCATGTAATATTGAGGAGGTTTTATTGGAGGGGAGCAGGAAATAAATGCCCCTGATAGAGTCCCAATATGTACTCCTCATAGAAAGGTTACACATCCAAACTCCATTAACCTGTGGAAATAATTTAAGATCCATTGGATAAATGTAAGGATGCACAATTTTTAAAAGATGCAGCCTAGAGACATTAACACTCTTCCTTCCCCCACCTCAGCACCTTAGTTATGACTTACATGAGGTGTCCCTGGACATAGCCAGGGGAGAGCAAAGGACCATCAATATCACTGTCAGATCTCCCATGAGTGGGCCTCCCATGAGCAAGCCACATATATAACCTGCTGGAGAATAGGAGAAGATGGAGCCAGAGGAGAAGACAAGCCTCACTGATCCTTCTCCATCTACATTTAATATAATGAGAAGCAAGGTATTCATTGCTTTGATGCTGGTTGGGTAGTCAGAATGTGGGAAAACCAATCAGCATCAGCAGTGAGTAGCATCATCAGTTGACAGTCAGAATTTCTATATGAAAGTGCTCTGCTGAAGCTTAGCATTTCCCTCTTTTAAGTCATTGTTTGAATTTAGTATTTGATCGAATTGTACTGAAACACTTTAACTGGGCCACCATGGTGAGTCATCTCTGTGCTAGTCAGGGTGCATTCACAAGTTCCAGGATTGTAGGAACACTGGCCTCTCCCTTGAAGACAGTGCTCTTTGGACAGCTACAAGTGATGTGGTGTTTAGGAATGAATAAAGGGTGGAGAAGGAAGATGACTGCAAGTCAGGACAACTTTAGTGTTGCCTCACTATTCCATAACGTGGTACAGTAGATTGGGGAAAATTACTTCACTTTTCACCAAATGAAGGCACTGCAATCTTTCAGGATTTCAAATTGTGGGAAATGCTGTGATTGTGTGGACACCACAAACATCATTATGCCCTGGGCGCTGATCATGTGACTGAATTAGAGCCGTTGATTGGGGAGTAGAATCTGTGCTTCTTTGTTATTAGGGACACTTCTCATAAGCTAAAAGAAATCAAAAGCCATCAGTCAGTTAACTGAATAAAAGTGTTTCAAGTTTGTCTCCTGATGTTCTCACCGATTTCAGTGCACCTCCAAAACACATATATGTAATGAGCTGAGAGGAGGCCATCCATGAGGAATGACGGTCTTAATAATAACTTTGCACAGCACTCAAACTGATAGTGTGGTACGTCCACTGTCCAAATCAAAGTATGCATGGACTGAGAAATCTATAAAGAACTTCGGTTCAGACTTTGAAATCATTAATGTTTGGTCCAAAATACTTTTTAATCCTTTAATCCTGGTTTCCATTTTGATTTTGATGCTCTCCGTTCATTGAGGACATATCCATTTATTACTCCTTCACTGCCTTGCCTAAGGACTGACAGAAGAACATGTTGCTACAGAATACAGCATTGAATGTTCAGTAAACAGAAAACTATGAATTAAATCATTTAATGTAATTATAGAATTTCAAATTTATAATTCTACTTTTAGACAATTATCACATAATATGCAAATATATGTTGAATTTTCAGATTCAGAATACACTTAATGAGATAATTATGTATACAAAGTTCTTCATAAGCTTACAATCCATCAGAGTTCTGATAAGCAGTCACTCTTTATATCTTAATATTTCAGGAGATACAACAGTCATCATGCTGTGACAAATGACCCTAATATTTATTGAGTAGTTTTTGAGAATTTTAGTTTTTAGTCAGGAATGTCTTCTTGTCTTTTTATACATAAGATTTTTATTCCTTACTTCAGCTCAGTAAGTTAAGTCCCATTTGTATCCCTACTGATTCAGAGTGTACAATGATTGCAATTAAAAAGATTTTCTAAGAATACAAGGTTAATATAGGGCAGATTCTTTATTTATTTTTCAAAAAATTTCTTTGGACTGGAGTTTGTTAGGTAGGAAACTTATGTGACCCACACCACCAGCCCTAATGTGATAGTCTTCATTGAAACGACTTTTATGTGATTCCAAATTCCACAAGCTCATGCTCAATTTCTCAATAATAATGACATTAATATTGAAATTATTTTATCATTTGATTCCCTTAATTACTTGGCTGCACTTTATGCAATTTTATACACCTACCGAGTAGCAATTCTACCTCCTTGAAAAATTTCCCTCTTTGTCTTTGTTACCCTCCTAAGGAAATGACAAGATTTGCATTCATCTTATGCAATGACACCCATGTCCCTGCACTAATGTCCTTCTTATGGATAACCGTGACCCCAAAAGTTCTAATTTCAAAGTATGGCCCGTACCACTATTTTAAATTTCTGAGCATGATGCAGTGCAAGTTTGATCATCTTGTCTCTCATTGGAGAGGGTCACAGTTCTCGACCCTGCAGTTACTTGATCTGCCAGATAAAAGGATTGATGGGAAGCTGTGTAGGGGAGGAATTTCATGCCATGAGGCTTATTAGAAAAAAGAAACATTATACTCAGAGAAGTAAACAGCTCAATCAGGTGATCAAGTACCCCAGATTCTCAGGGGTTTAAGATTTTTTACACTAGTTAATGAGAGGGATAAGAAGATGTACATAATCATGGAGTTTCCCTGGAAGGGACAGGACAGGAAGGGGATTCACTTACAAAGTCAATTCTGAAACAAAATGGGTATCCCATTTTATAAGATAAGCACAAAAGTAAGGTAGCACAAAAGGCTGTGGTTATAATCATCTGGTAGAAGTGGAAGAAAGGATGTGAGGTATATGGCTGGCAGATCCTGCAGTGTGGTAGATGTCTCATCAACTGAGAAGGATGGTTTGCAAAGTACCTGGATGTGAGTAGAATGTACAGGGAAACAGAACGCTTTCACCTGATTTCACAGCTATCAGAATAGCAGGGCATTTATCAAACTAAAAAGGACTTTGAAGGCTTCCCTTTTGACCTGTGAGTGGTTGTTGACCAGATGCTTTCTTTTCCTAAGACCCACTCAATCTCAGAGTAGAATAGGAACTGTATCTAACTTTAACCTGAAAATAGTATTTCTACTAATGTGGAAGTTCAGCTTTTTGGAAGAATCACTACTGTCCCAGGACCTGAGAAGACACTGTCCCTAGACCCCAATGACAATTCAGAACTATTAGAATTGTGTGATTAAAACCAGCAGATAGCACATTTAATTTGACAAACAGAAAATCATCACTTACTCAGAAACTGATTGTGAAATGTGATAATTTCAGGAAGCCAAGAGGAGCTTCTACTTCATATCACAGGATAAAAATGATGGCAAAAGAAAGCAATGCATTTCAACCTCATATGAAATACAGCTAAAGTGATCATCTGCCAAACCACTTCACATAAATGTGGCTTCCAACTTACAAATCAGAAAAATTTATTTTTAAAAAAGAATGAGCTAAACACTATGCATAAATTCTGTAGGCTGCACACACTTGTGAGTAACAATGTCATACTGCTTTAAATATAATCACACACTCTTTTTCAATATGATTCAACATAATGACAGACAGGCAAAACAGTATGCAGAGATCAGCAAAGTCAATCCTATGGGTGATTTCTGGACTGACTGTCTTCCCCAAAAGCAAGAAGAGAAGACATCCTCTCAACTTCTGCTATGGAAGAGATATGGAATGTGAACTGATTCCTGAGGAAAAGGCAGCTGAGTTAATTCCTCAAAGAAATAGGTTATCAGAACAGATAGCCTATGTTCACTAATCTTTAATATTTTTTCCGTAATGGATTGATCTCAGGGCCTGGGATAAGTCTAGCAAGTACTCTACTATTTGAACTATGTACACCCGGCTCTTTTACTCTTAGTTTCTTTCAATAGGGTTTCACTAAATTTACCCAGGCTACCCTGGAATCTTATGCTCCTTGTGTCTCTGCCTCCCTAGAAGCTCAGATTACAGGCATGCAATCACATCCAGCATGGTTCTCTGAAATTTTTTCAAATTGTCTTATAAATTTGGTAATTGTTCATTTGTTATTTAATTAACAAATAGTCATGGTATATATTTATGTTGTATACTTCTATCAACTAGTGGTAGTTGATAGTTGTATACAATATGGATAGTTAATCAATATACAATATGGAACATTAAAACATATTAATTGACATATCCATCAACTCACATACTTAATTCTGGTGGTGAGAACATGTGAAACTTACTCTCAGCAATATAGAAATATCCACTAGTCACCATCCTATGCATTAAGATGTCAAAAATGTATTTTACGTATCAAATTAAACATTGTCTCCTTACCAATATCTTCTAACTTCTCTCTTGATGTATGAAACCACTGGGTGGTTCTTATGGGAAATAAATCATAACACTCTTAGGAACAAATAGGTGAACAGATTTTCTGGAAAGTTCAAATTTGGAGCATTTATTAAGACTTCAGTGCTATCAGTTGTCACAGAATGGGAGTCACTTCCATTAAGCCTGAAGGTTTGCAAACCACCTTGGAAAAACTGACCTTTGCAGTAACCAGCAAACCACAGTTAGCCTAGAATGTCTCCATGTTCCAAATGGACTCCAGGTATTTGAGGATTTTCCATAAAGCAACCAACACTAAAGTGGAAATCAAAGGGAGAAGCAGGTTACTGGTCTCTTCATCAAAGCATAGAATGATACTAACAAGAAATGGATAGATCAGTTTATTCTTGCAGTGGAAGGCATATATCCCCCACAGAAGAATGCCATTTAAATGCCATGTAAGAATTCAGCAGGCTTGACAAGCTTCTTCCCAGTAAACTGTCAGTGATGTCCCCCTTGAGGAACTTGAGGTGAAGCCATGTGCACAGAATGGCACTGAGTCAGAAGACAGAACTTCCCCAAATCTTCCCAGTGCCATTCTGTGACTCGATTTACCTAGGTTTTACAATCCTATAGCAGAGTACTTTTATTTTAGAACCAGAATGTTTTCCTTGAAGACTCAAAGACAAAGCAGCTAGAATTCTCTTTGACCTGTCCATTAACATTGCATAGGAACTGTTTCTCTTTAACTTAGATATTATATCAATTATATCTCAGCAGTGTCTACTTATACATCCAGTACAGTAAAAGTCCAGATAATTTTTCAAAAGGTGTTTTGATGTTCCACTAGCACACAGCCCAGTCATTCTAGGGCATGGACATTTGGGAAATTGATCAACCTACTGAAATGGTGTCCTCTTTATAATCTTTCCTGCAAAGTATACTCCTGTAGAGTTGTTTATATTCTCCAAAACAAAAACAAAATCTTTTGTAGTTACTTTTGTAATAGTCCATCTTTATAGATGAATAATTTTCTACTTTGAACAATGAAAGTTTGTATTAATAATATCTCTCTATAATACATTACCTAAATCTAACCTATTTTAATACTTGTGTATTGATCCCCAAGGGGAGAATAAGCTACTTCCACCTCATTGACTTCTTATCCAGGAGAGGTGAGTTTTACAGAGTGGATAAAATCAAATTATGGGAGCAAAATATATTTCAATCCCCACCCTTCTAAAGAGAGTACAGATGATCCTGAAGGAAAAGACACCTGTCAGGCTCTATAAGCTGAAAATTTGCTACCTGACCTACTAGAGAGGTATTCGGAGTATTCCAGTCAGATTTTAAAATTAGAACAAGGGACTAGTTAATAAAGAATGATTCAAAACATGGTCAAATTAAAACTACAAGAAAAGTGCTTTGGAATACCATGGGAAATGACAGAAGGGCCATTGAAAAACAAATTTTTCACACCATAAACTACTGATTGAAAAAACAAACTTGTGGCACAAAATCCCATTCTGTTTTCCCATTCATTCATTTCTTATTCTGCAAATTCTCTCACATTATTGCAGTCATCACTAAGGTTCTTCCTATTTTCTTAAAGGATTTCCCATCACTAGAATCATCACTTTAGATTCTTCAAGTGCAGATGTGAATTTAGAAAGCTGCTAAAATTTACCTGTCAGACCAAGCTAAGATTGATTCTGGGCCACTGTTAGAATCACCATATGAGACTTAAGTTTCTCATCCCACTGACACTTTCTTTCCAGGACACCTACCCCGGTCGGATTTCATTCATAACTGGGATTTTAAACCAGAAAATCATGGTCAGTCCAAATTAACAGAAAAGATATACTGAAGTTCTATCAACAAGCAGAATTTTATTGAAAGATTGAAAGGATTAAAGAGAAGGCAATTTAGCACTGTAAGGCTTTTTCAGAAAAAATTTTTGTGTGTACATGAGAAATTCCTGCTTTGTGTTTTGTTTCTTATAATGTCTGCAGAACAATAAGAAAATCCTTATTATCTTCCTTACCTTCAGTCTTTCTCTATACTATCTCTCATATGTTTAGTCATAGCAACCCTTGGTATACCTGTGGCAGTACACAAGAGTAAAACCTGTACATTCTTACATAATCTGGCTGAAAAGGACACCTTGCCAACATGTACAACTAAAAAATTAAGTCACTAGTTAATAAAAATCGCTGCACCATTAACCGGCAAAAAGGCACTTTCTAATAAGCCATGGCAGAAGGTGGCAAGAGGACTGTTGGAAATGCTCAACTTCTGCAGTTCTAAATATATGGAAAGAAACTAATGCGTAACAGCAGTCCCTTCTAAAGACGGTGGTTTCTTACATGGTTCTTTTTTAGTTTGTTTGTTTTTTATTCATTTATTCACATGTGCATATTATTTGGGCCATTTCTCCACCCTCTGTCCCCACCCCGCCCTCTCCCGCCCCCCCAACCCTCGCTTCCAGGCAGAACCTGTTCTGCCCTTTTCTCCAATTTTGTTGAAGAGGAGACATAAGCAATAAGAAAGACAAAGCATTTTTGCTAGTTAAGATAAGGATAGCTATACAGAGAGATTCCTAGCATTGCTTCCATGCACAAATGTGTTACATCCTAAGTTAATTCATCTCTAACTGACCTTTTCGCTAGTTCCTGATCCCCTTCCGATATTGACCTCTGTCGCTTTAAGGTTTCTGTATTAGCTCCTCTGTAGTAGGGAAATCAAAAACTTTCATATTTTGCATTTCCAGCATATCCCCATACCTCCCGTGTGTGCTCTCCCCTCATCATGTGACCCAAGTCCAACAACATTGCTGTATTTGCCCTGGATCTAAAGTCCACATATGAGGGAGAACATATGGTTTTTGGTCTTCTGAGCCTGGCTAACGTTGCTCAAAATAATTTCCATCCATTTACTTGAGAATGATAAGATTTCATTCTTCTTCATGGCTGCATAAAATTCCATTGTGTATAGATACCACATTTTATTGATCCATTCATCAGTAGTAGGGCATCTTGGCTGTTTCCATAACTTGGCTATTGTGAATAGTGCTGTAATAAACATCGGTGTGCAGGTGCCTCTGGAGTAACCTGAGTCACATCCTTTTGGGTATATCCCCAGGAGTGGGATTGCTGGATCATTTGGAAAACCTATGTTTAGATTTTTTAAGTAGCCTCCAAATTATTTTCCAGAGTGGTTGTACTAGTTTACATTCCCACCAGCAGTGTACAAGTGTTCCTTTTTCCCCACATCCTTGCTAACACTTGTTGTTAGTGGTGTTGCTGATGATGGCTATTCTAACAGGGGTGAGGTAGAATTTTAGTGTGGTGGCTAGAGATGGTGAGCATTTTTTCATATGTTTTTTGGCCATTTGAATTTCTTGTTTTGAGAAAGTTCTATTTAGTTCAGTTGCCCATTTCTTTATTGGTTCATTGTTTTTGGGAAAGTTTAGTTTTTTTAAGTTCCCTGTATATTCTGGTTATCAGTGCTTTGTCTAATGTATAACTAGCAAATATTTTCTCCCACTTTGTGGGTGGACTCTTCAGTTTAGAGACCATTTCTTTTGTTGAGCAGAAGCTTTTTAATTTTATGTAGTCCCATTTGTCCATCCTTTCTCTTAGTTGCTGAGCTGCTGGGGTTCTATTGAGGAAGTCCTTGCCTATACCTATTACTTCCAGAGTGTTTCCTGTTCTTTCCTGTACCAACTTCAGAGTTTTGGTTCTGATATTAAGGTCCTTGATCCATTTTGAGTTGATACTAGTACAGGGTGATAAACATGGATCTAATTTCAGACATTTGTTGAAGACACTATCTTTTCTACATCGTATGTTTTTGGTGCCTTTGTAAAAAAAAAATAAGGTGGGCATAACTGTGTGGATTCATATCCAGGTCCTCCATTCTGTTCCACTGGTCTTCATGTCTGTTTTTGTGCCAGTACCATGCTGTTTTTATTGCTATTGCTTTGTAATATAGTTTGAAGTCGGGTATTGTGATACCTCCAGCATTGCTCTTTTTGCTGAGTATTGCCTTGGCTATTAGTAGTCTCTTGTGTTTCCAAATGAAATTTAGGGAAGATTTTTCAATCTCTGTGATGAATGTCACTTGGATTTTGATGGGAATTGCATTAACCATGTAGATTCCTTTGGGTAGTATAGCCATTTTTACTATGTTGATTCTACCAATCCATGAGCACGGGAGATCTTTCCACGTTCTGTAGTCTTCCTTGATATCTTTATTCAGGAGTTTGTAGTTCTCCTTTTAGAGGTCATTCATATCTTTTCTTAGTTTACTTCTAGGTATTTGATTTTTTTGAGGCTATTGTAAATGGAAATGTTTCCATATATTCTTTCTCAGTTTGTTTGTTATTGGTATATAGAAAAGCTAATGATTTTGTAAGTTCATTTTGTATCCTGCCACCTTGCTGAAGCTGTTGATGATGTCTAGGAGTTTTTGGGTACCTTTTTTTGGGTGTTTAAGGTATAGGACCATGTCATCTGCAAATAGGGATATTTTGACAGTTTCTTTATCTATTTATATTCCTTTTATTTCTATTTCTTGCCTAATTGCTCTGGCTAGGAATTCCAGTATTATGTTGGATAGGAGTGGGGATAGTGGGCACCCTTGTCTCATTCCTAATCTTAAGGGAAATGGTTTCAGTTTTTCACCATTAAGTATGATGTTGGCTGTAGGTTTGTCATATATAGCCTTTATAAGGTTGAGGTACTTTCCTTCTATTCCTAGCTTTCTAAGAGCTTATATAATGAAGTGGTGTTGGATCTTGTCAAAGGCTTTTTTCTGCATCTATTGAGAAGATCAAGTGGTTTTTGTCTTTGCATCTATTAATGTACTGTATTACACTTATAGATTTGCATATGTTGAACCACTGCATCCCTGGGATGAAGCTGACTTGGTCGTGGTGAATGATCTTTCTGATACGTTGTTGGATTCAGTTTGCCATTAAATACACTGATGTTGATTAAGGAGATTGGCCTGTAGTTCTCCTTTTTGGAGGTGTCTTTGCCTGGTTTGGGGATAAGTGTAATACTGGCTTCATAAAATGAGTTAGTCAGTTTTCCTTCCCTTTCTATTTAGTGGAACAGTTTAAGAAGGGTTGGTATCAGTTCTTCTTTAAAGGTCTGATAGAATTCAGCAGAGAATCCATCAGGTCCTGGACTTTTCTTTTTTGGGAGACTCTATGGCTGCTTTAATTTCATTTCATGTTACAGATCTATTCAGGTGATTAATATCCTTTGGTTCAGTTTTGGATGTTCATAAGTTCTAGAAATTTGTGTGTTTCTTCAAGATTTTCAAATTTATTGGAATATAGGTTCTCAAAGCAGTCTCTGATGATTCCCGGATTTCCTTGGTTTTTGTTGTTATCTCCCCTTTTGCACTTCTGATTTTACAATTTGGGTTTTTTTCTCTCCTCATTTTAGTCAAGTTTGCCAGGGGTCTGTCAATCTTATTTATTTTTTCAGAGAACCAGCTTTTTGTTTCATTGATTCTTTGAATGGCTTTTCTTGTTTCTACTTCCTTAATTTTGGCCCTTATTTTTATTATTTCTCTCCTTCTGCTTGTTTTGAGTTTCACTTGTTCTTGTTTCTCTAGGAGTTTGAGATGTCTCATTAAGTCATTTACTTGAGTTCTTTCTGTCCTTTTAATATATGCACTCATGGCTATAAACTTTCCTCTCAGGACTGCCTTTGCTATGTCCCATAGGTTCTGGTAGGTTGTGTTTTCATTTTCATTAACTTCCAAGAGCCTTTGAATTTCCTCTTTTATTTCATCAATGACCCATTGATCATTGAGCAATGTGTTGTTCAGCTTCTAATTGTTCACATGGTTTTACTGTTGTTTTTGTTGTTGATTTGTAGTTTTAATGCATTGTGATCAGATAGAATGCATGGGATTATTTCTGTGTTCTTATATTTGCTGAGGCTTGCTTTGTGCTCTAAGATATGATCAATTTTGGAGAAGGTTCCATGGGCTGCTGAGAAGAATGAATATTGTGCAGAAGTTGGATGAAATATTCTGTAGACATCAGCTAGATCCATTTGACCTATGGAGTGATTTAGTTCTAGAATTTCTTTATTGGTTTTTTTTGGATGACCTATCTATTGGTGATAGGGGGTATTAAAGACTCCCACTACCACTGGGTTGGAGTCTATATATGTCTTTAGGTCCTTCAGAGTATGTTGACGAAATTGGGTACATTGACATTAGGTACATATAGTTTGATAATTGTTATTTTCTTTTGGTGTACTTCACCTTTTATTAGTATGGAGTGTCCTTCTTAATCTTGTCTGATCAATGTAAGTTTGAAGTCTCCTTTGTCCAAGATAAGTATTGCTACTCCTGCCTGGTTTTGGGGGCCATTGGTTTGGTAAATCTTCTTCCAGCCTTTTACCCTCAGCCAGTGCTCTGTCAATGAGATGGGTCTCCTGTAAGCAACAGATTGTTGGATCTTCCTTTTTAATCCAGTTTGCCAAACAGTGTCTTTTGATGGGGCAACTAAGTCCATTAGCATTCAGTGTTAGTATTGATAGGTATTTGGTGATTCCTGTCATTTAGTTGTTTTTGTTGTTTGAGGGTTCAGTTGTGTGCAGCTGAATCAATGTTACTCTCTACTTTCTTGCCTTTTCTTCTCCTGTGGTTTAGGTACTGCCTGTACTTTCTTGGTTTTGTTTGCTTTCCTTTTCTATGTGAAGAATTCCTTGGAGAATCTTTTATAGTGATGGCTTGGTGGTCATATATTGTTCTGCTTATCATGGAAGACTTTTATTACTCTGTCTATTTTGAATGATAGTTTTGCTGGGTAGAGTATTCTAGGATTGAAGTTGTTTTCATTCAGTGCCCAGAATAACTCACTCCATGCCCTTATTGCTTTTAAGGTTTCCATTGAGAAATCTGCTGTGATTTTGATGGGTTTACCTTTGTATGTTATTTGTTTTTTCTGTCTTACAGCCTTCAATATTCTTTCTCTATTCTCTGTGCTATTTGTTTTAATGATAATATGTCATGGGATAGTTCTATTTTGGTCAAGTCCGTTTGGTGTCCTGGAGGCTTCCTGAACCTGAATGGACATAGTTTTCTCTAGATTTGGGAAATTTTCTGTTATTATTTTGTTGAATATATTATGTATTCCTTTTGCTTGGACCTCTTTTCTTCTTTGATGCCATGATTCTCAGGTTTGGTCTTTTGATGGAGTCAGTGAGTTCTTGAATATTCCTGTCACAGGTCTTGAGTTGTTTCACTAATAGCTCTTCAGTTTTTCCTTTAATTTCCATTTCATCTTCAATTTCTGAGAGTCTGTCTTCTGCTTGTTCTAATCTCCTGGAGTGGCCTTCCATTGTGGTTTGTGTTTCTGTTTCATTCTTTTTTCTGAGGTTTTCCATATCATGGGTTACTTCCTCTTTAATATTGTCAGTTTTCATCTTTAATTAATTTATCTCTCTATAGTGTCATAGTGTCTCTATTTCACTTTGGTGTTTATTTAGGGCTCCTATGAGATCATTTATTTGTTTTTGTGTCTTGTCATATTCTTTATTTTGTTGTCTTGGAATTTTTCGAGTGTCTTTTGTACATGTTGGTTGATCATGTCTACTAACTTCTCCATGAAATTCTCAGTGATTACTTCCAGGATTTCTTCTTTTAGTATGCTCTTGTGGGCTTTGTTGGGTTCCTTAGCATAGTTCATCTTTGTTTTGTTGGAGTCTGGAAATGGGTATCCATTTTCTTCATTTCCCTCTGAATACTGTATTAAATTATTTTGGGGGAGAGAATGGTTTCCATCCCTTCTTCATCTTCCCATCATGCCTTTGGCACTGTGTAACTATGTTCTTGATAGACTATTGATGTTAGTCACCTGTTTTCTTTCCCTTGGTTTAATTTTGTTTTGTGGGTGTGTTGGGTTTTAGGTTAGTATGTATGCTGTTTCTGCATACATACTAATTTAGTGTTAGCTAACTTACAATAGTAAAACTAATGAAAGAAAGAAAGGAAAAGAAAGAAATCAACAGGGAGAGGTGGTGGACAAACAAACAGGGAACAAAACCAACAAACAAACACATAAAAAAATTCCAAGTTCAGGAGCAATAGTTCAGTCTTAGTAGTTCTGGTTACTCCTTCAGCATCCAGTCCTGGCATTGGTATATAAGCAGAAGCTCTGTCTTAGTTAGTCTCACCAGGTGGTTGGGAATACTCACCAGTTTTTTTTTTCCTGTATTTCAGCAGCAGCTGCTTAGTCAGCTTCTCCCTCAGTGAGAAGTGAATGTGGCTTGTCTTCATGTTCTGGAGATCAGCTCTGTGCCTCACCAGCTGTCCTGTTGGTCTGCTGGATGTCTCCCAAACAGGTTTGGAGCTGGCATCTGGCAGCATGGAAGCCCTCCTGTTTTCTCAGTGTAACATGGTGTGGAGAAGCTTTGTACGGGCTGGGGGTTCTCGGTGTCAAAGTTTTGATTCTCTTGGTGCTTTTGTTCCTGCCAAGTGTGGCTCCAGCATCTCAGCAAAATTTTTGATTTACAGAGCTCATGCTGTCTGCTTTTGCACTGTAGTTGCCATCTTGGATCCTCCCTTACATGGTTCTTTGCCATAGATCATACGGGTGCATTCTGAGCAATAATGAAATTTTCCCTAAAATGGTTTCTGCAGTTTAGCAAGTCTCATAACAATCAATTGGTTTATTTTCCTTCTATAAGCAGAAGTCGAATACTAAACACTTCCATTTATCAACATCTTCAATGATATTACTGATATTAATTGTGGTATCATTCACCTTGACCATGGTGTTTGCACATAGCCATGTGACCCTCAGAAATGAGCTTGCTGAGCTGCCATCTGTGCAACACATTGGACTGTGGACCTCAGTAAGCTTCTAAGGGAGCCTCTAATTTTTCCATCTGTGAAAAACAGAATCACAACCTTTATTATTTATTTAAACTCTCCAGTGTATGTAAAAATTCAATATGCATTCATGTAGGCCATATAATCCTAGAAGAAATGTATCACTTCCAGGAATCTTTGGCACACCTTTATCAATGGATGCTGTTATTAACCTAGGAAGTTGAAATATACAACTTCTTGGAAAATAAATAGCAATACCTGAAATCTTCACAAGGTTTCTCACCAAGAAGTGCGGGAAATTAACACTGTGCAAATTTTCCCAATAAGGAAATAAGAGAATATAGCAAAATCTAATCTTTCTGGTTAATGCAAAAATACTTGAGACCAAGAGCTTCCTGGAGTAAAAAAAGAAGAGTTCTCTTTGCCGTTCCATATGCTAGCTAGGTAACAGTACCTGGTCCTGGAACAAGTTTCTACAGACTGTCAACAGTAGGGCTAGGTAGTGTTTGAGTACATGTCTGCCAGACCTAGAGCTAAGAGTATTTCTAGAAATGTGGGACAAGGAATGCTTTCTTTAAATTAAGCCTTTATTGGCTTTGGAGAAGAGGAGTTGAATATCCTGAAGCAAGGAATAGTTAGGTGTGGGATGACACTCCTGAAGAAAACATATTTTTCATTGCAGGATTGGTTAGGATTAACAGCCTTATGTAAATAGGGTGCTTTGGCTCCAGTGTTTAACCAAATGGGATTTAAGTCAAGACTTTCATATGAGCAGTCTTTTTGTTCATTTCCCCCAGAGCTATTAATTAATTAACTTCCCTTGTCTCTTCTACCCTTTTATCCTTCAGCCTTGGTAATTAATTATTGGAGATTGGAGAATTTTTCTTTCATCAATCTCACTGGCACAAATTGATAGTCCTGTCTATATTGAAACTCCATAGATGAAATTGATAATCAGATATAAATTCAAAAACCTTCCAGAATTGAATTCTGATAAAGGTTCTGAAAAGTATGGTGAAAATGTGCTTTAAAATCTACAGTTCAAAAATATTTTTGTCTGTGTAATCTTTGTGCCAGGACACATTAGGTACATGGAAAGCAGGTTGCCATCTCCTATCATTAGTTGCTACTAGATGTGAGTATAGATTTCAGTCCATCACACCAACCCCCAGATCTATTTCAGCTTTGCTGGTTCATCCTTGCCCATCACAATATAATCCTTGCACCCTCTAAGAGACAGTTTCCATGTTCTACTAGTGTTAATCTTCAGCAGATTTCCAGGGAATGAAAGTGGACACTTGTCCCTGCTTGCCTAAGCAGAACTTGTCCAATTTGGAATTGGAGATTTTAGACTTCTTTATATAGACAACATTTTGATGACTTCAAAAATTAGACTGTTGCCAGGCATGGTAGTTCACAGCTCTAATTCTGTTCAGACAGAAATCAAGAGGATCAAGATTGAAGGCCAGCCCAGGTGAAAATTTATAGAGACCCCATATCATTAGTAATCCAGGCATGGTGGCATGTGGCTATGATCCCAGCTATGGGGGAGGTGGTAGGTAGGAAGATCCTGGACATAGTCTGACCCCACACAAAAATTTGGGATAATTCATTAAAAATAGCTAAAGCAAAAATAGGTGAGAGCATGTCTCAATTGATAGAGCAACTGCCTACCAAGTGTGTGATCTGAATTCTAACTCCAATACCTACATAAATATAAAGAGGTAAATAAAAATGAGATTTTTTCCTGTTCACTCATTTAATTTAGTTTCTTCATTTTTTCTTGCCTTAATAGTGATAGTGAGATGCTTAAAACATTTCACATAATTTTTTTGGGGGGGGGTGGGACTGGGTTTTGAACTCAGGGCTTCTTGCTTGCAAACACTCTCCTGCTTGAGCCTCACCTCCAATCCATTTTACTCTCATTTTGGGGATAGGTTCTCAAGAACTATTTGCCCTGGGTGTCCTTGAACTGTGATCCTCCTGATCTCAGCCTCCTAATTAGCTGAGAGAACAGGTGTGAGTCATTGGTACCCGGGTACTTTCTCTGTCTTAATTGTCTTAATTGGCACGGTGGTTTGTGACTTTTGTTCTACTCCATTTTCATAGTTCTACTTCATGGTTTAAAACCCTGTCTGTTTGTTATTCCCTGAAATGACTAACCAATAATTTATCTGCCCTCTATTTAAAAATTCACAGTGTTGTTTTCCTCTGGCATCTTTTACATGTTATCTTGCCTGCATCTGTGAGAACATCAAGATGAATGTCTGCATTATCCAAACTACCCACAGGGGCTGCCAGTTCATGTTGTTGGGGTAATACTGAATATCTAAATATCATCTTGCAGCTTGTGAGAGAATCCATTACATAGTACCTTCTAGTACTTTCTAAGTCCCTGGTTTTAAAAAAAAAAAAAAAGCTGTCTAATTCCCAAGTTGGAAGAGAAATATTTTTCACATTTTTTGAATTTCCATTTTTCTGATTATTTGAAATTTTAGGGCAAAAATTTTACATTTACCCATTCTTCAAACATCTCCTTTGTAAAGACTCAGTCTACATATCCTTTGCTCAGCTTTCTGTTGCATTTTTTGTTCTTAGCTTATGGCTTTGTTAATATTTTCATATAGTAAGAAAGTCAGCCAAAAATTTGCTTTGTGTTTTTTTAAGTTTTTCCTTCAAATATTTCTTTTGATTTTATTATTTTTCTCAATGAAAACAAATTTATAAAATTTTCCAAACTTTTAAAATTACTTATCTTTTTCCAGGGCATGTGTGTGTGGTACTGGGGTTTGAACTCAGGGCCTATACCCTGAGTCACTCCACCCCTTTTTTGTGAAGGATTTTTTTTTGAGATAAGGTCTCACAAACTATACCTGGGCTGGCTTTGAACTGCCATCCTCCTTATCTCTGCCTTCTGAGTAGCTAGGATTATAGGCATGAGCCACTGGTACCCAGCTAAAATTACTTCTCTTTATGTCTTGTGAATTTGACTTTGTCAAATCTCTTTTCTTAAAAACAATCTCATTAACAAATTTATTAATGCATGGTTTACATACAACAAACACAGTTTCTATATATAAAATGCTACTTTAGTAAACTAGTATTTCTTCATCTATCACTGCATTGTATTATCAGAAAATTTCTATCATTCCCAACAATTTCTGCTTACAGTTCATTCCAATCTTTGCCCTACAGCCATCTGCTTTCTGTGTGCACAAATTGAGCTCTATATACATTTCCTGTAAATGGAGTCACATGACATATAGCCTTTTCTGTCTGGTTTCCTTCACCCTTTCTGTGGTTCATCCATAGAAACCAGGGAGAGTGATTTTTTTTTTTTAACCCCAAATCCAACTTTTTTCATTGAGACCCTGAGATCCACAGCTTTGACTCAGAGTAAGAAGTCTACTGCATTAGAAGAACTAGATTTAGCCATTCCTGGATACAGAAACTGTTAGGGTACAAACGTTAGGGTACCTTTGAGGCTTGCAGCCCACTCAGCCTGAAACCCACCATGGCTAACATGACCCAAGCCACCACTTAATGGAACAAAGGGAGGTGGGACGGTTTCTGGGAACACGGACTGTTTCTGGTTAATCTTGCTAAAACGGTATGTGAGTCAATGAGTTGAGACACCTGGTGTTTACCAAATTCCTGATAAATAATCTTCAAGTAATCTGGCCCCACCACCAGGATGTGGGAGATATCAGAAATATGTGACCCCAGGGATCATAAAAATTGCTGTGTAACCGTGACTAATGTCTAAAAAAATATAAAAGCAGCCTGAGTTTTGTATTCAGGGTCCGTGTTGAAACCCACTGCATTGGGCAGATACCCAGACCCCAGCTGGCTGGAAATAAACCTTGCTTTGTGACTTACATTATCGTGAGTGTCTTTTTGTTCCTCTGAGGGGTGGGGTCAACTCTGGACCCCAACATCTGGAGGTCCCACCGAGATCTGAGCCCCTCCCTGAGAGGAACAAATGGCCTCTGATACCGAGGTTTAATTGGGAAAAGACTGCGGAAGGAGGATTGGCCACCTCCGTTTGGAGGGACTTAGAGTCCCCGTCTGAATTTGGTTGAGAATTCTCATTGAGTGGAAGGAAGGGGTTACAGCCCTGGAGGCTTCACTATTGGAAGTTGTGGGAGACATCCCCGATGGTCAGGAGCCGCGCCGGCGTCCCCAGTGGACACCGTTTGGGCGGTCTTTGGGTAAGGATCCAGAGTCTGGTGTGAATGGAATTGCGCCTGTGAGAGTGGTCTGGTTGACCAGCCAGTACTTGTGTATGTTAGAGAGTCCTGTGCGAATTTGTTTGTCTGCTGGAATTGTCTCTTTTGTTCTTTGCTGTCTCCTCTGTCCATCTCTCCTGATCATCATGGGACAGGCTCAGGTAACTCCTAAGACCCTTCTTCTGAGTCATTTTTCAGAACTGTGCGCTAAGGGACACAATTATGGCATAAAAATTAAGAAAGGTAAGTTTGACATCCTTTGCTCAGCGGAATGGCCAACCTTTAATGTAGGCTGGCCTCCTCAAGGTACCTTCTCCTTGGACACAATTAAGAAGGTCCGAGATGTCATTAATAGACCCGGTCTTCATGGCCACCCTGATCAATATCCCTACGTCCTTATGTGGCAGACTTTAGTAGAAGACCCCCCTTCCTGGCTGCGGCCATTTATCCATGGAGCACCTACAGACCGGCCCGCAATACTGGCCATGTCGGGGAACACCCCCACTCCCATTAATTCCCCTAAGAAGCCTATTCTGCAGGAAGACCCAACTCTCCATCCATCCTTGATAGACTTAGATTGTGAAGTAAATCCCCCACCATATGCCACTGCTGCGCCACTCCAGCCAGAGGCAGCTGGCTCCTCTGAGCCTCCCCACTCATCAGCCTCCCTGTCTGCACCCACTGCCTTGGTCTCTGGACCGGCAAGGGGACTCAGGCCCCTTGAGAAGAAACCCCAGAGGAGGAGCCCTCCTCCACTTCCACCGGGCCCCCATCCTCCCGGTGCGGGCCCTGGGTGGTGCTGGTCCCGATGGAGGACGCACCTATCAGTATTGGCCTTTTTCAAGTAGTGACCTGTACAACTGGAAAGCCCAGAATCCTCCTTTTTCTGAGGACCCTAGAGGCCTGACTGATCTGTTCCAGTCCATTTTGCATACTCACAGTCCCACATGGGATGACTGTCAGCAGCTCCTTCGGACCCTATTCACCACCGAGGAACGGGAGCGGATTCTCACTGAAGCCAGAAAGAATGTCCCCGACGACAATGGGCGACCGACCACCCTGCCAAACCTGATTGATGATTGTTTTCCTTTAAACAGACCTGACTGGGACTATGGGACTGCAGAAGGTAGGGAGTGTCTCCAGGTCTACTGCCAGAATCTTATGGCAGGCCTCCGGGCGGCAGCCCGCCACCCTACCAATTTGGCTAAGGTAAAGGCAATAATGCAGGGGGAAAATGAAAGCCGGGCCGCATTCCTTGAGCGTCTTTATGATGCATACAGACAGTATACCCCCCTAGACCCACTAGCAGAGGTGAATCAGTCAGCTGTGATAATGTCCTTCATAAATCAGGCTGCCCCTGATATTAGGAAGAAACTATATAAGCAAGAAGGGCTTGGGGAGATGACTACCCGGGATCTGATGAAAGTAGCTGAAAGGGTTTTTAACACCCGAGAAACCCCGGAAGAACGAGAGGATAGAATCATGAACTACAAGAACGGATTCGGAAAGAGGACAGGGAACACCAGAGTAGGGAAAACAAGAAACAGCAAAAAGAGATGGCTAAGATATTGCTAGCAGGAGTCCAGGGTCTGGCCAGACCGAGTTCTGGATGGACCGGCCCCACACGTCCCTGA
Organism: Castor canadensis; assembly: GCF_047511655.1. Taxonomy (NCBI): domain Eukaryota; kingdom Metazoa; phylum Chordata; class Mammalia; order Rodentia; family Castoridae; genus Castor; species Castor canadensis. The sequence goes on along the minus strand of NC_133393.1, from coordinate 22,602,566 downwards.
AGAGATCAACCCAGGCTAGACCAGGGACAATGTGCCTATTGTAAGGAATACAGACACGGGAAAAAGGAATGTCCCAAACTCCAGGGTCAGCCGGGACCAAATAGCAGCCCTAATAATGACGCCCGAGTCCTGTTAGCTGGAATGGACAGTGACTAGAGGGCACGGGACTCGGACCCCCTCCCCGAGTCTTGGGTAACCATATATGTGGAGGGGAAGCCCATGAGATGCATGGTGGACACAGGGGCCCAATATTCAGTCCTTAATAAACCTACTGAGCCACTGTCCCAGAGAATTAGCCTTGTGCAGGGAGCCACTGGATCCAAGGCATATCAATGGACTAGCAAACGTCAAGTGGATTTGGGCTGACATCAGGTGACCCATTCCTTTCTGGTCATTCCTGAGTGCCCTGCCCCCTTTCTGGGACGCGATCTGCTAACTAAGGTGAGGGCTCACATTCACTTTGAGCTGGACGGTATCAAAGTGACAGATGGACAAGGACAGCCCCTCCAAGTCTTGACCATGTCTCACGAGGTTGAACATCGCTTGTTCTCCTTGCAGGACCCTCCCCCAAAACCTATTGAGTGGTCCCCTGAAATGGCTTATTGGATTCAAACCTACCCCAGGCTTGGGCAGAAATAGCAGGTGTGGGGCTGGTGGAACATCAAGCTCCAGTAATAGTAGAGATCAAGGCTTCGGCTCAGCCCATCCAAGTCCATCAGTATCCCATGTCTTCTGAGGCACGGAGGGGCATTGCCCCTCACATAAACCGTCTCCTGGAGGCTGGAATATTACGGCCCTGCCGTTCTGCTTGGAACACTCCACTCCTCCCCGTTAAGCAACCTGGGGGAAAAGACTATAGGCCAGTCCAAGATTTAAGGGAAGTAAATAAGAGGGTTGAGGACATCCACCCCACAGTCCCCAACCCCTATACCTTGCTGAGCCATTTGCCCCCCTCCCATGTTTGGTATACCACTTTGGACTTAAAGGATGCCTTTTTTAGCATAGCCCTGGCACCCAATAGTCAACACATTTTTGCCTTCGAATGGCATGATGAAAATACGGGAACCCCCGGACAGTTAACATGGACTAGACTTCCACAAGGTTTCAAAAACTCCCCTACTCTGTTCAATGAGGCTCTTAATCAGGATCTGGACTCATATCGCTGGAGCCACAGTTCCGTCACACTTTTGCAGTATGTAGATGACTTGCTTCTGGCAGCTGCATCTGAAGCTGAATGCCGGCAAGCCACTGGAGACCTCCTCCAGAAGCTGGGGAAGTTGGGCTATTGGGCCAGTGCAAAGAAGGCTCAAATTTGTAGACAAACAGTCACCTACCTGGGGTATGAGCTAAAAGAGGGAAACAGATGGTTAATGAATGCTATGAAAAAAACTATTCTCAGACTCCCCGTCCCCACCTCGGCTCGAGAAGTCCGCGAGTTCCTGGGGACGGCAGGCTACTGCAGGCTGTGGATATTGGGATATGCTGAACTGGCAAAACCCTTATACAAGGCAACTAAGGACAAGGCCCCTTGGGCCTAGGGGCCAGATCAACAAAAGGCCTTTGAGGAGTTCAAGACCACCCTCTTGAGAGCCCTGGCCCTGGTGCTGCCAGACCCTCTAAAGCCCTTCACCCTCTTTGTAGATGAAAGAAGAGGGATAGTGAAAGGGGTACTAATGCAGCGCCTAGGGCCCTGAAAGCATCCAGTTGCTTATCTATCCAAAAGGTTAGACCCAGTTGCAGCGGGCTGGCCCCCATGCCTGCAGATCATAGCGGCAGTTGACCTAATGGTAAAGGACGCAGATAAGCTCACTTTTGGGCAACATCTGAAGGTGGTAACCCCCCATGCAGTAGAGGGAGTCCTAAAGCACCCTCCAGGTAGATGGATGACCAACGTCCAACTGACTCATTAGCAAGGGCTCTTGCTGGATGCTCTCCGAATCCTCTTCTCCAACCCAGTCTCTCTAAATCCGGCCACCTTGCTGCCAAATCCGGACCTGGAAGCCCCTCTACATGACTGTCAGGAGATTATAGCTGAAATCACCCAAGTGTGCCCTGATCTCCAGGACTCAACCCTACCCAACAGTGAACTGGTATGGTATACAGATGGGAGTAGTTTCGTCTTGGATGGGGTGCGTAAGGCGGGCACAGCGGTGGTGGACCAAGGTGGGAACATAATTTGGAGTGCCCCGCTGCCCCCGGGGACCTCAGCCCAGAAGGCCAAACTGATCGCGCTGACAGAGGCACTCGAGCGGGCTGAGGGAAAACGAGTGACTGTTTATACCGACAGCCGTTATGCTTTCGGCACTGTCCATGTACATGGCACCATCTACCGGGAAAGGGGTTTCATTACAGCGGAAGGAAAGGAGCTACATAACCTCCCGGAGATCCAGAGACTACTGACTGTGGTGCAGAAGCCCCAAGCTGTGGCAGTAGTACATGTTCCTGGTCACCAATCTGCCCAGACTCCAGAAGCTACGGGGAGCCAGCATGCAGACATAGCGGCCCGAAATGCTGCTTTGGCCCCCACAACTCTAGCGCTGACCTTACCCGTGCCCAAGCTTCCATGCTTGCCACCGCGACCCGAGTACACCCTGGAAGACAAACAATGGATCCAAGATCACCGGTGCCCAGAGCCCAATCAGCAAGGCTGGTATCGTGATATCGAAGGGCGACTGATCCTTCCTGAAAAGTTAGTACTGTTTCTCTTCTCCAGTTTACATCGAGCCAACCATTTAGGCAAGAAGAAACTACTCGGCCTCCTCAAGTCGGCCCGCCTCCGGTTCCCGCATCAAACAGCCCACGTTCAAAAGATTGTGGACCAATGTGCCGGGTGCCAGGCTATGAAACCCAGCAAAAAGGGACTCCTACATACAGGTACATGGGTACGGGGGAGGGTGCCAGGACAGAGCTGGGAAGTGGATTTCACTGAGGTGAAGCCAGGAAGGTATGGGTATAGGTATTTGTTGGTTCTGATAGACACCTTCTCAGGCTGCGTGGAAGCCTTTCCTACAAAACGAGAGACTGCTCAGGTTGTAGCTAAGGTTTTGCTGGAGGAAATCATACCCAGTATGGCATCCCCAAAACTCTAGGCTCTGATAATGGTCCGGCTTTCATCAGTAACATCCTACAAGGGCTGGCCCAGGCAGTGGGGACTAATGGGAAGCTGCATTGTGAATATAACCCCCAGAGGTCAGGGCAGGTAGAAAGAATGAATCGGACCCTGAAGGAGACCTTATCTAAATTAGCCATCGAGACTGGCGGAGACTGGGTGGCCCTCCTACCTTATGCCATCTTCCGGGTTCGAAATTCACCATATGTACATGGATTGACACCTTTTGAAATTCTATATGGGGCTCCGCCCCCCATTATTGTCCAAACCCTACCGGACCAAGACCCCAGTATGGCCCCAAATTACTTGGCCAACTTAAAAGCCCTACAGGAGGTCCAACATGAAATCTGGCCCATAGTGCATGCCTTGTATGAGACAAAGGACACATCGAACCCGGAATATGGCATCGTCCCAGGGAATTGGGTATGGGTAAAGAGGCACAGAGCCCGCACTCTGGAAGAAAGATGGAAAGGCCCTTACCTGGTCATTTTGGTTACCCCCACTGCTCTTAAGGTTGACGGCATCGGGCCTTGGGTCCATCACTCCCATGTGCGTCAAGCCAATCATCAGGAACAGAAAAAGGCTAGAGAGTGGACCGCACGGCGGCACCCAGACAACCCATTGAAGCTGAAGCTTTTGCGGCCCTGGGAACATGCAGAGTCTTCAGGAGCAGCCACGGATGGGTTGGCTGGTCACTCTGATCTTGCTCAATGCCCAGAGCAGGAGCCTCACAGAAACCAATCCTCACCAGCCCTATAAGCAAACCTGGATACTCACCAATGGGGAGACTCATACCACCCTTAACAAGACTACTCGCACTGCCCCCATAGGAACTTGGTGGCCGGAGCTTCAATTCTGCTTCAGAGACATCAATCCTGCCTACAAGTCTACTGCCCTGGAGTCAGCCTGATGTTATGGTTTTTATGCTTGCCCTGGCCACAAAAAGAACAAGGACTGTGGGGGGATACAATACTCCTTCTGTAAGTCATGGGCATGTGTCACATCCAACGATGGTGAATGGAAGTGGGGGATATCAAAACCGGACCTAGTCAAATGTGCCTTTGTAAACGGGATATCCTGGGGGCACAGAATTCCGTCACCCACCCATAAATGCCAGCCCACAGATACAGATAGAATCAAGGTCACCTTCACTGACAGTGGCAAAGAGGACACCCCTGGGTGGATACAAAGTAAGGTGTGGGGACTTGTGTTTTATAAATATGGTGGACATTCTGGCTCGACCATAGTAATCAGATTAAAAGTTGAGCCCATGGGGCCACCATCCAAAATGGTAGGCCCCAACAAAGTACTTAAGCCACCCTATGTAGGGCAACCTCTCCAACCTCGCACAACCCCAGACCCTACCCAGCCTCACACAAAGGCTAGTATTAAAACTCCAGGACCATTAGGCACCGGCCCTCCCTTGGTGAAGCCCAGTCTCATGACCAGGTCCACAGACCCCCTCTGGAATCTGGTAAATGCTGCATTCCTAACATTGAACCACACCAACCCTAATATGACTACCTCCTGCTGGCTGTGCTATGATGTGAGGACCCCATTCTATGAGGCAATAGGGCTAAAAGTCACCTACGATATCTCAACTAGTGAAAACCCCACCCAATGTTCCTGGGGAGACCATAAGAGAGGTCTGACCATACAACAAGTGAGCAGCCAAGGAACCTGCTTAGGGAAGGTGCCAGTGGGAAAACAGGACCTATGTGCTGTTGTAAAAGACAACCCCACCTGTGGCGATGGTATTAAGTGGGTAATTCCAAAAGGCAATGGATGGTGGATATGCTCACAGTCCGGGCTCACCCCTTGCCTATCAACTAATGTGTTTAACGGCTCTAAAGAATTCTGTGTCCTAGTGGCTGTGCTGCACCGCATCCTCTATCATTCTGAGGAGAGCCTATATTCATACTGGACTACAGGAACAGGTGAGGGAAAGAAGAGAGAGCCTATTTCTGCATTAACCATTGCTACCCTACTTAGCCTAGGGGTGGCTGGGGCAGGAACTGGCATAGCCTCCCTGGCTACTCAACATAAAGGGATGTCCTCGCTGCGCGGCCATAGACGAGGATATAGAGAGGATAGAAGCCTCCATTAGTCACCGAGAAAAATCCCTTACCTCTCTATCTGAGGTAGTGCTTCAAAACCGACGGGGCCTAGACTTGTTGTTCCTCCAACAGGGGGGACTATGTGCAGCCCTAGGGGAGGAATGTTGTTTTTATGCTGATTATTCAGGGGTAGTTAGGGATTCTATGGCTAAAGTGAGGGAAGGACTGGCAAAAAGGAAATGAGAAAGGGAAGCCCAAGAAAACTGGTTCGAAGCTTGGTTCAATAGGTCCCCCTGGTTCACTACCTTGGTCTCTACCCTGGTGGGCCCTCTGGTCATACTACTGCTTATCTTAACCTTTGGTCCTTGTATTCTGAATAAGATAGTGACCTTTGTGAAAGATCGAGTTAGTACAGTCCAACTAATGGTCCTGAGGCAGCAATATGAACAATTACCTAGCCCTGAGGATGTTTACGCTCATTGCCCAGATGAGCATGATTCCTCATTATGAACAACTAAAGGGGGGAATGTTAGGGTACAAACGTTAGGGTACCTTTGAGGCTTGCAGCCCACTCAGCCTGAAACCCACCATGGCTAACATGACCCAAGCCACCATTTAATGGAACAAAGGGAGGTGGGACGGTTTCTGGAAACACGGACTGTTTCTGGTTAATCTTGCTAAAACGGTATGTGAGTCAATGAGTTGAGACACCTGGTGTTTACCAAATTCCTGATAAATAATCTTCAAGTAATCTGGCCCCACCACCAGGAAGTGGGAGATATCAGAAATATGTGACCCCAGGGATCATAAAAATTGCTGTGTAACCGTGACTAATGTCTAAAAAAATATAAAAGCAGCCTGAGTTTTGTATTCGGGGTCCGTGTTGAAACCCACTGCGTTGGGCAGATACCCAGACCCCAGCTGGCTGGAAATAAACCTCGCTTTGTGACTTACATTATCGTGAGTGTCTTTTTGTTCCTCTGAGGGGTGGTCAACTCTGGACCCCAACAAAAAGTCATACTGAGCAGTCACAAGACTCATACAATGACCTTATTTAAATATTACCACCCTGAAATACCACCTGATGTGTGGGAAGCCTAGAACTCAGTGAGGTTACAGAGCTTGTGAAGGATGGTAGCTAATAAAAAGCAGAACAGAGATTGGACTTCCTCATGTCAGGAAAGACCCTGCATTGCTCCTCTTCTCAGATCACAATGAGCAACTTAGAAAAGTGGCAGCAGCAGAAACACAGGAGTAGCTCTGAGACAGAAACTGGAGTCACAGCATAGGGGGTGACCCAGATCTATGTGATCACAGGAAACTTTAAAACAGTATCTCATAGTCATAATTGATTTCCTAGGGGGCATAGGTATTTGTAGAAACATCACAGGGACACCCCCCATGACCCTTGCTGAAAGAGAAAACATGGAATAAATGAAAAGCCAGTGTAGAAAGAGAAACCTGAAGTCTTGGCCTAGGGACAAAAACCTGGCACTCATGAGTAAACCAGGTCTCTATGGACTGTGTGGAATCTATAAGTCAGGGAGCTTCTCACTCACTCCACTCCACTGCAGCAGGGCTCTTCAGGATTGGGTGCTCCACCTGGCAGGTGTAAACCTCTCCACTCTGAGGAACTGTTTCCAACATCACCAGGGTCTGGAAGGTCCAGTCTCCATTCTGCAGCAGGCCTGTGGACAAAACTCCAGCCTCCTCCTCATGGCCATTCCAGAACCATCTGATTTCAATGTGGCCTGGGTAGAACCCACTCATTGAGCAGACCAGGAGGTTGTGGTCCTGCAGGGTGCTATGCACCAGTTTGAAGTGTTGCAGGCTGGTGTAGAGGGTCCTTGCCTTCACAGGCCAAGGAACTGGCTTGTGAAGCAGCTGAATGATTGGCCAAGGCCAGTGTATTTAGTCGGATTTATTAGAGAGAAAAGAAAGGCTACAGTGAGAGTGTGCAGTGGAGCCCAGAAGCCAGTAGCTCGCTGCTCAGGTGAAAGCTGGGGCTTTTATGGATGTTTTAGTTCTGGATTAGGTGATTTTTTTTATCATTGGCTGTGGATTTGTGGGCTTTTCTAGGTGAACTGGTTTGGTTTGCACATTTATTGGGGGAGGGGAACAATTTGAGAGCATTTTGCTCATCAGCCTTGTCACAGATCTATCAGGCCTGTATCTCCTCTTCAGAGTATAGGAGTGCAGGTTTATAACCCTTTCTCAGGATGCAGGAATGCAGGCCTTCAACTTCTCAGGATGCAAGAAGGATATGGCTCTCCATGGGGGGATGGGATGCTCATTCATCTGCCTTAGGTCTCCAGACCCAACAAGGGGGAGGGTCTTTGTGAAGCACATGGTCACCCAGGTGCAACTAGGGGAGAAAAAGACAAAGAAATTAAGTCAGGAAGGCAGAGTAATCCTGCTTGGTCAGCTGCCTCACTGTCTCTGTACAAGCCCAGGCTCAATTCCTTACCAGCTTCAGTCAAAGTGTCCCTAGGAATTCAAGAAATTAAAAAATTCTTTTTCAGCTCCAGCTCTCTACTGGAAATTCCATGCTGGCAGTAAAAATGGCCTAGCCAAACCTCTGAAGCAAGGAGAAAAATTATGTTCCAAAATCACTGGTTAACTGGGGCCCAGAAATATACTTACATATGTATATTTCCTGAGTTCTATTTCAGCTTTCCTAGCACTGGTCTGTGCTAGGCAAGATAGACTGAGAATTTCTTTCTCCCCAGTTTTGGCCAACACTGTAAATATATTCATTTTTCATTTATACACACATACATTATGACATTTTGTCTTAAAATGCTGAACATTTGGACCCAGAGCCAAACCCTACCATTGGTTGGAGGAGTTTTGGGGCTTAAGGCCTAAATTCTTGGGTTTCAAAAGGTCAGAACTGACCGGTTGCTCCAACATGTCCCAATATGCACAATAGAGCAACAAGATGTCAGAGAAAAGAAATTTAATTGACAGGGCATGGGCAGAATGATGGAAGAGGAAGGGTATGCATTTCAACAAATCTTTCTCTTGCAGACATTTGTTTGGGGTTTAAATAGGAGAGGAAGACTTCAGGGCAGGGAAAGAAGTAGGCATAAATATTAAGCAGTCCCAGCCACAGGTGTGTTTTTGTGTTCTAGGAGGCTAAAAGACCTGGTCATTGTCTCAGGATTGGTCAGGTGGGGCCTTGTTAGTAAGTGTCATTGCTTCCTGGCAGGTGGTCTGTCCTGTAGAGGCTCTGCTATTCCTTTCTTTGGGGGGTAGTTTTGGTTGTAAACATGTTATCTCATAAGTCCTGTTCTTCTGGAATACAACCTGATTATAGAAGAAAGATGCAAATAAAGAAGACAGGTGCAAAACAGAGGCAAGGATACTAATCTTTTATGCTACTTTAGTTAATTCCTGGACTCTAGGAGGGAGATAGTGCTTTTCAGCAAAAGCAGCTTTTGAGTAACTGTTAGACTCACAGCTGGCCATGGGGCATAACAGGAGCCAACATCATGAGCTCTATATTTAATTCCTACAGCAAGGACCCATTAGGTTTGATGAACATTGAGGAAAGTTTTCTTTTTTTAATTAGCAATATTTTATTAGTATATAATAATTGTAGGAAGGGGTTTCATTGTGCTATTTCCAAACATGCATATAATGTACTTGATCATATTCATCCTTCTATAACTTCTTATCCCTCCCTTTCCTTTTCTCACAATTTTTAATGATTTTCATTATCCTATTTTTATGCTTGCATAGAATATATTTTAATTGCTTTTTAATAGCTTGAAATGATTATCCATTACAAAATTGTTGAAAAATCTTTCTGAAGCACATAGAGCATTAATCAGAGATTTGATTTCTGGAGCTACATTCCCTAGGTTCAAATCCAGGGTCTGTTTCTTTCTGGTAGACCCTGGGAGAGAGATTTTGTATTTCTTTGTCCCTTATGTTCTCACCTATACAGAGGATAATTATATACACTTATGTCTTAGGGTTATGTGAGAACACATACATGTATAATATGTAACTACTGTTATAGCCAGAAGTTAGCATATTTATTTATTATTCTCATTTCTTCTGAGAGAAGTCAAAGTAGTATGGATAAACTGGAAACAACCAGGGAATGGAATGGAAGGGAGTGTAGAACCCTGGGAATGCCACCACCACACACTCACACTCTCAGATGCCACAAGGGCACTACTCTGGAACATAGGACAGACAGAGCTGGTTCTTTAGGCTGAGAGCTGAGCCCCAGAAGAAGCAGGAGTGCTGAGGGAAGGAAAGCCTCAAGGGAAGTCATGCCTTAAAAAGGACTTAACTTTACACCCACTGAGAATCCTTTTTGACAATACATCCATGTCTATAACTAGAATTATTATCCTATCTCAACTGTCTCTCTTTCTTCGTTGACATTAGAGGTCAAACCACATCAGGGACTCATTAAGTTGGGTACTTTGTGCCTGTGACATTCCCTCATATCAAGCTCAATAAATGCATTTTTTAAGAAGGAGAAGTCTCAGGAAAACATTTTCACAATATCACAGAAATGATAGATTTAAAGATGGATGGTAAGTAATTATTAAAATCTGGAAGCTTATTTCCTTAAGTAAAATAATTACATCCTTAATATGGAAAGTAAAGAACAAAAGTAAAATATGAATCACAAACTGAATAAAATGCTGATTCAAATATCAACAAAGTGTCAAGAATCTTACAGTACAGAGAACATATAAAATCACTTAGAAAAACAATAGAATCCCAGAGACAAGCGATAATAGATAATCATTCTTTGAGTGATGAAACTTTAGGACAATAAATGTGAAATTCTTTGATAAACTTAGAAATCAAGGAAATAAAAAGCAAACACTGAAAAATATGTTTTTAGAGTATGTTGGCCTTCTAGATTACCAGGTTCCATGTTTGAGTGAGGCAGGAGAAATAAGTGCCTGAAGTTCAGAGGTAAGCACTGTGTTAGTGAAGCACTTGATTAAAAAGCAGCATGTTCTCTCTCATGTGTGGATTATAGACCTAAAACAAATGAAACAATATTATGGGACATGGGTCAGGGGAGGTTGAGCATGGGAAAGAGAAGGAAACTAAAAACTTGAATGTGGTTGATGTGCCCTCTGTACAGGAATGAATATAGAAATCTTAAACTGACTGGGACCACCATGGGAGGGGACTAGGGAGAAGTGAAGAGGACTAGAAGAGATGAACCAATGAGGGGTGTAATACATGTATGCATGGAAACAACACAAGGAAACTCCCTGTGTAGCTATGTTTATCTCAAACTAGCAAAAACTTCATGTTTTTCTTTTTATCTTTTGCTTTTTCTTTTCTACAAAATTCGAGAACAGGAGGGTGGAACAGGATCTGCCCTGGGGTGGGAGGGGGCAGGTGGGTGGGGAAGGGGTAGGAGGATGAATATGGTACAAATAATGTGTACACATGTATGTAAATGCAAAAATGATACCTGTTGAAACTGTTCCAGGAATCAGGAGAAGAGGGGTGAAGGATAACTGTGGAGGGGGTGAAGTCAAGTATGATATATCTGATACATTGTAAGAACTTTTGTAAATGTCACAATGTATTCCCACTCAGCACAACAATAAAGGAAAACACACACACACACACACACACACACACACACACACGCACTATTTTTTTTTCTTTCCTTTAAACTACACAAGTGCTCCATAAACTGCAACATATAGTAAGAAAGACAGGAAAGAAGGGGAGAGAGAGAGAGACAGAGAAAGAGAGAGAGAGAGAGAGAGAGAGAAGGAGGGAGGGAGGCAGGGAGGGAGGAAGGAAAGAAAGAAAGAAAGAGAAAGAAAGAAACTCCCTCTGACTTTGCATGCTTGTTCAAATAGCACATTCTGGTAAATAAGCAAGGATATGTTAAATAAGACACATCTCAGAAAAAGAAACATTTGGTAAAATGACTTCTTTGATCACACAAGTGTTTGCAAAACAGACAAAATCATCTGCAGAAAAGATGCCTGGCTTAAAAGGATCATCTGATGAAATCTGTCCTTTGTTTAAACAGATGTTCAAGGAAAACAGACATGTATATCACAATGACCCAAATTTCTTAAACTTGGGCTTTATCTCAAGGCATACATGTTTGGGCTTGATATCTCAGGCACACATGATAATGTCAAAACAGCAAAACAGCAAGAATTTTTGGATGTGTTAAAACACAGGGGAGCACTTATCCTAAGGCAAATTTAAACCCGGAAGATTCTCAAGCTTTTATCAGCTGTATCAATTAAGAAGACTTGGTTCCTATGAATCCCCAATTTATCAGTTCCAAATCCATAAGATACAATTAAAGGAGGGGTGACACAGCAAGAATTTTACAATACAGCTGGTCCAAAAGAGAAAGCACGCACAGAGATGAGGAGAGTTATGATAGGTAATAGACAGATATGAGAAGTGGCCACAGATGAAGAAAATCATTGTAATTAAACTTCCCAATTCTGAGGGTGACTAATGTAGGTTGAAATCAAAGTAGCCCATGAAGGCCAGGGAAGATCACAGGATGCTTTTAAGTTGCCACCCACCTAAAGCTCTATCCTTTCTTTACAGAAGAACAAGCCAGACCCTAAACATCAGGTAGGCTTGGAGCTGAGAATTTCACACAGATAGACCAAGGGCTGATAATTTCACATAGGTAATCTCTTTAATTTAATAAGACAAAGACCCAGGACCATAGCCTGCATCCAAAGGATCAGATGGACCTAGGACAAGGAATTCCTCAGTAAATATTCCAGCCCCAAAAGCTCATACTGTTATTCTCACTCTAGAGATGGCTCTGCTTTCAGTCTATTGAAACTGTACTCCTCTCCTAATAATTTTTGGTATAATTTTCACAATATTTTTATGTATTTTCTGAATTCTTCTCTCACTGATGCAAGGACAGAGGTAGATACCAGTGGTAAACATTTCGATAACACCTATTAGACCTCGAGACTGACTTGAACCTTATAAAATTTGCCTTATACAAAGGACTTGGCTTGCTTCTCATGTTTCCACATCTCCAGTCTATCAGGAAGTGCTTTGTTTTCCTACTTTTCTGCTCTGCTAATAAAACGGGTATACTCTTCTCATCTAATTAGATTCATATTTAAATTACTTTCTGTAATGATGTCACAGATTTGTTTGGCATGGGTACCATGAATACAGAACCCCATGGCACAAGCTTGGCACCCCAGGTTGAGATTGTGCTCTCTGGGAACCTCTGGGCTCTGGTGTCATAAGCATCCAGCTATCTGCAGATGGAAATATTTGGGGGAAAACTGCATTTGTATTGACCATGTGTAGACTTTTTTCTTGTTGTTTACCAATACAGTATTTCCATTATGTACTTAGCATTTACATTTTATTAGGTGTTATCCTAAATGAGCCTCTTAATATTACAAGTTTAAAGAACTCTTAAAATTGTTTTTGGTGTGCTTTGTTTTGTTTTTCAGTTTAAGCTTCCTATAGGAAATCTTATGCTGGGAGCAGAAACTGTCAACCCTAGCCCTAGAACCAAGAAGCTTTCAACAAAGGTCACAACACCAGAATCACAACAAGCATCTATGCTGGACCCAAGGCCCACAGTTTGGGGAAATCCACATATGTGTATTTATTACCTGAGTATTATTCTAGCCCTCCTCTAAATTGTGACACCTCTGTGAGTTCATGGAAGGACACATTGCTTTTATTCCTGGCCTGGCCAAGCTGAGAGTGAATAAATTCTTTTCTCTCTTAGTCCTGGAGTGAGTAGGTGGCAGAATCTCATCAGTTAGGACCCCAAATTGAGGCTTTTGACATAGGTTTGGAAATATGAATCACCAACAGATGATTTAAAGATTTAGGCTAAATGCAAATACAAGGCCATTTATATAAAGGATTTGAACATCCACTGGGGTCCAGGAGCAAATTCCCTTCCTCTACACCAAGGGGCTACTCTATTTGGCAGTTTTGAAAAAAAATAAAAAGATCCAGCAAAGGGAATGTGGGTTAATTTGTGTTACAATTATACAAAGAAATAATCCTGGTGCTGGTGGCTCAAGCCTGTAATCCTAACTACTCAGGAGGCAGAGATCAGGAAGATCACTACAGGAGGCCCCAGGCAAGTAGTTAACTAGACCCTCTCTTGAAAAAATCCAGAGAGGGATCCAAGATGGCAACTAGAGGGAGGAAGCAGACAGTGTGAGCTGTGTGGATCAAAAATCTTCCTGAGAAACCAGAGCCACACTTGGCAGAAGAAAAAGAAAAAAAACCCAGAAATAAGCAAGACTCTGACACCCCTAGCCTCCAACCAGTACAAAGCTTCTCCATGCTATGTTGCATTGAGAAAACAGAAAGGCTCCTGTGCTGCCAAATGCCAGCTCCAAACCTGCTTGGGAGATGCAGACCAACAGGTGAGCAAATAAGCAGCATGCAGCATTCCTACAACCACCCCTGGGATAGACTGATTCCTGCCCTGCAATAACAACAACAAAAAAAAAAACTGAATAATAAACAAGGAAGTAAAAAGGCATGCAGCAGAAAGAGTGGGGTCCTTCAACTGCACCAGACTGGGGGGAGGGGCAGCTCCCTGCATGAACTTTCAAATAACAGAGCCCTGCAAGAGTTCCCAGTTGACAGCAGGTGGCAGATGAGCTGCTGCCTGAAATAGGACAGATAGCAGTTCACAAAGTTCATCTCCTAAACCAACCACTTGGCAAGATGACGACAGGACTACTGCTTAAATACCAGCACCAGGACTGGATGCTGAAGGAGCAACCAGAACTACTAAGACTGGAATTCCATTTTTCTTGCACCTGGAATTTTTTTTCTCTCTTTCTCTAAGTGCTTGTCTTGATTACTATCTGTTAGTCCACCATCTCTCCCTGGAGATTTCTTTGGTTCAATAATTATTTTTATTTTATTTTAATTTTTTTCGTTTTTCCTTTTCCCTCTTTTCTCTTTCTCATTGTTTGATAGTCCACCATCCCCCCTGTTGATATCTTTGGTTCTTTTTTTTTTTTGCTTGTCTTTTCTTTCTTTTTCTTTTCACTTTTTCCTTCTTTGTTTCATTAGTTTTAATATTGGAAGTTAGCTAATACTAAATTACACACAGAACAGGGAAAGAAACAGCAGCAGGTGGAATGATGGGAAGACACAAAAGGGACAGAAACCATTCTCCCGCAAAAAATAAGTTAGTACAGAATTCAGACGGAAATGAAGAAAACAGATACCCAGTTCCAGACCCCAAAAAAACAAAGATAGACTATCCCAAGGAATCCAATGAAGCCCACAAGAACATTCTGAAAGAAGAAATCCTACAAGAAATCACTGAGAATTTCATGGAGATGTTACTAGACAATGTCAACCAAAACATACAGGAGCACTCAAGAAATTCCAAGACAAAAACAAAAAAAGAATATAAGAAAACACAAAAACAAATAAGTGAACTCATAGGAGCCCTAAATAAATACCAAAGTGAAACAGAGACCACCATAAATAGAGAGCTAAATGAATTAAGGGCAAAAATTGACATATCAAATCAGAAGTGACCAATGATACAGAAAACCTCAGAAAAAAAATGAAACAGAAGTACAAAACACAATGGAAGGCCACTCCAGCAGACTAGAACAAGCAGAAGACAGAATCTCAGAAAAAGAAGATGAAATGCAAATTAAAGGAAAAACTGAAGAGCTATTAAACAACTCAAAACCTGTGGAAGGAATATGCAAGAACTCACCAACGCAATCAAAAGACCAAACCTGAGAATCATGGGTATTGAAAAAGGAGAAGAGATGCAAGCAAAAGGAATTTATAATATATTCAACAAAATAATAAAAGAAAATTTCACGTATCTAGAGAAAACTATGCCCATTCAGGTACAGGAAGCCTTCAGGACACCAAACAGACTTGACCAAAATAGAACTATTCCATGACATATTATCATTAAAACAACAAGCAGAGAGAATAGAGAAGGAATATTGAAGGTTGTAAGAGAGAAAAAACAAATAACATACAAAGGTAAACCCATCAAAATCACAGCAGACTTCTCAACGGAAACTTTAAAAACAAGAAAAGCATGGAGTGCCATACTCCAGGCACTGAATGAAAATAACTTCAACCCTAGAATACTCTACCCAGCAAAACTATCATTCAAAATAGATGGAGCAATAAAAGTCTTCCATGATAAGCAGGAACTAAGACAATATATGACCAAGCCACCACTACAAAAGATTCTGCAAGGAATTCTGCACACAGAAAATGAAAGCATACAAAACCATGAAAGAACAGGCAGTACCAAACCACAGGAGAAGAAAAGGCAAGAAAGTAGAGAGTAACATTCATTTAACTGCACACAATCAAATCCTTAAACAAGAAAGACAACTAAATGACAGGAATCACCACATACCTATCAATACTAACACTGAATGTTGATGGACTTAACTCCCCCATCAAAAGACACCTTTTGGCAAACTGGATTAAAAGAGAAGATCCAACAATCTGTTGCTTACAGGAGACCCACCTCATTGGCAGAAACAAGCACTGTCTTAGGGTGAAAGGCTGGAAGAAGATTTACCAAGCCGATGGACCCCAAAAACAGGCAGGAGTAGCAATACTTATCTTGGACAAAGTAGACTTCAAACCTACATTGATCAAAAGAGTTAAAGAAGGACATTCCATACTAATAAAAGGGGAAATACACCAAAAGAAATAACAATTATCAACCTATATACATCCAACATCAATGCACCCAATTTCATCAAACATACTCTAAAGGACCTAAAAGCATATATAAACTCTAACACAGTGGTAGTGGGAGACTTTAATACCCCCTTTTCACCAAAAGATAGGTCATCCAAGCAAAAAAATCAATAAAGAAATTCTAAATCACACCACAGATCAAATGGATCTAGCTGATGTCTACAGAATATTTCATCCAACTATTGCACAATATACATTCTTC
This sequence comes from Castor canadensis, assembly GCF_047511655.1. Lineage (NCBI taxonomy): Eukaryota > Metazoa > Chordata > Mammalia > Rodentia > Castoridae > Castor > Castor canadensis. The sequence continues at coordinate 22,586,449 of NC_133393.1, read as the reverse complement.
TCATCAGCCTATGGAACCTTCCCCAAAATTGATCACATCTTAGGACACAAAGCAAGCCTCAACAAATATAAGAAAACAGAAATAATCCCATGCATTCTATCTGATCACAATGCATTAAAACTAGAACTCAACAACAAAAAAACAGTAAAGAACATGCAAACAGTTGAAAACTGAACAACACATTGCTCAATGATCAATGAGTCATTGATGAAATAAAAAGGAAATTGAAAGGTGCCTGGAAGTTAATGAAAATGAAAACACGACCTACCAGAACCTACGGGACACAGCAAAGGCAGTCCTGAGAGGAAAGTTTATAACCATGAGTGCATATATTAAAAGGACAGGAAGATCACAAATCAATGACCTAATGCTACATCTCAAACTCCTAGAAAAACAAGAACAAGCAAAACTCAAAACAAGCAAAAGGAGAAAAATAATAAAAGTAAGGGCTAAAATCAATGAAATAGAAACAAAAAAAGCCATACAAAGAAACAATGAAACAAAAAGTTGTTTCTTTGAAAAAATAAATAGATTGACAGACCTTGGCAAACTTGACTAAAAGAAGGAGAGAAAAAAACCCAAATCAGTAAAATCAGAAATGAAAAAGGGGAGATAACAACAAACACCAAGGAAATCATCAGAGACTAGTTTGAGAATTTATATTCTAATAAATTTGAAAATCTTGAAGAAATGGACAGATTTCTAGGTACTTATGACTATCCAAAATTGAACCAAGAGGACATCAATCACCTGAATAGATCTATAACACAAAAGGAAATTGAAGCAGCAATAAAGAGTCTCCCAAAAAAGAAAAGTCCAGGACCTGATGGATTCTCTGCTGAATTCTATCAGACCTTTAAAGAAGAACTAATACCAACCCTCCTTAAACTGTTCCATGAAATAGAAAAGGAAGGAAAACTGCCTAACTCATTTTATGAAGCCAGTATTATACTCAACCCAAAACCAGACAAAGCCACCTCCAAAAAGGAGAACTACAGTCCAATTTCCTTAATGAACACTGATGCAAAAATCCTCAATAAAATAATGGCAAACCGAATCCAACAACAAACACATCAGAAAAATCAATCACATGACCAAGTCAGCTTCACCCAGGCGAAGCAGGGGTAGTTCAACATACGTAAAGCTACAAATGTAAAACAGCATGTTAAAAGAAGCAAAGATAAGAACTATTTGATTATCTCAATAGATGCAGAAAAAACCTTCGACAAGATCCAACACCACTTTGTGATATAAGCTCTTACAAAGCTAGGAATAGAAGGAAGTTACCTCAACATTGTAAAGGCCATATATGACAAACCTACAGCGAAAATCATACTTAATGGTGAAAAACTGAAACCATTTCCTCTAAAATCAGGAACGAGACAATTGTGCCCACTATCTCCACTCCTATTCAACATAGTAGTGGAATTCCTAGCCAGAACAATTAGGCAAGAAGAAGAAATAAAAGGAATACGAATAAGTAAAGAAACTGCCAAAATATCCCTATTTGCAGGCAATATGATCCCATACCTTAAAGACCCAAAATACTCTACCCAAAAACTCCTAGATACCACCAACAGCTTCAGCAAGGTGGCAGGATAAAAAATCAACTTACAAAAATCCCATGGGCAGTGTGATTCAAGCAGTAAGAGCACCTGCCTAGCAAGACCCTGAGTTCAAACTGGTACCGCCAAAAGAAAAGTATACAAAGAAATTATATGCAACTACTTAAAATAATGTTAGTATAAGATGGTAAATAACAAAATAATAAATTAAAAGTCAGCACACTATCATTTCATCTATGTAAAAATGCACTAAAGTAGCAAACAACAACAACAAAATATTAGAAAACTTAGACCTAAAAGAAACCTAAGAAAAGTCAGAGGTGCCTCACAGGTCACAACCCAACCTACCTACCCTCAGATTCACACATGCAAATTATTCTGATGCTTTATTTTCAATGAATTATTTATGCAAACAATACAGCACACTTTTATTTCAGGGGTGGCTTCAGAATAAGAAGAGGGCATATCAAGGACAGTCTATGACCAGCTTCCTTATACTGTCCCTAGCCATTTACAGACCTCATCTCTCCTCCTCCTAAACCTTCATTCCAACCATAACAACTAAGTTTCTCTTTCCCACAGTTACCACTCACTCTTACTCTCCACAGAGGTCACCAGGAACTCTTGATGTCACCTCCTGCCACTCTTATCCCTTCTCTCCCAGGACCTCACCAACTCACATGTACTCACTGTCACTGTCAACGCAGGGATACACCCCTTCTCTCTCTCTTTCTCTCTCTCTTCCTCTCTTTCTCTCCCTCTCTCTTTCTCTCCCTCCCTCTCTCTCTCTGTCCCTCTCACTGTCCCTCTCTCTCTCCCTCCCTCTCGCTCTCTTTCTCTCTCTCTCTCTCTCTCTCTTTCTCTCTCTCTCTCTCACACACACACACACACACACACACACACACACACACTCACACACAGGTCCCTCCCACTCTCCCTGGCCATCTCCCTCCCGATGCTCACCTCTCTTCTGCACAGTGAAGCTCTCACCAACCCCATAGTTGTATCTGCAGTAGGTGTCTACCTCCACCCACATTAGCTCCAGAAAGTCCTTCTGGCTATTCCAGTACTTGGCATCTGGCTGCCCCAGCTCAGTCACTGCCCTGTAATGCCCCAAGTCACTGTCAAAGAGCAAGTTCTCCTCCCGGTTATAGATGTGTCTCTCCAGGAACTGCACCCACTCCATCCGGTGGGAGAAATGACACTCAGATTTAAGATACTGCAAGAAATGTGCTGTGGAAAAGAAACTTGTTTATCTTTGAGGACTGAGTGCCTGAAGGATCAAGTTCCTCCGCAGTAGCCCAAACCTGCTGAACCTACAATGGCTGCCTGAATGACCCAGACATCCTCTACATTCACATGATGCCATCTGCATGCATGACACACAGGGCAGCGTGTGACAGTTGATGATGGCAATGAAGGAACCATAAAAGAAGAGAAAAGGGTTGGTGCTCACATCCAGGGACATCTCCCTGTTTCCCAGAAAGGCTGAACACTTCCCCCTTTACTAGCTTATCCTTATCCTGCATCTCTTTTACCCTGTATCTGTAACTTCCCAGTCCCAAAATGGTGTTGAAGGGAAATTGCAAGTTGATCAACAACTTTTCCTATTCTTGGTCAAGAATAAAACTCACTCTTTCTATTCGTTCTACAATTTCAAAAGGGAAAAATGACCAGTTAGGATCACAAATTGGTAGCTGAACCAATCCTTTCACAGACCAACAAGAAGAGACTGATGCGGACACCCACAATCTGGTCACTTTCCCAAAGATCAGCCTCCCACAGGCTCATCTTTCATATCACAGAGGCAGAGGATGCCCATGGGGCTGGAACACCATTTTATTCCTTTGCCAGTAAGGACAGGCTTCTTCTCGGTGCTGGGCAGGAGAGGACACCAAAAAGTAGGAGCTATACAAAGATTTGCCCCTCATCACTGCCTGCACCACCTCCTGTTGGAGCCACTACAGGGAAGACCCCACTCCTGACTCTCATGGCCACAGCTCTGCACACTTTCCTTAACAGGACTGTCTAGAATATTCTGTGAAATCTCCCTTGGTGCGACCATGTGCCAGGCCTGTGCTGCTCTTGACTTTCTAAAGAGGGAACAGCAGACACCTGCCCCCAATTCCTAGAGCTTAAGTTAGTGAAACTGAGGGACAAAGCCAAACAGTCCAGAAATTACCCAGGAATGAGACATGTCAGAAGAGACGTGTGGAGATCTGTCAACAGAACAGGAGGACAACCTAAATGAAATGGGCCAAAGAAGGACTCTGGGAGTCACATTTAAGATGTGACATGGAAGGTTAAGTTGATGTGAGCAAGAAGAAGAGTGTGGTGTATGCATAGATTTTGGGGAAAAGACGGTGAGACGAGGAAAGCATATTTAATTTTAAATAAATCTTTCTACATTATGTTTTGTTCATTTCTGCACATAGAGCTCTAATCTTATAGAGACCCCACAGAGATTGGTAAACAGTCCTATTAACACGCCAGACCTTTACAAAATATGTTAAATACCAATATCCACATGAAGTGTGCTCCTGTAGACTAATACTTATAAATAACTATGAGTCCTCTAGTTTGCGAGGGGACTATTGAAAATCACATCATAGGGACAGGAGTCATCTGATAAGGCTCAAAAACAGAAGCCTCAGATTAGAAAGAGTAAAGTCAAAGTAAAAACCGAGGAACCAGAAGGTCAGTTTAAAAAAAAATCATATAGATCAGATCCCCTAAAATTAAGTGTAGAAGTATGTGTGTGTGTGTGTATGTGTGTGTGTATGTGTGTGTGTGTGTGTGTTGCTAAAGGTGGGATGGAGGGCTTCTGTAGGTCTACACTCAACTCCCTGTGTATCCTATTTTTGCTAATAAATCTGCTTAAATCTCAGGTCTAACTTGACTTGCCTTTAAATTCTTTTCTGCATCCAAGTCAAGATATCTCCCTCCTCTTCTCTTCTCTTCTTCTCTTCTCTCTCTCTCTCTCTCTCTCTCTCTCTCTCTCTCTCTCTCTCTCTCTCTCTCTCTCTCTACACACTTGATAGGCACATTTCAGAATTACATGAAGAAACCAGAAGAATGAAACCAGGTAAAAATTGTTCGAGAAAAGAAAGGGGGGAGAGAGGATACAAAAAATAGAGTACATTTGATCAAACTACATTATATACATGTATGGAAATATCACAATGAAAAGGGAAATCCTTTTATTTAAAAGAAAGAAGGAAGGAGAGACAGACAGAATAGAAAGAAAGGAAGAACAGAATTAAAGAAAGAATAGAAAAAAACCAGAATTTAGGCAGGAGCTGGTAACTCAAGCGATAACCAAGTACTTATCAAGTGGGAGGCTGAGCAAGGCATGGTGGCTCACACCTGTTATCCTAGCTACTCAGGAGGCAGAGATCAGGAGGATCACAGATATAGGCCAGCTTATGCAAAGTTAACTAGACCCTATACCAAAAAAAATTTTTTTAAAGGTTGGAGACACTGCTCAAGTGGTAGGGAGCTTGCCTAAAAAGAACTAGGCCCTGCGTTCAAAAGGAAGGAAGGAAGGAAGGAGAGAAAACTAGACTAGAGAAATCATGGGGAAGCCAGGGTTTAAAAGCCTTGGTCAGCATCAGGATTTGAATTTATACAAAGGAATTTTGAAACATTTGGAAAGATTTTAAAATATTAAAATTATGGTCCTATTACAAGTCCACAGTCTTTTTATCTGAACTTCCAAATTGGAAAGCTCAGAAAAGCAGATCTTTTAAAAATTTGTAGCCACATTTATTTGTCAAATCTCACCTAATGAGGCAAAATAAAGATGGGCCTCTTTTTCCTTACATTCTCGCCAACATTCATTGTTGTTTGGGTTTTTGATGGTAGCTATTCTAACAGGAGTGAGGCGGAATCTTAATATGGTTTTGATTTTCATTTCCTTTATGGCCAGAGATGTTGAGCATTTCTTCATGTGTTTTTGACCATTTGGACTTCTTCCTTTGAAAAGGCTCCATTCAGTTCATTTGCCCATTTCTTCATTGGGTCATTGATTAATGGGGAGTTAAGGTTTTTGAGCTCCCTAAATATTCTGGTTATCAGTCCCTTGTCAGATGTATAGCTGGCAAAGATTTTCTCCCATTCTGTAGGCAGCCTCTTTGGGGGAGGATGTGGGGAAGGGGTGTAAGAGGATGAATATAGTGCAAATACTGTGTACATGTGTATGTAAAGGGGAAAATGAAACTTGTTGAAACTATTCCAGGAAAGGGAGGAGGGGTGATAAAGGAAAATGATTGATGGGGTGAGTTCAAGCATGATATATTTGCTATATTGTAAGAACTTTTATAAAAGTCACAATGTACCCCCAGCACAATAAAAAATTTTAAAAGAATGAATTCTATACATAAAGATTATACTAATACTGTGTACATTTGAGCAAAAAATCAAAACAAAAGATGAAAGAGAGAAAATTCTTAAAAAAAAAAGATCTCTTGTGGGTTGTCAAGTCATGTGTGCTACTATGGTTCCAGTATATAGAAACATACATGCCTAGGAGAGTGAGAGAAAGAGAGAAGCACACACATATAGTATAAATGTTTTTATCTTTAGTTTACTCAGAAAATGTTGTAAAAACAGTTTTAAAACTGTGTGGTTGGGTGGGGCATGGCTCAAGAGCACCTTTCTAGTAAGTGCAAAGCCTTGAGCTCAAATCCCAGTAATGCAAACAAACAACAACCCTGTAGCTAAAAGTGACACAAATAAATGGACACATCCACCATTATCTCTAGTACAGAATGTAGGATAACTGCAGAAAACATTTTACTGAAAAAAATGGAAGTTAGCAGATATGTTGAGGACCGAAACTCATAAAATATTAAAAACATTGCATAAGGCAAAAAGTAAATAATAATGATCTTGAATTTGCATTGATTGACTGTATCCCAAAAGTGGTGATTTTCTGCAATTGCTTAGTTTTGGTGTGTTTCTTCCTTTATGGGACAGCCTAAAATAAACTACAAATGACTTACTTGGAAAGTGGGTGTTTATGAAACTTGTGAGTCTAGAATTTTAGAAGCAGCACAATGTAAAGCAATGATTTCAACCTCAACACTATTGACACGTCGGACTGGAGATTTGCTGCATGTCCCCTGGTGGGTGCAGGGAGCGGGATGTGGCATGTATACTGCGCTGGGAGAGAACCACTGAGGGACTCATCTGAAAATCCATGGTGAAGAAGACAGGGGTAATTGTGAAGTAGCTGAGAAATACACTAAAAAAATTACCTATATACTGTCAGATGAAAACATAGTGACTGAACAAAATTATTTATCTTGAAAAATAACTCTTCACTGGGATCACATTCCTAAATATGTTCATAATGCTTAATAAGAGAATTTTGAAAGTTATCAATTTTCAACCAAAAACTTGGTTGTTCTTGGGTGTGATAATGCTGTCCCCACACCAACGGGGCAATGACAAGAAAAAGCCAAAACTCAGGATGCCTGAAAAGTGTATTTTACTTATACATTATTTTTTTAAAAAACAGAAAATATGGACAACTACAGATCCAGTTCCTGGATGGTTCAATAGACACTTTGTATCAGTGGCTTAAAATCATCTTGGTCAATGTTGAACAGTACACAGTAGGGAGGAAAGAATAAGGAAGACTAAAAGAGGGGATTAGACTGATTAAAGGACAATATATTTACAGGTAAAATACCAATGCAAAACCCCACTGAACAATGAACAAACAAACAATGAAGGACAGGAATGTAAAGCAAGTGATGTGAAGAGAGGGTGCTGACAGAAGGTGGAGGGTAAATGAAGAGGGTAGAGAGTGAATGCAGTTGATGTACTTTCTACACATGTATGAATATGGAGCCCTGCAACCTGTCAAAACCAATTTAAGAAAGGGCAAGAGGTAGAATAATGGAGGGGATGAACCATACTAGGGTATGTTGTATGCATATATGGAAATATCAAAATGGAACAACTATTATAAATAATAAAACTATTATTATAATAAAAACGTTAAAAAAATTTGAAAGACTTTTCAGTCAAGCAGGGCTCTGAGGAACTGCAAAATGTTCCTGTACACCTGCTCCATGCACCACACTGGGGAACTTCTTGCCTAATGGGAGTTTGGGCATTTGTTTTTCAGTGCTGGATTTGAACTCAGGGTCTCACAGTGGCTAGGTATATGTTCTACTACTTTAATCACACACTTCATGCTTTAGTTATTTTTCAGATAGAGTTTCACACTTTTTGCCTGGAGTGGCCTAGGTCCAGGATCCTCCTATCTCTCTGCCTCCCGGTATTGGGATTACAGGTATTAGTCATGGTACTGGTGAGCTTTGAGGTTTTAATGTCCCTCAGCATGACATCTATATTGAAATATTGTGTCCAAGGATTCTTGCCCCACAAAGAACAGGTATAAATAGTTTTTAAACTCTATTTTTACTGCAATTTACAGAGACCTAACAACCCACAGCTTTCTGAAGAAATCAGTTGTTGGAGCTTATTCCAAAGGTAGTAACTAATAAATCAGCCTTAGCAAATGTTTGTCATGGATGTGGGGTTATACTCATGTTATCAAAGGAACTTGAAGATAAAGACAGGGGACTACTAGGGAGGAGGAAGGGGAAGGAAATGGGAGAATAAGGAGAAGAGAAATAGGAGCATAGAGGGGATGAGTATGAGCAAAGTACATTATATGCTTGCATGGAACTGTCATGATGAATCCCTTTACTATGTACAATTCAATATATACCAATAAAAAAGTCACTTTACCAAAAACAGATTGTGAACTATTATGCCATTATGAGAAAAAATCACATACATTTCAATATGTGATAAAGGTTTAACAGTTAAAATCTAAATAAATCAAAGGAAGTTGACATCACCAAAATACTGAGCAAGGCCATGAGGCTCTGGTGGGTCCAGGGAGGGAGATGTGGGGTACAAAACTGTCCCTGGGTGAGAACATGGCACTGGGGACCATGAGAGCAGAGGGCAAGATGACCAAAGGTGACATGGTGAGAATGGGATCAGCTATGCTGTGGCCTTGACAATGAGCATTCACCATGGAGACAGAGATAGTGAAGCCTCCTCAGTGTCCTCAGTGACACAGCTGAGACATTGCAAGGACATTGAGAAGTCTTTAAATGGCACCACTGGGCCTGCTGCTTCACCTATGTAAATCTCATCCATTGAAACCATTAAGTATTCAACTCAATTTGTTCATGATAACAATAGCGACCCTGATGTATCTTCAATTTTCAGTTCCTCCCAGAATCAGATACAACAGCCATGCTTCTATATTAGCTTAGTTTTAGCTTAATATGAGCCACATGTATGTTTGAAGTTTTACTGTATTACTAAAGGTTCTTTTCTTAATAATAGGGTACTAAACTTCATTCTATGTTTATTCTACTACTACATTTATAATTTTGTTGTTATGAAAATATATGGAATTCTATTTATTGTCCTTAAGAAAATGGAGATAATCCTTTCCTCCTGCATGGGTGTTCACAGGTTGGGATATAGAAATATTGGTAGATTTAATTACAGGCTTTTTTGCCTTTATCTCTCTGAAAATGTTATATAACTATTTGGGAAAAGAACTATTAGTTTTCTAAAATTCAAAATACCAATTCCCCAAACAGTTTGAGTTTCAGAAATGGGATTGTGCATCACTGACAGCAGAGTAGAGAATGGTTGTGATGAATAAGAAGGGAAAACTGAGAGAAAGTTGATGGGTTTGGAGGATGCTGAGATAATCCAGGTACAAGATTCTGACAGCTAGCAGTAGGCATTGGGACTGACAGCTATTTGAGACAGCATGTGTTGATGGATGTGCTATGGAAGGGGAGGATGTACTAGCCTGCACAGAAGTAAGCACACAGCGTGGCAGGTGTTATCCCTAATGTTTCATGCACATTGTTTCCTCTAACTAGCAATACAACTCTATAAAGTAGAGAACATCTTCTCATTTTACATTTAAACCATTAAAAAGGGACTAAATGACTTGTCTGTAGTCACATAGTGCATGACAGGTCAGGCAAGTATTAGAAATTGGGAAATCTGGCTCTAATGTCCTAGCATTTAACCATTACATATACTCCACAAAAATTCTTAGATATATTTAGTATATTTTTTTTGCCTTGTGTCATAGCTACCCTGCAAGTCTTCATCTGATTTATGGATTTAAAGTAACCTAAAAATCCCTAAAATCAGTCTATTCCCAATAATTTAAATTTCTCTACAACTTTTATGAATGGTTTGACTTTTCAAAAAGTGGGAGAGGAGGAATGGAAATATTATGTTAAGGTGAAATTGTTCAAAGTACACTGTACACAAATATGGAATTATATCAATGCAATGTTCTCAGTATTAATGAATGCTATTTCAAAAATATTCTTAAAAACTATTTTTAAAAAGAATGATACTGTTTGGATGAGTGTGTGCCAAAGATCCCTGCGTTAAAAGATTGGTACCAAATATGGCCCTATTGGAAGGTGGTGGAACATATTAGAGGTAGAGTCTAGTGTGAAGACATTAGGTCAATGGTGTCTGCCCTTCAAAAGAATGTTGGAATTCCCTCCCTCTCTTTCCCCTCCTTTCTCTCTCTCTCTCTCTCTCTACTACTGGTTGCTATAAGGTGAGCAGTTTTCCCACAAAACACCCCCATCCTAACATACTCCTTTACTACGATCCCCAAAGCAATAGGGACAACTGACCAGTGACTGACACAACAAGCCAAAATAAACCTTTCCTCCTCATAACTGGTTCATCTCAGGTAATATTTCAAGTGATGAAAAGATGACAAACAAAAACATTATTAGCCATTCTATCTTCTAAAATTACACTAACTTCTGAAATGTTTAAATGAGGTTATCGCATGTGTCATCAACACACTTCATCATCTCATGTTTTTGCAAACAATCATGTAGTCAATACATAAATTCTATATAGAAATTTCTATATAGAAAATTTTAGAAATTTCTCTCTCCTCAAACAGTCCAATCTGTTTTCTGTCCTGGATACTCCACTGACTGCAAAACTCATGTGCTGGAAACCCAGTGCTCACTTCTCTGTCATGTCTCCCTTTAGCTCCCCTGGCATCTCACTTTCCTTGGGAAAGTTTCCTTTCTTTGACTTCAAAGAGTAAAATTCCCTTGCTTTTTCTCCAACATCACTGGTCCTCCTTCTCAATTCCCTGTGCTTGCCCTGCCCTTTTTTTGTTCTCTACAAACATTCTTTCTCTTCACCCTGGACTCTAGTCTCTTATATTCAACTGACCACTGAAATGTTCCACATAAATGTGTAAAAATCATCTCACACTTCACTTAAACAAAGTCTGTATTTTCAAGTCTCACTCTGTCTTCTCTCTGTCACTAAATACCACCACCATTTACCTATGTACATAAGACATAATTCTTAGGATAAAGCTTGATATTCTGACCCAACATACATTTAATCCATTAACAACTTACACAAAAACCTGCACAAACTCTCCACTTTATTATTGTCTCTACCATAACTGCATTACTTGAAGCAACATCTTGTCTTCCCTAGAGATCTGCTGTGCTCCTGCATGGTCTGCCTGCTTCCACATAGCACCTGCAGTTAATATTTGCAATTGAATTAAATTGCCTGTCCTTGTAACCCTAAGTAACTTCCCATATCTGTTTAGATCAATGGCTATTCCTTACCCTGGGTCTCAGGATCTACAAGGATAGATCTGCTGAATTCCTTTAGCCCTACCTTGCCTTATGCCACTCCACACACACCTGCCTCATTGCACTTCAGACTTTCTAGCTTTCTACATGTTCCTAAAACAGCACACATCTTGCATTACATAAGCATTTCCCTGTTCTCTCACCCTTCATGTTTTTCCCCTTGGTTCTCACAGGCTGTCTGCTCCATATTCTGCTCTCAGCTAAATCCATGTGTTCAGGGAAAGTTGTGTGGTGCCCGAACAGAAGTTAGGGCAACCTATATCCCTGTCTCATCACCCTAATGTCTTTGCTTCAGAACATAATCCTCTCTGAAATTTTCTTCTGTGTCCTCTGTATTTGATATTTGTCTTTCTTCCCCATTGTTAGGAAGTTCCATGGGAGTAAGAGAGGCCAATTCTATTTTATACAATAGAATCATCAAAGTCTAGAACAGATCCCAAAATACAATACTTGCTCAGAAAGTATCTGTGAGGTAAAGGAAATAACAAGGGATCTGTTGAACTGATAATTCTGAGGATTATTCTCAGAATAATACTGATAATTCTGTTCTTTTTGAACAGCACGTAGCATCTCTCCTTTCTGTGAAAAATTTAGAAAAACTTACATTTTATCTTTCTTCTAATTATGAGGATTCACAGAAAGGAGAGTATGGCTGTAAGGAACAGGAATTCTGGGCTTGGTGGCCAGTGCCTATAACCCCAGCACTTGGGAGGATGAGGCAAGAGGGCTGCATGGGAAATTTTGTTGTTTCATGGTTCTCTTCCATTGCTGGGTACCTATGCCTAGTCCAGGTATTTTCAATCATGGTAGTGGATGGATGAGGAAAGAATAAGGAGCAGGTGAAGGTAGAGGTAGATATGTCTAATTGAAGAAAAGAGAGTTTGATGAAGGCCTATAAAATTGGACATAAATCTGTAGGACAATGAGTGCAATTGGATTACTGGCTGTGAGCACTATGAGGTGTTGCCAACGTGCACTTTCTCTCTGTACCTCTGTTCATCTGTAGGTTTTGGCACACAAAAAATTTCTAATAATTTATTATTTTGGCTTAAAATGGAATTCCATATAATTTATTCTGTAGGACTTGTTTTCCTTCTTGAAGTCTCTAACACTGTAGAAAAAATAATAGTGTAGAAAGATTCAAACAGTATTTCCAAGTCCTCCCAAGAACATCAGGGAATGTCATGTAATATTGGCAAGGTTTCATTGGAGGGGAACAGGGAATAAACGATCTATATAGAGTCCCAATATGCACATCTCATGGATAGAATACTCATCCAGGCTCCATTATTGTGTGGAATAATTTAAGATCCACAGGATAAATATAAGTGCCCACAATATTTAAAGGATACAGCCTAGAAACAATGTTGTTAACACTTTTCCTTCCCCCACTCACAGTATCTCAGAACTTTAGTTGCAACTTACATGAGGTATCCCTGGACAAAGCCAGAGGATGGCAAAGGACCATCAGTATCACTGTCAGATCTGCCATGTGGGAACCTCTGACAAGCCACAGTTATACCAAGCTGGAGAATAGGTTAAGATGGACGCCAGAGGAGAAGACAAACCTCACTGATCCTTCTCCATATCCAAAATAATGAGAAGCAAAAAATTCATTGCTTTGATTTGGGTTGGGTAAGATCAGTGTAGTAAAACCACTCAGCATCAGCAGTGAGTAGCATCATCAGTTGAAGGTCAGATTTTCAATATGAAGAACTCTGCTGAAACTTAGAATTTCCCTCTGTAAGTCATTGTTTGAATTTAGTATTTTAAAATTTGATCCAGTTGTATTTGAAAAACACATTAACTGGGCCACCATGATGAGTCATCTCTGTGCTTGTCAATATTGCATTCACAAGTTCTAGCATCGTAGGAGCACTGGCCTCTCCCTTGAAGACAGTGCTCTTTGGACAGCTACAAGTGGTGTGGTGTTTAGAAATAAAGGGTAGAGGAGGGAAGACAACTGCAATTCAGACAACTTTAGGCTTGTCCTCACTATTACAGTACTTGGTAGAGTTGATTAGGAAAAATTACTTCACTTTTCACAGTTGAATGAAGGTATTGTAATCTTTCAGGGATTTCAATTGTGGAAAATGCTGTAGTTGTATGGACACCAGAAAGACCATTATACCCTGGCCAGATGATATGACTAAATTAGAGCTGTTGATTGAGAAGTAGAATCTGTGCTTCTTTGTTATCAGGAACACTTCTGATAAGCTAAAAGAAATCAAATGTCATCAGTCAGTTAATTGAATAAAAGTGTGTTTCAAGTTTTTCTCCCAATGTTCTCACTGATTTCAGTGCACCTCCAAAATACATATAGGTAATGGGCTGAGAGGAATCCATCCATGTGAAATGAGGGTCTTAGTGACATCTTTGCAGAGCACTCAAGCTAATAATGGGGTAAGGTCACTGTCCAAATCAATGTGTGCAGGTACTGAGAGACCTGCAAAGCACTCCAACTCAGACTGACAATCTCTGCTTTAAACACATTGTTTTCTTCTAAATAGTTTTCAATTCCTTAATCTTGGTTTCCATTTTGATTCTCTCCTTTCATTGAGGATGTATCCATCTATTACTCCTTCACTTCCTTGCCTAAGGATTTACGTAAAAACAGGTTGCTACAGAATACAGCACTGAGTGTTCAGGGTATAGAAAACTATGAATGAAATCATTTAATATAATCATAAAATTTTAAATACATAATTCTACTTTTAGACAATTATCACACAATATGCTAATGTATATGCAAACTTTCAGATTCAGAATACACTAAATGAGACAATTATGTATAGAAAGATCGGCATAAGTTTACAATCCATCCCAGTTCTGATAAGCAGTCATGCTTTATATACCTTAATATTTCAGGAGACACGACAGTCACCATGCTGCAATAAATGTCCTTAACATTTATTGAGTAGTTTTTGAGAATTTTATTTTTTAGTCAAGAATGTCTTCTTGTCTTTTTACACATAAGATTTTTATTGCTTACTTCAGCTCATTAAGTTAAGAATCATTTGTATCATTACTAATTCAGAGTGTGCGATAATGGGGATTAAAAGTTTTTTAAAGAATACTAGATTAGTATATGGCAGATTTTTTATCTATATTTTTAATTTTTTGGTACTGGGGTTTGATCTCAGGTCCTCTCACATGCTAGGCAGGAAACTTATGTGTATCACACCATCAGTCCTACTGTGATATTCTTGATTGCACCAAGTTTTATATGATTCTAAATTCCAGAAGCTCATGCTCAATTTCTCAAAATAATAATGAAATTAATATTAAAATTATCACTTTATTCTCTTAAATACATGGCAGAATTCCATATAATTCTGAGAACCTGCTGAGTGGCAATTCAACTCTGTGGGCAATTTTCCTCATTGCCTTTGTTATCCTCCTCTGGAAATGACAAGATTTCCATTCATCTTATGCAGTGACACTCATGTCCTTGCACTAATGTCCTTTTATTACAGATAACAGTGACCCCAAAACCCCAAGTTCAAAGTATGGCCCTTACCACTGTTTCAGAATTCTGTGCACTATGCATGCAAGTTTGATTATCTCGTCTCTCACCGGAGAGGGTTGAAGATTTGGACCCTTCAGGTTCTTCATCTCCCAGATTAAAGGATTCAGGGACAGGTTTAGGGGGAAGAATTGCACACTCTGAGGCTTGAAAAAGAAATATTACACACAGAGAACTAACACACAGCAATCAATTAGGTGATCCAGTACCCCAGATTCTTTGGGGCTAAGGATTTATCACACCAGTTAATGAGTAGGATAAGAAGATGTACATAATCATGGAGTTTCCCTAGAAGGGACAGGAGAGTATGGGGATTCACTTACAAAGTCAATTCTGAAACAAAATGGGTATTCTAAAGAGTGCTTGCACAAAAATCTCTAGGTGAAATCTTGGTAGAAGTGGAAGAAGATGTGAGGTGGAGGGTTTGGGAGAATCAGCAGTATGAGAGGATGTCTCATCAACTGGGAAGGATGGTAAACAGAGTAGCTGGATAGTAGTAGAATTCACAGGGGGAAAGGATACTCTTATCTGATTTAACAGTCATCAGAATAGGAGGACATTTATCAGACTAAAATGGACTTTGAAGGCTTCCCTTTGACCTCCAGGGTGGTTGTTGACTGGACCCTGTTTCCCTTCTTAAGACTTTCTCAATCTCAGAGTACAATAGGAATGGTATCTAACATTAACTTGAAAATAATATTTCTATTAAGGTGGAAAGTTCAGCTTTTTGGAAGAATCACTACCGCCCCGGTTCTGAGAAGACACTGTGTCCCTATACTTCAATGATAATTCAGAACTCTTAACTGCTGTGCAGTTGCAAGCAGCAAAGAGCACATTTAATTAGACAAATAAAAAATCATAACTTACTCAAAAACTGTGAAATGTGATAATCTCATAAAGCCAAGAGGAGCTTCTATTTTGTATCATAGATAAAAATTATGGTAAAGGAAAGCATTTCAACCTCATGCTGAAATATAGTTAAAGTGATCATTTGCAAAACTACTTCACATGAATGTGACTTCCAACTTACAAATCAGACCAAGTTTTCTAAAAAGAATGGGCTAAACACTATGCATAAATCCTGTAAGTTGCACACACTTATGAATAACAATGATATGCTGTTTAAATATTATAATCTCACACTCTTCTTTAGTATTGATGTAACATCATGACAGCTCAGGCAATACAGAACAACGGAGATCAGCAAAGAGTCAACCCTATGGGTGATTTCTGGGATGAATGTCCTCCTTGAAAGCAAGAAAACAAGCCATCCTCTCAACCTCTGCTGTGGGAGAGATATCTAATGAAACCTGACTCCTGGGGAAAAAGCAGTTGAAATGATTTCCCAAAGAAAATGGTTATCATTACAGACATCCCACATTCATTATTTTTAAAATATTTTTTGTACTAGGATTGAAACAGCACCTGGGATCAACCTAGTAAGTACTCTACAATTTGAACTATGTGCCCCCAGCTCTTTTATTCTGATTTGGTTCTCAAAATAGGGTTTCACTACATTTACCCAAGCTACCCTGAGTACTCATGATTCTCATGCATCTGCCTTTCTAGCATTTGGGATTATAGGCATGAACCACCACACCTAGAATGGTTCTCTGATTTTTTTCAAATTACTTTATAAATTTGGTTATTATTCTTTTGTTATTTAATTAACAAATATCCATGGTATATATCTATGGAGTACAATGTGATAGTTGATAGATGTATTCAATTGACATATCCATCAACTCACATACTTAATTCTGGTGGTAAGAACATTTGGATCTTACTCTTAGCCATATAGAAATATCCACTAGTCACCATGCTGTTCATTAAGATATCAAAAATGTATTTCACTTATCTAATTAAATATTGTCTCCTGTGACCAATATCTTCTTGCCTTTCTTTTGATGCATGAGACCACAGTTTGATTACTATGGGAAATAAATCACAACACTCAGAAACAAGCAGGTGAACAGAGATGAACAAGTTTTCTTGAACAACAGGGAGGTTCAAATTTGGAGCATGTCTTATGACTTCAGTCCTATCAATAAAGAATGAGAATCTCTGTAGTAAGCCTGAAAGTTTGCAAACCATCTTGGAAAAACTGGCCTTTGTAGTAATCAGCAAACCACCATTAGCCTAGAATGTCTTCCATGTTTCCAAGTGGACTCAGAATATGTTGAGGATTTTTCATAAAGCAACCAGCACTAATGTGGGAATCAAAGGGAAAAACAGGTTACTGGTATCATCATCAAACTATAAAATAATACTAACAAGAAATGGATACACAAGTCAGTTTCTTCTTGCAGTGGATGGTATATATCCTGTCACAGACGACTATGCCATTTAAAGGCCATGTTAGAATTCAGCAGACTTGACAGGCTCCTTCTCAGTAAGCTCTCAGTGATGTCCTCCATGAGGAATTTGAAGAGAAGCCATCTGTACAGCATGGCACTGAGTCAGAAGGCAGAACTTCCCCATCTTCCCAGTGCTATCCTGTGACTCAACTTACCTAGGTTTTATAATCCTGTAGAAGAGTACTTTTAGAGCCATAATGTTTTCCATGGAGGACTCAAAGACATAGAAGCTAGAATTCTCTTTGACATATCCATTATATTATATGGAAAGATTTCTTTTTATTTCTCTTTTACCTAGATCTTGAATCAATTATACTGTAACAAAATGTCTATTTATATATCCAGTATATGAAAACCCCAGGTTTTTTTTTCAACATTCTAATTTGATGCTCCACTAGCACAATGCACAGTCATTCTAGCTGTATGGATGGTAGAGAAATTGAGCAACCTATTGAAATGGTGTCCTCTTTATAATCTTTCTTATAAAGTGAACTCTGGAGGGGGGGTTGTTTATATTCTTCCAAATAAAAACTAAAATCTTTTGTAGTTACCTTTGTAATCATCCATCTTTATAGATGAACAAGCTTATACTTTGAAAATAGAAATTTGTAATAATTATGCAAGGAGTGATGTTTTGTCTAAATACAGTCAACTTGAACATAGTTCCCCAAGGAGAGAATGAGGTACCCCCATTTCATTGATATCTCATCCTCAAAGAAGCAGGTTAGCTGAGGTGACATGTAACATAAGCAAATAAGGAGCAAAGCATGTTGTTGTACATTCTCCTAGAGACTATAAAGGTGACCTAACTGAAAAAACAGTGACATGACTGAAAAGACACATTGCCAGAGTCTGTAACTCAAAATTTGCCACCTGATATTCAAGAGAGATATTCAGAGGAGTCAGTCAGATTTTAAAGTTAGAATAAGGTAACCACGAATAACCAAGGCAATACTCAGTAAAAAGAACAACGCTGGAGGTATCACAATACCCGACTTCAAACTATACTACAAAGCAATAACAATAAAAACAGCATGGTACTGGCACAAAAACAGACAGGAAGACCAGTGGAACAGAATAGAGGGCCCAGATATGAAGCCACACAACTATAGCCAACTTATCTTTGACAAAGGCACTAAAAATATATGATGGAGAAAAGACAGCTTCTTCAATAAAAACTGCTGGGAAAACTGGTTAGCAGTCTGCAAAAAACTGAAACTAGATCCATGTTTGTCACCCTATACCAATATTAACTCAAAATGGATCAAGGATCTTAATATCAGACCTGAAACTCTGAAGTTGGTACAGGAAAGAGTAGGAAATACTTTGGAACTAATAGGTATAGGCAAGGACTTTCTCAATGAAACCCCAGCATCTCAGCAACTAAGAGATAGCATAGATAAATGGGAACTTCATAAAACTAAAAAGCTTCTGCTCAACAAAAAAAAAAAATGGTCTCTAAACTGAAGAGACCACTCACAGTGTGGGAGAAAATACTTGCCAGCTACACATCAGACAAAGGACTGATAACCAGAATATATAGGGAATTCAAAAAAGTAAATTCTCCCAAAATTAATGAACCAATAAAGAAATGGGCAAGTGAACTAAACAGAACTTTCTCAAAAGAAGAAATTCAAATGGCCAAAAAACACACGAAAAAACACTCACCATCTCTAGCAATAAAGGAAGTGCAAATTAAAACCACACTAAGATTCCACCTCACCCCTGTTAGAATAGCCATCAGTAGCAACACCACTAACAGGTGTTGGTGAGGATGCGGGGGAAAAAGGAACCCTTGTACACTGCTGATGGGAATACAAACTAGTACAACCACTCTGGAAAAAAACTTGGAGGCTTCTTAAAAATCTAAACATAGATCTACCGTATGATCCAGCAATACCACTCTTGGGGATATACCCAAAAGACTGTGACACGGGTTACTCCAGAGACACCTGCACACCCATGTTTATTGCAGCACTTTTCACAATAGCCAAGTTATGGAAACAGCCAAGGTGCCCCACTACTGATGAATGGATTAAGAAAATGTGGTATTTATACACAATGGAATTTTATGCAGCCATGAAGAAGAATGAAATGTTATCATTTGCAAGTAAATGGATGGAACTGGAGAACATCATTCTGAGTGAGGTTAGCGTGGCCCAAAAGACCAAAACTCATATGTTCTTCCTCATATGCGGACATTAGATCAAGGGCAAACACAACAAGGTGATTGGACTTTGATCACATGATAAAGCGAGAGCACACAAGGGAGGTATGAGGATAGGCAAGACACCCAAAAAACTAGATAACATTTGTTGCCCTCAATGCAGAGAAACTAATGCAGATACTCTAAGGTGACAGAGGCCAATAGGAGAAGGGGACCAGGAACTAGAGACAAGGTTAATTCGAGAAGAATTAACTTAGAAGGTAACACACATGTACAGGAAAGCAATCAGAGTCAACTCCCTGTATAGCTATCCTTATCTCAACTACCAAAAACCCTTGGTCCTTCCTATTATTGCTTATACTCTCTCTTCAACAAAGCTAGAGATAAGGGCAAAATAATTTCTGCCTGGTAGTGAAGGGGTAAGGGAGGAGAAGGAGGAGGCGAGAGGGTAAGACAGAGGGTGGGGAAAAGTGGGGAGAAATGACCCAAACATTGTCTGCACATATGAATAAAAGAAAAAAAGAATAAGTTGATGAGTTAATAAAAATGGTTTAAACCATGGTTAATTTATAATCATAAGAAAAGTGCTTTTGAATAGCATGGGAGATGACAGAAGAACTAATGGAATTTTTTTTCAAATCACAAATTACTTTGAATAAAAAGACATATGACTCACAATCCAGTTCTGTTTTTTGCATTCATTCATTTTCTATTCTTCAACTTCTTTACATTTGTATTCATCACCAAGTTGTTTTCAATTTTCTTGAAGAATTTCCCATCACTAGATCCATTCCTTTTGATTCTTGCAGCTACAGAACTGAGTTGAGAAAGTTGCATAAATTCACATGCTAGACCAAGCTCAGATTGATGTTGGCCGCTGGTTCCCTCATGGGCACCTTAGGGTCCAGTTCAGCCAAGGGGCATAACTGGGGAACAACAAAATGGCCCAATACCACTTTTTTGCTTCTTTATAGAATGTAGACCTAAAATGCTGCTGCTGATGATAACAATAATGGGATGTTGATATATATATATATATGGGACTGTCCTGGGGAATCAGAGGGATAGGGGAGGAAGAAAGGAAAGGACACTGAGGTATAAAGAGGATTGGAGCATGATAGACAGATATATAGAAGATAGATAGATAGATAGATAGATGATAGATGGATAGAATATTTGAAATAAATCAAACACTATTTAGAAGGGGGAAGAGGAAGAAGTAAGGGAATATAAAGGAGGGTGTAAACTTATTCAAAGTACACCATATGCACATATAGAATTATCACAAAGACACCCCCTTACACTATTAATGTAATGTATTAGAAAGTGTGAGGTCTTGAATTCAAACTCCAGTACTGACAAAAAAAATCTAATTTTCATGGGATGGAGTGGCTCAAGTGGTACAGCACCTGACTAGCAGGTGTGAGACCCTGAGTTCAAATACAAGTACTATAAAAAGAAAAATCTGATGTTCACATTTTTATTTCAACATATTCATGCATGTGTAAATGCTTTTTGGTTGTATTTGTTGGTTGAGTGCAGCTAGGGACTTAAACCAAAATATATTGAAATGTATCATCACTTTACTATACTGGGAGACTATGTATTATAATATGAAGTCACTTTCTAAATTCCTGATTTTCTTTTTGCATCAAAGCATTAATTTTGTTAGCAATAGTTAAGATAACCAGTTTCTACCAATTTTAATTTTAACATATTCAGCACAGAAGAAGAATAATTTCCCACAGGTTCAGTTGGAGTTGAAGTGAGCATTGAATAGACACAACAGTAGTCCCAAATTATGGTGGGAGAGTTAAGATGCTCATCTCCCTGATGTTTTCTCTCCAAGCCACACTCCCAATACAATAAGATTTCATTCATAGCTGGGATTTGTAAACCAGAAAACCATGGTCAGTCCAAATTAACACAAGAAGCTTACTAAAGTTATATCAATAAGCAGCATTTTAATGAAAATTTGAAAGAATGAAAGAGGAGGCACATTATCACTGTAAGCTTTTTTTTTAAGTGTGCACATGAGGAAACTACACTTTCTTTTTGTTGTTAAAAATGTCTGCTGGACAATCAGAAAAATCCTTAATGGTCTTTTTCCACTTTGCTCTTCTCTAAACCATCTCTCATAGGTTTAACCATAGAAATCTTTGCCATACCTATGGCAAGACACAAGAGTAAAATCTTTTGCTATTACACAGCCTTCTGGACACTGCTAAAGATGATCTAGCTGAAAAAGACACCCCGTCAGTACATATAGCTCAAAATTTGGGACCTGAACTTAAAAAACACTAGGATTATAGAAAAGTCCCCATATTTTAAAATTAGAACAAGACTTTAATTAATAAAAAAGCTACATTAAAAAGTAAGTGAAAATATGTTTCAAAATCTAAACTTCTAAATTATTGTTGACTATGTAATCATTGTGCAAGGACACATTAAGATACAGTGGAAAGCAGTTTGCTGTCTCATGTCATTAGTTGCTAGTAGACATGTGTTTTATTTGGACCTTTGTATATTTCAATCCATCCCATAATCACACACTTGTTCCTGCTCACCTAAGCAGAACTTGTCTGTTTTTGAAATGTGAGCTCTTCTTTATATCAATCTCTTTGAAGACTTTAAAAACAACATTTTAGCCAGAGGTGGTGGTTCAAGCTTTAATCCCAGTTATTAAGAAGGCAGAAATGGGGAGGATTGAGGTTCATGGCCATTCTAGGTGAAAAGATCCCATATAAATCAATTGTCCATGGGGCTGATGATGCCTACCTGTGTTCCCAGCTATGTGGGAGGTGGTAGGTAGGAACATCCTGGTTGTAGTCTGGCCCTAGGCAACCATGTGAGACCCTACTTAAAAAATAAGTAAAAAGGAATGGGAATGTGACTCAAGTGGTCAAATGGAATTCTAAGCCCAGTACCGAAAAAAAAAAGTATAATAAAAATAAGAGTTTTTTCCTGTTCACTTACTTAATTTCATTTCTTCATTTTTTTTCTGGCTCAAATAGTGATAGCCATCATCCTTGTAACTTTCTATGTCTTTTCTTTTTGCTGGTACTGGTGTTTGAACTCAGGGCCTCAAACTTCCTAGACAGGTACTCATTTTTTCAAGACAGATTCTCAAGAACAGTTTTCCCAGACTGGCTTTGAACTATGATCCTACAGATCTCTGCCTCCAGAGTAGCTAGGATCAGAGGTGTGAGCCACCAATCCCTGACATCTATGTCTTAATTGGCACTGTGGTTTGAACCTTTATTCTGGTCCATGTTTTATTTACTTCATGCATTTAGAGCCTTGACTGTTCATTATTCCCTAGATTGACTAAACCACAATTTATCTGCCCTTATCAAAAAATTCACAATGTTTCTTTCCTCTGACATCTTTTATATGCCATTTTGCCTGCCTATGTGAGAATATTTCCAGGGTAAACACTAAAATGGATTTTTCAAGATTATCCAAACTACCACAGGGGCTGTTAATTCATGGTCAAGGTGTCATGCTGAATCTCCAAGTGTCATCTTGCAGCATGTGAGAGAATTCTAAGTCCTTTGTTTAAAAAGAAAACAAAACATGACAAAAAAAACCCTCTATTATCCCAATTTGGGGGAGAAATACTTTTCACATTTTTCATATTGGCACTTGGGGATTAACAAGTTTAGAAGGCATGGCCCAACCACAAACACCGATAGGAGCATCAGAAGGGGCCCTGCAAGGTGCAGCAGCCAGCATGTACAATTTTTAGTCTTAAGTTAGGTAAACTACACTGTTTTTCTAAGAAAAAGACAAAGCCTATCTTTTTTTATCTGTCAAAAGATCTACTTATTCATTTTGAAAAGTGACAACCATCAGAGAGTCTATTGGTTACTTTTCCTATAGGTGTCAACACCTGTAGCTATCCGTAACCATTAAATGGCCCTCTTTGTTTGGACTGCCACTGTAGTGGGGCAGTTAAGGACTGATTGTTTGGGAGTAATACTTACATCAGGGGCCAGGTGTACCATGGGCAAGTATATACAGGGACAGTACAGTTAGAGGGTAAACATCAATAGTGTAAGGTACTGCTGAATTAAGACCATGCCACGTGTGGAAAGGAAAGATTTATTAATCCAGACCGTGGGCTGTCACTCTCGGGTTCAGAGTGAAAGCGGCTTGGTTGAATTGGGTAGTGGGCTTTATACTAGGGGCCAAGCCATGGGCGAGGGAGAGAGTCTCTGGTCTCTGATTATCTGTGATCACCAGATGGAGCAGGTCGACATGCCTGGCTAGTTGAGTAATTGGAAGTTCCTGAGTTGTTTTGCAAGCCGAGAAACAATCAGGCAGGGAGAAACAAGTGGTCATAAATCAGGGGGTCTGGTTTTAAGGTGTAGCCTCGGGTCCTTCCGCCTGCCCCAAGAATGCCAGGGACCTAACAAATAGCAGTCAGTTATATGATAAAAGAAGACTCAAGGGTCTTTAAGCAGAAGTTAAACACCATTATAAGGTAGAAAACAAGAGGGATTAAGCAACTCTATGAGTATGAGCTATTAAAAGGACATACTTGGAGCTAGAAGAAATAGTCAGATTGCCTCTGTTAAGCAGAAGGCTCTGGCCAAAGACATGAGTTTGCCTTTTGCCAACTCCTAGAAGGCTTTAGTACCAGACAGCACAAGTGTAAGATCCCCATTTTTTAATCTCTTAGCTTTGGTTAATTTTAAAGATCTAGCATAGTTGACTCCATCTAGATCTGGAGGAAGTCCCCTCCTTTGTGTAGTCCTTTTAAATTGTAGTCCTCTTATACTGTTTCTCTGAACAGTTGCTTCTGAATATTTTGCTGATTTGGCAGTTTGGTGCCTTATCACCAGAAGCAGCTTTCTCCCAGAAAGGCTGATTTGGTCCACCATTGGAGGGGAAGTAGCACAGCAGTCAGATCAGAAGTTAGTGCCAATGTGAACTTTCTGGCAAAATTAAGCAACAAACAGATTTACAAAAAACGGATCCTGGGCTGTGCTTAATTAAGTCTAGTTTTTGTCTGTCTTATGGGGAATGTACTGGCATCTTAAAAGTGTTGTAAAATATCAACAGACAACAGTTACAACGTTTTATAAAAAAAAAAGTAGAAAACAACGGTATCTTAAGAATGTCTGACTTGGTTGACAGATCAGTGCTTGTCAGAGTCATTTTCCATGGGCTTGTCTGTAAATGTTTCAGAAGGACCAGACCCTCTTGGCCTCACCCTTTCTTTCTATCAACAAAGGTAAGATTTTGCTCCTTTCCTTCCCATGACATAGGGCCCAATATGAGGTGGAAGAGGTGGATAAGGACACAGAGAACACACACTATTTTAATAAATATTTGAAGGGCCAGACTCAGACATTGGAATAAGGAAGTAAAAACTGAAAAGCCACAGTACAGAGCCCTGTCCCGTCCCCTTTTAGATGTTAATTTACAGGAGCAGACAGACTTGAAGGGCTACCTGCATCTGCCTTCCTCTGAGATGTTAACAAGTTACAGTGCTTCTTGAATGGGTAGAAGGAAAGACTTGTCTGGCAAAGGGAAATGCTAACATTCACCTATTTTCCCTTTGGATAGGCCTAGATAACATCTCCTTATTTTGCAATAATAAATATCACTCATCTTGGGCACTTGTTTAGAGTTCCTAGACTTCTAGTGACATGGATTTACCCATCCCAGGAAAGATTAAAATTACAGATACTAAACCTCCATTTTGAGTCTATTCCCATTTCCTTTGTGGGGAACAGAAAATGTTTCTTTCTCCTCTTC
Source organism: Castor canadensis (assembly GCF_047511655.1). NCBI lineage: Eukaryota > Metazoa > Chordata > Mammalia > Rodentia > Castoridae > Castor > Castor canadensis. Next base: position 22,561,352 of record NC_133393.1, on the reverse strand, counting down.
CACCACCACCTTGTTCATACTTCCTTATCCTGTTATAATAAAATAAATTATTTCTAAAACTTCTACCTTGTGAGACTTCATGTTGTGAGATAACTTTAAATGCTTTACACATCTCTGGATCTCAAGAATCTGTGATTTTCTGTGGAGACTGGGAAGCTGTGGGAAAAGCCCCTCATCTATCCCCTGGCAACATATACACATGTCTGAATCATAGTTCTTCTAAGCCAGCTATGGTGATCTGATCCAACTTTCCTTCCCATGTGTGAGGAGGTGTGTCTACTGAGCAATCTGGGAGATATTTATCTACTTCTTAACAGAAGCACACCAGAGGAAACAGTTTCCTTTTCCTGCCTTTGGAAATTGTTGTGAGAATATGTAAACTAAAGTGGCAGCAGGTATCCTTTTAACCTCTCAGGGAAACTGACAAGCTATGAATGAGAAAGAGATGATCTGTGAAGTTCCAGGATCATTGCAGATATCATTGGCCTGCAGAACTGAGCAGCCCTGGAGATGCACCATCTTGGAGTCAGCTGCTGTGGAATGTAATGAGTTATAGTAATGCAGACTAGAAAATAGGGAAAGATGGGACTATTAGAGCATATTGCATTTCAAATTGTATATTCTCTCTCTCTCTCTCTCTCTCTCTCTGGACTCCTTTTCAATTGCAAATATGTGCAGAGTAATCCATCACTATCCATATCTCTACCCGCTCACTGATTATTGCTGATCTGGAACTGCTGGGTCTTTCCCCTCCCACAGATTATTATGGTTTTAAACACCTTGAAACAGAGAGAACTCTCTCTCTCTCTCTCTCTCTCTCTCTCTCTCTCTCTTTCTCTCTCTCTCTCTTTCTCCCTCTCTCTCTCTCTGCTTCTGGCTCCTCCCTTCCACTTGGCCCACCTAGTCAGATGAGGCCACCGTTGTTTCTTGTGATGTGTTCTCTTTACCTTTAATAAGTATGAGGGTTGAGACCTGTAGGGAGGAGATGGTAGGTGTGATCTAACCAATGTACAATGTAAGAGTATTCAGAATTGTCACAAAATCCCCCCTATATAATGAATATATCCTAATAAAAAATTTTAAAAGATTCCACCTTACTCCTTTTAGAATGCTATCATCATGAACACAAACAGCAACAAATGTTGGTGAGAATGTAGGGGGAAAGAGCCCTCATTTACTGTTGGTGGGAATGTAAATTAGCACAACCACTATGACTATAGTATGGAAGTTCCTCAAAAAACCAAAAGTACAACTACCATATGATTCAACAATACCAGTCCTAGGGATATACTGAAAGGAATGTAAGTCAGGTTACAATAAAGTCACCTGCACACCCATGTCGATTGCAGCATTATTCATAATAGCCAAGCTATGGAAACAGCCAAAATGCTCCACAACTGATAAATGAAATAAGAAAATGTGATACACATGTTTATATACAATGGAATTATATTCAGCCATAAAGAAGAATGAAATCTTGTCCTTAGAAGGTTAATGGATGGAACTGGAGAACATTATCCGAAGTGAGGTTTGCTAGGCTCAGAAAGCCAAAGGCTGCATGTTTGTTCTCATATGTGGAATATAGGCCCAATACAAATACAAGCAATGTTACATATACATACAAATACATACAGAACATGTACCCAAAAATGGGATTAACCAAATCGGGATATGTCATAATGAAACTTTCTGTGTAGCTATCTTAAACAAAAATGTCATTTTTCAAAAACAAAGGACAGGAAGATAAAACAGGCCCTGTCCAAGGGTGATACTAACAGGAGAGGTAACCTTAGAAAGAGAAGGTGAAGGAGGGTGAATATGGTGGAAATATTATGTACTCATTTATGAAAAAGGAAAAACGAGACTTGGTGAAACTATTCTACCATGGGGGAAAGAGGATAAAGGACAATGATGATGGAGGGGGAGAATTTAACTATGATATATTGTATGTTCTTTTGTAAATGTCACAATGTACCCCCAGTACAATAATAATATGATAATAAAAATAAAATAAATTTAAAAAATAATATAAAGGCCAGTAGACTATCATTTCAACTATGTAAAAGTACACTAAAATAGCAAACAAACAAAAAATAATAACAGGGAATTTAGATCGAAAAGAGACCTAAGAACGGTCAGAGGTGCCTCACAGGTCACAACCCCACCCACCCACCCTCAGACTCACACATGCAAATTGGTCTGATACTGTATTCTCAATTAATTGTGTGTGACCAACCTCCTCACACTGATCCTAGCCATTTACAGACCTCATCTCTCCTCCTCTCTATACCCCAACCATAACAACTACATTTCTCTTCCCCACAATTATCATGCACTCTCACTCTCCACAGTGCTCACCAAGACCCCCTGATGCCACCTCTTGCCATGCCCATCCCTCCTCTCCCAGGTCCTCCCTAACTGACACACACCCTCATTTTCATTGCTACTGTCACCTCAGATATACCTCTTCACATACACACAGACATGCATGGTCACTCCATCTCAAACCATTAAACACAGACAAAATCCCACACTATCTCAGGACATACACTCATAGTGACCTCCTGATGTCACCTCCCTCACAATACCACACAGCCTGGAACAAGTCTCTCTCTCTCTCTCTCTCTCTCTCTCTCTCTCTCTCTCTCACACACACACACACACACACACACACACACACACACACACACACACACACAGGGTCCCTGGCCACCCCACCCTATGTTCACCCCTCCTCTGCACAGTAAAGCTCTCACCAATCCTGTGGTTGTCTCTGTAGAACCTGTCCACTGCAGCCCGTTTCTGCGCCAGGCAATCCTTCTGGCTGTTCCAGTACTCAGCATCTGCCTGCCCCAGCTTGGTCACCACCTTGTATTGCCCCAAGTCACTGTCGAAGCGAACATACTCCTCCTGGTTATAGAAGTATCTCACCAGGTACTGCACCCGCTCCATCCCATTGGAGAAGTGACTTTCATGTTTAACTTGCTCCAAGAAACGTGCTGTGGAAACAGGAACTGTTACTGGCTCTAATCTTGCTTTGAGGACTGGGTATCTGAAGGATCAAGTTCCTCCTCAGGAGCCCAAACTCTCTGGACCTATGATGGCTGCCAGAGTGACCCAGACATCCTCCACCTTCACATGATGGCATCCGCATGCATGACACATATGGCAGTGCGTGACAGTTGACAATTGCCATGAAGGACCCATAAAAGGAAAGAAAAGGATAGATGCTCAAATCCAGGAAAATCTCCCCTGTTTTCAGTGTTTTCAGAGAGGCTGAACATCTCTCCCTTTATTAGCCTATCCCTTCCTCCATTTCTTTTATCCTATGATGGAGAATTTCATGTATCACCATTTTACCTATTCTTGGTCAAGAATAAAACTCACTCTTATTATTGGTTCTACAACTTCAAAAGTGAAAAATGATCCAGTTTAGGGTCAAAAATTGGGAAAAGATCAATACTGCCACAGACCAATTAGAAGAAATTGACAAGTATACCCACAATCTGGTCACCTCCCCAAAGATCAGCACCCCACAAGTTCATCTTTAATATCCCAAAGGCAGAGGAAGCCCGTGGGGCTGGGACACCCCTCTTTTCTGTTGTCTTTAGGGACCCACTGCCCCTCAGCTAGGCAGGAGACCAACAAGTAGGAGCTGGACAAAGATTTGCCCCTCATCACTGCCTACACCACCTCCTGCTGGGAGCTTCTAGGGGAAAGAAGCGACTCCTGACTCCTGATTCTCATGGTCACAGCTCTTCACCCTTCCCTTAAACAGGACCCATCTGGAGCATTCTGTGAAATCTCTCTTAGTGCTGACTATGTGCTGTGTTGTCCCTAATGCTTTCTGTGCATTGTCTGTTTGAACCCTCAAAACAACTCTATGAGAAGATAATATCTTCTAACCCTCAAAGTAACTCTACAAAGTAGATAATTTCTTCCTCATTTTACATTTAAACTAAAGCAAAAAAGGAGCCAAATCACCTGTCCACAGTCACATAGTTCATGACAGGTCAAGCAAGTATTAAAAACTGAGAAATCTGGCTATGGTGTCCTAGCATTTAACCATTACATATACTCCATATAAAATTTCTTGGAAATGATTAAGTATGAGTTTTATGCCTTGTGTCATAGCTACCATACAAGTCTCCATCTGTTTGTAGATTAAATGTAACTACAGAAATCATGAATCTAACTTATTCTTCTCAGTGATTTCAATTTTTAAGAAAGATATGGTTTGACTGTTTTTTAAAAAAAAGGAATGAAGAAGAAGAAAGAGTTGAAATATAATGGAAGGGGTGAACTTGTTCAAAGTACACTCTATGCATGAATGGAATTGTTACAATGAAACCCCCTCATATTATTAATGTATGCTATTTCAAACATATTATAAAAGTATTTTTAAAAAATGAATGATATGGCTTGGATAAATGTGACCCAAACGTTGCTGTGTTAAAAGGCTGGTACCAGCTGTGGCCGTATTGGAAGGTAGTAGAAACTTTTTAGAGGTAGGGACTAGTGTGATGAAGTGACATCACTGAGATGTGCTATTCAAGGTGATACCAGAATACGACACCTCTCTCTCATAACCACCTGGCTGCCACAACACACTCCCACCCTGACATATGGCCTCACCACAGTACCCAAAGCAATGAGCCAACTGACCATGGACTGAACCATGGGCCAAAATAATTCTCTCCACCTTAGAGATGGTTTATCTCAGGTAACTTTTCACAGTGACTAACAGAAGCATTATTAGCCATCCTGTCATTTAAAATCCTACTACCTTTTAAAAATGCTTATTTGTGCTTATCTCATGCCATGTTCTCAACATACTCCATCACCTCATATCCTCTGAAACAATAATGTCATCAGTACATAAATTTTATGTAGAAACTCTACCAATTTTACTCAACATACTTATAACTGATTTTCAAGCTTTTCATTTCCTTTTCTCTTGCATACATAGATATAAATAGAGATATACTGAAACACATAATACTTTAACTGAGATATATATGTGTACATTGTTTTATGTATATATTTGTACTCAATTGTACTTCAGAGTATATGAACAGGATTTGAGTTACTCAACAGATGAAAGTTTCAGTCACTTATCTGATGTCCGTGTCTTTTCAACAGTCATTAAGCCAAATGATTTGATTTTACATCACATTCCCGTGTTTTCTCTCCACTATCCACTACTTATCAATAGCAATCACAACCACTTCTTTTCTATTCAATTGCTCCAAGTACTTTTCTTCTGATTTTCAGTCTCCACCTCCAAATATTCATCCTGTGGATGCAATGCCTCTGTTTGTAGGCCCCCACAGAAAGGGCGAAGCTAAGAAGAAGATGGCATCCACATATGCACAGTGTGGAAGAGCAATCCGTCTCCAACTTTGAATAGAGACCTTCACCAAGCTCCCTCTGCATGGAAAAATGCAGCACTGGAAAATGAATTGTGGACCAGAATAGATCTGTCTGTTCACAAATCCTCTAGGTATCTTCTTACCAGATGAAAAAGGTAAAAAATAAAACAGGGAAATTGTTACTCAGTGTCACCTGTCCATATCACCTCTGCAATTAGCACTGTTGGCCCATGCTCTCATGCTGTCTGTGAGAGCATGAGACATTCCCAGCCATGTGCCCAACTTAGGATGCCAGCTACAACAAATAAAAACAAATGATGTACAATTGAATTATTGTGTTATCTGAAATTTAGATATAACTGGGCATCCTACATTTTATTTGTCAATGTTTTCAAAACAAATAATGAATTTAGTATTTCTTTGTCTTCTTGAATTCAGCCTCCACCCTTACAACATGTACTGGCACATGTAAAATCACAAGCTTTACCAATATTTCACACTCTGTTTAGCCACTACTCACTAATGGAGGGGGAAAACCCAGGCTCTAGAATAAGATTATCTGAATTTCAAGGTGCGCTTTTCTACTTGTGTCTGTTTCTAATATCTAGCCTTCTTTCTTTGTCCCTAAAATGGATTTTAAAATAGCATATTCCTTACAGCACTACTGTTAAGGGATACAATAAATAGTGACTCTCTCTAGTGGTGACCACATAATAAATACTGAACAAACATCATTATTTTAATTTTTATCACTATTGTGAAAGCAAACTCATGAGATTTATTCTCTAATTTCTTAAAATAATACATTTATCATAATATGGCAATTTTCTGTGCTTATTTTATCACTAATTGCCATTTTACCACTTCAGGGCAGAAACACTGGTTTACGTATACTGATGCGGCATGAATACATCACACATAAGAAGTACACTGACATGGAAGAGGAAATAGTGAACCTGATTTGCACTATAGTCTGGGTTCTAACACTAACTGTGTAAAACTAATTATGAGCTACTTGAATCATTTGGGTTTAAAATTCCATAAATATATATGCTGTTAAATGCTTCAGAAATGACAGCATAATTGTTGCAATGTCATGCTAAAATGCATAGGTCTGTGAAATGTGACAGTGCAACATGCTGCAAAGCTGATTTGTTTTGCTCATGTCTGCATTGTCATCAGTAGTGTAATAACTGATGTATTCTGAGTTATTGAGAAATAATGGCTATGTGAAGAATGAAGTTTTGCATGACTTAAGGCACAAGTCCTTTTGATACTTTTTTGTGACCATCTCTATCTCTGGTTGTCACGTCCTCTCATTTATCTTCAGTCACCTTATTTTGTTACTTTAGTTTAAGTGGCCTCTTGGTCCCACAACACAGTTCTTCCCTTTGACAAATCACTCACAGTCATCTCTACTCCAGCCTTCACTTTTCCACATTCACCCTGCTCAAACAGTCCAATCTGTTTTCTGTCCTGGGTACTCCATTGACTACAAAGGTCAAGCCGTTGGAACCAAGTGCTCAATCTCTCTCATGTCTACCTTCAGCTTCTCTGGTATCTCAACTCCACTGGCCACAGCCTCTTCCCTGAGAAGTATCCTTTCCTTGATTTCCATGAGTCACATTCCCTTGGTTTTCCTCCAATATCACTGGTCTTCCTTCTCAGTTCCTTTTGCTGGTGTTGTCCCTCTTTTTGTTCTCTACACACACTGTCTCTCTTTGGCTAATCTCCTTTGTTTTTCCATAAACTTAGCTCAATACTTCTGTCACAGATGCCAACAAATATCCTTACAACCTTTGCCTCACACAAGACTCTATTCTCTTATATTTAACTGAACTCTTCACATTCCACATAAATGTGCAAAATTATCTCAGACTTACCCTGAACAAAACCTGTATTTTCATGACTCTCTCAGTTTTCCCTATATCACTAAATACCTCTACCTTCTACCTATGTACTTAAGACATAATCCTTAGGGTAAAACTTGGTATTCTGACCCAACTTATATTTAATACATTGATAATTTATACAAAAATATGCCCCAAACTCTCCTCTTCATCACTGTCTTTACCATAACTGCACTACTTGAAGCATTAGCTTGTGTTTCCTAGAGATTTGCTGTGCTTCTACATGGTCTGCTTGCTTTCACATAGCACCCTTAGTTAATATTTGTAATTTAATATAATTGCCTGTCATTGTAACCCTAAGTAACTTTCTATATCTGCTTAGATCAATGGATGTTCCTTACCCTGGGTCTCAGGATCTACAAGGATAGATCTGCTGAATGCCTTTAACCCTATCTTGCCTTATGCTACTCCACACACATCTGCCTCATTACACTTCAGCCTTTCTAGCCATGTTCATTTCCCTAGAACATCACACATCTTGCTACACATTAGCCTTTCCCTGTTCTCTCACCCTTGATGCTTTTCCCCTTAGGTTCTCAGTAGGCTGTTTTCTACATATACAATGCTCAGGTAAATCCACCTGCTCAAGGACAGCTGTCTGATGTTTGAACAGAAGTCAGGGTAATGTACAACACTGTGTCCCAATACCCTAATATCTTAGCTTCAGAGCACTTATTGCTCTCTGAAATTTTCTTCTATGTTCTCTGTTTATTAGATTTTTGTCTTTTCCCCATTGTTAGATGAGTTCCGTAGAAGTAGAGAACAATTCTATTTTATGCAATAGAATTATCAGAGTCTAGAACAGATCTGTGAATACAACACTTGCTCAGAAAATATCTGTAACCTAAAGGAAACAGCTAGGGATCTGTTGAATTGATCATTGCAGAAATCTTTGAAAGGAAGTGGGGCTCTAGTCTTACACTCTTTTATTTGAATGGCACATAGCATCTCTCCCTCTTGCTGTGAGAAATTTAGCCAAATTTCCTTTCTGTCATTTTTCTAAATATCCATGTTCACAGAGAAGGAAACTGTGACTGTAAGGAACAGGAGTACTAGGTTTGGTGGCCCATGCCTACTACCCCAGCATTTGGGAGGCTGAGACAAGTGGGCTGTATGTCCCACAAAGTGGGACATTTTTGTTGTTTAATGGATCTCTTCCATTGCTGAGTATTTGCACATGGTCCAGTTACTTTCAATCATGGCAACAATTGGATCAGAACGAAATAATTACCAGGTGAAGGTAGAGGAAGCCAGATATGGCAAATTGAAGAAAAGATAGGGCATGATAAAGGCTTCTAAAATCTGACATAAATCTGTTGGACAATGAGTACCTTTGGATTATTGGCTTTCAGCACATGGAGGAGTTATCAGTATGCACATTCTCTCTGTACCTCTGCTCATCTGTATACTTTGGCACACAAGGAATTCCTGATATTTTACTATTTTTGAGTTACAAAGTAGAATTTCGCATAATTCATCCTCCATAACTTGCTTACCTTCTTGAACTCTCAGACAATGTAGAAAAAAATATACTGTAGAAAGATCCAGGGAGTCTTTTCTCTTGTTTCCTATGTGGGGTGCAAGAACTCTTACTCTTTCCCCGACTTCTCTCTATTTTATCCTGTTATACTAAAATAAATCCTTGCTAAAAAGAAAAGAAAAATTCAAATAGATTCATAGAGAATTACACCTTCAAAATTTTTCATCATATGCCTTCAGTACTTTAAGGCACCAAAGAATAACCCATAGATACTCATTAAGTATGAGATCATCTAAGTATTAAGGTCTGTACTTCAGCAACAGGATGCTTTCCAAAGGAAACATGAAACACACAGATACAGGCTATATAAACACTGTGATTGAGAGAGACAGAAAGAAGACAATGGAGGACAACTCTAGGTGTTCCAGGTATATTACAGAAGTAGCAACATCACAGGATTTTGAAGACAAAACACAGGAGGGACACTAATGAATCCTTTTGACTTCTCATAAACTTCTCTGGAGAATCACTGCATAAAAAAGGGTACTGATGAATGAGGAATTATTTTAACATCATTATTTCTAAGTGCTTTCAAGATCCTCAGGGAATGTCCAGTAATATTGGAGAGGTTTCATTGGAGAGAATTGAGAATAAATGTCCTATATAGAGTCCCAATATCCATGTCTCATAGACAGTATACATGACCAGGCTCCATTACAATGTGGAAATAATTTAAGATCTGAAGGATAAATGTAGGTAACCACAATTTTTAAAGGATACAGCCTAGAAACAATGACAAAATTAACTCTCTTACTTCTCCAACCCACAGTAGCTCAGCACCTTAGTTGTGCACTTATGTAAGGTGTCCCTGGACAAAGCCAGGAGAGGACAGAGGACCATCAGTATCACTGTCAGATCTGCCATGTGGGGTCCTCTGGAGGGCCACAGACCTCCATGCTGATTAATAGAAGAGGATGGGAGACAGAGAAGACAATTCTCACTGACCCTTCCACCCACATCCAAATTAATGAGAACCAAGGTATCCATTGCTGTGATGTGGGTTGGGATAATCAGAGTGTGAGAAAATCAATCAACATTAGCAGTGATTAGTATCATCAGTAGACAGTCAGAATTTCAGGATGAAAGTGCTCTATCTAAAACAGGATTTCCTTCCTTAGGTCATTAATTGAATTTAGTATTTTAAAATTTGATCCAGTTGTATTTGAAAAACACTTTAACTGGGCCACCATGGTGAGTCATCTCCATGCTAGTCAGTGACACATTCACAATTTCTAGGATTGTAGGAGCACTGGTTTCTCCATTGAAGACAGTGTTCTTTAGACAGCTGCATATGGTGTTGTGTTTAGGAATAAAGGGGGTGGAGGGAAGACAACTGAAATTCAGGATAACTTTAGTCTTGTCCTCACTATTCCATTACTGTAGATTGGGGAAAATTACTTCACTTTTCACACTTGAATGAAGGTACTGCAATCTGTCAGGAATATCAATTGTAGAAAATACTTAGATTCTGTGGACACTACACACACCAGAATTCCCTGGCCACTGATCATATGACTGAATTAGAGCTGTTGATTGGGGAGGAGAATCTGTGCTTCTTTGTTGTTTAGGACACTTCTGATAAACTAAAAGAAATTCAAAGTTTGTCAGTCAGTTAATAGAATAAAAGTGTGTTTCCAGTTTGTCTCCTGATGCTGTCACTGATTTCAGTGGTCCCTCCAAATTACATATAGGTAATGAGCTGAGAGGAGGTCATCCATGTGAAATGAGGGTCTTAATAATAACTTTGCACAACTCTCAAATAACGTTGTAAGGCTACTATCCAAATCAAAGTAGGCAGGGACTGAGAAATCTATAAAGACCTCAAATTTAGACTTTTGACAATTTCTGCTTTAAAATCATTAATATTTCCTATAAAATAATTTTCAATCCCTTAAACCTGGTTTCCATTATGATTCTCTCCTTTCATTGAGGATGTATCCATCTATTATTACTTCACTTCCTTGCCTAAGGACTGACAGAAGAATAGATTGCTACAGAATACAGCATTGAATGTTCTGGAAATAGAAAACTATGAATTAAATCATTTAATATAATCATAGAATTTCAAATGTATAATTCTATTTTTAGACAATTATCACATAATATGCTAATATTATGTGTAATCTTTCAGATTCAGAATGCACTAAATGAAACAATTTTGTATACAAAGTTCTGCATAATTTTCCAGTCCATCACAGTTCTGATAAGTAGTCACTCTTTATATACTTTAATATTTAAGGAGACATGAGAGTCGCTATGCTACAATAACTGTCCCTAAAATTTTTTGAGTAGCTTTAGAGAATTTTAATTTTTAGTCAGGAATGTCTTCTTACCTTTTTACACACAAGTATTTTATAGCTGGATTCCAAGATGGCGGCTAGAGGGAGGAAGCAGAAAGCGAGCCTCCTATAGTGAAATCTTGGACAGAAACTGGAGACACACTTTGCAGGCATAATCACTGAGAAGAGGCATAACTTTGACCCCTCCACACCTCCAGCTGGCACAGAGAATCTCCACCTCACATTAAACGGAGAAACCAGGAGAGCCCCCAGGACGCCAGTCGCCAGCGCCCAGACGGCTTGGGAAGACGCAGACCAGGTGAGCTTCGTGGTATGTGGTACTCCCACAGACAAGCCTTGGCTACAGCAGCATAGCCCCCTGGACAGACTGACCCCAAACCAGTTTCTCCAGGAAAAAGGAGAAACTGAGTAATAAGCAATAACAATAAAGACACATTGCAAAGAGAGTGGGGCACCCTGAGCTCAGAAGAGGGGGAGAGGGAAATCCCTCCCAGAACTGTAAATAAACAAGCTGGACCTGGCTGGAGAGGGTGGGAGTGGGGGCGCGCGCCCAGCAACCAGGAGCGGGAATGCTTGTGAGAGTGGCGGAGGGAGGAAAACTCCACAGGAGAGGAGGGAAGACCCACTTCCCACATGAACTGTAAACAAACATGGCAGCTGGCAGGAGCAGCAGCACCACCCAGTAATCAGGAGCAGGAAAGCTTGTGAAAGTGGCGGTGGGAGGAAAACTGCAGAGGAGAGGGAGGAAGACCCACCTCCCATGTGAACTGTAAATAAACACACAGGCCTAACAACGCAGGTGCAGTGTCACCTTTCCCAGTGTGCTTTTTAAAGGGGAAAGCTTGTAGCAGAGGCTCACGCACAGGAGGAATCTGAGTAAACAAAGCCTGCAGGGCCAGGTGAGTGCTAAGCTCACCCCAGAGGTCTGCATAAATAATGCCACCAGCAACAGCAGGCTGACATCAGCAGGCAGGGAAGCCACAGCTGCAGATACCATTCTCAGAACTGTCTCCACACTCTTTTTTTTTTTTTTTGTCTCCCTACCTTTGATGAGAAAACAACCGAATTACACCTGCAAGCTGAAAAACTTACTGAAACTGTATTGCATTTGAACTTGGGACACATGGTGGAGGTTTTTTTGTGTGTGTATGTGTAGTTTTGTTCTACTTTATGCGTCCCCTTTGATGACACAACTACAGAACAATATCTGAGGCACTATCTCCAGGATTGGAGACTGAGACGGACACCCAAATTATTAAGACTGAAACTTCATTGCATTTGAACTTGGAGGGTTTTTTGGGTTTTTTGGTGTTTTGGTTTTTTTAAATTTTCTATTTTTTACATTTTATTTTAATACATTTTTATATATAGATTTTTCTTTCAATTACTTATTTTTTATTTTTATAATTATCTTTATTTTTTTATTTTTGATTTTCAATCCTCTCTCTATCTCTCTAATGTCTGTTCAGCCTACTGTCAATTAGTACACTAAACCTCCCTGTTTATACCTTTGAAACTTTCTTGTCTGATACCTTGTTCTGTTTTCTCCTTCCAGTCAGTGTTTTTTCCCATTCCTTTAACTTCTTGCTTTCCATCTCAGCTCACCCTTCCATTCTAAATATTACCATTGTTATTATTATAAGCTAGAAAATACTTAATTGCACACAGTACAGGGACAGTAACAACACCAAAGACAATGACGAGAAGACAGAAAAAACAGGGAAACCAGTTTCCCTACAGCAAAAAATTAGTACAGGAACCAGAGGAGAATGAAGAGAACAGAAACTCAGACCCAGACTCCAATAAAATGAGGATAAACTATGCCAAAGGACCCAATGAAGCCCACAAGAATAATTTAAAAGAAAACATACTACAGGTACTCAATGAGAATTTTATAGAGATGATACTGGATAGGGTCAACCAAAATGTACAGGAGACACTCAAGATATTCCAAGACAACAAAAATAGAGAATTTGAACAAGCAAAATAAGAAATAAAGGAAACCATAGAAGCACTATATAAACACCAAAGTGAAAGAGAGAACACGATGAATAAATGGATAAATGAACTCAGGACAAAAATAGACAACATTAAAGAGGAAACCACTCAGTATATGGAAAACCTCAGAAAAAAGAATGAAGCAGAACTGCAAAACAAAACAGAAGGCCAATCCAGCAGAATAGAACAAACAGAAGACAGACTCTCAGAACTTGAAGATGAAATGGTAATTAAAGGAAAAACCAAAGAACTATTAATTAAACAACTCAAGACCTGTGAAAAGAAAATGCAAGAACTTACCAACTCCATCAAAAGACCAAACATGAGAATCATGGGCATCAAAGAAAGAGAAGAGGTGCAAGCAAAGGGAATGCGTAATATATTCAACAAAATAATAATGGAAAATTTCCCAAATCTAGAGAAAGATATTCCCATACAGATGCAAGAGGTATCCAGGACACCAAACAGACCAGATCAAAATAGAACTACACCACGACATATCATTATTAAAACAAGTTCAGAAACTAAGGAAAAAATATTGAAGGCTGTAAGAGAGAAAAAATAAGTAACATACAAAGGTAAACCCATCAAAATCACAGCAGACTTCTCAACAGAAACATTAAAAGCAAGAAGAGCGTGGGGTGAGATCTTCCGGGCACTGAATGAAAATAACTTCAACCCCAGGATACTCTACCCAGCAAAACTATCATTCAAAACAGATGGAGCAATAAAAGTCTTCCATGATAAGCAGAAACTAAAACAATATGTGACTACAAAGCCACCACTACAAAGGAGTCTTCAAGGGATTCTGCACACAGAAAGTGAAACCCAACTTAACCATGAAAAGACACGCAGCACCAAACCACAGGAAAAGAAAAAGCAAGATAGTAGAGAGTAACCTTAACTTAGGTACATACAATCAAACCTTCAAGCAACTAAGAAAACTAAATGACAGGAATCACCACATACCTATCGGTACTAACACTTAATGTTAATGGACTTAATTCACCCATCAAAAGGCACTGCTTGACAAAATGGATTAAAAAGGAAGATGCAACAATTTATTGCTTACAGGACACCCATCTCACTGACAGAAATAAGCATAGGCTAAGGATGAAAGGCTGGAAGAAGATTTACCAAGCCAATGGCCCCCAAAAACAGGCAAGAGTAGCAATACTTATCTCTGACAAAGTAGACTTCAAACCTACAATGATCAAACGAGATAAAGAAGCACATTCCATACTAATAAAAGGGGAAATAGACCAAAAGAAATAATAATTATCAACCTGTATGCACCCAATGTCAATGCACCCAATTTCATCAAACATACCCTGAAAGACCTGAAAGCATATATAAACACCAACACAGTGGTTGTGGGAGACTTTAACACCCCATTATCATCAATAGATAGATCATCCAAACAAAAAATCAGTAAAGAAATCCAAGATCTAAAATATGCAATAGATCAAATGGACCTAGTTTATGTCTACAGAACATCTCATCCAACTTCTACACAATATAACTTCTTCTCAGCAGCCCATGGAACCTTCTCCAAAATAGATCATATCCTAGGGCACAAAGCAAGTCTCAGCAAATATAAGAAAATAGAAATTATACCGTGCATACTATCTGATCACAATGTAGTAAAAGTAGAACTCAACAACAAAAGTAAAGACAAAAAACATGCAAACAGCTGGAAACTGAATAACTCATTACTAATGAACAATGGGTCATTGATGAAATAAAAGAGGAAATTAAAAAGTTCCTGGAACTCAAAGAAAATGAAAACACAACCTACTGGAACCTATGGGACACAGCAAAGGCAGTCCTGAGAGGAAACTTTATAGCCATGAGTGCATATACTATAAAGACTGAAAGATCCCAAATCAATGACCTAATGATACATCTCAAACTCCTAGAAAAACAAGAACAAACAAATCCCAAAACAAATAGGAGAGAAATAATAAAAATAAGAGCTGAAATCAATGAAATTGAAACCCAAAAAAACCATACAAAGAATTAATTAAACAAAAAGTTGGTTCTTTGAAAAAATAAACAAGATGGATAGACCCCTGGCAAACCTGACTAAAATGAGGAGAGAAAAAACCCAAATTAGTAGAATCAAGAATGCAAAAGTGGAGACAACAACAAACACCATGGAAGTCCAGGAAATCATCAGAGACTACTTTGAGAACCTATATGCAATTAAATTTGAAAATCTTAAAGAAATGGACAGATTTCTAGACACATATGACCATCCAAAACTGAACCAAGAGGAAATTAATCACCTGAATAGATCTATAACACAAAATGAAATTGAAGCAGCAATCAAGAGTCTCCCCAAAAAGAAAAGTCCAGGACCTGATGGAATCTCTGCTGAATTCTATCAGACCTTTAAAGAAGAACTGATACCAACCCTCCTTAAACTGTTCCATGAAATAGAAAGGGAAGGAAAACGGCCAAACACATTTTATGAAGCCAGTACTACACTTATCCCAAAACCAGGCAAAGACACCTCCAAAAAGGAGAACTATAGGCCAATCTCCTTAATGAACATTAACGTAAAAATCCTCAACAAAATAATGGCAAACTGAATTCAACAACACATCAAAAAGATTATTCACCATGACCAAGTAGGCTTCATCCCAGGGATGCAGGGGTGGTTCAACATATGAAAATCAATAAATGTAATAAACCACATTAACAGAAGCAAAGACAAAAAACACTTGATCATCTCAATAGATGCAGAAAAAGCCCTTGCTAAGATCCAACACCATTTCATGATAAAAGCTCTAAGAAAACTAGGAATAGAAGGAAAATACCTCAACATTATAAAAGCTATATATGACAAACCTACAGCCAGCATTATACTTAATGGAGAAAAACTGAAACCATTCCCTCTAAAATCAGGAACCAGACAAGGATGCCCACTATCTCCACTCCTATTCAACATAGTACTGGAATTCCTAGCCAGAGCAATTAGGCAAGAAGAAGGAATAAAAGGAATACAAATAGGTAAAGAAACTGTCAAAATATCCCTATTTGCAGATGACATGATCCTATACGTTATAGACCAAAAAAACTCTACTCAGAAGCTTCTAGACATCATCAATAGCTACAGCAAGGTAGCAGGATATAAAATCAGCATAGAAAAATCATTAGCATTTCTATACACAAACAATGAGCAAACTGAAAAAGAATGTATGAAAACAATTCCATTTACAATATCCTCAAAAAATCAAATACCTAAGTGTAAACCTAACAAAAGATGTGAAAGACCTCTACAAGGAAAGCTATACACTTCTGAAGAAAGATTGAGGAAGACTATAGAAAGTGGAGAGATCTCCCATGCTCATGGATTGGCAGAATTAACATAGTAAAAATGTCGATACTCCCTAAAGTAATCTACATGTTTAATGCAATTCCCATCAAAATTCCAATGACATTCATTAAAGAGATTGAAAAATCTACTGTGAAATTTATATGCAAACACAGGAAGCTCGAATAGCCAAGGCAATACTCAGTCAAAAGAACAATGCAGGAGGTATCACAATACCTGACTTCAAACTATATTACAAAGCAATAACAATAAAAACAGCATGGTACTGGCACAAAAATAGACATGAAGACCAGTGGAACAGAATAGAGGACCCAGATATGAAGCCACACAACTATAACCAACTTGTCTTTGACAAAGGTGCTAAAAATGTACAATGGAGAAATAGCAGCCTCTTCAACAAAAACTGCTGGGAAAACTGATTAGCAGTCTGCAAAAAACTGAAACTAGATCCATGTATATCACCCTATACCAAGATTAACTCAAAATGGATCAAGGATCTTAATATCAGACCACAAACTCTAAAGTTCATACAGGAAAGAGTAGGAAATACTCTGGAGTTAGTAGGTATAGGTAAGAACTTTCTCAACGAAACCCCAGCAGCACAGCAACTAAGAGATAGCATAGATAAATGGGACTTCATAAAACTAAAAAGCTTCTGTTCATCAAAAGAAATGGTCTCTAAATTGAAGAGAACACCCACAGAGTGGGAGAAAATTTTTGCCAGCTACACATCAGACAAAGGTCTGATAACCAGAATATATAGGGAACTTTAAAAACTAAATTCTCCCAAAACTAATGAACCAATAAAGAAACGGGCAAGTGAACTAAACAGAACTTTCTCAAAAGAAGAAATTCAAATGGCCAAAACACACATGAAAAAATGCTCATCATCTCTAGCCATAAAGGAAATGCAAATTAAACCACACTAAGATTCCACCTCACCCCTGTTAGAATAGCCATCATTAGCAACACCACCACCAACAGGTGTTGGCGAGGATGCAGGGAAAAAGCAACCCTCTTACACTGTTGGTGGGAATGTACACTAGTACAACCACTCTGGAAAAAAATTTGGAGGCTACTTAAAAATCTAGACATTGATCTACCATTTGATCCAGCAATACCACTCTTGGGGAATATACCCAAAGTACTGTGACACAGGTTATTCCAGAGGCACCTGCACACCCATGTTTATTGCGGCACCATTCACAATAGCCACATTACGGAAACAGCCAAGATGCCCCACCACTGACGAATGGATTAAGAAAATGTGGTATCTATACACAATGGAATTTTATGCAGCCATGAAGAAGAACAAAATGTTATCATTCGCTGGTAAATGGATGGAATTGGAGGACATCATTCTGAGTGAGGTTAGCCTGGCCCAAAAGACCAAAAATCGTATGTTCTCCCTCATATGTGGACATTAGATCAAGGGCAATCACAACAATGGGATTGGACTTTGAGCACATGATAAAAGCGAGAGCACACAAGGGAGGGGTGAGGATAGGTAAGACACCTAAAAAATTAGCTAGCATTTGTTGCCCTTAATGCAGAGAAACTAAAGCAGATACCTTAAAAGCAACTGAGGCCAATAGGAAAAGGGGACCAGGAACTAGAGAAAAGGTGAGATCAAAAAGAATTAACCTAGAAGGTAACACACACGCACAGGAAATTAATGTGAGTCAACTCCCTGTATAGCTATCCTTATCTCAACCAGCAAAAACACTTGTTCCTTCCTATTATTGCTTATACTCTCTCTACAACAAAATTAGAAATAAGGGCAAAATAGTTTCTGCTGGGTATTGAGGGGGTAGGGGGGAGAGGGAGGGGGCGGAGTGGGTGGTAAGGGTGGGGGTGGGGGAAGGGGGGATAAATGACCCAAGCTTTGTATGCACATATGAATAATAAAAAAAAGCACTACCTGAAAGTCCAGAAATAAAAAAAAAAAAGATTTTTATTGCTTACTTCAGCCTAGTAAGTCAAGTGTCATTTGCATACCTAGTGATTAAAAAGTTTTGCAAGGATACTAGATTAGTACATGGCAGATTCTTTATTTTTTAAATCTTTTTGGTTCTGGGGTTTGATCTCAGTTAGTGTCACATGCTAGGTAGGAAAATTTTGTGACCCACACCACCTGCCCTAATGCTATATTCTTGATTGATCCAAGTTTTATGTGATTCTAAATGCCACAAGCTCATGCTCAATTTCTCAATAATGACATTAATATTAAAATTATTTTATCACTTATTCTTTTAAATACATGACAGTACTTTATATAATTTTGTGCACCTGCTGAGTGGCAATTCTACTCCTTGGGCAATTTTTCTCATTGGCTTTGTTACCCATGAATGACAACATTTGCATTCGTCTTATGCAATGACGTCCATGTCCTTGCACTAATGTCCTTACTATGGATCACAGTGACCACATGCAAGTTTCATCACCTTTTCTCTCACTGGAGAGAGTCAGAGGTCTGGACCCTGCAGGCTCTTGATCTCCCAAATAAAAGGGTCAGGGGCTAAGTGTATAGGGGGAGGAATATCGCCCATGAAGCTTATTAAAGAGAAGTAAAAAGCAGGCAGCATTGATCAGGTGAGCCAGTACCTCAGATCCTCAGGGGCTTAAGATTTATTACATCAGTTAAGAGCAGGATAAGAAGATGTATATAATCATGAAGTCTCCCTGGAAGGGACAGGAGAGGATAGGGATTACCTTACAAGGTCAATTCTGAAACAAAAAGAGTGCTAGCACAAAAGGCTCTGGTTGTAATCATTTGCTAGAGGTGGAAGAAGATTAGAGTTAGTGGTCCTGGCAGAACCTGCAGTATGGGAGGATATCTCATCAACTTTGAAGGATTGCTTACAGAGTAGCTGGATGCTACTAGAATGTACAGGGAAACAGAATGCTTTCATCTAATTTCACAACCATCAGAATAGCAAGACATTTATCAGACTTAAAAGGACTTTGAAGGATTCCCTTTTGACCTCATGTGTGGTTGTTGACTGGGCCCTATTTCCCTTCCTAAGACCCCTTCAATCTCAGAGTAGAATAAGGAACGGTATCCAACTTTAACTTGAGAATAATATTTCTATTAATGTGGAAAGTTCAGCTTTTTTGGAGGAATCTCCTGAGAAGATACTGGGTCCCTATAACTTGATAATTCAGAACAATTAACTGTCCCGCAGTTGCAAGGAGCAAATAGAAAATTATAACTTACTCAGAAACTGACTGCGAAATGTAATAATTTCAGAAGGCCAAAAGGAGTGTCTCCTTCATATCACAGGATAAAAATGATAGCACAGGAAAGCAGTGGTCTTCTGAGCCTGGCTAACCTCGCTCATGATGATGTTCTCCAGTTCCATCCATTTACTTGTGAATAGTAAGATTTCATTCTTCTTCATGGCTGAGTAGAAATCCATTGTATATAAATACCACATTTTCTTAACCCATTCATCAGTAGTGGGGCATCTTGGCTGTTTCCATAACTTGGCTATTGTGAATAGTGCTGCAATAAACATGGGTGTGCAGGTGCCTCTGGAGTAACCTGTGTCACATTCCTTCAGGTATATCCCTAGGAGTGGGGTTGCTGGATCATATGGCAGATCAATGTTTAGATTTTTGAGAAGCCTCCATATTTTTTTCCAGAGTAGTTGTACTAGTTTGCATTCCCACCAGCAGTGTACAAGGGCTTCTTTTTCCCCACATCCTCACCAACACCTGGTGGTGGTGGTGTTTCTAATGATGGCTATTCTAACAGGGGTGAGGTGGAATCTTAGTGTGGTTTTGATTTGCATTTCTTTTATGCAAACCATCCTCTTAACTTCTGCTGTGGGAGAGATGTCAAATGAGAACTGATTTCCTGAAGAAAAGGCAGCTGAATTGATTCCTCTAAGAAAATAGTTATCAGTACAGACATCCTATGCTCAATAATTTTTAATATCTACTCACCTAAATGCTCCAAAGAGTGTTATGATTTCTTTCCCAAAATAACCAACCAGTAGTATCATGCATCAAGAGAGAGGCAAGAAAATATTGGTCACAGGAGACAATGTTTAATTTTATATGTAAAACATACTTTTGAGATGTTAAAGCACAGCTTGGTGACAAATGACTACTTGCTGAGAGTAAGTTTCAAATGTTCTTACCACCAGAATTAAGTATGTGAGTTGAATAGTCAATTTGTTTTAGTATTCCGTATTGTATACATCTATCAAATATCACTAGTTCATAAATGTATACAGTATAACTATATACTCTGGCTATTTGTTAATTTATAAAGCAATTTGAAAAATTTGGAGAACCACGTTAGGTGTGATGGTACATGTCTATAATCTCAGCTACTAGGGAGGCAGAGACATGAGAATCATGAGTATCGAAGGTAGCCTGGGTAAGCTTAGAGAAACCCTAGCTTGAAAAGTAAATAGGAGTAAAAGAGCTGAGTGTACATAGCTCAAGTAGTAGAGTATTTGCTAGACTCAATACTAGTACTGAAAAAAATGTTAAAAATTAGTGAGCATAGGATGTCTGTACTGATAACTATTTTCTTAGAGCAATCAATTTAGCTGCCTTTTCTTTAAGAAATCAGTTCTCATTTGACATCTCTCCCACAGCAGAAGTTAAGAGGATGGCTTGTCTTCTTGCTTTCAGGGAAGACATTCAGCACAGAAATCACCAATAGGGTTGACTCTTTGCTGAGATCTGCCATACTGTGTTGTCTAAGCTATCATGATGTTGCATCAATACTGAACAGGTAGGTTTAAATTTGTAGCATTTCTTCTGAATTCAGTCCTATCAACAGTCAGAGAATGAAAGTCTCTTGTAGTAAGCCTAAAGATTTGCAAGCCATCTTGGAAAATCAGGCCTCTTTAATAATCAGCAAGTCACAGCCTAGACTGTCTACCATGTTTGCAAGTAGGCTCCAGATATTTTGAGGATTTTTTGTACAGCAACCAACACTAATCTGGAAATCAAAGTAAGAAGCAGGTCTTCATCAAAACATAAAACAACACTAACAAGAAATGGATAGATAGGTCAATTTATTCTTGCAGTGGAAGGTATATACCCTCCACAGAAGACTGTGCCATTTAAAGACCATGTTAAAATTCAGCAGGCTTGATAGGCTCTTTCTCAGCAAGTTCTTAGTAACTACTCCTCCAGGAGGAACTTGAGGTGAAGCCATCTGTAATACATGGCACACTGAGTCAGAAGACAGGACTTCCCCCATCTTCCCAGAGCTATCCTGTGCTTCAAACCTGTGCTCAATAGGTTTTATAATCCTGTCGCAGAGTATTTTTATTTTAGAACAAGAATGTTTTCCATGGAGGACTCAAAGAAAAAGTAGCTAGAATTCTCTTTGACCTGTTCATTACTATTTTATAGGAAGAATTTCTTTTTATTTCTCTTTAATTTAGATATTGTACCAATTATACTGTGGCCAAGTGTCTACATCAACATCCAGTACAATAAAAGGCCAGATAGCTTTTCAAAATCTGTTTTGATGTTCCACTAGGACACTGCCCATTCTAGCATATGGAGAGTTGAGAAATTGAGCAACCTATTGAAATGGTGTCCTCTTTATAATCTTTCCTATAAAGTGCACTTCTGAAGAGTTTTTTATATTCTTCAAAAGAAAAACTAAAATCTTTTATAGTTACCTTCGTAATGGCCCACCTTTATGGATGAACAACTTTCTACTTTGAAAAAGGAAAGTTT
This sequence comes from Castor canadensis, assembly GCF_047511655.1. Classification (NCBI taxonomy): domain Eukaryota; kingdom Metazoa; phylum Chordata; class Mammalia; order Rodentia; family Castoridae; genus Castor; species Castor canadensis. The sequence continues at coordinate 22,539,180 of NC_133393.1, read as the reverse complement.
GTGCCAAATATGCCTCCTCATAATCCTTTATCTAAATCTAATCTATATTAATATTTACATATATATCCCCAAGGAGAGAATAGCTACTCTGAATGCACTGACATCTCATTCAGGAGAGTTTAACAGAGAGGACATAAGGAAATTACAGGAGCAAAATGTATTGCAATCACACACCCTTCTAGAGATAATACAGATGATCTCAATAAAAAGACACCTGTCAGGGTCAATAGATAAAAATTTGCCAACTGACCTTCAAGAGAGGTGTTCAGAGTAGTTCTATCAAATTTTAAAATTAGAACGAAGGGACCAGTTAATAAAGAATATTTCAAACCATTGTTAACTTAAAAACCACATGAAAAGTGCTTTTGAATACCATGTGAGATGAGAGAAGGAATACTGAAAAACAAATTTTTCAAACCACAAACTACTGAATGAACAACAAACTTGTGACACACAATTCCATTCTCTTTTCTCATTCATTCATTTTCTATTCTGCAAATTATCTCACATTATTACAGTCATCACTAAGTTGTTTTCCATTTTCTTAAAAGATTTCCCATCACAGGATTCATCATTTTATATTTTTGTAAATACAGAGGCAAATTTAGAAGGTTACTAAAATTTACCTGTCAGACCAAGATTAATTCTTGTCTGGCACCGGTGCCTCAAGCCTGTAATCCTAGCAACTCAGGAGGCAGAGATCAGGATGGTGGTTTGAAGCCAGCCTGGGCAAATAGGTGCAAGATCCTATCTCAAAAAAACCATTACAAAAAATGGCTGTGGAGTGGCTCAAGTTGTAGGCCCTGAATTCAAGCTCCAGCATGACCAAAAAAAAAAAAAAAAGATTGATTCTTGGCCACTGGTTCCCTCACCTGACTTCAAAATTTTAAAACACTAAAGACAAAATTACATTATACTGAGTGACTGCTTACAAGTGTATCAGAATAACTGTTTACAAACACCAGCACTGGAAAGACAGAATATTAAACAATTGATGTGGTAGAACTGTGAGAAAATTTGTCTTCTTTTTCACTGTTACATTTGTACAATGAATAATAAAGTAGAGAAAATCCTCCATTATGTAATGGTAAGGTTCTGATATAAACTAATACTTATATACTTCTCCTTAGCAACACTCTTGACCATAGATGACTCCCATGTTCTTAAGATTTTATCCTATTTCTACAGAACAGCTTAGAAACAAATAATGTAATTACATTGTAACAGAAATAGACTTCCCAAGTTTTTATAATTGATGATGTGATGTCTTTATGGAATTTTTTTCTGTTGCGTTTTTGGTTATCATTTTTTGTTTGTTTGTTTTGTTTTTCATTTGCAGAGCTGAGGAACAATCCTATGACCTTGTTCTTGCTAGGCAAAGGACTTTATTTCTGAACGAGCTTGGTTTTTTTTGTTGTTGTTGTTCTTTTTCTTCCTTTACTAGGAATGGAACTGATATCCTCATACCCACGAGGCAAACACTCTACATCTGAGCTACATCCCCAGCTCTAAAAGAACTATTTTTAAGTAACTAATTAAGAATCCCAAAAATATAACGTTGGCAGAGCATTGTAGTGTAAGCCAGAAATCTCAGTTTCCCAAGAGTCTAGTAGGAATGTAGTACTCAGAAGCTGTTTACAGGTAAAAACCAAATCGTTCTCTGAAATACCAAAAGCAAAGAAAGTCTAGCTAAAAAGATCAGGTTGGTTTCTTTCCAGGGAGTCAAGGATGGTTTAACATACACAAATCAATTAATAGATTACAGCAAGTAAACAGAAACCAGGAAAAAAATCACACAATCACATCAATTGATGTAAAAGGTCTTTGACAAAATTCAACATCCTTTCATGATAAAACCTCTGAAGAATCTAGGAATAGAAAAAACATACCTCAACATAATAAAGGCTATATATATGACAAACCTAAAGCCAACATCACTCTTAATGGGGAAAACTTGAAATCATTTCCTCTAAAGTCACTAATGAGACAAGGGAGTCCACTCTCCACATTCTAATTCAATATAGCTCTGGATTCCTAGCTAGAGCATTAAGGCAAGAGAAAGAAATAAAAGGGATTCATAGGGAAGGAAGGAGCCAAATCATTACTATTTGCAGATGATATGACCCTATACTTAAAAGACCCTAAAGATCCACCAAATAAACACTTACATCTGACTGGCATCTTGGCAAAGCAGCAGAATACAAAATTAACATACAAAATATAGAAGCTTTTCTATATACCAACAACGAACAGACTTAGAAAGTAATGAGGAAAACAATTCCATTCATAATAACCTCAAAAAAATTGAATTAGCTATGCATAAACCTTACTAAATAAGTGAACGTCCTCTTCAATGAAAACTTGAAAAAAAAAAAAAAAAAAACTAAAGAAGACATTAGAAAATGGAAAGACTTCCATGCTTATGAACTGCAGAATTAAAAATGTGAAACTATCTTTACTACCAAAAGCAATCTACAGATGCAATGCAATGCCCATCAAAAGTCCTAATATCATTCTTGCCAAAATAGAAAAATCAATCCTAAAATTCGTATGGAAGCATAAAAGAACCCGAACTACAGAAGTAATCCTGAATGAAAAGAGCAACACTGGAGATATCCGAATATAGGATTCAAATTATTCTACAGAGCTGTAGTAATAAAAAACAGCATGGGACTGGTACAAAAACAGACACGATGACCAATGGAACCAAATAGAAGACCCAGAAATAAACCCACACAGTTATAGTCACCTGATTTTTTACAAAGGAGCCAAAAACATGCATTGGAGAAAAACAGTCTTTTCAAAAAATAGTGTTGGGAAAACCAGTTATCTACATGTAGAAGATGGAAGCTAGACTCCTATCTCTCACCTTATGTGAAAAATAACTCTAAAGAGATCAAAGATCTTAATGCAAGATCCAAAACTGAAACTACTATATGAAAACAAGGCTGCAGTATTAACTGGCAAAAAAAGTCATTTCTAATAGCCATGGCAGATGTTGACATGAGAACTGTTAGAAATGCTAAACTTCTCCAGTTCTAAATGTATGAAAAGACTAAAGCATAACAGGAATCCATTCTAAATAATGGTTTCTTACATGACTCTTTGTCATAGAGCATACAGATGCATTATGAGCAATAATGAAATTTCCTCTAAAATAGTTTTTGCATCTCAGTAAGACACAGAACAATCAATTGGTTTGTTTTCCTTCTATAAGCAGAAGTCAATACCAAATACTTCCACCTATCAACCTCTTCAATGCTATTGCTAGTATTAATTGTGGTGTCATTACCTTGACCATGGTGTTTGCACATAGTCATGTGACTTCAGATCCTCAAAAATGAACTTGCTGAGCTGCCACCTGTGCAGTACACTGGAGTGTGGACCTTGATAACCTTCTAAGGGAGCCTGTAATTGTCCTTTCTATTAAAGACAGTCTACACCTTTTTATATATTTAAACTCTCCAGTGAGCAGTAAAATTCAAGATGCATTCTCAGAGGCCATGTAATCTTGGGAAAAATTTATAGCTTCCAGGAATCTTTGGCACACCTCCATCAGAGGATGTGTTATTATACCTATAAAGTTAAAATATACAACTTCTTGGAAAATAAATAGCTATACCTAAATTCTCCACAGGTTTATAACCAAATAATATTGGAAATTGTGCAAATTTTCCCAATAAGGAAATCAGAGAACATGGCAAACTCTACTCCTATTAATGCAAAAATCCTTGAGACCAAGAGATTTCTGAGGAAAAAAAAAAGAGTTCATTTTTGCCTAGGTAACATAGCCTGGTCCTAGAATAAGTTTCCACAGACTGTCAGAAGGAGGGTTAAGTAGTAGTTGGGGAAATGTCTGCTAGCACTGGAGCTAAGAGTATTTCTTTAATGTTGGGCAAGGAAAGCTCTGTTTAAATTAAATCTTCATTGACTTTGGAGAAGAGGAGTTGAATATCCTGAAGCAAGGAATGGTTAGGTGTGGAAGGACACTTCTCAAGAAGACACACTTGTCATTGCAGGATTGGTTAGGACTAACAGTCATATGTAAACAGGGTGCCTTGGCCCCAGTGTTTGACTAAATGGGATTTAAGTCAAGACTTTCATAAAACAGTCTTTTGTTCATTTGCCCCAGAACCATTAACTGAATAACTCCCCTGGTCTCTTCCCCTTTCATCCTTTAGCCCTGGTAATTAATTTTAGGATATCAGAGAATTTTTTCCTTCATCAATCTCACTGGCACAAATTGATAGTCCTCTCTGTTTTGAAACTCCAGAAATGAAATTTACAATCAGGTATAAATTCAGAAACCTTCCAGAATTATATTCTTATAAAGTTCCCAGAAAGTATAGGGAAAATATGCTTAAAAGTCTGCAGTCCAAAAATATTTTTGGCTGTGTACTCTTTGTGCCTGGACAAACTGAGGTACATGGAAAGCAGGTTGCCATCTCCTATCATTAGTAGCTACTTAACATGTGTTCTATTGGATCGCTACAGATTTCAGTCCATCGCACAGCCCACAGAGCTATTTCAACTTTGCTGCTTCATCCTTGCCCATCATAATCTCCTTCTCAGAGTCAGGCCCATGTTCTACCAGTGTTAATCTTCAGCAGATGACCCAGGGGATGAGAGTGGACATGTGTCCCTGCTTCCCTGAACAGAACTTGTCCAATTAGGAATTTGGAGATTTTAGACTCTTTGAAGATTTCAAGAATAAGATTATTGGCAGGTGTGGTGGCTCACAGCTGTAATCCCATTCACCCAAAAGACAGAGATCTAGAGGAACAAGGTTTGAGGCCAGCCCAGCTGAAATTATCAAGACCACACATCATTAATATGCCAGGCTTGGAAGCACATGCCTATGATCCCAGCTATGTAGGAGGTGGTAGATTGGAAGATCCTGGTCTTAGTCTGGCCCCAGGCATGACTCAGTTGAAAGAACAACTGCCTACCAAGTGTGTAATTTGAGTTCTAACCCTAGTACTGACAAAAATATAAATAAGTAAATAAAAACGAGATTTTTTGATTTTTTTTTCCTGGTTCACTCATTTAGTTTAGTTTCTTCATTTGTTTCTTGCCCTAATAGTAACAGCAATGGTGCTTTAACTTCTTATGTCCTTTCTTGCTTTTTGTTTTTTTGTTTTTTTGTTTTGTTTTGTTTTGTTTTTTGGTGGAACTGGGTTTGGACTCAGGGCTTCTTGCTTGTAAATGCTCTACTGCCTGAGCCTCACCTCCAATCCATTTTGCCTGGTTAATTTGCAGATGAGGTCCGCAGAACTATTTGCCCTGAACTGTGATCCTCCTGGTCTTAGTAGCTAGGATTATAGTTCCCAAGTAGCTAGGATTACAGTTGTGAGCCACAGGCACCCAGGTGCTTTCTCTGTCTTAATTGGCAGTGTCATTAGTGACTTTTATTCTACTCCATAATTGATAGTTCTGCTTCATGGTATAAAACCCTGTCTATTTGTTACTCTCTGGAATTCCTAAGCCATAATTTTATCTGCCCTCTACCAAAAAATTTACAATGTTTTTTCCTCTGACATCTTTCACATATCATCTTGCCTGCATCTGTGAGAACTTTTCTAGCCTATAAACACCAGGATGAAAATCTAGATTATCCAGACTACTCAAAAGGGGCTTCCGTTCATGGTCAAGGTAACATGTTTAATATCTAAATGTCATCTTGCAGCATGTGAGAGACTCCATTCCCTAATAACTTCTAAGTCCTTGGTTTAAAAACAAACAAATAAAAAATCTGTCTATTTTCCAAACTGGAAGAAAAATATTTTTCACATTTTTTGAATTTGCGTTTTTTTGATTATTTGAAACTTGGGGCAAGATTTTTACATGTATTTATTCTTGGCATATTCTCCTTTGTAAAGACTCAGTGTACATATCTTTTATTTCAGACGTAAATAATTTGATATAGTAACAAAGTCAAGCTGGGCACCTGTGGCTCATGCCTATTATCCTAGCACTGTACGAAGCCAGTCGAGGGAAACAGTTCACAAGATCCTATTTCAAAAACACCAAATAGAAAGCAGGGCTGGCATGGTGACTCAAGAGGTAGAGCATCTGCATATCCTGAATTCAAACCCCAGTACCCTGAATTCAAACCCCAATACCACAAAAAAAGTGTTTTGTGTTTGTCAAAGTTTTCCCTGAACTTCGAGTACTTCTTTCAATCTTTCAATTTTGTTACATTTCTCCATGCAAAGAAATTTATGACTCTTTCCAAGCTTTTAAAATTATTTTCCTTTATATCATGTGGGTTTGGATTCGACAGATTCACTTCCCCCCCTCCTTTTTTTGTGGCACTGGATTTTGAACTCCAGGCCCCATGCTTTCAAGGCAGATTCTCTACTACTTGATCTTTGCCACCAGGCCTGTTTTGTATTGGATATTTTTGAGATAGCATCTCATGAACTATTTGCTGGGGTTGGTGTTGAGCTGATCTTTGTCTCCTGAGTAACTGGAGTTACATACATGAGGCTCCAGCACCCCACTGGACCTTTTCTCTTAAAAACAATCTATTAACAAACCTATTGAGGCATGGTTTGCATAGCACAAACACACTGTTTCTACAGGTAAAATGCCACGATTTTAATTAATACATTTCTTCACCTACCACCACATTGTACTTTCAGAAAAGTTCTATCTCTCCCTACAATTTCTGCTTACATTTCATTCCAACCCTTGTTTCATACCCTATGCACCAATGTGTGCACTCTGTGCCCACACTGACCTCTATACCTACTTGTGTAAATGGAATCACATGACATCTAGACTTTTCTGTCTGGTTTTCTCACTTAGTATGCTCTTTCTGAGGTTCATCCACTCTGCAGCACTTACCATCACTTTGGGCCTTTTCTAGATTGTGCTGCATCACTGTTGAATGGTATTGCATTGAACGGCTGCAGCATGTGGTGCTTATCCACTCACTAGTTGTCAGGTCTTTGAGTTGTTCCAGTGTGGGGCTAGGATGCCCTAATGCTGCTCTGAACACTGTCACACCTACTTTATGAAGATTATTTTTATTTCCAAGGAGTAGAATTCATGAGTGTCATGGCAAACAGGTGTTTAATTGTGTAAAAAATTGCCATTTGTTTTCCAAAGCAGTTGTATAACATTATACACTCCCACCAGCAAAGCATCAATGTTTAGAAAGGCTATTTGTCTTCAAAGGAATTATAATAATGATAATTATCATGATAGTAATATAAATAATACTACTTGTACTGTTAATTTAAACCTTTTATGTGTGAAATTTATTCATCAGAGGTCTGTTTTGTTGAAAGTGATGAGTTAGTAATATAGGATACCAAGATCATTTTGTTTGGGTGTGTGTGCAGTACCGAGGTTTGAACTCAGGGCCTGGGGATTGTTAGGCAAGCACTCTACCACTTGAACCACCTTCCCAACCTTTGCTTCAGTTTGATTTTCAGATAGATTCCAACACTTCCCCAGAACCCATGCAGGCCTCAGACTATCAACGTACTACTTCAGCTTTCAGAGTAGCTGGGATTATAAACCTGTACCATACCGCCCACCTCTCCATGTATCTCAAACTGAATCAGAACTACTTAGAGCTAAATTGTCCTCTGTTTTGCTAGTGTATTTAATCAATAATGAATAACAGAAGTGTCTTTACAGTACAGGAATAATAAGTTTTATTATCTTATAAAGCAAGTTCTTCATTATGGTTTTCTCAAAAAATAACTGACAACTTATCTTCCTTATAAAATTCCATAGCATCATATTAAGTTCTAAAACAATCTTTTGCTTGTTGTTTTGTGTCATTCTTATGAATGGCTAGCACACAATACTCAATGTTTCAAAAAAAAAGACTGAAAGTGACTCAGAATGCCTCTCATGAATCTGTAGCGCTTCATGAGAAGTTACATAAAAATGCTTACAGTGCAGTAGCATCAGGAGGTATCATTTCCATAACATAAAACTATTCTTTTCTACTACATCCAACATTTTTTTCCATATCAAGGTTTGGCACAGAGCTTCAAGCTTCCCAGGCAGGTGCACAATTAACAGTTTCCGTTCCTGCATTTAGAAGTTGTGAGACTGTCGTGGTAAGTGCTCTTGTACCAACTCAGGCAAGCTGGCATGCTGTGAATGATTAAGGAATGAGCTATGAAGATCCAGCATCATTGGACATGTCACTGACCTGCTGACTGAGCAGCCTGTAGATGTATCTGGAGCCAGACGCTGAGACAATAATGAGTCATAGAAAACTAAGTCAGTTATACTGGATTTCCCGCTATTCTCAGCAGGAAACCATCTTCATTGGAATATTTGTGCCTTATTTTTAATTCTACCACATAATGGCACACTGCAGTCTCAAATAAAAAGAAACAACTCATTTCTTCATATCAGGGAACAAGGGCAGAGAAAATTTGCAACTGTGAGATCAAGCAGAACAGTCATCAATGCCTGTATATCAAATCCCAATAAGAAAGTCTGCTTTGCAAGAACTATGCACAATAAAACTTAAAATAAGGCTGAGACGAACTCAGAATTTCCTCAAAAGCAGGAGCTGCCTCTGACAGTGGAGAACTCACATTAAAACGGTACTACACAAACTCGATTATTTGCTTTTTGGTTTGACTTAAATTTGAGACTCTTTAGATGGAACATAATTGCAGAACTTTCAACTTCTCAACAATTCATGTTCCTTTCTCTGAAACCCAGACAACTGCCTTATGGTAGCCTATGAGCAAAGTCCATGGAGTATAGATCCAGACACTGACTTGCAGTGATAGTTATGCAATGTTTTAGGAAAGGGCCCAAACAGGCTTTGATTTACTTTTCTAGCTGGATTCAATCATGTACTTTTTGATTGAATACATGTTATAAATCTGCTCTAAGGTTTTAGGCATTGTCTTTTAAATTTTGATTTTAAAATTATCTTAATTGAGAGGTAAAATATATACATTACCTCAGATACTTCCCATATATAAAGGAAAAGCATTTTGTAATTTGATGCAATCCTTCCTTTGCATTATTCTTTTCAACATCTTCCCTTGAAACTGTGAAGCAAGTAATGTTTCACTCCATGTTTATTTGAGAAAACTGTAGCAAAACAATGGGGCACAAGATGACTTCAGATGCACAGAAGGCAGTCAGGGTTACATGAAAAGGGGGCCAGGGAAGAATAAAGGGAAGGTGCTGAAGTATGTATTGGGGCTTCCAGAACTGGAACAGGAGCTGAAGAGGTCATTATGATGGACATATTCGGTAGTCACTGACCCAGAAGGGAGCCTGGTCCTGAGAACCCACTCTCACCATGGAAGAATGAGAATCAAGCAGGAATTGTTTTCATGACATAGAAAAGCAGGGACAGAGGTTCCTCCTCAGTGCTATCATCTTCATTTCAGCTCAGGAGTCCTGCAGAAGACAGAGGACCATGGTATTTCCAGACCTACCTCTGAATGTGACTTTTCCCCCAATTTTGGCATCCCATGATAGCACTGCAGTAAGGAGAGAAAAACTCTTAAGTCTCCCTGAGGCAGTGCTACTTCAGAGCCCGGCTTTTCATTAAGTGCAAAGAAGGACTGGGGTGTAGTGCAGTGGTAGTACACCTGCCTTACACGAGTAGGACCTGAGTTTGATTGCCTGGACCACAAGAACACAAAAAACATACCAAAATAAAAAAAAGAAAGAAAGAAACAACAACAAAGAGTACAGAGAACAAAGCTGAGTGCATGTTAGAAATAAAGTTAATGGTGGTCCATTTTCAAGGCCAGGCATTTAACCCTAGCCACTTGCTTGTGTATCAGCTTGAGGATGCTGGGGTGGGGTGATTGATAAGGGAACTTAAACTGGGAGAGGTAAATCATGATAAGGTGAGGGAATGGGTAAAAACTGTACATGCCAGAAAGGTGAAAACCACCTCCTTTAAATATACCTCTAAAATTTAACCAGTCCCAAGAGAGACATATTTTTAAATAGCTCAACAGGAAATCTACGTGACATCTAGAAAAAGAATGTACACCCAATAGTACACAGCCAATGAGAAACCCGGGGAGGGACTTGTGCACCAGACAATATAATGCTTATTATAACCACTTCTGGGGTCTCTGCTCATTAGGCACCCAATTTTGCAAGATCACCATTAGTCTAACTTTCACTGCACTCACAGGTCTCTGAATCCATTTTTTGAGTTTGGGCAGGTGAGTGTATTTCTCACCATGCACACTTCTGCCTGATCAGAAATTTGGTTCCAAAGCCATTCCCAGTACTTGTGCCTCCTGTCTAATCTTCCATTGTAGGGAAAGCAAATCTAACTTTGAAAGAGACTTAAAGGACCTTACCTGTTGGCTAAAGTCCAGAGTGTCCTGAAAAGAGGTGAGAAGATAGCGAGTTAAATATATGAAGGCTCATCTGTCCCAAAACAAAATGTGCTCAGCCTCAGCTTGCCACCTGAGATTTCTTTAACACCACCACCCACACCAGCCAGGCAGAGAATGGAACACAAACTGGGGACAGTTAACCAAGGAAGCTTCTGTCACAAATCCAGTGTAAGTGGCTCTTATTGCTTCAAGTTCTCAAACCGGTATCTCCTTAACCTTTCCTTATCTCTACAAGACACAACCCCCTTGGCTTCAACACAGTAGCCACAGGCAGCTGGTCTTAGAATTTCCTTCAAATCTGAAGTCACCTAAGAAAAGAAAGACTTCACACAGGTTCACCGATATGCTGTGAACTAAATCAGAAAAGCCATATTCCTTCTCCCAGAAATGCTATGGGCCATGAGTCTCAGCCTCCAACAAGTTTATTACCTTTTGGGTTCCTGAAGTAGATGAACAGCCCCAACCCATGAGCAGCCACTAGATTCACACAATGAACTTATTTAAAAATCACAGTCCTGAAATATCACCTGATGTGTGGATAGCCTAGAACTCAGTGAGGTTACAGAGCTTGTGAAGGATGACAGCTAAAGAAAGGCAGAACAAAGATTGGACTTCCCTTAAGACAGAAAGGGCTTTGACATCCACCACGAAGAGCATTACTGCTCTCCTCAGATCACAATGAACAACTCAGCAACAGCAGCAGTAGCAGGAGAAATATGTCTAGCTCTTAGATAGAAGCTGGAGTCAGGGCAGAGAGGGTGACCCTGAACTCTGTGGTCACAGGAAACTTTAAAACAGTGTCTAAAGCCAGGTACCAGTGATTACACTTGTGATCCTAGATACTCAGGATCAGATACTCAGATCTTAGATACTCAGAGATCAGGAGGATCACGGTTCAAAGCCAGTCCCTGGCAAACAGTTTTCAAGAACCTATCTCGAAAATACCCAACACAAACAAAAAAAACAGGGCTGCTGGAGTGGTTCAAGTGGTAGAGTGCCTGCCTGACAAACACAAGGCCATGAATTCAAACTCCAGTATGCAAAAACAAAAATAAACAAATAAAAACAGTGTCTGATAGACATAATAGCTTCCTCAGGGGGCATAAGTATTTGTAGAAACATCACAGGGACACCCCCAGTGACCCATGTGATAGAATAAATGAAAATTCAGTATAGGGAGAGAAACCTGAAATCTCAGCATAAGGACAGAAACCTGGCACTTAGAAGTAAGCCAGTCTCCTTTTCCATGGTGTGTGAAGAACCTAAGGTCAGAGAGCTTCTCACTCACTCCACTCCACTGTGACAGGGATCTTCAGGCTTGGGTGCTCCACCTGGCAGGTGTAAATCTCTCCACTCTGAGGAACTGCTTCCAACATCACCAGGGTCTGGAAGGTCCAGTCTCCATTCTGGATCAGGCCTGTGGACACAATTCCAGCCTCCTCCTCCTCCTGGCCATTCTGGAGCCATTTGACTTCAAGCTGACCTGGGTAGAATCCACTCACGGAGCAGACCAGGAGGTTGTGGTGCTGCAGGGGCTCGGTCTTTGTGGGATATATGGTCACTGTAGGCTTAACTAGGGGAGAAAAGACAAAGAAAGCAAGTCAGGAAGGCAGAGTAATCCTGCTTGGTCAGCTGCCTCACTGCCTCTGTCCAACCCCGGGTTTAATTCCTTGCAGACTTCAGACAAAGGGTCCCTAGGAATTCAGGGAATTGAAAATTTCTTTTTCAGCTCCAGATCCTTACTGGAAATTCCATGCTGGCAGTGAAAATGGTCCAGCCAAAACCTCTAAGGCAGAAGAAAAATTATCTTCCAAAATCACTGGTTAATTGGGGCCCACAAATAAATTTATATGTGTACATTTCCTGAATTTTATTTCACCTTTCCTAGAAGTTATATTGAGACAATTCAGAATTAGGGAAAGTTTGGGACTGAGACCCTGGCCTGACTCACCTAAGGGCTCCATTTTAACAACAATAAGTTAGAAAGAATGGGAACTTCATCCCTCATGAATGGGCACCTGAGAATTAACAAAGGTGTTTATAGAAGTCAGCCCAGGTAATGTTCCCATAGGTTAGAAGCACCTGCTCTCTCTACCTCCAGATTCCACCTGTGTCCCACCATGCTCCCTTTTGATTTCCCTTCCCTAACTTTTAATAAACTTCATTTTTACCTATGTGTCCTGCCATTGATTCCTCCTGGTGGTACACAAAATTTGAAGTCTTCTGATCACAAACTCCACTGCCACTGCCAACATATGGTAAAATCAGCCAGAAGAAACAGTGAGACCCCAGACCCTGTATTTTAGAGGGTCATTTCTACTCTTTTCTCTTCTTCCTTCTGCACAGCCAAGGGAACTGGCCAAGTTCTGCCCTCAGGAAATGCAGTTGGAGGATGCAGGACCTAGCAGTGTTCATCTGTCCAATGCGTACTACCCCCACAGCTTGGTGTTCATGGAGAACACTCACACCAAGTTTCCCACATCCCACAATTTCCCTGGTTTCCCTCCAGGGCAGGCCACCTTAAAACTGAGATGCCCTTTTCCCCTTAATCCCTCCTCTTTCATCCCTCCCTCCTCTGCACAGCAGTGACTCTTACCAAAAATGCCATTGTGCAGGGCTCATGCACCAAGGTCTCTGGCCACCAAGCCCAGGCTGCCACATGGTCCAGGGAAAGTGATCAGAACTGCCCTAGAGCCCTGGGCAACAACAGCCATAGTAGGCACTGGCCATGGCAGCCATCACTCCAGGCACTCAAGTTGATCCCCTCTTCACCCATCCCCCACCCCCTAACCTGTCCCATGCTATAGGCCACCAGCAGGATCCTGGAGGGCAAGGAACATGCCCCACCCAACCCAACTGATCCCAAGCCTTAAACTGCATTCGGTGTTACCAGAAAAATGGCTTTGAAAATTCATCTTGGTTCTTGCATCCAGCAGGGAGGAGAAAAAAGAGAGATTTCCTATTCCCCATGCAGGAAATGGGAGCAAAAATTCAAAATGGTGGTCCCCACCCCCTAGTATTATACTGGAGAGTTGGGGGAATACACATGATCAAAGGTGATGGGTCTGGGTGGCTCAGATGGCTGTTAAAACAGGGAAGGGTCATTCTCACCCCTGGGGTGATTTCCTGGATTTGGGTCATTGTCTTGTTAAGAGAGACATTGAGTAATCTACTAGTTCCTGTTCTAATTGATAGAGCATTTCTGTTTGAAATTCCTAACCTTTGCTCTGTCTAGCTCCTAGGTTTGGGTCTTTGTTTGTTAAATTCACTTGTGAAAACCTCACTGTTCCAGACATAGTTGATGGTTAGAATGTGGATTACTCTTGGGTAGAGAGTGAATTAAATTTTGGGTAGTGGCTAACATCTTGTGATAGCCTCTTGGCTCTGGCCACCTGATCTTAAATAGAGATTGGTGGAGTTGGGAAGTTTAATTATTTCTTCCTGTCTTCCTCTTTTTTTTTTTTCACTGCTTGAAAAGTTTTTATTATTCAAGTGATCCTAATAATGAACTATTATAGTGATAGGACAAGCAAACATTTATGCAGAAAAGCAATTAGGTGGTAAAGATCTCTGCTTTAGTCTACTATATGAGAAGAAATTTCCAAAGCTATTATCAACTCGGAGTGTGGGACTGGAGAAACTTTTCCAGTACGGTTAGTGGTGTTCACAAAAGAACTACTGCTTTCCAAAGAGAGAAACTTGGACACTGAGAATAAGCTCATCACTTCCATTATTTCTTATATAAGCAAAAGGATCTTAATGTAACTTTCAAGGCATGATTCCACACTCCCTTAGTATCTGATTTGTCATGAACAATGAAGTCTCATTTGTAAAACTCTTCAATGCTCAAGAAATAGGAAAACAGTTGCATAGCAAGGGCAGAAGAGTCTGGACAGGAGTTGGCAAGTGATAGCCATGGTCTGGCCACCTGTTTTTGTAAATAAGTTTCTACTGGAGCATAGCCATGCTCACTGGTTTACATGTTGTCTATAGTTACTTTTATGCTACAATTGCAGAGCTGAGTCATGGGATAGGCACTGTATGGATAACACAAACCCTAAAATATTTGTCTCTGAGTTTTTACTGAAAAAGTCTGCCAGTCCTGGTCTAGACAAATAGTCAGATGACCCAAATGTTGGCTGAAAGTCCTCGACTTACAATGCCAAGAGGAAGATTGCGTTGGCTTTAGTTGTTGTCATGCACTGAGTACTTAAACCAAAAAACCTTACAAGCCAGTAAAGTAAAATTCCTACATTCACCTTAATTTAGGGCAGCAATATGGAAAGTAAAATCAGGTCTGAATATATTTTACACGCAACCTGGATTCCTAAAACATTGCTGGATTGCATAAGTCCCCGTCATTTCTCAAAATTTTTAATAGATGCAAATGTTGGCAGTCGCAAAGGTACTGGTGTTATGCATATGTCTATGCAAAATTCTACAATGCTCAAAACTGAGCCCTATAAGCTACAAATGGAGTCCTACTTCAAGTAAAACTCTCCAGTCTAACTGCTTCCCTATCTTTCTAAACAGTTTCAAGATTTATCAGAAATCCATCATTTAAGGGAGCAGGAAGACCTAACCGAGCCTCCCAGCACCAACACGCGCACCTGTTCAATAAAACATGCCATCAATTATATGACTGCTGTCTCTAAACTAGTGGGACATTTTTCACAATGGCAGAAACTGCTGCCAGGAGTTCAGAAGCCAGATGTGGGCTCTGGGGTTTTTTTTATGTACTTCTCATGGAATCAAATCTGTCTCCTTTGTGGCCAAGTTTGACCAGTCTGATAAGGTGTTCAGGTTATGATGATGAACAAAACTAAAAGACCTGAAGCAGTTTGATTTCTATCCCACTAGCTCTGAGTTGAACCCCTACACCAAGAAAACTACAAGATAGTTGGCTGGAATGTTATTGGACTGACATGTCGAGAATGACCTGAAAGCTTTGAAATGCCATGAAGGATAGGTCTCTGAACTTTGGTATATACCTCCCATCACAAAATTCTACTTGTAAATTCTAATTTTAAAAAGGACCCTTATTTTCAAAGGTGGATTTTTATGGCAGTAGTTTTCAGAAAAGCAGTAGTTTTCCTCTTGTGGGCACAACTTATGCTTCCTCTTCCTCCACTGTCTCTCCCCCTTGCCTGACTACCCAGCATGTCTCTGTTTGCCTGGGCAACTCTCCCCACACTCTCCTTGTCTCCGTGGCCTACAGAGGTCACAGAAGCACTCAATCTGAACTCACATTCTCCAGTCCCAGGGGCATTCTCCAGGGCCCAGGTGCCCTGGGCCCACCACTAAGTGGATGGCACGCTTCACTGATGGAATTAATGGGATTATTAATCAGATTCTAAACATAGGGTTTGCAGAATGACTCTCTTCATTAGGATAATAGTTGGGTTAGCATTCAGGATCAACATTCCATTTAGGAACCCTCAAGCAGGGGTGTAAGATTCTGGCACTATGGTGAATGGTACTCTTGAATTCAGGGGACACTGCCTCATTCTTACATGGAGATGTCCTCTGAGGACCTTTAGGACAAGTTAGCTCAGAAGGACCTGTAAAAGATACTTCTTTGATATTGATCAAGAAGATTATCTCAGACAGGGCTGAAGGACATGTGAAATTGCTAATTAAAGCTATAAAAGAAAGTTCAGGGCTGAGACAAAGGGCACCATGTAGAGATAATTGCCCATTCCGGCCTCCTTTGTCTCCTCTTGTAAATAAACTTTCCAAAGCAGCTCTCCCCTGCTGTTCTTATCCAAACAACTTTAGGTCTCTAACCCTAGCACTAGCTCATCTGTTAATCCCAACACATTCCTTGTAACCTGATGCCCTGCACTGCCCTT
Source organism: Castor canadensis (assembly GCF_047511655.1). Lineage (NCBI taxonomy): Eukaryota > Metazoa > Chordata > Mammalia > Rodentia > Castoridae > Castor > Castor canadensis. The sequence continues at coordinate 22,522,967 of NC_133393.1, read as the reverse complement.
TAAGTATCCTGTGAATTCTATGTTCTTGGCCCAGATTATGAGTATGAACTCATCTGGGACTGCTGGTATAAAATAAAATCTGAGTTCTCCACTTCTCTGAGTGTTGCTTGGTTTCTCATCTGACAATATTTGCACATTTCTGGAGGCCCCAGAGAGATACCAAGCATTCTGGCCCCTTGAGCCACTGGCCGGTGGCTGGGCTGCACCGGAGGAGGGAGGGACTCGGGACCAAATGAGGCAATGTGCCACCCAATGGTATTCCGGGTCCTCCTTTGCCCAAGAGTTCCAGCTATCTGAGCTGTCTTGACCTGACTCAGGCTCCATGGAGAAATGGACCAACTTGTCTGGCAGTTTCACCCAGACTCGGTGAGCAGCCCCACCACTCTCTTGAGCCTTCTACCACCATAAGCAAGCTGGTTCACCTGCCTGAACCTAAAGGACACTTTCTTCTGCCTCCAAAGAAAGTGGCCCCAATTAGCCAGCTGCTGTTTGCCTTTGAATGGAAAGACTCCCATACTGGAAGAAAAATACAAATGACTTGGACTAGACTTCCTCAGGGATTTAAAAACTCACCAACCTTGTTCAGGGAAGCCCTAGTGGTGGATTTGTCAACTTTCCCAGAAGAAAATCCAAGCTGCACCTTGCTCCAATACATGGATGATCTGCTCCTGGCAAGCCACAACCAGGAGAAATGCTGGGAGGGGACAAAAGCATTGCTAGCCCGACTCTCCAAGGCATGCTACAAAGCTTCCTGGAAAAAGACCCAAGTTTGCCAGCAAGAGGTCTAATACCTCAGATTTGTCATCTCAGAAGGACAATGTGTCCTAGGTCCAGAGAGGAAACAGGTCATCTGCTTCATCCCTCAGTCAAAGACCAAAAGCAGGGTTCAAGAATTCTTGGGAGTAGCAGGATTCTGTCACATCTGGATACCCAAATATTCAAACCTGGCCAAATCACTTTATGAGGTCACAGCAGGCTCCAGAAAGGACCCTCTAAGCTGGGAACCTGACTAAGAAAAGGCTTTCCAGGAAAAAAAGAGACTGTTAAGCAGTACTCCTGAACTAGAGTTACCAGATGTAACACTACCATTCAATCATTTTGCCTGTGAGAAAAATCACACAGCTCTGGGGGTCCTCATTCAAACGGTGGGTCCATGGCAGTGGCCAGTGGCTTACCTATCAAAGTGGCCTCAGGGTGGCCCCCATGTCTCCAAGCCCTGGCTGCTACAGTAACCCTAATCAGGGAGGCTGACAAGGTCACCCTGGGACAGGACATTAATGTTAAGGTCCCTCATGCAGTCATGGCTTTAACAAATGGGCAAGGTCATAAATGCCTGACCAGTTCCAGAATGGCCCATTACCAAGGACTACTATGTGAAAATCCTCGAGTCAAGCTTGAAACTGTATGAACTTTAAACTCTGCCACCTTCCTGCCAACAGACGAAGGGCTTCTGGATCACAACTGTGAAGAGCTGATGGACGAAGTGTACTCCAGCAGACAAGACCTAATGGATGTCCCCCTCTTAGATCCAGAACTCAAACTCTTCACAGATGGAAGCAGCTTTGTCCAGGGTGAATGGTGAAAGGCCAGGTTCACAGTCATCACTGCTAATGACATCATACAGGCTGAAGCCCTACCACAAGGCTGGTATGCACAACAAGCTGAACTGTGGGCATTGGTCCTGGCATTACAATATGCAAAGGGAAAGTGGGTGAACATCTGCACAGATTCTAAGTATGTCTTTGCCACCTTGCACATGCATGGAGCAATAGACAAGGAAAGAGGATTATTAACAGCAGGGAGAAAAAAGATTAAAAACCAAGAAGAAATCCTCCAATTGCTGGAAGCAGTCTGGGAACCGTCTCAAGTGGCTGTCATGCACTGCAGAGGCCACCAAAGGGGCACAGACTATGCTAGTAGAGGAAACCACCTGGCTGACCAGGTGGCAAGAAGGACAGCAAAAGAACTAAGCTCCCCTGAAATGCCAAAGCAAACCACCAAACTTCTGCTGGCTCTGGAGCTGCCTCCCATCCCAAATTACACCAAAGAGGAAGAACTATGAGCAAAAGATGAAAAAGGAATAAAAGAACAGGGGGCTGCTGGAAGTTGCCTGACCAGAGACTCTTTGTCTCCAGTGCTGTAGCAGCCCCTCTGGTAAAACAACAACACGAGCTAACACACTTGGGGAAAATGGCCCTGGAAAAACTACTGGACAGATACTATTTCATTCCCAACCTCCCCACCCGTGCACCCAAATAGGTGCCAGATGCATGACGTGTGCACAAAACAATGCAAGTCAAGGGCTTAAGTCAAACCCTGGGATACAAATAACAGGCACTATGCCTTTTGAAGACCTGGGAGTGGACTTCACAGGGGTGAAGCCCTGTTGAGGATACTGGTACCTCTTGGATCTTGCCTGCACTTACTCAGGGTGGGTTGAGGTTTACCCCACAGATACAGAAAAGGCACAAGAGGTAGTAAAGACCCTCTTAAGAGAAATTGTCCCCAGATATGGGCTCCCTCTTTCTATAGGATCAGATAATAGACCAGCCTTCATGGCAGAAATAGTCCAGAGTCTGGTTAAAATTGTAAAAATAAAATGGAAGCTCCACACATAATACAGGCCTGAGAGTTTAAGGAAAGTAGAGCACATGAACTGGACCCTCAAAATAACCTTATTCAGCCAAGAAACAAAATCTCCCTGGATAGACATGCTACCATTAGCCCTGCTTAGAGCACACTGTACCCCTAGACCCTCTAACTACTCACCCTTTGAGATTCTCTATGGCAGACCTCCCTCTCATAATAAACAGGCTCAGAGGGGACTGCAGACAAATTGGAAATCTAAACATGTCCTGACATCTCCAGGCCTTAGGAAAAACCTTACACCACATTTCCCAGGAAGTCTTAGAAGGGACCCCAATTCCCATGGGTAACTGGGCCAATCCTCACCAACCTGGGGATATGGTAAGGGTGAAACACTGGAAAAAGGAACCACTTCATCCCAGTTGGACAGGTCCCCATCTAGTTATATTAGTAACTCCCATGGCTGTTAAAGTTGCAGGTATCACTCCCTGGATTCATCACTCCCAGATAAAAAAGGCAGCAGCCCCTGCAGAGCCCAACGACTGGTAGGCTGTCCATGATTCAACTAACCCCTTCAGATAAAGGCTCCAGAGGATGTCACAACAGCACATCATCGTCTGAGAGAGCTCCAGCCCTTCTCCAGCCACCTCCTGGAAGCTGGTTGGTCAACACATAGAGGAAGCCTGAAGATTCCCCCACCAGGACATAAATGTATCCTCTTTTCTGCCACCCATACCCTATCCTGCTAATTAGCATTGTTGCAATACTATTTGCACTAGGACTGGCTGTCACTGCTCCCCAGAATTGGAACGTAGGCCAGAAATTACTGCTGGCCTCCTGTTATCTCCTCATAGTAGGAAGCCTTACTGCTGTCTGGTGTTATCTGTGGCCCAGACCCCAGTCTCAAGCATGAGGTCTCTGATGTGTTATTTCCTTCTGACTCTACTGCATCTTAAGGTTCTTCTATCAAGAGGCAGGGATGACCGCTCAGCCTGTGTAAAACCACTCTCCTTCCAGGGAAAACTGCAGTATGCCTTCACCTTTTATCAATACCTGTCACCCACATGCATCCTATCAATTTCTGAATGCACCAGAGTAGGGACTATTTACTATAAGGGAAAACTGACAGGCTTGACAGGGTCCTGCAAGAACAAAGTCACTATAGGGCAGATGGTTTGCTGGCAGAAAGATGGGGACCCCTTAAATGCATGGGACAACAAAATGACAGGGGGAGGAAATAAACCTTGTTATGTCTGGGAACCCTACCTGTCCACCCCATCCACATACAAGTTTACTAAGGGGAGAGCCACAGATCTAGAGAGGACATCCAGAGATGATTACCTGGATTACAAGCCTATAAAAGATGTTGATCTGACACCACCACAAACCCCATTAAGGCTTCCTTCTGGGACAGGGAACTTTAACTTGGAACCCCAACTGTACAACCTGTTAAATGAAACTTACCACCTCCTTAATCTTACAAACCCACCACTGGCAGGTGATTGTTGGCTCTGCCTGTCTTCAGGTCCCCTCCATTATGTAGCAACCCCAGTGAGCTTCCTCAACCAGAGTGTGCATGAAACTACTCTCAACTCTACCAATACAAAACCCAAAGTAAAAAATATACAGCTATCTCAGAGGGCCCCTAATTGTATCTTCAATTCAAGAGGATACTATCCAGTTCAGGAACTGACTGCTAGCCAGTGTGCTGGGATCCAAAACTGTACAGCCACCACTATTAGATGTACAGTTGACAGACCATGGTGCAGCAGCTCAGGAAACTTCTTTGTTTGCAGGATCCTTGCTTATCAGTGCTTGCCACCTAACTGGAAGGGCATTTGCACATTAGTATTCCTCCCTCCCCAAATAAACATAGTGCCTACCAATCAGACCCTTCCTGTAACTTTGATGGCCCACACAAAGTGAAAGAGAGCTATCCAATTTATACCTTTATTAATTGGATTAGGGATAATGGCTGGAATAGGAACAGGCATAGGAGGAATTCCCTCATCAGCCTTCTACTATAATCAATTATCTACAGATTCAACAAATGACATAGAACAAGTGACTAGGTCCATAGTGACTATGCAGGACCAACGGGACTCCCTACCATCAGTGGTCCTCCAAAATCAGAGAGGGCTAGACTTACTCACTGCCGAGAAGGGAGGGCTTTTCCTTTTCCTAAATGAAGAATGCTGTTTTTACATGAATCAGTCAGGAATGGTCAGAGATATGGCTTAGAAATTGCAGGACTGTGTCACATGTAGGAGGCAGGAATTAGTGAATTCCTGGAACAGATGGAGCAGCATCTGGAATTGGGCCTCATGGCTACTCCTCTTGTCTGGTCCTCTCTTCATGCTCCTACTCGTGCTGGCATTGACCCCGTGCATTCTCAACACCATAACTCACTTGATTAGCTCATGAATGGAGGCAATAAAGTTGCAGCTCTTGATAACTCAATATAAGCCTTTGGGACAGGAGGAACCTTATGGAATTCCTGAAATTTAGTGTCAATGCTGGTCCACAAGTGGGAAAAAGCATCAAGAGTGGGGCAGTGAACAAGAAGATTATCTCAGGCAAGGCATAGGACATGAGAAATTGCTAATTAAATCTATAAAAGAAAGTTCAGGGTGGAGACAAAGGGCACCAGGTAGAGATAATTGCCCATTCCTGCCTTCCTTTGTCTCCTCTTGTAAATAAAACTTTCCAAAGCAGACCTCCCATGCTGTTATCCAAACAGCCTTAGATCTGTAATTCTAGCATTACCTCACCTATTAACCTCAACACATTCCTTGTAACCTGATGCCCTGCACTACCCTATAAGTATCCTGCAAATTCTTTGCTTGGGGTCCAGATTCAGAGTATGAACTCATCTGGGACTGCCAGCACAAAATAAAATCTTAGTTCTCCACTTCTCTGAGTGTTGCTTGGTTTCTCATTTGACAATATTTCTGCAACAATATGAGGGACACCTTGAGAATTATGGGAAGCTCTCACTCTCAAAGGGCAATTTTCCTTCTTCCCTTTCCCTCTCTCTATCCACCAGCCAGCATAGGGAAATCTATTCAGGAGCCCTCATGCTGGGGTGGAAGGGTGACCCTTAGGAGAGTGGTCCTCTCTCTAAGGGCAGATTCCCACATCCCTTTCCCACTCTCTCTCTACCAGCCAGTGTAGGGGAAGACAACACATTCACCTGACTGTATCCTTAAATACTGGGAGCACTTTGATCCTGCTAATCTAAAAAAGATGACTAACTGATATGCGCAGTAACACTTGTCTCTAAAGGGGAGATGTCTTTTATTCCTATAACAGATTGCTATTTTGAGCCTGTATGTTGCATGTAACATGTCTTTGTGTTCCATTTTAAAGCCCTTTTGGAAAGATTGTGTGGTCACAGAAAATGCTGCCACCATGATAAACCCACCACAGCACCATCCTGCCACTCCATAGGGAAAGGGAATTCATGGGTGACGCCACCTTGCCATCATCCAGGAAAATTATAACTAACTTGTTAAAATTCTCTAAATTAATATAATTTTTATACATGTTATTTTTAATACACTAAACTGTTAAGGATTAATACCCTATTAAAGAATAGGGTGTTTGTGTTAAATATCTGTTATAAACTACTTAAGAATCTTGCTAGCTAACCTACTAAAGATAATGACAAAAAATGATTTAAGAGTGCACTCCAAATTAATGTGATTGTCTTATGTCATTGTGTGCTTTCTGAATATGACTTTAGTCTATCTCCTACCAATTGTGGCCACTTAATTTTTACTTTATTGAGTTCATATATGTGTGCTTAAATGGACATTTTTTGGCATGCATAGGTCAAAACATCTGTGTGTGTATAAAGGTCTTTAGGATGGTTCTTAAGCTACTTTTATAAAGTTAATCTGTAAAACTGTCTCAAAATTTATGTAATGTTCTAATCCCAACCAGGCCTAGCTATCCTTTGCTTTAGGACTAAGAAAACTTATGGACAATAATCTCAATCTGTATCATTCTATCATGAGTATAATTTACATTTAACTCTTTTATAATTAAGTTTATTAACCCCAGAAATCAGGAGGGCCCCCAGGCTACCGCCAGATGCCAGCACCCAGATGGCTTGGGAAGATGCAGACAAGGTGAGCTAAGTGGTACATGGTACTCCTACAGACAACCCTGGGCCAGATCAGCATAGCCCCCTGGACAGACTGACCCCCACCCAGGAAAAAAGGGGAAACTGAGTAATAAGCAATAAGAACAATAAAGACACATTGCAAAGAGGTTGGGGCACCCTGAGCGCAGAGGAAGGGGGGAGGGAAATCCCTCCCAGAACTGTAAATAAACAAGCTGGGCCTGGCTGGAGAGGGTGGGAGCGGCAGCGTGTGCCCAGCAACCAGGAGCGGGAAAGACTGTGAGAGTGGCTGAGGGAGGAAAACTCCACAGGAGAGGGAGGAAGACCCACTTCCCATGTGAACTGTAAACAAACACACCAGTTGGCAGGAGCAGCAGCACATGCCCAGCAATTAGGAGCAGGAAAGCTTGTAAAAGTGGCGGTGGGAGGAAAACTCCACAGGAGAGGGGGGAAGACCCACTTCCCACATGAACTGTAAATAAACACACAAGCCTGAGAAAGCTGGTGCAGTGTCACCTCCCCCAGTGTGCTTGGAAAGGGGAAAGCTTGTAGCAGTGGCTCCCACACAGGAGAACTCTGAGTAAACAAAGCCTGCGGGGCCAGGTGAGTGCTAAGCTCACCCCTGAGATCTGCATAAATAAAGCCGCCAGCAACAGCAGGCTGACAGCAGTGGGCAGGCAAGCCACAGCTGCAAATAGCCATTCACAGACCTGTCTCCAGACTCTTTTCTTTCTCTCTCCCTAACTTTGAAGAGAAAACAACCAAACTATACCTGTATGCTGAAAAACTTACTGAAACTGTATTGCATTTGAACTTTGGACACTTTGTTTTTTGTTTTTTTTTTTTTTTACCTTTGCGCAGGTTTCTTCTATTTTACTTTTCCCCCTTGATGAGACAACTAGAGAACAACAACTGAGTCACCATCTCTAGGATTGGAGGCTGAGGGACGAACACCAAAATTATTAAGACTGAAACTTTATTGCATTTGAACTTGGATTTTTTTAAATTTAATTTTACTTTATTTTTATTTTTTTTATTTACTTATTTTTTATTTTTATTCTTTTTATTTTTTATTTTCAATCCTCTCTCTGTCGTTCTAATGACTTTTCAGCTTATGGTTGATTAGTACACTGTCTCTCCCTGTTTTTATATTTGAAATTTTTTTTGTTTGTTTCTCTGTTTTGTTTTCTTCTACTTCTTTATTTGTTTTTCCCTTTTCCTTTAACTTCTTTGCTTTCCATCTCCTCCCACCCTTCCATTCTAAATATCACAAGTGCTATTATTACAAGCCAGAAAATACCTAATCACACACAGTACAGGGACAATAACAACACCAAAGGCATTGACAGGAAGACAGAAAAAAACTGGGAAACCAGTTTCCCCACAGCAAAAAATTAGTACGGAACTGAAGGAAATGAAGAAAACAGATACTCAGATCCAGACTCCAACAAAATGAAGATAACTATGCCAAAGAACCCAATGAAGCCCACAAGAATAATCTAAAAGAAGAAATACTACAGGTACTCAATGAGAATTTTATAGACATGATACTGGATAGGGTCAACCAAAATGTACAGGAGACACTCAAGAAATTCCAAGACAACAAAAATAAAGAATTTGAAAAAGCAAAAGAACAAATAAAGGAAACCATAGAAGCACTGTATAAACACAAAAATGAAAGAGAGAACACGATTAATAAAGAGATAAATGAACTCAGGACAAAAGTAGACAACATTAAACAGGAAATGACCCAGGATACAGAAAACCTCAGAAAAAAAAAGAAACAGAATTGCAAAACAAAACGGAAGGCCAATCCAGCAGAATACAACAAACAGAAGACAGAAGCTCAGAACTCAAAGATGAAATGGTAATTAAAGGAAAAACCAAAGAACTATTAATTAAACAATTCAAGACCTGTGAAAAGAAAATGCAAGAACTCACTGACTCCATCAAAAAACTTGAGAATCATGGGCATCGAAGAAGGAGAAGAGGTGCAAGCAAAGGGAATGAGTAATATATTTAACAAAATAATAACAGAAAATTTCCCAAATCTAGAGAAATCCATTCCCATACAGATGCAAGAGGCCTCGAGACCACCAACTGACCAAAATAGAACTACCCCACGGCATATTATCATTAAAACAATAAGTACAGAGACATGAGAAAGAATATTGAAGATTGTAAGACAGAAAAAACAAATAACATACAAAGGTAAACACATCAAAATCACAGCAGACTTATCAACAGAAACATTAAAAGCAAGAAGAGTTCGGGGTGAGGTCTTCCCAGCACTGAATAAAAATAACTTCAACCCCAGGATACTCTACCCAGCAAAACTATCATTCAAAATAGATGGAGCAATAAAAGTCTTCCATGATAAGCAGAAACTAAAACAATATGCGACCACAAAGCCACCACTACAAAAGATTCTTCAAGGGATTCTGCACACAGAAAGTGAAACCCAACATAACAATAAAAGGACAGGCATCAACAAACTACAGGAAAAGAAAAAGCATGAAAGTAGAGAGTAACCTCAACTTAGGTACACACAATCAAACCTACAAACAACTAAGACAACTAAATGACAGGAATCACCACATACCTATCAGTACTAATTCTTAATGTTAACGGACTTAATTCACCCATGAAAAGGCACCGTTTGATGAACTGGATTAAAAAGGAAGATCCAACAACTTGTTGTTTACAGGAGACCCATCTGACTGACAGAAATAAGCATAGGCTTAGGATGAAAGGCTGGAAGAAGAGTTACCAAGCCAATGGCCCCCGAAAACAGGCAGAAGTAGCAATACTTATCTCTGACAAAGTAGACTTCACACCTATATTGATCAAATGAGATAAAGAAGCACATTCCATACTAATAAAAGGGGAAATAGACCAAGAGGAAATAATAATTATCAACCTATATGCACCCAATGTCAACGCACCCAATTTCATCAAACATACCCTGAAAGACCTAAAAGCGTATATTAACTCCAACACAGTGGTCATGGGAGACTTTAACACCCCATTATCATCAATAGATAGGTCATCCAAACAAAAAATCAATAAAGAAATTCAAGATCTAAAATATACAATAGAACAAATGGACCTACTTGAACAATGGGTCATTGATGAAATAAAAGAGGAAATTAAAAAGTTCATGGAAGTCAATGAAAATGAAAACACACCCTACCAGAACCTACGGGACACAGAAAAGGCAGTCCTGAGAGGAAAGTTTATAGCCATGAGTGCATATATTAAAAAGACTGAAAGATCCCAAATCAATGACCTAATGATACTTCTCAAACTCCTAGAAAAACAAGAACAAGCAAATCCCAAAACAAATAGAAGCAGAGAAATAATAAAAATAAGAGCTGAAATCAATGAAATAGAAATCAAAAAAACCATACAAAGAATTAATGAAACAAAAAGTTGGTTCTTTGAAAAAATAAACAAGATCAAAAGACCCCTGGCAAACCTAACTAAAATGAGGACAGAAAAACCCCAAATTAGTAGAATCAGGAATGCAAAAGGGGCAATAACAAGAAACACCATGGAAGTCCAGGAAATCATCAGACACTACTTCGAGAACTTATATTCAAAAAAATTTGAAAATCTTAAACAAATGGACAGATTTCTAGATATATACGATCATCCAAAACTGAACCAAGAGGAAATTAATCACCTAAACAGATCTATAACACAAAATGAAATTGAAGCAATGATCAAGAGTCTCCTCAAAAAAAAAGTCCAGGACCTAATGGATTCTCTGCTGAATTCTATCATACCTTTAAAGAAGAACTGATACCAACCCTCCTTAAACTGTTGCACAAAATAGAAAAGGAAGAAAAAGTGCCTAACACATTTTATGAGGCCAGTATTACACTTATCCCAAAACCAGGCAAAGACACCTCCAGAAAGGAGAACTATAAGCCAATCTCCTTAATGAACATTGATGCAAAAATCCTTAACAAAATAATGGCAAACCAAATTCAACAACACATCAAAAAGATTATTCACCACAACCAAGCTGACTTCGTCCCAGAAATGCAGGGGTCATTCAACACATTAAAATCAATAAATGTAATAAACCACATTAACAGAAACAAAGACAAAAAACACTTGATCATCTCAGTAGATGCAGAAAAAGCCTTTGATAAGATCCAACACCATTTCATGATAAAAGCTCTAAGAAAACTAGGAATAGAAGGAAAGTACCTCAACATTATAAAAGGTATATATGACAAACCTACAGCCAGCATTATACTTAACAGAGAAAAACTGAAACCATTCCCTCTAAAATCAGGAACCAGACAAGGATGCCCACTATCTCCACTCCTATTCAACATAGTACTGGAATTCCTAGCCAGAGCAATTAGGCAAGAAGAAGGAATAAAAGAATACAAATAGGTAAAGAAACTGTCAAAATATCCCTCTTTGCAGATGACATGATCCTATACCTTAAAGACCCAAAAAACTCTACTCAGAAGCTTCTAGACATCATCACTAGCTACAGCAAGGGTAGCAGGATACAAAATCAACATAGAAAAATCATTAGCATTTCTATACACTAACAATGAGCAAACTGAAAAAGAATGTATGAAAACAATTCCATTTACAATAGCCTCAAAAAAAATCAAATACCTAGGTGTAAACCTAACAAAAGATGTGAATGACCTCTACAAGGAAAACTATAAATTTCTGAAGAAAGAGATTGAGGAAGACTATAGAAAGTGGAGAGATCTCCCATGCTCATGGATTGGTAGAATCAACATAGTAAAAATGTCAATACTCCCAAAAGTAATCTACATGTTTAATGCAATTCCCATCAAAATTCCAATGACATTCATTAAAGAGATCGAAAAATCTACCGTGAAATTTATATGGAAACACAAGAGGCCACGAATAGCCAAGGCAATACTCAGTCAAAAGAACAATGCTGGAGGTATCACAATACCTGACTTCAAACTATATTACAAAGCAATAACAATAAAAACAGCATGGTACTGGCACAAAAACAGACATGAAGACCAGTGGAACAGAATAGAGGATCCAGATATGAAGCCACACAACTATAACCAACTTGTCTTTGACAAAGGAGCTAAAATAATACGATGGATAATTAGCAGCCTCTTCAACAAAAACTGCTGGGAAAACTGGTTAGCAGTCTGCAAAAAACTGAAACTAGATCCATGTATATCACCCTATACCAACATTAACTCAAAATGGATCAAGGATCTTAATATCAGACCCCAAACTCTAAAGTTGATACAGGCAAGAATAGGAAATACTCTGGAATTATTAGGTATAGGTAAGAACTTTCCCAATGGAACCCCAGCAGCTCAGCAACTAAGAGATAGCATAGATAAATGGGACTTCATAAAACTAAAAAGCTTCTGCTCAACAAAAGAAATGGTCTCTAAATTGAAGAGAATACTCACAGAGTGGAAGAAAATATTTGCCAGCTACACATCAGACAAAGGACTGATAACCAGAATATATAGGGAACTTAAAAAACTAAATTCTCCCAAAACTGATGAGCCTATAAAGAAATGGGCAAGTGAACTAAACAGAACTTTCTCAAAAGAAGAAATTCAAATGGCCAAAACACACATGAAAAACTGCTCATCATCTCTAGCCATAAAGGAAATGCAAATTAAACCACACTAAGATTCCACCTCACCCCTGTTAGAATAGCCATCATTAGCAACACCACCAACAACAGGTGTTGGCGAGGATGTGGGGAAAAAGGAACCCTCTTACACTGTTGGTGGGAATGTAAACTAGTACAACCACTCTGGAAAAAAATTTGGAGACTACTTAAAAAGCTAAACATTGATCTACCATTTGATCCAGCAATACCACTCTTGGGGATATACCCAAAAAACTGTGACACAGGTTACTCCAGAGGCACCTGCACACCCATATTTATTGCAGCACTATTCACAATAGCCAAGTTATGGAAACAGCCAAGATGCCCCACTACTGATGAATGGATCAAGAAAATGTGGTGTCTATACACAATGGAATTTTATGCAGCCATAAAGAAGAATGAAATGTTATCATTTGCTGGTAAATGGATAGAATTAGAGAACATCATTCTGAGTGAGGTTAGCCTGGCCCAAAAGACCAAAAATCATATGTTATCCCTCATATACAGACATTAGATCAAGGACAAACATAACAAGGTGATTGAACTTTGATCACAAGATAAAAGAGAGAGCACACAAGGGAGGGGTGAGGATAGGTAAGACACCTAAAAAATTAGTTAGCATTTGTTGCCCTCAATGCACAGAAACTAAAGCAGATACCTTAAAAGCAACTGAGGCCAATAGGAGAAAGGGACCAGGAACTAGAGAAAAGGTTAGATCAAAAAGAATTAACCTAGAAGGTAACACACATGCACAGGAAATTAATGTGAGTCAACTCCCTGTATAGCTATCCTTATCTCAACTAGCAAAAACCCTTGTTCCTTCCTACTATTGCTTATACTCTCTCTTCAACAAAATTAGAGGTAAGGGCAAAATAGTTTCTGCCGGGTATCAAGGGGTTGGGTGCAAGAGGGAGGGGGTGGGGTAGGTAGTAAGGGAGGGGATGGGGGCAGGGGGAAGAAATGACACAAGCATTGTATGCACATATGAATAATAAAAAAGAAAAATAAACAGATTAAAGTGCCAGAACTGCTTACTTTAAAAGTCATTTAAATAAATAAAATTCATAAAATTTCAAAAAAAAATTTATTAACCCATGTGTTCTTATAGATTGCTATTATAAAAATAGTTTCAATTACTTTTCTTCCCAAGTCTTTTAAGATATAAGGTTGCTAAGAGTTTTATTAAAAGCAGTGTAAGTTTGTGTGTTTCTAAATTAAGGTCTTAAAGCTTATAAGTTTATATTGCGTGACTGGGTTGGCTATAGCTTAAATTTTGCCTAGAGAATTTCCTGAGGTCAAAATCTAAGGCACTAATATACATCTAAAAATGGGATTTTGTTAGCTCTTTTATCTAAGGTATAGTCTATCTAATAAGGTCTTTGACATTTCTGCCATTTAGGCCTGGCATTTGTCAAATGTTTATCTGACATTGGCTAGATAAACATTGTTTCATATATATATGATATGCAATTGAGCATTAAAAAGGGGCTGTTTGAGATTACTGACACTGCCTTCCCTGAACCATAAGAAAATTTAGGGTCAGTACTGTCAACACAGCACTGGCAACCATTAACTTATTACTTTACCTAACCAATTTAAGGTTTAAAGTGCGACTACTGACTCCTTTGTATGTTAGTCATGGTTTGTATTCAAGTATATAAGCCTTCTAAAATAGTTATAAAAAGGTACTGTACAAAGCTTGTGTCTTAACTTCTTTTAGAAGTTAGTGCATATGTTCCCAACTGTAATACAGAGGTTTAGTAATTCTATGTACAATTAAAAGTAGACTGTTATGTTAATTGCTAAACTGTTAACCATGGTTACTTTAAGTTTTGTCATTATAGTTCTGATCCTACCAGGACACTTACAGAAAAGCACATGGAAAATGACTCTGATAAGTACTTATCTGTCAACCAGGACAAACAATCTTAAGTATTAGGGTCATTTTATATTTTCCTTGTATAATTTTAAAACTGTTGTCTGTTGACACTTCACAACAATTTAAAGGTATCAGTACATCCTCTATAAGACAGATAATTAGATTTAATTAAGCCCAGTCTAAGAGCCAGTTTTTTTAAAATAAATCTCTTTGCTTCTTAATTTGGCCATAAAAGTCACATTGGCATGGAATTATGATCTGTTTGATGTGTTACTTCCCTTCCGCCCTGGGACAAATCTGACTTTAAGCTATGACTTTCTTGGAGAAGCTACTCCTGGCTCCAAGAGACAAAACTATCAAATTGGCAGAATCTTCAAAGATGACTGTTCAAAGAAACAATTTAAGAGGACATGACCTCCTAAGTAGTTGGTATCCTCCAGCTTCTTAGAGGGACAAGTGGCATTCAGTCACCCAAGACAATTGAAAAGCACTACACAAATGAGGGGACTTCTCCAGATCTAGATAAAGACAATTGTGCCAGACCTTTAAAAGTAACCAAAGGGAAGAGATTTTAAAAAGGGGCTCTTAAGCATGTGCTCTAATATTTAAGCCTTCTAGGCTTCTGGCAAAAGGCAAACTCATCTTTGGCCAAGACCTTCTGTTTAAGTAAAGGCAATATAACTTTCAATGGTTTTAACTTCTGCTTAGAGACACTGTGAGTCTTCTTTCTGTAGAGAACTCACTTCTATTAATGTTTGCCCTCTAATTGGACTGCAACCTGCCCCTGGTACACCTGGCCCCTAATGTAGATATTACCCCAAACAATCAGTCCTTAACTGCTCACTACAGTGGCAGTTCAGAGGGCCATCTAAGGGTTAAAAATAGCTATATAACACCTATAGGAAAAGTAACCATAAAACTTTTCAAAATGAAAAGTTAGATTCTTTATCCTTCCTGCTACACCTGGCAGGGCCCCTTCTGATTCTCCTATCAGTGTTCATATTTGGCTCATGCATCTTAAACTTGCTAATCAGAGCTGACTTTTCCAGAATGAAGGCTTCTAGAATCCAAAACATGAAACAACAGGGCTGTCAATCTCTGGAGTTGGACAAGATTCCCACGAACAATCTTGATCAGGCTGGACAAAGATTCAGACAAAAGATGTCATCTGATTAAGTATCCAAGGAGAGCAATAGGAGGGGAACAGTATTCCCAATAGATAGGGTCTGCAGTGCCTTGTCAGCTCAAAGAAGATACTGAAGATGGACCTCTTCCCTTCAGCAACCCCCAAAAAAGAGTATTTTAGAATATTGTCCCTCAGGAGGAAATTGAAGCAAGTTAGAATTAGGGAAAGTTTGGGACTGACTCCCCTTTTTAAATCTTTTTTTTCTCTTTTCTTTCTTTTCTTTTTTAGACAATACTAGGATTTGAACTCAGGGACTCACACTTCCTAGGGAATCAATGTACCACTTCCACTTAAGCTATGCATCAAGCCCTTTTGGCTCTGGTTATCTTAGAAATAGGATTTCACTTTTTGTCCAGATCAACCTAGACTACTATCCTCCTATTTGTTTACTTGTTTGTTTGCTTGCTTGTTTGGTTTTTGGTAGCACTGAGGTTTAAACTTAGGGCTTCACACTTGCTAGGCAGGTATTCTTACTGCTTGAGCCACTCCACCAGCCCTGACTTACTTTATGAGCTCCTTTTTAATTACAGTAAGTTAGAAAGAATGGGAACTTCATCCCTCATGAATGGGCACCTGAGAATTAACACAGGTGTATACAGGAGTCAGCCCAGCTCCTCCCCCTGGTTCAAAGGTCAATGGAGCCAGGTAATGACATGTCCATTCCTTTTGCCACTCATTGATTATTTTATGGGAAATGCCTGGTTCTTCCCTTCCCATAGGTCAGCACAGGTTTAAAAGCACCTGGAGAAGAGAAGCATGCTTTCTTTTCCTCCAAATTCCCTTTTGTACTTTCCTTCCCTAACTTTTAATAAACTTCATTTACACTCATGTGTCCTGCCATGGATTCTTCCCAGTGGAACACAAAGAATTTGGAAGTCTGATCACAGACTCCACTGCTGCTGCCAACAATATCACTGCTGTAGGCTAGGAAAGATAGACTGAGAATTTCTTTCTCCCCAGTTTGGCAAAATGCTGTAAATAAATTCATTTTTGTATTTCCATATGTATTATGGCATTTTGTTTCAACTTTGGTTAACATTGGGACCCTCAGCCAAACCTCACCTGTTGTTGTTCATCTGCTGCAGGAGTTTTGGGCCCTAGGTCTATATTTCTGTGTTCCATAGGTCAGGTCTGGCCACTTGCCCCAATATGCCCAATAGAGACAAGTAATGGTTGATGTCAGAGAAAGGAAATTTAATTGACAGGGCATGGGCAGGTTGCTGGAAGAGGAAGGGAATGCATTTTAACCCATCTTCCTCATGCAGATTTCTGCTTTGGGTTTAAATAGAAAAGGAAGAATTCAGGGTAGGGGAAGAAGTAGACATAAATATTAAGCAGTCCCAGTCACAGTGTGTTCTTGTGTTCTAGGAAACTGACAGAAGTGGTCATTGTCTCAGGATTGGTCAGGTGGGGCTTTAATAAACACTCAAATTGCTTTTGCTGAAAAGCACTGACTCCTTCTGACTCCTCCATGAATTAACAAATAGCAGAAGAAAAGCATGGCATCTGTCCTCCATTTTGTATCTGTCTTTGCAATAAGCCATTCTCTTTGCAGTCACTTTGCAATCACCTTGGATTCCAGGAAAGACAGATAAAATCTTCATGACAAGGGACTGAAACTACCCCCAACACTAAACATTCTTTAGGATGGACTACCTGCCTAGCTCCAGAAAACAACTCTGGAACCTCTCCCAGAACAAGAACTGAGATAATGACCAACCAGACCACACCTGTGACTATTTAACTACACATCCCTTTTTCCCCTGCCCCCAAGTCCTTTTTTCTACTTAACTAATATCTGTACCTAAAAATCGCCAAAGATGAGCTGAGTGCTTACTCTGCCACTTTCCAGGGTATGTACAGAGCAGTGTAATAAATCTCTTTTCTTTACCTTCACCATGCCTCTTTATTTGGTGGTTAGGGGCAGGTGGCCTAGAATATGGAATCTCAGAAGTTTGGGCCTTGGGTCCAAACTCCAATTTCAGAGCCTTGTTGAAATAAGTCTCCACTTCCTGGCAGGTGGTCTGTCTTGCAGAGGCTCTGCTATTCCTTTCTTTGGTGATAGTTTTAATTGTAAAGGTGTTATTTCATCAGTCCTGTACTTTCTGGAATCCAAGATGATCACAGGAGAGAGAGATTCAGACTAAAAGAGACAAATGCAAAATGGAGACAAGGATATTAATCTTATACTGCTTTTAATTAATTCCTAGACTCTGGTACAGAGTCAGTGCTTCTCATCAACAGCAGCTTTTCAGTACCTGTTATACCAGGTACACTCATAGCTGGCCATAGGGTATAACAGGAAACTGTGTCATAAGTCCTGATTTTAATACCTATAAACCTGGGGCTAAGAGTGACTCAATAAATATTCCAGGTCCAAAACCTGACATCTTTCTCACTCTAGAGATGAACTGCTTTCAGGGAATTGAAAGTGCATTCCTTTTGTAATAAACTTTGCTATTACTTTTACTATATTTTTGCATCTTGCTTGAATTCATCTCCTGCCTGTCATAGGAACCAAGATATTTACCAGCACTAAACTTTCTGTTAAGACCAGGATTCCAGAACAAAGGCACCTATCCTCAGGAAAATTTAAACCTGGAAGATTTATCTCCTTTTATCAGCTGTGTCCATTAAAGATACTTGGTCTGTGGGAATCCCAAATTTATTGGTTCAAAAACATAAGATCCAATTAAAGGAGGGTTGACACAGCAAACAATTAACTTGCCAGCTAATTCAAAAGAAAAAGCCTATACAGAAATGAGGAGGAAGTCATGATAGGTAATAGACAGACATGAGCAGTGGCCACTAGAGGAAGAAAATCATTGTAACTAAACTTCCCAACTCCAAGGGTGACCAGTTTCTGTTAAGATCCAAGTAAACTACTGAAGTCATGGGATGTCACAGGATGCTTGTTAAGTCTGCCACCTATCTGAAGCTCAGTCATTTCTTTACTGAAGAATAAGCCACACCCTAAACATCAGCTAGAGACTACACAGGTAGTCTCTTTAATTTAACAAGATAAATTCCAGTCCCAAGAGCTGTACCCTAGACATCAGATAAACAGGAAGTTGAGCATTTCACACAGACCAAGAGCTGAGAATTTCATACAAGTAATCTCTTTAATTTCATAAAACAAAGACCCAGGACCATAGGCTGCATCCTAGGGATTAGATGGACATGGTGTTGAGAATTCCTCAATTAATATTCTAGCCCCTCAAGCTGCTCCTGTTGTTCTCTCTAGAGACGGACCTGAGGCAGCCTAGAAATAGAAAAAGATTAGGACTCTTAAACACATATGATTTAACAGATTGCATTTCAGATTGAACATTCTCTCTCTCTCTCTCTGAACCACTTTCAGTGAAAAAAAAATAGCCACCAGGGCTCATTTTCAGTTGCAAATATACAATGAGTGATCCATCACCCTAGCCCAGGAGCACCCAAAACCCTCTCCACTCACCAATAACTGGTGATCAGAAACTGCCCAAATCTTCTCCCCTAAGGTTATAGGTTTAAAAGTGCCTTGAAGCAAAGAGACTGGCCTTTTCCTGTTTGCTTCCCACCTGGCCAGATGGGACCCCACAATTGCCTTTTGTAACACTTTTCCTTAACCTTTACTAAATTCCATTACCTCCTTTACTACATCTGCCTGGATACTTCCATGTTAGACAGAAAGATTTTGGAAATCTGATAAGAGACTGGATGAGTCAACAACAGACCTGTTTTCAGTCTAATGAAAGCATATGCCACTCCTAATAAACTTTGCTACCATTTTCATTATATTTTTGTCTTGCCTGAATTCTTCTCTTGCAGGATGCAAAGATGGAGGTAGCTACAAGTGCTACACTTTCCAATAACACTTAGAAGCCCCTAGACTTATAAATATGCCTTTCACAAAGGACTTGGCATGCTTCTCACGTATCCACATCTCCTCTCTATTGTGATGTGCTTTGTTTTTCTGCTGTTCTGCTCTGATAAATGTCTATACACTTCTCACCTAGTTAGACTCATCCTTATATTCTTTTCTGTGATGATATCACAAATTTGTTTGGCATGGGAGCTATGAATACAATACCCCATGTCATGAGCTTTGCAATCAAAAATGAAACTGTTCTTTCTTAGTGAGGCAGAAAAGATCAATGAGACAGTGAAATTATATTTTAATCAATATTTAAAGGGCCAGACTCTGACATTGGAACAAAGAGAGTCAGAACAGCTGGCCTCCTCCTGAAGGACGGACTTCAGGAGGTCCACATGTCCCCCAAAGATGGCAATGATTCCGGGGAAAACACTAACTATAACACCATCCTACAACTATAATTATTCTACAGAAAAGAGGGGAAAACCTAAACTTTGTTTTAAAAAAAAGTTATATAAATGCAGTATCATTAGCTACCTTGTAAGCTTTAGCTCCTGGAGAAAACTTAAAAAAAAAAAAAAATATATATATATATATATATATATATATATATATATATATATACACACACACACACACACACACACACACACACATAGGGAGACAGAGAGACAGTTATAAGGATAACGAAGATTTTTGACTCTTGGCATATTCTTCTTCCTGTCCACAATTTTTGTTTTTCTCTTTCTTGCTTGTGCTAAAAGTTTTGCTGTTCAAGGTCATTTTAAAGTCTTGTTATCTTACCCAACCTTAGTTAAAATATAACATTTTGTAGGTCTTAGGAAAATACTCAAGCAACAGTTCACTAAAAACAGAAGATCTCATTATCTTGTTCATTATCTTGTTACCACCACCCCCAGGGAAGATTATACCTAATCTATGGCTAAATTATTTAAGAGTACTTAAATAAATATGAATATTTATATATTCATATATAAATATGAGTATTAGTCTATCAAGTATTGGGCAAAAACTTGTTTTGCCCTAGAATTCCAGAAAACCAATGATTGATTCCTAAGGCCAGTTTTCAGGTTTTTTCATTTTTATATGTGCTTCAGCTTAGGCATGCCTAAAATTTTTCGTGGGTGTGTACACATATATGTGTATGTGTGTATAAAACTGATGGGTAAAAACTATTAGTGCTTTACAAACTGGGTCCAAAAACTGGCATATAAAATCTCAGGAGTTTGGGCCTTGGTCCCAAAATTATGGTGTTGGGGTACTTTAACTTGCAGCCCACCTAGCCTAAGTTGGGGTACTTTAACTAGCAGCCCACCTAGCCTAAAAATCAGCTATAACTGGCATGACCCTTGGGTAACCTCAAGCCCCACTCCCTGGAACAAAGGGAGGTGAAACGGTTCCTGGGAACAGGGAGTGTTTCTGATTGATCATGCTGAATGGAATGTGAATCAATATGTTAAGACATCTGCTGTTTTCAAGTTCCTGACAGATAAACCTGATAAGTAAACCTCTGGTGTTTCTCCAGTTCCCAATAAATAATCTTACCCCACCACCAGGATGTGGGCAATGTCAGGAAAATGTGACCCCAGGGGCATGAGGAATTCCTATATGACAATGATTGATGCTTTAAAGAGTGTAAGACCTGCTTAAACTTTGCATTCAGGGTCCTTGTTGAAACCTGATGCATCAGGCAGATGCTCGGACCCTAGCTAGCTAGAAAATAAACCTCGCCTTGTGACTTCCTTTGTCTCAAGTGTCCTTTGTCCTCTCAAAAGGTGGCTGGCCTCATACCCTAACAATGGTTTAAGCTTTGGAGAAAATGTGCCTTTTAGGTGCTGGTCACTCGCAGCTGGTTGATCCTGGATGGAGAGAAAGGATAAAATCAGCTCCCAGCAACTGCTGGAAATGCTTTTATTCCAGCAACTTCCTTTTTGTCTTTTCATTTCTGCCACCATTAGCTGGTTTTTATCATCATCTGGTAAAATAGAGTAATTAGCATCTGGACTTGGATTAAATTCTTCGTTTAAAGGCTTCTCTGAGTATTTGGGGTCATTTAAATTTTTGTGCTAGCAATTGACAACAAAAATTCAAGTAACAAAAAACCCAGGCTGTTTATATTGGAGATCTCTATGGTAAACTGCTTAAGTTTTTTTTTACATTTAAATACATAAGCATCTTGAAATGGTCTTATTGTAGAGTTAATGTAAAAAAATTGTTACTTCTACTCTGTTCTACTGCTACTTTTAAGAAAACCAGTTTTCAAACTTATTTCAATCAGATCTCACTAAAATGCAGGCATTCAGGGGTTATCACTCCAGCTCAGAAAAGAAAAAAAAAGTCCCATTTTTAAATGCTGGCCCTAAGCCTGCAGCAAAAATTTTAATATTGGGGCAGTTAAAGAAATGAACTTAACCTGTTTCATTCTGTTGTAAATAAAACCTTGGATTTAATCCTCTCTTATAATACATTGATCTATCAACAATCAGGTTTTCTATATTTTTTTATATAAAAAGCAATTTTAAGATTGCTTTCTTTCTGGTTTTTTTTTTTCAGACAAATATTAGGATCTAAGTTAAAAGGCTTTAAGAGTTATTTTCAAAAAGTAACAAAAATATAAAAGGTATTAAGGATATGGTTTTTAAAAATAAAAGGTTAAAGGGGAAAAATCCTTTCAAACAGGAAAAAATTATGTAAGAAAGGTTTGTCCTCAAAATTGTCTCAAAATGAAAAAAAAAGGATAAAGACAAGCTCCCCTAGGGGATACAGAGTAAGTTGTCATAAAAGATGGAGGTTATAAGCGCTTACATAAGTAAAATTGACTAAAATATAACAGTTACATTAAAGGTTTTATAATGTCAAAATTTAATGTATTGACATTAAACTAAAACTTAATTCTCTAAGCTCATAACAATAGGCTGTCTTTAAAATATCTTTCTGTTCTTGGTAATAATTACAAAAAAAATCTTAAAGGGTTTTTTTTTCTATCAAGATAACTGTCAGGAATCTTTGGTACTCTAAGAACTTACCAAGACAATCAAGTAAAAAAACAAAAGTTTATTAGGATACAGAGAGGTGGACAGGCAACTCAACACAGGGAGTGCTGCTACATTAACATGTAGATTGGGACAAATCTACTTATGTAAAACAAAGTAAAAACAAAGCCAAAGTACACCTTCTAGATAGGATTTTAAAAAAGGACTTAAGAAAAATACTTCACTGGAGGTCTTTACTAGAGTCAACAAAATAGAGGTAGTTAGTTTAAAAAAAAACTGGGTTGTGTGTCATGAATTCTCAAACACTGGGCTATACATTATCAACTCCTTCCACATGTCAGGTGGAGAAAATTCTTGTCCTGAAATGGTCAGATTGAGCCTGTTAACTCTGAGGGACTCCATTGGCTACAGGCCAGCAGAACCCTGCTACATGTCATGAGCCACCCATTAATGTCAGTCATCAGGTTTTCTAACTCTACACTTAGCCCTCATGAATATTTGTGTTCTCTGATGATTTTTGTCGGGGTTTTGACTACTGAGGTAACTGAGTGATAAAAAAAACTTCATTTAACAGTTGGTTTATGTAAAATCTTCTAGATGACCTCATAATTGTGGTTAAGCAACTGGTGTCTTAGGTGATTCTAATACAGTTAGTACCCTATATGTGCCTGTGATTAAGCTATTTGGGGTCACTGACACTGCTTCCTCAACTAATGAGAAATCTAAGGTTTTACTCCAAGGGTAACAACTAATATGTATGTACAACCTCTAGAAAGCTGTGATGCTGTTGCTGGCTCCTATATATTAAATATATTTGCATCTTCCAAGTACACCAGGCTTTCTAAAATACAAAATTTAAATAAACACTATAACAAAATGTTAATGGTACTGACATACTGTTCTATTAGTTGATAAATTGTCCATCAGAATTTTAACCATGGCTCTTTTAAGATTTTGTCATTACAGTTCTTATCCTTCTAGGACATTTACAATCAAGTCCATAAAAAAAATAATGTCTCTAACAAGTACCTGTCTGCCAACCAAGTTAGCTTTAGATTTTGTTTTGTATTGTCCTTGTCTAGAAGCCCACTGCCTAAGAGCAACTCTTTCTAAGCCTCTTTCTTGCTTAAATTTGGCCAATGGAGTCTAGTTAGCACTGACTCCCACCTGACCTGCTGTTGCTCCCCCATCCACCCCACATGGGCACTTAAAGAGAAAGCTAATCCTCATAAGGAAGGATCAAAATGACCAATCAAAAACTCTTCAGATGAGACTGCTCAGAGACAGTATGGAGACAAGAGGGGAATGCTGTCAAATTTCAAATGGAGTGACTTATGCCAGACGTTTCAAAAAAATTAAAGTGAAGAGAGTTAAAAAAGCAGTACATATGCATGTGTGGCTATCTAGCACTAAATCCGTCTAGGCACAGACTCATATTTTTGGCCATGGCCTTATACTTTAAGAGGGACTATGTGACTATTTCTGAAAGCCAGACTGCAGGAGATCAAGGAGACACTTCTCCCTAGGAAATGCCTGTTTGCATCTGAAAGGCATCTCCACCCTCAGGCAATGCAAAAATAGGCTATAAAACCCCACTCCCCACCCTAGCCCATGGGATCACTGGTTTCTGGGTCCTCCTGCATTCCTCAATATGGAGTCTTTCTCTTCTTCTTTCTCCAACTAAATTCTCTACAAATAAAATCTTTCTGACCTCTGCTGTTAGAGTCTGTCTGTGCTTTCATTCTCAGAGCAGGCTCAAGAACCCTGAGCACGTGAAATTCCTGCATGTGTCATCCATGCATCAAATTTGGAGACACACAAAGGGACCCATCTCTTCTGAACCAAGGTCAGTATAGGTTGTGCCAAGCTGGGAAAGACTGCCTAGGAATGTGACCATGAGCATCCAGCACTCCAATGGAGTCTGTTTTCCAGGAGAGACCCCCCATCACAGCCTAGCTACGGTGGAACTCTCAGGTCAACCTTTTCTCTCTCTCTGTCTTGTTAAGGAGGGTTTCTTCCTTGGGAAACTGAGGAAAAGGTCCAAGCCCACTACAGCTGTACGGCAGGCAATCTGAGGAAACTCGGATGCCAGGTAGGGGATTATGCCACAATGCCAATGCTACGTGGGCAGAACCCGACTTCAGTGCACCAAGGCTTTTTCTTTTTTTCCTCTCCTTAAATGCTAACTCTCTCTTTCAAGAGCTGACCCACTTAAGGGGAGGTCCAAAAACAGCTGGTGGAAAGGAAAGTTTGTCTTCAAGCCACAAAAGGTGTTCTGGCCAGGGCACTCCCCGGTGTCACCCAAAGGCTGAAGACACAACTTCCTGACCTGTCCTGAGGCTCCAAAGGCAGCTAAGTCTTGGATCCCTCCAGCCATGTCCATGGCAAACAATCAGATCTCTTACACGTCCTTCATGGTTTCCATGTCCCAATAGTGGAGGTCACCTCTTGCTTCCAGTGCTCCAGTACTGCCTTTGGGCAGGATTGACATGGAAAGCAGGGATGATCAATAATCCCTCATACATTGAGCCTGGAAACTCTCTTTCCCCCAACCCTCAGCCTCTCTGTCCCCTTTCCCAAGCAGTTCAGGATGAATGTCCACCTCCCCACTTTTGCTCTAAAGAGCAGTGAGCTTCTTTCTTCAAAGAGTTTGGGAAAAATCCCTACAGGCACCAGAAAGTGATATCTCCAATTTAGGCTTAACTGTCTTTGTCAAGCATCAGGTTAACTGGTTAAACAGGTTCTGCAGTTTGTAGAAAGGCAAAAATCGCAGGTCTCCGTTTTTGCCCCTTTCTGGAGTAAAAGCCTCCAGAGGTTCTCACTCTCTCCTTTCATACAAAGCATACATGCCTCACAGGATATATAGGGGGACAAAAGTCTACTTCATCAGGAGTCCCCATCCATGCCTCTACAGGGGTCCTCCTTCTGGCCATGCAAGCCCTCTTGGTTACTTTGATAGTTATGTTTTTTAAATTACAAGGGTTCAGCTGGTAGAGGAGAGCTAGGCCTACCTAGGTCGCAGGGAAAACAGGCAAGTCAAAATAGATGAGAGATTGGTCAAAGATCATCTCAGGGGGGTGGGGGCAACAGAGATATCTATCTGTAAATCCCCACGGCTTTACCCACAAGCAGCAGTGGAAGGAGCAAGGGAGAGAGGGATGTCCTCTCCCACTAGAGTTTCTCCTCATCTGGGGATGCCTAGATAAAAGGAGAAACCTCTGTTAAGGTGACCAATTTTCCCTTGTTTCCCTTTTTAGATGGGGAATCAAGCCTCAAGGATCCAGGAAGGATCTCCCCTTCCTGCTTATTAAAACATTGGAAAGATCTTGATCCAGAAAGCCTTCAGCAAAAGTGACTCAAGTTTTACTGCACATAGGCTTGGCCACAGTATCCTCTGGGAGATGAGGAAAGATGGCTAGAAGGAGGGAGCATTAATTATAATACCATTCTTCAATTAGATATGTTCTGCAAAATGGAGGGAAAGTGGACTGAAGTTCCATACATTCAATTGTTCTTTTTCCTAAGAGACCACCCAGAATAGTTAAACAAATGCAGGCTAGATATCCAGACCATGGTAACCCTTTGCAAAAAGCCCCCAAACTCCCTTGAACCAAAAAACCCATCAGCTCCCCCTCTTCCCCCTTACCCAGCTACCTCACACACTGGACACTGTCCCACAGGACTCTACCCCCTCCAGTAAATTCCTGGAGGGGACAGAGCTCATGTTCCTTTTAGAGTGAGTGAACTTAAAGAAATAGAAAAGGATTTAGGAAATTACACAGAAAATCCAGATCAGTACATCCAGGCATTTAGAGAAGTCAGCCAAACTTTGAACTGAGCTGGAAAGATGTAATGCTATTGCTATCTCAGACCCTCACTTCTCTAGAGAAATAATGGATTCTAGATCAGGCAGTCACAGCTGGAGACAATTGTCACTTAGATAAAAGCAGGCTGTAGGGCCTGGGACTCAGACTGGGCCCTCACCAGAGGAGGAGGCTGAGGGAGAAGAAAGACAAAGACATTAGATACCTAAAAGGGAACCTCGATTCCCAATTCCAACAGGAGATCAGGTAGTGCCTAGGTATGACCCTAAGTGGGACCCTGAAAATGACAAAGATGAATGGAGCAGTAACCATTTCATCCACTGCATTCTTGAGGGTGTAAGGAGATCCAAGGTAAAACCCCTTAATTACTCCCAAGTCACGACTGTACAACAAGGACCCTTAGAAACTCCAGTAGCTTTCCTACAGAGACTTAAGGATGCCTTACAAAAGCATACCAACATTATACCAGAGTCACAGGAAGAGGAAATCATTCTAAAAGATAAATTTATAACACAGTCAGCGCCAGATATCCGTAAAAAGCTTCAGAAATTGGTGGCTGAAGGGAGCAGTGATCTGGACCAATTGGTCCATGTAGCCAATATACTATACTGTATACTATAACAGGGACTTAGAGAAAGAAAGGAAGGACCTGGTAAAGGAAAAGAGAAAGGATAAGCGGCAGGAGGCTCTGATCACAGTGCTCAGAGAGGCTCCAGGGCAAAGTCCAAACCTGAGGACATGCTTTAAATGTGGACAGGCAGGCCATTTTAGGAGGGAGTGGCCCTGGAGAAAGCTCTAAATGGGACCCTGCCCCATTTGTCAGGGAAAACATTGGAAGGCACACTGTCCCCGGTTCCCCTGGGAACTGAGGCCAGAGCCTCCCACCTAATGATGGGTCCCTGGGCCTCTCATCCAGGCTCCATAACCACCATAAAAGCAGAGGAGTCCAGGTTAAGCACAAGGTCAGCCTCCTTATCAATACTGGAGCCAGCATCTCAGCTATTCCTTTCTCTCCTGGACCCAGGTCTTTCAAGAAAATTACTGTTCGAGGCATATCAGGCCAGCCTCTAGAGCATTATTTCACTCAGCCTTTAGCTTGCTCCTGGGGAGATGTCCATTTCTGTCACTCCTTTGTAATTGTCCCAGAAACCCCTACTCCTCTGCTAGGGTGAGACCTTCTATCCAAATTGGGGGTACAGCTACTTTTACCCTCAGAAGAGTACTTTGGCTTGCCCCTAATAGAGGAACAAGTAGACCCCCCCACTGTGAATGGATGGACACACTGTGGGACGGGCATGAACAGCTGCCCCAGTACTAATTCATCTCAAGGACCCCTCCTGGTTTCCCCATCAAAAACAATATCCTTTAAAGCCGGAAGTTAAGGAAGGGCTAATTCCCATAATCAAAGACTTAAAGAGACAGTGACTGCTAATAGAATGCTCCAGCCCATATAATACTCCTAATCTTGGTGTCATAAAGGGACCTAACAAATGGAAGCTAGTCCAGGATCTCTTCCTGATCAATGAAGCAGTAGTGCCTCTCAACCCTGTAGTTCCAAATCCTTATACACTTTTAGCCCAAATATCTCTGGGTACCGCTTACTACTCTGTCATGGATTTAAAAGATGCCTTCATTTGCATTCCCTTACACCCTAAAAGTCAGCCTATCTTTGCCTTCGGGGACCCCACAAGAAAGTCTGGACAGGTCACTTGGACTGTCCTCCCCCAGGGATTCAGAGACAGCCCCCATCTCTTTGGATTAGCTCTAACCCAAGACTTGGCAGAATGGCAATATCCACATGCTACTCTGCTACAATATGTAGATGACCTCCTGCTCTGTGGACCAAATGAGCCTGTCATTTCATGAGCCACTGAGTTCTTACTAACCTTCTAAGCAGATAGAGATTATAAAATCTCTAAAGAAAAAGCCCAATTGTGTCAGCCTAGAGTTACATATTTAGGTCTTGTCCTGGAGAAATAAATGAGGCTTCTAGGAGAAGATAGAATCCATCCAATCCTGATGTTTCCTCTACCTATAACTCTAAAGCAATTGAGGTCCTTTTTAGGGGTTACAGGATACTGTAGAATTTGGATCCTGGGATATACAGACCTAGCCAGACCCTTACGTCAAATCCTTAAGGAAGCACAGAAGGATCCCCAGGCTTTTATTGAATGGGATGA
Source organism: Castor canadensis (assembly GCF_047511655.1). Lineage (NCBI taxonomy): Eukaryota > Metazoa > Chordata > Mammalia > Rodentia > Castoridae > Castor > Castor canadensis. Next base: position 22,494,660 of record NC_133393.1, on the reverse strand, counting down.
CAAGTCAGAAAATGCACTCCACAGGCTAAAGAAGGCTCTTATAACAGCTCCCACCCTGGGTCTCCCAGTACAAGACAAGTTATAATTATATGTCTATGAAAAGGGAGGACTGGCCTTAGGAGTGGTGACTCAACTCTAGGGCATCACTCCCCACCCAGTAGGTTACTTAAGCAAAGAGTTAGATCAGGTAGCCAAGGGATGGCCAGGATGCCTCAGAGCAATAAGGCCACAGTAAGCCTTCTAGTGCCTGAAGCTCAGAAACTCATGCTAAACCACCCCCTAATGGTGTATACCCCACACAACCTAGGGGGAATTTTAAAGTCAAAAGGAGAACTTTGGCTACCTGACAGCCGTCTACTTAAATATCAGGCCCAGCTTCTGGGAGGGACAGAAATAACTTTAAGGACCTGTCAGAGCCTAAATCCTGCATCCCTTCTACCAAAGGCAGAGGGAAATCCTGAGCACTTGTGTAAGGAGGCACTTATGGAAAATTATGCTGCCCAACCTGACTTAACTGATAGGCCCTTAAAAAACCCAGATCTAGAATTATACACTGAGGGCAGTTCCTTCATCAAGAATGGTGTCAGACATGCAGGGTTTTCAATTGTGACAGAATTTGGCATCCTTAAGTCAGGTCCTCTTCTTCCTAATACAAGTGCTCAATTGGCAGAATTAGTGGCCCTAACAGAAGCCCTAAGACTGTCAAAAGAACAGAGAGTAAACATCTATACAGATTCTAAGTATGCCTTCCTGATCCTGCATGTTCATGCAGCCTTTTGAAAGAAAAGAGAAATGCTAACTACAATAGGAACAGCTTCCCATAAAAATAAGAGAGGTTACTTTAATAGTTTTAGGGATAACAGCATTAGTTACAGCCCTTGCTGGAATTAGCTATGGGGTAATTGCCAATCATGTAACTGCAAAAAACCTAACCAAAGTGGTAGAGGACACCTCAGACCAGGTAGGCCTTGCCATTAAGGAAATGCAAAGGTCTTTGTCATCCCTTGCCTGTATGGTAATGGACCACCACCTGGTCCTAGATTTTCTTTTGGCCAAACAAGGGGGGGTATGTGCCATTGCCAATACCTCCTCTTGCACATATGTAAACACTTCAGGCATTGTAGAGGAACGTGCAGATTACATTCTCCAACAGGCTAAATGGCTCTGGGAGCAATCTCTTGAAACTCAGGTTTCTACTCAGGTATGGGACCAAATAAAATCCTGGCTCCCCTCCAGGACTTGGTTCCTACCCTTTCTGGGGCCTATAGTTGCCATTATTCTCTTGCTTGTGTTTGGGACTTGCATTTTAAACTTACTTGTCAAGTTTGTTTCTTCTTGCCTAGAATCCATCAAACTACAAATGCCCCTGGTGGAGATGAAAACGACCTACTACTGCGGTCCCCTTGACAACCCCTCTCATTGTCAGCCCTGATGCTGTGGGCCCCTCCATCTCTCCCTGTCAGCAGGAAGCAGTTACTGAACAGACTTTGCCATCTCTATTCCTAACAACAGTTAGGGCAGTCACTAAGAGGGGGGACTTGAAGGACAGACTGCAGGAGGTCAAGGAAACACTTCTCCTCCCTAGAAAATGCCTGTTTGCATCTGAAAGGCATCTCTGCCCTCAGGCAATGCAAAAATAGGCTATAAAACCCCACTCCCCACCCTGGCCCATGGGATCACTGGTTTCCAGGTCCCTCTGCATTCCCCAATATGCAGTCTTTCTCTTCTCTTTTCTCCAACTAAATTCTCTACAAATAAAATCTTTCTGACCTCTGCTGTTAGAGTCTGTCTGTGCTTTCATTCTCAGAGCAGGCTCAAGAACCCTGAGCATCTGAAATTTCTGCGTGTGTCATCGTGCATCATTTCAATGGCTCCAGACACATCTTATTATACTTAAAGGTGTGTTTGTAGTTCTGGACTTAAACAATAGGTTTTTCTTAGACTCATGGACCACAGCCTTAGATTTTCTTTTGGCTAAGCAACTACCAATACTGCCTATTACACATATAAATACTTCAAGCATTACAGAGAAATGTACAAACTACATTCTTCAACAGGCTAAGTGGCTCCAGGAACAATCCCTCAAAATTCAGGTATCCACACAGGTATGGGGTCAAGTAAAATCCTGGCTCCTCTCTATGACATGGTTCCTACACTTTCTGGGTCCTATAGTTGCCATTAATCTCCTACTTGTGTTTGACCTTGCATTCTAAATTTGCTTGTCAAGTTTGTTTCCTCTCACTTAGAATCCACCAAACTACAGAATGCTGATAAAAATGAAGGCAACCTATTATCACGGTCCCCTCAATAACCCTCTCGTGGTCAGCCCTGATGCCTTGGGTCCCTTCATTGCCCCTTTCAGTAAGAAGTAGTCATTGAATAGACCTCATTGTCTATGAACCATTGAGAGCGGGGAATTGAAGGACAGAGTACCGGAGGTCCATGTGTCCCCCAAAGATGGTAATTAGCCAGAGAGAAACTCCCCCTCTCCTTCCCAAGGTGTTTCAAGAACACCTGTTCACACCAAAATCTTCACACCAAAGCATACTCCTCCCACTGACAATAAAAAAACTGTAAAACTTGACATCCAACCTGACTCAGGGGACTTCTAGTTTCTGGGTCCTGCTGCATGTCCCCCTTGCTCCCTTTCCTTTCTCTTCTCTACAGATAAAACTTACCTGATTTTTGCTGCTTGAGTTTCTGCCTTTGATATCTATCTATGCACAGAAGAAGGATACTCACCACCTGAAAATCCCAGGTATCACTCCCATCTCCTTTTGGATGTTAAGTTACAGGAGCTACTTGCTTCTGCTTTCCTCTTTGAGATGTTAAGGGGCTGCAAGGATCCTTGGATGGATGGAGAATAGTCATGTCTAGGAAAGGAAGTTCTAAACCATTATATTGTCTCTGATTTAGGGTGTGATTTGGGACAGTGACCTTTCCCTGTCAGCCATCTCAGCCACCAGACCCATTATCTTTGACCACATGTATTCCCACAAGCTCTCCACTATAAAACTAAGAGTTGGGGACCACCATTTTGAGTCCTTGCTCCCATTTCCTGTGTGGGGAACAGGAAATGTTTCTCTCTATTTCACTCTCCCCTCATCTTGTCTATACTTTATCCTATTATACTAAAATAAGTCCTTGCTAAAACTTATACCTTGTGAGACCCCTTGTTGTGAGACACCTTAAAATGCTTTTCAATGCTTGTGGATCTCAAGGACCTGAGGTTCTTTGTGGAAACTTGGAAACTGTGGAAGCCCCCTTCATCCATCCTCTGGTGACATTAGAACCTCCCTGTATTTGAACAAGTCCTGGCTCTGGTGACATGAGATTGATAGGTAGTAGCTGTACATAAGTGGTCCACAACAGAAAGAAAGGAAGAAATCATTATAATTCAACCTCCCAACTCCACTAATCTCTATTTAAGATCACACAGCCAGAGTCCAGGGCCTATCACAGGATGCTTTGAAGTTAGTCCCTACCCTAAAGCTTAATTTACTCTTTACCCAAGAATAATCCATATCCTAAACAGCAACTATGTCTGGCACAGGTTGGTTTTCACCAGTAAATTTAACAAAACAAAAACCCAGAGAGATAGATAGAACAAGGTTAGGAATTTCAAACAGAAATTATCAATTAGAGCAGAAACTAGATTACTCAATGTTTTAGGCTGAACAAAGGGAAGCCATATTAGGGTCAGACTCCCACCCTTGCAGGCAGCTTACTGGAAATACCAGCCACCCACTGGTGCTACCATAGCCTCAAGGAAATGACAAGGTGCTACCTCACCAAGGGATCTGGAGTTGAGCATCTTATCTACTTAATTCCTCTCCTAATAAATTTTGCTATAATTTTCATAGTATTTTTGTGTCTTGTCTGAATTCTTCTCTCACTGATGCAAGAACAGACGTAGATACCAGTGGTAAACATTTCAATAACACCTACAGATCTCAAGACTGACTTGAACCCTATAAATATGCCTTATACAAAGGGCTTGACTTGCTTCTTATGTTTCCACATCTCCAGTCTATTGGGAAGTGCTTTGTTTTCCTGCTTTTCTGCTCTGCTAATAAAATGGGTATACTCTTCTCATCTAATTAGATTCATATTTAAATTACTTTCTGTAATGATGTCACAAATTTGTTTGGCATGGGTACCAGGAATATAGCACCCTGTGTCACAAGCTTGTCACCCCAAGTTGAGGTTGTGCTCTCTGGAAACCTCTGGGCTCTGGTGTCATGAGCACTCAGCCATATGCTGGGTTTCTGGGGAGGAAACTGCATTTGTATCTGTCATGTGCAGACTTTCTCTCTTCTCGTTATTTCCTAACCAATACAGTATTTCCACTATGTACTTAGCAATTACATTTTATTAGGTGTTATTCTAACTGGGACCCTTAATATTTACAAGTTTAAAGAACCCTTAAAATTTCTTTGGTTGTGTTTTATTTTGGTTTTCAGTTCCACCTTCCTATAGGAAATCTTCTCGTGCTGGGAGCAGAAACTGTCATCCCACCATCTCTAGAACCAAGAGGCTTTCAACAATGCTCACAACAGCAGAATCACAATAAGCATCTCTGTTGGACCCAAAGCCCACAGTGTGGGGAAATCTGCATATGTGTATTTATTATCTGGATTTTGTTTTAACCCTCCTATAAATTGTGACACCTCTATAGGTTCATTGGAAGACACATTGCCTGCATTCCTGTCCTGGCTAAGCTGTGAGTAAAAAAATTATTTTTTCCTTTCGATTTTTGCTCTGGTGTGAGTGGATGGCAAAATCTCCTCAGCGTCAGGCATCACGTGGTACTCCTCCATGTCATTGTCAAAGTGCACTCCTTCTGGTTATAGAAGTATCTGTCCAGGAATTGCATTTTCTCTGTCCCATTGGAGAAATGACACTCACATTTAAGGTATACCAAGAAACCTGCTATGGGAACAAGAACTGTCATTGGCTCTGATTTTGTAGACCTTTAAGTACTGGTTGCTGAAGGATCAAGCTCCTCTTCAGGAACCCAAAGCCATTGGACCAAAGAAGGATCATAGAGTGATCCAGACATCCTCTACCTTCACATGATGTCATCTACATGCATGACACACACAGCAGTGCGTGACATTGACAACTGCTACAAAGGCAGTTGAAGGACCCATAAAAGAAGGGGAAAGAATTGGTGCTCACATCAGGGAAAATCTCCCCTGTTCCCAGAAATGAGTGAACATTTCTCCCCATCCCCCCACCTTATTTATTTTATCCTGTATCTGTAATTCCCAGTCTCCAAAGTGTTATGACAGGGAATTATAAGTTTGTCTGCCACGTTTCCTATTGTTAGTCAAGAATAAAACTCTCTTGCTATTGACTCTACACTTTCAAAAGGGAAAAATGATTCAGCTTAGGGTCAAAATTGGTAACAGAGTGATCCTGTCACAGACTAACCAGAAGAAACTGCTGGGAACACCCACATCTGGTCATCTCCCCAAAGATCAGAACACAGTGGGTTCATCTTTCATACCTCAAAAACAGAGGAAGCCCATGGGGCTGAGATACCCACTCTGTGCCTTTGCCATTATGCATCTGCTGCCCCTCAGGGTTGGGCTGAAGACCAATAAGTAGGAGCTGGACAAAGATTTTCCCTCTCACCACTGCCTACACCACCTCCTGCTGGAGCCTCTACAGGAAAGACCCCATTCCTGACTCTCATGGCCACAACTTTCACACTTTCTTTAAGCAGGACTCTTCTGGAACATTCTGTGAAATCTCCTTTGGTACTGACCATGTGCCAGGCCTGTGCTACCCTTGGTAATCCAAAGAGGGAACAGCAAACACCTGTCCCCAACTCCTGAAGCTTAAATTTGGGAAACTGAGGGACAAAGCCAAACACTTGAGAAATCATTCAGGAATGAGACATGTCAGTAGAGAAGGGAAGAGTTTCATTAACAGAACAGGAGGACAACCTAAATGAAATGGACCAGAGAAGGACTCGGAGGAATCACCTTTAAGATGTGACATGGAAGGTTAAGTTGATGTGGGCCAGAAGAATATGGTGTATGCATAGGTTTGGGGTGAGACAGAGATGGAGAGGACAAGGAGGAGAAAATTTTAAACATTTAAAAGACTCCAAAATTTATTGGAGGCTACTTAAAAAGCTAGACATCAATCTACCATTTGATCCAGTAATACCACTCTTGGAGATATACCCAAAAGACTGTTACTCCAGAGGCACCTGCACACCCATGTTTATTACAGCACTATTCACAATAGCCAAGTTATGGAAACAGCCAAGATGCCCCAGCACTGACGAATGGATTAAGAAAATGTGGTATCTATACACAATGGAATTTTATGCAGCCATGAAGAAGAACGAAATGTTATCATTCGCTGGTAAATGGATGGAATTGGAGAACATCATTCTGAGTGAGGTTAGCCTGGCCCAAAAGACCAAAAATCGTATGTTCTCCCTCATATGTGGACATTAGATCAAGGGCAAACACAACAAGGGGATTGGACTATGAGCACATGATAAAAGCGAGAGCACACAAGGGAGGGGTGAGGATAGGTAAGACACCTAAAAAATTAGCTAGCATTTGTTGCCCTCAACGCAGAGAAACTAAAGCACATACCTTAAAAGCAACTGAGGCCAATAGGAAAAGGGGAACAGGTACTAGAGAAAAGGTTAGTTCAAGAAGAATTAACCTAGAAGGTAACACCCATGCACAGGAAATCAATGTGAGTCAACGCCCTGTATAGCTATCCTTATCTCAACCAGCAAAAACCCTTGTTCCTTCCTATTATTGCTTATACTCTCTCTACAACAAAATTAGAAATAAGGGCAAAGTAGTTTCTGCTGGGTATTGAGGAGGGGGAGAGGGAGGGGGCGGAGTGGGTGGTAAGGGAGGGGGTGGGGGCAGGGGGGAGAAATGAACCAAGCCTTGTATACACATATGAATAATAAAAGAAAAAGGAAAAAAAAAAGACTCCAAAATTTAAAATAAACCTTTCTGTATTACGATATATTTGTTCTTGCACATAGATCTCTGATCTCACAGACTTCACAAAGAATTGAAAATAGGCCTATTAACAAACCAGACCTTTAAAAAATATGTTGAATGACGTTAAATATATCAAGCATGTTCTAGTAAAGTAATAGTAAATAACAATGAGCCATCTAGATTGACCCCTCACTATTTGAAGTCACATAGCATAAGGACAGGAATCATCAGATAAGACTCATAAACAAAAACTCAGGTAAGACACTAGGAATGAAGTCAGAGTAAAAAACTGAGTAACCAAAGAGTCAGTCAAAAATAATTATTGTGGGTCAGATCCCCCAAAATTAAGCCCAAATGTGTGTGTATGTTCATTGTTAAAGGTGGAATGGCTGGCATGTTTCTGTTAGGCCCACACTGAAATCCTATCTGTGTCCTTTTTTTTTTTGCTAATAAATCTGCTTAAATCTCAAGTCTAATTTGTCCTTTAATTCTTTTCTACAACCAAGTCAAGATATCTCTCTCTCTCTCTCTCTCTCTCATGCTTGCACACACTTCAGAGGCACATTTCAAAATTATACAAAGAAACCAGAAAAATTTGTTCAGAGAAAAAGGGGAATGGGGAATGCGATATGAGGAATGGGAAAGAGTAATGGGTGGAATGACTTTGGTTCAAGTTCATTGTTATGCAAGTATGGAAATATAACACTGAAAATCCTTTGTACAATTAATATACACTGTGTCCCTGTTGGAAGGTGGTAGAACATATTAGAGGTAGGGTCTAGTGTGAGGAAGTTAGGTCAATGGTATGTGCCCTTCAAGAGAAAACTGGAATTTCCCTCCCCCTCCTCTTCTCTCTCTCTCTCTCTCTCTCTCTCTCTCTCTCTATGAACTGGCTGCCAAAGAGTGAGCAGTTTTCCCCACAAAACACTCCCTTCCTAACATAACTCCCTCACTACAATCAGGTTATATAGATAGGATCTGAGTTACTCCATAGATGAAACTTTCTGCCACTTTGCTGATTTCTTTGCCTTTTCAGCAGTCACCAAGACACACAAATTGATTTTCACATCACAATCCCCCATGTTTTCTCTCCCACTGTCCACTACTTATCTATAGCAACCACAACTACTTCATTTCTCTTCAATAGTACTCCAAGTACTTTTTTTCTGATTTTCAGTCTTCACCTCTCATCCTGTAGATATGGACCTCTCTTGTTCCCACAGAAGTCATACAACTGTGAAGAAGATGGTGTCCTCAATTGTACAATGTACGAGAACAATCAGTCTCCAACTTTGAGTGAGACTTTCACCAAGCAACCTCTACCTTGGAGAAATGCAGCACTGGAAGTGAATTCTGGACCAGAATAGGTCTGTCTGTCTGTTTACAAATCCTCTAGAGGTGTTCTTGCCAGTTGGCAAAGATAAAAAATAAAACAGGGAAGTTGCTATTTAGTGTCACCTATCCATCTCACCTTATGGTTAGCACTGTTAGTTGAAGATCTCATGCTGTCTGTGTGAGAGCCATCCCCAGTCATATGTACAACTTAGGATGTCAGACAGCAAATAAAAATAAATGATGTAAAATTGAATTTGTGTATTATATGAAATTCAAATATAACTGGGCATCCTATATTTTATTTGGCAATGTTAGCCAAAGAAACAATGGGCTTAATATTTCTTTTTTTCTTAAACATATGCCCATGAGAGCCTGCTCATAGAATTGGCCACTATAACATTTTAAGTATTTTGTATGTATTGGAACTAACAGCTCTTGAATTTAGTTCCTGGCCTTAGACATGTATGCTACACATAAAATCATAAGTATTGCCAATATGTCACACCCAATTTGGCCACTATTCACTAATGGAGGGTAAAAAATCCAGGCTCCAGAATAAGATCAGATGAATCTGAAGGTGTGTTTTTCTCCCTGTGTCTATTTCTAATATCAATAGTCTTTCTTCCTTCTTTGTCTCTAAAATAGATTTTAAACTAGCATATTCCTCACAGCACTACTGTTAAGGGAGACATTAAATAATGATTCTCTCTTGTGATGATCACATAATAAATACTGAACAAATACATCATTTTAATTTTTATCACTACTGTAAATGCAAACCCACAAGATCTGTCTATTCTCTAACTTCTTGTGATAAATAATACCTTCATCATGATATGGCATTAGTCTGTATTAGTTTTATCACTAATTGACATTTCAACCACAAGAGGACAGAAACATTGGTTTACATGTATTGATGCACGATGCAGGAACCAGACATAAGAAGTACACTGACACAGAAGGAAGGGAAGAATGTTCAACATATTCTGATTTGCACTGTAATATGGGTTCTAACACTAACTGTGTGACACTGCATGAGTTACTTAAAATGATTTTAGTTTTATATTATATAGGTACATATACTTGTAAATGCTTCAGAAATGACAGCAGTTATTGGAATGGCAAGATAAAATGCATAGGCCTGTGAAATGCTCCACACTTCGAGCCTAGTTTGTTTTGCTCATTGCTGCGTTTTCATCAGTAGGGTAATAACTGGTGTATTGTGAGTTACTGAGAAATAATGACTGTGTGAAGAATGGATTTTTGCATGACTTAGGCCACAGGGCCCTTTGATACTTCCTTGTGAATTGCTGAGCATCTCTGTCCAGTTCTCACATCCTCTCACTTCTCTTTAGGCTCCTTACTCTCTTATTTCAGTTCAAGTGTCCTCATGGTCCCACAGCACACTCCTTTTCTTTGTTGAAACACTCACAGTGCTCTTTACTCCAGCCTTCTTTTCCTCACTTTCTCTCTCCTCAAACAGTCCAGTCTGTTTTCTGTCCTGGATACTCCACTGACTGCAAAACTCATGTGCTGGAAACCCAGTGCTCACTTCTGTCATGTCTCCCTTTAGCCTCTGGCATCTCAGAGCTGCTGACCACTGCCTCTTCCGTGGGAAAGTTTCCTTTCTTTGACCTCCATAAATGACATTCCCATGGTTTTCCTCCAACATCACTGGTCCTCCTCTATCCCCGTTTTTGTCCCTGTCCTTTTTGTTCTCTACACACAGTCTTTCTCCTCACCCTGGACTCCATTCTCGTATATTCAACTGACCACTGAAATGTTCCACATAAATGTATAAAAATTATCTCAGACTTCACTTAAACGAAACCTGTATTTTCAAGTCTCACTCTGTCTTCCCTATATCATTAAATACCACCACCATTTACCTATGTATGTAAAACATAATCCTTAGGGTAAAGCTTGATATTCTGACCCTGCTTACATCTAATCCATTAACAATTTACACAAAAACCTGCCCCAAACTCTCTACCTTTAACACTGTCTCTACCATAAGTGCACTACTTGAAGCAACAGCTTGTCTTCCCTAGACATCTGCTGTGCTCTTACATGGTCTTCCTACTTCCAAATAGCACCTACAATTATGTCTGTATTTGAATATAAATTGCCACTCCATATAAACCTAAATAAATTCCCATATCTGTTATATCAACTGGATATTCCCTGTCCTGGTTCTAAGGGCATACACGAATAGGGCTTCTGAATTCCTTTACCTTACCTTATCTTATGCCACCCCATACACATCTGCCTCATTACACTTCATCTGGTCTAGCTTTCTTCATGTGCCTAAAACAGCACACATCAGCCTTTCCTTGTTCTCTCTCCCTTGATACTTTTCCCTTGGGTTCTCACCAGGCTGTCTTCTTCATATTCAATTCTCAGGAAATTCACCGGCTCAAGAGAGTAGCTTGGTGCTTGAAGAGACACCAAGGCAATCTGCATCCCTGAGTCTCATCACCCTGATGTCTTTGCTTCAGAGCACTTACTATTCTCTGAAATTATTTTCTATGTTCTCTCTCTCTCTTTTTTAAGATTTTGTCTACTTCCCCATTGTTATGCAAGTTCCATGGGACTAGAGGCCAATTCTATTTTATTCAGTAGAATCATCAGAGTCTGGAACTGATCCTTGAATGTAATACTTGCTCAGAAAATATCTATAACCTAAAGGAAACAGCTAGGGATCTGTTGAATTGATCATTGTGGGGATCTTTGAAAGGTAGAGCAACTCTAGTCCCATACTCTTATTTGAGTAGCACATAGCATCTCTCCATCTTGCTCTGAGAAATTTAGACAAATTTGCATTTTATCTTTCTTCTAATTTTAAATATTCATAGAAAAGGAAATGGGATTATAAGGAAGTGCTAGGTGTGGTGGCCCATATCTAAAACCTCAGCAACTGACAGAGGAGGCAAGAGGGCTGTGTTTTCTAGGCAGTGGGAAATTTTTCTTGTTTCACAGATCTCTTCCATTGCTGAGTATCTTGTGCCTAGTCCAGGTATTTTCAATCATGGTAACACATGGATGAGGAAAGAATAAGGAGCAGGTGAGGGCAGAAGTAGCTAGATATGGCTAATTGAAGAAAAGACAGGAATGATGAAGGCCAATAAAAGTTCACATAAATCTATAGGACTATGAGTAACTTTGTATTATTGGACATCCCATTTTCAAGAATACAAGATGTTATCAACATGCACATTCTCTTGGTACCTCTGTTCATTTGTATAATTGGCACACAAGGAATTTCTAATATTTTACTATTTTTGGCTTACAAAGTGGAATTCCATATAATTTATTCTCTACAACGTGGTTTCCTACTTGAAGTCTCTAACAATGCAGAAAAAATAGTATGGAAAGATTCAAAAAGATTCATAGACTATTACACCTTCAAAATTTTTCAACGTATGCCTTCAGTACTTTAAGACCCCAAAGAATAACCCCTAGATACTCATTAAGTATGAGATCATTGTAAGTATTAAGGGTCTGTTCTTCAGCAGCAGGATGCTTTCCATGAGAGGAAACTGGAACACTCATCCCCCCCTTAGATCAGAGCACATACAACACACAGATACAGGCTTCATAAATATTGGGGTTGAGAGAGACAGAGAGAAGTCAATGGCAGAGACCTCTAGGCAGGCCAAGCACATTATAGAGGTAGCAACATTAGAGGACTTAGAGGATAACACACAGGGTATTGTAGGAGAGACCTTTCTAATTCCTTCTGACTCCTCTTAAAACCTCTTGGGAATAAAACTGCACACAAAAAAGTGAAGGGATACATGGGGAATTATTTTAGGAATATTATTTCTAAGTCCTCTCAAGAACATCAGGGAATGTCTTGTAATATTGGAGAGGTTTCATTGGAGGAGGGAACAGGGAATAAATGGCCTGTATAGATCCCAATATGCATGTCTCATTGAGAAGATGCACATTTAGGCTCTGTTAATTTGTGGAATTGATTTGAGACCCATAGAATAAATGTAAGTGCTCATAATTTTTAAAAGATACAACCTAGAAACAATGACAACATGAACTGTCTTTATTCCCCCACCCACACTAGTTTAGCATCTTAGTTATGACTTACATGAAGTATTCCTGGACAAAGTCAGGAGAGGGCAAAGGACTATCAGTATCACTGTCAGATCTCCCATGTGGGGGTCTTTGGCAAGCCACAGTACATCATGCTGCAGAATAGGAGAGGATAGGAGCCAGAGAAGAAAATAAGCCTCACTGATCCTTCTCCATCTAACACACACAAAAAAAGAGAGAAGCAAGGAATTCATTGCTTTGATGCTGGGTTGGGTAATCAGAGTGTGGGAAAACCAATCAGTATCAGCCGTGACTAGCATCATCAGTTGACAGATGTCAGAATTTCAGTATGAAAGTACTCTGCTGAGACCTAGATTTCCTTCATTAAGTCCTTGTTTGAATTTAGTATTTGGGCTTATTGAATTTAGTATTGGCCTGCCCCTGTGCTCCTTTCCAAAGGCAGTGCTCTTTGGAAAGCTGCATATGGCACAGGATTTAGGAATAAAGAGGGTGGAGGGAAGATGATTGCAAGTCAAGACAACGTTAGTTTTGTCCTTACTATTCTATTACTTGGTAGTGTACATTTGGGGAAATAACTTCACTTTTCACAGTTGAATGAAGGTATCAGAATCTTTCAGGGACTTAAATTGTGGAAAATCTTTGGATACCACAAAGACCATTATGCCCTGGCCACTGATGATATGACTGAATAAGAGCTGTTGACTGGGGAGTAGAATCTGTGCTTCTTTATTGTTAAGGCCAAGTGCTGATGGCTCACGCCTGTAATACTGGCTACTCAGGAGGCTAGGATTACACAGGAGGACTGTGGTTCAAAGCCAACCCAGGCAAACAGTTCGTGAGACCCTATCTCACAAAAACCCAACACAAAAAGGGGCTGGACGTGATGCAAACAATGTATACATATGTATGTAAATGCAAAAATAATACCCGTTGAAACTGTTCCTGTAATGGAGGGGGAGGATTTCAAGTTTGATATATTTGATACTTTATAAGAACCTTTGTAAATGCTATAATATACCCCCACCCAGCACAACAATAAAAAAAGAGAGAGATGGGGCACCTGCCTAACAAGTATAAGGCCTTGAGTTCAATCCCTAGTACCTAAAAAAAAAAAAACATAGAATATAGAATATATGTCAATGATATTAACTTTTTCATATAGAATGTCTTATCTAAAACATCAATATCCATTTATAAATGACACTGAATACTTAGTATATGCTGAGCATTAGTCTTTTAAAATGTTCTTTTCTTGAGTGTTTTCAACATAAAGAAATGATAAGTGTTTGAAGAGATATGTATGTTTAACCTGATTCTAAAATCCTGCAATGTATACATGTATTGGAACTCACATGTAAATTAATATGTAAATATTAATATTAAATTAATATTAACATTCATATGTAAATTTTTATGAATCATTAAAAAATAAAAAAGGGATGGTGGAATGGCTCAAGGTGTAGTCTCTGAGTTCAAGCCCCAGTACCACATCACCAAAATACATATAAGAAATGGGTTGAGAGACCATCAATGTGAAAGGATGGTCTTAACAATTACTTTGCACAGCACTCAAGCAAATAATGTGGTCGGGCTACTGTACATATCAAAGTATGCAGGGAATGAGAAATCTGTAAAGACCTCAAATTCAGCTTTTGACAATATCTGCTTGAAAATCATTGTTTTGTACAAAATAGTTTTCAACCCCTTAATCATGGTTTCTATTATGATTCTCTCCTTTCATTAGGATGTATCTGTTATTCCTTTACTTGCCTTGAGTAAGGATTGACAGAAGAACAGGTTGCTATAGAATACAACACTGAATGTTCAGGTTACAGAAAACTATGAATTAAGTCATTTAATATAATCACAGATTTCAAATATATAATTCTACTTTTAGACAATTATCATACAATATGCTAATATATGTGTAATCTTTCAGGTTCAGAATATACTTAATGAGACAACTATGTATACAAAGTTCTGCATAATTTTACAATCCATCACAGTTCTGATAAGCAGTCACTCTTTATATACCTTAACATTTCAGCAGACACGCAGTCACCATGGGATGATAAATGTCCCTAAAATATATTGAGTAGTTTTAGAGGATTTTATTTTTTCAGTCAGAAATCTTATACATAAGGTTTTTATTGCTTACTCCAGCTCAGTAAGTTAAATACCATTTGTATCTCTGATAATTCAGAGTGTGTAATGACAGGGATTTAAAAGTTTTTGCAAGAATGCTAAGTTAGTATTTGGCAGATTCTTTATATAATTTTCAAATCATTTTTGGTACTGAGGTTTGATCTCAGTTCCTCTCTCATACTAGGTAAGAAACTTATGGACCCACAACACCAGTCCAAAAGTGATGTTCCAAATTCCACAAGCTCATGCTCAATTTCTCAATATAATAATGATATTAATATTTAAATTATGTTATCACTTTATTCCCTTCAATACATGGCAGCACTTAATTTTGTGCACACGCTGAGTGGCAATTCTACTGCCTTGGGCAATTTTTCTCATTGGCTTTGTTACCCTCCTCTGGAAATAACAAGATTTGCATTCATCTCATGCAGTGACACCCATGTCCCTGCACTAATGTCCTTCTCATTGTGCATAACAGTGACCCAAAATTCCTAATTTCAAAGTATGGCCCTTACCATGGTTTTAGGTTTCTGAGCACAATGCAGTGCATGTTAAAAATTCTTGTCTCTCCCTGGAGGGTTTCAGAGGTCTGGACACTGTAGGTTCTTGATCTCCCAGATAATAGGATTCAGGGGCAGGTAAATAGGAGGAGGAATTTCATACTGTGGGGCTTATTAGAAAAAAAGAAACATTATATTCAGAGAAGTAAAGAGTGCGCAGCTCAATCAGGTGATCTAGTACCTGATTCTCAGGGGCTAAAGATTTATCAAACCAATTAATAAGTGGAATAAGAAGATGTACATAATTGTGGAGTTTTCCTGGAAGGGACAGGAGAGGAGGAGATCACCTACAAAGTCAATTCTGAAATAAAATGGGGATTCTAAAGAGTGTTAGCACAAAAGGTTCTGGTTGTAGTCATCTGGTAGAAGTGGAAGAAGATGTGAGATAGAGGGCATTACAGAACCTGCAGTGTGGGAGGATGTCTCATCAACTGGTAAGGATGGTTTACAGAGTAACTGGATGCTTATAGAATTCACAGAGGAATAGGATATTTTCATCTGATTTCATGGTCACCAGAATAGCAGGATATTTATCAGACTAAAAAAGATTTTGAAGGCTTCCCTTTTGACGTTGTGAGTGGTTGTTGACTGTATCCTATATCCCTTCCTAAGACCCTCTCAATCTCAGAGTAGAATAGGAACTGTATCTAACTTTAACCTGAAAATAGTATTTCTATTATGTGGAAAGTTCAACTTTTAGGAAGAATCACTACTGTCCCAGGACCTGAGAAGACACTGTATCCGTAGAGTCAAATGATAATTCAGAACTATTAACAGCTATATGGTTGCAACCAGCAGATATCACATTTAATTTGACAAACAGAAAATCATCACTCACTCAGAAACTGATTGTGAAATGTAATAATCTCAGAAAGCCAAGAGGAGCTTCTATATCACAGGATAAAAATGATGGCAAAGGAAAGCAGTGCATTTCAACTTCATGCTAAACTACATTTAAAGTGATCATTTGCCAAACCACTTCACATAAATGTGCCTTCCAACTTACAAATCAGACAAATTTACTTTTTGTAAAAAATGGGATAAACACTATTCCTACATTCTGTAGTTTACACACACTTACGAGTAACAATAATATGCTACTTTAAATATTATAATCTCCCACTCATCTTCAATATTAACTCAACATAATGACAACTCAGAAAAACGGTATGGCAGAGATCAGAAAAGAGTCAGTCTTGTGGGTGATTTCTGGGCTGAATGTCTTCCCTGAAAGCAAGAGGAGAACCATCCTCTCAGTGTCTGCTGTGGGAGAGATGTCAAATGAGAGCCAATTCCTGAGGAAAAGGCAGCTGAGTTGATTTCTCAAATGAAGTGATTATTAGTACAGTCATCCTTACATTCACTAATTTTTAATATTTTTTCAATACTAGGATTTATCCCAAGGCTTGGGATCACTCTAGCAAATGCTGTACTACTTGTGTTATGTACTCTCAGCTCTTTTATTAGTATTTATTTTCAAGATACAACTTTACTAAATTTACCCAGGCTATCCTAGATACTCATGATTGTCATGTCTCTGCCTCCCTAGTAGCGGGATTACAGGCATGCAACATCACACCTAGCTTGGCTCTGAATTTTTTTAAATTACTTTATAAATTTGGTTACTGTTCATTTGTTATTTAATTAACAAATAGCCATAGTATATATTTAGGTTCTATACATCTATCAACTAGTGATAGTTGACAGTTGTGTATAATATGAATAGGTGATAGATGTATACGGCATAGAATACTAAAACAAATAATTGACCTGTCCATCAACTCACATACTTAATTCAGATGGTGAGAACATGTGAAACTTACTCTTACCAATATAGAAATATCCAGTAGTCACCATGCTGCACATTAAGATCTCAAAAATTTATTTTACATATCAAATTAACATAGTGTCCTTTGACCAATATCTTCTAGCTTCTTTCTTGACGCATGAGACCATTGGTTTGTTATTATGGGAAATAAATCACAACATTCTTGGGAACAAGTAGTTGAACAGATTTTCTCAAACAACAGGCAGGTTCAAACTTGCAGCATTTCTTATGATTTCAGTACTATCAAGAGTCTCAAGTGCTATCGGTATTGGTCGCGGTAAGCCTGAAGTTTGCAAACCATCTTAGAAAAATGGGCCTTTGTAGTAAACATTAAGACACAGTTATCCTAGAATGTCTGCTATGTTTCCAAGTGGACTTTGGATATTTTGAGGATTTTTCATAAAGCAACCAGTACCAATCTGAAAATCAAAGTAAGAAGCAGGTTACTGATCTTTTCATCAAAGCAAAAAATAATAAGAAATGAACAGACAGAACCAATATCCTCCTGCTGCAAATGATATATATCCTGACACAGACTGTGCTATTTAAAGACCATGTTAGAATTCAGCAGGCTTGACAGGTTCCTTCTCAGTAAACATTCAGTGACATCCTCCATGAGAAATTTCAGGTGGAGCCATTTGTACAGCATGGCACTGAGTCACAAGAAAGGACTTCCTCATTTGCCAGTACCATTCTGTGACTCAACTTACCTAGTCTTTATAATCCTGTAGCAGGGCACTTTTATTTTAGCACCAGAACTTTTTCCATGGAAGATTCAAGCACACAGCAGCTAGAATTCTCTTTGAACTGACCATTACTATTATATAGGAAGGATTTCTTTTTATTTCCCTTTAATTTAGATATTATAGCAATTACACTGTGATAAAGTGTCTACTTTTATATCCAGTACAGTAAAAGTCCAGATAATTTTTCAAAATGTGGTTTGATGTTCCACTAGCACACGGCCCAGTCATTCTAGTGCATGGACAGTTGAGAAATTGATCAACCTATTGAAATGGTGTCCTCTTTATAAATCTTTCCTGTAAAGTGATCTCCTGGAGGATTGTTTATATTCTTCCAAATAAAAAACTTTTGTTGTTCTTTTCTAATGATCCATCTTTATAGATTAACAATTTTCAACTTTGAAAGAGGAAGGTTTATACTAATTATGCCTCCTCATAATACTTTACCTAAATCAAATCTATTTCAATATTTACATATAGATCCCCAAAGGAGAATGAGCTATTCCTATTTGCATTGACTTCTCATATGGGAGAGGAGAGTTTCACAGAGGGGACAAAAGCAAATTATGGGAGCACAATGTATTGCAATCACATACCCTTCTAGAAATAGTACAGGTGATCTGGATGAAAAGACACTAGTCAGTGTCTATAGTTCAATTTCTGCCACCTGACCTTCAAGAGAGGTATTCAAGAGTACTCCAGTCAAATCTTAAAAATGGAACAAAGGGACTATTCAATAAACAACAGTTTAAACTACGGCTAATTTAAGACCACAAGAAAAGTGTTTTTGAATACCATAGCAGATAACAGAGGGGCTACTTAAAAATAAAATTTTAAAACCACAAAATACTGACTGAATAACAAACTTGTGGCACCCAATTCATTCTGCCTACACATTTTTTCATTTTCTATTCTGCAAATTCTCTCACGTTATTATGGTCACCACTAAGATGCTTTCTGTTTTGTTAAAGGATTTCCCATCACTAGATTCATCACTTTAGATTCTTGCAAGTACAGAGCTGAATTTAGAAAGTTGCTAAAATTTACTTGTCAGACCAACCTAAGATTGATTTTTTGCCACTGGTTCTCTAACCTGAACCCTAGTCTCCAGTCCAGACAAGCTCTCTATGGGCACAATTCAGAAACAAAACGGCAACAGTACTACAGTTCATAATATAACCAGTTTGAAGGTGTCCCCTGATCACAGACTGCTTCATCTACTGTGAGTTAAGCTTCAAGGCAAAACAATACCCTTTGAAATTCTGACTGGCTTGCTGCCTTCTACAACTCACCATTTCAATAGAAGCAGGATGTGCTAGGACAGAAGGGCAATGTAGCTGAGAAGGGTTCAACCACCACCCTTGTTTATTTCTGTTCTTCTTTTATCCACACACCAGATCATCACTTGTTCCTACCTCCCAAGTGAGCCTTCAAAATTTTAAAACACCAAAGACAAAATTACATTATACTGAATGATTACTTACAAGTTATCAGAATAACTATTTACAAACATCAGCACTGGAAGGAATACAGAATACTAATTATGTGGTAAGACGGTGAGAAAATTTCCATCTACCTTTTTTACCATTACACTGTAAATGAATGCTATGCAATGAATAAGAAAGGAGAGAAAATCCTCCATTATGGAATACTTAACATTTCTCTTTAGCGACACTCTTGACCATAGATGACTCTTGTTTTCTTAATATTTTAGCCCATTTAGAAAGAACAGCTTAGAAACAAATAATGTAATTACATTGAGACAGAAATAGACTTCCCAAAACTTTACAATTGATGATGTATTATCTTTAATAGACTTTTTTTCTGTTGGATTTTTGGCTCCATTTTTTTGTTTGTTTGTTTTGTTTTGTTTTGTTTTCTGTTTGGCAGAGCTATGGAACAATCCTACAGCCTTGTTCTTGCTAGGCAAAGAACTATGTATTTAAAGAATTGGTTATTTTGGTTCTTTTTCTTCCGTTGCTGGGAATGGAACTGACATCCTCACACTGACTAGGCAAACATTCTACATCTGAGCTACATCTCCAGCTCTGAAAGAACTATTTTTAAGTAACTAATTAAGAATTCAAAACACATAATGTAGGCAGGGTATGGTGGTATGTATCCCTGTAATCTCAGATCCCAGGAAGGCTAGTAAGAGGGTAATGCTCAAACCTGATCTCACACAAAAAGAAAAACATAAGTCCTTCTCTGAAATACCAAAGCAAGAAAGGTCTGACTAAAAAGATCATATACCATGATCAATTTGGCTTCCATTCCAGGGATGGTATAACACAAATCAATTAATAGAATACAGAAGGTAAACAGAAACCAGGATAAAAGTCACATGATCACCTCAATTGATGCAAAAGGCCTTTGACAAAATTCAACATATTTTTATGGTAAAAACCTCCAAAGAATCTAGGAATAGAACAAACAGACCTCCAGATAATAAAGTCTACATATGACAAACCTAAAGTCAACCTGCTTAATGGGGAAAACCTGAAATCATGTCTTCTAAAGTCAGTAATGAGGTAGGGAGTCCACCTCCTCACTCTAATTCAATATAGTACTAGAATTCTTACCCATGGCAATAAGGAAAGAGAAAGAAATAAAGGGGATTCATAGGGAAGGAAGAAGTCAAATTATCCCTTTTTGCAGATATGACTCTATATTTAAAAGACCCTAAAGATTCCACCAAATAAACACCCAGATCTGAGTGGTATCTTGGCAAAGCAGTAGGATACAAAATTAACATACAAAAAAACAGTAGCTTTTCTATTACCAAGAATGAAAAAGTATAGAAAGTAATGAGGAAAACAATTTCATTCACAATGACCTCAAAAAATGAAATAGCTAGGAATAAACCTTACTAAAGAGGCGAAAGTCCTCATCAATGAGACCCTGAGGAAAAAAAACTGAAGAAGATACCCAAAGATGGAGACTACCCATGCTCATGAACTGGCAGAATTAAAAATATGAAACTGGCTATACTACCAAAAACAATCTATAGATGCAATGCAGTGCCCATCAAAATCCTAATATCATTCTTGCACAAATAGAAAAATCAATCCTAAAATTTATATGGAAGCATAAAAGAACCCGATTTGCAAAAAGCAATCCTGAGCAAAAAGAACAATTCCGGAGATATCAGAATGCAGGATTCAAATTATTCTACAGAACTATAGAAATAAAAGCAGCATGGGACTGGCACAAAGACAGACATGATAAACAATGGAACAGAATATAAGACCCAGATATAAATTCACACAGCTACACCCACCTAATTTTTGACAATGGAGCCAAAAACATGCATTGGAGAAAAGACAACCTTTTCAACAAATGATATTTGGAAAACCAGATATCTATATATATGTAGAAGACTGAAGCTAGACTCCTATTGAGGCAGGCTACAGTTAGGGGAAATTTGGGACTCTTTGAAAATATGACTTAATTTTGTATTTCAGATTGAACATTCCTCTCTTTCTCTGAGCTTTCTGTTAAATGCAGATGTGCATGTAGATTGTCCGCGCCCTTGCTCACAGATGGCTCTGACCTCCTTCTCCTGGTCTGGAGATGCCCATGCCCCTCCCCACTCAGAGATTATTGGTTGGGAATCACCATGTTCTTCTCTTCTCAGTGGGTCAGCATAAGTTTTAAAAGCATCAGGAAAGGGGAAGCATGCTCTCTCTGCTTCCAGCTTCCACCTGGGCCCACCATGCTCCTTTTTGTAACTTCCTTCCCTAACTTTTAATAAACTCCTTTTACACCCATGTGACCTGCTATGGATTCTTCCATGAGGGACACAAAGAATTTGGAACTCTTCTGATCACAGACTGTACCATTGCCATTAACACGTGGCAAAGCCAGCCAAGAGAAGGGGTGAGCACCCAGAGCCTATATTTTAGAGGGTCATTTCCACTCTCTTTTTTTCTCTTCCTTCTGTTTCTGTCTCTCCAAAACCACAGCCAAGGGAGTGGGCTGAGCTCTTCCATCAGGAAATGCAGCTGTTTGACACTGGGTCCACAGGACCCAGCAGTATCTGCCACCCTAACATGTGTGCCCTGGTGGGCACCCGTTGAATTCCATGATGACCATCCACTTGATGTGCAGGACTCACTCTGAGGCACGTGGGTCACATTGCAGGGCCATGCCCCAGCGGTGCATGACCCAGACGGGAGCCCATGGTGTCCTTCCACCCAGTGAATGCTCTCCCAATGGCTGGGGGTTAATGGAGAATGCTCAAATGGAGGTGATGCTTTCTGCGTTCCACAGTTTCCCTCTGGGAAAGGCGTCTTGTGAAGCACCATTGTCTGGACTCAGTTTGAAGCTGTGTGCAGGGTCACACCAGGGAAATGTACAACCCAGAGGACAGGCCTCCTTAAAACTGCAGTGTCCTGACTCCTATCTTTTCCCCATCCTGTGCCAGGCACGGGGTGCCTGTGTGCTGGCACACCCAGTCTCTGGCCCACCAGCACCACCACCACTGCTGATACCTGGGTCACTGTGCCTACAAGGGTGGTGAATGCCCCAGCGCACTGGTTCACGACTTGGGCTGGAAGGTCTAGGCTGCCCTGGGACTCCAGGCACCACTCTGGGGACCACCACCCACACCACCCTGGGGACCAGAACTCTCTTTCCTTTGGCAACCATGTGTCCACACTCTTCTCCATCTTTTTCCCCTGTCCCACACTATTGCTGCTTGCCCACCTTGCCTCGGTTTGCCCTAGGCAACCAGTCCTAACTATAAATCGTGCTCTCCTATCCCCAGGGCCTTGAGGGGTAGAAGAAACACCCTGATAGTGGGTAACCTCATCTTTAGGACATATTGCCCCTGTCCTCCAGTAAGTGCTGGCACCCTTCATTGATGGGGCTTATGGGGTTTCTCACTAGATTCTTTTATTTTTTTACCCCCCAGGGCTTACGTCTTGAGCCACTCCATCAACCTTTTTTTTGTGCAGGGTTTTTTTTGTGTTTGTTTTAATTATATTTTTTTTTCATTCATATGTGCACACAATGTTTGGGTCATTTCTCCCCTTTACTCCCCCTCACCACCTTCCCCACCCCTTCAATACCCGGCAGAAACTATTTTGCCCTTATCTCTCATTTTGTTGAAAAGAGAGTATAAGCAATAATAGCAAGGAACAAGGGTTTTTGCTAGTTGAGATAAGGATAGCTATACAGGGAGTAGACTTGCATTGATTTCCTGTGCATGTGTGTTACCTTCTAGGTTAATTCTTCTTGATCTAACCTTTTCTCTGGTTCCTGGTCCCCTTCTTCTATTGGCCTCAGTTGCTTTAAAGTATCTGCTTTAGATTCTCTGCGTTGAGGGCAACAAATGCTATCTAGTTTTTTAGGTGTCTTACCTATCCTTATACCTCCCTTGTGTGCTCTTGCTTTATCATGTGATCAAAGTCCAATCACCTTGTTGTGCTTGCCCTTGATCTAATGTCCACATATGAGGGAGAACGTATGATTTTTGGTCTTTTGGGCCAAGCTAACCTCACCCAGAATGATGTTCTCCAATTCTATCCATCTACCAGTGAATGATAACATTTTGTTCTTCTTCGTGGCTGCATAAAATTCCATTGTGTATAAATACCACATTTTCTTAATCCATTCATCAGTAGTGGGTCATCTTGGCTGTTTCCATAACTTGGCTATTGTGAATAGTGCCGCAATAAACATGGGTGTGCAGGTGCCTCTGGAGAAACCTGTGTCACAATCTTTTGGGTATATCCCCAAGAGTGGTATTGCAGGATCATATGGTAGATCAATGTTTAGATTTTTAAGTAGCCTCCAAATTTTTTTCCAGAGTGGTTGTACTAGTCTACATTCCCACCAGCAGTGTAAGAGGGTTCTTTTTTCCCCTGCATCCTCACCAACACCTGTTGTTGGTGGTGTTGCTAATGATGGCTATTCTAACAGGGGTTAGGCGGAATCTAAGTGTGGTTTTAATTTGCATTTCCTTTATTGCTACAGATGGTAAGCATTTCTTCATGTGCTTTTTGGCCATTTGAATTTCTTCTTTTGAGAAATTTCTGTTTAGTTCACTTGCCCATTTCTTTATTGGTTCATTAGTTTTGGGAGAATTTAGTTTTTTAAGTTCCCTATATATTCTGCTTATCAGTCTTTTGTCTGATGTGTAGCTGGCAAATATTTTCTTCCACTCTGTGGGTGTTCTCTTCAGTTTAGAGGCCATTTCTTTTGTTGAGCAGAAGCTTTTTAGTTTTATGAAGTCCCATTTATCTATGCTATCTCATAGTCGCTGTGCTGCTGGGTTCCATTGAGAAAGTTCTGACCTAAACCTATTAATTCCAGAGTATTTCCTACTCTTTCCTGTAACAACTTTAGAGTTTGGGGTCTGATATTAAGATGCTTGATCCATTTTGAGTTAATATTGGTATAGGGTGATAAACATGGATCTAGTTTCAGTTTTTTGCAGACTTCTAACCATTTTTCCAGCAGTTTTTGTTGAAGAGGCTGTCTTTTCTCTATCGTATATTTTTGATTTTTTTGAGGCTACTGTAAATGGAATTATTTTCATGTATTCTTTATCAGTTTGCTCATTATTAGTGTATAGAAATGCTAATGATTTTTCTATGTTGATTTTATATCCTGCTACCTTGCTATAGCTTTTGATGATGTCTAGAAGCTTCTGAGTAGAGTTTTTTGGGTCTTTAAGGTATAGGATCATGTCGTCTGCAAATAGGGATATTTTGACAGTTTCTTTACCTATTTGTATTCCTTTTATTCCTTCTTCTTGCCTAATTGCTCTGGCTAGGAATTCCAGTATTATGTTGAATAGGAGTGGAGATAGTGGGCATCCTTCTCTGGTTCCTGATTTTAGAGGGAATGGTTTCAGTTTTTCTCCATTCAGTATAATGCTGGCTGTAGGTTTGTCATATATAGCTATTATAATGTTGAGGTGCTTTCCTTCTATTCCTAGTTTTCTAGAGCTTTTATCATGAAATGGTGTTGGATCTTAGCAAAGGATTTTTTCTGCATCTATTGAGATGATCAAGTGGTTTTTGTCTTTGCTTCTGTTAATGTGGTTTATTACATTTATTGGTTTTCATATGTTGAAGAAGCCCTGCAACCCTGGGATGAAGCCTACTTGGTCATGGTGAATGATCTTTTTGATGTGTTGTTGAATTCGGTTTGCCATTATTTTATTGAGGATGTTTGCATCAATGTTCATTAAGAAGATTGGCCTATAGTTATCCTTTTTGGAGGTGTCTTTGCCTGGTTTTGGGATAAGTGTAATACTGGCTTCATAAAATGTGTTTGACAGTTTTCATTCCCTTTCTATTTTGTGGAACAGTTTAAGGAGGGTTGGTATCAGTTCTTCTTTAAATGTCTGATAGAATTTAGCAGTGAATCCACTGGGTCCTGGACTTTTCTTTTTGGGGAGACTCTTGATTGCTGCTTCAATTTCATTTTGTGTTATAGAACTATTCAGTTTATTAATATCCTCTTGGTTCAGTTTTGGATGATCATATGTATTTAAAAATCTGTCCATTTCTTTAAGATTTTCAAATTTATTTGAATATAGGTTCTTGAAGTAGTCTCTGATGATTCCCTGGACTTCCATGGTGTTTGTTGTTATCTCCCCTTTTGCATTCCTGATTCTACTAATTTGGGTTTTTCTCTCTTCATTTTAGTCAGGTTTGCCAGGGGTCTGTTGATGTTGTTTATTTTTTCAAAGAACCAACTTTTTTTCATTAATTCTTTGTATGGTTTTTTTTGTTTCTATTTCGTTGATTTCAGTTCTTACTTTTATTATTTCTCTCCTTCTATTTGTTTGGGATTTGCTTGTTCTTGTTTTTCTAGGAGTTTGAGATGTATCATTAGGTCATTGATTTGGGATCTTTCAGTCTTTTTAATATATGCACTCATGGCTATAAACTTTCCTCTCAAGACTGCCTTTGCTGGGTCCCATAGGTTCTGGGAGGTTGGGTTGTGTTTTCATTTTCATTGACTTCCGGGAACTTTTTAATTTCCTCTTTTATTTTGTCAATGACCCACTGTTCATTAAGCTATGGTTATTCAGTTTCTAGCTGTTTGCATGTTTTTGTCTTTACTTTTGTTGTTGAGTTCTAATTTTATTGCATTGTGATCAGATAGAATGCATGCTATAATTTCTATTTTCTTATATTTGCTAAGGCTTGCTTTGTGCCCTAGGAAATGATCTATTTTGGAGAAGGTTCCATGGGCTCCTGAGAAGAATGTATATTGTGTAGAAGTTGGATGAAATGTTCTGTAGACATAAACTAGGTCCATTTGATCTATTGTATATTTTAGATCTAGGATTTCTTTATTGATTTTTTTGTTTGGATGACCTATTGATTGATGATAATGGGGTGATAAAGTCTCCCACAACCACTGTGTTGGAAATAATGTATGCTTTTAGGTCCTCAGGGTATGTGTGATTAAATTGGGTGCGTTGACATTGGGTGCATATAGATTGATAATTGTTAGTTCCTTTTGGTCTATTTCCCCTTTTATTAGTATGGAATGTCCTTCTTTATCTCATTTGATCAATGTAAGCTTGAAGTCTACCTTGTCAGAGATAAGTATTGCTACTCCTGCCTGTTTTCGGGGGCCATTGGCTTGGTAAATCTTCTTCCAACCTTTCATCCTAACCCTATGATTATTTCTGTCAGTGAGATGGGTCTCCTGCAAGCAACAAATTGTTGGATCTTCCTTTTTATTCCAGTTCATCAAACGGTGCCTTGTGATGGGTGAATTAAGTCCATTAACATTAAGTGTTAATACTGATAGGTACGTGGAGATTCCTGTCATTTAGTTGTCTTAGTTGTTTGAAGATTTGATTGTGTGTACCTAAGTTGAGGTTACTCTCTACTTTCTAGCTTTTTCTTTTCATGTAGGTTGGTGCTGCCTGCCCTTTCATGGTTATGTTGGGTTTCACTTTCTATGTACAGAATCCCTTGAAGAATATTTTGTATTGGTGGCTTTGTGGTCACATATTGTTTTAGTTTCTCTTATCATGGAAGACTTTTATTGCTCCATCTATTTTGAATGATAGTTTTGCTGAGTAGAGTATCCTGGGGTTGAAGTTATTTTTATTCAGTGCTGGGAAGACCTCACTCCAAACTCTTCTTGCTTTTAATGTTTCTGTTGATAAGTCTGCTGTGATTTTGTTGGGTTAACCCTTGTATGTTATTTGTTTTTTCTGTCTTACAGCCTTCAATATTCTTTCTCATGTCTCTGTACTTATTGTTTTAATGACAATATACCATGAGGTAGTCATGCCAACATAGTCACCACTTGACTGCATCCTTAAATACTGGTAAAGCTTTGGTCCAGCTAACCTAAAAATGATGACTGAAAGTGACTTTATGTTCACAGTACTAATTCATGTGGGCAGAAATGCCTGTCTCTCAGGGGGAGATGTCTTTTATTCCTATTACAGATTACTATTGTGAGACTGCATGTTACATGTAACATGTCTTTATGTTCCATTTGAGAGCCCTTTTGGAGATACCATGTGGTCATAGGAAATGATGTCATGATGATGGTGCCACCATGTGTCCAGCATCATCTTACCACTCTCTAGGGTAAGAAACTCATGGGTGACACTGTCTTGTCATCCCCTAAGAAAATTATAACTAATTTATGGCTAAAATTCTCTATATTAAGGGCTGAGATGTAGCTCAGTGGTAGAGCACTTGCCTAGCATGTGTGAGGCCCTGAGTTCAATCCCAGCAGCAAAAAAGAAAAGACAAAAAAAATTCTCTAAATTAATATAGTTTTTATGCTACATAAGAATTTAGCTGACAAACCTACTAAAAATAATGACAAAGAAATGATTTGTTTAAGAGTACTCTCTGGAGGAGTTAGAAAGATGGCGGCTAGAGGGAGGAGGCAGAAAGGAAGCCTCCTATAGTAAAATCTTGGAGAGACGCTGGAGACACACTTTGCAGGCATAATCACTGAGAAGAAGCATAACTTTGACCCCTCCACACCTCCAGCCGGCGCAGAGAATCTCCACTTCACATTAAACAGAGAAACCAGGAGGGCCCCCAGGCTGCCAGTCGCCCATGCCCAGATGGCTTGGGAAGATGCGGACCAGGTGAGCTTCACGGTACCGCGGTACTCCCACAGACAAGCCTGGGCCAGAGCAGCATAGCCCCCTGGACAGACTGACCTCCACCTGGGGAAAAAAGAGAAACTGAGTAATAAGCAATAAGAACAATTAAGACATGCGGGAAAGAGGGTGGGGTGCCCTGAGTGCTGAAGATTGGGGAAGGGAATCCTTCCCAGGACTGTAAATAAACAAGTCAGGTGGGCCAGAGAGGCTCCGGTGGGAGACAGGTGCGTGCCCAGCAACCAGGAGTGGGAAACCTTGTGAGAGTGGCAGAGGGAGGAAAACTCCACAGGAGAGGAGGGAAGACCCACTTCCCACGTGAGCTGTAAAGAAACATGGCGGCTGCCAGGAGCAGCAGCACTGCCCAGTAATCAGGAGCAGGAAAGCATGTGAAAGTGGCAGTGGGAAGAAAACTGCACATGAGGGGAGGGAAGACCCACCTCCCACATGAACTGTAAATAAACGCACAGGCCTGACAATGTGGGTGCAGTGTCACCTTTCCCAGTGTGCTTGGAAAGGGCAAAGCTAGTAGCAGAGACTCCCGCACAGGAGAACTCCAAGTAGTCAAAGCCTTCAGGGCCAGGTGAGTGCTAAGCTCACCCCAGAGATCTGCATAAATAATGCCACCAGTTACAGCAGACTGAGAGCAGCAGGCAGGCAAGCCACAGCTGCAGACACCATTCTCAGAACTGTCTCTAGACTCTTTTTTTCTTTTTCTCCCTACCCTTGATAAGAGAACAACTGAATTACACCTGCATGCTGAAAAACTTATTGAAACTGTATTGCATTTGAACTTGGGACACTTGGTGGGTTTTTGTGTGTGTGTGTGTGTGTGTGTGTGTGTGTGTGTGTGTTTGTGTAGTTTTGTTCTACTTTATGTGTCCCCTTTGATGAGACAACTACAGAACAACATCTGAGGCACCATCTCCAGGATTGGAGACTGAGACGGAAACCCAAATTACTAAGACTGAAGCTTCATTGCATTTGAACTTGGAGGTTTTTTGGCTTTTTGTTTTTTTTTTTAATTTTCTATTTTCCATTTTATTTTAATTCATTTTTATATATAGATATTTCTTTTATTTACTTCTTTTTTACTTTTATTCTTATCTTTATTTTTTTATTTTTGATTTCCAGTCCTCTCTCTGTCTCTCTAATATCTGTTCAGCTTCCTGTCAATTAGTACACTAATGCTCCCTATTTATACCTTTGAAACTTTCTTATCTGAAACCTTTTTCTGCTTTCTCCCTCTTGTCTGTGTATTTGTTTTCCCCTTTTCTTCAACTTCTTACATTCCATCTCAGCTCACCCTTCCATTCTAAATATTACCATTGTTATTATTACAAGCTAGAAAATACTTAATTGCACACAGTACAGGGACAGTAACAACAACAAAGACGATGACGGGAAGACAGAAAAAAACAGGGAAACCAGTTTCCCCACAGCAAAAAGTTAGTACAGGAATCAGAGGGGAATGAAGAAAACAGAAACTCAGATCCAGACTCCAACAAAATGAAGATAAACTATGCCAAAGGACCCAATGAAGCCCACAAGAATAATTTAAAAGAAGACATACTACAGGTACTCAATGAGAATTTTATAGAGATGATACTGGATAGGGTCAACCAAAATGTACAGGAGACACTCAAGAAATTCCAAGACAACAAAAAACAGAGAATTTGAAAAAGCAAAAGAAGAAATAAAGGAAACCATAGAAGCACTGTATAAACACCAAAGTGAAAGAGAGAAAACAATGAATAAACGGATAAATGAACTCAGGACAAAAATAGACAACATTAAAGAGGAAACCAACCAGGATATGGAAAACCTCAGAAAAAAGAACGAAAGAGAACTGCAAAACAATATGGAAGGCCAATCCAGCAGAATAGAACAAACAGAAGACAGAATCTCAGAACTTGAAGATGAAATGATAATTAAAGGAAAAACCGAAGAACTATTAACTATACAACTCAAGACCTGTGCAAAGAAAATGCAAGAACTCACCAACTCCATCAAAAGACCAAACTTGAGAATCATGGGCATCGAAGAAGGAGAAGAGGTGCAAGTGAAGGGAATGCGTAATATATTTAACAAAATAAAAATGGAAAATTTCCCAAATCTAGAGAAAGATATTCCCATACAGATGCAAGAGGCCTCCAGGACACCAAACAGACCAGATCAAAATAGAACTAACCCATGACATATCATCATTAAAACAACAAGTTCAGAAACTAAGGAAAGAACATTGAAGGCTGTAAGAGAGAAAAAACAAGTAACATACAAAGATAATCCCATCAAAATCACAGCAGACTTCCCAACAGAAACATTAAAAGCAAGAAGAGCATGGGGTGAGATCTTCCAGGCACTGAATGAATTAACTTCAACCCCAGGATACTCTACCCAGCAAAACTATCATTCAAAATAGATGGAGCAATAAAAGTCTTCCATGATAAGCAGAAACTAAAACAATATGTGACCACAAAGCCACCACTACAAAAGATTCTGCAAGGGATTCTGCACACAGAAAGTGAAACCCAACTTAACCATGAAAAGACAGGCAGCACCAAACCACAGGAAAAGAAAAAGCAAGACAGTAGAGAGTAACCTCAACTTAGGTACACACAATCAAATCTTCAAACAACTAAGACAACTAAATGACAGGAATCACCTATCAGTACTAATACTTAATGTTAACGGACTTAATTCACACATCAAAAGGCAACGCTTGATGAAATGGATTAAAAAGGAAGATCCAACAATTTGTTGCTTACAGGAGACCCATCTCACTGACAGATATAAGCATAGGCTAAGGATGAAAGGTTGGAAGAAGATTTACCAAGCCAATGGCCCCCAAAAACAGGCAGGAGTAGCAATACTTATCTCTGACAAAGTAGACCTCAAACCTACATTGATCAAACGAGATAAAGAAGGACATTCCATACTAATAAAAGGGGAAATAGACCAAAAGGAAATAATAATAATCAACCTGTATCACCCAATGTCAACGCACCCAATTTCATCAAACATACCCTGAAAGACCTAAAAGCATATGTAAATGCCAACACAGTGGTTGTGGGAGACTTTAACACCCCATTATCATCAATAGATAGGTCATCCAAACAATAAAGAAATCCAAGATCTAAAATATGCAATAGATCAAAAAGACCTAGTTAATGTCTACAGAACATTTCATCCAACCTCTACACAATATGCAGTCTTCTCAGCAGCCCATGGAACCTTCTCCAAAATAGATCATATCCTAGGGCACAAAGCAAGCCTCAGCAAATATATGAAAATAGAAATTATACCGTGCATACTATCTGATCACAATGCAGTAAAAGTAGAACTCAAAAACAAAAGTAAAGACAAAAAACATGCAAACAGCTGGAAACTAAATAACTCATTACTTAATGAAGAATGGATCATCGATGAAATAAAAGAGGAAATTAAAGAGTTCCTGGAAGTCAATGAAAATGAAAACACAACCTACCAGAACCTATGGGACACAGCTAAGGCAGTCCTGAGAGCAAAGTTTATAGCCATGAGTCCATATATTAAAAAGACTGAAAGATTCCAAATCAATGACCTAATGATACATCTCAAACTCCTAGAAAAACAAGAACAAGCAAATCCCAAAACAAATAGAAGGAGAGAAATAATAAAAATAAGAGCTGAAATCAATGAAATAAAAACAAAAAAAAACATACAAAGAATTAATGTAACAAAAAGTTGGTTCTTTGAAAAAATAAATAAGATCGATAGACCCCTGGCAAACCTGACTAAAATGAGGAGAGAAAAAACCCAAATTAGTAGAATCAGGAATGCAAAAGGGAACATAACAACAAACTCCATTGTAGTCCAGGAAATCATCAGAGACTACTTTGAGAACCTATATTCAAATAAATTTGAAAATCTTAAAGAAATGGACAGATTTCTAGATACATATGATCATCCAAAATTGAACCAAGAGGAAATTAATCACCTGAATAGACCTATAACACAAAATGAAATTGAAGCAGCAATCAAGAATCTCCCCAAAAAGAAAAGTCCAGGACCTGATGGATTCTCTGCTGAATTCTATCAGACCTTTACAGAAGAACTGATACCAACCCTCCTTAAATTGTTCCACAAAATAGAAAGGGAAGGAAAACTGTCAAACACATTTTATGAAGCCAGTATTACACTTATCCCAAAACCAGGCAAAGACACCTCCAAAAAGGAGAACTATGGGCCAATCTCCTTAATGAACATTGATGCAAAAATCCTTAACAAAATAATGGCAAACCAAATTCAACAACACATCAAAAAGATTATTCACCATGACCAAGCAGTCTTCATCCCAGGGATACAGGGGTGGTTCAACATACAATAATCAATAAATGTAATAAACCACATTAACAGAAGCAAAGACAAAAAACACTTGATCATCTCAATAGATGCAGAAAAAACCTTTGATGAGATCCAACACCATTTCATGATAAAAGCTCTAAGAAAACTAGTAATAGAAAGAAAGTACCTCAACATTACAAAAGCTATATGTGACAAACCTACAGCCAGCATTATACTGAATGGAGAAAAACTGAAACCATTCCCTCCAAAATCAGGAACCAGACAAGGATGCCCACTATCTCCACTCCTATTCAACATAGTACTGGAATTCCTAGCCAGAGCAATTAGGCAAGAAGAAGGAATAAAAGGAATACAAATAGGTAAAGAAACTGTCAAAATATCCCTACTTGCAGATGACATGATCCTATACTTTAAAGACCCAAAAAACTCTACTCAGAAGCTTCTAGACACCATCAATAGCTATAGCAAGGTAGCAGGATATAAAATCAACATAGAAAAATCATTAGCATTTCTATACACTAACAATGAGCAAACTGAAAAAGAATGTATGAAAACAATTCCATTTACAATAGCCTCAAAAAAAATCAAATACCTAAGTGTAAACCTAACAAAAGATGTGAAAGACCTCTACAAGGAAAACTATACACTTCTGAAGAAAGAGATTGAGGAAGACTATAGAAAATGGAGAGATCTCCCATGCTCATGGATTGGTAGAATCAACATAGTAAAAATGTCAATCCTCCCAAAAGTAATCTACATGTTTAATGCAATTCCCATCAAAATTCCAATGACATCATTAAAGAGATTGAAAAATCTACCATTAAATTTATATGGAAACACAAGGGGCCACGAAAAGCCAAGGCAATACTCAGTCAAAACAACAATGCAGGAGGTATCACAATACCTGACTTCAAACTATATTACAAAGCAGTAGCAATAAAAACAGCATGGTACTGGCACAAAAACAGACATGAAGACCAGTGGAACAGAATAGAGGACCCAGATATGAAGCCACAAAACTATAACCAACTTGTCTTTGACAAAGGAGCTAAAAATATATGATGGAAAATAGCAGCCTCTTCAACAAAAACTGCTGGGAAAACTGGTTAGCAGTCTGCAAAAAACTGAAACTAGATCCATGTTTATCACCCTATACCAAGATTAACTCAAAATAGATCAAGGATCTTAATATCAGGCCACAAACTCTAAAGTTGATACAGGAAAGAGTAGGAATTACTCTGGAGTTAGTAGGTATAGGTAAGAACTTTCTCAACGAAACCCCAGCAGCACAGCAACTAAGAGATAGCATAGATAAGTGGGACCTCATAAAGCTAAAAAGCTTCTGTTCATCAAAGGAAATGGTCTCTAAACTGAAGAGAACACCCACAGAGTGGAAGAAAATATTTGCCAGCTACACATCAGACAAAGGAGTGATAACCAGAATATATAGGGAACTTAAAAAACTAAATTCTCCCAAAACTAATGAACCAATAAAGAAATGGGCAAGTGAACTAAACAGAAATTTCTCAAAAGAAGAAATTCAAATGGCCAAAACACACATGAAAAAATGCTCACCATCTCTAGCAATAAAGGAAATGCAAATTAAAACCACACTAAGATTCCACCTCACCCTTGTTAGAATAGCCATCATTAGCAACACCACCACTAACAGGTGTTGGTGAGGATGTGGGGAAAAAGGAACCCTCTTACACTGCTGGTGGGAATGTAAACTAGTACAACCACTCTGGAAAAAAATTTGGAGGCTACTTAAAAAGCTAGACATCGATCTACCATTTGATCCAGCAATACCACTCTTGGGGATATACCCAAAAGACTGTGACACAGGTTACTCCAGAGGCTCCTGCACACCCATGTTTATTGCGGCACTATTCACAATAGCCAAGTTATGGAAACAGCCAAGATGCCCCACCACTGATGAATGGATTAAGAAAATGTGGTATCTATACACAATGGAATTTTATGCAGCCATGAAGAAGAATGAAGTGCTGTCATTAGCTGGTAAATGGATGGAATTGGAGAACATCATTCTGAGTGAGGTTAGCCTGGCCCAAAAAACCAAAAATCGTATGTTCTCCCTCATATGTGGACATTAGATCAAGGGCAAACACAACAAGGGGATTGGACTATGAGCACATGATAAAAGCGAGAGCACACAAGGGAGGGGTGAGGATAGGTAAGACACCTAAAAAATTAGCTAGCATTTGTTGCCCTTAATGCAGAGAAACTAAAGCAGATACCTTAAAAGCAACTGAGGCCAATAAGAGAAGGGGACCAGGAACTAGAGAAAAGGTGAGATCAAAAAAATTAACCTAGAAGGTAACACCCATGCACAGGAAATCAATGTGAGTCAATGCCCTGTATAGCTATCCTTATCTCAACCAGCAATAACTCTTGTTCCTTCCTATTATTGCTTATACTCTCTCTTCAACAAAATTAGAAATAAGGGCAAAATATTTTCTGCTGGGTATTGAGGGGGTGGGGGGAGAGGGAGGGGGTGGAGTGGGTGGTAAGGGAGAGGGTGGGGGCAGGGAGGAGAAATGACCCAAGCCTTGTATGCACATGTGAATAATAAATGAAAAAAAAAAGTGTACACTCTGAATCAATGTGATATTTTTGTGTGTCATTGTGTGTATTTTGTGTATGTCTTACTCTGCTGTCTGTCTCCTACCAATTTTGGTCACCAATTTTTTATTTTTTTGAGTTCATTCATGTGTGCTTAAATTGACATTTTTGGCATGCCTAGGCCGAAGTATGTGTATGTCTGTGTTTAGTTGTTTTTAAGAGAATTCTTAAAATACTTTTATAATGTTAATGTGTAAAACTGTCTCAAAAGTTATCTTAAGTTCTGATCCCAACCAGGCCTACCTATCCTCTGCCTTAGGACTAAAGAGAATTTATAGACAATTATCTGTTTCATTCTATCATAAGTGTAATTTACATTCCACTCTTTTATAATTTGGTTTATTGACCCATATGTTCTTGTAGATTCCTTTTATAAAAAAAAAAAAAGTAGTTTAATTTACTTTTCCTCCTGAGTCTTTTAAAGTATAGGTTTACTAAGAGTTTTACTAAAAATGGTGTTATCTAAATTTGGGTTTTTACAAAGTTTGTTTCAAGATACAAATTAAAGTCTGTAAGTTTATTGAGTTAGCTATAGTTTAAAAGTTTGCCTAGAAAATTTTCTGAGGTCAAAATTTAAGGTACCAATATGTATTTTAAAATGGGTCTCTGTTTTATCAAGATAACTGTCAGAGATTTTTAGTGCTGTAGGCTGATATAAAAATTTACCAAAAAACAAAAGTGCACTCTCCAGAGGGGGTGATGGAACCTTACGTTTTTATTGGATCTACTAAAAAAACAAAATGATTAATCCTAAAGTTACTGAATAATGTGTGTCATTAACTCTCAATGACTGAGCTATTATTTTAGGGCTCCAGGGGCTGCATGCAGGTCAACAACAACTCTGCTGTGAGTCCCAAGTCATTCTGTTAGTTAACATCAGCAGTCTAGGATGTGATTTCTTATCAGCATCCAAGTCATGGCTCTGTCATTGGGTTTCCTAACTTTATGTTTATTCCCTAATCTCTGTTTCTGTATCTAATCATTTGAGACATTAATCTTGTTGGTTAGAGTTCTCTTTTCAGAAAATGTACTGTTCCCCCATTCTTCTCAGTTTGCAAGCTGACTACAACCCCATGGCCAATTTTGCACATGTACTGCTGGTTCTTTCCTCACAGTCAAAGAATCCTGAGCTTTCTGCCCATAGCATCACGCTGCAGCAAGTGAAGGACCTAAATGTTCAGAAAATCTGACCATGGGCTGTGGGTCTGTATGCTAATTTCTTTGAGTCTATTACTGCTTATACTAATGCTCCAAAACTATTCAGTTTTCTTGCACTGAGGAACTGTTTCCCCATTTTTAACTCCTAGCTTCCATCAGCCAAGCTTACCTTGGTGTGATTTGGATTTGGTAGTTAACTCTGTACTGGTTGCCAAGAGTTCATATTAGAATGTTTCATTTTAACACTCAGCAGATTGTCTTCCTTTACAGTTTGTCTTCCTTTGCATTTGTATCTTTTTATCTTTCATGTTGCTTTTTGTATCAGCCTCTTTGCCCAGTATATGATAGTTCTACTAATGTTTCATTGTTTATTGGTAAACATATCTTCATTAAGAGGTTTTTAAAAAAAAAACTCATCAAATTCAATGAGTAAGTTCTTAACCCATTTGAAATTTTTTTACTATTCTTTGCATTCTGCCTAACTTAATCTCTTGCCAGACACAAAAACCAAGTTATTTTTCTTATAACGTGAAGAAAACTAAGTTTAAACTAAATAAAAATTCTTTTAAGTAGTTTTAATACTGCTAGTGCCTTGTACATGTATCTAAATGTTATAAAATCATTTATAGAATTAAAAGTGTACATGCAAACAATTATAGCTCTTTTAGCTAAAGTACCTTCTATTTAATAAGGTATTTGGCATTTCTGCTGCTTATGACAAACGCTGAAAGGTCTGCCATTTAGGCATGACATCTGTTTGTCTCAGCTAGATAAACATTGTAATATATATAATATGCAATTGAGCATTAAAACACTGACTATTTGGAGTTATTGACACTGCTTGCCCCTAACTAATGGGAAATTTAAGGTTTTTAATTGTCATTACTGTATTAACAGTACTGACAACTACTAACCTGTCACTTTACTTAACCAAAATTCAAGGTTTAAAATGATGCTGTTACTACCTCCTTTATATGTTACTGTGACTTTGTGTTCATGTATATAAGCCTTCTAAAATAGAATTATAAAAAGGTACTGTACCAAGTTGGTGTCTTAGCCTCTTTTCCCAATTGTAATAAAAGATTTAGTAATGCTGGATGCAATAAAATATAATTAAACTTATATGTTAATTGCTAAATTGTTAACCATGGTTATTTTAAGTTTTGTCATTACAATTCTGATACTTCAGGAATATTTATAGACAAGTCTATGGAAAATGACTCTGATAAGTGCTTATCTGACAAGCAGGAGAGACATTCTTAAGTATTGGGGTCATTTTGTATTTTCCTTGTAAAACTTTATAAATGTTGTCTGTTGACACTTAACAACAATTTGAAGGTGTCACTATATACCATATGGGACAGACAATTAGATTTAATTAAGCCCAGCCTAAGAGACACTTTTTTTTTGAGATAGAGTCTTACTATGTTGTCCAGGCTGTCTTTGAGCTCACCACCCTCCTGCTGAGGCAAAATCCTCCAAAGTGCTGGAATTACTGGCCTTTGCCACTGTGCCTGGCTTAGAGCCATTTTTTAATAAATCTCTTTGTTGCTTACTTTGAACTGAGATCATATCAACATTGACTTCTGATCAGTTTGATGCATTACTCCCCCTCCACTATGGAACAAATTTGACTTTCCAGGAAAAGATACTCCTGGCTTCAAGAAACCAAACTGCCAACTTAGCAGAATCTTCAGAGGCAACTGTTAAAAGAAACAGCTTAAGGAAACTAAAGTTCAAAAGTTCTGCACAGATGAGAGGACTTCTTCAGATCTAAATGGAGTCAATTACACAAGACCTCTAAAAGTAACAAAAACTGAGAGATTTTCAAAAGGGTACTCTTATGCATGTGCTCAAATATTTAAGCTTCCTAGGCTTCTGGCAAAAGACAAGCTCATGTCTTTGGCCAAGGCCTTCTGTTTAAGCAAAGGCAATATGATCATTTCTACTAGCTCCAGATCAAGGTAGTTTATCCTCTCTCTTGTATTCTACTTTCAGTGGTATCTAACTTCTGCTTAGGAATGCTGTGAGTCTTCTTTCTGTACAGAACTGATTCACTGATGTTCACCCTCTAATTGGACTGGCACCTGCCCACTAGTACACATAGCCCCTAATGCAGATATTACCTCAAAGATCAGTCCTTAACTGCCCACTATAGTGGCAATTCAAACAGAGGGCCACCAAAGGATTAGGAATAGCTACAGGTATAGATACCTATAGGAAAAATAACCATAAGACTCTCTGCCACTTTTCAAATGAAAAATTAGATTCTTTATCTTTCCAGGGT
This sequence comes from Castor canadensis, assembly GCF_047511655.1. Lineage (NCBI taxonomy): Eukaryota > Metazoa > Chordata > Mammalia > Rodentia > Castoridae > Castor > Castor canadensis. The sequence goes on along the minus strand of NC_133393.1, from coordinate 22,456,446 downwards.
CCCTGCTGACATGCCTATCACTGTTCATGTTCAAGTCATGCCTTCAAAGCCAGATTTATCTCTTCCAGGATAAAAATCAACCAAGTGTGTGACCTGAGTTCTAACCCTAGTACCAACAAAAATACAAATAAGTAAAATATAGATGAGATTTTTTTTCCTGCTCACTCATTAGTTTAGTTTCCTCGTTTTTTTCTTTCCCTATTATGACAGTGATGGTGTTCATACTTTTTATGTCTTTTTCGGGGTGGGGGGCTGGGGTTTGAACTCAGAGCTTCTCACTTGGAGATGCTCACTACTTCAGCCTCACCTCCAATCCATTTGCTCTGGTTGTTTTGGAGACAGGGTCTGAAGAACTATTTGTCTTGATCTGTAATCCTCCCGATCTCAGCCTCCCAAGTAGGTAGGATTACAAGTGTGAGTCACAGAGGCCCAGATACTTTCTCTGCCTTAATTGGCACTGTGGTTTGTGACTTCTGTTCTGATCCATGTTGATAGCTCTACTTCAACAAACCCTGTCTGTTTGTTGTTCCCTGGAATGACTAAGCCCTAATTTATCTGCCCTCTATCTAAAAATTCAAAATGTTGTTTTCCCCTGAAATCTTTTATATGTCATCTTGACTGCATTTGTGAGAACTTTTCTAGAGTGTAAACACTAGAATGAATATCTAGTTTATCCAAACTACCCAACAGGGGCTGCAAATTCAAGTTCATGCTCTAGGTGTCATGCTTAATATCCAAGTATTATCTTGCAGCCTGTGAGAGAATCCATTACACAGTACTTTCTAAGTCCTTGGTTTTAAAACATTAAAAAAAAAAACTCTCTTTTCCAAATTGAAAGAGAGATATTTTTCACATTTTTTTATATTTGAAAATTTGGGGCAAAATTTTTACATTTATCCATTCTTGGGACATTCTCCTTTGTAAAGACTCAATCTACCTATGCTTTGCTCAGTTTTCTGTTCCTACTTTTTGTTTCTAATTTATGAACGGGTTAATAATTTCATATAGTAAGAAAATCAATCCTGGTGCTGGTCAGTTATGCCTATAATCCTAGCTTCTTGGGAAACAGAAATCAGGAGTATCACAGTTCGAAGCCAGCCTAGGGAAATAATTCACAAGACCCTGTTTCAAAAATACAAAATAGAAAACAGGACTAGAAGCTTAAGTGGTACAGTGTCTGCACAGCCAGTGTGATGCCTTGAATTCAAACCCTAGTACTACTGCAAAAAAAAAAAAAAGTCAGCAGAAAATCTGCTATGTGTTTTTCAAGGTTTTTCCTGAGCTTCAAGTACTCCTTCCAATTTTGTTATATTTCTCCATGTAAACAAATTTATGAATTTTTTCCAAACTTTTAAAATTATTTTTCTTTGTATCTTCTGGATTTGACTTTGAAGACACCCTCACACACACACCTTTTTCTATGATACTGGGTTTTGAACTCCAGGCCTCACGCTTGCTGGGCAGACACTTGAGTCTTTCCTCCAGCCCTGTTTTGTATCGGGTATTTTTGAGATAGGGTCTCATGAACTATTTGCCCAGGGCTAGGTGATACTCCTGATCTCTACCTCTTCAGTAGCTAGGATTACATGCCTCAGGCACCCAGCTGGACCTCTTTTCTTAAAAACTATCTTATTAACAAACCTATTGAGGCATGGTTTACATACCACACACACAGTTTGTGTATGTAAAATGCCAAGATTTTAATAAATTGATACATTTCTTCACCTACCACATTGTACTTTCAGAATCTTACAGCTCAATCCAATCCCACTTTATGCACCAACTGCTGTGTCCTCACATTGACCTCTATGCCTACTTCGTGTAAATGGAGTCACATGACAAGTAGCCTTTTCTGTCTGGTTTCCTTCACTTAGCACACTCTTTCTGAGGTCCATCCGTTCTGTAGCACTTACCATCACTTTGGGCCTCTCTCAGATTGTACTGCATCACTGTGAATGGTATTGCATTGAACACCTACAGCATGTGATGTTTATCCATTTAATGAATGTCAGGAATGTGGGTTGTTCCAGTGCGGGACTAGTATGCCTAATGCTGTTCTGAACATCGGCACACCTACTTTATGAGGACTATTTTCATTTCCAAGGAGTAGAATTCATGGGTCTTATGGCAAACAGGTGTTTAGTTGTGTAAGAAATTGACATTTGTTTTCCAAACCTGTTGTAACATTATACACTCCCACCAGCAAAACATCAAGATTTTGTCTTCAAATAATTATAATGATGATAATGATCACAATAGTAGCATCAGTAATAACTCTTGTACTAATTTAAACTTTCTTTGAAACCTATTCCTCAGAGGTCTGTTTTGTTGCATTAGTAATAGAGGATGTCAGTATCTTGAAACTCTCCAAGTGTCTTTTGTTTGGGAATGGGTGTGGCACTGGGGTTTGACCTCAGGACCTATAGCTTGCTAAGCAAGCACTCTACCACTTGAGCCACCTCCCTAACCTTTTTCCTTTAGTTTTTCAGATAGAGTCTGATACTTCCCTAAACCCTCTGCAAGACTAAGTCCTACCTCAGTTTCCCTAGTAGCTGGGATTATAGACAATGTACCACACCACTCACCTCTCCATGTATCTCAAACTAAATCAGAATGGCTTAAATCTAATTGTCCTCAGTTTTGCTAGTGTATTTAATCAACTGTTGCAGCAGTTTGCTACCTGAGATAAGAGGCTCTGAGGCAATTAGCAGGAAGCAATGTTTTATTGTGCCAGCACAGGCTCAGCAGTCCAAAGGCTGAGGCCCGAGGACAAAGGGGGTCTCACCTTATATACCCTTGCAAACAGGTTACAGAGGCAATAAAATTAAAAAATAAGGTTTAACCCATATATGGTTACATGCAATGCTATAGGCTACTTCAGCCTAGTGCTAGTGCCCTTCTACCCCTAGTGCTATGTGACCTTCTTCACCTTTGAATTCTTTAGGTTCTCTCTCTGCTATGCCATCCCTTCACCCCGCTACCTTATCAGAACTCAGGCCTCATTTATTTTCTTCTGATCCTCCTCCCTGCTGCAAACAATGAATGAATAACAGGTGTCTTTAGAGTACAGAAATAAGTTTTATTATCTTATAAAGCAAGTTCTTCATTATATTTCTTTCAAAAATATAACTGGAGGGGGGAGAGGGAGGGGGCAGAGTGGGTGATAAGGGGAGAAAAAAGAAAAAGAAGAAAAAAAAGGAAAAAGAAAAAAAATATAACTGGAAAATTTATCTTCCTTATAAAATTCCATACCATCATATTAAATTCTAAAACAATCTTGTTTGTTGTTTTGTTTCATTCTTATGAATGGCTAGCACACAATACTCAATGTTTCAAAAAAAGGCTGCATGCGATTCAGAATGCTTATCATGAATCTGTATCTCTTCATGAGAAATTACATAAGGGGCATCAAGAGGCATCATTTCTATACCCTAAAACTATTCTTTTCTACTACATCCAACATTTTTTTTCCATATTGAGGTTTGGCACAGGGCTTCAAACTTCCCAGGCAGGTGTACAATAAACAGTTTCCTTTTCCTGCTTTTAGAAATTGTGAGAATGTGTCATGGTAAGTGCTCTTGTACCAACTCAGGCAAGCTGACATGCTGTGAATGATTAAGGAATGAGCTATGAAGATCCAGCATCATTGGACATGTCACTGACCTGCTGACTGAGCAGCCTGTAGATGTATCTGGAGCCAGACGCTGAGACAATAAGGAGTCATAGAAAACTAAGTCAGTTATACTGCATTTCCTGCTATTCTCAGCAAAAACCATCTACATTGGAATATTTGTGCCTTATTGTTAATTCTACCACATAATGCCACCCCGCATTTTCAAATAAATTGAGACAACTCATTTCTTCATTTCAAGGAACAAAGCCAGAAAAAATTTGCAACCCTGGGATCAAGCAAAACAGTCATCAATGCCCACATATCAAATTCCAATAAGAAAGTCTTCAATGCAAGAATTATGCATAATAAAACTTAAAATATGGCTGAGACAAATTCTAAATTTCCTCAAAAGTACCAGGTGACTCTGACAGTTTGAGAAATTGCATTAAAATGCATATTCAAACTCGATAATTTGACCTAAATTTGGGACTCTTTGGATGGAATATAAGAGCAGAACCTTCAACTTCTCAACAATTCATTTCCCTTTCTCTGAAACCCATACAATTGCCTGAATAGCATATGAGTGAAGTCTATGGAGTTTAGATTCAGACACTGACTTGCAGTTATAGTTATGCAATGTTTTAGGGAAGGGCCCAAAAAAGCTTTGATTTACTTTTCTAGCTTGATTCAATCATGTGCTTTTTGATTGTATAAATTGTTATAAGTCTGTTCTGAGATTTTAGGCATTGTCTTTTAGATTTTAATTAATTTTTTAAATTATCTTAATTGACAAGTAAAACATATGCACTACCTTATATACTTCCCATATGTAAATGAAAAGAATTTTTGTAATATGATTTTCTTTTTTCAACATGTTGTCCTTGAAACTGTGAAGCAAGTAAGGTTTCACTCCATGTTTATTTGAGAAAAATGTAGCAAAACAATGTGGCACAAGATGACTTCAAATGCACAGTAGACAGTAAGGGTTACATGAAAAGGGGGTCGGGGAGAATTAAAAGAAGGTGCTGAAGTCAGTACTGGGGCTTCCAGAATGGGACAGGAGCTGAAGAAGCCATCACAGTGGTCATAATCAGTAGTCTCTGAACCAAGAGGGAGCCAGTTCCTGAGAACACATTCTCACCACGGAGGAATGAGAGTCAAGCAAAAAGCATTTTCATGACATGGAGAGGCAGGGAGAGAGGTCTTCCTTCTGTACTGTCACCTTCGCTTCAGCTCAGGAGTCCTGAAGAACACAGAAGACAGTGGTATTTCCAGATCTACCTATGAACATGACTGATTTCCCCCCTTGCAGGGGGAAAATATAGTAGCCCCTTAGTGTGTCGAAGAGGGGTATTTGTTCCTAGACCCCAGTGAATCCCTAAATCCCCAGATGTTCAAGTCACTTCTATAAAAATGGCCTTGTATTTGCATTTAGCCTGAAAACTTGAAGTCATCTGTAGGTTATTTATAATGTTATCTGACCTAGGACAAAGGGTTTAATTTGGGATCCTAACTCACTGGATTCTGCCACTCACTCACCCTCCCATAGCACTGCAGTAAGAAGAGAAAATCCTCTCAAGTCTCCCTGAGCCAGAGCTACTTCAGAGCCCAACTTTTTATTAAGTTCAGAGAAGAGCAGGTGTGTGTTGTGCAGTGGTAATGCACCTGGTTTACATGAACAGGACCTAGGTTTGATTGTCAGCACCATATGAACCAAAACAAAACAAACAAAAAAACCCCAAATTTGAAACAGTAATAAAAAAGAAAAGTTCAGAGAACAATGTTCAGTGCAAACTTCTGCCTGATCAGAAATTTGAATTCAAAACCTTTCCCAGTACTTCTGCTTCATGTCTTGCCATCTTTTGTAGGAAAAGCAAATCTGCCTCTGAAAGAGGATTAAAAGACACTACCTGTTGGCTGAAGTCCAGAGTGTCCTGCAAAAGAGGCGAGAAGATACACAGTTAAATACATGAAGACCAGTCTATCCCTAAACAAAATGTCCACATTCTTAGATCTGCCACCTGAGATTTGTCTAACACAACCCCACACCAGCCAGGCAGAGCTGGAACACAATAGGGAACAGGTAATCCAGGAAGCTTCTGTTACACAAATCCAGTGGCAAGTAGGTCTTTTTGAAGTTCTCAAACCAGTATATCCCTAACTTTTCCTTATCTCTATAAGACACAACCCCTTCTGCTTCAACACAGTAACTATGGGCAGTTGATTTTAGAATTCCCTTCATATCTGAAGTCATCTTAGAAAAGAAAGGCTTCACACAGGTTCACTGATACACTGACAACTATCCTCAGCAAAGCCACATTCCTTCTCCCAGAAATGTTTATGGGCCATGAACCTTAGCCACCAACATTTTTTTTTTCTAACCTTTTGGGTTCTTGAAGTAGATGAACAGCCCCAACCCAAGGAAGAGCAGACCCAGCACAAAGCCCCCGACTCCACTCAGCATCTTGCTCTGTGCAGATCCAGACTGTGCCCCTGAAAGTAGAAACCAGGATGAGTGACTTTTTTTTTTTAACCACAAATCTAACTTTTTTCATTGAGACCCTGAGACTCACAGCGTTGATACAGGGGAAGAAGCCTACATTAGAAGAACTGGGTTTCACCATTCCTGGATACAGGAATTAAAATTCACACTGAACAACCATTCATTTCCCACAATGAACTCATTTAAATATCACAGCTGTGAAATATCACCTGATGTGTGGAGAGACTGGAACTCAGTGAGGTTACGAAGGATTACAGCTAAAGAAAGGTACAACAGAAATCGGGCTTGTTGGAGCAAAAGTATGGTCATCTTTAAACTAGGTAGCCAGGTCAAGGCTCACCCTCTGGCCCACCCTACTCTGCTATTTCTGTCACCTTACATTGCCTTCTATTTCCCTGAAGTAATTTCCTGCAGCAATTTTTCATTTCTCTTAAGTGAGCAGCCAACTGTCGGTTTCCATTAAGTGATGGAGTCAACCATCCTGAGCTGAAAGAATCAACCTTCTCCCTAACAAACCCATGTTAACAATGAACTCCCATACACCAATTCCTGAAAAACAGCCCTTACAACTATATAAAAATCCCAAGCCTGTAAGAGGTGGTACCCTGGTTTTCTTTCTCTCTGACCAGAGTCTTCCTCAGGTTCATCCTGAAATAAACCTGCCTCTGCTGTAGAGGCAAGCCTCCTATTTCTGTCTTCTTTCCTGAACACGTTTTTCCCGACAGGAATTTCCTCAAGTCAGGAAGGACGATGCATTGCTTCTCTTCTTGGATCACAATGAACAACTCAGCAGCAGTAGCAGGACAAACACAAGCCTAGCTCTGAGACAGAAGTTGGAGTCAAGACAGAGGGGGTAACCCTGATCTCTGTGGTCACAGGAAACTTTAAAACTGTGTCAGAAACCTGGAGCCAGTGGCTCACGCTTGCAATCCTAGCTATTCAGGAGGCAGAGATCAGGAGGATTACAGTTCGAAGCCAGTCCTGGACAAATAATTCACAAGAACCTCTCTCAAAAATAGCCAATACACACAAAAAACAGGGCTGTTGGAGTGGCACAAGTGGCAGAGTGCCTGCCTAGCAAGCAAGAGTCCCTGAGTTCAAGCTTAGTACACAAAACCAAAAATAAACAAACAAAAAACAGTGTCTGGTAGACATAATTACTTTCCCAAGGGCATAGGTGTTTGTAGAAACAGCACAAGGCCACCCCCAGTGACCCCTGCCAAAGGAGAACAAAATGAAATAAATGAAAATTCAGTATAGGGAGAGAAACCTGAAATTTCAGCACAAGGACAGAAACCTAGCACTTAAGAGTAAGCCTGGTCTCCTTTTCCATGGTGTGTGAAGAATCTGTAAGTCAGGGAGCTTCTCACTCACTCCACTCCACTGTGACAGGGATCTTCAGGCTTGGGTGCTCCACGTGGCAGGTGTAAACCTCTCCACTCTGAGGAACTGTTTCCAACATCACCAGGGTCTGGAAGGTCCAGTCTCCATTCTGGATCAGGCCTGTGGACACGACTCCAGCCTCCTCCTCCTCCTGGCCATTCCGGAACCATCTGACCTCGATCTGGCCTGGGTAGAATCCACTCACGGAGCAGACAAGGAGGTTGTGGTGCTGCAGGGGCTGGGTCTTTGTGGGGTACACAGTGACCTTAGGCTCAACTAGGGGAGAAAAGACAAAGAAAGCAAGTCAGGAAGGCAGAGTAATCCTGCTTGGTCAGCTGCCTCACTGCCTCTGTCCAACCCCACGTTTAACTCCTTGCAGACTTCAGGCAAAGGGTCCCTAGGAATTCAGGGAATTGAAAACTTCAGCTCCAGCTCCCTACTGGAAATTCCATGCTGGCAGTAAAACTGGCCCAGCCAGACCTCTAAGCCAGGAGAAAAATTATCTTCCAAAATCACTGGGTAATTGGAGCCTATGATAAACTTATATATGTACATTTCCTAGCTTTTATTTCACCTTTACTATAAATTATATCAGTCCTATGTGCTAGGCAAGATAGACTGAAAATTTCTTTCTCCCAAGTTTTGCACAATACTGTAAATTCATTTTTCTTTAAACATATATATATATAAAATGCCATTTTGTCTCAATTTTGATGAACATTTGGACCCAGCACCAAGCCTTATGCATTGGTGCTCCATATGTTGCAGGAGTTTTGGGCCCTAGGTCTAAATTCCTGCGTTCCATAGTTCAGGCACCTGCCCCTATATGCCCAATAGAGACAAGTAAAGGTGGATGTCAGAGAAAGGAAACTTAATTGACAGGGCATGGGCAAGTTGCTGGAAGAGGCGGGTTATGCATTTCAATCCATCTTCCTCATGCAGACTTTTGCTCTGGGTTTAAATAGAAGAGGAAGAATTCAGGGAAGAGGTAGGCATAAATATCAAGCAGTCCCAGTCACAGTGTGTTCTTGTGTTCTAGGAGGCTGACAGAAGGGATCACTGTCTCAGGATTGGTCAGGTGAGGCCTTGTTAATAAGAGTCCTTGCTTTCTGGCAGGTGGTCTGTCCTGCAGAGGCTCTGCTATTCCTTTCCTTGGTAGTAGTTTTACTTGTAAAGATGTTATCAGTCTGTCCTTCCTAGAATCCAAGCTGATTACGAGGGAGGTAGAGAGAGAGAGAGATTCAGAGTAAAAGAGACAAATGCAAAATGGAGACAGGGATAATAATCTTATACTGCTTTTAGCTAATTCCTGAGCTCTAAAAGGGAGTCAGTGCTTTTCAGCCAAAGCAACTTTTGAGTACCTGTTGCACAGGTACATTCATGGCTGGCCAAGGGGCCTAACAGGAGCCTGGGTCATAAGTCCTGTGTTTAATCTCTACAGCAAGGACACAGTAGTTTTGAGAAATGCTGAGGAAAGATTTATTTCTTAATGTGTATTAATTGTACAAAGGGGTTTCATTATGGTATTTCCATACATTCATATAATGTATTTTTCTTTATTTTTCACAATTTTTAATGAGTTTCATTATTCTATTAATGATATGCAGCAGCTAGAAACAAGTAGTGGCCTCGAGAGAAAAGGAAGGAAGGAAAGAAGGAAAGAAGGAAGGAAGGAAGGAAGGAAGGAAGGAAGGAAGGAAGGAAGGAAGGAAGGAAGGAAGATCATTGTAACTGAGCTTCCCAACTCCACAGGTAACCAGTCTCTGTTAAGATCAAGTAACCAGAGGCCAGGAGACATTACAAGAAGCTTTGACTTTAGCCATTCACCTAAAGTTTAATCTTTTCTTTACTCAAGAGTAATCCATAGCCTAAACATCAGCTAGGCCTGGGGCTGACAGTTTTGCATGGGTAATCTCCTTCTTTTTTTTTTTTTTTTTTTTTTTGCAGTACTGGTATTTGAACTCAGGGTCTACACCTTGAGCCACTCCACCAGCCTCTTTTTGTGATGGGTTTTTTTGAGATAGGATCTCGCAAACTATTTGCCCAGGCTGGCATCAAAACAGTGATCCTCCTTATCTCTGCCTCCTGAGTAGCTAGGATTATAGGCGTGAGGCACTGGCACCTGGCTTAAGTAATCTCTTTAATATAACAAGACGAAGACCTAGACCCTAAGAGCTACACCCTAGGCATCTGACAGAGCAGGGACTAAATATTTCATACATGTAACTAAAGACCCAGGCCCCAGAACCCATCCTAGGGACCAAATGGACCTGGGGCTGAGTTCCTCAACAAATATTTCAACTCAAAATCTGACGTTTTTCTCACTCTAGAGGTGGCCTGTTTTCAGTATATTGAAAGTCTATTCCTTTTCTAATAAATTTAACTATGACTTTCACTGTATTTTCACTTGAATTCATCTCTTGCTAGGCAAGAGAACTGAGATATTTACCAGCACTAAACCTTCTAATAACATCAGGATTCCAGAACAGAAGGGAGCATTTATCCTACAGAAAATTTAAACCTGGTAGATTTACCACTGTTTACCACCTAGGTCAAATAAGGAGACTTGGCCTGTGGGACTCCCAAATTTATTGATTCAAAAACATAAGATGCAATTAAAGGAGTGCTGACACAGGAAACGATTAATCTGCCAGCTGATTCAAAAGAAAAAGCCTGCACAGAGATAAGAAGGAAGCTATGATAGGTAGTAGACAGACATGAGCAGTGGCCACTAGAGGAAGAAAATTATTATAATTAAACTTCCCAACTCCAAGGGTGACCAGTTTCTGTTAAGATCAAAGTAACTTACAAGGTCATGGGATGTCACAGGATGCTTGTAAGCCTGCCACTCATCTAAAGCTCAATCCTTTCTTTATGAAGAATAAGCCAGACCCTAAGCATCAACTTGGTCTGGGGCTGGGAATTTTACACAGGTAATTTATTTAATTTAACAAGATAAAGACCCAGTCCCAAAAGCTGCACCCTAGACATCAAATAAACAGGGAGCTGAGAATTTCACACAGATAGGCCAATAGCTGAGAAATTCACAGAGGTAATCTCTTTAGTTTAATAACACAAAAACTCAGGACCATAGGCAACATCCTAGGGATCAGATGAACCTGGGGTTGAGAATTCGTCAATATTCTAGCCCAGCTGATACTGTTGTTCTCACTCTAGAGATGGATCCAAGGCAGGCTAGAAATAAAAAAAGATTGGGACTCTTAAATGTATATGACTTAACATATTGCATCAGAATGAACTTTATCTCTCTCTCTCTCTCTCTCTCTCTCTCTCTCTCTTTTCTCTCTCTCAACCTGTTTCAGTTGAAAAAAAAATTTTTTAACAGCCACCAGGGCTCCTTTTCAACAGAAAATGTGTGTGGAGTGATCCATCATCACCCTAACCCAGGAAACAACCCCCCCCAACCCCTGGCACCCATTCACCAATTATTGGTGATCAGAAACTGACCAAATTTTCCCCCTCACACAAGTTATAAGTTTAAAAAAGCCTTGAAATCGAGAGCCTACCCCTTTTGCTGCTTCCATCCCACCTGCCCAGAAGGGGCCTCACCATTGCCTTTTGTAATGCCAATCCTTAACCTTTAAGAAACTCTATTACCTCAGTATCCACTTGTAATGCCTGAATGTTTCCATGCTGGGCACAAAGAATTTGGAAATCTTCTGATCAGAGACTGCAGGAGCCTACAATACACTTGCTTTGAGTTTAATAAAAGTGTACTCCACTCCTAATAAACTTAGCTACCATTTTCATGTCTTGCCTGAATTTTTCTCTTGCAGGATGCAAAGATGGATGTAGCTATGAGTGATACACTTTCCAGTAACACCTAGAGGCCTGTAGACTTATAATGTGCCTTACATTTAGGACTTGGCGTGCTTCTCGTGCTTCCACATCTCCCGTCTATAGCGATCTGCTTTGTTTTCCTGCTTTTCTGCTCTGCTAAATAAAATGTCTACACACTTCTCACCTAGTTGGACTTGTCCTTAAATTCTTTTCTGTGATGATGTCACAAACTTGTTTGGCATGATGTCATGAATACAAAAACCCATGTCATGAATTTGGCAACCAAGAATGAGGTTGTGCTCTCTTGGAACCTCCTGGGCTTGAACATGTCCTGGCTCTGGTGAGGTGACATGAGATGAAAATACTAAGGGAAACAGCTGCATCTGAACACATGTAGATTTTTTTCTCTTGTCATTATTCCTAAGCAAGCCAGTACAACAACTATTTACTTAACAATTACACTTTATTAGTTGTTATACTACCTGGGCTCCTTATATTACAAATTTTTAAAAAATTAAAATTGTTTTTGTTTTTTCTTTTGGTTTTGTTGTGTTTTGCTTGTCTTGGTTTTTCAATTCCAGCTCCCAACAGGAAATCTTCACCTGGAACCTTGAGGCTTTCAACGAATCTCACAAAATCAGGAAAACAAGCCTCTCTGCTGGACCCAAGGCCACATCCTGTATAAATTTGCACATGTACTTTATTTCCTAGCCTTTGTTCTACCCCTCCTATAAACTGTGACACCTCTCTGGGTTCATGGAAGGACACATTGTCTGCATTCCTGGATTGGCCAAGTTATGAATGGATAAATTCATTTAATCTTTTCATCCTTTCTCTTATACCAGGTTGGAGTAGGTAGCAGAATCCAGAAGTTAGGACCCAAATTGAGGCCTTTGTCTTAGGCCAGATAAATTATGAGTAACCTACCGATGACTTCAACTTGAATATTTGAGGATTTAGGGATTCCTGGAGTTCAGGAAGCAAATTCCCCTCCTCCACACACTAAGGGAACACTGTACTTGGCAGTGTTACAGTTGTACAAAGAAATAACGTGCAGCTACTTAAATACTATTAACAAAACAATGGAACATCAGAATGGTAAAAAAACAAAATTATAAGTTAAGGGCCAACATGCCATCATTTCAACTGTGTAAAGTGTACTAAGATAGCACACAAACAAAATTAGTAGAAATTTATACATGAAGAAAACTAAGAGTTGAGCACTGGAGCACCTATAATCCTGGCTAATTGGGAGACTGAGGTGAGGAGAATAGAGGTTTGAGGCCAGACCAAGGCCCCATCTCCAAAATAACAATAGCAAAATGGACTGGGGGTGTGACTAAAGTGGTACAGTGCCTGCTTTGTGATTAGGAAGCCCTGACTTCAAGTCAGAGTCTCACTAGAAAAAAATTAAAAAGAAACCTAAGAAAGGTCAGAGGTGCCTCACAGGTCACAAGCACACCCACCCACCCTCAGACTCACACATGCAAATTAGCTGATACTTAAATCTTATTGCTTATGCAAATAACACAGCACAGTTTATTTCAGGGTGACTTCAGGATTAAGAAGAGGGTGTGCAATCCTCACACTGTCCTAGCCATTTACAGCCCTCTTCTCTCCTCCCCTAAACCAACCTTCAATCCAAACACAGACAACTAAACTTCTCTTCCTAGTTACCATTCATCCTCACCCTCCACAGGGGACTCCAAGGGCCCTGACCCCACCTCCTGCCACCCTCATCCCTCTTCTCCTAGGCCCTCATCTACTCACACACTCCAGAAGTTTCTGGGTCACTGGGACACACACTTCGAAACACCTGAGGACACACAGACACAGGCTCTCCGGTCACCATCACACACTGACAAAATCCCGTTACCTCAGGACACTCAGAGTGTCTTCCTTTTGTCAAATCCTTCCTATTCCTTTACACTCAGCCTGGCCATGCAGCCCAGCGCTCACCTCTCCTCTGCACAGTGAAGCTCTCTCCAACCCCGTAGTTGTGTCTGCACACGGTGTCCACCGCGGCCCGCTTCTGCTCCAGGAGGTCCTTCTGGCCGTTCCAGTACTCGGCGTCGGGCCGCCCCAGCTCGGTGACCGCGCGGTACTCCCCGACGTCGCTGTCGAAGCGCACGAACTCCTCCCGGTTATGGAAGTATCTGTCCAGAAACCGCACGCGCTCCGTCCCGTTGGAGAAATGACACTCAGATTTAGCTTGCTCCAAGAAACGTGCTGTGGGAACAGGAACGGTTACTGGATCCAATCTTATTTATCATTGAGGACTGGGTCCCTGAAGGCTCAAGTTCCTCATCAGGAGCCCAAACCCGCTGGACCTAAAATGGCTGCCTGAGTGCTGCAGGCGTCCTCTACCGTCACATGATGGCGTCTGCACGCATGACACACAGGGCAGTGCGTTACAGTTGACAACTGCTATGACAATTGCTATGAAGAACCATAAAAGGAGAGAAAAGGATTGGTGCTCAAATCCAGGGAAATCTCCTCTACTCCCAGGAAAGGTGGAACATTTCTCCCTTAATTAGCCTACTCCTTTCTTCATTATATATAATATATCTGTAATTCCCAGTCCCCAGAGGTTGTTGAAGGGAGAATCACCCATTTCTCCTAGTCTCAGTTGTGAATAAAACTCACTCTTGCCATTGCTTCCACAATTCCAAATGGGAAAAATAACTCAGTTTGGGATCAAAAACTGGTAACAGAATGATTCATCACATACCAACCAGAAGAGACCAACAGGGACACTCACTATCTGGTCACCTCCCCAAAATTCAGCACCCAGTGGGTTCATCTTTCATATCCCAAAGGCAGAGGAAGCCCAATGTAGCTGGGACTCCCCTCATTTCCAACGCTATTATGGACCCAGTGACCCTCTGCTCTGTCTGCATTAGGGACACACTACTGTCAGTGCTGGGCAGGAGACCAACAAGTAGGAGCTGTACAAAGTTTTGCCCCTCAACACTGCCTGCACCACCTCCTGCTAGAGGCTCTACAAGAAAGACCCCACTCCTGACTGTGACCACAGCTCTTAACCCTTTCCTTAAACAGGACTCATCTGGAACATTCTGTGAAATCTCCCTTACCACTGACCATGTGCCAGGACTGTGCTGCCCTAGACAATCCAAAGAGGGAACAGCAGACACTTGCCCTCAATTCCTGGGGCTTAAATTAGTGACACTGAGGGACAAAGCCAAACACTCCAGAAATTATCCATAACAAGACATGTCAAAAGAGATGTGTAGAGATCTGTCAACAGGACAGGAGGACAACCCAAATGAAATGGCACCAGAGTAGGACCCTAAGGAGTCACATTCAAGATGTGACATGGAAGGTTAAGTTGATGTGAGCCAGAAGAAGAGTATGGTATATGCATAGGTTTGGGTGGAAAGGAGGTGAGACAGAGTGATGGAGAGGACAGGAGGAGAAATGATTTTTAAAAAGAACTGAAATGTAAAATAAACCTTTATACATTATGTTAAATTCATTTCTGCACATAGAACTTTAATCTCATAGAAATCCCACAGAAAACTGTAAACAGCCCTATTAAAGCATCAGACTCTTTAAAATATGTTAAAATGTCACTCTCCACAACAAGCATGTTCCTGTAGACTAATAGTAACTATGAGCTTTCTAGTTTGACCCTCACTATTTGAAGTCACACAGTATAAGGACAGGAATCATCAGGGTAACACTCAAAAAGAGAAACTTCAGATAATAGAGTAGGAGTGAAGTTAGAGCAAATAACTGAGGAAACAGAGGGTCAGTATAAAACAAAATCAATACAGTTCAGATTTCCCCAAATTAAGCCCAAACACACACACACACACACACACACACACACACACACACATCTTGTTAAAGATAGGATGGCATGTTTCTGTTAGGTCCACAGCCCACACTCAACTTCATGAGGGTGTCCTGTTCTTTTTGGAGCACTGGGGTTTGAACTCAGGGCCTACACCTTGAACCACTCCATGAGCCCATTTTTGTGATGAGTTTTTTTGAGCTAGAGTCTCTCAAACTCTTTGCCTGGGCTAGCTTCAAACCTCGATCCTCCTGATCTCTGTCTCCTCATTAGCTAGGATTACAGGTGTAAACTACCAGCATGTGGTGAGGATGTCCTATTTTTACTAATAAATTTGTTTAAATCTCAGGTCTATCTTGTCCTTAAATTCTTCTCTGCAGTCACAATGACTCTCTCTCACTCTCTCTCTCTCTCTCTCTCTTCCCTCCCCCCTTTCTTTCTCTCTCCTCTGTCTTGTGCACACAGTCACATGCTTGATGGGCACATTTTAAAATTATATCAAGAAATCAGAAGAAAGAAGCCCAATAAAAATTGTTCAAAAAAGAAAAAGCAAGGGGGCATAAGAAAGAGTAGTAAAAGGGTTGAATCTGACCAAAGTATATTATATGAATGTATGGAAATATCACAAAGAAAACACTTTGTACAATTAATGTACACTAATTTTAATGGGAAAAATCTTATAAAAACTTACATTGGTAAGTTTTTATAAGCGATTTCAAGCAAAAGTTGACTGTTCTTGGATGTAATAATGCTGACCCCAAACCAAAGGGGCAATGAGTGGAAGAAGCCAAAATCCAAGATGGCTGAGAGATGTATTTTTTCAAAAAAAGAAAATATGGACAGCCAGAGATACATATCCTGGCTGGATCAGTAAACAGCTTGTATCAGTGGCTTTCAATCATTACAGGTAAGCTGGACCCTGAGAAACCTGTAAAGAGTTGTCTCTGTACAACCACTCCATGTACCACTTGCCAAAAGGGAGGTTCAAATTTTTTTTTCACTTCTGATATTTGAACTCAGGATCTAGCACTTGCTAAACATGCACTCTACCACTTGATCCATGCACCCCATCTTTTGTGCTTTAGTTATTTTCCAGATAGTATCTCATGCTTTCTGTCCACACCTGCCTCAAACCAGGATCCTCCTACCTCTGCCTCCTTGTAGCTGGGACTACATGTGTGAGCAACCATGTTGGTAAGGATTGGGTTTTTAATGTTCCCCAGTATGACATCTGTATTGAAATATTGTCACCAAGATTCTTGTCCCATAAAGAACAAGTACAAATAGTTTTTAAATTCTATGCTTACTGCACACCTATGCCTAAATGCACATCTTTCTGAAGGAATCAGGTGCTGGAGCTTATTAGAAAAATAATAACTAATAGTTCAGTCTTAACAAATGATTGACACAAGTGAGGGATGAAGCTCATGTTTACAAAGGAACTTGAAGATGAAGATTGGGGACTACTAAGGGAGGTGGAAGAGGAGTGAAACAGGAGATGCGAGGGAGGAGAAAAAGAAGGGCAAAAAAGGGGGTGAATATGAGCAAAATATATGACACGCATGCCTAGCATTGTAAAGATGAAATCCTTTATTATGCTCAATTTATTACAGAGCAATAAAAAAGTTACTTTACAAAAACAAAAAGATTATTCAAACTATTATGTCACTGGCAATAAAATTACATAAATTTCAATATGTGATAAAAGTTTATCAGATTAAAATCTAAATAAGTCAGAGGAAACAAAACATAGATCATTAGCCATGAGGCCCCTGTGTGTCCAGGCAGTGAGATGTGGGGTACAAAACTGTCCCTGGGTGGAAACATGGTACTGGGGACCATGAGAGCAGAGGGCAAGATGACCAAAGGCGACATGGTGAGATTGGGATCAGCTACACTGTGGCCTTGACCATGGGTGTTCACCATAGAGACAGAGGTAAGTGAAGCCTCCTTACAGTATCCTCAGAGACAATGTAAGGACATTGCGAAGTCATTAAAGAGCAATGACTTCACAGGGCCTGCTGCTTTACCTTTGTGAATCCCATCCATTGAAACCAAGAAGTGCTCGACTCAACTTGCTCATGATTACACTAGTGACCCTGACATTTCTATGATTCTGAGTTTCTCTAGCCTTCAGACATACTGGATATGGTTAGGTATTAGCTTAGGGTTGACTCCATATAAGTCACAAATGTGTTCGAAGTTTTACCATATTCACAAAATTTTTTCTTAAGAATAATGTACTAGAAATAAAAGGAATACAAATAAGTAAGGAAATAGTCAAAGTATCTCTATTTGCAGATGATATGATCCTATACTTCAAAGACCCAAAAAAACTCCACCCAAAAACTCCTAGACATCATAAACAGCTTCAGTAATGTTAACAGGGTACAAAATCAACTTACAAAAATCAGTATCCTTTCTATACACCAATAATGAACAAATTGAGAAAGAATATAGGAAAACAATTCTGTTTACAATAGCCTCAAAAAAAAAAAAAACCAAATACCTAGGAATAAACTTAACAAGGGATGGAAATGACCTCTACAAGGAAAACTACAAGCCACTAAAGAAAGAGATCGAGGAAGACTACAGAAGATGGAACAATCTCCCATGCTCATGGATTGGCAGAATCAACATAGTAAAAATGGCTATACTACCAAAAGCAATCTACATGACATTCATTACAGAGATTGAAAAATCTACAAAAAGGTCATTTAGAAACATAAAAGACCATGAATAGCCAAGGCAATACTGAGCAAAAAGAGCAATGCTGGAGGTATCACAATACCCACTTCAAACTATACTACAGAGCCATAGCAACAAAACAACATGGTACCGGCACAAAAAGAGATAGGAAGACCAGTGGAACAGAATAGAGGACCCAAATATGAATCCACACAGCTATGCCCACCTTATTTTTGACAAAAGTTCCAAAAACATACCATGGAGAAAAGACAGCCTCTTCAACAAATGTTACTGGGAAAAGTGGTTTTCTGCCCCAGTGATTATCCATCTACCTGAAACTAGATCTATGCCTGTCACCCTGTACTAGTATCAACTCAAAGTGGATCAAGGACCTAAATATCAGACCCAAAAGAGCAGGGAATACTCTTCAAGCAATAGGTATAGGCAAGGACTTCCTCAGCAGAACTCAAGCAACCCAGCAACTAAGAGAAAGGATGGGACCACATGAAATTAAAAAGTTTCTGCACAACAAAAGAAATGGTCTCTAAAATGAAGAGACCACCCACAGAGTAAGAGAAAATATTTTCTAGCTATACATCAGACAAAGGACTGATAACTAGAATATACGGGGAACTTAAGAAACTAAACTCCCCCTAAATTAATGAACCAATAAAGAAGTGGACAACTGAACGAAACAGAACTTTTTCAAAGGAAGAAGTCCAAATGGCTAAAAAACACATGAAAAAATGCTCACCATCCCTAACCATAAAGGAAATGCAATCAAAACCACACTAAGAGTCCACCTCATGCCTGTTAGAATAACTATCATCAAGAACACCAACAACAACAAATGTTGGTGAGGATGTGGGGAAAAAGGAACATGTGTACCCTGCTGGTGGGAATGCAAGCTAGTACAACCACTCTGGAAAACAATATGGAGAATTCTTTAAAAACTAAACATAGATCTGCCATATGATCCAGCAATCCTGCTCCTAGGGATATACCCAAAGGAATGCAACTCAGGTTACTCCATAAGCACCTGCACACCCATGCTTATTGTAGCACTATTCACAATAGCCAAGCTATAGAAACAGCCAAGATGCCCCACTACTGATGGATGAATTAAGAAAATATGGTATTTATAGACAATGGAATTTTACCCAGCCACAAAGAAGAATGAAATTTTGTCATTTGCAAATAAATGGATGGAACTAGAGAACATCATCTTAAGCAAAGTTAGCCAGGCTCAAGGCCAAAAATCATATGTTCTCCCTTATATGCAGATTATAGACCTAAAACAAATGCAGTAATATTGTTGGGCATGGGTCACACATGAAGGGGAGAACATGCATGGGAGGAATAGGGAAAGGGAAAGAAACCTTAAACTTGAATGTGGCTGATATGCTCACCATAGAGAAGCAAATAAAGTAATTTTAAACTGGCAGAAGCCACTATGGGAAGGGGACCAGGAAGTAGTAAAGAATTCTGTTAGAAATGAACCAAGTGGCTTTCAATACACAAGTGCATGGAAGCAATGCTAGGAATCTCTCTGTACAGCTATCTTTATCTCAAACTAGCAAAAAAAAAAACTATGTCTTTCTTATTATCTCCTATGTTTTCTCTTAAAATTGGAGAATAGAGCAGAACAGGTTCTGCCTGGAAGGGGGGAGGGTGTGGGAGGGGTGGGGAGGTGGCCCAAACAATGTCTACACATGTAAGTAAATGTAAAAATGATAAAAGAAAAAGAAGTACTAAAGAGACTCTTCCCTAGATCTTCAGTGGACTCCAAAGGCCTACATGATAAAGATTTGGTCCCCAGCTTGTGGTGCTATTGAGAGCAGGTATGACCTTTAGGAGATGGGGCCTAGTGGGAGGAATTTAAGTGATGGGGTGTGCTCTCGAAGGAACATTGTACCCTTAACCTCTTTGTCTCTCTCCTTGCTTTCAGGCAACCATGAGGTGAGCATCTGCTTCTGCTGTAAGGGACTACCTTGGTACAAGCCCAAAGCAATATGGCCAGACAACTATGGCCTGAAACCATGTGTGAAAACAAAGCTTCTCCTTCTCTCAGGTATTTTGCCACAGTGATGCAAAGCTAACACACTCATGCAAATAACTCTGAGGTAGACATACTGGGTTTCTTTTGGTGCTTGGTGTTTCCTCAGTAGAGAAATTAGTTTATTTGAAAATGCAATATTGCATGATCTCACTTATATGTAGAATCTACAAAAACTAACTAAAATGTACAGAGAAAGAGAAAAAAAAGTGACCACAAAGGTGATGGTGGAAGAATGGGAAGACGGAGGTTACCAAATGCAAAGGAACAGATCTGGAGGATGAGCAAGTCTGCAGATCTAATGTGCAGCATGAGGATAATAAGTAATAAAATTGTACTGTAAGTGGGACTCATGCTAAATGAATAGATTTTACCTGCAATTGCCACAAAAACAAAAGCATCATGTGAGATAATAGATGTGCTAACTCACTTCACTGCAGCAATCTTTTTACTATCTATGTTTTCCCTAATATCATGTTGTTAAATAGATGCAATAAAATTCATGAAAAATAAAAAAAGAATAACATACTAAATTTCATTCTATGCTTGTCCTACTGCTTCATTTTATTATCTTATCCTGCATGGTGCTCACAGGTTGGGATGTAGAAATATTGGTGTATTTAATTATAGGTTTTACACCTTTATTTCACTGAAATTTTTCTATAATTAATTGAAAAGAAACTATCAATTTTCTAAAATCCAAAATCCGATCTCCAAAGCACTTCGAGCTTCAGAAATGGAATTGTGGATCTGAGGATGTTTGGAGACATCACTGACGACAGTGTAGACAATGGCTGTAATAAATAAGAAGGCAAAACTGGAAGAAAAATGACAAATCTGCAGGCTACTGGAATAATCCAGGAATAAAGGATGATAGCTAGCAGTAGGCAGTGGGATTGAAAACGCTTGTTTTTTTAATTCTTTAAATTTTTTTTATTGGTGTAATACTGAACTGTGATTTGAACTCAGGGATGTGGGGTACTCGACTGCTGGAGCTATGCCACAGCCTTCATTTTCAAATGTTAACCAACCTTGAATTGAGGACACACTCCACTTGGTCGTGATGAATTGCTATTTGTAAATATTTCTTAGATTCAGTTTGCTAATATAAAACAAATTGCCACATATTCTCTCCTCTATTTTCTGAAATAGTTTGTGTAAGATTAGTGTTATTAGCTGGCTCACGTCTGTAATCCTACCTACTCAGGAGGCAGACATCAGGAGGATCACAGTTCAAAGCCAGCCCTGGCAAATACTTCACCAAGATACCATCTCAGATAAACCCTTCACAAAAAAAATAGGGCTGGTGGAGTGGCTCAAGTTCAAACTGAAGTACCACAAAAGATCTTCTTCCTTAAACATTTGATAGAATTTACTCATAAAGCCACTGAAATATCTGGTGTTTTCTTTGTAGGAAGTTTAATCCTGGATTCAGTTTCACTAGAAAGGGTCATTCTGATGTTTGCTTTGGTCTGCTTTTGTGGGATTAAACCAAGTGCCTCACGCACTCAAGGCATGTTCTCTATCACTGAGCTGTACCTCCAGCTTGCATCAACTTTGGAAAGTTACATTTTCATATTTCATGTAAGTCATTAAACTTACTAGAATAAGTAATAATCACATTCATTTTATTTACTCTGTGGAATCAGAAGTAATATTCCACTTCATTTCTAATAATGGCTGTTTATACTTTTTTCTTGATCAATCTTCCTATGGGGTTGTTGACGGCATTAATCTTTTCTTTTTTGCAGTGCAAAGAATCAAATCCAGGGCCTCAAATGTATTAAAGTGCTCTACCACTACACTCTATCTGCAGTCCTTATTCTCGGAATAAACCAGCTTTTACCTTGATCTTTGTTTTTTTGAGACAGTATCTAGATATATAGTTCATGTTTGCCTTGAACTTGAAATACTCATGTCTTAAATTCTCCAGTACTGGGATTATAGGCAGGTATCATCATGCCTGGGCCTAGCTGCAGAACTGGTTTTAACTCAGGGCCTCATGCTTGCTTTTGGATGAGAAAAGCTTTGTGGCTTCTTTAGCCTAAGTGGTAAAGATTGAGATACAAGGAGAAAAAGGGAGAACACTCAGATAAAGGGCACAGCGCAGGCATTCAACAAATAGTCCTGGGTCCCACTTGGATATCGGTTTTCTAGGGTGCTGGGTGGGTTTCCTGCAGACTCTCAGCACTATCTGCTCCTGTGAAAGGGAGTTTGGAGTTAAGAGACCCTTTGGCCAGATAGCTCCAGGTTTCCCTAACAGTCAGGAGCTTCAATATCTTTGTGGACTCTTGCTGTCACCTGGTGGAAGAGTGAGAAACACCGTGACAACCATTTGCAGAGGCACGTTGCTAAAATGGCTGCAAACCCTCCCAACTGGAGGACCAACATAACAGGATCCAAGTCCCTGAACTGTAAACCCTGGCATCCTTCTGACCCTGCAAGACAACCAACCACCCTCCAACCTCATCCTATAGGAAAACTGCACAAGCCTGAGGGGAAAAAAAAAAAAAGCAGGACTGGACCATCTCTCCTTTCCCTCAAATAAATGTTTTTATTAGTATATGTTATAAATGGGGTTTTGTTGTGATATATATTGAACACTTCCCCTCCATTTTTTTCCCTCTTACCCCACTCCACTTCTTAAAATGACTTTGCAGGTTACCATGTTGCATATTCATAAATGTATAGAAAGTACATCAATCATATTCACCATCCTTTACCCTTGTCATTTATCCTTGAGAATATTTTGGAGACAGCATATGTGGCACCCTATGAATGGTAGGTTGAAAATAACCTCACAGGAGTAAATGCAGAGTGTGGCAGGCATTGTCCATAATGCTTTATGCACGCTGTCCCTTTTAACTCCCAAGCAACACTACAAGTAGATCGATCTTCCTCATTTTACATTTAAACTAAAGCAAAGAGGGATTAAATGATTTTTCCACAGTCACATAGTTCATGAAAGATCAATCAAGCATTAGAAAATGAGAAATCTGGCTAGCATTTGACCATTACATATATTCTATACAAAATTAATAAGATATAATGAAGTACGACCTTGTGTCATAGAGGCTATGCAAGTCTCCATCTATATGTAGATTGAGAGTAACCACAAAGGCCATAATCCAATCTATTCCTTTCAATCATTTCAATTTCTCTGCAGCTTTTAAGAATACTATAATTTTTTTTTTCATAAAGGGGTGGGAGTGGGGGAGGAGAGAAGAGGGAATGGAAACACAACAGAAGGAATGAACTTGTTCAATGTACACTATATGCATGAATGGAATTATACAATGAACCCCCTCATATTATTAATGTATGCTATTTCAAAAATAAAACTATAATTTAAAAAATGAATGATATGGTTTGCATAAGTGTACCCCAAAGGTTCCTGTGTTAAAAGATTTGTGCTAGGTTTGGCTCCATTGGAAGGTGGTGGAAATGTTTAGAGGTAAAGCCTAGTGTGAGGAAGTGAGTTCATTGGAGTGTGGAGTATGCTGTTCAAGGAGATATAGGAATGCAATCTCTCTCTCTCTGACTCTCTCTCTCTCTCCACTCCCCTCTATGTCTGTCTCTCTCTTGGGTACTGGGTAGGCAGGTACTCTACCACTTGAGCCACTCTACCAACCTTGTTTTGTATTGGATATTTTCAAGATACAGTCTTGTAAACTATTTTACTGGGCTGGCCTTGAACCATGAACCTCCTGACCTCTGACTCCTGAATAGCCAGGATTACAGGTGTGAGCTACCAGTGCCTGGCCCAAAATCTCTCTTTCTTAGCCTCCTGGCTGCCATGGAGTGAGTAGTTTCTCCCTCAAAACTCCCACCCTGACATACAACCTCACCACAATCCCAACAGCAACCGGGCCAACTGACCATAAACTGAAACCATGAGCCAAAATGTGGGGAGTGGATTATGAGACAGTCTGAGTTTGGCATGGCTCCAGCTGCAGAAAAGTGAGAAGGCAAGATGCAGCACAGCTGCTTTTCCTAAGTTGTTTATGTTCAGGGAAGCAAGAATGCATGTTTCTCTTGTTACAATGTCTCACGTCTCTCCCCAAGAACTGTTGCCCCACCCCCTTGTTTACCACTGATAGAAAAGACTAGCTGAAGGGGGTTGCTCTTTGATGGGAGGTCTTTTGATGGAGATTTTGATTGGCTGCCACTGATGCTGGCTATCGCATGTCTCCGCCAGAGCAGCTTTCTGCACCAAGAACTTTATACATAGGCTTAAGAAAAGGTAAGCTAAAGAAAAGCTAAAGAGAACATGGGACAGTGCAAGTCTAAGCACTGAGACTTTAAGAGTTATGCATATGCAGTTTTTAGATACAGCTGCTGTTGTTTATCTGCAAGTCTGAGGAGAGATTAAAGAAAACATGAAACAGAGCTAGTCTAAGGAAAGAGACTTTAAAGAATAGAAAAGGAGCAAGGTTTTAAAGAAAGACTTTAGAAGGAAGGTTTTTAAGATATAGAAAAGAAGCAGAGTAAAGAAAAGAGAATAATAGGAAAAGGAAGCAACGAGGCTGTTGTGTGTCTCCATCTGAGCACCCAGTACACCTGGCCCCAACTTTATGCATGTCTGTTTTCTATCATTTGTCCTTTCTGCATCTTCCATTGCCCCCAGTTAGGTTCAATAGTAACAGGAGCAAGAGAAAGCTCGATCCACCAAAATAAACCCTTCCTCCTCATAACTTGCTTATCTCAGATAACTTTTCACAGGGACACAAAGCTGACTAACAGAAACATTACTAACGTCCCATCTTGTAAAACTCTACCTTTTTGAATTGCTTAGTTGTGCTTATCTCATGCTGAGTCCTCAACACACTTCATTATCTCATGTCCTTCACACAATAATGAAGTCAATATGTAAGTTCTATGTAGGAACTCGGTCAATTTTATTCAACATATTTTTACCTGCTTTTCAAGCCTTCCATTTTCTTTCCTTTTGAATATGTAGTTATAAATACAGATACAGACATACAGGAACACATAATACTGGAACATATGTATATATATATATATATTTGCAGATATATGTATACATACTCTGAAATGTTTATCAGGATATATACATAGGATCTGAGTTACTCTATAGATGAAACTTTCAGTCACTTCACTGATTTCTTTGCCTTTTTAACAATCACTAAGCCACATTAATTGACTTTCTCACACATTCCCCAGTGCTTTCTCACCCACTGTCCACTACTCATCTATAACAATCACACCACTTTATTTCTAGTCAATGACTCCAAGTACTTTTTTTCTGATTTTCAGTCTTCACCTCCCAACACTCATCCTGTACATATGGACCTGTCTTGTTGTAGGTTCCCACAGAAGTAGTGCAACTGTGAAGAAGATGGTGTCCTCAACTCCACAATGTAGAAGAATAATCAGTCTCTGACTCTGAGTAGAGACTTTCACCAAGCAACCTCTGCCTTGGAGAACTGTGACACTGGGGGTGGATTCTGGACCAGAACAGGTCTATCTACCTGTTCACAATTCCTCTAGGTGTCTTCTTGCCAGGTGACAAAGATAAAAAATAAAACAGGGAAGTTGCTATTCCATGTCACCTGTCCACCTTGCCCTGTGGTTAGCACTGTTAATCCATGCTCTCACGCTGTCTGTGTGATAGCCATCCCCAGCCATGTGCCCAACTTAGGGTTGCCATATATAGCAAATAAAAATATACGATGTCCAATGGAAATTATTGTATGTTAACTGAAATTCAGACTTAACTGTGCATCCTATATTTTATTTGGCAATGTTAGCTAAAGAAGCAATGGATTTAATATTCCTTTTTTTTCCCTTAAACATAAGCCTATGATAGTCTGCTTATAGAGTGGGCCTCCATAGAGTTTTAAATGTTTTCTGTATATCAACACTAACAGCTCTTGAATTTAGCCCCCAACCTTAAACATGCAGTGGGACATCTGTAACCACGAGCTTTACCAACATTTCACTGACCACCATATTCATTTCATTTAGTCAGCATTCACTAACAGATGGATGCTAAAAGCCCAGACTGTAGAATAAGACCTTCTGAATCTCAATGTGCACTTTTTCTCCTTGTACCTGTTTCTAATATCTGTGGCCTTTCTTCTTTCTTTGTCTGTAAGATAGATTTTAAAGTAGCATATTCCTCACAGCACTACTGTTAACTGAGACGTTATCCTTGTGGTAGTTACATAATAAATACTGAGTAAACACATCGTCATTTTAATTTTAACACTGTTGTGAATGTAAACTCACAAGATCTGCTTATTCTCTGATTTCTTGAAATTAATAATACCTTCATCATGATATGGCAATTTTCTGTTGGTTTTATCACTAAGTGACATTTTGATCACATGAGGGCATAGACCTGTGATCTCACTTACATATACTGATGAGCCTGCATAAGCAGTGTACTGACGCAGAAGAGAGGTACATTCCACGAACTCTGATTTGCGCTGTAACCTGGGTCCTAACACTGACTGTGTGACCCTGGGTGAGTTACTTAAGTGGTTTGAGCTTTCGATTCCATAGGCATATATGTTTATATATGCTGTGGATATGACAGAATAGTTATTAGAATGACAGGCTGAAATGTATAGATTTGTGAAATGTGACAGCACTCCACGCTGCAAAGCAGATTTGTTTGCTCATCACTCCATCCTCATTAATAGGGTAATAACGGTGTATTCCAAGTCATCAATAAGTAATGGCTGTGTAAAAAATTAGTTTTTACATGACCAGAGGGCACTAGGGCCTTCCAGAGTGTCTTTTTGTGAACAACTGACCGTTTCTGTGGGATTCTCACGTCCTCTCACTTTTCTTAGGTGAGTTCCATGAGAGTAGGGGAATTTTCTTTCTTATTCAAATAGAATTCTCTGAGTGGGAGAACAGAGCCCAATATATAATACTTACTCAAGAACATATCTGTGATCTAAGTGAAACAACCAGTGTTCTAGAAATTGATCACAGTGGCTAGCCTGGAAAGCAAGAAGTTCAAGCTGAGGATTCTTTTTTTTTCTTTTTTTTGCATCACTGGGATTTGAACTCAGGGCCTATACTTTAAATCACTCCACTAGCCCTTTTTTGTGATGGGTGTTTTTGAGATAGTGTCATGCAAACTATTTTCCCAGGCTTGCTTCATACTGCAACCCTGCTGATCTCTGCCTCCTGAGTAACTAGGATTACAAATTTACAAATTGAGCCACTGGCACCAGATGCCAACATTCTTTTATTGTAATGATACATTACATCTCTTCCACTTCCTGTGAGAAATTTTGACAAACTTCCTCTTTCTCCTCCTTCTAATTATAAGTATTTTCAGGTAAGGAAAAGACAGTTTCAAGAAAGAGGAGAATCACATTTCATGTGCTCCGACAGATCTCATACAGAGCTAAGGATGTGCGAAAAGCTGAGGGATCTTTGGTAATCATAATATTTTTGGTGAAAGAATAGGGAGGAAGTAGCAGAGGTAGAGGTAACCAGAGAAGGCTAATTAAGGAAAACAGAGAAATTCTGGATAAGACCCTAGAAACTGATAAGGAAACCCAGAGATAGATCAAAGCTGGGAAAAGAACCAAAGACAAGTAAAGCCCTTCCACTTAGCCAGGCCCCTGCATCCAGCTATCTCGTTAGAAACTGCGAATAGTACCAAAGATTGCCTCTAGATGACCTCCCTGAAACAGTCATAAGGGATTATGATGGATAAGAGGAGGGAATGATAAGGAAACTCAGAAAAAGATCAAAGCTGGGAAAAGAACCAAAGACAAGTAAAGCCCTTCCCCTTAACCGGGGCCCCTGCATCCAGCTATCTCATTAGAAACTGTGGATGACCTTCGTCCACAGCTGTGCTGACATGATATATTGTAACCTTGAACAGCTAACTGCCAATCTGCTTCTGCACTCCCTGCTTGCTTGCTGCTGCTTTTTTCAGTATAAAAACTTCAGCCACCTGAGCTTGGGGCCTGTGCCATTTTGGAGATATCCAGGTGCTAGCCTGCTATCATAATAAACCTTCCTTTCCTCCAAAAGGAAGGTTTCCACCTGGGTTTGAGTCTTATTCTCACTCATCAGTCACATTTTCTGTACCGTTCCTGCAACATTTTGGAGGCCCCCGTGAGATCAGACCACCATACCCCGTTGGGCAGAGGGTCCCCATTCCTTGGCCCTGTAGCCTGTGGAGGTTCCTGGAACTGGGAAGTGCACACCCCCAGTGTGATTCCAGGGTCTTCTTCCAGACAACTTAAGGAGGCTGCAGAGCCAAGGACTGGACTGGTGGAGTGAAACGGAGACCTGCAACAGACGTCTGGAAGCCCCAGGGTAGTCAGTGTAGGAGCCAGTGAGGACTGATCCCCGCAGGGGACCGGCTGAGCCCTGATGTGATTCCAGGGTGATGCGCCCCCCCCCCCCGCCCCTTCCTCTGGGATTGATGTGATTCTCGTCATCTGTGGCCAATGTGATTCCGGCCAACTGGTTTAGAGGCCAACAAGATTCTGGCCAACTGGGTTTAAGGCTAGCCAGGATTTTAGGGGAAATAAACAGGGACTGATTGTTTTAAACTCTGAGTGAATGGTGTGTGAATGAGCGGCTTAACTTGCTTGCATTTCAAGCTCGAATCTGTGGCTCCATGGCTGGGCACCCTTAAGGTCCCCTGAAGGCTACAGAGTCTGAATGGGTCACCTGCAATTTCGTGGTGATTGACATATGGTCTATGGTGGGATTGGACTAGCGTCCAATCGTAAGTCACCCTGTTGGGCTCAATCCATTCTGGCTAAGTCACCCAGCTCCATTGTCTGGAGTTGCAGCCAGGCAAGCATCTGTGCGGCCCCTTGCTGAGGGGCACTCCTCCCTTGTCTGTCTGGTGACATCAGCCACTGTCAGGCACATATAAAATGGGCTCTCTGGGTCAAAGCCCCTGATAGTGCTCCAGACTATGCTTGGTAACTTTAGGAAAGGCTTTTCTTGTGACTATGGGGTTAAAATGAAATCAGCCAAGCTTTGGAGATTCTGTGAATTGGAATGGCCTGCCTTTAGCGCATGATGGCCAGCAGAGGGCACTCTAGACTTGGCTATTATCGCTCACATCAGAAACAAAGTCATAGGGACCCAGGCCATCTGGACCAGTTTCCTTACATTGACACCTGGTACATCCGGACCGCCCACCTGCCTGACTGGCTTTGTTTTCATGCCCCACAGAGGCATATAGCCATTTTGGTTAATGGCAAAATGAAAGAAAAGAAATTTGAAGTCCACCACACCTGAGAATTTGAGTCATCAGATCCACCATCATATGTCCTTCCAGTGTGCTCAGCTACTCTGGTCTCCCCAAGATCTGACTTTAATGCAGGGGACCCCAATGGAAAGGAAGAAACATCGGGCTCGGGCCCCCAACCATGCCACCCAGCAGCTTCCTCATTATATCCCCCTTTGCCTCCAATGGCCCCAAAGGAAGAGAGCCATTGGGGAAGGTCACCAAACTCTGGGAGGCTGGTGAGTAAGAAAGGAGGGGCCCCAGCAGCAGCCCTATGCCCCCTCTGTCAGGTTCCAGGGCCGCCACCACCCCAGGCAGATGAGTTATACACGGCTGGACCCATGAAATATGTGTATCAGCCATTCACCACTACCGACCTCCTGAACTGGCGACAGCACACCCCAGCATACTCAGAGGAGCCACAAGCTGTGATAGAGCTCCTAGACAACATCATGCACAGCCACCAGCCCAACTGGGATGACTGTCGTCCACTCATGTCCACCTTCTTCACTTCTGATGAGCGCCGACAAGTATACCAGGCAGCCAGAGCTTGGCTAGTCACACAAGCACCACCTCAGACTGCAAGATGAGAGAATCCCAGACACCAGACCAGACTGGGACCCCAACACTCCAGATGGACTCCAATCCATCCAGCACATGAGACAAGCTATCCTGGAGGGAGCCCTCCAAGAGGCAAGAGGGGCAACCAACCTTGCCAGGATCAGTGAAGTCACACAGAAGCCTAATTAATGAGCTGCCTAGCCTATTTTATGGTAGGTTATGTACTGATGCCTACCATCAGTACACCCCATTTGACCCTGAGGCCCCCACAAACTGATCCATGATTAACACCACCTTCATCCAACAGTCTGCCCCTGATGTTCACCAAAAGCTGCAGAAGGTGGAGGGCTTCACAGGTGCCAACATTGACCAACTCATTAGCATAGTAGCCAAGGTGGTGGCAAACCGAGAAGAAATGGCTAAAAGAGAGAAGGAAAAATATTTGGAGAAAAAGACAAAGATCCTGGCCATGGCCCTCAAGGAGAGAGGCAAAAGGACTGAAGGCCAGAGAGGGGGCCTCAACATGAAAGGATGGAAAAACCCTCTTGGGAGGAACCAATGTGCATACTGTAAGGAAGAGGGACATTGGAAAAATGAATGCCCTAATAAGGGGAAAAAGGGAGAGGAAAAAGTGACAGTGGCTGCCAGCAAATCCAAGGAAGCCTGCAACCTAGAGACAAACACAGCCTGGGAAAATGAGTCCGACTGAGGCAGACCAGGCTCCCTTCTGATCTGCTCTCAGGAGCCCATGGTCAAGATTGATGTAGAGGGCTGCCAAACAGACTTCATTCTGGATACTGGGGTGGCCATTTCCACCATGATCACTCCAACCGGCTGGCTCACTAAGGACTCAATTACCATTATAGGGGCCACTGGGAATACCAAGAAGTACTGATTCTACGAGCCCTGAGAATGCACAGTTGGTGCATTCAGACACTGATTTCTGTATGTACCAGAAGCTCCAGGTCCCCTTCTGGGAAGAGACTTACTTTCTAAACTGGGCACCACAGAATCTATGGACTTGGGACCACCTGGCATGAGTGCCTTGCTGGTGCTAACCTTAGAGGTCAGTCTTGAAGAAGAGTGGTGCATGCACACCCCAAGGGACAATAAACCTGCTGGTCCTCCACCATTCCTAGCTCACCTTATGGAGTGACTCCCAGGCATGTGGGACCAAGATGGGCAGATTGGGCTGGCAACGGGACACCCTCCAATATTGGTCACCATCAAACCAGGAGCCAATCCAGTGCGCCAAAGGCAATATCCAATACCCCTCGACGCCCGGAAGGGAATTGCACCACACATCCAACGCCCGTGAGACCAGGGAAACCTGAGGGAAGTACATTCGGCCTGAAACACTCCCTTACTTCCTGTCAGGAAGCCAGGGTCCAACGATTTCCAACCAGTTCAAGACTTGTGCTGGGTGAATGAGGCAACAGAGACCATTCATCCAGTTGTCCCCAATCCATACACTTTGCTGAGTTTGATTCCACCCACCACCAAGGTGTTCACATGTTTGGGCCTTAAGGACACCTTCTTCTGCCTGCAACTGGTGGAGGCCATCCAGCCACTGTTTGCATTCGAGTGGGAGGACCCTGACACAGGGATGAAAGGACAATTGACCTGGACTAAGCTCCCATAAGACCTCAAGAACTCCCCCACTATCTTTGGGGAGGCCTTAGCCTGAAACCTAGAGAACAGCTGACCAAAGGCCTGCACCATCCTCCAGTATGTAGATGACATTCTCCTAGCAGCCCCCACTCCAGAGGCATGCAAGACTGGGACAGTGGAGCTACTCCAGATCCTACAGGAAGCAGGATACAAGGCCTCACTCAAGAAAGCACAAATATGCCAAGAGGAGATCATATACCTAGGGTATCACCTGAGCCAAGGTAAAAGAAGGCTAGGAACTGGGAGAAAAGAGGTGATCCTCCGGTACCCACGCCCAGAGTCCCAGAGGCAACTGAAAGTTTCTGGGTGCTGCAGGCTTCTGCCATCTATGGATCCCGGGATTCTCAGCCACAGCTGGGCCACTCTATGAGGCACTAAAGGGGGACCCCACAGGACCATTACACTGGGGCCCTGAACAAGAGGATGCATTCCAAAACCTTAAACAGCACCTGGGTGGGCGAGGCACCAGCCCTGGCTCTTCCGGACGTTACTCACCCCTTCCACCTCTACATCCATGAGAAGGGAGGCATAGGATTAGGTGTCTTGACCCTACCACAGGGGCCATGGAACCTACCAGTAGCCTATTTGTCCAAGAAGCTAGACGTGGCCTCAGGTTGCCCCCATGCCTCCAGGCACTAGCAGCAACAATTCTCTTAATACAAGAAGCAGATAAACTGACTCTGGGACAAAACATCACGCTCAGGGTCCCCCATCAGTGACTTCTCTGCTCAATGGCACTGCCAGTTGTAGATGACTGCGGAACGAGTAGCCAGATATCAGGCTTTATCAGGTGAAAACCCCCGATAAAAGTCAAACTGGTGACAGCTCTCAATCCAGCCACATATTTACCAGAAGAGGAGGGAGAGCCCCTCCACTCCTGTGAAGAGGTTTTAGACAAAGTCTTCTCTTCTCGGCCCGACTTAGTGGATACTGCTATTCCCAGTGCTGACCTGGAGCTCTTCACTGATGGAACCCAGAGCCTACAAGAAGGAGGATACCGGACTGGGTATGCAGTGACCACCGTCACACAAGTTGTGGAACATAGACAACTGCCAGACCACTGGTCAGCTCAAGGGGCAGAATTATACGCCCTTACTCAGGCCCTCACCATAGCAGATGGGAAGAGAGCCAATATCTACACTGACTCCTGTTATGCCTTTGCCACTTTACATATCCATGGGACCATTTACAAAGAGAGAGGCCTTCTGACGTTGGGGGGTAAAGAGATCAAAAATAGCCAGAAAATCCTGCAACTGTTAGAGGCAGTCTGGAAACCCAGAGACATTGCAGTCATCCACTGTCTGGCCCATACCAACCGACCATACAAGATTAGCCAGGGAAATGGACTAGCAGACAGGACAACAAAGGAGGCAGCCCTCTTAAATGAAGTCCAAAGATGCTGCTTCAGCCAAAGTATGCTTTGCCCTCCCTGTCCTCCCGGACTGGCCAGAGTACAGCCCACAAGAAACAGAACAGGCCCTTAAGACAGGGGCTAAAGAAAACTCAGAAGGCTGGTTCATCACCCTGGAAGAAAGGATCCTGATACCAGAAAAGGCAGCCACAGGCCTGGTAAGGCTTGCACGTGACATCACTCATTTGGGCAAAACTTCCCTGCAAGGACTGTTAGAAAAACATCTGGTCATTCCCCAACTGGCAACTCTAACTCAGTTGGTCAGCAACGCTTGCCTACGCTGTGCCCAGCACAATCCAGGTCAGGGGCCCAGGCCCCCACTACTAGTCCAGAAAAGAGGAGTCTACTCATTCCAACGCCTGGAAATAGACTTCACTGAAATCCAATCCAGCAAAACTTATCGGTACCTCCTGGTGGTGGTCTGCACTTTTACAGGCTGGGTGGAAGCACACCCCACCCACACAGAGAAGGCTATAGAGGTATCAAGAGCACTAGCCAAAGAAATCATTCCCCGGTTTGGGATGCCTAGCAGCATTGGGTCAGACAATGGGCCTATTTTGTTAGTCAGGTGATCAAAGGAATATCTCGTGCAGTTGGCCTGGCCTGGGACTTGCATACCCGGTGTCACCCCCAGTCATCAGGCTGAGTGGAGAGGATGAACAGAACTATTACAACAGCTTTGGCAAAACAATGTCAAGAAACAGGGCTGCTCTGGCCAGATGTGCTGCCCTTGGCCCTGATCAAGATCAGATGCACACCCAGGAAATGTGGCCTCTCCCCTCTTGAAATCTTATATGGACAGCTACCACCACCACTAATACCTGGTTAGACTGGAGACCTTTAAGACTATGGACAGATCGACCTCCACAAATTTCTAAGAGGCTTAGTACACGCCTTTAGGGAAATTGCCCAGCACCTAGGATACCCAGAACCAGCCCCTGTGACCCTCAAGCCTCTACACCCATGGAGCCCAGGAGACTGGGTTTGGGTAAAAACACAAGTT
Organism: Castor canadensis; assembly: GCF_047511655.1. Lineage (NCBI taxonomy): Eukaryota > Metazoa > Chordata > Mammalia > Rodentia > Castoridae > Castor > Castor canadensis. The sequence goes on along the minus strand of NC_133393.1, from coordinate 22,422,695 downwards.
AGAGGGAGTAGACCCCAGATGGGAGGGACCTTACCAAGTCATTCTGACCACCTCTTCAGCTCTTAAGGTTGCAGGGCTAAAACCGTGGATCCATCACACACACACTAAGCCAGCAGAGGATCCAGGCCAGGAGTGGAGATCTCGAACCAACCCAGACCAGCTGCTGAAGCTGACCTTGACCTGAGGAACTCCTGATCAGGCATCAGACAGACCTGCTGATCCTGCTAACGACTGTGACATAATGACTGACTAGCAAGTGAGGCCTCCAGGCCCTACTGGGATCCTCCATAAGCTAGTATGGGAGGTCAGATTCTTGAAAGAACAAGAGGGAACAATATCAACTAACCAAACCACCTGTGCTTTGTCAGGCCCTTGTGTTGTTTCCTTTAGGTACTGCCTAGACTTGGAAGTTAGAGAAGTAGCTTGCTTAGGGCCCACCACCCTGGTCTATTCTGGCCAATTCAAATATTGCTTATCCAATGTGTATGGCCAAATACCATGGACCTGGAATGACTTGGGAGGCCCTCATGGTCCTTTTTACAATACTGGTCATGTGTTGATTTTGCCTCCCCAGGAGCTTGGAAGGGGCCCCAACCAAAGGCCAGGGTGTCAGTATCCAGAGATTATCCTCAAGCAACTACAACAAAAAAGAGCGAGCCAGAGAACAAGGTGAGGGAAAAGGAGGCCTCTTCCAGTTAACAATAGATGAACCTCAACGGTGGGGAGTTAGGGTCTTTGGACTAGGATGGTTCCTTGAACGTGATGCTGCTTCTATGCAAACCAATCAGGGATAATGAGAAAAAATGCTCACTACTTGCTAGAAAAATCAAAGCAAGAAACCAGAAAACATTATGGAGTACAGGGTTAAGGAACCGGGCCCCATGGGTAGCCCCCTGGTGGGCCCACTCACTGCGTTACTCTTACTACTGCTCCTAGGACCTTGTGTGATAAACCTCCTCACCAGGTTCATTCACAACTGGATAAATGCTGTTAAATTACAGTTAGTGTGACAGTACCAAAGACTGTCCCTAAATAACTTCTCAGAAACAGTCATAAGGGATTATGATGGATGAGAAGAGGGAATGATAAGGAAACCCAGAGAAAGATCAAAGCTGGGAAAAGAACCAAAGACGAGTAAAGCCCTTCCACTTAGCCGGGGACCCTGCATCCAGCTATCTTGCTAGAAACTGTGAATGGCCTTCGTCCACAGCTGTGCTGACATTGAACAGCTAACTGCCAAGTCTGCTTCTGCACTCCCTGCTTGCTTGCTGCTGCTTTTCTCAGTATAAAAACCTCAACCACCCTGAGCTCAGGGCCTGTGCCATTTTGGAGATATCCAGGTGCTGCCTGCTAGCATAATAAACCTTCCTTTCTTCCAACCACCTGGATTTAAGTCTTATTCTCGCTGGTCAGTCATATTTTCTGTACCATTTCTGCAACAAAACCAATGAATTTCTATTACCTGCTTATTGGCATCTAGTCCCTCGAGATGTTAACAACCTTCACACTCTCTTTGTATCCCAGCTGGGGTGCATAATTTGATGTCCATAAAGTTTATATTTCACTATTTTTTACTTAAAAATAGATTTTTCTTTCATTTTATTAAACTAGTTCAATCCCCTTTCATGGGCTCAAGTTAGAGAATGTAGGATATGTTAGAGAAAATGATAGTACAGATAGGTACAGAACAGATTCATAAAGTGAACACTAACCTGTGTCAGATGCCTTAAGTACTTTAAGACACTAAAGAGCAACCTGTAGAGGATCACTGTCTATGGCACCATTTCAAACACAAAGGATCTCTGCTTCAGCTGCAGGGTGCTAACCACGGGAGAAAGAGGGACACTAACCCCACCATCCATCAGAGCATCTCCAGGACAGGGACACAGGCTTCCTAAACATTGGAGTTTAAGATGAAAGAGAAGATAACAGAGGACACCTCTTGGTCTTCCTCACAGATTAGAGAGGCAGCAACACCACAGATCCTGTCCTGAGGACGTAACACAGGATCTTCTGGGAGATACCTTTCCAATTTCCTTTGGCTCTCTATAACATTTTCAGAGAAACCTTCTAACTAGTTGAATATTTGATGATTTTTACTTAAAACAATAAAACAGAACAGAACTATACACATAGAATAGAACTATACACATATGCTCTATTTTTAAAGAGAGACCTCTTTTTCTGGCATAACTCAGTACAATGAAGGGAAGTCTATATGGGGAATGAGTTTAACATTATTCATAAATCCTCTCAAGGCACTGAGGGAATTTGATGTAATCTAATTTTACTGGAGAAGGCTTGGAAGAAATGGCTTATACATGGAGCCCTCTTACATATATCACATACAGAGGGCAAGCAACCAGGCTTTTGTTTTGTGGAAATAGTTTGGATTTCATTCAAGGAAGATGGGTCATTATTGAAGAAAATATGACAAATTTTAAGAGATTTGGCCTGAGAAAGTGAGGAAGTTAACTCCCTTCCTCTCCCCCAAGCCCATAGTACCCAGCAACTGAGGTGTGCACTTACGTTGGGTGTCCCTGGCCAAAGCCAGGGGGGGACTCAGCATCATCAGTATCACTGTCAGAGTTGCCATGTCAGAGCCTTCAGGGAGCCACAGACACACCATGCTGGAAAACAGGAGAGGAATGGGTTGGGGAGCAGCAGACAAGTCTCAGGCGACAAGTCTCAGGCAGTGAGAACTATGTCTTTTCTCTACCCACAACCCAAATAATAAGAACCAAAGTATTCATTTGTCTGATGCTGGATTGGGTAATCTCAGTGTTGAAGAACCAATCAGCATCAGAGATGAATAGCATCATCATAGCATCAACTATTGCTGGTCAGACATGCAGTTTAAAAGTCCTCTTCTGAAACCTAGAATCTCTTTCATTAAGTAATTATTTTTATTTAGTGTTTTAAAAGTTTGATACAGTTGCATCTGAAATAGCCTAATGAGCCACTTTGGTGAGCCAGTTCTGAGTTGGTCATTGATGCAGTCACAATTTTTAACCCTGCATTCACCTCTTACTTGAAGAGAGCTATTTGGACAATTGTATGTGTAAGGTTTTTAGGAGTAAAAGGGTGGAAGTGAGATAACTTCAAGTTAGGAGATCTTTAACCTGGTACTTAATATACCATAACTTTGTGTTACAGATTATTTACCCTGTCCCAGTTGAAATGAAAGTACTGTGAGCTTTCACATAGTCCAATACTAGAACATGCTGTGATTCTGTGGACACCTCAAAGAGCAGTTTAACTGGTAACTGATGATGTGGCAGAATTAAAGCTGTTGATTGGAGAGTATAATGAGTATTTCTTTACAAATCAGAAATATCTCGATAAGCTAAAGGAAATTGAAAGTTAGTAATTTAATCTAAATAAAAAGGATTTTCAAGTTTGTCTCCTGATGCTGTCACTGACTTTAGTGGAACTTCCAGAAACACATAAGCAAGTGTCCCTGTGGTCATCCAAAGTCTATACCCCTCCAAAAACAGCCACACAAAGCAGAGACTGGGGACTCCAGAGAGATATGCAGGGTGCTGGCAGGCTTCAGCTTGAAAGTCCCGTGCATCTTGGGAATACAGAGTGTGTCACCCAAATTGGATCTGAATTTAAACCTTAGTTCTTTGACTTGGTGTATAATCTTAGGAAACATTAATCTTTTTGAGCTTCAGTTTGAGGCAAAGTTTCTTCAAATTCCAAATACCATTTATTGATTCAAGTTATCTAGTCTTTTTATCCTTTAGCATATCACATTTAGTTTACAACCAGGATGTTTGTCATGGAGCACTCATAGAGAGAACAGTTAGAATTCTCACAGACAACCCCCCCATTAATATTGTACAAAGGAAGAATTTTAGTTTTCTTTCTCTTTCATCTAGCTGTTGTGTCAAATGTGCTGTGGCAAATTATCTACCTCTTTAATTCAGTACAAATATTAGATTATTTTTTAAATTCTGTCTTAGTGTTCCAAAAGCTCCTTGTCAAGTGATTCCATGTGGTGTGGGGAGTGTAGAAACTGATCAACCTGCTGAACTGCTCCAACATCTTTACGATCCTTTCTATAAAGTGTGTGCCTGGAAAGTTGCTTGTTTTATTCAAAATACTAGTCTCAGTATTCATTTTATTAAATGGTGGATGAAGAAGTTTCTAACCTAACCTGAGAAGATAAAATTGCTATAACTTATTCACATTCGCATTTTATATAAATAAAATCAATCTGTAACGTGGTGCTGGTGGCTCATGCCTGTAATCCTAACTACTCAGGAGGCAGAGATCAGGAGGATCAAAGTTCACAGCCAGCCCAGGCAAATAGTTCAAGCACCCTATCTCAAAAATATCTAACGAAAAAAGGGCTTGCAGAGTGGCTGAAGTGGAGAGTGACTGCCTACCAAGTGTGAGGCCCTGAGTTCAAATAACTCAGTCAAAAAATATTAACCTGAATGTTTACAAAAGGTTCCCCAAGGGGAAAGTGACCTACTCTGATTGTACTGACATCTCTTCCTACAAGATGTACCAGTCAAAGAGAATTTTTTGATCTTGCAGAGTAATGTTGAGAAAAATCAGTGCATACAACCATCAATTATTGACACCCTCCTTAGTTTGGTCATAGGTTACACAAACAACATAAAAGAACAAAATTGGTCTGGACACAAGTTTTTTCCTCCTAGAAACTCTAAAGGTGGTCTGGTGGACAAAGCCATCCTGTCAGCATTGACAGCTCAGAAATTTGAGATGAGACCTTAAGAGGAAGGCTGCAGAGGAGTCAAGCAGAGGTTAAAATAAAAACAAGAGTTTTAGTTAAAAAATTATCCACACCACAGCTACATTATTAACAACAGAAAAATGGTTTTTAAGAACTTTGGCAGAAGACAACATTATGATTATAAAAAATGTTAATCTTCTCCAAAAGTGAGGAATTCTATTGCTTCTCAAATTTCTGAAGCTATAAAAGTCACAAAAGCATGATGAGAGTCAGTACAAAGGGGATTGGTTTTGCATCTCTGCAAAATACATAGCAGTTGGCTCATTTTACCTCCAGAACAGGAGTTAAATACTAATTTTTTAAAATTATCAACATTTCCTCCAATACTATTGCTGATATTAATTGTGATATCTTTCATCTTGACCATGATGTTTTCACTTATTGTTTTATAGCTATGTGGTTTCAGACCTTCAGAAACAAACTTGTGCTCCCATCTGGGCAATTCACTGGACTGTGGACCCATCTAAGTTTGCAAGGATGCCTCTAGTTACCCTGTCAGTAATGACAGAGCCACAGTCAAGATAAAGACTTACACTGTTAAGTGAGTTGTAAAATTCTAGATGGGCTCAAGAATGATCAAGTAGGCCATGAAAAGTTGAGAGAAATTTTTGGCATGCAGGAATTTTTGTCATGGAAGATCACTGTTATAACAACACCTATGAAGTCTAAACATGAAACTTCTTGGGAAAATTAAGGGATGTAGATGAATTCTCTACAGGTTTCCTAACCAAGGAGTATTGGAAATTGTGACTATACATATTTGCCTGACAGTGAAATCAGGAAATCTGGCACTATCCAGGCTGATCACATGGGATACAAATTGAGCATCTTTGTATTGGACCTCCAGATTTGACATTTATATTCAGGTAAAAACTCCCAAATCTCCCATATTTGCAGTCTGATGTCATCCCTAAAGACTTCATTGCAAAAGTTCTTAAAATGTTAAACTTCAAATATTATAATAACCTTATAATTTTGTGCACAAACACATTGAGCTACAGTAGGAGAAAGCAGGTTGCTGTCATTATGATCTCTGCACAGGCTCAACAGATAGTAAAGATCAGCTTTCCATGTACCCTGAACAGTGAGATGAAAAATATCCTCAGTAGGTATACTATTACCCTTGGAACTTAAAAAATAATGAACAATTAAATACACAACAAATACATATATAGTGTACATAAAATGTGCTAAAGGACTTTAAGACACCTGTGCTATCTAAGAGTTAGAGAAATTGGTTGTTGTATTGTCATTTCTAAAATAAGCACAAATAACAGAACCTATAGAACCTCTAAACTTGCAGAAGAAAAATTGTAAATATTTATATCTCTCAGCCATAGTGTTTCCTGACTTCATTCTACATCTCTATGAAACATTTCTTTAATGCCAGACATTAACAGAGAAACCAAATAAACTTCACCAATCTGAATTATAGGGCAGAAGCTTACAATATCACACTTTCCTCAGTGTTTCACTTTTTAAAGTAATGAATAAATATGCATTTTACAAGTTTAATACCATATTATAATTTACAATTGACTCTTTGGAGAATACAATGATAGAATGCTGTTAGAAAAATATAAGACTATCTGGCCAGGTATGGTGGCTCAAACCTGTAATCCCAGCTACATGAGAGGTGTAGGTAGGAGGATCACAGACCAAGTCTCATCCAGGCAAAAGTGAGATCCTATCTGAAAAATAACTAAAGCAAAAAAGGGCTGGGAGTGTGGCTCAAGTGGTAGAGTGCCTGCCTAGCAACCTCAAGGCCATGAGTCAAACTCCATTAAATAAAAAGAAAGAAAAATATGTAACTACCAAAATATTCATAATTGTGCAAGTGACTACTCAGCATCATAAAAGTCAAGTTAAAAACTCATTACCTTTTTAAACTATTAGTGGAGAAATTAAGTAACTTTGCTTTCATGGTTTAATCTATTTCCTCAAAAAAATCTGTCTTCTGGAATAATTTAGAAGTTAGTTCACAGATTTTTCTTTGTTTGCAAATAATACTTTAAGAATTTCAACTAACAACTTGGTCAGATTACTCTCGTTTCTTCATGCAATTAAGAAAATAGGCCTGTGTTTCAGAATCCTAATTAGTATGATTGATGGCATTGTTGAAACCTAAAGTTATTTCTCTAATTGTATGGAGCCATGAGTTTCACGGATCAAAGTCTAGATCCCAGAGCTGACTCTTCCAGTGTCAGCTGTAACATCTGTATTGACAAAGGAGTCGCCCTGAAGCCTGGGAGATCCGACTGCCTTTGAAAGATGTCATCTTCACTCTCCTTCCACCTTCATCTTTCCCCACATGGGTATTAGGAAATCGGGTTTTTGGCTCAGGTACTAACAAATAAGAGAAAGGAATCGGTACCGTGTGTAGGGCTCAGGATGGCCTATGCCATGGAACCATTAGCAAAGAAGATCTTTAAAGGAGGTTAAGTAGCTGAACTTATGGACATTTTTGGAGCACATTTTTTGTTTAATAAGATGAACACAAGCCAAGATTTCAGGCAAACAATAAGAAGAAATTGCCCTTCATCTTGGAAGTTTATTACAAATCTATTGAACAGTCTAAAATGTATGGAACCAGAGAGCAAGACCAAGAAAAATGAATGGGTAGCAAAAATTAAGAAATTGGCCACTGACCAGAATTTGCCCTTAGAAGAAGAAATACTATAGTATTGTTCAAGATTAAAATTCCAAAGATGACATGGATGGGGTTTGGAATATTTAAGACAAAATGTCAGTTTTAATTCAGAGGCCTTATTCTTTGGACTATGAAAAAGTTGACTGAAGATATGATTACTGTGCTTTCAATGAACTTTTGTTTGTATTATGAAAATAAAGAGGTGCTTGTTAGTTCAAAAGAAAAAAGAAAAGAATAGAAAAAGGAATAGACATCGAGCCTGAAATCCAGAGGCTTCTGGACGCATTTGGCAGTGAGGCTAAGCCTACATATTGAAGAACTTGTCAGAGACAATATCCAGAAAAGTCCTGTTTGTAGGAAGTAACATGGGAAAATAAATATTGTGCACAATGTCGAACAAAAGAAGATGGAATGAAATGAGGAAAGCAACATAAACATCGCTATGTGCCATGATTTAAATTATTTTTTAAAACACTGCTGGCTGTAGGATGGGGCTCTCTGAAAGGATATTCTCTACAAGTGTGCAATAGTGACTTCTCAGAATGTGGATTAGAAAGTGCAGGGTGGGGCTTTTATGTCTAAGTCATACATTCCTGACTGCTTAAATTATTGCAGTGAACATGTATTAATTTTATGATTGAATCACCATTGTGCAATGAAACCAAAGACAACAGTAGACAGTCAATGCCTTACCTTTAGCACTGAAAACTCTGGGGACCAAATAAAATGGGAAAATATGGTGAATTATGAACTTTCTCTCATCTTGTCAAGGGAAGTCTACTAGTTCCTCAAGAGGTATTTATTTTTCAAAACATTTTTAACATATATTAGTTGTACGGGGGGGTTAATTGTGTTTTATATATATATATATATGTGCTTACAACATGTCTGAAATAGATTCATTCACTAAGCGTGTGAAATACCAAGGTGAAACACCAAGGGTAGCAGTGAGGGGGGAGGGTAAATGGAAGGAGTGAAGGAGGGCAAATATGGTTGATGTACTTTGTATATGTGTATGAAAATAAAACAAGGATGTATTTACTTTTTATATGACTAAATTTTTTCAGGAGTTTGTATATTATAGTCTCAGTGAATAATATACAAATGTTGTATACAATATACAATTGTTTTCTAGGCATAATAGAAACATTTACATGGTCATATGTTTTATTAATCCTTGGGGAAAAATCAACATATGAAATTAAAATGTAATTCAGGGAAGACATTTCACGAATGATCTATTCATCCAAGCCTGAGTTATGTGACAAATTTCTTTCATAATAAAATTTATCAAGCACACTAAATTGATTTAGGCAATATATTGCCTAAAATTTTTATATAAAGCAAAAACATTCAATAACATGTAAATTTAAAACAGTTATTCTTGGGTTCTATATGTCTGAGAATACCAAATGAATTAAATTCCTAACTGACACAGTGTATGAACCTTAATAACATTTTTAGATTGCTAAAAGGAAAGTCCTTCTTCTAATCTATTTTACTACATGAGACAGTATTTTTCTTTTCATTCTATCAAAAAATATGTATTTAGTGTTTATTTTATAACTTCAAAATTTAACAACCATAAAATTACAGCAAGATGTATAGTCTTTTATAACAGTGACTATACCTTATTCTATGTAAAAATAAAGAAATTCAATAGGAAAAAAGTCCCCCAAAACATATGCAGTAAAATAGATAAGAGATCATGTGACAAAAATACAAATGGCATATTTTACCTAACCTAATGTCTTCCAGGTTCATCCATTTGGTGAAAATGGCATGATTTCCTTGTTTTAAAAGATTGGATTATATTCTATTGTATGCACTGTCATTTTCTTAATCCATTCATTTGTGGGAACACTTGAGTTGTTTCTGTATCTTGGCTATTGTGAATAGTGCTGCTGTTAACATGGGAGTACAGACATCTCTTTGAGATTCTGATTTCAATTCTTTGGGATATATATCCCAGAAGTGAGACTGCTAGATCATATGGTAGTTTGTATTTTTGGGGGGGCTGGGAATCTCCGTCCTGCTTTAAGAAAACTTCCATATCTGTTATACCATTTTACATTCCCACCAACAGTGTACAAGACTTCAAATTTCTCCATAAGTATGCCAACAACTTATTATCATTTTAAAACATTTTTATTATGATATACTCATTATACAGGGGGGATTCATAATGATGAATCCTATTACACTTATATTGTACAGTAGTTACATTGCCCCCATCATCTGTCCCCTCAACCCCTCCCTGCCCCACTTAAAACAATTGCAAGAAGTTTCTTTGTTCTATTTCATAGAGCTATATGAAGTCCATCAACCATATACCCTCACCTTAATCTCCTGCATTCCACCTTCCACCACCCATTTGTACCCACTCCTCCACACACTCACTGTACTATTTTACAAAACTGTTTTTCACTATTAATAATTGAGTTGATGTTCAAAGGGGTTTCTCAATGTATCCCCACTGTGGGAATACTTTATTTTGGCCCATTCAACCCCTTCCATCACTCTCCTTATCCCTTTACCTCCCATCTGCATTTTTCAACAGCTTTCAGTACACTTCTTTAAATTCTTTACCGTAGCAGATGTTATGTTTTATGATATTATGAATGCTCTATCATTCTCTTTTACTTTCCCTCTTTCCCCGAGTCCCATAGAGTAGTTCCACTACTGCAAACATGTTGTACATATGAGTTTGTATATGATCATGTTTATGTTTGTGTATATGCTTATGTTTTGTATCTGTCTTCCAAGTATGAGAGAATACATGTGGCCTTTGTCTTTCTGAGCCTGGCTTACTTCACTGAACATGATGTCCTCCAATTGCATCCATCTACCTTCAAACCACATGTCATTATTCCTTATGACTGAGTAAAACTCCATTGTGTATATATATCACAATTTCCATTCATCAGTTGTAGGGCACCTGGCTTGTTTCCAAAGCTTGATTTTTGTGAACAGTGCTGTGATAAACATCAGTGTACAGGTGTGTCTATTGTATCCTGACTTACGTTCCTTTAGGTAGATGCCCAGGAGCGGTATTAGTAGATCATATGGCAGGTCTATCTTTAGCTTTTTTGAAGAATCTCCATACTGCTTTCCATGGTGGTTGTACTAATTTTCATTCCCACCAGCAGTGTATAAGGGTTCCTGTTTCGCCACAACCTCACCAGCATTTGTTGTTGTTATTGCCCTTAAATATGGCCATTCTAACTGGGGTGAGATGAAATCTAAGAACTGTTTTGATTTGCATCTCTTTTATAACCAGGGAAGTTAAACAGTTCTTCATGTATTTATTGGACATTTATACCTCTTCCTTTGAGAATTCCCTGTTTAATTCATGTGCCCAGTTCTTCATTGACATGTTGATTCTTTGGGGGTTGAGTTTTTTGAGTCCCCTGTAGATTCTGGATATTGGTCATGGGGATGAGTAGTGGCAAAGATTTTCTCCCATTCTGTAGGCTGTCACTTGAGTCTAGTGACTGCTTTTTTAGTTGTGCAGAAGCTCTTTAGTTTGATGCAGTCCCATTTATTCATTCTTTTTCTTAAATGTTGAGCCTTTTGAGTTTTATTTAGGAAGTTGTTTCCTAAACCTATTTGTTCCAGGTTGTATTTTCTACAACTTCCTGGAGTTGTTTCAAAGTTTCAGGCCATATATTAAGGTCTTTGATCCACTTTGAGTTGATTTTGGTACAGGATGACAGATAGGGAACTAGTTTCAGTCTTGTACAAGTGAGTATCCAGTTTTCCCAGCAGCATTTGTTGAAGAGGCTGTCTTCTCTCCCTCATGTGTTTTGGGCTCCTTTGTTGGAGATTAGTTGGGTATAGATGCATGGGTTTATGTCTGGGTCTTCTATTCTAATCCATTGGTCTTCCTGTCTGTTTTTGTGCCAATCCCATGCAGTTTTTATTGTTATGGCTCTGTAGTATAGTTTGAAGTCCGGTATCATGATGCCTACAGCATTGGATTTTTTGCTCAGAATTGCTTTGGCTAGTTGAGATTGTTTTGTGTTTCCATATTTCATGATTGACTTTTCTATTTCTGAGAAGAACATCATTGGAATTTTTTTCTTTCTTTCTTTTATTATTCATATGTGCATACAAGGCTGGGGTCATTTCTCCCCCTTGCCCACACCCCCTCCCTTACCACCCACTCCGCCCCCTCCCTCTCCCCCCACCCCCTCAGTACCCAGCAGAAACTGTTTTCCCCTTATCACTAATTTTGTTGTAGAGAGAGTATAAGCAATAATAGGAAGGAACAAGGGTTTTTGCTGGTTGAGATAAGGATAGCTATACAGGGAGTTGACTCACATTAATTTCCTGTGCATGTGTGTTACCTTCTAGGTTAATTCTTTTTGATCTACCCTGTTCTCTAGTTCCTGGTCCCCTTTTCCTATTGGCCTCTGCTGCTTTTAAGGTGTCTGCTTTACTTTCTCTGCGTTAAGGGCAACAAATGCTAGCTAATTTTTTAGGTGTCTTACCTATCCTCACCCCTCCCTTGTGTGCTCTTGCTTTTATCATGTGCTCAAAGTCCAATCCCATTGTTGTGTTTGCGCTTGATCTAGTGTCCACAAATGAGGGAGAACATACGATTTTTGGTCTTTTGGGCCAGGCTAACCTCACTCAGAATGATGTTCTCCAATTCCATCCATTTACCAGCGAATGATAACATTTCGTTCTTCTTCATGGCTGCATAAAATTCCATTGTGTATAGATACCACATTTTCTTAATCCATTCGTCGGTGGTGGGGCATCTTGGCTGTTTCCATAACTTGGCTATTGTGAATAGTGCCACAATAAACATGGGTGTGCAGGGGCCTCTGGAGTAACCTGTGTCACAGTCTTTTGGGTATATCCCCAAGAGTGGTATTGCTGGATCAAATGGTAGATTGATGTCTAGCTTTTTAAGTAGCCTCCAAATTTTTTTCCAGAGTGGTTGTGCTAGTTTACATTCCCACCAACAGTGTAAGAGGGTTCCTTTTTCCCCGCATCCTCACCAACATCTGTTGTTGGTGGTGTTGCTGATGATGGCTATTCTAACAGGGGTGAGGTGGAATCTTAGTGTGGTTTTAATTTGCATTTCCTTTATTGCTAGAGATGGTGAACATTTTTTCATATGTTTTTTGGCCATTTGAATTTCTTCTTTTGAGAAAGTTCTGTGTAGTTCACTTGCCCATTTCTTTCTTGGTTCATTAGTTTTGGGAGAATTTAGTTTTTTAAGTTCCCTATATATTCTGGTTATCAGTCCTTTGTCTGATGTATAGTTGGCAAATATTTTCTTCCACTCTGTGGGTGTTCTCTTCAGTTTAGAGACCATTTCCATTGATGAACAGAAGCTTTTTAGTTTTATAAGGTCCCATTTATCTATGCTATCTCTTAGTTGCTGTGCTGCTGGGGTTTCATTGAGAAAGTTCTTACCTATACCTACTAACTCCAGAGTATTTCCTACTCTTTCCTGTATCAACTTTAGAGTTTGTGGTCTGATATTAAGATCCTTGATCCATTTTGAGTTAATATTGGTATAGGGTGATATACATGGATCTAGTTTCAGTTTTTTGCAGACTGCTAATCAGTTTTCCGAGCAGGTTTGTTGAAGAGGCTGCTATTTCTCCATCATATATTTTTAGCTCCTTTGTCAAAGACAAGTTGGTTATAGTTGTGTGGCTTCATATCTGGGTCCTCTATTCTGTTCCACTGGTCTTCATGTCTGTTTTTGTGCCAGTACCATGCTGTTTTTATTGTTACTGCTTTGTAATATACTTTGAAGTCAGGTATTGTGATACCTCCAGCATTGTTCTTTTGACTGAGTATTGCCTTGGCTATTTGTGGCCTCTTGTGTTTCCATATAAATTTCACGGTAGATTTTTCGATCTCTTTAATGAATGTCATTGGAATTTTGATGGGAATAGCATTAAACATATAGATTACTTTTGGGAGTATTGACATTTTTACTATGTTGATTCTACCAATCCATGAGCATGGGAGCTCTCTCCACTTTCTATAGTCTTCCTCAATCTCTTTCTTCAGAAGTGTATACTTTTCCTTATAGAGGTCTTTCACATCTTTTGTTAGGTTTACACCTAGGTATTTGATTTTTTTTTGAGGCTATTGTAAATGGAATTGTTTTCATACATTCTTTTTCAGTTTGCTCATTGTTAGTGTATAGAAATGCTAATGATTTTTCTATGTTGATTTTATATCCTGCTACCTTGCTATAGCTATTGATGATGTCCAGAAGCTTCTGAGTAGAGTTTTTTGGGTCTTTAAGGTGTAGGATTATGTCATCTGCAAATAGGGATATTTTGACAGTTTCTTTACCTATTTGTATTCCTTTTATTCCTTCTTCTTGCCTAATTGCTCTGCCTAGGAATTTCAGTACTATGTTGAATAGGAGTGGAGATAGTGGGCATCCATGTCTGGTTCCTGATTTTAGAGGGAATAGTTTCAGTTTTTCTCCGTTAAGTATAATGCTGGCTGTAGGTTTGTCATATATAGCTTTTATAATGTTGAGGAACTTTCCTTCTATTCCTAGTTTTCTTAGAGCTTTTATCATGAAATGATGTTGGATCATATCAAAGGCTTTTTCTGCATCTATTGAGATGATCAAGTGGTTTTTGTCTTTGCTTCTGTTAATGTGGTTTATTACATTTATTGGTTTTCATATGTTGAACCACCCCTGCATCCCTGGGATGAAGCCTACTTGGTCTTGGTGAATAATCTTTTTGATGTGTTGTTGAATTCGGTTGGTCATTATTTTGTTGAGGATTTTTGCATCAATGTTCATTAAGAAGATTGGCCTATAGTTCTCCTTTTTGGAGGTGTCTTTGCCTGATTTTGGGATAAGTGTAATACTGGCTTCATAAAATGTGTTTGGCAGTTTTCCTTCCCTTTCTATTTCGTGGAACAGTTTAAGGAGGGTTGGTATCAGTTCTTCTTTAAAGGTCTGATAGAATTCAGCAGAGAATCCATCAGGTCCTGGACTTTTCTTTTTGGGGAGACTCGATTGCTGCTTCAATTTCATTTTGTGTTATAGGTCTATTCAGGTGATTAGTATCCTCTTGGTTCAGTTTTGGATGATCATATGTATCTAGAAATCTGTCCATTTCTTTAAGATTTTCAAATTTATTTGAATATAGGTTCTCGAAGTAGTCTCTGATGATTTCCTGGACTTCCATGGTGTTTGTTGTTATCTCCCCTTTTGCATTCCTGATTCTACTAATTTGGGTTTTTTCTCTCCTCATTTTAGTCAGGTTTGCCAGGGGTCTATTGATCTCGTTTATTTTTTCAAAGAACCAACTTTTTGTTTCCTTAATTCTTTGTATGGTTTTTTTGTTTCTATTTCGTTGATTTCAGCTCTTATTTTTATTATTTCTCTCCTTCTATTTGTTTTGGGATTTGCTTGTTCTTTTTTTTCTAGGAGTTTGAGATGTAACATTAGGTCATTGATTTGGGATCTTTCAGTCTTTTTAATATATGCACTCATGGCTATAACCTTTCCTCTCAGGACTGCCTTAGCTGTGTCCCATAGGTTCCGGTAGGTTGTGTTTTCATTTTCGTTGACTTCCAGGAACTTTAATTTCCTCTTTTTTTTCATCGATGATCCATTCTTCATTAAGTAATGAGTTATTTAGTTTCCAGCTGTTTGCATGTTTTTTGACTTTACTTTTGTTGTTGAGTTCTACTTTTACTGCATTGTGATCAGATAGTATGCAAGGTATAATTTCTATTTTCTTATATTTGCTGAGGCTTGGTTTGTGCCCTAGGATATGATCTATTTTGGAGAAGGTTCCATGGGCTGCTGAGACAAATGTATACTGTGTAGAAGTTGGATGAAATGTTCTGTAGACATCTACTAGGTCCATTTGATCTATTGCATATTTTAGATCTTGTATTTCTTTATTGATTTTTTGTTTGGACAACCTATCTATTGATGATAATGGGGTGTTAAACTCTCCCACAACCACTGTGTTGGTGTTAATATATGCTTTTAAGTCTTTCAGGGTATGTTGATGAAATTGGGTGCATTGACATTGGGTGCATACAGGTTGATGATTATTATTTCCTTTTGGTCTATTTCCCCTTTTATTAGTATGGAATGGCCTTCTTTATCTCGTTTGGTCAATGTAGGTTTGAAGTCTACTTTGTCAGAGATAAGTATTGCTACTCCTGCCTGTTTTCGGGGGCCATTGGCTTGGTAAATCTTCTTCCAGCCTTTCATCCTAAGCCTATGCTTATTTCTGTCAGTGAGATGGGTCTCCTGTAAGCAACAAATTGTTGGATCTTCCTTTTTAATCCATTTCATCAAGCAGTGCCTTTTGATGGGTGAATTAAGTCCGTTAACATTAAGTGTTAATACTGATAGGTATGTGGTGATTCCTGTCATTTAGTTGTCTTAGTTGTTTGAAGGTGATTGTGTGTACCTAAGTTGGGGTTACTCTCTACTGTCTTGCTTTTTCTTTTCCTGTGGTTTGGTGCTGCCTGTCTTTTCATGGTTAAGTTGGGTTTCACTTTCTGTGTGCAGAATCCCTTGCAGAATCTTTTGTAGTGGTGGCTTTGTGGTCTCATATTGTTTTAGTTTCTGCTTATCATGGAAGACTTTTATTGCTCCATCTATTTTGAATGATAGTTTTGCTGAGTAGAGTATCCTGGTGTTCAAGTTATTTTCATTCAGTGCCCGGAAGATCTCACCCCACGCTCTTCTTGCTTTTAATGCTTTTTTTGAGAAGTCTGTTGTGATTTTGATGGGTTTACATTTGTATGTTACTGGTTTTTTCCCTCTTACAGCCTTCAATATTCTTTCCTTAGTTTCTGAACTTGTTGTTTTAATGATGATATGTCGTGGAGTAGTTCTATTTTGATTTGGTTCGTTTGGTGTCCTGGAGGCCTCTTGCTTCTGTATGGGAATATCTTTCTCTAGATTTTGGAAATTTTCCATTATTATTTTGTTGAATAGATTGTGCATTCCCTTCGCTTGCACCTCTTCTCCTTCTTTGATGCCCATGATTCTCAAGTTTGGTCTTTTGATGAAGTCGGTGAGTTCTTGCATTTTCTTTTCACAGGTCTTGAGTTGTTTAATTAATAGTTCTTCGGTTTTTCCTTTAATTAACATTTCAGCTTCAAGTTCTGAGATTCTGTCTTCTGTTTGTTCTATTCTGCTGGAATGGCCTTCCGTTTTGTTTTGAAGTTCTGTTTCGTTCTTTTTTCTGAGGTTTTCCATATCCTGGGTGGTTTCTTCTTTAATGTTGTCTATTTTTGTCCTGAGTTCATTTATCTGTTTATTCATCGTGTTCTCTCTTTCACTTTGGTGTTTATACAGTGCTTCTATGGTTTCCTTTATTTCTTCTTTTGCTTTTTCAAATTCCCTATTTTTGTTGTCTTGGAATTTCTTGAGTGTCTCCTGTACACTTTCGTTCACCATATCCAGTATCATCTCTATAAAATTCTCATTGAGTACCTGTAGTATGTCTTCTTTTAAATTATTCTTGTGGGCTTCATTGGGTCCTATGGCATAATTTATCTTCATTTTGTTGGAGTCTGGATCTGAGTTTCTGTTTTCTTCATTCCCCTCTGGTTCCTGTACTAATTTGTTGCTGTGGGGAAACTGGTTTCCCTGTTTTTTCTGTCTTCCCGTCATTGTCTTTGGTGTTGTTACTATTCCTGTACTGTGTGCACTTAAGTATTTTCTAGCTTGTAATAATAACAATGGTAATATTTAGAATGGAAGAGTGAGCAGATATGGAAAGCAAGAAGTTAAAGGAAAGGGAAAAGCAAATCAACAGACAAGAAGGAGAATACAGAACAAGGAATCAGACAAGAAGGTTTCAATGGTATAAACATGGAGTGTTAGTGTACTAATTGACAGTAAGCTGAACAGACATTAGAGAGACAGAGAGAGGATTGAAAATAAAAAATAATAATAAAAGATAAGAATAAAAATTAAAAATAGATAAAAGAAAGAAATATCTATGTATAAAAATAAAATAAAATAAAATGCAAAGTAGAAAATTTTTTTAAAAAACAAAAAACCTCCATGTTCAAATGCAATGAAGTTTCAGTCTTAATAATTTGGGTGTCCGTCTCAGTCTTCAATCCTGGAGCTGGTGCCTCAGATGTTGTTCTGTAGTTGTCTCATCAAAGGGGACACGTAAAGTAGAACAAAACTACACACACACAGAAAATCCCCACCAAGTGTTCCAAGTTCAAATGCAATACATTTTCAGTAAGTTTTTCAGCATGCAGGTGTAATAAGGCTGTTCTCTCATCAAAGGTAGGGAGAAAAAGAGAAAAAAAAACAAAAAAAAGAGTCTGGAGATAGTTCTGAGAATGGTATCTGCAGCTGTGGCTTGCCTGCCCACTGCTGTCAGCCTGTTGTTGCTGGAGGCGTTATTTATGCAGATCTCAGGGTGAGCTTAGCACTCACCTGGCCCTGCAGGCATTGTTTACTCAGAGTTTTCCTGTGAGCCTCTACTACAAGCTTTTCCCTTTCCAAGCACTGGGAAAGGTGACACTGCACCCGCATTCTCAGGCCTGTGTGTTTATTTACAGTTCATGTGGGAAGTGGGTCTTCCCCCCTCTCCTGTGCAGTTTTCCTCCCACCACCACTTTCACAAGCTTTCCTGCTCCTGATTACTGGGTGGTGCTGCTGCTCCTGCTAGCTGCCATGTTTGTTTACAGCTCACATAGGAAGTGGGTCTTCCCTCCTCTCCTTGGAGTTTTCCTCCCTTTGCCACTCTCACAAGCTTTCCTGCTCCTGGTTGCTGGGCGCAGGTCCCTGCTCCCGTGAGCCTGTCCAGCCCACCCAGCTTGTTTATTTACAGTCCTGGGAAGGATTCCTTTCCCCCACTCTTCAGTGCTCAGGGCACCCCACCCTCTTTCCCACGTGTCTTTATTGTTCTTATTGCTTATTACTCAGTTTCTCTTTTTTCCCCGGGTGGGGGTCGGTCTGTCCAGGGGGTTATGCTGCTCTGGCCCAGGCTTGTCTGTGGGAGTACCACAGCACTGCGAAGCTCACCTGGTCCATGTCTTCCCAAGCCATCTGGGCGCAGGCGACTGGTGGCGCGGGGGCCCTCCTGGTTTCTCCATTTATCGTGAAGTGGAGATGCTCTGTGCTGGCTGGAGGTGTGGAGGGGTCAAAGTTTTGTCTCTTCTCAGTGATTATGCCTGCAAAGTGTGTCTCCAGCGTCTTTCCAAGATTTCACCATAGGAGGCTTGCTTTCTGCTTCCTCCCTCTAGCCGCCATCTTGGAATCCCCCCATCATTGGAATTTTGCTAAGGATTGCATTGAGCATGTAGATTGCTTTTGGTAGTATGGCCATTTTCACAATGTTGAATCCATAGCATAGGAGATCTTTTCATCTTCTGATGTCTTCTTTGATTTCTCTCTTCACTGGCTTATAGTATTCACTTAAAAGGTCTTTTGTTTCCTTTGTTAAATTTATTCCAAGGTACTTTATTATTTTTGAGGCTATTGTAAATGGGATTGTTTCCCTTACTTCTTTCTCAGTCTGTTCGTTGTTGGTGTATAGGAAGCCTACTGATTTCTTTATGTTAATTTTGTAACCTACTACTTTGCCAAAAGAGTTTATAAATTCTAATAGTTTTTTGGCAGAGTTTTTAGGATCTTTTAGGTATAGCATCATGTCATCTGCAAATACAAATAGTTTGACTTCTTCCTTCCCTGTTTGAATGCCTTTTATTTCTTGCTCTTGTGTTATTGTTCTGGCTAGGAATTCCAAACCATATTGAATAGGAGTGTGGAAAGCCAGCATCCTTGTCTCATTCCTGACTTTAGCAGGAATGGTTGCAGTTGTTCTCCATTTAGTATGATGTTGGCTCTAGGTTTGTCATAGATGACCTATTATGTTGAGGATCATTCCTTCTTTTCTTAGTTTCTTTAGAGCTTTCATCATGAAAGGGTGTTGCATTTTCTCAAAGGCTTTTTCTACATCTATTGAGAGGATCCTATGATTTTTGTCCTTTCTCCTGTTTATATGCTGTATTACATTTATAGATTTATGTATGTTCAACCATCCTTGCATCTCTGGAACGAAACCAACTTGGTCCTGATGTATAATCTTTTTGATGTGTTGTTGAATTGTTTGCCAGTATTTTGTTGAGAATCTTTGTGCATACATTCATTAAAGATATTGGTCTGTAATTCTCTTTTTTTGTTGCATTTTTGTTAGGTTTTGGAATGAGTGTAATGCTGGCTTCACAGAATGAGTTTGGCAGTGTTCCCTCCCTTTCTGCTTCTTGGAAAAATTCGAGGAGAATTGCTATTAGTTCTTATTTAAAGGTTTGGTAAAATTTGGCCATGAAACCATGAGGTCCTGGGCTTTTCTTTGTCAGGAGGCTCTTTATTACTGCTTCAATCTCATTGCTTAAAATAGGTCTATTTATGTGGTTGATATCTTCTTGGTTCAATTTTGTTTGGTTTTATGCATACAAAAATTTATCCATTTCATCTAGATTTTCCAGTTTACTTGAATATAAGTATTCTCTAATGAGCCTCTGGATTTCATTAGTATTTGTGGTTATATCCTCTTTTTCATCTTTGATTTTATTAATTTGGGTCTTTTCCCTCCTCTATTTTGTCATGTTGGCTAAGGATTTGTCATTCTGTTAATCTTTCCAAAGAACCAACTTTTTGTTTCATCAGTTTTTTGTACAGTTTTTTTGGTCTTGATTTTATTGATCTTGGCCCTGATCTTTATTATTTCTCTCCATCTGCTAGTTTGGGGTTTGGTTTATTCTTGTTTTTCTAGCAGTTTAAGGTGCATCTTTAGGTTATTTACTTGAGAAGTCTCTGGTTTTTTGATGTAGGCACTTATAGCTATGAATGTCCTTATCACAGTCTTTGCTGTGTCCCACAGATTCTGGTAGGTTGTGTCTTCATTTTCATTAGATTCTAGGAACTTTTTGATTTCTTCAATTATTTCTTTGGTCACCCCCTTGTCTTTCAGCAGTGTGTTGTCCAGTCTCCATGTGTTTAAATATTTTCTGTGGTTTCTTTTGAGGTTGAGGTCTAGTTTTATTCTGCTGTGATCTGATATGATACACCAATGGTTATTTCAATTTTCTTAAATTTGTTGAGACTTGCTTTGTGCCCTAAAATGTGATCTATTTTGGAGAAAGTTCCCTGAGCTGCAGAAAAGAATGTGTATTGCCAGGTCATGAGTAAAATACTTTGTAGAAATCTGATATGTCCATTTGGCCTAATGTGTGAAGTTGCTCTGAATTTTCCTTGTTGATCTTTTGCCTGAATGACCTCTCTACTGGTGACACTGGGATGTTCAGGTCTCCCACTATTTCTGTGTTCCGGTCTATCTATGCTCTTAGGTCCATTAGAGGTTTTTGGGGTTTTTTTAATGTAGATGGGTACCCCTGTGTTTGGTGGATATATGTTAAGAATTGATCCACTGTGGTGAATTGATCCTTTAATTATATAAAGCTACCTTCATTGTCTTCTGACTGATTTTAATCTGAAGTCTTCTTTGTCAGCTACAAGCATAGTAACTCCTGCCTGTTTAGGGGGTCCATTTTCTTGGAAAATCTTTTCCACTCTTTGACACTAAGTCAGCATTTTTTTTCCGGTAAGATGAGTCTCTTGTAAGCAACATATGGTTGAGTCTTGTTTTTTTAATCCAGTTTGCAAAAAAGTTAACAAGACCCAATTTCAATCAATAACTGGATGTGGTGGCATACACCTGTCACACTGCCATGTGGGAAAT
Organism: Castor canadensis; assembly: GCF_047511655.1. Classification (NCBI taxonomy): domain Eukaryota; kingdom Metazoa; phylum Chordata; class Mammalia; order Rodentia; family Castoridae; genus Castor; species Castor canadensis. The sequence continues at coordinate 22,401,535 of NC_133393.1, read as the reverse complement.
ATAAATAGAAAGATTGTTGTCCAGGCCATCCCAAAATAATTAAAGGAGAAAGGGCTTAGGGTGAGATCCAAGCAAATGCCTGGCAAGCACGAGGCCCTAAGTTCAAACCCCAGTACCATCTAAATAAATAAATTTTAGAAGCATACAATGAAAAGTCAGATTCATGAGACAATCAGAATAAACCTTCAAATATCTTTTTGATATATAGTTGAGGTGATACATGCACCAAAGACAGAAATGGGCTATCCTATGCTGAGGATACAAAGACACATATGATTTACATATTACTTTTAAGGAAAGAATATTTTCTTAAAAGAAAAATATTCTTAATATTTTAGTATTTCTTAAAAGAAAAATATTCTTGCTATCTCCCTCTCATTTTGCTGCAATGATGTTAACCATGTTTGCCATTCAGTAAATTTTAACTGAGGATCAACATATGCAATCTAGTTGGGAATTTTCAATTCACAAGACATTTATTAAATGCTGAGGATACAAAGACACATATGATTTACATATTACTTTTAAGGAAACTAGATTCATAGTAAAGACAGACATAAAATAATTTTTAAAAACACTATAAAAACACAAATTGGTTCCATTAATTTTAAGACAAAACAAAATGTTTAAAATTAAGTAGGAAACAACATTTATAATAAGAAAGATTTGTGGACCCAAGATGATGGATAGCAGAGGGAAACAGAAGTCCTGACCTCCATGATTTCAGAAACACTCCAGAGTAATGGTGAGGCAGGCAAAAATTAGGGAAAGTTTGGGAATGAAACCCCTCCCTGACAGGCCTTAAGAGCTCCATTGTAATTACAATAAGGTAGAAAGAATGGAAACTCCCTCCCTCATGGATGAGGCAGCTGAGAATTAACAGAGGTGTATACAGAAGTCCATCCATTCCTCCTTCTGGCTCATAGGTCAAGGGAGGCAAGTAATGACATGCCCAGCTCTTTCTTCTGGCTTTAAGGTCATTGGAGTCCTCACCTGGCTCAGGAACCACCCATTCCCCTCCCCACTCATTGATTATTAGATGAAAATCACCTGATTCCTCCCTTCCCATAGGTTATCATAGGTTTTAAAAGCACCTAAAGAGGAGAAGTTTGCTCTCACAGCCTCCAGATTCCACCTGGGTCCCACACACTCCCCTTTGTATTTCCCTTTCTTAACTTTTAATAAACTCCATTTACACCCAAATGTCCTGCCATGGTTTCTTCCCACAGGACACAAATAATTTGGAAGTCTTATGTTCACAGAGTGCACCAGCACCATTAACATTTGTGGGAAGCCAGCCAGGAGAAATGGTGAACCCCTAGACCTTACACTTTAGAGGATCATTTTTACTCTTCTTTTTTTCTTTTCTTTTCTTCCTGCTGCACAGCCAGGGGAAAGGGCTGAGCTCTGCCCTCAGGAACTGCAGCTGGGAGACACAGGGTCCACAGGACCCAGCATTAAAAAGCCTGACAAAGGAGCTCCCACTGAGGCCCACAAGTCATGTTGCAGGGGTGGGTGGCCCATGGGACCCAGCAGTGCTTTTTTGCCCAACATGCACTCCCTCCACAGCTTGGGGTTTACAGAGAATGCTCATACAGTGGTTCCTGTGATCCATGGTTTCCTCTGGGACAGGCCACCTTAAACTGCTGTGCAGGCCAATCTCTTTAATGGACATAGAAACAAAAATCCCCTATAAAATAATGGCAAACCAAATTTAACAGCATATAAAAAAGACCAAGTCAGCTTCATCCCAGGAATGCAGGGATGGTTCAATATATGCAAATCAACAAATGTAATATACCATATTAACAGAAGCAAAGACAAAAATCACCTGATCATCTCAATAGATGCAGAAAAGCCCTCAATAAAATTCAAAACTCTTTCATGATAAAAGTTCTGATGAAACTAGGAATAGAAGGAATGTATCTCAACATGATAAAGGTTATATATGACAAACCTATGGACAACATCATACTTAATGGGGAAAAACTGAAACCATTTCCCCTAAAGTCAAGAATGAGACAAGGGTGCCCACTCTCTCCACTCTTATTCAACATAATCTTGGAATTCCTAGCCAGAGCAATAAGACAGAAAGAAAAAATAAAAGGAATACAAATAGGTAAGGAGGAAGTCAAACTACCCCTTTTTGCAGATGACACAATCTTATACCTAAAAGACCTAAAAAAATCCACCAAAAAACTCCTAGATACAATAAACACCTTCTACAAAGTAGCAGGATACAAAAATCAGTACACTTTTCTATACACCAACAATGAACAGATTGAGAAAGAATATAGGAAATAATTCCATTTACAATAGCCTCAAAAAATCAAATACTTATGAATAAACTTAACAAAGAATGTAAATGACCTCTACAAGGAAAACTATAAACTACTGAAGAAAGAAATCAAAGACTACAGAAGATGGAAAGCACTCCCATGCTCATGGATTGATAGAATCAACATAGTAAAAATGGCTGTACTACCAAAAGCAATCTACATGTTCAATGCAATTCCCATCAATCCTTATGACATACATCACAGAGACTGAAAAAGCAACCCTAAAGTTCATTTGTAAACACAAAAGATCACAAATGGCCAAGACAATACTGACCAAAAAGAGCAAACTGGAGGTATCACAATACCCGACTTCAAACTGTACTACAGAGCAATAGCAATTAAAAACAGCATGGTACTGGCACAAAAATAGACAAGAAGACCAGTGGAACAGAACAGAAGACCCAGATATGAATCCATGCAGGTATGGCCACCTAATTTTTGACAAAGTCACCAAAAACATATGGTGGAGAAAAGACAGCCTCTTCAACAAATGTTGCTGGGAAAATTGGGTATCTGCCTGCAGAAAACTGAAACTAGACCCATGTTTGTCACCATGCACAATCATCAATTCAAAGTGATTTCAGGACCTTAACATAAGACCTGAGACACTGAATCTAGTACAGGAAAGAGCAGGGAAGACACTGGAAGCAATAGGCATAGGTGATGACTTCCTCAGTAGAACGCAAAAGGCTCAGCAACTAAGACAAAGGATTGACAAATGGGACTATATGAAACTTAACAGCTCCTTCACAACAAAAGAAATGGTTTCTACATTGAAGAGGTCACCCACTGAGTGAGAGAAAATCTTTTCAAGCTGTATATCAGACAAGGGATTGATAGCCAGAATGTAAAGGGAGCTCAAAAAACAACTCCCAAAAAATCAATGAATCATTGAAGAAATGGATAAATGAACTGAACAGAGCCTTTTCAAAGGAGGAAGTTCAAATGGCTAAAAAACATATGAAAAAGCCAGGCACTAGTGGTTCACACCTTTAATCCTAGATATTCAGGAGGTAGAGATCTGGAGGATTGCGGTTCGAAGCTAGCCCACGCAAATAGTCCAGGAGACCCTATCTCAAAAAAGCCCATCACAAAAAGGGGGGGGTGCTGGTGGCTCAAGGTGTAGGCCCTGAGTTCAAACCCTAGTACTGCAAAACAAAAATTATGAAAAAATGCTCACCATCCCTAATCATAAAGGAAATGGAAATCAAAACCACATTAAGATTCCACCTCACCCCTGTTAGAATGGCTATCAATGAGAACACAAACAACAACAAATGTTGGCAAGGATGCAAGGAAAAAGGAACCCTCATACACTGCTGGAGGGAATGGAAGCTAGTACAACCACTATGGAAAACAGTATGGAAACTCCTTAAAAAGCTAAAATAGACCTGCCATACAATCCAGCAATACCACTCCTAAGGGATCAAAGGAATGTGAGTCAGCTTACGAAAAACACTGGCACACCCCTTTTTATTGCAGCCTTATTCACAACAGCCAAGATGCTCCACTACTGACGAATGGATTTAGAAAATGTTATTTGTATACAATAGAATTTTACTCAGCCACAAAGAAGAATGAAATTTTGTCATTTGCAGGTAAGTGGCTGGAACTGGAGAACATCAACTTAAGTGAAGTTAGCTAGACTCAGAAGCAGCATGTTCTCTTTCATATGTGGAATATAGACCTAATACAAATGCAGCAATATTATGAAGCACTAATCACATTAAGAGGAGGTCACACATGGGAATTGTGAGGTAAAAGAAGGAAACTAAGAACCTGAATATACGCTCTATACAAGAATGAATACAGAAATCTTAAATTGGCCTAAACTAAATAAGAAACAGACTAAAGTAGAATGTAGATAACTAAAGAAGGTAAACCAACTGGGGTGTAACACATATATATACATAGAAATACCACAAGGAAACTCCCTGTATGTCTACATTTATTTCAAACAAAATGTATGTTTTTATTTTTATTTTTCCTCTTCTGCAAAATCGGAGAACAGGAGGATGGAACAGGTCTTGCCCAGTGGGGAGGATTGGCACCCGTGGGAAGGGGGAAGGTGGCAGGGAAAGGGGGTAGAAGTGTGAGTATGATTGAAAAAATGTGTACACATGCATGTAAATGCAATAATGATACCTGTTGTAACTATTCCATGAATGGGCAGTGGAGGGGGTGTATAGGAGAGTGGTAGAGGGAATGAATGTGAATTTGATATAGTTGATACATCATTGTAAGAACCTTTGTAAATACTACAATGTACCCCCACCCAGTACAACAATAAAGGAAAAAACTAAATATAAAAAAGACATGTAAGAATAATCAAATAATATATATTATATAACTGATGCAAAAAAAAAAAGGAAGGATTTGTATAGATATGAGTTCTAGAGGAAGTGAGATTTAGAACATGGAGGAAGGGTTTATGTTTAAATTGGTTTAAAGAGTATCTGGAGAACAGGGAAGATAATGAAAAATGTGTGTCGGAGGCAAGGATGAGGAGGTGGTAAATAGAAAAAGAGTTGAAAGTCCTCTTTACATAATGCTGGCAAATCAGAGCAGATGAACAGATGTGAACTCCACTAGTAAAGTCATTGAAATTTTGGCAATGAAGTTACATTTTTAGAAAGCTGGCAGTGGTAGCAGAAAAAAATTAACTAGTAAAACTCTTAACAATTCAAGGTTAGTTACAAAGAATTGAACACACAGACTAGAGTGGTGACAATAAGGGTACTAAGCTGTTTTTGGATTCTCAAGTGTGCTTTAGAAACCAGTATTGACAAATAAGGGAAGAACAAGAAATCTTTCAGTAGAAATATTAGTTTCTTTCCTTCTGGAGGTATCACCCAAAATTATCAATTTTTCTGTCAGTATGCGTACTGGTTTTTTCCTCCTGAGTGAGATACTAGAGGAAAAAAAAGATATTTACTGGGAATCCCCATCCTTTCTCAGATTACTCTTTCTCTTTCTTTCTTTCTTTATTTCTTTTTTAATAACCAATAGGATCAAAGAATGAGGTAGCATCACTTATTTCTGGCAGAAACCTCTAACCAGGACGTATTTTATAAAGTTTTAGAGAGAAGTTTGGGCAGGACAAAATGACTAAGTTACTTGTTGATTTAAAAAATAAAAAAAAATATTGAGAAGTTCCTTTAATGGAAGAATTGGTACATGGCTAGGTGGCTTGTGAGAAAAGAGAATTTTCAGAGTAAAGCAAAATGTGGTGTGGAATTGGAGGGATTAGACATTTAGAGTGACACAGACATGATGCTTGGTTTTTCATGCCTATGTAGGAAGTCCTGGCTAATATTAAAACACAAATAAAATGCTATGATGCTGTTATCTCTCTTTGTTCCTATTGCAGTACAGATAGGGACTGTGAAAGAGACTCAATAGTCCAACACTGGCTGCCATGGGCTAATGCCCACATGCAAGGAACATCAAATAATGAATTTCCTTTATTTTGTGCCACGCGCACACTGAGTTATGTACTGCCAGATATCTTTTCTCACTGAATTTTTATCCTAGCCCTCTAGACGGTGTAGGCATCACACTATATTTTCAACCAACGGCTGCATCCCAGTACACCGAAAACTGGTAAGCACTCAGTACTACTCACTAAATATTGAGTGCTAGGGAGTGATCAGGAAATGAAATATTTTACATTAACACTGCATAGTGAAGTAGAAAATATATGGCATAAATATATAGCTTAATTGTTGTAATGCCAACATTCATAGAATCACCACCCAAAAATAAAAAACAACATTCAAAAGCACAAACGTGCCTCTTCTTGTCACACCGCTCTCCCTTCTTCCCAAAATAACCGCCATCCAGACATTTATGTCAATCACTTTCTTTCTTCTCTATTTTCACAGCCTAATCTTCATCCTTAACTATGCTTAGCAACTTTACATACATTGACTGTAGTGTGTTCTCTTTTGTGAGCTAATTGTTTTTAGTTGAGCAGCACAAAAAGATGAGTTTGCTGATTAAAAAAATGAAATTTGAAATCTATTTCACATCCTACATCAAATTAATTCCAGAAGAATTATATATCTATACATAAAAGCAACATAATAAAACTTCTGGAAAACAATCTTAGAGAATATTTGTGTGATCTGGAAATAGGGTAAAAAGTTCTAAAAACAAAATCCAAAATTTATTAATTACAAAGAAAAATTAATCAGAAGTCATACCATGACAAATATAAATAGTGTGAGTAAGAAAATATCAGACATGCTAGTGGTGTCACAGGTTGTACTGATGAAGATTAAGAAGAGCCTGTCACACTGATGCTAGGAGCCTCTCACTGGCTGGGTGTCATTTGTAATTAGGAAAAGGAGAAAAAGAAATGGCAGAGGGTCACACTCATGGTTAGGAAGTCATTGAGGGGAAAGGGCAGGAAAATTTGGGAAACAGCACACACATTGGTGAATGATTTTTGTGGTTAAAATGAAATTGAAGAAGAGGGAAGAAGGAGAGACACTGAGGGCTCTAGGAATGATTAAATTGAATCCCAATTTCTGACACATAGTTCAGTTCCTGTTATGCTTTTTGGTCACTAACCTTTTCCTTCCTATGAATTAAAGCAGGTTTCATTCCTTTTACCACCTTACAATAAGTTCGTAGAGGGCTTCAAAAAGTGACAAATATCCATCACCTTTAGGAAACAACTGTCAGCCAAAAGGGGAGGGCAGCGGCATGACAGAGGTTACTTCTGTAATCAGCTTCAAAGTCAGGAATGGAAACTTTACCTTAATGTCAATCTTAATTACCTCTTGAGGCAATGATATCAACGAAACAACAAATCTTATCTGATCACCTATTAATGCCAAGCTTTATGCTAAGAGCTATGAAGCTTAGAGAAGCATGGGGTATAAATAATGAAATTTAAAGAAATAAGTACTCATTAAGGGCTATGTTCACAAGAGTGTGTTAGGGCAAAGAATACAGGATGAAGGCATCACAAAAATCATTATCTACCATGGAGGACAGAAATACAGAGCATAAATTTTGCAAAGACTAAATTCTTTTTTTATTTTTTATAAATTTTTTAATTAGGATATATTCATTACACAGGGTGACATTCATAGTGACAATTCCTATTAGACTTATACTGTACATTGGTTTCATTGCCCCCATCACCTCTCCCCCTCAACCCTTTCCCTGTACGACTTAAAGCAATTGCAAGAAGTTTCTTAGTTCTGTTTCATATAGGTATATCAAGTCCATCTACCATATACCCTCACCTTTATCACCTTCATTCACCCTCCTCCTCCCACCAGAATTCTCCTCACACACACACACACACACACTGTATCTACTTTACAGTCCTGTTTTTTGTCATTAAAATGTGAGTTGATGTTCAAAGGGGTGTCTCAATGTATGCCCACTGTGAGTATACTTGACTTTGGTCCATTCAACCCCTTCCATTACTCTCCCTTTCCCCTTTAACTCCCCTCCCCCCATTTTTCAACAGCTTTCAATATACATCCTTATATCTTCTACCTTCACATCTTATGTTTTATGATATTGCTGATGATCTATCATTCTCTTTTCCTTTCACCCTTTCCCTGAGTTCCATAGAGTAGTTCTGCTATTACAATCATGTTCTACGTATGAGTTCGTATATGGTCATGATTGTTTTGGTATATATGTTTGTCCTTTGGATCTATCTTCCATGTATGAGAGAAATCTTGTGGCCTTTGTCTTTCTGAGCCTGACTTACTTCACTTAACTTGATGTCCTCCCGTTGCATCCATTTACCTTCAAACCACATGTCATTATTCCTTATGGCTGAGTAAAACACCATTGTGTATATATACCACATTTTCTTGATCTATTCATCAGTTGTAGGGTCCCTGGGTTGTTTCAAAGCTTGGCTATTGTGAATAGTGCTATGATGAACATCAGTGTGCAGGTGTCTCTATGGTATCCTGTCTTATGTTCCCAGGAGTGGTATCACTGGATCATATGGCAGTTCTATCTTCAGAAAAACTAAATTCTTTGTGCACTATTCTCTCCTTGATTCCTTGATAAATGTCTGACTCAAAGAAGGTAATTTTCAAGTTTTTAATTAATAAATGATAAATTAAATATAAATATAGATATTTATAAATTACAATGAAAATATAAATTGGATAATGTAAAAGTAATGACACTTAAGAATAATAGAGGAGGCGTATATTCATATAGATTGGCACTGTTAGAGAAAACTTGAAAATGCAGCGCCTTTGCAGAAGTGAGACTTGAATCAGGGAAGAAGAGGACGTGATTCAGAGGAAAAGGAACAATCCTCAGCCACATGAGAAAAAGCAGTACTGGTTAGGGACTGGTTGTTTAATTTAAGGAGGAGCCAGATTGACTAGCACATACAGCCAGATGGCAGAGCAGTAGGAGATAAGAGAAGATATGTGGAAAGGGCCTGTTGTGTGAAAGGTCTCAAACCTAGGCAGAGCAATTACTTCTTTAAGAAGGAGTTGAACTGAATGGGAAAACAGAAAACAAAAACAACTGTTGGCGACAGGTGTTGCTGCAGTTCAAACAGGGTTTGCTTATCTTGCCAATGTGATTGGAGGCTTGGTCCCCGGGTGGTGGTATTGAAAGGAGCTGTGGAACCTTTAAGAAATAGGACCTAGTGAAAGGTCTTTAGGCCATTGGGGCATGAAGTGGTTCTCTTGAGATCTTTTGGAGGTTTCTGATCAGAACTGAGCCAACGTAGGTGCCATGTCCTTGTGCCTCAAAAACTGTGAGTTAAATAAACTTCTTTTCTTCATAACTAGCCTGAATCAGGTATTTCATTATATTGTTGAAAACCTCACTATTAAGGTGTCATATAGGTATAGGAAGAGCATAAAGACCAGGGATTCTTATAATTCAGTGCAAAGTACCACTATAGGATGCACAGGGGAAAAATGTGGGAGTTTTTGAGTCATCTTTTTCTTCCTTCAGAGGTAGCAAAGACTGATTGAATCAATCCAAAAGACTCAGTCTTTAAACCTAAAGCTGCTTCTCTATCCTGGGCCCTACATGCTATGCTTCAAGATGAAAAATGTGTTATTTTTATGAAAATCTCTATTACTTGCCAGTTTCTCTCCTATACAAGCAATGGATGAAGTAACACATTGGTCTCTAGCAAGTAACATTATTACAATAGCCCTAGAATTGGTCTGGTTCCAAAGCCTATGAGAGGTTACACCTGTAAAACTAGCTACATGGGAGGCTGAGATCTTGAGAATTGCAGTTATAGGCCAACCTGGGCAGGGTGTTCAAGAGATTCCATCTCAACCAATAACACTATGGGGTGGTGCACACCTGTCATTCCGGTTAAAATAGGAGGCTCATGAGCCAAAAGCAACACCCTATCTCCAAAATAACCAGAGGAAAAAAATGGCTGGAGGCATGGCTCAAATGGTAGAGCATCTTCCTCACAAATCTCAAAAAAAAAGCGGAGGAGAAGAAGGTGGAGAGATGGAGTAGAAGTAAGATATGAGTTATGAGGTGAGAAGAAGATCCAATAGCTGGAGTTTCTAAGAAGAAACAATGTAAATCTCTATGGATTGCCAAGAACTCCCCCCTTTTCATTTTCAAACATGATTTGGATGGGTGTAGAATGATAGAATCTGATTGTGTGTTACTTTTCAAGCAGAGTTGGAAAACCCCTATCTAAGATCAAATGGAAAGGAAATTGTTATGATGCTAATATCTAATTACAGATAGAAATTAAAATCTGTAGGGAGAAGAATGAAGGGAAAGAAAAGAGGTTTATTGAGGGTCATCTCCCCATCTGCTGACTATCAAAGAAAATGCAGGACAATGACGGAAAATGAAATCAGTAGTTGTAGGTAGGTTCTGGTTAGGCATTTTTGTTATTTCATTTAATCTTTTTTTTTTCTTGGTAGTACTGGTATTTGCCTCATGCTTGCTAGGCAGATGCTCTACCACTTGAGTCATTCCACCAGCCCTTTTTTAAGTTGGTTATTTTCAAGATAGGGTCTCTCAAACTATTTGCCCAGGCTGGCTTTGAACCACAATCCTCCTCCCGAGTAGCTGGGATTAAGGCATGAGCCACCAGCCCCAGCTTTCATTTAATCTTTATAAGATCTCTACAAACAATATTTTATACCAGTTTTAGAAGTGTTAGTAGGAATACAATAATTACATCCTGATATCAAAAAGAGACTCTTTGGAGTGTATAAATTTATTTTAATATGTATTAATGGTTGAATTGTACAAAGCATTCTTCAAGGTGATGGCATTACAAGTATAAATTGGATCCAAAGTCTCATTTTCTTGGAGCTCAGAAACTATGTAAACTTGTCATATGACCATGTGTCAAATGCTGCAATGATTTGTTTTAAAAATAAAATAACACAAGTTGCTGGGGCTATGAGTTTTCAAATGTTGGCAAAATTATCTAAACATTTTATAAACCTATAAGAACATTAAAAATTAAAAATGGAGTTCTCTATGTATGAGAGATAATAACACTCATTAAAAGGGGGAAATAAGTATGTTTCAGGTTGTCTAAAGGAATAGACAATGAAATTTTAGGGGCAACAAAGGATGAAAGTTGCAGGTGGGGATAAGATTCCTATCTTCCTTAAGGAACAAAAGGTAATACACAGATTAGAACCACACAATAAAGGAAAATGAATTATATATCTATAGATAAGATGGGAAAACCAAACAGGAAATCATATTGGTAATCCCAGTGTTGTTTTAAGGCTAGAAAGTGACAGAATGGAGGGTCTGTATTTACTGAGCACTAATATTCTTACAATTGCAGTACAAAATATAATTTGAGGATGAGAAAAAGATGAGTCCTTTAAGAAGAAATACGTCTTTTTTTTTTTTTCAGAGGCAGTGGCCAAAGGCTGAACCCTTAAACCCACAACCTGCCTCATCAGTCTCAGTTCAGGCTAATTCCATTTGGAAAGGTATTCCAGCTTTTCTCACTGATATATTTTAAGACAGAAAAGCATTCTTGGAAATCCCTTCAACCTTTCTCTTCAACCAATAGGGACAGAGAGTATAGCAGCATCACTTGTCTCTAGCAGATATGACTGCTAAGAATGTCTTATCTGAGCCCAGGTCTTGAGGGAAAGTGTATAAGGAGCAGAACAACTGTTAGATGGTAAGAGGAAAGGTAGACAACTGGTTTTGTAAAAACAAATAAGATACATTATGTAGAAAGCCAAGAAACCACATTTTGTCACTGGGAAGCAGAGTGAGGAGTGAGGATCTAAGTATTTAGCTGGGGAGGGAAGGGTACTTGATATTTTTCAAGCATCTGTGGGAAGTCCCTGGTCAGTTTTAAGAGAAGGAAATGACTATGGTGCAGAACTATCCCTGGTAGTGATGCATTAGTACCTGTGGTGGACGGGATGGAAACTGTGGGAAATTCCGTGATCACACCTGCTGATTGTCACGAGTTAAGGTAGCCATGTTACCATGCACTGATTATTTGCCCAAGTAAAGCGTCACTCTCAGGTGTACCATCTTAATTATCATTAAAAAGCCATTGCCTTTTTGTCAACTTCTAGGTCTTCAGCACCCCTGATAATTCTGACCACTCAATAAATATTTGCCAAATTAATTGAGTAATCTACTAAAAAGTAATCTTTTTACTAAATTACCAAAAAGTAATTTTCAGAGACTGAAAGCAGTAATTTTTAGGATTCAAACCCAGTTCTAAGTCCCAAGGCTAGGAATTCAAAATAGTAGTTTATCTAGTCTGGAGGCTCCTCAAAAAACTAAAAATAGAACTACCATATGATCCACTTTTAGGCATATATCTGAAGGAATGTAAGTCAAGTTACAATAAAAACACCTTCACATCCATGTTTATTACAGCATTATTCACAATAGCCAAGATATGGAAATAGCCAAGATGCTCTATAATTGATTAACGGATTTTAAAATGTGGTATTTATAGACAATGGAATTTTATGCAGGTAAATAGATAGAACTGGAGAACATCATCTTAAGTGAAGTTAGCCATGTTCAGAAAGCCAAAGGTCACATGTTTTCTCTCATATGTGGAAGACAGACCCACTACAAATACAAGCATCATCATATATACATATAAGTATATACAGAACATGTTTCTAAAAGTGGGACTGTTAGAGGAAACTAAGAGAGAAGGAAAAGAAGGAAAGAAAGAGAATGAATAATAATGAAATACATCACATCTGTTTAGGAATAAAACATACCAAAAAACACTGAAAACAGTTGAACAACTCAAGATGGGGGAAGGGGTGAGGAAGAGTAGTGGAGGGGATTAGACTGACTTAAGCACAATATATTTACAGGTAAAACACTCAGGCAAAAATCCCACTGAACAATTAGCAGACACCTAAACAATGAAGGACGGGAACGTAAAATAGGTCATGCATGCTAAGAGGAGGGCACTAGTGGGAGGAGTGGGAGGGAGAGGATAAATTAAGAAAGTAAAGAAGGTGAATACGGTTGGTGTCCTTTCTATACAATTATGAATATGGAACATTGAAACCTGTTGATGTCACCATAAGAAAGGGACAGGGCAGAAAGGAGAATAATGGAGAGGATGAACCAATTCAGGGTACATATGGAAATGTCACAATGAAACCCCTGTAAAACTGTCATAAACTAACAAAAATATCTTATTTTAAAGGATGAAGGATAAGAAGATAAAACAGATCCTGTCCGGGTGGGTATCAGTGGGAAGCGGGGAGAGGGCAAAGGAAAGGAGAGCAAATGTGGTGGAAGTATTTTGTATTCATGTATTAAAATAGAACAATGAAGCCTATTGAAATTGTTCTAAGAAGGGAGGGAAGGGGGTAAAGGAGAAAGATGGATGAGGTAAATCTAATTAATTTATATTGTAAGCACTTATGTAACTGTGACAATGCACCCCTTGTACAACTATAATATGCTAACAAAAGTATTAGTTTATTTGAGATTATCAGAGTATCTTACGAACCTTCATTCTATGAATTTAGAATTACTCTAGAGCTCAGCTAGTGAAATATAGTTACAAAATAGGATACAAAGATCACCCTGTCCATGGTCATGAGGTCAGAATTTTGGCACCAATCCATACTTTGGTCAAGTTATTTACTGCTCTGATCATCTGTTTGTTCATCACTAAAATGAAGGGGTTGAATTACATGATCTCTCATGTGAATACCTGTTTCTTAGAACATGGTAAATACTGACATTCTTTTATGTTTTCCACTGTCATTGGATCAGATCAAAAGAACTGAGCAAATATATGTTGTCTACAGGAGATACATTATACATTCAAAAATATAAGTGGTTTGAAAGTGAAGGATGAGGGGAAAGTATATAATGCAAACAGCAACCCCAGGAAAGCCTGAATGGCTATAATATCAGATAAAATATACTTCAAAATGAAAAATGTTTTCTAGAAACAGAGACATTTTACAATGATAAAAGCAACAATGCTTCAGGAAATAAAATAATTATAAACACATGTAAACCTAGCAACAATGCTAAAATACATATGAAGTAAAAACTGATAGAAATAAATACAGAACTGAACAATAATAGATATCTCAATATCCCATTTTCAGTAGTGGGTAAAACAATTAGCTGAAAAGTCAGCAAAGGGAAACAAGGCTTTTCCAGAACTATAAGCCAACCAGACCTGAATTCTATAAAGCACCCTACTCAATGACAAGACATACATCTTCTCAAGTGCATATGGAACACCCTCCAGGATACATATGTGTTGGAACATAAAGAAAGCCTCAATAAATTCGAGAAAAAAATATCTAATACAAACTATGATCTCTGATTTCAACAGAATAAGATTAGAAATCAAATAGGAAAAAAATTGTGAAATTCACAAATATATACAAATTAAACAATGCGTTCTTAAATATCCAGAGGGTCCAAGAAAAAAAGCAAAAGAGAATCACAAAATACTTCAAGCTGAGTGTGATGGTACACACCTATAATCCCAGCATTTGGGAGACCAAGATAGCAGTATCTTGAGTTCCAGTCCAACCTGGGCTACATAGTGAGATCCTGTCTCAAAACAACCTATTGTTGGTGGAAAGATAATATGGAATTTACAAGTTTATGTAGTAATGCCTCAGAAAGAGTAAGAAAAATACTACAAATTGGGAGAAAATCCAAAAGAGCTAAAAATGAGCATTTCATGATGCCACTCTTGTTACAAACGTCTAACTATTATGTTTATCTTTTTTCTACAGTGTGCAAGTGGGTAGTGAGATACAGTTTCAATCACTGGTAAATTTACATGGTGATTCATAATCCTGTTCTCATACTGGAGTTACCATTACACATTGTTCTTGAGTCAATAACAGTATAAACCAACTTGGTGCGAAATATCAGCACATTTTCAAATTATGTAGAAAAAAGCTAATTAGGGATGATTTATCAGATTTACCATTGGATGGGACGCTGACTAACCTAGCCCAGGCCCTGAAGGATCACTGTTACCAAAAATGTACTTGTGCCTCTTACTCATGGCCCACACCTGTACAGGCCCAAGGCACTGACCTCCAGCAGGGGGCTCTTTCATTGCCTGGACCATGAGTGTGAGTTGGCAGGCAACTTGGGTCCAATCGCTGTTCAAGTGTGAGCTCTTTCTTTACTTAAAAAAAAAAAAAAAAAGGATGAGAGGGTGGGGGAGCTCTTCAGATCTAGTCCCCAGGCTAGTGCAGTCTCACTGTTCAAACCCAGTCTCTCTCAGGTATGGAGACAGAAGCCCAGAGCAGTACACCACCCTCACTGCCATACCACATCATTTCAGATTCTTCTTACTGTCGTGAGCTCCCGTTTGCTTTCTTTTATTTTTGGGAAACTTGCACAATTGTAGTTGCTATATGTTGGATTCATATGCCCAGAAAGTGTGCTGTATAGAGTCTTGTTGAAAATTGCTTTCACAGCACTTATTGTTTTAAACTACATTCTTTTGATACCCTTGCTTATGAATAGATTTGTTCTCAAGTTCTTCACATCTTATGTGAAGACTGTTGGAGGATTTGCAAAAGAATATATGGTTCTCTAAACTTTAGATTGAGAACCTGAGAAAAACAACACATTTGGTGCCTTAGGAAAGGAGGTGCTGCCTGGGCACAGGAAGTGGTAATTTGACCAGAGTTGTGGTTGAAAAGGAAGGACAGTGACATAAATCTTTGCATAAACCACACTTACATGAAACCATGGCATATCATTAGTACCTCCCTTTCCAGCTAATAAGGCAAAGCAGAGAAAGCAACATCAGTTGTCTCCGGAAGACTAAATTGTCAAGAAGGCAAACTCAAAATTGCATAAAGAGAAGAAATTTCATTAACATTAGGAATAATAGGAAATAACAATAATTTCCATAAGAAAGTAAAAATAGTACTTTATCAAAAAAGAAAAGAGCAAATTATAAATTAAAGATCTTGAACTTGGATGGAGATAAAATGTGTAGATTTGACACCATTTTTATTCAAAATACTACATGTCTTATAAATTAACAAATATTGCAACAGTCTAGGATAAACATATATTGTAGTGATCCTTTTAACATGTTAATTTTTGAAAGGGGCCTTGTTGTTCCAGTTTTATGGGAAAAGATTAGTATAAATTTGATGCTTTTATAAGCTGACTTTCTTCAATCTCTGTGAAAATAATAATTAAAATTTTGTTTGGCTTTGTTTTGGTTTATTTATACATTTTAAAGCTATCTTTAATTCCTAAAAATGTCTGTTTTTCTCTGTTAGTTTTAATTTTTATTTCTTTATTCTTGCTCCATTATTTTTTTCTGTTTCTTGATATTATTTCACATTTAAGAGTGACTAAAAAATGGCAATGGGGCCGAAGATATCAAATAAAAGTTGATAGGAATTTGGGGTTTATCTTTCAAGGCCTGTCTCTTTCACTGGGAGGCCATGAAGGTTGTAAAGTGGAATTATTTTCTCTGGACCCATTCAGTTTCTTCTGAGAGGAAGAAATTTTGCCTGAAAGGATAGATAACAGGCAGCTACAATGGTATATTAGAGTAGAAGAAAGATGGGGGTTCCATATTTAATCTTTCAATTAATCTCTTCAAATCTTCTCAAATTTAAAAATGTTTACATACTTACCATTTCAAGTGTATAGTGATTTTTATAGTCACCAATAGTAGCATTTTATGAGACTATTGAGTGATCTAGAAAATTGATTACCATAAATTAAGCTGGAAATAAAGAATACAAAGAGTAAAGCTCTACTTCTTATAGATTAGTATAGATTTAAGATCTGTACTAATTTTATATTTAAACTAATGTCTATATTTGTATTTGTAAAATGAGGAAGGACATTAGTGACACTCATGGGCCTAAAGTCAGTTCTGGGGAACTTGTCTATGGAACATTTGCATATGGAAGATGATGTAGAATTTCTGAAGTTTACCTGCCCGCACTATCTCTGCTCTCCTATGTCTATGCTGCCTTTCTTCCTCTCTTGCAGGCCTTCACGTCCCACCCCAGGACTGTTGCTAAAAAATTAATTGCTCTCAATAGAGCACTCAAATTCATTTTCCAGTTCTTTTACAAACTTTTAGTCACCTACTTCTTATTTCCTACTAAAGTGTTCTATTTTATCCACTTTCCTGGTAGAACTAAAATGATGCCATAATACCTCACAGATAAACAAAAGAAGAAAGATATGAATTCTCCCAATGCCTTACATTTGATGCAGTACTCTGTGGTACTCTGGGGAGACAGAAGAACCCCATCGAGGATTTTATACTTTTTTCCCTGAAGAAAAAAAATTTCAGAAGAAAAATTCCAGTCTGACATTAAACAGCACAGCTTTCACATTGGAGCTCCTGGGGTACCAAGAGACAGGTGAAGTCCTGACTCTTCCTCTACTTAGCTATGGTCTCAGTTCTAAAACTCTTTTTTTTTTTTTGGCTTTTGATGAAGCTAAAAAGTCTTATTAGTGTTTGAACCTCTAATATTTCTAAGAAAATCTTCCTGAATAAAATTGCAGATTCCTCAAAGTGTATCATCTCTTTAAATAACCTGTCACTGAATTATACCAGACCTGACCAGGATGCATTGATACGAGCGTGGGTCAGATACTGTGTTCATGAGAAATAAACAAAAGAGGAAGAGCCCTCTTCTGCCCATGAGGAGTACACAGAAAAGGGAAGTGAAGTAAGTTGAAGGATGTGGTCAGGTCCCAGTGCAGTTTCTTATTTAGAGGAATTAAGTGGGTGCTTTAACATGTGTTCTGGTGCAGATAAGCAGACGTATGGCATAAATTCCCCTCTGGGCCACAGTGTAGCACAGCTGCCTGTCTGTCATGTCATTCTGAGGTTAAGCTACCTGGGTTTGAACTCTGGATCCACCTTTTAATAGTGTATTGGCCCTTCAGTGAATGCTACAAGTTCCTATTTGGTGAAATGGAAAAAGGAAACAAAAATAATAAATCTACCTCAGGATATCATGTTGCCATCTCCAGAAGACTAACCAGCTCCCAGACATATCTGTGTTTATCCCCTCACCCCAATCCTGATTTCCTCCCCACAACTGACACAACCCAGAATTTGTTGATTGACTGATGCTGCAAGAATCAGATTCTCACCAGTGTAGCTGATCTGTAGTTTATTGGCAGTTTAGTAAGCCTACCCTAAACTAGAAGACACAATTGGCAAATACTGAAACTCACTGGGACTTTTCAAATATGAAAAGTGACTACATTACAAATCCATCCAATATGGCCACAGTATAGAGCAATTTTAAAAATAGCTTTATTTTTAAATTGCTCAATTTTCAAAATGTTTCCCTTTATATTATTTTTCTAATATGGAGAAAATTTATTCCAGTGTCTCTAATGATAACATTAGTAATTATAATTTTGATGTAAATAGCAAAATCCTAAAGATGAGTTCAAGACACAGAGGAAAAAATAAACAAAAATATAGAGAATGGCTTTGCAGCTGGCTTTACTCTGCTCAATCTCCCCCAGCCATTATCTCATCCCTGCCAAGAAAGCACAAACCAAACTAGAATTTATTGGCCAGCAGTCTTTGCAGAAGCTGTGTTTAAGCAAACAGTTTGGCCCTGAACATGTTCTCTCCAGCCAATGAGGACAGATGTGGAGCAGAGTCTCTTGTCTCTAAAAGACCAAGCTGTTAAGAAAGCTCACAAGAGAGTAAATATAAAAATGACAAAATTTTAAAAAAAGAAAGCTCACAAGAATAAAGATAATGTTTACAGAAGACTGATTCTTTTCACAATACCAACAAAATCTAATCTGTAAGAAACAAGGTAATGAAACTTTAGTAATATATTTATGTAATATGAAAAACTAAAGCATTAGTCCAAGATCCTGTATAGAAATATAATCAAAATAAAAAACCACATGAAATTCTAAAACTAACAATATAAATTTTTAAATTGATAGTAATAATGAATAGGCTACAAATTATGCTAAAATTGTAACTAATTATATTAGCTCCACTAGCCCCTGCTACCATTAACCAGGCACCTGTTGAAATGCCACTACTGGTATCAGCCATCATGACTTTAGCTTCAATATAGCCAGCAGGGTTTTTTCCATCACTCAGACTCCTTCATAGATCAAAACATAGGAATACTGACCTACATCATCTGACTGGAGGCCCTTACAAACCTGATCATTCCTTATTATCGAACAAGATCTGATTTATAAACCTCATCTGTCTCCAATAGTCAAGTAAAAACAAATATGTAAAACACATTAAAAAATTATTTTTCATAGTTTGCAGTCTTGCACTAGTTTGTACAACTTTTTAAAATTTTTTATTATATCGGTAAAATTTACATTCAGTAAAATATACAGGTCGTAAGTATAGTGTTCAATAAGTTTTGACAAATATCGGCACCCCACTCGCTCACATCCCTATCAAAATAGGGTATGTGAGCTTCACCACATGAAGTTCACTTTTAGACTTCCTCAACCTACCTGACTACTATTCCAATTTTATGTCATAAATTAAGCTTGTCTACTCTAAAACTCGGTATGAAAGAAATCAGATGGTGTTTACTCTACTGTGCCTGGCTTCCCTCACTCTGCTTATTGTGAGGTTTGTCTTTGCTTTATTGCTGTTGTCTCTGTCAGTGGTTTGTTCCTTTCTATTGCTGAGTAGAATTCCAGTGTATGAATATGTCACAAATTTGCTTATTCTTCCTCTTACAGGACCCTTGAGTTGTTCTAGCTTTTTTTCTTGTGGCGGTATATTTTTATGAGTACAACTTCTATAAGTTAATTATCTTGTATGAGTTTGTTTTGAAGATGTATTCTCATTTCTCTTAGGCAAACATGTAAGAGTGGAAGCTGGATCATAGGATAAGGACATGCGTATCTTGTTGTGTAACTGGAAAGGCTCTAACACGATGAGATCATGTCACACGCCACCATTTGCTCCACATCCTTGCCAATACTTGCTATGCCTTTCATTTGAAGTCATTCTAAGGGGTGTGGCTTGGTAGCTTGTTATAGTTTGACTTAATTGGCTTTTCCCTAATGACTAAAAGCAAAGAACATTCTTTCATCCATGTGTTGATAATTCACATACTCTTTTACGGAAGCTTTTGACCTTTAATTTTATTGTGTTATTTGTTTATTTTGAAGTATTAGAATCCTTGATATACTCTAAACACAGTTATTTGTTAGATATATGATTTGCAGATTTTTCCCTCAGTATATAACTTGCATTTAGATTTTGTAAAATATTGTCCCTTAAAGGGAAGTTTTCAAGTTAAGTGAAGATTGTGGTATTTTTAACCAAACTTTCATAGTTAGTGGTTTTATGCTTGAAATTATTCATTTTCTAAAGATTCAGAGTCTCCTACTTCATCCCACTTACTTCATAGTTTTAGCTATTAAGCTCAGGTCAATATTGAATTAGTTTAAGAGTATATCCTAGGAGTCAGTGTGCTCTATTTATCCTATGTCAGTTGCACAAAGTAACGACGTTCACTATGACATTTCCATATGTGCATGCAATGCACTTTGATCATGTTATCCCCCTTTCTTACTCCCTACCCTTTTCCCTTTCTGCATCCCTAATAGTTCCTCTTTTTTCTTCATGCCCTTTTTCCCATAAATTCTACATATGAGACTTTGACTTTGTGAGACTGGCTTGTTTCATTTAACATGATGATCTCCAGTTCCATCCACTTTCCTGCAAGTGACATAATTTTGTTCTTTATGGCTGAATAAAATTTAATTTTCTTTATCCATTCATCCACTGATAGACACCTAGGCTGATTCCATAGCTTAGCTATTGCGAATTGTGCTGTTATAAACATGGGTGTGCAGGTGTCTCTATAGTAAACTGACTTTGATTGTTTTGAGTACATGTCCAGAAGTGGTATGACTGGATCACATGGTATTTTTAATCTTCTGCACCCTCACCAACATTTATTGATTATTTGTTTTGTTTTGTTTTGTTTTCTTGATAATAGCCATTCTGACTAGGCAAGATGGAATCTCATGTATTTTTTATTTGCATTTCACTGATGACTAAACTTAGTGAACATTATTTCATTTATTTATTGGCCATTTGTACTTCTTTATTTGAAAAGAGTCTGTTTAGCTCATTTGCCCACTTATTGATTGGATTATTTGCTCTTTTGGTGTTCAATTTTTTTGAGTTCTTTATATATCCTAGATATTAATCACCTGTCATATAAACAGCTGGCAAATATTTTTTCTCATTCTATAAGCTATCTCATCACTCTGTTGATTATCTCTTTTGCTGTACAGAAGATTTTTTGTTTGATGCAATCTCATTCATTAGTTCTTACTATTATTTCCGAAGAATGTTCATTTTTCTGTACAGATATCAATCAACACAACACCAAATACTGGAAAGACTATTCTTTTCCCTATTGGATTACCATGGCTGCTATGTAGGAAACCAATTGAGTACCTTTATTTCTACACTTGCTATTTTGTTCCATTTTTGATTTGTCCATCTTGATGCCAATACTAAATTCTCTTTTTTTATTGTTGTTGTACTGGAGGTACATTGTGACATTTACAGAAGTTCTTACAATATATCACAGCTGAATTCACCCTTCTATCATCCTCCTTATCCCCCAGCCCCCATTACCAAATTCTCTTGATTATTATGGCTTTATAGTAAGTCTAGCAATCAGATCGTTCAATGCCTCCAAATATGTTCTTTCTTTCTGAAAAAATTTAGCTATTCTAGTTCATTTTCATACCAATATCAATTTTATAATTAAGTCAGCAATTTCTACATAGGAAAGAGGAGGAATAGGAGAAAATGCAGAAGGAGGAAGAGAAAGAAAGGAAGGGGAGGAAGAGGAGGAGGGAGAGTTCTCCTGAGATATTATGTGATACTGCACTGACTTCATAAGTCAATTTAAGAAAACTGGCAACTTAAGCAATATTGAGCCTTCAAATTTGATATGTATATATACATTTATACATATATATTCTTTTAAATTTTCTCTTACCTTGTTTTGTGGGTTTTAAGTTTAGCGGTCTTCCATATTTTTTGTTTTAAGTGTTTCTAATTATATTGTGTTTTTCTTGGTTTAAATATTGGTATTCTTCCATTTTTTAAAGTTTAATATATCTAGAATGAAATTCATTTATTTTAGCTTATATTTCTGTGAATTTTGACAAGTGCATACATTCATGTAACCAACCACCACAATCAGGATGCAGAACAAGGCCAGGCATGGTGACAAATGCCTTTAAGACCAGCTACTCAGGAAGTGATTGGAAAAATCACAGTTCAAGGACAGACCAGGCAAAAGAGTGAGATATTACCTCAACAAATATGCCAGGTGTGGTGATGTGCACCTGTAATCCAAGCTATGCAACAGGCATATGTGGGAAAATCACAGTTCAAGTCTGGCCACAGGCAAAAATGTGAGACTCAATCTGAAAAACTAATGGGAGAGACAGCCTGCCACCTGCCATGCAAGGGTGAGGTCCCAGTAACACTAGATAGATAGATGAAAGATAGATAGATAGATAGATAGATAGATAGATAGATAGATAGATAGATTTAAAAAAGATAAATAAGCAGAATAGTTTCATCAGTTCAAAACATTCCCATGTGTCCCTTTGTAGTCAGCTCCCCCTCATCCTCATGGATTGCATTTCTGAAAATGTCATATAAATGGAATCATATAGTATATAGAATTTAGAGTCTGATTTCTTTCACTTAGCATAGAGGTTAAGGAAGATGTTGCAATGAACCTGTAGTTTGCTTTTTTATTTTTCAGCAATATTCTATTGTATGAATGTATGATGGTTTATTTATCCATTTCCTAAATGAGGATAATTTGGGTTGTTTTCAGTTTGGGGCAATTAAAAATTTAACCAGGGTTGTTTTCTTCTAAAAGTTTTATGGTTTTTTATTTTACCTTCTGGTCTGTCATGTGAGGTATGGATCAGTTTATTATTTTGAATTTGGATATCCAGTTTTACCAGCAGCATTTGTTGGAAAGTCTATTTTCATCAAATCATCTTTGCTTTTATGCAAAAAAATCAATTGACTATATCCATATAAGTTTTATTAGGGACTCTATTTATTTTATTGTCTATATTCCTGTCATTTTGCATAAGAACAGTGTCAATTTAACTTTAGAGTAAATCTGAGAATAAGTTCATGTGAGTTGTCCAATTCTGTTTTGCTTTTGAAAAATTGTTTTGGCTATCCTACTTTTTTTGCCTTTCCATATACACTTTAAATTACTTTGCCAATTTATACAATAGGATTCTGCTGACAATTTGAATATGATTACATTGCATGTATAAGTCAGATTGGGGAAATAACATCTGTTATGTGTTTTGGGGGGGGAAGAATACAATTTAATTTTTTCATTATTCATTTATTCACATGTGCATACATTATTTGGGCCATTTCTTCCCCCTGTCCCTGCTCCCTCCCTCTTCCTCCCAGCCCCCCTCACTTATTTTGTTGAAGAGAAGACATAGGCATAATAAGAAAGACAAAGCATTTTTGCTAGTTGAAATAAGGATAGCTATACAAAGAGATTCATTCCTAGCATTTCTTCCATGTACAAATGTGCTACATCCCAAGTTGATTCATCTCTAACTAACCTTTTCACTACTTCCTGATCTCCTTCTCATATTGACCTCTGTCGCTTTAAGTTTCTGTATTAGCTCTTCTCCAGTGGGGACATCAAACGCTTTCATGTTTTGGGTTTCTTTCCGATCCCCATACTTCCCTTATGTGCTCTCTCCACTTAGCGTGTGACCCAAGTCCAACCACATTGCTGCATTTGCCCTGGATCTAAAGTCCACATATGAGAGAGAACATATGATTTTTGGCCTTCTGAGCCTGGCTAACCTAGCTCAGAATGATGTTCTCCAGTTCCATCCATTTACTTGCAAATAATAAGATTTCATTCTTCTTCATGGCTGAGTAAAATTCCACTGTGTACAAGTACCACATTTTCTTGATCCATTCATCAATAGTGGGGCATCTTGGATGTTTCAATAACTTGGCTATTGTGAATAGTGCTGCAATAAACATGGGTGTGCAGGTGCCTCTGGAGTAACCTGAGTTGCATTCTTTTGGGTCTATCCTCAGAAGTGGGATTACTGGATCATATGGCAGATCTATGTTTAGATTTTTAAGAAGCCTCCAAATTTTTTTCCAGAGTGGTTGCACCAGCTTGCATTCCCACCAGCAGTGTATGAGGGTTCCTTTTTCCATGCATCCTCGCCAACACCTGTTGTTAGTGGTGTTTTTGATGATGGCTATTCTAACAGGGGTGAGGTGGTGGAATCTTAGTGTGGTTTTAATTTGCATTTCCTTTATGGCTAGAGATGGTGAGCATTTTTTCATGTGTTTTTTGGCCATTTGAATTTCTCCTTTTGAGAAAGTTCTGTTTACTTCAGTTGCCCACTTCTTAATTGGTTCATTGATTTTGGGAGAGTTTAGTTTTTTGAGCTCCCTGTGTATTCTGGTATCAATCCTTCCTCTGATGTGTAATTGTCAAATATTTTCTCCCACTCTATGGGTAGTCTCTTCAGTGTAGAGACCATTTCTTTTGTTGTGCAGAAGCTTTTTAGTTTTATGAAGTCCCATTTGTCCACCTTTTCTCTCAGTTGCTGAGCTGCTGGGTTCTATTGAGGAAGTCTTTGCCTATACCTATTACTTCCAGATTGTTTCCTGCTATTTCCTGTACCAACTTCAGAGTTTCAGGTATGATATTAAGGTCCTGGATCCATTTTGAGTTGATACTAGTACAGGGTGATAAACATGGATGTAGTTTCAGTTTCTTACAGATGGATAACCACTTTCCCCAGGAACATTTGTTGAAGAGGCTGTCTTTTCTCCATCGTATATTTTTAGCACTTTTGTCAAAAATAAAGTGGGCATAGCTGTGTGGATTCCTGTCTGGTTCTGTGCCAGAACCATGCTGTTTTTATTGCTATTGCTTTGTAATATAGTTTGAAGTTGGGTATTGTGATACCTCCAGCATTGCTCTTTTTGCTGAGTATTGCCTTGGCTATTTGTGGTCTCTTGTGCTTCCAAATGAATTTTAGGGTAGATTTTTCAATCTCTTTGATGAATATCATTGGGATTTTGATGGGAATTGCATTGAACATGTAGATTGCTTTTGGTAGTACAGACATTTTTACTATGTTGATTCTACCACTCCATGAGCACAGGAGATCTCTCCATCTTCTCTAGTCTTCCTCAATCTCTTTCTTCAAGGGTTTGTAGTTCTTGTTGTAGAGGTCATTTACATCCTTTGTTAAGTTTACTCCTAGGTATTTGATTTTTTTATGCTATTGTAAATGGAATTGTTTCTATATATTCTTTCTCAGTGTTTTTTTTTACTGGTGTATATAGAAAAGCTGATGATTTTTGTAGGTTGATTTTGTATCCTTCCACCTTGCGGTAGCTGTTTATGGTGTCTAGGAATTTTTGGGTAGAGTTTTTTGGGTCTTTGAGGTATAGAATCATATCATGCAAATAGGGATATTTTGAAAGTTTCTTTACCTATTTGTATTCATTTGTTTCTTCTTCTTGCCTAATTGCTCTGGCTAGGAATTCCAGGACTATGTTAAATAGGAGTGGGGATAGCGGGTACCCTGTGTCATCCCTGATTTTAGGGGAAATGGTCTCAATTTTTCACTGTTAAGTATGATGTTGGCTGCAGGTCTGTCATATAGCCTTTACATTGTTGAGGTACTTTCCTTCCATTCCTAGTTTTCTTAGTGCTTTTATCATGAAGTGGTGTTGTATCTTGTCAAAGGCTTTTGCTACATCTATTGAGATGGTCAAGTGGTTTTTGTGTTTGGTTCTATTAATGTGCTGTATTACATTTATATATTTGCATATGTTGAACCACCCCTGCATCCCTGGGATGAAGCTGACTTGGTCATGGTGAATGATCTTTCTGATGTGTTGTTGAATTGAGTTGGCAATGATTTTACTGAGGATTTTTGCATCGCTGTTCATTAAAGAGATTGGCCTATAGTTTGCCTTTTTTGGAGGTATCTTTGTCTGGTTTGGGGATGAGTGTAATACTGGCTTCATAAAATGAGTTAGGCAGTGTTCCTTCTCTTTCTAGTTCATGGAACAGTTTTAAAAGGGTTGGTATTAGTTCTTCTTTGAAGGTCTGATAGAATTCAGCAGAGAATCCATCAGGTCCTCAACTTTTCTTTTTTGAATGACTCTTTATTGCTGCTTCAATTTCATTTTGTTATAGATCTATTCAGGTGACTAATGTCCTCTTGGTTCAAATTTGGATGGTCATAAGTATCTAGAAATCTGTCCATTTAGACAAGATTTTCAAATCTATTAGAATATAGCTTCTCAAAGTAGTGTCTGATGATTTCCTGGATTTGCACGGTGTTTGTTATCTCCCCTTTTGCATTTCTGATTTTACTGATTTGAGTTTTTTCTCTCCTCATTTTAGTCAGGTTTGTCAGGAGTCTGTCAATCTTATTTATTTTTTCAAAGAACCAATTTTTTGTTTCATTGATTCTTTGTATGGTTTTTTTGTTTGTTTGTTTCTATTTCATTGATTTTGGCCCTATTTTTATTATTTCTCTCCTTCTGCTTGTTTTGGGATTTGCAGTTCTTGTTTTTTAGGAGTTTAATATGCAACATTAGGTCATTGATTTGAGATCTTTCTGTCTTTTTAATATATGCTCTCATGGTTATAAACGTTCCTCTCAGGACTGCCATTGCTGTGTTCCACAGGTTCTGGTAGGTTGTGTTTTCATTTTTATTAACTTCCAGGAACCTATTATTCTTTTTTCTTTTTTATTATATTCATATGTACATACAATGTTTGAGTCATTTCTCCCCCTTCTCCCCTCCCCCTCACTTACCTCCCCCCACTCCCTCACGTACCCGCCCAACCCCTCACTACCAGGCACAAACTATTTTGGCCTTATCTCTAGTTTTGTTGAAGAGAGAGTATAAGCAATAATAGGAAAGACCAAGAGTTTTTGCTAGTTGAGATAAGGATAGCTATACAGGGAGTAGACTCGCATTAATTTCCTGTACATGTGTGTTACCTTCTAAGTTAATTCTTCTTGATCTAACCTTTTCTCTAGTTCCTGGTCCCCTTCTCCTATTGGCCTCAGTTGCTTTAAAGTATCTGCTTTAGTTTCTCTGCGTTGAGGGCAACAAATGCTATCTAGTTTTTTGGGTGTTTTACCTATCCTCATACCTCCCTTGGGTGCTCTCACTTTATCATGTGATCAAAGTCCAATCCCCTTGTTGTGTTTACCCTTGATCTAATGTCCACATATGAGGGAGAACATATGAGTTTTGGTCTTTTGGACCAGGCTAACCTCACTCAGAATGATGTTCTCCAATTTCATTCATTTACCTGCGAATGATAACATTTCATTCTTCTTTGTGGCTGCATAAAATTCCATTGAGTATAGATACCACATTTTCTTAATCCATTCGTCAGTAGTGGGGCATCTTGGTTGTTTCCATATCTTAGCTATTGTGAATAGTGCTGCAGTAAACATGGGTGTGCAGGTGCCTCTGGAGTAACCTGTGTCACATTCTTTTGGATATATCCCCAAGAGTGGTATTATTGCTGGATCAAATGGTAGATCAATGTTTAGATTTTTAAGAAGCCTCCAAATTTTTTTCCAGAGTGGTTGTACTAGTTTACATTCCCACCAACAGTGTAGGAGGGTTCCTTTTTCCCCACATCCTCACCAACACCTGTTGGTGGTTTTGCTAATGATGGCTATCGAACAGGGGTAAGGTGGAATCTTAGTGTGGTTTTAACTTGCATTTCCTTTATTGCTAGAGATGGTGAGCATTTTTTCATGTGTTTTTTGACCATTTGAATTTCTTCTTTTGAGAAAGTTCTGTTTAGTTCACTTGCCCATTTCTTTATTGGTTCATTAATTTTGGGAGAATTTAGTTTTTGAGTTCCCTATATATTCTGGTTATCAGTCCTTTGTCTGATGTGTAGCTGACAAATATTTTCTCCCACTCTGTGTGTGGTCTCTTCAGTTTAGAGATCATTTCTTTTGTTGAGCAAAAGCTTTTTAGTTTTATGAAGGCCCATTTATCCATGCTATCTCTTAGTTTCTGAGCTGCTGGGGTTCCATTGAGAAAGTTCTTGCCTATACCTATTAATTCCAAGGTATTTCCTACTCTTTCCTGTACCAGATTTAGAGTTTGCTGTCTGATATTAACATCCTTGATCCATTTTGAGTTAATATTGGTATAGGGTGATATACATGGATCTAGTTTCAGTTTTTTTCAGACTGCTAACCAGTTTTCCAGGAACCTTTTAATTTCCTCTTTTATTTCATTGATAACCCATTGGTTATTGAGCAATGTGTTGTTCAGTTTCCAATTGCTTACATGTTTTTTGTTATTATTTTTGTTATTGATTTCTAGTTTTAATGCATTGTGATCCGATAGAATGCATGGGATTATTTCTATTTTCTTACATTTGTTGAGGCTAGCTTTGCACCCTAATATATGATCAATTTTAGAGAAGGTTCCATGGGCTGCTGAGAAGAATGTATATTGTGCAGAAGTTGTATGAAATATTCTGTAGACATTGACTAGGTCCATTTGATCTATGGTGTGGTTTAGAGCTAGGATTTCTTTCCTGATTTTTTGATTGGATGACCTACCTATTGGTGATAGGGTGGTATTAAAGTCTCTTACTACCACTGTGTTGGAGTCTATATATGTTTTTAAGTCTTTCAGAGTATATTTGATGAAATTGGGTGCATTGACATTGGGTGCATATAAGTTGATAATTGTTAATTCCTTTTGGTGTATTTCCCCTTTTATTAGTATGGAGTGTTCTTCTTTATCTCATTTGATCAATGTAAGTTTGAAGTCTACTTTGTCTGAGATAAATATTGCTACCTCTGACTGTTTTAGGGGAGGGCATTGACTTGGTAGATCTTCTTCCAGCCTTTCACCCTCAGCCAGTGCTTGTGTCTGTCAATGAGGTGGGTCTCCTGTAGGCAGCAGATTGTTGGATCTTCCTTTTTAATCCAGTTTGCTAAACCATGTCTTTTGATGAGGGAGTTAAGCCCGTTAACATTCAGTGTTAGTATTCATAAATACGTGGTGATCCCTGTCATTTAGTTGTCTTTATTGTTTAAGGGTTTGATTGTGTGCTGCTGAATCAAGGTTACTCTCTACTTTCTTCCCTTTTATTTTCCTGTGGTTTGGTACTGCCTGTTATTTCATGGTTTTGTTTGCTTTCATTTTCTGTGTGCAGAATTCCTTGAGGAATCTTTTGTAGTGGTGGCTCAGTGGTCATATATTGTTTTAGTTTCTGCTTATCATGGAAGACTTTTATGGCTCCTTGTATTTTGAAAGATAGTTCTGCTGGGTAGAGTATCTTAGGGTTGAAGTTGTTTTTATTCAGTGCCCGGAAGACCTCACTCCATGCTCTTCTTGCTTTTAAGGTTTGTGTTGAGAAATCTGCTATGATTTTGATGTGTTTACCTTTGTATGTCATTTGTTTTTTCTCTCTTACAGCTTTCAATATTCTTTCTCTAGGCTCTGTGCTTGTCATTTAATGATAATGTCATGGGGTAGTTCTATTTTGGTCAAGTCTGTTTGGTGTCCTGGAGGCTTCCTGTACCCAAATGGGCATAGTATTCTCTAGATTTGGGAAATTTTCTGTTATTATTTTGTTGAATATATTATGCATTCCTTTTGCTTGCACCTCTTCTCCTTCTTCAATACCCATGATTCTCAGATTTGGTCTTTTGATGGAGTCAGTGAGTTCTTGCACATTCCTTTCACAGGTTTTGAGTTAACTAACAGTTCTTTAGTTTTTCCTTTAATTACCATTTTATCTTCAAGTTCTGTGATTCTGTTCTGCTTGTTCTAGTCTGCTAGAGTGGCCTTCCATTGTATTTTGTATTTCTGTTTCATTCTTTTTTCTGAGGTTTTCCATATCATGGGTCACTTCCTCTTTAATGTCAATTTTTGCCCTTAATTCATTAATCTCTCTATTGATGGTGTTCTCTGTTCCACTTTGATGTTTTTTTAGGGCTCATATGAGTTCACTTATTTGTTTTTGTATCTTCTCATATTCTTTATTTTTGTTGTCTTGGAATTACTTGAGTGCCTCCTGTATGTTTTTGTTGACCTTGTCTAGTAATATCTCCATGAAATTCTCAGTGATTTCTTGCAGGATTTCTTTTTTTCAGGGTGTTCTTGTGGGCTTCGTTGGCTTCCTTGGTATAGTTTATCTTTGTTTTGTTGGGGTCTGGAACTGGGTATATGTTTTCTTTATTTACCTTTGAATCCTGTCCCAATTTATTTTGGGGGAGAGAATTGTTTCCATCCCTTTTTCATCTTCCCATCATTCCACTTGGTGCTGTTTCTGTCCCTGTTCTGTGTGTAATTTAGTATTAGCTAACTTACAATAGTAAAACTTATGGAACCAAGACAGAAAGAGAAAAAAGAAAGAAAAGAAAAAAAAGTAGAGGACCAAAGAAATCAACAGGGAGAGATGGTGGACTAACAAACAGTGAACAAGTCAAGCACAGTGAGAAAGAGAAAAAAAAAATTCCAGGTTCAGGAAAAATAGAATTTCAGTCTTAGTAGTTCTGTTGTTACTCCTTCAGCATCCAGTCCTGGTGTTGGTATTTAAGCAGTAGGTCTGTTGTAGTCTTGCCAGGTGGTTGGGTCAGGAGATGAACTTTGTGAACCACTATCTGCCCTATTTCAGGCAGTGGGTCATCAGCCACCTACTGTCAGCCATCTACTTCTGCAGGCTTTGTTCACTGAAAGTTCATGCAGAGAGCTGCCCCTTCCCCCTTCTCTGGTGCACTCAGAGCACCCCACCCTCTGTGCTGCGTGTCCTTTTCAGTTCCTTGTTTATTATTCAGTTTTGTTTGGTTTGGGTTTTTTTGTGGGGGTCAGTCTGTCCAGGGGGCTATGCTGGTTTACCCCAGGGGTGGCTGTGGGAATGCAGCATGCCACTTATTTGCTCACCTGTTGGTCTGCATCTCCCAAGCAGGTTTGGAGACAGTGTCTGGTGGTGTGGGAGACCTCCTGTTTTCTCAGTGTTACATGGCGTGGAGAAGCTTTGTACAGGTTGGGGTCTGGGTTGTCGGAGTTTTGCTTCTTCTTGGTGGTTTTTTCTGCCAAGTGTGGCTCCAGCATCTCAGCAAGAATTTTGATTTACAGAGCTCATGCTGTCTGCTTCCTCCCTCTAGTGCCATCTTGAATCCTCTCTGTCAGTGTTTTCAAGTGGGAGAAACAATCACTTTAGCAAAAATAGGCTTGTACTGTGGAACTGAAGAGACACAATTGTCTTCTGGAAGAACAGCATCTAAGATACAAGCTGCAGCAACCTGCACAATGCCTTCTCTGTTATGGTTTGAATATGAAATGTCTCCCACAAGCTTAAGTGTTGAACACTTGCTTCCCAACTAGTGGCACAATTTTGGGAGTTTCTGAAAACTATAGGAGGTGCAGCCTAGCTGGAAGAAGTAGGTCACTGGGAGGGATATATCTTTTCTGGGCCTCCTCTGTCCTGCCGTCTGCTTTCCAATGGTCATGAGGTCAACAACCCCTTTCTCCACATGTTCACACCACCATAATGTTCTGCCTCACCATGGGCCCAGATCAATGGACCAAGGACTATGGGCTGAAATCTCTGAAACTGTGTGCTAAAATAATTATTTCCTCCCTTAAGTTGTTTCTATAAGGTATTTGGTCACAGTGACAAGAAAGCTACTAATGTAACATCCTAACAATCTTGAGTCATGTTAATGAACAGGATTTGAAGACATCTTTAGTTTCTTTTATCAGTGTTTCATAGGTTTTAACATGAATATTTGTAAGTAATTCTTGGGGTTTGGTGCTCTTGTAAATTGTGATTTTTTATTTTATTTTACAATCACTTATTTCAAGTATATAGAAATAAAATTGGTATTCATATGTTGATCTTGAATACTGTGACCTTGCTAAACTCACTATAGTAAGGTTTTGTAGATTCTTTGGGGTTTTTTAGACAGTTATACTGTCTGTGAATAGATAGCCTTTTACTTCTTCTTTCCCAACCTATATGTCACTTATTTGTTGGTTGGTTTATTTTGTCTTAGCTATTGTTTAGGATCTGCAGTATGATTTTTAATTAGGATGATGATAGCAGGAATCCTTGTTTAGTTTCCAATTTTAGAAGGAAAACATTTCCTTCATCATTAATCATGATGCCAGTTACAGCATTTTGAAGAAACTGTTTATTAGGTTGAAAACATGCTAAGAGTTTTTATCATGAATAAAGATTAAATTTTGTCTAATGTTTTTTCTGTATCTTGGAATATTCTACATGCACTTGACATAATCACAATTGTGGGGTTTTCTCATTCCATAGTTATGGTTATGTACAATGATTGATTTTCAAATGTGGAACAAATTTTGCATGTCTGAGATGCATCCCATTTAGTCATGGTCTATGTTTTCTGCAATTATTGGATTCCATTTGATAGATTTTTTATTTTGTTTTTATTTTTTTAGTAGTACTGGGGCTTGAACTCAGGGTTTCACTCTTGTTGGACAAGTTCTATACCACTTGACCCATACCTCCCAACCCTTTTTGCTTTAGTAATTTTTGGGATAGGGTCTTGTGTTTGTGCATGGGCCAGTCTGGACCACAATTCTCCTATTTATACTTCCCACATAGCTGGCATAACCACCACTCCCAGCTGTTGGTTGAGATGGGGGTCTTGTAAGCTTTTTTTCCCCAGCTGGCCTCAAACCACAATCCTCCCAGTCTCCACCTCTAGAGTAGCATGGTTTACAGGTGCGAGTCACTGGTGCCTGAACTGAATTTTTAAAGTATGTGTCCATAGGGCACACTGATCTATTGTTTGCTTTTCTTATAATGTGTTTGTCAGGTTTTGGTATCAGAGAAATGTTTGCCTCATAAAATAAGTTGTGAAGTGTTTTCTCTTTTTAGTTCTGCAATAGTTTCTGTAGAACTGATGTTATTTCTTTCTGAAATGTCTATAAAATTCACAAGTGAAGCCATATGGGATCCTATTTTTTTGTTGGAAAATTTGTAACTAAAAATACAATTTTAATAGACATGAAATCTATTATACATCTATTATCACATCTATTTTTCTTGTGGAACTGATTTTTGAACTCAGGGCCTAGTGCTTGAAAAACAGGCATGCTGTCACTTGAGCAACACCTCCAGTCCTTTTTGCTCTGGTTATTTTGGAGACAGGGATCTCATGAACTGTTTGCCCAGGCTAACCTCTAACTGTAATCCTCCTGATCTCAGTTTCCCAGGTAGTAAGGATTATAGGTGTGAGCTACTAGGACCAGACTCACATCTATTATTTAAATGTCCACTTCATCTACATTGTCAAATTCAATATCATAGAATTGTTTGTTGTTACACTCACTTATTTCTATTTACTTTTACATTCAATTCTTTCTAACTTCTTTGATTTAATACCATTCTTTTTCTAATACAGCTTTTTAACACTGTAAATTTTTTTCTCAGCATTACTTTAGTCAAATTACACAAAATTTGGTATGTTGTTTCCTCTTTTTCTTCTCATTAAAGTGTTTTCTAATATTTCTTATACTTTTCACTTCGACCCAATGGATGACTTATGAGCTTGTTCTTTAAGTCCTAAATATTTCAGAATATGTTTTTAAGGTACTTTTCCTTCTATTGATTGCTAGTAATTCCATTGTGGGCTAAGAAAATGTACACATTTTTATCATTTCAAATATTTTAAATTTATGAAATTTGTTGTATGCTCCAGAACATGGTCTATCTCAGTGATTATTCTTTTAAAAAATGCATACTATGCTACTGTTGGATAAAGGCCTCCATACATGTAACTTAATTGAGTTAGCTGATGACATCATTTATGCTACATCCTTACTGACTTTGTTTAGTTGTTTCTATCAATATTAAGAAATAAGTATAAAATCTTTGACTATAATTATGAATTTTTCTATTTCTCCTTCCATTATTAGTTTTTGTCTCATGTATTTTGAAGCTTTGTTGCTTCAAAATCATAATGTACACATACATTATGATTATTACATCTTTTTAAATACATAACCCCTTTGTCATTAAGTGGTGACCCTCTTTGTCCCTGCTAATATTCCTTGTTTTCACATCAACTTTGTCTAGTATTGACACAGTTAATCTAGCTTTCTTTTGATTTTGTTTCAATTATATGTATTTCCCTTTTTTACTGTTAAATTTTATATGGCTTTATTTTGAATGGATTTCTCATGGACAAATTACAGTTCAGTCATACCATATTTATTCATATATATGTCACTGATCATCCCAATCCTTTAACTTGTATTTTAGACCAATTTTATTTAATGCAATTACTAATAGGGTTGGATTATTTTGCTAGATATTTTCCATTAAATACTCATTTTAAAAATTCTTTTTCTTATTTTAGGCAACCATGAAGAAGAACGAAATGTTATCATTCGCTGGTAAATGGATGGAATTGGAGAACATCATTCTGAGTGAGGTTAGCCTGGCCCAAAAGACCAAAAATCGTATATTCTCCCTCATATGTGGACATTAGATCAAGGGCAAACACAACAATGGGATTGGACTTTGAGCACATGATAAAAGCGAGAGCACACAAGGGAGGGGTGAGGATAGGTAAGACACCTAAAAAATTAGCTAGCATTTGTTGCCCTTAACGCAGAGAAACTAAAGCAGATACCTTAAAAGCAACTGAGGCCACTAGGAAAAGGGGACCAGGAACTAGAGAAAAGGTTAGATCAAAAAGAATTAACCTAGAAGGTAACACACACGCACAGGAAATCAATGTGAGTCAACTCCCTGTATAGCTATCCTTATCTCAACCAGCAAAAACCCTTCTTCCTTTCTATTATTGCTTATACTCTCTACTACAAAATTAGAGATAAGGGCAGAATGGTTTCTGCTGGGTATTGAGGGGGTTGGGGGGAGAGGGAGGGGGTAGAGTGGGTGGTAAGGGAGGGAGTGGGGGCAGGGGGGAGAAATGACCCAAGCCTTGTATGCACATATGAATAATAAAATTTTAAAAATGGTAAAAAAAATTATTTTTCTTTTGGATTAGTTATTGACATGGCAGATTTTATGTATAATCTACCTTCAAGTTATAATGCAACAACAGAAGGTCACTATATTCCATTCTTTCTGCAGTTGTTGCTATATATTTTACTTTTTCACATCCTCTAGGCACACAATGCATTTCTACTATTTTTGTCTCAAATAGTCTGTTATTTTGTAAAAAAAAAAAAAAAATTCTCAAATGGGCAATTCTCCCAATGTGTGATATTTGGCAATATCTGGTGCCACTTTTTCTTTTTTTTTTATTGTCATTATTGTTGTTGTGCTGTTAAAATGTTAGTAACTTTTACAAAAATCCTTATAATATACCATAGTCAAATTCATCCCCTCAGTCATTCTCCTTTATGGCACTTCACCCATTTCTGGAATATTTTCAACAAGTCTCATTTTTCCATTTTCGTTTATGATACATAATATTTCCATCATATTCACCCTCCGAAACCCTTTCCTTATGTCCTCCCCCCTCCCACTGGTGCTAAACCTCAGACAGAGTCTGTTTTGCCTTCCCATTCTCTGTTTTTGAAAAAAGATAGTTTTGTTTGTATAAGATAGCTATGTAAGGCGTTTTGTTGTTCCATTTGCAGATATCTATGTTTTATAACCTGAATTGGTTCATCCTTTCTATTTTTCTCCTTTCTACCTTTATCCCTTTCTTATGGTGATTCAACAGGCTTAAAAATTCTATAGTCATTCTTGTATAGGAAGTACATCAATCATATTCACCTTCTTAACTTCTTTCTTTTACCCTCCCTCTCCCATTAGTGACCTCCCCTTAGCGTGACCTGTTTTTCATAATATTGCTTGTATGAGAAAACATGTGGCCTTGGGCTTTCTGAACCTAGCTAACTTCACTTAAAATGATGTTTTCCAGTTCCATTCAGATACCTGCAAATGACAAATTTCATTCTTCTTTATGGCTGAATAAAATTCCATTGTACATAAATAACGCATTTTCTTAATCTATTCATCAATTGTCACACATCTTGGCTGTTTCCAAAGCTTAGCTATTGTGAATAATGGTGCATTAAACAAGAGTGTGCAGGTGTCTTTATTGTAACCTGATTTACATTCCTTCAGGTATATCCCTAAGAGTGGTACTGTTCAATCATTTGGCAGTTCTATTTTTAGTTTTTTGAGGAGCCTCCATACTGTTTTTCATAGTGGTTGTACTAATTTGTATATGGGGATTCCTTTTCCCCCACATTCTCACCAACATTTGTTCTTGAGTGTGTTTTTAATGGTAGCATTCTAACAGAAGTGAGGTGGAATCTTAATGTGGCTTTGATTTGCATTTCCTTTATGATCAGGGATGTTGAGTGTTTCTTCACATGCTTTCTTGGCCATTTGGACTTCTTCCTTTGAAAAGGCTTTGTTTAGTTGCCCATTTCTTCATTGGGTCATTGATTTTTAGGGAGTTGTGTTTTGAGCTCCATGTATATTCTGATTATTAATCCTTTGTTAGATGTAGAGTTGGCAAAGATTTTCTCCCATTCTGTGGGCTGCCTCTTCAATCTGGTGATAATTTCTTTTGTTGTGCAGAAGCCTTTTAGTTTCATGTTGTCCTATTGTCAATCCTTTCTCTTAGTTGCTGAGTCTTCGGGGTTCTACTGAGGAAGCCATTGCCTATGCCTATTAATTCCAGTGTATTCCCTGCTCTTTCTTGCACTAGCTTCAAAGTTTCAGGTCTTATATTAAGGTCCTTAATCCACTTTGAGTTGATACTTCTTCAGGATGAAAGACATAGGCCTGGTTTCAGTTTTCTCCATGCAGATATACAGTTTTCCCAGAAACACTTGTTGAAGAGATTGTCTTTTCTCCATCATATGTTTTTGGCACCCTTGTCAAAATTCAGGTGGCATAGTTATATAGATTCATATCTGGGTCTTCTATTCTGTTCCACTGGTCTTCATGTCTGTCTTTGTGCCACTGCCATGCTGCTTTTATTGCTATGGCTCTGTAATATAGTTTGAAATTGGGTATTGTGATACCTCTAGCATTGTTCTTTTTTGCTGAGTATTTTCTTGGCTCTTCATGGTTAGGGTGATTTTTCAATCCCTGTTATGAATGTCATTGGAATTTTAATAGAAATTGCATTGAACATGTAGATTGCTTTTGGTAGTATAGCCATTTTCCCAACATTGATTCATGAGTATGGGAGATCTCATCTTCTGTAGTGTTCTTCAGTTTCTTTCTTTGATGGCTTATAATTTTCATTGTAGAGGTATTTCACTTCCTTTGTTAAGTTTATTCCCAGTTATTTTTAAGGCTATTGTAAATGAACTTGTTTTCCTATATTCTTTCTCAATCTGTTCATTATTGATGTACAGAAAGGCTGATGATTTTTGTAAATTGATTTTGTATCCTGCCACTTTGCCAAAAGTATTTATGATATCTAGGAGTTTTTTGGCAGAGTTTTTCAGATCTTTTAGGTATAAGATCATGTCATCTGCAAATAGGAATCGTTTGGCTTCTTCCTTTCCTATTTGTATTCCTTTTATTTCTTTTTCCTGCCTTATTGTGCTAGCTAGGAACTCCAAGACAATATTGAATAAGAATGGAAAATGTAGCCACCTTTGTCTTGTTCCTGACTTTAGAGGAAATGGTTTCAGTTTTTCTGCATTTAATATGATATTGACTATAGACTTGTTTATAGCCTCTATTATATTAAGGCAGATTCCTTCTGTTCCTAGTTTAGTCAAAGCTTTTACCATGAAAGGATGTTGAGTTTTGTGGAACTTTTTTCTGAATCTGTTGAGACAATCATGTAGTTTTTGTTTTTGTTTCTATTAATATGCTGTATTACATTAAATGATTTTATATATTAAACTATCCCTGCATCCTTGGGATGAAACTGACTTTATCATGATATATAATCTTTTTGATATGTTGTTGCAATCTATTTGCCAGTATTTTACTGATAATTTTTGCATCTAAGTTCATTAAAGAGAATGGCTTGTAATTCTTTTTGTTGTTGTTGTGTCCTTGTCCAGTTTTGGGATAAGTGATGAATGTAATACTGGCTTCATAGAGTTATTTTGGCAGTGTTCCTTCCCCTTCAAGATCATGGAAAAAATTGAGGAGTATTGGTGTTAGTTCTTATTTAAAGGTCTGGTAGAATTCAGTAGTGAATCCATCGTTTCCTGGACTTTTCTTGTTTGGGAGGAGACTCTATTGCTGCTTCAATTTCACTTAATCATCTATTAGGATGATTTATAGCCTGTAGGCTCAATTTTATATGGTCATATGTGTCTAGAAATTTGTCAATTTCTTCTAGATTTTCCAGTTTATTTGAATATAGATTTTCAAAGTAATGCCTCAATGATGCCTTGGATTTCCATGGTGTTTGTTGTGATCTCACCTTTTTCATTTCTAATTGTATTAATTTAGATCATTTTAGTCAGATTTGCTAGGGGTTTGTCAATCTTATTTATCTTTTCAAAAAGCCAGCTTTTTGTCTCATTGATTCTTTGTGTGTTTTTTCTTGCCACAACCAAGGAGTAAACTACTGGCATCTATTGCTGAGACCAAGGGTGCTATGATTGTACATAGGACATCCTACTATAAGGAAGAGTGATCTAGCTCAAAGTGCTAATGATTCCAAGGTTAAAAGCCTCATTTTAGAGCAATTTTATGAGAAGTTTTTCTATTTATCTTCATTTGTACCATTTCCAGTTCTTTAAACTTGTATAGACCTCAGTTTCTTCATGATGCTGTATTTCTACCATGTGAAGAATTTCTTTTTACATTTCTTGCAGTGTGGAAACTTCATGGTCTCCAATATTGGCACATTTCGAGAACTAATGACTGTCTCTAGGGCACAGGCAGGGAAAGGAGATCAATGGGCAGGAATGTGCTCCCTGCCTCCTTATCCTCTCTCTTCAGCATACCTCAACCCTCTTCAGCTCTACCATCTCTTAGGTGAAATTTGACCAGGTCCAATTTTTTCCCAATAGAATAGTTTTAGGGAAATATACTCTAGCAAGAATAACTTATACTCAACTTCTATTATGGTAAATGAAATTTTATAAAATAATTCTTTTGCTGAAAATATTTTTCAAACTTCACACATGCATGGGTTACTTTTCCCTAATATTGTCAGTTTTTTGAAACATTCGAATTCTACTTGCATTGTCATTTATATTTTTTTAAGTTTTGGTTAGATCACAGTTTACAAATTTCTAGGTAAAATGTTTTAAATATATGTGTTGACTTTTCAGTTTAAAAATATATAGTTTAAAATAAACAATTACTTTTAAAGTTTTAATTTAAGATTCCTTTTCATTTGTTTTACTAAGTAATGCTAAGTAAAGATTTCTGTACAAAAAAATTGTTCACAATACACATATTATTGGAGAGTTCCTGGTGAGAGAACCAATCACCACTGGATATGAAGAACACCATCTGACTCCAGGCAGTCAGTTCCACAGCCTGATTCAGATGAGTTAAGAACTTCTACTTAGCTCAACAGGCACTTACTATATAATGCAATCCTGGCACAAAGTCTTAATCAAATTACCTACTCACTTTAGCTGGAAAGTAGCCTGAGCTATGGTAAAATTAGATGTGGACATGTAGGTAATTTTGCATGTTTTTCAGGAGAAAATTATTTAGAGAGGGTTTTTTTCATATGATTTTTCCATTGTACGGTCTATTTTAAAGAGTCATTTAAGGGTTGGGGGCATGCCCATGTGGTAGAGAACCTAATAGCGAGCAAAAGTCTCTGAGTTCAAACTCCAGAATGAGAGAGAGAAAAAGAGAGAGAGAATTTTTTAATAATAAAATTTGATAAAATAAAAGAGTCATTTAAAGCAACTACTGTATGCACTAAGAATTGTTGATGACTAAGAATTGGTGGTGATGATTTTAAACGAAAAACAGAATTGTATTTTTATGGTCCATCTGCTTCATTAACTTCATCACTGCTAGAGGTCACACAATGGGTAGCAATAGCCAGAATTCTATATCAGAATAAGGCACTTGGAATCCCTAAAAAGATAACTTAAAATTCTCCAAGTTTCTGTGTCTTCATTTGCAAAACTGAACATTTTTTGTGAGAACAAATTATAGCACCTTGCTCATATTGGAAGTCAACATTTCTTATTTCAAATTCTTCTTGAGAAAGCTGTGTTGCACTTTCAATGGAAATAAAAGATAAGGTAATGGCAGGTAAGTAAGTGAGCGGTATTTATTTCAAATATAGAGGTACTCCCATTTCTCATATACTACACTCATTCATACATACCCAAAGGCTAGAGGGTATTTGTGATCAACTACAAAAAGCAAATTCTTTGCTGCTCATTCCATCAAAAAAACACAATCCATTAGCTCACCTTTTGATTTGAGCTACTACTGTGACTTGCTTTGACTAATAGAATGTGGCAGAAGTGATGTTGTCAGTTCTAAGTTTAAGTTCAAAAGACCCCCAGGTTCTGTCTTCCATCACCTTGTGATTAAGCCTCAGCCATCCTGATGGATGATACACCCCCATGGAGAGAGGCCCAGCAGTCCCAGCTGAACTAGTTCATGTCACAGACATGTGAGGGAGCCCACCTAAGAATAGCTGGCTAGCCCAGAGCATAAAGACTGCTCAGGTGCACCTAGAACAATTTTCTGTTCTATAAAAGTAATGAGAAAATACTAAACCCTTACATGAAATCATTAAGTTTTGGAGCAGCTTGTTACATAGAAAAATCTGAATAATACAAAAGACTTCAAAAAAATTCTATTTCCCAGCAGCAGTGTCTATGCTTCTGTGACTCACAGCCTCCCAAAGGCCTTGTCACGGGGATAAGGATAAGGGTTAAGTGAATGAAGAAGAAGTTGCAGGCTGCCTGGGCCTAGGTGTGAAGTTATTATTGTTATTATCATTATTAACATTGTGTCATTATATAGTATCTATTTTTTAATACCTGCTTGCTATGTGGCAGACACTGAACTAATTTAAACTTTGTAACTTGTGCTTTTTTATAACCTCATTTCATTATATTAACTGCCATGCAATAGTTTTCATCACATTTTATAGAAAAGAATCCTAAGGCTCAAATATTTTGAATGTTTTTCCCCAGATGATAAAGTCAAAAACAGAGACTGGGAGCCTGGCACAAGTAGTAGAGCACCTGCCTAACAAGTACAAGGCCTTAAGTTCAAACTCCAGGACCATCAAAAAAAATTAAAAACAGTATTGAATGATTATGTATTTTATTATAAAGTCCATCAAAGTGAAGTTTATTCATAAGGTTTTAGAAGGCTCTCTAGTATAAGACAGAAACTGTGGGGTCTCTTGAACTTAAAATTATGACCATATGACTATTATTAGTCAAAGCAAATCACAGTAATAGCTCAAATCAAGAGGTGGGGCAACAGACTGAATTTCTTGATTTTTACTTTGGTTCTTTGGACTATTATTGTTGTGAAGCACATTTAACTACTGCCAGATGGTAGAAGTTATGGCCTTTATAGCAAAAATTTGAAATGCATAATAATTATGGCTACATAAGAACAAAATAGTTAAAAAGCAGAAGTAAAAAATTGGAAAATTCTCAAAGTCTAAGAGAGTGTAATAAATATTCATTAGGATCAACATAAATTCTGTAAATAATTTCTTCAAGAACTCTCAGTGATGTGAATTATAATGGCATAACTCATTTATATTGATATTTTAGTTACAAAATCAATAGCATCTAAATAAGTGCTTTTTAAGAAAATTGGTAAACAAAGTAATATTTTGAACTCCACATTTTATTCTCACCATTAATTTATGAAGAGAAGTTTTTTTTTAAATATTTTCCTATTAGGAAAAGGTTAGAAATTAGTTTTTATTAAAATGGTATGCCATTTTTTTTCTATTTGAGCATAATTCATTTTACTTTGTGTTAAAATTATGAGGTGCATTATGACATGAAATTTCACTGAGTTATAACTGGATGAAGCAGGAAGAGGATAGATACAAAGTCAAGTTAGAGACAGAGGCTCATCTCATGCCTCTTAAAAACTTTGCCTTTCCCTCCATCTCACAGGATGTGAAATCTGAAACTGGACCCTCACCTTCCCATCAAAGATGCAATTCAGATCACACTCAGATTCCTAATGTGACTTAATTTTTCAAAATTGTAATACTTACAGATAAAATTCTGGAGAACCATCAAGAAAGGTCAAGTTCATTTGCTCAAATACAATGCAAGTAATACTGGATAGAGCATAGAAGAATATTGTTTACTGCACAGAAGAAGGATGCTGTATAATAAATTGAGCACATCTCAAGTAGACCCTCAAAATCTCTCTTGGTTCATAATGACAGAGACTAGAAAGAACAATATGGCTAATCCTAGGGTCAAATGTCTATCTTAATTGTGTTAGGGCACACAGAAGTAGACCTCCTCCCTGTAAAAGGACTCATAGCTTGGTCTTGGAACATCCTAGCTCTACTACTTACCAGCTGTTGACTCTGGGCAAATTCATTTACCTCTCTGAACTCCAATGTCTTTCTTGTAAAATGGTGATGATATTAAATTATGACAGTATATCTTTTTAAAATCCTAAGGATTTCGCAGTCCAAGTGCAGTAGACATTTTATCCCTCATGATTACCTGATAAGGTACGATCAATGCCATCAACCAAAGACCACCAGGAGGCATATCCACGGAATGAAATGAAGGAGAAAACTCACCAGTGGAAATTGTAAGCCATCTCAGTAAAAAGGTATTAGAATCAAAGAAATAAAATCAGTAAAAGTTATATGTCAAGAGAATTATTTCAAGAAATTAGTTTATGCAACTAAGTAGTTAGACTAAGCAGATCCAAAATCCATAGGGCAGGCAATTGTCAGGAAGCAAACCAAACTCAGCACAGGGAATTTCTTCTTCCTCAAATAGTCTCAGTTCTCTCATAAGGCTTGTTGACTGACTGGATTTGGCTCAGC
The DNA here is from genome assembly GCF_047511655.1 of Castor canadensis. NCBI lineage: Eukaryota > Metazoa > Chordata > Mammalia > Rodentia > Castoridae > Castor > Castor canadensis. The sequence continues at coordinate 22,358,669 of NC_133393.1, read as the reverse complement.
CACTTTATCTAAGATAATCTCTCTCATTTAATTTCAACAGATAATGGAATTAATCACATCTCCAAAATAACGTCACAATAACACCAACATTGATGTTTGAATAACTAGGGGCTATAACCTAGACATATAAAACTGAGCATTAAACTATCATAGGGCTTGGGCTTCTGTTAGGTGATTTTGAGGAGGATTTAAGGTGTGACTTTGCTCTTAACTGGATTCTGACAGAAAGTCAAGGAAGGGAAAGGATAATTTTATTTTATCTTAATAAATTTTACCTTAGAGGGAGACAAGACCACAGAGAGACTAAAGCTGTAATTTGCTTGGTCATTTTGTGATTGGGGCAATGTTCATGTTTTGTCTGTGTTCAGACATGATTACTGAGTGGACTTGTTTTCTGTCTTCATCTACTGTGGTCACAAGAAAGCTAATACTAATGTTCTTTGAAATTGCTTATGTTCAACAGGAGAACACCAAAACCTAGCAGTGAGTTCTATCCTACCTCTTAGCACTACTAATGCCTAGTGAATTGCATCCAGGCAGCTCCCATATGTTGGAACATTTTCTGTTTTAATCTCTGTAACTGGGAGGTAAGAGGAATGGCTGATAAATTCAGCAGAGTCAGAGAGATTCATTATAAATCATCATTAACTTTTGGCCTCCATAAGATACAGGAAAATGCATTCTTATGGGGAAAAAAAGTCTCCCTCTAATGATTGTCTTTGACTTTACCTCAACTCCTAGTACCTCAAAATATCTGAAATACTAAGGTGGCAGGATCACAAATATTTTTAAAACCCAGCAGCTTAAAGGAAGGAAAACAATTTTCTAAGCCACAGAAATTCCCCTCATTCTACCCTCATCATTAAGCATGACATTCTTAAATTTGAAAAACATTCTTTAATTAAGATAGCTAAAGATTTTTTTTTTTTGTATAATCAATGGCCCTAAATTTCCTGTAACATGGTCAAGCAACACCAAGACACAGAACACAAAAGTGACTCAAGGGAAGGGAAAAAGTCTGGATTAAAAAAAAACACAAGGCTAGAGGAGTGACTCAAGTGGTAGCGCCCCTGCCTAGCAAACATGAGGCCCTGAGTTCAAACTTCAGTACTACAAATAGATATATGTAGATAGATAGATAGATCTCTCTATATATCTATTGCACAGTTACTGTAGGCAGCATCACACGACATTATAATCCTTTTTATTGTTCTGGTTAAAAACACCTAGAACTTTTGAGAGCAAGAGAATTTATCCAGCTGGGTTTATACAAGTAGAAAAGGCTCAGGTATTACTTGGTTACCACTAGCAGAGATCCCTGGGTAGATAGTCAACTCAAGATTTGGAGAATTTTATATACATTATGAAAGCAAAAGAAAAGACAGCTAACCCTTGTATGAAAGCTAGAGAAAGCAGAGTGCAGAAAAGAGGGACCATGAGGAAGAAAACACAATTCAGGAGAGAATTCCTGGAGATCGTAACCCAGATACTGTATTATAGATGTCCTCATGTATCTATTAAATTGCTCTGCAATTACCACCCCTCTTTCCACTAGCAAACATATAACAAGAGAGAAGATTCTGACTTGGAAGCCTCCCTCTGTTCACATAGCCTTCTCTTGGGTCCACTTTGAATGGAGGCTGCATTAGAACTCAGGGATTCCCTTTTCCTTCCAGGCCTCTTAACACAAACTGTGCAACTGACAACCAAGGCGTCATCATAAGGCATTTTTCTGATTGGCCAAAGCCCGGGCTGGCAGGGCTTGGTTTGGGTCTTTAGATTTCCTTGGCTCAGTCCTCACAATTGCTCTACAATCAGAACAGCAACTACTGAGACCACTTTGAGAAAAGGATGATCCTAAACAAAGCTCTGATCCTGGGAGTCCTTGCAGTGACCACCATGATGAACCTCTGTGGAGGAGAAGACATTGTGGGTGAGTACACAGCTGCTCCCTGAGGGGGAGAGAGAGAGAGAGAGAGAGAGAGAGAGAGAGAGAGAGATTGACTTTCTCCTGGATTTTCTTAATATTAATGGATCAAAAATTATATTGATCTTCTTTCAGGAAACCAGAGCTCAACTCCCTCTCTCAGGTAGCTGTGCCACTCAGTGCACAGTTCACCAAGCACATGATTCTGCTTCTAAGATTAAATGCAGTGACATTCAGCCTGGAGGCCTCTGTGACATTCAGTCACAGCTGTCTCAAAGATTAGGGATGAATGAACTACTCTTTATTACTAATAACTTATGAGATGTTACTCTCAAATTTCTCTGAACAACTTTTGAAGCTTTTTCTCTATATCTCTTGAAGTATATCTTGGAGAAAACAGTTCCATGAATTATGCACACTACACAAAAATACAGAAAGATGTCCTTCTTTATCTCAGATTTACACACATTTCTCACTAGGCACTAGTGCAGGTGGGAAGCAGGTTGAATGCATTTAGACCGTTATTTTACCACTTGATCCTCCTTAATCTTAGTTACTTCACATTTGTCACCTCACAAATAATAGAACATTATAGGCATGTAGATGTGCTTTATAAACAATGAAAAGCTGTGAATGTCAACTTTTTTCCCATTTGTTCCTATTACAGATACAGCTTCACATTTTTTTAAAAAGTAAGGAATATCTTTACTTTTACTTTAAAATTAAGCAAAGGGGGTTGGGAGGGAGAGGGTGGAGGCAGGGGGCAGGAGGGAGAAATGACCCAAACAATGAATGCACATGTGAATAAATGAATAATTTAGAAAAAGAAAAAGAAAATGATATATAAAGACAGGAAAAAAATTAAGGACTTTATAAGCTGGGTATGGTAGCTTTTGAGGGGCAGTGTTAAGTGATCAGCCTGTTAAGTGGTCATAGTGGGTGGGGAAGAGAGTGAACCAGAAGGGGAACAGACAAACTTGGAGAACATAACATTGAGATGGAGTAGTTCAGAAGGTCAGAAAAACAAATATCACATGTTTTCACTTATTTGCAGAATCTAAACCTAAAAAGAATAATAATATATTGTCAAAGGGGAACTGTTAGGAAGACCACCAGGAGGGGGAAGGGAAAGGAGAAAGTGATAGGGCTGAATGTGATCAAGGTACATTACATATAAGTTTGAAAATAAGTTTTTATGAAATAATAAAAACTGTTTAAAGGGGGGAGAAGAAAGAGGGATAAGAAAGAGTAAGAGGATGAATTTAATCAAAGTACATTATATGCATGTATAAAAAAATCACAAAGAAACCCTTTTGCACAAATAATTCATGTTAATAAAAAATATCTTGGCTGGGTGTGGTGGCTCATGCCTGTAATCTAAGCTACTCAGGAGGGGAAGATCGCAATTTGAACCAGCCCAAGCAAAAAATTCACCCCAACACCCTACCTCAACCAATAAAAAGCTGGAAGTAGTGGTTTGTGCCTATCATTCCAGCTACGCAAGAGGCATAAATAGAGGACTGCAGTCCATGCTGGTCTGGACCAAAACACGAGACCTTCATCAGAAAAAATAACTAAAAGACAGAACAGGGACTGGACGCATGGCTCAAGTGGTAAAGCACCCTGAGTTCAAACTCCAGTACCACAAAAAAGGAAGGAGGGAAGAAAGGAAGGAGGGAGGGAGGGAGAGGGAGGGAGAGAAGGAACGAAAAATATGTTGATGAGAAGACGTAACTAAAATGTTGGTTACTAAGTGGAAACCTTCAAAATGATGACGAGGTCTCCAGGAAATCCTGAAAAATAACTTTATTTCAAGGAGAAAAACAGATTCCTGCAAAAAGCAGGCAATATGAAAGGTACTTGTGTGGGACGTGAGACTATAAGCTGTTGATATTTTCATCACAGAACTCACCACAGTGTATTGTACTTGCTCCTTTACTTACTGATTCTTCCACTATTTGGTGAGCTCCATGACAGCAGAGGCCACAATTGAGCAGTGCTTTACTCCTCATCCCACCAATTGACAGGTGTTGATGCTCAGTAAATGAGGAAGGAGAGAAAGATGAAATACTAAAAATCTTGTACACATCTTGGCAAAAATGTCCAGTTACTCATTTGGATGGAATCATACTCAGCTGTCTGCCATTCCACTTTGGCATTCTCAGACATGTTTACTGTCCATTTGAGGAAAAGGCTTTAATTTAAATTGAGTTTGCATGTGAATCTAAGTGTGGAATCAGAAGAACATGAGAGGTTTAGTAAGTTACTTCATTTAAAAAAAAGATGGGGAATGACAGAAATTCAAAAACTAATAAAGCTTCTAGTTTTTTTATTCCAGAAGAAATCAGACACTCTAGTCTAAGGATCCCTTCTGTTAACAAAACAGAGACATTAGACACATTATTTTTTAAGTATTTTGTGAGGTTGTCATTGTTCCTTTTACAGTTCTTATAACCTGTGTTAGGAAAAAATCTTAAAATGATTAGATTCTATATGATTTTCCTTTTTAAAAAATGGAAGACTACCTCTGTGTAAAAAAAAAAATGTCCTGTTCTAGGACTGGAAGTGTGGCTTAAGTGGTAGAGCACTTGCCCAGCAAGCCGAGGCCCAAGGGAAAAGGAAGCATAACCAATTTGTTATTAACCTGATGGAAGAATTAAGTGAGAGATAAAACTTACAAAGCAGAGGGAAGTAAGCTGAATCTTTGAGAAGAAAGCTAAATGCTACAAAGATTTAATTATTCCTTCTTTCATTTAATTACATTATTTATCTTAAGCCTATGATATACCAGGCACTGAGTAAAGCACTCAGGGAATAATAGATATTAGACATGTGACATTCTGTCCTCATGGAGCCCACCTCAGACTAGATTATCACTGGACAACTCCAAGACCAAGTGGGCAAGGAAGCAGATAATGAGAATTTTGCCCAGCAATTGTGCCAAAGATAAAGCCCATGGTATTTGAAAAGCCAGGGTTTTTTTCTGTCACTTTGTTTAATTAAGTTATTTTCTTCCCTGTTTTCCACCTTTCTGCTTTTGCCTCATCAGCTGACCATGTTGCCTCCTATGGCATAAACGTCTACCAATCTTATGAGTCCTCTGGCCAATATACCCATGAATTTGATGGAGACGAGGAGTTCTATGTAAACCTGCAGAAGAAGGAGACCGTCTGGCGGCTGCCTCTATTTAGCACATTTGTACGATTTGACCCTCAAGGTGCACTAAGAAACATAGCTATCTCAAAACACAACTTGGACATCCTAATTAAACGCTCCAATTCTACCCCAGCTATCAATGGTATGTGTCCACCATCTTGCTTCTGTTTATTGAGTCTATCCCTTCATCCCAAGCCTCACTCCCTTCTTCCTGGTGATAGTTACACTTCACTGCTCTATGAAACTCTTTCCTTTCCAAGGAGTCCCCAATCTCCTTGTTTAACTCTCATCCCCTCTCATCTTATAAATCACATATGTCCATATAATACAAAGATCTTTACTCCCATAACACATTTTTTGAATCTTTCAAGTAGGGCTCCACAGATACATTACCTTAATATTGCAAGTCTGTGGAGAGTAGGGTATAGGGATAAAGTGGAAGCAATGTATGAGTAGGTCACAAGCAGAAGGAAAACAGGGCTCTTTGACCATCATGTAGGTAAATTTTGGTGGAAGGGCCCCTTCACAATGCACTGCAAAATTTCAGGGTAGGACAATCCTATTAGCAATTAACTCAGGGATGTTTGCTTTCTATAGAGGTTCCTGGAGTTGCTGTGTTTCCCAAGTCTCCTGTGGTGCTGGGTCATCCCAACACCCTCATCTGTGTTGTGGACAACATCTTTCCTCCTGTGATCAACATCACATGGCTGAGCAATGGGCATTTGGTCACAGAAGGAGTTTCTGAGACCAGCTTCCTCTCCAAGAGTGATCATTCCTTCTTCAAAATTGCTTACCTCACCTTCCTCCCCTCTGATGATGACATCTATGACTGCAAGGTGGAGCACTGGGGCCTGGACGAGCCACTTCTGAAACACTGGGGTATGTATGAGTCCCACCCCGTTATGGTACCTTTTTGCTCTCTGACAAGTCTAAAAGATCCTTTCTTTTTGCTTCTAGTGCTCTTGCCAAATTTGTTCTCTGCTCTTAAAGGGCTTATTATAATAGACTTTTTGCTCCTCCCTAAGCCCAGTATCCCAAATTTTTCAGAATCAAGTTGGTTGCACCAACCCAATCCCATCTTGCAAACATGCATGTATTCTGTGTTCTATCCCCAAACAACTTCATTTTCACAGAACCTGAGATTCCAGTCCCTATGTCAGAGCTGACAGAGACTGTGGTCTGCGCCCTAGGGTTAGCTGTGGGTCTCGTGGGCATCATAGTGGGCACCCTCTTCATTATTCAAGGCCTGCGCTCAGGCGGTGCTTCCAGACACCTGGGACCTTTATGAGTCCACTACAAGGGAAGGTAAGAATTTGTATTTGTCACAGCTGAAGTCACAGTAGAGGGGGAAGGGAAGGAAGACACAAATGTGGTTGAGATGTTGCAGGAGAAATGCGAAGTATCATGATAACCGCACAGGGGCTCTCAGGACCACTGATTTCTTGTCTGTTTCGTTGCAGGTCCATTGCCCATCTGGGAGCAGAACAGTGAAAGTGCTAGATGACCTAGCACTATCTTCTGGCCTAGTTCATCGTATTCTTTTCTTCTCCAGATGTCTTTCCTCTTTCCTTTCCCCAGACACCTGCTTTATCCTGTCAGAACACATGTTCCCTTAGAATTCTCCCTCTGACCTCCAGATTTTTTTCTTTTTTCAAATGTTACCTATTATGGAATTCCTAATCTACCCAACTACATAATCCCTCAGTGAACCTGGCCCAGTGTCTTCATGGAAGCAATAAATCACCTCTTATGAAGTCTTTATTGATTTTGTTCCTATCTTTCTTCCAGGGGCTTCCTAAGACTATGGCTAAGAATAAGAGATCCTTAAGTTTCAGGAGCTTATAACCTCATTTCTCAGATCATGTTTGATGCCCAGCAACACTGTATCAACTGAGTATAACCTGATAATATTTCAATATCTTAGACAAGGTTTGTGTTTTTCTCTTCCTATTTTTTCACCCTTGAGCTGTCTCCAATTCAGGCTTCGATGAAGGTAGTGTATTTCCTCTGTCCTTGGTGGGGATTTGCTATAGCAGATATACAAAAAACACAAGAAATATCCCTGTACTCATTTTTAATATAGCTTTTTAAAATGATGACAGAGAAATTAGGAGAACATTGAATTCCTGAAGTGCCAAAAGTAAAAATTTTGGTATCAAAAGTCAAAATTGTTCTCAAAATTTTAAATTTGTGAAGAATAAATTATGACAATAGAAGCTTTTCTATCACCTCCTCATGATGAAAAGATAAGAATTTTCAAGGCAGGAAAAGAAATATAAGTCTATTAGAAAATTAGAAGGAGACAATAATGTGGATATCTGAACAGAAACAAATACATGTTCTGTACTTAAGGTTAGTGACAATGGGAAAAGGATGGGGGTAGACCTATTTAGAGGTTCTGTAATAAAAATATAGTCTCACCTCCTAAAAAAAAGCCTGTTAGATAACCACAGATATTTTCCTGCACCACAGGGGCATGCTGGAGACAGGGGAGTGAATATGGCTTCAGGATGTCTCTAGACAGAAAAGCCTAAGTCAGGATCACTGAATCCCTTATGCATCCCTGTGTGCTCAGAGCAAGAACACACCCCCATATCTCTAGCTCTGTGCCCTTACTCCTCCTAGCTAAGGAAAACATGAGCCTGGGAGACAGAAATACTAGCAGGGACAATGCAGCTGAAATAATGTACCAGCAGCCATGGGTTACTGTGTCCTTTACTGGATTGTCTCTCTTCCAGAGAAAATGAGTCAACAGATGGGATTTTCTGGCTTTCCTGAGTATGTCCAATACCTCACTCTTGAATGTCACCACACATGGTGACATTTTGCCCTTTGAAATTGTTTTAGGCACGTAACCTCACTTTGCAATTCCTGGGTTCATGCTTTAGATCTAGGACAACATTATGGAGCTATTATAAAATCTGTGAGGATGATTCTGTCCATGCCATCCACATCAATGAGCCTCAAATGTACTTGAGAAAAATTAAAGACATTAACACAATAACTAAATCCAAATAACCTAACTCCAAATCCAGAACTCAGCATTTTATAGCTAGTATTTTAAACTTTATAGTACTAATACTGGGCAAAGTAGCTTACATTTCTGAACTCTATTGCAATCATCTCCAAAATTCAAATAATCTTTATATATAGGCAATGTCTTACACATAGTACACAAACATTAAAGAAAACATGGCTAGGCAGGCATTTTACCACTTCAGCCACACCTCCAGCCCAATGACCCACAGGTTTTAGTCAATGTATGTTATATGCAACAAGTCTTTATGTATATTTACTTTGCAGAAGAGGAATGGAAGATTCAAGGACAAAAAGCTACCTAAGAAGGAGAAGTAAAAGAATAATTAAAATTTCAGACTAATAATTAGTAAATATGGAGAATCTGAACCAGTAGTGATCATGAAAATGTGTATCACAGAGTGCAGAGAATTTTGGGGCAGTGAAACAACTGTTTGATACTATAAAGATAACTACAGGTGATACTTTTGTCCAAACTCACAGAATATACAACACCAAAAGTGAACCATGTGCCTTATCTCAACCAGCAAAAACCCTTGTTCCTTCCTATTATTGCTTATACTCTCTCTACAACAAAATTAGAAATAAGGGCAAAATAGTTTCTGCTGGGTATTGAGGGGGGGAGAGGGAGGGGGTGGAGTGGGTGGTAAGGGAGGGGGTGGGGGCAGGGGGGGAGAAATGAACCAAGCCTTGTATGCACATATGAATAATAAAAGAAAAATGAAAAAAAAATAATAATTCAATGTAAACTATGGACTTAGAGTGATAATGATGCATTAATGTAGGTTGGTCAATTGTAACAAATACATCACTCTGGTGGGCTATGTTAAAAACATATGCGTGTAGTGGGGGGAGTATAGGAAATCTCTGTACTTTCTTGCTCAGTTTTCCCAGGAATCTAAAGCAAAGTTATTTTTTAAAAAGAAAAGACAAAATCAGCAATTATCAGATACGTAAAATAAAGTATTTGGCATAAAATTTGTAGGTTACCTAAAAGTGCACAAATGTGCTGAGAAATTTTTGAGAATAGATTTCTAATAAATTTTATATGGATTTCAATGATTCATAAGGCAAGAACCCAGCATTTCAGAGGTACATTTATGTGTGTCAAAGTGTTTGTGTGTGCGTGTGTGTATGTGTGTGTGATGTAATAGTTTTATTTAATGGCATTATGATGAAATTCATGCAGAAATATGCAAACACTAAATTTTTTGAACATTGTCTGGGATTCCCAGAAAGGAAGAATCTTTGGATAATACTGATTATCACTCTGAGTCATTAATTATGAAATTTTATAGTGACTACAGGAAAATTACTTGCCTCCTACATAAGAGCATTGACAAAGAAAGGTAGTTTCTACAGAGATGTGATCACTCACATCTCTTTTAGAGAAGCAGCACACTTTTAGAGGTTTATCTCATGCTCCATCAGAAGCAGAGAAACAAATCTAAACCCTGGCAAATACTATCCATGTCCAATTTTTAAAGTTAATTCCTGAATTCTTATGCAGAGTTCTTACTTTATAGGCACCTACTACAGCAACTCAGTTGAATATATTTAGAAAGTGTTTTGAATTCTAATTTGTAATAAGAAAAGATGTGTTCATTTTTGTAAAACAATTCTATAGCTTACTGCTTTAATGTTTTTTAAATAAAATTAATCCAATATACTGTACATCTAAATGTGTACACATTTTTCAAGTATAATTTTTGGATACTTACTTTGTAAAGCAAAAAATTGTTCAGATTATTTTGATCCTTTTTTTTCTTTTTGGGAGGGATGATGGAGTTTGAATTCAGGGCTTTGGGCTTGCTAGGCAGACCCTCCACCACTGGAGGCAAGCCTCGGGTAACTGCTACCTAGCAATGAGACTTTAAAGACGTAGTTTTAGTCTGTTCATCTGCAATGTTTTTTTACCAGTAAGTTAACATGGTTCCAAAATTTAGAAGCCTTGGTTTTAAAACGAATGTAGAAGTGTTAAAATGTGTGTAGTTGTGCAAACATTTTGATGTTCTTTTCTGCATTGCTATCCTTTAAAATTCTTATTAAAAATGGAAACAATGCTAGGAATCTCCCTGTATAGCTATCCTTCTCTCAACTAGCAAAAATGCTTTGTCTTTCTTATTATTGTTTATAGTCTCTCGTCAACAAAATTAGAGATAAGGGCAGAACAGGTTCTGCTTGAAAGCGAGGTGGGGGATGGGGAAGGGGGGCAGGAGGGGGGAGAAATGGCCTAAACAATGTATGCACATATGAATAAACAAGAAAAAAAAAAACAGATCAACTGCTAAAAAAATTTTATTAACACTTTAAAAAGAAATATATAAATATTGCCCTAGTCAGACTTTTTCTCCATGAAGTACAGTGGAAAGCAAACTCAGTGGAACTTGCTTTTTATCAGCAGTGTGTATTCATAAAGATTTTTATATAATTTTTAAATAGCAGAGTTAAAATTAACTCTAAAAATTAAGAGCAAATGTATCTTTTTATCAGATAAAAGTTAAAAATGGAGTCATCACTTGATATTATTGAAAACAAAGTTGTAAATTAGTCTTCATGATTTTACATTATTTTACCCTAAAATTATTTGAATTATTTCAGATTATGTGCCTAAATTATGAATTTATTAATCTTTAATGGTCTATTTTAAGTTTATATAATTTAAAAGTCACAAAAAAATCATTTCAGGTTTGGACTTTATATCTTTATATACAAATTAGTGATGGGTAGAATTTAATATTTTACTACAAATAAAGCACTTCACCTGCATGTGGCACATAGTAAGCAGTCAATAGATGTCAACAATTGGTGTTATTGTCATTTTCTGGAGCCAAAGTCACAGGTTCCATGGTAAGTATCATCACAGAGGTCAGCCAACAAAATTCAGAGGGTGGGAAGTTCTACTAGATAAATAGTTTTTTCAGCAAATAATTTGCAAGGGAAAAATGAAGAAAACAGAAACCCCACTTTAAGAAAAAGACAAAAGAAATATATCACTCAAATGCTGGAGTTTATTGTGTTTGGATTTATATTCAAACAAAACAAGTTCGGTGTGGTGGGGAATACCTGAAATCCTAGCACTTTGGAGGATGAGGTAGGAGGGTTGTGAGTTCCAGGCCAGCCTTGGCTATACAGTGAGACCTTGTCTCAAAAAAAATTGTTAAAAAATTATAGAGGCAATTAGAAAATTTGACACTGATGATTACTAAGGAATTATTATCTAATTTTAGTTGTGGTAATGGCATTGCTGTTATATTTTTTAAAGTTCATATTTTAGACATATTTATGAATAAAATAACATAATACCTGGGAGTATCTTCATACTAATCCAGTGTGAACATTAGGATTCAGTGAGTTGGTTTTCAAAATTGCCAACAAATTGATTGTTGTTAATGCTGGACTATTTGTACCTGGTATTCTGTCTCTGCTAGTGAAAAAAAATATAGGCAAAGAATAAATGCTTGAATTTATGTTAGTTTTAAGGAACTTTTCTCATTTTTTCACCCTTGGGAAACCTTAAATATCCAAATCCTGCATAGACAGATGTAGGAACCTCTCAGAAAAGTAACCCTAAAGAATATATATGCAACAATGATTAGTGGCAAAAGAAAGTAAAGTAATGCTAAGTTTATTATTAACTGGACTGGACCCTAAACTTTGTTTTTATGAATAATGCAAAAATGGTCATTGGGTATCAATGCTATGACATGTACCATAGGTAAGGTACTGCTGAATAAAGACCATACCACGTGTGGAAAAAAAAGACTTATTGGAACCAGACCACAGGGCTGTCACTCTTTTCAGGTTCAGAGTGCAGTATCTTGGCTAAAATGGGTAGTGGGCTTTATAGGAGGGGCCAAGCCATGGGGCAGGGAGAGAGTCTCTGGTCTCTGATTATCTGTGGTCACCAAATGGAACAGGTCGACATGCCTGGCTAGTTGAGTAACTGGAAGTTCCTGAGTTTTGTAAGCAGGGAAACAAGCAGGGAAACAATCAGGGGAGTTTTGCAAGCGGTCATAAATTAGGGGGTCTGGTTTCAGTGCTAGCCTCGGGATCTTCCACCTGCTCCAAGAATGCCAGGGACCTAACACCATACTATGTTCTGAGTGTTTTTAAAATAATGTAAAAGCAAATGCATTCATTGTCTTAACAGTACTTATACTCTAATGGGAAGAAATATATATTAAGTTATTTCATAAACATAATTATAAACTGAGGAATTATAAAGGAAAGGAATAACATGAGATAGTATTACATAGGAACCAGATATAGTTTGGTGGAATTTAGAAGAGGCGTGTTAATCAACTTTCCAACATTGTAACAATTATTTGAGGTAAATAGACGTATAAAAAGAAAAGGTTTTGGGGGGATTCCAAGATGGCAGCTAGAGGTAGGAAGCAGAAAGTGAGCCTCCTATAGTGAAATCTTGGAGAGACACTGGAGACACACTTTGCAGGCATAATCACTGAGAAAAGGCATAACTTTGACCCCTCCACATCTCCAGCCGGCGCAGAGAATCTCCACCTCACATTAAACTGAGAAACGAGGAGGGCCCCCGGGCCACCAGTGGCAGGCACCCAGACGGCTTGGGAAGACGTGGCCTAGGTGAGCTTTGCGGTACCATGGTACCCCCACAGACAAGCCTGGGCCAGAGCAGCATAGCCCCCTGGACAGACTGACCTCCACCCTGGGAAAAAAAGAGAAACTGAGTAATAAGCAATAAGAACAATTAAGACACACGGGAAAGAGGGTGGGGTGCCCTGAGTGCTGAAGATTGGGGGAAGGGGATCCTTCCCAGGACTGTAAATAAACATGCTGGGCGGGCCGGAGAGCCTCTGGCAGGAGCAGGGCGCGTGCCCAGCAACCAGGAGCGGGAAAGCTTGTGAGAGTGGCAGAGGGAGGAAAACTCTACAGGAGAGGAGGGAAGACCCACTTCCCACGTGAACTGTAAATAAACATGGCGGCCGGCAGGAGCAGCAGCACCGCCCAGTAAGGAGCAGGAAAGCTTGTGAAAGTGGAGGTGGGAGGAAAACTGCACAGGAGAGGGGGCGAAGACCCACCTCCCACATGAACCGTAAATAAACACGCAGGCCTGACAACACGGGGGCAGTGTCACCTTTCCCAGTGCTTGGAAAGGGGAAAGCCTGTAGCAGAGGCTCCCACACAGGAGAACTCTGAACAAACAAAGCCTGTGGGACCAGGTGAGTGCTAAGTTCACCCAGAGATCTGCATAAATAATGCCACCAGCTACAGCAGACTGAGAGCAGCAGGCAGGCAAGCCACAGCTGCAGATACCATTCTCAGAACTGTCTCCAGACTCTTTTTTTTTTTTTCTTTTTCTCCCTACCTCTGATGAGAGAACAACCGAATTACACCTGCAAGCTGTAACTTGCAGAAGTTACTTACTTACTTAAGAACTTACTGAAACTGTATTGCATTTGAACTTGGGACACTTGGTGGGGCTTTTGTGTGTGTGTGTGTGTGTGTGTGTGTGTGTGTGTGTGTGTGTGTAGTTTTGTTCTACTTTATGCGTCCCCTTTGATGAGACAACTACAGAACATCTGAGGCACCATCTCCAGGACTGGAGACTGAGACAGACACCCAAATTATTAAGACTGAAAGTGCATTGCATATAAACTTGGAGGTTTTTTGTTTTTTTTTTAATTTTCTATTTTCCATTTTATTTTATTCATTTTTATATATGGATATTTCTTTCTGTTAATTATTTCTTATTTTTTTATCTTTGATTTTCAATCCTCTCTCTGTCTCTCTAATGTCTGTTCAGCTTACTGTCAATTAGTACACTAACGCTCCCTGTTTATACTTTTGAAACTTTCTTATCTGAAACCTTGTTGTGCTTTCTCCCTCTTGTCTGTGTATTTGTTTTCCCCTTTTCTTTAACTTCTTGCTATCCATTTCAGCTCACCATTCCATACTAAATATTACCATTGTTATTATTACAAGCAAGAAAATCCTTAATTGCACACAGTGCAGGGACAGTAACAACACCAAAGACAATGACAGGAAGACAGAAAAAACAGGGAAACCAGCTTCCCCACAGCAAAAAATTAGTGCAGGAACCAGAGGGGAATGAATGAAACAGAAACTCAGATCCAGACTCCAACAAAATGAAGATAAACTATGCCAAAGGACCCAATGAAGCCCACAAGAATAATTTAAAAGAAGACATACTACAAGTACTCAATGAGAATTTTATAGAGATGATACTGGATAGGGTCAACCAAAATGTACAGGAGACACTCAAGAAATTCCAAGACAACAAAAATAGAGAATTTGAAAAAGCAAAAGAAGAAATAAAGGAAACCATAGAAGCACTGTATAAACACCAAAATGAAAGAGAGAACACATGAGTAAATGGATAAATGAACTCAGGACAAAAATAGACAACATTAAAGAGGAAAACTGCAAAGATATGGAAAACCTCAGAAAAAAGAACGAAACAGCACTGCAAAACAAAACAGAAGGCCAATCCAGCAGAATAGAACAAACAGAAGACAGAATCTCAGAACTTGAAGATGAAATGGTAATTAAAGGAAAAACTGAAGAACTATTAATTAAACAACTCAAGACCTGTGAAAAGAAAATGCAAGAACTCACTGACTCCATCAAAAGACCAAACTTGAGAATCATGGGCATCAAAGAAGGAGAAGAGGTGCAAGCGAAGGGAATGCGTAATCTATTCAACAAAATAATCACGGAAAATTTCCCAAATCTAGAGAAAGATATTCCCATACAGAAGCAAGAGGCCTCCAGGACACCAAACAGACCAGATCAAAATAGAACTACTCCACAACAGATCATCATTAAAACAACAAGTTCAGAAACTAAGGAAAGAATATTGAAGGCTGTAAGAGAGAAAAAACAAGTAACATACAAAGGTAAACCCATCAAAATCACAGCAGACTTCTCAACAGAAACATTAAAAGCAAGAAGAGCGTGGGGTGAGATCTTCCGGGCACTGAATGAAAATAACTTCAACCCCAGGATACTCTACCCAGCAAAGCTATCGTTCAAAATAGATGGAGCAATAAAAGTCTTCCATGATAAGCAGAAACTAAAACAATATGTGACCACAAAGCCACCACTACAAAAGATTCTGCAAGACATTCTGCACACAGAAAGTGAAACCCAACTTAACCATGAAAAGACAGGCAGCACCAAACCACAGGAAAAGAAAAAGCAAGACAGTAGAGAGTAACCTCAACTTAGGTACACACAATCAAATCTTCAAACAACTAAGACAACTAAATGACAGGAATCACCACATACCTATCAGTACTAACGCTTAATGTTAACAGACTTAATTCACCCATCAAAAGGCACTGTTTGACAAAATGGATTAAAAAGGAAGATCCAACAATTTGTTGCTTACAGGAGACTCATCTCACTGACAGAAATAAGCATATGCTTAGGATGAAAGGCTGGAAGAAGATTTACCAAGCCAATGGCCCCCAAAAACAGGCAGGAGTAGCAATACTTACCTCTGACAAAGTAGATTTAAAACCTACATTGATCAAACGAGAGAAAGAAGGACATTCCATACTAATAAAAGGGGAAATAGACCAAAAGGAAATAATAATCATCAATCTATATGCACCCAATGTCAACACACCCAATTTCATCAAACATACCCTGAAAGACCTAAAAGCATATATAAACACCAACACAGTGGTTGTGGGAGACTTTAACACCCCATCATCATCAATAGATAGGTCATCCAAACAAAAAATCAATAAAGAAATCCAAGATCTAAAATATGCAATAGATCAAATGAACCTAGTAGATGTCTACAGAACATTTCATCCAACCTCTACACAATATACATTCTTCTCAGCAGCCTATGGAACATTCTCCAAAATAGATCATATCCTAGGGCACAAAGCAAGCCTCGGCAAATATAAGAAAATAGAAATAATACTGTGCGTACTATCTGATCACAATGCAGTAAAAGTAGAACTCAACAACAAAAGTAAAGACAAAAAACATGCAAACAGCTGGAAACTAAATAATTCATTACTTAATGAAGAATGGATCATCGATGAAATAAAAGAGGAAGTTAAAAAGTTCCTGGAAGTCAATGAAAATAAAAACACAACCTACCGGAACCTATGGGACACAGCTAAGGCAGTCTTGAGAGGAAAGTTTATAGCCATAAGTGCATATATTAAAAAGATTGAAAGATCCCAAATCAATGACCTAATGATACATCTCAAACTCCTAGAAAAACAAGAACAAGCAAATCCCAAAACAAACAGAAGGAGAGAAATAATAAAAAGAAGAGCTGAAATCAACAAAATAGAAACAAAAAAACCATACAAAGAATTAAGGAAACAAAAAGTTGGTTCTTTGAAAAAATAAACGAGATCAATAGACCCCTGGCAAACCTGACTAAAATGAGGAGAGAAAAAACCCAAATTAGTAGAATCAGGAATGCAAAAGGGGAGATAACAACAAACACCATGGAAGTCCAGGAAATCATCAGAGACTACTTTGAGAACCTATATTCAAACAAATTTGAAAATCTAAAAGAAATGGACAGATTTCTAGATACATGTGATCATCCAAAACTGAACCAAGAGGATACTAATCACCTGAATAGACCTATAACACAAAATGAAATTGAAGCAGCAATCAAGAGTCTCCCCAAAAAGAAAAGTCCAGGACCTGATGGATTCTCTGCTGAATTCTATCAGACCTTTAAAGAAGAACTGATACCAACCCTCCTTAAACTGTTTCATGAAATAGAAAGGGAAGGAAAACTGCCTAACACATTTTATGAAGCCAGTATTACACTTACCCCAAAACCAGGCAAAGACACCTCCAAAAAGGAGAACTATAGGCCAATCTCCTTAATGAATATTGATGCAAAAATCCTCAACAAAATAATGGCAAACCGAATTCAGCAACACATCAAAAAGATTATTCACCAAGACCAAGTAGGCTTCATCCCAGGGATGCAGGGGTGGTTCAACATATGAAAATCAATAAATGTAATAAACCACATTAACAGAAGCAAAGACAAGAACCACTTCATCATCTCAATAGATGCAGAAAAAGCCTTTGATAAGATCCAACATCATTTCATGATAAAAGCTCTAAGAAAACTAGGAATAGAAGGAAAGTTCCTCAACATTATAAAAGCTATATGTGACAAACCTACAGCCAGCATTATACTTAATGGAGAAAAACTGAAACCATTCCCTCTAAAATCAGGAACCAGACAAGGATGCCCACTGGTATTACTGGAATTCCTAGCCAGAGCAATTAGGCAAGAAGAAGGAATAAAAGGAATACAAATAAGTAAAGAAACTGTCAAAATATCCCTATTTGTAGACGACATGATCCTATACCTTAAAGACCCAAAAAACTCTACTCAGAAGCTTCTAGACATCATCAATAGCTATAGCAAGGTAGCAGGATATAAAATCAACACAGAAAAATCATTAGCATTTCTATACACTAACAATGAGCAAACTGAAAAAGAATGTATGAAAACAATTCCATTTACAATAGCCTCAAAAAAAATCAAATACCTAGGTGTAAGCCTAACAAAAGATGTGAAAGACCTCTACAAGGAAAACTATACACTTCTGAAGAAAGAGATTGAGGAAGACTATAGAAAGTGGAGAGATCTCCCATGCTCATGGATTGGTAGAATCAACATAGTAAAAATGTCGATACTCCCAAAAGTAGTCTACATGTTTAATACAATTCCCATCAAAACTCCAATGACATTCATTAAAGAGATTGAAACATCTACTGTTGAATTTATATAGAAACACAAGAGGCCATGAATAGCCAAGGCAATACTCAGTCAAAAGAACAATGCAGGAGGTATCACAATACCTGACTTCAAACTATATTACAAAGCAATAACAATAAAAACAGCATGGCACAAAAACAGGCATGAAGACCAGTGGAACAGAACAGAGGACACATATATGAAGCCACACAACTATAACCAACTTGTCTTTGACAAAGGAGCTAAAAATATACGATGGAGAAATAGCAGCCTCTTCAACAAAAACTGCTGGAAAAACTGGTTAGCAGTCTGCAAAAAACTGAAACTAGATCCATGTATATCACCCTATACCAAGATTAATTCAAAATGGATCAAGGATCTTAATATCAGACCACAAACTCTAAAGTTGATACAGGAAACAGTAGGAAATACTCTGGAGTTAGTAGGTATAGGTAAGAACTTTCTCAATGAAACCCCAGCAGCACAGCAACTAAGAGATAGCATAGATAAATGGGATCTCATAAAGCTAAAAAGCTTCTGTTCATCAAAAAAAATGGTATCTAAACTGAAGAGAACACCCACAGTGGAAGAAAATATTTGCAAACTATACATCAGACAAAGGACTGATAACCAGAATATATAGGGAACTTAAAAAACTAAATTCTCCCAAAACTAATGAACCAATAAAGAAATGGGCAAGTGAACTAAACAGAACTTTCTCAAAAGAAGAAATTCAAATGGCCTAAAAACACATGAAAAAAAGCTCACCATCTCTAGCAATAAGGGAAATGCAAATTAAAACCACACTAAGATTCCACCTCACCCCTGTTAGAATAGCCATCATCAGCAACACCACCAACAACAGGTGCTGGCTAGGATGCGGGGAAAAAGGAACCCTCTTACACTGTTGGTGGGAATGTAGACTAGCACAACCACTCTGGAAAAAAATTTGGAGGCTACTTAAAAAGCTAGACATCAATCTACCATTTGATCCAGCAATACCACTCTTGGGGATATACCCAAAATACTGTGACACAGGTTACTCCAGAGGCACCTGCACACCCATGTTTATTGCGGCACTATTCACAATAGCCAAGTTATGGAAACAGCCAAGATGCCCCAGCACTGACGAATGGATTAAGAAAATGTGGTATCTATACACAATGGAATTTTATGCAGCCATGAAGAAGAACGAAATGTTATCATTCGCTGGTAAATGGATGGAATTGGAGAACATCATTCTGAGTGAGGTTAGCCTGGCCCAAAAGCCCAAAAATCATATGTTCTCCCTCATATGTGGACATTAGATCAAGGGCAAACACAACAATGGGATTGGACTTTGAGCACATGATAAAAGCAAGAGCACACAAGGGAGGGGTGAGGATAATTAAGACACCTAAAAAATTAGCTAGCATTTGTTGCCCTTAATGCAGAGAAACTAAAGCAGATACCTTAAAAGCAACTGAGGCCAATAAGAGAAGGGGACCAGGAACTAGAGAAAAGGTGAGATCAAAAAGAATTAACCTAGAAGGTAACACCCACGCACAGAAAATTAATGTGAGTCAATACCCTGTATAGCTCTCCTTATCTCAACTAGCAAAAACCCTTGTTCCTTCCTACTATTGCCTATACTCTCTCTACAACAAAATTAGAAATAAGGACAAAATAGTTTCTGCTGGGTATTGAGGAGATGGGGAGGAGAGGGAGGGGGCGGAGTGGGTGGTAAGGGAGGGGGTGGGGGCAGGGGGGAGAAATGACCCAAGCCTTGTATGCACATATGAATAATAAAAGAAAAAAAAAGAAATAAAAAACAAAATTTCTGTGAGATAACAAAAAAAAAAGTAAAATTATGCTGCCAAAAAAAAAAAGAAAAGGTTTGATTTTGCCTCATGATTTTGGAGGTTTCAGTCAATGATCAATTGGCCCCATTCCTCTGGGCTTGTGGCAAAATAGCACATCATGGCAGGAATGCATGGTGGAACAAAACTGCTCCCCTCATGGCCATGAAGTGAAAGAGAAAAAAGAAAGAGACAAGGGTCTCACAATCCCATCAGGACATGTCCCCCCAATGGCCTAAAGACCTCTCAATAGACCCCACCCATCAAAGGTTTCACCCTTTCACAATAGTGTTATGCTGGGACCCAGCCTTTTCCACATGGACCTGTGGAGGACATTTCAAAACCAAACTACAGAAGGAAGCTTGAAGAAATGAATCTTGAGATGAACTAGGATGACTTACAGTATATAAAGGACAAGGTTGAGGAAGACAGCAAAGATTTAAGAAAATCTTACAATATGAAAGAGAAAATAAAAAATACAATAAAAATTATCCAGATTTAGTAGAGGATGTTTTGTAAGAGCAAATAAGTTATTTAAAAGCTTCCTAATTATAATTTTTAGAAGTAGAAAAGATAATGCATCTGTAAAAGTAGTGATATGGTGCTGGAAAATTTAATGAAGAAGACCTCACTGAAATTAAAAACAAGAAGATGTGACATATGGTAGAAAAGATAAAACATAGAGAACAGACCCAGGAAGTTCAACACTGATAACAAAGATAGAGAGAGAAACAGAGAAAATGAAGGGGGAAATTTTCTGAAACATAAAGAACCTAATTCTGGGTGCTGAGAGTGTGGCTCAGCCGTAGAGCACTTGTCTAGGTTGCACACAGCCCTGTGTTTGATCCTAAGTGCCTAATTCTTTAAATAGTTTAGGACTATCAACTTTTTTGCAAAAAAAGTCTTAGTCTTTTTTAGTGAAAAAAGACTCATCCTAGCTGAGTGTGGTAATATACACCTATATATAATCCCAGCACTTGGGAGGGTAAGACAAGAAGGAAAAAAATAAGAAAGAAAGAGATAGTGGGAGGGAGAAGAAGGGAGAAAGAGAGAGAGAAAGGACTCTTCCCCAAATATATTACTGTAAATTTTTCAGAACCTCAGTATTAAAAGATCATAAAATACCCCAGGGGGAAAACTAAAACAAACTGGCAGCAGACAAAACTCAGACTGCCAGACACTTCTATCATTAACATACTGAGAAAAGCCTTGAAGTCCTAAAAGAAAAATATTTTCTAACAATAAATGTACACATTTTTAAAATCATAATCAGGCTTGGAGAAAGAATAAAAATACTGTTAGATGTGAAAGGATATAAAATTGACCTAGCAGACAAAGTTTTATTGGATGTTGATTACAAATATAGCCTAGTAAGATGCTAATCAAGAACTAGGAAGCCAAGAAACCCATGCCACTATGGAGTCAACCCAGGATGTAACTGAAAAGGATTCTTTTTTTTTAATCATTATTTTTGTTGTTGTGCTGAGTAGGGGTACATTGGAGTATTTACAAAGGTTCTTACATGGATTCTACTTCAATGGTCCCATGGCAAACCAAAACCTCTTGGCTACATGAGTGATATTTATAGTGATAAACAATGTTTTCCAACTTTTAGAATTAAACTATGAGCAAAGCACAAAACAATTATTGTTTCAGCAGAATGTCAGTATTTTCAGCTTTAACAAAAATTTTTAGGTGCAAAGACATCAATCTGGCAAGTAGAAGTGTTAAGAGAAGAAATGCCAGTACCTTCATCTACTCAGAGTGGGTCAGAGTTATTGGCCTTACATAAGGGAAGAAGACTCAAAGATCAATAAATTTAAATTACAGTAGTAACTGAAAGTAGTAAGGCAATTCATGAATTAAGGCAAGGTTTTAGAAGTTGGATTATTATACAGTCACAAAAACGTTTTCAGCCTAACCACCAGAGTTCGGAAGCAGTAAGAGCCATTCAGAGTTGGTCCAAATTAGACAAAAGGTTCACCTTCCCCACACAGATCAATCATTAGCAGTGAGTAAAATCCCTCATTGCATAAGTCAGTTCCAGGGAAGGATCTGACAACTGACTGACAGCCAGCAACATTCCCAGCAAATAAAAGGATAATTCCTTCAGTCCCAAAGAGGATTCAAGTTGAACATAACAGCATTACTACCGAAACCCATTCTAATCACTGGGAACATACACATATTCATGTGGGGGAAAACCACACAAATACTTTAGAAAGTTCATCATCTATTAAAAATTTTAAAACTACCATATGATCCAGAATCCCACTTGTAGGTATATGTGAAAAAGAAACGATAGTATGTTGAAGCAGTACCTGCACACCCATGTTCATTGTGGCACTATTCAAAATAGCCAAGATATAAAACAACTTAAGTGACCATCAACAAATGGATGGATAAATAAAATGTGGTATATATACATGTGTATATGTATGGTACATGAATGAAATATTCAGCCTTAAGAAAAAAAGAAAAGCCTGTCATTTGCAACAACATGAATGAACCTGAAGGACATCATGCTAAATTCAATAAGCCAGGCACAAAAAGACAAATACTGCATGAGCTCACATATATATAGAATCTAAAAAAAAAAAGTCAGACTGACAGAATAGAGTAGAATGGTGGTTACCAGGGACAGAAAGTGGGAGGAGGAAAGAGGAGAGGTTGGTCAAAGGACACAAAGTTTCAGTTAGATAGGAGGAGTAAATTCTAGAGATTTATTAGACTGCAGAATATAATGTATTCCAGTATAATATATTATACTGGAGAATATAATTAATTGTAATGTATTGTATTTTTGAAAATTGCTAAGAAAGTAAATTTTAAATGTTCACACCTCATGAAAAAATAAGCATATGAGGTGATGAATATGTTAGTTTGATATAGTCATTTCACAGTATATACATTTATAAAGACATCACATTGTACCCCATAAATATAATATGGTTATTTGTCAATTAAAAATAAATAATAATCTTAAAACTTTGAATTTTTTAAAATGTAACATTCTTAACTTTTTCTTCTTCAAAAAAGTTTTCTCTTCATTAAAACACAGATTATTGTTTTAAAAATCCATTATCTCTTAACTTGCATTAATTCAGTACTGACTCACCCTATTAACATATGCACTCTCTTTCCTAAGTTAAACATTCCATAATAATCAGGAAGGGCAAAGTTGTATTTCAGTAATGCTTAGCCCACAGTAAAAAAGTAAATCTCAATGGCTTAATTCAATATAGGAGATTTAATTCCACTATCATTCAAGAGACTTATGTTATGGAGTTTTTAATATCCTGCACACCATCACCTCAGCGATGGCGTCCACATTTATGGTAGCAGGGGAAGACAAATCAGACAGATTCTACAACCATTTGTAGTACCAGTGGCTGATACTAGTCACATGACCCCAACCAAACAACAGAGAGGCTGGGAAGTTTGTAGAAGCTCATGGGATAATGGTGAGCACCACTGTCTCTGAAAAACATGCTTATATTCTATAAGGTAAGGTCAAATGCTCACAACTGATAATTATTTTCTAGTATACTCATACACTTTCCTTCAAGTTATATGCCTACAAAGACTTGGTTCTTTTTGTTAGCAAATTTGTTTATAGTTCTTATTTTAAGTTATCAGTTACAGATTATACTGCTTATACTGAAATCTGGTACAAGAAAATAGTTGTTCCTACAAAACTGTCATTGGAATAAAGGGAAGATTTTGAACCTTGCATTAAGAAAGAAACTTCCAGCATGTATTCAGTGTGGCACTGTAAGAATGTCCTAGAGTATATGCTACCTCTATGTTCCTTTACAGTTCAACTAGAAAAACCAGATCTCAGTGTCTCCCTAAACTCTGAGTCTGGTTTAATCTCCAGCCCTGATTCCTTCCTTTGCAAGATCAAAAGCAAAGTGCTACCTGTAGAGACTGAGGCTCCCTAGTTTTTCACACTTCCCTAAGAGTGTCACTCCTTTTTATCTTATAACAATGATCACTGAGGAAGATGACAAAACTTCTGACTCCACTCAACATTTTTACTCCAGAAGGACTGAGACTACAATCTTGGGGAGCAAAACCCCAAGTGTCAGTGTCTATACCTCCAAGTGTATAGTGTCCCTGGATGACTTGCATTACAGGAGGTAAGGATTCAAAGAAGCCTAGGACTCCGTTCTGACCTTGTCAGGGAAAGGAATGTCCTGCCAAAGTCCCCTCAGACAGAGTGTGTGGATAAGGGAGAAGGAAAGAGGTCATGTTCCTCAGCAGCATGGCCCTCCATAACCTCAGAGATAAGCTCCAGACATCTTTCTGAAACTAGATCCATGTTTATCACCCTATACCAGTATTAACTCAAAATGGATCAAGGATTAGTATCAGACCCCAAACTCTAAAGTTGTACAGGAAAGAGTAGGAAATACTCTGGAATTAATAGGTATAGGCAAGAACTTCCCCAACAGAACCCCAGCAGCTCAGCAACTAAGAGATAGCACAGATAAATGGGACTTCATAAAACTAAAAAGCTTCTGCTCAACAAAAGAAATGGTCTCTAAACTGAACAGAACACCCACAGAGTGGGAGAAAATATTTGCCAGCTACACATCAAAGAACTGATAACCAGAATATATAGAGAATTCAAAAAACTAAACTCTCCCCAAATTAATGAACCAATAAAGAAATGGGCAAGTGAACTAAACAGAACTTTCTCAAAAGAAAACGTTCAAATGGCCAAGAAACACATGAAAAAATGCTCACCGTCTCTAGCCATAAAGGAAATGCAAATTAAAACCACACTAAGATTCCACCTTTCCCCTGTTAGAATAGCCATCATCAGCAACACCACCAACAACAGGTGTTGGCGAGGGTGTGGGGAAGAAAGAACCCTCTTACACAGCTGGTGGGAATGTAAACTAGTACAATCACTCTGGAAAAAAATTTGGGGGCTTCTTAAAAATCTAAACATAGATCTGCCATATGATCCAGCAATACCACTCTTGGGGATATACCCAAAGGAATGAGACACAGGTTACTCCAGAGGCACCTGCACACCCATGTTTATTGCAGCACTATTCACAATAGCCAAGTTATGGAAACAGCCAAGATGCCCCAGTATTGATGAATGGATTAAGAAAATGTGGTATTTATACACAATGGAATACTACTGAGCTATGAAGAAGAATGAAATCTTATCATTTGCAGGTAAATGGATGGAATTGGAGAACATCATTCTGAGTGAGGTTAGCCTGGCCCAAAAGACCAAAAATCGTATGTTCTCCCTCATATGTGGACATTAGATCAAGGGCAAACACAACAAGGGGATTGGACTTTGATCACATGATGAGGCAAGAGCACACAAGGGAGGTATGAGGATAGGCAAGAAACCCAAAAAAACACAAGATAGCATTTGATGTCCTCAATGCAAAGGAACTAATGCAGAAACTTTAAAGTGACAGAGGCCAATAGGAGAAGGGGACCAGGAACTAGAAAAAAAGTTAGTTCAAGAAGAATTAACTTAGAAGGTAACACACATGTACAGGAAAGCAATGCGAGTCAACTCCCTGTATAGCTATCCTTATCTCAACTAGCAAAAACACTTGGTCCCTTCCCATTATTGCTTATACTCCCTGTTCAACAAAATTAGAGATAAGGGCAAAATAGTTTCTGCCTGGTAGTGAGGGGGTGGGGATAAGAGGGGGGAATAGGGGGTGAAGGGGTGAGGGGAAGGGGGAGAAATGACCCAAACATTGTATGCACATATGAATAAAAGAAATTTAAAAAAAGAAAATGTGGTACTGGTACACAATGGAATTTTACTCAGCCATGAAGAAGAATGAAATCTTATCATTTGCAGGCAAATGGATGGAACTGGAGAACATCATTCTGAGCAAGGTCAGCCAGGCTCAGAAGACCAAAAATTGTTTGTTCTCCCTCATATGTGGACTTTAGATCTAGGGAAAATGCAGCAATGTGTTTGGACTTGGATCACATGACAAGGGGAGAGCACATATGGGTGATACAGAAATAGGTAGAAAACCCAAAACATGAAAGCGGTTGATGTCCCCACTCCAGAGGAGCTAATACAGAAACCTTAAAGAGACAGAGGTTATCATGATCAGGGGATCAGGAACCAGTGTAAAGATCAGTTAGAGATGAATCAACATGGGTTGTACTATGTGCACATGAAAGCAATGCTAGGAATATTTCTGTATAGCTATCCTTAACTCAGCTAGCAAAAACACTTTGTCTTCCTTATTAGGCTTGCCTCCTTTCTTCAACAAAACTAGTGATAAAGGCAGAACAGGACCTGCCTGGAACTGAGGGAGAAAGAGGGGAGAGGGTCGGGGAGGGGACAGGGGAGAAAAATGACCCAAACAATGTATGCATGTGTGAATAAATACTTAATAAAATAAATAAATAAATAAATAAATAAAGTGTATGGTATGAAGCAAAAAATAATAAAAAAATAACTCAAAGAGAAATAAATGAAAGCGATCCTTTAAAAGTTAAAAGGTATTTCTTATATGGATAAATTTAAGTTGAATAATGAGTGCCTCCTGAAAGGAGGACACTGATTTTAAATTTTAATGACTCCAGGAATAAAATTCTTCAGACCTTTATAAAACTGGCTGTTTCTTCTTCTGTCATAGTACTTAAGAGAAAAAGCTTTTATTTTTGAAATGTGAATCTCAGAAGCATGTCTTTCAATGTGAGAGCATGTAATAGTTTTGGAAAACAAGCCATAGCTGAAGTTTTCCCATCTTTGAATAAGAACTTTTAATGTCACATCCTGTGTTTTAGTTACATCTTTTTTTTTTTCCTCAAGATAGTGGTGTTGACCGTTCAGAATTATATGTAATTTCATAGCATTTTAGGACTGGTTTTTCTAGTTCTGTGTAGAATATCATTGAGATCGTAGATCATTTTCAGGACTCTGGCATTTTAATAAATCATTGTTCCAATCCATTAAAAAAAATGAGACAAATGATGGGATACATGTAAGCTGGCAACTCCAATGAGGCATCTAGAAACAGAGGGAGCATTGGGGATCCACAAGAAACAAGCACGGTAACAGGACTCTGGAGGCTGAGGTGCTTCACATGGCTGGTGTAGATATCTCCATGCTAGGAGGTCACTTCTAGCACCACGAGGATCTGGAAAACCCAGTCCCCATTCCTAATGAAACGAATGAACACAGCTCTGGCTGTCTGCAACCTGAATACAAGATGGTGCTTTTGACAGGTGCACATTACCCAGGCTTGGTCAATAGGATTTTTCCTAAAATTGTTAAAACTTTGGTAGACATTCTAGAAACACGCCAGAAAGAAAGGCAGAGATGAAAGAGAGAGAGAGACAGATGTGAGGTGACAGAAGAGTTGTAGGAAAGAGATTTAGAAACAAACACAGAGAAATAGATGCAGATAGTGGTAAAGTGCAGATAGAGAAAAGTAGAGGGAGTGATGCAATGCAAGAGACACAGCAAGAAAGGCAGAGATGATGAAAAGGGACACACCATAAAAATGAAAAGAGACAAACAGAGACGGGAAGAAGAGAAAGATGCAGGAAGAGATAAAACAGAATAAGACATGAGAATCTCAGTGAATATCTGGATCTAGTCACTTCTGAAATCAATTTGACCCCAGACTTCCTTGTATCATGAACAAAATAAGTTTGAGTTCTGTTTCTATCATTTGTAACCACAAATAGTACTTTTATTGCTAGCTATAGTTTCTCAAAAATAAAAATTAGCCTCTACCAAGGTGAATTTCTAGGACATATTTCAAGCATCAGTGACCAGAGGTCACTGTGTCTGTCCCCAGACAATCCCACCACACTTAGTTTCACAACACTCAACCTGGAAGAGAGGCTGGGGTAGTGTTTAAGGCCATTGTGCTGAACAGCAGGACTAAGAACCATCATCGTAAGTGGAGCAGGCCAGGTTTGGAAGGACAAAGGTCGCATGCTTTCTCTCATATGTGGAAGATAGATACAAATACAAATACAGCACCATCACGTATACGTATATACACAGTCCAATAAGGGGACTATTCGAGGAGACTAGGGGAGAAGGTGGAGGAGAAGAGAATGGTAGAGAGTTAATGATACTGAAATACATTGCATCTGTGGAGGAACAAGGCACAAGGAAACACACAGCTGCAGAATAACACAAGGTAGGGAAAGGACAAGAAAGAGTAATAAAGGGGGTTTGACTGATTACAGCACAATCTATTTACAGGTTAAATACCAAAGCAAACTCCTCTGAACAATGAACAATCAGTGAAGGACAGGAATGTAAAACAGGCCATGTTAAGGGAGGGTATCAGTGAGAGGGTAAAGGAGGGTGAAAATGGTCCATTTCCTTTCTATATGTGTGTGAATATGGATCACTGAAGCTTGTTGCAGACATTTTAAGCAGGGGAGAGAAAAATGAGGGAGAATAATGATGGGAATGAGTCTAGCTGGGGTACTTTGTGTGTGTGTGTGTGTATATATATATGTGTGTGTGTGTGTGTGTGTGTGTATGGCAATGTCACAACAAAACTCCCTGTACAACTATTAGATACTAATAAAAAGGTTAAAAAAGATAGTTCCTATTTATGAAGTAAAAAAAAGACTAAGAACCATAAAGGATGTGAAGTTGATCTCCTATCCCCTCTGCCCACCCCTACATGGACCCATGATTCTTCTAATGTGTTTTCAAGGAGCAACCCCCGCCCCTCTGGCCACAGGCTAGCCAGGCCACGTCAAAACATGCTCCTTTCATTCCATACTGCTTTCCTTCCTCTGCTTAGTTAAGGAGGTTCAGGATACAGATAACTCAGAATCATGTTTAATTATAAAAATAAAAAAAGCTGTACAGCCAGGCAAATAGTTTCAATGCATGTCTTGAACAGTCTGTGGGAGACATGGAAACAGAGGAAACCGTGGGGTTTGAGTAGATGCTGTGCAGTGCACAGGCAGAGACTCCAGGGTCAGTGCAGGAACAGAGACATAGGAAGATCCTTGGGGAGGGTGTCACAGGCATGAGCCGGGGGCTGCATTGGAGCCACTGCAGGACTCTAATCTCAGAGAGGCACAGACAGGCTCAGAACTCTGAGCAAGGACAGGCAGACCTCACAAAAAGGTGATCGCCAATTTCAGATGACACATTCTCAGGAATCAGTGCAGGAGTCCTGTGAGAGAAAGATGGGGAGTGATCAGCACAGGGTACCCTGGGGGACATTGACAACCCTCCCCCATGTCCTCTATAGCTTCAGATGGAGAAAGATGAGGTCCAGGCTCATCCCTATCACCTCCCCAACATCAGTGTAAAGTTTTAAAGGTGAAGCTAGCTAAAAAGAATACAGAACTTCAGCTGGACACACATGTGGGAGGTGGGGGAGCAAACACTCTCTCCTGGAGAATATAAAAGGTTCCATCTCTTTACTAAGTTAGATGACAAATCACCTTCTTTCTATCACTTGTAGCCTCTTCCTGTCCACTGGGCAATGCCTACAGACAGTAGCCCCCATCAAATAGACATCACCTTGGTGGTTAATACCAAAGATGTGACTCAGGCTCCAAGGCACCAAAATTATGGTGCAATTTCTGGAGCTTCCTATAGACTCTGGCAACCTTCTCCCCTCACTCCTGATCGCCACAGCAGGGAAGAGACCACGACTGAGACTTGTGCCAGTCTCATTCTCTCCTCTCTCATATATGTGCCCCTTTCTCACATACACACTGGGTGTGGGCTGAAAAATTACCTGCTGGTGGAGGCCCACGAGTTCCTACAAAAGGAAGTAACACAGAGAAAGTTTTTATTACCCAAACAGCCATTCTTTCACACACCTCATAGGAAATGAAACATGCAATTTAATTGCAGAGCTCTATTACCTCCCACCCATGTTCTACAAGGCCCTAAGCACCCTAAACTAAAATCTCCCAAAATGAGTGAAACTGTCACAGGAAGAAAGGGAAGCTGAGGCTCAGACTCTATTAACAGAGGGAGATTTTGGAAAGGAGCCAGGGAGCAATGATAAACAGTAAGGAAGTCCTAGAATGAGCTCCACCAGTAGCTCTGTGACAGGGCCACCTTTCAACCAATAAAATCAGATTCCAACTTCTCCCCCAGGTTTCGCCATCTCCTCCCACCACCAGCCCAGTGTCCTTCCTTCAGGGTCAAGAGGAAAGAGCTACCCCTAGAGG
Source organism: Castor canadensis (assembly GCF_047511655.1). Taxonomy (NCBI): domain Eukaryota; kingdom Metazoa; phylum Chordata; class Mammalia; order Rodentia; family Castoridae; genus Castor; species Castor canadensis. The sequence goes on along the minus strand of NC_133393.1, from coordinate 22,328,767 downwards.
CAAACCTCCCTGATGAGAGGGTCTTCCCCATTTCCCCAGAGCGCCTCACCTTTCTGACTCCTGTGACGGATGAAAAGGCCCAGCCCGAGGAAGATCAGCCCCAGTACGAAGCCCCCGACGCCGCTCAGCATCTTACTCTGGGCAGATTCAGACTGGGCCCCTGGGGGGCAGAGCCTGAGTGTCACTGTGTGTCCCCACATGTCCCCACACCCCTCCAGGGCCCTGGATGAGGACCAGCCTGAGTTACAACAGGTGGAGGTGCTGGGGAACCTAGTCTCTATCTGACCGTCTCTAGGGAAGGGAAGGACAGCCAACAGACCCAGGACACAACGGCAGAGTGAGGGAGAGGGACTAAGTGGACGCCTCTCTACACAGACATATCCATAACTGTAGGCCCTAAGACCCAGTCACCACCTGTAACAGACAGTCCCTCAGGGTATCAGGACCAGGTTACAGGGTCACCATGTACAGTGGGCTTCTTAGTATCTGGAAAGATGATAGATCAGGATTCTTCTGATGTCCCTGCCAGCAGCAGAGGTGCTGTTCTCCTGTGGTTCTCGGCTCCCTTTGGCATCTAAACTAGATCTGGACGGACAGAGGGAGCTCTGCCATCTGTCTCGCAGGACCCACAGTGAAAGAACCAAGTTGTCCTTACTCCACTCCACTGTGATGGGGCTCTGGAGGCTGGGGTGCTCCACATGGCAGGTGTAGACGTCTCCACGCTGGGGAGTCATTTCCAGCATCACCAGGATCTGGAAGGTCCAGTCCCCGTTCCTAATTAGGGGGGTGGACACAACGCCAGCTGTCTCCTCCTGGTTATTCCGGAACCACCGGACTTTGATCTGGCCTGGGTAGAAATCTGTCACCGAGCAGACCAGCAGGTTGTGGTGGTTTAGAGCCTCTGTCCTGGATGGGGCGATGGTCACCATAGGCTCCACTGTGGTAACAGACAGGAAAAGATGGAGTGAGTGAGACAAGGACTCCTCTGAGGAAGAGCTGCTGCTTGGAACAAGGGTAAGAATCCCTGGATTACAAATCGTGGCTTAAAATTCATCCCACAAATATAAATTTCACAGTCACTGGGAAATACAGTGATAAACAACGGCCAATGGGCCCTGGTTTTATAGAATCTGCAATTTAATAACAGAGATCAAAAAAAGAATGTTATTTCAAAAGTTTATAAATTTGAACTCAGGGCCTCATGCTTGCTAGACAGGCACTCTACCACTTGAGTAACACCCTGGCATTTTCATTTTTGCTTTTAGTTCTTTTGCAGGTGAAGTCTCCTGCTTTTGCCTGTTGCTAATCTCAAATACAATCCACCTACCCACAGTCTCCCACATAGCTAGGATTACAGATGTGTGCTCCCACACTTGAAAATTTTGTTTGTTGAAATAGAGTCTTGCCAATTTTTTGCTTGGGCTGTCCTCAAACCATGAGCCTCTTGATCGCTACTTCCTGAGTAGCTGGGATTATAGCTGGGAGCCACATTGCCTGGCCAAAAGTTCAAAATTTTTTAAGGAAAGTAAGGGTGTCTTGAAAATAAATAACACCAATAAAACATCAGGTGAATATCTTCTCAGATGCTACTTATGATCAAATCTGACACATCTTTTCTGCCTGTTTCACAGATCTTATGCTTCACCTCTCAAACCATTTTGCTGCATTGCCCTTGTTCGCTCAGCATGAAACTATAGTAAATATTTAATGTGTTTTATTATTTGAGGATGTTTTATATTCTCTCATTTTCTTCCCCCTCTCCCTGATTTTCTTTTAAAACTCACGTGAACTTAATTACTAGCTGTGTTCCCTATCCCATCCCCTTGCTGTGAAGAATTCCTTCCTTGTTCTGAGATCAGGCATTATCCAGCATGTGCTCTACAGAACACATTCTGAGATTCGTGCAGAGGTGGGCCTGGGTTAAAGAGAGTGTCTTGCGTATGTGTAGCTGGGAGGGGCCGGTGGGCAGGTGTCTCCACACCTGATTAAACGGCACTCCTGAGCCATCACCAGAAGGAAACGTGTTTTCGGTTTAGACATTAAGCCTTCTTCAGGCTGTTCTTCCTGGACTCAGTCACAGGGGCTTATAAAATGTGTTCATCTTAAATACGTGAGAAGTAAAACTCAAGGCACAAATTCATGAGAAAGATGTTAGAATAACTTTTTCGTAATGTAGAACTGGAGTAGAAAAAATATAGATACTTGGTGACATTAAGATGTAGGTTAGAAGACAGCAAGAAGGGATAAATTTAAAGGTTTTGTGGATGTGTAAAACTAAGGTGAGGTGAGACTGAGGACTGATTAATCAGTAAGTTTTCGATTCCCTGCAAGCACCATTGAGTCTCACCATGACTGCAAGCAGGCACAAACTCACTGCTGCTCGGCCATCGCTGGCTCTGACAAGGCTTCACCCCCGTTAGATTTTGCATCCATGTTGAAAAGGACAGAATGACTGCTGTGTATTTTCAGGATCCTTCAAGGCTTGCTGAGTACTTGTAGGATAATTGCCTGGACTTTTTATCATGCACCACTACTAGAATATATACAAAGTAGTGATGCTAATCCCTAACGCACGGGTTGGGCACAACCAACGGCGTTTGGCACAGTAATTGGCCAGACATAAGCGCTCACAAAACGGGCAAAATTAATTTTCAGAATGGCTCAAGTGATGCTTAGCAAGCATCACCAAACTGATGATGAGTTCAAACCCCAGCATCACCAAAAAAAAAAAAAAAAAAGGAAGAAAGAAAAAACAGTGATAAACAACAACCCATAGTCCCTGGTTTTATAGAACTTGCAATCTAACAGAGACCAAAAAAATGAATGTTATTTCCTAAGTTTATAGTTTTTAGTGGTACTGGGGTTTGAACTCAGGGCCTCACACTTGCTCAACAGGCACGTGCTCTACTACTTGAGTCATGCCTCTGCCTCTTTCCATTTATGCTTTTAGTTATATTTCAAGTAGAGTCTCCTGTTTTAGCTCCGGGCTGGCCTCAGACCACAATCCTCCTATCTATAAACTCTCATGTAGCTGGGATTATAGAAATGTACCACCATGCCCAGCTTAGCTATTGAGATGGGGTCTCGTTAATTTTTTTGCCCCTGCTGGCCTCCAACTGTGAGCCTCCCTATCCCTACCTCCTGAGTAACTGGCATTATAGGTGTGAGTCACCACGCCCAACTAAAAGTTTGTATTTTTTGAAGAAAAGTATGGGAACCTTCAAAACAAATAACACCAATAAAACATCAGGTAAATCTTGTCAGGTTGTTTCTTAGGGTCATTTATGACACATCTTCCTTGCCTGCTTTACTTATCTTAACCTTTTATCTCTCAAATTATTTTACTGCATTCCCTTATTTCTTCCGTGTGAAACTTGGTATTTAATCTTGTTTTATGATTAGAGGATGCGTTTTGTTCTCTCATTTTCTTTTCTCTCTCAAGTCTTCTTTTAACACTCAAGTGAGTTTGATTACTAGCTGCCTCTCAAAGAGCTTCAGGACAAGTAACAGCCATTAAAAACACGTAAAGGAAAACAGACCCGGGATGAGTAATGATGAGACAACAAAGGCAGGACTGTGGCGGGCGACAGGAGGCGCGGGGCACAGTCCGGGGACAGGCCGGGGACAGGCCGGGGACAGCCTGGCCACTGTGCGGGACGAGGGTGGACGGCGCTCACCTCGGCGCTGCAGGGAAACGGGGATCTCCATCACCTCGTAGTTGTGTTTGCACACGGTGTCCACCGCGGCCCGCTCGTCCTCCAGGACGTCCTTCTGGCTGTTCCAGTACTCGGCGATGGGCCGCCCCAGCTCGGTGACCGCGCGGTACTCCCCGACGTCGCTGTCGAAGCGCACGTGCTCCTCCCGGTTGTAGATGTGTCTGGCCACAAGCCGCACGCGCTGCGTCCCGTTGGTGAAGTAGCACTGGCCCTTACACTGGTACACGAAATCCTCTGCGGGGACACGGGGGTCAGCCGCCGCCGCCCCAGCTCCCCGCAGTCGCCGTGACCCGCGGAGCCGCCCAGGCCGGGCGGATGACGGAAAACCCGAGACCTGGCGGCGGGACCCGAGGGCCCAGGGGGACCTGGACCCCGCGCCCAGCGCCGCCTGGGCCCGCCCGCGTCCAGCTCTGAGGACGAGCCCGGGGCCTGGACCCCTGCCCACATAGGGGAGGAAAGCCCGACTCCCACGGCCAGCCTGGGGCTGTGAACCCAGGAAGAGGAGTCGGGTTATCTCTGCGCTCAGGGATCACAGCTTTCCCGCGTGGATCCTCTCTCCACAGACCCCCGACACAAACTGGTACCCACAAAAGCTTGAGAGTTCAAGGGAAGGAAGAGAAGATCTAGGAACTAAGCTGTCTTAATCCTAATAAAAATATTCCCTTGGTCCCTGAGCAAAATATCTTCCTTCCCACGCCTTCCTCTCTATTTCTGCCCCCTCCCTTTACCCCCAATCCAAGTACAGTGTGAGATTAGCCCACTGGCAAATGGAAAAGACCTACACCTCCCAACTCTAGAAAGAAAAATTTATTCACGGAAGAACACAGCTTTAAAATTAGATAGGTTCCAATTCAAGCGTGAGAAGTATCTTGTTGGGCAGGTAACTTAACCGTACCCGTGTCGTAAGTAAAACTGGGTGAAAAGAAAACCATAATACCTACACAGAGGTGTTGCAAAGACCGAGAAAGAATGTATATAAAGTACTATTCTGTGTCTGAAATGTATTAGAAATTTCTCTTCTGTGCCTAATTCTTTCTTCTAAATGCAGCCCAACACCAGCCATCTCTGAATCCCACTCATTATTTAACCATACATCCGTGAAAGTTAAGGCTAACACTCCCTGTCTGTTGGCTTCACTCAAATACCTAGAGTTTGCCTCCCTGAGACTTCCATTCAGAGTCACAAATATAAAGGCTTTTTCCTCAAATACTGAGACTACAAAGACTATTGTACTCCCAACCCAAAAGCTCATATAGCATTTACTCCAGAAAGTTCTTGGAGGACCCTGGATTAACAAATCCTGCTGTGTCTTTTGGATAAATTTACTTTCTTCAAAAATAATCCCTTGCTCCCTTTGTCCTGTCATGGGTAGTAGATAACTTGGTGTCCTCTATTTTAACACCCTCAGGCCTGAGGCCGTGGGGTGGGTCTTGTCCTCATCTCAATCTTAGAAGATGGACGTGAGAATTTGACATAGCCCTCTTTCCCAAAGACAGGAAATCTATAAAAGACTGTTCTGGCATCATGGAGCTCACCACCCCCTCATTCCAGGGTCACTCAGAGCCTGTACTCCAGAGCTGTGGCTCTGGAGAGCAGCTGTGGCTCTGGAGAGCAGCTGCCCTGCACTTACGTGGAGAGTCTCTGCCCTGGGTGGGGTTGAACACCATCAGCACCACCACCACCACAGCTGCTGCACAGAGTCCTCTGGGGATGCACACAGCCATCTTGCCAGACATAACTGAGAACAAAGGAAGAAGTAATGCAGTCACACAACTCACACCTGCTATACCCTCTTCAGAGAATAAAAACCTATGAATGCCTGTGAATACCTAGGAGAGAAACCAATCAGCGTTGGAGCTGAATTTCCTCATCTGTCTCCAGGCAGACGTTTTTATGAAGGCTCTCTGTCCAGTGCCTGACCTGTGTAGCACTGGGGAAACATTTGAGGTTAAGGTTTCCTCTCAATTATAGAAAATACTTGCCTGGATCTGAAGACTGAATGCCTTAGGGGTTTAAAGAACCAAAAGAGAAAAGTGATTCAAATGTAGACAACTTGGTGATGTTTATTTAAAACCTACTGTTGTGCTTGGGGATTGTTAGTAGGAAAAAATAGTGGGGATCATATTTCAGGTGACAGAAAATTATTTGCACAGAAAGGTTCATTTTTGTTATGTTAAACACTGAGGAGCCTTAGGCTGTGTTGAGAAAAGCCGAGTTCTTTGTAACAGTTAACAAATCACTAAACCTCTTTTTAATCTCTGACTTCTTTGTGAAATGTGCATCACATTTCATACATTTTTCACCTACATCTTCATATATACACATTTAAGACTTGCTTAATATTGCAAAATGTTCCCCAATTGTCAAGATTAACTGTTGGAACTGTCAGGTTAATATGTGCAACAACAACAAAAAAGAAAAAAGTAACAGCCAGCCCCCTTGGCAACTGATTTTTCCTTATGCAAGAATGTAATGGGGTAAAAAGAATGTATTGTATTCATGATATTTAACTGGAAAATATTTGGAAAGTTAATTAAGCTTACTTTTCTCTAAGATTTTCTGCTGCCTAACTTCTCCACAACCATGAAATACACCCATGTGATGTCAACAATGGAAAACTACAAACTTTCACTGTTTTTAGATACAGCCACCTTTAGTTTCAAAGACAAAAGTAAAAGGCATGAAGAAGCATTCTCTGGGGCCAGACAGTGTTAACAAGGGAGGAAATGTTTACTTGCATGTTGCACTGTGCCTGCCCTGAACACCAAATCCTGAATGGCAGAATTGTCAAGATGTTCTGCTAATAAATGCCTTTTTCATCAGGCTCCTCTTGCAAATCCATTAGAACAGTGCCTGACAAAAACTAATGATTATTCTAAATAAAACAGAAAATATCACCCTCTACCTTCTCTCTCTCCATGCCTCTACCACTTTCCTTTATTTTAGATTATCCTTTTAAAACAGGACAGGGTCTAAAACAGAATATAAGGAGTATATTCAAGCAAAAGGAGTAGAGAAAAAGCAAAACAAGAAGCTTCTGTTGGTGACACATGACAGCATGCGGTTATTCCCAACACTGTGTTTTGGATGCATAGATGCAGAGCACCTGGGACTGGGAAGGTCTTGGGAGAGCTCCCACCAGCAGTGCTCAGGACCAGGTGTGCCCCAGAATTAGGGAGTTCTCCACTGTAGCATTGAAAGTGGAAAGATTCAACATCAACCAGACTAGGAATATGGTTGGGAGATGAGAAAGCACAGCGACCTTGAAGATGCCCTCAGTGTTCCCAGACCCTATCTCAGGAACCAGAACCCCTAGCTCAGAATAAGAAGAGGGATCTGCCCTGCCCTACTCTTGCTCTAAGGGGGAAAGTTCCCTCAGCTTTATCCTAGGACTGTGAAGCCAAGGCTGAGTCAGACAGGGGATTTCCTACTCTCACAGGCCTCTTCACACAGACTTTTCAACTAGCAACAAAAGCGTCATCTTAGATTCCTTTTTCTGATTGGCTAAAATTTCATCAGCTGCTTCCTCTTGGCCCAGCCTTCTCTAGAGTTCTCTGTATGGTCCATATTCCTCCTATATTACTCAGAACAGCCACCCACCACTAGTCTAGCCTTAGCAGGAGGCAACTCAAACACCTTATCCCAGGGTGCCTCACCTGAATAATTGCAGGAGACCTCTGTGAAGTCAGGCCATTTAACATTAGGCCAATGTGGACACCATGTGGATAGAGGGCATAAAGAAACTCATTTATATAGGTCAAGGTTACAAGGGACATCCTCAGTTCCATCAGAGTAGAAAATTAAAGCTGTGCACTCCTTCCAGGAAACTCAAGAAGAAATCATCTACTCTGGCCAGTATCCCTTGACACCTCTGCCTGGTCAGTGGGGTTAAATGTGAACCCAATAGCCATCTCATCACCAGAAGGGCCATCCAGGACTCTATTCTGTATCCACTTTAGGAACCAAGAATTGTGTCTCCTCAAGGATGCTTTGGCCTCTTTAAGTGCCAGTAGTAATGTAATATAAATTCTGTCCCCAGAATATTGCTTTCCTTTAATAAAAAGGTATCAAGCAATTACCCCCAAATTTTTCAAAATCTTTTTTATGCTATTTACATATTTCTCCTATGCCAACTCTTGGGTAATATTATATTAATTTTTCCATTAGACATATAAAGTCAGTCTTATATCTTGATACAAAGTTTGCTCTTTAAAATCACATTTAGAGATATTTGCCATGGGTCTGTGGCTGAAAGAGTTCTTAGGCTACACAGCTCCAGCAGTTGTGTGAAATTTTCTGACTGCAGGACCATAGGAAAGTCACCTGGAAGCATCAGAAGTGGAAAATAGAGAGGATCCAAGATGGCAACTAGAGGGAGGAAGCAGACAACATGAGCTCTGTAAATCAAAAATTTTGCTGAGATACTGGAGCCACTCTTGGCAGGAAAAAACCACCAAGAATAAACAAAACACCAACACTCCGAACCCCCAGCCCAAACAAAGCTACTCCATGCCACAATCCACTGAGAAAACAGGAGGGCTCCCTTGCTGCCAGATGCAGGCTCCAAACAGGCTTGGGAAACTCACACCAACAGGTGAGCAAATAAGTGGCACATGATACTCCCACAGCCACCCCTGGAATAAACCAGCATAGCCCCCTAGACAGACTGACCCCTGCCCTGCAAAAAAAAAAAAAAAACTGAATAATAAACAAGGAACTGAAAAGGACACACAGAAAAGATGGTGGGGTACTTTGAGTGCAGCAAAGAAGGTGGAGAGGCAGCTCTCTGCATGAACTTTCAGTAAACAGAGCCTGCAAAAGTAGCCGGCTGGCAGTAGGTGGCACATGAGCCACCTGAAATAGGGCAGATAGCAGTTCACAAAGCTGTATCCTGACCCAACCACCCAGTGAGACTATGATAGACCTACTGCTTAAATATCAACACCATGACTGGATACTGAAGAATTAACACCAGAAGTACTAAGACTGAAATTCTATTGTTCCTGAACCTGGATTTTTTTTCTCTTTATCTCTAAGTGTTTGTCTTATTCACAGTTTATTAGTCCACCATCTCTTTCTGTTGATTTCTTGGGTTTTCTAATTTTTTTTTATTTTTCTTTTTTTGCTTTCTTTCAAGTGCTTGTCTTCTTCACTGTTGGTTAGTCCACCATCTCTCCCTGATGATTTTTTTGGTTCTCTTTTTTTTTTTTCTTTTTTCTCTTTCTCTCTAAGTGCTTGTCTTGTTAACTGTAGGTTAGTCCACCATGTCTCCCTGTTGATTTCTTTGGTTCTCTATTTTTTTTAATTTTTTCCTTCTTTTCTTTCTTTTTCTTTTTTCTTTCTTTCTTGATTTCATTAGTTTTATATTGTAAGTTAGCTAATACTAAATGATACACAGAACAGGGACAGAAACAGCACCAAGTGGAATGATGGGAAGATGAAAAAGGGATGGAAACCATACCCCCAAAAAATAAATTAGTACAGGATTCAGAGGGAAATGAAGAAAACAGATACCCACTTCCAAACTCCAAGAAAACAAAGATAGACTATCCCAAGAAGCCCAACAAAACCCACAAGAACCCTGAAAAAAGAAATCCTGCAAAAAAATCACTGAGAATTAAAAGAATGTGACACAGGTTACTCCAGAGGCACCTGCACACCCATGTTTATTGCAACACTATTCACAATAGCCAAGTTATGGAAACAGCCAAGATGCCCCACCACTGACAAATGGATTAAGAAAATGTGGTATTTATACACAACGGAATTTAATGCAGCCATGGAGAAGAATGAAATGTTATCATTCGCTGGTAAATGGATGGAATTGGAGAACATCATTCTGAGTGAGGTTAGCCTGGCCCAAAAGACCAAAAATCGTATGTTCACCCTCATATGTGGACATTAGATCAAGGGCAAACACAACAAGGGGATTGGACTTTGATCACATGATATAGCGAGAGCACACAAGGGAGATATGAGGATAGGTAAGACACCTAAAAAACTAAATAGTATTTGTTGCCCTCAATGCAGAGAAACTAATGCAGATACTTTAAAGCAACTGAGGCCAATAGAAGAAGGGGACCAGGAACTAGAGAAAAGGTTAGATCAAGAAGAATTAACCTAGAAGGTAACACACATACACAGGAAATCAATGCGAGTCAACTCCCTGTATAGCTATCCTTATCTCAACTAGCAAAAACCCTTGTTTCTTCTTATTATTGCTTATACTCTCTCTACAACAAAATTAGAGATAAGGGCAAAATAGTTTCTGCCGGGTATCGAGGGGGAGGGGGGGTAAGGGAGGGGGTGGGGGAAGGAGGGAGAAATGACCCAAACATTTTATGCACATATGAATAAAAAATCATAATCCTTTAAAAAAAAACAGTGGTAATGGGAGACCTTAATACCCCCTATCAGCAATAGATAGGTCATCCAAACAAAAATCAATAAAGAAATCCTAGAACTAAATCACACCATAGATCAAATGGACCTAGCTGATGTCTACAGAATATTTCATCCAACTTCTGCACAAGATACATTCTTCTCAGCAGCCCATGAAACCTTCTCCAAAATTGATCATATCTTAGGTCACAAAGCAAGCCTCAGCAAATATAAGAAAATAGAAATAATACCATGCATTTTATCTGATCACAATACATTAAAACTAGAACTCAACAACAAAAACAACAGTAAAAAAAACATGCAAACAATTGGAAGCTGAGCAACACATTGCTCAATGATGAATGGGTCATTGATGAAATAAAGAGGAAATTAAAAGATTCCTGGAAGTTAATGAAAATGAAAACACGACCTACCAGAACCTATTGGACACAGCAAAGGCAGTCCTAAGAGGAAAGTTTATAGCCATGAGTGCATATAGTAAAAAGACAGATCTCAAATCAATGACCTAATATTACAGCTCAAACTCCTAGAAAAACAAGAATAAGCGAACCCCAAAACAAAAAGAAGGAAAGAAATAATAAAAATAAGAGCTGAAATCAATGAAATAGAAACAACAAAAAAAAAGTACAAAGAATCAATGAAATAAAAAATTGGTCCTTTGAAAAAATAAGTAAGATTGACAGACCCCTGGCAAACCTGACTAAAATGAGGAGAGAAAAAACCCAAAACAGTAAAATATGAAATGCAAAAGGGGAGATAACAACAAACACCACGGAAATCCAGGAAATCATCAGGGACTACTTTGAGAACCTATATTCTAATAAATTTGAAAATCTCGAAGCAATGGACAGATTTCTAGAAACTTACAACCACCCAAAACTGAACCAAGAGAATATTAATCACCTGACTAGATCTATAACACAAAATTAAATTGAAGCAGCAATAAAGAGTCTCCCAAAAAAGAAAAGTACAAGACCTGATGGATTCTCTGCTGAACTCTATCAGATCTTTAAAGAACTAATACCAACTCTCCTTAAACTATTCCATGAAATAGAAAGGGAAGGAACACTGCCTAACTCATTTTATGAAGCCAGTATTACTCTCATCCCAAAACCAGACAAAGACACCTCCAAAAAGGAGAACTCTAGGCTATCTCCTTAATGAACATTGATGCAAAAATCCTCAATAAAATAAAGGCAAACCAAATCCAACAACACATCAGAAAGATCATTCACCATGACCAAGTCAGCTTCATCCCAGGGATGCAGGGGTGGTTCAACATACGCAAATCTATAAATATAATACAGCACATTAATAGAACCAAAGACAAAAACCACTTGATAATCTCAATAGATGCAGAAAGGCTTCGACAAGATCCAACACCACTTCATGATAAAAGCTCTAAGAAAACTAGGAATGGAAGGAAAGTACCTCAACATTGCAAAGGCTACATATGACAGACCTATAGCCAACATCATACTTAGTGGTGAAAACTGAAACCATTTCCCCTAAAATCAGGAGCTAGACAAGGATGCCCACTATCCCAACTCCTCTTCAACATAGTACTGAAATTCTTAGCCAGAGCAATTAAGCAAGAAGAAGAAACAAAGAAATACAAATAGGTAAAGAAACTTTCAAAATATCCCTATTTGCAGAGGATATGATTCTATACCTTAAAAACCCAAGAAACTATACTCAAAAACTCCTAGATTCCATAAACAGGTACAGCAAGGTGGCAGGATACAAAATCAACTTACAAAAATCATTAGCTTTTCTATACACCAACAATGAACAAACTGAGAAAGAATATATGGAAACAATTCCATTTACAATAGCCTCAAAAAAAATCAAATACCTAGGAGTAAACTCAACAAAATATGTGAGTGACCTCTACAAGGAGAACTACAAATCCCTAAAGAAACAGATCGAGGAAGCCTACAGAAGATGCAGAGATCTCCCGTGCTCATGGATTGGTAGATCAACATAGTAAAAATGACTATACTATCAAAACCAATCTACATGTTTAATGCAATTCCTATCAAAATCCCAATGACATTCATCAAAGAGACTGAAAAAACTACCCTAAAATTCATTTGGAAGCACAAGAGACCACGAATAGCCAAGGCAATACTCAGCAAAAAGAGCAATGCAGGAGTTTTCACAATACCTGACTTCAAACTATATTACAAAGCAATAGCAATAAAAACAACATGGTACTCACACAGAAAAAGACATGAAGACCAGTGGAACAGAACTGAAGACCTGGATATGAATCCACACAACTATGCCCACCTTATTTTTGACAAAGGTGCCAAAAATATACAATGGAGAATAGACAGCCTCTTTAACAAATGTTGCTGGGGAAAGTGGTTATCCGTCTGCCAGAAACTGAAACTACATCCATGTTTATCACCCTGTACTAGTATCAACTCAAAATGGATCAAGGACCTTAATATCATATCTGAAACTCTGAAGTTGGTACAGGAAATAGCAGGAAACAGTCTGGAAGTAATAGGTGTAGGCAAGGACTTCCTCAATAGAACCCCAGCAGCTCAGCAACTAAGAGAAAAAATAGACAAACTGGACTTCATAAAATTAAAAAGCTTCTGCACAACAAAAGAAATGGTCTCCAAACTGTGGTCTTTCAACCACAGAGTGGGAGAAAGTATTTCCCAGCTATATATCAGACAAGGGACTGATAACCAGAATATACAGGGAACTCAAAAAACTAAACTGGCCCAAAATCAATGAACCAATAAAGAAATGGGCAACTGAACTAAATAGAACTTCCCCAATAGAAGAAATTCAAATTGCCAAAAAATACATGAAAATATGTTCACCATCTCTAGCCATAAAGGAAATGCAAATTAAAACCACACTAAGATTCCACCTTTCCCCTGTTAGAATAGCCATTATCAAAAACACCACTAACAACAGGTGTTGGCGAGGGTGTGGGAAAAAAGGAACCCTTGTACGCTGCTGTCGGGAATGCAAGCTAGTTTAACCACTCTGGAAAAAAATTTGGAGGCTTCTTAAAAATCTAAACATAGATCTGCCATATGATCCACCAATACCACTCTTGGGGATATACCTAAAGAAATGCTACACAGGTTACTCCTGAGGCTCCTGCATACCCATGCTTATTGCAGAACTCTTCACGATAGTCAAGTTATGGAAATAGCCAAGATGCCCCACTACTGATGAGTGAATCAAGAAAATGTGATATTTATACACAATGGAATTTTACTCAGCCTTGAAGAAGAATGAAATCTTATCATTTGCAAGTAAATGGATGGAACTGAAGACCATAATTCTAAGCGAGGTTAGCCAGGCTCAGAAGACCAAAACTCATATGTTCTCCCTCATATGGGGACTTTAGATGTAGGGCAAATACAGCAATGTGGCTGGACTTGGGTCACTTCTTAAGGGGGAGAGCATACACGGGAGGTATGGGGATAGGTAAGAAACCCAAACATGAAAGTATTTGATGTCCCCACTGCAGAGGAGCTAATACAGAAACTTTAAAGAAACAGAGGTCAATATGAGAAGGGGATCAGGAACTAGTAAAAAGGTCAATTAGAGATGAATCAACTTTGGATGTAACACATTTGTACATGGAAGCAATGCTAAGAATCTCTCTATATAGCTATCCTTATCTCAACTAGCAAAAATGCTTTGTCTTTCTTATTATTGCTTCTACTTTCTCTTCAACAAAATTAGAGATAAGGGCAGAACAGATTCTGCCTTGAAGCGAGGGGAGGTGGGGGGGGAGGGGGAGGTGGAGTGGGTGGGGGGAGAAATGGCCCAAACGTTGTACGCACATATGAATAAATGAATAAAAATAAATAAATAAATAGAATCACATTTACAGACTCCAAAGAAAGAGTCATATTAGCAGCAGAGGTGACTGTGGAAAAGCCATTTCAGCTCCAGAAGACTTAACTTTGTCTGCAGAATGAATACACACCTCACAGGACCACTGTAATGAATGCAGATAGAATTTGCAAAAATTCCTGCAATCTGGGATAAGCTATTTATACTTTGTTTCTGCTTTATCATTTGGATCTTGAATGGACCCAAAGGCCTTTGTGTTAAAGGCTTGGATCCCAACCATGGCATTATTGGAAGGTGGTAGAACCTTTGAAGATGGGGCCTAGTAAAAGGGAGTTGGATCATTAGGGAGTGTTACTAAAGGGCTGAGACCCTGGCCACTTTCTGTCTCACTTTGTTTCCTGGAGGCCATGCAATGAGCAGTTTCCTCCACTTTGTGCTCCCACCATGATGTTCTGCCTCTCCACAAGCCCAAAGGTAATGGGGCCAAGTAACTATGAACTGAAACCTCTGAAACCATGAGTTAAAGATAAGCTTTCCTCTTTATGAATTGGTAATACCTAATATCTGCCAGAATAGTTTTAGAAGAGGTCTACTAAAACAGATTTAAAATAAATCCAGAGTCTCAAAATACAATGAGTAAACAGGTTAGTATTAAAAATAAATTCTGCCAGGCATGGTGGCTCACAGCTGTAATCCCAGATACTGAGGGTGCAGAGATCAGGAGGGTTGCAGTTTGAAGTCAGAGTGGGCAAAAAGTTAGTGAGACAACATCTCAATCCATAAGCTGGGCATGGTGGTTCAAGCCTGTGATCCCAGCTATGTGGGAGGTCATAGACAGGAGGATTGTGGTCCAAGGCTGGCCCTGGATAAAAACTTGAGAGCTTGCCTGAAAAATAACCTAAAGCAAAAAAGAGCTGGAGGCTCAAGTCATAGAGCACTTGCCTAGCAAGGTCAAGGCCCTGAGTTCAAAGCCCAGTACCACCCAAAAAAATAGCTAAAGGAAATTATCAAAACATATATAAAAAATTAAAGAGGGAAATTTAGAATATTTGAAGGAAGAATGAATAAGGAAAAGAGTAAACACGTGCAAATACAGAAATTGACACAACTAAGGTTGGAGTCTCCAACACCCCTCTCTGAAAATTTGATTTAAAAAAGTTGATGAAAAATCAATGACTATGAAAGACTTCACACTACTATCAACTAAGCCCTAATTAACATTGTGGGACACTCCACCCAGAGCAGCTCATACACATTCACTTCCTGTGCCTGTGGAACATAAACCCAGATAGGACTTATCCTGGGCCATAAGATACAACTGAATACAATTCAAAGAATTGAAATCATGCAGTGTGTTCACTGACCACAATGGAACCCAACTAGAAATAATAATATAAAAATAAAAGGAAAATCCTAAAACACTTAGAAGCTAAACAACACATCTCAATATAATGGCCTGGAGCAAAAAGGAAATCTCAACAGCCAACAAATATGTGAAAAAACATTCAAAAACTTTAGCCGTCAAGGAAATGCAAATCAAGACACATTGAGATTCTATCTCACCGCAGTCAGAATGACTGTTATCAAGAAACCAAACAATAATTAATGCTGCTGAGGATGCTGAGGGACAGGAACCCTTACACACTCTTGGTGGGGAAATAAATTAGTCCAGACACCATGGAAAACAGTATGGAGGTATCTCAAAAAATTGAAACTAAAACTACCAACAACCATATGATCCAGTCATACTTCTGAATGTGTACCCAAAAGAATCAAAGTCAGCTAACTACAGAGATATCTGTAAACTCATGTTTAGTTCAGCGCTATTCCCAGGAGCCAAATTATGGAATCAGCCCAGATGCCCACTGATGGGTGAATGGATAAAGAAAATGAGGCATACATGTACAGTGGAGTTTTACTCAGTCAAAAAAAAAGAATGAAATTGTGTCATTTGGTAGAAAATGGATGGAACTGGAGATTATGTTAAGTGAAATAAACCAATCCCACAAAGACAAGTATAGCATGTTTTCTCTCATTTGTGGAAGCCAGGGGAAAACAAACAAAACAACAAACCAAGGACATGAAAATAGAAAGGGGACAACTAGGGAGAGGGAGGGAAAGGGAAAAGAGGAGGGAAGGGGTAAGAGTAATACAGGAGGGGACATGATCAAAGTATACTATTTGCATGTATGGAAATGTCATGATGAAACTCTTACTGTGTACAATTTAATACTCATTAATAAGATAAACAAATTAATTTTTGAGAAAGGTGTCTCTAGAGAAAAATAAATTTAACTGAATGAAAACAACATATTAAAATGTGTGAAATGCAGTTAAGATGAGGAAATTCATAGTCGCAGTAGTAACTAATTTATAGCTTACGTTAATGTGAGCTACTTATAGCTTAAATAAACAAAAATAGAAGTTTTTAATCAATAATTTATGCCCTTGCCCCAGACAATAGACAACTATGTCTGGTTAAAAAATAAATTCAAAGCAAGTAAACTGATGGAAACAATAGATAACTGAGTAAATCAGTGAAATTGGAAATAAAAGATGATAAAGAAAAACAATAAACAAAAGGCTGGCTTGAAAGAAATTGATAAAATTAGCAGACTTTTATCATGACTGAAAAAGGAAAAAAAGAAAGAAATTACCTCTCTCAGGAATGAACAGGCAATGTGAGCACAACACGCAGTCATCAACAGGGTATCAGACGCCTGTGAACAATACCAGACACATGGATTCCACACGTCGGAAAAATGGCCCAATGCCTCAAAAAGCATAAACTACCCCCATGTACCCAATATAAAATAGATCACTGGAATAGTCCTGTAAGTATCAACAAGACGGAATTAATAATTTAAAACTCAAAAAAAAAAAATTCCAGGCCCGGATGGTTTAGCTAAAAAATTCTAGCAAATATTTAAAGAAGAATTGAGAATCACTTTACAAAATCTCCCCCCATAAAATAGAAGAAGAATGAACATTTTCCAATTTACTTTGTGAATTCTGTTACATGATACCATAAAGCGAGGGTACAAGTCAAAGGAAGCTACAGGTGAGGATCTCCTCAGGAATGGAGGAGCAAAAATGGTTTTTCCCTTTGTCAGTGGCTCAACTGATACAGTGCCTGCCTGGTAAGTGCAAGGCTCTTAGTTCAAACCTCAGTACTGCCGACAATATATATATATAATATATAATCGATATTTTATATATATTTTATATATTATATATATAATAGAACGTTCCATTTGAGCCACTTTTACTCATGTTTCAGTGGTACTAAGCACATTCACACTGTTACACAGACACTGCCACACCCTTCCTAAACTTTTTCATCATCCTAAACTGAAACGCTGTTCTTTAATTTAAACAATAATTCCCTGCTCTTTCCTCCCCTTGGATCCTGGACACTATTGAACTTTCTGTCTCTATGAATTTGGCTGCTCCAGGTGCTTCCTTTAAGTAACATCATACAACATTTGTCCTTTTGTCTGGCTTATTTCACACAGAACAATACCTTCAAGATTCGTCTATGTATGAAGAATTTCATTACTCGTTAGGACACAGTATACATATACCACATTTGGTTTATCCCTCTTTCATTTGAATTTTTCTACTTTTTGGCTATTATGAATATTATGAATGAAAATTGGTGTACAGATATCTGTCTAAGTACCTTCTTTCAATTCTTTGGGGTATGATAAAAAATTATTCTGACACATGTTAAAATAGTAAGGAATGCTTTATTCAAGACTGCTGTTCTACAGGAGCAATGTGACAAATACTTCAACATGACAGAAACACTGAACTTGACTCCAAATAGAGCAAAGGCAGCTGGGGATTTATAGTCAGTGAGTAGAATGAAGGGGTCAGTGAGTGGAAAATTACCAAGACAAGACATCAGGGGCATGGGAATTCTTGCTAACCTGGCTTAACAGTATTATTTCTAATAACCCCAAGTTAAACATGAAGTGGAGGGAGGAATTTGATCAGATATTAAGGGCAAAACTGACTTAGAATTACTGCTAAAGATGGGCCAAGGTGGAGGCCTGGTTAAGAAGAGGGCTCAAAGGAGCTTTACTGAAGTTTGGTCAAGGATCTTCTGGAAGTGGAATTGCTAGATTATATAGAAATGGTATGTTTAGTTTTTCAAGAACCATCATACCATTTTCTCCCACAACTGCATCATTTTACCTCCTCACCAGCAATGCAAAGGGCTACAATTTCTCACATCCACACCAATGCTTGTTGTTTTATGGTTTGTTTACTTTATAACATCAATTCTAATGGGTGAGAAGTAATATTGTGGTTTTGATTTGTAATTTCCTAATTATTAGGGAAAATGAACATTATTTCATATATTTACTGGCTATTTGTGCATCTTCTTTAGAGAAATGCCTAAATTTTTTGACCTATTTTTGAATTGAGTTGTTTGGTTGGTTGATTGGCTATTGGTTTGGCTTTTTTAGTCCTTGTTTTGCAGTGCAGGGAATCAAACTCATCTTGTGTATGCTAGGCACATGCTCTACCACTGAACCACATGCCCAGCTCTGTTTGTTATTTTTATTGTGAGATTTAGGACATCCTTCTATATTCTGTATATTGATGCTTTACCATATATGTGATTTCTAAACATTTTGCCCCATTCTGTGAGTTACCTTTTTTTATTCAATTGATACTGTCCTTTGATGAAAAGAAGTTTAAATTTTGATGAAGTACAACTTATCTGTTTTTCTTTCCTTGCCTATGCCTTGGGTAGGTTCTAGCCAAGAAATTGTTGCCAAAACTTTATGCCTTCTTCTAAGAGTTTTATACTTTTAGGTTTCAGCTTTAGATCTTTGATTCATTTTTTAATATGATGTAAGAATCCAATTTCTTTCTTAGTATGTGAACATCCAGTTTTTCCCAGCACTGTTTGTTAAAATAGCTGTCCTTGCACCATTCAATCACAGCACCCTTGACCGTATATGTGACGGCAACTTTCTGGTTTGTGCTGTAGTCATGTAAAGGGCAACTACTTGGAAAACTGGGTGATAGTACACAGAATATTTCTGTACTATCTTTTCTTCTCCCCATCAATCTATAATTACTACAAAATACAGAATTGAAAAACAAAGCCAACCAAAAAAATCATGTATTTTTAAAAACTAATTAAATATGATACCTGATAGAAATTAGCTAAAGTCATGGTGGCTTGTACTCATAATCCCAGCTACTCAGGAAGCAGAGATAAGAGGATCTCAGTTCAAGGCTAGTCCAAACAAAAGTTAGTGCGAGCCTATCTCAAAAACATGCCAGGTGTGGTGGTGCATGCCTGGGGTCCAAGCTACTCCAGAGGCAGATGTAGGAGGATAACAGCCCATGGCCAGCCTGGGCAAAAGTCAGAAACCCTATCAGAAAACAAACTAAAAGCAAAAGGGCTGGGAATATGGTTCAAGTAGTAGAGCGCTTGCCTGGCAAGCGGGTGGCCCTGACTTCAGTCTCCAATACTAGGAAAGGGAGGGAGGCAGGGAGGCAGGGAAGGAGGGAGGCAGGCAGGGAGGGAGGGAGGGAGGCAGGGAGGGAGGCAGGGAGAGAGGGAAGGAGGGAGGGAGGAAGGAAGGAAGGAAACCCAAACAGAGCAGAGCATTCATAAACTGTGTAAACATAATGAATGGTACCACATGGTTGCATGAAAAAGTCTCACACCATCTTCATCTAAAAGAGCCTTTTTGGTTTACTGATTTTCTTTTCTTCTTTTTGTGCTTCACTGAGTAACTTTTATTGTCCTATTTCAAAGTAATAGATTTATCTCTTTGCTGTGTCATTTGCTGATGAGTTTGTCAGATAACGTTCCTCGTTTCTATTAATGTATTTTTTATTTCTGGCATCTCCGTGTGATTTTTTTCTGATGGTTTCTATCTCTCTGATGAAATTACCTATCTGATCATGCATGTAGTCTATCTTTCCATTAGATACTGCTAGGGTTTTAATATGGTTTTCCCAATCAAATCTCATGTTGAATTTTCATTCACAACGTGGTGGTTTGGGGGAGGTGGGACTTTCAAGAAGTGATCAGGTACAAAAGGGATAATATCTTTCTCACAGAAATGAGTTCTCACTATCATGGGACCAGATTAGTTAGGGTGAGAGTGGATTATTTTAAAGTGAAGTTGCTTCTCACATTTTCCCTATTCAGTATACGTCTACTTGCCCTTCTGCTCTGAACCAGGATTTGAAACAGCACAGGGCCTTTCCCCCTGCCAGCTTTTGGTCCTTCTAGCCTCCAGAACTTTGAGCCAAAATTAGCCTCTTTTCTTTATAAATTACTCAGTCTCTGATGTTCTGTCATAGCAACAGAAAATAGACTATGACAGATACTTTATCATATTAATAGCTATTCAATTAAATTTTCTGTCCAATTATTCCAACATCTCTGTCATATCTGAGTCTAGTCTTAATGATTTATCTCATCAAAAGCCAAATTTTCATCAAATTGAGTATTAAAGACCTAATTGGCTTTTATTGGTGATTCATGAACCAGGCAGCACCCCATTCATAGGCAGAGAGGGCTCGATGAGCTGAGCAGAGGCAATGGACTTCATAAACAGCAAATGCTGAGGAAGAGAAACAGGAACCAAGAGATGGAGTGATCATTACAAAATTACTTT
Source organism: Castor canadensis (assembly GCF_047511655.1). Classification (NCBI taxonomy): domain Eukaryota; kingdom Metazoa; phylum Chordata; class Mammalia; order Rodentia; family Castoridae; genus Castor; species Castor canadensis. Next base: position 22,308,159 of record NC_133393.1, on the reverse strand, counting down.
CCTTATAGGATTAAAATAGAGGGGATGTCCTTATTGTGCCAGCTTAGATAAACCACGCCCCTTCTGATTGTTGTAAATCTTATGTTTTTTGGCAAACTGGCTTGTTTTAAAGTTCAGTGTAATTACATAGCACCAAGTTTAATTCTGGTTTGCTCTGGTCTTGGGCTAGTACAGGAGCTCACTCTAAAACAATAGCATCTTATAAGTTTTATTTAACAATTAAATTGACTTTGATTATTGTGAAAAGAGCTTATAGCAAGACTACCTTGCTGAAAGTTATGATGCAAGCTCTAAACATTCTGTCCTGTTTCTCACACTGGTATTACTTCAAAATTCTGTACAAATGTATTCTTCACACTTGTGAGGAACTAGTATAGCATGGAAGATCAACCTAACATATTTTGTGAGTCAAAAATAACTATAACCAAGCACCACATAAATTAAGAAGTTGAGAGGAAAGGTTTCACTTTTAAGTAAGTACGTAAAACTAGTAACCCACACACTCAGGACAAGAGGAACAATAATGAAGTGACACAGAGGAAAGTTTTTTATGACATGCCAGGCTTTTGGAGGAGGAGAGAGGTTGCCTTGACTGAAGGAAGTGATTACTAGATCAGGACAGAACCAAATATGGGATGCTGCTTGAAGAAAGAAAAGATTCACAGAAGTTGTGTTAAGTTACACAATTACATAATCTTTTCTCCAGCCAATAAACAGATGTTAGGATATCATTTGTCTCTGGCAGATATACCACTGTGCTCAGAAAAAAATTCATTTGTGAGAGTAGTAAGAATACGAAATATCAAAGTAATTAACTATCAGACATGAGAGCAATCTGCAGAAAAGAACAGAAATTTACCAAAAGACAAAAAGAAGTTTGATAAAGAAAGATACCATGTTTTTCAACATACTATATAAAAGAATACTGATTTCATTCCAGGGAAGAATTTATACTCTAAATATCCATTTTCTTGCCTCTCTCTCCTCTCCTCTCCCTCGCTCCCCTCCTCTTTCCTTCTGTTTTCTGCTGTCCCTGTCAAGAAGTTTTAGCCACCTCCACCTCAGCTCTTCAGGCTCCAAATCAAAACCCCAGTTCTGTGATGGTTGTGTAGGTTTAGTGTTCTGTGGTTATACTTAGAACACCAAAAATCCTCTCAGGTTAGTCATGGCTGGCTTGCTTCAGCCTCCTGTGGGGAAGTTATTCTACATCCTCTCAGTCCTTCTATCTGTAGGACACAAGTGTTTGAAAGCATTTTGCTTAACCTCCCTTCAAATTAGAGAATCTTAGGGATAAGCAAGGGTTATAGGGAGTGAATATGTTAGCAGTACATAGTATGCAAGTATGAACGTGTCAAAATGAAACCCATTATTTTGTACAATTAATTCAAAATTCTTTCAAATTGGGGAAGCTCAACCTCAGCTTCTAACCAGAAATAGTCCATATTTGTCTCTCCTTCCTTTATGGAGCACATCTAGTTTCTTTCCCACTTAGGTGTGAAATTCCGGGTCAATGATGCCTGCCTGCAGACCTGGAAGTCAAGACCTCAGCCTTGCTCACTATGTGCACTTACCTGTTGCTTGAAGTTCGCAGAAAAAACTTTTTATTTGCACTCAATCATGCTTTTTGTCAGCCCTTTCAGGATATTGTTTTGTATAACTTTCTTGGGGGCTGCTCTACATTTTACAATGTGCAATATAACTCATCACCATCTACTAGAATTGATTGAAGTATGGAATCCTTACTTTTAGTACCCTTTATCCTCCTCACTTCTTAAATATAATTTTATTAAATATTTTTTCTAATATTTTGAGTACCACTTCAAATGGTGATAGAATTTTTGCTTCAACAATGAAATAAGCCTCTTCAACAAATGTTGCTGGGAAAATTGGATATCTGCATGCAGAAAACTGAAACTTGACCCATGTCTTTCACCCTGTGCAAGTATCAACTAAAAGTGGATTAAGGACCTTAATATAAGACCTGAAATCTTGAAGCTAGTGCAGGAAAGAGCAAGGAATACACTACAACTCATAGGCATAAACAATGACTTCCTAAAGAGAACTCAAATGATCAGCAACTAACAGAAAAGATTGACAAATTGGACGACATGAAACTAAAAAGCTCTGCACTACAAAAGAAATTGTCACCAGATGGAAGAGGCAGCCCACAGAATGAAAGAAAACCTTTGCCAACTCTACATCTAACAAGGAATTAATAACCAGAATATACATGAGCTCAAAATGCTAAACTCTCCAAAGATCAATAACCCAATGAAGAAATGGGCAAATGGACTGAGCAGATCTTTTTTAAAGGAGGAAGTCCAAATGGCCAAAAAACAATGAAGAAATGCTCAACATCCCTGGCCATACAGGAAACACAAATCAAAATCACATTAAGATTTCACCTCCCTCCTTTTAGAATGGTTACCATCAAGAACACAAGCAACAACAAATGTTGAGGAGGATGCAGGAAAAAGGAACACTCACACACTGTGAGAATGTAAATTAGTGCAATCAGTATGGAAAGCAGTATGGAGGTTCCTTAAAAAAACTAAAAATAGATCTGCCATAAGATTCAGCAATAGCCCTCCTAATGATATACCTGAAGGAATGTAAGTCTGGTTACAATAAAGACACCTGCACACCCATGTTTATTGCAGCATTATTCACAATAGCTAAGCAATGGAAGTAACCATGATGTGCCACAATTGATGAACAGATTAAGAAAATACCTTTATACACAATGGAATTTTATTTAACCATATAGAATAATAAAATTTTGTTGTTTGCAGGTATATGGATGGAACTGGAGAGCATCACCTTAGGTGGAATACAGACCCAATACAAATAAATACACGTAATAATTATGAAAAACAGGTCACACTCTGTTCAGTTCATTTGCCTATTTCTTCTTTGAGTCATTGATTTGAGGGGGAGTTCATTTTTTTTGAGCTTCATGTATATTCTGGTTATTAATCTCTTGTCAGATGTATAGCTGTCAAAGATTTTCTCCTATTCTGTGGGCTGCCTCTTCAATCTGATGACCAATACAAATACATTAAGAAAAACAGGTCACTCTAAGGGGAGGTACAAGAGATGGTAACAGAAGGAAGTTAAGAAAGTAAATATGGTTGATGTACTTTCTATACAAGAGTCAACATAGAATTTTTAAACCTGTTGAAATCACTAAAAGAAGAGGACTAGGGTAAAAAAAAAAAAAAACGAGAAAAATAAAGGAGATGAACCAGTTTGGGTTGTAATACATATATCATGGAAATGTCACAATGAAACACCCTGTATACCTATTTTAAACAAACAAAAATGTCATTTTTTTCAAAAACGGTGAATAGGAAGGTAAAACAGATCCTGTCTGGGGGTTGGTTCCAGTGGGAGGGGGAAAGATATAAGAAAAGGGTGTAGAAGGGTGAATGTGGTAGAAATATTAGGCACTCATGTGTGAAAATGGAAAAATGAGACCTTTTGAAACTATTCCAAGAATGCAAGGAGGAGGGATACAGGACAATGATGAAGTGAATGAATTCAGCTATGATATAATGTAAGAATTTTTGTAAATGTCACAATGTACCCCCAGTACAACAATAATATGATAATAAAAAATGTAAAAAAAAAACAAAATAAAATAAAAAATTTAAATAGGAAAAAATTAAATAAAATGAGTTAAACTCATGAGAAGGATAGTCTATTTCTACCCATTCTGGTTTTTTTTTTTCTTTCTGAGATTCTAATCTTCTATTATCATTTCCTTTCTGTTTGTATAACTTCCCTTAGCATTCTTTTAAGGGTAGACTTGTGGCCAGGCATGGCGGTTCATGCCTATAATTCTAGCTATTTGGGAGGCAGAGGCAGGAGGATTATAAATTTAAGATCAGTCTGAGCAAAGGTAGCAGCAGCATCAAGACCCTACCTCAAAAACAAAATACAAAGTAAAAGGACTGGGATGTGGATCAAGTGGTAGAACACTGTGTGAGGCTCTGAGTTCAATCCCCTGTACCACAAAAAAGTGGAAGGAAGGGGCAGATTTGCTAATGACAGAATTTTCTGAGGTTCCCTTTGTCACTTCCCCTTTATTCCTGAAAGTTTGCTCTGCCAGATACAGAATTTATCACTAACAAGTCTTACCTTTTGGCACTTGAAAAATGTTCTACTGCTTCTGGTTGGTCTCAGTGGTTTCAAATGTGAAATTCACTGTCACTCAACCCCAAATTATTTTCAGGGAAGGGAGTGATAAAGGAGAATAGTGGAGAGCTGAATTCAGCTATGATATATTGTAACAACTTTGATAAATGTCACAATGTACCCCCAGTATGACTATAATATAATAGAAAAGATTTTTAAAAGCATATTTTCCTTAGCTTAAGTTAATTATATTTAATTACCCATATAGTTTGGAATAGTTTTCTTTGGTTTTATCTTACATGGTTTTTTTTCAGCTTCTTGAATCTGTAGAATTACTGCTAACCAAATTTAGAAGTTTTCAGCCTTTATTCCTTTGAATATTTTTCAGCCTTACTTTTTTTCCTCCTCTTCTAGGCCTCCAATGGTACAAATATTAGAACTTTCGCTGTTATCCTACAAATTCTAGAGTCACTGTTCATATGTTTTGGTCTATTTTCTTTTTTGGTCTATTGTTCAGACTATTGATCTATCCTCAAGTTCATTGACTCTACCCTCTATCATCTCTACTCTACTATTGAACCCAGTAATTAATTGTTACTTTATTTTGCAATTCTACAATTTCCATTTACTTCATTTTATATCTATCTCTTAACTTAGATTTTGTTCTTTTCATTTATTTCAACAGAATTCATAATCACTTATTGAAGCATCTTGTATTGGCTGCTTTAAATTTCTCACCAGAAACTTCTAAGATATGATTCACTTTAAATTGGTATCAATTGACTTTTGTTATTCTAAATGTGGTTTTCCTGATTCTTTGTGTGATGATAACAATATTTTGTTGTGTTCTGGACATTTTAGCAATTACATTAGGAGATTCTGGATCCTATTTAAATATTTTTATTAGCAGGAAATTGCCTTGTCAGGCTTGGTACATCTGTCCCAGCCTACTTTCTGGGCTATGGTTCTAAAGAGAATTTTGTTTTCACAACCATGGTTATGGCACTCCAATCTGTTTCATTCATTATTTTACCCCTGGGGCTCCCATTCAGCCCCACCTGGTGTCATCCATATGAATGGAAGGCACTTTCCTAGGTCAACTGGTGCTATTGGTGGAGGTTAGGGTCAATCAGCCTGGAGGAAGGAGGGCACTTACTTTGGTCTACTCTTTGGAACACAGTGCTGAGGGCTTCTTCCTTGTTCTGATGTCCAAGAGACACAGGGGCCTAGTAGTGTAGGTGCATGGAGGGTGGGGTGAGCAATGGAGTTGCATAGGCAGTCTGGTTAGCCCAGTAGCCCCTTTTTTGTTTGACCCTCCATTTTCATTTTATCTGTAGTGCTGCATCTGTAGAAGAGATGAATTTATCAAATTTTGAAGTTACAAAGCCACTTTGACCCAAAGTCCTTCATATTAATTCCCTTGTGATTATTCTATGTGTTTATATGTGAGTTTTGTATTTTTTATTGTGATCTCATTTTCATTAGAGCTTTTCTCCCCTAATGGGAGTCCTTATACTCTTGTTTATAAGAATGTCCCAGCAAGAGCCGCTGTTTCTTTTGTTATAGTCCCCAGATACTTTATGATCCTAGACCAGTTTTTAGATCAACTTCTTGCCTTGGTATTGTTGCAGGCATAAGATGTCAAGTCCATATCATCTTATTTATTCAACAGGATAGATATTTTCACTAATGAGTAAAACTAAGTGAAACCACTGGACATATGTTGAAACTTCGCTCATGTATCAACTGTATGAACAACTTCTCTGAATCAGATAATAAGCTGATAAAAATCTTAGTAATAATCAGTTTTCAAATACTGGAAGACTATTACTTTGTTTTTTTGTATGTGTACTATTCAAAATGTAGCGGCTACAAATATAATAAACCTTAAAATTTAATCTGTATCCTTCACTTTTTTAAGTCAGCAAACTTCAGACAGTGAGTCTGCCACACATATTGTGATCATTAAAACTTTATCAGAACACATCATGTTGTCTATGGCAGTTGTAGCTCTATAACAGAACTGAATAGCTACGACAGAAATTCTGTGGCATGCATGTTTAAAATGGTTTCTGTATGACCTTGAGAAAAACCTTGCCAAACTTTGATCTAAACAATTAACAAAATGAAAGTCAAGCCCTAGTTTCCAGCATTTGCTGATTTCTATAGGATAAATATTTCCACAGAAGCCAATTTCAAGTTACTAACCTGATGTCATTGCATGCACACTGCATGCAGATGTGCCCTAGCTCACTCTCATGTGGTACTTCTAACACACACCTACAATAGATGTAAATCAGCTCAAGGGCATCTGTAATGGTAGCAGGTAGTAAAATAACTAAGAAGTGGTAAGTTTTGGGGTTTTTAAAATTTTATTATTCATATGTGCTTACAAGGCTTGGGTCATTTCTGCCCCCTGCCCCCACCCCCTCCCTTACCACCCACTCTGCCCCCTCCCTCTCCCTCCCACCCCCTCAATACCCAGCAGAAACTATTTTGCCCTTATTTCTAATTTTGTTGTAGAGAGAGTATAAGCCATAATAGGAAGGAACAAGGGTTTTTGCTGGTTGAGATAAGGATAGCTATACAGGGAGTTGCATGTGTGTTACCTTCTAGGTTAATTCTTTTTGATCTCACCTTTTCTCTAGTTCCTGGTCCCCTTTTCCTATTGGCCTCAGTTGCTTTTAAGGTATCTGCTTTAGTTTCTCTGCGTTAAGGGCAACAAATGCTAGCTAATTTTTTAGGTGTCTTACCTATCCTCACCCCTCCCTTGTGTGCTCTCGCTTTTATCATGTGCTCAAAGTCCAATCCCCTTGTTGTGTTTGCCCTTGATCTAATGTCCACATATGAGGGAGAACATACGATTTTTGGTCTTTTGGGCCAGGCTAACCTCACTCAGAATGATGTTCTCCAATTCCTTTACCTCCATTCATTTACCAGCGAATGATAACATTTCGTTCTTCTTCATGGCTGCATAAAATTCCATTGTGTATAGATACCACATTTTCTTAATCCATTCATCAGTGGTGGGGCATCTTGGCTGCTTCCATAACTTGGCTATTGTGAATAGTGCCACAATAAACATGGGTGTGCAGGTGCCTCTGGAGTTAACCTGTGTCACAGTCTTTTGGGTATATCCCCAAGAGTGGTATTGCTGGATCAAATGGTAAGTTTTTATAACATTCCTTTTGTCTTTAATATTAATTGTAAGTTTAAACAATTTAATTCTAATAGTGGCTTTAACTATTAACTTTTAAAATTTATGAAACAATTGCCTCTTGCAAGCTTGTATGAGCTGACCCAGCACACCACAGTAAATATGCATAAGATAATTCTAGCTTCCTTGGTGTCATGTACCCTCATCCAATACATGAAAGATCAAGTTTCAGCTTCCACTCACAGCTGTACCTGGGATTTCCCTCTTTGTTCTTGATGTCTTTAGATCTCACCTCTTGAATTTTTAGCTTTTTGTCTATCTTTATTGTGATTGTCCAGTATTTGTATGTGTTTAGTGTAGGTACCAGCACCTCCCAAGAGATCTCATGTTGCAGTAGTTATGGGTAGCCTGATTCCTTGCATTTTTATCACTCATTCCTGACTTTGAAAATTAAATTAATGTTTTATCCCTTGTCTTAGAACTTCATTTATCAACCATAAAGACAGAAGTTATTGGTGTTTTCCAACAACTAGAAGTTACCTGTGTTTCCTCATGACTGATGGCAGAAACTAGGATTTGATGCTTCTAACAAAGGAAGAACAACTGCTTGAGTTTTGGCTAGTGGATCACTCTGCGATGGGAGGAGGAGTCCAAATGTGTACAATTCCTGGAAGGAAACAGATGGAAAACTCACAATTTGTTAATTTGAGGAGAGTTTGATTAAAGATCTGTTTACAAAGCTGTGGTAACTAGAATGTGAGTGAATCACAGATATGCTGGACTAAGGAAAGCAGTTAACAGCTGCACTGTTGCTGCCTCAAGCCTGGGGAATGAAGAAAGAAAGTGATTAAAGAACCCTGGAGATGGAGAGTACTTCATAGAGAGGGCCACCTGATAACACATGTGACCTTCTTGTTGAGCAAAATCACCAGCCTTCCATGACCTGCCTACAGGTGCGGTGTGGGGGTAATGGCTGGGCCACTTCCCTCCCTTCCTCCAGTCTTCTGATTATGGTCTTCATTGCTCCAATCAAATCCAAAACCAGGAAGTAATTCCATACAGGTCAGCTGCTGGGAGCACAGGGCATAGCAGAGAAGGGTGAGTGATAACAAAGGTGCTGGGGCCAACAGAGAAACTCTGGTGAAGGCCTGGGGATAAGGCATGGTAACTGGGAGAATGGGGACCCAGATTGGAAGAGAGACATCTGGAGAATGAAAACTCAAAAATCAGTCAGTTCAGTGTTTCCACCTTTAAAAGTTCAAAAATCAGGGTGATTTGGGAAGGAAGCTGGTCTTGCACTGGCTGTATTCCAGGACTACTTATATTAAAATAAACGTTGTGGCTATTTGTAGAATCAAAATGTGGTTCTCTCTCTCTCTCTCTCTCTCTCTCTCTCTCTCTCTCTCTCTCTCTCTCTCTCACACACACACACACACACACACATCCCCCCAATACATAAGATACAAAACGTTTGAGTAGTTGTGATACTTGGTTCATGACTCATGACTCACTCTCATTGGCCCAAGCATAGTTGTTTTTCTTTCTTTTTTTTTTTTTCAAGCATGGATTTTTGTTTGGCTTAGTTTTCAGTAATATAATACACACTGGTGAATTTATCACTCTGCCCAAATATAAGACCTTCACAATAACTTTACAATATACCTAAATCTATTAAGTCAAACTAACTGTGTTGTTTCGATCCTATATATCCTTTTTTTCTTTGCTGCTTACCTGTGAAAATTTCAGACAATCATGTTCAAATATCCTACTGTAGTGGTAGGTTTATTTCTGATATGCATATTAATATTGATTCATATATATGAGGCTATTTTACTAGATGCACATAGATTTATAATTGCAATAATTTTATATCATAAATGTTTATCATTATATAATGGGTCTTCCTATCCCTTACAATATTTTTTCTTAAAATTCATTTTTAAATTTTTTATTTTAATTTTAATGTGTAATTGCACATATCAGGTGGTTTCAGTGTGCTATTTCAGTGCATGCACACAGCATACACTGATCAAATCTAGTCTTCCTTTTGCCATCCTCCCTGTCCCCTCCCAATCGCTAGTAAGGACTATTCTACATTCAGGTCAACTTTTTTTTTAACTATACATATGAGAGAGAACATATAGTACTTGCTTTTCCATGTTTGTTTTACTTAATATAATGTCTTACAGTTTCATCCATCTTGCTACAAATGACAAGATTTCATTCTTCTTATGACTGAATATTTCAATCATGTATATATACTACATTTTCTTTCTAGTCATCCATTTATGAACACCTAGGTTGATTCCATACCTTAGCTATTTTTGACATTAACATTATTCTTAATATTTTTAGTTAGTATTTGTACAATATATTCTTTCCATCTTTTTTATACTCAGTCTCTGATGTGCCTTTTATGCTATAGATACGTGTCTTGTAAACATAATCTGAATTCATATTTTTAGGTTCAAACTATCAATCTCTATCCTTTAATCACAAGTTCAGTCCATTTATATTTGCTGGAAATAAAGATCTGAAAGGACCTTTTATACCATCTCATATTCTCCATTTTAATCTTTCTTGTGATATCAATTACTTTTTTCTCCATTAGCCCTTTTCTGGACCCCATCTTAATAGGTATAGCAGCCTCAGTCCTCTGTATGGTAGGTGGCCTTATTTTGGCCTTTACCCTGAGCCAAGATTTCAGAGTACATTCAAGTTTAGGTTGCTCATTTCTAGCATCTTCCTAGGAATTCACATGAGAATTATTGCTCCAGACCTAGCCTTCTGGAGATGTGAAACTGTATAACCTGTCTCTGGAGCCAACGCCACATGTTCTCATTCACACTATGTATCTTTGGACACTGTGTATTAATATGGATTCCCCAACTGCTTGCATTTTCCCAAAGAAACTTCTACACATCAAATATCAGTGTCTTTGGAACATTATCTCAATGGATCCTTTTTAAATTGAGTAATCTGTTGAAAACTGTATGAATACTCTAAGCTATACTCCCCTTTCCCATACCTGATGATCTTACCTCTAACTAGAATGAAGATAATAGTTAACTATGGGGGAAGAAGTACTCTGAGTAGATCATTTCAAAATTTACTCTGAAAGTTTAAGGGAAAGTATATTTTATAGGTTAAGAAAGCATATTTTCCCCAGATCCAACTAGTAAATGCATTCTAGTAGTAAACAAGTACTCATATGTGAAAAAAGTAAGCTAGGTTGCAAAAGAGAGGGCTTACATATGTTTAGTTCTTGCAAGGGTATAGGACAAGGTCACTGACAATTTTTGAGGTTGAAGAGAAAGGATGATGGTGAAAAACCTTTGCAGAAGCTGTGGCTAGAAAAAGCCATTAGTATCATTCAGGAATATATTTTTGTCCAACCAATAAGAAGCATGTGGGAGGCAGCATCACTTGTCTCAGGCCATCCATACTTCTAAGAGCAACAAATGAAATATACAAGGCTATAAACAAATTACCTCCATTTAAAAATCTATGAAAAGAGGGCAGTGGGGGAACTAAATGATTCCAAAACCCATTAAAAATAATGAGTGGTCAAAACTAACCAATATATCCCCTCCTGTTTCTGAGACTTTACTTTTTCATTGTCTCTCTTATCTCTACTTATGTTTTTTTGTTCTCTGATTCTTTTCTCACAAAAATTTTAAGTCTAAGACTACTAATTTGTTTACTTTTTTTGTTTGTTTGTTTCTATCTTACTTCTGAGGTCATTTTAATTTTTTTATTTAGTCCCTTTTTACCACATTGTTGGTTTTCAAAAAATGTATCAGCTTTTATTTGGCTGTCAGTTCATCTTTTGAAAAGAGGCACATAAGAATTTTAAATGTTATAACACTGGACTAGAGACATAGGTAAGTATTAAAGTACTTACCAAGCATATATGAGACCCTGGGTTCAATCCCCAGTATTGCAAATAATAATAATTGAAAAAAGGATTACCACATTAAGGGGCTTATAAAAAGATGGGGTTTGGGTTTATTTGACCAACTCATTGGAAATATCATATTGTGAAGTTTTTCTCTTTAGTTATATAAACAAAAATAAATAAATATTGAATGTCTTAGTAAAGGGTAGAGTAAGGTTTTGATAAACAAACAGCTGCCTATATTTTGTAGTAGGTGTGGGGGGGTGAGAGGCAACCATTCAGTAGCAATACTTTCAGTTAATTCCCTTAATTATCCAAGGTTTTAAAGGACTAAATAAATGAATTATGGCACAATTATATACAGTTTCTCCAAAACAATGTTTTAAAAGGATATCAAATGATAAAACACAATTATTTACAATATATTAAATTGAAAAGGAGTTACCAATTATATATCCATGATGATCTCAAGCCTTTAAACATTTTTCTATTATATTTATACCTACATATATCCCTTTGGATTTTGGATGGAATAAACTTACCACCCATTATCTAGAATACAATAATCTTGTTTTCTCTTCTCCTTGGTTCTGACAGTCTGGTGGTCTATTGCAATTGACTTTTAAAATGGAGCACGTAAATGAAATCAGTGTGTGGAGCTAATAATCACAGCAATAATGGAACCTTTGGAGTTGAGTACTCAACTGTTCCATTCCCTTGTTTGTTTCCACCAAGCTGTGATGCTTGCAATACCCTAACAGTTATCAATATTATGTGAGCTGCTAAACTCACTTCTCATTCTCTTTGCATGAGTCTTGTCATCAGTCTTTCTAATTTCTCTTATGTATAATTCTATTCTCATTTGGGAAAAAAATTCATCTCAAAGAATTAAAACAATGACTTCACATAATTACTGAAAATCAAGAAGAAAAGAGATAAAGCTCTCGTGTTTCCACAACATCCAAAACTTAGTTCCAGATTGCCTAGAGTACCCAGCTGAGATGGGTAAGCTGATTAGAACACTCCCTCCGTGGGAGAAGGGGGCTGTCAGAAATACTCACCATATACTGGTGCACATACAAGCCCTGTGTCAACCTAAATTGATCATGGCTAATTGTCTTGATGTGAAAGCACTAATTTTACTAGACTGAAAGTGAGTCAGGTCATAAAATGCATAGGATAAATACATTTTCAGGTTCCTAACCAGTATAGACGTTATACGGGATACATGCATAGATTCTTGCTTACATGAATATATTTATTGATAAAGTAACTGTTCTCATTCATTTGACATCTACTTAATAGATACCAGGCATTATAATATGTACTGAGAACAGAGATGTCCACCTAGATTTTGCCTTAGGAAGCTGACAGGAAAGAGCCCACTGAGCAATAGCAATGCAAATTTCCATCCCCCAAGACAGGAATGGTCCAAGATGTGGGGTGAGGGGAAAGAAAATTCAGGCAGACCCATATTCAGTTTTCTCATTTGAATAATGGAAGTGGTGATCTTAAAGGCTGCTCACTGGCTATGAAAGATAGTGTAACAAATGATTAAGCATGCACCTTTGAAATCAAACTGTATTTGAATTGTGGTTTCATCATTACTAATGTTACAATCTCACACAAGTTATTTAACTCCTCTGCAGTGGTTTCCTCACATGTAAGGATGAATGATGATTGTCACAATACTTCTTCAAAGGATAATTGCAAGGACTTGGTAGCCAGTATTTATAAATATACAGAAAGGCATACCTGGCAAATAGTGAGCTCTCAATAATAAACATAGAATAACATAATAGACTGCAGCACACTATTAGGGCTGGAGAGCAACATTTTAATCCCTCTGCACCTGCTCACCTGTCTGCCTCAAAAGGAAACCCATTGATTTAGAAAGAGGATCCCGGTTCCAAAAATCACATGACAGAAAGAAGCCAGACATTTTTTAAAATCTTGGATAGGATTCAGGAAGGGAAAGAGGATTGGACCAACTGTCATTTTTATTAGAGTTCTACAATTTTCTTAGACTTCTTGAGAAAATGAGTTAATTCCCAGACAATTGGAGGCAAGGAGACCTTGGTTACCTTTTCCCTACTCCTAGCTCTATTTTCTTCTTATACCCTAGTACAGCATGAGATATTTTGGTTGACAAGAAACTGTGAGAATCAGCTGCTCACCAATGAGTCTGGACTCATCATTCATTTTCATTGATTAGAGCCAAGACCTGAGACACAGCCAGGATTTAAGTGATGACTCTGAATAGGCCCCATACCATCAGACCTGTTTCTTGAACTTCCTAACAGAAAACACATTAAGGCAGTGACATTTGTATTCACTTATTTCAAGGCAGCACTGATTTAAGGTCTATGACCTGATTGGGACTTGGAAGGCCAATATGGTACCTGTCCCCCAATCCTATTGCTGATTCCATCCTCTCCTTTTGAGATCAGGAAATTTTGTAGACACAAGAGAAGAAAACCTTAGAAGATTCACCCATGTACAAAACAGCTTCCTATAGCTGCTTCCCTTCCCCCAAAACTCTAACATTTAAATTCCCACTCAACTCTTAACACCGAAATAAGATACTGATGACAAGGACTTTACAGAAACTATTTTTAAGGAAATAATGGTTTCCTTCTCCAGCCAATGAAAAGTGAATGGGAGGCAACATCACTTGTCTCTGGCAGACTGTGTCACTAAGAAGGCCAACAAAATGTATAGAACTATAATTAGGGGAAATACAGTACAAAATAAACTTATCCGGAAACATTAGGAAATTACAGGTGTCTGTGAGATCATACATCAAAGGGTTAATAGGAAGAGCTGCCATAGTCTAAGATTTAAAGTAATAATTAAAATCCACTAAACTTTGAAGAGTTGAGAGTAGGAAGTTAAAGAACTATGAGCAAAAAAATATGGGCAGATATAACCAAGGATTTTTTTCTTGTCACTACATTTATATTTTTGTTTTATACTTAACTTTCTAATACATTTTACTTCTTATTTTTACTCTTATTATTTCCTTTACCAGAAATTTTTGTTATGTGAAGGCAATTGTTACACAAATACTCTGGAGCTTCTAAATGCACATTGTTTGGGAGTATATCCAGCAACAGATGAAGACAACAAAGGGAAGAGGACCATTCAGATATGATGCAGTGGCCAACCCTACAGTCCTGACCCTTTATCACACAAAGAGTCTCAACAGCCACAACACTGAGGGAAAAGAATGTTCGCTCTCTATCTTTTCCAAGTGGGAGGCACATCACACACCTCTGACAGAATAAACCATTAAGAAGACACACAAGGAATATATATTTGAAGGAAATTACCTATTTATGGTAGAAATTAAGAAGTTAAATGCTGAGAAATAAAATTAAATATATGTAGAATTGTGGAGAGCAGAATACATAAGCACAGCTGTATCAAATAAACTGCAGGCACAGCCCCAGCTGCAGAAAGGAGCAAGCGCAGTTATGCCCAATAAACTGTGGGCTTGAGTTGGCACAACCCCAGCCACAGAAGTGGGCAGGATGCAGTACAGCTGTTTTTCCTAAGACGTTTATGTTCAGAGAGAAGCAGTCACAAGTTTCTCCTGTCCCTGAGAATTACAATGTCCCCTCCCCTGAGAACTGCTGTTCCACCTAGTTTTGCCACTCTATATAATAAACTTGCTGGAGATGGAGCTGGCTGTTGTGTGTCTCCATCCAAGTGCCCAGCCCACCTGGCCCCAGATTTGTGCATGTTTGGTCTTCTGTCTGTTGTTTTTTCTTCATCTCCCATAACCCTCAGTTAGGACTCTAGGACAAGCTCATGTATGATGTGAGAGGTGACACCTGAACAGGGACCTGAGAGACAGGTGACACCTGGATGGGTACCTAACTACAGGGGAACTTGAAGCCTGAGACAAGAAGAAACTCTCCAAGAAGTGCGCACATAAAATATAATAAGAAACAAGTGGGGTGGAGAGTGAATTGAATACAGCCAGGTATAAAACCATGGGACGGGGTGAATCTGTATATAGAGAGCTCTAGATACAGGCTTTAAAAGCTATGCTAAAGATTAGAAGAAGCAAAGTCAGGTCACTTCAGCTTATGCAGGTTTTAGATTTGTACAGGATACTTGCCCATGGTTCCCTGAAAAGGGGCACTGTAAATTTAGATACATGGAGCAAGGTAGGAGACACGCTGAGGATGTGATATAGAGCTGAGGGGCCAGAATGCATGCCCAGTTTTACTTTTGGTTTGTGGTCTATGATTAAAGATTGTTTTGGGCCTACTCCCTCACATAAAGATTTCCCTCCTTGGTATTCAAGCCAGGATGTGGGACTCACCCCTTACAGTCAGTCAGGCAGTATCCCTTGAAGGAACAAAATGCTCTGGGCGGCAGAGCCACTGAACCATCCACCCACCTTATGAGGATATGTTTTCACATAAAATTAAAATTCAGTCCAAAGATGATTCGGATTCAGATTCAGTGTCAGATGAGGAGGGTCAGGAGGATGCTCTGGCTCTTCAAGAACTGGGAACCATGCATTTGGGGTTCCCTCCCTCTTGGTTTTAGCCAAGAGATTTCCCACTCTTGCTAAGAGTCCCTTGCAGGCTGCCTTGCAAGCAGCTCGCAGCCAAGGAGAAGATACAGCTGGTTTTAAATTTTACCCTGTGCTGAGAGACCAGACCCCAATGACCCTGGCATGCAACAGATTTCATGAAAAGATTCCATTTAAAACTTTAAAGGTGGTAAAACAAGCCTGTACAATGTATGGCTGTACAGTGCCATTTACGCTGGGGCTATTACAGAGTGTGATAGGAGATATTGCTATGCCTCCACGTGACTGAATAGGGCTGGCTAAAGCATGCCTCTCCAGGTGATTACTTTCTGTGGAAAACAGGTTTTATCGAGTTATGTCGGGAGCAGCCAAAACGTAATTCAGCCCATGGAGTGCATATCACTGCAGATATGCTCATGGGAAGAGGACCTTTTGAAGGTGTAGATAATCAATTACAGTATCCCCCTCAAGCTTATGAGCAAATTGCCATCGCAGGCACAAGGGCATTGCGAGAACTACCTACAAAAGGAGAAAAGACTTTGGAATTAACTAGCATTCTCCAAGGTCCTGATGAGCCATATCAAGAGTTTTTGGCACATCTGCTGCAAAACATAAGCAGGGTAGTGGTGGGAGCCAAAGCTGGAAACATACTGGTAAATCACTGGCTTTTGAGAATCCTAATAAGGCCTGTAAAACAGCCCTTCAGCAATGTATAAAAAGAGCTACTCTGCAGGAAATGATTAGAATTTGTGTAGATGTCAGGCCAAGTCACATCCAGGGTATAGGTTTAGCTGCTGCCTTAAAGGAAGTGTTCCACCCTGGGGGAGAAAGAACGAAGCATGTTTTTCCTGTGGAAAAGAGGGACATTTTGCTAGGGAGTGTCGGAATAAGTCCCAACCACAGCTAGGTATATTGGGGCCCTTAACCAGGCCACCAACTGGTGCCAATGGGCCCAGGGCTTGACCCTCAAGGATATGTCCTTGGTGTTGGAGGTGACAACGTTGGGCAAATGAATGTCACTCCAAAACAGATATATATGGGCAACCTCTTATAGGACAGGGAAACATCCAATGGGGCTGCCTCTGCCCCCATCAAACAATGGGGGCAATTATTATGCAGGCTCCTCACCAATACCCTCCATTGAAAACCTAGTTCACGTCACCCCAGAAAACGCAGGATTGGACCTCAGTCCCACCTCCTGATACATGTTAACACCTGATTTGGGAGTGCAAATTATCTCTATGGGGGTCTATCCCCCTCCGCCCCAGGGCACAGAGGGTTTAATATTAGGGAAAGGCAAGATGTTAACTCACACTCCATGGACAGATGGAGGATTCAGTTCCTCTAATCATGCCTACTGAGTACAACAAGTAATAAAAGATAGGCCAGAAATTACTTTCTTTTTAAATGAAAAACAGTTTGGAGGACTTTTGGATACTGGTGCTGATGTCTCTGTAATTGTTGCTAGACATTGGCCAAAAAGTTGGCCTTGCCAATCCTCTGCTGCCAATCTGCCAATCCCATAAGGGCCTCTCATGGGCCCCTCCAGAGCTCAGCAGATCCATTGGAAGGATGAAAAGCGACACTCAGGGTTTTTTGCTCCTTATGTCCTAGACAATCTTCTGGCCAATCTGTGGGAAAAAGATGTATTAGAGAGTATGGGAACTACATTCTGCAGTCCTGATAGAGTGGTCTCTCACCAAATGTTTCAACAAGGCTGTAATCTCCTTAGGGGATTGGTAAAATATCAACAAAACAGGTTACAGCCTGTACAGTCTTTAGAGAATCTAGGAAGGATGGGACTAGGATAATAGGCTGCACAGCATTTTCAGTAGTGGCCCTGGCTCAACAAATTAAACACTCCCCTTTCAAACATGCAGCCAAGATTACTTGGCTCTCAACAGATCCAGTCTGGGTGGACCAGTGGCCCTTGACAGGAGTAAAATTGGCTGCAGTCACTGTTCTGGCGGAGAAACAATCAAAGGCAGAGCATATTGAGCCTACCCATAGCCCTGGGAATACTCCAGTTTTTGTGATTAGAAAAAAGTCAGGAAGATGAAGGCTCTTACAGGATTTGAGAGCTGTCAGCAGAGTAATGCAGCCAATGGAGCACTCCATCTTGGCCTTCCCTCACTCACAGCACTCACAGCTATTCCATTAGATTATTGTCTTTGCGTTCTTGATCTTAAAGATGCTTTTTTTTTTTTTGCCATTCCAAAAGACAGAGAAAAATTTGCTTTCACTTTATCATCTCCAAATCATCAGGACCCTGGATGCCAATTTCATGGCTAACAGTCCCACTATATGTCAGGAATTTGTTGCTGCAGCAATAGAACCTACACGCCATAAGTATCCAGAAGCTTATGTCCTTCATTACATGGATGATATTCTAGTAAGTCATCCCAGTTAGTCTACCCTTTTACTAATTTTGGCAGATCTTACAAAGGATCTTGAGGCCTGGAGATTGTGCATTACCCTGGAAAAGGTACAAAAATGCCTCCCTTTCAATATTTAAGACAAGTTATTGATGGACCCTTGATATGTCCTCGAAAGGTAGAGGTCAAGAAGGATAATTTAAGAACTTTAAATGATTTGCAAAAACTGCTGTGAGATATCAATTGGCTCAGACCATCTCTAAAACTTACCACTGTCACCTTATCTCCTCTTTTTCAACTGCTCCCTAATCCTTCCTCACTTCAGGAACTTACGGAGGATGCCCAACAGGCATTGGTTAAGGTACAGAGAGCAATTACTTCCCAGCTTCAGCACTGGGATCCACAGCAGCCTGTTCAGTTACTGATTTTAAGCTCTCCATCAATGCCAACAGGAGCACTTTGGCAATTGCAAGGGGTGTTGAAATGGTTACACTTGGGTCAGTCTCCTGCTAAGGTGCTTACACCATATCATGAGCTGGTAGCTAGACTGACTGCTAAGGGATGCACTCATTGTTATGAATTGCTGGGGCATGAACCCAGTAATATTGTTGTTCCATCTTCAAAAGATCAACAGCATTGGTTATGGCAATTTTCAGACTTGTGGCAGTCTGCACTGGCTAATTTTCCAGGACAGATTGGGGAACATCTCCCGCATTCAAAATTTTTACAGTTTGCTTCCCTTCATGTGTTTGTTTTTCCAAAAATTATTCTATCCTCCCCTCTATCAGAGGCTGTCACAATTTTCACTGATGCTTCTGGGCATGGTAGTGCTGCCTATTACACCAAAGATTGCCATAAAGTTGAACATATTGTTTTTGCCTCCGCTCAAAGGGCAGAGCTGTATACTGTTGTCATGGTCCTCAGAGACTTTCCACAACAACCTATGAATCTATACAGTGACAGTCACTGTATGGTTGGTGTTTTACTCTGCATTGAAACTGCTTATATTGGTCACACTAGTAATGAAGAGTTATTTGATCTTTTCTTTCAAATGCATAGTCTGGTGTGAACTTGCCTTTATCCCTGTTTTGTGAGCCATTTGCGCTCACATTCTAATCTCCCTGACCCACTCGCTGACGGTAATGCCTGGGCAGATAACCTAGTCTCTTGGCTTGCTTTGGGCTTGCCCACACAAACTGCTGCACCCATAGAAGCTGCCCAACTAAGTCATGCTTTGTACCATCAAAATGGTCAGCATTGAGTAGGCAATTTCACCTTACAAGGAAGCAAGCTCAACAAATCATTAAATCATGTCAACAGTGTGTCACATGTTTTCCACAAGCACCTGAGGAGATTAACCCACAGGGCTTTTGGCCTGCAATCTTGTGGCAAATGAATGTCACCTACATCCCCTCCTGTGGCTGGCAGTGTATGTTCATGTGTCAGTGGACACTTATTCAGGTTATATCTATGCTTCCACACACGCTGGTAAGGCCACTAAGCATGTCATCACTCATTGTTTGGCTGCCTTCACCACCGTGGGTAAACCCCAATGTCTCAAGACCAACATTGGTCCTGCATATACTTCAACTTCTTTTCAGCATTTCTGTGAAATACATCACACCACCATAGTCCTTATAATCCTCAAGGGCAGGCCATAGTGGAATACACACATGCCACTCTCCAAATGTAATTAAAAAAATTAAAAGGGGGAGATGAGTTACTTCCCCCAGCTAGCCAATTGCATAAAGCTTTATATACCCTTAATTTTTTGAACTGCCCAGAACAGGGTTTAACACCCACTGAAAGGCATTGGCAACTGCAGGAGCCATTGGTCAGGCCTCGAGTTCTTTGGAAAAAATGTGCTGACTGGCAGATGTCACAGTCCTCTAGTCCTGTCCTGATGTAGGGTCAAGGGCATGTTTGTGTTTTTCCTGAAGATGGAGAACACCCAGCGTGCATATCATCACAGCTTGTCAAGCCTCATGGACCCCCTGGTCCTGAAGATAGGAGGCTGAAACTGGAAGACTCGCCCAGGACAGGGAACTGCTGAGGCTGATTCCTTCACCAACCAGACGACAACCAAGGAAACTTGCATCTAGTGAGACAGATGCAAGACAGTGAGCCACCCACCTGGGTCCAACTAATGGACATGGCAATGATAGTAACCAATAGACTGAGGATGGTTGGGAATCCCACAGTCACATTGCTGGCAGCATTGGTCATAATTACAATACAGGTGGGTGTTGTCCAGGGCAATGCATAATAGACTTTCATGCCCAACCCACCAATGGTGCATCCTATCACTTGGGAGAGCCACCCTGTATCTATCTTTACCAATGATAAGTGCATACGGGAAGTCATTCCTCAGGACATTTGGTGCCTCAATATAGTGACTATAACTTTACAGGTAAAGCTCATCTTAAGGGAGCATGAGAACAAAGCAAGTGATGCTGTGGACTTATGGCTGTTAAGACAACTAATACTGGCCATGCAAAGGCTTATGATAATGTCTCTCCAGCTACTATTACAAACACTATCCTGGATGAAGTCAAGGGTTTCAATCCATTTAATTTGCTAAAGCACTCCTTCTAGTATTATTCACCTGTTTTCTTGGTTTTTTCAGTTGGATGCCACACAGTGCAAAGACAAGTCCTTGGATTAGGGGACAGGGTTTATCAGGAGCATTTAAGAAATTTAAAAAGGGGGAGATGTGAAGAGCAGAGTACATAAGCACAGCTGTATCAAATAAACCGCAGGCTTGAGTTGGCACAGCCCCAGCCACAGAAGTGGGCAAGATGCAGTACAGCTGTTTCTCCTGTTTATGTTCAGAGAGAAGCAGTCACAGGTTCCTCCTGTCCCCAAGAATTACAATGTCATGCCCCCTTCCCCAAGAACTGCTGCTCCACTTAGTTTTGCCACTGTATATAATAAACTTGCTGGAGGTGAAGGCGGCTGTTGAGTGTCTCCATCTGAGTGTCCAGCCTACCTGGCCCCAGCTTTGTGCATGTTTGGTCTTCTGTCTGTTGACTTTTTCTGCATCTCCCATCACCCTCAGGTTTCTAGGACAAGCTCATGCGGGACATGAGATAGAATCATGAAAATACTAGGAATTTAATAGAGGCTCATAAAATAATATAAATAAATAAAGCAATACAGTTTACTCCTTGATAAGTTTCTAGCTATACATTCTCATTTTTTACGGATTTATTGATATATAATTGGCATACAACAAATTACTCACTTTGAAACTGTATAATTTCATGACTTTCAGCATATGCCAAAAGTGAGGCCCACAGTCAAGATATAGTGAATATTACCTATCATTCTTAAAACTTCCTTTGAGATTTTTTGTAAACCTTCCCCACCCCCATCCACAAGCAATCACTAATCTGCTTTTTGTCACTATAAATTAGTTCACATTTTCTAAATTTTTATGTAAATAGAATCACACACTTAAAAAGCCATTTTCTGTCTTCTTTCTTTCAGCATAATTACTATTAATATTTTTATAGTTTAGCAGCATTTCATTGCATAGGTGTATCATAATTTCTTTATCCATTAATGGAAAATTAAGTTGTTTCTGGTTTGGAACTATTACAAATTAATCTGTGGATAGTATTACATGTCTATTTGTATATATATTATACAAATATATTACATATATTTGTATATATATTATAAAATATATTATATATTTGTATATATATTATTTCATTTTATCTTGTGTAAAAACCTAATAGCGGAATGCTTAAGTCATATGGTATACTTTGTTTACCTTTTTAGAAGTTGCCAAACTATTTGCCAAAGTGAATATACCACTATACTTTTTCGCATCCTTGCCAACACATGGTATAATGGTCTTTTTTGAGAATTGGTTTTGAATTTGCATTTCCATAATGGCTCATGATGGTACAAGCATTTGTATGTGCTGTCTCAACATCTATGTATCTTCTTTGATGAAGTGTCTGTTCAAATATTTTTATCATGGTCTTTTTTTTCAGTACTGATGTTTGAATTCAAAGCCTCACATTTCATAAGCAGGCACTCTACCACTTGAGCCACACCCCCATTCTTTTTGACCATTTGCAATTGGGCTGTTCTCTATTATCACCAAAATGTAAGTGTCATTTATATATTACAGATAAAGGATCTTTGTCAGAAGTTTGCAAATATTTCTCCCACTGATTACCTTTTTTTTTTAATAGTATCTTTTGACAAGCAGAAGTTTTTAATTTTGGTAAGTTTAACTTACTGACTTTGTTTTGCAGTTTTGTTTGTTTGTTTGTTAATTTTTTGTGGTTATTTTTCACACTTTCCTTTTTTTTTTTTTAATGTACTTTGCTAACCCCAAAGGCACTTACTGAATTATTTACATTCTCACTATTGTGTTCAGGGCTATAATCCATTTTAATTAACTTTTGTGTGAGATAGGCCTGAAGGTCAGTTTTTGTTAACAGATATTTGATTTTTCTATCACTATTTGTTGGAAAAGATTATTTCCTCCATTGAATTGCCCAGGTACTTTTGCCAAAAGTTGTTATGTAGTATATTTATGAAATCTCTATTCTATTCCATTTGCCATGTATCTATCTTTACACCAACACAACACTGTCTAGATTTAGCCATATAAAGACTCTTATAATCAGAAATATCCATCTTTAGCCTTCTTTTTCAAAAATTTTTCTCTATTCTGTATTCTCTGCATTTCCATGTACACTTAAGAATTAGCTTAATATTTTCTCCAATGAAGCCATATAAATTTGGATTGCAGTTATATTGGTCTAACATAAATGAAGAAAGAATTGATGCATTAGCAATATTGACTCTTCTACTTCATGAACATGGCTTATTTTTCATTTATTTAGTACTCTTTGATTTTTCTTAGTCCTGTTTTGTAGTTTTCAGTGTATGGGCTGGGTACATCTTTTGTCAAGTTTATCACTGAATGTTTTATATTTTTAATATCATAAGTGAAAATTATTTTAAAGATATTATAGGTGATAATTATAAATTGTTATTTTTGATAGTTCATTACAGTGCATAGAAATAAAATTGATAGCCATTATCAAAGTTGTATCCTGAAACATTCCTTATCCTGCTTTTTTGTGGATTCCAAAAGATATTCTGTTACAGAACAAATTATGACCAACAGGTCAAATCCACCCAACTACCTGTTTTTGAACACTGTATGAGTTAATAATGGCTTTTACATATTTCAACAACTACATTGGGGTGGCTAGGTTACATAATATCTTTGATTTTTGCCTCTTAGACTACAAAGCCTAAATTGTTTGCTATCTGATTCTTTACAGAAAAACTTTGCTCATTCTTGTTTTATAGTGTCAATCATTTTGTCTGTGAATAAAGACAGCTTTATTTTGTCCTTCCTGATTGGCATACCATTCGGGTAATACCTGCTTTTTGTAGTAGGTATAACCTCTGCATTATATTGATTAGAAATAGGGAGAGTATTCTTTGTTTAGTCATAATTTTAGAGGGAAAGCGTTTGTTCTTTTGTTGTTAAAATTGATGTTAGTGGCAGCTTTTTCATAGATGCCCTTTGTCAGATTGAGAAAGTTCCCTTCTATTCTTAATTGGCTAAGAATTTCCATCATGAATGTGTGTTAGATTTACTTTATAAATTGACCTGGTGATTTTTTATTTTTGTCTAATATGGCAAATTACATTGATTAATTTTTGAATGCTAAAGCAAACTTACTCCTGGTACACTCCTTAATTTTGCTCCATTTTTCTTTTTATATATTGTTGGGTTTGACTTACTAAGCAAAACTTTTTTGAGATAGAGTCTATATAATCCAGGCTGACCTGGAATTCATAATTCTTGCTTCAGTGCTGGGATTATAAGAATGTGTCACCATACCCAGTTAATTTACTAAACCTTTATTAAGAATTTTTGCATGTATGCTCATAAGGGATATTGATCTGTAGTTTTTCTTATTACAGTGTCTTTGATCTTGGTATAAGGGTAACAATGACATCATACAGTGAGTTGGAATATATTTCCTCTTCTATTTGCTGGGACAATTTATGTAATGATGATATGGCTTTCCAAAATGCTTAGTAGAATTTGCTAGTGAAAACACCTGGACTCAGAGCTTACTTTGTAGGAAGGTTTTCTCTATAAATTCAATTAATTTATTAAAGACAGGGCTGTTTTAGACGATTCCATTTTCTTGGATATTGTCTATTTTGCAAGACGTATTCCCATTTCATCCAAGTGGTTGAATTTATAGGGATAAAGTTTTTCATATATTTTTGTTATAATTTTAATATCTGTACAATCTTTAATTATATCCCTTCTCTCATTCTTAAAATTACTAAACTGTGTTTTCTCTTTCTTTTCTGCTTATTCTCACTAGAGTTTATCAATTTTAGTGATCTTCCCCAAATGATTATAATTATGTTCCAGGTTTTCTCTATTGTTTGATTTTCTTTTTTTTTTACAGGGTATTGAATATTTTATTATTGTTGTTCATAAATTATTGCTACACACTCTATGTATCAGCAAAATTGATAATGCTCCTATATACATAAATCTGTGCTTTTTTTCAGAGAGCCAGTTGTTAGATACTGGCTGACATACAACTAACACATGACTGTCTAGGCACCACCCCCAGAGCCCCAGATTTTACAGAGTGGATGTAAGGCCCAAGAATTTGCATTTCTAAAACTTTTCCAAAAGATTCTTGTCCTGCTGTTCCAGATACCCACCTCTGAGAACCTCCGACCTACAAGAAAAGGAAGCCCCATCATGGGTCTTCTTGTTGATGCATGGACAGTTCACCTCCCTGCACTCTGTCACCAGGTACATTGTCAAGTGAATATGAGCTTCCACTGCTGGAGACATTACAACTTAATTCAAAAAAGTCAATATTTGCTCAATAATGATAAATCTTGAGACAAAACAAAGAGAGGTATTAACTCCATCTAGTCCATCTAGCATTGCTTTGTCCTCTTATTATTTCCTTTCTTCTGCTGAATTTGGGCTCAAGTTGACATCCCATTTCCTAATTTCTTAAGGTAGAATTTTAGCCCCATGGTTTGCAACTTCTCTTCATTTCTAATGTGTTTAATGCTGTAATTATCTATTGAAGCATTGCTTTAGATGCAGTACATAAGTTGTGACATATTGTAGCTCATTTTATTCATCTCAAAATACTTTTAATCCCTTTCTGATTTGTCCTCTGCCTCATGTTTTCCTCAAAAGGAATGTGGTTTTGCATTTACAAATATTTAATATTATATTTTTACATTGATTTCTAATTTAATTTAATTTTGGTCAGTAAGCATGACTCACTGTATGATTGATCCTTAGATACTCCCCCAAAATGCATTTGACATAATTAAGAACCCATTCCTAATAAAATTACACAATAAAACAGGAATATATAGATATTTTCTCAACTATGTATGTAGGAAAGTCTCTTGTTTTCATTAAAATGCAGCTCTTGTTTAATTTTTAAATGATATACATGTGTCTTGATAACTTTTAAACATAAATCATAAAATAAAATATTTCTCTTGCTAAAGTATCAAGAATATATTTGATAATGACATAGAATTATGAAAGCTCAATTTGAAAAGGGACAGTGGCTTGCACTGGAGTGATGGCTGTGGGGGGGCGTCTTTGTATTTTTAAGTGTGTAATTTTATATTAGCAATTGCAGAGCTTCTGGGCTTCAAGTAAAGCAGGCTTAAGGTCCTACTCCATTTCATGCTTCTTTGCTTTTCAAACATGCAAAACCATATCTCAGATAGCATCATATATTGGAAACTTGATAAAACAGTCATGACATAAGTGTTGACCTGGTTTCCCAGTCCAGACCTGTACAAGAGGAAAGAGGGAAAGCAGTAGTTTGCCTCTAATTTGTAAAGAGCAGTATCTCCACCTGCTGGTGTGTGTGATTCAATAAACATCCTCAAAACTGTTATCCTAGGAACCTGAACTTCTTCCAATGTGTTTAACACAGTTTTACATCAAAAGGAAGACCAAGTATAACTCAAAAAATGTTTCATACAATTTAAGTCTGAGAGTGTGGCAATGAGGGTTTGGAACCCCACACAAGAAAATCCTTTTCCCACTGTCTATTCCCCATGACCCCTCTCAGACTTTCTCCCCTGTCTTGTCTCTTCCATCTCCCTACCCAAATCTCTCTTACCTCACCTTTGCAGTAATGTAAGAGAACCCAGTGCTTCAAGTTAAGCCCACTCTTCCCCACCACCCATTGTATTCAGCTTCTGTCATTTCAGATAAGAAATGGTTTCTGTCTGGTTCTTTTCCTTTCATATGTAATCTTGGCTAGCTTACTTCCTTTCTGAAAACTTCTAGAACATTTTAAAAAAAATATTGCTTGCTTGCTTGCTTTTTGTTTTGGGTCTTGTAGTCAAAATTTTTCATCACTACCTGTGTAGCTATTTGTACATTTTCATTATTGTTGCCTACTGCCTTTATGTTGTATGAATTTTAAGATCTTCTTTTCGCTTAAGAAAAAGTCTCCTTTCTTTTTTAACCTACTCTTCTACATTTTTTTTCTAGTCTCTTTTCCTAGGACACTACTACACAGGAATTAGAGATTGCTGTACAGAACTTTCTCACTTTATTTTCTCAGTTTTTTTATGTCTCAGGGTAGCTGAGAGACTAGTTTTTGTGTCTTCTTTCTCTCCCATCCTTCTACTTTCTTATGACTGTGGGACCATTACCTAAACACTGTAATTGCAACTGCTTGGTACTTTCTCACCTGCCTTAAAGAGTGCTCCCTTGTTAAACTCAAGAAGGAGAGCAATTTAAAATGAAGTCATTTTAACCCTATCTTAGTCTTTCCTCTCCTCTTTATGGATTCCAGAATACATACTTTCACCTTTTTTTGCCTGTCTTCTGTGTCAATCACCACATCACTGTGGTAGACACACCACAGGAAGGTCAGTCCATTAGAGAATTCAGTCTTACCCCATCGTCTGGAGTGTTGTCCTTCAACCTCCTCAGCAGGGACAGCACGTTTACAAGTGACTGTATGGGAAAAAAAAAATCAATGGATGCACTTTTATCTACTTGAGTGAATCCCTATGAACTCTACTAAAGATAAAACAAGTTTTAAAGAAATATGGCTATCTACACTGACTAGAATGAAAGGAGGTATCAGGCCCTGAAAACCTCACTGGCAGGAAACAGACCTGTAAAACTATCCAGCTGCAAGCACATTCCACCTTCTATGAATAAAGAAGGATGGCTCAGAATGCAGACCCAAGAATGCAAGAGTGGAGCCAAGAACCACCCAGACATAGAAGTATAAGAGCTGGTGCGTTGAGCTGCCATCCTGTAGGATTTCATCCAGACTTGTGAGAGAGTAGATCATTCCCAGTCCTTGAAACCTAATCAGAGGTCTTTCTAGAGTTCTTCCATCCAGAATTTAGAACCGCAATGGGACAGTGACTCCTTTTTGCCTTAACTCTCTCTCTCTTTGAAAAATGTCAATAGCTATTATCCTAAGCCTGCCCCACAATTGTAAGTTGGGTGTTTTGGAGGAATACAATTTGACCCTAATTTCACAGATCCACAGATGTAAAGAAATTTTACCCCAGGAGTTCTCCTAGATTATTACCAAGAGCCTCACCTGAACCTAAATCTGACTTACATGAAAGTTGAACTTTGAGTGGATCTTGTAATGGAAAGAGACTTTTGGGGCTCTTGGGATGAAAGGAATGTATTTTACATGCAGGTGGGACATGAGTCCCTGAAGACAGAAGGCAGACATACTGACCCCCAGTGGGTCATACTTTTATATAATCTCTACCCTTTAGAATGAGTGGGACATGAGACATCTCAAGTCAAAATGATGGGATGTCAATTCCTGATAAGGCTACCATATATGACAAATAAGATAGGATGTCATTCATGGTGGTACAGTTATTGATACAGAAGATGGATAAAAGAAGAACATATTATAAACCCACACATCTACAGCCAACTGATCTTCAGCAAAGGAGCCCAAAACACATGATGGAGAAAAGACAGCCTCTTCAACAAATGCTGCTGGGAAAACTGGATATCCACATGTAGAAGACTGAAACTAGATCCCTGTCTTTCACCCTGTACCAAAATCAATTCAAAGTAGATCAAAGACCTTAACATAAGGCCTGAAACTTTAAAACACTTTAAGGAAGTAGTAAGAATACACTGGAACATATAGTTATAGAGAATGACTACCTAAGTAGAACTCAAAAGCCTCAACATCTAAGAGAAAGAATGAACAAATTGGACTGCATCAAACTACAGAACTTCTGCACAGCAAAAGAAACAGTCACCAGACTCAAGAGACAGCCCACAAATGGAATAAAAATCTTTGCCACTACTCATCCAATAAGAGACTAATATTCAGAATCTATAGGGAACTCAAAAGACTCAACCCCCCAAGAAACATCTCAATGAAGAAATGGGCACGTGAATTAAACAGGAAATTCTCAAAGGAAGCAGTACAAATGCCCAATAAATACATGAAGAAGTGTTCAACTTTCCTGGTTGTCAAAGAGATGCAAATCAAAATTACACTCAGATTTCATCTCACCCCAGTTAGAATGGCCATATTCAAGGCCAATAACAGCAACAAATGCTGGCAAAAATGTGGCAAAGCAAGAATCCTCATACACTGTTTGTGGGGATGCAAATTAGTATAACCACTATGGAAAGCAGTATGGAGATTCCTCAGAAAGCTAAAGATAAAACTACAGTCTGATCCAGTGATACTGCTCCTGGGCATCTACCCAAAGAAATATAAATCAAAATACAATAGAGACACTCTACACCCATGTTCATCACAGCACTATTCACAATAGCTAGGCTATGACAACAACCCAAATGCCCTACACTGATGTATGGATCAAGAAAATGTGGTATATATACACAATGAAGTTTTACTCAGCCAAGGGGATCAGGAACCAGTGTAAAGATCGGTTAGAGATGAATCAACATGAGTTGTAATACACATGTACATGAAAGCAATGCTAGGGATATTTCTGTATAGCTATCCTTAACTCAACTAGCAAAAACGCTTTGCCTTCTTTATTATGCTTATGTCTTTTCTTCAACAAAATTAGAGATAAGGGCAGAACAGATTCTGCCTGGAAGTGAGGGGGGGAGGGGAGCAGGGGGGAGAAGTGACCCAAACAATGTATGCACATGTGAATAAATGAATAATAAAAAAATTTTAAATAAAAGTAAATAGATGCAATTGGAGGACCTCAAGTTAAGTGAAGTAAGCCAGGCTCAGAAAGACAAAAGCCACGTTTTCCCTTATATATGGAAGATAAAGACAAAAGATAAACGTGCACAAAGGCAAGCACGATCATATACAAATTCACATGTAGAACATATCAGTAGTAGTGGAACTACTCTGTGGAACTTGGAGAAAGAGGGAAAGGAAAAGAGTATGATAGAGCATCAGTGATACCATGAAACATAACACCTGTGAAGGTAGAGGATATAAGGATGTGTATTGAAAAAAGTGTTGAAAACAGGGGGGCAGGAAAGAGTAAGGGAGAGGAATGGAAGGGGTTGAATGAACCAAAATAAAGTATACCCCCAACATAGATACACAGAGAAACCCCTTTGAACATTGACTTAAATATTAATAATGAAAGATAGGACTGTAATACAAGTATAGTGGGGGGTTACTAGTGGGAGGGGTGAGGGTGAATGAAGGAGATTAAGGTGAGTGTGTACGGCTGATGGACTTCATATACTTATATGAAATAGAACAAAGAAACCTCTTATAATTGCTTTAAGTGGGATGGGATGAGGGTTAAGGGGGAGAGAGGATAGGGGTGATCTAACCAATGCACAATATAAGCCTAATCATAATTGTCACTATGAATCCCCCCCGTATAATGAATATATACTAATAAAAAATTACAATAAGAAAAAAGAACATGTTACAGGGCAAATGAAATAGTATATCACTCTCTGGTTTGCGTTTTATTGTGTTTTTGAATTTCATGTTTTTTTAGCATTTTAGCATGCTGGAGAGAGTGACTCTCCTTTGCTGGCTTTCAAGTAAACTCCATGTTGTCAGAGGACCTGTGAGAAGCCACATGTCCTCTAAATGCTAAGAGTGGTCTCTAGCTGACAGCCAGCTAGAAAACAAGGACCTTAGTGCTACATCCTTAAGTAGATGAATCCTGCCAACAACCTGAATGAGCTTAGAAGTGGATTCTTCCCTAGTCAAGTTTCCACTTAGGAATGCTGCCTAGCCAAGCTTAATTGCAACCAATGATGACACTCCAAATGGAGTGACGTTGTGATTAAACTTGTAACTCACAAGAATGATGATAAAATAAATATTTACTGTTTTTAATTTTATATTTGTAGTAATGTGTTATGCAGAAATAGAAAACTCATGCATGCAATCACTGATACCTGCTTACCTTTTCTATTTCATTGTTGTTTTCTTGACTGTTTTATGCCATTTTATAATGCCCTTTATTATATTTTAGCTTTAATACATTATTCATTTGTAATTTAGCCTTCATTTTTAATATTATTATATCTTTTCTTTTTCCCTAAGTTTAATCAACTATCATTTTATGTCTTACTGTTTTCTGTCCATTTAATTTCTTGGATTTTTGTTTCCTTCAGTTCATAAGTGACTGATTCACTTTGGGACACATGTTACAATTCTCTTTGGCTTCATTGCCATTGTCGATGTGGACCTTGTCTTCATTCTTGTTTCAAAGACAATATGCGTTAGCTAATAGTGGTTTTAATGGGCACATCTACAGTTTTGTACTTACTCTATACTTTCTATTTTTCTGTATGTGTGTTAGAGTAAGAGTTTTTGAGGCTTACTGTGCTTCTTAGCTCAAGATCATCCTCTAGTGTTACTGCAGTGCCGTGCAGTTTCATTGAAAAAGAATCTTTGGTGGAGAATTTGATTGGCCTTCTATTTCATGATTCTTTTTTGCTTCTGAAAATAATTTAATTCCCTCCCACACTTACTTCCTTTTCTCTTTACTATTATGTTCTTTAGAGCCATCTCCATCATTGAAATCACTCCCTAGATTAATGCCTTCCCCAAACTATCACCTGTGATTCTTTATATTCGAGCTCTGTTTATAAGATTCCACAGCAACGGTGGGATAGGACACACCTGTGTACTCAGCCCCAGGCTTGTTTCCATTTCTCCGGGCATAAGGGAAGATTATTTTCACAAAGATGATTTTCATCATTCACCCTTCATCACCCATAGGTCCCCTCCACTACTTTCTTCTCCACTCAGTCTCTAGCACATTGCTCATTCTAACGTGGGTCTACATGTGACTTTGCTGGATTTGAGTGCTTATTTCCCTATGGATATGTCAACTCATAGTATTCTTGCCTTAAGTTACTCTGTAGTCGCAGGTTATACATGATTTTCTTGTCTGCCCTAGAATATAAACCATAAGAGGACAGTTATTGTTACAAGGTGGACACATTAGTTAGGCCAACAATGTATCAAAGTGTATGAAATTAGGTTAAAGTAGTGCTTGAAGGAAAATTAATCCTCTAAATGTGTACATTGGTCCTGAAGAGAAGTTAGAAATCAGTGATGTAAACTTCTACCTTGAGAAAATAGAAAAAGAAAAGAAAATGCACATTAAACCTAAAGAAAGTATAAGAAAATTAAAAAGAAGACATCAATAAGAAGAAAATTGGCAAACAAAGATCAAACAAACTAAGGATGGTTCTTTGGAAAGATTAATATGGCTATGGTCTGAGATTGGCTCTGTGCAAAAACTACAAGGCCCTACCTGAAAAACAGCTAAAGCAAAAAGGACAGGGAGTGTGTCTCAAGTGGTAGGGCACCTGCTTAGCAAGCACAGAGGCTTGAGTTCAAACCCTGTAACACTAAAAACATAATAATAAAACTAACAAACTTCTAGGAAGAAGAAAGAAGTAAGCCAGGAACCAGGTGCTTACACCTGTAATCCTAGCTGCTAAGGAGGCAGAGAGCAGAAGGATCATGATTTGAAGACAGCCCTGGGCAAATAGTTCTTAAGACCCTATCTAGAAAATACCCAACACAAGAAAGGGCTGGTGGAGTGATTCAAGTGGTAGACTGCCTATCAAGCAAGAGTGAGGCCCTGAGTTCAAACCCCAGTACAAGAAGAAGAAGGAAGAGGAGGAGAAGAAGAAAAGAAAGAAACAGAAATTAAGGGCCTATCATTACAGATCCTACAGACACTAAAAGATTAATAAATAACTTTGTAAGAGAGATTTATAAATAACTTTATGCCAAATAACTCAATGACTATATTTTCATATGTAATATAGCTTTAGCTTATTAACTAGCTATGAAGTAAGAGCATTTCCATTTTACAAGCAAGAATGCCGGGCTAAAATGATGTGCATCTGTAGTCCAAAGCCCTAAAGCTGCTTAATGTAAGAGTATTTAAATCACAGATCTTTTTTATTATGAAATCAATGCACTACTATGATGGAACATTAACCACTGGTGGATGTTGTGACCCTAAAGAGGTTATGGAACAAATAACAAAACTAATTTTAAAGCATTTGAAAAAAAGTACAGGTTTTTATTGTGTTACAAATGTTGACTAACAGTAATGTGCTCTTCACAGAACTGCTCAGAAGAACTACATTGATGAAAATAATACTGACCACAGCATACTATTAAGTTTAATTATAGCATTCTGTATTAAATAATATCTATGAACAATATGCTTCTAAAAGCTTGAGAGTACTAGCAGATTACTGGGAAATTTTACATGATTTAACTTCTATCTTCTCCTAAATTAGGAAGAGAAGCACTCTGTTTTCCTCATAACTAAAAGGATATTTTGCATTGTGTCAAAATGATAACTATTCTTTTTACATAATTCACTATGCTAATAATTTTGCACTGCTGAGCATAAAGGTACAATCCCAGGCTCAAAAACAATGAGGAAGTGGTTAAATGTGTTATAGATAGAGAAGACAAAGAGGCAGGCAGAAAGACAATGTTCCAGATCTCCCTCAACCTCCTCCACAGTTGCAAGCATATCACATGCATGTGCATACACACACAAACACACACACACATGCATACA
This sequence comes from Castor canadensis, assembly GCF_047511655.1. Taxonomy (NCBI): domain Eukaryota; kingdom Metazoa; phylum Chordata; class Mammalia; order Rodentia; family Castoridae; genus Castor; species Castor canadensis. The sequence goes on along the minus strand of NC_133393.1, from coordinate 22,274,944 downwards.
CATACAGGACTGTTGTCTATTATTTAGTAGTGAGAATTTCCCTAGACTTTTCCCTTCACCTGCCTGAACTTTTATATTAGGCTCTTGCTGTTTGATCGTGTGCTGATCTCATTCATTAAAAAACCTAGTCTTATTAAATAAATTTTAAAATTAGTAACAGCTCAAGTCTGATATCATTGAAAAAAAGGTTTAATATACTGCTAGAAACACAAGAGATTTCTGAAATAGAATATGGGGGAACTCTGGTTCCTTGTGCAGTAAGTTAGAGGCTACTTAGTAAATGAAGCATATTCTGAATGGGACCAGGAGCATCTAGTTCAGAAAGGCACATATTGGAAGGAATAGTGAGCCATGAGACTGTCAGTAGCTTCAAAAATCTGTATCAAAAATACTCAGGCTAACTCTAAACAGAAGTGAAACCTCACAGAGGCCCTCATAGCTTATACTTAACTGAGACAATTCTCATTGAGGTACAAGGCCACAAACTTCAGTGTTAAGTAAATAACGCCACACACAGACCATAAGGGACACACAAAACAGAAAAATTGGGATGTAGAAGAGTATGCATTGTTATTGTGGGGGTTCTATATGGTCTTATGACTCCACTTAATGTTACAAAATTTTTTTGGCAGTATTGGAGTTTGAACTCAGAGCCTCAAACTTGCTAGGCAGGTGCTCTGCCACTTGAGCCACTCCACCAGCCCTATTTTCTGTGGGGTATTTTCAAGATAGGGTCTTGCCTGGGCTAGCTTTGAAACAAGATCCTCCTGCTCTCTGCCTCCTGAGTAGCTAGGATTGCAGGCCTGAGCCACTGGTACCAGGCTTAATGTTACAAATTTCTAAACACTTGAAAAATACAGATGTTTAAAATTGGGGCCTTTTGAGACTATTGAGTGAAAAACTTGCTTAATTGAAAGTACAGGAATAGAAAAAAATGGTTTTTGACTCCTACTAGTAGAGATCTTTTTAAGAACAAGGGTAAACCAAACTGTAGGAGACACATAGAAACCAAAAATTTTATCGTGTTTCTCCTGTATCTCAATCACCAAAAACACAGTAGGTGTAGAGAGGTTGTGGAGTGGGGTATGATGCAGAATGACAAAATAAAAATTTCTCAGGGGCAGTAACAATTAATATTGATACAATGGACACTGGACAGTGGCAGTAAGGTCACCCAGCAACCTCCGCCTCACACCCTTCCATATTCGTGCTCCTTCTGCCAAGGTGAATGGAGGTTTCTGTTTCTCTCCTCTCACTCCATCTATAGAACAAAGGTTCCCTCTGCTCCATTGTGAATCTGGGCCCCTAGACCACTGAAAACAACAGGGGCTTCCAGGCTTCTTCACAGCCTCCTCATAAAGTTTCAACTGGCAACTGAGGTGTCAGCTCCAGGAATTTCCCTAATGTGCTAAACCTGATTCAGCAGGTTAGGTTTGGGCTCCTCCCAAGTGGTTTCTACCAGTAGTTCTCTTTGGTCACTTCTTTACACTGTTCTAATACTTCTCATGGCAGAAAAGCCAAGTCTGAGGTTACCCTTGGAGGAGGATGACCATGCAGAAAGCTCTGATCCTGGGGCCCTTGGAGGAGGATGACCATGCAGAAAGCTCTGATCCTGGGGGCCCTTGGAGGAGGATGACCATGCAGAAAGCTCTGATCCTGGGGGCCTGCACCCTGATGGTCATGATGAGCCTCTGTTGAGGTGAAGACATTATGGGTGAGTGCACAGTTAGAGAATTGTGAACAAAAATTGTAGGAAAAAAACTGTGAATGAGTTTGTTGTCCTATAGTGTTCTATGAAATCTCAGGTCTCCTCAGCCTGAATTGTAGCTTATTTTTCCTCCAAGACACCACAAGGCTAACTTAAAATCCATGCTCAGTTAGTAGAATTCTACCTATCATTGAAGTGTTCACCAAAGACATTATTCTCTTTCTAATATTACAGTCAAGTTATATACTCCCTAATGTTGTTATAACATTAATTTATTATTTTTCCTGATATTAGAGTCATTTCTCCAAATATATTGTTTCCCTTTCACAGCAATTTATGAGCCCACTACTTCTAACCAACTCTAAACTCTTTCTCAAAGCTATTGCTAATTTTATTTTTATTTAATCCATTTTCTTTTGATAACCAGATTCATAAATTTTTCTGTACCACATGGAAAATAACATGTCTTATTCTTCATTTCCAAGATAATTTAGATATTCCAAGTTTGTATTTGGAAGGCAAAGACAGCTATTTTTAATTGAAAAACATTAGAATTTGAGAAATTAAAATAATTAGCTGAATGGCACTGAGTGAGTCAGTTCACCACATTGATCTTCAGACTCCTCATAGATAAAAGTAATTAACTCATCATTCAAAGAAATACATAGTCAAATAAAATAAACAATTCAGAAATGTACTTCAAATAGAAAAGGTTAGTTCGAGAAGAATTAATTTAGAAGGTAACACACATGTTCAGGAAAGCCATGTGAGTCAACTCTCTGTATAGCTATCCTTATCTCAACTAGCAAAAACCCTTGGTCCTTCCTATTATTGCTTATACTCTCTCTTCAACAAAATTAGAGATAAGGGCAAAATAGTTTCTGCCTGGTAGCGAGGGAGTAAGGGGGGAAAGGATGGGGGTAGGGTAGATAAGGGAAGGGGTGGGGAGGAAGGGGGGAGAAATAACCCAAACATTGTATGCACATATGAATAAAAGATAAAAAAGAACCAATGTTAAAAAAAAAAGAATAATAGCAAAAAAATAAAATAAAATAAATAATATAGCTGCATAAATGCCAAGGTATAGCATGATTATTATAAAATAAATTAACCTTAGCTTTTCAATCCACACTACAAATTCTGTCACATTTAGCCAGTCAAGAAGGACAAAAGCAGGTTCTTTAGCCCTCTCTGCTTTTCCATTGCATTTCTATACCACCATCTACATTTACGGTAATTCCATTACATTTCAGTGCTCTTTCTAGACTTTTACCCTGCTATATCATAGGCATTAACATTATTGAAACCTAAACAAACAAAAAAGCAAAGAAAAATAGGACAGAAATGGAATATGAAAAACATTCCCTAATCATGTTATAGTGAGAAGGTTCTCCAACACCACACTTGACCAGTGCCTTGATTTTGGTTTTTCCCACATCCTGAACCAACAGAAATTAATTTTCTGCTGTTTATAAGTCACCCAATTTATGGTATTTTGTTAAAGCAGTCCAAATGGACTATTATAAAAATTTTTCACCAGGAGTATGGTGCTGATGTAACAAATACTTTAAAATGTAGAAGCAGCTTTGGAAGTGGGTAGTAGATAGTGTATGGTTTTCTGGTGCATGTTAGAGAAAGCCCAAATTGCCATACAGACTATGAAGGGTAATTCTGGTGAGGGCCAAGAAGGAAAAAAGGAGAGATGAAGAGAGAGACTCAATCTTCTTGAAGAATACTTAAGTAATCCTGAGTAAAATGTTGGTAGAATTATGGAGAATACAGGTCATTCTGATGAAGTCTCAGTTAGAAATGAGAAAATCGTTGTTAGAAACTGAGGGGAAGGTGATCTTTGCTTGAAATTGGCTGGATCGTATTTGTACCCTAGCATTTTATGGAAGGTAGAACTTGTAAGAAATGACAATGGACATTTGACTGCAGAAATTTCTAAGCAGTGTTGAAAGTGCAGCTTGGATTCCCTTAGCTATTTAGAGCACACTACAGGAAATGATAAATGAATTACAGTGCAATTGTTAATAAAAAAGAGAAGCAGAACTTTAAAATCTGGATAATTCCCACTTTATCCATATTGTAAAAAAATGTAAAGAAAGGCCTGTTTGAGAGAGACATGTGGCCAAAGGGACTATTTGAGGAGGAGATTAGTATGGATCAGTCATCTCAACTGAAGCCAGGTGCTAGCCATCAAGATTAGTCAAGTATCTAAAGAGAGGCCAGGACCTGTTATTCAAGACAATGAAAGATTGACTCCAAAGGCATTTGAGAGGTCATTGGGGTTACAACCTCCATCACAAGCCTAGAGCTCAAGAACTCTAGCAAACATGGAGCCACTGCAGAGAGCCCCTGCTAAGGCAACCCCAACATTTATGAGGTGAAACTTGGGCACACAACCCAGGCATGGAGACACTACTTAGGTGGGGCCACCATGAAGAACAGCCATGCAGGTGGGGCCTCCCAAAGCCATGGGAAAATGGAGTCCAACCTCTTCCCCAGTGAGTCCAGAAGACAAGATTCCCAACCAACCCTAGTGGGCCTAAAGAGCAAAACATCAAGGCAAAGAAAATTATTCTCTAGCTGTAAATGTTTGGACTTGCTCAAAGTCTGTCACTTCTTTCTTTTTTCCTATTTCTCCATTCTTGAATGGGAATGTCTATTCTACTTGTCCCACCATTGTGTTTTGGTGGGACACCATGTTTGATTTCCCAGGTTCACACATGGAGAGTAACCTCCCTCAGAATAAATTGAACCTTGAGTCCTAGCAATAACTGATTTAGATGATACTTAGATAAGACTTTGAACTTAGACTTTTAAGTTGATACAGGAACAAGTTAAGACTTCTGAGGCTGTTAGAATGAGATAAATGTATTTTTTTTCATGTGGAAAGCACTTTAATTTGGTGTGGCCAGAAGCAGAAAGGAACAGATTGCTTATGACATTTTGTTATAGCACCCAAGTGGACTAAGACACTACAATATTTTGAGCACAATCTGTATGCCCTCCTTGTTTATAAAGTGTTTTTCCTGTCCATCTATCCTACCTGCCACTCATCTTCCTGCTCTGGAATGGTCATTCACAGCTGACCATGTGGGCACATGTGCATAAAAATGTACCAGACATATGATGACTTTGGACAGTTCACATATGAATTTGATGGAGATGAACTGTTCCATGTAGACTTGGAAAAAAGGAAGCTATGTGGCAGCACCCCGAGTTTAGCAATTCTGCCATGTTTGAAACTCAGAAAGCCCTGAGAAATCTTGTTGTAGTCAAAAAATTTTTTGACACCTTCATAAAAAAAATTCCAACTTTACACTTGGTGATTATACATAATTCTGCTTCTTTTCACTGCACTGACCTCATATTCCAGGTCTCATCGTCCTTCCCCAGGGAGAGCTATTCCTTACATTACATTAGACATCCTCATGCTTTCTAGTACATGAAATGTACTAGAAATGGCAAATATTCAGTTCATATCATATCCATTTTAGAAATCTCTCCCCACAGTTCAGGTTCTATGAGAAATTCCTTGAATTCCTATATAAGGATGTTCCCAGCCTCTTGCCCCGCTCCCTCATACACACACACACACACACACACACACACACAAATGTCCTGTGTATTCCCAAAGAGGGAGACATGCTCTACATGTCATAGTGATAAAATAGAGATTGTACCTAGTATAAAATAATAAAATGGTTCAAAAATGACCAGAAATAGGTCATTAATATCTGGGGGAGTTGTGAATGGGTAAGCTCCACCAAAATGATCAAGAAACTCAAGGCTCAGTTATCATAAATTAAAATAAATGTGTTATCTTCATTGTAGAAGTCCCCAAAGTGACTATGTTTCCTAAGTCTCCTGTGATCCTGTACACTCTTAACACCCTCATCTGTCTAAAGGACAACATCTTTCCTCCTGTGATCAACTCACTTGGTTTTGCAATGGACATGTAGTTCAGAATGTATTACTGAGACAAACTTCTACTCTAGAGTGACAACTCCTTCTTCAAGTTCAGTTACCTCACTTTTCTCCACTCCATGGACTACAAGGTGCAGCACTGGGGCCTGGAAGAGTCACTCCTTAAGCACTGGGGTATGTCTAAATCCCACAGTTGTGTCTACCTTCCAATTCTATCCCAAACCCTCTTTGTCCTTCCTTATGCCCTTTACCCTCTTTGTCACAACTTTGTTTCCCACATGGAAAGTTGTCTAATAATTGACTTCTCTCTTTCCAAAGTCTGTCTTGTGCATTCCCAAATATACGTACTATTCTCCCCATGGATACACAGTGTCCTGTTACCCTGTAAATTTCTTCTCTCTCAGAACCTGAGGTTCCAACTCCTGTTTCAGAGCTGACAGAAACTGTGGTATGTATCCTTGGGTTGGCTCTTGACCTCCTGGGTGTTGTCACGGGCACCATCCTCATCATCCAAGGCATGCACTCTAGTGGTTCTTCTAGCTTGCCAAGAACCACATGAACGATAGTCTAGAGGACAGGAAGGTAAGGACTCAGCACTGGATCTGGAACAATGTGTTACTGGAGCAAGTGAAGCTGGGAGTGGATGATTGGCATCTTGTGTACCTAAAAGTGTTTGAAAAAGTTTGGGGCAATTTGGAGAATGGGTTGACCTTGGGAGAACTTCATGCTATCTGCTATTTCAGGTAATTAATCTGTAAAAGAAAGAAGAGGACTAGCTCACAGACTCCAATTCCCTTTTAAGACCTCGATATATGAGTTAGACCCATTCCTTGTCCCAGTTTATCATACTGCTCCTCCCATGCCACTCCTTGGGTGAAATTTTTTCTTTCAGAGATCACTGCATTTATGAAAGCTTCCAATTTAGCAGTCTATTCATTGCCTATCTTTCCGGAGAGATCTGTTCTCTACAACTAACTTCTTTGTTTTGGTCAGTTTAATCTAAAATCTGTGGAAAACAATAATAAATCTCATTCCTTGGTGTCTTTGTTTAGAGTACATTTTTCCCTGTCTTTGTGCTAGAACTAATTCAGGTCACGTATGAGAATGGAAAAGTTTATGTTGGAATTTTAGCAGGTATCTCAGCTCCTTAACATCTTTCTCTGGTCATATTTATATCACACAGCCAAAGTGTCAAAATGATATCATAGCATAAGAAAAGATTTTTCCTTCCTGTTCTTCCTTTTTGCACTCACTCTCTCCTAACCCAGTGAAGACAGCACAAACTTTCTGTCCCCAAAGTAGTGTTTTTATAGGAAAACAAAAGAAAGCAATGCTTAACTTCTGAGTTTTAAAATAGAATTCTAAAAGCTATGAAAGAAACAAACCTGTTTTAAAGTCAAAAATTGGATTTTGAGGTCAAACATCAAAAATTTTGCCTTAAATATTAGATTTATAAAGAGTAAAGAATGATGCAAGAGGTCTTCTCATTTTTCTACCCTAGATGTGATAGAAACTCCCAGGATTAGGCAGAGACAGAAGTAGAAGTGAAAGCAAGAGAATGAGAAAAGGCTATATGTGTCATTAAAAGTGCCACATACAATGTTCCTGATGGGGTAATATCAGTGAGAAAGGAGAGATAGGCCATAGACTGGATAGCGGGTCCGGCAGCAGGTCCGGCAGCAGAGGAGGCTTGAGCTTCACTTCCCTATAAGCACCACCATTTAGAAATAGTATAAATACAATTTAAATTCACTCCATGCTCAAGCCCACAAATTATGACACTGACATTATCATTTGTGTTGTCTTATAGTACAAAATTTCATAGATTAACTGAGATTACATTAAGATGTTAATTCCCAGTATCTTCAATTTACACACAATGTAATCTTTCAGTAACTACAAGATAGGTTGCTGAGAAGATGCATGACTTCATACATATAAAATATTTAGCCTATTGTCTGGCACATAGTAATCCCCAAATAATGTTAACTATTAGTATGATTTACACAATCTATACTTAGAACCCCAGTCTCAGTGCCCAAACTCTAGGACCAAGTTTGGTCCATGTTTAACCATGCTTAAACTTTATACATCTTTATACCAATTCCACGTATTAGGCTTTATTTGGTTGGTTGCTTCCTTCCTTCCTTCCTTCCTTCCTTCTTTCCTTCCTTCTTTTGTCCTTCCTTCCTTAATTGTGCTAAAATATGCATATCACTTTACCCATTTCAAGTGAAATTCAGTGGCATTAAGTACCTTCACATTATTGTGCAATCATCACCTATTAATCTCCAGGACTTTTCATCATCCTAAACTGAAACTGTATACATTAAACACCAACTCTTCATTTCCCAATTCCTTCCAGACCCTAGTAACTCTACTTCCTTTCTCTATAAATTTTACTGCTCAAGGTAGCTCATATAAGTGGAATCATACATTGTCTTTTGTGACAGACTTATTTCACTCAGGATAATGTCTTGAAGGTTCATCCATATTTTAGCATATGTCAGAATTTCCTTTGCTTTTAGGCTAAATAAATATTCCATTGCATACATACTCCACATTTTGCTTATCTGCTCATCCACTGATGGACTTTAACTTTTTCCACCCTTTGACTATTGCAAATGGTGCTGCTATGAGCCTAAGTTCACAAACTCTGCTCAAGTCCCTGCTTTGGGTATCTCCAAAGTGAAGTTGCTAAGTCATATGCTAATTCTATGTATAAATTTTTAGGAATTGCCATACTGTTTTCCACAGCAACTGCACCATTTTATATTCCCACCAGCAATGCATAAGGGTACTGATTTCTCCACATCCATGCCAACACTTATTTTCTTTCTCTTTTTTTTATAGATCCATCCTAATATGTATGAATAACTACACATAAGAAAATGATGAGCCTCATAAACACAATACTTGTCAAAGGAAACAAACAAAACCAATAAATAAAACTGCTTTTAATTATAAAAAATTCAAAGCCATGTATCTATAAGGAAATAACACAAAATCAGCAGGTGCACACAAAGGGCTTCTGATGGGCTGGCTATGTTCTATCTTTTAACCTGTGTGGTTAATTAGCTATTGAACTCTACATATGTGCTCATGCAATGTTCTCTACATGTTATATGTCACTTTAAAGGAAATACCTCAATCAAATTCCCAGTTATGAGGTAGGGATGGTGACGTCAGTGTATATAGCCTTTCTGGATGCAAATGCAGGGCAGGAAATATAAATCAAATTTACTTGAAGAATCATTAATATGCATAGTCAGGTTTTTCCTTTATCTATGCATTTGTTCAATATTTTTATTCTGCCACTTTCCCCAAATTTATTTTCTTCCTAAGCAATAATATTCATGAGTCTGCTGACTTGCTGATGTATGTATATGTTTGTGTATGTGTGTACCAATAAATTATCTATATGCACTTATACATGCAAAATAAAAAAATTTACTTGGGGAAAGTTTACATTTTAAGGTATATGAAATATTTAAACTAAAGAGAGATAAAAATCTTTCATACTAATACAGATTTAAGATCCAGTTTCCTCCTAGGATATGGATAAATTTGTGAAAAAAATAATTGTTGCTTAGGCTTATGATGATTCTAGCCCATAGCATCTTCATTAAAAGACCTAGTCTAAGTTCAGGATAGAGTGTATCATGAAGCACGTATGTATGGGCAAGATATGGAAAAACAATACACATCTTTGAATGGTAGGTTTCCTTTTTAGAGGAAATCTTATGGTGTCAAAACCTCAGAGAGAACATCACCAGTGATGTTTTATGGTAAGTCACAAATGCCAGGCTTTGACCTGAAACTGGAAGTGGTAAGTCTCACATACGTAACACTGAGCAAGAAAATAGGGAAGAGGTTCTTCATGAAAAAGTGAAACCTCTTTAAAGAAGAAAGGATGGAAGGAAGTAAATTGCTGGTATAGCGAGTTACTGAAAATGGGAAAATAAAATTGAAAACAATGAATAAGCTTTTGCATCCTGTAGTTCAGAATATCTATGTTTGGTTCCAGTTTCACTCAGGCAGATGGAGAAAAGCATGAATTTAAAGTGTGGCTTTGAGTAGCTTAATCAAAATCATTTTCTCTTGAATTTTACATTAGGAAAGAGAGTAAAATAATTAATCTAGATCTAAATGACTTTTTGTGCTGTAAAATTGTGAAAGAAGGCATTTTGCATGCATTGATAGAATAGCAAAGGAGCTGATAAATTACTCTTAGAGTCTGTTTAAGGGTTCTCTTAGCCACATAAAAAATGGTAAATGTCAGATATAGGGCAATTTTAATAACTCCATCATGTTCAAAATCTAGTAGAGTTATTCCTTCTCTTTCTAAATTTTCATGGAAATAAATATAACTGGAAAACTATTACTGATGTTGGTATAAGAAATTGTATCAAAAGGAATAGAGTTTTAGGTGAGCAATTACAGATTCACGCTACTGGTGAAACATGAAAAGTACATGTGTTATTTGCATTTAACCTGGCACTTTGTGAGTATTCCACAATTTAGGTGTCTTAAACTGGGCTTCCCCTGATAGCAAAATCTAAGCCAAGGCCTCGAGTAAATGTGGTTTAATTGGAGGTGTTCCAGGGGATAAGAATTATAAAACAGGAAGAGTGAAAGATGAAATGGGTTTAAAAAAAGAAAAGGATGTGTGACTAAAATTATTACTATAAGCAATGAAGACTATTTCACTGGACAATCCTGTATAGCAAGCACAATACTTTCTATAAGGGTCACCTGAAAGCCAAGAGCCTTATCTCATTGGTTGAGGGTTGTCTAGGAGGTATTATTTCCCTGAGTTTCTGGGCTACACTTTAACACAGGTTAGATGAGCTCCTTTAGCATTGGAGATGGCACTGAATAGCAACAAAAGATGTGCTTGAGGAGAGATTATGAGCTTTCTATGGCAGTTGCAGCTGAAATCATATTTGAGCTAAAGTGATTTGACATGGGTATCAGATTCTACTCCTTGCGAAAGCTAAGATCCAACTCTAACCTTCATTAAACTCATTGCAAGCTTGTAGATGATTACAGCCACTGTTTTTAAAAATGTAATGAAGAAGTTTAGTGAAGCACCTTTAATCCCTCCTCGTGCCAAGGCTGCATTGATAATCATCATCTCCCTGCTGTACCACTCATTTTCCCTCCTGCTAGACCATCACCACAACCTGGTCAAGCTTGTTTCTTGACAGGGTAGCTCATGCTTTCGTCACTTACATTGTCAGTTTTTGTCCTGTGCTCAAGCAGGCAGTCTTCTCTATACAATAAGTTGCTTTCAAACAGTGAGTAATTTACTAACTCATAAGGCCTGACTTTTCAGGGAAGCACAGGACTTATACTATGACTTCTCTACTGAGACCAGACAGAGACCCTTCAGTCCCTGCATCCACCACAGATGACCTTGGCTAAATCAATCTTTGAGGCATTGGTGTGAACAGGAGGCAGCTTCAAAACAATCTGTATATTCTGCTAAGTTCTCTCTTGCTCTTTGCCCCACCTAGAGAAAGATGAGGTTCTGAGTTATCTGACATATGGGCCAGAGCAGTGTTCCCAAGCACAGATGATGCTGTCGCCAAAGTCCAAAACGATCCTCCATCTTATATGGGAAGAATGAGGTACAACAAATTGAATTAACTGTCTTTTATCTTTAAAAGGCTGTCCTCACATACCCCACACTGTAAAAAAACTATATAAAGGATGAGTCTGAGTAAATAACCATATTGGATCCACTATACCTATACCTATAGGTATACCTATAGAATCTATACCTATTGGATCCACTGTGAGACAACTTAGGCCAGCACATCATCTGTCATTGTCCCCATAGTCCTTGTTCCAACTAGGAAACAATGATGTCACTCCAAATCACTTGGTATCAGTGTCAGTTCAGATCCAATATCCAACAGCCCTCAAGATAATATTCTTTATCTAGTATATTCATACTCTAGAAAATTGCCCTTCTAGTGATTTATTGTTGGAGAGTGCTTCAAATAGATCCAGCCTTCCCCTAATTGACAAACTAGGGGCCTCAGAACTGGCTTACATCTGAATACTGGTAATAATATACTTAGTATATTACATACAATTTTCCAGTGTAGCAACTGATATAGACTCTTTTTGCTCACAATCTCTTTTGTCTTTTTTTGAGACAAAAGTCAGATAAAATCCTATTCAGATTTCCATCTATCTCACCCAAAGGAACACCATATTATAACTACTATTGTTACAGATTCCTTAGGTCAAAGTTGCCACTCCCACCTTGCTGCCCATTCCATGTTGTCCATGATGGTTAAATGCCGTTGTCTTGTTTCCACTATTTCAAGATCTTATCCCCCTATTGATGACAATAGGGAGCTAAATTCCACGGCAGCATCTTCTGCTGTTCTACAGAAGAAAGTCATGTCCATCATACTAAACATGTGCTGCCTTCCTCCTTGTGCATTCTTATTGCTTTAGTTGAGAGCAAATCCCTGAAACCTCAAGGGAAACATAGTAGGTGATAATACTGTGATTTCATAATAATCTTGATATTTATAATTCCTTAGAATTTTGTCAAATTCCTTAATACCATGCAAGGCATATCTGCATCTTCATTTTGTTTTCTGCAAACCACCATCATATCTAAGATTTAAAGAAGCCAATGAAACCCCCATGTACGACTACTAATGTATGTTAATAAAAATTACAAAAAACAAAAAAAGAATTTAAAGAAACACTCCATCTATGTAATATGACCAAACATAGATATCTCTGCCAGGAAAGGAGGCTGACTCCCATACTGCATTGAGTTCTTCTATTCCATTGGGTTTTGTCTTGGGATATCAACAGCTCAACACTTTGAACCATACAAGTTGGCAAGAAGAGATCATATCTTCTGGAATAAGAAGAGAATCTTCTGGAATAGCATAGAAATATGCGATGCATGGTCAAGGTGGACCACTGTCTGAAGGAAGTAAGATGGAGCTCGAACATGAATGTTCACCACCGATGATGATGAAATCAGAGATCACCAAAGGGCAGAAGCAGCATCTACTATATCAGCTCCATTTTTTTTTAAACTGAGGAATGATATATAGATATATATAGATATATCTCATACAATATTATATGTTATATGTGTATATATACTATATATATTGCATGTATATACTATACAGTATGTATTATTTATGTATTATATATTATTTACTATATGTATTATTTAGTATATATTATTTATGTGTGTGGGCATGTGTATATATATATATATATGTAGATGAGGGTATTTTAGACTGGCTTACACAATCAGAAGCTGAATAGTCTCACAATGGCAGACTGCAGCTGGAGAGTTGGGGAAACCATTAGCTGCTCAGTCCAAGGAAATGGAAACCTCAAAACAAGAGAAGCCAATTATGCATCCCTAGTCTGGGGCCTGGAATATCCCTGCTCAGCTGCTGGTATAAGTCTGCATTCAAAAACTGAAGAACCTGGATGGCTTGATGATCATGGGTGCCAACAGCAGCAGCAGAAAAACACATTCACTTGAAAATGATGGAGCTCCAGCAAGAGCTAGATTCCCCCTCCTTCTACCTTTTTGTTCTATCCAGGTCCCAGGTCTATTGATAGTGCTGTCCATCACCAGAGCAGGGCTTTCTCACTCAGTTTGCTCATCCACATGCCATCTTCTCTGGGAACACCCTCACAGACACTTTACCAATTCTCTAGGCATCCCCAAGCCAGTCAAGTTCACAATCAAAATTACCCATCACAGGACTAATACAAATAATGCTCTATGAATATTTTTATTCATCTTTTTATAAGCATATGTTTGCATGTAAATGTAAGTGATACTGTTGAGAGGTAGAATAGATCTATACAAAAAAAGAACCAAAACAAAACAATTGTACTCTTTTATGCTACGAAGAACAAAATATGAAAGTTCTCATTATGACATTGACAACATTTGGTGTTACCAATTTTTTTCATTTTAGCCATTGTGAAGGTGTATAGTGATGCCTAGTGGTTTTAATTTGAATTTCCCTGGTGAATTAAGATGCTTAATTAATTCTGGTTTTTTTCATTAATTCATACTCACCTTTTTGTGAAGTCTCTGTTCAAGTCTTTCCCCCATTTTATTGTATTATCTATGACTGAAATTCTGGAGTTGCTTATGTATACTGAATACCAGTCATTTGTCATGCACAAATACTTTCTCTCTCTCTCTGAAACTTGCCTATTCATTTCCATAATGGTATGTTTTGACATGTATGACATTTTATTTTAGTTAAGGGTAATTTACCATTTTTTTCTCTTACAGTGAGTTATTTATTACTGAATAATGAATTGCTCTGAAATTTAGCAACTTAAAACAACAAACATTTGCTACTTCAACAGTCGTGTGGGTCAAGAATCCAGATATGGCTTAGTTTGGAGAGTCTCACTCAAGGTATCTCATAAGGTTGCATTTGAGGTGTTGACCAGAGATGTATCTTTGAAGACTTTACTGGACTAGAAGATTTGCTTCCAAGATGACTCATCCATACCCCTAGCAAGTTGATGTCTGTTAGCAATAGGTCTTATTTCCTTACCACAAGGGCCTCTCTATAGGGCTGCTTGAATGCCCTCATGGGATGGCAACATGCTTCCTCAGAATAAGTGGACCAAGAGAATAGAGTGTGTGTCATAGGATGTTACATGACTTAGCCTGGGAAACCACACACTGGCATCTCTGCAATATCATACTTGTTACTCCTATTTAATGGGAGAGACTGTGCAAGGGCTTGAATATCAAGAGGCAAAGATCACTAGGGATTATTATAAAGTCTGGCTTCCATGACCCACTCAATGATTCTTGTCTGTTCCATATGCAAAATACATATATGGAGGCCCTCTCAGGGCTCCCTAAATCCTTACCCATTATAGCATCAACCCAAAATACATGTTATATCACAACTAAATAAGGTCTGGTGTGAGTAGTTCATTGTTATTCCTTAAGCATAATTCTTCCTGATCTGAAGATGCTTGAATTAAAGATACAAGTCATCTGTCTGACCCCACTCCACACATACATAGAGCATAGACTAGTGAGTCAGGAATACAATATGTACATAGCTGTCCTGTTTAAACTGGTAAAAGCAGGAAATACATAGGAGTTACTGGCCCATAGCAATTATAAATTCCAGCACAGCAAATGTCAAAAGTTCTTTTTTGTTTTTTTATTTATTAGCATGTTATAGTTGTACAAAGGGTACATTGTGGCATTTACATAGGTGCTTACAATATATTTTAATTGATTCACCCCCTCCAGCTTTCTCCCTTATCTCCATCCCCTCTTCTTAGAACAATTTCAACAGGTTTCATTATTCTATTTTCATACATGAATGTGAAATACTTAAATGTTGAAAGCTCTTTATTAGGATTTAGTTTTACTCCTGCTTGAGAATGGTTCTCCATGACGCTCTCTTCTGCCCTCTGATCTCTGGGTTCTACCCTCTGAGTCATTTTGCCTTTCCTGTGAAATACAGCAGATACTTGCAGATAGTTTCTCGCTCTACTTCCCACCTGTTCGTATGCTGTATAATTGTTGATGTGGCTGGATTTTGGTGTACCATCTTATTATTTCCTTGTCTATTCTGTTGTTTGTTCCTATTTTCCCATTCCTACCTTCTTTGGATTATGGTGACAATTTTAGTGTCTGTTTTATCTGTATTTCTAACTATATCTTCACATTTTAACCGTTTCTCTACTGGGTACAATATGCAAACTAAACCGTTTATAGTCAATTAGAGTTAATATTTGCCAATTCATTAAAATGGGGAAGGCTTACAGGCATACAGATACCTGTTTTCTCTTCCTTTTATGTTACACTATTCTACATATTACTTCTACATGCAATGAAAGCCTCACCAGAACACAATATATTCTTTAATTTCAACATTCATGCCTGTTTTAAAGACATTAAGGGGACAAAAGTAGCCTGTTATGTTTACCCAGATATTTACCTTTTTGTCGCTAGTCCTAATATTCGAAGTTTTCTATGGAATCAATGGAGCAATGGCTCTTTTAGCCTGAAGAATATCCTTTAGTAGGACAGCTGATGATGAATCTCTTCTTTTTTTTTTCTCATCTGAGAATGCCTTATTTTGTCTTCACTCTTGAAAGATCATTTTGCTTGTTATACAATTCTGGCTGACAGTTATTTACTTTTTAAACATGGTACACTATTGTGTTATTACCTCCATGGTTTTTCATGAGAATTTCATAGACACTTCAAACCATTTTTATCTTATTTCTCATGTATCATTTTTGTCAGGTTCTTTTCAAATTATTTTGTTTATCTTTTATCTTCAGTAACTTCATTAGAATGTTTCTAGTGTTTGTTTTCTTTGATTTTCCCCCTCCTGGAGTTCACTAGGCTTCTTCAGCTTATTAATTTATATGTTTGAATGTAAGTTTATTGCTTTTGCAAATATGTTTTATGCAATAGTTTCTTCTCTGAGATTTCAATGACATGAACATCAGACTTTTGCTATTGCCCCACAGACCCTTGGTGTCTGTTCATTTCTTCTATATTCATTTGTTTTCAGATTGGATGATTCATGTTGACGTATCTTCAAATTCGTTCACTCTTTCACTTATGGTCTCCATTCTGCTGTTGAATCTATCCATGAATTTCTATTTCACTTGTATCATTTTTAAATTCCAATTTCCATTTTTAATATAATTTCAATTTCTCTGACAAAAACTTAAGAAGTGGTCATGTTTCCTCAATTTGGTGCACATTTGTGCACCAAGTAATTTTGGATTGTATTCTAGACATTTCAAATATATACTGTGAAGTCCAGGACCTGCTAAATCCTCTGGAGAATGCTTAACTCTTCATTTTGGCAGGCAATTAACCTCAACAGTTTTAAAATGCGAGTTCTAGCTCACCTTCTGTAAGCAGTGGTTCTAACACCAGCACAGTTTTCAAGCCTTTGCTCTGTGACTGCCCTGTGAGTGTGCCACTCAGTGATCAGTCTGGCACTTGGTAGGTTCATCTTCCAGTGCTGGTGTGAGGCTATCCCACTTAGATGCAGTTTGGGGAGCCTGGGACCCTAAGAGTTATGATGAATCTTTTATAAAAGTGGTCTCTCTCCTCTCTGTCTCTCTCTCTCTCCTCTCTCTCTCTCTCTCTCTCTCTCTCTTTCTTTCTCAATCCTCCCCTCTCTTCTACAAGATTTCTCCAACACTCTCCAGTTTCCATAAGTCCCTTTACCAGTTCCATCATCTAGAAAGATTGATTTATTTCCTTCAGAGTAGCTTCCTGTACTATCATATGATTCCACACAACTAAGACTTCTTTTGGGGCAAAATGGCAAAAGAAATTTAAAAAAAAAAAAAAAGGAAAATACCCCCATGTCCTTAAGTCACAGTTCTTTCATCAATAAAATGTGTTTTTCTCTCAGGGTTTTGAAGCATCCACCACTACAAGCTCAGTGCAGTTTCATTATTCTAGTCACATTCAGAGCAGAGTTAGAAGAGAAAAACATATCACACACACACACACACTAGTTTTCTGTCTGCTTCCACTGCACAATTCCATGACTAGTTACCCTCAGGTCAAAGCCAAGAAATTAAAGAGGAAAATCCCCAGGAACTCACTCTTTTAGTGTTATTTCTTCAAGTTCAGACTTCCCTCCTCACTCTTCCTGCTATTGTTTACTTTTCAAAGTACACAGATGGCTGCTTTTCCTATTTTGTCCACTGTTTTTTATTGAGACTAGTGGAAGAGAAAGACTATAGTGGGCTTATTCCAGTGTGGTGAGCACAGAAAGATCCTCAGCATAATTGTTAAAGGATAGTTTTGATGACTTAGGATTCTGGGTTTGTATTGGGGCCAGGGAGGCTTTCAGTGCATTTGAAAGATGTCTTCCCATTGTCTTCTGGATTCCATAGTTTCTGCTGAAAGTCAGCCTTAACTTTTATTCTTTTCTGAAGATAATGAACTTTCTTCTCTGGTTGATTTAAAGATTCTCCCTTTACCTTTGGTATTGAGTGAGTTATTCATGTGCTTCTAAGCATAGTTTGCTTTGACTCTGTTATGACTGATGAGTCTCTTGAATCTGTATTTTGACATTTTTAATCAGCTTTAGAAAATTACCTGCCATTATCTTTTTGTTTCCTCTTCTGCATTTTTTCATCTCTAAGACCAATTTTAAATATGTGAGACCATGAGAAAATGTCCACATCTCTGATACGCATTTGCTTCTTCTCCATTTTTATGCTATCTAATATATTATGATGGATTTAGTGTTATCTAGCTGAGTGGGGGTTAATGTGTTAATGAGATTAATTTATATAAGTTTTATTTATATTGTTTCCTAATATGGACCAGGTAGTATTTGATGTTAAGGAAATAGTTTATAAGATAAAGAGTCCCTCATAGCAAATAAATCAAATTAAAGTATAATACTTTTTATGGTAGTAAGTGCTCATTGAGGCAAAAAAAATTAATTGGTAACTACTTCAGACAAAGTGTTCAGGAATAGCCATTCTAAAAATATTCTATTTGAACTGAGACATGAGTGACAATAAAAATGCAGCTATCCAAAATCTATAGCAAACTACTCCCAGCAGCAAGAACAGTAAATGTAAATCACTAAGCTATGGGCCAACTTACACATCTGAGGTACAGCTAGGAAGCTAATGTACAGTTAGTTAAAAGACAAGGAGAATGTTATGTCAGGAATGAATAAAGTGATGGAGAAATATGCATTATAGAAGGGGTACTTGGATTATTCTGTGATTTCTGGAAACTCCCTGGACACAGGTGACTTGAAAGGGGCTTTGTTGTAATGCTGGCTTCTCTCCACTAAAGCCAAAGCTTATAGTTTGAAAGATGCAGAGGAATGACAAGGCCATAATTTACCAAAGAAAGCAAGTCAAAAATATCTTAAAATAGAGCATAACAGACAAAGTCAATTATTTCTCATTGACTGTCATGATTAAGTTGATATTGTATGAGCTGGAGGCATGAAATTAACTAGAATATGCTGATGTTTTCACTGTTACTGTTGTTACACTAGTAGAAAGGCCTATTGAGCCTAGTACTATCCCTCCTAATTACTATTGCAAAAGATTTAATCTAAAAATTACTTAGGTTACTGATATAAGTGAAGGGGCATTTTAAGAGGACACTAATCCCCTATGTTGTATATTGTCATAAAATATACCTTTCAACCTTTTCTGGTGCATTTGTCCTAACTTCCAAAGATACAAAGTTGAAAAGAATATTTCCTGAGTACCTTTGGTGTCATTTAGATTTGGCTAATCAGAGGCACACTGGTAAGGTTTGGGCATAATTAGGTAAGTATTCTTTCACCTGAAAAGATACATTGTATGTGTACTTTATTATTCTGTGGTAGAACTAGAGAGATTTTTATGTCTGATAATTTACTGTATAGATGTAGAAAGGCAACACATATGAAATCCATTTTATGGATGCAGATTGTAGCCAATGATCACAATGACTCACTGAATGGAGGGCCTTCCCTAATGTGGCTGGTATGACCAGTGTGGTTTCCTGGCTACAGAAGAAACAGAAGTGACTTCTTTGTCTGCCTAATTCAGTTCCTTCTATTGTCCTGATGATTCTCTAAGATGCGTTAATCCCTGAAAGAAATTTCTCCCTGTTAAAAACGGTATGAAGTAAATTTTGCTTTTGTAGCTCTTCTTTTGTCAATATTCTATGTCTACTACTTGAATAGACAGAAAAAACTCCTTGATGACAATTCAACTCCTTCTCCTACAGTAACTATAACTTTGAATTCCTAAAATAGTTGAGTGTGATGTTTAGCAATATGGCTTTGGAGTTTGTGTCTGCACCTGGATCTAAGGTGAGGTACAGCATCTTCGTCTCAAGGCTAAGAGGGAATATTGTGCTCCCAAGCCCCTCACCACATTTATCTTCTTCTTGGGCATTCTCTTTCAGAACACTAAGTCCCATTGAATGACTGATTGTCTCCTTATTCCTTCATGGAGAACCAGACCAAAGTGGAAGACTTCAACAGTACTGAAGAGTTAACCATATTCTGAATCCAAAAAAAATTTAAATTTTGAATAATAAAAAGGATATTTTAAAGAACCCATCTCTTTTTAATGTGTTTACTCTGATTAATAGAATTTAGATAACAACCATTTTCTATTGTCTCTGACATAATCAAGAGAAAGCCTGGGAGTAATAACTTCAAAGTAAGCAGATGAGATAGGCTCAAGAACAAAACAAGAATGACAGCTATAGTCACATCTACTTGGTACAGTAAAGAGAATTAGAAAGAGAGAAGAAGTTATAATCATTGAAAAGGAAGAAATAAAGCTATCTTTTTTTAGTGTTGTAATGATATGCACAGGAAATGCAAAAGTTCTAAAGACTGATTTTGGGATTCATAAATGATTTTGTCAAAATTCTTCACTTTCTTTAAGATCTTGTGTGATTTCTCCCTGTATGTTTCTTTCTCTCTCTTGCTTGTGCTCTGTATGTGTGTCTCTCTGAGTTTTGCTTACCCCTGTTCGTTCCCGTTATTGTCATCTATGGAAACACAAAGCTATGAAGATGTACAGCTCATAGTTTCAGTCTGTCAATGAATACCAAGAGACCAACTATGTTATCTTCAATTTCATAATCTGGAGAAATCCCAGCTGGAACAACATTCATATTTCTCCACCAATCACTCTAGCCTTGGGATGTGGGACTCTATAAGTCAGGCCTTGGATTTGAATCCAGTTCTGTGTCAGAAAGGCAGAGTTTTCCCCAAAAAAACAAGAATGGAAAAACAAGAATGGATAGATAATAACAGTAGTAGTAATAATAATATCAACTGTAAAACCTGTAATACAAAGCTCTGATACATGAAGTCTCTCTTTCTTTGATTCCATTTCTTCTTCCCATTAAAAAATTCAGAAGATGCTTCAAGTATATTTGCAGTTCTACAACTGAAATTTTACTCATTCTATTCTAAAAGGAGAAAATCTCAAGTCACCACAATCTCCAAGTTCAAGATCTCTCATGACATGTGTTAGGAGCCATGAGCTACAATCTGACAAGGTTATTGCAGCTTAGCAGGATCCTGACAAGATCAGAGACTGCAAGTGCACCACATCTGTCACTGAGGTTTTGAGGGGACATGGAGTGACTCCCTTTGTCTGGAGAAAAGAAACATTAACCTGAAGGTATTTGGTTTTTTTTGTTTGTTTGTTTGTTTGTTTTTTGTAGTACTGGGGTTTGAACTCAGGGCCTCAAACTTGCTAGGCAGGCACTCTGCCGCTTGAGCCACTCCCCCAGCCCCTGAAGGTATTTGTTTATGAAAGGTCAGGAACAGGGCACATGCCCTTGGCAACCAGGCCTGGGTTTTGTGTATGTGAAACTAGGCAAAACTAGATGAAAACAGAAGGGTCCAGGTTTCATTTATGAAATCTAGGATACTGGAGCAAGAACATTGTTTTTCAGGTGGAAGGCATTGTTTCCCAGGCATAGAAACTCTCCTTGCATTGTATAACTTCCTCCTTTGTACTGCTTGTAAGCCTGATGCAAAAATAAAAAATTTGCCAGTTAGGTCACCAGCCTTCTGGTCATGTGTCTTGTCAATCCCCTCCTGAGTGAGTGAGTCCTTTCATGTGTCTCATCTGTTCATTCCTTTCCTGAGCCCTTTCAGGTCATGGACCTCTGCAATCCCACCAAGTGGCACCTGAACAGGGACACGGACAGAGGCTTAAGGTAAGGAAGGCTCCAGTGACATGCACATATGTTTTAGTTCAGTTTGAGGTTACAGAGCAACATCAAGAGAAATGGGGAAACAAGAAAGTAGAGAGCAGGCTCTCTTTACAGAAATTTTGTGTTCAATGTTGCATGGTCAAGGATGTAAAGTGTCTAAAAGTCAGCCTGAACGTTTTTTGTCTTATGTCCAAGAGTGTACTCAAATTAATAAAATTGTTTTGTGTTTCATTGTGTAAGTTTTGTGTATGACTATGATATGATTAATTTATTAGAGACAAAAAATCTAATAGCTATGATAACAGTCTTACTAAAAACTGAGACTGACTCAAAACACTATTCCTAAAATTGACTCTTACTTCAACTATCAATCCACACAAAATGACTCCTAAAAGAAGAGAATGGGACACTTCTCAATCTACTCCTAAAAGATTTAAAAAATAACTTATCAATGTACTTGTGACCACTTAGTTAATTTTTACATGTTTTTGAGCTCTTGAATTGACATTTATGGCATGCCTAATTTAAAACTTTTTACATATGCATATATTTAAACATCTTTAGGATGATTATTATTATAGAATTAATGTAAAGAAATATAAGGCTTCTGTTCTCTTCTCTCCCCCACCTCTTCTGCTGTTACTTTTAAGAAAACCAATTTTTTAAAGGTTATGTCAATCAGGTCTAACTAAATTATAGGCAATATTTTATGGACAGTAACCTTAATCTGTTTCATTTTGTCATAAGTAATTTACATTCAATTCCTTTATAATTAACAAATGGTGTCTTACTTATTGTATAAAAACAGTTTAAAATTGCCTTTCTACATGGGTCTATATAATAAAAATGAGGCTAATTGGAAAAACAATTTTATTTAAATTTAAATTGAAAATTCTTATGAAAGTTACAGCCCTCATCTTTTTGGACAAGGCCTAACCAGAGGCTTATTAGATTGGCACTACCCAGAGGCCACCTTTTTTCAATATGTTGATGACTTACTTCTGTGTAGAGCCACAGAGCCCCTCATCTGCAGGGCGACTGAGTTCCTTTTAAACTTTCTGGCCTTCCAGACTCAACTATGCCTCCCACAGGTCACCTACCTAGGTGTGGTCTTAAAGAGACAGGTTCACTCTCTGAGTCATGAGCGAATCCACCCAATCCTCCATTTCCCACTACCTCGTATCATAAATCCACTTAGAGCTTTCTTGGGAGTTACAGGATTTTGCAGAATCTGGATCCCTAGATATGCAGCCCTTGCCAGATCATTTTTTATTCTCCTGCTAATACTCCTATTTGGGTCTTGTATAATAAATGCTCTCTCCAGATTCAAATCTCAACAGGTCCAATGGATCAAACTCCAGCTCTTGATCAAGAAATACTCACCTCTGCCAACACATGAGCCCTCCATCTCATTCTATTGGGGGCCCCTGGATACTACACGGGTCAACCCCTGAGACAAGTACCCCCTCCCCCTCCCCTTTCCCCCTGTTGCCCCATTGTCAGCACAAAGCAGCTAGATGAGTCATCACCTCTCTCCCCAACAGCAGTTGGATGCTTGTCTCAGAGGGGGGATCTGTTATGTCTGATGACCTAAGGCAGATGAATGGGTATCCCATCCCCCCTGGAGAACCATATCATTCCTGCATCCTGAGGAGTTATAGGCCTGCATTCCTGCTTTCTGAGAGGGAGCTATAACTGCATTTCTGCATCCTAAAAAAAGATATAGGGTCTGATAAATCTGCCACAGGGCTGACGAGCAAAATGCTCTCTAGATTGTTTACCCTCCCCCAATAAAGGTGCAAACCAAACCAGTTCACCTAACAAAGCCTGCAAACCACAGCCAATAAAAAAACCCACCTAACTCAGAGTGTCCATAAAAACCCAGCCTTTACCTGAGCAGGGAGCTACCAATTTCTGGGCTCTACTACTCTTTTCTAGCTATAGCCTTTCCTTTTGGTCTTATAAATCCTACTTCATATATAAAAAAAAAATTAAAAACCCAGGCATCATTAAGGTGTCATGCATCTTTCCAATGAATATGCATTACCTCCAAACCTTACAATGATTCTCACTGGGATTGGGAGCACATTAAACATCACCTACAGGAAGTTTGGTCCCATACAAATTTAAGCATAGACTTGATGGCTTTGCATAAAGAAATCTTGGATATCCAAAATAGCAAACTGCCCATTATCCACCCAGGGGAAGTAGCAAATAGAGTGCTAAATGCATTACAAGGATTTAATCCCTTTAACATTTTAAGGCACTCTTTTTGGATATTGCTGAGGAACAGTATTCTTTTGCTCATTGTGTTCTACTTGTTCCCAGTCTTCTGCAGATTTGGAATGTCCCAGATCTTCCAGCTCAGAGCAGAGCTCCACCATGTTGACTTAAAATACAAGAAAGGAGGAGATGTTGGGAGCCATGAGCTGCAATCTGACAAGGTCATTGCGGTTTAGCAGGATCCTGACAAGATCAGAGACTGCAAGTTCACCACATCTCTCACTGAGGTTTTGAGGGGACATGGAGTGACTCCCTTTGACTAGAGAAAAGAAACATTAACCTGAAGGTATTTGTTTATGAAAGATCAGGAACAGGGCACATGCCCTTGGTAACCAGGCCCAGGTTTTGTGTATGTGAAACTAGGCAAAACTAGATGAAAATAGAAGGGTCCAGGTTTTGTTTATGAAACCTAGGAGATTGGAGCAAGAACATTGTTTTTCAGGTGGAGGGCATTGTTTCCCAGGCATAGAAACTCTCCTTGCATTGTATAACTTCCTCCTTTGTACTGCTTACAAGCCTAATGCAAATATAAAAAAATTTGCCAGTTGGTCATCAGCCTTCTGGCCATCTCAATATGTGTCTTGTCTGTTCATTCCTTCCCTGAGCCCTTTTGGATCAAGGACCTCTGCGATCCTGGCAGATATGAATTTCCTTTTGTCTGCTTTGGGTGTGGATCTTATATTTTACCTTATAAACTATGGTGAAATGATAAACTCACTCACCTTCAAGACAGGAGGAAATAATAGTATAACCACTATTGATGATTACAATCATCAATAAGTTCTACTCAATATGATGAGGCATTTAATAATCTAGGTGAAATACCCATAGCTGTCTTCATGGGTATGTAAGCTCTAATTAGATGGAGGAAGAAAGAACCCATCAGAACACAAACACAATAGCTACTAGGGTTATGCAATAGATTATCCTCATACTCATTCTCAATATATATCTGCAATTACTGGTTACTTTGGAGAGAATAATCAGGAAAAACACAGTTGTCAAAGTTAGGGCAGGTATTGATATCACTTGAGATTTGTCACATCCATATAAGTCTGTTTGGTAGAAGAGAGAGTAGAAAGAAAGATGTACACTGAGAGAAAGGAGGGAAGGCAGAAGGAAAAGAAGACTAGACAAATGTGAGGGAACTAAAGGGGAAGGGAGAAAAATAAAAATTCATTTGAGTCCTTAATATAGACATTTTTCAGAAACAAAGTTCATTTTTTAATAGCATTAACCCAAAAAGTTTACTTTTCCTTTAAAATAGAAAAGTTTCCATTATATGCAACAAAAATATTACTTTCTAATAAAATCTCCATTGTTAATTATTCAATTGGGTAGGTCACATGTGATCAATGAACGTGGTCCTTTGTCCCAATGTACACAGTGATCTTACCACAAAAATATTTGTGCTGCCAGTTTGGCCAATTTACACCATAAGGTACCATAACTGGCACAAAATTCCATTAGCATAAACGTTTAAATTATTAGACTGTAGTAGAAGGCAGGAAAGATTGCTGTGCACAACCCCAACTTCCAAGCTCCACTGATGATGGATAATTGAATTTATTTCATACCTTTTCATATTCTTATGTGGCACCTGAATTAGACCCAGAATGGAGTCCAATGATGTCCTTAGTCTCCTCACATGAACATTAACTCCTTTGGGACACAACTAAACTAGAACTCTAGAATCTGGCCCTTGGTCAGTATTTCCCACTGACCAAGGTGGTGACCTCTACCATACTCAGAATCGGAAACACCAGTATCTCACAAATATTTTTAATTTGGGAAAAAAAATATTGAAAGATAAAGGAGTTTGGCATTTAATTCATAGGCAATCTTTGAAAAGAGAATGAGGGTAGAAATGGAAATGCTTGTCAAAAGTACTCACAACCCAAATCAACACAGTGGGCAGCACAGAAACACAGGGAGCAGAGGAGCAAAACAGTCACAGGCAGAAACTCAGAAAGGGGCAGCCAAGAAGAGGGCCTGGCAACTGCTTCTCAGGTGCCATAGGTGATGGGTGGAAGGGCTGGGAGAGGTGGCTTGCTCATGGGCTTGAGAAAAAGGTGGCTGGGAAGAGTGGACAAGGGTGAAGTCAAGACAAGACCAAGGAAAAGACATAACAGATCCCAGGGAGAAAAAAAGTTTGGAGTCAATGCATGAGCCCTGTAGGAGAGAGAAGAGACAGTCATAAATTAAATCCTTGAAGAAGCTTAGCCCTTCCCTTTCCTGGGGCTTCTCTGCAGCATCAGGCCACAACCATTAATCTTGCACCAACACATCTTTGCCTCTCCCCAAATCTGATTAAAGGCAACACTCTGCTAAAGTGAGCATAAAACTTCTCAAGAGTCATAGAAAAAGACAGGAGAGCACATCTGAATGCTTTGGTGAAACACAGGTCATGGATAACTGAACAGGTAAACACTGTAACTCTGTCATCTTACCTACTATCAAGGTCAGCATACTCTGTACTTTGAGGAGCTGAGGGTATCATCCAAGCCTCACCAAAAGAATGGAGCCAAAGATTGGATCTTATTCAGTGAAACAATCCCTAAAGTTTCCTACAGAGACTATGTAGAATGTTTCAGAATTTCCCCATGACCCAACTCTCGTGAGAATGAGTGTGGCATGAGCAAGAACAAAATAACTGAAAAATGTTAGGGTGTCCAGATAAACCCACTCAATTCCTTTCTCCTTACATGTGTCACATCTCTGGGCAAGAGTCAGGATACTCCTTGTGGGTGGAGCCTTGGATTGTTCTATCATGTAACAAGAATGAGGAAGGGGAAAAGCTCATTAGCCTGGGAAGCTGCATCTCTCTCTACAGATATAGATAGATGATAGATAGATAGACAGATAGATAGATAGATAGATAGATAATAAATAGATAGATGATAGATAACAGATAGATAGATAGATAGATAGACATATGTAATTATTTCCCCCACTTCCAGTCCTTGTACTACAATGCTTCACCTCCATAAACTGAAGTCACCCCAAAGTTGCCGAGTCATTAAGGAAGGTGAACAGAGACTCTGCACCTTAGAGCAGGAAGTCACATGTTAGCAACTGCCTGGCAGAGGCAAAGGTGGAATGAGAGCGTCTCTTCTCTAAGAATAACCCTCCACCACTCTCCTCTTTAATGAAGCAAACTTGACCTGGGACAAGGAATTCTCATGGTCTCCTGAGCTCTGTGATCCATTTTCGCTCCCATCTCAGCCTCCTTTCTCAACAGGTCATATAGGAAAAGCCAGGACAGAAAGCCTCAGTCCCAGTCTTCCCTGCTTTCTCCAAAGGTACCTTACCTTTCTTACTCCAAAAGTAGACAACTAGGCCCAAGCCAAGAAAGATCAGTCCCAGCACAAGGACCCCCAGTCGCACTCAGCATCTTGCTTTGGGCAGATTCGGACAGCGCTCCTAGGAAATGAAGCCATGTGTCAGCGTCTTCCCCCACAGCCCACTGCACCCTCACCTGGAAGCCTGGAGGACGATCTAGGCTACAAAAGACACAGGTGTCCCATGGCCAAACCCCATTCAAAGACCCCAAGGGGCAGCATGGATGGGTGAGGGGACAGGTAAGGGGAAGTAAGTTCTGCAGGGGTATGTCCATTTGAAAATCCACTGGATCTCCAAGAAACCAGACTTGATGTTAAAACCCAGAACCTCAGCACTTTAGAAAAGCTGAACTGCAGCCTGATGATCAGGATATGTAAAGGGACGGCCACGGTATCTTGGGAAAAAAGAGGCCAGTACTCAACTTGTGCCTTTTGACTTGAGATAGTGAGATCTCAGACATCCATGACTCCCAGCCCAGAAATGATATCAGGAATTATATAGGAGAGAAGGTATGAATATGTATGACACAGAAGAGATAAGGGGTCCCCCTGTAGGACCTCTTTTACTTTCTGTAGAATTTCTGGTGTTGATGAAGTATTCCTTACGCCATTCTACTGTGATGGAGGTCTGGTGGCTGCGGTGCTCCACACAACAAGTGTAACACCCACACCGGGGTGTTATTTCTAGCATCACGAGAATCTGGTAGGTTCAATCCCCATTCCGAAGGAGAGGTGTGGACACCACTCCAGCAGCCTCCCCCTGTTTATTCCGGAGCCATCTGATTTTAACTTGGTGAGGATAAAAATTAGTCACCAAGCAGGTCAGCAGTTCAAGGCTTCTGTTCTGACTAGGGAGATGGTGACTATAGGCTCCACTAGGAGGATAAAAACAGATAAAGAAAGTTAGAGGATAAGGCAACAAAGAGACTCTCAGCATTGATTGAGTCCCTTCATTGCTACTCAAGTGGAGAACACAACAGATATCGATTAGTCTTCAGAAATGCCAAATGTTCTCACTCATTTGTGGAAGATTTTAGGCTGGCAGAGTGGCTCAAGTGGTAAGAGCACCTGCCTAACAAGCACGAAGCCCTGAGTTCAAACCCCAGGGCTGACAAAAAAATAAGTAAGAATCATTTGTAGAAGATTTTTTAAAATGATCACACAGAAGTAGAGAGTAGAATAGAGACTACTAAAGGCTAAGAAGGAAGGGGGATAGAGAGAAGGTGGATAATGGGTGCAATCACATTTGGGGAGAAATAGTTCTAATTTTATATAGAACAATAGGACAACTATAGTATAACATAACTGATTGTACACTTCAGAATAACTAAAGAAGAAGAATGTGAAAGTGCCCAACACATAGAAATTATGACACTTGCCATTTAACACATTGCCATCGTGTTAAGTTACAACACTGTGGCCCATAAATAAGTACTGTTTTTAAAATAAAAAACAATAAAACTATCAGAGACAGAGAGAGCTCATGTGCTGCATAATATCATTCACTCCACAATGGACAGCGTATGCAACATGGTCCTATAGGATTTTCCCAATGACATCAGAGCTATCTTAGAATATCACTCTATGATGCTCCACATCCACTTAATGCATTTCTTATAATGTGACCCCATCATTAGGTATGCACAACCACAAAATGAAAATATTCTCTAAAACAATATGTCTATATTGAATATGTAAGCCACAGACATTTTTCTTGTTATTATTCTCCAACAATATAGAATAACAATTATGTTCAAATCATTTATGCTTTATTAGACATTATAAGTAATCTAGATATGACTTAAAGTACACAGGAGGATGCACGCAGATTATATGCAAATATGACACCATTTTACAAAAAGGACTTGCGCATTTGAGGATTTTGCTATCCAAGGGACGTTCCTAAAACTGATCCCCCTGTGGATACTGAGGGACCACTGTGTGTTTGTATGTGTGTGTGTGTGTGTGTGTGTGTGTGTGTGTGTAAAATATCCTGAGTATCCCAAAATAGTTAACTACTATTTGATATTTGTATTCTCCAAAATGACTTACAATTCACAAGTCCATAATAAATGTGTGTTTTCTTTTTTCTTTTGATCTGTTTGGGGAGGTGCTGGGGTTTGAACTCATTTCCTCACCCTTGCTAGGCAACCAGCCTACCACTTAAGCCACACCCCCAACTCTGTGTTTTCTGATTTTTTTTTAAGCCTCTGATTAGGATCCCAATCTTGGTTTTTTTTTATTCTTTTATTATTCATATATGCATACAAGGCTTGGGTCATTTCTTCCCCCTGCCCCCACCCCCTCCCTTACCACCCACTCTGCTCCCTCCCTCTGCCCCCCCACCCCCTCAATACCCAGCAGAAACTATTTTGCCCTTATCTCTAATTTTGTTGAAGAGAGAGTATAAGCAATAGTAGGAAGGAACAAGGGTTTTTGCTGGTTGAGATAAGGATAGCTATACAGGGAGTTGACTCACATTAATTTCCTGTGTGTGTGTGTTACGTTCTATGTTAATTCTTTTTGATCTAACCTTTTCTCTGGTTCCTGGTCCCCTTTTCCTATTGGCCTCAGTTGCTTTTAAGGTATCTGCTTTAGTTTCTCTGCGTTAAGGGCAACAAATGCTAGCTAATTTTTTAGGTGTCTTACCTATCCTCACCCCTCCCTTGTGTGCTCTCGCTTTTATCATGTGCTCAAAGTCCAATCCCCTTGTTGTGTTTGCCCTTGATCTAATGTCCACATATGAGGGAGAACATACGATTTTTGGTCTTTTTGGCCAGGCTAACCTCACTCAGAATGATGTTCTCTAATTCCACCCATTTACCAGCGAATGATAACATTTCGGTCTTCTTCCTGGCTGCATAAAATTCCATTGTGTATAGATACAACATTTTCTTAATCCATTCGTCAGTGGTGGGACATCTTGGCTGTTTCCATAACTTGGCTATCGTGAATAGTGCCGCAAGAAACATGGGTGTGCAGGTGCCTCTGGAGTAACCTATGTCACAGTCTTTTGGGTATATCCCCAAGAGTTGTATTGCTGGATCAAATGGTAGATCAATGTCTAGCTTTTTAAGTAGCCTCCAAATTTTCTTCCAAGTGGTTGTACTAGTTTACATTCCCACCAACAGTGTAAGAGGGTTCCTTTTTCCCCGCATCCTCGCCAACACCTGTTGTTGGTGGTGTTGCTAATGATGGCTATTCTAACAGGGGTGAGGTGGAATCTTAGTGTGGTTTTAATTTGCATTTCCTTTATTGCTAGAGATGGTGAGCATTTTTTCATGTGTTTTTAGGCCATTTGAATTTCTTCTTTTGAGAAAGTTCTGTTTAGTTCATTTGCCCATTTCTTTATTGGTTCATTAATTTTGGGAGAATTTAGTTTTTTAAGTTCCCTATATATTCTAGTTATCAGTCCTTTGTCTGATGTGTAGCTGGCAAATATTTTCTCCCACTCTGTGGGTGTTCTCTTCAGTTTAGAGACCATTTCTTTTGATGACCAGAAGCTTCTTAGTTTTATGAGGTCCCATTTATCTATGCTATCTCTTAGTTGCTGTGCTGCTGGGGATTCGTTGAGAAAGTTCTTACCTATACCTACTAACTCCAGAGTATTTCCTACTCTTTCCTGTATGAACTTTAGAGTTTGTGGTCTGATATTAAGATCCTTGATCCATTTTGAGTTAATCTTGGTATAGAGTGATGTACATGGATCTAGTTTCAGTTTTTTGCAGACTGCTAACCAGTTTTCCCAGCAGTTTTTGTTGAAGAGGCTGTCTTTTCTCCATCGTATATTTTTAGCTCCTTTGTCAAAGACAAGTTGGTTATAGTTGTGTGGCTTCATATCTGGGTCCTCTGTTCTGTTCCACTGGTCTTCATGTCTGTTTTTGTGCCAGTACCATGCTGTTTTTATCATTATTGCTTTGTAATATAGTTTGAAGTCAGGTATTGTGATACCTCCAGCATTGTTCTTTTGACTGAGTATTGCCTTGGCTATTCGTGGCCTCTTGTGTTTCCATATAAATTTAATGGTAGATTTTTCAATCTCTTTAATGAATGTCATTGGAATTTTGGTGGGAATTTCATTAAACATGTAGATTACTTTTGGGAGTATAGACATTTTTACTATGTTGATTCTACCAATCCATGAGCATGGGAGATCTCTCCACTTTCTATAGTCTTCCTCAATCTCTTTCTTCATAAGTGTATAGTTTTCCTTGTAGAGGTCATTCACATCTTTTGTTAGGTTTACACCTAGGTATTTGATCTTTTTTGAGGCTATTGTAAATGGAATTGTTTTCATACATTCTTTTTCAGTTTGCTCATTGTTAGTATATAGAAATGCTAATGATTTTTCTATGTTGCCAATCTTGGTTTTTAATTCATTAATTTGTTAGCCTACTTTTTAGGAAAGCAATACTCTTATTTAGTGGTTACTTAATACGACAGATTATTTATGTCAGAGCTCTCTGTAAATTAACTGATAATTTAAAACATGGATGTAGAAACACATGTGATGTATATGCACTTGCCTTTTTATCTCTTATAAAAGACTTAAAATGTTTGACAATACATACCATGTGTTATTTCTTGCCACACAAAGGTTTTCATGCTTAAACATTTCTCTATCTCCGTCATTCACAGACTCTAGATCTAACAAACTCTGAAAATCAATGTTTCTTAAAATGCCAATTAATAAAAAGCACCTCTCTCATTTTATAATCTAAACTTTGCCAATAGATCTATTTTGATACATTCATGCAAAGAGAGTATAAACTAAATGATGAAATAAGTGTTTAATTTTGAAATTCTTGAAAGAGCTCAGTAAAATATATTTTTAATTTTTTATTATGATAAAATATACATAGCATAAAAGTTACCATTTTAGTCATCCTTGAGTGTACAATACCATGGCACTAAGCACATTCACATTGTTAGGCAGCCCTTACCACTGCTCCTTCCCAGTAACTTTTCATCATCTCAAACTTAAACTCTGTGCCCGTTAAATACGAACTCCTCATTCCTTCCTCCCCCAGCCTCCAATGTGGTTTCTTTCTCTACAATAGAGCCTATTAGATTTTCATCATGTGCACCCTATGGATAGATACAGAATGAATATATAAGTAAATACAGATTTAGATAGATACAGATGTAACTGAGACTACAAAAGGGAAAACTTTTGGTGTAGCCAGATTGCATTCTGAAGAGTTTACTCTGCTTATTAACCAAACTGACATTTTTTTCCCTTTGTCTACTTGCCAGAGAGCCCCAAGTTAGTGCTTTTTACTCTTCAATTGAATCAGGCAGTCCTCTACCCCTATCTCTCTCTCTGATCATGAAAAGGAATAAACCTACCAGCCAAGATATACAGCTTCAGAGATGTGACACCAAAGCACCTGGAGAACCAGGGCCAGTACCTATTCTGGAACATACATTTTGTCACATATATAAACTGAACCCTTAACCTGCCTTTAAAAAATGGGCATTTTCTCTCAGAAAGGGGACAACCAAGCTTTGAGAGTTGACTCTCCCTGTCCTCCTCCTTGTCTGATGAATGGTAAATCTTATTTCCCTTTTCTCAAAAGTCTGCTCTCATTAATTGTAAACTGGCACTGAGGTCATGGGACTGGCTTTCCAGTAAAATGAATATGAAGCAAAGTATACCTAAAATATCTTTTCATTCACATTCTGACTCTCCTGAATGACCTTTTGACAGTCATACATGCAAATATTTTTTCACACAGTGATTCAATGATTCATCAAGGCAGAGTGAGCCTCCATTATTGAGTCCCTGATTTTTTTCCAACCTCTTCACATGATTCCACAAGTTTTGGTACTGGACCATTTGATGTCCAGGCATGTACAAGCAATGAAAACCATGCTATTACTACTGTCTTACCTATGCCAATCATAAGATGACATTTATTAGAGATGCTAAAATGTGAAAAGATGCACTTTGAAACAATAAATATGTTAGATAAAATGATGATGCATGGCTGGGTGTGGTGGCACATGCCTGTAATCACAGCACTCAGGAGGCTGAGGTAGGGAGGATCATGAGTTTGCAGCCAACCTGGGCTACATTTTTTAAAAATGATAATGCATAGTGACATCTAGCCTAATCATTATAAAATTATGAGGCAACATGTGCTTTAATACATATGTGTAAAGTGTAATGAATACGCACCTGGGGACCAGTTTTAACTCCACTGGCTGACTCAGTCAAGTTCATAGACAAGTGATCTTTAGAATGTAATTAAAAGGGTAAAAAGTCCAGGCTGGAGGTGTGGCTCAAGTGGTTAGAAAGTCTGCCTAGCAAGAATGAAGCCCTGAGTTCAGACCCCAGGACTGCCAAAAAAGGCGGGGGGGAGGTTAAGAGGATCTTATAAAAGAAGAAAAGGAAAGTGGAGAGCATTTCAGAAAGAAGGAATCATGTCTGTAAGGAAAAAGACAAAGGAAGCAAGTAAGAATTAGAAGTCACAGGGAGCTATAGGATACCAGTGGGACATGGCACAGAACAAAAGGTTAAAAAGTCAGGCCTGCACCAGATAGAGCAAGACCAGCTGACCTCACAGGACTGAAGCTCAGAGCACTGAAGACAGGACGCCAGCTGCTGCTCCAAAGGCAAGATTCTTTCCGCCTCATTTTTCAGTCTCTCTTCCTGGCATCCCTCTCCACTAAGTTTGGATAAGTGTTCAGCATAAAAAGTCCATGTGTTAAAGACTTGGTCCACAGTCTGCGGTGCTATTGGAAGGTAGTGGAGCCTTCCTTCTACTGCAAGGAAGTTAAGTCACTGGGGTCGTGCCCTTGAAGGGGATACTGGAACCCTTGCTTCTCTTCTTTCTCTCTTTTTGCTTCTTGCCATACAAAGAGGGCTTCTTCCTCCATGTTTTCCCATTAGAATGTGCTGCCTGTAACAACAGTGACAACTAACAATGGACTGAAACCTTCACAAGTGTGAATCGAGAAATGTTGATCGCAGGTATTTTGTTATAGTAACCCAAAGCTGACTAACACACCGCTGAACAGTGAAGACAGTCATCTGGTTGTGGTTGTGTCTGCACAGCGCCAGATACTCTGCCAGGAGGTCCTTCTGGCTGTTCCAACTCTCAGCACTCAACAGCCCCTGCTCTGTTACAGCCACAAACACCCCCATGTCACCGTCAAAGCATGGGATCTCCTCCTTGTAGATTTGCCTGGCCACAAGCCTCACTTGCTGGGTCCCATTGGTGACGTAGCACATGCCCTTAAACTGGTAGACAAAATCCTCTGTGGGAGATTAAGGCCACAGTAGACTTAGTCCAGCCGTGCACCCCAACCAACCACATGCTTCATTTGGGGAGGTGCAAGGAGCAAAGGAAAGTATCAATACGGAAAAGTGACCAAATAAAATCTGTCCTCAACCCTCAGAATTTTATTCCCAATATGAATTAAGCGATTTCTCTACCTCAAATACTGCATTGAACATTTATTGGGAAAAAAATGTCAGGCAAAAAAAATCATGGAACAATGTTTGGTAATGAAGAAACAAAACTGTTAGTGTTTGCATATGACAAATCTCTGAATAATAAAAATCCAAAAGAATCTATAGCTAAAGAAATGTAAAGTAATACAGAGTTTAGCAAATAGGCCAGGAACAAATTTGACATCAATTTTTAATTATATTGTTACTAACAGTATGAAAAATTATGAGTATTTAGGAATAAGTCCTACAAAAGATATGTAAGACTTCTCAGGAAAATAAAAAAATTCTATGGGATGCATTAAAAGAGTCCTAAATAAATAGACATTCCCTCTAATTCATGAATTGGAAGACTCAATGTTATGGGATGCATTAAAAGAGTCCTAAATAAATAGACGTTCCCTCTAATTCATGAATTGGAAGACTCAATGTTATAAAGACAACAATTTCCCAAATGGTCTTATAAATTCTTTCATATCAATTAAAATTCCCACAGATCTTTTTTATTATTTAAAACTTTGCAAGCTCGTTCTAAAATGTAATAGAAGTACATGGGGCAAAGATTAAACAAGCTACTGTTAAAGAAGTAAACATAGTACAAAAATGTGTTTGTCCTAAATATCAAGATATTAAATAAAAGGATGGTAATTAGACACCATTATTGGTACAGATAAATGCACAAATGACATATTCAAAAATAAGCTCTGTACATCCATTTAGAGTAACTGTACAACAGAGGAGGCACTGCAGGTCAGTGAGGAAATACATGGTGTCTGAGAAGTGTATGCACCAAGGTGGGGGGAGAGGAATTTGACACATTCCTCACACCATATACAGATTAGACCGGGGTATGGAATGCAAGAATACAAATCTACCAGAAGATAAAACTAGAGAATGTCTTCGTGACTTTGAAGTTGTGAATGATTTCATTGAAAACACTAACCATAAAGAAAAAGGACTGATAAATTCAACTTCATTATAATCAACAACTTTGGTTCACCAAGAGATATTGCTAAAAGAAGTAAAAAAAAAAACCATAAAGTACAAACAAGTACTTGCAAAGCCTATGCGGATTCAGAATATATTTTTTATCTTTTTTTTGCATTAAACAAAGTTTTTATTGTTGCGCGGGTGGGGGTACATTGTGGCATTTACAAAAGTTCTTACAATATTTCAAATATAACACATTTGAATTCACCCCCTCCCCTATTCTCCTTTATTCTCCTCTCACTCCATTCCTAGAATAGCTCCCACAGGTATCACTTTTCCACTTATATACATGTGTACACAGTATTTGCACCATATTCACCCTCCTACACCCTTTCCCCACCTCCTCCCCCTCCCACTGGTACCAACCCCCTCATGCAGGACCTGTTCTGCCCTCCTGCTCTCAGATTTTGTAAAAGGAAAAAAATTACATTTTTGCTTATTTAAGATAGCTACACAGGGAGTTTCCTTTTTGTATCTTTTTTAAGCAAATAGAAAAAATATCTGAACAGGTGCTTCAATAAAGACTAAATGTCAATGGACAATGAACATATACAGATTAGCTGGTCCTCATTAGTAATCATAAAAATGCAAGTTAAAAATAGAACAACATACCACTACACCCCCACCAGGCAGAGAAACATTACAAAGTCCAAGTTACTAAAAGCTGTCAAGACGTGAATTTCCCAAGATAAGCATGATGGCACATGTCTGAAATCCCAGCACTCAGGTGACTAAGGCAGAAAGATCATGAGTTTGAGGCCAGTCCAGTTTACATAACAAGACCTTGTTGAAAGACAGGGGAGGGAGAGAGGGACAGAGAGAGGGAGGGAGAGAGACAGAGAGACAGAAAGACACAGAGAGAGAGAGGAGGAAGGGAGGGTTGGAAAAGCTTGTTCCAGCTCAAGTAACAGTTAAACATTGTCTTGACAAGTTGAAAATAAGAATACCTTTTTGACCCATTAATTACAATCTAAGTATATATTCTAGTCTAAAAAAATTCAGACTCAAGTACTTCAAAATACCTTTTTTTAATGAGAGCAGCTGAGGGCTTGGAGGCTTGGCTCAAGTGGCAGAATGACAACTGCCTAGCGAGTATGAAGCCCTGAGTTCAAATTCCAGTGCCATCAAAAAACAGAGCAACCCAAATGTCATCCACATTAGAATGAGTAAATACAGTGTTATTCTCTCGTAAAATTCAATGTTACACACAACAATGAAAACAGATCTGTGACAGGGCTTCTCAAACATCACACTGAGCAAAAGAAATACAGCATTCCCAGAACATTTACGGGAGAATACTAATCTACATTGTCTGAGGATAAATTCATATGTAAGCAATAAAATAGGGTTACTAGAGTCGTAACAGTGCTTACTTCTAGAAAGCAGAAGTTGGTGTGATTGGAAAGATGCCCACTGAAGTCTTTGGGTGCAGACATGTTTGACCCCATTAGTGGTTATTTGCATATTTCTTTGCAATTTTTGTTACACTATATACATGTATGTGCATGTTTTATATAATGTTATTTTTCACAATGATTAATTTTATTATTTTTTCCTTTGGTGGCACTGGGGTTTGTTTGTTTGTTTTATTCATTTATTCATATATGGACCTGGGGTTTGAAGTCAGAGCCTCACACTTGCTAGGCAGGTGCTGTATCATTTAAGCCACTCCACCAGCCCTGCAATGATTCATTTAAAATGTGGGATAAAACATGCTCCAGAATTGAGAGAGAGAGAGATAAGAAGACTAAGTAAGGCATTTTGTATAATGCTGCCACTACAGGGTTTGGGATTTAATGGGTACAAGATAAATATTAATTCTCATGCTTTTTTCACCATTGTCATAACCCTATTCACCCTCAATACTAACTCAAGTCCATTCATGAACTCGGAGTTAGTGTCAGCACTGCCTGTCCTTTCCCCATTCTCCTCTCGGGCCCCACTTCATCATCTCCATGACACCCTGCTTATATGCAAGGAATGGACAATTGTGTTCACAGAGACCATGGCAGTCTTGAATTTCTCCAATCCTAAGCCCAGTAGTACATGAATGCTATTTGATCCAGGAAGTCCCCAGGATGGCCAACCCTTTTAAACTTACCCTCCTGACACTTCTCTAGTGGTCTCATACACATTTTGTCCTGCATCTGGCATACAAATATCTTTTTTCTTTTCCTTCCAACTCTGAGGTAAAGTCCCAATATCTCTCTGAGATAAATTATCTTCCTTTTCAACTGCAGAGGTTGAGAAAAATGATCTAATAAAACTCTAAGTAGAGAAACCGGAACTCTGGTAGCAGTCCTTCCAAATTCTACCTTTGGTTTGTCCAGAACACAACAGACCTGTTCTTAAGCCTCAGAGCCTCCAAGAAATTATTTCCAAATCTGGGATCTCTTTAGAGTGACTGTCCTGCACTTACTTGGGGTGTTTCTCCCGTGATCTATAGGAGTCTTCAGCACCATGAGAACAACAATCACAATTCCAGCTTTTGCCCAAGGTTTTCTGGTGACTGTCACAGTCATCTTTCTAAACTTAAAACAGAAACAATTTAGCCAAAGCACTGGCAGTTGGCATAGCTGCCACCTATTCACCTGACATTCTGCTTTGCAGAGAATGAAAACCAGGAAACCTCCTATAAATTTTAGGACTGGGCAGTTCCTAGGAGAGAAACCAATCAACCCTACCACTTAAGTTCTCACTTGTCTCTGGGTTAAACATTTTTAATGAAAATTCTCAACTCAAAAATTATTCATTGATCATCTACTTGGTAACCTAGCAATAGTTCATCTCCAAATATCAGGGAAATTTGTGATAACTTATGCTGAAGATATGTTAGGAAATGTCAGGAACCAGAAGAATATGATTCAGGGCACTTCTTGTGACACTTATTTAAATTCTCTAGTTCTTATATTTGGGATTTGATGGTGACTGGGGATGGAGAAGGGCAGGAAGAAAATGAAATGATATTCCTCTGGAAATAATTGTCTAAAAGCTGTTCATTTTATCCCTTAACTTAGACTATGAGACTCTATGACATAATATAAAAGGTAACAGATTGTTTGTGTATTTTTGTCACAGATGAAGAATTTATTAACTTTGTGACTCTTGACAAGTTACATAATGTCTATTGGCCTCAGTCATTTTATCTATAAAGTATAGACATTCCTGTTTGGTAGGGTTAGTATTAAGATGAAGTAAAATTTTATACATATGACATGTTAATTGCAGAACCTGGCAGAGAGCTAGAATTCTGAGATGAAGCTCTGTCTGTGCTCTTAGAGGGGACAAAACACATGCCATGATGTTGAGTAAAGCTCATTGAGTTTTTAATCAGCTATCTCCCTTCTCAACACATGCAGTGCATTCAGAGGATGCTCTGCACAAAATAAGTCAGTTTCACAGTCACATCTTGTTATCTCTGAGGCTGCTGATAACCTCAGTTACTCCAGCAGCAACCAAAAGGTGAAATGGACTAATAGTAGGCAAATAAGTTAGAAGGAAAGTCAACAGGAGTTCTTGGAAATCTGAATCTAGCTCAGAAAATAATAGACATATAATTGCTGTTATAATTGTCAAAATTATTATTTCCATTTCTATAACAACAATAGGTATAGTGTGTGCCTGACATATTATGCATTTAAAATATTTACCTCATGTAGCATTCTTAACAAAGTATGTGGTAATTGTTATCTAAATTTCCAGACATGGAAATCATGCTTCAGTTTGAGTAACTTATCCAATGTCATGCCTATAACTTGTTTTAATGATACAACTTTCATTATTGGTCTTAAAATTTACATAATAATTCACTCATTTATGTAATAAAAGTGAGGAAAATCTTGAAAAAGCAAAATTATATAATTTCAAATACAGCTTTTGTGAACCCATCAAATACATCAAGAACCACCCTGAAGGCTGTGGGTGGCATCTGAAGAGTGACAGTGATCAAAATGCCCTCTGTACAATTGTCCTGCCAAATTATCACCAAATGCTTTTTATATTGCATATTAATATCAAATATGAATTTACTTAATGATATTTAATTTCATATGGGTGTTGTCAAAGCCAGGCATGGTGTCATATACCTATAGTCCCCAACATTCAGGAGGCTGAGGCAGGAGGATTCGTTCAGCCCAGGAGTTCAAGGCCAGCCTGGGCAACATAGTAAGATCCTGTCTCTCAAAACAATGTTTACAAAGTACTTATGATGTTTGAACTAGGTAAACATTCTTATTGTACCCCCTCCCCAGCTTTACTTCTCCTAACAAATTAATTTTTATTGAGCAAATAAAATCTTCAGGTAAGTCTTTGAATTAACAAATACCCTTCATGCTTCTATATCATGTGCAACTAAAGACTAGCGATCAGTTGTTATAACAAAGAACCTGCATTGATCAGACGTGCTCCTCATACCACAGTTATAAGTATCCAGATAACATTAGGGTTCATTGTAGACATGGAAAAAGTATTCTGAATAAGGAGAATCTGTCCATAGTCTGTCTTTGTTCCCCACTCATGACATTCTGATTTTCTGATTTTTCACACTTAAAATTTTAAAAGATCAATCTGAAAAATTCAATATGGATTTGTAACAATTTACTTAAAATATGCTGTTCTACATGCTCAAAATATAAAGTATAGACAAAGTAGCTGCCTTGGTTGTGTTTGTATTCCATTGGGAGAAACATTCTATTTTTTTTTCTTTTTCTTTTATTATTCATATGTGCATACAAGGCTTGGTTCATTTCTCCCCCCTGCCCCCACCCCCTCCCTTACCACCCACTCCACCCCCTCCCTCTCCCTCCCACCCAGCAGAAACTATTTTGCCCTTATTTCTAGTTTTGTTGTAGAGAGAGTATAAGCAATAACAGGAAGGGACAAGGGTTTTTGCTGGTTGAGATAAGGATAGCTATACAGGGTATTGACTCACACTGATTTCCTGTGCGTGGGTGTTACCTTCTGGGTTAATTCTTTTTGATCTAACCTTTTCTCTAGTACCTGGTCCCCTTTTCCTATTGGCCTCAGTTGCTTTTAAGGTATCTGCTTTAGTTTCTCTGTGTTAAGGGCAACAAATGCTAGCTAATTTTTTAGGTGTCTTACCTATCCTCACCCCTCCCTTGTGTGCTCTCGCTTTTATCATGTGCTCATAGTCCAATCCCATTGTTGTGTTTGCCCTTGATCTAATGTCCACATATGAGGGAGGACATACGATTTTTGGTCTTTTGGGCCAGGCTAACCTCACTCAGAATGATGTGGGAGAAACATTCTAAATATTTTCCAAATTAGATATTTTATCACCCATTATGTATCAGTCGCTCTACGAGGTGCTATGGATATAATATAGAGGAGAAATGCACATGGAGTTTAGGTTCCAATAGATGTGTTATAATGGTTTGGTGTAGTCTTGTTTTATCATGTTAAGATCTGGAAGAAGAGCATTCTAAGCAAGAAAGGGTGCAAAAGGCATACGCCCCATGTGCTTAAAGGAGAAGAAGAAGAGGGTAAATTGAAACAGAAGGGCAATTTTTTGACTTCTTAGTCTCTCCCTAAAGTTTTTCTTAACAAGTTTGTAGGAAACAAAGTTGGAAAGGAGAAAGAAAGAAAGAGAGAGGGGAGAAAAGAAAAGAAAATCGTGTAAGACATGTAAGTTCCACTAAGAGTTTTGATTTCATCTTAACAGTCATCTGCTCAAATATCATTTCTATAGTACTTGACTGTCAAATTTCATAGAGTCATACAGAAATGTGGAAACTTCTGCAGCTTTTTTCTCATTTTCTTTCTAAAGAAACCTTTATATTCTCAATCATAAGGAGATAGCACCCAAGAGTATAACCTGAGGAGAAGCAAACCAGGAAGAGAGAAATCAGGAAGTAAGAAACCACTGTTTATTTCCCTTTCAGGGGCTTGATGTTCTGCCACGGCATTTGTGTCCCTAAACTGTTTCAAATCACCAAAAAATTCCCTCCATATGGTGTCATTCTTTCCCAACTGATATTCTTTAAACATTTCAGAACCAGAGAAAGAGTCACGGAGAACTCTTACCTCAACATCATCTTTTCCTACACTATATGTGGCACCTATATTTTGTCAGAGAAGACAAATGGTGGTCGTCCATCAAGTTGGTGGGATCAGGATGCAGTTGTTAAGAAAAACTTTAGGGAAAGACTAGGAAGTCAAACTCCTGAAATACACTGGGGGAAAAATGCTTGGGATGAAGAAGAGCAGCCCAATGCCCATGGCATGGCCTGTTCCAGTAACCATGGAGACAGAAGTAGGGGAGGGAGTCACACTTTAAGCTTTGCCTTGCATGAATGAGTCCTGTCTTTTAATGATTTCATTTTTTCCTTCTTTTCAGCTCTTTCATCCTCACTGTAATAAGAATGCTGGAGATTTGGCCATTCAGAGCACTTAGCTCACACATTCTTTCCAGCTATCTCCTCTTTCAGTTTTCTCTATTTCTGCTTTCTCATGATATCGAACTATTCCTAGGGTCTATTCCCCGCCCAGCAGCTAGCTCTGTAGTCACCACAATCCTGCCATTTATACAGAAACAATTCATCTCTCTGTGATGATTTGGAGGGTATCTCTCTTTTTAATGGTATCCATCTTGCCAGAGCCAGTTCATAGAATAAGAGGACCCCCTATCGGGATGCACAGAGAAATTTAAACTCCACTAAAACATGACCCAGGCCACTATTTATGCTTAACAGAAATAGCAGCGATAGGAGATTATATGATGGATTAAAGAGGAGACCTATCATTTTGTGAGAGTTAGTATCCATGAACCTGGAGCAGGTCTAGTAGGACATCTCCCACTGCACTCAGCCTCTTGATAATAATATGCATAGTGAGTACAAGCAAGGTAAAAGAGATTCTAAATCATCCTATCCGTGTGACTAGGCCCCATCTATGTGAGGCTGGACACATTCTCCCTTGGTCTCTGGTTTCTTGGACGCTTAATGCCTCCATTTTGAAACATCTCAACAGAGTTCTGACTTTCACGTGAGGATGTAGAGAACTGGAAATGATGCTCCCACCCTTATAAGAAAAGTTAAACTGTAAGGTCACAGTTTTCCTTAATCCCATCACAGACCTGATGTTGCAGGAGATCCTGAAATCCAAGGAGAGTCAGCTCTTTGCTGAAAGAGATGGGACAAGAGTACTTGACCACCTTGGACAGATACAGCTGGGCTCTGCAGAAAATAATTTATCTAGGATGGTTTATGAGTTGACTGAGCTCAAATGTAGGCTGGCAAGAGTGCAAAGCACAAGTTGCTCAGAGATATAGGGAG
Organism: Castor canadensis; assembly: GCF_047511655.1. Classification (NCBI taxonomy): domain Eukaryota; kingdom Metazoa; phylum Chordata; class Mammalia; order Rodentia; family Castoridae; genus Castor; species Castor canadensis. The sequence goes on along the minus strand of NC_133393.1, from coordinate 22,232,193 downwards.
TGTTCCCACATTCCTGCAGGCTTTTTATGAGTGTTCCTGAGAAAATATCCCTCAAGGTTTTCAAGGGAAAGAACAGTTAAATAGAATCTAAAGGCTTTATTCAATTGATATGCATCAAAATAAGTTATCACCTTGTAGAATACATAGAAAATGAAGGAGAGATTGTTACTAGTTTATGTTGAGAGCAGGCTCAACACCATTTTTGAATTTTGGTATCTATCATTCCTCTCTAATATTCCTGAGGTTACTTCATTAATGTAATATATATTGACATACATGTTTATATTAAATACATATATATTTATATCATACTAAACAATAATCACAAAAATCATAGAATTTAATACTATAATCTTTTTACCATTTTATAGATATGGTCATTGAGACTTAAATGTCAAATAACATGTCTATGTTCACACATCTCTCCCATGGCAAAGCTGTAATCTAAACTCAAGACATATGACTCTGGAATCTGCTCTCCAAACTACTAGAGTACATAGATACATAGAAGAAGGATAGATGAGAGAGAGATAGAAAGAGAGAATTGCACATCTGGCTCCTTTGCTGCTCTGTCCCTACATCACACAGAGCAGCACTAAATATCTGTCAACAGCCAAGGGTGTGGTGCTCAGAGGGAACACAGTCTTCCTCAAGAGACAAATGTCAGTGTGGACCAAAGTGAGAGTCACTGTTGCTGTGCACAGGGTTAGGTCCAGAACACTTCACTGCTCTGGAATTAGAAATTTATTAGGGAAGTAACAAAAAATTCTAAGGTCAGAGCTGGCCGCAGAAGAGAAGGTGCAGGTACCCAATCCTCTCACCCTCCCATAGATGGGTGAGTCTGTAGCTGGACCCACCGCTGGGCACGCATTTGGGCCTGCAACCTCACTCCTTACTGCTTTCCTTTTATACCGGTCTTATGTAAGAAGGTGGTCTTGTCAGGGGGTATATTCGGATTACTCTGGTACCAACAAGAGAGGGTTTTACAAGAGTTACCTGAAAACACCTGCTGCCAAGGTCTGGAGACCTTTGGCCCAGGAAAAGCTGAACACCCTCTGGCTGAGAGGAGGATCCATGGTGGGATGGAAGTTGAAATAGACTCAGTTTGGCTGTAGGAGAGGTTCCCTGGGCCCAGCAGCTCACTGTCCAGCAATCCAGGGGACCTGCTGGGCAACCCTGGGCCAACTCACTGCATACGGGTGAGTTATGCTGGGAGACCCGTGTGACTGTCCTTGAGAGAGATCTGTTGCATTAGTACAGCATCATGGTCAGAGAATGAACAGTTACTTCAAATATGAGCCCCAATTTTTTTTTTAAATATACAGTTTGGATTGCGGTTTCCCAAACTGTTTTTAGTCAAATTGTAATTCACATGAATTCACATGCGATAGGGTAAGAACAGGAATCATGATACGCTTCTCAAGAAACACCAGTGAGTGCGAGAGTGCGTGTGTGTGCGTGTAAACCCATCCAGGTAAGACGTAAATGCCAACACCATTCTTCGTCTGGGGAAGATGGGGAGAAAGGACAGAAATGACTAATAAATGTGGCCAAGATGGAAGAAAAGAAATAACGTATTTCATCTGGGTGATACCCTGACAAAAACAAAAAGGACATACCTTGTCCAGTTCTCTGTGACTAACTGCCCTGAGGGAGAATGAAGTCTTTCATTCGATGAAAAAAAATCTCAAAATGGAAACGTCACTGAGATTATTTTTACCAACTAGAGGAAAGAGCACTAAACTAAAAGTCAAACAGGTTCTGTAACCGGCCCTGCCGCCGAGGGGCTGTGGGACCCGGGCATGGCCTCGATCGTCCTCCACGCCTTCATTCAGTAGTGTGCGTTCCGTCCCGGGCCGTGGAAGCGCGCGGTAAAGGGGAACGCAGCAGTGCTGCCCGCGTGGAGCTCAGCTCCAGGGCCACATCGTAGTCTGCGGCCTGACCCAGATCGCCGCATTGTCCCTTGGTGGCCTTCTTACTGCGGTTAGGTCCCATGACGCAGGCCTTCGTGGAGGGTCTGCAAATCTGCGCAGGACCTTTTCGCCCTTCCTGATGTTCCACACACACCCCCATCCCCGCCCCCGCCCCTCCCCCACTCTTCCCCGCCCCTCCACACACACACACACACATACTGCGGTTTCAGGGAAGCGAGAAGGGAGGGGCGCACAAGGCGGTCTCCACGGGGATTCCCTCCACACAGGACAGGAACGAAACCAGCTTTCACTCTCGTCTCTGTCGCCTTCTGGCGGTGAAAGGGCGCAATTGCAACTTTGGAGTAATAATGTATAGGCAGAGCCGGACTCAAATTCGAGTTTCGGAACTTCTTCTCTTGTTTCGGTCCTTGTTGGTTTGGTTTACAGTAGATTGGTTTGGTTTGGTTTTTATTTAATTTGATTGGGGGTTGTTTGTTGCGGTGCTGAGGATAGAATCCATGGTCATGAACATGCTAGATAAGTGCTCTACCACTGAGCTGCATCCTCACCCCAAGTTTCTGAACTTTTCCCATCAGGAATTTTATTCCATGGTTAATCTAGCATGGTAGCTGTGTCCCTCATCATGACATAAGAACTCAGTCGTCTTTTAGGTCATGGAGATGAGGATTTATTAAGGATGCTATAGGTGAGATCTTTACACCCCCTCCCCAATCCCCACCCATAGACCTTAGAGTGCCTCTCTCCCGCCTCCCCCAGCACTGTCATCACACCGTCCTGGGACAGTAAGGAAAACAAAGAAGCCTTCTGATGAAGCAATATGGCATTAGTGCAGCTTCAGATCAAATTCTGAGTGAAATCTTTGCTACCAGGGACAGTCCACAGAATCTGACTCTAAAAAAATCACATAGGCAAATCAGTCATTGCTGACAAGCAGGAAGTGTGGTCTTCTGGAGGACAAGAGAAAAAGTCCAGGAAACCTCCCCATTGACAATCCACCAAAAGTTATGCCTCAAAACTGAATACAAACACTTAAAGACCAGCACAGACAAGATCTGATGGAACATAAAGATCATAGGAAACCATAATTTGACAGCCACAAAGGCAAAAATACACCAGCAGAGCAGGTGGAGAGGAGACTCAGGCATGAGTCCTGAAATGGTAAAGCCTTGCCACTTGGAGAAGTTCATAAAATAACACCCTTTGTTACTACCTGAGGACATGAGGTGGTGAGGAAACAAGGATTAGACAGACTGCTTTTGCTGGCAGAAACTGGTGACAAACAAGTTAAGCCAATAAGGAAGCCATACGATAATGACAATTATTGTTCAGGGGATATGGTTGCGTAATACTCAGTACTGAGCATTTAGTGATGGAGAGCTGAACTCTGGAGGTAGAAAAAATAAAACGTAGAAGACACATAAGCGAGTTAGGGGTGTCAGATACATATGAAATAACATTGTAGTCACAAAAGATAAGAAAGCATCTAAGAGTGGAGATGACATTCAAGCTGACCTAAAAGGCTACAGAGAATGACTTCTGAGTCTAACAATGCATAAGATGCTTGAGGATATAAAAAATCTTTGAGGGAAATGAAAGTACCTGGGGATTAGTAGAGTGGGGGGTGATAAACAGATAAAGCCAGAGGGTTAGGAATGGAGGCCTCATACATTAGACTAAGGACTTTGAACTTTATTCTACAGTCAGTAGTGCCCCCCTACCCTGCCCCAGAAGTCACTCCACTTTGGCCTCTGCTCCTGTTGTCACAACTCCTCCTTTGACTTTTCTGCCTGCTTCTTTCACTTGAAAAGACTCTTAGGTTTACATTGCAACCACTTGAATAATCCAGAATAATCTCCCCACTTCAAGATCCTTAATATGGCCACTAACAGAGAGCCCCTTTTGCTGGGTACAATCCTGAACTATGCCACTTTCTCAAATTAGTTTTACACTAAAATGAACAACAGAAAAGGACTGGGGTGATATCTGATTTTTAAAGTTGGTGCTTTTATTGGTGAATGTGAAACAAATTTTAAAAGACCTTATAGGACAAAATATCACTTCAGACAATGAAAGCACACCAAAAAAAATCAACCAATAAGGAAACTGAACTATAATTTATTTCAAAACAAGCTAAAAGTCATTAAGAAAGTGTTATGAAATAATAACATAATCAAATTATAAAATCTCAAAAATACAGTAACAGAGTTCAGGAAATAATTAGAGATAAAAGAAAACCCATTTCAGAATTGAAGAGTAAGTTAGAAGGAATAAGCCAACAAATTAACACAATAAAGAAGACTTCAGAGGATTCCAAGATGGCGGCTAGAGGGAGGAAGCAGAAAGTGAGCATCCTATACTGAAATCTTGGAGAGCCGCCGGAGACACACTTTGCAGGCATAATCACTAAGAAAAGGCATAACTTTGACCCCTCCACACCTCCAGCCAGCGCAAAAAATCTCCACTTCACGTTAAACAGAGAAACAAGGAGGGACCCCGGGCCGCCAGTCACCGGCACCCAGACAGCTTGGGAACACGCGGACCAGGTGAGCTTCATGGTACTGCAGTACTCCCACAGACAAGCCTGGGTCAGAGCAGCATAGCCCCCTGTACAGACTGACCTCCACCCGGGGAAAAAAGAGAAACTGAGTAATAAGCAATAAGAGCAATAAAGACACACGGGAAAGAGGGTGGGGCACCCTGAGCGCTGAAGATTGGGGGAAGGGAACCCTTCCCAGCACTGTAAATAAACAAGCCGGGCAGGCCGGAGAGGCTCTGGTGGGAGCAGGGGCGGGGCGGGCGCCCAGCAACCAGGAGCGGGGAAGCTTGTGAGAGTGGCGGAGGGATGAAAACTCCACAGGAGAGGAGGGAAGACCCACTTCCCAGTGAACTGTAAACAAACATTGGTGGCTGGCAAGAGCAGCAGCACCGCCCAGTAATCAGGAGCAGGAAAGCTTGTGAAAGTGGCGGTAGGAGGAAAACTTCACAGGAGAGGGGGGAAGACCCACCTCCCACATGAACTGTAAATAAACACGCAGGCCTGACAACACAGGTGCAGTGTCACCTTTCCCAGTGCTTGGAAAGGGGAAAGCTTATAGCAGAGGCTCCCGCACAGGAGAACTCTGAACAAACAAAGCCTGCAGGGCCAGGTGAGTGCTGAGCTCACCCCAGAGATCTGCATAAATAACGCCTCCAGCAACAGCAGGCTGACAGCATCAGGCAGGCAAGCCACAGCTGCAGATACCATTCTCAGATCTGTCTCCAGACTCTTTTTTTTTTCTTTTTCTCCCTACCTTCGATGAGAGAACAACCGAATTACACCTGCAAGTGGAAAAACTTACTGAAACTGTATTGCATTTGAACTTGGGACACTAGGTGGGGTTTTTGTGTGTGTGTGTGTGTGTGTGTGTGTGTGTGTCTGTGTGTGTAGTTTTGCTCTACTTTATGCGTCCTCTTTGATGAGACAACTACAGAACAACATCTGAGACACTATCTCCAGGATTGGAGACTGAGACGGACACCCAAATTATTAAGACGGAAACTTCATTGCATTTGAACTTGGAGGGTTTTTTGGGTTTTTTTTTTAATTTTCTATTTTCCATTTTATTTTAATTCATTTTTAATATATAGATATTTCTTTCATTTACTTATTTTTTATTTTTATTCCTACTTTAATTTTTTTAATTTTTATTTTCAATCCTCTCTCTGCCTCTCTAATGTCTGTTCAGCTTACTATCAATTAGTACACTAAAGCTCCCTGTTTATAACTTTGAAACCTCCTTGTCTGATACCTTGTTCTGCTTTCTCCCTCTTGTCTGTGTATTTGTTTTTCCCTTTTCTTTAACTTCTTGCTTTCCATCTCAGCTCACCCTACCATTCTAAATATTACCATTGTTATTATTACAAGCTAGAAAATACTTAATTGAACACAGTATAGGGACAGTAACAACACCAAAGACAATGACAGGAAGACAGAAAAAACAGGTAAACCAGTTTCCCCACAGCAAAAAATTACTACAGGAACCAGGGGGGAATAAAGAGAACAGAAACTCAGATCCAGACTCCAACAAAATAAAGATAAACTATGCCAAAAGACCCAATGAAGCCCACAAGAATAATTTAAAAGAAGACATACTACACGTACTCAATGAGAATTTTATAGAGATGATTCTGGATAGGGTCAACCAAAATGTACAGGAGACACTCAAGAAATACCAAGACAACAAAAATAGAAAATTTGAAAAAGCAAAAGAAGAAATAAAGGAAACCATAGAAACACTGCATAAACACCAAAGTGAAAGAGAGAACACGATGAATAAATGGATAAATGAACTCAGGACAAAAACAGACAACATTAAAGAGGAAAACAGCCAGGATATGGAAAACCTCAGAAAAAAGAACAAAACAGAACTGCAAAACAAAACAGAAGGCCAATCCAGCAGAATAGAACAAAAAGAAGACAGACTCTCAGAACTTGAAGATGAAATGGTAATTAAAGGAAAAATTGAAGAACTATTAATTAAACAACTCAAGACCTGTGAAAAGAAAATGCAAGAACTCACCAACTCCATCAAAAGACCAAACTTGAGAAACATGGGCATTGAAGAAGGAGAAGAGGTGCAAGCAAAGGGAATGCATAATCTATTCAACAAAATAATAACAGAAAATTTCCCAAATCTAGAGAAAGATATTCCCATACAGATGCAAGAGGCCTCCAGGACACCAAACAGACCAGACCAAAATAGAACTACTCCACGACATATCATCATTAAAACAACAAGTTCAGAAAATAAGGAAAAAATATTGAAGGCTATAAGAGAGAGAAAACAAATAACATACAAAGGTAAACCCATCAAAATCTCAGCAGACTTCTCAACAGAAACATTAAAAGCAAGAAGAGCGTGGGGTGAGATCTTCCAGGCACTGAATGAAAATAACTTCAACCCCAGAATACTCTACCCAGCAAAACAATCATTCAAAATAGATGGAGCAATAAAAGTCTTCCATGATAAGCAGAAACTAAAACAATATGTGACCACAAAGCCACCACTACAAAAGATTCTGCAAGGGATTCTGCACACAGAAAGTGAAACCCAACTTAACCATGAAAAGACAGGCAGCACCAAACCACAGGAAAAGAAAAAGCAAGACAGTAGAGAGTAACCTCAACTTAGGTACACACAATGAAAACTTCAAACAACTATGGCAACTAAATGACAGGAATCACCACATAACTATCAGTACTAACACTTAATGTAATGGACTTAATTCACCCATCAAAAGGCACTGCTTGATGAAATGGATTAAAAAGGAAGATCCAACAATTTGTTGCTTACAGGAGACCCATCTCACCAACAGAAATAAGCATATGCTTAGAATGAAAGGCTGGAAGAAGATTTACCAAGCCAATGGCCCCCGAAAACAGGCAGGAGTAGCAATACTTATCTCTGACAAAGTAGACTTCAAACCTACATTGATCAAATGAGATAAAGAAAGACATTCCATACTAATAAAAGGGGAAATAGACCAAAAGGAAATAATAATCATCAATCTGTATGCACCTAATGTCAACGCACCCAATTTCATCAAACATACCCGGAAAGACCTAAAAGCATATATAAATGCCAACACAGTAGTTATGGGAGACTTTAACACCCCATTATCATCAATAGATAGGTCATCCAAACAAAAAATCAATAAAGAAATCCAAGATCTAAAATATGCAATAGATCAAATGGACCTAGTTGATGTCTACAGAACATTTCATCCAACCTCTACACAATATACATTTGTCTCAGCAGCCCATGGAACCTTCTCCAAAATAGATCATATCCTAGGGCACAAAGCAAGTCTCAGCAAATATAAGAAAATAAAAATTATGCCGTGCATACTATCTGATCACAATGCAGTAAAAGTAGAACTCAACAACAAAAGTAAAGACAAAAAACATGCAAACAGCTGGAAACTAAATAACTCATTACTTAATGAAGAATGGATCATTGATGAAATAAAAGACGAAATTAAAAAGTTCCTGGAAGTCAATGAAAATAAAAACACAACCTACCGGAACCTAGGAGACACAGCTAAGGCAGTCCTGAGAGGAAAGTTTATAGCCATGAGTGCATAGATTAAAAAGATTGAAAGATCCCAAATCAATGACCTAATGATACATCTCAAACTCCTAGAAAAACAAGAACAAGCAAATCCCAAAACAAATAGAAGGAGAGAAATAATAAAAATAAGAGCTGAAATCAATGAAATAGATACCAAAAAACCATACAAAGAATTAATGAAACAAAAAGTTGGTTCTTTGAAAAAATAAACAAGATCGATAGACCTCTGGCAAACCTGACTAAAATGAGGAGAGAAAAACCCAAATTAGTAGAATCAGGAATGCAAAAGGGGAGATAAAAACAAACACCATGGAAGTCCAGGAAATCATCAGAGACTACTTTGAGAATCTATATTCAAATAAATTTGAAAATCTTAAAGAAATGGACAGATTTCTAGATACATATGATCATCCAAAACTGAACCAAGAGGAAATTAGTCACCTGAATAGACCTATAACACAAAATGAAATTGAAGCAGCAATCAAGAGTCTCCCCAAAAGAAAAGTCCAAGACCTGATGGATTCTCTGCTGAATTCTATCAGACCTTTAAAGAACAACTGATACCAACCCTCCTTAAACTGTTCCATGAAATAGAAAGGGAAGGAAAACTGCCAAACACATTTTATGAAGCCAGTATTACACTTATCCCAAAACGAGGCAAAGACACCTCCAAAAAGGAGAACTATAGGCCAATCTCCTTAATGAACATTGATGCAAAAATCCTCAACAAAATAATGGCAAACCAAATTCAACAACACATCAAAAAGATTATTCACCACGACCAAGTAGGCTTCATCCCAGGAATGCAGGGGTGGTTCAACATATGAAAATCAATAAACGTAATAAACCACATTAACAGAAGCAAAGGCAAAAAGCACTTGATCATCTCAATAGATGCAGAAAAAGCCCTTGCTAAGATCCAACACCATTTCATGATAAAAGCTCTAAGAAAACTAGGAATAGAAGGAAAGTACCTCAACATTATAAAAGCTATACATGACAAACCTACAGCCAGCATTATACTTAAAGGAGAAAAACTGAAACCATTCCCTCTAAAATCAGGAACCAGACAAGGATGCCCACTATCTCCACTCCTATTCAACTTAGTACTGGAATTCCTAGCCAGAGCAATTAGGCAAGAAGGAGGAATAAAAGGAATACAAATAGGTAAAGAAACTGTCAAAATGTCCCTATTTGCAGACGACATGATCCTATACCTTAAAGACCCAAAAAACTCTACTCAGAAGCTTCTAGACATCATCAATAGCTATAGCAAGGTAGCAGGATATAAAATCAACCTAGAAAATTCATTAGCATTTCTATACACTAACAATGAGCAAACTGAAAAAGAATGTATGAAAACAATTCCATTTACAATAGCCTCAAAAAAAATCAAATACCTAGGTGTAAACCTAACAAAAGATGTGAAAGACCTCTACAAGGAAAACTATACACTTCTGAAGAAAGAGATTGAGGAAGACTATAGAAAGTGGAGAGATCTCCCATGCTCATGGATTGGTAGAATCAACATAGTAAAAATGTCTACACTCCCAAAAGTAATCTACATGTTTAATGCAATTCCCACCAAAATTCCAATGACATTCAATAAAGAGATTGAAAAATCTACAGTTAAATTTATATGGAAACACAAGAGGCCATGAATAGCCAAGGCAATACTCAGTCAAAAGAACAATGCTCAAGGTATCACAATACCTGACTTCAAACTATATTACAAAGCAATAACAATAAAAACAGCATGGTACTGGCACAAAAACAGACATGAAGACCAGTGGAACAGAATAGAGGACCCAGATATGAAGCCACACAACTATAACCAATTTGTCTTTGACAAAGGAGCTAAAAATATACGATGGAGAAATAGCAGCCTCTTCAACAAAAACTGCTGGGAAAACTGGTTAGCAGTCTGCAAAAAACTGAAACTAGATCCATGTATATCACCCTACACCAAGATTAACTCAAAATGGATCAAGGATCTTAATATCAGACCACAAACTCTAAAGTTGATACAAGAAAGAGTAGGAAATACTCTGGAGTTAGTAGGTATAGGTAAGAACTTTCTCAATGAAACCCCAGCAGCTCAGCAACTAAGAGATAGCATAGATAAATGGGACCTCATAAAGCTAAAAAGCTTCTGTTCATCAAAAGAAATGGTCTCTAAACTGAAGAGAACACCCACAGAGTGGGAGAAAATATTTGCCAACTATACATCAGACAAAGGACTGATAACCAGAATATATAGGGAACTTAAAAAACTAAATTCTCCCAAAACTAATGAACCAATAAAGAAATGGGCAAATGAACTAAACAGAACTTTCTCAAAAGAAGAAATTCAAATGGCCTAAAAACACATGAAAAAATGCTCACCATCTCTAGCAATAAAGGAAATGCAAATTAAACCACACTAAGGTTCCACCTCACCCCTGTTAGAATAGCCGTCATCAGCAACACCACCAACAACAGGTGTTGGCGAGGATGCGGGGAAAAAGGAACCCTCATGCACTGTTGGTGGGAATGTAAACTAGTACAACCACTCTGGAAAAAAATTTGGAGGCTACTTAAAAAGCTAGACATTGATCTACCATTTGATCCAGCAATACCACTCTTGGGGATATACCCAAAAGTCTGTGACACAGGTTACTCCAGAGGCACCTGCACACCCATGTTTCTTGCGGCACTATTCACAATAGCCAAGTTATGGAAGCAGCCAAGATGCCCCACCACTGATGAATGGATTAAGAAAATGTGGTATCCACTCTTGGGGATATACCCAAAAGACTGTTACTCCAGAGGCACCTGCACATCCATGTTTATTGCGGCACTATTCACAATAGCCAAGTTATGGAAACAGCCAAGATGCCCCAGCACTGACGAATGGATTAAGAAAATGTGGTATCTATACACAATGGAATTTTATGCAGCCATGAAGAAGAACGAAATGTTATCATTCGCTGGTAAATGGATGGAATTGGAGAACATCATTCTGAGTGAGGTTAGCCTGGCTCAAAAGACCAAAAATCGTATGTTCTCCCTCATATGTGGACATTAGATCAAGGGCAAACACAACAAGGGGATTGGACTATGAGCACATGATAAAAGCGAGAGCACACAAGGGAGGGGTGAGGATAGGTAAGACACCTAAAAAACTAGCTAGCATTTGTTGCCCTTAATGCAGAGAAACTAAAGCAGATACCTTAAAGCAACTGAGGCCAATAGGAAAAGGAGACCAGGAACTAGAGAAAAGGTTAGATTAAAAAGAATTAACCGAGAAGGTAACACCCACGCACAGGAAATCAATGTGAGTCAACGCCCTGTATAGCTATCCTTATCTCAACCAGCAAAACCCCTTGTTCCTTCCTATTACTGCTTATACTCTCTCTACAACAAAATTAGAGATAAGGGCAAAATAGTTTCTGCGGGGTATTGACGGGGGGAGCGGGAGGGGGTGGAGTGGGTGGTAAGGGAGGGGGTGGGGGCAGGGGGGAGAAATAAACCAAGCCTTGTATGCACATATGAATAAATAAAAGAAAAATGAAAAAAAAAAAAAAAAGAAAATGTGGTATCTATACACAATGGAATTTTATGCAGCCATGAAGAAGAACAAAATGTTATCATTCGCTGGTAAATGGATGGAATTGGAGAACATCATTCTGAGTGAGGTTAGCCTGGCCCAAAAGACCAAAAATCGTATGTCCTCCCTCATATATGGACATTAGATCAAGGGCAAACACAACAATGGGATTGGACTTTGAGCACATGATAAAAGCGAGAGCACACAAGGGAGGGGTGAGGATAGGTAAGACACCTAAAAAACTAGCTAGCATTTGTTGTCCTTAACGCAGAGAAACTAAAGCAGATACCTTAAAAGCAACTGAGGCCAATAGAAAAAGGGGACCAGGAACTAGAGAAAAGGTTAGATCAAAAAGAATTAACCTAGAAGGTAACACCCACGCACAGGAAATCAATGTGAGTCAATGCCCTGTATAGCTATCCTTATCTCAACCAGCAAAAACCCTTGTTCCTTCCTATTATTGCTTATACTCTCTCTACAACAAAATTAGAAATAAGGGCAAAATAGTTTCTGCTGGGTATTGAGGGGGTGGGAGGGAGAGGGAGGGGGCAGAGTGGGTGGTAAGGGAGGGGGTGGGGGCAGGGGGCAGAAATGATCCAAGCCTTGTATGCACATATGAATAATAAAAGAAAAAAAAAGAAGACTTCAGTAGAAACAAATAATGCAAAAAAGTAGCCAATTTTTTTTTTTTGCAGTGCTGGTGTTTGAACTCAGGGCCTACACCTTGAGCCACTCCACCAGCCCTTTTTTTAATGAAGGTTTTTTTTTTTAGTTAGAATCTTGCAAGCTATTTGTCCGGGCTGGTGTTGAGCCATTGTCCTCCTGATCTCTGCGTCTTGAGTAGCTAGGATTACAGGTGAGAGCCACCAGCGCCAGGCTTTTTAATTTTTTTTTTCACTTCTGGGATTTGAACTCAGGGCCTCACACTTGCTAGGCAGGCACTTTACCACTTGAGTCACTCCACCAGTCTTAAAAGTACCCAGTTTTTAAAATGAAAAATAAATGAACACATAAAAATTCAAGAGAAAATGATAAATATTGAAGATATGCAAAAAATTAATCTCAGGCCAGGCTTGGTGCCCCATACCTAAAACACCAGTTAGTTGGGGGGCACAGGCAGGAGAATCATGGTCAGAGGCCAGCCCCAGGCAAATAGTGAAAAATAGACTAAAGCAAAAAGGGTTGGTGGTGTGGCTCAAGTGGTTACTTGCCTAGCAAAGGAAAGGCTCTGAGTTCAAACCTAGTACCATCAATACATACAGAGAGAGAGAGAGAATATACATATATATAATACAGAAATTTGTTATATTATCCAATACAGAATACTGAAAGAGAAGAAAATGTTTTATATTTTAAGAATTTCTCAACTGATAAGAAAATGAAATTGTCATTTGCAGGAAAATGAATGGAACTGGAAACCCTCATGCTGGGAGGCCAAGCTTAAAGGCCAAATATTTCTTGTTCTCACTCATTTGAGGAACCTAGACCTAAAGTGATGATGGAACATGGATGTATATGGGGTCTCTGGGGGATTAGCAGAAGGGGGAGCTGAAGAGAAAAGGATACTGAGGGGTGAAGAGGATGGAAGTATGCTGCATATATACATGTGAAGACAGCAGAATGAAACCCAAAACACCGTGTGAAAGAGGGAAAAGGGGGAGTGGAAATATAATGGAGGGGTGAACTTGTTCAAGGTGCACTGAATGCATGTATGGAATTATCATAAATCATCTTAATATTACTAGTGTATGATAAATCAAAAAATAAAGTAAGATGAATTAAAAATGTTTTAAATAAAATCTCAGCCATAGTGGATTTAGCAACTCTTGCCTGTAATCCCTGCTATTCAGAAAGTGAAGACCTGAAAGATTTCAGTTCCATGCCAGCCCAGGCAAAAAAAAGTTAGTGAGACCCCATCTCAATCAACAAACCAGGCATGGTGATTCACTTCTGTGATCCCAGGTATAGGACTGCAGTGTGAGGCCAGCCCCAGGCAAAAACCTGAGATCTACCTGAAAAACAGCTAAAACAAAAAAGTGATTCAAGTGATAAAGTGCCTGCCTAGCAAGCATAAGGCTCAGAGTTAAAACCCTAGTACCACTAGGAGGCACAAGGAGGCAGCAGAAAAAATAAGTATGTAATGTAAGGCTTAATAAAGATAGCTTCATTACATATTCTTTTCTGTTCAATCTGCAACACAAAGACTATAGATTGAATCTTCTGTTGAAGTACACGAAGAAAATTTGACCTCATTCAGACATGTACTTGAAAAGAGAAGGAGAATTCTAGTAGCTTTTCAGCTATTATGTATATTTTTCTCTGTTAATACAATAAACTCAACAAATTGTAGATTTTCACAGGTTAGTTGCAATATGAAATCTAAAATCTTATCAATGAACTTTCACACTCTGCTATGATAAAATTAACTGGCCTATCTTACACTTTGAATGAGTTTTTTCCATGCACAATTTTGCAATGTCATACATTGATCATTTGAAAAGCATTGGTTCATGGAGTTACACACATTTTTACAATATTGTCGCATCTCATTAAACAATGTTTTAAAAACCACGTTTTCTAATATCACCACCAAGCGCATCAAAGAAACTTTGGCATAAGATTTTTTCAAAATTTTAATTTTTTCTTAAAAACATAATTTTCACTGTCAATATAATTTTCCATAAAATGATAGGCTTATTTTGTTTGATTTTGAGAAAATATCTACCAAATGCCCAGTATGTCTTCCAGTTACCTTTTATGGAAAAATGATTGCCCATTAAAAGAAAAAAAAAAGGAGTTAATTCCACTCATGGCTCAAACATACAGCACAACAATCTTTCCATCTGTATGCAACAGAAAAGCTCCCTGTTTTATCACAATGACTATTAAAAAGACATGTACTCAAGGTTCAAGATTTAACAAAATTAGTGACTTTTATTGGTTATCAAGACCATTCCTCACATGAAACTGGCATTTTGTTTCTGTAGGTGCATGACCACGAACAATGTGATGACAGCTGTACAGTTTGGTATGACTGCCTTGATTTGTGCTAAGGCGCCACCAGTTTTACTCACCATAGATTTTGTACCCCTAGTACAAATAACAGAGTGAAAAGAGCAAATCATACACAACAAATAAATGAAGGAGAAATTCTAAAGTAGAAAAGCCCCTTTTTGCAATCTCCAATAAGTTATCAGACCTAAGCAAGTCATATCAACGGTTGCTAACATCACAAAAGGAGAAACAATTGCACAGTATGTGTAGTCAGGTGAAAGACCACATGGCCACAAACCAGAGCCTGATCCAGCCCTTGTACCAGATGCTAATTTCCAAGAGGCACAGAGGACAAAGACTCAAACTGTGCAGCAAGCAGAGTTCAAAATGTGGGAAATGCTTTGGATCAAATGATTCCTGCTTCTCAACAGACTAATCACAAAGGAAAGAAAAGGCTGGGGTGAACACTATGGAGTCTAGGAGACATAAAAGACAATTAATCTTGGCATCCAGGGATGCATACAAGTGTGTTAACCATAAATAAGTACAGGTAAAGGATCCCCATAAATGTAGGGTGTGCTTACTTTTGACAGGAGGGAAGGGTTCCATTGACTTCAGGCACAGGGAGACTTGGGCGGTGGCTGCCAAAGTTCTGTTTCTTGACCTGAGTGGTGATTGCAGGGGTTTTGCCTTAAATAATTCATTAAGTTACACATTCTGTGTGGTCAACTGTATCTCTGTTTTATTTTACAATAAACAGGATTAAAACAAAAAAAAGTGAATGGCTGGAGGTATGGCTCAAACAGTATGGCACCTACCTAGCAAGCAAGAGGCACTGAATTCAAACCCCAGTACCACCAAAAAAAAAATGTGAAAAGGAGATAGTGACTGAGCATTTACCTTCTGAAGACTGTGGAAGCTGCAATTGGAAAAGAGAAAGATTTGGGAATCATGACTTACAGAGTTCGGGCTGGGCCATAGTAACATAAACAGCTTGGGGCTAGAAGAACTAGGTCTTAGGAAAAATTCTGGACAGTGTCCTTGGAAATGGGGAGTTTTGAAGTACACAAGTAGGAAGAGAAAAGGTGGGAGATGCATAATCTCAGAGCACAAAACTCTAGGATCACGGAAAAGAGTTGTTCCCAGAACAGCAACTCCTCCAAAGTCATTTACCTAGCCCAAGGTTCAACCTGTCCACACTATTTCAGGCTCCGGGGGAGAAGGTTGGATTAGGACCTTAGTAGGGCTGTGGTGAGAGAAGAGCTCTTGAGACCTGCAGAAACAGTGATAAGGGTCTCATGAGGCAACCTCACCCTCCCATTCCAGGGACTCAGACAATACCACCAAGCCAGAGGCACCCCTCTGCCTCCTTTACCCATTGTATCTCCCTCTAGCCAAAGAACTGGGAAAATGATTTGCCAAAGACAAGGTATAGGAGACATTACCTCATTACCAGACTGAGCCTCCACAGATCCTAGACAGAGAGAGAATGGAATGCTCCAATTAGGATCAAATATTGTGATTTTTCTGAGAGACAGAGGATGGCCTGCAGTTTCAGAACTCATGTCTCTGTTTACCCTGAATATTTCAGGCTTCAGAAAAGACTGTTCAAATGATCCCTGAGAAGTACTATCAGCTTTCCCTGCCTCAGACTTTGATATAGGAAAAGTTAGACAGGTGGACAGGGTGGGGTGGGGAGTCCCAGGGCAGGTGGATGATTCTCCTGCTTATTACCTTTCCAAGCCCTGAGGTGGATGAAGATTCCCACCACAAGAAAGATTAGTCCGATCAGGAAGGCTGCAACTCCACTTAGCATCTTTCTCCAAGAATATTCAGACTGGGCACCTATGGAAAACAGTCCTACGTTAATACAAAACTCCCAATATTTGACACATCTTGAAATCCTAAGGCTTATACTGGTTACCAAATACAAACAGTGAAGAAATAAATTTAGAAATGGTTCTTGGAGACCAATGTTTGCACTTGTGGAGTTGCCTCCCATTTGTTACTTGTTCTTATATTCATTATAGTACCCCCTAAATACTAAGGCTAAAGTATTAAAGGATACTGGTTGCAATGATTGGAGGCAAATAATGAGGTGACCAGCCTTCCTTGTCTCTTGGAAGATGTGGGGATAAATATCTGCTCTATTTTCTCCCACCCTAACTCAAGGACTCTGAACTCTGTGACTCTCTCAGATCAAGGAGAAAAAATTATATTGCGACCAAGATGAATGCACAGGTGACACAGACCCCATAACGAGTTGGTGTGATCATGAGGCAGGCCTTGAGAGTACAAGAAACTAATGCTCACTCCACTCAACAGAAATGGGGTTCCACAGGCTGGGATGCTCAACAAGGCAGCTGTAGACATCTCCAAGTTTAGGGATCATTTCCAGCATCACTGTAATCTGAAAGGTCCAGTCTCCATTCCTAATAAGGCCAGTGGATATGACCCCAGCTTTCTGCTCCTGTTCATTCCGGAACCACCTGATCTTTATATCCCCTGGGTAGAATCCTGTCACTGAGCAGAGTAGCAAATTGGGCTGCTGCAGGAGTGGGGTCCTTTCTGGATAAACTGTCACCTCTGGTTGCACTAGTAAGAAAGAGAGAAATGAGACATTGTGAAAGAAAACCACCAAACCAGGGCAAGGTGGGAGTTTCTTTGGGAATTATCATCACCTCTAATCTCTTTCCAAGATCACCTAATTGGAAACTGGAAGTATAGAGAAATCTAAGCCCCCAAGGCTAAGAAACAGGTCTTTCAATGCCCCCAAAGGAGGATTCAGACTTTATAAGGTTTTCCCATAACCACCCATTCTAGTCAAGAATGCATTAGTCCTAAAAGCCTCTGAGAACATTGAAGGTCTAGGACCAAGACCAGTGCTCTGACCTGTGAAGATAATGAGTGAGTCACAGTTGAGGAAAGAAGATATACACAGCCTCTCCTATTCATAACTCATTTATCCTGAAACAGAAGTTTGCCATTCACAAGAAAGAAAACCCATGGTCAGGTTCTAATAGAGCAAGTTCCTGAGCCACACTAGACCCCCACTTTCCACCTCACCTTTTCTCCCCACAGTGAAGGGAGCCCCCAGCTTGTAGTTGTGTCTGCACACCATATCCACAGATGCTCTACTCCTCTCCAGGATATCTGGCCGATTGTTCCACTGATCAGCATCAGGCTCCCCCAGCTCTGTCAAGGCCACAAACATCCCCACATCGCTGTCAAAATGGACATACTCCTCCAAGTTGAAGATGAATCTGACCACAAACTGTACCTTCTCTGTCCCATTGGTGAAGTAACAGTCAGCCTTTGCCTGAATCACAAAATCTTCTGGAAAACCAAATAAAAGAGCATGATCTAGCTCAACCTCCAGGAAATCCCATTCCTAGTACATTATGTCAGACTCCATGGATTTGAAAGCACTCCTTTGACCTCAGTATGCTCAAAAAGTATAGCATTGAGGGAAAAAATAGAATGTGATTCAATACACAATGACATTTATCAACTTTTTAAAATATGTACAGAAAAACAATGTTACATGCTTAGACACAGCAGACACACTTAGAATGATAGAGAGAGGAGAATAGAGACAAGAGAGGAGAGGAGAGAGCCTTGTACTGATTAGTGATTACCATATGCCATGAACTCATGTAATAAGATTAACACAGTTCTATGTGCTTGAGAACAATAACAATAAAAGGAAATTCAAATGAGGTTAATAATATAGGCAAGTCAGGGAAGACTTCCCCAAAGAAACTTAAAGAATAATTCAAAACTTAAAGAATAATTGCTATTGATCTTGAGTTGTGAATTTGCTTTCATTTCTAAGTTCAGAGGCCTTTTGTAAGGAGCCCTGACCTGAGCCATAAGAATGACCTTCCTGGCGAACCAGGCTCATCCCTCTCTGTGACTGACTTCAGGTGAAGCTCCAACCTCCAATTCCTCAGCATTTATATCCTTCTCTATTTCCTTTTACAGTCTAAATAAGAAAAAAACCAGAATTGTCCATCATCATAAAAACTGTTCTGATTTTTTAACTTTGTTATTTAATAGACATTATAAACTCAGAGTGATTTCCATTCTCTAAGACCAATGATAATCTTCCCCCAGTTTTGTTCCTCTTTTGTGTTTAATGAAACTGACATTTAAAGGGGTTCTGTTCTTAGCACACTGCATCCTGTTTTCTGCTCAAAAATATGTGCTTTCATGGTCTGACAGTGCTTCATGTCTGCAGAGCCTGTCTCCTCAGCTAGAAAAGCAACAGTGACAAATGACTTGTACCTAGTAAACAGAGAACAAGGATAATTAATGTATTCAACTTCTCTTACTTACTGCTTACTACAATTCTAAGCATATACCAAGTGCTTAATAAATGACATTGTTAAGAAGAAATTGTTTCCAATTTCATTTGTCCACATACACCCCCATTAGATAGCTATACAAATAGTCATAACCATCAGAATATTCTTGGTGTAGGAGTGGCAACTATTCTAACAACTGCCTCCATATTTTACAGTTCTTGTGACCAATATTAATGTAATAAGGTACCTAACAAGACAAAATGTTTCTCTTCTTCCTACCTCCCTATTCTCTCCTGATACAAGAAGTCCTTTTCCCAGGCAGTCCACTGTGTGTGGGAAAGAGAGAAAGAGGACTTTTCTAGTAATGGGAAGAACACTGCTCTTTGAAGCCAGAAACTATTTCCACTCAGTTCTGTGGCTTGGACCTATAGGGAAAGGCATCCTCCCCTATGGCAATTCTAGCATGCACACCCAGAAAAAAATTAGCTCTGTTCTTACCTGGTGAGTCTCTGCCTTCAGTTATGGAGGGATCCAGCCTGATCAGAAGCACCAGCAGAGCCATCACCCAGGGAACCCCTCCAGAACCCATGATGGAGGAGGAAAAATGGGACAATAAAATCATCAGACTCTTTAGAGTGAATCTTGCCTCCATACAACTCAGTCAAAAACATACATTTGTTAAGAGTATAGATAATTTTCTTGTCTCTCTGGGATTGGAAATTTACTCAGACTGTTAACCAAACAAAAATAGAAGAGTTTTGCATCATTAGTTGCTATGAAGAATACTTTATTAAAGTTGTGTTCCATCACTCAAGAATGTGACCTGCAAAATCACTGTCAGTACTTTAGGTGTATGGAAAATGGGCTGAGATAAGAAAAAAATTTTTACATAGTATTGGGTCTTAGAAGAATGAGGGAGATTACTTATGATATATCCTGCTATTCTCCTTCAGCACCGTCCCTGGACTGTTTTGATCAATAGGTCTCCCTCCCTGAAGGGTGAATGACATTGACAGCAGATAGTGTGTAAATAAAGAAGAAAGTTGAAGCATAGCAAAAAGACCATACACCATGATCAAGTCTGTTTCATCCCAGGGATGCAGGGATGGTTCAGTATATGCAAATCATTAAATGTGATACAACACATTAATAGAAGCAAAGACAAAAACCACATGATCATCTCAATAGATGCAGAAAAAGCCTACAAAAAAATTCAACATCACTTCATGATAAAAACTCTGATGAAACAATAGAAAGAATGTACCTCAACATAATAAAGGTTATATATGACAAGCCTACAGTCAACATCATACTAAATGGGGAAAAACTGAAACCATTTCCTCTAAAGTCAGGAGATAAGGGTGTCCATTCTCTCCATTCCTGTTCAACATAGTCTTGGAATTCCTAACCAGAGCAATAAGACAGGAAAAAGAAATAAAAGGAATAAAAATTGGAAAGGAATACAAATTATTCCTGTTTGCAGATGACAAGATCTTATACCTAAAAGACCCAAGAAACTCCACCCAAAAACTCCTAGACACCATTAACAGCTTCAGCAAAATAGCAGGATACAAAATCAATTTACAAAAATCAGTAGCCTTTCTATACACCAACAATGAACAGACTGAGAAAAAATATAGAAAAATAATTCCATTTCCAATAGCCTCAAAAAAATCAAATATCTAGCAATAAACTTAACAAAGGATGTGAAAGACCTCTACAAGGAAAATTATAGACCATTGTAGAAAAAAAAATCGAAGACTACAGAAAATGAAACAATCTCCCATGCTCATGGATTGATAGAATCAACATAGTAAAAAAAAAAAGCTGTACTACCAAAAGCAATCTACATGTTTAATGCAATTCCCATCAAAATTCCAATGACATTCATCACAGAGATTGAAAAATCAACCCTAAAGTTCATTTGGAAACCCAAAAGACTGTGAATAACCAAGGCAATAGTGTGCAAAAAGAGCAATGCTGAAGGTATCACAATACCCAACTTCAAACTATACTACAAAGCCATAGCAATACAAACAGCATGGTACTGGCACAAAAATAGATATGAAGACCAGTGGAGCAGAATAGAAGACCCAGATATGAATCCATGCAGCTATCCCCACCTGATTATTTACAAAGGTGCCAAAACATACAATGGAGAAAAGATAGCCTCTTCAACAAATGTTGCTGGGAAAACTAGATATCTGCCTGAAGAAAACTGAAACTAGATCCATGTCTGTCACCTGTATAAGCATCAACTCAAAGTGAATTAAGGACCTTAATATAAGACCTGAAACTTTGAAGCTAGTACAGGAAAGAGCAGGGAATACACTGGAATTAATAGGCATAGGCAATGACTTCCTCAGTAGAACTCAAATGGCTCAGCAACTAAGAGAAAGGATTGACAAATGGGACTACATGAAATTAAAAAGCTTCTGCACAACAAAATAAATGGTCTCTAAATGAAAGAGGCCACCCGCTGAATGGGAGAAAATCTTTGCCAGCTATACATCTGACAAGGGATTGGTAACCAAAAGGTTGAGGTAGCTCAGAAAATTAAACTCCCAAGAAAATCAATGATCCAATGAAGAAATGGGCAAAATACTTGATCAGAACTTTTTCAAAGGAAGAAGTACAAATGGCTAAAAAAAAAACACATGAAGAAATGCTCAACATCCCTTGCCGTAAAGGAAATGCAAATCAAAACCACACTAAGATTCCCCCTCACTGCTGTTAGAATGGTTACCATCAAGAACACAAAAAACAACAATTGTTGACAAGGATTTGGGGGGAAAAGAACCCTCACACACTGTTGGTGGGAATGTAAATTAGCACAACCACTATGAGAAACAATATGGAGGCACCTCAAAAAACTAAAAATAAAACTGCCATATGATCCAGAAATTCCATTCCCAAGGATCTACCCAAAAGAATAGAAGTTAAGTTACAACAATGGCACCTGCATATCCACATTTACTGCAGCATTATTCACAATAACTGAGCTATAGAAACAGCCAAGATGCCCCTCTACTGATGAATGTATTAAGAAAATATGTTATTTATATTCAGCCACAAAGAAGAATGAAATTTTGTCATTTGCAGGTAAATGGATGGAACTGGAAAACATCATCTTAAGAGAAGTTAACTAGGTTCAGAAGGCCAAAAGCCAAGTTTTCTTTCATATGGGGAATATAGACCTAATACAAACATAGCAAAACTATGAAAAACAGGCCACACTAAGGGGAGGTCACATACGAGAGGGGAAGGAGGGAAATTAAGGAGAAGAAGGAAGTAAAGAAAGTGAATATGGTTGATATACTCTACACAAAAATGAATATAGAATTTTTAAACCATTTGAAATTACCATAAGGAACTAAGATAGAAAAAAAATAGAGGAGATGAACCAAATCAAGCTATAATACATATATACAGGGAAGTGCCACAAGGAAACTCCCTGTGTAGCTATCTTAAACAAACAAAAACATCATTTTTTTCTTCTTTTTTCCTTGTACAAAGAACAAGAGGGCAGAACAGTTCCTGCCTGGGGGGAGTTGGTACCGGTGAGGGGAAGAGGAGGTCAGGAAATGGTGAAGGAGGGTGCACATGATGCAAATACTGTGTACACAAACATAAATGGAAAAATTATATCTGTTGAAACTATTCCAGGAATGGGGGTGGAAGTTGAAGGAGAAAGATGGAGAGGGTGAATTCAAGTATGATATATTTGATATATTGTATGAACTTTTGTAAATACTACATGTACCCCCACCCAGCACAACAATAAAAATAAATAAATAAAGTAATGTACTGAATTTTTTTTAAAAAGAAAAAGAAAGTTGACAGCATTTAGAAGTATATGTGTTAAGAGTTAACAATGGGAGATTCCAAGATGGCAGCTAGAGGGAGGAAGCAGAAAGCATGCTTCCTAAAGTAAAATCTTGGAGAGATGCTGGAGATACACATTATAGGAAAAACCACTAAGAAGAGGCAAAACTTTGACTCCTCCATACCCCTACCCCACACATAGCATCTCCACTTCATGTCAAATGGAGAAACCAGTAGGGCTCCCACACCGCCACCAACACCAGCACCCAGACAGCTTGAGAAGACGCAGACCAAAGGTGAGCTAAGCAGTACACAGTACTCCCACAGACAACCCTGGGCCTGATCACCATAGCCCCCTGGACAGACCGACCCCCACCCAGGGAAAAAAGAAAAACTGAATAATAGGCAATAACAAAAAAGAAACATAGCAAAGAGGGAGGGGCACCCTGAATGGCAAAGAAGGGGGGAGGGGCAATCCCTCACAGAACTGTAAATAAAGAAGCAAGCCGGACAAGGCAGGAGCAGCAGCACATGTCCAGCAACCAGGAGCAGGAAGCTTGCAAAAGTGGCAGTGGGAGGAAAACTCCACAGAAGAGGGGGGAAGGCCCACTTCCCACGTGAACTGTAAATAAACACGTCGGCCTGAGAAAGCTGGTGCAGTGTCACCTCCCCCAGTGTGCTTGGAAAGGAAGAGCTTGTAGCAGCGGCTTGCACACAGGAGAACTCTGAGTAAACAAAGCCTGTGGGGCCAGGTGAGTGTTAAGCTCACCCCTGAGATCTGCATAAATAAAGCCTCCAGCAACAGCAGGCTGACAGCAGCAGGCAGATGAGCCTCAGCTTCAGATAGCCATTCACAGAACTCTCTCCAGACTCTTTTTTTTTTCTCCCTTCCTTTGATGAGACAACAACTGAATTACACCTGCATGCTGAAAAACTTACTGAAACTGTATTGCATTTGGACTTGGGACACTTTATGGTGTTTTTTTGTTTGGTTTGGTTTGCTTTGCTTTGCTTTTTTTCCCCTTTGATGAGACAACGACAGAACTACTTCTGAGACACCATCTCCAGGACTGGAGGCTGAGGGACCAACACCAAAATTAAGACTGAAACTTTATTGCATTTGAACTTGGAGTTTTTTTTTTTTTCTTTCTCAATCCTCTCTCTGTCTCTCTAATGCCTGTTCAGCTTACTGTTGATTAGTACTCTATCTCTCTGTTTATATCTTTGAAACTTTTGTTTGTTTGTTTTTTGTTTTACCTGTTTATTTGTCCCCTCTTTCTTTAACTTCTTTGGTTTCACTCTCCTCTCACTCTTCCATTCTAAATATCACCATTGCTATTATTACAAGCTAGAAAATACTTAATTGCACACAGTACAGGGACAATAACAACACTAAGGGCAATGATGAGAAGACAAAAAATCAGGGAAACCAGTTTCCCCACAACAAAAAATTAGAACAGGAACCATAGGGAAATGAAGAAAACAGATATTCAGATCCAGAATCCAACAAAATGAAGATAAACTATGCCAAAGAACCCAATGAAGCCCACAAGAATAATCTAAAAGAAGAAATACTACATGTAATCAATGAGAATTTTATAGAGATGATACTGGATATAGTCAATCAAAATGTACAGGAGACACTCAAGAAATTCCAAGACGACAAAAACATAGAATTTGAAAAAGCACAAGAAGAAATAAAAGAAACCAAGAAGCACTGTATAAACACCAGAGTGAAACAAAGACACAATTATAAAGAGATAAATGAACTCAGGATGAAAATGGACAACATTAAAGAGGAAACAACTCAGGATACAGAAAACTTCAGAAAAAAGAATGAAACAGAATTGCAAAACAAAATGGAAGGCCAATCCAGCAGAATAGAACAAACAGAAGACAGAATCTCAGAACTCAAAGATGAAATGGTAATTAAAGGAAAAACCGAAGAACTATTAGTTAAACAACTCAAGACCTGTGAAAGAAAATGCAAGAACACACTGACTCTATCAAAAGAACAAACCTGAGAATCATGGGCATTGAAAAGGAGAAGAGGTGCAAGCAAAGGGAATGCGTAATATATTCAAAAAATTAATTACAGACAATTTCCCAAATCTAGAGAAATCCATTCCCATACAGATGCAAGAGGCCTCCAGACACCAAACAGACCAAACCAAAATAGATCAACCCCACAGCATATTATCATTAAAACAACAAATACAGGGACTCAGGAAAGAATATTGAAGGCTGTAAGAGAGAAAAAACAAATAACATACAAAGGTAAACCCGTCAAAATCTCAGCAGACTTCTCAACAGAAACATTAAAAGCAAGAAGAGTGTAGGGTGAGATCTTCTGGGCACTGAATGAAAATAACTTCAACCCCAGGATACTCTACCCAGCAAAACTATCATTCAAAATAGATGGAGCAATAAAAGTCTTCCATGATAAGCAGAAACTAAAACAATATATGACCACAAAGCCACCACTACAAAAGATTCTTCAGGGGATTCTGCACACAGAAAGTGAAACCCAACTTAACCATGAAAAGACAGGCAGCACCAAACCACAGGAAAAGAAAAAGCAAGACAGTAGAGAGTAACCTCAACTTAGGTACACACAATCAAAACTTCAAACAACTAAGACAACTAAATGACAGGAATCACCACATAACTATCAGTACTAACACTTAATGTTAATGGCCTTAATTCCCCCATCAAAAGGCACCATTTGATGAAATGGAATAAAAAGGAAGATCCAACAATTTGTTGCTTACAAGAGACCCATCTCACTGACAGAAATAAGCATAAGTTTAGGATGAAAGGCTTGAAGAAGATTTACCAAGCCAATGGCCCAAAAACAGGCAGGAGTAGCAATACTTATCTCTGACAAAGTAGACTTCAAACCTACATTGATCAAACAAGATAAAGAAGGACATTCCATAATAATAAAAGGGGAAATAGACCAAAAGGAAATAACACTTATCAACCTATATGCACCCAATGTCAATGCACCCAATTTCATCAAACATACCCTGAAGGACCTAAAAGCATATATTAACTCCAACACAGTGGTCATGGGAGACTTTAACAACCCATTATCATCAATAGATAGGTCATCCAAACAAAAAAACCATAAAGAAATCCTAGATTTAAAATATACAATAGATCAAATGGACCTAGTTGATGTCTACAGAATATTTCATCCAACTTCTAAATAATATACATTCTTCTCAGAAGCCCATTAACCTTCTCCAAAATAGATCATATCCTAGGGAACAAAGCAAGCATCAGCAAATATAAGAAAAGATAAATTATACCATGCATTCTATCTGATCACAATGCAATAAAACTAGAACTCAACAACAAAAGTAAAGACAAAAAAATGCAAAAAGTTGGAAACTGAATAACTCATTGCTTAATGAACAATGGGTCATTGATGAAATAAAAGAGGAAATTAAAAAGTTCCTTGAAAATGAAAACACAACCTACTGGAACCTATGGTACACAGCAAAGGCAGTCCTGAGAGGAAAGTTTATAGCCATGAGTGCATACATTAAAAAGACTGAAAGATCCCAAAACAATGACCTAATGATACATCTCAAATGCCTAGAAAAACAAGAACAAGCAAATCTCAAAACAAGTGGAAGGAGAGAAATAATAAAAATAAGAGCTGAAATCAATGAAATAGAAACCAAAAAAACCATACAAAGAATTAATGAAACAAAAAGTTGGTTCTTTGAAAAAGTAAACAAGATTGATAGACCCCTGGCAAACCTGACTAAAATGAGGAGAGAAAAAAAACCAAATTAGTAGAATCAGGAATGCAAAAGGGGAGATAACAACAAACTCCATGGAAGTCCAGGAAATCATCAGAGACTACTTCAAGAACCTATATTTAAATAAATTCAAAAATCTTTAAGAAATGGAAGGATTCCTAGATACATATGATCATAGAAAACTGAACCAAGAGGATATTAATCACCAAAATAGATCTATAATACAAAATGAATTTGAAGCAGCAATCAAGAGTCTCCCCAAAAAGAAAAGTCCAGGACCTGATGGATTCTCTGCTGAATTCTACCAGACCTTTATAGAAGAACTAACACCAACCTTCCTTAAACTGTTCCATGAAATAGAAAGGGGAGGAAAACTGCCAAACACATTTTATGAAGCCAGTATTACACTTATCCCAAAACCAGGAAAAGACACCTCCAAAAAGGAGAACTATAGGCCAATCTCCTTAATGAACATTGACTCAAAAATCCTCAACAAAATAATGGAAAACCGAATTCAACAACACATCAAAAAGATTATTCACCATGACCAAGTAGGCTTCATCCCAGGAATGCAGGGGTGGTTCAACATACAAAAATTAATAAACATAATAAACCACATTAACAGAAGCAAAGACAAAAACCACTTGATCATCTCAATAGATGCAGAAAAAGCCTTTGCTGAGATCCAACACCATTTCATGATAAAAGCTCTAAGAAAACTAGGAATAGAAGGAAAATACTTCAACATTATAAAAGCTATATATGACAAACCTACAGCCAGCATTATACTTAATGGAGAAAAACTGAAACTATTCCCTCTAAAATCAGGAACCAGACAAGGATGCCCACTATCTCCACTGCTATTCAACATAGTACTGGAATTCCTAGCTAGAGCTATTAGGCAAGAAGAAGGAATAAAAGTAATACAAATAGGTAAAGAAACTGTCAAAATATTCCTATTTGCAGATGATATGACCCTATACCTTAAAACCCAAAAAACTCTACTCAAAAGCTCCTAGCACCATCAATAGCTATAGCAAGGTAGCAGGATATAAAATCGACATAGAAAAATCATTAGCATTTCTATACACTAATAATGAACAAACTGAGAAAGAATATATGAAAACAATTCCATTTACAATAACCTCAAAAAAAATCAAATACCTAGGTGTAAACCTAACAAAGGATGTGAACGACCTCTACAAGGAAAACTATAAACTTCTGAAGAAAGAGATTGAGGAAGACTATAGAAAGTGGAGAGATCTCCCATGCTCATGGATTGGTAGAATCAACATAGTGAAAAAGTCTATAATTGCAAAAGTAATCTACATGTTTAATGCAATTCCCATCAAAATTCCAATGACATTCATTAAAGAGATTGAAAAATCTACCATTAAATTTATATGGAAACACAAGAGGCCATGAATAGCCAAGGCAATACTCAGTCAAAAGAACAATGCTCAAGGTATCACAATACCTGACTTCAAACTATATTACAAAGCAATAACGATAAAAACAGCATGGTACTGGCACAAAAACAGACATGAAAACCAGTGGAACAGAATAGAGGACCCAGATATGAAGCCACACAACTATAACCAACTTGTCTTTGACAAAGGAGCTAAAAATATACGATGGAGAAAAGACAGCCTCTTCAACAAAAACTGCTGGGAAAACTGGTTAGCAGTCTGCAAAAAACTGAAACTAGATCCATGTACATCACTCTATACCAATATTAACTCAAAATTGGTCAAGGATCTTAATATCAGACCACAAACTCTAAAGTTGATACAAGAAAGAGTAGGAAATACTCTGGAGTTAGTAGGTATAGGTAAGAACTTTCTCAACGAATCCCCAGCAGCTCAGCAACTAAGAGATAGCATAGATAAATGGGACTTCATAAAACAAAAAAGCTTCTGCTCAACAAAAGAAATGGTCTCTAAACTGAAGAGAACACCCACAGAGTGGGAGAAAATACTTGCTAGCTACACATCAGACAAAGGACTGATAACTAGAATATATAGGGAACTTAAAAAATTAAATTCTCCCAAAACTAATGAACCAATAAAGAAATGGGCAAGTGAACTAAACAGAACTTTCTCAAAAGAAGAAATTCAAATGGCCAAAAAACACATGAAAAAATGCTCACCATCCTTAGCAATAAAGGAAATGCAAATTAAAACCACACTAAGATTGACCTTACCCCTGTTAGAATAGCCATCATTAGCAACATCACTAACAACAGGTGTTGGTGAGGATGTGGGGAAAAAGGGACCCTCTTACACTGCTGGTGGGAATGTAAACTAGTACAACCACTCTGGAAAAAATTTGGAGGCTACTTAAAAATCTAAACATTGATCCACCATATGATCTAGCAATACCATTCTTGGGGATATGCCCAAAAGAATGTGACACAGGTTACTCCAGAGGCACCTGCACACCCATGTTTATTGCAGCACTATTCACAATAGCCAAGTTTTGGGAACAGCCAATATGCCCCACTACTGACAAATGGATTAAGAAAATGTGGTATCTACACACAATGGAATTTCATGCAGCCATGAAGAAGAACGAAATGTTATCATTCACTGGTAAATGGATGGAATTGGAGAACATAATTCTGAGTGAGGTTAGCCTGGCCCAAAAGACCAAAAATCTTATGTTCTCCCTCATATGTGGACATTAGATCAAGGGCAAACACATCAAGGGGATTGGACTTTGATCACATGAAAAGGCGAGAGCACACAAGGGAAATATGAGGATATGTGAGACGCCTAAAAAACTAGACAGCATTTGTTGCCCTCAATGCAGAGAAACTAAAGCAGATACTTTAAAGCAACTGAGGCCAATAGGAGAAGGGGACCAGGAACTAGAGAAAAGGTTAGTTCTAGAAGAATTAACTTAGAAGGTAACACACACGCACAGGAAATCAATGCAAGTCAACTCCCTGTATAGCTATCCTTATCTCAACCAGCAAAAACCCTTGTTCCTTCCTATTACTGCTTACAAAATTAGAGATAAGGGCAAAATAGTCTCTGCTGGGTAGCGAGGGGGTTGGGGGGGAGAGGGAGGGGACAGGGAGGTAGGGAAGGGGTGAGGGAAGGAGTGAGAAATGACCCAAACATTGTATGCACATATGAGTAAAATAAAAATTTTAAAAATAGTAAGAGTTAACGATTGAGATTATCAGAAAGAAATAGTGAATAGCCTGGATTGCATAATTTCTTGTAAACCAAGAGAGGGCCACAAAAAAGAAAAAAAAGAAATATGGAAAGAGGATTCCCAAAAGAATAAAATATTGTGAAAATGTTTATAAGGATAGAAAATATAAAACACTGAAGGGGTGAGTTCAGCAAAATGATTGAACAGGATTCTTTAGAAAACACCAGATATCAGAAACATCAATTCAAGCAATCATCCATGCACAAAAATACTTTTGAAAGTGCTCACGTGAGAAATTATAGCATCTGGCTATACCACACAAATAAGAAAAATGGAAGAAGATAAGAACAGCTTTATGTTACCCATATCACCCATCTCCCAATGCCAGGCAGCACAGCATGGAGAGAGATAACCTCTGCATGGAGGAAAGAAAGGGAAGTGAGCAGACTTTGCCTCAGACTCCAACACTAGGCTCCACCAGCAAAAAGTTCCAGTCTGGGTAAGCTTGCAATACCCCAGACGCCAAGCCAGTCTCCCAGATTCAGCCTCTGGCCCACCCTGATCTGGGTCAGCCTGAGCACTAGGCTCAGTTCCAAAGGCCCAGGGTTCTAGGCCTGCCCCTAAAAATAAGGGATCCAGGATGATTCAATTCCAAACCAGTCTCTGTGGCCTAGACTCCAGATTACTACCTGTGAACTGAGCCCCCATGCCCCACCTCAGTGACAGGCATATCACATAGTTACAGGTGGTGAGCAACCTGGTGGACTCAGGCTCTGGAGTGCCCCTAGCATCAGGCCAGCCCTCCTGAGACCCAAGCTCCAGGCCTCTATCGCTAGACTGATCTCTGCAGCCTTGTCATCGAGCTAGCATCTATGGGCCCAGCCTACATGCCAATCCCTGTGTATACAAACCGCAGGCTGACTCAGTGCCAAGTCAGCCCCTTCAGGTCCACCCCAGCATCAGTATGGCATATCTATCCTCAAATACCAGACAGAATCCACAAACAGCAGCTCCAGGTCTGTCCCATTGCAGACTGGCCCCCATGGCCCACCCCCTAGGGTTCTCCCTAAGGCTCCAGCAGATCCACAATCCAGTCCTGCTTCCGAAATCCAGGGTCCAGACCCATTCCAGCAGCCCACAGATTCAGGATCCATGATGGCCTCCTTTGATTCCATGACTAATGCCAGCCCTCACTGGCCTAGCCTCTAGGCTAACACCTACAGATACAGACTCCAATCCTGTCTCCAGGCTCCAAACCAGCCCCAGGATCTAACACCAGGCCATCACCTTCAACTCTAGGTTCTAAACAAACCCTTATAGACCCAGGATCGATGCCTGCCAGAGTACCAAGCCAACCCAGTCCTGGTAGTGGCAGACTCCAGAAGACTCATGACCCAGGCCAGACTTCATGGACTGCAGATCAAGACCCCTGCAGACCAAAATTCCAGGCCAGCTTCCATGGACCCAGGATCCAGACCCATCCCCTCAGACTCAGGCTACAGGGCTACTACAGTGCCAAATCAGTCACCATGAACTCAGGTTTCAGGCTGACTACTTAAATATAGGTTCCAGCTACACCCTGGGGAACAAGATCTATTCTTATGGACCTAATCAACTGTGCCCTCATCAATGGATCCATGCTTCAAGCCCAACCTAACGGATCCAGGTGTCTAACCCACTTACCTAATGGCCCAAGCAGCAGACCAGCCTCTGCAAGCAGCAAGCCTGCTATTGCACAACACCAGCCAACTCAGAATCTCTAGACAAGCTGACTAGTGAAGGGCTTTCCCAAACAAACCCAGTCTACAAAGAATGGAATCAGTCCTTACTCCCTCAAGTGTGCAGTCATCAATGTAAAGCAAGCATGAAAAATCAGTTAAGACATAATATCATCAAAAGACTATACTAATCTTTCAATAGCTGAACCCAATGGAATAATATGAACTAAGGATAAAAATTCAAAATAATTATTTTAAAGAGCTCAGAAAGCTTCAAGGCAATACCAAGAAACACATCTAATGGAATCAGGAAAGCAATGAATGACTCAATTGAGACAGAGATTGAAATAATTTTTAAAAATCAAACAGAAGGGTTGGAATGTACCTCAGTGGTAGTGTTGGCCTAGCATGCATTAGGCCCTTGGTTCCATCCCAGCCACAAAAAAGAAAAAATGAAAAAAAAAACAGAAATTCCATAGATGAAAACTATAATGTATGAAATGAGAAATGTGATACATAGTTTCAACAGCAAATTAGCCATGC
The DNA here is from genome assembly GCF_047511655.1 of Castor canadensis. NCBI lineage: Eukaryota > Metazoa > Chordata > Mammalia > Rodentia > Castoridae > Castor > Castor canadensis. The sequence goes on along the minus strand of NC_133393.1, from coordinate 22,200,238 downwards.
ACAAGAAAGAATCTGTAATCTCAAAGACAGCTTATTCAAAAATATACAGTCATAGGAGAAAAAGAATGAAAAAGGAGCTAAGAAAACTTGTGCTATTTATGGAACAGCATCAAAAAAGCAAGTATTTGAGTTATAGGATTTCAATAAGAAGAGAAAGACAAAGGGGTAGGACATTTATTTAAATCAATAAAAGCATAAAACTTCCCAAACCCTGGAAAATACATAAACATCCAAGTACTGGAAGGATAAAGGTCTCTCATCAGATACAACACAAACAGGACACAAGAAGTAGTATAATCAAACTGTCAAAAGTCAAAGACACACTTAGCACATGGCACCACTGATGAGCTTCCCTCTGCCCTAAATGTAAGCTAGTACAACCACTATGGAAAACGATATGGAGGCTTCTTTAAAAACTAAAAATAGATCTGCCATATGATCCAGCAATTCTACTACTAGGGATATACTTGAAGGAATGTGACTCAGGTTGTTACAAAGGCACCTGCATACCCATGTTTATTGCGGCACTATTTACAATAACCAAGCTGTGGAAACAGCCAAGATGCCCCACTACCGACAAATGGACTAAGAAAATGTGGTATTTATACACAATGGAATTTTATTCAGCCACAAAGAAAAATGGAATTTTGTCATTCGCAGGTAAGTGGATGGAACTGGAGAACATCATCTTAAGCAAAGTTAGTCAGGCTCAGAAGGCCAAAAATTGCATGTTCTCACTCATATGTGGATTATAGACCTAAAACAAATGCAGTAATATTACTGGACATGGGCCACACACTAAGGAGAGATCCCACACAGGAGGGATAGAGAAAGGGAAGGAAACCAAAAACTTGAATATGGTTGGTGTGTTCACTGCATAGAAGTGAATATAGTAATCTTAAACTGGCAGAGGCCACTATGGGAAGGGGACTAGGATGTAGTGAAGAGGTCTGGTAGAGATGAACCAATCTGGGTTGTAATACACATATAATGGAAACAGCACAAGGAATCTCCCTATATAGCTATCTTTATCTCAAACTAGCAAAAATGTCATGTTTTCCTTGTTTTCCTTTATATTTTTCTTCTACAAAATCGAAAGCAAGAGGACAGAACAGGTTCAGATGTAGGCAAGGGGTGGGGGGAGGTGGTCCAAATAATGTATACACATGTAAGTCTCACAAATGAATCTACACTTGGGGTGTGTCCACTCACCCAGAAGTCATATCAAAGAAATGGTTGTTGATTAGAGCCATTCCTCCATTCTCAAATGGGTTCTCATTGAGTAGGATCATAAATTTGCTTTGGACACATCAAATTCTAATTTTTTCTGTGTGTCTTATATCTCTTCCTTCTTACGTTTCCTCTTGTGTGACATCCCCCTCTACTTTGGGACTCTATTCACCACCAAAGGAAAATTAAACAAGTGTTTTGTGCTGACAAAGTTCTTAGCACAGTATAATCCATTTGATTAAACTGGAGTTCAACACATAGCATTCTCTAAAAATATATTTTGATTTCCTGTCTAGAAACTCAGAGTAGTTTTATTATCCCGCAAGGAAGTTTAGATTACATTACTGGTATTGGGACAGAGTGGAAAGAAGAAAATGAATTTAAATGAGCAGTTTATTTCAATTTTAAAGTTTCTAAAACAGCAATTGAAAGAGGTATTTGAGTCAGACAGTAGGGAGAATTATGATTTTTATACAACCCTCGGAAAACAACCACACATACACCCAACTTCTCTAACTCCTCAGAGAATAAGGAGGAGAAAGAGAAAGAAGAAAGCAAAAATATAGAATGAGAAAACAAATCACAGAAAAGCCCATAACTGTATTGGTGGAATTCTTGACTGAAGTCAGATAGTAATAGAAAGTTCAAAACACCCCACCCCATTTTTCATGTTCTTTCAATTAGAAGGCAAAAACAAAAATGTGGGAGAACAGAATCAGACCACAACTTCTTCCTTTATTAGGCATCTCCTCAGTGCAGGGCTCTGCAGATGTTGATTAGCACAGGAAATGGTTCACAAAAGCTTCTAACTGGGTAAATCAGAATGTTTAATTTATTCAAGATGCATTGGAGGTCATCGACAAGGAAAATCCACAGACTGGCAAGTGATGCATATTGCTTTCCCTTCTTAGTTCATATAGTCAAATGGTATGCTTTGGTTTGCCTATGATGTATCAGACCACTGATTCATTTTGTCAGATAATATTGGTGCCATCTCCTCATGGAGATCTGTCTTGGTACCGAATAGTTGTAATAAAAATATTCAGCCATTTTGCCTTTTTGTACATCTTATTATTATAGGAATGCTGTAATAAAGTTTTCCTGGGTTCCTAAGTGTGCTGCTTTTCATCACTGTGACAAAATACCTGACATAAATGAATGAAAAGGAGGAAGATTAATTTGGGTTCATAATTTCAGAGGTTTTCAGTCCATGGTCTACAGCCTTTATTGCTTTTAGGTCTGTGGAAATGCGGAAGCATGATGGCAGAAAGGCATGGTGGTAGTGAAGGGAGTGATGGAGAGTTGAGAGGTGGCAACTGTTCACCTCATGATGGCCAGGAAGCAGAGAAAGCAGAGGAAGTAGGCATGAAATATATCCTTCAAAGGCATGCCCCTAGACCCACTTTCCCAAATCAGGCCTCACCTTCCATAGTTTCTACCACCTCCCAACAATGACATCAAATTATAACCCGTCAGTATATTAATCCATTGGTCAAGTTGGAGCCATCACAATAAAATCAGTTTTGAAAAGACCCACCTCTGAACACTGCTGTATTGGAAACTAAGCCTTCAACACACACGTCTTTTTGGGGGGCACATCATATCCAAACCATGGATTCAAAAGGTATGGACTTATTAGTTACATGACTTTTGGTTCATTCCTTCAGCACTTCATCTTTAAAAAGGGATTCATATTATTATCTACTGTGAAGGATTGTTGCAATGACTGTCTCTGTCTCTCTGTCTCACTCTCACACACATATTCATATAGTGCATAGAAAATGGACTTCATACTGGAAGAGTGAATGTTGGTGATGTTTTCTTCTGTGTATTTATTCATTTGAACTCATTATTCCTAGAAAATGCCCACTAATATTATGAAACCCAAAAAAGTATTCTAGAACAAACCCAACCCAATCCCCATGTATTTTTAATTTGTGCTAGAATCTGCTTGTAATGTTTTGTTAGGATTTTGGCATAAATATTAATAAATAATTCACTTAAAAATCTTTATTTTTCTTAGTTTAACATCCATATTATACCTACCATTAAAAGAATTAAATTATTTACTATGTTATTTGAGCCATTTGATTAGGACTGGAATTATCTTTCCTTTTTCTTTAAAGGTTTTGCTACATAATACTAAATATCAGAAACTGGAGCTTTTGGAGAGTGACTCCTTTACAATTTTCTCTCCTTGTTCTATGAAAATCAGTCTACACAGATATTTTACCTTTAGAGAGGTTAGTCTGGTATATTCTATTTTTCAAGAAAGTATTCACTTAATCCAAATTTTCAAGTTCATTTTCATAAAATTGAGCAAAATGGTCTTGAGACTTTTCTCTGTTTCTATATGAATTCATTTTTGACATTTCTTATGTTCTGTATTTGAAATCTCTCTACTTTTGTCTTGATTAGGTTTGCCAGTAGTTTTTTTAACTGATTTCTTTTTTTTCCAGTGCTAGAGATCAAACGCAGAGTCTTATGCATGCTAGGCAAGTATTCTACCACTGAACAACACCCCAGCCCTTTACTGGGATTTATTTTAAGCTTTTAAATATATCCACTTGAGAGGAGGATCCAAAATGGCAACTGGGACACAGCTGCAGACTGTGTGAGCTCCATGGATCAGGCACCTTGCTGAGATGCTGGAGCCATGCTTGGCTGAGGTGAAGCACCAGGGAGAGCAGAAACTTTGGCACCCTGAACCCCTAGCCTGTGGAAGGTTTCTCTACACCACAATACACAGAAAGAACAGGTGGGCCTCCACCCCAATGCCACTGACACCTGCTGGTGCACTGCCCCACCAGACTTCCACCCCACAGACCTGCCAGGACACTACCCACCATCCCGCCAGGCCACAGCCCGCTGACCCGCCATCCCACCAGTCTGCCGACTGTCACTTCGCCAGGCTGCCACCCCACCAGGCCAACACCCCACCACACTTCCACCCCACAGACCTGCCAGGACACCACCCACAGGCCTGCCAGGCCACCGCCCACTGTCCCGCCAGGCCACAGCCCACTGACCCGCCATCCCACCAGACTGCTGACTGCCACCTCACCAGGCCGCCACACCACCAGGTCGCCAGCCCACAGGCCGCCAGGCCACCACCCCACCAGGCTTCTGCCCCATGGGCCGCCAGGACACCACCCACCGGACCACCAGGCCGCTGCCTACCCACCAGCACACTGGACACTGCCCACCAAAGGAGGACTCCAATACCACCAGACGCTAGCTCCAAACCTGCCTAGGAGATGCAGACAAACAGGACTGGATGCTAAAGGAGTAACACCAGAACTACTAAGACTGAAATTCTACTGCTCCTGAAACAGGGATTTTTTTTTATTCTTTTTTCACTTTTCTTTGTTTGTTTGTCTTGTTCACTGTTTAATTGTCCACCATCTCTCCCTGTTGATTTCTTTGGTTTTCTATTTTTTCTCTCCTTTTCTTTTCCTTTTTTCTCCTTTCTTGGTTTTGTTAGTTTTACTATTGTAATTTAGCCAGTACTAAATTACACATAGACCAAGGACCGAAACAGTAACTAGTGGAATTATGGGAAGATGAAAAAGGGATGGAAACCATTCCACCTCAAAAAACAAATTAGTACAGGATTCAGAGGGAAATGAAGAAAATGGATACCCAGATCCAGACTCCAACAAAACAAAGATAAACTACACCAAGGAACCAAATGAAACCCACAGGAACATCCTGAAGGAAGAAATCCTGCAAGTAATCAATGAGAAATCCATAGAGATGTTACTAGATATGGTCAACCAAAATGTACAGGAGGCACTCAATAAATTCCAAGACAACAAAAATAAAGAATATGAGAAAACACAAAAACAAATGATATCAAAGGAACCCTAAATAAACACCAGTCAAACAGAGAACACCAAAAATAGAGAGATAAATGGATTAAGGATGAAAATTGACAACATTAAAGAGGAAGTGACCCATGATATGGAAAACCTCAGAAAAAAGAATGAAACAGAAATACAAAACACAATGGAAGGCCACTCCAGCAGACAAGAATAAGCAGAAGACAGAATCTCAGAACTCAAAGGTGAAATGATAATTAAAGGAAAAACTGAAGAACTATTAGTCAGACAACTCAAGACCTATGAAAGGAATATCCAAGAACTCACTGACTCCATCAAAAGACCAAACCTGAGAATCATGGGCATTGAAGAAGGAGAAGGGGGCAAGCAAAAGGAATTTGTAATATATTCAACAAAATAATAACAGAAAATTTCCCAAATCTAGAAAAAACTATGCCCATTCAGGTACAGGAAGTCTCCAGGACACCAAACAGACTTGAACAAAATAGAACTACCCCATGACATATTATCATTAAAACAACAAGCACAGAGAATAGAGAAAGAATATTGAAGGCTATAAGAGAGAAAAAACAAATAATATACAAAGGCAAACCCATCAAAATCACAGCAGATTTCTCAACAGAAACATTAAAAGCAAGAAGAGCATGGAGTGAGGTCTTCTGGACACTGAAAGAAAATAATTTCAACCCTAGGATACTCTACCCAGTGAGACTACCATTCAGAATACATGGAGCAGGGCTGGTGGAGTGGCTCAAGCAGTAAGAGCACCTGCCTAGCAAGTGTGAGGCCCTGAGTTCAAACCCCAGTGCCACCAAAAAAAAAAAAAAGAAAGAAAGAAAACAAAATACATGGAGCAATGAAGTCTTCCATGATAAACAGAAACTAAAACAATATATGACCACCAAGCCACCACTACAAAAGATTCATCAAGGAATTCTGCACACAGATCATGAAAGCAAACAAAACCATGAAAGGGCAGGAAGTACCAAGCCACAGGAGAAGAAAAGGCAAGAAAGTGGAGAGTAACATTGATTCAGCTGCACACAATCAAACCCTTAAACAACAAAGACAACTAAATGACAGGAATCACCACATACCTATCAATACTAACACTGAATGTTAACGGACTTAGTTCCCCAATCAAAAGACACTGTTTGGCAAGCTGGATTAAAAAGGAAGATCCAACAATCTGCTGCTTACAGGAGACCCATCTCATTGACAGAAACAAGCACTGGCTTAGGGTGAAAGGCTGGAAGAAGATCTACCAAGACAATGGCCCCTGAAAACAGGCAGGAGTAGCAATACTTATCTCAGACAAAGTAGACTTCAAACTTACATTGATCAAATGACATAAAGAAGGACACTCCATACTAATAAAAGGGGAAATACACCAAAAGGAAATAACAATTATCAACTTATATACACCCAATATCAATGCACTCAGTTTCAACAAACATATTCTGAAGGACCTAAAAACATACATAGACTCAAAAAAAGTGGTACTGGGAGACTTTAACACCCCCCCATCACCAACAGATAAGTCATCCAAACAAAAAATCAGTAAAGAAATTCTAGAACTAAATCACACTATAGATCAAATGGACCTAGCCAATGTCTACAGAATATTTCATACAACTTCTGCACAATATACATTCTTCTCAGCAGCTCATGGAACCTTCTCCAAAATTGATCATATTATAGGGCACAAAGCAAGCCTCAGCAAATATAAGAAAATAGAAATAATCCCATGCATTCTATCTGATCACAATGCATTAAAACTAGAAATCAACAACAAAAACAACAGTAAAAAACATGCAAACAATTGGAAGCTGAACAACACATTGTTCAATGATCAATGGGTCATTGATGAAATAAAAGAGGAAATTAAAATGTTCCTAGAAGTTAATGAAAAAGAAAACATGACCTATTGGAACCTATGGTACACAGCAAAGGCAGTCCTGTCAGGAAAGTTTATAGCCATGAGTGCATATATTAAAAGGTCAGAAGGATATCAAATCAATGACTTAATGCTACATCTCAAACTCCTAGAAAAACAAGAACAAGCAAATCCCAAAACAAGCAGGAGGAGAGAAATAATAAAAGTAAGGGCTGAAATCAATGCAATAGAAACAAAAAAAATACAAAGAATCAATGAAACAAAAAGCTGGTTCTTTGGAAAAATCAACAAGATTGACAGATCCCTGGAAAACCTGACTAAAACGAGGAGAGAAAAAACCCAAATCAGCAAAATCAGGAATGCAAAAGAGGAGATAACAATAAACACCATGGAAATCCAGGAAATTATCAGAGACTACTTTGAGAGCCTATATTAAAATAAATTTGAAAATTTGAAGAAATTGGCAGATTTCTAAATACTTACGACCATCCAAAACTGAACCAAGAGGATATTAATCACCTGAATAGATCTATAACACAAAATGAAATTAAAGTAGCAATAAAGAGTCTCCAAAAAAAGAAAAGTCCAGGACCCGATGGAATCTCTGCTGAATTCTATCAGACGTGTAAAGAAGAACTAATACCAACCCTTCTTAAACTGTTCCACAAAATAGAAAGGGAAGGAACACTGCCTGACTCATTTTATGGAGCCAATATTACTCTCATCCCAAAACCAAAAAGTTCTCCAAAAAGGAGAACTACAGGCCAATTTCCTTAATGAATATCGATGCAAAAATCCTCAATAAAATAATAGCAAACAGAATCCAACAACACATCAAAAAGATCATTCACCATGACCAAGTCGGCTTCATCCCAGGGATGCAGGGATGGTTCAACATATGCAAATCTATAAATGTAACACAGCACATTAATAGAAGCAAAGACAAAAACCACTTGATCATCTCAATAGATGCAGAAAAAGCCTTTGACAAGATCCAACACCACTTCATGATAAAAGCTCTAAGAAAACTCAGAATAGAAGGAATGTATCTCAACATTGTAAAGGCCATATATGACAAATCTATAGCCAACATCATACTTAACAATGAAAAACTGAAACCATTCCCCCTAAAATCAGGAACGAACAAGGGTGCCCACTAGCCCCACTCCTATTCAACACAGTACCAGAATTCCTAACCAAAAGCAATTAGTCAAGAAGAAGAAGTAAAAGGAATATAAATAAGTAAAGAAACTGCCAAAATATCCCTATTTGCAGATGATATAATCTTATACCCTAAAGACTTAAAAACTCCTAAACACTATAAGCAGCTATAGCAAGGTGGCAGGCTACAAAATAAACTTACAAAAATCATTAGCTTTTCTATACACCAACAACAAACAAACTGAGGAGGAGTATACAGAAACAATTCCATTTATAATAGCCTCAAAAAAAATCAAATACCTAGGAGTAAACTTAACAAAGGATGTGAATGACCTTTACAAGGAGAACCACAAACCCCTGAAGAAAGAGATCAAGGAAGACTACAGAAGATGGAAAGCTCTCCCGTGCTCATGGATTAGTAGAATCAAAAAGTAAAACTGGCCATACTACCAAAAGCAATCTACATGTTTAATGCAATTCCCATCAAAATCCCAATGACTTTCATCACAGAGATAGAAAAATCTACCCTAAAGTTCATTTTGGAAGCACAGAGACCGTGAATAGCCAAGGCAATACTCAGCAAAAAGAGAAATGCTGGAGGTATCACAATACCTGACTTCAAACTGTATTGCAAAGCAATAGCAACAAAAACAGCATGGTACAGGCTCAAAAACAGACATGAAAACCATTGGAACAAAATAGAAGACCCGGATATGAATCTACACAACTGTACCCACCTTATTTTTGACAAAGGTGCCAAAAATATATGATGGAGAAAAGATAGCCTCTTCAACAAATATTGCTGGGAAAAGTGGTTATTCATCTGCAAGTAGCTGAAACTAGATCCATGTCTATCACCCTGTACTAGTATCAACTCAAAATGGATCAAGAACCTTAATATCAGACCCAAAACTCTGAAGTTAGTACAGGAAGGAGCAGGAAACACTCTGAAAGGTATAGGCAAGGACTTCCTCATAGAACCCCAGCAGTCCAGCAACTAAGAGAAAGAATGGACAAATGGGATTCATAAAATTAAAAAACTTCTGCACAACAAAAGAAATTGTCTCTAAACTGAAAAGACCACCCACGGAGTGGGAGAAAATATTTGCCACCTATACATCAGACAAAGGACTGATAACCAGACTATACAGGGAACTTCAAAAACTAAACTTTCCCAAAATCAATGAACCAATAAAGAAATGGGCAACTGAACCAAACAGAACTTTCTCAAAAGAAGAAATTCAAAGGGCCAAAAAACACATGAAAAAATGCTCACCACCCCTAGCCATAAAGGAAATGCAAATCAAAACCACACTAAGATTCCACCTCACCCCTGTTAGAATAGCCATCATCAAAAACACCACATCAACACCACATGTTGTTACGTGTGTTGGTGAGGATGTGGGGGAAAAGGAACACTCATACACTGCTAGTGGGAAGGCAAGCTAGTGCAACCACTTGGAAAAAAAAATTGGAGGCTTCTTAAAAATCTAAACATAGATCTGCCTTATGATGCAGCAATCTCACTCCTAGGGATATACCCAAAAGAATGCAACACAGGCTACTCCAAAGGCATCTGCACACCCATGTTTATTGCAGTACTATTCACAGTAGCCAAGTTATGGAAACAGCCAAGATGCCCCACTACTGACAAATGGAGTAAGAAAATGTGGTGTTTATACACAGTGGAATTTTACTCAGCCATGAAGAAGAATGAAATCTTATCATTCACAAGTAAATGGATGGAAATGGAGAACATCATTGTGAGCGAGGTTAACCAGACTCAAAAGACCAAAAATCATATGTTCTCCCTCATATGCAGACTTTAGGTCTAGGGCAAATGCAGCAATGTGGTTGGACTTGGATCATATGACAAGGGGAGAGCACACATGAGAGGTATGGGGATAGGTAAGAAACCAAAGCATGATAGTATTTGATGTCCCCACTGCAGAGGAACTAATACAGAAACCTTAAAGTGACAGAGGTCAGCACGAGAAGGGGATCAGGAATCAGTGTAAAGATCAGTTGGAGATGAATCAACTTGGATTTCATGAAAGCAATGCTAGGAACCTCTCTGTATAGCTATCTTTATCTCAACCAGCAAAAACGCTTTGTCTTTCTTATTATGCTTATGTCTTCTCTTCAACAAAATTAGAGATAAGGGCAGAACAGGTTCTTCCTGGAAGCAAGGTTGGTTTCAGGGCTCCAACCCAAACAATGTATGCACATGTGAATAAATGAATAAATAAATAAATATATATATAAATAAATAAATATATATATATATGTATATGTATACGTATATCCACTTCACTGGTTTTTAGTTTTCTAGCTCTTAGTTTCTGCTTTTATTTTTATTATCTGCTTCTGCATTTATTTGATTGCTTTTCTCTTAATTTGCTAGAGTTCATTCTTTCCTTTTATGAATAGTAGTCATTACAGTTATGAATTCTCCCATGAATACTGCTTTAACTATATCCCAAATTTTTATGTGTGATTTTTAATTGTCATTTTTCTAGAAATTTTCCTGGTATTTTTCTCTCTAGTCCAAGAAAAGGGTAATTTCTTTAAGTTTACATGTGGAGAAATATTTCATCTTTTCTGGTTTTCTTATTATTATCTAGCCTTTCCATTATGGAGAGAGAATAATTTCTTTATCATGCCTTCTTTTCTTAAGTGACTGAAGTTTTGTGACTTAACGTGGCCTATTTTCATGAATGTTTTGTTGAAACTTGAGAAGGTATTTTCACTATTTTCAATGAAGAAAGTCTAATATAGACTTTTATTGTTAGCAATATCTTCTCTGTGTTCATGTGTAATTTTTTCCCACTTGCTCTGTCTAGTCCTGGGGAAGGAGACCAAAGTCTCTTATTAGTAGTACATTTCTAAATATTTTCCTTGTATCCACCTTCATTTGTTTCACGAGTGTTGTTTGCTATTTAGAGCTTACTTCTATCTCTGTATGTCCATACGAATTTTATACTTTATAAAGTACCTTTTTGGGGAGGCTGGAAGCATGGCTCAAGTGGTAGAATGCCTGCCTAGCAACTGTAAGGCCTCAGTTCAACCACCAATACCATCAAAAAAAAGTATTATGTTTGTCTCACTCAAATTTTTGGCCTGAATTTCACCTTATTTAACAATAAGATTGTAACCTCTGCCTCCTTTCTGTTCCTTTCTGTTTGCATTCTTTTGTTTTACCTTTACTCATCATTTTATTTGTTGAATAAGTGGATAATTTTTTCTGACTTACTTTTCTTTAGGTATGTCTCTTGTATATTGCAAACAATAGTTTATCTTTTCTTTTTTTTTTTTGATAGATTTTACTTTTTTTTCTTTTATTATTCATATGTGCATACAAGGCTTGGGTCATTTCTCCCCCCTGCCCCGCCCCCTCCCTTACACCCACTCCACCCCCTCCCTCTCCCCCCAACCCCCTCAATACCCAGCAGAAACTATTTTGCCCTTATTTCTAATTTAGTTGTAGAGAGAGTATAAGCAATAATAGGAAGGAACAAGGGTTTTTACTAGTTGAGATAAGGATACCTATACAGGGCATTGACTCACATTGATTTCCTGTGCGTGGGTGTTACCTTCTAGGTTAATTCTTTTGGATCTAACCTTTTCTCTAGTTCCTGGTCCCCTTTTCCTATTGGCCACAGTAGCTTTTAAGATATCTGCTTTAGTTTCTCTGCATTAAGGGCAACAAATGCTAGCTAATTTTTTAGGTGTCTTACCTATCCTCACCCTCCCATCTGTGCTCTTGCTTTTATCATGTGCTCAAAGTCCAATCCCATTGTTGTGTTTGCCCTTGATCTAATGTCCACATATGAGGGAGAACATATGATTTTTGGTCTTTTGGGCCAGGCTAAAATCACTCAGAATGATGTTCTCCAATTCCATCCATTTAGCAATGAATGATAACATTTCGTTCTTCTTCATGGCTGCATAAAATTCCATTGTGTATAGATACCACATTTTCTTAATCCATTCGTCAGTGGTGGGGCATCTTGGCTGCTTCCATAACTTGGCTATTGTGAATAGTGCTGCAATAAACATGGGTGTGCAGGTGCCTCTGGAGTAACCTGTGTCAGCCTTTTGGGTATATCCCCACGAGTGATATTGCTGGATCAAATGGTAGATCAATGTCTAGCTTTTTAAGTAGCCTCCAATTTTTTTTCCAGAGTGGTTGTACTAGTTTACATTCCCACCAGCAGTGTAAGAGGGTTCCTTTTTCCCCGCATCCTCGCGAACACCTGTTGGTGGTGGTGTTGCTGGTGACGGCTATTCTAACAGGGGTGAGGTGGAATCTTAGCGTGGTTTTAATTTGCATTTCCTTTATTGCTAGAGATGATGAGCATTTTTTCATGTGTTTTTTGACCATTTGAATTTCTTCTTTTGAGAAAGTTCTGTTTAGTTCACTTGCCCATTTCTTTATTGGTTCATTAGTTTTGGGAGAATTTAGTTTTTTAAGTTCCCTATAAATTCTGGCTATCAGTCCTTTGTCTGATGTATAGCTGGCAAATATTTTCTCCCACTCTGTGGGTGTTCTCTTCAGTTTAGAGACCATTTCTTTTGATGAACAGAAGCTTTTTAGTTTTATGAGGTCCCATTTATCTATGCTATCTCTTAGTTGCTGTGCTGCTGGGGTTTCGTTGAGAAAGTTCTTACCTATACCTACTAATTCCAGAGTATTTCCTACTCTTTCCTGTATCAACTTTAGAGTTTGTGGTCTGATATTAAGATCCTTGATCCATTTTGAGTTAATCTTGGTATAGGGTGATATACATGGATCTAGTTTCAGTTTTTTGCAGACTGCTAACCAGTTTTCCCAGCAGTTTTTGTTGAAGAGGCTGCTATTTCTCCATCGTATATTTTTAGCTCCTTTGTCAAAGACAAATTGGTTATAGTTGTGTGGCTTCATATCTGGGTCCTCTATTCTGTTCCACTGGTCTTCATGTCTGTTTTTGTGCCAGTACCATGCTGTTTTTATTGTTATTGCTTTGTAATATAGTTTGAAGTCAGGTATTGTGATACCTCCTGCATTGTTCTTTTGACTGAGTATTGCCTTGGCTATTCATGGCCTCTTGTGTTTCCATATAAATTTAACTGTAGATTTTTCAATCTCTTTATTGAATGTCATTGGAATTTTGGTGGGAATTGCATTAAACATGTAGATTACTTTTGGGAGTATAGACATTTTTACTATGTTGATTCTACCAATCCATAAGCATGGGAGATCTCTCCACTTTCTATAGTCTTCCTCAATCTCTTTCTTCAGAAGTGTATAGTTTTCCTTGTAGAGGTCTTTCACATCTTTTGTTAGGTTTACACCTAGGTATTTGATTTTTTATGAGGCCATTGTAAATGGAATTATTTTCATGTATTCTTTACCAGTTTGCTCATTATTAGTGTATAGAAATGCTAATGATATTTCTATGTTGATTTTATATCCTGCTACCTTGCTATAGCTATTGATGATGTCTAGACGCTTCTGAGTAGAGTTTTTTGGGTCTTTAAGGTATAGGATCATGTCGTCTGCAAATAAGGATATTTTGACAGTTTCTTTACCTATTTGTATTCCTTTTATTCCTCCTTCTTGTCTAATTGCTCTGGCTAGGAATTCCAGTACTATGTTGAATAGGAGTGGAGATAGTGGGCATCCTTGTCTGGTTCCTGATTTTAGAGGGAATGGTTTCAGTTTTTCTCCTTTAAGTATAATGCTGGCTGTAGGTTTGTCATATATAGCTTTTATAATGTTGAGGTACTTTCCTTCTACTCCTAGTTTTCTTAGAGCTTTTATCATGAAATGGTGTTGGATCTTATCAAAGTCTTTTTCTGCATCTATTGAGATGATCAAGTGGTTTTAGTCTTTGCTTCTGTTAATGTGGTTTATTACGTTTATTGATTTTAATATGTTGAACCCCACCCCGGCATCCCTGGGATGAAGCCTACTTGGTCATGGTGAATAATCTTTTTGATGTGTGGTTGAATTCAGTTTGCCATTATTTTGTTGAGGATTTTTGAGTCAATGTTCATTAAGGAGATTGGCCTGTAGTTCTCCTTTTTGAAGGTGTCTTTGCCTCGTTTTGGGATAAGTGTAATACTCGCTTCATAAAATGTGTTAGGCAGTTTTCCTTCCCTTTCTATTTCGTGGAATAGTTTAAGGAGGGTTGGTATCAGCTCTTCTTTAAAGGTCTGGTCGAATTCAGCAGAGAATCCATCAGGTCCTGGACTTTTCTTTTTGGGGAGACTCTTGATTGCTGCTTCAATTTCATTTTGTGTTATAGATCTATTCAGGTGATTAATTTCCTCTTGGTTCAGTTTTGGATGTTAATATGTACCTAGAAATCTGTCCATTTCTTTAAGATTTTCAAATTTATTTGAATATAGATTCTCAAAGTAGTCTCTGATGATTTCCTGGACTTCCATGCTGTTTGTTGTTATCTTCCCTTTTGCATTCCTGATTCTACTAATTTGGGTTTTTCTCTCCTCATTTTAGTCAGGTTTGCCAGAGGTCTATCGATCTTGTTTATTTTTTCAAAGAACCAACTTTTTGTTTCATTAATTCTTTGTATGGTTTTTTGGTATCTATTTCATTGATTTCAGCTCTTATTTTTATTATTTCTCTCCTTCTATTTGTTTTCGGATTTGTTTGTTCTTGTTTTTCTAGGAGTTTGAGATGTATCATTAGGTCATTGATTTGGGATCTTTCAGTCTTTTTAATGTATGCACTCATGGCTATAAACTTTCCTCTCAGGACTGCATAGCTGTGTCCCATAGGTTCCGGTAGGTTGTGTTTTCATTTTCATTGACTTCCAGGAACTTCTTAATTTCGTCTTTTATTTCATCGATGATCCATTCTTCATTAAGTAATGAGTTATTTAGTTTCCAGCTGTTTGCATATTTTTTGTTTTTACTTTTGTTGTTGAGTTCTACTTTTACTGCATTGTGATCAGATAGTATGCACGGTATAATTTCTATTTTCTTATATTTGCTGAGACTTGCTTTGTGCCCTAGGATATGATCTATTTTGGAGAAGGTTCCATGGGCTGCTGAGAAGAATGTATATTGTGTAGAAGTTGGATGTTCTGTAGACATCAACTAGGCCCATTTGATCTATCGCATATTTTAGATCTTGGATTTCTTTATTGATTTTTTGTTTGGATGACCTATCTATTGATGATAATGGGGTGTTAAAGTCTCCCACAACCACTCTGTTGGCATGTATATATGCTTTTAGGTCTTTCAGGGTATGTTTGATGAAATTGGGTGTGTTGACATTGGGTGCATACAGGTTGATAATTATTATTTCCTTTTGGTCTATTTCCCCTTTTATTAGTATGGAATGTCCTTCTTTATCTCGTTTGATCAATGTAGGTTTGAAGTCTACTTTGTCAGAGATAAGTATTGCTACTCCTGCCTGTTTTCGGGGGCCATTGGCTTGGTAAATCTTCTTCCAGCCTTTCATCCTTAGCCTATGCTTATTTCTGTCAATGAGATGGGTCTCCTGTAAGCAACAAATTGTTGGATCTTCCTTTTTAAACCAATTTTCAAGTAGTGCCTTTTGATGGGTGAATTAAGTCCACTAACATTAAGTGTTAGTACTGATAGGTATGTGGTGATTCTTGTCATTTAGTTGTCTTAGTTGTTTGAAGTTTTCATTGTGTGTACCTAAGTTGAGGTTACTCTCTACTGTCTTGCTTTTTCTTTTCCTGTGGTTTGGTGCTGCCTGTCTTTTCATGGTTAAGTTGGGTTTCACTTTCTGTGTGCAGAATCCCTTGCAGAATCTTTTGTAGTGGTGGCTTTGTGGTCACATATTGTTTTAGTTTCTGCTTATCATGGAAGACTTTTATTGCTCCATCTATTTTGAATGATAGTTTTGCTGGGTAGAGTATCCTGGGGTTGAAGTTATTTTAGTTCAGTGCCCGGAAGATCTCACCCCATGCTCTTCTTGCTTTTATTGTTTCTGTTGAGAAGTCTGCTGTGATTTTGATGGTTTTACCTTTGTATTTTATTTGTTTTTTCTCTCTTACAGCCTTCAATATTCTTTCCTTAGTTTCTGAACTTGTTTTAATGATGATATGTCGTGGAGTAGTTCTATTTTGATCTGGACTGTTTGGTGTCCTGGAGGCCTCTTGCATCTGTATGGGAATATCTTTCTCTAGATTTGGGAAATTTTCTGTTATTATTTTGTTAAATATATTACACATTCCCTTCACTTGCACCTCTTCTCCTTCAATGCCCATGATTCTCAAGTTTGGCCTTTTGATGGAGTCAGTGAGTTCTTGCATTTTCTTTTCACAGGTCTTGAGTTGTTTAATTAATAGTTCTTCAGTTTTTCCTTTAATTACCATTTCATCTTCAAGTTCTGAGATTCTGTCTTTGGTTTGTTCTATTCTGCTGGATTGGACTTGCGTTTTGTTTTGCAGTGCTGTTTCATTCTTTTTTCTGAGGTTTTCCATATCCTGGCTGTTTTCCTCCTTAATGTTGTCTATTTTTGTCCTGAGTTCATTTACCTGTTTATTCATCATGTTCTCTCTTTCACTTTGGTGTTTATGCAGTGTTTCTATGGTTTCCTTTATTTCTTCTTTTGTTTTTTCAAATTTTATATTTTTGTTGTCTTGGAATTTCTTGAGTGTCTCCTGTACATTTTGGTTGACCCTATCCAGTATCATCTCTATAAAATTCTCATTGAGTACCTGTAGTATGTCTTCTTTTAAATTATTCTTGTGGGCTTCATTGGGTCCTTTGGCATAGTTTATCTTCATTTTGTTGGAGTCTGGATCTGAGTACCTGTTTTCTTCATTCTCCTCTGGTTCCTGTACTAATTTTTTGCTGTGGGAAAACTGGTTTCCCTGTTTTTTCTGTCTTCCCATCATTGTCTTTGGTGTTTTTACTGTCCCTGTACTGTGTGCAATTAAGTATTTTCTAGCTTGTAATAACAATGGTAATATTTAGAATGGAAGGGTGAGCTGAGATGGAAAGCAAGAAGTTAAAAAAAATGGGAAAAACAAATACACAGACTGGAGGGAGAAAACAGAACAAGGTGTCAGACAAGAAGATTTCAAAGGTATAAACAGGGAGCTTTAGTGTACTAATCGACAGTAAGCTGAACAGACATTAGAGAGACAGAGAGAGGATTGAAAATCAAAAATAAAAAAAAAGGTGAGAATAAAAATAAAAAATAAGTAAATGAAAGAAAAATCTATTTATAAAAATGTATTAAAATAAAATGAAAAAATAAAAAATTTAAAAAAACAAAAAAACCTGCAAATTCAAATGCAGTGAAATCTCAATCTCCAATCCTGGAGATGGTGCCTCAGATGTTGTTCTGTAGTTGTTGCATCAAAGGGGACGCATAAAGAAGAACAAAACTACACACACATGCACAAAAAAAAACCCCACCAAGTGTCCCAAGTTCAAATGCAATACAGTTTCAGTAAGTTTTTCAGCTTGCATGTGTAATTCGGTTGTTCTCTCATCAAAGGTAGGGTGACAAAGAAAAAAAAAAGGAGTCTGGAGACAGTTCTGAGAATGGAATCTGCAGCTGTGGCTTGCCTGCCTGCTGTTGTCAGCCTGCTGTTGCTGGAGGCGTTATTTATGCAGATCTCTGGGGTGAGCTTAGCACTCACCTGGTCCTGCAGGCTTTGTTTGCTCAGATTTCTCCTGTGAGTGAGCCTCTGCTACAGGCTTTCCCCTTTCCAAGCACTGGGAAAGGTGACACTGCACCCGCGTTCTCAGGCCTGCGTGTTTATTTACAGTTCATGTGGGAGGTGGGTCTTCCCCCCTCTCCTGTACAGTTTTCCTCCCACCGCCACTTTCACAAGCTTTCCTGCTCCTGATTACTGGGTGGTGCTGCTGCTCCTGCCAGCTGCCATGTTTGTTTACAGCTCACTTGGGAAGTGGGTCTTCCCTCCTCTCCTGTGGAGTTTTCCTCCCTCCGCCACTCTCACAAGCTTTCCCACTCCTGGTTGCTGGGCGCACGCCCCCGCTCCCTCCAGAGGCTCTCCGGCCAGCCTGGCTAGTTTATTTACAGTCCCAGGAAGGGTTCCCTTCCCCCAATCTTCAGTGCTCAGTGCGCCCTGCCCTCTTTCCAGCGTGTCTTTATTGCTCCTTGCTTATTACTCAGTTTCTCTTTTTGCCCCAGGTGGAGGCCAGTCTGTCCAGGGGGCTATGCTGCTCTGGCCCAGGCTTGTCTGTGAGAGTACCATGGTAACGTGAAGCTCACCTGGTCTGCATCTTCCCAAGCCATCTGGGCACTGGCAAATGGCAGCCCAGGGGCCCTCCTTGTTTCTCCGTTTAACGTGGAGATTCTCTGCGCTGGCTGGAGGTGTGGAGGGGTCAAAGTTATGCCTTTTCTCAGTGATTATGCCTGCAAAGTGTGTCTCCAGCATCTCTCCAAGATTTCACTATAGGAGGCTCGCTTTCTGCTTCCTCCCTCTAGCCACCATCTTGGAATCCCCAGTTTATCTTTTCATCTAAAAAATATTTGTATTTAGGTATAGTGGAGTGGCTCAAGCGGTAAGGGCGCCTGCCTAGCAAGTGCAAGGCCCTCAATTCAAACCCCAGTGCCACAAAATAAATAAAAATATTTATATATTTGACTTAAGCCTCTTTACAATTACTAATATAGCAAGTAGATTCACTGTGATTTGGAGATATTACTTGTTAAATTTTGAGTATAGTTTAAATGTGTTCCCCCAAAGGCTCATATGCTGAAGCTTGGACCCCAGTGTGATGATGCTGAGGGGGTGGAACCTCGTAGAAGGTAACCAGGTGGTGGGGGCAATACCTCTGAAGGTATTAATGCTGGTCTCCTGCAGTGAGTTACTTCTGGACCAGGTCATTATAAGCAAAGCCACCCCGTGTGCTGGGCCCCTTCTGCACATGGCCAATTCCCTTTCCACTTCTCTGCCCTGTTAGGATACAGCCAGGGTAGGAGAGACCTTGCTGAGATGCCCACACCATGCTCTTTGACTCCCAGAACTGAGGGCTAAATAAGCCTCTTTTTTTATATCATGCCTAGCCTTAAGTATTTTGTTATACTGACACAAATACTACCTTCTGTCAAGTATACTGTTTATTTAAGTATTTGTTTTTAAAGTCTTTCACTGTGTCTTTTTGTTTTATCAATTTTAGTTTTTAGATATTTAGGAAGGTGTTTTAGGATTGCCTTTGACAATTTTATTTTTATATAATATACTTAGCTCCCTCTTTCTTTAAATACTTCTATTAATTTCTACTGCAAGAAATCCTAAAACTAGCTTGTGTCTTCTCCCTTCCTCTTTACTTTATGTTTTTAAATTTTTAGTGCATACCCTTGTAATTTTAGTATGTTCTAAACACAAGTACTTAATTTATCAGTTTTAAGGGATATATTTGTTCTTGTAGATATTAAAGCCAAGGTCATCAGCAAACTTAGTCTGTATCCTTATTCATTTCAACACTTATTCCATAATTACTGAAAAGTGTGTTTTTATTAACAATTTCTTCTTATAATTGTGCTATTTTTCTTACACATTTTGGCTTTGTTGCTAGAGGCAGACTGATTTGGTTTTAGTGTAATATTCTGTTGACTTTTTTGTTATCATTATGTAAAGAACATCTTTGTCTCTACTAATGTTTTTGGTCTTAGGCTATATTTAGATATTTCTATTACTACATAAGCTATCTTCTATTACTCTTTGCTTTGTGTATTTTATATCATGTTATATTTTAACCTCCTCATGTCTTTAGGTTTTCTTTGTGACTCCTGTAAAAAGGCATAGAACTGGATTTTGTGATATTAATCTAGTCTGTGAACTTCTTTCAACTGCCAGATTTAAACTATTTACATTAATTGTGATTACTGAGCTATCTAAATTTGTTTCTATTATCATGTATTATGCCTTCTATTTATTATGCTCTTACTTGACTTTTTTTCTCCTTTCATCACTTATATTGAAATGATTCAATGTTTAAAGTATTCTTTAATGACCCCTCTCTAATGGTTTAGAAGTTTTAAATTCCAAAACTTACCCCATTTTTAATATGACTACATAACTTGGCAACATGTGAAGTTAATATCTCAGCCCTCCTTCCAAACCAGACAAAAGCTTTTTACTTTATCTCCCTCATTATCTTGCTATTTGTAATTGCTCCATCTTGTTTTTATTTTTTTTTATTGTTGTGCTGAGCAGGGGTACATTGTGGCATTTACAAAAGTTCTTACAGTATATCATACTTGAATTTTTATTTTTAAATGTAATCATGCTGTAAGTGATTTTATAGCTACAGTCATATTTCACTCTTCATTGTGATTTAGCAATATTTTTAAATAAGTTCGTTGCTGTTTTATGTGTGCAGGTTTGTGTGTGTACAGCTAGTTTTTCCTTCTGGGTTCACTATGTTTGTTGCTTAATTGATAACAAAAGAAAAAGCAAATGGGCAGGCACTCTGTACTGAGCAGCCCTGGCAGATATGCCTCAAATTACGAAGTACAAATGGCCAATAATATGTGAAAATGTGTAATATCTTTAGTCATCAGGGAAATGTAAATCAAAACTACATTGAGATTTTATCTTATCCCAGTAGAATGGCTGTCATCAAGAAAAACAAAATAACAGGACTGGGGGCATAGCTCAAGTGGTAGCATACGTGCCTAGCAATAGGGGAAAAAATGCTGTTAAGAATGCAGGAAAAAAAAGAACCCTTATACACTGTTGGTAGAAATATAAATTAGTGCAGTCACTATGGAGATCAATATGGAAGTTCCTCAAAAAAAAAAACAAACTACTCCTGGGAATATACCCAAAGGAATCTAAGTTAGCATCCAATAGAGATACCTGCACACCCATGTTTATTGAGGCACAACTCATAAGTTACAGAACCAACTTAGGTGCCCATCAACAGATGAATGGCTAAAAGAAATGTGATATATAAAAAACAGAGTTTTATTCAATCATAAAGAATTAAATTATGAGCTAGGTACTGTACTTCATGCCTGTAATCTTAGCTACTTGGGAGGCTGAGATTGGGAAGATAAATATTCAACGCCAGTCCAGACAATTAGCTCTATAGACCCCCATCTCCAAAATAACCAGAGCAAAACAGACTGGAGATATGGCTCAAGTGGTAGAGCACCTGCTTTGCAAGCCTGAAGCCCTGAGTTCAAACCCCATCCCACCAAAAAAAAAAGAGAGAGAGAAAGAGAAGGAAGAATAAAGAAAGAAAGAAATATTTAAATTATCAAACTGGATATAATCGTGTTAAATGAAATAAGCCATGTTTGTAGACAAATACCACATGTTTTCTCTCATATATAGAATTAGGGGAGGGGGAATGAAAGCAAAAACAAAAAGGACATAAAAGTAAAAGGGAGACTACTCGGGATGTGGAAGGGGAAAGGGAGGAGGTGGTAACAGAGGGCATGAATATAAGTAAGTATGTTATACACATGTATCAAATGTCATAATGAAACTCTATTTTGCACAATTTTTTTAAAAGAAGAATAAGCCTGGCTGGATAGGAGACACTGAAGGTGAGTAACAAGAAGGGGAAATTATTGGGCTAGGAAATCATATGGTGATAGAAGCAGGAGGAATGAATAAAGAGAACGCTGAAAGGGAGGGGCAGGGAAGGGGGGGAGAAATGACCCAAACATTGTGTGTACATATGAATAAAAGAAACAAAAATTTTAAAAAGAGAGAGAATGCTGAGCAAACCAGAATCACTAACATCTGTGCTCATAAAACAGACCACACTCTTAGGGATTCACCTCTATGTTTCTGTGTCCCTGGAATGAAGCTTACCTGGGAGTTTTCCCAGAGATAAGAAATTTGAAGGACATCTGAAGATCGCTAAGTCTACTGACTGCATCTTCCTGTACAGCCTGCTAGGACACTAAAGCTCTATCACTCATTAGCTGGGTGACTGCAGGCCAGTTTCTCTATCTGTAAAGTAAGAATTGACTGCTACATTATTCTTAAGACACTTTCCAGGTTTAAAGAATTATCATGGATGGTTGTAATTGTGCTGAGGATATCAAAGACTTTTCACAAAGCATTGCCTTCCATGAGGGCTAACAACTTCCACAAAGTTGAAAAATGCAAGAATTATTTTTCCCATTTTATAATAAAGGACATTTTGTGGGGAGGAGAAGGAATCAGGCCAGCATTCTTCCTTCAAATGTTTATTTCACTTTCGGTGAAATGTGGGAGGTGAGTGGATGTTGGAGCTGCAGGACAGCAGCAGGATGAGGCAAAGGCTGATCTGCTCCATTCTCACTCCACCTCCTCCCAACAGCCTCCAGGCAGAAGAAATTCCAAAACAGCAATTCTGGCAAGTTCACTGCTAGCACTGGCAAGTACCAGCTGCTTCCAGGAATGTGAAACTTTCTGTTTCCTACAATGGGAGTCTTAAAGTTAAGTACCTCCCAGCAACCAGTGGTCTGTGAAAGGTTGAATTCCCAGTGGTTGGTATGGGTAGGGAGGATTGAGATTTATTCATTTATCCAAAGGACTTGTTATTTATTATCTGTGAATCGTGCCCTGTGCCAGGGAGGAGATTCAAAGTTTAATAAGAAATATGGCCTTTCCTCTAGGAGTTCCTGCCCTAGAAAAGGACAAAGATGCAGTTGGGAGAATTTAATCAGAGCTGTAAAAGACATAAGCCTCAGAAGACAGAAGCACTTGGAAAGGAGACTTTCTCCAGACAAAGGAAATGAGGAAGCCCTATACCTAAGTTAAGTCTTAAAGAACTTGGAAACCAAGGGAGGGTGGTTCATAGAAGGGGCAAGAAATTGTATTCTGTGGAGGATTTGGGAAGAAGAGGGTGAAGAAACAAGAAGCACTGTGCAGTAGTGGCATCGTCCCACGTGCCTTGCAGAAAGAAAAATGACTTTGTGAACACAATTGGGAAAGGGCAGCCGATACTAGAGAAACCTCTCTGGCAATGGGATGATGTAAGACTAAGAATGAAGGCCATCACAGCAGGAGTGGAGAAAAGGCAACGGACTGAGAGCTATTGGGAGCCAGAAGCAACCTAGCTTTACTTTATCTGACTGTAGGTTGGAGACTATGGACACAAGATCAAAGGAAATGTATTCAGTGTAGACTCTAGGGTCGGGCATGGATTCAACTCTACCACTGTGAAACCTGAGGAGTCATTTAATCTCTTTGAGCTTCAGTTTTCTCATCTGTAACACGGAAATAATAACCAGCTTCATAGAGTTGGGAATAAGGATTAAAGATGATAATACACAAAAATCACTTAGCATAGCTCCTACTAAAACTCTATAGAGGTTAGTTATTATCAATGCTATTATTACAAACTGTTAAATAGGGAGCTGTGTTGTAACCAGTCATACTCTAGCTTCCCCAAAATACCAGACATGGGTGGGAACAGGGAAAAATACAAAAAGGCAGCCTCATGAATATTTACATCATATTGGTTAATATGCATCTCAAAGAACAGATACATAGATGAGAGTATAGCAAGCAAAATAGTAACCATGGGGCAGAGTGGCTCGAGTGGTACAGTGCCTGCCTAGCAAATGTGAGGCCCTGAATTCAAACCCCAGTACTGCAACAAAAACAGAAAGAAACAAAAAATTAACCATGTTTATGTCTAGGAAATAAAATAAAGTATATTTTACTTTTTTCTTTGTACTTTTCTTCACTATACTTTCTAAGTTTTCTTTATGAAGGTGCACTTATCTGCCTAAATATAATTTTTTAAAAAATTTTTAAATAAGTTTATTGTGCTATAATACATTATTCAGCATCAGGCAAAGCTCAGTGCAGCAAGGAAATGTTTTCAGACACACCCAGCACACCCCACCCCCATGGCCATCCCCACACTTCCACCCACCCAACCCAACCCAACCCAGCAGAAGCACACACACGCCAGATGTCCATCATGCCTCCAGCTCCAGGAGCAACTACCCAGGAGCACAACCCAGGAATATTCAGAGGCGTTACTCTAGGTCTGGGTCTGGGTCCAAGTGATGGTTCTGAGACTGTTAATGTATCTGGAGGTCACAGTCCTCCAGTTACTGCTGTACCAAGTGGAAGTAGAAGTCCTGGTCCTCCCTGAGCTGGGTGGGATTGAGCAGCTGCCCCTGCTTGAGCACCAGTATCTGGTCAGCACTCCAAACCGTGTGCAGCCTATGTGCAATCACCAGCACTGTTCGGTCCCCGTTGGATCTCCAAGCCTGTAACTGAAAGGGCAAGATCACAGTGCCTCGGAAGATAATAATGAAATGGACAGCACAACCCAGCTGGGTACAACCTCCTATGACTCAGGGTAAAGAAGGCATGAAACATGAAGATTGCAAAGGGTGGTAGGTTAGGGTCTTTCCTGCCCTTCTCTCTCGACTGTAGTGAAGGATGCAAAAGGCAGCTGTGGAGGAATCTAACCCTACAAAGGCACAGACACTTTCTCTACCACTTAGGCCATTCATCCTCCTCTACTCAATTCCACACAGGCTGATCCTTCAAAAGTGACCACTTAGGTGCCAAAGACCCTCCCTTCCCACTCTGGTACTCACAGCCTGCTCACACTGGACATCCAGCGCACTGGTGGCCTCATCCAGAATGAGAACTCGTGGGTCCCTCACAAGGGCCCGGGCAATGGCCAGACGTTGTTTCTGTCCCACAGCCATCTGGCTGCCCTTCTCCCCTACATCTGAGAAAATCAGAGAAATTCCCCTCTCAGATGCAAGTGATCAGGGCAACACTCCTCCCCATGGGGAAGGACAAGTGTGCCACATCTATTTCCCCTAGGACCAGTTAGGAGGTACCAGGGTCATGGTAGGGTGGGGACCCTGGGACTGCCCCTGTGAAGTGAGCACTGCTTCTGCATTGCTCTCTGGGAATAAAGGTCCTTCCCTGCCCCCAAGCAGGACAGAGAAGCTGAAGAATGCATGATGTGAAGGAAGAATGGTAAGTGGAAACAGAGGAAGGGGCAGGGAAGAAGCAAATTTTCCATTTTCTTTTCTAACTAAAAGGGTGGTTCACAATCCGCAGAAGATACCTGTATATATTCCGTGCTTCATCTCCCTTATGAAGTCATCTGCATGGGCCGCCTGGATGGCAGCCATCACGTGATCATCCTCACAGTTCTTCAGCCCATAAGCAATGTTGTCCCTCACAGAACCAGAAAACAGCACAGGTTCCTGCCCAACTGAAACAACCTGTGTGGAGGAGATGGGTGCAGAGGACATGTGAAACCCCAACCATAGGCACCTTGCATTCCTCTCACCCTCCTACCTCAGAATGGACCCTCAGCTTTTCTTCCCGTGGATTCTCCCATGCTCTCTCCATGCATACTCCTTCTCCCCTGTCCACCTCGTTCTCGTGCTCCACCTACCTGTCTGTGCAGGTAGCAGTGTTCATATTCTGAAATGGGCTTCCCATCCAGCAGCAGCTGGCCTCCGGTGGGCTGGTACAGGTTCTGCAGCAGGGCAGCCACAGTGCTCTTCCCAGACCCATTGGGTCCCACCAGCGCTGTCACCTCTCCAGGACGTAGAGTGAAAGTCAGCTCCTGGAAAACCAGGAAAGAGTTAGGGCCTGCCACTCCTCCCTCAGGATTCCTCTCCTCTTCCTAACAGAGGTAAGAACAGCTTCTCAGAAGCAAATCATATGCAGGAGGTGGTTTCTGACCACCTATAAGCAGCAGAGAGCAAGAGGTCCAGGTTCCCTCCTTGTGGCCTCTTTTGTGTACCTTGAGCACAGGCTGGTCAGAGTTATTGGGATATGCAAAGGAGACATCTCGGAATTCCACAAGACCCTGAAGTGTAGGAGGGGCCAGTGTTCCAGGCTGGGGCATATTTGGCTTTCTATCCAGGTATCGAAAAACTTTCTCAGCAGCTCCAACATTGCTCAGCATATCCCCACACATGTGCACCAGCATCTGGAAAAGTGGAATGGACTGGTCAGCTAATCAAACACCTTCACCAGAAACCAACTCCCCAGTTCCTCAAACACTCTCCTGCCACACTCCACCCACAGCCACACTTCTCCTCCTCACCTGAACAAAACTCTATCTTTCAATGTACAATTTGGGTGGAATTTTTGAGACAGGGTCCTGCTATGTAACCCAGTCTAGCCTTGAACTCACCCTCATCCTGCTTCAGCCTTCAGAGTGATGGGATTACAGATGTACACCACCACACCTGGCCCATTTTAGGTAAATTAAAAGTGGCACCAATACCTCAGGGTTCCGTTTGCAATGGAAAGGATCTGAAGTCCATACTGGGTCACACAGCATTACTTCTGTCTCCAGACCTTTCCCCCTTACTCTTCTGTATTCCTGTGTACAGTGCTGTCTAGCTTGATGAGACAGGGAATACCTTAACAGCCGGTACTGTTCCTAATGCACCTTTGTAGCCACCAGAGTATCTCGTATAACTCTCCACACATAAAAGATGGTTAATAAATGTCCAGGGAAATTATAAAACAAAGCCCAATATGAAACAACTAATTAGTTTTGAAAGCTAGTAAATATAAGGAAAGAATAAAATATCCTAATCAAACCATACCACTGAATAACCCAATAGTCAATGAGGACAATCCCTTGTGAATGATGTGCTCCAGTTAATGAATTAAAGACTGAGATAGAATATCATCATTTTGCAACCCTCATAATTTAACAGATCATGTACTAAGCATCAAAGCTTGTGCCGCCACAAAGAGAGAGCTAGACATTGCATGTCTCCTAAAAGAAGACACACCAGCATCTAGGAAATGCCTTGTCAGTAAAATAGGAAAAACCTGAATCTCACAAGATTCAAGATTTAACAACCAATGGTCAGGAAATACAGAGGCAGAGAAACATATTAAAATAATAATACAGAGATTCAATAAACAAAGTCCAGGACATAATGAACTCTATGTGATAAATATCCTATTTCTTCAACAAATAAATGTAGAGGGAGGTGGATATTTAGGTAGATGGGCAGACAGGTAAAGAGACTTAAAAGACCTATCAGCCAATCACAATGTGTGGACCTGATTTGGATCCTGATTTGAATAAACTATGTAATGTCTAAGACAAGTGGAAATTTGACCGTTGATTATATTTGATGAATTTTAAGAATTATGGTTAACTTTTTGGTGTCATAATGGCTTTGTGATTACACAGCTTTAAGATGTTTATATTTTAGAGATGCATACTGAAATCTCTACTAACTAGACAATATGATATTTTGCTTCAAAATAATATGGGGGCAGTGGATGGGGATACAGATCAAACACAACAGGCAGAGGTGATATTGTTAAAGCAGGTGATGAGTAAATATGGGTTCACTGTATTCTTATTTTTTCTTTGCATATATTTGAAGTTCTCCATAACAAAATTGGTTGGTTTTTGTTTGTTTGTTTGTTTTGTTTAAACAAATAAAACCTAAGGTCCAGAAGATCAGAGAGGAAAACAGAGGATAAAAGGGAGCACCTGTGGGCTCCTCACTCACATGCACATGGTTCCCCACGTCCTCCTGGTACAGCAGAAAGGAGAGCAGTCCACCCTGGGTGATCTCA
The DNA here is from genome assembly GCF_047511655.1 of Castor canadensis. Classification (NCBI taxonomy): domain Eukaryota; kingdom Metazoa; phylum Chordata; class Mammalia; order Rodentia; family Castoridae; genus Castor; species Castor canadensis. The sequence goes on along the minus strand of NC_133393.1, from coordinate 22,172,588 downwards.
CCAGCCAGTACCTGCTGCAGTCCACAGCTCAGCATCAGCACCTTCACACCCAAGCATAGCACCTGGGACAGGAGAAGAAAGAAAAAAGCTTAGGAGTCTTCCCATTCTTTCCCCCACTCTGCCCCTGTGAGATTGAGCTGCAAAGGACTTCAGAACCTGCTGTAGGTTTCTATTCCATCCCCTCCCTCTCCCTGTACCCCCTTCCCACACACTCTCACCCTCCGTATGAGCAGATACAGGGCTTGTTCCATGTCTCGCTGCCACCACAGATGACGACATTGCTCCAAGGCTTCCTTATAGCGACTGACTTCATGCCCCTCTGCCCCAAAACTGCGCACTGTCTGCAGCCCTCCGACTGCCTCCCGTACCACCTGCCCTGCCCTGGCCACTGCATCCTGGATCTGCAGAAGCACAGCCTGGAAAAGCAGGGCAGCACATATCCCAGGTTAATGCAGCAGAAGACAGCCAGCCCCCAGGTCTCATGCCAGCCCTGGGATGCTCCCCTTCTACCTAAACGCATCCAAATATTCTTTTTCCCTCTTCCTTACCTGTCTTCCCAGAAGGAAAAATAAGAGTAAAGGAGAAAGGGAACAAAATATTATTAAACTTTTACACTATTCTCGGGTAGTGTCAAAGATGCACACTATTTTTTCTTTTTTTTTTTTGCTTATTTTTTATCTCTTGCACACTATTTTTAACCTTCATTTAAGATAATTCTTACACATACACATACACCATGTCTGATGGGGAAGAAGGAATAGTTTTCCCAAGGAGTCACTGCTAAATAAGAAAGGTGGTTTCTGAAGGAGTCATCACTAGTTAAGAAAGAGATGTAATTCAAAGTAGATCGAAGGACTAAATGTAAGAACTACAACTATAAAACTCTTAGAGAAACATAGGGAAAAAAGCTCAATGACAATCAATTTGACAATGAATTCTTGGATATAACATCAAAAGGATAGATGACCAAGAAATGGTTGTGTGGCTGGGGAGGATGGCTCAAGTGGTACAGTACCTGCCTAGCAAGTGTGAGGTCCTGAGTTCAAACCAAAGTACTGCCAAAAATTTTTTTAATTAATCAGACTTCATCAATATTAAAAACTTTTGTGACTCAAAGGATTCTATTAATTTTTGCCATCACAAAATGCAATAGAATATTTGCAAATCATGTTTCTAATAAGGAATTAATATCCAGAATACACAGGGCTGGCAGAGTGGCTCAAGTGGTACAGCACCTACCTAGCAAGTGTGAGGCCCTGAGTTCAAAACCCAGTACCATCAAAAAACAAAAACAAACAGAATATATAAAGAACTTCTTCAACTGAACAACAAAAACACCCAAATTTAAAAAAGACAAAGGAACTAAATAGACATTACTCCAAAGAAGATAACAACATTCTTAACACCACTAATCATTAGGAACATAAGTCAACATTTAACTGCCACATCACAACCATTAGAATGGTTATTTTTTTAAAAAAAAAAAGACAACATAAAATAATAAAATTGAACAGCCACATGGGAAACAGTAGAGCAGTTCCTCAAAAAATAAAAATAAACTTACCACTTGACCCAGTAATTCCATTTCTGAGTATATACCCAAAAGAATTGAAAGCAGGGTCTCAAAGTCTTTGCCAGATATTCATCAGATAAAGGATTAATATCCAGAATATATAAAGAATTCAAAAAGTAAACACCAAACGGACAAACAATCCAATTAATAAATGGACAAATGAATTGGACAGTTGTTAAGAGAAGTCAAATGACTAATAAATACATTTTTTGCCATAAAGGGAATTCAAATCAAAACTACTTTGAGATTCATCTCACTCTATCAGAATTGCTGTTGTCATCAAGAAAACAAAAAACAAATGCTGGTGAGGATAAAGGAGGGGGAAAAGGAAGCCTTATACACTATTGGTGGGAATGTAACTTAAGTGTAGCCACTATGGAAATCAGCATGAAGGTTCCTCAAAAAACTGAAAATAGAACTATCTTATGATCCTGCCATACCACTCCTGGCATATATCCAAGGGAATCCAAGTCTCACACACACTAGAGATATCTGTATGCATGCACACACGCACAAACACACACACTTTATACATATAAATCAGCACTATTCAAAACCAGTCAGACTATGGAATCAGCCTACATGTCAATCAGCTGAAAATAGATAAAGAAAATGTAGTATATATACTCAATGGAATATTTTTCAGCCAAAAGAACAAAATTATGCCATTATCAGAAAAATGGATGGAACTGGAAATCATCATGTTAAGCAATATAAGCCAGACTGAGAAAGAGAACTCCTTTCTCACCTCCTTTCTCATTGCAGAATCTAGACTTTAAAAAAAAAAGCAACCAAAAAATGATGTGAACATTAACAGGAGGAGCTGTTTTGGGATGAGAACCAGCAGGAGGGAGAGAATGAAAGGAGAGGATGAAGGTGCATTTATGAAAACAGACTAATGGAGCCCATTAAAAATGCTAGAAATGGGACCAAGTGTGGTGTTTCACTCCTGTAATCCTAGCTTGTTGGAAGGCTGAGATTGGGAGGATTATGATTCTGAGCCAGCCCTGGCATAAAGTTGGCAATACCCCCCTCCCCCAGTCTCAACCAATGGCTGTGCATTGTGGTGTGCACCTTTCATCTCAGCTACACTGGGAACCACAAATACGAAGATCACGGTCCAAGCAGGCTGGGCATGGAGCGAGACCCTATCTCAAAAATAACCAACATGAAAAAGGCTGGCAGAGTAGCTCAAGTGTTAGAGTGCCTACCCAGCAAACACAAGGCCCCAAGCTCACTGCCAGTACTGACAAAAGAAAAAATTACTAAAAATGGATGGAGGAGGATAAGAAAGGTAGACAGAGTCACAGAGGGGGTGAATTTGATCAAAGTGAAGGTATATGCTTATATGGAAATATCACAATGAAACCCCTTTGTACAATTAGTATATGCTAATAAAAAGACAATAGGGTTCAAACAGATATTTGTATATCCATGTTTATAGCAGCATTATTCACAAAGCCAAAAGCTGTAAACATGTCCAGTAACCATTCATGGATGGCTAAGTAAGCAGGATGTGGCAGAGGAAGAGGAAGAATATTCCACCAGAAGTAGTGGTGGCACAACATTGTGACACTAAGTGCCACTGAGTTTTACAATTTAAAATGAGTCATTTTATGTGATATCAATTTTATCTTAATAAAACATTTTTAAATCAAAAAAGGAAGGCTATTCTGACACACGCTACAACATGGACGAATCTTGAAGACAAGCTAATTGAAATAAGTCAGTCACAAGGAGACAAATCTTGCATGGCTCTACTTACAGGCGCTGCCTAGAGTGACAGAATCTATAGAAACAGAAAGTTTGATGGTGGGTGCCAGGGGTTGCAGTGGGGTAGTGGAAAGGTGCTGTTTAATGGATGCAGAGCTGCATTTTAGGAAGATGAAAGAAGTTCTGGAGAGAGATGGTGGCAATGAACACACAACAGTGTGAATATGTTCAATGCCACTGATCTGTGCGCTGAACAATGATGAAAATGGTAAGTTTTATGTCCTGTGCTTTACCACAAGAAAGAGCAAAGGTAAAGCTGGCACTCAGACTCAGGACTTCCTGACTCAAGTCCTACTTCCCTTATTCTCCATCCAATTCCTTCTGATGATTTTATGTGAAGAAAATCTTCACCTAAACCCTCAAAGATACCCTTTTTGATCTTTTATGGGGAGGGTATGTGCAGACTCCTTTGAGAAGCCAATGAAAAGGTATTGTCTCTCTAGAAAAATAATCCCTTTACCCCACACACACTCACTCACACATGTACAGTTTTGCTTATAGTCCCAGGGGTCACAGAACTTCTAAATTCAAATGTATATCAATGGGTTGAATAAATGAACAAAATGTGGTGTAAAGGTACAATATACTCTAAGGAACAAAAAGAGAAAATTCTCTCTCCAGGGGATTCTACAGCTATAAATGTATAGTCCTCCACACCTTCTTCTCAATGTCCCCTAAAGCCCACATGTACCTGATGGCGGGTATTGTACACCTTCTCCGCTGCTATTGTGAGAGGCATGTCAAGTAGAGAGAGGAGGGTGAGTCGAGGTGACACACTGAGCATGAAGCTATAGAGCCCCACCACTTTCACCAGGCTCCGCAGGAATACATTGGCATTAAGAGGAAGCCAGCAACTCATCAGGGTGGTGTCTGAGCTCAGTCTTGAGTTCAGCTCCCCTGGAGAGGATAGAGTAGATGAGAAAATCACACACAGTGCAGAGCCTCCAAAAACTCCCTCCTGACTGGCCGGCTAACACAGCCTCCACCTCTCAACACCCTCCCTCACTTACAGAGAGATATGGAGGCTATGTCTTTACCCTGCCCCAAAAACAACAACAGGCTGTGGCAATGGACAGAGACAAGAGGGTAACTAAGGGACAAGGAATGGTCAAGGGAATCCCAGGTCTGGACTACAGCCCCCACCTGTCTTAGTCTCCTGGAAGAAACCCAGGTCCTGTCGAAGCAGGGAGGAGAAAAGCTGCTCTCGGATCCTCAAGTTGATTCTGGACATGGTGAGAAGGAAGGAACCTCCTCGGCAGCCTGCAGACAGTGAGCTGTGGGTAGGGAGGAAACAGAAGTGGGTTAAAGAGGAGAAGATGCAAAGAAGAGGGATGTAAGTGAGAGAAGCAGAGGAGAAAGTCCAGAGTCAAAAGACATACAAAGCCGAGGAAAGCAAACCACAGGAGACAAAAGGGAAAGAAATGGCAGGGGAGCAGGAACAGAAAGGAAAGCACACAAAAGTAGAGGAAGAAAAAAGGGTAGACATGGTTTGTACATGTAGAAACAAACTCATAACATATACAAATTTTCAAATATTCATAGAATTCACTTTGTGCTAGACACAAGGGGAGAATGCAATAAAAGTGAAAAAGAAATTGCCCAGTGCTTGCTTCTGGCCTGGTCTTCCTCTGTGCTGTCACTCTGGGTTTCTCTGTTATAGTTTCTTACCTTCTCAGCAACAAAGCCCTCCTGCATAGTCACAGATGCTACATTATGGGAACTGCATCAAGGAAATCCTGACCTCCATTCCCTGAAGCCCAAGAGGCACATTGACCCCATCTTTCAAACTTGGAGAATTCTACTTAGAACAACCAAATTCTTACCACAAAACTTAAAGAAAAATGTAAAAACATGAAAGCAGGTGTTTTACAAAATGTGGATTTCTAATACAAACTATGTTACCACAATTAAAAGGCTGTCAGAACAATTAGACATGAAATCTTAAGAGTATGGGACTTTGGTAATCACAGTGAAAACAGAGACAAAGAAGCCACACATAGGTGGAACAATTTGAAAGTAAAAAATGGTTGGGCTGTTGTTTTCATGTAAGGAAGACATCAGTGGTGCTGATGCTGCAGCTTAGAATACATATCTGATGGTTCCATGAATGGGAATAAGAAAAGGGAACCACTTTGAGAAGGAAGTGTGATACATATGGAATTTAGGTACCCAGAAAAATGAGTGAGAGTGGGCTACCCAATAGTAAAGCTAAGGGGAAATAGAGTTTACAAGACCACAGCTCAGTATGGAAATTCTGAGAACCACCTGCAGAGATTAACTGAGTCAGCTCAACAGGAAAAAATGGAATCCCAAGAAAAGCCCATATTTAAGGATCCAGAGGAGGAAAAATCTCCAATGGAGGCAGAGTAGATTGGAAAGTAGAAAGGGGGTTCCTAAAAGCTAACTGCAGAAAGAGGTCAAAAATAAGAGTTTATAGAGAAGCCAAAGAGAAGGAGGCTTCTCTTTAGGGGGGAAAAAACAAAGAGCAGTGGATTAACCAATATGAAGTTCAAGCTTGAATAATTAATATCAGCAGATAGTAGTAACAATGAAATGAAGATATAATGAAGGTTTTTAAGAGTATAATAAAGGGATATGACCATAAAAATGAGCAGATAGAGGTGACCTAGGATTGGAGTCAGGTGGTTGAGTCAGTGCCTCCTTAAACTTGCACTCTAAGTGCCTCACACCTCATTGTAGTCCCAGGCCTACCAAGCAATTTGGTTTTTTGGTTTGCTTGTCTTGTTGTTGGTTTTTTTTTTTTTTTTGCTTGTTTGTTTGATAGAACAGAAACCTGAGTATTTCTAGAAAGAGAGGAGAAAGCAGGTGAAGAGGAAAAGAGTAAACATGCTGAAAAGAAAGGTGATCAGCCTCCAAATAGAAGCTTTAGAGATTGGCAAAATAAGTGAGGAATGAAAGACCAAGATGGAGAAATATGCCCACCTGCCAGGAGACCCTGGAGAGATACCCTGAAGACACACTTAGGGATGAGAAGGAGGTGGCAGAAAAGAGAAATGGTATTTTGTGGAGGTAAAAACGCTGAGAAAGACATTCCATTCTACTCATATTTGTACCTATATGGAAAAATGGATAGATGAAACAAAATGGTGAATAAATGCATGTATATTTTAGTTTAAGTATTGTGTGTCTGGGGCAAAACAAATCTAGAAGAGAGTGTCTCTGTAAAGATTTAGTCTAGAAAAGGGACCCAATGCCCATCACCTACCTCCCAATGGAAAATAGGCACATGAAAAAGATGGCACTGCTAAAGGCATCCGGATCAAAAGCACCTCCAAGGATGTCAATCACACGACCAGAATAGTGAGGGATTAATGTCTCTCCTGAAAGAAGAGTGAAGGATAGCATGAATGTGTCTGTGCCAAGGCCCTTCTCCCACCTCCACCTCACCTTGTCCTCTCCCCACTCACCCAACACAGCCATAACAAGAAAGAAGAAGGCAGACATGAGGTAAGGCAGGTCTGGCCTGGAGAGCTTCAGCAACCTCCACATCAGGGCTTTGTTGTTCTCCTGGCCTGGCTCCCTCTCCTGGACTCCTGGAAGGCTCAGCACAGCCCATAGAGCCCAGCTGAGCCCTGCAGCCCCATACCCAGCCAGCAGCCAACTCCAAGAAGCTGAAGCCACTCTGACTGGGGGGGCACTCAAGGCCCCTCCCACCAAGGCTCTCAGGGAGAGAAACAGAGGGGTTGCCAGGCACAGCACAGGCAATAAGGTCTCCACAAATCCCAGCAGCCCTCCCAGCTTTAGCAGCCCCCAAAGTCCTCCCAGTCGCAGGGTCCCCTCCAGCCATAGTCCTGGAAGGCCTTGGGGAAGCACAGCTCCTAGAGTCCCCTGAAGCAGCCAAAGTAAGGCCATGTCCACCAGCAGCAGGGAGGCCCAGGACCTCAAGTCAGGGAGCTGCATGACGCAATGATCTATGGGTAGAAGGTGAGAATTTAGGGGAGGGATCTTGTCCCAATCCTTGTTCTGATCCTCCTGCCCTCCCAACCCCCCACGGACCAGAGGCTCCTTGTTTTATCCAGTCCCACCCTGAAAGATCTCCTGGGTATTGCGTGGTCAGCAGTCCATCCCCTCCTAGGACAGGCAGATGCTGTCTTGTCCTAGGAAGCTGAGAGTCTGCTCACACGTTTAAAAAAAAAAAAAAAAAAAAAAGCCTGACTGGGTCACTCTGCCATCTCCCGCCTGCAGCTCCTAAATTTCCAGCGAGCCAAGCGGTCCCAGCTGCAGTCCTCCACTCGCTGGGGTCAGACAGCAAGGAAGTGGGAACACCGATGGAGGGTGGGAGGGGCTGCCGCCCTCCTAGCGCTCTGGGTTTCCATTCCCAAGAACTCACCCGCAGCGGCGGTGGGACAGCAGTTCCACAGCGCTCTCGGTAAGTGCGGAGCACCGACCCTGAAGTCCGCTCTCTCAACTCCGTTTCCCCCTCTGATCCGCCAGCTCACTGTCCCCGCGAGGGCCCGCGCGGTGCCGCGGCTTTCGCTTTCGCTTCCCAGCACAGAGCCGCGTTCCGGGCGCTGCGGCCAGGTGGCGGCGCCCGAGACCTGCAGACGCGGAACCCTGCTCAGCAAGTCCCTCTGGGCATCCCACATCCCCAGTTATGCTCACCCTCCCTGGTGGTTACTTTGTAACTAAAACTGCAAAATTGTTTCAGTGACTGAACCACTGGGTTTTGCGTTACTAGCTCAAGTTCTGAACCTATTTTGAGTTCTCTCAGCCAGACGCAGGTGACTCACGCCTGTAATCCTAGCCACTCACGAAGCAGTGATCAGGCGGATCGAGATTGGAAGTCAGCCTGCAGAAATAGTTCCAGAGACCCTATCTCGAGAATAGAATAGGTGAAAATTTAAGGAGGTGTTATCCCACAACTTGTCCCGATCCTCCTGCCCCCTCCAACCCCACACTGAAAGGTCCTCCCGGTGCCGCATGCCAGACAGCGTACCACCCCTGGGATGGAGGACATTCTCCCAGTCCGCGAGAGATGGGAGTCTGCTCGCGCTATTAGAAAACAAACAAAAAAAAAATCCTGACTGTTTCTCTCCGCCACCACTGCCTGCCTCCTCAAAAGCGGTCCCAGCTGCAGTCCTCCACTCCCCCGGGTCAGAGGGCAGGGGAGCGGGTAGAAGGCATGGGTGGTGCGAGGGGCTGCTCCCCTGCTCGCACTCCGGATTTCTGTCCTCAAGAACTCACCTGCAGCGGCGGCGAGACGGCAGCTCCGCAGGGCACTCGGTAAAGTAGAGGTCCAAATCTGAAGTCGTCTCCCTCCTCCTCCTCCTACTCTTTGTACCCTCCCTCTCCCCTCTATCTCTCTCTCAATGAGGCTCCCCCTCAGGTCCGCCAGCGTCACTGTCCGGGTGAGAGAGCCCTTGAGAGCCCTTCAATGTCCAAGGCTTTCGCTTTGGCTTCCCAGCCCTGGCTGGCATTCTGAGCGCAGCACCTGGAGGGCGGCTCAGACAACCGCAGACCTAGAAATCCTGATCCTCAATTCCCACGGATGTCCAAGGTCCCCAGTTAAATTCAGCCTCCCGGTGGTTACTTTGTAACGTAAAACTGGAAAATATTTTCAGAGACTGAACCACTGGGTTTTCTGTTACTAGCTCAAGCTCTGAATCTATTTTAAGAAGCACCTGCTCAACCCAGGCAAATTCATTGTAGGGTCTTGTGTAAAAATGGATCTAGACCCTGAGAAGACACAGGCAGGGCCGCTCCTAAATAAAGACCTGAGGAGATTTCCACTTACAGATTGGGAATTAGGGGTCTCTGACCCATTGTCTTCATATGTCCTTGTCAACAGAGCACCTGGAGCAGGGTATCAAGGTTTCTTCTCTGAATTATGCTAGGAGAATTGTCAGCATGGGAGGGAAATTCCAGGGACTGACCTATTTAATACAGATTAGATTATCAGTCAGGTTTCTACTCAAGTTTCTACTGGTCCTGCACAGAGCTAGCAATGGAACCTGTAGATTTGTTTCTTTCATTTTTTTTCTTTTATTCATATGTGCATACAATGTTTGGGTCATTTCTCCCCCCTTCCCACCGCCCCTAGATTTATTTCAGAATTGACTCTTCAGGGGAGGTGATGTGACACAGTAATAGATTGCATTGCTTGCTTAGCATGCCTGAAGCCCTGTGTTCCATCCTCTGCCATATGTTACTGTGCTCAAATCAGAGCACCATTTTCATAAATGACTTATCAGGTTGAAACTATCTTGCAAACTAAAACAGAAAAGGGGAAAAAAATCCCCAAATGGACAATTGCTTGGATTCCAAACCACTGATGTGGAATGTTATCAGTGTGTCTATCAATGAGTCACTTAACTTTTAAAGTAGTTGGGAGGAAGAAGGTTTGAAGTAGGGAATAACTAAAATGTCTCTGACCCTCTCTGTTATGGACTTAGAGATCTCTCCAGGAAAGAAAGAAAGGAAGGAAGAAAGAAAAAACTTCACACTGCTGTTTTTGTCTTTCACCCATCTCCTTTACCTAAGTGAGAGGACCTGGTTCCTGCTCCTTCCTGTAGCTCCTGAGTGTTTCTAGAGTCTCCTTGTGTCTGTCTCTTTTTTCTAACCTTCCTCTTTTACCTTTTCCTCATATTCCCCACTTCAGAGAGTAGGACTCCCTACTTATCTCCTTTTTCTCTTCAGTCATGATCCTGTCATCTTAAAATCAAATGTGACACATCACTAATGTCCATCTTCACATTCAATATCCAGTATCTCAGAGGTGTTATTTAGGGTAAATGGTACAGTGCCTATAATTACCACATGTGTGAGGTGGAAGCTTTTCATTCATTCTACAAAGCCAAAAACAAATGTGTTAGGTACCCTACTTCTAGTCACCCAAACCATCAGCAAGAGACCATATAAGGAGTCTTCAGATTGTGTCTCTTTAGAAAGGACCCTAGGCTAAATAAAACTGCAAATGAGTGGCAAAAGAGAGACAATCAGTCCTCCTGAGGTCCTAGAGGGATGAGTGTGCAAGAAATGCCTAGGGAAGAATTTTTCAGTGAAGCCCTATCTTAGATGGATGGGTGAGTCTTTTCCCAGGAAAAGTTTCTCTTGATTTCCTGTCGCATCTCCCCCTCCCAAAAAAAAAAAAGAACCCACACCACAGCCCCATTCAGCCACAACACAGAGGTGTTTATAACCGTTTTTCTTTTATTGTGCATAGGGAGCCCCCAGAAAGTCCCCAGGATAGATGCTCAGTGAAATAAAGACACAAAAGAATGAACTCAGCCTTCCCCCACTGGTCACAGAGCCCATTCTTTATCTTTCCTCCTGGGACTTTGCTCACCCAGGTCCCTGAGTTGGCTAAGGTCATCCAGAAGAGGCCTGCCCAATCATCACTGCCATTACTGATTGGCCTCCTGGTACTGGTACATCAGGTCACTGACATCTGTACTTTCCACTTTCACCCAACCATCTTCCTTCATGTGATACACTGTGGATGAATGAGAAAAGAGCACAGAGTCACCCTTCATCTCAGCAAGTTATGTTAATGGTGTTAGGTTGATGTCAAGAACAACACATGAGCACATACACACATACACATGCCCCAAACCATTATCATTGGGATTTGATGTACTTTTCTGACTCTGAAAACATACTCCCTACCACTCAGCTGCCACTGAGTCTCCCAAACTAAAATCTCTCCCCTTCTCTCAGGTATGGTGGTGAAGTATTGGTTTCTTACTATTGACAACGCCTCCAGAATAGCTGTCTCTGTGGGTGGCATGAACAATAGCCCTGCGACCAAGGTCATAGGCCTCTTCAGGACTAAGATTGGGCCGATAGCCACTGTCCATGACCCCATAAGCATAAGTGTTCCCACTACCAGTGGAGAACATATGTCCAGAGAGCCGAGTCCCATCTTCATTCACATAGTAGAGTCCTGGACCCTATAAGGTGAAGAAAGGTTCCAGGTTGAATTTGGAAAGGGATTTGTTGGTAACAAGTGTGCATTATAAAAAGTGGATAAAAGAATGAAAACCACCATGGGAACATTTGAATTAGGATAGTACTTTGGTTTAAAAAAAAAAAACTTCGGGAAACAATATGGAGGCTTCTTTAAAAGTAAACATAGACCTACCTACCCATCATATGATCCAGCAATACCACTACTAGGGATGTACCTGAAGGAATGTGACTCAGGTTATTACAAAGGCACCTGCATACCATGTTTACTGCAGCACTATTTACAATAGCCCAGCTATGGAAACAGCCAAGATGCCCCATTACTGATAAATGGATTAAGAAAATGTGGTGTGGAATTTTATGCAGCCATGAAGAAGAACGAAATGTTATCATTCACTGGTAAATGGATGGAATTGGAGAACATCATTCTGAGTGAGGTTAGCCTGGCCCAAAAGACCAAAAATCGTATGTTCTCCCTCATATGTGGACATTAGATCAAGGGCAAACACAATAAGGGGATTGGACTATGAGCACACGAGGGAGGGGTGAGGATAGGTAAGACACCTAAAAAACTAGCTAGCATTTGTTGCCCTTAACGCAGAGAAACTAAAGCAGATACCTTAAAGCAACTGAGGCCAATAGGAAAAGGGGAACAGGTACTAGAGAAAAGGTTAGATCAAAAAGAATTAACCTAGAAGGTAACACCCACGCACAGGAAATCAATGTGAGTCAATGCCCTGTATAGCTATCCTTATCTCAACCAGCAAAAACCCTTGTTCCTTCCTATTATTGCTTATACTCTCTCTACAACAAAATTAGAAATAAGGGCAAAATAGTTTCTGCTGGGTATTGAGGGGGGGGGAGAGGGAGGGGGCGGAGTGGGTGGTAAGGGAGGGGGTGGGGGCAGGGGGGAGAAATGAACCAAGCCTTGTATGCACATATGAATAATAAAAGAAAAATGAAAAAAAAAAGAAAATGTGGTATTTATACACAATGGAATTTTATTCAGCCACAAAGAAGAATGAAATTTTGTCATTCGCAGTAAATGGATGGAACTGGAGAACATCATCTTAAGCAAAGTCAGTCAGGCTCAAAAGGCCAAAAAAATTACATGTTCTCCCTATTATGCAATTATAGACCTAAAACAAATGCAGTAATATTATTGGACACGGGTCACACACTAAGGAGAGACTGAGATTGTGCATGGGAGGAATATGGAAAGGAAAGGAAACTTAAAACTTGAATGTGGTTGGTATGTTCACCGTAGAGGAGTGAACACAGTAATCTGAAACTGGCAGAGGCCACTATGGGAAGGGGACTAGGAAGTAGTGAAGAGGTCTGGTAGAGATGAACCAACGTGGGTTATAATACACATGTGCATGGAAGCAACCCTAGGACTCTCTCTGTATAGCTATCTTTATCACAAACTAGCAAAAATGCTATGTCTTTCTAATATCTCTTATGTTTTCTCTTCAACAATATCAGAGAACAAGAGGGCAGGACAGGTTCTGCCCAGAAGTGGGTTGTGGGGGGAGGTGGCCTAAACAATATACACACATGAGTAAATATAAAAATGATAAAATAAGAAATATGTTTTAAAAAGATTTATTTCTAGAAAACAGATTGTTGTTAAAATTATATATATACATATATATATCCCAAATAAAACTTGAGTCATGCTATCTTACAGGTTAAAAAAATCATAGAACTTTACAAATAAAAGAGGAAAGACAAACTTGGATCCAGCTATTTTAACAAAAGAGATCATGACCCACATCTGAACCAAGAAACCGCCTGTAGAATAGTTCTAGAACTAAGAGTTCTCTATGCAGTGTATCTTGTAGGATGGGAGTGAGAGAGTACAAGGGGCAGGAGATCTCTCATCCATGTTGAGGTAGCATGGGAAATGCAAGGACCCACCTTCTTGTCCCAGCCACAGATCATGCTGCCCATGGACAGACCCATGCCCCGGTACTGGCACATCATGTTGGCAAGCAGTTTGGAGGCTGCTGACACTGAGATACGCTCCCCATTCCGCAGATAATATAGCCTGGATAAGGATGGGAGAAGGAGGAAGGACTTAAAGGTGGTAGAAGAAGGTTAGCTCTCTCCCATTTGATGGAGCAAGAAATGATTAAAGAGATATATATTCCAAATAAAACTTGAATCATGCTTCTTACACGTTAAAAAAATCATAGAACTTAACAAATAAAAGAGGAAAAACAAACTTGGATTCAGCTATTTTAACAAAAGAGATCATGACCCACATCTGAACCAAGAAACAGCCTGTGGAATAGTTCTAGAACCAAGAGTTCTCTATGCAGTGTATCTTGTAGGATACACTTGTAGGATGGGAGTGAATTAGAAGGAATTATCTTATAGGATCTAAGGATCAGGGAAAGATTTGGATTTCCAAATATCTAAACCACATAAACAAATCCTAGTAAATGACACTATCTGACCCAGGGTCAACAATGTCCATGCTTAACAATTGACAAATTATCTGGCTCATGAGCAGGAACAAAGAGTAAGGTTTGGGAGAAGCCTTTTATTACCCAAAGGCTATTTTGTGAAATACCTTATTAGCACTAAGATGAAACATGGGACAAGGGTGAGGAACAGTGATCCAAGAAATGCAAGGATCAACCTCTGGGCTGAAAAAGTGAGATGAGAGACTTGCTTACCTGCACTCCTTGGCCAACAGACGTTCCCAGTACTGGCAATCTGCCGCACTGCCAGACATGGTGCCAAGAAGGTAAGGATTAATCTCAATCACCTTGTTGACCCGTATGGTGTCTGCAATGAGAGTTTTGAGAGTGGAGAAATGAACCCAGTTCTCTTTGTCTAAATCAATACCTGCTCTGTTTTGGTGCAGACATTAGGCTTCTGCTAAAAAGAAGGCTCAGCTTCCCAGACTCTACACACACACACTCACCAATGTAACTCCCAGCCGAAGCCCGGGAATCCACTGCTACAATCACTCCATGCTGGAACTTGAAGGCCAGGGTGGTTGTGCCATGGGCCATCTCAATCTGAATATTGCTTTCTCCATCTCCACCTATGCACCTCAAGAATTTGGTAGGCTAATGAAAGAGAAAAGGAAAGGGGAAGGCAATGAATGCTTCTGTAGTAGGAGGTTCACAGGAAAAGGTGTTAGAGAGAATGGGGGAGACAGAGATGTGCCCAAATTCTCTAACCACCAATAAATATAACACTTAATAACCAATCTCTAGAAGGAAATGGTGTGGAAGAAGGGAAAAAAGCACAATTCACCATCCTGTTCCATTTTCCAACACAAAAGAAAACAAATATCACCATAACTAAAAGCTTTAAGAATGACTTTAAGGATTTTCTCATTCATAGGTTCTTCAACCTAACAAAACATGTTTAATTAAGGTTTCCTCATTTTACAGAAGAGGTCTTGAGACCTAGACTGCATGATTTGTTCTAGGACACAACAGTGAGTTGCTGAGGCCAGGCGAGCCACCAAAGTTCATAGGTCTTCCAGAACACTGTACAGCCCCTACAAGTTAGGATAATCCCATTTAAAAAGACTTTGTGATTTGTATGTGGTGGAGAAAAGGCAGGAATGCCCTCTTTTCTTCCAGTCAGTGCTCCTGCTCACCTCTAACTCATTCCCCTAATCTCCACTGCCTAACCGGCTGACCCCATCACCACGTGGGCTCCTCCCTGGGCGGGCTCTGGATGTTGGGCTCCTGGACTGAAGGACACACACACACACACACACACACACACACACAAACGTATCCGTGCATCCCACCGTGCAGCCTCAAGGTAGGCCCTCCCTTCCTCTGCGTCTTCCTCCCTCAGGGGTCCCTACTACCCTTACCTGCATTCCCCGGGGGAGGGCGAACTCCGGAGCTCGCATAGAGAAACTGTAGTGTCCGGGGTCCGAGCGATGCCCGCTTCCCGCATCCAGGGCAGCCCAGTCGGGCCGCTGCCCTTTGGGGGCTCCGCACACGTCCAGTAACGCCATGATTGCTCTTCACCCGGAGATCAGAGCTCCGTCGACTCTCTGAGGAGGAAGTGAAAGCGAAAGCCACAGTACCAAGGGGGAGGGAGCCAGAATTTTTTCCTCATCCCCCTGCCCTTTTCCAGAAGGTGGATGTCGGAACCAGGAGTATCATATTGGGGTCAGACTTCACGGAAGTCGGGGAAGCTATGGATAAGGGCTGTAAGAAGGAAGAAAGAAAGGGAAAGAGAAAGAGAAAGAAGGAAGAAAAGGAGCGAGAGCCTTCTGAAGCCCCTAGGCGTGCATTATCACATTAAGCGACACCGACAGGCAGGGCATCCTCTGCAAACTGCGGAGTAGGGTCATATCACCGAAGGCGTAAGCCTCAGTTAGAAAACTGGAAGTCTGCAAGGGCGGCAGGCATTTTCACGTAGCACTGTGAACTGGGGATTGGGGGACAATGTTCATATAAGCATCATTTTATAAAAATCAAGGAGGAATAGGAATAGGTCGGGGCTGCGTCTTGAAGACAGGTGCTGGGGCAACCGGAAAAGAAAAAAACTCCTCAGTGTGGGCAAAGGAGGCGTCAAGGAAAGGACAAAGTCTCTGAATCTCTCAATAGGTCCGTCATAGAATCCCTCCCTGCCCAACGGTCTCACTAGCCTGAGGCCACCCACAACAATATGCCCTTTCTGTCCGCCCCTCTTCGCCTGGTTCCTGGCTAGCCTGACAGCGGCTCAGCTCAAGTCCTCTAAACCCCGCCTCTCTTTGCAGCCTGTGTTGAACTCATCTGCCCAGCAACTGTTGACGTCACACCATACCAGCCCTCCCTGAATGGAAGAGATTTACTAGGTAATCCGGCCCACTTCTTTGAGATAACCCAGACAAGAATCACTGCGGAGCCCAGTGAGCCCTTGGGGAATAATCAGACCGAGCCAGGCGGCAAAGTGTGACTCGCTTCCAGCCCATCCGCTGGCCAGCTGGCACTTCCTCCAGCTACGTTCACCCTGCATCTTCCACCCGACCGGCTCTCTGAGGGACAGGTGCCCGGGGCGGGGAAGGTGGGGGAGGGACAGCGCGGGGGTAATACGTCCAGGTCCCGCTTAGTCTTGGGAGCGAGGGACGCGGAGGGAGGACGTAAGAAATGGGAAGCTTAAGGGAGGAGATGAAGCACCTAGGGCTGTAAACCATTGAGAATGCTAAGAGAAGAAACTTCGGGAAGCCGAAAGGTGCATATGAAACTCAGCAAGCTGTTTGGAGGAACCACAAAGAGAACCACAGGAGAAACCACAGTCCAAAACACCAATTTTATTATAAATATCACTACTCCACAGCATATTTATGGGCCAACATACGCCTTGGGTCATATTGAAGGCAGCTGGTCTTCCACTACAAACATTTCTTCCCATTTTCAGAACCAAAATACCAAAGCATCAACCCTGGCTCTAAACCCAGTTACACTAAGGCGTAACAAATCCTTCCCAGAAGTCACTATCAAGAGGATTTTGGAGAGAAAGTAACACTCGTGGCAAATTCAAGCATCATCTCCGGTGGTTACATTTTGGCATGTAACTCCTCCTAGCAGGAGCTGTCTACTCTGCAGCTCTGATAAGATCTTTGCTCCCAAGTCCACCGCAGAGAGAGAAGAAAATGAAGGTAAAGGTAGTATGCAATTCCAAGAAGTGTGTCATTCTGAAGTAGCTGCAGGAGCCTGAACCATGGCGCAGTAGCACCCATTATTTTCCATGAGCTGCTGGTGGGTTCCCTCCTCACAGACAGTGCCTCCTTTCAGAAAAAGAATATGATCAGCCTGCTCCACCAAGCTAAGATTCTGGGTGATGAAAAGCACAGAGCGAGAGCTCCGCTCAGGGCTTTCATAGAGGAGCTGCTGCACCTGAAGAAAGATACAGATCTTGTCAGGACTGGAACCACTGCCATCCCAGGAGCCCTCGGTGCTTCCAGAGCTCGGATATAGCACTGCCAGCTCTGCTAACAACCCCAAGGACATTGAAGATTCTGGTTCTAAGTGCGTCTCTGCCAAACCCTTGCTTCATTAATGATTATTTACAGAAAGTGGCACAAATGGGATAAAAATAGGAGTCCTATGGTAAAAGAACAATGAAGAGGGCTGAATTTTCATGGACTGAAAATTTTTATCCTAGATTTTAAGGAAATAAAGCTTAGTAGTAAAGAGCAAGAGCATTCAAGTCAGGCAGACCTGAATTTGGGTCTGGGCTCTGCTACTCAAATCTGTGTGCCCTTCAGCAGATTATTCACCCATAGAACCAGGATAATGAAGCCCACAAATAAATGAGTGATACAGTGGAAGGCCAAGGAGCAAGTCTGGCACATAGTACAGCTTAATTAATATTAATATTATTAAGGTAATCTTTTCCTTATGTTTGGTGTTAGTGATTCAGAGCCTGCAGATAGTTTCTTTAAATTCATTCTGGATGTCTTGGAGGAAAGCTAACAGGATCTGAGAATTCCAAGGACAGGTTTGGACAATTATGATATTGGTTTGTCCAACATGGGATAAGTAAAGGAAGTAAGAGTCAGTGGGATCAGGGCATTAAGAGTTATCTCTCTTCCCAGGCGTGGTGGTGCATGCCTAAAATCTCAGCTATGCATGAGGCAGTGATTGGGAAGACTGAGGTTTGAGGCTAGCCAGGGCAAAAAGTTAGTGAGACTTCCACCTCAACAAAAATGCCAGAGGCATATCTAGTAGGGTCATGATCCAAGGCCAACTCCAGGCAAAAATTAAGACCCTATCTAAAAAGTAACTACAGCATAAAAGGCTGGTGGCATGGCTGGCTCAGGGGTTACAAAAATAAATAAATAAATAAACAAACACACAAAAACAAGATAACTCTCACCCGTAACTGGCTGTTTGCATCCAGGGCACTGGTGGCATCATCCAGGATGAGTAGACGTGGTTTCCTAATCAATGCTCGAGCCAAGGCCACTGCCTGTCGCTGACCTCCTGACAGCTGACTCCCAGCCTCTCCTGCCTCTGCAGAGAAAAGAGCCTAAATGAGAGCTCTAAATGAGAGTGTGTGTGTGTGTGTGTCCCCACAGTCACAAGTGGGGACACACACACACACACACACACAAGGCAATAATTAAGGCAAGATTATTGGAATCTCAGTAAAGATGAGATGGTGAAATGAGTGAGTACCTGTGTCATAACCCTGGGGAAGTCTAGAGATGAAACTATGGGCTCCAGACTCTATTGCAGCAGTTGTGATTTCCTCCATAGTTGGTTTCTGGACCAGGCCATAGGCAATGTTTTCTTGGAGACTCCTTCCAAACAGCTGTGGCTCTTGTCCTACTGCAGCTACCTGAAATGAAATGTGATGAAGAACAAGGACCAGAGGAATATGGTTATCTAGGGATTGAAGACTCAAAATTAAGAGCATATCATGAAATTACACACCACTTCCTGAGCACACCCCCATTCCACCTAGCACACGCTAACCCTCCATTCAGAATGCTCAGTGAAGATGCTCTTCTTATTTGCTACTCCTCCACTTCTCCATGCCACCTTCTTGCTTACCTGTCTATGCAGGTAGCAGTGCTCATATTGAGGAAGGGGCTTCCCATCCAGCAGCAGTTTCCCCCTGGTGGGCTGGTACAGATTCTGCAGCAGGGCAGCCACAGTGCTCTTCCCAGACCCATTGGGTCCCACCAGCGCTGTAACCTCTCCAGGACGCAGGGTGAACGTCAGCCCCTGAAGGTCAATGAATCACACAGTAAGAGGCAATTGGAGGCCTCTAACCTTGAAACTGTCATTGTCTCATTATATAGCATAACCTCTTACCGCAGAGATAAAAGGAGAAAAATGGAGACAAAAGGAGCAACTTCTACCTCCCACATGCACAGACTTCTGGAATGATGCCTCCCAAGGAGAAGAGATGGAGGGTGAAACAAAGACAAGGGAGAAGACCAAGTACCACTATGCCATATACTTGATATCAGATACCATCAGGAAATGTGGGAAAGTCATATTACAAATCACAAATGAAAAGAAGGAGGACTGGAGACAGATTCTGCCATGGCAATTCCTTGGAACATGAAAGCCTTCTCTGAAACCTCTTCTCCCATTCTCCATGGAAGCCCAAACTGATTCTTCAGTTTGGGGGTGACTTATGGAACAGGCTTATGCCTTTGAAGGTTTAGGAAGGACCTGGGCTTGATGTTAAGCAGTGGAAAGCTTGAAGGAAATTTAGGATGGCAGAGGTGAAGATGGAGTAGAAGGGTTGGTAAGCTGTACCTGCAGCACTGGGACATCTGGAGAATTTGGATAGGCAAAGGAGACATCTTGAACCTGGACAAGGCCCTCCATCTCTAAAGGAGTCAATGGACCACTGGGTGGGCAGCAAGGAGTCCGATTCAGGTATTCAAATATTTCCTCTGAGGAGCCCACAGCCTTCTGTACCCGGGGATAGGTAGATAGCAGTACCTAGAGAGGAGGCATAAATAGTGGAGTCAAGACAGGAGACCCAACCTGCTTGCTAGCATTATGTGATCTAAGAAGGGTAAAGAAGGAAGGCAAACACATGTGACAATGGGATGGGGAAGAAATAGCACAGGGCAATGAAACTGGAGGGACCTCACCTCAACAGCTGTGGTGAACTGGATCTGGTAGAGAATAAATGTGACCAGGTTCCCACTGCTTATAGCCCCTCTTGTCACCAGATGCCCACCAATGTATAAGATTCCCACCTTCAGCAGCATCCCTGAGATCTACAGAGAGAGCACAGGAAAAAAAGAATTGCATGAGAAAAATCCACAGGGGACACAAAGCACCAGAGTGATTAGTATCAAGATATAAAGTTCCTCTCTCCCAAACAACAGTAGCAGGCTCAATAGTTTAGAAAGGAAGAATGAATCACAGAGACCCAAGGGTGTGACTCAAACAGAGATCACAAAAGTGCTTCTTATTTTCATCACCATCACCATTATCCCCTTATTTGGGGAGCATTTTACTCTTTACATAAAGCTTTTATAAATGCAATACAGGCTAATACTCATATCAAGAGCTGCTGTAAGGAAAGCTGTGTCATTGCATTTTTTTAAAATGAGGAATCAGTTGCAGAGAAGTTACTTGCCCATAGTCACAGAGCTAGTATATAGCAGCATCAAGCCTGGAACTTCTGATTGCTGCTTTAGTTCTCTTTATATCAAAGATGCCCCTCATCCCTGTCTTCCAGCATTCCCATGGCTGTCATTAGTACATCCACACAGCATCAGCCTGAGGTAGACATTGCTACAGGAATTTATGACTCTCTGAGCTTCCCCCAAGAGGTAAAGGAAAGCTCCAGGAGTAAGAGACACAGCCTTTCTCTAATACCCTAGGTTGGGTGGATGGTGTGTACCGCAGGGGAAGGAAGCAATCTAGCATCCCTAAAAAGAAGGGAGGGGTTAGGGACACAGGACAGTAATTGATTCTCATCTTGCTAGGATGTAAGCACTGGAACAACAGCTTTCCAGGGGAGGAGGAACAGAAACAGAGTTGACAAGGAAATGGAGTCAAGGCATCTTGGGGACAAGGAAATGGACATTCATCTCTGGATGCTCACACTGGTGGTCCAAAGGTTGGCTACATAGACCAGGGCCTCCTTCTGGTTGAGTGTCTTCATTTTCTCCAGCTTCTGCCTAAACTTCTGGGCCTCTCCCTCCTCATTGGCAAAGCTCCGGACTGTAGGCATAGCTGACAGGGCCTCAATGGCCACCTGGCTTGACTCTGCCAGGGATTTCCGCACCTGTGCTTCCAGTGACTGTGAAGACATGGACAAGAGATGTCACACAGGGTTAGAAACTAATACCTCAGTTACCTGATTGGAAATTAAAGTCAAGAATAGGTAGAGGGACAGCAGAGAAGAGAAAGGGGCATAGTATACCTCCAGTACTAAAGAGGTGCAGGGGAGAGAAAGAAATAGCTCTGAATAGATTGGAGATCATATCCTCAAAGACAGGCTGTGAGCAGAAGTTAGAAAAGAAGACAGAGAACATGGAGATCAGTGTTGGGCAATCTGGAAACATGGACTATAGGGACAGGAAGCTCCATGAAGATGGAGAACCAGTGAGGATACCAGGAAAGTCAAGCTGGAAGCAGTCTGAGAGGAACTGACTCTGCCAAGTGTGGGAGATGAGGGTCTGTGTTGGGTAAGCCAACTCCTTGAACATACCTGGTACCATTTTCCCAGTTTCTTCGGCAGAAAGAAAAACAGAGGCAGGGTGACCAGGGTGATTATGGTGAGGGTCAGTGAACCCCAGAGCATGAACGCCAAGAGACACAGCCCCCGCACCAGGTACCACATCAGGAGGCTCAAATTCTCACTCAAAGACTCACACATGCTAGATGTGTCATCTGTTACCCGAGATGTGATGGCACCTGCCAGGGTTGGGGAAAAGACAGTTGAGTGAATGAGACGGCCAGAGTGATGAGAGGAGCTAACAAAAATCCAGGGTGCTAGGGTAGCAATGGTCTAAGGAGGCTCAGGCAAACAAGTTTAGGGATTTGGGGAGGTGTAGGAATCTCAATGCAGGGAAAATGAGTTTTAGAGAGGAAAAGCCTGGCCAAACCCTTCCTTCAAATTATAAAAGAAGTTGACGCACTGCAATTTTCCATTCTCTGAAGGTTTTCTGTTAAGAACTTGCACATATTCCCTTCTGGCCATGTAGCAGACTTGGAGGAGAAGGGAGGCCACTGCTAGGAAGCAATCTGAAAGTCCCTAATGAATGCTGCACTGGAAATCGAGATGAAAGGCTCTAACCCCAAGTTTGTCTCTGGCCACATACAACTGTGCAAGTTTCAGCACTGAGTATCTAGAATTCAGTTTCTTTCTCTGTGAATGAATCAGTTGGACTTCATGATCTCAAAATTTTCAGGTTTGAAATTCTGTACTTTTTTTTTAAGTGGAACTGGGGTTTGAACTCAGGACTTCAAGCTTGCAAAACAGGCACTCTACTGCTTGAGCCACACCTCTAGTCCATTTTGTTCTGTTATTTTGGAGCTGCCGTCCCTCAAACTATTTGCTTGACCAAACCAAGATCCTTCAGATCTCAGTCTCACAAGTAGCTACAATTACAGGTATGAGCCCCCAGTGCCCTGCTGAAATTCTGTAGTTTTTATCAAAAGACAAATCTGAGCCCATGTGTCCTAAAACACAAACTACAGAATTTCAATTCTGTGGACTTATGAGGAATTCTAAGAACAGTAGTTTTTTTGGAAGGTAAAGGCATATTTTGCTCCTGAGATATATCAAGAATAAGAAATGTGTGCACGCCTGTGTATGTGTAAGAGACAAAGGGAAATTGATCAAAGTTATAAGTGGGGAAAAAAAGCCTTATAGAGATATAAAGAGTATGTGTATATATAATGAAAAAATTTCAGGAGAAACCTGTTTGGTTCTGCAGGAAAAACTCTGTCTCCTGGCGCAGGACAGCCTGGAACACCTCTCTCTGTAAGTGGCTGTGCACCCGGCCCTTGGTGCTGTTAAAGATCCCATCGCCCATGAACTCAAGCACTGCACTAGAGAGAGTTGGGAAAGGAGGGTCAGGGTGTGCTCAGGGGATGGAGAAAATGTCCCAGTGTCCCTGTGGGAGTGCACTTTGGACAGCAGCCCAAACTTCAACTCCTCTAGGGTCCCCATTCTCAGTCCTGAGACCTGGCTATGGTGAGAATGGACATGAGAGCTATGTTTCGAGTGAAGGCATCCGCTGTCCTGTCTTGTAGAATCCAGTCAGTGAGGCGGCCTGTGAAGAACGGAATGGCCATCTCCCCTGGAGAGAGAGGAGACATCAGTCAATCACAAACATTAAGTCTGAGCAAGTCAGTTCCCATCTCCTCACCTTCTGCCTCCCTCCCCTCGCTATTATCCTGGAGGGCAGCGACAGAAAGAACAAATTGCGTTCATGGTACCAACCCTGAATAGGCCACAACCCTGTGGTTGCCCCACCAGACCATTCAGGAGGCTAATTAAGAAGGGCAGAGATTGTGGAGTCTAAAAAGCTAAATATTCTGCTGTAGAGGAAGGACTTGCACACAGCGCCCAGTCCAGCACTGATTCCAGGACTCCTGACTCCCTCCCAGTCCAGGACATTTCTCCGTACACCTGAGCGGTAACCTCAGGACCTGAGCTAGGTTGCCTTCTCCTGACCCACATTTTCCAGAACCCACACTGCTTTTCCTCTCTGATGAATACGATGAATACCTGCCCAGTTCCCTGTGACTTCCCCTTTTGCCCTGCATCCCCCTTACCAACACAGGAGAGGACCAACAGGACCAGCACCAACGGGAGGCGGCGTATCTCCGAACCCAGGCAGCCTAGAAGCTGACGCACCTTGTCTCCAGAGTCCCCATGATCGCTGGGCGCCCACAAGCTCCCGAGCTTATGCCACAGGGCGGCTGCGGGCAGTGCCGCCGCGTAGGTAAGGAAGAAGGCGTCGGGGCGACTTCCCCAGAACAGTAGTCTAGTGCTGTCAGCGTCCCTGTCAGAGTCCAGCTGCCGGAACAAGGCCAGTCCCGGCAGGGCCAAGCCCAGCGCCGCCGCCAGTGGCTCCAAAGCAGCCAGCCATCCATGGACTCTTGCGCTTTCGCTCTTACAGTGAAGCGTTGCTTTGAGAACCCCTTGGACCCCCAGCCACAGCACGGCCCAGCGGCTCAGGCCCACCACCCAGACCCGGAGCACCGGCAGCTCCGTGGGCATCAGCAGGGAGCATATTCTGGGCAGCGCGGGTCGGAGCAGCACCCAGTCGGCGAGAAGTAGCAGCGTTGCTCCCACCCACGCGAAGGAAGCTCGGGAAAAACAGAAGCAGCCGCATGGAGTGGGTGACTTTGAGCCCGCCATTGGAGCGCGTGCGCTGGCCCAGGTCTGGTCCCGGCCTAGGACTCTCCGCTGTCCCCTCTGGACAGGCGTCTTTGGATGCTGTCCGAGTCCAACACCCAACCGGCGCAGGGATCAGCAGCTGGGGGAGGGCGGGGGCGGGGAATAGGGATGAGCTAGAGCAGCGCTCTCGGAAAGTCCCGGAAACCGGCTGATCCCTGGAGCGCTACCTAGAAGTCTAGCCGTTTACGGGAAAGAGAAAAAAGAGAAATCGAAAGCTCCCGCTGACACTAGACCCACCCACTTCTTAAAAGTGACCCGCCCAAACCATTTTGGGAGCAGGCATTGAAATCAGATGTGAGGTTCGGGCTAGTAGCCTTCGTGTCCCATTTCTCCATCACACCCACTCTTCCTTCTTTTTCCTGC
The DNA here is from genome assembly GCF_047511655.1 of Castor canadensis. Lineage (NCBI taxonomy): Eukaryota > Metazoa > Chordata > Mammalia > Rodentia > Castoridae > Castor > Castor canadensis. The sequence goes on along the minus strand of NC_133393.1, from coordinate 22,148,086 downwards.
CTGCTTGCGAACCTTGTACGCATTTTCTCGCTCCAGCTTCAGGATGGGACTCTTTTGTCACCTGTCTCTGGGCAGATCTGCCCTACACAGGTTAACGCAGGGCCAGAAGCCTCACGGAGATGACACTAGCGCCCCCTAACGGGCTGAGTGAGGAGGCGGGGCTGTGGGTTGCGCGCTGTGCGATGTGTGCTGTCGCTGATTGGAAACCAGCGCCCCAGTCAGCGAGGAGCGCGGCGCCTGGCTGGGATGCTGCGGGCAGGAGCACCTACCGGGGACTTCTCCCGGGCCGGAGAAGTCCACACTGGGGTAAAGGGTCTGGGTCTGAGGGTTAGCAGAGGGGTGTAGAAGGAGCAGAGGCTAGGGAACCCTGGAAAAGCAGGGAAATGAACAGGGAAACTAACAGAAGCTTTGGGAGGCCGCCAGCGCTTGTGCTCCACCACGAACATTGAATGTCCCTACTCAGAAAGGGGTGTGTAGGGGTCGGTGAATGGGATGGGACGTGAGAAGCTTGCGGAAAAGGCAGTGCTTTGGGCTCTTAGCTAGAAGCGGCAAGGAGAAGCTGCTCTAAAGAGCTTTCGCTTTCACTCTGGTCTGGCCGGGGGTGCGGGGGGTGCTGGTTAAATCAAGAGAGGGACTTGGAGTCAGTGCAAACAGATAATGAAATGGAGCCTTGAATGAGGTAGGACAGCACTTGGGAGAAAGGAATATGAGAAAAGCCCACTCATCACACAGATCTTTGATTACCCCATCTCTGGATACTTGCACCCCAAGCTCTGATAATGGGTTTCTGTGTGAGTTTTGGTGGGTGATGCCCTTCCCCAGACAGGCCCAAGAAGGCTTCTGCTTGGCCTAGGTTCTGCCTTGCTCCCTCCCTGTCCATTTCCATGCCGGCTGAGGGACTTTGCCCAGGCTGGGTGCCCTGGGCAAGTGGAAGCCCCAGGGCTGGCTGGTTTCTGCTCTCGACCACCACCACCACTCGGCTTGGGGTGGCTTTGTTATAGGGGAATGGCTTCTAGGATTAACTTACCCCTGTTTTCAGAACATTTATTCATGGTAAGTCAGTATGTCAGAAAGCACACTCAGGACAGGTTTCAGGGGGCCAGAGTAAGACATGGAATAGCCAGAAAAGTAGCAGTGAAATCATTCCTAAATTGGAAAAATCTCCCCTCCCTGCCAAATGAGCAGTGGAAAGTAGGAAGTAGAAGTCCAAACAAGAAATAGGAGTTAGACCTGAGCTTTAACTCAGGTCTGCTATTAATTCTGTAAGAACTTGCATAAGTCATTCCTTCTCTATTACCTCCATTTACTAAATTTAACAGGATCTTTAAAGTTCATTTGCACTCAACAGGAGAGGAAAAAGTGCAGCTTCCTCCTTCACTCTTCCTTAATTCTTTCCTTGACCTAGAAAAACCTCAGACTCTGCAGTCAAATCCTTCCCTGATACAGATCTCTTCCCCTAGCTGCAGAAATATTTACCTCTTGACCAGAAATTCCTTAAGTGAAACTTTTATTTTAACCTACGTGTTCATTGCTGCTTCCCTCCTGTCTTGACTCCTGACCATGCAAGGAACTGACTTCCTGCATGTTTTCCTTGTTTGATAAACAGTTCGCTTCTGATTAAGTAAGGATGCATATGGAAAATTCAGGCCAAAAAAAAAACCTGAACTTGTTTCTCTCAAGTTCACAGAAACTTGCTTTGTGTCTGGTCTATAGCACATCTGTGCACAAGAGCACACGTGAGACAATTCCATGTGGAATTTTTTCCTCATGGCCTGTTTTACCAGTGCATGGAAGTGCCCCACCATCACCACCAGCCCTCCCTTCAAAAGGATCACTTCTTCCTCTAGGAACATCATTCCCACTTCTCTTTAGAATGCAAAGGATTCCACTTGGGGAAATTGAGGCTTCTTTCTGTGTTGAATCACAGCCAGGCTGTGGCATTCACCTGTAGCCAGATAAAACAAGAAAATGGAAAGATGAAGGGGAGAAAAAACTGTATTTCGAATCAGCTCTGACCTAAATTACTATGCGAACTTGAGCCATTTCCTCTTCAGCAATCAAGGCTCTCCCTGCTCTGACATTTCATACTGTGTGTCTCTGCAGACAACTATCATGGCAGTGGAGTTTGATGGGGGTGTCGTGATGGGTTCTGATTCCCGGGTGTCTGCAGGGTGAGTACCAGTGAAGATGAATACATTTGGAAGGAAGCTAATGATCCCAAATACACATTTTTCTTACCCATTCAAGAAAACTCTAGCTTTTAGAAATGGAGTTGAACTTTAAAAAGCCATGATAATACAATGTTAGGATTCTGGATCTCTGAATTCATGGAGGAGGATCTGGGATCTGAATGCTTACATAGCCTATTCCTGTAATGTATAGGGATGATTGTAAAGGAATAAGGTCTGAAAGGGGCACAAGAAGTAGGTTTTTGAGGGGCTCTTGTTCCATCCCCATTTAAGGATAAAAAGGATGGTCTGTCAAGCAGAAGTTAGATAATATCTCCTGTATCATATTTTGACCTAACATGGTCACATGTAAAGTGAGTCTATAGGATTAGATCAATATTACCTACATTATATTCCATAGAGCATAACTACCTCAAGACAATTAACAGCAAAGAAGAATTGATAAGAGGTGCATTTTTCTTAACCCAGTATTTTTTTTGTTTGGTTGTAAAATATAAGCCTGAAAATATGTCTAGTGATTTGTTTATCTGAGTTTTTTTTTTGCTTCCTGCTTTAATCCAAGCTTTATGTTTCATGTTATTCTTTTGTCAAATTAACTCAACTGGTGAGAAACATTGGATATTTAACCTCAAAATTTCCTGAAACGCTAACTGTTGGCTCCTTCCTGACAGAGAGGCAGTGGTGAACCGAGTGTTTGACAAGCTGTCCCCTCTACACCAGCGAATCTATTGTGCCCTCTCTGGTTCAGCTGCAGATGCCCAAGCCATGGCTGACATGGCCTCCTACCAGCTGGAGCTGCATGGGTATGAAGCCCTGGGATCTTTACTCCCTACCCGCTATTCCCGAAGTGCAAACTCCTGCACTGTGTCCTGTTCCAAGACTAGTTTTTAATTCTGCTTTTGTTAGCTTCGAATTAGCACTTGCATCACTAAACCACTTTCTGCATCTGATAGGTACTTACCCTATCATCCCAGATGGCTGTTTTGAGAATCAAATGATATATGTGATATATGTGATGGTACTATATGTGATAGTAGTGACTGTAAATCATTATCCTAATATAATAATCCAGAAGAAAATGATGGTGTGGCCCACCATAATATCAGGCAATTACAATATGAGAAATCAAGGTCATTAGGACAGAAGTAAAGCTTATCTGGTTTTACCCATAAGCACAAGGCCCTTACAACCAAAAGGAAGCTGTATTATCATTGGAAGGTTAGTGGGCGGGGCTGAGGAAAAGAGGGTGAACAACTTAGCTTCTTACTGATTGGTGATATGAGACTCTCACTCCCCTGTACATGTGGGAGGGAAGCTGGAAGTTGAACTTTTGCAGCTTTAGATTAAGGTTGCTTGGCAGGGATGATGGTAATGGTACAGGAGTGTGGGACTTAAGAAAATTGTATTGACCCTTATTCCTAACATTTCCTTCAGGTTAGAACTGGAAGAACCTCCACTTGTTCTGGCTGCTGCAAACGTGGTGAAGAATATCTCCTACAAATATCGGGAGGACTTGTCGGCACATCTCATAGTAGCTGGCTGGGACCAACATGAAGGGGGCCAAGTGAGTCCCTCCCAAGACATTACCTTCCTTAGGGTTCCCCACTCCTCTACTCAGAGAGATGGAGGTCATTAGTCATTCCAGCAATGAGTTCCAAAGGCATTTCCTCTAAAAGATGCTACAGCCTCAGCTATTAAGGATAGGAGATAGTGGGGCTTCACTGCACAGTGCAGAGACCCCTGCTTGTCTCAGAGGGATGGAGTGGCTGCATGATACTTTAGTCTGATCTGATGGTGCCTCCCTCCCCCAGGTATATGGAACCCTGGGAGGAATGCTGACTCGACAGCCCTTCACCATTGGTGGCTCTGGCAGCACCTACATATATGGTTATGTGGATGCAGCATACAAACCAGGCATGTCCCCTGAGGAGTGCAGGCGCTTCACCACAGATGGTAAATAATCAAGTGGAAGGTTACCTAGGGAAGGTTTTTAAACAGTGGAAGGAAGTAGAGCAAGAGGAATTCATGGATGACCTTTTAATGTCCAAACTGGGACCCTTTTAAGAATGAAAGGGAACAGGACAAATGCTAAACAAGATGGGGCTTTGGGATGATAGGGATCAATCAGGACTGTCTAATTAAACCAAGTTAGGATGTGTGGGCTAGGCTGGTTTGGGCCAGCTCAGAAGTTGATAGTTAAATATTAAAGGATTTAGGAGCTACTGGTTAATCTGTCGATAACTTTCAAACAATTATGGCAGGAACATTTACACCACGGACACAAGCAGATGTTCCATATGAAGATTAAGCTGACTTAAAATCACACTACTAAATATGCCTCTCTGGAAGATGGGTTTTGAGCAAAAGTGACAAATGGACAGGAGGGGAAGGAAACAATTTTTGAGGCTAAGTCATTCTCTTCTCCTCTCTCCAACTTGAAACCCCCTGCAGCTATTGCTCTGGCCATGAGCCGGGATGGGTCTAGTGGAGGTGTCATCTACCTGGTCACAATTACAGCTGCTGGTGTGGACCATCGAGTAATCTTGGGAAATGAACTGCCGAAATTCTATGATAAGTGAATCTTCCTCAGGCTTCCCTTCCTTGTTTGCAATAAACTGTCTGGGACAAGAAGCTGGTGTGAACAATGGGAAATGGTGTCAGGGAGATGAAGTACAGGAGAGGAATTTTCTTCCTTCCCAGATGTCAACACATCCTTTTCATTCTGTCACCACTGGTCTAAAACATCTTTCCCTGAGAAAGGGGAGGGGAGTATGATAGACGTAGAAAGAGCCCTATACATGGCAGGTCATCAGTACTGAGTGATTCTTAAATATTACAGACCATAAAAATTCTCAGAAGGCTGCTGAGTGATAGAGTATATGCTTTGAATATTAAGGCTCTGAGTCCAATCCCCAACACCAAAAAAAATCTCATTCTGAAGCTCAAGGATGGGGTACAAAAATTAGCCCAGCACATTTGGTCGTTGATATTGAGACACAGATGCCTGAGGAACTATTTTAAACAGAGCTGAGTTCTAGTCCTATCTTTGCTATGCACTCCTGTGTGACAGGACAAATTATTCCCATTCTGTGAGCCTTCATTTTCTCCTCTGTCAAAAGAAAATATTGAGTGACTTCTAAGGCAAAAGTTTACAGAGCCGACATTCATCAGCATTTTGCTAGCAAGTGAGAAATTAAATTAACAGACATATTCAACTGCAATACAAGTAGGATGTCAGGCTAACCATACAAAGTCAAAGTACTCTGAAACGGTCACATGCTCTTGGAGTCCTTTCTAACCTTGCTCTTTAATGTATTTTGAATTTTAAAATAATAGTTTAAGAGCCTGTCTGTCAAATTGATTGCTGCTGGAAATTCTGGACAGGATACAAAAAGCAAGTACTCAAGGAGTCTGAAAGTATACAAGAGCAGCTGGGCTGTAAAGAGAATCAAAACTGAAAGAGGCCACCAGCCCTAGGCATTTCCTTCAAGCTTTGCCCTGAAGTCAGCTTCAGGTATAGACCTGCTCTGTAGTAGCACAGGTGCTCAATCTCCAAAATAAATACTCTTTCTGTAAGAGGAACTGTAGAAAAGGGGCCCCTGTAGGCAGAAGAGTGTAGGGGAATCTCCAAAAGGAAAGGGTGAGAGATGGGGATTCCCTGATTCTAGGTCTGAATGCTTATGAATGCTGAGTGCTTGGTTACCCTTGAACTGCACATGTATGTGACAGACATGCCCGTGTGACAAACTCTAAGCAACACAGCTGAATGGAGATTTAAACCTATTAAATTAGAAAACAATTATTTTAATGGTCAAATAACTGTTTTTTTACACCCCTCATTCCAAACGGGTTTTTTTAGCAGCTTATAGAGGTAGGAACAGCTTTAAAAAGAACAAATTGGATCAAGGCTAAGAAAATAAATGAAGCCAAAGTGGTGTGGAGCTGGCCTACACTGGCTTACAAGAACAGATTGTAAAACATTCAGAGAATTTTAGAGGAATTTTGTTAACCATTGGTCACTTGATACTGTCCATGGTGGAAGTATTTATGCTGTAGAAATCAGTAGTGTTACAAGTCACAACTTCTTGGTTTTCCCCAAAGAGTAACTTTAACAGGACACGTATTTATCATTTGACTACCAATTGGTAAAAAAACTGTTGGCTCTTAATCACAAGGTAGTGAAAGCAAAGATGGAAATAAAACTAGGTACAAGATTCATATGATTCAGCTGGGGGCAGTGGCATGCCTGTCATCCCATTCTACTTTGGAAGATCATGATTTCAGGCCAGGCAGAGGAGAAAAGTTCATGAGACTCCATCTTAATGGACAAAAAGCTGACTGTGATGGCATGCACCTATCATCCCAGCTAGGTGGGAAACCTACAAAAGGAGGCTCACAGTCCAGGCTGTCCTAGGCAAAAAGTGAGACCCTATCTCCAAAATAACTAGAGCAAAAAAGACCAGAAGCATGACTTTAGAAGTAGATTACCTGCCTAGCAAGCACGAACCCTAAGTTCAAACCCCAGCACAGCCAAAAAAAAAAATTCATATGATTCATTCTTTTTGAAAAGCCACCCAAAAAAGTCTGGCTCACTAACTGTGCACCTTTAATGCCAGAACTTGGGAGGCTGAGGTAGGAGGATCACTGGAGTCCAGGAGTTTGAGACCAGCCTGGGCTATATAGTAAGACTCTGTGTCAAGAAAACAAATTAAAAAGCCATCCAAAAATACAAAACAAATCATAAATATTTGTAACTTCTTAAGTCACACACATTTACTGAAATACTATATGTATCATTCCATAATGGAAATGCCAATAAATTTCAAAGGAAGGAAGGAAGGGAGATAACTATGGTACCAGGAATCAAAATATTTTTATTTTGGTTAAAGTTTAGTCCAAAAAAATCTGTAATAGCAGTACACAGAATGGAAGAGCCTTAGATGCCCAAGACAAGGAGCCTAATTATAATTCCTAGTGTAACATAGCACTGAACTTCAGGCCAGCCATAAAAAAAATAAAAAGAGAAATGAGAGAACTAGATAAAACTACAGCTCTTAGCAGATCATATGATTATCTATTGTGTTAGTCAGTTTTTTGTCACTGTGACAGAAAGAAAGGTTTATTTGACTCACTGTTTCAGTCCATGTTCACTGGGCCCCATCACTTTGAGCCTGGGGCAACATTGAGTACATTGTGGTGGGAGAACAGGGCAGATATTTGTTCACCTTGTGGCAGCTGGGAAACAAAGAGTGAGAGGAAGGGGCCAGGGTCCCAACATCCCCTTCAAAGGACACACTTTCATTGAACCTAACTTCCTCCCAATAGGCCACACCTCCTAAAGGTTCCACCACCTCCTAATAGCCCCCTGGCCTGGGGACCAAGCCTTTAACAAATAGGGCTTTGGGGGACATTCCAGGTCTAAATTATAGCATCTGCTTAAAAAAAAAAAAAAAATATATATATATATATACAAACTTCAAATCATCAAAATAAAATAATTTATCAAGGTTTTCAGCCATAAAAATTTTTTTAATTGGAAGCATTTTTTTCCAGCTGCAGGATAACCAATTAGAAATACAATTGAAATTAGGAACTATTTATGATAGACAAAAACTTATGAAATACTCAGTGATTAATTTAATCAAGAATTTACTAGTTGGGCATGGTGGTGCACATCTGTAATCTCAGCACTCAGGAGGCTGAGACAGGAGAATCAAAGGTTCAAGGCCAACAGGGCCACTAGAGAGACCCTATCTCAAAAATTAATAATTATAATTCTTGGAAAAATGTCAAACTCTAAAAAAGTCATTAAATATGATTCTGAATAATAGAAAGCCATTTTGTGCTCTTGGGTTGGATCATAATTTTATAAAGTTATCAATTGCTCCCCCTCATTAATCTTTAAATTTAAATCTATTTGAACTCCATGTGACCTTTTTGAAGAAATTTATGTCTACTCTAAAATATATATGGTAGAATAAAGATCATTAAATAGCTAAGCAAATCTTTTTTTAAAAAAATCAATAGAAAGAGGAGATTTCTCTTAAGAAATATTAAGGCATTCTATGAACTATAATTACAAAAGAGGTATAGTATAAATTCAATAGTTAACAAAATAAATTAGCAAGGGAACATAAGTATGAAAATGAGACAAAGAAATAAAGAGCTGAGAACTAAACCCATGCATACATATGCTTACATATATATGGGAATACATGTATACACACACACACACATACACACACACACATATCTATACATAGACATATACATATATAGGAATCTTATGTGCACTCAATTGCCACCATAGATAAATGGAGAAACTATGGATTATTTCATAGATGTTATTAGAAAAGTGGCTCACTATATAAAGAAAAATAAAACTGGGTCTTGACCTAATGTCGCATACAATAGCAGGCTACATGCAGGCTGAAGTCATGAAGGTAAACATGAAACTTTAAATTTAATTAGAATAAGGCCTGGGATGTGGGCTCAGTGGTATGGAGCTTGCCTAGAATGCACAAGGTCTTGGGTTTGCCACCAGCAATGCAAGAAAGCAAACTTCTTTTGCAGTACTGGGTTTGAACTCTAACACAAATAAATGTAATAAAATAAAATGTAAAAAGTATCTTTGTGCCTAGTGGCAGAAAAGGACTTCCTTATATAAAACTCCAAAAACATAGTTGAAATATTTTATTATTTACTTACATCAAAATTAAATTTTTTTTAAATGAAGGAGACCATGGCAACTCTTGTAAGTGAGAAACAAAATGCATTGCTTAAAAACAATCAGGGATAATATCCAGAAGATACAACAGACTCTTGTAAGCCAGTAATAGAAAGGCAGCAACCCCTAGAGAAAAATGCACAAAGGTCACAAACATGGAATTTATGGAGGAGGAAGCACAAAGGCTAATGAGCATCTAAATTAATGACAATTGAACTGAATGATAATCATGCAAGATAAATTGAAACAGCACTGATACATTACTTCATACCTACTAGACTGAAGCACATAAGTGAGATGATGCCGAGTGCTGGTTAGGAGGTAGGGATAAAGACAACCCCTGCAGTGCTAGTGAAAATACAAACTGGTGCAGCCATTCCAGAGAAAATGTTGTGAATCTTGATCAAACTAACCATATGAACACTCTATGAGCCAACACTCCCACTCATGGGAATAATTCTCCCCTCCTTATCTATCATATAGGTAGATAAGGAGACTTATGAGGCTGCTACTTGTAAGACGACTTGTGGTGGCAGGAGATGGAGCCAATGCTCACATCTGTCCAAAAGGAGGTAGGAAAGGGGGTGTGAATGCCCCCCTGGAGGACTAAGAAGGAGTCAAAAGAAGTGCATTAAGTGTATATATAGTGATGTGAATGGGTTTCTAAAATAGGAGGTTGAGGAAAACAAGAAACAGAATGAAGTTTTTAGCCCAAAACCATTCAGTCACATGGGTGGTTCAGTGATAGAATTCTCACCTGCCAAAACCATTCAGTGTATATGTGTATATACACAAAGAAATACACATTTTGCAAAAATACATATAACAAGAAATACACACAAAAACACATCACAATGGTTTTCTTTAGTGAGAGGAAGGAAACTGGAAGTGGGAAATGTGGCTTAAAAGAAAGAAATAATGACAAACACAAGCGATCTGATATGGACCAGTGGTGACCATGACCTTATACCATGAACTGCAGAACATAATTAGTTCTATCGTTTACAGCAGAGGTTAAAGTCAACCTACCCAAAGATAATCACAGTTCTGAGAGCAATTTCTCTTACAGTTCCATGAAAAATGTTAGATAAGTCCCCATTTTTCAGTACAGCTAAATAAGGAGGGAATATAATTTAAAAGTATTCAATTGAAGATCAGGGTTTGGAAAGGAATGGCAAGAATTAAGAATTATGGATGATATGTAGATCCTTCCCCACATTGTAGCCTCTCTCTCCGGTGCACACGTGGTTTTGTTATTATAAATCTTTGAGAATCTAATGAACATGTTTTGTTTAATAAAACAAACTAGAATATATGGATTGTCTTTGATCTTACTATTTTCAATACTGGGGATTAAACTCGCAGGTGCACTTGCAATTGAGCCACTCGGCCCTTTCCTTGGCCCTTTTATTCTAAACTCTTAACTCTGCTGGCTACAGGTATATGATATAAAAAGAAAAATGTTTTAACTTTATTGAACATATTCAGAAGTATTGGAAATTGGTTCAGCAATATTTCAACTTTACCCAACAAGGCATGTGATAATTCCATGTATAAATTTGTGTAATACAGAATCTATGCTGTCAAAATCTCAGATAAAAATAGGGATTCAACTCTTAAGACTAAAAGAAAGACCCTCACCTAAGAAAATTCTTAAACATCGTTCTGGAAGCAGAGACATATGTGAAAGCTTTGAATTTCTTATTTCTTTACTTGTTCATTCTGGAGTTCACATAAAAGCTATAAATGAAAAATAAAATAACTTGGTTAGAAGGTGATTGAATATAATACTACCGTTGTTTTTTAAAGTTTGCATATGATGTTTAAATATGCATGTGGCAAAGTTACTGTTTTGATTCAGGTTAGGAAAGAGTACTAAAAATTAAAATATCTTTAATCTTAAAAAAAATAGAGATTCAATTTTTACCTAAACTGTGTGGACATGAAAGAGGGTGGATTTCTCTAAGAATAGCCTTCTCTAGCCAGATATAGTAGCACAGGCTTGCTATCCCAGAACTCAGGAGACTGAGGCAGGTGGATCACAAGTTCAAGGCCAGTCTGGGCTACATAGTAAGACCCTGTCTCAAAAATAAACAAATAAAATAAAATAAATAGCCTTCTCTAGGAAATGATTTGTAGTAGGTTCTTTGGGGAAACAGAACTACTAGAATGTACATAGAGAGGTTTATAGGCCCTCATGCATCCTAGACAAGTACTCTACCACTGAGCTACACCCCAGCACTATAGAAAGATTTATTTTAAGGAATTGGCTCACGTGATTGTGGAGGCTGGCATGTTCAGAATCCACAGGGCAAGCTGGAGAACCAGGGAAAAGTTGACATTGCAACTCACCTTGAGGCAGTGTGGAGACAGAGTTCCCTGTTCCTTCTAAATGTCAGTCTTCCTCTCTTAAAGCCTTCAGTTGATTGAAAAGGTCACCCACATTATGGAGGGTAATCTGCTTTACTCAAAATGCACTGATTTAAATGATGAGTTCATCTAAAAAATACCTTCACAGCAACATCTAGACTAGTACCCAAATAAATGACCAAGTTGACACATAAAATTGTCATCACATGGTCAAGATGAGACTTGAAGATAAATGTGACAAGAGTGTTGAGAAAGGAAATGAACTGAATACTAACTTGAGACAGCCAGATCATAACTGTCAAATTGTCCTTCATTCACCTGTCATAGGTGACTATGATAAGGTTTTAAATAGGATAGATACCAGACAAATGCGGGTGATTTAGTTGATGTTTTTGTCCGACCCTTCATAAGCTGGCTGCTTCCACCTTCCCTAGAGAGCATACAGAGGACAAAGAATAAATTTAAAACTTCTAATCCAAACTTAAGACATGAATGAAAATCTTCAAAGCCTCTATGGCTATCTTAAAGGATATTTGCTCTTCTGTAACCCAGCAAGGATATGGAGGAGGTCAAGTCTACGGTCTGCTGATAAAGGTTGTGATACTGTAGAACTATTGGTTGCACAACCCTGCAGGGGCTCTGATGCTAAGGTCAGGCCTCTGCTGGCATGGTGCGGACCCTAGATATGAAATGGGAAACAGGGGCAAACACAGAGACTTCTGAGAACCATGAATCACTAAGCCCCCTGAATATTCTCACTGGCAGAAGGAGACCCTGGCATTAGTTTGCTGCTTTGTAACCAATGGTGCCAAATCTTAGCATAGTAAACACTTGCTATTATGACAGTAGGGGAAATTTTAATATGGATTGTATGTTTGATAACTATGGTATCAATTTTAATTGTCTAGGGGATGATGGTATTAATGGTTATGCAAGAGAAATATCTTGTTCTTAAAATGTATGTGACAAAATATTTAGGGGTAAAGCAATATTGTCCACAGATTAGTCTCAAATGGTTTCACAAAATAGTTCTTCAACAGTAAATGGATAAATAAAATGTATATTCACACAACAGAATACAATGGAAAATTAATGAATTACTGATAATTCAACACCATCAATGAATCTTACAGAAATAATATTTAGTGAAGAAGCTAGACACACAGAAAAACACATACTGTGGTTAACAAACCACCCCCAAACTTATAGTCAAAAATAGTCACTTTATTATATCTTGTGAGTCTGTGAGTTACCTGGGCTCTGAGAATCACTGATGTAGCCTGTAGCCAAAGCTCTTACAGCAGCCACTCCACATAGCACCTCACAGTGTCTGTTGTATGGACACTGGTTATGTTTTCTGGATGTCTGTCAGATTTGGACAACTTTAGAGCTCTGTTATATTTCCCCTACCTCATGAGTCCTACCTTCCTAGAGTGGAAATCAGAAAACTCACTTCGCCTGGATTTTTTTTAACTTGGGGCACAAATATGGGAATTAGGTCCCATCAATCAGATTCATCTGACTGAGACTTCAATTCAAAAGTGAGCAAATGAAGGAAGCAGGATCCAACCTGTATTCATTTCACTGGCAAAGGTCAGTGGAAAAAAGAAGTAGCGACTGGCTTTTGAGGAAGCAGTGGTAAGAAGGAGAACTTCCTGGAACAGAAGTGGCTTAGCATGTGTCTTGCAGAAAGGTTCAGTTCCTAACAGAACAGAGTCATGGGGCAGCAGCCACAAATCAGTTCATCAGATCAGACCCCTTCTGGGTGTGCTTTGGGACCTTACACTCTACCTTTACAAGAGGAGCCTTCCATCCATTGTTCCAGCATTTCCACTCCTAAAGCCCCATCTGGCTGGGTGTGATGGTACTCACCAGTAATTCCAGCACACAGAAGGTGGAAGAAGGATCTTGAGTTCAATACCAATCTGGTCTTGAACCTGAGTGAGACCCTGTCAAAAAGAAAGGAGGGAAGGAAGAAAAGAAGAAAGGAAGGAAGGGGAGAGAAGGAAAAGAGGGAGGTGAGGGGAGGGGAAGGAAGGGGAAAGTGGAGAGGGAGGGGAGAGAAGGAAGAAGAAAGAACAAAAAAAGAGGAAAAAAAAGCAAGAGAAAAAGAAAAAAAAAAACCTAATCCAGAAAGAGAAATTTATTTGTAAGATTTTCAAATGAAGGAACCAGGAAGAACACAAGAGGTGTGATTCAAAGAGAATTTGAAATAAAACAAGATAGTTATCTCTAGCAGAGAAAATTGCTATATTAAAGATTTCTGAATGGTTTTTGTACTATAGGGCAGTAACATCATAACCTTGACATTATCTTCTTTACCAGAGAAAAAGCAAAAGCCACCGTATCTTACCAGCTTTCTACTGATTACAGGATTGGTGGAACTGGGCTTTTTTAAAGCAAGTTACAATCCCTGGAATGCTCGGGTGTTGGCCAGACAGGATTATGAAAAATATGTTCAAATATGGTATTAAGTAATCAAAAAGCACATTTTTGCTTTATTTATCATTTTGATCTATCATTTTTCCTACACAATTGCTAGCTTTAAGGTACAGCATTGAGCAAATAATATTTTTCAGAAATGTTCTAATTCAGTTTCATTAATTTGATAGTCTCCTTTATTTGTCCTGTTTAGGATTTGTATGTAAAGATGTTCTTATAGTATAGTTTACAAAGAAAAGGTTTTATGATAATAAGGCTAAAGGGTTCACACTTGTCTAAAAGGCTTTACTTCAGCCTATAGGGTCACACTTTCAATCACTTCTATCACAACCAGGTTATGGGGCCAGGGGGTTCCAGTAGGGTGCTGAGGATTAAACCCAGGGCCTCAAGAATGCTAAGCACAAGGCTCTTCCACCAGCCCACAGGAGTATTTTTATTGACACTCACCAATTCATTCACTCTGAGAACTCTCCCCTGATTCATCTTCAAAATCTGTCCTTGGCTCCATCTGTGCAGGAAATCGGGTTTTTGCTGAGATGCCCAAAGTTCATTCACCAGTGATCCTGGCTCATCAGAAAGAACACCTTTTTCACCTGTCAGATAAGCTATGACCAGTGTCCTTTTTATAAGCCTTTTTTCTGCATATGAGCTATAATTCTTGATCTTTAATAGTTTAATAACCAGGTAAGTGAGGTTTTTTTAAATGTGACATTTCTAGTGTTATTGTGGTTCCAAATACTGAACCATTGCACATCATTACATTGCCATAAAAACACAAAGCAACCCACAGAAGGCACTTGGCATCATGTCTGCAGAAAATAACTATATATCAAATTTCCTGAAGAATCATCACATATTTTACCAGTGATGCTGTCTACAAAAATTTTTGTTGTTTATAGATGTGTGGTGGTTATAAAAAATAAAATTTCACTCAATGTCTTTTAACAAAGGATAGTTGAGATTTTCCTAAGCTTAAAATATTTTAAAAGCACTTGTCAGAATTCCAATTAATAGAATCATAATCATCCTTAGTTTCTCCTAAGATTTAGACCTTATAATCTATATTAAGATTTACTATAAGGTATTTTTTTCTAAAAACTGAAGTTCCATTCGAGCAAGATATCATTCAGGGACCAGGTGTGGCAGGGTGCATCTGTAATCCCAGCTACTCAGGAGGCTGAAGTTGGGAGGACTATGGTTGAAGGCAAAATGTTAGTGAGACCCTCCTCCCCCTCAACAAATATACTGGTCATGGTGGTTCATGCCTGCAATCCAAGCTACTCAGGAGGTTTATATGGAAAGATCAAGATCTATGGCCAGCCCTGGGCAAACAAGAGAGACCCTGTCTGAAAAAAAAACCTAAAGCAAAAAGGACTACCGGGCATGGCTCAAGTGGTAGAGTGCCTGTCTAGCAACCATAAAGCCCAGATTTCAAACCCCAGCACTATTTCAAAAAATTGAGCTTCAGTTCCCACAATCATAGACTAAATGCTGAGAGTTACAGATCAATCAAGAAGAAAAAGGCCAGGCACTGGTGGCTCATATCTGATTCCTACCTACTCAGGAGGCAGAGATCCAGAGCACTGTGGTTTGAGGCCAGCCCAGGCAAATGGTTCATGAGACCTATCTCAAAAATAGGATCTTTTGGAAGGGCTCAAGCATGGTGGAATGACTCATACTAAGCTGGTGGAATGTCTAGCAAGCATGAGTTCAAACCTCAGTACAGCCACGAAAAAAAAGAGAATAATTTCCTCATCTGCTCATTGGAAAATAGAAACTTATAAACAATATATGCAATATTCTAATATTAATCATTATAATTAAACAGTGATTAATAACTTCACCAAGTCTTATTCTTGCTCTATTGATCTTGGACTGGCTGACTACATTAATGAATACCATAAATTCCAAATTTAAGTCCTCTGGTACAACCTGCTGGGTGTTAATAGGTGGCAATGTTAGCTTAAGGTAGTAAGTTTATTTTTGCAGTTCTCTTCTCTGCAATTCTATTTTCAGGAATACCTCTGAGCCTCTGAATTGTCCTTTTCTGTTGTTTCTCTTGTGAGACCCAGCTTCTGATGAGTGGCTTGTAGCATAAGTCTTCATGCATGAGGAACAAGCAGAAAGCATCTGTCTATAGCAAAACCAGATGGCTCTGTTTAACTTATTACAATAACCAACAAGGTCAGAATAGAAGACCTTCCTATGTGACTATTTCTTAAAATCATTACTCCAAAAGTAAGAGCACATTTTAGACAGGGAGGGTATTGACCACTTTCCATGGTCTTCTAATCCATTCCATAAAATTCATATTAGTATTCCTACCAATTGACAAGGTACTTATTTTTAAATTATTTGTTTTTAAATTTCATTTTAGATTGAATTAGCATACATGAATAATATGAGGGGACTTCATTGTGATAATTCCACACATGCATGGTGTCCCCTGAACATGCTCACCCTCCATTGTAGTTCCATATCCCATTCCCTTTTCCCCTTTTTCAAACAGTGTTTAGTGGGTTTCATTATATTGTCTTCATACATATACATGCAGTGTACTTCAATCCTCTTCACCCCTCAGTATCCTTTCCTTGCCCTTCCTCCTCCCCGAAAGCCCCTCAAAACTCTCCTCGTTATCATCGTCCTCATCATTTCAGGTCTAAGTTCCACAAATGGGCAAGAACATGCTGTATTTGGACTTTTGAGCTTGGTTTACCTCGCTCAGCATGATGATCTCCAATTCCATCCATTTTCCTTGACAGGGTGTTTTAAACCCAGAAATAAAACCTCCTAAAAATGGATGTACTAACAGTCACTGTTCCAGACATGGAATATAAACAACAGTATACTTTTATCCTTCCTGAAACATATGCAGCCACTAAAATATACATTAATAATAGTTTTATCTGGAAAATATTATCCAGGGAACTTGAGCTCCTGATTTTTAGTTTTCAGTTTTTCTACATTGTGACTTTGATGTACAGGACAGCTCTTTTGATACTACAGAATTAATTTTAAAATATGTAAAGCATGCCAAATACACCTAATTGCTTCTTTTATATGGTGAAAGATTGGATCTTTGGTGACATCTAGTGGCCAACCAAAGATTTAGCAGTGTAAAAATATAGTTTGACAACTTTAGTATTTTGAATTCGGAATATGAACTTGAGGAAGGCAACAATAAAAGGGAACTTTCAGAAGAAACTGGTCACTTAATTAAATACACAGGTCTGTGAGGATGAGCAATTTGTTAGAGTTTTGTTATCTCAATAATCAGAATGACAATGAAACATTTTAAAATAAATATGATGAAGGTAACCATAACTATCAGAAGCTTAAATCTCTCCAAAGAAAGGACTTTATGAGCATATATCAGTTGTGGGGGAGGGTTCATTGTGACATTTACGTGTATCTTGATTAGATTCGCCCCTCCTTCTTTCTCCCTCATCTTCCCTCCTCTCCTCTTAGAACAATTTCAGCAGGCTTCATTGTTCTGTTTTCATATCTATATACAAAGTACATCAGCCTTCACCTACTCTATTCACCCTCCCCCCTCCCACTTGTACCCAGCCCATGACAGGACCAGTTTTACCTTCTAAGTATATACTGATTGTTAAAGGGGGTTTCACCTTGGTATTTCACGCATGTATGTACTGTACTTTAACCAGAGTAACCTCCTCTACTCAACAGCTTTCAGAGCATTTTGTCATACCATCTTCATTCACAGATGCAAATATTTCAATGTCATTCACTCTCTACATTCTCTTTTACTTTCTCACCTCAGACAGACTCACAAACTCACTACTACAATCATGTTCTCTCTCTCATCGTATCTATATCTATATCTATAGATAGATAGATATAGATAAATATAGATGTACACATGATCATGTATGTATTTGTGTGTACATTTATCTTACAGGTCTAGCTTCCACATATGAGGGAGAACATGTGACCTGTGTTCTGAGCCTCGCTTACTTTGATCAACATGATGATCTCCAATTACATCTACTTATCTGCAAACAACATAATTTCATTCTTCTTTATGGCTGAATAGTACATTGTGTATATGTACCATATTTTCTTTGCCCATTCATCGGTTGCTGTTTGACTTTTATCTGTAGTGCTACAATAAGATACCTGGGGGTTCAGTTATCTTTAATTGTGTGTTGACTTACAACTCTTTGAATATATGACCAAGAGTGGATGCAGGATCATATGGTAGTTCTATTTTTCATTTTATAAGAACCTCCAAACTGATTTCCACAGTGGCTTCACTAATTTGTATTCCCACCAACAGTGTATAAGGGTTCCTTTTCCCTCACATCCTCATCAGCATTTGTTTTTATGTTTTTGATGAAAGCCATTCTGACGGTATGAGATGGAATCTCAGTGACATTTTGATTTGCATTTCCTTTGTAGCTAAGGACGGTGAGTATTTCTTTTGTATTTATTTGTCATTTGTGCTTACTTCTTTTGAGAACTGTATGTTCAATTCATTTTTCCACTTACTTTTTTATTTTCATATTTTTTCATTCATTCATTTACTATTGGATTCTTGGGGAGTTTTGCTTGTTTGTTTGTTTGTTTTTAGGGCTTTTTGATGGTACTGGGGTTTGAACTCAGGGCTTTATGCTTGCTAGGCAGGCCCTCTATCACTTGAGCCACACCTCCAGACCTCTTTTGGTGTTTAATTTGTTGAGCTCTTTGTATATTCTGGATATTAATCCTTTGTCTGATAATTTGTTGAGCTCTTTGTATATTCTGGATATTAATCCTTTGTCTGATAGTTTCTCCTATAAAGGGTCAT
This sequence comes from Castor canadensis, assembly GCF_047511655.1. NCBI lineage: Eukaryota > Metazoa > Chordata > Mammalia > Rodentia > Castoridae > Castor > Castor canadensis. The sequence continues at coordinate 22,129,548 of NC_133393.1, read as the reverse complement.
GTCTTCATTCTGGTCATTGTTTCCTTTGATGTACAGAAGCGTTTTTAATTTGATTCAATCCCATGTGTCAGTTCTTGCTCTTATTTCCTGAACAATTGGAATCCTATTCAGAAAGTCATTACTATGTCTGTATCTTCAGGTGTCTTCCCTATGTTTCTCTGTAGTACTTTCAAAGTTTCACTTCTTTCATTAAGATCTTGATCTATTTTGAATTGATTTTTCTACAGGGTGATAGGTAGGAATCTAGTTTTAAACTCATACTTATGGATATCCAATTTTCTCAACACCATTTGTTAAAGAGACTTATCTTTTCTCTGACATATGTTTTTGGCTCCTTTGTTAAAAATTAGATTGCTGTATCTGTGTGGATTTATTTCTGGGTTCTCTATTCTATTCCATTGGTCTATGTGTCTGTTTCTATGCCAGTACCATGCTGGTTTTGTTACTGCTATTATATTATACTATGATTCTATAGTATAATTTGATATTTGTGATATCTCCAGTATTGCTCTTTTTGCTCAAAAATTGCTTTGGCTGTTCTGGATCTCTAATGCACCCATGTGAATAATAGGATTAGTTTTTCTGTTTCTGTGAAGAATGACATTGGGACTTTTAATGGGGATTACATTGAATCTTTAGATTGCTTTCAGGAGTATAGCCATTTTGACAATACTAATTCTGTCAGTCCATGAATGTATGTGGTCTTTCCATCATCTAGTATCTTCTTCAATTTCTTCAATGTTTTATAGTTTTAATTATAGAGGCATTTTGCCTCCTTAGCTAAATTTATTCCTAAGTAATTTTTGTTGAAGCTGTTGTGAATGGGATTGTTTTCCTTTTAGTATATAGAAAAGTTACTCTTTTTTAATGTTTTTGTACCCAGCCAAAAATGTTTATCAAATCTAAGAGTTTTTATGGTGTCTTTAAGGTCTTTTAAGTATAGAATCATATCCTCTGCAAAGAAGGATAATATGACTTTGTCTTTTCCTATTTGTATCTCTTTTATTTCTTTCTCTTGCCTTATTGGTCTGGTTAAGAATGCAAGCAATATATTGAATAGGAAAGGAAAGAGTGGACACCCTTGTCTCACTCCTGACTTAAAGGAAATGGTATCAGTTTTTTTTCTGTCATCATATATAGCCTTTATATGTTGAAGTAGTCTTAGTTTATTGAGAACTTTAATCATGAAGAATGTTGAATTTTGTCAAAGGCTTATTCTGCGTCTATTGAGATGATTATGTGATAGTTGTCCTTTATTCTGTTTATGTGCTGTATTAGGCTTATTGATTTGCTTGTGTTGGACTATCCTTACATCCCTGATATAAAGCAAACTTGATCATGGTGTATGATCTTTTCAATATGCTGTTGAATATTTTTTTTTTTTGCATCTGTGCTCATCAAGGAAGTTGGTCTATTTTCTTTTTCTTCGCTGTGTGTGGACATAAGGATCTAGTTTTGGTATCAGAGTAATACTGGCTTCATAAAGTGAGTTTGGGTTGCATTCCTTCCCTTTTTTATTATGGAATAGCATTAGTATTAGTTCTTCCTTAAAGGCCTGGTAGAACTTGACATTGAATCCATCCAATCCTGGAATTTTCTTTATTGGGTAAGTCTTTATTACTGCTTCAATCTCATTTATAGATCTGTTTAAGTGCTTTGCTTCCTCTTAAACTAAATCCCAGTTTAGGTATGTCATATGCATCTTGAAATATATCCATTTCTTTCAGACTTTCCTGTTTATTTCAATACAAGTTTTCAAAATATTCCCTAATGATACTCCAAATTTTTATTGGTTATTTATTGTGACATCCTCCTTTTCTTTTCTTGTCTTTTGTTTTTGTTTTTTGTTTTTTGTGTGTGTGTTTTTTTTTTTTTTTTTGAGGTAAGTTCTTGCTATGTAGCCTAGGCTGGCCTGGAACTCTGGGTCAACCTGCCTCTGCCTCTAGAGTGCTGGGATTATAAGCATGTACCAAATGCCTGGCATGAATCATTTCCTTTAAGAATTTTGTAATCAAAAGTCACTCATTAATTAATCCAGTGTAAATTAGTACAAAGTCATAAAATCGTTTAAGGCTATAAAGCAACATAACTGCTATTGTCATTTTAAGTTTTTCAAAGAGGTGAAATTTTAAAAAACTTTTAAGAGTATGAGTAGGTCAAATGACTTGAATCAAGTCCACGAGAGCTAATAGTTTTTGTTTCTACCAGGTGATATTGGGGTGTTGAACTCGGGGCCTCCCACTTCTAGGCAGGAGCTTTACCTCTTGAGCCATCCCACCATACCTTTTTGTGTTGAGATAAGGCGTCATTTTATGCCTGGGCCAGCCTAGGTTAGCAATCCTATTTGTGCTTTCTTGCATAACTGGGGATAACAGGTGCACACCACTGCGTCCAGACACTGGTTGAGATGGAGTCTCAGAAACTTTTTTCACCAGCCGGTTTTGAACCCCAATCCTCCTGATCTCTGCCTCTCAGGTAACTAGGACTACCGACTTGAGCCACTACATCTGGGCCAGTATTTTTTTTTAAATCAAAGCATCTCTTCTGATAATTTAATGGCATTAAACATATATGTTTACATTTAGTTTTGCTCATTCAAATTGACACAAAAAATGAGTTTAACAATGGGAACAAATCCTTTCTGTAAGTCAGGTGTTTTCCAAAACTCTATTTCCAACAAAATAGAAAGAGGACCTGTCCAAGTTGCCAGTTATTACATCATTTAAAATAATTTTTGATAATGGTTCAGTGTGGTTTAGGAAATATAATTCCACGGAAAAGTAAATAACTGAGTGTTGAGCGGTCAGCCGTGGCGCGTGTTTGTTCGCGTCCTCCGTGGGAGGCCTGGCCGCAGTCGGGCGTGGACCGCGGGCGCGAGCCGCCCTCTGGGGGCTGTGCGTCTGAGTGGGGCTCCCGGGCTGCAGGACGGGAACCTGCAGGGCAAAAAGATTTGCTTTTTACTCCTTCTCGTCTTTTAGAGCAGACACAGATTTGCTTACAATAAAGCTGATTTTGAGAGCACACAAAAGTTGGGCACACATGATTGGTTAATCTAGCAATCCGGAGTGATGAAGAGGAACCAAACAGGCCCAGCTGGCCAGGCAGGCTGCAGTCCTCACTGCAGAAGCAGCGCTAGTGCCGGGACTGGGCAGCAGTCTGCAGAGGGGCCGTGGTTTCCATTTGCAACTTAAGAACAATTCACAAGGTTAAGTGGTCTTTATAGACAACATGCATTCATTTAAATTAAACACATAATACTTTCTACAACAGTGTGATTGTAAGGCCACAATATTCCTTGTGAACAAACTCCTCCAATGCAGTGAGTTTATTACCAATGTTACTCGTTCTTTTGAAATATAAAGTGTTTTAACTGAATTAATGTTACAGATAATTTTTAAATACTACATACATCAAAACTAGTATATTAAAATTATTTATACTATTTATATCTAATATCCAAGGAAAATTTACTACTAAATGTTTACAGTAGGCCTCAGTCTAATGAGCTTATTATTAGTTGATCCCAAAGGCATAGTTACAGTCAGCACAATCTCAGCGTCTGTTCCTCTGCTGCATTTACAGAAGGAATAAACACAGGTGTTGCAGCTCTTCGGCTGACTGTCACAGCCCAGTAGGAATCCGCGCTGGGAGCAAGGTCGGACACTTCATCAGAAGGGGCTGGTGGAGGCTGTCAGGCGCCTCCCAATGTAGATCCCAATCCAACGGCCAGCAGATGAGGGGGCAGCAGAGACGGGAGGAAAACCTTTAGAAATTCTGCTGAGAGAATGTCCCCTTTCGTGTTTCTCATGCTGAGAGTAGCCGTGTGCTTTGGGTGTTTAAAAAGGAACTCCTTGTCGGGGTGGGGCGGGGGGGGATAGTCTCTGGCCAACTGGACCAATCCTATATCCAATATGAGTTTTTCTTCAAAATGTCTTCGACTTCTTTCCTTCTCTCAGTATAATCTTCCTCAGACTGAGGGCTGCTCTTTTCTCCAGTGCTGTGCGTGTCTCTCAGAAGCCCTGTTAGGGTCCCGTGTGGTCTGTGAGAACTCTTGGAGCTGCTCCGTCCGGACTCAAGCTGTGCATCCAGCAGTATTTTTTCCACGTCACCATTACAAACAGACACTGAGACTGGAACACTGCCGCTGTTCCCATTATTGCTAAAGTGGAGATTATTGAATTTACATGAGTTAAAATCATACAGGCTTCTATTAAACCAGGGAAAAAAAGAAACAAATAACCAAGCAAAATTGCTATAATAAAACTTTATTCCCACCTAATTATTTATGCATACAAAGTTTCCATGTGCTTATATATACAAAAGAAAATTTCAAAGTAAGATATCAATTACTGCTAAGTGAATAGCTTTTAACTGCTCTTACTACAAAAGAGTTGTCAGGTGATGAGTATGTCCATTTGCTCTGCTATACAAACCATTTTACTACCTAAATTATCCCATAATATCACAGTGTATACCTAAATAATTATTTTCAAGAAGATAAGTAAAACAGATGCCAAACTCTGCCTCATTCTAGAAATATTATTCATCTACAGATATGATAAATTAATTGGAGAAAGCTTCATGTATCTCCATAAGAGACTCACTGCCAACGACTCACTTTTACTTTTTATAACAATTATTTATCAAAATGTGTAATAAATTTACATTACTTGATCTAATGTAGTCTGTCCCTAAATGCAATAATAAGCCAGATGAAAGAAAACATTTAGCTTTTAGAACTTTATGGATGCAGAAATTTTAAATTTAGGCCAGGCGTGGTGGTACATAGCTGTAATTCCACCATGCAGGAAGCTTAGGAGGGAAGATTGTGAATTTGAGGCCAGCCTAAGATATATAGTGAGACCCCACTTCAAAAAACAAAAAAAAAAAGAAAGGAAAATAAAGAAAAGGGAGAAAGAGAACTAAATTTAAATTTAGGAGACCTGTTGAAACTATTCCAGGAATGGAGGGGGAAGGATAAAGGAGAATGATGGAGGGGGTGATTTCAACTATAATATATTGAAAGAACTTTGGTAAATGTTACAGTGTACCCCCAGTGCAACAAAAATTAAAAATATATACTTCTCTGTTGCTACAGAGAAGTATAATGTGGTGATCAACCAAAAAATTTACAAGTACAAATTTAGAATATAATTCTTGTAAGGCAAGTCAAGTGTGAAGTTGAGAAAAGAAAAACAATACAAAATGTCAATTAGTATTTTATGAAACAGATGATGGAGTGTGTAAAATCTTGCATACATTTTTAAGTGACGGGACACTTTTAAAATTCCAATATTGACCTCAAACTTGTGTATATTTAAGCTTATAATAAAATTGTTGTTCTCAACTTCAAAATGTGTCATGAGAAGACTTCTGCTTCCAAGGTAGAGTAGATGTATTTCTCTCTACTCCTTCTGGTAAGTACAACTAAGACTCTGGACTTTATATACAAAATAAACATAAAGAGATTATGAAAGGTGGCCAAGGCAGACTGTTAAGGATTTCAGGACCCAACAAATCACATGATGTGAGTTCCCAGGGTTCTCTTTGCCTTATATATCTCAGACTTGGAACTAAAGAAGCCAGCCACCCAGAAACATCAACACACACACAGAAGTAGAAAGAGGGGAAGAGGGTAGCCTAGCAAGACAGACAACATTGTGATGCTCTACTCCAGTCAAGCACTACAGGGGAAGTGTAACTCTGTCCCCAGCAGCAAAGGCCAAGTGAAGAGTCTAGACTTCTCCCTCACCAGGCTGTAAAATGAGGCATCATTACACACACACACACACACATACACACACACACACACACACACACAGGGAGAGGCGAGGAGAAGAGAGGAGAGGAAGAGACAACCAGGTAGGTAGTGTCAGCAAAAGTGGGGAGGGAGCCAGGAGGCCCTGCTCCCTCAGAGGAAATAAGCCCCCATCACTACACCCAGCAGTCAGTGGAGACCTAGACTTCCACCTCACCCAGCAATAATGAAAAGCACCTCTTCTTCTATCCTCTGCAGTGGTGCCAGACAATGCCTAAGAGTAGGGGTTTTCATCACCACCTAGAGCAGATTAGGCACCATGTCTCACTCAGGCTCTCTGTTCCTACACCCACTCTCCCACCTTGGTGTCATGTGAGGAATAGTGAATAGTCCTCCTACTCCAACCAGCCAAGGAGGTACCAGTGGACACCTAGTAGGGGGCCAGAACCACAAGCCCCCACTCAGCAATAATGAGGACACATCCAGGGTGTCAGTGGAGGCTGGACTTGTGGAGTGGAGAACCTCAGCTTCTAACCACACCAGACAGTGATGCCATTCACTCACCACCCTGCTGCAGTGGTGGCAGAAGAAGCTGGCTGTAACAGGACATTTACATAGACCCAGAGCTTATGACATAATGAAATGTCCAGATTTCAACTGAAAACCGTGTCACATCAACAGCAATATCCCAAAATAAATGAAAAAAATAAATAAATAGAAGCCAAAACCAAAATGAAAGAAATGTGAGACTTAGCTGAGGAAGATTTAAAGTCACTGTGTTAGTCAGTTTTCTGTCACTATAACAAAGACAATTTATAAACAGAGGAGTTTTATTTTGGTTCCCAGTTTGGGAAGTTTCAGTCCATGTTCAGTTGGTCCCATTGCTTTGGGCCGTGTGGCACATCATGGCAGGAACACATAGGAAAGCAAAACCACTTACCTCATGGCTGGGAAGCAAAAGAGAAAGAAAGGAAGGGGCTGGGCTCCCTCCAATCCCTTCAATAGCACTTCCCCAAGATCTGAAGACCTCAACTAGGACCTACCTCCTAGGTTTTCCATCACCTTCCAAAAGCTCCAAGCTGGGACCAAGCCTTCATTGACCACATGGCTTTTAGGAGACACTTAAAGACTGAAACTGTAACTCGTCCTTTTTTCTTCTATAAAATAAAAACTGTAGTTTTACAAATCATTTAATGGCATCTGGTAATTATAAAATTTCTCTACATGGACTATGTACATTCTTTAGACAAGTCCACACATTAGCACTATCTGTAAGTTATTACAGTAGTTACTGTAATTTTTCTGAAGGTTGATCAAAGATAATCTAGAATCTGAGCCATTACATGATCACATAAAGTACTGGTTTATCTCCAGCATTCATAAAACCAGGCCTAGGGGGCTGGCAGAATAGTTCAAGTAGTAAAAGCTCCTGCCTAGCAAGCGTGAGGCCCTGCTTTCAAACCCCAGGGATGAAAAAAAAAAAAACCCAACAACAACAAACGGGGTTCCTTTCTTTTACAATGTACCCCTACCCAGCACAACCATAAAATAAAATTTAAAAAAAATCATACACCATTAAAAAAAAAACAAGCCTAGGGAAAGTGCTAGGTCTGGGTACACATGCACGGTCTTAATATAGAGAATGTTTAATCTGTCCTGATTATTACAAAATCAGAACAGTGAGAATATTTGCAGTGTAGCACTGCAAATGTTATTACTAGATACCTCTGAATCCCTAAGCATTATAAACTAAATGTTGAAAAGTTTTAAGTTTTATAAGATGTTCTTTGTGTGTTCTGCTGCTATGAAAAGAAAGCAAGTTCTTAAATAGTTTTGGGATAGTAGAGAGAGGCTTGTTACTTTAAGAAAGGCTTTAATAATCTCTTCTGAAAGAAGTTAATCACATATAATTTGTTACAAATTAACATAATTGGCCTTAAATAGTGGTGTGGCCTTGGGCAAGCTTTTTCTGGTTTCTTTAAGCTCTAGCTTTTCCAAATTGGTGATAAGAGGTGTGAGACTGTCTGAAATATCTTCCAAATACAAAAATGTATTAAACTGTTTAACTCAGACATCCCACTGGCTTACTTAAGAGATAGTTTTATCATATTTATGAATAGCTGTTTCACCAAAATTACAATTTACCAAATGCTAATAGATTTTAACTTTATTAAATGATTGATCACAGTTTCTTTAAACACTGAGAATTTCTAGTATATTTCAACCAGTTAGAAGACATTATTACACACTACGAGCCTGACGTGATACCATGCAAGGTGCCCAACATATGAGTCTTAAAATATAACTCATTCCTTTCAGGAACATAGTCAATCCATAAAGCAATAATGAGAAACCTTCCCAATATCAAGAGGCACTGGTAAACAGCAATGAATGTGTGTATAAATTGCTAAAATTATATATATAATTATATATATTAATATATATATAAAACCTTTTTTAAGTGCATGATCCTTAAATAAAATCATTAGCAACTTGCAGCCTGTAGGTGTCAGCAAATACCTATGAAGGGCATGAAAACATTTTGCCAGAAAAAGTGTTTAAATTTCTGTCTTGTGTTTCTTTCCCCTCTCCCTTTTTTGTCCTGTGTTCTCAATGTTTCCCTCTCAGTAGGCTATGACATAAACCCCAACAAGGTTTCTCTTATTTTTCCTACTTATTCAGTATATCTTCTTTTCTGAATTTTATTCAATTCATTTACCAGCTCTGGGAATCTGGGTTTGTCCTTATCTCTGTCTACTCTAAAGTATTTTTGTGGTAATATAAAACTTAGTGCTTTGACCCAAGCCTTGTATGCACATATAAATACTAAAAGAAAAAAAATGTTAAAAAACAAAAGTAAAGTAAAACTTAGTGCTTGATCATATGTAAGCATGTGCTGTTTTTCTATGGCACTGGTGTCCAAAGTAGAGTGAGCACACTGCATGGAATGCACAAATGGTCCTTCAGGATACAGGAAAGAAATACTAGAATTTCTATTTATATTATTCCACAATGTTTAAGCTTTCTACTTTTTATAATATGCATTATAGCGTACGTAATCAAATCATATACTACTACATGTGGATAGCTCATAAATAAATTTGTATATGTAAATAAATATTCAAATGTTTTGTACTGAGAGGTCTTCAGGCTTTTTTTTTTTAAGTTTCAATAGGGCTGGTGAAGTGGCTCAAGTGGTAGAGCAACTGCCTAGCAAGTGTGACGCCCTGTTCAAACCCCAGTACCACAAAAAAAAAAAGTTTAACACCACAGTTTGAGTGCTTACATAACTAGAGTAGACAGGGAATGATAGTGTCTTACTTACTCTAGTCAAAGGACCTTATATGTATAAATGTTAGTTAAATTTTTTAAGATAGGTTCTCTCTATGCAACCCAGTCTGCCCTCAAAATCACAATTCTTCTCCCTCAGCCTCCCAAGTGCTGGGATTACAGACATGCACCACCACACCTGGCCTAATAATAAAGATTTATTGAACTCCAATGATACATGTTTCAGTTTTTCAGATCATCAATCTAGTGACCACCTTTGAAATCAGTTCTAGAAACATTTTCATTAAAGCTAAAAAAGTCTCCAATTTTTTAATTAAATATTGAAACTAAAAGGGAAAACAAAGATGTTCTTTGTACCAGCAGAATCAAGATTTAATGGGAAAAAAAGAACTTCAATAGCAAATGTAGACTACTGAAAGTAGAAGAGCAACTAGCAAACAAAGTCATATTCAGCATCCTCAAACCAAAGAAATGTCCAGTTGTCTCAGTTAATTCATAATTTGTGTAATTTTCCATTGATAAGAATAACTCAAAATTAACCCAACCAGTTTACTCATGCTTAAAACGTTAGGGTACCTAAGAATTACTAGGAAGTAGACTTAAATGCAAATTCTCAGACTTCAGCTTCAGAGATTCTGATTGAGAAGATCTAGAGGAGTCCAGAAATCTTCATTTTCATCAAGAACCCAAAAGATTGTAATGCAGGTTGTTTGTGACATAACTTTAAGACAAATTCCTTGCACAACATATTCTGCTTTGAGCCAGTTATGAGAATTTGATGAAAGAAACAGATCTAGGAACATATCTACCAGTCCATAATTCTGGCTGTCTGTCGTTGTTGACTGTGATCAGACTATGAGACAACATTCCATGTTCTTCCTTTGGGGTGACCACATTCCCAATTGTGAAACTGTCCAGATCACTCAGGACTGGGTATGGATTGGATCCTGATACTCCCAATCCATCACTGTTCTTTCATATGCCAAATAAGCATTTCATGGTGTTTGCTATAAACTGTTGCTTGATTCTGAGCCTCCTTGACCCTACCTCTCCATGTAACCCACACATCTCTTCTTCATCCATGAGGTGGACCGTCTCCTGGTGCTACTGTCATCCCCAACAGATAAGAATATGAGGAATCATGGAACAGATGAGATGCCCCTCTATTTCCTCTTCCAATGGAATGAAACACTATCCAATCTGAGTGAGAAAATTGGCTCCAATCAGTTTTCAAGTCCTGACAAGGCTACTTCAAAGTTCATTTCACTCATTTTCATTTCATTGTTTTCATTTGTTATTTATCTCCTTTTTCTTCTAAATACATGGGCATTGAGTACAGTCCTGGGTTCAAAATTGGAAAAATAGAGATCTTTTTGTAGTTATATAAGAGAAACCAAGAATTTAAGTAAACAAGGTAGAAGAAAAATAGAACCAAATATTTTGAAAATCTGGAATTATTGATAACTGTGATTTTTATTCCATCTCCAAATGGAATTATCTGAAGAAAATTGGATGCTGCAAAAGGTTTAGATCAGAAAACATCATACAACCTTCAAGTTTAGAACCAGGGCATGTATTTCCCAACATGTATTCACTCAGTTCTAATATTATTCTATACTGACCAACAAAGTCTTCCCAGCACTAATGCAGTTCACTAACCAAGAGTTATTTTCACAGTTTAAAAATGTTATTTTTTAAATACAGTTGGCATTGCATGTTTACCTAAAACCAGTACATTCCAAAGAAACAGTAAGGATAAAGTAAACTGGAGTTTATCTTCCCACGTCGGGGAAATTATTGCTAATTCTTCAGTCCATCAACAAACATGGTTAACCCTATTCATGAGTCCCTTCCAATTAGGAAAGCCTGTGATAGATCTTACTTGTAGCAGCTGAACAGTTCAGGGAGATATTAGAGTGGGATGGGTGCCTAAAAAGAGAAATGCCCTCCATCTTTTTAACCTTGAATCTAAAGAACATAAGCAAGTCAACAAATAGTCACTAAATACCTAAAACCAAACACTGACACATGAAAAGATTCATCTGTCCTCAGTCCAGATAGATCAAGGAAGGAAGTAGGAGTGAGGTCAATGAGAAGATAAGAAAACACAGGATCAGCTTGGAAGGGTGATCCAAGTGCCCTGAGGATACTGAACAGTGGTGGTATAGTGGCTAAAATGAAAGTACTCATAAGTCATATGGATGCTTCTAAATTAGAGAAAAGGAAGGCCACAGTCCAATAACATCTTAAAAATCATAAAGTTAATGTCATCCAGCAGTGTGGAATAGTCCCACCACATAGCATCCCTGAAGACCAGCTGATATCTTCCTGGAAAGAACCCACTGAAAGTATTCCCTCCTAGAGTTTGTGGAGTAAAACATCCCTCAAAGTGCACTTAGCAAAATTGAATGGATTACAAAGGAAGTGCTCAACACATGTCTATCCCACTTCTCTCTGACTGCCTCCCCTTCTCTCTATGAATCTCCAAGTCTCTTGTCTCTCCTGTCCCTGGAGTACAGTTGGGGGGCTGCATCTGTAATGCAACAGTGGGAGAACAGGCTGCAGGAAGACTTTTATATTCTATTCTATGTTCTTCCCAATTTCCTTGGGACAATCATTGTTTCCCTTTCACACACAAATACAAAGGGACTGCATTGGGCAGACTGCTTGTATTGCAGGATAAGTCAAAGCAGCCCTAGGTATTCACTTCTCCACTGCTTATTACCTCTGCCCCAACTCCCAAAGTGAGTGACATACAATGTAAAGAGCCTTTCTAAACCCAGTTGTGCTTTTACAAAGAGTTGCCTGATAGTCATTACAAATAGAAAGACCTAAAGTATTTCTGGACTGTCTACCAGAGAGGGACACAGACTAGGGCTTGGCCTTCATCTATTCCACTGTACACATCACCCCCATAGGCTAGCTGATACCCTTGCAAAGACATGAACTCACAGACCAACTTAATTAGACAATTTAGGAATAAAATCACTGCAAGCCAGGTGTGATGGCATATGTCTGTAATTCCAACACTTGGGAGGCTGAGACAGGAGGATTATCAAGTTCAGGGTCATCCCCAGCAAAATAACAAGAGCCTGGAAAAGAAGAAAGGAAAGGAGGGAGGGAGGAAAAGAAAACCATTGCAAAACACAGACAACAAACTGAACAAATTGTGAATGAGATAAAGCAAGAACTTAAAATACGGGAGGCAAATATACTAAACAAGACAGAAAAGGGCATCAGCAACACAATAATAATTTATAAAATAAAGAGATGACATTATGTGTCCAAACTGTAAAAGTAGAAATGACAAATACTGTATATGGAAAAAGCAACAGGAGAGATACAGCTAAAGAACAACTAGTGAGGTAAAAGGCATAATAAAAGATGCTCCCAGAAGAGAGCAGGAAAGAATAATCACATCAAAAATATAAAAAAGGAAAATAAAAAGAAAAAACAAAAAAATATAAAAAAAGGATGTAGCTCAATGATAGAGCATTTTCCTAACATGCACACTGCTGTGGGTTCAGTCACCAGCACCACCAAAAGTATATTATTTTTGTATTTTATATAAAATATATTTACTTATTATATTTATATACACATGAAAGTTCAGCAAGTGTAGAATACAAACAGAAGTGTTAACATATGTATAAGAGGACTCACAGTAAGAAAAAAATGGAGAAGAATAAATACTTGAAGAAATGAATACTGAATTTACCAAAAATTTTAAAATATGAAAGACCTCAGAATGAATGGATCAAAGCGCACCAAACAGGAGCGATAAGAAAAAATCCACACCAAGGTTCATTAAATGAGACAAAGAAATGTTCTGAAAGGTGAATATGGTTTATGTACTTTCTATAGAATTGATATAGAACTTTTTAATTTGGAATCACCATAAGAAGAGGACTAAGGCAGAAAACAGAAAAATGGAGGGGATGAACCAATTCAGGTTGCAATACATATACACATGGAAATGTCATAATGAAACTCCCTATAAAGATATATTAAACAAACAAAAATATCTTTTTTTTCAAAAACAGAGGACAGGAAGGTAAAACAGGTCCTATCTGTGGATTAGTGCCAGTGGGAGAGGGGAGGATAAGGAAAGGGTGTAGAAGGGTAAATATAGTGAAAATATTATGTACTCATGTATCAAATGAAAAAAGAGACCTGTTGAAACTATTTTAAGAATGGGGGAAGGGGCATAAAGGAGAATGATGGAGGGGTGAATTTAACTGAGATATATTGTAAGCACTTTTGTAAATGTCACAAGGTACCCCTAGTACAAGAAGTTCATGATAAGAAAAAAATGAAAGACAGTTAAAAATAAGTCCTGTCTGGAAGTTGTTACCAGTGGGATGGAGAAATACATAAGGAAAGAGTGAAGGAGGGCAAATATGGTGGAAATATTATGTATGAAAATGGAACAGTGTTCTAAGAAGAGGGGCAGGGGATAACTGGAATGATGGAGTGGATGAATCTAAGATATACTGTAAGCTCTTTTGTAAATGTCACAATATATGCCCCTCTGCAAGAATATGCTAACAAAAAATAAATTTTTAAAAAACATTTACAGAGAGAACACATCACCTATGAGAGAGTAAGAAGCAGATTGACATCAGACTTTTCATCAGCATCAATGAACACAAGAAGAAAATAAAAATAGTACTTTATAGCAGTAAAGGGAAATAAGCTTGAGCCTTGAACTTAATATACATCTAAATTGCTATTCACAGGAGATAGACTTATCACTTCTTAGAACTCTAACATTCATATTAAAAACACTCTTGGAGTGTTCATCTTGGGAGTATTCATCTTGGGAGATCCAAGATGGCGGATAGCAAAGGGAAACAGAAATCCTGAGCTCCACAATTTCAGAAACACTCCAGAGTCTATAGCTATATTTAACAGAGGACTGCGAATCAAACTGAACTGGACTCTGCAACATACTGGACCTGTTTCACACGGACACAGCCTACTTACACCCCCCTGGCCTGGACCTATATCCAGAGATGTAATCTACAATCTCAACAGGTAAGTGCCACACACCACCTGCCCTCCAGGCAACATAATCCAGTGCAGCTCGTGGGCTGACTGCACTACCACCCCTGAATAAAACTGAACACCATAGACAGAGAACATTACTCATGGCTGCCTGGCAGGGGCCTGCAAAACTGGGAACCAACCTCTGAGAGTGGGGGCAGGGTGAGGAGCCCAACAATGAGAGCAGGTCCAGGGCAAGGAGCCAACCTCCCAGAACAGGGGCATGGTGGATCTCTGAGTTTATCTCCTGGGACTCTGAGTAGAGCACAATGCTGACTTGCCCTACCTTCTTGGAGGAGAGGTTGACCAACTAGAACCAAAGTGGCTTTGGAGCAACTCAGCTGCCACCTGGCATAAACAGAAACACATCAGACCACCTTGGAGAATCTGGTACTGACCAACCACAGAGCTCCATAGCAACTTGCCCTGTGGGCAGAAGGGACTAATGACTGCCCACAAACCAGCCTCCTGGTGAGCCCACTTCAGAAAGCCCACCTGCACCAGCCAGCCCATCAGACCAAGGAAACACGGGGTTCAAAAACGCTGAGCCAACTGCCCGCTAAGCTGTCTGACAAAGAGAGGCAGGATCCTATGCCACACAGCCCAGCACACCAACCTTGAGAAGAAATAGGGACACTGAGAAAACCCCAATCAAAAGTCCCAGTACCTGGACTTGATGCCAAAGGAGTAAGTCCAGAGTTTTCAGCAAACTGATTTTTTTCTTTTATTTTATTTTCCCTTTTTTATTTAGAATTTTCAATTTAATTACTACTACTTTCTTATCTTTATTCTTACTCTCTTCACTTTCTCTCCTTTTCTTGTGCTGCAATATACTGCTACCTACCTCCCTCCCCCTCTCTGTTCAAATATCAATTTGCTTAGCCCTCTCTTGTCACATTTTCACTTCTCTCCCTGAACTATTTTTTCTTCTCTTTTCTTCCATTCTCTCCTCCTGTCTTCACCTTCCCCTCCTCACCTCCCTTTATCTTTACCCCATTGAGCCTACCTCCCCCACACCTCCCCCACATTCACCACTCACAGGCTAGTCTACTGTACCAACTCTACATATTACCCCCATCTATTCTAACTCTCTGCAATCCCTGACACAAGCATCCTCCTCCACAACAAATAAACTACACCCTAATATCCTATAGGCTCCCACCCCACACATCCCTTTCCCCCTTTACTCCATCCCCCCACAAAAAGCTGATTCTTTGAAAAAATAAACAAGATTGACAAACTCCTGGCATATCTGATTAAAAGGAAGAGGGAAAAGACCCAAATTAATAAAATCAGAAATGAAAAAGAGGAGATAACAACAAACACTAAGAAAAATCCAGGGAATCATCAGAAACTACTTTGAAAACCTATATTCAAATAAATGGGAAAATCTAGAAGAAATGGGAAGATTTCTACATATATATGGCCATCCAAAATTGAACCAAGAGGATACA
Source organism: Castor canadensis (assembly GCF_047511655.1). Classification (NCBI taxonomy): domain Eukaryota; kingdom Metazoa; phylum Chordata; class Mammalia; order Rodentia; family Castoridae; genus Castor; species Castor canadensis. The sequence continues at coordinate 22,113,999 of NC_133393.1, read as the reverse complement.
ATCATCTAAATAGATCTATAACATGTAATGAAATTGAAGCAACAGTAGAGTCTCCCAAAAAAGAAAAGCCCAGGTCCTGATGGATTCTCCACTGAATTCTATCAGATCTTTAAAGCAGAACTAATACCAACATTCCTTAAACTTTTCTATGACATAGAAAGGGAATGAACACTGCCAAACTCATTCTATGAAGACAGTATTACACTCTGCCCCAAACCAGACAAGGACACACACACAAAAGAAAAAGAATTACAAACCAATCTCTTTAATTAACATAGATTCAAAAATCCTCAATAAAATAATGACAAACCAACAGCGTATAAAAAAGATCATGCATCACAATCAGGTCAGCTTCATCCCAGGAATGCAAGGATGGTTCAACATACACAAATCACTAAATGTAATACATCATATTAACGAAAACAAAGACAAAAAACACTTGATCATCTCAATAGATGCAGAAAAAGCCATCAATAAAATTCAATACCCTTTCATGATTAAAGCTCTGATGAAACTAGGAATAGAAGGAATGTGCCTCAACATGGTAAAGGCTATATATGACAAACCTACATCCAACATCATACTTAATGGGGAAAAACTGAAGCCATTTCCCCTAAAGTCAGGAATGAGATGATGGTGCCCACTCTTTCAACTCCTATTCAACATAGTCTTGGAATTCCTAGCCAGAGCAATAAGACAGGAAGAAGAAATAAAAGGAATACAAATAGGTAAGGAAGAAGTCAAACTATCCCTTTTCACAGATGACATGATCTCATACCTAAAATATCTGAAGAACTTCACCAAAAAACTTCTAACCACCATAAACAGCTTCAGCAAAGTAGCAGGATACAAAACCAATCTACAAAAATTAGTAGCCTTTCTATACACCAACAATGAGCAGATTGAAAAAGAATACAGGAAAATAATTCCATTTATAATTAGCCTCAAAAAAAATCAAATACCTAGAACAAATTTAACGAAGTATGTGAATGACCTCTACAAGGAAAACTACAAACCACTGAAGAAAGAAATCAAAGAAGACTTCAAAAGATGGAATGATCTCCCATGCTCATGAATTGGTAGAATCAACATAGTAAAAATGTATATTTTTGTATATGTTTTGGTATACTACCAAAAACAATCTACATGCTCAATACAGTTCTTCCCAAAATCCCCATGGCACACATCACAGAGATTGAAAAAATCAACCTTAAAATTCATTTGGAAGCACAAAAGACGGTAAGAGGCCAAGACAATACTGTGCAAAAAGAGAAACACTGGAGGAATCACAATACCCGACTTCAAACTGTACTACACAGCCATAACAATAAAAAACAGCATAGTGCTGGCACAAAAACAGATGTGAAGACCAGTGGAACAGAATAGAGGACCCAGATATGAATCCACACAGCTATGCCCACCTGATTTTTAACAAAGGTGCCAAAAACATACAATGGAGAAAAGACATTCTGTTCAATAAATGTTACTGGAAAAACTGGATATCTGCCTACAGAAAACTGAAACTAGATCCATGTTTGTCACCCTGTACAAGTATCAACTCAAAGTAGATTAAGGACCTTAATACAAGGCCTGCAACTAGTACAAGAAAGAGCAGGGAATACACTGGAAGCAATAGGCATAGGCAATGACTTCCTCAGTAGAACTTAATTGGCTCAGCAACTAAGAGAAAGGATTGACAAATGGGACTGCATGAAATTAAAAAGCTTCTTCACAGCAAAAGAAATGTTTCTAAATTGAAGAGGCTACCCATGGAATGGGAGAAAATCTTTGCTAGCTATACATCAGACAAGGGACTAATGACCAGAATTTACAAGGAGCTCAAAAAACTAAACTCCCAAAGAGTCAATGACCCAATTAAGAAATGGGCAAATGAACTGAACAGAGTCTTTTCAAAGGAAGAAGTCCAAATGGCTACAAAACACATGAAAAAATGCTCACCATCCCTGGCCATAAAGGAAATGCAAATCAAAACCACACTAAGATTCCACTTCACTCCTGTTAGAATAGAACAAGAACACCAACAACAACAAATGTTGGCAAGAAATGTGGGGAAAAAGGAACCCTCATACGCTGCTGGTGGGAATGCAGGCTAGTACAACTACTATGGAAAACATTAAGGAGGTTCCTTAAAAAGCTAAAAATAGATCTGACATATGATCCAGCAATCCCATTCTTAGGGATATACCAGAGCAAATGTGAGTCAGCTTACAACATAGTCACCTGCACACCCATGTTTATTGCAGCACCATTCACAATAACTAAGCTATGGAAATAGCCAAGATGCCCCACTACTGAGTGAATGGATTAAGAAAATGTGGTGTTTATATACAATGCAATTGTACTCAGCCACAAAGAATGAAATTTTGACACTCGCATTTAAATGGATGGAACTGGAGAACATCATCTTAAGTGAAGATAGTCAGGCTCAGAAGGCCAAAAGCCACATTTTCTCCCTCATATGAGGATTATAAACCTAAAACAAATGCAGCAATATAGTGGGATGTGAGTCACACTAAGAGAAGGTTGCACACGGGAGGCATAGGGCAAGAGAAGGAAACTAAAAACTTGATGTGGTTGATGTGCAGGAATGAAAATAGAGATCTTAAACCGGCTGGGACCATAATGGGAAGGGGACTAGGGAGGAGTGAAGAGTACTAGAGGAGATGAACCAACTGGAGTTGTAATACATTTATGCATGGAAACAACACAAGGAAAAAATTATCTTATCTGAAACTAGCAAAACCATGATATTTTTATCTTTTTTCTTCTACAAAATCGGAGAACAAGAAGACAGAACAGGTTCAGGGTGGGGGTAGGTTGGCACCAGTGAGATGGGGAGGTGGCAGGAAAAGGGTTTAGAAGGATGAATAAGTGCAAATAATGTGTACACGTGTCTATAAATGCAAAAATCATACCTGTTGAAACTGTTCCAGGAATCAGGAGGGGAGTGAAGGAGAGCAGTGGAGGGGGTGAATTCAAATAATATATATTTGATACATTGTAAGAACCTTTGTAAATGTAAATGCCCTAAAGTCTCTCCAACCAGCGCAACAATAAAGGAAAAATAAAACACTCTTGGAGGAAGTACTCAAATAAAAAGGGAATTGAATCAATGACATCACAACAAGGAATACAGCAATAGGGTGATTTGTCAACAAATCCAGGCCATATGTACTTTTAAAGGGGTAAGTGTATGTATATGTGCATGTGTGTGTGTTTTGTGCAGTCCTGGGATCGAAACCAGGGCTTCACATGTGCTAAGCACATCTCTACCAGTGAGCTACAATCCCTGCCCCACTATATATTTTTAGTTCTAGATATACACACACACAAACACACACACACACACACACACACACACACACAATGTATTTGGTGGGAGAACTGGCATTTGATGAGGGAAGGATAAAATCAAAAGGACATAAGAGAGGGCTAGTAGAATGGCTCAGGTGCACTTACCAGAGTGCCTGCCTAGCAAGCATGAGCCCCTGAGTTCAAATCCCAGTGCAGCCAAAAAAAAAGAAAAGACATAAGAGTATGTTAAAGAAATTGGGGGCAGGCAGGTTGCAGCCTTGTAATCCTAGCTACTCTAGAGATAGAGATCGGGAGGATCATGGTTGGAGGCAAGCCAGGCCAAAAGTTTATGAGACTCCATTGCAACAAATAAAGCTGGGTGCTGTGGCACGCACCTGTCATCCCAGCTACCCAGGAAGTTTAAATAGGAGGATCATAGTTCAGGCTTTCCTAGGCATGAATGTGAAACTATTTGAAAAATAACTAAGCAAAAATGTGCTGGAGGAGGGGCTCAAGTGGTACAGTGCCTGCCTAGTGAGTTCAAGACTCTGAGTTCAAACCCAAGTACTGTGAAAAAAACAAAACAAAACAAAAAGAATTTGGGACAAGATATAAATATTAGAGTATTTTAAAAAGTTTAAGCTGGCAGAGTGTCTCAAGTGGTAGAGGGCCTGCCTAGCAAGCGTGAGACACAGAGTTCAAACCCCAGTACCACAAAAAAAATTATTAGAGAAATTTTAAAAGGTAAATAAACACGAAGGTGTGTCTGTCTTAAAGGTAACCAACTGAGAAGGGTAGAAAAGGAGGGGAAATGGAAAGAGAATACTTAATTAATGGATACAGGGTTGCAGTTGGGTAGGAGGAATGACTTTTTTTTTTTTTGAAGGTCCAGACTGACTTCAAAATCATCATCCTCCTGCCTCAACCTCCTGAGTGCTGGAATTGCAGTCATATACTACCACATCTGGCTTAGGGCAACAACTTTTAATGTTCTCCTACACAGTTAGGTAAGTATGACTGATAACAATTAATTGTGTATTTCAAAATAGCTAATAGGATTTGAATGTACCAATTAAAAGAAATGATAAATGTTCAAAGTGATGGATATGTCAGTTACTTTGATCAGATCATTTCATACATGTGTTGAAATATCACATCATAGCCTATTAATATGCATAGTTATCATGTGTCAGTTGAAAATATAAATTGAAAATTAAAAACAATTACCATAAGAATAGAATCAGTATGTATAGCTTTTAATCCAGTAGAAAAAATTAGTTTGTCAAGTGAAAAGCAAGGAAAGGGAAGAAATAATAAATACAAAATGTGGAATGAGTTGCAAACAGCAGTTACAAATTAAAACATGAAGACTTCAGCATGGAGGAAATAAAAAAGTCAAACCACATGTGATTTCCAATAAATACTCTGAAAGCAGTAACACAGCAAAAAGAGAGAAAAAAAAGATTTACCTGGTGGCAAGTATGATGCAAAAGAAAGTTGGACAGCCTCAATCCATAACAAAATAGAATTTAAGATTAATAAAATACATAAAGGACAAAAGACAAGACTTTTTTTTCTTTTCTTTTCTTTTTTTGGTGCTGAGGATCAAACCCAGGGCCTCCTGGATGAGGGCTTTACCACCAAGCTACACCCCAGCCCAAGAATTCTTGTGCTATTGTAACTTCTCTATGCGGCTGAAACCATTTCAAAATAAAAGTATTAAAATGTCACTAATCTTTGAGTTAAAAGAAAAATGTACAGAATATAAAGAACACTTAGAACTGGATAAAAAATAAAATATTACATATGAGAATGTGGTAAGTATGATTAAAGCAGAATTTAGAGGGAAGTTTTTACCTTTAAATACACTTATCAGGAAACAAAAAAAAAAGTTACAGCCAAATGAGCAAATCATTTAGCTCAAAAGTTAGGTACAGAGGAACAGTGTAAACCCAAAGACGGAAGGAAATAATAAAGTAAGAATAGAGATCAATGAAATAGAGAACTAAAAGCAATAAAAGAGATTAATGAAAACAAAAGCTGACCTTTAAAAAGATTCTTGTATGTATCACTCCAGAAAATAGAATGAAGAACAATATCTGCCCAGCTCATTGAACAGAGGAATTTTTATTACAAGAAAATATAAGAAAAGTGAGTTTTATGTCTATACTTCATAAAAAGCAAATACAACACCCTAGGTAAAAAATTAACCAAACAAAACCAAAGGTAAGTGTGTGACTAGAATAATCAAATGGGATTACTCCAGGACTACAAAAATATTTCACATTTTAAAAATCTCTCAATAAAATCACTATATTAGGAGATTAAGAAGAAAAGTTGGATACACTGAAATAAATCAAGGCTGGAAAACTTTTTAATTTTCAATATCTATTTTTATAAGAAAAACCCTTAGATAAAGGATGCCAAAATACAGTGAGATAGGAGGCTTTAACTCTAATGTTCTACATCACAATAGAGTAACTACAGTTCACAACAATTTGTTATATATTTTATAAAGAACTAGACAAGAGGAGTACAAAGATTTCCAAAACAAATCATAAATGTTTAAGGACATGGAAATGCTATTTACCCTAATGTGATCATTACACACTGTGGCAAAAAGTTAGTGAGACCCCATCTCAAGAATAAAGCTGCTATGCCTCTGACAAAATAAAAGTCATTCCTTCATGCCCTGCTCAGAATCTCTTGGAAGCCTCATTTGCAATGGAAGAAAAGGGTCTGGAGAACCAATGAGTCCCCCCATCTGGGACCAATCTCCACTCTCTGTAGCCCCTGGGGACAATCTGGCCAAGAAGTGGCAGGAAGAATCTTTCTTACACATATTACTCAGTCCCCTACTCTTTCTCCTACCTATAATAATCTGGCTTCCTGGATCCCAGGAGATCTACATCACACTTTTTCCTATTCCTAACTTGGAAGGGGATAGCCTTCTCTATTTAAAAAAAAAAAAACCTACAAGTTTACAGCAGAGAAAAGCCTACACTGGTAATCTCTAGGGGGAGAATGGAGGTTATCCAATTAGCTGATTCTCTCCTCCCTTCTCCTGGTGTCCTGTTCCTTTGGTCCACACTACTGTGACCAGACCCCTCAGATGTACAGATTCTCTTTCAAAACTGCCCAGGAATAGATAAGACTCAAAATCCCACCCCAAAACTAGACTAGAATTTCAAAAGGAATTTGCTTTGTCAAAAATGAAAAATAAAACTGGCAAAATTTACAGAGATTAATTTCTGATCCTACATTTACCAATTACCTTCCCAAGCACACATCACTCCATTTCTTCCTATCCTCTATTGTCTTGATCAGAGAATAAACATTTGAATTCATGAACAATTTCCCCTCCCCCCCATTGACTTCTTCCATAAACTCTTTCCAAATGAGATGTTTTAATCACAGGATCTGTCTGGGGAAATTATGAATGTGGTGATCAATATATTGATTGGGAAAACACTGAGCATCTACCTTGGACATCAAGTTTGTATGATGAATGGTTCCCCCATTTTTCTCTAGGCCCCGTAAGTATGGAAACAGTCTAGGAACAGAAGGTTCTAGCCCCATGACCACCCCACCCACACCTACTACAGAAAGAGCCCACAGGAAGGTTCTACACATAGTCTGTCTTCTGATTCCTTCCCCCTAGCTCATGAAAACCTGATTTTATGAGTTGTTACATAGATACCCATATGCAAACCTGTGTCCATAATGCCTTATTCTCTCTCCACAATCCTGTTAGATTAAGCTCCTTCAGTGCTTGTCTTTATTTCTTTCCATATCTTGGTTTCTTTCCCTCCCTGGCAGTTGAGTTTCCAATTCTTATTACAAAAATAATTCTACAGCCCAAATTTCTATGTCTACCAGTTATCTCCACGGGAAAACAAACAGCATCAAATGGTGTCCTCTCTTCAAAAGATGAAATCTATCCCCCAATGGTGGGTGTCCCTTGGATTTTGGATAGAAGGGAATGGAAGGGTGACCTTCCAGAGAGCTGGGCTAATCTCACATGAGGATCTTCAGAATAATCTTACTTCCAACTCAGGTAGACAAACACCCTATAAAGAATTTGTTCTTTGACTTTGGACAAGTTATTTAACTCTTCTGAACCTTACTTCCTTGGTCTGTGACTTAGAAGGAAACAATCAGTGCCTTGTGTGGTTATTGTAAGAAGAGAAGAGATGCAGATGCAAAGCACTTGGCCCACTGCTGAAGACATGCACTCAAGCTATGCTCCCATCCCCACTTAGGGTACGGAAAAATTAACTTTCTAGAACTCAAATGTGAAGTTAAGCTCTGTCCTCCTGATTCCTGACTTTCTTCATCTTGTGACGAAGATCAAAGAAAATAACACACACAAGCATGTGGCACAATGCCTGGCCCAGAATGTTGACTATCTGATAATCACTAAGGCACCTATTGTGGAATCACATTGCCAGCATTTTCTTAGTCTTTTATAGGAATAAACTCATCTAATCCTCGTAAGACCCCCCTATAAAATGAATAAGCTGTTATACCTCTCTCTTCCTTACTTGGTGACTCCATCTCACAGCAGCCTAATTTCTTCACATCAATTATAACTTTAAAACCTGCCACCAATTCTGTCATGTCTAAAAGGAAAACAGGAGAAGGCACTGACTCCTTCACTCAAGTAGGAGAAGCTTGGCCTTAGCCCTATTCCATATTCCATCCATAGGGCCTCAGGAAAAACACATAGAAAACTAGTATTTCCACCACTTTATTTTAGAGATGACCACCAGCAGCTCACTGTGCCCTGTGGCACAGTGGAGCCTTCAGGAGGGACTTCAGCTCCCTCTTCAATTATATTCATCCCAGAAATATAATCTTGGACAATAATTTGATCACAGAGTATTCCCAGGAATGAGTTCCCCCAAGTTACTAAGGTTTTTGTAGGGGGAGTTTGGAAAGTCAAAGAAATGAATGGAGAAACCTTAGTCTTAAGAAAATGGGGGAGGAGATACTGAAGATGTCGGGAGGCATGATAGCTTCATTAACAGTTTGAATCTCCTTCTTCCTTGAAATGGAAGTTGTAAGATTTTGGCCTTAGGAAATGTGCCGACCTGCAGAAGAAACAGAAAGGAAATGATTATAATAACCCAATTTTCCCCATAATTTGTGTCTGTAATCATCCCATGCCAGAGTCCTTAATAAAGTGATATGAAATTCTAGGTCTCCAGAACTAATATAATGGAACACCTTCAGCCTGCTTCCCATAAACAATCCACTGGGTAGAGGAGAAAGTTTAGTCTCTCTTCTTTCCTTTTTCCTCCTAATCTTAACAATGGCAGCTTAAATCATGCCCTCACTAGATATTTATGGTAGCTCATCCCTACTATAAGCACTATTAGCTAAACACAGCACCACTTCTCTTTAACCCTTACCCCATTTGAAGTGAGCAAACAGACCAACAGAGATTTACCTTCTGGATAATTGGATCCAGGGAGAGGAATATAGCCTAGAAGAGGAAGATCCTTGATTAGACCACTCTTTGTGTATAAAAGTATACAGAATTATTCACAAGTGTGATGGGAGTGAGAGAATCAATCACAAACAGAAAGTGAGCAGAGACAGACAGCAGGAGTGAGCATGAGGGTTCGAGGGGGTCACTCACTGGAGGATCTAGCCTTCTGCCAGCTGAACAAACCAAGAGAGAAGAGGATGCAGCCCAAGCCCAGGGTCACAGCAGACACAGAAACCTTCACTGTCTGCATGGGGGACAGCCCAGGTGCTGAAAAAAAAAAAAAAGAAAGAAAAGAAAAAAAACTTACTACAACCAATCTCATGACTCATTCTTAAAGCAACTTAAATGTATTCCAACCTCCACCTAGAAGCTTCAAAGGTCCTTTATCCCAGCTCCAATGTCTGGCTTGTATCAACCCACTCCCAAGGAAATGGCCTTCCTCAGTGTCCCATGCTGTGGATGTCTACTCCTAGAGAAGTCTTAGAGAACATGCCTTCCCAGAATTACCGCCCCAGCTCCACTCTCTCTCTAATGCAGTAGGACCTCTCAAGGCATTTTCTTTCCTTCCTTCACTCTCACCAGCATGGGTTCCTCCTCCCCTATCCACTGCACCCACTGTGACAATGTTTGCTCCCTTACTTGCTCCATCTGAGCAGTTTCCCATTAAAATGTCTCTCCATCTATCCTAATCTCCAAAGGTTTCATTTTGTGAGTTATCCTAGTGCTGTGTCTTCCACATCCACATTTCCCATTATCCTTTCAGAGTTTGCCTCCATCCCACTCCATAGTATTTCCACATCCCACTTTCTAGAGCTGATTCTATTCTGAATGTGTCCTACTGAATTCTTTTTCCATGATAAAATGAACACTAAATCACCTTGTGTGCCCTGTAAGAGACCTTACGCTGAAGAACTCACGTGGACATATGAGTTCCACGCTCTTCCTATTCCCATTCCCCTCCTACCTGCTCCACCACAGGGGAAGGCCTGGCCCTGGCAGTCAGTCTAGGGTCCTGTTCCCTAGTCCTTCCTAGTCACTATTCCTCTTTCTCTTTGCTTTCCCAAGAGTCTCCAAATCTGTGCTCAAGTTCTCTTATTACCTTTAACTATTCCCAATCCTGGGTTTCAAAAGAGAGGCAATGAGTTCTTCATTCATTAACCAAATGGTAGATACCAAGGTGTCTACCAGCCATGGCTTTACCACCCCATTATACTCAACAGATCAGCCCAAATTCAGTGTGACCCCACACTGAAAGTCCCCTTTCTTCTTCAATCTTAGTTTTTCAATTCCTATTCCTGACCTAACAACAGAATAGTTGAACTCTGAGAAGACTAGAATAGTGAATTCCAGTGTTTGGTTCTGGGCTGGTAGTGTGGCTCAAGTAATAGAGCACCTGCCTAGCCAGCGTGAGGCCCTGAGTTCAAACCCCGGTACCACCCAAAAAAAACATCTAAAATCAATATTTTGTTGTGAAAATGTAATTATCAAATCTATATCTTCTTTTGGAATAATCATGCTCCCTCCTACCTTCAAATACAGATACAGCAACATCAACCACACCACAAACACAACAATACTGACTTATTCTTCTTATTCCCACACCCATTGCCCTACCTCTGGTCATTAACCCTCCAGAAATTCCTCCAGACTCATTTTCCATTTCCACTATCTCTCTCTCTACCATACACCAGTAAGCTGTCTACAGCTTACTCTCTCTACCAAAATATTGGTGTTTCTTTTTCAACTAGCAACTTCCAGTACTTCTCTGCTTCAACCCTAATTCTTCCCATCCACTACACACTTACTCCAGTCCCGAAGGATGGGCTCAGGAGTCCCAATGTGTTCCACCACACAGGTGTAGGTGTCCCCATAAGAGGGGGTTAAGGCTAAATGGGAAAGGGCCTGATATGTCCAGTCTCCATTGGGCTGGGCAGTCTTCTGGGCACTGTGGTCAGGGGTGATAAGCTTCCCATTCTTCATCCACGAAATGGTTAGATCAGCAGGATAGAAACCCCACACATAACAGGCCAGCATTACAGGCTCCCTTGTATTAAAAGGAGTGATTCGAGCTACTTGCACAGATGGTGGTCCTGCAAAGGAGAAAAAAACATTGTCAGAAAGGAAGGTGATAGTCTAGCTTTTTCTCTAACCTGGTTTCTTTCCTATTTCAATTCTTCATAGATTTTGCCAATTTACTATCCACACTCATCTCCCCCTTGCCAAGCCACCACTTGAAAGTAAGGAGTTAAGAGTTACTTCTACTTGACTGTGTTTTTTCTCCCATTTTTTCCTTGCCCCTCTTTCCAAAATTGTATTTAATCACCATTGGCAAATGCCAAAATGCTGTTTTGGAAGTCATTGTGCTTATGCCAAGTATACTACTTTGAAAGTACAAGCAAACCGATCCAGGATTATAAATTGAGATTTGTAAAGGTAGAAAAAATTTCCCCAAATCTTGTCTAGCAAATTAATTTTCTAAATAAAGCCTTTTCTCCTTAGATAGTTCAAGGGAACAATCTTAACTCTCTTAATTTTGGAATTAGTGTAACCCAAATTAATGAGATTATTAATACTGTCATAATTTACTAGTTTATTCTCACGTGACTTTCCTGTTTCCCTCCACCTAGGTATTTTTTAAGTAAAACATTAAATAAAAATCCAAGAAATTATGTTAAAATTCAGATTCCCTAGCCTGCATCCCCAGTATTTTCACTCAATGGATCTAGAGAGGTGCCTAGTAACTTTCATTTTAAATAATAAGCACCTCTGCCAGACAATTATGAGAAGGATAATTTAGAAACTGCATCTTAAGACACACTACCCTGCCCTATGGAGAACTTCAAGCTTACTTTTACAAACTTCAAGCCATTCTCAATGCAAGGGATTCAGGAAGACAGCATGTGTCAGAATCCCCCTCAAGCCTTTCCAAGTATTCCCATGCCTAGGCCTACTCCAAAACCTACAACATCAAAATCTGGGATAAAAAGGCATAAACATTTTGGGAAAAGCCATTCTGGTCATTCTGACATAGCCTTGTTGAACTTGAATCTGCATCCTGAGATGGCCTCACAGGCTTAAACATCACTTCCTCTTCTCTACATCTGTTCCTCCCCCCTCAATCACCTTGCTCCCCTTTATGTTCAATCCTCCATCTTTCTACATCCAGGTCCACACACTTTCTGCTTCTTTCCTGCTCAAATCTCAACCCCTTTCCTGGTGAAGGGTCTCCCCTGCCCTCCCCTTTCCTAGCTGTGCTTCCTTACAGCCCCTCTGCACCCTCTCTCCTCACGTGTTCTGTTGGTCAGTGACTCCCAGAAGGGCTGGGTGTGTGTGGCACAGTCTTGGAGCCCATTGTGCAAACGCTGGAGCAGACTTTTCTGATTGTTGAGGTAATCTGATAAGTATCTGGCCAAAGGATTCAGTGTCCCAAATTCACAAGGGGCCATTTTTCCTTCTTCTGGATCCCAGCATGTCAGCAGATCCTTGTTGAAGGAGATACAATATGTGAAATCTTTTGGAGTCCCACCATCATCCAATAGACAGGTGCTTTCCACGTGAGCCACAAAGCCACCTAGATGGGACAGAGAGGGAGGACAGGTCAGTGCCTACTGTTAGTATGACATACTTAAAAATATGGTCTCTGCTCCAGTTCATGGTACAAGAGTTTTTAAAATACTTGTAATTTCATGATGGGGGATGGCTAGATGGATCTTTTATTCTAATTGGTCTTTCACCCAGTTCCTGGTACTGAGCTCCTATCCCTTGGAATTTCCTAGGTGATATCAGTATCATTTGTTCTAATGAAGTGACTTTTGGTGGTCTTCTAGAGAGGTGGTGGTCACTAGAAAGTCTGAGACTTGATTCGAAGCTTGGAGTTTTTATCCCTATCCTCTATCCTCCAGGAATAGAGGAGAAATGGGAGATTGAGTTAATAACCAATCATGCCTATGTGAAGAAGCCGCCATAAAAATTCCTATATTATATGTTTACCAACTAAGACCTTCTCCACATGTCAGGAGGATAGCATATCCCAACTCCAAGAGAACAGAAGCTCCCGCACTTGGAAACTTCTGGATCTCACCCTATGTGTGCCCCCTTCATCTGTATCCTCTAAAATATCCCTTGTAATAAACTAGTAATAGCAAGTAAGGTATTTCCTTAGGTTATCTGAGTCTCTCTAGCAAACTATCAAACCCAAGGAGGTTGTTGTGGGAGCCTCTGACTTGTAGCCATGTTGGACAGAAGTTGTGGGTAACCTGGGGGCTTGGGGGGCAGTATGTGGGACTGAGCTCTTAGCCTGTTGGTCTATGTTAACCTTGGTTGGTGTCATAATTGAATTGGATTGTAGGATATCTAACTGGCATAGGTGAATTGATGGCATGGGGGGAAAACCCACCCATCTAACCACAGAAGTATTGTGTGAGCACATAGAAAAAAAAAGGTTGTTTTTCCTATATTCAGCTGGAAACTCAAGCCTCAGTTGCTCTCAGTCTGGCAGAGATTTTCCACCTCGGGCAGCACCCACTGACCAAGCTCACACACTGGGGTCTCTGAGAGCTCCAATCTAGGGGAATAGATGGTATAGTACAGATCCAGTTTCTTGGGACTGGGAGTATGGTTTAAGTGGTAGAGTGCCTGCCTAGTAAGTACAAATTCAAAACCTAGTACAAAAAAATGTTGTGGATCCAGTTTCTTCTTTATATGACGCTAAGTACTGGGATAGGAGTAGCCCAAGATTATTTTCATATTTAAACATAATCATTTACCCCAAACACAGACCTCAGTAAAACAAATTATTGAGAGAGAAAACAAAAAAAGGTCAAGAGAGTCAGTCTTGTTCTGTGCTAGAAATATTATGAACAATTCATACATTTTTTTGAGACAGAGTCTTACTATGTAGGTCAGGCTGGCCCAGAACTTGCTGTATAGCCCAGGCTGGTCTCGAACTTATAATCCTCCTTCCTCAGCCTCCCAAGTGCTGGAATTACAAGTGTATACCTCCATGCCTGGCCACTTGTTATGTTCCAGGCACTGTGCTAGGAGCTAGAGATGCAAGGCAGACATTGTCTTTGCCTACATTTCAGCAGCAGATATACATTCACAAATAACTACACAGCTTGATCACTATCAAAATTGCTGCAAAGATACAGTACAAAGTGTTATAGAAAAAACATAATAGGGAAACCAAAACCCCAATAACAAAACTGAACATCCTTATCCCAAAAAAGGAACAGGGAAAGGGAGAGTCCCAGGAAAGAATTTCCTTACCTGCTCCAGTGCAGCTCAGGCTGAGGCCTAGCAGCAGAGGCAGGAGTGGGATCATGCTCTGCTCTACAAAGATGTGGGGAGTTCAAGCCCCTGGACCAGTTCTTGCTGGGTCTTCTTCTGTACCGGAGGCCCCAGTCTGGGTAAATGATCTCCACACACTGAGTGACATATGGTATTGCACAGGTCCCTTGATTCTCACTACCCAGCCCCTAGATCCCAAACCCGTTCCTACCAACTTGTCCAAGTCTTGTTTCCCAGACTGAAAGTTGTCAGATTAGCTAGGTAGGCGGAGATAAATGTAGAGACAAATCGCTGAGTGCCACAGCCTAGCATCATCAGTTGTTAGGTAAACCTCATCCTGCCCTAGGCTTAGATAACAGGACTCTTAGACTCTCAAATCTCCTCACCTTTTTTTTTTTTTTTTTGAACAACAAGTCTGTGGGTGATTTTCCAAGATCAGTGGAGGGAATAGGGAATAACCCCAACTTCAATTCCCAGGATGTATGCAGCCTGGATCTCCAACTGATTTGACTTTCTCCTCTCATTGCCCTTCTGAAAAACAAGTCTACATAGCCTTCATTTTTCCCTCAGGAGAGGTTACCTAAATAACACATAAACCCCTTGGTCTGTCTTGTCACCCAGGAGACAGGAAGACAAGGAGACTTTCTGAGGCAGATGGCAGAGGCAGGGCAGCTGAGAAGGAAGGAGGTACAAAAAGAGTGCACAGTTATCTGTCTCAAAGCAAGAAAGGAAGCAGTTCCACCTTAGAGACCAGAGACAGGGCCTGGAAAATCCCTTAATGGGCCTCCATTGCTTCTTAGCTAGTTAAGCTCCATTTCCTCCTCAGCTATTACAGCTGCTTTCTGGAGCAAGGAAACCCTATCCTCCTATGCTCAGAATCATCTCCAGGGTAGACGGCAGGGAAATTTCCCTAAAGCCCTGGAGTAAATACCTGAAGATAGGCCCAAAGCTCACTTTCTTTCTTTAAACTCTGAACTTCCCTGAATGTTTCCCTTCCTATCCCTTCTGTCCCAGGCAGGTCCCTGCATTATGAAACCACTAGAACGATGAGATAAACTCCCCTACTATTCTCCTGGAAAAGACATTTTTATTTAAGGTTTTTTCCCCCCCACTCTTGGGAATTAAATCCAGGGCATCACACAGGCTAGGAAAGCACTCTACCATTGAGCTACACCCCCAGCCTGAAAAGACAAATTTTAAGTGGCAACTAATTCTTCTATCCAACTATATAATTGATGTCTTTCCATCATAAACTTAAAACCCTGAATTGGCTTCCCTATGCTTCCCAATAGGCTTCAGGGATACCTCTTCTCACCTTAGTTTCTGAAAGCTCTTGGATTTGATTTAATAGTGAACTAAACAAAAGAAGGTTTAGAGGGAGCCCCATGATACCACACTTACCTGCCCTCCCTCAAAGCCCTTGACTCCAAAAGAATATGATGCTTATGAAGAAGAAAAAAAGCATGCACCAAAAATGAGTTAAAATGTCAATATCAGGAGTGAAAGACTTGTTTTGTGTTACTAACTGGCATTAACTGAAGTTCTTCCCATATTTTCCAGCCACTTTCACTCTCTCACCCACCTTTGTTATAGACTATAAATCCTGCAAAGAACTGCCAAGCATTTTGGAATGAGTAGAACATGGGGTGTGCAGTTGAAAATTTGTTGAGCCTCCACTTTGTAACAGATACTATTCTAGGTAAGTCCTTTATGTCTCATTTAACCTTAAAAGACTTGCTAATTGTTTCATATTGTAGATTCAAAAACAGGTCTTGAGGCTCAAGGTCTAGAAGCTTATACAACTCCTACATTCCTACACACACACACACACACACACACACAAGTATGCCCACACACTCACTTTATTCTTGGACTGGAATGGCACAGATAATGGAAGTTAATGAGAAAAGGAGGAAGAAAAGAGCCACAATCCACACCCAATCCATCTAAGACTCATGTTTCCTGTGCTCAGAGTTCCTTCTGCTCTTAGAACCACTGTCTTCTACTTGCTGTTTTGATAGGTTCAAAACTATGTGAATCCGCACACACACACACCACACATTTCCCCTCCCATTCCTCCCTATCCTGCCTGAGTAAGTGAGCCTTCCCTTATAAGAACCAGGTCTTGGCATCCTTTCCCATAGCTACAAAACCCATTCCTGGCAAAAGTCTGCTCTCGGTATGGTCCTGTGCTGTGCCAGGCGTGGCACTAGCCCGTGACAGTAAGGCTGAGCAGAGTTCCCTCTCGTGTCTAGGTCTTTGCTCCAGCAGTCAAAGGGGATCTGAAACCTTCTGTGAGGCAGTAGCAGGAAATGCCAGGAGAAGATTTTACTTCTGTATTCATGTGAACACCAAGGGAGATTTTTAGAACAAGGCAAGACAGAAAACCCAGAGTCCTGTGCTCAGCAAAACAGTTTCTTCTTTCTGCCCCTCCTTCCAACCACTATTTTTACAGATGAAGATTTGTCTTCCCACCTCTAGCCAATTCCAAATAATATCTTGACTGTCCTGCCCATCATTACTTATTTGATCATTGTTTGACCAAATTTGTGCAGCACTAAGACCCCTAGCCAGGTTTCCATATGCTGTCTGTCTTTTGCAGCCATTATGTAAGACCCAGAGTGGTCCTCACTTTTTCCCACTGCCTTTTCCCCTAGCCTGGCCACCACATACCTTCAGTGGAGTAATCCCAGTGTTTATGTGCAAAGCATTACAGGGAATGCCCAAAGTTGAGAAATATGGACTCTGTCACCACATCACCTCACCTGAAGTCAGCTGTAGAGCGGGAACAAACACAGAAAGAAGAGTTGCTGCTAAAGTGAGTAAGCAATAAGGCTAATGGACCTAAAAGGAGAAAGAGAAATCATCATGGGCATGGTGGGCAGGGAGTCCTCTCAGTGGAGAGGGGGCTGGAAGTGAGCCTTGAGCACTGGACTGGATTCATGTGGGAAAAGAGGAAGGCGATTGTATCGCAGTCCTGGCATACAGCTCCCGAAGCCGGCACTGTGTGAGGTGCTGCTGGGACTCTACTAGGAGCCTGGGCTGCTGAAACAAAAAGTAGCTACTATATGGTCACTACAGTGGCTCAAATGTGGTCATGCTTTTTCTGAGAGTGTGGCCATAACAATGTAAATTCTCTTTTAGGCACTTCCTAAGATCCCTCAATGTATGTTCTCAGCTTCCTCTTCTGGACAGATGGTTTTCACTCAAGCCTCCATTTTATAAACAGAAAAAAAAAATGCTCAACCAGTCAATCATTTGCAATCTAAAACAAATGGCATGAGACCACAGGGTTTTGAAAGTCAAAATTAAGTAATTCTACTCAATGAAGGAATTATATGCAAATTTAACTGATGAGTAGCAACAGAAAGAAGGCATTTTTGACATTGATTCTGACCTGAGACAGAATATATGTAGAGCATATGACATAGAATATACATATCCTCAAATTCAGAACAAAAAAGACAGAAAAGGAAATTTAAAAACTGATAGAATGCATGAATCAACAGTTCACAGACAGAGAAACTTGTGAAAAGAGAGGAGAGAAAGGAAAATTAAGGCAATGAGATACCACTCCACACCCACCATATTACCAACACTGGAAAGTCAAATGACTTCAAGTGTTAGTGAGGACCTGTTGTGTTGGAGGGAGTATCAACTGCTTCTGATCCCTGAATTGTAGAAATTACAAACTACTTGGGTGAAAAAATTAGCATTAGAAAACAAGGCAGCATATCCTAAGAGTAAAGTCTGGGTTGAGTACTCTCTGTATTTTTTTTTTTTTTGGCCTTTTGAGACAGGGTCTCACTATGTAGCCCAGGCTGGCCTCAAACTCTCCATCCTCCTGCTTCCACTTCCCCAGTGCTAGGACTACAAGGATGCACTGCCATGCCCAGCTCTGTTTTTGAAGAATTTAGAGAATATCAATTAGTAGCAAGGCACCAGTGGTTCATGCCTGTAATCTTAGCCACTAAGGAAGCAGAGATCAGGAGGATGGCAGTTCAAAGCCAGACTAGGGAAGACCTTATCTCAAAAAATACCCAATAGAAAAAAGGGCTGAGACTTTCTATCAAGTGATAGAGAGCCTGTCTAGAAAGCAGGAGGCCCTGAGTTCAATCCCTCAGTACCAAATATATATATACACGTGTGTGTGTGTGTGTGTGTGTGTGTGTGTGTGTGTGTGTGTGTGTGGTGATGGATGATTAGGCATATGTTCATGAAAGAGATTGAATGTTTGTTGGACCCAGGGTTGGTTAAGATGGGAGCAAGTTGAACAAAGAAAATGAAGGTATTCTAGTGAGAGGAAAGAGCCTGGACAAATGCTCTAAAGTGAAGACAAACTTGATGCTGTTAATGAAGAGTGAGTAGAAGCCATTCATTCAAGAATGAGATATCTGATCTAGGGGTGTAGCTCAGTGGTAGAGCACTTGACTAGTGTCCATGTGGCTCCAGAATGGGATTCCTGTTGGATATCATTTCTTTATTAGGAGGGGGCACTCTTGAATGCTTCTAGAGTATTTGAGTGACAGTATAATGGATTGCTGAAGAGAGGGCCAGGCATAGTGGTGCATGCCTGTAATCCCAGCACTCAGGAGGCAAAGGTAGGAGGATTATGAGTTAGAGGATAGCCTGGAATACATAGTGAGACCCATCTCAGAAAAATTTCTTGATGAAAGCATCTAATCTAAGTCCATCATTTGACAGAGGAAGAATTTTGAAGCTCACAGAGGGTAAGTGACTTATGTATGTAAGGTTATATGGCACAATAAAAGAAGTTTTAAGCTTTTATTTGCAGGAATTGCTGGCAAAGTTGGAAAATAAAATAGAAAGTATGAAGAACTAGAAAACAATAAGTACCAATCTAAAAAAGCAAAATAATAATGAAAAGAAAAATATTTCAAAGGGAGAAAATAGAATACTGAAGGCAGATTCAAAGTGTTTTAGAAAAGAGAAAGAAGTCAAAGGTGCTACAAAGTTCTGTGAAATTCAGGCAGATGATGATATGCCAAGTTACCATGCACTTTTTCTATGTGTCAAATACTACTCTCAGCATTGCATCTTTTCTAAAGATTTACAATAGGACTGATGGTATAGCTTGGTAGTACAGTGCTTGCCTACCATGTGTGAGGTCTGGGTTCAAAACCCAGCAACACAAATAATCATAGTAATTGCAATAATAATAAAGAGAAGATTCACAACAGCTCTATAAGGTGGACACCATCATTATCATCATCATTTACTGGATATGATACATTAAGCAACTTGCCCAAGGGCACCCAACTAAAACTCAACCATCATGATGGAATTCCCTGTGGTCTAGTTCTGGAACTCATACTTCTTAATTAGCATGCCCATACATGCTGCTGTAAGAAATGAAATGGTGCAGGGGAAATGCCAACCCCTGAGAAGAATTGAATGTTTTCCCCTAGATTAGACTCCAATACAATACAAAGAATAGAGGCTCCCTTACTAATACTAAAACAATTTCACTCTTAACCTTAATGCTAGCCGAGCCTTCACAGCAACTTCCCATCCCTAAGGAACACAAAGAATAAAGCATATGCAGGCAATTAACCACCAGCGGCTATGTACCGACTGCTCCCACTGTCTGCCCAGGACTGCACTGTCACAGTTCCCCTTGAATGGTTCACTTAGGTCAACGAACAGATTGTTTGGAAGAACACATGATTTCTTTGCCCTGCCAGGCTGCTCCCACTTCACTTGAGGAGCTCAGTGACACTGTTTTCACAAAATTCATTTTCTGAGTCAGAAAAGCATCTGGAGGTGAATCCTTTCCACTTCTGAGCTCCTGTTTTTACAGTTATGGTAAGGATTGGAGAGTTATGCATTCCTCAAGGCAGCAAATACTAGACATAAACATTTCCACCAACAGCAGAGTACAAAACAACACCACAAGAAGCTTCCTCAACTATTTTGTGAGATTACCAGAAAAATAGCTCTGCCCTCATTTCTCACATATTTTGAACAAGTTGATCATGTTGTGTGGAGAACAGGGAACAAGAGCTCAGCTGAGGAGTAAGGGGTTTTCCCTATTTCTCTCCTTAGTGAGGTGAGCTGTGTTCAGGCTAAGGTATGCTGAATTTGAAATGACAACTCACTAAAATTGAGGTATCCAGAAACAAATATCATGAGTTGAGAAAGAACCTAGGGAACTACTGATGAATGGATTTTAAAAATGTGGTATTTACATACAATGGAATTTTATTCAGCCACAAAGAAGAATGAAATCTTGTCATTTGGAGGTAAATGGATGGAACTGGAGATCATCATCTTAAGTGAAGTTAACCAGGTTCAGAAGGCCAAAAGCCACATTTTCTCTCATGTGTGGAATGTAGACCTAATACAAATGCAGCAATATTTTGAAAAGCAGGTCACACTAAAGGGAGGTCACATACAAGAGGGGTAGGGTAAAAGAAGGAAATTAAGGTGAATATAGTTGGTGTGTTCTCTATACAACAATGAATATAGAATTTTTAAACCAGTTGAAACCACCATAAGAAAGGAACTAAGGTAGAATGAAGAAAAATAAAGGAGATAAAACAATTCAGGTTATAATACATAGATACATGAAAATGTCACAAGGAAACTCCCTGTGTACATATCTTAAACAAGCAAAAACATCAAGTTTTTTTCCTCTACAAAATCACAGAACAGGAGGGCAGAACAGGTCCTGCTTGGGGGAAGAGGGGTTGGCACCAATGGGAGGGGGAGGTGCCAGAGAAAGGGTACAGGAGGGTGAATATGGTGCAAATACTGCATACTCATGTATGTAAATGCAAAAATGATATCCATTGAAACTATCCGGAAATGGGAGGAGGGGAGAAATGAAAGAGAACAATGGAGGGGGTGAATTCAAGTATGAAAGACGCTACATTGGGATGGGGTGTGGCTCAGTGATAGAGCACTTGCCTAGTAACACAAAAAAAGGAAGGAAGGCAAGCTACATGATATCAAGAAATGAAGTTTATTTTCTTGAAATGGGAAGGTATGTGATTGTGACAGGCACTCTGGGCTCTCTGCTAGAGGCAAGCCCAGAGACAGTAGAGCCCTCAGTGAAGACACGCCCTGCATACATGCACGCACGTAGCGCGCGCACACACACACACACTCATAAACACACACATACACACACACACACACACACACACACACACACACACACACACACACAGAGCAGGAAGATCCAGGGACTTCTGCTCTAAGAAGAGCTCCTGGGCAGGACGTGAGAAACCTGAACATCCCTTTGTTTGGATGGCCAAAGCTGTTGATATCAAACTCTGTCCAGAGGTATCAGTCTGAGGAGAAAGTGGAATAGAGTAAAGTCATTAAGGGCATCCACTTCCTCCTCAAAGTCCTCCCTCTGCCCATGGCATGCCTTACTGAGGCTGATCTCTCCTTGTTCCAAAACCATCTCCAAGCACCTTTCTTACAGGTCCCCATATCGCTCCTTCCCTACTCACAGCCATTCCTATGACACATAACTGTCTGTGTAACCAGTCCCCAGCTAGGAAGATGTGCCCCCTTCATTCTGGATATAGGTCCCCACCCCCAAGGGCCTGTCCATGATTGTATGTCATGTCTCCCCCTCCCCTTAATCCCCTCCACTCCATGTCACAGGATAATCCTGGCATGCCCACACAAGTATCACTGTATGTGGCTCACCCACCCCCTTCAGATGACATACCACCTGAGCAAGGTTTTCGGAAGTAGATGATGAGAACAGCGCCCACAATGATGCCCAGTACACCCAAGCCAAAGGCTACACCACACAACACATTCTCCAGGAGGTCTGAGGGAATGGCGTTCTGGGGCACTAGAACAAAGGGAGAGAGATCAGGTGAGCCTGAAGACCTGGCTAGTGAGCCCTCTGCTCAGGGGAATAACTTGGGTATCTGGTTTGACAAGTGAGAAACTGAGGCATGGAAGGTTGAGACTGGCTAAGAAAAAGAATGGACCAAATAAACTCCAAATAGGGAAAGAAGGCCCCTCCCACAGGCCTATCCCTTTTTGCACCTGGAAGGACCAGACTTCCAGGGAAAACGGCCTCACCCCAAAATGCAATTGCTGTGTAGCGGTCAATTTCATGAGTTACGATGCAGGAGAAAACATCAGAGGGTTCTGGTGTGAAGTTTAAATAAGAAAAGGCGTGGAAGATGAGTCCATCGATGGCTGATACAAAAGTGGGCCCAACTCCTTCCACAGGGACAGAATGATGCTGCCAGTTTACTGTCAAAGTCGGTGGGAAGAGATTACTGATAAAGCAGACCAGCGTATTGGGCTTGCCAAACTCCAGGGGCTTCATTGTGAATACCTCAGCGACAGGGAAACCTGATGGGGAATTGAGGTGTTGAGGAAAGAAGGAACAAGTTTAAATGGTACTCTTGTGTTTGGAAAGGGTGAGGCACATGGAGGGGAGGGCAGAGAGACTTAGTGGGTGGGACTTCAAGACATAGAGATGAGGGAGAAGTTGAGTCCCTGGGGGGTTCTTCCAGGCAAGAACCCACTATGAACCCCTTTACCCTGACTTCCAGCAGCACATCTTGTCTAGACCTCACACAAACGTCTCATCAATCTTCTCATTAAAATTCAGGCATGTCATCAGATATTTCCTTCCATTTGCCCTTCCATCTTGCTAAGCACAGCAATATGAGTGCTCATATTCAGTAATCATCAACTAGTCTGTGTTGAGTTTATCACATTCAAAAAAATGGTTTTGAATGCTTAGTGCATGTTCTGTAATGGCTCCTGCCCACAGCAAAACACAGGGTACAGAGACTCTGTCTGGTGAGAAAAGAAATGCTAAAAAAGAAAAAAAAAAGATCCTAATGAGAATGAGAAGGTATGAAAGATGGGAGATAAAGTTCAGTGTATAGATTAACAAGGGTAAGAATGCAGGAGTGCAGCCCCCCAACCTCCACCCCTCAAAAAACCCCTGACCTCTGGACACTGGAATCTTCCCATCAAGTTCTGGGCCTATTTCCTGGATCATTATTTCACAAAACTCTTTGTCAAAAGAAATGGCAAGGGAGTCTCCGTGTTCCTGAGCCCAGTCGGCAAATTCAGGCAGACGAGGCACTCGCATGTTCTGGGAAAAGTTGAAGGAGAAAAGCTGGTCCTCGCCATAACTCTCAGAGAGCCCTATGCTGGGACTCCCATCTTGGCAGAACATAGTATGCCGGAATGTGTGGTTTTGCAGGTCATCCCACCACACAGGAGCAGGAGCTGCAAAGAAACAGGGCAGGTTCAGGAAGGTGGGAGTCTCTGTGCTTCTCTTTAACTTACAAAATAGCAAGGTATGTTGCTTAGGCTCCTCCTTCCAATGGGTGTGAAAAAATTAAAGGATCACTCCGAATCTCCCTTGCCCATAAAAAAGACAACTGTCCAAAGTCGTGAAAAGCAAAACATATCTACTATCAAAACCAATAGACTCAGAGTCACTCTGCTGGTTATGGGTTTGTACACTACACAAAGGCACCAGCCTAGGAGGCAGGTGGAGGCCAAAATCTAGCCTACATCTGCTTACAAATCCATGTGTCCTAGCACATGGCTGCATCCTCTCACAGGAGATATCTTTGTCCAACTCATCAAGACCATTGTCTGCACTCTCAAAGGCTGAGAATGGGTTCCCCTGTCTCAGAAGGGGGGAGAGAAGGAATGGCCATGGCCACAATGACACTGCCCTAACCTACTCCAGACACATGTAAACTGAAAATCAGTCTCCAGACCTCTTCAGTCATTTCACTGTTACCAAGCCTTTCTGTAAACCTCTTCTCCCACCTAAAAACCCTTGAGATATCCTGGTGACAGGATTGAGAGGAAGTGACCCCATTGGTTGCAGGAAATAAACCTCTTCTTTAAAACTCCTGACAGGAACCACCCAGTCAGCAGGAACCCTTTTACCCAGTACCCAGAATAACAGATTTAGAGTGAAAGAGGTCTTCCAAATTACTCTTCCATTCTGTCCCATCCTTCATAGAGAAAAAACTAAGTTAAGGGGCTTTTCAAGAATCCTAAAGTGAGTTGATAAGAGAGTACAGTAGAGGACTGGAAATAACCTTTGTTTTGTTCAAATTCCAGCATTACCACTTGCACAAATCACTTAAACTAGCTGAGTCTCATTTATTCATCTTGTAAAATTGGATCTCTACATCAAGACTGTCCTAAACGGATCATTTAAACACCTGATATGGCTTATAACCCATACATAGTACATCTCTTTCCCCATTCTGCTGTTGTTTCCATCATCTCAACACTTACAAAGCACTGGGCTCTTCTTCCATGCTCTGGGTAGGCTCCCTGGGCTCTGAGGCTATCGGAATGGCCAGGTCAAAGAGGACCCACTGTCTTACCTGCAGGAATTCCCCAGGAGTGGGGCAGCAGCCACAGAAGCTGTAGCAGCTGCAGCGCAACTCCTTGGTTCCGCTCATGATCCATATCTTCACACTACACAGTAAGTAGGCGCTACCAGCCCCTCTGACCTAGGTCCCCAACTCCCTCCCCCAGAGGGTAGTCTTAGATCCTGCTTCACCAACTGATTCCCAATAGTTGCCCTGTCATTTTTTGGCTAAACCAATCACAGAACTGTAAAGCTTAACATCATCAGTCACTAGGGAGAGACCTAAGGCCAGCAACGTCCTAAAGATTTGGCTCTTTGACCAGGCCTAGTGGGCGGGAGGGCCAGTGGAGGAATGTCTGCCTCCTGGTGGAGGTCATTTTCTAGCCTCAACTGTCTGACTCTTCAGAGCAGTGCCGCCTTGTGGCAGAATTTTGAGATGGGCAGAAAAATCTCTGAGCAAACCCCATTAACTTCAGACCCCACCAACTCCTCCCTCCTGAGCCCTCTCTTCTTTCTCAGAAAGGTTTTTCTCTTTCAGGCATTAGCTCATACTCATTCTGCAGAAATACACTGAAGTTCAATAAGTGCTGGGAATTGGGCCCAGTGCCTACAAATACAAAGATGAACACAATAGTCCCCCTTATCTGAAGTTGCATATCTTGTGGTTTCAGTTACCTGTGATAAACTTCAATCTGGAAATATTAAATAGAAAATTCCAGAAACAAACAAGTTTTAAATTGTGCATTATTCTGAGTAGCATGACGAAATCTTGCATCATCTTGCTCAATTCTGGCTGGAAGGTGAATCATCCATTTGTCCAGTGTATCCCCACTGTATTTACCACCTGCCTGTTCAGCCACTTAACAACCATCTCAGTTATCAGACTGACTGTCATTGTATTCCAGTGCTTGTGTCCTACTAATCCTCATTTAAAACACAATACTTTACCTAATAAGGGCCCCAAAGTGCAAGAGTAGTGGTGGCAATTTAGATATGCTAAAGGGCCAGTGGTGCAAAGACCCTGAAGTACTTCCTTTAAGAGAAAAGGTGAAAGCTCTTGGGTTAGTAAGGAAATAAAAAAAGTAAGTGAATACAGTATAATTAGCTACTGTAAGATAGAAAGCACATTCACAAAACTTTTATGAGTGTATTATTATAATTGTTCTATTTTATTATTACTGTTGTTAATCTCTTACTGTGCTGAATTAATAATAAGCTTTGTCAAGAGACAAATCCTGGTTGTGGTTTCTGGTGTTCACTGAGGATCTTGGAATATATCCCACATGGATAAGGTTAGTTCAGATCTGGAATGTCCCTCAAAGTCTCATGTGTTAAAGGCTTAGTCCCAAACTGATGGGCTATTGGGAAGTGGTGGAAACTTTAGGAGGTGGGGATAGTTGGAAGTAGTGGGTCATTGATGGTGTGCCCTCAAAGGGTTTATTGGGACCCTGGCCCCTTACCCACTCCCTTTTTGCTTCCAGGCCTCCATTAAGTAAGCAAGAAGTTGCTCTACCATCAACTCCCTGCCATGATGTTCTGCCTCACCAAAGGCCCAAAATAATGGAGCCAAGTGACTATGGACTGAAACCTTTGAAACTGTGAGTCAAAATAAATCCTTCCTCCTTTTAAGATATTTATCTCAAGTATTTTGTCATAGTGTGGAAGCTTGACTAACACAAGGGGGCCTACTGCAAGACATATTCCTGCCTTCAAAGATCTTAAAGGCTAGAGGGAGGGTTAATGAATAAATTGTTAGGGTCCGAGAATTCTATTCCTCCGAGAGACAGAGAGTCACGCGTGAATGCAATCAACAAAGCAGAGTTTATTGAGCTGGCAAGCCAGGGTCAAGCTCCCACACAGACACACAGGTCCGATTGGGCAGACAAGACCCCGAGCCTCTTTAGGGAAGATCTTATATAGGCCCCTACCGGCCGTTACAGCAAAAGCCCGCACAGTACATAGCCAATGAGTTTGTAACACCACATACATTTCCAGCCTATCCATTTAAGAGTACATTACTTCTTAGCCTATAGATTCAAGGGTCAGTATTCGCGCACACGGTTACATTTAGCAAGCAGGCGGGGCACATCTTGCACGTACTTCTAGTCGTCTTTCGCAATCTGCTCACATTCCTCACATCCCTCACATTCCACCTGCCCCCATCCTCTTTATCTTATCCTGCATGGGGCATCCTGTGCTGGCTTTACTGGTTTCTGCTATGGGGATCTGCTGGGGCAAAGGGCACATCCTTTCATTCCCCCCTTTTCTTTGGGCTATATTGAGGAATCATTCTCAAGGGGATGAAGAGCCTGGTATTGTTGGCGGAGGACCAGAAGTTGGACAGTGTTAATTCGGTTTTTGATGAAAGTCACAAGTCGGTTTAGAATACAAGGTCCTATTGTTAGAGTAGAGACTGATTGTCGCACACGCCGCAAGGTAAAAAGGGCTCCTGGATGATTTGTTTTGTAGAGTCTGACTCCCCAGGATTTACCCAATTCCCAATTTGTCGCCTTTTTTCCTAAATCAGTGAAATTTATCATAATGGGATTACAATTGGGGGGAGTTGGGCATCCCTTATTTATAGGTCTAGGTTGGTGGTATGTAATACCAGATTGAGAGACTCTACCTAACTGAATAAGGTCCCCCTGTTTGGGGGGTGGCCACCATATGTCCCCTGAGCTCTCACAACCCCATGACTTACAATAATAGTCTGCGATTCCTCCATATTTTTTCTGTGGTTGGGTTGGGGAGCGGGGCAGACATAGAAGTAACTTTGGCACAAATCCCATTGTCCCCTGCCAGCGAATAAGGCCCTTAAGTCAAAGTATAATTCTGGGAACCAGGTGCTGGGAGGGGTCACCTTGGAGGTCTGGTTAAGAATGTCTCCTGTGGATACATCTACAATTATCCAGGTCAGGTTAAAAGGTTGATGTGGATTCGTATGCCCCAAGCAAGTGGTGGACAGGGTTAGAAAAAGGAATAAGGTTACCGAGGTCCAGTTTGCTGAAGTTTGAGTTTGAAGGAATTGTCCTTGTGGTGGGACACCCTTCTTGTTGGCAGGAAGTCTTCCTTCACAGCTACCGGGTCCGCCGGTCTGATGTGGGTGTAGTGGACCCAGGTGATAATCCCATTCTAGGAGGGCTGCGGAGCATCTGGGGTGTTTTCGTTTTCCGGAGCATCTCGTATCAGCCGGAGCTTGAGTGGATTTGTGGGATGCTGTCGTGCAGTCCAATTTCCCTGCTCCTCCTGAGGACGTGCCTGTCTCACATGGGAGTGGTGTACCCATGGTGCAATTCCATCATGAGGATGGTGGGGGTAGTAAGCAGTACAACATAAGGTCCTTTCCATCTAGGCTCTAAGGTTTTGGACTGATGCCTTTTAACCCATACCATGTCACCCGGGACTATGCCATGTTCCGGAGTCGGGACCCTCTCAGTAGTATGGTACGCTTGAATTAAGGGCCATATTTGTTGTTGCACCTTAGCTAGAGCCTGTAGCATAGTCAGGTAATTTGGGGCCAGATCACCTAGTCCCGGGCTTAAGGTCCTTTGAATGATGGGGGGTGGAGCCCCATACAGGATCTCAAAGGGGGTTAGCCCATGGACATAAGGGGAGTTCCGGACTCAGAAGATGGCCAAGGGAAGGAGTGTCACCCAATCACCGCCAGTCTCCAGGGCCAATTTGGCTAAAGTCTCCTTTAGTGTCCTATTCATCCTTTCTACTTGCCCTGAGCTCTGGGGGTTATATTCACAATGTAGTTTCCAATTGGCCCCCATAGCCTGGGCTAGTCCCTGCAGGACTTTACTAACGAAAGCCGGACCGTTATCTGACCCAATTGCCTCAGGCACCCTGTACCTGGGTATGATTTCCTCTAGTAAGGCTTTTGCCACTACCTGACTCGTCTCCCTCTTTGTAGGAAATACCTCCACCCAGCCCGAAAAGGTATCTATGAACACTAGCAAATATTTGTACCCAAACTTCCCTGGTTTCACTTCAGTAAAATCCACTTCCCAGCTTCTTCCCGGGGCCCTCCCCCATTCCCGAATACCTGTGTGGTGCCCCTTCCTTCGTCCTGGTTTCATAGTTGTACAGCTAGCACAATCCTCCACAGTTTGACAGACGGCCGTGGTCTGGTTTGGAAATCGGAGTTGTGCAGATGTCAGCAAGTCTAGCAACTTTCTCCGCCCCAAGTGGGTGGACTTATGTAAGTTAGCTAACAGGAATCGGCCGAGTTTCTGGGGCAGGATTAGCTTGCCTTCCAAGTCGCTTCTCCATTCATCCTCCCTTTTTCTAGTGAGGGAGTGGGCTCTCATCCAAGTGAAATCCTCCGAGGAGTACTCTGGTCGGGGAGGTAGCGAAGGGAGCTCGGGGACAGGCACATCTATAGCCGTGACCATGGAGGGACTCACCATTGCTGCTCTCCTAGCTTCTTTATCCACCCTGTTGTTACCGACAGCTTCCGGAGTCTTGGCAGACTGATGGCCTGGGACATACATCACTGCCACTGCCTTCGGTTTTTCCACTGCTATCAATAGACGCTGGACTTTGGCCAGGTTATTTAAGCCTTTCCCTTCTGCTGTGCGAAATCCCCTTTTGCGATAGATGGCTCCGTGGACGTGGATGGTACCGAAAGCATAGCGGCTATCGGTGTAGATATTGACTCGTTTTCCTTCTGCCCTTTCCAGGGCCTCGGCCAAGGCAATTAATTCTGCCTTTTGGGCTGAGGTTCCGGGTGGGAGGGCGCTGCTCCATACCATGTTTCCTTCTTGGTCGACCACTGCTGCCCCTGCCCTTCGGACTCCATTTTGGACAAAACTGCTTCCATCAGTGTACCAGTTTAATTTACAGCCGGACAGTGGGGTGTCCTTTAGGTCAACCCGTACCTGGGTAACTTCAGAGAGGAACTCCTTGCAGTCATGGACAGGTGTCTGTAGTTCCGGGTTGGGCAACAGGGTGGCAGGGTTCAGAGTTACGGGATCTGTGAAGGTGATCCAAGGGGAATCCAGCAAGAGCCCCTGGTAGTGGGTGAGCCTGGCATTCGTCATCCATTTCCCAGGGGGTTGTTTAAGGACTCCCTCCACCGGGTGAGGGGCCGTGACCCGGAGGGCCTGTCCAAAGGTTAATTTGTCTGCTTCTCTCACTAACATGGCAACGGCAGCTATGATGTGGAGGCAGGGGGGCCATCCTGATGCTACTGCATCTAATTTCTTGGAAAGATATGCCACGGGTCTCTTCCAGGGACCTAACTGTTGGGTCAGGACTCCTTTGGCTACCCCCTTTTTTTCATCCACAAACAGAGTGAACGATTTTGTGGGGTCTGGTAGGGTCAAGGCAGGGGCCTGGAGAAGGGCGGCCTTTAGCTGGTCAAAGGCCCGCTGTTGTTCCTCTCCCCACCTCCAATCCGGAGCCTCTTTGGTGGCCTCATATAGGGGTCTGGCTATCTCCGCAAATCCCGGAATCCAGAGTCTACAGAACCCTGCAGAGCCCAGGAACTCTCTCACTCCCCTAGTGGATGTGGGGGGTGGAATAATCAAAATAGTCTGTTTCATGGCATCAGTCAGCCATCTTGCCCCATCTGCGATCCGATAACCCAGATATGTCACTGACCTTTCACAGATGTGGGTCTTCTTGGCACTCACCCGATATCCCAGCTCACCTAACTCCGTTAGCAGGTGTTCAGTAGCCTCGCTGCACTCCTCTTGGGTTTCTGCCGCTAACAGTAAGTCATCAACGTACTGTAGTAGAGTGACTCGCAGGTGACTCTGGCGAAAGGGCTCCAGGTCCTGGCTCAGGGCCTCATTAAACAGGGTGGGAGAATTTTTAAATCCTTGTGGCAGTCTGGTCCAAGTGAGCTGTCCGGTCCGGCCCCCATCCTCTTGCCATTCGAATGCAAATAGCGGCTGGCTCATTTCTGACAATGGAATGCTGAAGAAAGCATCTTTCAAATCAAGGGTTGTATACCATACTTGTGAGGGCTGTAGGTGACTGAGCAAGGTATAGGGATTCGGTACAGTGGGATGAATGTCCTCCGCCCGCTCATTTACCTTTCGCAGGTCTTGCACAGGCCTATAGTCCCCGCTTCCCAGCTTTTGGACGGGGAGCAGAGGAGTATTCCAGGCAGACCGACAAGGCCGCAGTACTCCTTCCTTTATTAGCCTGCGGATATGAGGGGCTATGCCTCTTCGAGCCTCTTTGGGCATAGGATACTGTTTTACCCGAATGGGAAGAGCAGAAGCCTTCAATTGTATAACTACGGGAGGGAGGTGTTTGGCGAGGCCAATTCCCGCAGTCTCTGCCCAGGCCGTGGGAAACCTTTTTAGCCATTGGGCTATGTCCCCTCCTGGCTCCTGTCAGCTCTCAAACAGTCGATATTCGTCAGCCAATGATAGGGACAGGACGTGTATCGGGCTCCCCTCCCGATCAGTCACAATTATTTCATCTGGTTCAAAATAGATACGGGCCCCTACTTTGGTGAGCAGGTCCCGTCCGAGCAAGGGAGTGGGGCTCTCAGGGACAACCAGGAAGGAGTGTGTGACCTGGTGTTTTCCTAAGTCTACCTTTCTTTTGGTAGTCCATGAGCATAACTGTGTACCCGTGGCCCCCTGAATGACACTTGTTCATTCCTTGTTCAAAGGTCCACATGCCTTGTTTAAGACCGAATACTGGGCGCCGGTATCCACCATGAACCCCATCGGCTTCCCCTCCACACATACAGTTACCCAAGACTGGGGGAGGGGGCCCGAGCCCCGTCTCCCTCAGTCCTCTTCTCCGGCTAGAAGGACTCTGGCCTGCTCCACTGCTCGTTCCCTTTCCCTGTTACCTCCCGGTCTCCTGCCAAACCCTCTTCTTCCTTTTAACTTAGGGCACTCTCTCTTCCAATGCCCAGTCTCCTTACAGTAAAAACAGTGTTCCTTGTCCGGGGTCCTGGCGTGGCCCCCTTCCCCGGGTTGGTCCCGGACACCCACTAGAAAAATACGGGCCATTTCTCTTTGTTGCTTTCGGTTCTCCTTAGCCTGGAACTCCCTGTCCTCCTTTCTCAATTTCTCCTGGGCCTCCCTGTCTTCCTTTCTCCGCCTTTCCTCCCTTTCTTCTGGAGTTTCCCTTGCAATAAAGACCTTCTCTGCTATCTGTAACATTTCCCTAATGGTTATCTCCCCTAAGTTTTCCTGTTTATTGAGTTTTCTCCTAATGTCTGGAGCTGCCTGATTAATGAATGAGAATACCACAGCAGACCGGTGGATCTCTGCCTCGGGGTCATTAGGGGTGTACTGACGGTATGCCTCATAGAGGCACTCTAAGAAACCGGCCAGGCTTTCATTTTCCCCTTGGACAACTGCCTTTACCTTTGCAAAGTTGGTGGGCCTCCTAGCGGCCGCTCGGAGACCTGCCATAAGAGTCTGGCGGTAGATTCGGAGACGCTACCTACCTTCTGCGGTCCCGAAATCCCAATCAGGGCGGCGTAGGGGGAAGGCCTCGTCTATGGCCGGTTGGAGGGTTGTAGGTCTCCCATTGTCCCCCAAGACGTTCTTTCTAGCTTCGTGGAGGATGCGCTCCCGCTCCTCCGTCGTAAAAAGAGTATTGAGCAGCTGGTGACAGTCGTCCCATGTGGGGCGGTGTGTATGCATGACGGACTCCAGGAGATCTATGAGACACTTAGGGTCTTCTGAGAAGGGTGGGTTCTGCGTCCTCCAGTTATATAGATCACTGGAGGAGAAGGGCCAGTACTGAAACTGTTGCCCCCCTCCCGGTCCTCCTTGGCCTACCGTCCGGACTGGAAATGTGGGGACAGTTTCCTCCCCATGTGTTGATGAGGAGGGCCCATCTTCTCCCTCCCTTTCCCATACCCCTCGGGGGCGGAGTCTTCGACCCATTCCTCCTCCGGCCGTTGGTCCTGTTGAGGAGGATGAGGAAATTTCCTCCTCCGGAGAACTGGCCTGACCAGGGGGAGTCACGTATGGGGGCAGCCGATCTTCCTCTACCCCCGCGAGGGATGGGTAAAGGGGGGAACTCTCCGGTAAGACCGGGGGTGGTAAAGAGGGTGTCCTATTTTGAGGACTGGTCAGGGAGGGAAGGGGAGGTTTCTCTTCCTCTTTTATGACCAAGGCAGGCGTGACTGGGGTTTTAGCCCCAGGAGCCGAACTGGAGGGGTGAGTCAGAAAAGCTGTTAACCAAGGGGGGGGGTTCCCTGCTAAATCTTCCCAAACCAAAATGTAGGGGACCTGATCTGGGTGGCCTTGATTGCCTGGTCGGAAAACGACAGCCTTGACCTTAGTGATTAGGTCTAGGGAGAGGGAACCTTGAATGGGCCATCCGACTCCGAAGGTGGGCCATTCTGCAGAACAAA
This sequence comes from Castor canadensis, assembly GCF_047511655.1. Taxonomy (NCBI): domain Eukaryota; kingdom Metazoa; phylum Chordata; class Mammalia; order Rodentia; family Castoridae; genus Castor; species Castor canadensis. The sequence continues at coordinate 22,081,200 of NC_133393.1, read as the reverse complement.
GGGTGTCGAACTTACCTTTCTTAATGACTAGACCTGCATTTAATGCCCTTTTTTTGACTTCTGGAAAGTGAGAGAGAATCAAAGACTTTGGGGTTGCTTGTCCCTGTCCCATTGTGGGATGAGAAGCAACCACCAGGAGAGATAGAACAAAAAGGGTGAAAGCAACAATAACTCCACACACACAGAACACTCTCTACCACTTGCTTGGACCGGTCCTTCTGTCACGCTGGTGCGCACCCCATTCAATCTCCTCACCGTCCAATTTGGATATCAGGCCGAAAGGCGTCCACTTGACGGGTGGTCGGTCGACTAGTTCAATTAGTTCTTCACCTGGCGCCAGGATTCCTGAAATGCTCGAGCCCAAATGAGAGGAAAGCCTCTCTCAGCAGGACCTCGTGGTCCCCTTAACGTGATTCCCAGAATGAATCTCCCCGGGGATTGGCCAAATCCCCGCCGCGGCCCAAACGGGAACAATCATCTACCAATTAGTTCCCTCCAAATGAGAATCTCAGACTCTCCCAATGCCTAGGACTTGGAATCACCTCTGCTTTCTCGTGGACGGTCTGCCTTCTCGAAAAAGGGTATCTCGGTGGGACCTCCAAATGTTAGGGTCCGAGAATCCTATTCCTCCGAGAGACAGAGAGTCATGCGTGAATGCAATCAACAAAGCAGAGTTTATTGAGCTGGCAAGCCAGGGTCAAGCTCCCACACAGACACACAGGTCCGATTGGGCAGACAAGACCCCGAGCCTCTTTAGGGAAGATCTTATATAGGCCCCTACCGGCCGTTACAGCAAAAGCCCGCACAGTACATAGCCAATGAGTTTGTAACACCACATACATTTCCAGCCTATCCATTTAAGAGTACATTACTTCTTAGCCTATAGATTCAAGGGTCAGTATTCGCGCACACGGTTACATTTAGCAAGCAGGCGGGGCACATCTTGCACGTACTTCTAGTCGTCTTTCGCAATCTGCTCACATTCCTCACATTCCTCACATTCCACCTGCCCCCATCCTCTTTATCTTATCCTGCATGGGGCATCCTGTGCTGGCTTTACTGGTTTCTGCTATGGGGATCTGCTGGGGCAAAGGGCACATCCTTTCATAAATAATTACACAATACGATGTATTCAAATAAGAATGTACTGGCTGGGCATGGCGGTACATGCCTGTAATCCCAGCAGTCAGAAGGCTGAGGCGAGAGGATTGCAAGAGGCTGGTCTGGGCTACACAGCAAGTTAAAGGCCAGTCTGTGTTATAGAGTGAAACCTTGTGTCAAAAAACAAACAAACAAAAAAAGAATGTGCCAAGGGCTGAGGCTGTCACTCAGTAGTACAATACTTTCCCAATAAGCATGAGACCCTGGATTTGAGTCCCAGCAAAAGGAAGGAAAGAAAGAAAGACGGAGGAAGGGAGAGAAGAAGGGAGGGAAGGAGGGAGAGAGGAAGGAAAGAAGGAAGGAAGGAAGGAAGGAAGGAAGGAAGGAAGGAGGAAATGAATGTGCCAAACATTTATGAAGTATTAGTTTTATGAGAATAAGGTAATAGGTGGGGCATAACCAGGCAGGCTCATAAGAGTCTTGAAGGAAAAACAATTTGACCAGCAGAACATGAGGAAAAAAAAAAACATTTCAGGGTAAGGGGTAGGCAGATACATAAAGATCAAAGGCATTCAGAACTCCTTCCTTTGGAGATCCCTGTAACAACTGACATGAAAGTTGTAAAGGTTGTTCATGTGCTCTCTGTGGTAATGAGGGCAGAGGGCATCATAATGAGCTAGAAATCCAGGCAAGAGTCAGATAGGCCTTGGCACACTACAAAGGGTCCAACTTAAACCTAGCAGATGATAGAGACCATGAAAGTGGGGAGTGACACAATCATGTTAACATGTTTTGTTTTGTTTTTTGGCAGCACTGGGGTTTGAACTCAGGGCTTGATGCTTGATAGGCAGGTGTTCTACAACTTGAGCCACTGCACCAGCCCTCATTTTAGCATTTTAGAGAAACTATTCTGATATTTCAAAACAATGGACTGGAGCTTGGGAAGAACTGAGGCAAAACTGGTAGTCAAGAGTCTATAGCAGGTCAAGTATAGTGGCACATACTTGTAATCCCAGCTACTTGGGAGGTGGAAGTAGGAGGGTCACAGTCCAACACTGGCCCAGGCAAAAGTGTGAGACTTTACATGAAAAATAAACTAAAAGCAAAAGGACTGGGAGCATGGTCAGTGGTAGAGCTCTTGCTTAGCAAGCATGAGACACTGAGTTCAATTCCCAGTCCCAAAAGGGGAAAAAGCATTAAGTGAGAGATGAGAGGTTCCTAAATTAAGTCATAATCAGAACATTGAGTTAATTAGGAAGTAGAAGCTGAAGGGTTGGCTACTGATCACATATGGAAATATGAAGAGATGGAGGACTCAGCGACAACACCTTGGTTTCTAACATGCTAGTTGGGTAGATGCTCAGGACTGAATTGAAGCAGGAAAGAATACTGTGAGAGCAGGGTCAAAGACAAAGAGAGGCATGATGGTTCATGCTTATAATCCTAGCACTCAGGAAGCCGAAGCAGGAGGATCATGAATTTGAGACCAGTCTGGGCTACAAAGTGAGTCAAAGGCCAGATACATAGCAGGATCCTATCTCAAAAAAAAAAAAAAAACTAAGGATGTAGTTCAGTGGTAGAGTTCTTGCCTGACATGCTAAAGACCCTGAGTTTGAGCCCCAACACACACCTCTCCCCAAAAGACTAAGAGAACAAGTTCAGTTTTTATATGTTGAACTTGGGGTGCCAGTGAACAGCCAGCTGAAGCCCCACAGGAGCTGGTAAAGTATATGGGGATGGATCTGATTTGAGAAGCTATGAGCACAAATACAGATGCAGAAAGAAAGAAAATTAAAAAAAAAAAAAAAAAACACCTGGGCAAAGTGGCTCTCACCTGTAATAAAATCACCCAAGTACACTATGCAGAAAGAGCAAGAAGTAAAACAAAGATGTAAGTCCACATGGAGTCAACCCCCAAATTTCATGTCAGTTATCATAACCCAAGTGCCAGGCAAGAAAATATAACCATCCAGGTACTTCAGACTGGGAAAATTTAATATATAGAATTAGTTTTAAAGGTGTTAAAAGTACAAAACATGCAAAAGGAGAGAGGCTGGGCTGGAAGTATAAATAAGAAAAATGTCTATCTGAGAATCAGAAGATACTGTTGCCCTGAGCTAGAATCCATGAAGTCTGTACCTGCTGAGACCTGATGGGAGACACTGTCATTGTCATATCTGATCCACTAAAAAACTGCCACCAAGACTAGAATCACTGAAAAGGAACTTCTGCCCAGGAGGTCGGAGTCCAGAATCACTCATTCTTCTTGTTGCTTCATCCACCAGCAATTGCCACAATTGTCACTCTGTTGGAGGATGAAGCATGAAGCTTCTGGGTTGTTCTTGCCTTTTTATCTCCAGCCAGTGCTTCCTACTGGCAGAATCTAACAGAAAGTCAGCTGGCCAGGAAGACTGAAAGATATACCCTTGGCTGCCTCCTACTTCAGAACACAGAACAGGAGGGTGGGTATGGCACTGAGAGACAAAGAATAACCAGCACACTGCAATATTCTAATTTGTAAGAATCTGGTTCACCAGGAATACACAGACAGTGAAGAGAAGAAGAAAGAAGGAAGCAGATCAGAGAAATAAAGAAGGCATTCCATGAAGAAAGACAGGATTGGCATTATTGAGAACTGAAAAGTATCCTTAATTTTGGTGATTATGAAAGCCATGTATGGCAGTGCACTCCTGTAATCCCAGCACTTGGGATTCTAAGGCAGGATGTTTATAAGTTTGAGGCCAGCCTAGACTCTGGACTGGACTACATAACAAGACCCTATTGCAAAGAGAGGAGGGAGGAAGGGAGAGAGGGAGAGAGAGAGAGAGAGAGAGAGAGAGAGAGAGAGAGAGAAGTGAAGAGAAGAAGAGAAGAGAAATGGAAGAAAAGAAAAAGCCACTCATAATCCCAGCTACTCAGAAAGCAGAGAGAGATCAGGAGGATTGCAGTTCAAGGCCTGACAAAAAGTTAGCAAAACCCCATCTCAACCAACAAGCCAGGTGTGGTGGTTCATATCTGTGGTACAGCTACTTGGGTGGTATAGATAGGAGGATTGCAGTCTGAGGCTGTCCCTGGGCAAAAACACCTGAAAAAATAAAGCAAAAAAGGACTGGGGGTGGGTTCAAGTGGTAAAGCATTTGACTAGCAAGCATGAAGCCCTGAGTTCAAACCTTAGTACTGACAAAAAAAAAAAAAGAAGAAAGGGATTTGGTGATTATGAGATGGTTGAGAAATGTATTGAAAGCAGTTTCAGTGCTATAGTGGGAGTTGACTCCAGATTGTGGTGGGCTGAGAAGTAAGTGGGAGGTGAGGAAAAAACTGTCAGTGTATATGCTTCAAGTTTGATAGAGAAAAAGAGGGACAGAAGGGGTGGGGGAAAGAGGCAATGAGAAAGAGCTAATGCGGCAATTAAGTAAGCTAAGAAATTAATCTGTACGAGTCTATCGGTGTTTCCGAGACTTTCACAATTCATACCCCCTTTTAATAAATAACAGCAGCAATAATAGCCAAAAATAAAAACAAAAACAACCCATTGTCTAATGGATATTTTGGAACAGCAATGTGTACATATGTGTATATGTCTGGGTGGTGGAGACAGGGTATCAGGGCAGGGGTAGGGTTTGGAGATCACTGTAATTCTCCAAAAAACATTTTCCCAGTGTCCCAGCCTTTGTGGATTAATCCATCATGGTTCCAGCAGTAGAGAGATTTCAGGTCCTTAGGACAGCAGGAGTTTATGACACCACTGGGACACAGAGGAGAAACATGGCACACAGCCATCTGGAGTTCTATGCAAAGAACCCAAGGCCGGGGACATGCTAGGCAAGTGCTCTATCACTGAGCTCCACCTGGAATTCTAAAGCAGGGAAGGAAATTTTTTTCTATACAGGGCAGATAATAAATAATCCAGGCTTTGTGGGATGCCAGCAGGAAAACAGCCATGGGCATTATAGCTTCATCCTAGTCTCTCCTCCCACTTCTCAAACATCTCCTGCTGTCTCCTTTGTGGACCCCTTTTTTTTTTTCCAGCTGCTCTTTAAATATTGGTGTTCTCTGGAGCTTTGTCCTCAACCCTTTTTTTAATTTATGAACACTAAAATGTGAATTTCACATAATTCCCATGTGCACGAAACACTCTTTTGCTTTTTTTTTTCCCCCAACCATTTAAAAATGTAAAACCATTCTTGGCACTTAGGCCATATGAAAACAAGCAGTGGGTTGAATTTTGCTCACAGGCCCATATTTTGCTGAATGCTGTTCTGTGTGTGGTCAGAATTGGAATGGGAATCCAAACTAAACCTACCTTTCAAAAGAGCGCCCCATTCTCCCTTATTTATGGGGATGGTAATCAGCTAACGAACAGTATGTCCCAGTGACAGCAGATTATTTGGAGGAGATCTGGGGAAGAACAGAAGAAACTGGGCTGGGTGGGAAGGATTAGGAACAGATATAGCCGACTCTGGGTAGGAAGAGTAAAGCAAAGGGGTACCAGTTAAGAGACAACAGAGTATGCACAAGAACAGAGAAATGTAACCACCCATCACCAGACAATGGTTAGGGATGATTAAATCCTTTCTCTTCTATAATCCAATATAAATGGTAACAAGCTGGAACATTACTAATTACTCTTCCCTCTATGTAACCCTTCTTCCTGCCAGGACCTCCCAACAACCTCCATCAAAGATATCTCAGAATAACCTCTAATCAGTATGAGGAAGTGATAACCGTAGGCAAGAAGAGCCAGGCAGCCATTCTGCATCGTAGTGACTCAGTCTACTTTGCCATTAGATATGAATGCCTCTGACAATATGGCACAGCACCCATAAATCTAAGAAGTCGTCGTGTTGTTCTAAAGCTCAATTCTCCCACCCTTTGCTAGCATTGCCTCATTCCCTGCCCAACCAAATTTTTTGAAAAAGCTATGGGCAACTGTATCCCTATTTTCATACTGGCTATTTAATCCTTAACCCTCAACAATGAAATCATTCGCCGATATTTTTGTGTTGCTCAATCAAATGGATCCTTTGCAGTCTCTTCAACACAAATGGGCACAATTGACCATGCCCTCTCTCCTAAAGTGATCTATTTTTTGGCATCCCTAATGGAACTCTTTCCTAGTTTTTCTTCCTACTTCTCTGGCATTCCCTTTTCAGTCTTCTTCATGAATTCTTTTCTTTCAGCTACATTTAAATATTGGTGTCCCCTTGTGTTTTGTTCTCAACCTTTACCCTTCTTAACTATATACTTTCCCTGGACAGTTTCATTTACTCCCATATGCCTTCACTTACCACCCATTTGCTGATGTCTTAAAGATTCACTTCTTCAACTCAGGTCTTGCTCTGAGATCCACACTACGCATTTATCAAATTGCTTGTGGACCCCTTCATTTGGATGTTGTGCAACAGCAGTTCACAAACTGGATTCTCCACAAGACAACAGTGTCCCTCAGACTGGAGGTATGGGTTAAGTGGTAGAGCTCCTGCTTTGGAAGCACAAAGCCCTGAGTTCAAATCCCAGTACCACCAAATATATACATATATATATCCAGCAAGTTTTTTATTTTTTAATTTATTTCAATACACATAACACTAAATATGCTTATAAAATAATTTGTATTATGTAACAATTTATTACATTACATTTAATAAGGCTATTTTATCTACAAACAATAGAAACAAATTCTAACTTACATTTTAAAATGGAGAGTTATTGGAAAACTACTGATCTAGCTCAGAGCAGTTGAATAAGCTAGCCTCAGGAAGGATACCTTAGCAGTGGGGGTTCAGTTGCCATTAATATGCTCACCTGTAAAGACCTCCAGCCTCTCTTTCAAGTTTCACACTTTTGGGAGAGACAATTTGATTGGCTGAGCTTTTGTTAGGTGTATACCACTGGACCCAACAGCTGTCATCAGGCACAACATCACCTGTACATATTAAGAGCTCTTTCTGGAGAAGGGAAAATCATCCTGAACTAAGAAACCACCTCAGTACAGCTATCTTCCACATATGGTATCTCAGACATCTGCTTGAGATCAGCTGGGGCACACAGGTGAGGTCAAATCTGTTTATTAAAGCTCAGACAGCACTTCCCAACTAACTACTTAGGTGATGTATGTAGTCATCTATTTGGTGATCTCTGGCCTGTCACATCTTACCACATATTCAAATTATATTCATCATAGGATTCAATGTTCATTTGTTAATTAAAAATTTTATATTCCACTAATTTCCTGTGGCTCTATGACTAAAGTATATCTCTAATAGATAAATCTTTCTTTCAACATAATTATAATACTATCACTTCAACCAACAAAATTAAAAGCAATTGCTTAACTTCATTTAACCAATCTGTGTTCATTTTTCCCAATTATCTAGAAAATTCTTGAGTAGGAAGTTTCAAACAAAAAGCAGTGGCATGCACTGGGGCAGGGGGTGGGGTGCACACGTGTAATCCCAGCACTTGGGAGGCTGAGGCAGGAGGAAGATGGAGAATTTTAGGCCAGCCTGGGCTATATGAGACCCTGTCTCAAAAAGAAAAAAAAAATCCTTAAGCAAAGACTAACTGGAATTCAGATAAGATCTGAATGGTAAATAGAGTTTAGCCAGGTGGAGAGTGGAAAGCAGAGTGTCCTGGCAGAGGGAACAGCATGTGTGAAGCCCTGAGGCAGGCAATGGACTAGTTCCTTCAAGGAAACGAAGGAAGGCCAATGCGGCTAAGCCATACTTAGTGAGTAAGAAAGGACAACAGATGAAGCCACAGGCAGGCGAGAGCAAGAACATGTGAGACCTTGTGAACAACACTGAGAAGTATGGGCTTTTTTCTAAGTACAATTAGTTCTGATGCTGTGACTACTTTATTCACACACATATGGGTGTGTGTTAGGTTCCTAACTGATCTATCTCCAATCTCTCTAAAGCCACTCCATAGTCACCAAGTAAATAAATACTATAAATAAATCTTTCTACAAAGGTATCTTTCATCCCCCCTCTTAAAAAACTTAAATGCCTCTTTCCCTTCAACTGTATAAAATCTGAATTACTTGCTCTGGTTTACAGGAGCTTACAGCTCTGGACTGCATCTCCAGACTATGGAACCTGCTCTTTAATATCAGTAATGACTCCCAATATCAATTGTCTTGTGGGCTGGGCTTTTTTGGTTTTGTTTTATTTTGGTTTTGTTTCATTTTTTATTGCTGTTTTTTGAGACAGAGTCTTCTATGTAACCAAGTCTGGCCAGGAGTTCATTATACACCCCAGGCTGGATTTGAACTCATAATCCTCCTACCTTAGCCTCCCTACTTCTGGGACTGTAGCCATGCACCACCATGCCCAGTTTATCAACTATCCTAATCTGTTTCCTGTTGCTATAACTGAATAGCCAAGACTAGCCAATTTATAAAGAATAGAGGTTTGTTTAGATCACAGTTCAGGAGTCTGGGAAGTCCAAGAGCATCACACTGGCATCTGCTCCGTATCTGGCCCGAAGGCCTTTCTTTCACTGACTCATGACATGGTGGTGGACACCACATGGAAGACAGAGCAAGGTGGCAAGGAGAGAGCTTGCTTTTGTAATAGTGCTGCTTCCATGATAATCCATTAATCCACAATTCATGAATTAATTCATCCCTGAGGACAGAGCCTTCATAAACTCCTCTAGCACTTCACAATGAAGCTGAAACTTCAATAGGAGTTTTGGTAGGGATCTTCAAACTGTAGCATTAATTCGAGTTTTCCTTTCTTCTTCATCCCTTATATTGATCTACAGAATCTTACTTTGTATTCAATCAGAACAGGGGCATCTAACTGTAGTCTACTTGTAACAGAATTCAGAGTGGTCCATGAACTTGTGTGGAATTTTTAAAAGTCACCTTTATTTTCAATAAACTTGAACTGAAATTTAATGAGTGTACATAGAAATCTTTGAATTATTAGCAGTATTTGCACAATTGTCATTAACAGAAATCACTATCAATATTTTCATATCACATTATAGCATTATGGACACCTCAAAATATCTCTATAATCTGGGAGTTGTTAAACCCACCAATAAATCATGTTACTTAATGTATTAAAGTAAAGAAACACTGAATTGTACTATTAATACAGAAACACATACTACAAGCTAGGACATTTCAAAAAAATAATTGGATAATTATATTTTACGCATTTATAAATATTGCCAGGTAAGGTCCAAATGCTTCTTCAAACTGCTAAACAAAAGTCTGTGGCACAAAAAAAGTTTAGAAACTTTTTTTGTGGTACTGGAGATTGAACCCAGGGCTTGGTAAGTGCTCAACCGCTTGAATCAAGCCCCCAGTCCAGGCTTAAGAACTTCTGATTTAGTCATTTATTCAATACATACACAACTTTCACTGGAGCCGTGTCTTGTTCTGCCTCCCACACATCATGTTGCTGTGCTTCTTCTCTTGGTTTGATGCTCTTCCACTGGTTCCACTTTCTGTTTTTGTTTCCTACGTGTGGATCTCACCCAAAGTTCAATCCATAACCCTAAATCAAACTGCTTTATATTTCCTTCCTTATAAATCTTACCTACTTTTATGGCTGATTCAAACATCACCTCCAAGCTAACTCTCAAATAAGCCTTTCCTTTTTTTTTTTTTTTTTCCTCCAACTTCAATCCTAGATTTGAAACTCCCTGCTGTGCCTTACAACCTAAATAACACGTTCAGAGGCAAACTGCCTGGATTCAAATACCAGTTCTGCTATTTATCAAAAGTTTGACCTTAGGTAAATGATTTAACATCTTTTGCTTCAGTTATTTCATCTGAAAAACGGGGGTGGTAATAATTAGTATTCACTTTATAGGGTTATAAGAATTAAAAGAGATAGTATGAGTAAGGCATGTGTAACAGTGCCAGACACATTTTAAATACTCAATAAATGTTAGCTATCATCAAATGCATCTCCTTCTAACCACTGACATTTTTATTTTATGTTAATTAACATGTATAGTGCTAGCACTGGACAAGAGCTCCTACTTAATGATGTAATTCTGATGAAGTCATTGGTCAAAAACTTTCAGTGGCTCCCAACTGGGTCCATACTTAACTCTGGAAACCCTCTATAATAAGGCCTCCACAAACAAATTTACCTTGATTTTCTCATTCTCCTGATCTACTTATCTCTTATATTCTGAACAAACCAGAATTCACAGATCACACTGCTCTGTGAAAATAAGTTGTCCGGTTCTGTTTCCATCTTTCTCCACACCATTCTAATGCCTCACATATGTACCTGAAGGCAATGATCTTGTCTGTGATTATTCCCCAGTATGTTACATGGTGCCCCACAGTACATATACACCACAATTTTACCTAAGTCACATATTCAAATATCAATTCCCTTCAACATTTGCTCCTTTTGTGAGCACTTCATGTTGCCTAAGTACTGTGCCAGGACTTGTGGGTATTTAAAATATAAAAAAGATAACATAAGCCTTGCTCTCAAGATCAAAATCTAGTAGTAAAGAGAAACAAATAATCACATAAATGGCATTCACTGTAAAAAGTACAATCATAGAAGGAAGGGACATCAAGGAATGAGCATTTCAGAGACAAGAATAGGTTTTTGGTATTTGGGCTTACATAAATTAGAGAACACTCTATTCCATATAGTGGGAACATATGTGTAAAAATACTGAGGCACAAAACAAAATGGCATGTCTGGAAAACAGTTCAATATGACTGCAGTATACTGCCAAGAGGAAGTGGCTAGTCTGGCAAGCACAGGAATTTAGATTTATCATACAGGCAATGGGGTAGATAGGGCTTAACAATAATATACAGCCATAGCTATATATATTTTTTGGGGGGGGTGGGACTGAGGGTTGAACTCAGGGCTTCAAGCTTGCAAAGCTGGTACTCTACAGCTGGAGCTACACCTCCAGTCCATTTTGAATAGCTAAATTTGGAAAGCTTACTCTTGGCAAATGCCAAGAGGAAAGCCTAGCCCTGCCCAAAAGACCTTTTGGAGGCTGTGGATATAGCTCAGTGGCAGAATGCTTGTCTAGTGTGTGCAAGATCCTGGATTTTTTTGTTCCCTGGCACTGAAAAAAAAAATGTAGTAACAAAAGACCTTTTTTGCAGTGACAGAATGTTCTATAATCTATGCTGTCCCATACAACAGTTACATATGTGGCTAATTGAGAACCCAAAATGTGGCTAGTGCCACTGAGAAAATAAATTTAAATTTGTATTTATTATTGATTTAAATTTAAATTGCCACATATGGCTAGTAATTACTGTACTGGGCAATGCAGCTATAGAGACAAGGAATCATTTAGGAGACTGTAAACACAGCCCAGGTGATAGGACTAAGACAAAAGTGTGGCTCAATGAACATTTAGAGCTCACAAAGTGTGAGCTAAAGGAGATTTAAGAGGCAAAACAATGAGATTCTGGTGGATGTAAAGTTGTGAGAAAAGGGAATCAAGGAGGGACTCCTAGACTCCAGCTTTGTGACTGAGTAAATCCTAACACTTAAGGTGACACAAGAGGAGCAGGTGCAGAGCGCATACAAATTACATCAACTCTGAACAAATCGCAGAGTATGAGGGTTCTCTAAATAGGAATATTTAGTAGGAAGCATAGCTCAGGAGAACTGCCTGAAGGGAAGATACAGATCTGAAAAGGATGAACTAGAGAAGATGAACAGAACTAAAGCAGACAGGCATAATCCTAGCAAGCTGGAACTCAGAAAAGGAAGGGGCTAAGGAAGAGTCCAGAAAAGAGACTGGAACAGTTGGACAAGTAGTAAAGGAAACTGATGAGATTTTTACAAAAACCAAGGGTATTTAGAGAATATCAGGAAGGAATCATGATCAAATGTCAAGTGCTCCAGGAAGGACAAATAAGGTTAGAAAAAAGTGATTCTTCACTTTGCCAATTAGGTTCTTGGTAATATTTGCCAGAACAGTTTTTGTGGTGGGGGCCTGACAGATATGAGTTAAGGGCAGGAATGTGAAGGAGGAAGAAAAGAGAGGCAGAAAAGAGAGACGGAGAGAAAATGTTAACTATAAATTTTAATTTTAGGTCCTGGCTCTGTGCAACGGAGCCGAGAGATGTTTGTTTTAGTAAGTTCCTTATTGAGAGGGTTGTTTTTTTATTTTTATCCAAGAAAAGAGAAAAGTTAAAAACAAAGGGCGCAGAATGGAGGGTAGCCTCAGGTAACAGGAAGTGTCCAGGTCAAAACTAATAAAATGGGAATGGGATACAAACATGGCCCAGTTTACAGGTGGAGGATGTAGTTCTAAAAGTTGTCCTTTTTGTTCTGAGAGGTGTTACCTGTCGGTTAGTAGAGAGATTAGAGGATGCCCAGAGGAAATCTAGACCACATTTTGAGTGACAACGGGAGAGGAAATAGACTAGGGACAAATTAAAGGACTGCTTTGGTGGCAACTGAATCATGCATTAAGTTACAAATCCGTAAATTTTTATGGAAGTAACTCAAGATTGAGAGGGCAGAGGAGAAAGTTTTAGGGGTGTGAGTTTTCAAATGGTTCATCAGGACAGAAGGAAAAATGACCAGCAGGTAAACTTTGTAGAAGGCAGAGTAGTTCAGGAACTTGGAACTCTCATTGAGTAAGTCTACAAACTGCCTAAGACTAAGACCTAAACGAATAAAACGTCCAAATCTACAGTGCGCACCTCATCTGCCCGCGGCAGCCAAGGCAGGGCCATCGACAGCCCGCGCGCGGCCTTAACCTCGCCACGCACACCCTCCTCTGCAGCCAGGCCCCACTCGCCTTCACTGACAGCCCTTGGGCTCCGCGCGCTTCCGGGCTCAGGCCAGGACGCACCTAGCCGACCTCACACAAGACCAGGAGAAACCAACTGCGGCTGCCTCAGGCCGCCCCTCGAGGCCCGGGACAGTGAGGGAAGGGCCGCCGAGGCGGGAGGCCCGCGCGCTGCTGCCGCCCCACCCACCGCGCTAGCTCGGAGCCCCGCCGCGGGAGCTGTGGTTGGGCTCAAGCGCTTGCGCACCGCCGCCCTCCCGGCGGCCTCCGGCACACCTCTCCCCTCCCCCAGTCCGGTAGCACCCTCGCGCCTGCGCTGTGCACGTTTCGGGGCTGCGACAGCCATGCTGAACCCGTACCGAGGCGAGTTGGGGGGGAGAGGGTGGACGACAGCGCTATAGGAAGCTGGGGCTATGGAGAAGCAGCAACATTAACGCGCTCTGGGACTCGGCGGATAGGCCTGGGCCACGTGGCTCCCTTGGCCCCTCACAAGACCCCCAGGAACGTTTGGAAAACTGGCCTTCATCGCGGGGGTGGGGGGGAAGAAGAGTAGGGGGGCGGGCACGTGACCCGGGCCAGCCAATCTGGGTGCTGCTGACGTGGCGGCGCGTCCCAAACGCTCTCCCCACCCCCCAACCCGGTCGGGAAGGGAGGGGCTGGGGCTACGCCCCCTCCCCCAACACTGCTTCAGTTTCCGGGGGGGTGGGGGGAGTTGACACCCCGGATTACATCCTCCCCCCGCACCAAGGCGAGGGCAACATTGGCGCGCCCCCCCCATGGTTCCAAGGATCCAGGTGAGAAGGGGCCCTTGGGGCGGGGATGTTGTCAGTCGTTCAAATGTTTAATCAATGGTGGGGGGTCCGAGGGGGGTAATTCTTGGGGTTCAGAAAAGAATCCTGAGGGGGAGGGCTTGTCCTTCAAACACTTTACAGCCAATGGGAGTGTGGAGGGGCTCCAGCAGCCAAGGGCCACTGATGGGGGAGGGGAATGGCCAACCTCGGGTCCCTCCACCAGTTGGAGGGCAAAGGGGCGAGGGGCGGCGTGCTCCCCCTTGCACTCGTCCCCTGGGGTGCAGCAGCCTGGAGCCAGGTGAGAAGGGATCCTTCTTGGCGGCCGAGGAAAGGGTGACCTAGTAGGAGCGGTGGCTGTAGTTGTACCCACGGCGTGAGTGCCTTTGGAGTTGGCAGCCCGGGCGGTTCCCCGCGCCAGCCCCCTCGTCCCCCGAGACCGGAGGAGCATGTCTGCCCTCTTTGTGTCAAGGGTGGGAGGCTCACAGGCATCACATGGCGTGCCTCCGCCGACTGTGCGTTCACGTGGACACGGCCTGCTGTGGGGCTCGTGCACAAGCCGTCCCTGTCCCCTCCAGGGTCTTAGGCGGGGGCTCCCAGCTGAGAGCGGGGGTCCGCATGGGAGCTGAAGCCAGGCTGAGTGGGTGCTGGGATTTCGGGTTCTCCGCGGTCCCCTCCCCCGGGCCTGCACAATCTGGCCTGGAGTGCTGCGGGGGAGGAACGGGAAGGAGGGGAGGGTTGCTTTTCCAAATTGCTGCGGCGCGGTCGCCTCCCCGTGACTCAGGTGGGGGAAGGGAGGCTCGGAAGCCCGGGGAGCAGTGACTTGCCGGAATGCAGGGAGGGGACTGAGAGCAATGGCTGGCTGCCCTTGCCCTGTCTGAGGCCCAGCATTTTCTCAGCTGTCTTGGTTTTTCTCCCCGGCCAGCCCCGTGGGCCTCAGCCCTGACCCCGGGCGCGGGTGGAACTCCGACGTGGGAGGCTGGGCCGCCGGGGGGAAGGGCGGAGGCCTCTGCAAAGTTGCTGTGTCATCGCCATCCCCGCCGCGGCCACCGGGCGGGGCGCGCGTGCTGGGGGGCTGGGGCCTGACCCCCGGCGGGCCCGGGGTCTGGGTCCCCAGGCGCACAGCCCGCGGGGTTTGTCCTACTCGGGTGCTGCAGGAGACGGGAGGCTGGCCGCCATGCCACATGCAGTAACCAAGGTTCGAGCTCAAGGGCTTCTCGCGGAGGGAGGGTGGCCTGCTTGCAGCTCGAGGACCTAGGCCCTTAGAAGCCCTGCTCGGGAAATTGTCCTTTTATCCGCCAGCCGACATTACTTAGTGTCCAGACCCGCACACAGTCTTGTTTCTTGGCGGCGAGGGAAAGGGCATTCTCTGGCGGGGAAGGAGCGGGAACAGCCCCAGAGGGGCCTTGGAGAGCCTGACCTTGGGCCCTGGCCCTGTGCGCACGCCGTCCTTTCCCCACTCAGATACTCGACCTGTGCGCGGCCTGGACAGTGGGTGGGGGAGGGGGACAAGCCGAGCTCCCAAAATGGCTCCTGCCCCTCCTCGGAGGCGGACGGCCGGGGGGAGGGGAGCGAGGAGGGGGAGGGCTAGTGGAGCCGCAGCCGCCGCCGCCTCCGCTCGCCCTCCTCCCTGGCGCTGACCGGTGGACGAGCCGCTCCGTGGGGAGGACTCCGGACCCGGTGGGGGATGGGGCGTCCGCCCGCCCCCGCGGCGGGGACAGCGGGGGAACGGCCCGAGCCGGTGGGGGGAGGTGTCCCCTCGTCCGCCCTGAGCCACGCGCGGGAAGGAAGTTCGCAGTGGAGGTGCGTTTCGTGGGTATATGGGCGCGTTTGGCGGTTTCGCTCCCGCCGTAGGCTGTCGAGGTTTTCTCGAGCAGCAGGTGTTCGTGTTGGAAGCCGAAGGTGCGAGTGAGCAGGGAGTGGAGGTGGCGGGGCGCACTGCGGGTTCGGTGCCTTGTTAAGCCTTTGGACTTGGCTGGGGACGGGGTAAGAGGATTTGAGACCCTGGCGAGCCATCCTTCGCCTTGCGAGTCTAAGAACGTTAGATCCCTTCGCCGCTACTTCCAAAGAGAAGGCCGAGGCTTCTAAGATGGCGTCTTTTTCCTGTTTCAGGTTCTCCACCGCAGAGGCCTTACTGCCAAGAACAGCCCGCCCGCTATGCCCAGCCACACCCCTGGCGCCGCGGCTGGCTACGCCCACGCGACCCCTCCCGTGTCCCCGCCGGGCTGGCCGAAGGAGGAACCACGGATGGCACGACCTGCCCGAGGCTGGCGGTCGCCACTTGCACCTTTCTTGGGAGCCTCCTGGGAGTACTTCGTTGGAAAGGGAGGAGGGGCAATGGCGCTGGAGGCTCTGGGGAGATGGCTTTTGCACCCCTTCCAACCTCCTTGCCCTGCAGTCGCCGAACCACAGCGCAGCCAACTGGCTCAGATAATGGCGGGCTGCCCCTTCTCTGTGGGTCTATGCAGCACTCTTCTGCCTGGTGACTGACGCCTTGGAAATGAAGTTTGTGACGTCATCATCGCGACTGGCCAATAGAAAAAGCTCCCGCGGAGAGGCGGCCCTCCCCCGTAGACTCTGCTTCTTCACGCGCGTGAGCGAGCGAGCGCGCGCGGAGGGGGTGGGGGAAATCTGGAGCTGGGTGGCGCGCATGAGCAGCGAAGCTCCTCCCCCCCGCCTATATATAAAGGGCTGGCGCGGGGCTCGGCGGCGCCATTTCGCGCTGGAGTGGAGCGGCCTCTAGAACGAGCAGGAGCGTTCTGCCTACCGATACAGTCTTGGAGTCGTCCGGGTCCGCCATTACAATCCACGTCCATCCGCTTGGAAATGGCCTTCGTCTCGGCCTATGACCAGTCCCGGCGGACAGTACAGACCCCATAGAAGCCCCCGGAGCTCCCCTTTTTCGGGCCCCGCCCAATTCTCGGAGTCTGTCCACCCCCTGTACTCCGCCCTCAAGAGGATTTCAAAGATGGAGGTGGCGGCTCCCTAAACCACTTTCCGTGTTCATCCGCCTCCATCCGAGGTCGAAAGGGGACGTCGCCCGCCCCGGCGGTCCCGACAGGAGGAGGGGACTCCCGCAGACCGGGCGCGGGCCGTATTGACGACGGCGCCCAGGATCGGGACTGGCTGGGTGTGAAGAGTGGGATTCCTCCGGTTCTCCGTCTCAGCTGGAGCCGCCGCCATTTTCTTGCAGTCCGCCTGCGGAGCGCGCCGGGCTGCCGGGAGTTCGCCGAGGAGACCGCTTCGTGCCGCCCGGCGGGGAGGTTGTCGCCTGGAGGGCCAAGGGCAGCGGCCTCCCCCCACTTCCCGGGTTATGCTGGGCCGGGCGGTGAGGGGAGCCGAGGCCACCCGGACTTGACCCGGCCGAGTGCAGCGCCCGTTCCCCGTGTCAAGATGTTGCAAAACGTGACTCCTCACAAGTACGTCTCCGCGAGCCGCGGTGGGGAGGGGGCGCTGCGGGGCGGCTCCGGCGCGTAGCTCTTTCGTGCCGCAGCTGTTGACGGCGCTCGCGGAGGGGTTCCGTGACCGTTTTGGAACGGTGGCGGCGGCCCAGGGACTGCGTATGGGCGCCCTGCAGGTTGTCAGTTTGTGTATTAGTCAAGGCCCAGCTGTAGCTGAGGCAGAGCCAGATGGGGGTGGGCAAGCAGGTCTTAGGGATAGCGGGACAAACCATGGTTTGTCTTGGTGGTTTTTGGCGGGGAGAGGGGTCGCGGCTACCTCCAGTGCCGCGTAGAGTTGCCATGGTGACAGCTTTAGGGATTGGCAGCGGGGATTCCCAGACTAGGGTAGAAAGATCACTCTCCCAGCCTATCGGTTCCTAATGTCGACGATCTGTCACTAAATTTGTTTGTCTTTCAGTGACGGGCTTAGGGGACTGGTTTGTTTTTTTTTCGTTTTTTGTTTTGTTTTTTGATAGCCTTTGGAGTTCATTCAGAGCAGGAGGGTGGAGCCTAAGTATCAGTTAAGCTTAGCGGATGTAAACAATGAGATCTCAGTGTAATGTCTTAAATCTCAGGTGGTGGGAAACACCTGGTCTGGAGGAGTACCCGAGGGACGTGAACTTGAATCACAGTGGGCCTATGGGCTGGAGTAGATGCTACAGTGGGAACTGTTAGTAGGATCGTATTTTCCTACCGGTTGTGTGGGGTAGGTGGTGCTGCCACAATAAAGGGAATCGAGTTGCTGACTTAGACTGTTGGCTGTTTTTAAATTGTTTTTGAAGGCAGAAGACTTTCGGTTTGGTGTGAATGATTTTGGAGGGTTGGCAGATATTCCAGACTCGAGTCTGACAAATGTTTCCTTGTTTGCATTTTCGAGTTTAGTCTGGCTAGTATGGTTCTTGGTTAGATTTTAAGTCCATCTACTGTCGCTCTAACGCCTCAGCTTGTGAAGGATACTGATTTCTTCTACCCAGATGGATTCCTAGGTGTCTCCATCAGCTTTTATGAAGTTTTTCTCCCTAGTTTTGTTCCCTTCCTCTTTTTTGCTGGCTTTCCTCAGGCTCAACCACCATGACAACAACCAAACTCCTAGTGAGGAAGACGCTTAAGTTTCTCTGTTCCACCCATTTTGCTTAAGATTTATCC
The DNA here is from genome assembly GCF_047511655.1 of Castor canadensis. Taxonomy (NCBI): domain Eukaryota; kingdom Metazoa; phylum Chordata; class Mammalia; order Rodentia; family Castoridae; genus Castor; species Castor canadensis. Next base: position 22,062,968 of record NC_133393.1, on the reverse strand, counting down.
TTGTAGGGCTGTAGTTCTCAATGTTGTGCCATATTGAATCTTTTTATTTAACTGAGCAGCTCATCAGACCCTTCGGTGAAGTGACAAGGGAGGTGGTGGGCAATTACAAAACTCCACAGATTATTTGGATATTGGGTCTAGGTGAGAACCACCTGCATAAGCTCAGTCACCTCATTAGGTCCAAAAGCCTGGGTTTATTGGATGCATAGCACATACTACACTTTTTACGATTTCGGGATTACCACATCTAATTTTGTGTGCTATCTTCACAGGCTCCCTGGGGAAGGGAATGCAGGGTTACTGGGGCTGGGCCCAGAGGCAGCTGCACCAGGGAAAAGGATTCGAAAGCCTTCTCTGTTGTATGAGGGATTTGAAAGCCCCACAATGGCTTCAGTGCCGGCTTTGCAACTGACCCCTGCCAACCCACCGCCCCCTGAAGTATCCAATCCTAAAAAGCCAGGACGGGTAACCAACCAGCTGCAATACCTACACAAGGTGGTGATGAAGGCTCTATGGAAACATCAGTTTGCTTGGCCATTCCGGCAGCCTGTGGATGCTGTCAAACTGGGTCTTCCGGTGAGTAGAGTAACTGGAGTTGGGGGAGGTGTGGGAATGAGCAAGAATGTGTGTAAATGGGGTGGGTTTGCTAGTATAGGTACTGCGGCCCCTAGGGAGTTCCCATTTATCCATCCTCTGTAGGGCAGATAGCCACCAGTTCTGGGTTCTTGGTCCTTTGTGATTGTTCCAACCTTTGATATCTACTTTGGCATCTCTGACTACCCTCCACGTGTCCTTAACTTTTGTGCCCTGGCTCCATTTTACAGATTCCCACCCCGGGTTGGGAGAGGACCACGGTGGCCAAAATTCTTAGCTTCTTCCTTTCCCTCATGCAGCCCATGGATAGCCAGCCCCAGAGGTAATGTCACAGGATGGGTAGTTTGCATAGTGGGTGGGAGGTGGGTGGTTAGGGAAAGGCAGCAGGGACCTCCCAGTGGGTGTTAAGAATCCTATTCCATTTTCCCCTATCCTGTAGTTTTATTGGGGCCGCAGTGTAGGGAACTACACTCCTTTGATGATTAGAGAGAGAGTGTGTGTGTGTGTGTTGGGGTCAGTAGTTTCCATAGGAGAATAGGAATTTAATTTTTCATGGCTCTGATCTGGGGGTGGGGTTTGGGGTTTTTTGTTTTGTTTTGTTTTGTTTTTTAGGATTATCACAAGATTATTAAACAGCCTATGGACATGGGTACAATTAAGAGGAGACTCGAAAACAGTTACTATTGGGCTGCCTCTGAATGTATGCAGGATTTCAATACTATGTTCACCAACTGTTATATTTACAACAAGGTGAGTTCTCTGTATTCATCAGCTGGCTAGACAGTACTTGTGTTACAGCTAAACGTTTTTGGCTACATAAGTTTTTAAATTTTTTTTTTTTTCTAATTATCAAATGTATTGTTACGTTAGTCGGGGTCTAAAACCTGAGCTCCAAATGGTACTACTGAATAGTAATGCGACTACAGAGCTCTATAGCTAAAGGTTATTTAAGTAGAACACATTTCATACCTGGGGATGGTGGCCCTGTTTTGCAGAAAGCTCCAGAGACCTGAGGAGAGCAGGCTCTACTTTCCTCATCAGTTCTTAACTCTTCTAAACTGTGAATATTAAGAGACCATTTTACTTTTTAAGGTTGAATTTTGAGATGATTGGGGAAAAAAAAGCAGAAATAGTGGCCTGGTGTGGTTAATTTTCAGCACTTGATGACACAGTACCTATGTGATGAAAGCTGGTGTTGCGCTGAGGATTTCTGAGAGATGGTATCCATTTTCTGCTGGCCATTGAAACCTTGATTTGTGTTTGCTTGGTAGCCCACTGACGATATTGTCTTGATGGCACAAACACTGGAAAAGATCTTCCTACAGAAAGTGGCATCAATGCCACAAGAGGAGCAAGAACTTGTGGTGACTATCCCTAAGAACAGCCATAAGAAGGGGGCCAAGTTGGCAGGTAGGAAAAATAGGAGTTTTGCAAATGGGGACCTCAAAAATGAGAAAAAAGCAAATCGACTTAAATTTTGTTTTTTTTTTTTTTTTTCCCTAGCTCTCCAAGGCAGTATTACCAGTGCCCATCAGGTGCCTGCTGTCTCTTCTGTGTCACACACAGCTCTGTATACACCACCACCTGAGATACCTACCACTGTCCTCAACATTCCCCATCCATCTGTCATCTCTTCTCCCCTTCTCAAGTCCCTGCATTCTGCTGGACCACCACTCCTTGCTGTGTCTGTACCTCCCCCAGCTCAGCCCCTTGCCAAGGTATAGATGAATAGATTTGTTGCAGTAATGGGGGAGAAAAGGGTTGTAAATGAAGTGGACCCGAATTAATGGGTTCCTGATGTTTTTTTCTACAGAAAAAAGGGGTTAAGCGGAAAGCAGATACTACCACCCCTACGCCTACAGCCATCCTCGCTCCTGGTTCCCCAGCTAGCCCTCCTGGGAGTCTTGAGCCAAAAGCAGCACGGCTTCCCCCTGTGCGTAGAGAGAGTGGCCGCCCCATCAAGCCCCCACGAAAAGACTTGCCTGACTCTCAACAACAGCACCAGAGTTCTAAGAAAGGAAAGCTATCAGAACAGTTAAAGCATTGCAATGGCATTTTGAAGGAGTTACTCTCTAAGAAGCATGCTGCCTATGCCTGGCCTTTCTATAAACCAGTGGATGCTTCTGCCCTTGGCCTGCATGACTACCATGACATCATTAAGCACCCCATGGACCTCAGCACTGTCAAGGTACCCACTGCATGGGGCAGATGGGATGCTCAGGCAGTGATTGGAGCCTAGGGATCAATAAAACAATATTCATGTCTTCTTATGGGTATATAGCAGTCTTTTATTCTTGGTTTTTTTTTTTTTGATAAATTTGTAATAAGGCAGAAGGTCAAGTACTTTGAATTTTGTATTTCCTACAGTAAGGATGGGCTTTTTTCAGAGCAACATACCTGTTTACAATTAAGTACTACTTAATGAGAGTGTTGGGTCAAAGAAACAAAGGATAATCAGAAGCTACTTACCCTATCACTTAGAAATCATTTCTTTTTCTAGACATAGATATTTCTTCAACCCTCCTAAATTCCTTTGACTTCTAACTTGAACCCCAGGGCACAGGTTCTTAAGTCATTCCCCACTGTGCTTTTGTGGTGTCTGGGGTTGGCAGGGAAAGGTGAGTCTCTCTGCCTGTGCAGCTTCTGATGCTGCCTCCTTCTGCAGCGGAAGATGGAGAATCGCGATTACCGGGATGCACAGGAGTTTGCTGCTGATGTGCGGCTTATGTTCTCCAACTGCTATAAGTACAATCCCCCAGACCATGATGTTGTGGCTATGGCACGAAAGCTACAGGTGAGTGTAAAGGTTGAAGTTTTGACAATAAATTGAGTGTAAGAGGAGAGGATGTCTTCTGTGCATACATGTTAACATGAGGCTCTTCCCATACTTAACTGTTGTAAATTATAGCATTGGGTAATTGGGTATAGTCAGGGCACTCCTATGTTTTTAAATATACCTGTTTTTCTAGGATGTATTTGAGTTCCGTTATGCTAAGATGCCAGATGAACCACAGGAACCAGGACCTTTACCAGTCTCCACTGCCTTGCCCCCTGGGCTGGCCAAGTCATCTTCAGAGTCCTCCAGTGAGGAAAGTAGCAGCGAGAGCTCCTCTGAGGAAGAGGAGGAGGAAGATGAAGAGGAGGAGGAGGAGGAAGAAGAGAGTGAAAGTTCAGACTCCGAGGAAGAAAGGGCTCATCGCTTGGCAGAACTACAGGAACAGGTACTTTGTCACTCCTCAGTCTTTACTGGGTAAGAGGTTCATGCCCTATCTTGAACCTCATTTTTTTTCCCTTGGTGTTACTTAATTTACTTGGACCACTTCACATCTGACTTTTCTCTCTCTAGCTTCGGGCAGTACATGAACAACTGGCTGCCCTATCTCAGGGCCCAATATCTAAGCCCAAACGGAAGAGAGAGAAAAAAGAGAAAAAGAAGAAACGGAAGGCAGAGAAGCATCGAGGCAGAGCTGGAGTTGATGAAGATGAGAAGGGGCCTCGGGCACCGCGCCCACCACAGCCCAAAAAATCCAAGAAAGCAAGTGGCAGTGGGGGTGGCAGTGCTGCTACACTAGGCCCTCCTGGCTTTGGAACTTCTGGAGCAAGTGGCAACAAGTTAGTGGGATTTTTTGGTTTTTCCCTATGTGATTCAGGCTGCCCAGCAACAAGTGAATTCTAACAGGAAGCAGAGACTAGTTTGGTTTTTGTCTCTTGGGTACCGTATCTACCACTCCTTGCAGAGTTTAATGGGTCAGCAAACCTACTGTAAATGATTAGGTGACAAGTTTTTAAGAGCCATAGGTAATTTGAGATGTATTCCAATAAAACTCTAGAAAAACAAGTAACTTTATAAAAAGATGTGTTACCTGAGGCATAGTGAATCTAGATTTTGTGTATTTTTTGTTTGGTTTAGTAGTGCTTCAAAAGGCAAAAGAACTGCCACTATCAGTGCCGCTTGGCATGTAAGAGCTGTAAAATGCTCTGCTTCTTTAATGTAGTGTCCCAGTAGCCTACCTCTAACTCAGCCATTTGCTTGTTGGAAAATCAGAAGATTCACTACAGGCAAGAATTAAGGATTACTAACTGGGTTGAACAGTGGAAATGTATTCAGAGGTTTATGTTTCTTTTGTTGATAATTTTTTGTTGCCTATAGGCTACCCAAAAAGACCACAAAGACAGCTCCAACTTCCCTGCCTACTGGTTATGATTCAGAAGAGGAAGAAGAGAGCAGGCCCATGAGTTATGATGAGAAGCGGCAACTGAGCCTGGATATCAATAAATTACCTGGGGAGAAGCTGGGTCGAGTTGTACATATAATCCAAGCCAGGGAACCCTCTTTACGTGACTCAAATCCAGAAGAAATTGAGATTGATTTTGAAACACTTAAACCATCTACACTTAGAGAACTTGAGCGCTACGTCCTATCCTGCCTACGAAAGAAACCCCGGAAGCCCTACAGTAAGTATCAGATGGGGTCTGCCAATTAATCCAGAAGTCCTCATGTGGTTCTGAGGACAGTTTAGGAGAGAGAAGTAGGATATGTATAATAATGCTCACAAGATTGTCATCTTCCCGGTGACGGGGTGCATTGGTTGCTTCTTTGATACGTGATAAAATGGAACTTGGCAACCATAACTTCAGCATGCTTATAAAAGACAACTTAGGTACCTGAGTCCTATTTTTTTGCCCTAGCCATTAAGAAACCTGTCGGAAAAACAAAGGAGGAACTCGCTTTGGAGAAGAAGCGGGAGTTAGAAAAGCGTTTACAGGATGTTAGTGGGCAGCTCAATTCTACCAAAAAGCCCCCCAAGAAAGGTGAGTATTCTTCCAGGTTGCTGTAAATTTAATGTATCCACCTCCTACACACCTCTTTTTCTTTTTTGTTGGTGGTGGGTGGGGGTTTGAACTCAGGGCTTTGAGCTTGCATACCAGGCACTCTATACTGCTTAAGCTCGGTACATTTTGCTGTGGTTATTTTGAGGATGGGGTCTCGTAAACTATTTGCTGAGGCTGATCTCAAATGGCAGTCTTCCTGAATTTCAGCCTCCCAAGTAGGTAGCTAGGATTACAGACTTTGAGCCACCAGTGCTTGCCCTCCCCACTTCTGTGTGGTGTGTATGTGGTTATTGGAGATGGAATATGGCCTCTACTTGAGCTATACTCTTCTAAGGAAGACACAATAAGACTATTTAACTTCCTTAACCTTCAACTTTGTTCTGCAGTGAGTGAGAAAACTGAGTCATCGTCTGCACAGCAAGTAGCAGTGTCACGCCTCAGTGCTTCCAGCTCCAGCTCAGATTCCAGCTCCTCCTCTTCATCTTCCTCTTCTTCAGATACCAGTGATTCAGACTCAGGCTAAGGGGCTAGGCCAGATGGGGCAGGAAGGCTCCGCAGGACCGGACCCATATACCACCCTGCCTCACCCCTTCTCCCCTTTCTGTGACACTTCTTCATCTCACCCGCCCCCCTCCCCCACACTGAAGGAGAGCTGGCTCTGCAGGGGGGAGGAATGCAGGGACATTCTGAAGGAGGAACATGGACAAAATAAGACTTGAGTTCCCAGCCCCATTGGGAATGACCTCTTGGGCATAGAGAGCCCTGTTCAGAATAATAAGACTTAGGGCAGGGGATACAGGGTGGGAGTGGGCAAAGGCCCTGATACAAGGTTACTGGAGGCCATAGCTGCCCTGTTCACTTCTAAAGGGCCCTGTGTTGAGGTTGGTTGTTCTAATTTATTTAAGCTAGATGAGGCTTGGGGAGGGGTAGGGCCATGGTCCCCTCAGCCTCCATGGGGAGGGAAAAGGGGGGAGCACTTTTTTTTTTTTTAACGTTGATTTTTTTTTTTTTTTTTTTTTTTTTTTTCCCCTACTGTTTTCCTTCCACTCACTCCATTTGGGGCCCTGGGGGTTTTAGTCATCTCCCCATTTGGTCCTCTGGACTGTCTTTGTCTCTTGATTCTAACTTGTAAATAAAGAAAATATTATTCAAGTTTTGAGTTAGTTATCTTAGTGGCATTTGTCCCTATGATGCTTTAAAAAGAACATGAGTATAAGTGTCTGAGTTTTAATGTGGGATTTTTTGGTTTGGTTTTGGGAGGGGTTGCAATGCTGGGATCTCAGGCATGCTAGGTAGTTGCTCTACCACTGAGCCATACTTTCAGGCCTGCTGTCTGAAAGGTTTCGGGAGTCTGAGGTAAGAGTGGAAATAGCCACCTATGGTTGGGTTGTCTTAAGTTTTTAAGTTGGTACACTGTTGTGTTGTAAATATTACCGGCCCTTTATATAACTAATCTGAAATCACCTTTAAAGTGTGATTTGTTCTGGTTTAGAGAAAAAAAAAAAAATGTGGGAATCATGAAGAAAATGGTTTATTCTGCTATAAAATGATGTTGCCAGGAGTAAAGCATAGGGTGGACCATGCAAGTGAAGATTGGCTTCTGAGACTCAACTGTAACTATCTTTAGGAAATCTGGTTAAATTGAATCCTGGGCAGCAATTTACCAAAGCTTTGGAAATGTTGAAGCATGTGGCCTGAGAACTACCTACCTTGTTAGTGTTTACACAGCCCTTAAGGGGTTTTGACTAACTTAATCGTAGGCTGGCATATAAACTCATCAGCTCCCTTTAACCTGTGGTCCCCCCCTTTTTTTTTTTTTAATATGCTTGCGTCATTTCTCCCCCCTACCCCCACCCCTTTCTGGTCCTCTTGAATTAGAAAAGATGCTAAATTCAGAAGTACTTAATAGAGGTTGATGAGAGGGATTATTAAAAAGGCTAAAAAGATACAATGAACATTGAAGTTAAGATTTCATTAAATACATGTCTAGGACTCGTCAGAGGGAATTTAAGGTTTGAGTTGGTTAGTCTTAGTAGGCTACTAGTAGAATCTTAGAGTGGTGTCAACAGCAGGACCGTCTAAGGCTCATGTACTTTCAAGACAGTTTTGTACTTTTATTAAAAGGTTTCTGGCTATTGTGGTAGTGTACATCTAATCCCAGCACTCAACAACAGGAAGGCATTTTCATGAGTTCAAGGCAACCCTGGGCTATATAGTGAAGCTCTGTCTCAAATTTTCTGGCATACCTTTAGGGGCACCTTACAATTTTCCTTAAAAAATTGAGTCCAGACAGCCCTAAAAGCTTGAAGAGATGTAACTGGCTTATCCCGTGGAGTGACTGCAGGCCAGATTGGAAAAAGTCTCCATGCCTATGTCATACCAGTCTTCGAATTCAATTCTCTTCCTAGTTAAATTAAGTAGTACAAGCTCCAGCTCTGTCCCTTAGGTATTATAATAGTTTCAGGTATTGGATTAAGTTCCATCTTGGTTGCCAAAGTTATTTCTGAAGTAACAAACGTCTTTATTCAGCACAGCTAGAAGGACTGTTTTTCCGCCCCTGCCCCACCCCCCAATGCCATTTGCTCCATTTAATGCTTCCCTAGGAAGCCTTTTTTATCTGCTAGAAAGGTGGTAGGAGGGAATTACTCAGTCAACACGTTTGCTCAGTTCTCTGATTGCCTTTCATTTTTTTCAACAGTTAAGTCAGTAGATCTGGACACTGCCAAGCTAAGGAGAATGAGGTGAGGATATGAAGACCAAGCCTTAGAGTTTGTTCTCCATTAATAGAGCACAATTATTTATTACTTCCTAGTTTGGTGATACTGATTAACTTAAGGGTATTCCATCTTAACACTGTGCATGTTTGGTGCACCCCTGTGGGCCCCAGCCCCAACTGGTACTCTTGAATTCCCTTAAGACTGCCTTGATTGAAAGGCTTCCATGAGTGGCCAGCACTCATGACTGACAGGACTCAGGACTGACAGGACAAGGAATCGAGCTGTGCACAATAACCAAAAGGAGATCTACTTGAGCAAGGAGAGCAGCTGTGATAGAAAACTGGGAACATGGGAATAGTAGTAGTTCTCTCTAAGGTCTCATGCAGGTCTGCACTTTTCTGGATCATCCTCTTAGTACAAGCTGTATAAAATCCCTATTACTAGTCTCCAGCAGAAGTTTTGTAATCAGGAAGATAGGAAGTGAATATTACAAAGGATAATTTACCTGAATGCAGGTGGTGCAGGAAGAGTGGAGGAGGAGGGGTTCCAAATAAGGCCAGAAAGCTCCATCAAGGAGGGCATTTTACCCAGGTTCAAGACAAGGGTTTAGTTTTTTTTTTGTGGTACCAGGATTTGAACTCTGGGCCTCAGACTTACTAGGTAGGTGCTCTACCATTTGAGCCACTCCTCCAGGCAGGATTTTGATTTTTATTTTAAATACTGATAGATCACATTTGCAGTGTGCCAAGCACTGTGCCAAACTTCCTTTTGGTCAATTGTACTTGCCCAAATCAACAGGAATTGGTGGAAGTGGGACTTGAACCTGAGTACTGGCTTCAGGATCCACATTTGTAACTGCTGCATTGAACAATTCTGTGAGCTGGTAGGGAGCAAAGAGATGGACATGCTTTAGAGAAGTCTAGAGCGGGTCTCCAGTCCCAGCTACTAGGGAGGGTACTTGAGACCAGCCTGTGCAACAGTTAGACTCCCATCTCAAAAAAATTGTTCTAGGGCTAGAGACTTGGCTCAAGTGGTAGAGGGCCTGCCTTGCAAGTACAAGGCCCTGAGTTCAAACCCCAGTACCACCAACAGAATAATTGCATTAGAGAGAATCAGATTGAGAACGGATAATACAGAAAGCAGTTTGAACCGTTAGATAGTCCAAGCAAGTGAGAATAGTGGTTTGGAAATGAAGAGACAGCAATGTAGATGAAAGGCCCTTGACAGAGAAAGCTATGTAGGAGATAAAAGGTTATCTTTTTTTAATTATTCTTATGTGTATTCAATGCTTGGGTCATTTCTCCCCACTACCTCCACCCCCTCCCTTACCACCCACTCTACTCCCTCCCTCTCCCCCCCACTCCCTCTATACCTGGCAGAAACTATTTTGCCCTTATCTCTAATTTTGCTGAAGAGCGAGTATAAGCAATATAGGAAGGAACAAGTGTTTTTGCTAGTTGAGATAAGGATAGCTATACAGGGAGTTGACTCACATTGATTTCCTGTGCGTGGGTGTTACCTTCTAGGTTAATTCTTTTTGATCTAACCTTTTCTCTAGTTCCTGTTCCCCTTTTCCTATTGGCCTCAGTTGCTTTTAAGGTATCTGCTTTAGTTTCTCTGCGTTAAGGGGAACAAATGCTTATTTTTTAGGTGTCTTACCTATCCTCACCCCTCCCTTGTGTGCTCTCGCTTTTATCATGTGCTCAAAGTCCAATCCCATTGTTGTGTTTGCCCTTGATCTAATGTCCACATATGAGGGAGAACATACGATTTTTGGTCTTTTTGGCCAGGCTAACCTCACTCAGAATGATGTTCTCCAATTCCATCCGTTACCAGCGAATGATAACATTTTGTTTTTCTTTATGGCTGCATAAAATTCCATTGTGACCACATTTTCTTAATCCATTCGTCAGTGGTGGGGCATCTTGGCTGTTTCCATAACTTGGCTATTGTGAATAGTGCTGCAATAAACATGGGTGTGCAGGTGCCTCTGGAGTAACCTGTGTCACAGTTAAAAGGTTATTTTAAATCACTACAGAAGCAGATTCTCTATGTGTAGATAAACACACCCCTTACTTTAGGACCTAGCACAATTCCAGCAGTGGAAGCAGGATAGTTTGTTGACCTAGTGCCACCTGCCTGGCAAGTCTTAGTCTGCTCTAAAGTGTAGGCCTCACCCTTCCATAGGCTGTTGTCCTTCATACCTTCCTTGGTCCTCTTATTTGTGTAGTATTTCTAAGCAATTCTACCCATTTCTCTGGACAATTCCCACCCATAAAATCTATATTGAGACCCCACTAAACATGTCCAGAAAAAATTCTACCTTTTCCCTCAAACTCCCAGCAGGTTTTTCCTCTGCTGGGGATCAAACTCAGGGCTTTGCATGCTGGACAAGTACTCTACCAACTGAGCTACGTCTCCAGCCCATAGATGAGGAAACTGAGTCTGAGAGACATTTAGTAATAGATCCACAAACACAACAGTGATGTATCATCACTCCCCCAGTCAGGGGAGCACAGCCTGATGATTCAGCCTAGTTTTCTGCCACTCACTCTCACTTTCCTTCCTCTCCCTGTTCAGCCTCTGAGGTCTGTTGAGACCCTGTTACTACTCTCCTATTTGTGTACCCCATAAGTCTACCCTTGACTCTTTACTGGCCCAAGTCTACCAGCTACACCATGTCTGAGGGTCCATCAACCACTTCTTTCATGCTCTGTCCTTTCCCCGTCATGCCAGTAAAGCATAGTATAAAGTGTGCCGTGTACTCAATACTTTATTTCGCCAAGAAGCATGTGACCAATGTCTTGCTGTCCCATTATCACTGAGGTTAAGTTTGATCACTGAGTTGAGGTTGTGACACCCAGATCTCTCTGTAAAAGTAGTTCCCCATTTGTCAGTTACTAGTCTGGACAGGTTAGGTATGATATGACCCTCTAGTTCCCCATCATCTATCCTAGTGGCTTTAATACCTATGATATCTTCCCTGAAGCAACAGTCATATTATGTTTACAAAATGCTGACTTTCTAATTCTGTTAGTTCTGGCACTCACGAAAGGAACAGCTTTTCTCATGATTAGAACTATAATTCCTTCTGAAATGGCAGAACATATGCTCATTTTCCTTAAGTACCAATTTTCTGTGTTAGAATATCACATCCAATGGTGATAGAAAAAAGGATATTTTATTATTAATAGGGACTCAGATTTTTATATACTCATTATGTTTAAATCTAGCCTTTTTTTTACGATTCTATTAATCTGAACACTATTGTATCCCAAAACAATAAGATACCCATCACTTATCCATCACTTATTTTTAATCCGTTGGGAAACAGTGTTTAGAAATCAGTGTTTAAATTTTTAAGAATGATTGTTAGTACTGAGCTATCATCAGACTCTTTCGTATATATGTCATTAATTGATATTGACATTGCTGATTCAAATTTAATATTAAAGCTTTAATTCAGCTGCTTTTAATTCCTTTTACATACATTAAAAATTTTGTTCCTATTTATAGTAATGTAAAAGTTGGTTTTATTGTATGCATAATATACTTTCAAGTAATAATACAATATTTCTTAACAATAAAACGACTAAAGGTTTTTGGTAGTTCTTTTTGTCCTAGAATATTTTCCACTAAAAAGACAAAGTACTGTCTTCCAATTCATTGAATTTTTTTTTTTTTTCAATACTGGGCCTTGAACTCAGGGCCTATACCTTGAACCACTCTACCTGTCCTTTTTTTTTTTCTTTTTTTTTTTTTTTTTGTGATGGGTTTTTTCAAGATAAGGTCTCCTGAACTATTTGGCTTCAAAACACAATCCTCCTGATCTCTACCTCCTGAGCAGCTAGGGTTTACAGGTATGAGCCACCAGCACCCTGCTTGAATTTTTTTTTTTGTGTGCAGTTCAGTTTCCATTTGTTTCAGATTTTAGGTTTTCTTTTAAATTATAAAAACTATAAAGCATTTACATGTTTTGAAAGTCAGTATTTACTTGTACTCCTATTGTCCCATTCATTCACCTCTATTCTCTACCTACCTCCATAGGTAGCCATTTTTATCAATTTCTGGTTTGTCCTAGTGTGGTATTTTGCAATATATATATATATATATATATATATATATATATATATATATATATATATATATTCCCCCTCTCTCACCCCCAAAGTAGCCCAAAGTATAGTCATTCTTTTCCATCATGTATTTCCCACTATATCTTAGGGATTTTTCAAATCAGGTCCAAGAGATCATTCTCATTCTTTTTAACAGCTCTGCCGTACTCCATAAGGTATATCTACCTTAGTGTTTCAACTATTCCACTCTTTTGTTGTCTTACAGTGCTGGGGATTGAACCCAGGGCCTTCTGCATGTTAGTCAAGTGCTCTACCACTGAGCTACACCCCAATCTAACTATTCTACTCTTTTTGGGCACTTTTCCAATCTTTTGCTATTAAATAATGGTATATCATTTTTAGAAGGCAGATTGCTATATAATAAAGATACATATGTATGTTTGGCACTTTCTTACACATGCCAAAATGTTTTAGGAAAATATTACTTGTATTGATTTTTCTTAATTAAGTTGTTAACCCTTCTGAACATTCAAGTTTCATGAAGCAATTTAAGAAACCACCAGGTGAGTGTGCAAACTGCTAGGTTTGACAATGTAAGGTGACAATAAATGCAAGATAATAGAAATGATAAAAGCAATAATGTTAATTTTTTTTTCCATTTTTCTTTTATTATTCATATGTGCATACAAAGATTGGTTCATTTCTCCCCACTGCCCCCACCCCCTCCCTTACCACCCACTCCACCCCCTCCCTCTCCCCCCCCCTCAATACCCAGCAGAAACTATTTTGCCCTTATTTCTAATTTTGTTGTAGAGAGAGTATAAGCAATAATAGGAAGGAACAAGGGTTTTTGCTGGTTGAGATAAGGATAGCTATACAGGGCATTGACTCACATTGATTTCCTGTGCGTGGGTGTTACCTTCTAGGTTAATTCTTTTTGATCTAACCTTTTCTCTAGTACCTGTTCCCCTTTTCCTATTGGCCTCAGTTGCTTTAAGGTATCTGCTTTAGTTTCTCTGCGTTAAGGGCAACAAATGCTAGCTAGTTTTTTAGGTGTCTTACCTATCCTCATCCCTCCCTTGTGTGCTCTCGCTTTTATCATGTGCTCATAGTCCAATCCCCTTGTTGTGTTTGCCCTTGATCTAATGTCCACATATGAGGGAGAACATACGATTTTTGGTTTTTTGAGCCAGGCTAACCTCACTCAGAATGATGTTCTCCAATTCCATCCATTTACCAGTGAATGATAACATTTCGTTCTTCTTCATGGCTGCATAAAAATCCATTGTGCAAAAAAATGTTCAATTTCTCTCTCTTTTTTTTTTTTTTTTTGGCAGTACTAGGGTTTGGAACTCGAGCTTACTAGGCAGGTGCTCTACCACTTGAGCCACACCCCAGCCCTTTTAGTTATTTTTCAGGTAGGGCCTTATGTTTTTGCTCAGGGTAGCTCAGACTGAAATCCTTCTACCTACAGCCTCCCACATAGCTGAGATGACAAGTGCATCTCACAATACAAGGCTTATTGACGAAGATCGGGTCTTACTCTTTGCCTGGAGTAGCCTTAAACACTATCCTCCCAGTCTCAGCCTCTGGTATAGCAGGGACTACAGGTGTGAGCCACTGTACCCTGTGATTTATTTTTCTTTATTTAGACATGTTATCAAGGAATTTGAGAGTGAACTGACTACATTTTATTATTTAGTCAGTTCTTTAAATATTTATTGAATAACTTCCAATTTCCAGACACTGTAGTAAGAATTTGTACCTGGAGCAGTCCATATGCCAAAGGCCTGAGGGAAGAAATAAAAGGCAACTGGGAATCTAGCAGGTCTCAGGAGCGGTGTGGGGACTTCAAGGAAGAGGCAGCCAGGAGGCAGAAATGCCAAGGAGTCCTATCCTTGAAATCAAGGCTTATTAGGATTTGGAGCCTCCATATAAAGTGGACTCAAGCCACAAGATGGAGCCAAATCATAAACCACTGGTAGCAATTTTCTAAGCCAAGGTGATTCTTCTCCACACGCTTGATCTCCCTGGAAGGAAAGCCTGAGAAGAGGGACCCCATCAAAGAGAGGCATCTGTGTACAAAGATAAATTGGGTAGCATAAGAGAAAAGAGACTGGAAGCAGGTGGTTTGTTTAACAAAATTGGTCAGGGAAGCCTCTCAGAATTGGTCCCACAGGAGTGTAAGTTGATGATGAGGCATTAATGTTAAGATACTAAACAGGATTCCAGGAATCCTGAGTTCAAGCTCAGGACCAGGAGGGAAGGAAAAGAGGGAGGTAGGGAAGGGGGGAGGGAGGAAGGGTAAAATGAATGACATGTGGAAGGGAAGGGGGAGGAAGGAAGAGAGAAAGAGGAAGGAAGAAAAGAAAGAATGGAAGAAGGTGAGGTAGGACAAGACGTACAGAACCAGGATGGCATTTAGATTATAAGCAAGATGTATGAACAAGGTGAATGACATGAGTAATACAGGTTGAAAGTAGCATCTCTTCAGTTATTCCAGAACCTGTCCATTTTTCAAATTTCACCCCATTCCCTGCTGTCCTTGCTGAAGCCTCAATAGAAGTTGGTTTCCAAAAAAGGGTAAAACCTCCTCATACCTTTCCTAGCAGTGCTGATGTCTGCCCCTTGTTTACAAAATAGTCTCCATTTGCTGTGAGCAGTGTGGGCTTTAGCATCAGACAGATCATCCCAGTTGTCTGACCTTGGGCATGTTGAGTAATTTGAATCCCAGTTTCTACCTCCATAAAATGAGGATAATTATATTAAACTTGCAGACTGGTTGTAAGGAAAAAAGGAAATATTGCAACTGTGCCAGAATAATGCTTTTTCTTTTATCTTCCCTTGTATTTAGGGTTGTGACACAAGACAATAGCAAATGTCACCTATGAGACCCTTCCTCTTCTGCTCTGAATTTCCCAAAGCCTGGTGCATGCTTGACATTATGTCCAAATATTATACCTGGAAGAGGAGTGGTATGCCTTGGAATGCAATAAAGCAAAGCAGAGAGAGGGGGAGGTCCTCCCATACTGAAGGGGGCATTGTGGTCTACAGGTCCTAAGACAGTCCTGCTCCTTCACAACACCCAAAGAAAAAAAAGATAGGGAGGCATCCTAGGAAGGAGGCTCTGTGGTGCTTCTTTGTAGGCACTGGGAATTGCCCCTCACTGAAGACTGCCCTTCCCCAAGCCTGGGACCGAAGCAGTCATACTGCCATTTAGAAAGAACCATACAGGTTAAGACCCAGCATGCTTCTTGCTTAGCGTAATCATCCACATGCTTGAGTAACCAGACCAGACAGAGGCAAAAAGAAAAGGACTTCTCCAAGTCCTTAGCATTGTGTCAGGGCAGAGACCCTTTGAACAACCTTAAGAAAGACAAGCCTCAATAACGACTGAGCTCGAACTGAAATCAGTCTCATTGCAAGGGTGGGAAATAGGTTTTGAGTCAGTTTTAAGATTATTTAAAGAGCCAGACACTGGTGGCTTGTACCTGTAATCCTAGCTACTTGGGAGGCTAAGATCAGGAAGACAGTGGTTTGAGGCCAGCCTAGGAGTCGGGGGTGGGGGGGGAGAGTTTGCAAGCACTACTTCAATGGGGGGAAAAGGCTAGGTTTGGTGGCACACCAATCATCCCGGTGATGGTAGGAAGCTTAAAATAAGAGGAACATGATCCAGGCCAGCCTGGACAAAAAGCAAGATTCTATCTCCAAAATAGCTAAAGCAAAACTCCAAAATAACTAAAGCAAAAAGGACTGGAGGTGTAACAAATGTTACAGTACCTTCCTACCAAGCACAAAGCCCTGAGTTCAAACCCCAATACCACCAAAAAAAAAAAAATAGTTAAACTATTTCTTGCACTTGGTACACAATACTCTTGATTTTTGTGATCCAAGATACAAACCTGCTACACATGAAAAGCATTTGCCACAGGGCCTGGTATATTGTATGTGTGCAGTAAACTGTAGCCAATGTTATTAAAAACAGCTATAGGCCAGTGGGAGAAGGCTGGATTTGAAGCAAATAAAACTGAATTAAATAGAATATGTCAGGTTTTGGAAATATAAGTCACAGACCTCCCATGTTGGAGGAGTAATGAGTATTAAAGGCAGTCACATAGACAGCTCTGATGCATTGCAGAATGTGGTATGTTCCACAGCAAGAGAATGGGCCAAATGTTTTAGATGGGAGGGGTAAACATGGATGGAAAGTTTGATGTGACTTAAGAATTGACTGTTTTGAGGGGTGCCATTAGAAATAAGGTTAAAATAGGACACTGGGGACAGTTTAAGAAAGATTTTCAACCTGAAGGTAATGGAGCCCATATAAAACAGAGGGGAGAGACAGAGAGAGAGAGAGAGATTCATTCTCAGTTTCAGGACTCTGAATATACTTCAACTTGTCAACAATAATGCTGGAAACTCAGAGATTGGAGAAATGACTTGGAAGTTCTGATGGAAATTATTTCCAACCTTGAGCTTTATACCTGTACATGCTGTTGTTCAACTGCTAGATAGAATAAAAACATGTTCTGAAATGCACAGCATAAAATACTTATTTCATATGCATTCTCTCAGGAAGCTAATAAAGAATGTGTGCGTCACTAAAGTAAGACATCAGACCACAGAAGGGTAAGTACTGGGTTCAAGAAACAGAAGATCCGACACAGAGGACAGATAAGTCCTGACAAGGATGGAGAAGGGTGATCCTCGGATGATGGCTGTGTCACCGAGGACAACTAGTTAATTCTAAAGCAGATAGAAAACAGTTTTATATGGCCATAAAATTGATAGGATACCTAATGTGTATTGTAAGGAAATTTATGATTCATTAATCATAGGTGTGACTAAAACCAAGCAAACGGAGAACAGGACAATTATTAACTCCATGGAAACCAAAAAGTCATCTAAGAAAAGAAGAGCTGACATAGTTTATTCTATGATTTGTCTTATATGGTCATAATAATATAGTTCACATTGTTCTAGGTAAAAATGACAATATAACTGTATTAAAGAAAGGGGGTATAAGAAGGGAGGTATTACGTTCTTTGAGGAAGAAAAAAATCCATATCCTCTTTCACAATGGGAAGTAAAACCTAAAGGTAAAAAAATCAAAATATTGCAACACAAACATGTTCTTTAGAGATGGGAGATTAATACCAACTATTTTAGCCCATTTTTCATAACTATAATGAGACACTTGAGGCAAGCTACTTTAAAAGAAAAGTGGTTTGTTTACTTCATAGCTATGGAGATTCAAGGGTATGCTTGGCTCTAGTGAGGACTTCAAAACTGATGACATTACAATGACAGAAGTATATGAGAGAAGGAGAAATCACATTGCCAGCTCTTACAATTCACATTCATGGGAACTAACTCAGGGTCCCATTAAAAAAAAAAACCCTACCTTACTCCCTTCTGAGGGAAGTGCCTCCAATGACGAAGGATCTTCCACCAAGCCCCACCTCTTAAAGGTCTCACTAAGTCAACATCACCACACTGAGGACTAAGCTTCCAACAACATGAACCATAGCGGGACAAACCACAGTGCCAACAGAAGCTTAGAAACAAAGTTATTGCTTCTGAGGATGAGGACATCATAAAACTATTGTCTCTGAGGATGGCACAGTAGGAAAGGGGCTAGAAGCTGGCATTTTTGTGGCAAATCCTGTAGAGCTATTTGACTTGTAAACTATGCTCATAACAAAACTTTGTTAAAAATTAAAATTGATAGAGATTGTGGCTTGGAAAAAGGAATCTGGGGCAGCTCACATGGAACATTCCGAGTGTGACTGGGAGTAGCTGGGGGAGGTAGGTTATAGGACAGAAAAAGGAGTTATTATATAGGAGAGATGACATGTTTATTATCTAACAGGAGAAAACCCTGAGAGAAAGAGTTTGAACTATATAGAAGAGGAGGTGACTATTGAAGGTTTCCTCTAAAAGAGACTGGAGGGAGTCAGCTCATGAATGCAAGAGACCATTTCATTTTTTTTCTTAAATTAAGGACTAGTTGCTTCAAGATTAGAAGGGAAAAACGTGAGTATAGGACAGATACATGTAAAAGATTTGGAAATGTTCCTAGAAGTTCCAATGACTGGGTAATCTGCAAAGTGAAAAAAGCACACCTCTTGATCAAAAGAGGACACTTTCAATGACTTTATTAAGCTTTACGACAGAGATGAAAGAAACACTTTCCAATGATGCATCAAATTAACTTTCAAGCAAAAGACCAGCAGAGATCAGGGCATGCTGACAGCAGACACATCTGTGATGTCTTCTGAGAACCAAATTATTCTTTCTCTGAGCACAATGAATCCTTTACCTCAGATAGCCGTGCTGTGGGATCTTGTCCCCTGCTCTGAGTACATCAGAAAAGGATGGAAACCTGCACCAAATTTGGCCACTCATTAATTTTTCTAGGAACTTGAAATTGTGAGCGGGAGATACAGTCTGTATGGGTGGTGAGAGCTGAGGTGATATAAGTTGAGGAGCTGTCACTGGACATCTTAGCTGATGCAGCAGTAAGTCCACAGAGAAAATGTGGCTAATGGGCAGATTGTGTGGCCTAGTGAGAGTACAAGACAGGCTGTTTGGGTTCTGCTGGCTTTTCAGCTTCCACTTATGTTCCTAGCTAAACCTACCCTTGGGTTCTATGCACCACTTCTGTGTTTTTATGTTAAATACCTTCTACTTTACATGTGATCCTTTTTAGAGGCTTTCTGTTACTGGCAAACAAAACCTTGGATTTAAGACAATCTTCCTCACTTTCATAAGAGTTCTCTGGGCATTGATTTCTTCCAACTTGTTCTCTCTTGGGAAGGCCACCAAGTCCCCATCAACTCTTGGTGTGTTTCATTTCCAGGTCCAAATGTTCACAATTCAAACCCCCATCTTGCCCCTATTTAATTATATCTTGATCAATTTTGATGCACTGATAGACCCAGGTTCTCTAGAAAGCCTTCCTGGTTCAAACTTGGAATTTTCCCCTGCCAATGACCTTCAGTAGAACCAGACTATGTCACGGGTACTATTTACAGACCACAACGTAGGTCAGTTTCAGACTCATCTGGAGCATGTTAAAAAGCAGTGTCTCTGTCATCACTCCTCCCTAATTCAGTACTTTAAAAAGATTCCATCAGTATATTCCATCCTGGAAATCACTCATCTGTGTCACTCTTGGTAATTGACACAAACTACCCTGTATGGCTACTTTTCTCTTTGTGTGTTTTTAATTTTGTTCACAGTTAAATAAAAATCGTCCAGTCCACATTTTAGAGCGTGCCCAAGCAGATGTGTTAGAACTCCTCTCACAAGAAATCGTGCAGGTCTACTCTACTACCTCCCGCCATTACGTTGACTCCATCGAGAGAAGCAGCCTTCTTATCTAAGTCCTGGTCTCTTTGGCATCATGGGACTCTTGGAAATAGAGAAAAAGGAGATGGCTTTTTAGATCATAACTGGATACCAGTGGCCTCCTCATTTAAAGCACACATAGACAGGGGTAGAATTCCCCATGAGCCTGTCCTCTCCCAGTCCCCTACAGAAATGTCATTGGTTGAGGGAATTGTAATAAACATCCTTTCTGGGGAATCTGAATTCAGGAGACAAATTTCATTAAATCCTTGTAAAATGGCCTATGGACAAAGTAACATACAATGTGCCAAATGGAGCAAGACACAGCAGGTCCAGCCCAAGGATGGCTGCCAATGTGGTCATGCTCAGTGGTCATCACCCAGAGCTCCTCTTCAGGTACCAGCATCTCTCACACCTAGGAGTACCGACCCAGACCTGGTTTGTTTTTTTTAAAAGAAAAAAATACAGTGCAAACACCACTAAAGAATTGAGTGCTGCCAGCCAGAGCTTAGGACAGAGCAAGAACATTTGGGGATTTGGGATAGAAGGGGAGCTGGCTGTACCCGAACAGGCACTACCATAAGTACAGGGATGGAGGTTGATGCTATTCAAAGTCAGAATAGTGGGGATGTACTTAGTTGACTCAGGTGCTGAGCATGCAAAGGCTTGAGGAATCCATAGGACATCTCCCACCATCTGTTTCTCTCAGAAGTGTCATTACCTAAAGTAGCAAAAACCATATGATCAAGGTTGTTCAAGCTCATAATTCTATATCCTATCTCTGAGTGCCCACTTCCCCCAGACCTCACTCCCATACCCACTTTTGCTTTTCTATTCCCAATCTACTGCTTGTGTGTGTCACTCTTCCCCAAGGCTCTGTCCCCATAGAATCTCTGATTCTCCACCTCTATCTTGTTCTAAATGGCCCACCTTCTACCCTCCACCCCCAGACTTCTGGGGCTTCTGCACCTGTGAGCCCTGGACATGACTGTGCCTGTGATGATGAGGATGGTGCCCACGAGGAAGCCCACCAAGCCAATGGCCAAGCCCACGACATAGACTATGGTGTCTATGGTGTCCGGTGGTGGGGTAGGCCCCTGGAGCTCTGGAAGAGAAAGGAAAGGTTGGGGGCCCAGAAAGGAAATGGGCCTGAGCAGGTGGGCTGGGGGAAAGGGCTTCATACCCCAGTGCTTGAGGAGTGGCCCTTCCAGGCCCCAGTGCTCCACCTTGCAGTCATAGACATCCTCGGCTGAGGGCACAAAGGTCAGGTAGTGGAACTTGCGGAACAAGTGGTCAGGCTGGGAATAGAAGCTTGTCTGGGCCACTCCCTCTGTGATGGTTTGACCATTGCGCAACCAGCTAACATTGATCACAGGGGGGAAGATGTTATCCACGATGCAGATGAGGATGTTGGGCTCTCCCAGTTCCACTCGAGACTTGGGGAGAACGGTCACCCTGGGAGGCACTAGGAGGAACAAGGTCCTGAATTCCAAAGTCTCATCCCGTATATCTGGGCCTTATGAGGACAAGGATTAAGGGATACTTCCTCCTATTTAGCTATCTTGGGGTGGGGGGTGCTGTGGGATGGTAACCACTGAGGCAGGAAAGGAGGGAGATAGAGGGAAAAGAGATTGGGGACAGAATGGCAACACTGCCCAGTCCCTGGGGGGAGTATCCAGGTGAAAGGGATCTTTTCTCAAGGATAAAGGGGGTCCTGATGGGCCTGGGGAGACCTAGAGCCTCTGGAGAAAGGGTATGTGTCAGAGTGAACAAGGCCAGGTATTGGGACAGGGGGAGCATCTCTGAACCTCCACTGCCTGGCTGGGTGGGGCAGAAGGAGCGCAAGTACCACTGGTCGCCCTGGTTCGGTTGGAGCGTTCCACCAAGACATCCAGATGGACTTTGATCATGGCAATGCTGGACAGCCCACCCTGTAGGTCGAAGTGCGTGAAGTCACCAAACTCAGGCAGACGCCACACAACCTCCCTGTTCTTCAGCTCAACAGAGAACAGTTGATCCCCGTCAAATTCATGGGTGAACTGGCCTGAGGCACAGTAAGATTGATAGAAGGCTGGTCCATAGGAGCCCATGTGGTCAGCTGTGTTGGGTAAGGGCAGGGCTGTGGAGAAAATAGAAAAGGTATCAGTCTCATCCATGATATGTAATGTGTTGAGTCTCAGCCTGGGCCAAATCCTGGGTTATGTGGTGGGGGAGAGCCCTGTTCTGACACTGAACTGGCTCTTGGAGAGCAGAAGGGGTACAGCAGGATGGAATGGAAAGGATGGCAGGAACAGGCTCCCACCCAACACACTATGACCAGCACACGTATGCATAGAGTGTGGCAGTACAGGCTGGGAAGAGGAGAGGCTGCCTAATAATGGTGCCTAGAGTTCCCAGTGTAAGATCTTGGCCATGATCATCTGCTCTGGCCATGAGTGAGGTGGTGAGTTTGGAGGATTTGAGGAGGAAATGGTTAAGGACAGGCACATAAGTGGATCTTTTAGCACAGAGATGCCGTGTAGGAAGGACTAGGGGAAAATGGTTGATGGACAGAAGCATGAATTAAGATTTGTGACACAGAGACTGTGATATAGGAAAAAGTAGCCTGAGGCACCATGAAGTATGGGGGACAAAAGGTCAGGAATTTAAAGCTTATGTCCCCAGTCTTCCATCTTAGCATGATGACTGAACATGTTTCATCCTATAAGTGAATGCCTCGTTCCCTGGAAATCAAGGACTAGATTTCCAGTGGTCAAATTCATTTGGAACTCTGCAATCATTTCTTCAATGCAGAGTAACTACTGTGTGTCCAGCACAATGCCAGGCCAACAAAACATAAGAGATAAAAACAAGCCAGCCATGGACATCCATACCTGGAGCTCATGTCAAGACACAGTAGCAAATGCTGCAATGGAGCTGGACTAGAATGCGGCCATTCCAAGCAAGTCCAAGCGGGACATTTCAAGTGGGAGAGAAATCAGGTGCTGCGCAGCAGTAAGAGGTTTGGGTCTCAGAAAGGAGGAAGGAATGGGAAAGAATCTGAGCATGATAAAAAGACCTTGGCTCAGCTACACTGAGCCAAACCTATAATTAGGTTTAGAATGGGTGTGGTAGAGGTAGGAGGGATTTGGGGGTCTCTAGGTGGAGCAAGTTGCCCATAAACCAGAGAGGGAGAGGAGCACTCATCCTCTATGTCCCTCTCCTCCCCCAGGGTCCTCAGCACTCACCAGTGATGGCTCCTGCTTCCTGGGGGCTCAGGAGAGTCATCAGTGTGTGGAGTCCCAGGACCAGCCCCATACAGAGGACCATTGTCCTCCAGGGCTTTAACCAGATAAGTCTTAGTCTGTGTGGGGAGTAAAGGCACAACGTGGAGGTAAGATAGAAACAGATCCTAGGTTAAGGGGCGACCCTCATTCTATGCAGCCAATCAGAGCAGTTCTCTGCATTAATGAATCTGTTGCTAGGTAAAGAAGTAAAGTGCCTGGGTGAGAAGGTGGAGGAAATCAGTGGGCCTCATGCACTGGAGGTTTTATCTACAGGGGAGTTGAGAAGAAGTTTTTGCTTTGGGGCATGGGAGGCTGTGATCACTGTTACTACCTCCTCCAAGAAGGGGCCTATGGAGGGAGAAAAAAGAGCACCAAATAACTGAGCTGGGACAAAGCCTCTCTATATCTGATCCATGATATAGGGAATCCTACATTTCCTGTACGTTTCTGTAGGCAAATTTGGAGTTAATAAATGAAATTAGAAACTTTTAAAGGGAAATAATGGATACACAGTAGAATAAAAATCCTTTAAAACTTTAAATTGTTTTCCAAAATATTATTTCATTCTGTAATGAAGAATGTATAATTACTGGAGGTGCTTCATCTAAAGAAGAGCTGTAAGGAGCTCCCATGGACTGTCGTGAGCAGGCAGAGGGTGCTGGTGATCTCTGTTTGTCCCTCCTGGTCCTTCATGCTGCCTGGAGGCTGACCCATATGGTCTGCATCCCCCTGGCCTTTTGCCTGGGCTCTGCCAATGGGTAGCATTGAAGGACTTCATGCAATATTAAAAAAATATAGAGTTGTCTGTCTATCCAGGTAAAGAGAAGTCTAACCGCATATCTGGAGGCTATTTTCCAAAAATCCTGAAATAAATAATTTTCAACTTGAAAGGGGTCTGAGAAATCACCTGGCTCTGTGGTTCCAAACCTGGTTACACATAAGAATCACCTGGGGAGTTTCTTAAAATTATAGATTTCTAATTAACTTAAGTGTTCATCAATGGATGGATGAATAAAAACTTCTAATATTCTATAACAGCATGGCTGATAACAATTAATTGTATATTTCAAAATAGCTACTAGTGAGGATTCTGAATGTTTCCAACACAAAGAAATGACAAATGTTTGAGGAGATGGATATACTAATTACCTTGATTTGATCATTATATATTATATACGACATATCAAAGTATCACACTGTACCCCATAAATGTGTACAAGTATTATGTGTCAATTAAATGTTTTCTTTTCAAAGAATCTATTCCTTAATTCAATTTATCTGCTTTTCAAAAATGCAAATTCTTGAATTCCATCCTGTCCTAATAAGTGACATTACCCTCTCCAAAGGTAGGGCCAGGGACCTGTGTTTTTAGCATGCTCCCTGGGTGTTTCTTGGGCAGCCTGTAGTCGACCTTCTGGTTAAAAACCACTCTAATGACCCTTCCTCTAGGCTTAAGGGGTTCTTGCACTGGAGTGAGAAGAACATGACTGTTGACTTCAAATTAAGCACATTTCAGCCAATAATGGGTTTGGGTGGCACACTTTATGAGAAGCCTAATCTTAGTTCTTTTTGTTTCTGTCCCCCGGTATTCTTTCTGTGCACTTATGCTTTAAATGTAGCCCCTGTAAATCTCATAAGGACAGATTTTGCTTTTGATTCTATTTGATAATCTCTTATCTTCCAATTGGTAATTCAATCCATTTGTTCTCAATGTAAGCAAATTTGATTCTGCAAAAATTCTTGAACCCTCAGTGGTTTAAAAAAACATGGGTTTATTTTTCACCCATGTGTAGTTCAAGGTAGATTTTATACTCAGTAGCATTCCTCATGCACCAGGTTAGCCCCACCTTGAATCTCCAGGACTAAAAAGAACTTTGCTTCCAGTTCTGCAGCTAGGAAAGAAAGCTTGGGGAAAGGCACATTTGTGCCTATGGCTTTGGACCAGAAATGACATGCTGTCTCTGTTCATGGTTCCATCTGCAAGAAATAAACAGTGCCCTCCACCAAATACACAAGGAAAATGTAGTTTAGTCGTGTGTTTAGGAAAGTATGATGGCTTGGGGAGCACATAGCATTGTCTTTACCCCACTCCCCTTACATTTATTGTGATTGCTGATATATTTCGATTTGTTTCTAATGCTTTATTTTGACATTTCTGTTTTCTTCCCTTTGAAGACTTTATCTTTTTTAAAGTGTTATCTGTACCTTAACTATCTTCCCTCTAACCAGATAAGAACTTTAGTATGTCATATGCTTTCTCCTTCACCAAAGTGTTTGGTTAACTTTACTCCTGATTTTTGGGGTGGGGGGACTAGGGTTTGAACTCAGGGCCTCATGCTTACAAAGCAGGCACTCTACCACTTAAGCCATGCCTCTAGTCCATTTTGCTTTGGTTATTTTGGAGATGTGGTCTCACAAACTATTTTCCCTGGCTGGCCTAGAGCCACAATCTTCTGAACTTCAGCCTCCACAGTAGCCAGGATTACAGGTGTGAGCCACGACTCCTGAGATTTTTCTCTCTGATCATAATACTTCTTCCAGAAATGTTTTAAATGGGGGTATTTATATAGCAAACCTTCTGAAGCCTTGTATGTGCAAGAATATTTCATTATACTACTCTCCATGATTTTTTAACTGACACATAATAATTGTCCATAATTATGGGGCTCAGTGTGATAATTCAGTGTGCATATACAATGTGTAATGATCAAATCAGATTATACCATTACTTTGAATAAAGTTCAGTTGTATATGAAATCCTAACTTTGAAAGTATCTCTATAATTTTTTGGAGACAGGCTCTCACTGGATAGTTCTTTAATATCTTAAATAATATCAGCCCAATTTTTTTGTCATGTCCAGTGTTGCAGTTAGGAAATCAGATGTCAGTCTTTCATGCTGGAATCTTTTAGAATCATCTCATTGTCTTTTGACATTTTCAATTTTTGCTATATTGTGTAGAGAGTGGTTTTTTTTCTTCTCTCTATAGAATATTATAAGTCATCTCTATCTTTCAGTTCTGGTGATTGATCTCTTATTTCTTTAAATAGTTCTCTCTTTTTTTTGAAATTCATCCATATTTGGATATGTCTCAAATCGTCTCTCTTGACCTTTCTTCTCTATTTTCAACTTCTTTATTCTTACATCTTTTATTCTGGGACAATTCTTCAGTGTAGTCCTCAGCTTACTAACTTATTTTGATTATCTCTTGCCCATTGGTGTGGTTTTTATTTTGACCTTTGTATTTTTCACACCTAGAATTTCTATATAGTTTTTCCAGTATTTCCTGTGTTTCTTCATAACATAATAGCTTCCCTTATTTTTTATGTCATTTTAAAGGATAGTTTGTATTTTCTAGTCCTTCCTTTGAGGACCCACATGGTCCAGTTTGTTGGCTTTCTTTTCATCCCTGTCAATATTATGTGGAAGTGGCGGACTGGCTAGAGTCCTAGGCTGGCAAAAAATCAGTTACTGCCCCTTTGGTGGCATCTCACCAAGAAACATGGGCTCAATACTTAGGATAAGGAGCATTGGGAATGACCAGCCTTGATCTTAGTCTCCCACCCCTGGAGCTGGCAGCTGGAGCAGTATAAGAGCAAACGACTACAACAGATGTGACTGGCTGTCCCTATTTCCTCTCTCCTCCAGCAGGAATTTCAGCCTTAATTTCCTCCCCAACCCTCAACAGCAGTACAAGCAATCAGCATCTTGCCATTGATTTTTGCAGCATGAAGCAGGCAATGCTTGTCAAGGCCAGGGCTGGGAGAGGCAAGGGCAGACCGCCTCTAATAAAGCTTGTCACACCCACAGCCACCCATCCATCTACCAATTCAAAATGCCTCTCAGTCTCACCAGGGGGGATCCCACTATTTGCCCTCTATGGTTTCTCCAAGATTGCTGTGTAGGGCTGGAAACCAATAATACATACTAATTCATCTGTCATAAAGCAAAGTTTTCTTGGAGCATTTGTGTATGACCTACATTCCCTCCTAGAGAAAGTCTTGTGAGAAGAGGTCATGGTTTATTGGATCTTTATTACACAATCTCCCCTTAAGTGCTAACATGTTATTTAATAAGTGTTTATTAAATAAACAAATAGAACAACAAGTAAGTAGAGTGAATATTGGTAGTTCTAGGGAGAGACTTTCCAATACTAGGGCAAACACGGGTTCAACAAAAACGTGATCAATGTTTCTACTTTCTGAAAATTCAGTGACTCTAACTTTTCTAAAATGCTGATTTTGAGGTAAAGCTGGATCTTTAATGGAGATATCCTTTAATAGGAGATATCATTCATTAAATAAATATTTATAGAATAATTATATGATTTGGGCACTGGGTTCTGCAGGACACAACCCCTTCCCTCTAGGGCTGCACTCTCCAGTGCAGCCAGGTGTGGGTTTTGGACCACTTGCAAAGTAGGTAGTCCAAATCAAAATGCTCTATAAGCATAAAATACACTCGAATTTAAATGGGGTATCTATAAAATATCATTAAGAACTTGCATATTGATTAATGGTTAATAATATTTTGGAAGTATTGGATACATATTATATAATGCATATTATGTAATTGTATGTTATACATATAACATTAATTTCACCTGTTTCTTAGCTTTTTTTTTTTTTTTTTGGTGGGACTGGAGTTTGAACCCAGGGCTTTAAGCTTGCAAATCAGGTGCTCTACCAGTTGAGCCACGCCTTCAGTCCATTTTTCTCTGATTCTTTTGGAGATGGTGTCTCATGAATTATTTGCTAAGGCTGGCCTAGAATCACGATATTCCCTATCACGGTCTCCCCAGTAGCTAGAATTACAGGCATGAGTCAATGGTGCCTGGCCTGTTTCTTACTTTTTAAAAATGTGGTACTGTGTGACTCCCGTAGTATTCCTGTTGGACAGTGCTGCTCTGGTTACTTATTGGCTGGCTACCTCTTGTTCATTCACTTCTTTCCTGAGAGTCTTCAATTTAAGCAGCCAGCTTGCCAGAGTGTCTGGGGTTCTTTCCTGTTACTACCTACAGATTCCACTAGAGGACAATCTTACCTTTCAATGTTTCAGTTCTCTACCTTAGATCCAATTATTCTGTAGTGCATGTATGTATCTACTTCTACTATGCTTGCTCTAAGTACATGCTGGGCTCTGAGACCATCATTATGGTTGCTGCCATCAAGGAACCTTCACCCTGTCATGAACATCTGTACAAAAAACTAATTATGGTGTGAAAAAAAGAAGAAAGCCCATTACATTAATGTACAATACAAATGTTTGCATGTCTCCAATTTTCCAGGGTCTATCCTTCCTTAGTAATTCATTAAGAGGTTTCAAGTGCCCAACACACATCACTGCAGGATGCCAAGAGGTCCAGTGCTCACCCCAGAATTTCTGAGAATTTCTGGTAAGTGAGGCATGTATATGCCAAGTGGTTGATGTCATCACTTGTTACGGTCTTTTGTTGTTGATGATAGTGGTTGTGGTGTTTTTTTGAGACAGAGTCTCACTATGCAGCCCAGGTTGGCCTTGAACTTGTGATCCTCCTGCATCAGCCTCCTAAGTGCAGGGATAGCAAGTGTGTACCACTACTCCTGGCTTCATTAAAAAAAAAACCCATAACAAACTTTAATCAGACTTGACTCATGGCTAGTCACCATCCTAGGCACAAAATAATTTACAGAAGCCAAAAAATTTGAGCTAGAATTGTGCATGTCACAAAAAGCAATATAAAAAGGTATATTTAAAGTGAAATAAGTTAAAGTTTAACCTTACACTTTCGAGTTTTCTTACACCATTCTTTTGGGAGATGACATAGAATTGATATATTTTTCTAAAAATTACTTGGTTAAGATCAAATACCAAGATGTTCGTTCACAAGTACTTTTGCCTTTCAAAACCATGCCTATGGCAGTTATTTTGAACACAGAAGAAACTACCAGCTGCACTGATATTCCAAATCCTAATCAGTAGATTATGTCATCAAACTGTTAGGATATTAGCTGTGAAAATGTTATTTTAAAATGTTTATTTGCTTTGCAGAAACTAAAATTTTGGCACACAGTGAGGCTGTTGTTATTTGTACACAAAAATGCCAATTCAATAACCCAAAGATATCCCAAAAGCATGATTCTAATATGCCATGCTTCTTAAAAAAATCTCTTTGCTTCCTATATATTATTTGTATTTTAAGTAAATTAGCCAAAGACTATCTTTAAGATGTGATAGGGTTTCTTTTCTTAACCTGACATCACTATTCAAAACTTGTTCTTATTGGGGGGGAAAGTACTAATTATGCTAAAACAAGACTTATTCTGTACATAAGATTGAGCTCAAGTAGAGTGATTGGTTTCCATAGCTCTAGGATTTATAATGCATAATTTAGTCACAGTAGATTAACCTAGATGGAACTCAACTAATCATAGCCATTAAAATCAAGAACCTTCTGCATGATCTGCCAGAAGGAATCTTCCCATTCCTTTTGTGGACCTAAAAAAGAAGTATTCCTGGGGAAGTCAGAATTTATTAAGA
Organism: Castor canadensis; assembly: GCF_047511655.1. NCBI lineage: Eukaryota > Metazoa > Chordata > Mammalia > Rodentia > Castoridae > Castor > Castor canadensis. The sequence goes on along the minus strand of NC_133393.1, from coordinate 22,033,611 downwards.
ACATCAAAGTCCAGTATTTTTTTTTTACCAAGTACCTTAATTTTTTTTGATCCCTACAAAAATTCATTTAAGACTAGATTTTTATTTTATTTATTTTTTTTTTTCATTTTTCTTTTATTATTCATATGTGCATACAAGGCTTGGTTCATTTCTCCCCCCTGCCCCCACCCCCTCCCTTACCACCCACTCCACCCCCTCCCACTCCCCCCCTCAATACCCAGCAGAAACTATTTTGCCCTTATCTCTAATTTTGTTGTAGAGAGAGTATAAGCAATAATAGGAAGGAACAAGGGGTTTTGCTGGTTGAGATAAGGATAGCTATACAGGGCATTGACTCACATTGATTTCCTGTGCGTGGGTGTTACCTTCTAGGTTAATTCTTTTTGATCTCACCTTTTCTCTAGTTCCTGGTCCCCTTTTCCTATTGGCCTCAGTTGCTTTAAGGTATCTGCTTTAGTTTCTCTGCATTAAGGGCAACAAATGCTAGCTAGTTTTTTAGGTGTCTTACCTATCCTCACCCCTCCCTTGTGTGCTCTCGCTTTTATCATGTGCTCATAGTCCAATCCCCTTGTTGTGTTTGCCCTTGATCTAATGTCCACATATGAGGGAGAACATACGATTTTTGGTCTTTTGGGCCAGGCTAACGTCACTCAGAATGATGTTCTCCAATTCCATCCATTTACCAGCGAATGATAACATTTCATTCTTCTTCATGGCTGCATAAAATTCCATTGTGTATAGATACCACATTTTCTTAATCCATTCGTCAGTGCTGGGGCATCTTGGCTGTTTCCATAACTTGGCTATTGTGAATAGTGCCGCAATAAACATGGGTGTGCAGGTGCCTCTAGAGTAACAGTCTTTTGGGTATATCCCCAAGAGTGGTATTGCTGGATCAAATGGTAGATCGATGTCCAGCTTTTTAAGTAGCCTCCAAATTTTTTTCCAGAGTGGTTGTACTAAGACTAGATTTTTAAATTGCCTGGCTAGTCAACTCTTCAATGCTGATCCCAAACAATAACCTCCAATGGATCTTTGCATTGTGGAACGAGACACCATTCAGCCATTGATGAGTGATGGAGGTGGTCCCACCTTTAATGTTCAAGCTACAGTTGTAAAATCTGGAAAGGGTGAGGTCTACTGTCCTGAGTTATCAGAATTTGTTGCATATTTTCAATGCTAATAGATTGCATTTTGTCTACAAGGATGTGTGAGTGCTCAGGAAAAAGAAAATCTTTCAGTACACTTAATTCCTTTGTCAGCAATTTAATTTTTGCTTCCAACCATTCATTCTCTTCTTTGAGCTGATTCACTTTTTGCAGTGGCTTTCTGCTTGCTTTTCAAGTGGCTTTTTTTCACAGTTATTTTGCTCCCTCTCTCTGCATTGACAATATTCATCACTATTTCCATCCATGGGTGAACTCTGTTTGCTTTGCTTGCTTGGAGGCACAGCTTTACCTACTCCTCCTCCTCCAGACCCAGCAGGCACCAACTGAAGAACCAGCTACAAGCCACTGGTATGTGCCTGAGAATGAATACCACTCCATTCACCCCTGGAGTACTGTTTGCCTGTGATACTGTTTGCTCATTTGGGCACTCTCCCTTGCCAACACAGAACAGGTAGAAACCAGAGGAAGGTGGTCAATGGTTTCCATACTAAACTGCCAAAACATCTTCACATGTATCTGCACCTCCAACCCACCCCGCCCACCATTAGGCTGCCCCCACTCAGAACACCCCTTGCAGGAGGTATAGCCCATGGACTCTCACAGTCTGAGAGTCAGCCTGTTGTGGTCACTTTGAGGCTGCTCTCACCATAGCATGTTTCTTACCGACCATGGTCATCACTTTTCAGGCTCCGGACATTGTTGTATGCTGGAAGCTGCTCACTTCTAGAACTTTCTTCTTCAGTATTCTGACTTCTATCTCCTGGGAAGAAACTGAAAATTATAAGCTAGAAATCACTCTTCCTTGGTATCTGCAGATAGTTTTAAATTGACATATTAAAATTCAAACGTGAAAAAGTAACTTGAAAAATATGTACACCATGGAACCATAATCCCAAACAGTGGTAAGAAAACTGGGACACTGGGCATTTGAACGTATAGATACAGCTCTTTTTTTTTTAAAGAGGCAATTGCGGGGGGGATAGAATGGTCTCTCTTTGGGGAAAGGCAGAGTCTTTCAAGGTTTCTTCCCCCCTTTTCCTTCCCTCTTTTAGGAATGACATCCTGAGGCAGAGGGTAAATTTAGAGAATACCATAGCTGTGGGACACGTGTCTGGCTGGCACTTTTTCCTTTCCTGTTTCCAGCTCCACATTGGTCCTTGGCCTCAGCCCTCTTTCCTTCAATTGCCCAGTTTTCTGTGGCTGGCACAATTTGTGGCCGGATTCTTACCTGCAAAGGCAGCAGAGCTCATCTACTTTCCCTGTCCCTGGGCCCCACATGGCTCTACTCTTGCCTCACACCTTAGCTCTTGCGGCATCTGCAAGGGTGCATGGTAGGGACTGTGGCCCTCGGCTCCAGGTCAGTTCTCCCTTCTCCATAGCCACTCTGAATCAATTTACTGAGGAGCAACTCACAAAAACCAATCCACCAAAGGGCCAACTAATCAGAAATTAATTCACCAAATCATCAATTTTCCAATTTACCAAAAACTTGACTCTTCATAAAGTTTTTGTCATATTATATTGAATGGTTTTAGTTTTTGAAGATTTGGAAACATTTTCGTTAACTTGGTTTTCCTTCTCCTTCAGGTGTTAAGAATGCAAAATGATGGATAATAGTTTTTAATCTCCCAAGTGTCTCACAAAAACAGAGCGAGCAAATGGAATAGCAGAGGAAAACAGCCATAATCAGCTTCTTCGCCTCACTATGGCCAAAGCGTCTGCTGAAGTTCTAGAAATGGGTGGGAAGGTCCCACCAACCTCACAGGATCCTGGGGATTCTAGTGCTGTGGGGAAGGAGGGTACGGGGAAAAGAAGATGTCTGGTTTTTCTTTTCTTTTCTTTTTTTTAGAAACACACAATAGTCAATGAATATCCACTGCCATCTCAAAAGAATCCTCAGGGAGTAGCTGTAGGAACCAAACCTTTCAGAATTTCAGAAACCCTTTCTTCTCTTGCCAATGTCTGACTTTCAAAACCATGATTTTGCTAAAACTGCCAATATTCTGTTTCAGAATATTATTTTTCTTTACAGTTTAATGATAAAAACTCCAATTTTTCTCAAGACGTGAACATCTCTGGGTGAACAGATATGAGGTAACATCCAAAGAAGTGTGAAAGGGAAACATTAAGGCCTTTAGTAAATTTAAAATTTTATAATAAAATACATTCTTCATATGCTCCATAGAAGCATTAACTCTACTATTAGCTTTGGGTATTTCAAAGTCCAGTTTTCTCCTTGACAATAATAATTGCATCTCTTGAATATGAAAGTATCTTCCAATACTGTGTATTTGAAACAGCAATTCTCCATGTTTTCTCTAAGAAGTATAAGATTGTTACATAACATAGAAAACTTGATGATTAATTTTGCTCTAGACAGGAGAAGTTAGTGGGAGAAGATGACCTTTAAACTGTGGCTTGGAAGATAAATAAGAATTTACAGATGCAGAAAACAGGAAGAACACACTGCAAAGAGAGAAGACAGGCTGGGCATAGGCAAGAGAGGTGAGCACATGGTGGGGTAGGAGCTATTCCATAGCCAAGGGAAATGAAGAGCGGAGACTAGGCTTGAAAAACTGCCTAGTGTGAAATTGTGAGGCGCCTCTGATGTATTCCTAATTTATAACTTAGGAAGTCATAACCAAAAGTAATGGGAAGCAGGCACAGTTTTTGATTTGGAGCTAGGCAAAAGCAAGATGGATACTGAATTGATTGAGAAAAAGGTTAACAGACCATTTAATTGATTAAGGGGTGGGTTAATTAATTACTCCAGTCTCCTTGTCACTGTCCCAAACCTTATCATTTTCCTCACACCCCACACATCCTCAGAAATCCTTGCCTCCTACTTCAACAAGGAAATTGCTTGGGCACGTCCTCTGTGAGGAGCATCCTGACCATTCTGAGATCCTGACTTCTGCCTTTCCCTCAAGACTCAGAGGTGGAAGCTTTTCCTGCTCTAGGCCAAGTAAGTCTACCCCTAACCCTACACCTGCACCCTTGATACCCCCCTCCTGCCTCCACTGGGACCTTATCTCAAACATTCTTCCTTCTATCTCCAACGTCTCTAATTAGTCTCTCTCTGTGGATCCTTCTCCTCCCTTTAAAATTTAGGCTCAAATCTTCCTGTCCTAAATACTTTCTTATCTCCTAGCTTCTACTCTCTATTTCTTCCTTAATCTGCTGATGTTCCTTTAAGAAAATGCCACATTTCCTCTTTCTCACATCCTCAGCATCTCATCCCCATCACAGCTTGACTTCCTAATTCATTACCCAATGGAACAGTTATGGATTACTGAGGCCAACAAATCTTCATCATGATGGATTTCCCTGCTCTTTCATCAGAGTCGACCACTCTATCTTCTGTCCTTATTCAGATTTTAAGATTTCACATTCTTCTGGTTTTCTTCATCCCATTCAGATAATTGATTCCAGGACTTCCACAAAAACCCATAAATGCACATTTTCTCCAGGGATCAATCCTCAGTTTAACAATTTCTCCTTGGTCAAAACTTCCCTCTGATTGCCTCAGTGGTCAGTCATCCAGTTTCATCTAACATAGTTAGTTAACATAATCCTTGGCAGGTGCTAAATAGCACTCACATCCCTTCTTTTCTCCAACCCTACTGCTATGGTTTGTCCCAAACTCTTGTTGAACTTTCACTTCCAATGAGCATCACCAAGCAATGGACTTTTAAGAGGTCACTAGACCATTGAGAGGGATTAATGCCTTTCTTAATGGAGTGATTTCTCACTCTCATGGACCAGATTAGTTACCATGAGAGCAGGTTGTCATAAGGCAAGGCTCCTCCTTGTGCTTTGCCTCTTCTTTATTGCCCTTCTATTTTCTGCCATGAGTTGAAGCAACACCAAGCCCTTGCCAGCATTGTGTTTTTGTCTAAGTAAAGCACGCTAACCGATTGCGCCACTGAAGCCACTAGCACTGTGCTTTGGAACTTCCCAGACTCCAGAATCATGAGCCGAAATAAGTTATAAATTCTTTACAAATTACTAAATCTCAGATACTCTGCTTTAGCAATGGAAAATGAACTAAGACACCAGCAAAAAGTCCATAATCTTGGAGTGCATTGACTTGATCTTCCGGCTATTCATAGGGAGCAAAAGCTAACCATTTGCCCCGCCCCTCTTTAATGCCATAATTTTATTCTTCTATGTATCTCTTTTTTCTTTAATATTTCCTTGTTTTCATTTTCAATTTACATGCATTCACTTTTCTGTTTTGGCTCTCCTGATCTGATCATAATTAGAAACTAAAAGATATTTCAGTGTCTTTGTGTAATAGCTCATCTATTACAAAGTATTTATATATTCTTAACTGTGTAACTTTATTGTGCATTCACAAATATTTTACATGCTTGACCTCTCTAACCAAAAATCTGCTCATTTAAGAATGCTTTTTACCTGTATATGGTGCTTGCTTGATGAAAACAAGCAACCAGAATAAAATCAATCTCCTTCCACAAAAAAGTCTCCCCAGCACAGTGTCCTGCCTCCTGCCAGGCCCTCTGTGGGAATTCAGTCTGCCAGACACAAATGACGTTCCCCAATTCACATTGCCCATTGGCCCATTAGGGAATACAGAAAGTTCTTCGTGGAAAAGTGAGTGGTTACTCAGAAATCTCCTTCCATAAAGTTGCCTCAGTTCTGCTTTCGCTTTCCTGTCACATGCAAACAGACAACAGCATCTGCTCCCTGAAACTACTTCCTCTCTTTCTCAGCCTCTGAGTCTTCTGCTCACTGGAAAGTTTTCTGAGGAAAGGGCTCTCCCCTTTCCTGGTACACATTATCTCTATTGTTCTAAGTTTTTAAACTTTTTTATTCCTATAGCTTTCATTCTGAAAGATAACCTCCCTGAGGGGCTAGAAAGCCACACATTTGTAAATAATCAAAGCTAGATCAAGGAAAAGGGACAGACCTGTCCAAGAGGGCTTCAATTACTGATTAAATTCTGTGACAATCCATTGCTAGTCCTCTGCAAAAGAAGTGTGATCCAGAGGTGACCCTCAGAATCAAAGGGGAGGCCTTGTGTGTGGGATTTAAGAGGCAGAGCAATTTTTTTTTTAGTGGTACTGGAGTTTGAACTCAGGCTTACTAAGCTGGCACTCTACTGCTTGAGCCACTCCACCAGCCCTTTTTTGTGTTGGGTATTTTAGAGATGGGGTCTCTTGAACTATTTGCCTGGGCTGGCCTGGAACCACAATCCTCCTGATCTCAGCCTCCCGAGTAGTTAGGATTATAGGAGTAAGCCACTGGCACCCGGCTAGTGCAATTTCTCTAACTGTATGGAACTACATATCTTCCCTCTCACAGTGTGTGGCACAGCATAGGCCAGGCAAGCTCCCAGGTGGCCACCAGGCTGTGAGGTCTCTAGAGACTCAGCTTCTTCACTTAAGATCTGGGAGGGTCAGTCTTAGTGACTAAGTGGGAAATGTTGCTGCCAACAACCTGGACAGGTCTGAGAAACCTGAGCCAGGTGTCCATGCATGGGGCAAATTCCATGAGTCCAGGCAAAGTGAGCAGGAGAAGCAAACAGAGCAATTCCAAAAGCTCACACAGGGCTCAGCTTATGAAATTATTGTAGGAAAATCTGCTCTTCTATGCTTTGTTCTTACTTAAAGAGTGAAGCTTTGTGCTGAAAGCAAAGCAACTAAGAGTGGTTTTCTTTTTCCCCCAGAAGGGATAGTTGACAATGTCTGTAAGCATTTCTGGTTGTCACAGTGGGAGGGGGGAGTACTACTGGGCTCTAGTGGACAGAGGCCAGTTTGCTGCTAAACATCCTGCAATGCACAGGGCAGCCCCTTCTCCTCCTAAGCACCATCACAAAGAATGATTCAAAACCAGGCACAGATGGCTCACACCTGTAATCCTAGCTACTTAGGAGATTGAGATCAGGAGGATCAAGGCTCCAGGCCAGCAAAGGGATAAATTTGTGAGACTCCATCTCAATGGAAAAAAGCTGGATGTAGTGGCATGCTTCTGCCATCCCAGCAATGACAGGAAGCATAAAATATGAGAATCTCAGTGGAGGCCAGCCTGCGTAAAAAGCCAAACCCTATCTCAAAAACAGCCAGAGCAAAAAAGGTTAGAGGTGTGGCTAAAGCAGTAGAGCACCTAGCTAGTAAGCACAAAGCCCTGAGTTCAAAAGAGTTATTCAACCCAAAATATCAATAGTGTCAAGGCTAAGAAAACTTGACTTAGGGTCATGCCTCTGTCTTAAAGCCCTGTCACTACTGCTGGCAAATTTATTTATTCCAGGAACTACCTTTCTGTTATGGACTGAATTATGTCCCCCCACTTCTACCCCCACACAAATTCATAAGATATGTTGCAACCTCAATCCCCAATGTGACTGTATTTGGGCATAAGGTCTATAAATAAGTAATTAAGGTTAAATGAGGTCATAAATGTGAGTCCCCAGTCCAATGAGACTGGTGTTCTTATGAGAAGAAAAATCTATAGCATGAGTGGAAGTGGACAGAGAAGAGGCCACATGTGGGCACAGTGAAAAGGTGACCATCTGGAAGCCAAGGGGACCAGCCTAACAATGAAGTCTGTTTTGCTGTACCTCCGTCCTGGACTTCTGGCCCCTATAATTGTTTAAGCCATCCAACTCATGATATTTTGTTATGGTAGCCCTGGAAAACTAACACACCCTCCCTCACTTACCTTTTAGCTCTTGCGCTCTCAAAAAATTTTCATTGGTATCTGGATGCTGATATACACATTCAGTACAAGAGCTGTGACATTTGATTTACTTTGTTTTGTTTTTATCTATCTGATGGCATGTAGTAATGTTTCTTACCTGTTGCTTTACTGACTTACCACTTATGTGATACAGCAGGTCTAAGTTTAGGTCTACTTTTCTTTTCCCCAGTTGTAGAAACCATCTCCTTCCCATTAGGCCCATCTGGTGGTTCCCTAGTTATACTAATTAGGCCCTTCTCTCTCCCTAGCTTTGTGTCTGCATAAAAAAGACCCTATTTCTCCATAACCTTAGATTCTATTTTCCTCAAATCCAAGAGACCCTCTTTTCAGACATCTATCCACCCTCTTCAAGAACCCATGAGTTTCACTAACTCTTCCATTGTACTTTCTCCCTCTTCTATATAGCCTTCCCCCAAGACTATTTAGGCACAGTAGTTCTATCTGGTAGAGAAGAGTGATGTTGCTTTTCACTAAGTTCTCACTGACTGGAGGGAAAGGTGTCTAAAGAGCAAAATGAGAATTTGTGCAATTATCAGCTTCATCTTTGTCTATCTGACTTCCAAGTCTTGTCTTCTGTGGTCTCCTTGGGGAGTCATCTTTTCAACCAGTTTTCCTTGGGACAGAATTGTCTGCTGGCTGCAGACCCTTACCTTGATGTAAGGAACCAGCAACAGAACACAGGAAAGGATTTGGGGAACTGGAGCCAGATACACAAATGTGGGGCCAGTAGATGGGATGAAGGAAACAAATTCCCACATTTCCCAAATGCTACCATTGATTGCCCATCACAGGAGGGGTTGAGTTTTGACACCAATAAATGCAATCTGACTGGTAGAAGCAAGAGATTATTGGATTAGAATTTTAAAAGAGACTAGGAAAGAGCAAAAGTGGAATAAAAGATTAAATTCCTCCATTTATAGCACAGCAAATTCAAACAGTCCCTATGCAAGAATTTTGAAGTTTCTATAACTTTGCGACTTTATACTTACTAATTTTCTTTTATAATGGCTTTATTGAGATATAATTCATATGCTATGTAATTCATCCATTTAAAATGTATAATTCAGTGGTTTTTAGTGTATTCACAGATACATGCAATCACATCACAGTCCATTTTAGAACATTTTTGTCACCCCAAAAGGAAACCCCATACCCTTTGTTATCCCCTTATCCTCACCAGCCCTAAACAATCACTAATCAATTTTTTGTCTCTATAGATTTCCCCTCTAGACATTTCATATGAATGGAATCATATAATACGTGACTGACTTCTTTCATTTCACATAGTGATTCATCTGCTATTGAGTGGCTTGAGTTCCTCATATATTTCAGATATTAATCCCTTATCAGATATTTGCAAATATTTCCTCCCATTCTGCAATTGTCTACTCACCCTGTTGATTGTTTCTTTGGCTGTACAGGAGACTTTTATTTTGATAAAATTTCATCTGTCTTTTTGCTTTTGTTGCCTGTTTTTGTAGTCATATAAAAAAAAAATCCCTGCCCAGACCAAGGTCATGAAACTTTTCCTTTCTGTTTTCTTCTAGTGGGTTTTGTAGATTCAGGTCTTATGCTTAAGTCTTTGTGTTAATTGACTTGTACGTATGTTATGAGGTCTAATTTCATTCTTCTGCATGTGGATGTACACTTCTCCCAACATTATTGAAAATGCTGTCCTTTCTCCGTTGTTTTTTCTTGGGAACTTTGTTGAAAATCAGTTGACCAGAAACGAGTGGTCAACTGTTTAATGAAACTATGCTGTTCCATTTGTTGATGTGTCTGTTTTTATGCTAATACCATACTGTTATGGTTGCTATCGCTTTTTAGCATATTTTGAAGTCAGATAGTGTGATGCTTCCAGCTTTGTTCTTATTGCTCAAGATTGCTGTGGCTATTCAGTCTTTTGTAGTTCCATGTGAATTTTAGTTTTTTTGTATTTCTTTAAAACAGGTTAGTGGAGTTTTGATGGAGGTTGCACTGAGTCTAAAATTAGTTTAGATAGTATGGGCATTTTCACAATATTAATTCTTCTAATTCATGAATGTGGGATATATTTCCATTTATATCCTTTCATTTATTAGTGTAGATTTCATTTATAAGATGTAGAAGGCCTATAGCTCAACACAGCAAGTGTCATATATGACAAGTCCAGAGCAAACATCATACTCAATGGTGAAAAATTGGAAGCTTTTCCTGAGAGATTAAGGACACAACAAAGATGCCCTCTCATCATTTCTATAGCCAAAGCTATTAGGCAAGAGAAAAAAATTAAAGAAATGGAAAGTTTCATTCATTAATATTTTAGTTTTCAGTGTGTAAGTTCTTCACTTCTTTGTTTAAATTTATTCCTGAGAATTTTACTTATTTATTTCTTTATTTTCAGTTATTATACATAGGATTCTTTTCTTGATTTTTTTGGGGGGGATTGAACCCCAGGATTCCATGCATCTTAGGCAAGTGCTCTACCACTGAGCTACACTCCCAGCCTCCTTTAATTTCTTTTTCAAAGATATTTCATTATTGGGGTAAAGAAGTGCTGCTGATTTTTGTGTAGTGATTTTTGTATCTTGCAACATTACTGAATTGCTTTATTAGTTTATACCTTTTGTTGGTGTCTTTCAGTTTTCTATGTATATGTGATCATGATGTCTACAAACAGTGACAATTTAACTTCTTTCTTTTGAACTTGGATGCCTTTTAATTCTTTGTCTTACCTAATGGCTTTGGCTAGGGTTTCTAGTATTATGTTGAATAAAAGTTGTGGACATCCTTGTCTTGTTCCTAACCTTAGGGGAAAAGCTTTCTTTTTCTTTTTCTTTTTCTTTTTTTTTTTTTTATCAACAGTTGATCTGTTCTCCCTAAATTTATTTATTTATTTATTTATTTATTTATTTATTTATTTATTTTTAATTTTTATTTTATTCATATGTGCATACAATGCTTGGGTATTTCTCCCCTCTTCCCCCCATCCCGTCCCTTACCCTCCTCCCTTCCTTACCCCCCCTTACTCCTAGCTATCAGGCAGAAACTATTTTGCCCTTATCTCTAATTTTGTTGAAGAGAGAGTATAAGCAATAATAGGAAGGACCAAGGGTTTTTGCTAGTTGAGATAAGACTAGCTATACAGGGAGTTGACATGCATTGATTTCCTGTACATGTGTGTTACCTTCTAAGTTAATTCTTCTCAAACTAACCTTTTCTGTAGTTCCTGGTCCCCTTATCCTATTGGCCTCAGTTGCTTTAAAGTATCTGCTTTAGTTTCTCTGCATTGAGGGCAACAAATGCTATCTAGTTTTTTGAATGTCTTACCTATCCTCATACCTTCCTTGTATGTTCTCGCTTTATCATGTGATCAAAGTCCAATTCCCTTGTTGTGTTTGCCCTTGATCTAATGTCCGCATATGAGAGAGAACATACGATTTTTGGTCTTTTGGGCCAGGCTAACCTCATTCAGAATGATGTTCTCCAATTCCATCCATTTACCTGTGAAAGATAACATTTCGTTCTTCTATATAGCTGCATAAAATTCCGTTGTGTATAAATACCACATTTCTTAATCCATTCGTCAGTAGTGGGGCATCTTGGCTGTTTCCATAACTTGGCTATTGTGAACAGTGCTGCAATAAACATGGGTGTGCAGGTGCCTCTGGAGTAACCCGTGTCACATTCCTTTGGGTATATCCCCAAGAGTGGTATTGCTGGATCATATGGTAGATCAATGTTTAGATTTTTAAGTAGCCTCCAAATTTTTTTCCAGAGTGGTTGTACTAGTTTACATTCCCACCAGCAGTGTAAGAGGGTTCCTTTGGGGAAAAGCTTTCAATTTTTCACCAGTGAGTATGATGTTAGGTGTGGGTTTGTCATATATGGCCTTTATTGTGTTGAGCTACTTGCCTTCTAGATCTCATCCACTGAGGTTTCTTAAAATCATGAAACAATGCTGAATTTTGAGAAATTCTTTTTCTGCACCTGTTAAGATCATTTGTTTCTTATTCTTTATTCTGTTAATATGGTATGTCACATTTATAGATTTGAATATGTTGAAACCTTGTATATCCCAGAAAACCCCAAGTGATCATGCTAAATGGTCCTTTTAATGTGCTGTTGAATTTAGTTTACTAGTGTTTTGTTGAGAATTTTATTCAGGTTATGTCTTTTGTTTTGTTGCTGAAATACATGCGTATATATTTGTTGATGAATATGTGTTGTATATTCTGTTTATTAATCTCTTATTAGAAAGATAATCTGCAAATATTTCCTTCCATATTATGGGTTGTCTTTCACTCTATTGATTGTTCTCATTGATTTACAGAAGTGTTAAAGATTTATGAATTTGACCAGGCATGATCATGTATGCCTGTAAACCCAGAACTTGGGAGGCTGAGGCAAGAGGATTGCAAGTTGGAGGCCGGCTACATAATGAGACCCTGTCTCAAAAAACAAACACAATTCACGAACTGGGAGTTCCATTTGTTATTTCTGCTTTTGTCTGGCGTCATTCCCAAGAGAGTCAATGCCATGAAGCTTTCCTCTATGTTTTCTTCTAAGAATTTAATATTTTTGGCTATATTTAGCTCTTTTATCTTCTCTGAGTTAATTCTTATAGATGATTGTACATAAGGACTTGACTTCATTATGTTGTATGTGAATATCTAGATTTCCTAGTACTGCCTGTTGGAAATATCTTTAAGATATTAGAGTGTCACAGAGAAATGACACTACTCAGAAGTCAGTAGGCAAGGCAAAATTTACTTCTGCAGAAGGGTGCACACCAGGAAGTCTGGGAGGTATGCACACCAGGCAGGAGGTCCTCCGGGGTTTTATCTGACACCATGCTGTCCCTTCCCTGCCCCTGGATTGGGCAGGTTTGGGGATCACAGCCTACATGGTTGGCTAATTAGAAAGGGGCCAGGTGAGGAGGGGACTTTGGGAACAAAGAAGTTTAAAAGTTTAGAGAAGCAATAACTTTTTGAGTTATTAGCTCTGGAACCAGGGCATCTAGCAGAATTCTTGTCCTGGCAGAGCTGAGGATAACAACTCTTTGTTCTTAATAGAAACGTTCATCAGGTTAAGCTGAGTCCATGAAGCAAGTATATGGGAAGCGAGTTAGACTAACGTTTATAACAGCAGCGATCACTGATTAAATCCTTTGACAGAAAAGACCCAACCTAAGTTGCTTTCACACATCCAAGGAACAGATTGTCTTTTTTCTGATTGTGTATTCCTAGTCGTGTACGTGAGGATTCTGGGTTCTCTACTCTGATCCACAAGCCTATCTGAATAGTCTTTTTTGGTTTTAGGGTTTGTTATGTTGTTGTTGTTTTTGTTTTTTGATGGTACTAAGGTTTGAACTCAGAGCCTTGTGCTTGCTAGGTAGATGCTCTACCACTTAAGCCATGCCCCCAGCCCTTTTATACTTTAGTTATTTTTCAGGTAGGGTTTCCCATTTTTACCCTAGGCCTGCTTCACACCACGATCCTCCTACCTGTGGCCTCCCACATAGCTGAGATCACAGGTGGGCATCACCATGCTCAGCTTGCCTGGGATGGCCTCAAACAGTAATCCTCAAATCTCCACCGTCCAAGTGGGCGGGATTATAGGTATAAGCCACTGCGCCTGGCCTTATCTGTATGTTTCTAATACTAGTGTCACATTTTGTTTTAATATAGCTTTATCATATGTTTAAAATGAGTAAGTATAAGTTCTCAAACATTTGTTTTTTTATTTTATTTATTTACTTTTTGCTAGTCAGGGTCCCTTAAATGTCTGGGGATGGTTTTCCGATTCTCAAAACTTGTTTTTTGTTGCTTTTTTTTTTTTTTTTACACAGTGTCTCACTAGATAGCCCAGGCTGGCCTAAAACTTGTGATCCTCCTGCCTTAGCCTCCCAAGTACTGGGATTATAGGCATGTACCACTAAGCCTGGCTAAATATACACATGTAAAAGATATTGCACTTTAAGATAAACAATAAACAAACTACATTTACCCAAAGCAGTGACTTTCTACTGGAAAATTCTAGAACACAACTGTAGGATGAGAGTGGCTAGAAAGCAGGGCATTCCCAGGACCCTCAGATCATGTGATAACTTTTACTCTAAGACTCTCAGGTGTGCTTTATTACTTCAATTATTTTTAGGAAATGTGATCCCTCTAAGCGTGGGTTTTCTTTCACTTCTCATCTCCCTAACCCAAATGTTGTCACTGGGCCAGTGAGGAGATGTCAGCAGCAGTGACACTCACCGCAAGCTCTGCTATTGGCATCCACGTCTCCCCGGAGTCAGATCTTCACGTTACCTGGTCTCCCTCTTCCTCTTTCTTGGCGCTGAGCATTGATCCAGAATGTGGGAGTTAGGGGAATTGCTGATGTAGACGATGAGCTTCCTTCTTCCACAACGGCTTTTCAGTGCCATCCTCTGTGCGGCACTGGGGACAGGGATAGTGACAGGAAGGAAGAGTGGTGGAGGTTGTTCCAAGAGCAGGCAGACCGGCAAGGACCTCTCTAACAATCTCCAGTGACCTATGCAAGAATCTTACCTCCTGAAGTCCACCTCTGCTTCAGGCCCTACTCACCATCATTTGTGAGTTTTAGTAGCTAAGGAATCCAAAAAGTGAAGCTGGGCAGTTGATACAGACCTGGGATGCCAGAACTTGGGAGGCTAAGGCAAGTTTGAAGCCAGCCTGAGCTACATACTGAGACCCTGTCTTAAACCCCACCCCCCAAAAGAGCTAGGCGCAGTGGTTCATGCCTATAATTCCAGTCACTTGGGAGGCAGAGACTGGGAGGATCAAGGTTTCAGGTAAACCCAGGCAACAAATAAGCAGGGCATGGTGGTACACATCTGTAATCCCAGTTATGCTACAGGCATAGGTAGGAGATCACTATTAGAAGCCAACCCAGGGAAAACACAAGAGACCCTTTCAAAAAATAACTAAAGCAAAAAGGGGTGGAGGCCTGGCTCAAGTGGTAGAGAACTGCCTAGCAAGCACAAGGCCCTGAGTCAAACTCTAGACCCTAGTACTGCCCCCCAAAAAATCTCTAAAATATGCCCAGTTCTGCACAAATTAGTTGATTTATTCAAATTCCCTCTCCATATTTATCCATAAATGTCTTCCATCACAATCCATCAAGAATGAGTACAGTAGCCGGGGATGTAGCTCAGTGGTAAAGTGCATCTTAGCATGCACAAGATCCTGGGTTCCATTACCACCACTGCAAAAAAAAAGAGCGCAAAGATGCACCACATGCCCTCCCTTCACCTGGAAGCTTAGAGGGAGATGGTATTTTAAGAGTTAACTTTAAAATCTCTTCCTTTTACTGTGTTCTTCCTTAGCCCTCCATCATCATAACTGACAAAAAGTCTGAATATGAGCTTCCTTATCAATTCTCATTGTCCTGACAACAGACTCTGCAGTCAGTCACATTCTGCCCTTTGGAGCCAGCCATGGACTTTTCCAGATTTGCACAGAAAATGCAGGCTTCCGTGGCTGGCTCTCCCCACCCACCACCTCCGCTCTTGTTGCTGTGAAACTCCTTTGTTCCTGCTGTCCTCACCACGCCTGTATGGGTCCCAAGCATGCTGAACACAGTTTCTCTTACACACATCCTTGCAGCTGGACCTTATCAGCGGCTTAGTCTGCCAGAAACTAGTGATGCTGCCTTTCACCCACTGTATATTGGATAGAGAGAAATGTCTACCAGAATTTTCCATGAACAGAGCATCTTCAAAGCTCTGCACACATTGAGGTTCATCCTTTCCCTAACACTTTCCCTCCCTCCCTCTGCTATCAATCTGCTCTGAAGTCCCTCCCAACCTGTCCCATCACAGAAGTATCTCATGATGACTGGAATCTCACATTCAAGAGACAATCTGAAGCGGACATACCAAGGAGGGAGTCTAGGAAGTCCATAAAGCTGTGGGGAAAAGGGGCAGTTTGTCTCACTCAGGCCTCGCACCTGCCTGTGCTTAGTGGTCACCCCAGGAATGAAAACCAGCAGTCTCTTCATTACCCTTCTTCTTTTTTTTTTTTTTTACACAGACAAACTCATTTAATCCTCATGACAACAAGACACTCTCTCTCTCTCTCTCTCTCTCTCTCTCTCTCTCTCTCTCTCTCTCTCTCCTCCATCTAACAAGTGAGAAAAATGAGACACAGAAAGGTTAATATCTTGCCCGAGATCACAGAGCCAGTGAGAAGAGCAAGATGCAGGTCAAGGCTTCCCTCCCTGCAGAATGTACCCTTGTCACTTGTGCTCTACCTCTCAAACTATCAGCTTGACAGGACTGGAAAGGAGGGAGGTGGCCTCTCAGAGCCAAGCACTTGGCAAACACCTGTATGCTTCAACCTCAAAAGAACTCAATGAAGGATGTTAAGAGTCACTGCCAAGACAGAGAAATTAGGTCAGCCCAGAAAGGGTGGAGCTGAAATACAAACCTTGCCTGAGCTCTATCCACTAGGTGTCCCTTCCCCAACCAAAGGAGCCAGAGAGACTGGAGAACAGAAGGGAGGAAGAGGAGGTGGGGGTGAGGAGGCTAGAGGGTGTTCCAGAGGTCTTCCTTGGGTCTGGCATCTGCTTCTGGCTTCCTTGAATTACCCTTCTTCTCATGCCCTGAAACCACGCCTACGGCTGAGTCGTCAGCCTTCTGCTCTTCTCTTTGCTCACACTGCTTTAAAGAACTCAGGCAGGCCTGTGGCTTCCTTCACATCTACACTAATCTCAGTCTCCACACTGGCTGTCAGGAGCATCTACCTCAACATCATCCCAAACATCTACCATTTGCTCTTTCACTGGAGAATTATCTCCCAGATTGGCAATGGTTTTGCCAGTCTCTCCGCTGCCTGGGTTTAGTTTTATATATGTGTCTTCTTTCCCATCGTCCTCTACCTTCTACTGCCTTTAAACAAGCACTCTGTCACCCAAGCCATGCCTCCAGCCCTTTTCTTTTTGTCTCTGTTTTTATGTTTTTAAGACAAGTCTCACCACTTTCTTTGCCAGGAGTAGTTTCTAACACAATTTTCCTGCCTCAACCTCCCAAGAGGCTGTAATTATAAACATGTGCCACCATGCCAGACTACCTTCAGCTGCATTAAAGACTTAGAAATTGCCCCCAGAATATCCACCACTGAATGATGTTCCAATGAAGGAGTCTCCCTCACTGACTCATTCTATCAGTACATCTGATCGACGGGTGTTCTTCTGTTCATTCATACACGCAGTCAGTCTGTTCTTCCACCTGTTCCCCACAATCATAACCAGTACATTGATCCATTTACATATGAATTCCTGCCATACTACAGTATACTTCTAACTTAATATAACTCTATTCTTGTACATTAAACTTTCCCTATAAATACTTAAGTGCTAATTTGGAGGCTTCTACAATAAATATGCCAAATTTTCTTCCCTCTTACAATTTCAGTACGGGGGGTGCAAACAAAGCAATTACAATGTTAAGCTTATGCCTCGCACTCGGTGTAGAATATATCTTTACTAGGGAGTAGATATGCATAGAATACTCTAGAGTCTCCAATTAATGAGTTTTTATTTTATACCTTGTAAAAATTAAACCAAGGATGGCCAGAGCCACATTGCGTGCTAAAGCACCTTTGTTTTTGTGGGCTTCTTCCTCTATAAAAGTAAAACTTATATTTTGGGATTGGGTTAAAGCTCAGTAGTACAGCATGTGCTTAGCACACACACACGGCTGGGTGTTCAATTCCCAGAACACAAAAGAATTATGTTTTGTGACTAATTGGCACAAAGAAGAATATAATCCAAGTTGGATTATGTCAACTTTTCTTCTAATTTTAAAAAAATTCAAGTGTTTCGTGGGCTCCTAAAAACATCATCTGAGGCACTCTGCCGGCCATGCCTTAATGGCTAAGCAGGCCTTGGGATGATTAGGCAAGGGCACACCTACCTTCTGTTATCCACTGAATTTGCTGTGCCTTATGGATTTTTTTTCTTCTGTTGCTGGTGATCATTGATTATAGATTTTTCTTTTTGCTTGGAATTCCTGTAAGACCTGCAGCTATGCCTGTCTGCACAGCTCACTTAGGGGATGGGAGAAGAGCTTATGAATATTTGCACTCCAGCCTGTTTTCAGTGAAAGAGGAGACGGGACAGGACAGCCACTCAGCAGATTCCCTTGGTCATTAGTCTTCTGATTTTGAAGACTCCTGGTTGATAACAGCCACATTCATTGTTCTATGCTAGAAACACACCATCTAATAAGTCACTGTTCTTTTGTTACTCCAGTTTAACTTCCCCTTGTCTGAATCTCCAGAGTGTCTGTGGTCACTTCATTGCTACATCACCAGAGGAAAAGTATGATGGAAGAGCAGTCAGAATGGAGAGAGACAGCAGCCTTAATTATTCACTCCTCAATTATCACAATTTTGCAAATTACATGAAAACATATGATCACGTCGAAAGACTCCTGCAAGAAGGGCCCTAGATTTTAAGTTTCTTTAGCTCAATGGTATGTCAATGTCTGCACTGGGACAATTTCATCCATGTACTCTCTCCTTTTTCTCTTCTCTCTTTTCTCTGGCCTTTGCCCTCTCTCATCTTCTTTTTTCTATCAGTCTTTCCACATATTTCTTTTTCCATGTTTGCAAACTGGTTGTAATTAAGAAACAGACAATACTTAATGCTTTAGTAAGTTTGTTTATTTACATAATAAAATTCCATATTCTAAATTCTCAATTTTTAAAATATATAAGTGAATATTTCATTACACCTTGTTTTTCTAAAACAAAAGGTAAATTGCATGTTTTGGAAGATTTTTTTCCTACTACTAATAGGACTTACCCTTAGGACGTTTCCAGTAAATCATTGTGAGAGGTACAAATGATATCACCCCTATTCTTTTTCTCATTTCCTGCTGCCTCTCCCTGTAGAAGTTGATAGTTTTTAAATATATACTTTCCGTAATCTCAATCTTTTCTGATTTGCCCAGTTGTCTCCTAGAAATTTCAGAATCAAGCAATTCAGATCAGCAAGTCAGAAATCCTGCTTCCTTCTTCCTTGTAAATGCTACAACAACTTCTTCCTTGGTAGAAATTTCTGAATATTTCTGGGTTTTATTTGAAAAGCTATCATTCTAACACATCAGTTCTCTAATGACAGTTGAAGAGTCACATCTGAGTTCATAGTCACAGTCCATTTCAAGGACAGAATACAGCTGGCACCTTGAGTTGGAAGGGCTTGATCACAGCTTCTTAAAAACAGAAGTAATTCAGAAAGGCTCCCCAGCTCTCTAATAGGTTCCTACTCAGTATAAGGTAGAGAGGATTCTAGGAGGCCAACCAGTCTTTTTGATCCAATATTAAATTATAAAAACAGATGTGGAAGCTAAATTTCTCAGTAGATCTAGTTAAGCATTGATCAATACTGTGATCATGAGAAACTGAACAGGTTCCTAAGAGCTGTAACCTGGATAAAAGAAAAGACTCCAGAGGTTATGCATTGCTGCAGTTTATCTTGGAAGCTCTTTATTTCTCCATTGATTTTCAAGAATAACTTAACTGGGTAGACTGTTCTTGGTTTGCAGTTACTTACACTCAGGACTTGAAATATGTCATTCCACCTTTTCCTGGCTTTTAAGGTTTCTGCTAAGAGGTCTGAGGTTTGCCTTTGTAAGTAAGCTGAAATTTTTCTTTCTGCTTGCAATATCTTTTCTCTGTTCCCTGAACTTGGCATTTTAACTACAATGTTGTATGGAGAGGTTCTTTTCCGGTCCAGTCTATTTTGCTTCCTGTATTTGTATCTTCTCCTAGATTTGGGGAATTTTCTGCAATAATTTCATTGAATAACTTTCTTATGCCTTTAGTTTGTACCTCAGCTCCCCCTCTACCTTGTGAGCTCTTAAGTTTGGCCTCTTTATCATCTCCCAGATTTTTTGGAAAGTTGTATTCATGCTTGTTTTTTTTTTTTTCTTTTTCCCTTTATTGCTATCTAAATGTAAAATATCCTTGGCCTGCCTTCATCCCTAATATTCTTTCTTCTGCTGGTTTAGTCTATTAGGTTTGTTTTCCATTGTGCTTTTGATTTGTTTTGCTGAATTTTTCACTTCCAACACATCTGGGTTTGGGTTTTTTTGTCTTTATTTTGTTTTTCAGAATCTCAATACCCTTACTGAACTTCCCATCCATATCACTGACTTTCTTCTCCAGGCCTTGAGTTGACTTCCTTACTTCATTCAGCTGTCTAGTTCCTGTGGGGTCATTGCTCATTTTTTAAAAAGTAGACTTTTAGGGCTGAGGACATAGCTCAAGTGGTACAGCACCTGCCTAGCAAGCACAAGGCTCTGGGTTCAAACCCCAGCACCACTAAAAGTAGACTTTTGAATTATTTGGCATTTTAACCATTTCAGTATCTCTCAATTTAGTTATTGGGGAATTATAAACTTTTGGAGGAAGTATGTAACCTTGATTTTTCATATTTCTTGTGATTCCATATTGTGATTGCACATCTGCTGTGGTACAGGTTATTATTTATTTATTTATTATTGTCAGAATCTTCTTAGTGGAGAGTCTTCTCTTAGAGTCACTTTCCATACTATCATTCAAAGGAGAGAAAGCAGACAGCAGTAACAAAAATAACAATTAAGATATTAATTGCAGATATTGAAAAACAAAACAGTTGAAAACATTACTACACCCCCAATAAGGTTAGAAAATAAAGAAAGGGACTACTTAGAGGATACACTAGGAGTTTTAAAATTATTACATCTAGAGGCATTTATTTACCTACATTTATAAGTTTGTAAAAAAGAATGGACGGGGAAAGGAAGAGGGAGCAGAAGATGAAAAATAAAGAGAGGAAAAGAATATGGATAGAGGTATGGGAAATACTAGAATAATGGTGAGAGAGAGTAGGGTAAAATAAGTATAGCAAAATACAGAACAGTCAAAAGAAGAATACATAGAAAAAGAATTGACAGATGGGGCTGCATCAAATTAAAAACTTTCTGCACACTAAAGGGAACAATTATTACAGTAAAGAGATAGCCTATATAGTAAAAGAAAATCTTTGAAAGCTATTCATCTAACAAGGGACCAATATCCAGAGTACATAAGAGATCCAAAAATTAACAAATAAAACAACTAATAACCAAAAAAACCAAATAATCTAGCTAATAAGTGGGCAAATGAATCTAACAGTCTTCAAAAGAAGGACAAATGACCAATAAACTCATGAAGAATCATTCAACATCCTTAGCCCTGAGGGAAGTACAAATCAAAACTATACTGAGATTCCATCTCACCCCAGTCATAATTGCAATCATCAAGAAAACAAACAATAACAAATGTTGGTGAGGATAGGAGGAAGAGAAAGCAATCCTTAGTCACTGTTGGGGGGATGTAAGTTCCTGCAACCACTATGGAAATCAGTTTAGAGATTCCTCAAAAAAACTAAGAATAGAACTACCATATAACTCTACCATACCACTCCTGGGCATATACCTGCAGGAATATAAGTCAGGTCACAACAGAGATACCTGCACACTTGTGCTTATTGGGCACAATTCATAAAAGCCAAGTTAGGGAATCAGCCTAGGTGTCCATTAACTGATAAATAAGTATGAGATACATACATATATATTATTCAGCCATAAAGAAGGATGAAATTATGTCATTTGCAGGAAAATGGATAGAAGTAGAAATCATCTACTTCTAAGTGAAAAAAGACACTCAGAAAGACAATTGTCACATTTCTCTCATATGTGTAATCTAGATACACACACACAAACACGAAGACATGAACCTAAACAGGACTAATTGGAGAAGAAGGGCCAGGAGAGGGGAAGGGGACAAAGGAAGATGTTAGGGTGTGAATAGGCTCAAAGTACATTATATACTTGTGTGGAAATGTCATAATGAAACCCATTATTTTGTACAATAAAAAATGGAGGTACATTGAACATATGAACAAACTTTTAAAAAGAGAAAAGACTCCTGGTCCAACACCAATATACATTCCTTAGGAAAGCACAATATGAATCTCCAAAGGAAAATAATCTCTTTGAGCAAAGATCAAAACTATTCTACCACCTAGTAACAAGCATAAGGACTGCCTAGAGGACAGACATGATTTCTAGTGGCCATGTTATAAGAAACTAAGGAATAGTTGACATAATCATCCAATTAGCAGTGTGTTGCCTGAAGGCCAAACAAGGGAATCTCCACCAGGTTTAATAAGTTATGATTGGCAAATAAAACTATATGTATTTATTGTACACAAACTGATGTTCAGAGGTGGAATTTTGAAGGGGACCATTCAAAAATTAATTAACTTAATTTCATATATTGACTATCTATTGATTTATAACAGATCACTCCAAACTTAGATGTTCATTATCTCAAATACTTTCTAAGGGTCAAGAATATAAAAGCAGCTAAGTGGGCTAGTTATGGTTAATGAGTTGTGGTCAACATTGATCAAGGCTTACCTGGAGCTAGGAATCTGCTTCTGAGTTTACTCACATGGTTGTTTGCAATCATCACAACCCATCTGGATATTAGATGGAAGCTTTGGGTCCTCATCATATTGTCCTTGCTTAGGGCACTCATAACACAGCAGCTCATATCACCAGAGTGAATGATCCGAGAAAAAGAGTAACCAAGTCAGAAACTACAGTGCCATTTATTTTAAGTTTTTTTTCAAAGTAGTAGAGTTTTATTGAGAGTCAGAGAGAGATAGTGAAAGCAAGAAAGTACACTTCCCCAAGGAAGGGAGGAGTAGGCTCTGAGCAAGGTGACTTAACAGTAGTACCTGTAGCTCAAGAGCCTGCAGTGTCATTTATAACCTGGTCTTGATAATGACATGCTATCATTTCTAAGTTATTCTGATGGTCACTCAGCCCTATATTGGTATAATGTGGGAGGGGGATACAGAGAGGTGTGACTATCAGATATGGGGATTATTGAGTTCCATCTTAGAAGCTAGTTACCTCAGTTGTATAGCCAGCTAGACTGACCTTGGTTAGGTTGGGTACTTATTCGATAAGGTTTAAGAAGATGTTTTAAGAGTCTATGAGTGTATGCCACCAGCTCTTAACATTTTGAAAGGAAAAGCCCATGGGCCACACGGAGGGAAAGTAGAAAGCTGATGCTAATGTAATGTTTTTAAGGTTCTAGGGATCAAACCCAGGGCCTTGCATATGCTAGAGAAATGCTTTTACAACTGTGTTGCTTTTTAAATTCTTTCAAATCTGAGACCTGTGAGACCCTGGACATTTTAGGGAGGCATGCTCTGTAAAATGAACTACATGGAAAAGACTTACAAGTAAAAATGATTTGGGATGACAGAAAGAAGTACAAAGGATAGGAACATTATATTTGTGTATGGAAGTGGAAGAAGAGGAGGCTGGAAATTTGGACTGGGGCTAGGTGGTGGGGAAAGTCAGGAATTTTGGATTATGGTAGCTAGGGTGGCTGCAACTTCCAAGTGTAGAGAGAAAACAAAGGAGCCTACACTGGCTGAGGAACCCAAGGAAATACTACTACCCTATGTGCCACTCTGTCCACCTCTGCCACCAGTGCCCAGTTCTGCACTCCCACCTCTAACACTGGATGGAGAAGCTCAAGGGACAGTCACACCTGCAAAATCTGGTTCAAAAGCCTCAGGGGCCTCAACTCCCCTGACCTCCCTGAGTCCTATGGACCCCAGACCCACTCTGAGTCTGCCAGTGCTCACCCCACATCCTCCACTCAATTGGGAACATCTAACCAGTCTTTGTGAGGACCCCGCCTCTCCTCAGACACCCACTGCCCTGCAGATGCCCCTGAGGGAAGCCCAGAACCCCATGTGTTATGACCAGGGCCAAATACAAGGAGGAGAATGGGTACTCATCTATCAGTCATTTACCACCACAGACCTCCTCAACTGGAAGCATCACACCCCCTCATTCACGGAAATGCCTCAGGCTCTGATTGATTTGATGCAGTCTATCATCCAGACTCACAAGCCCACCTGGACAGACTGTCAACAGCTTCTTCTGACTCTATTTAATACTGAAAAGTGACACCATATAATGCTGGTAGCTCTAAAGTGTCTAGAATATCAAGCTGCTGAGGGCACCCAAAACACCCAAGCATATGCTCAGGCCCATTTCCCCAAGGAAGACCCCCAATGGGACTCCAGTAATGGCCAAGATTGCCAGCCACTTGAACGGTATCAGGAGGCTTTATTGGGAGGCATGAAGAAAGGAAGAAAAAAGCTGTGAACATGAGCAAAACATCAGAAGTCCTCCAAGGACCATATGAGAGTGCAAGCCAATTCTATGAGCATTTATGTGAGGCCTTCCATTTGTACACCCCTTTGACCTGGAGGCCACTGAAAACCAGTGGATGATCAATGCCACTTTTGTTGGCCAGGCCCATGAAGAAATTGGAGGAATTTGCTGGAGTGAATGCTAGTCAGTTTCTGGAGGTGGCCACAAAGGTTTTTGCCAATGTAGATCAGGAGGCTAGGCAGGATGTCAACAGGAAAATGAAAAAGCAACTGGACTTCCTTGTAGCAGCCCTTGCTGGACAGTCAGATGGGCCTCACCAAGCTAATCCAGGCAGAGGCAGAGGCAATCCCTGAGGATGGTGACAAATGCCTCCAGGACATCCCCATCCTAGGGAGAAACTAGGGCAAAATCAATGTGCCTACTGTCATCAGGAAGAGCACTGAAAGAATGAATGTCCCCAATGGGCCAGGGACTCCCAAATGCCCCCCAGACCAGAGGAAGAGGCCAAGTTGTCAAAGAAAAATATCAGCCTACCCACAGGGGAGCCACCCCCTGGGAGGAAAACATTGTTGGTCTGGCAGGCCTGGAAGGCTATGAGGAAGACTAGGACAGACCAGGCTCCATTCAACTGAGCCCCCAGGAGCCTGTGGTCTGAATGAAAATAGGGGGCCATCCAATTGATCTCACGGTGGATATGGGAACAAAACATTCAGTTGTGACCCAACTAGTGGGTCCTCATTCCAACAAGCATACAACTATTATTGGGGCTACAGGGGACCGAGTCTTCCACCCCTTCGTAGTGTCCAGACAATGCAATCTTAGGAGTCATGAAGTAAGGCATGAATTTCTCTACCTCCCTGACTGCCCTGTGTGCCTGATGGGCAGGGACTTGTTATGCAAACTGGAGACACAGATAACCTTTGACTCAGATGGCACAACAACCTTAAATTTGAGAGGACCTGAGGCAAAGACTCTAATCCTCACAGTTAAACAAGAAGAGGAATGGCAACTCTATGTCCCTGAAGGAAGGCTGCTTGAGATTCCTAAACTTCCCTTTAAGATTCCAGGTGTATGGGCTGAAGACAACTCCCCAAGTCTGGCCCAAAATGTGCTGCCAGTAGTGGTGGAACTAAAGCCGGGAGCCACCTGTGAGCCAGAAACAGTACTTCATTCCTTGCAAGGCCCAGGTAAGAATTAAAAAACACCTTGACAGACTCTTAAAATATGGGATCCTCCAACCTTTTAAGTCATCCTGGAACACCCCCTTATTACTAGTCCAGAAACTGGGGACTGAGGATTTTAGGCCAGTTCAGGACCTCCAGGCAGTAAATTCAGCAACTGTTACTTTGCACCCCATAGTCCCAAATCCGTACACACTTTTAGGTCTTGTTCCAGCTGAGGCAAAGTTTTTTTACCTGCCTAGATCTTAAAGACACATCCATCTGCATCCAGCTGGCCCCACAGAGCCTGCCTATTTTTGCCTTCCAATGAGAAGATCCCAACACTGGGGAAAAGGGGCAATCAACCTGGACTCAGTTGCCTCAAGGTTTCAAAAATTCGCCCACTATTTTTGGAACTGCCTTGGCATCCAACCTAAAAGCCTTCTCAGCCAACCAGCATGGCTGCACACTCCTCCAGTATGTAGATGACCTCCTGCTGGCTGGACCAATTCAGGAGGACTGTATGGAAGGGATGCGCCTTCTCCTTTCTCTTTTATGAGAAGCAAGATACAAAGTCTCTAGGAAAAAGGCCCAGATTTGCCAAAACACTGTCAAATACATCAGCTTTCACCTGTCCCAGGGGCAATGCAGGCTCAGCCCTGACAGGAATCAGGCTATATGTTCCATTTCAGCCCCTAACACTAATAATAGTGTTTTGGGGAGCTGCAGGTTTCTGCTGAGTCTGGATCCCTAACTACTCCCCCCCTTGGCTTATGAAGCCACAAAGTGTGGAGAACAGGAGTTTTTAGTGTGAGGGAAGGAGCAAGAGAAAGCCTTTAAAGAGATCAAGAAGATACTCACAAATGCCCCTGCTCTGGGCCTGATGGATGTGATGGAGCCCTTTTTCCTGTATGTCCATGAGCAAAAGGGAACAGCTATTGGGGTCCTGACTCAGTTACTGGGCTCCTGGCACTGTCTGGTGGCTTACTTGTCAAAACAACTTGATGTTGTTTCCCAAGGCTGGCTGCCTTGCCTGCATGCCCTAGCATCCACCACTGCCCTGGTGACAGAAGCAGACAAGCTTACCCTAGGGCAAAAACTCACTGTCTGTGTTCCCCACTCCGTCCTGACACTCATGGAATATGAGGGAAATTATTGGCTGACCAACTCTCGGATGGTCAAATACCAGAGTATGCTATGTGAAAACCCACACATCGGCTGAAGGTTGTTAAGACTCTAAGCCCCGCCACTCTACTGCCGACTGACTTGGGCTCCCTGGAGCATGACTGCTTAGAGGTTATGGATGAGGTTTTCTCGAGCTGGCCAGATCTAACCAATCAGCCTATTGGCAATCTGGACATTGACTATTTCACAGATGGCAGCAGCTTTGTCCGGGACAGCACACACTTTGCTGGGTGTGTGGTGGTGACTTTGGACTCAGCTATTGAGGCTTGCCTGCTGGCAGTTGGGACCTTTGCACAAAAGGCTGAACTTGTCACCCTCACTCAGGCACTCCCGCTCCCTAGAGGAGTACAACTAAACATCTACACTGACTCTAAATATGCCTTCAAAGCCATTCATGTCCATGGACCTTATGTAAAAAGAGGAGACTCATTAACTCAAAAGGAAAAATATCAAGTATAGGCAGGAAATCCTCAAACTGCTAGATGCTGTGTGGGCCCCAAAATAAGTGGCAGTTTTACATTACCAAGGGCACCAGAATAGAGATACAATTGCCCAGGGAAACTGAAAAGCTGACAAAGAGGCCAAAAAAGCAGCCCTCATGAGGGGACCAGCCCCAACTGTTCTGACCGCTGCCTTGTTCCTATGCCCCTTAGGTGAATGGGACCATGGTACACACCACAAGAACAGGCTTGGTTTAAGACTGAGGAGGGAAATTTTCTACCAAACGATGGTGGAAGTTTGCTGATGGTTGCATTGCCATACCTGATTTGCTGGCCCCTACATTTGTTAAACAGTTCCAAGAAGGAACTCATTCAGGGTGAACAGCCCTTGAGACCACTCTGGCCCTGCATTTTTATGTCCCTAAGCTGTCTAGCATAAGTAAGACAGTATGTGAGAGATGTACCCTATGTGTTAAAAATAACCCCAGACAAAGGCTGAGAGCTCCCCTTCAGGTGCAGAGTGTTGGTGGAACTCCTCCTGAAAACTTGATCATGGACTTCACTGAAATGCCACAAGCTTGAGGATGCAAATATCTGTTGGTGTTTGCCTGTACCTTCTCAGGATGGGTAGAAGCCTTCACCACACGAACGGAAAAGACCCAGGAGGTGGCCAGATGTCTGTTAAAGGAAATCATCCCTTGATTTGAAATGCCTGTGTCTATTTGGTTGGATAATGGGCCAGCCTTTCTGGCAGAGGTGGTACAGCTAATGGCTAAAGGCTTAGGAATCACCTGAAAATTACATATGGCCTGCTGCCCCCAGAGTTCAGGGAAAGTGGAGTGCATGAATAGAACCCTAAAATTACAGTTAGAAAAACTGTATTAGGAGACCCATCTGCAGTGGGATCAATTACTGCCCATAGTATTACTAAGGATTAGATTTAGTTCCATGAAGTGGACAGTGCTCTCATCTTTTGACATCCTTTATGGATACCCATCCCCCTTAATCAAGAGCATAAGGGGGGGCCTGAAGAAAATAGGTGACCTCACCTTGAGGCAGCAGATGCAGGCCCTCAGGTTGACTTTCTCAAAGATCAATGACTGGGTCTGGGAGAGACTTTCTGTCAGCCTAACAACTCCCACACACCCTTACAGGCCAGGGGATGCCATCTGGGTAAAGGAATGGAATGTCCAACCATTAAAGCCTTGTTGAAGAGCCCCTTCTGTTATTATTTTGTCTATCCCCACTGCAGTCAAAGTAGCAGAGATTGCTCCTTGGATCCACTAAAGCTGAGTCAAGCCAGATTCTGTCTAGTGGGAATGCATCCCCTATCTGGATTAATGGTGTGGAATCACCCTCCAGAATGTCAGTGCCCTTCCTCGGCAGGACTCTGCTTCCTGGGAAACAACAGGGGACCACAAACAATGAGATAACAGCCCTACTCTAGTCTATGAATGGCAGAAGCTTGAGGAATCAACCATCTAATGGGATAGGCTAGTTGTTTTCTGTCAGTTATTTTTTTTTAAACAAGAAGTTTATTTAAACAACAAGATGCTGGACTTGAAGGGAAAACTATCTACTTTTTTTTTTTAAAGAGTAATTTACCCCTACTTAAAGACAGATTGCCCTACATGTAACAGCTACGTACAAAAAAGTTATAAAATTGTCCTTGGTTTTACAATGATAAATGAAAACATTAAAATTCTCCAATCAAACAAGGTATGCAAGGATTTTTATGTTGTTGGGTTTTTTTGTTAAAACAGTGAAAGCAAAATAACTTACTGGAATATAAAGATAAAAGCTGAATGAGCATGCCACTAATGGAGAAAGGGGATATTTTCACAGAACCAGTATTTTTCCCCATTCCAACTCCATTTGATGTTTATCAAAACATACCATTGGCCATTTAGTAAAAAAAGAAAAAAGAAAAAAAGAAAAGCAATATGCTTGTGCACATACACCAGTTACTTTATGTACAATAAAGGAATGGGGAAAGGGGAAAATGAAAGAATAGAGAAAACTATACTGTAGTAGTCAGGAAGTGGTGGAACCAAATTGCAGTTTTCTAATTGAGAATGTATTCTTGGTCTATTAGAACAACAAAGTTCTGAAGTAGCAGGTTCCCTTTTTAGTAGACACCTTCTGTCTGCTGCTGGAACACATCAATTGTATCTTCATCCTCCATTTCCAACTGTGCAGGTGTGTCTGTTTCATTGATTGGCTGCCCATCAAATCGGAATCTGATCTGCCTCATTGACAAACCCTGTCATTCACAATAGGCTTTCATTAGTTTACTAAGTGTTGTATGCCTCTTAATCTTAAACTGCACCACAGAACCATCCTGCCCCGCCACCTTCAAATTAATATGATCGTTGTTCTCAGTCTTGACTCCTTCCTTGGGCTTTTCGTCGGCCATGGCAAACGCCAGAGTCTCCTCAGCTGCTGCTTCACAAAAGAGATACCCGGTCCACACTGAACGAGCACACAAGCAGCACCACAGCGGCAGAAGGAGGCAGCGGTGGACCCTGTTGGTTATTTTACTATAATGCATTGTCACCCCTTGTCTGTATCCATTGCTGTAGTTCTCACCCTAACTTTTACCATAGGTTTGGTGGAAACCACCATAGCCAACTGGACCCATGATGAAAAGCTTTTATTAGCTCTTGTCTACCTCTTTTGGGCAGTATATATAATTACTATTTATTGTTACTGATCTGGTTTCCCTTTGTGGTCCCAGAGCCCTCATCCTGTGACCTATGTATGCGTACTACTCAAGCAGGAAGTGTTGTCACCAGGACTTTGCTTTTCCATACTTACTATTCCTGTGCAGGCTCCATCATCAGGTCATGCACTTGCAACCATACCACCTATCTAGTGTGCTCCCATGGTAATCAGCATATCTGCTTCAACCCCACTTAACACCCTCGGGAGCAATGGTTAGAGATCCTGAGCGACCGCAACCCTGGGAACCTCGTCAGCAGCACCCAGGTGTTTAACCCTGATAAACCAGTGTCAATGTGCTTTGATGCATCAAATGATAAGTGTATGTGCCAGAGAGACAACTCTTTGCCAGGATGTGGGATAACAGTGATGTGATGATGTGGGCTCCTACTGTTGTTGGTATTGGGCTGTGTTTCATGGGCTACTGGCAAAGGGCAAAACACATGGCCCTCTCACAAAGGGACAGCTGCCCCTGACTGCACTCCTGGCACCTGTAACCCTGTAAATTTCACTGTACTTAAGCCATCCAATTGAAAACAGGGACATATAATTAGTGTAAGGATAGATGAAAAGGGCCTTGACCCCAGGACTCTGATGCACCTCAAATTAGTAACTGATACCCATGAGAGATCCTCATACCAAGTTTTTCACTTCTTTTATGAGGAAATGAGGAGTGAATTTTCTATCTCTACCAAGGCCAGAAACTTGTTCCTCTCGCTGGCCGAGTCTATAGCTCAGACACTGAGTGTCACTTGCCTAGCAAGTGTAAGGCCCTAAGTTCAAACCCCAATACTGCCAAAAAAAAAAAAAAAAAAAAAAGCAAGAAAAGAAAATTGATTCAGGGTTCTTCAGTCAGTTTTGGTAATTTAAAAACTTCAAAGGAATGCTGTTTCGTATTGTTAAAAGAAAGCTTTCATACAATTAATTTAGCACAGTTTATTTAAGTGAGGAACAATTCATGAATCAGACAGCCCTCCAAACCTGGAGAGGTTTGCCCAGCAATGAGGGTAAGTATTTATGGAAAGAAATAGGAAGTGACATATAGGAAAAGCTTTATTGGTTATAGCTCTGTGTTTGCCTTATTTGGGCACAGTGTAATGAGCTATTTGCCTTACATGAATGGGGTCTGATCAGTTGTCAGAATGTGACTGATTGAACCTCAACTGCTCCGATTGGCTGAGACTCAAGTATTTATTACAAGAATATAATCTTAAGTTGCAGTTTGTTTACATCGCTAAATTAGGTTTCAATCGAAGAGCTCAAAATATGGAGGCAGCTTTAGGCCAAATTCAATTTGACAATATGAGCTATAAAGTTTATAAACACATTTTGGGTTTTTTTTAACATTTGTATGATCTGTTGTTATATACCCCACTTTTGTTCCTGATATTATGATTTGAATCTTTTCTTTACTTTTTGTTGTTTAAACTATCTAATCAAAGCTTTATCAATGCATTGGCTTTTTAAAGAACCAGTTTTGGAAGCTGGGCATGGTGGTTTATGCCTGTAATTCCAATGCTTGAGAGGCTAAGACAGGAGAGTTATGAGTTTGAGGCCAGCCTGGGCTACAGAATGAGACCCTGCCTCAAAAAAAAAATCCACAATTTTGTTAATTTTCTCTATCATTTGTCCATTCTTTATTTCACTTATTTTTGCTCTTACTACGAATCTTGGGTTGCTATGGCTTTGAATTCGGTAAATGTCCTGGTGGTTTTGCCCCCACTATGGTGCTATTAAGAGGGATGGAAGCCAGTTGTGGTGGCACAGGCCTCTAATGCCAGCACTCAGGAGACGCAGGCAGGAGGATCACAAGTTTGAGACCAGCCTGAGCTATGTTGAGAGTTCAAGCTCAGCCAGGGCTACATAAACGGACACTGTCTCTCCTAGTGTGAGGTGAGTAGGTTATTGAAGGAATTGCCTTCAGGAAGGATTAATGCTGGTCTCATGGAGTAAGTTCTCATGAAATTGGTGTCATCAAAAGCGTAAGACTGTCCCCTGCCTAGTCTGGCTTCCCGTTGCTACAGATTCCTCCTACACACAGCCAGTTCCCTTTCCATTTCTCAACCATGTTGTGATGCAGCCAAGGGGCCCTCATCAGAGACTGAACGGATGGGATCTCCAAACTGAGACCTTCAGCCTCCAAAACTGTGAGCAAATAAACCTCTTTATAAAGTATCCAGCCTCTGGTGTTTTGTTATAAAAGAGAAATTATTTATGGTTAATTTGTCTTCTTCTTCTAGCATCTTAAGAATGGAACTTAGATAATTGATATTTAGAGTTTTCCTATTTTCTAATCATGAAAGATACAAATTATTCTCTATTCCTGTATCACACAGACTTTTATTATTTTCTTTGGATAGGATCCCTCCATATATCCTGGATGACCTCAACTATGTAGCTCATGTGATCATGTGAACATGCCAGAATTACAGGTATGCACCACTATACCTGGGCACCACACAGGTTTTGATGCAGTGGTTTCATATTCATCCTGTTCAAAATACTTTCTAATTTTTCTCTGGACTCTTCTTTAACACAAGTGCTTTTTAAAAGTATGTTTTTTAATTCCTAAATACTTGAGATTTTCCAGCTATTTTTAGCTATGCTTTCTAATTTAATTCCACTGCAATCAGAGAATGTATTCTGCATGATTTTGACCATCCTAAGCTTACTGAGACTTTCTGTGACTCAGTATATAGCCTACCATCTGCAACATTTTATGTGGACTTGAAAATAATGTGTATTCTGGTGCCATTGGGTGGACTAATCTATAGATGTCTATTAGATCATGTTGATTGGTTGGTAATGTTATTCAAATATTCCAGTATATGTACTGATTTTTTGTTTAATTATTCTATTATTTAATGAAAGAATAGTGCTGGGATATTAAAACATAAGTGTGGCTCTGTCTATTTATGCTTTTATTGCTTTCATTTAATTTATCACATGGATGAGATGAAGCTTTTTATTAGGGGCACACACATTCAGGATTGCTATATGTTCTTGATATATATATGTTCCTCTTATCAGCATGAATTATTCCCACACACACCTTTTTTGTGGTTCCAGGAACAGAACACGCGCCATGCTCCCAGGTCTTTGGCTTTAGTTTGCTTCTCAGAGAGGGTCTCATGCTGAGTCCTGCAGCCCTCCTGCCGTGCCTTCAGAGTAGCTGGACAACAGGTATGAACCACCATGCCCAGCTTGTTTTCGAGATAGGGTCTCACTAACTTTTTGCCTGGGCTGGCCTCAAACCACAATCCTCCTGACTCTGCCTCCCAATCAGCTGGGATTGCAAGAGTGTGCCACCATGCCTTGCTAAACTATCCCTCTTTATTCCTGGTAAAATTTCTATATTTCTGACATTAATACAGCCACCAACATTCCCCTGGTTAGCATTTCTTGTCCATCCTTTTATTCGTTACTTATCTTTGTCTTCATATATAAAGCAAGCGCCATGTATACAGCACATAGTTGACCTATACTTTTTGTGTATGCACTCTAACGATACTTCTGTTAAGACTGCATTTTATTAATTGTCATGGTTGTTGTTGACTGCCTTATAATATGTTTTCTCTTTTATCACATTTTCCCTCTTGCTTCTTTATTTTGGATTAACTATGCATACTGTTGCATTTTACCTTCTCCATTGGCTTATTAGTGATATCTCTTTTTTTAGTAGTGTCTGCAGTGTTTGAAATTTTATCTTTAAGTTAATATGTTCTACCTTCAAGTAGTAATATACTATTTTACAAAGAACCTTACAACACTACACTTCCATCCCCTCTTACTATCTGTGCTATTGTTCTCATACATTTTACTTATGGGTTATAAACCCAAAAATATATCATTGTAATTTACTTAAATAATTTTTTTAAAAAGCATTAAAAGTAAGAAAAAAAGGATAATAAGCTTTTATATTTATCTGCATTTTTACTATCTCATACTCTTTCATATTAACATACAGAACATTCTATAAAGTAACAAAATTTTGCTCAAATAAGAGACTTTTCTACATTTTCAGCACTGTTCTCCTCAAAACTTTAACTGAAAATTCTGCTAATCTTAATTTAAGGTCTCCCACATGGAGTGACTGACTACAGCAGGAATTAATTAGTATACTTTCTTATTTTCTTTCTTATCATATAAAAAACATACTTCACAATAGATATAATATGGCCATAAGTAAGAAGCTGAGGGTTGTGGGTAGAATTCAGGTCTACCTGAAATCTTGATCCAGACAGAGTAAATCTCTTCCCTTAGAGATTCCAATTACTGCAGTCTTCAAACTACATCCAACCAAACCTTCATTCAACAACATTTCCCCATTATCCTCTCTCCACCCCACCTTATCCTGTGGTTAATGAATAACTCAGGGCTGAATCAAAAATTCTCAGATTCTTCCACCCAGGTGGTGTCAGAACCTTCAGTAACTATATCCATAACCCAACTGGAAACCACACTTAGATAAATTATTAGTCATATGTGATCTTGTTCCCAACTTCCAGCAAGAAGAACTCAGAATCTAAAAGATAGAAGAATTTATTGATCTCGGGGGATACTCAGGAAGGGAGCAGTGAAGGGTTGTTCAAAGGAAACCAGGGAATGAGCTGCTCAGTGAAGGGATAATCTCCATGCTAGTGCTACAAAATACTAATGTATATTCACTACTTTCTACTTGTTGGGAACTAGACTGAATGCCTTAAGGTCACATATAAATTCTTGAAGGGCCAGCAATAAAGGCGGGCAATGGAACAGAAAGCACAGGAATAGAGAAGGGAAGCTGAGGCTAGAGTTTGGAGGGCAGTTGTAATTCAGAGCTCTCCCAAGTCC
Organism: Castor canadensis; assembly: GCF_047511655.1. Lineage (NCBI taxonomy): Eukaryota > Metazoa > Chordata > Mammalia > Rodentia > Castoridae > Castor > Castor canadensis. Next base: position 21,999,137 of record NC_133393.1, on the reverse strand, counting down.
TCTTCTTTTCAGGAACATTGTCACCTGCAGCAAGACACACACAGTTACTGACATCCTTGAGTTTAGGACACACTTTCCCCATTCTCTTTACAGCTGATCCCCCATTTTTCTGCCCTATCAGGGCCGATTGAGAATGTGGTTATCCCTGTACATGACCTGGTCCTCCACCTTAGCAGCAGTTAAAGTCAATAGGTACCCTAAGGTGATAAATTTCACTCCCAAGTCCCAGTTGACTTTGGGGTCAAGTCTCCAAAATATCCTGAGAAGAAGGGTCATATTACTGAGTTCAGAGAAGAAGCTTTACTCTGGAGTGATGGCAATGAACGATCAGGGCTCACATGGTACAAAAGTGATTTTTGAAAGGATTTCAAAACCAATGTATATTTTTCATATGAAAAATACTCTGTGTGAAACATTTAGAACACCTCAGTACTTCCTCCTTCCTGAAATTCTTTATTCCTGTGGATTATGTGTTACATATTCTCATTCGTCTTTTTTCTCCATTTTCTTTGAAATCTTTTCTTTTGACATTTATGAATTCTGTATTTTACACTAATTTTTATTTTTAAGATATTTGATTAAAATATTATTTATTTTGATAATTGAGTTTTTTGGTACTCCCCCCTTAAACTTTATCCCTAAGTCAAGTTCAAATTTTACCCCTACGTCAAGTTCATCCCTCTCCTGTCTGTCCTCCCAGCCCTAACTTCTATACTTTCTTATAGCATCTGGAATTCTTCTTTCTCTTCATTATGTTATTCTTATTATAAACAACCATCTTGGACCATCTCATCCTCTCCTCCTCTTCCACAATGATTGCCACCAAAGTAATCCCCAGACTGCTCCTCTCCACTTACTTTCATATATCCACTTCTAACTGCTAACTGGACCCCCCTCCCACTTAGTTGTCTCACAGATACCTCTGAGTCAACAAGTCAAAAACTAGCTCTTCAAGAAAATTGAAATAACCTCTTCTATTTTATAGACCACAATGGAATAAAACTAGAAATCAATAACAAGAGAAACTGCAGAAAATACTCAAACACATGGAGACTGAACAATTCACTGTCACCAACACACAGATCATCCAGACAAAGAGTCAATAAGGAAACCTCAGTATTAATTAACACTACAGATAAAATGGACCTGACAGAAATCTATAGAATATTCTATCCAACAACTGCAAAAAATACACAGAAGCATCTGGAACTTTCTCTAAAATAAATATCTTAGGACATAAAGCAAATCTTAACAAATTCAAGATAATTGAGATAATTTCCTGTATTTTATCAGACAACAATGGAATAAAACTAGAAACCAGTAACAAGAGAGCCTACAGGATATATCCAAACACGTGGAGACTGAACAATTCACTTTTAAATAATCACTTGGTCATCCAAGAAATAAGAGGGGAAATGAAAGAAATCCTAGCATCAAATGAAATGCCAGGTGCCAATGGCTCACTCCTGTAATCTTAGCTACTCAGGAGGCAGAGATCAGGAGGATTGCTGCTACTAATCCTAGCTACTCAGGAGGAAGCCAGCCCAGGCAAATAGTTCATGAGATCCTATCTTGAAAACTCCTTCACAAAAATAGGGCTGGTGGAGTGGCTCAAGGTGAAGACCTTGAGTACTGCCAAAAAAAATATTAAATGAAAATACAACTTACCAGAACTTTTGGGATACAGCAAAGGTAGTGAGTGCTAAGAGGAAAGTTTATAGCTATGAGCACCTACATTAAAATATCAGAGCAATCTCAAATAAATAACCTAATGATGCATCTCAAGCTCTTAGAAAAACAAGAACAAGCCAAACCCCAAAACAGAAAGAAATAACAGAGGGGAGGGGGTGAGGCGGTCCAAACAATGTATACACATACAAAAAAATGTAAAAAGATAAGATAAAAGGAAGAAACAAAGAAAGAAAGAAAAAAGATTAGGGCATAAATTAACAAAAAGGAGACAAAAAGAACAATATCAGGAATTGATGAAACAAATATTGATTCTTTGAAAAGATAAATGAGATTAACAGACCCTTAGTTAAACTAATCAAAATAAAGAGACAGAAAACCCAAATTAATACAATTAAAGATGAGAAATGGGATATCACAACAAACACCAATTAAATCCAGAGGATCATTAGGGGATACTTTGAAAAACTATGTTCTAATAGACTGGAAAGTCTGGAAATGAATAAATTTCTAGATGTATATGACTTATAAAAATTGAGTCAACTGGATACACATCACCTAAACATATCTATAACCAACACAACACAACACAATTTAAGCAGTAATAAAGAGTCTCCCAATAAAGAAAAGCCAAGGACTGGATGGATTCACTACTGAATTCTACCAGACCTTTAAAAAAGTGACACCAATATTCCTCAAACTACCAAACTTATACTGAGGCCAATATTACAAACCAATCTCTATGATGCATATAGACACAAAAATTCTCAATAGAATACTTGCAAACAAAATTCAATAACACATTAAACACATTAAAAAGATCATCACCAGGATCAAGTTGGTTTCACTTCAGGAATGCAAGGATGGTTCAACATATGAAAACCAATAGCTGTAATTCAGCACGTAAACAGAATAAAAACAAAAATCACATGATTGGCTCGATAGATGCAGAAAAAGCCTTTGACAAAATTAAACATCCTTTTCATGATAAAATCCCAGAAGAAACTAGGAATAGAAAGAATATACTTCAACTTAAGCTATATATGATAAACCTATAGCCCGCATCATCCTAAATGAGGAAAAATGAAACTATTTCCTCTAAAATCAGGAATGAGACAAGGGTTTCCACTCTCTCCACTCCTACTCAAAATAGTACCTGAATTCTTAGCCAGCACAATAAGTTAAGAGAAAGAAATAAAAGGGATACAAATAGGAAATGAAGAATTCAGATCGTCCCTATTTATAGATATGATCATAAACTTCAAATGTCCTAAAGACTTCATAAAAAGCTCTTAGAGCTGATAAACACTGGTTTATCAAAATTGAAGTATAAAAAATCAACATATGAAAATCATGCTAATCAAAAGACAGAGAGAATTTAGGAAAATAATTCCATTTCACAATAGTCTCAAAAAATTAAATGCCTAGGAATAAAACTAACTAAGGAGGTATAAGACCTCTACACTGAAAACTATAAAACCTTGAAGAAAGAAATTCAAGTAGACATTAGATGATGGAAGGACTTCCCATGTTCATGGGTTGGCAGAATTATTATTGTGAAAGTGGCTATGCTACTGAAAACAATCTATAGGTTCAATACAATCCCCATAAGAATTGCAAGGTCATCTTTCACAGAAATAGAAAAGTCAATCCTAAAATTCACATGCAAGCACAAAAAGATCCCAAATAACAAAAGCAATCCTGAAAAAATGAGCAATTGTGGAGGCATCACAATGCCTTACTTCAAATTGTATTACAGAACTATAGTACCAAAACAGCATGCACTGACACAAAAACAGACGTAGACCGATGGAATAGAACAGAAGATCCAGAAACAACTTCACACAGCTACAGCAATCTGGTTTTTGACAAAGGTGCCAAAAACATATGTCAGAGAAAAGACAGCCTCTCCAATAAAGGATGTTGAGAAAACTGAATATCCACATGTATGAGTCTGAAACTAGATTCATACCACCCTGTAGAAAAATCAATTCTAAATGAAAGAAAGATCTTAGCATAAGACCCAAAACTTTGAAAGTACTACAAGAAAACACTTGAAGCTATAGATACAGTAATGACTTTCTGAATAGGACTCCAATTGCTCAGGAACGAAGAGCAAGAATTGACAAATGGAATTGCATCAAATTAAAAGGCTTCTATAAATTAAAAGAAACAATTGCCAGAGTGAAGAGACATGTGTGTGTGTGTGTATTTGTGTGCGTGTACACACATGTGATAGAGTATTATTTGGCCATAAAGAAGAATGAAATTTTGTTGTTTGCAGAAAAATAGATAGAAATAAACCAGATTGAGAAAGGCATATATCATACATTCTCTGTTATATGCAGAATCTAGTCTTAAAAAAATGTATGACATGAGTAGAAGATGGAGACTGTTTGTGTAGGGGGGAACCAGTGGGAGGGGGCAGGGCAAAAGAAGAAGGTGAAGCAGAAGTGAAAATGAGCAAAGTACTTTATACAAATGTATGAAAATGGAATAACCAAATCAGTTAGACTGCTTAAACGTCAGGGAGGGAGAATAAGAAAGTAAGGGGGGTTAATTTGATCAAAGTACATTAAATGCATGTATAGAAATAACACAATATCCAAGTGCCAGTGGTTCATGCCTGTAATCCTAGCTACTCAGGAGGCAGAGAAAAGGAGGATTATGGTTCAAAGCCAGCCCAGGCTAATAGTTCATGACACCCTATCTCAAACTCTTCACAAAAAAGGGCTGGTGGAGTGGCTCGTGATTTGCCCTGAGTTCAAACCCCAGTACTGCAAAAAAAAAAAAAAAAAAGAAATCACAAGAAACCAACCCCTTTGTACAGTTAACATATGCCAATAAAAAGACTACAGAAAAAATAACTAGAGAGGTCAAAAGTCATTATGAACTAGGACAAGGGTCATGATCACAGTTCACGAGGCAGGAGGAGGTGGGGTGAGGAGCCTGCTTTGGCACATGACAAGAGACAGGAATGGAAAAACTTGAACATTCATATTTTGCTTTTGCCCTCTCCCATGAGGCCTGAGAGAATCATCGCCTGCCTCAATGCCTTTGTGAGAGAGAATCAGCAGAACATGAAGTCATGGTTTGGCAGGATAATATCAAGACAGTAATAAAGACCTGCTGGGGAGTGACATTAGCAAGATGGCAGAGTAGGACACCCTAGCCCTCATCCTTCTACAGCAACACTCATTTAATGATGTACAAGACGAAAGACTTTTTTGGAAAGTCCAAAAAGCAGTTAAAAAATTACAGTACTCTAAACAAGCACAGAACAGAGAAGAACCACCTCGAAACAGTTACAAAGTTTAGCAATTTCACTTTACCCATGTAATCCCGTTCCCCAGGCCAACATAGATTACACCAAGAGAGATCTCCTTGGCCCAAAAGGTCTCACTTAGAGGAAAGAGAGTAGAGCAGGTACAATATTCAGACCCTTCAGTGCACTACCCAGGAAGGAGACTGACTTCTAGATTGCCTCACAGAGCACTGGTGGCATAGTCAGGACACTTAGGAGAAGTTAGGAACAGAGGAAAGGGGTAGGCAGCTTGCTGTGCCTCCCAGAGGCAGCTCTGCAGGACTGGATTGATAGAGTGTGCACATCGAGGAGGGAGAGAGTGAAGTCTAGTGTGCCTCCAACCCAGCCTTTCAGTGCGTTCACACAGAACACTGATGGAACCAGCCCTCAGCCTCCTACAGACACCAATTTAATAATGATGTGCAGAACAAAGCACATTTTTGGAAAGTCCAATTTTCAGAGTCTAGATTGGAAGCCTGGGGGTCATGAGAACAAGGAGAGGTGACTGGCACAGCCCTGCAAGATTTGGAAAGGTATAGAGCCTGAGGCTGTCCCCCAGGAGGGACAATGAGGAGTGGAGCATACCTTTAGCCACTTGAAGGCCTGGTTTCTGTCTCACCTTATCTGGAGTGCTGACAGATGGCATAATTTTGAGGGCACAGTTAAGTAAAAGGAAAAGGGTATTTGACTGCATCCCAAAAGGCTCTGTGAGATTGGGAGAAGTAAAAAATATCTTCAAGGGAAGGTGGGAAGCACGCCTCTTTATGTTCCTGCAATACCATGGCATTCAGATTCTAGAAGGAGCCAGAGATTATGGGCTCCTAAGAAAAAAGAAACCCAGTACCACATAACCCTATACCCCTTTAATAAGGAATATATATTCCATATATATATGTATAAAACGCTTCTGTTCATTGATTCCGAGTAGAGAAAGCAAATAGTTTATTAGGCCTCATCACTCCATGCTGCAATTATGCATGGAAATATGGATCTGGATCAACTACCAGACTAAGGGCTCTTGGAGAGTTTGGACTTGGTCTTTTTCTTCATAGAACAGGGTGTAGAGAACAGTGGCTAAGAAACAGTTTGGATTCAGACTTCCTGCACTGGAGTGCTAGCTTTCTCACTTCCTTGCTGTGTGACCTTGGCCAGCTTGCTCAGTGCCCCCACATACATAAAAAGATGTGTCTCTCCTGTGTAAAGTGATAACTGTCATATACCTGCCTCACAGAGCATTGGGGACGATAAAATGAGGTAATCACTGTAAACACCCAGAACTCTGCCTGACCATATCAAGTTCTCAATAAATTTTCAGTGTTGTTATTGTTATGCAGCTCCGTGTTTTAACCCATCAAGAGATCAATGTACACTTAATCAAACCGACTTTTCCTCCACTCTTTATGTACGACAGGCACGAGGCTCCCTCCCCTTTCCTCTCACTGAACCTGAGGTCTCACCTCCACAATAACCTCACAGGGATCCCTGGGCCCGGGGATCGCGCTTGGAGTGCAGAGCTCTTATGATGAGGATGGTGCCAGTGATGATGCCCACCAGGCCGACCACCAGGCCCAGGGCACAGACCACGGTCTCAGTCGTCTCCGTCACCTGGACCGGCTCCTGGACCTCTGGGGGAGAATGAAGATTTGGGGTGAGCAGTTGCAGTGAGGGGTGGAGCTGCCCTGGGGAATGTGGAGGTGAAGGTCATAGACCATTTGATGGCATGTTTGGATGAGGACAGTGGGGAGTTGGTGCAATAGGTCCTGGAGCACAGGGTGCATGGAGGTCCTGGAGGGGAAAGAGGCTCCATACCCCAGTGCTTGAGGTGCGGCTCGTCCAGCCCCCAGTGCTCCACCTTGCAGTCATAGACGTCCTCAGTCGAAGGAAGGAAGACTAAGTAGTGGAACTTGTGGAATCTGAAGTCTTTGCTGGGCAGAAAGATGCCCTCGGAAACACCTTCAGTGACCGGCTGTCCATTGCGAAGCCATGTGACATTGAGCACCGGTGGGAAGAACCTGTCCACGTGGCAGATGAGGACGTTGGGCTGGCCCAGCTCCACAGGCTCCTTGGGAAACACAGTCACCTCTGGAGGCTCTGGATGGGGACAGAACCTGTGAGAGCCCAGTTCTGGATTGAAATACAAAGGGGGTGTCCTCTACCTCAGGCTCTGGGCTCCTGAATCAGAGCCAAGACTGCCATTCCTCTGACAGCCTCACTCAGCTACCTCTCTCTTGAGTGGGAAGGGTGAACACATGCCCTTTGCTATGCTGGAGTGAGCCTATGGCCACCCAAGGAAGAGGACACCCAACAGAGGGCATCTGAGTCACCCATCCTGCGTGTGGGATAGGGGCCCTCCCTCCCTTCCCATCTGGTGGCAGAGGAAGAAGCAAAGACAGGCTGTACCACTGGGGGCCTGGGTGTGGTTGGAACGCCGGATCATGATATCCAAGTTCGACTTCATTATGGCAATGTTAGTCAACCCGCCTTGAGTGTCAAAGGAAAAGGCTCGGCCAAACTCCGGCAGGTGCCATATCGTCTCCTTCTTGTCCATATCCACGTAGAACTGCTCATCCTCATCAAGCTCAAACATAAATTCCCCTGATGGTCTGTGTGTCTGTGCTAATACGAGATAAATTGATACATGGTCCGCTGTATAAAGAAAGTGGAGAAAATGAGACAAAATGTAAGAATGAATACATGTAAGGGCCAGGCATGGTGGTACATGTATGTAATCCCTGCTATGTGGGAGACATAGATAGGAGGATCTCAGTCTAAGGCCAACCTGGGCAAACACTCAAGACCCTACCTGAAAAATAAAGCAAAAAGGGACGAAGATGTGGCTGAAGTGGTAGAGTGCATGCCAAGCAAACATAGGCCCCATGTTCAAACCCCAGTACTGCCCAAAAAAGGGGGATGATCCCAGCATGGTAGTGCACACCTGTAATCCCAGAAACTCAGGAGGCAAAGATCAGAAGGATCACGGTTTGAGGCCAGCCTGGGCAAAAAAGGTAACAAGACCTCATCTCAACAATTACACTGGCCATGATGGCACATGTCTATAATCTAAGCAATGTGGGAGGCAAACATAGGACAATCAGTCCAAGGCCTTCCCAGGCCAAATATGCAAGACCTTATATGAAAAATAACAAACTACAAAGGACTGTTGGATAGAGCACCTGCCTAACAAGCATGAGGCCCTGAGTTCAAAATGTATAAGTAGTGGAGGCACAAGAATGAAAAAAGATGTATTAACATGAAAAGTCAAGAAAAGAAAGAAGGAAGGAAGGAAGGAAGGAAAGAAGGAAGGAAGGAAGGAAGGAAGGAAGGAAGGAAGGAAGGAAGGAGAAAGAAAAGAAAGAAAGAAAGAAAGAAGAGATCAAAAGAAAGATAGGGGAAGATGCAATAACACCAAAAAGAAGATAATGCAGAACTGACCACAGCAGATGTAAAAAGAAATAAGGGAAGAACAGCACAGGAAGAGGACCAGTGAGAAGTCTAGATTCCATTGATTGTACAGGAAGACAGTCTGAGAGAAGCTTCTGTGTTCAGTATAGGACAGATTGCATTTAGAAAATCTAAAGTCATTCTGAATAGAAATGGTCCATCAACATTCATGATGGTTGGTCTTGGCAGAAGGATTTGGGCTAGAAAAGTAAGAAACTACATGACATTTTCTAGAAAGAGGACATAAAATAAGAATTTCAGAGATGTGAAGGCATAGCTCTGAGGACCATGACAATTAAGAAGTAACTTCAGGGTTGGCGGAGTGGCTCAAGTGGTAAAGTGCTTGCCTAGCAAGCATGAGGCCCTGATTTCAAACCCCAGTGCTGCCAAAAAAAAAATTCATTTCAAAGGAGAATAATGGGGAGGGATTCAAAGATGGCGGCTAGAGGGAGGAAGCAGAAAGCGAGCCTCCTATAATGAAATCTTGGAGAGACTCTGGAGACACATTTTGCAGGCAAAATCACTGAGAAGAGGCAAAACTTTGACCCCTCCACACCTCCAGCTGGCACAGAGAATCTCCACCTCACGTTAAATGGAGAAACAAGGAGGGCCCCCAGGCTGCCAGTCGCCGCGGCTTGGAAAGACGCGGACAAGATGAGCTTCGCAGTACCACGGTACTCCCACAGACAAGCTTGGGCCAGAGCAGCATAGCCCCCTAGACAGACTGACCTCCACCCGGGCAAAAAAGAGAAACTGAGTAATAAGCAATAAGAACAATAAAGACATGTGGGAAAGAGGGTGGGGTACACTGAGCGCCAAAGATTGGGAGAAGGGAATCCTTCCTGGGACTGTAAATAAACAAGCCGGCCTGGCCGGAGAGGCTCCGGTGGGAGCCGGGCACGCTCCCAGCAACCAGGAGCTGGAAAGCTTGTGAGAGTGGCGGAGAGAGGAAAACTCCACAGGAGAGGAGGGAAGACCCACTTCCCATGTGAGCTGTAAACAAACATGGTGGCTGGCAGGAGCAGCAGCACCGCCCAGTAATCAGGAGCAGGAAAGCTTGTGAAAGTGGAGGTGGGAGGAGAACTGCACAGGAGAGGGGGGAAGACCCACCTCCCACATGAACTGTAAATAAACACGCAGGCCTGATAATGAGGGTGCAGTGTCACCTTTCCCAGTGCTTGGAAAGGGGAAAGCCTGTAGCAGAGGCTCACAGGAAAACTTTGAGTAAACAACGCCTGCAGGGCCAGTTGAGTGCTGAGCTCACCCCAGAGATCTGCATAAATAACGCCTCCAGCAACAGCAGGCTGACAGCAGCGGGCAGGCAAGCCACAGCTGCAGATACCATTCTCAGAACTGTCTCCAGACTCTTTTTTTTGTTTTATTTTTCTTTTTTTCTCTTTTTCTCCCTACCTTTGATGAGAGAACAACCGAATTACACCTGCATGCTGAAAAACTTACTGAACTGTATTGCATTTGAACTTGGGACACTTGGTGGGGTTTTTGTGAGTGTGTGTGTAGTTTTGTTCTATTTTATGCATCCCCTTTGATGAGACAACTACAGAACAACATCTGAGGCACCAGCTCCAGGACTGGAGACTGAGACAGACACCCAAATTATTAAGACAGAAACTTCATTTCATTTGAACTTGGAGGTTTTTTGGTTTTTTGGTTTGTTTTTTTTTTAATTTTCTATTTTTCATCTTATTTTAATTCATTTTTATGTATAGATATTTCTTTCATTTACTTATTTTTTATTTTTATTCTTATCTTTTTTTTATTTTTGATTTTCAATCCTCTCTCTGTCTCTCTAATGTCTGTTCAGCTTACTGTCGATTAGTACACTAAAGCTCCCTGTTTATACCTTTGAAACTTTCTTGTCTGATACCTTGTTCTATTTTCTCCTTCTTGTCTGTGTATTTGTTTTCCCCCTTTCTTTAACTTCTTGCTTTCCATCTCAGCTCACCCTTCCATTCTAAATATTACCATTGTTATTACTTCAAACTAGAAAATACTTAATTGCACACAGTACAGGGACAGTAACAACACCAAAGACAATGACGGGAAGACAGAAAAAACAGGGAAACCAGTTTCCTCACAGCAAAAAATTAGTACAGGAACCAGAGGGGAATGAAGAAAACAGGTACTCAGATCCAGACTCCAACAAAATGAAGATAAACTATGCCAAAGGACCCAATGAAGCCCACAAGAATAATTTAAAAGAAGACACACTACAGGTACTCAATGAGAATTTTGTAGAGATGATACTGGATAGGGTCAACCAAAATGTACAGGAGACACTCAAGAAATTCCAAGACAACAAAAATAGAGAATTTGAAAAAGCAAAAGAAGAAATAAAGGAAACCATAGAAGCACTGTATAAACACCAAAGTGAAACAGAGAACAAGATTAATAAACAGATAAATGAACTCAGGACAAAAATTGACAACATTAAAGAGGAAACCACCCAAGATATGGAAAACTTCAGAAAAAAGAATGAAACAGAACTGCAAAACAAAACAGAAGGCCAATACAGCAGAATAGAACAAACAGAAGACAGAATCTCAGAACTTGAAGATGAAATGGTAATTAAAGGAAAAACCAAAAAACTATTAATTAAACAACTCAAGACCTGTGAAAAGAAAATGCAAGAACTCACCAACTCCATCAAAAGACCAAACTTGAGAATCATGGGCATCGAAGAAGGAGAAGAGGTGCAAGCAAAGGGAATGTGTAATATATTCAACAAAATAATAACGGAAAATTTCCCAAATCTAGAGAAAAATATTCCCATACAGATGCAAGAGGCCTCCAGGACACCAAACAGACCAGATCAAAATAGAACTACTCCACGACATATCATCATTAAAACAACAAGTTCAGAAACTAAGGAAAGAATATTGAAGGCTGTAAGAGAGAAAAAACAAGTAACATACAAAGGTAAACCCATCAAAATCACAGCAGACTTCTCAACAGAAACATTAAAAGCAAGAAGAGCGTGGGGTGAGATCTTCTGGGCACTGAATGAAAATAACTTCAACCCCAGGATACTCTACCCAGCAAAACTATCATTCAAAATAGATGGAGCAATAAAAGTCTTCCATGATAAGCAGAAACTAAAACAATATGTGACCACAAAGCCACCACTACAAAAGGTTCTGCAAGGGATTCTGCACACAGAAAGTGAAACCCAACTTAACCATGAAAAGACAGGCAGCACCAAACCACAGGAAAAGAAAAAGCAAGACAGCAGAGAGTAACCTCAACTTAGGTACACACAATCAAACCTTCAAACAACTAAGACAACTAAATGGCAGGAATCACCACATACCTATCAGTACTAACACTTAATGTTAATGGACTTAATTCACCCATCAAAAGGCACCGCTTGACGAAATGGATTAAAAAAGAAGATCCAACAATTTGTTGCTTACAGGAGACCCATCTCACCGACAGAAATAAGCATAGGCTTAGGATGAAAGGCTGGAAGAATTTACCAAGCCAATGGCCCCCAAAAACAGGCAGGAGTAGCAATGCTTAACTCTGACAAAGTAGACTACAAACCTACATTGATCAAATGAGATAAAGAAGGACATTCCATACTAATAAAAGGAGAAAGAGACCAAAAGGAAATAATAATTATCAACCTGTATGCACCCAATGTCAACTCACCCAATTTCATCAAACATACCCTGAAGGACCTAAAAGCATATATAAACGCCAACACAGTGGTTGTGGGAGACTTTAACATCCCATTATCATAAATAGATAGGTCATCCAAACAAAAAAATCAATAAAGAAATCCAAGATCAAAGGAGAATAATGGAAGTACAAAGGAAAATAAGGACACAGTGTATTAAGGAGGATCTTTAAAAAAAAAAAAGATTCCAATAATAAATCAAAAGAAGTGAGCTAGGCATGGTGATGCATGCCTGTAATCCCAGCAGGTGGTGAGGCTGAGGCAAGGGGATCACAAGTTCAAGGCCAGCCTGGGCTACATAGTGAGACTCTGTCTCAAAAAAAGAAAAGAAAAGAAATTACAAAGCAAAAAAAGTGAATTAGAATGCAAATATTATCAAGAATTCTAATCAGCCTGGCATGATGGTGCACACCTGTAATCCCAGCACTCAAGAGGCAGAGGGAGGATGGTTTTGAGTTCAAGACCAGCCTGGGTTACATAGTGAGATTCTGTCTCAAAAATAAACAAACAAAAATCAAATCAGAAAAACACTGAAAAGCACCCGTTGGTTTGAGCCTGTGTGGAGGTTACTGTTGACCAAGTTGGGAGTCTTCTCAGGATGTACTGGAGACAAAAGTCAGAAGCCTTGCTATGAGGGTGAGGACACAGACAGCATCTCTAGGCAATGAATGAAGGCAAGGTTGATTTTTATTTTTAGTTCATATTTGTGTTTTTAAGGAAAGAAACATATCGAGAGGGAAGACACCAGTTAGAAGGGCAGCTCTGAGTTATTAATAATGTCTACCAAGAATCTAAAAGTCTTCGAAAGTATATGGAGATACATTCGTATGGTACATCACTGAAAATAACCCAAGTGACCATCAACAGGGCACTAGGTACTTCTGCTTCCCCCTAGTCTCACCTCCTGTTCACTTCTACCCACCCCTGGACGCCTCACCTCAAATTAAACTATTTAGGGGCCAGGGTGCATCTTTTACATAATGAATTTGTTTTTGTTTGCTTGTGTTGTGTTTTGTTTTTCACAGTACTGGGGTTTGAAGTCAGGGTCTCACACTTGCTAAGCAGATGCTCTACCACTTGAGTCACTTGCCAGCCTAGAGTATTTTCAAGATAGGGTCACCTGAACTATTTGCTGAGGCTGGCTTCAAACTGCCATCCTCCTGATCTCTGCCTCCCAAGTAGCTAAGCTTACAGGTGTGAGCCACCAGCGCCTGGCATGTGTTTTGTTTCTTTATAATTTTCTTTTTTTTTCTTTTTTTTTTTTTGGTGGTATGGGGTTTGAACTCAGGACCTCATGCTTTCTAGGCAGGTGCTCTACCACATGAGCCATTCTGCCAGCCCTGTGTGTATTGTTTCTTGAGACAAGGTCTCACTATGTAGCCCAGGCTGAACTGGAACTCACAATCCTCCCGCCTCAGTCTCCTGAGGGCTGCGCATCCATGCCCAGCCTACGTTACGAATTCTAGTCCTTCACACCACTGCTCCCCGATGCCAGCAGCAGGGAGAAAGGGCATTCACCATAATTTACCATCTCTCACTGAGTCCTTGTGCTTATCCAAAGCCCACACCGCTCAATGAAGCTATACTTCCATGGGTAAATCAGGACCTGAATCATGACGTGAACAAAATATGAAACACTGTTCCCCTGAGAGAAGAATGACCCGCTGGTGGAGTGGCTCAAGTGGTACAGCATCTGCCTAGCAAGCGTGAGGCCCTGAGTTCAAACCCCAGTACCACCAAAGGTGAGGAGGAGGGAAGGTTTGATCCACTCACAAAGATCCTACAAGGGTCTTAGGATCCTGGGAGACAGAGAGGAATACAGGAATACTCTCAGCACTTCCTCTCCCAGATTCCAACACCAAGCTCCCTTTAAGTCTCCACACAAAGCAGGGGCTGGGGATCCAAGAGACATAGGAAGGTCCCCGCTGGGTTCAGTTAGAAAGTCATTGTGTGCAGATGCCTGGGGACTGCAGAGCGTGATCATCAGAACTAGGTCTGGATTTAAGCCTGGCTCTTTGACCTAATGAATAACCTTGAAAAATGTATTAGTCTTTTTAAGCTTCAGCAATTTCATCTCTAAAATGGAGATAACAATATCTTCAATGAAGGTTCTCATGAGGAGAGAAGAGCAAGAGGGCATGAAGGTGAACTTCACATAAGCTAGTAAGAGAGGAAAAGGACACAGAGGAAAACAGATCTGATGAGTCCCTAAAATCTCAAATTCCTATAGCATTAGCTGGCTGCCTGCCCCACCTCTTATCTAAGGCCCTCTGGCATCCTCCAGAGCACTCACCTTTGATGGCCCCAGCTCCTTGGACACTCAGGAAAGCCAGGGCAAGGGCTCTCAGGATCATAGCTTTAGTCTGGAACATTCTCTTCAGGACACACGTTGGAGTGTACAATTGATGACTTTGAGCACAGAGAGGGGAATAAGGAACTGAGGCAGGATGGGGACAGACAAGAGCTGGGAAATTCTGGGCTTCTATAGCCTGACAATGACCAAAAAGGGTCGGAAGAATCAGCATGGCTAGGCTTAACCAATCACACAAGTAATAGAGCTGACACCCTCTGTTGCTGGGTAAAGAGAAAACTGGAAGAGGCTGGAGAGCATTTCCAGGAAACCAAGGGAACCGCAAATCACAGAGCATTTCCACAGGTAGAGAAAGAGACCCAAAAAGATAAGTCAAACATGCTTCTGACGGCAAATGCTTGCATGCTGTGTGATAGGCTTAGTCTTCCTGCATTCCTACACCCACTCCCACACAAGTATCCAGGCAGGGTTATCTTTGGTATTTTGTCTACTACATTTTTCTTAAAGATTTTTAAAATTATTTCATCAGGTTTACAAAAATATTCAGCTATTATTTAGGGATAAATGCACTATCCAATAAAAAATATTTCCTTCAGACCCACCTGAGATATCTTCTTTCTATTTGATTTTATATGGAAGTTTTATAGTTTCTATCAAGAGGTTTTCATGAACTTGAATGAACTTGATCTGTAAGGATTTTCCTATTCCTGCTTACCTTAGTTAGTGAGATTTCTAAATAATTCTTATTAACTAGGTTTCTTATTACTTGAATTTCCCGATATATAAGCCATCTGAAATAATATTTTTCTCTTTAAGTTACTATCCATTTTATTTAATTTTCACACAAGAATACCCATATACAGTAAACCCCCCTCCTTTTTGATCTGGTTTTTAAGAGGAAGTTTCCTAATGTTTTCCTATTACAAGTAATCTCAATTTTAATTTTACATTTTCTTTGCCATATAAAGCCTTGCTTTTCTAGTCTTATTACAAAGATCTTTATTTGAAGTATTCCTTTGGTATCCATAAGTAAGATTACAAAGCACTTGATACTTAATATAACAATGAAGCATGTTATCTTAGTGTTATTCTCTTTTTGTGGAAGCCTTGCCATATATAAATAATAATTATTAACTGGTTGGTACAGAGAGAGGCTATATTTAGTACTTAACCAGCATTATGTCATTTAATCCTCCCATCAGACCAGTATTATAAATATATATTCTAAAAATGTTACCAAAGACATTGAGAAATTAATATTTCTCTGATTACCTATAGCAGATCAGTGACAAAGAGACAGTCAACCCAGGTAGTTTCACTGAAGAATCTGAGCTTTTATTTCACAATTCTATACTGACTTCTCATTTCCAACAAATGCTTTATGCTATATAATTCTTTTCTTTTCTTCCATTCTATATGTACCATTTTATTTACATTTTAATATCTGAATAAAGAAATGATGTTAGCTTGACATTTTCATTATCAGTATGTTGTCCAGCAGATTGCATTTATAAGTTACAGAGAGTAATGTTCTTTGAATGTAAAAATATTCACAATGAACACGACAGAGTAAGGTATTTTGAAAGAGATAGGGTCTTTGATGATTTTTTTTTCTTCCTTATTCACTGGTCTATTTATATTCCTTACGGACTTTACAAAAACAGGCAGTGTTCTTCAAGTGACATGCTTATTTAGTAGTTCAGCTCCCAGGTGCAATGGCTCTGGAAGGAGCCCCGCTGACCCTGACAGAGCCCTGTGGAGGGACCCTGGGTCCTCTGTGACTCTCAGGACTAACAGACCTCTGAAAGAAAATGTGGATGGGCGACAATCCTAAACATCCCCCTTGAGCAAAAGCAAGGCAGATGAACTCCAAGACTCATTTTGAGTTCTGAAACAAACACTTAATCTCTCTATTTATAAATCATGCCACTGAATAACCTTTTAAACACTAAAATGGCATTTACTACATCCCACATCGTGAGGGTGTGTGAGAAGCAGCAAGGTTGCAGAAATAATAATCCCCATAGATGAGCCAGCAGAAATATTTGAGGTCATGTTCAGAGAAAAGAAAACCCATAATCTCCCAAGCCTTGTGACTTATCCAGCTGGTTAAGGTAAGTGTCACTAGCCTCCCTCTATAATACACTAAATTGCATTGTACAGTTAAGTGCATCATACACTAAATCAACAGACCTTTCACACTAGCCATCTGCTCAGTGACTGATGACTCATAGAAAGCTCCATGCCCATTGGTTGTTTTCTCAGAGCCTATCTAATCCCAGGAACACAGGCGACTACTTTGGCCATGGTCTCTGATAGTTCATCAAGGAGCTCATTTAGCGAGTCCTTCATTCCCTCACTGCTACTCTCTCCATCTCAGAAGGCTTTTCCAGCCCCACGATGGTCCCTGAGGTCCCCAGGACAGTGGCTCTGACCATGTTGCTGATGGTGCTGAGCAACCCTGTGGTCCAGGGCAGGGCCACTCCAGGTAAGAGCAGAGCGGCTATTCCTGAAGGGCCTAGCTCAGGAAACCATTCCTAGAGGCCTTTCCTTTTAGGGACCAGATTTTGAGAGCGGCTGTGGGGGTGCCTGCCATATCACCATGCCCTTGGCTCCCATCTAGAGAATCAGGCTCGCTTCCTGGTTGCTATCCAGCCTACCTGTTCCCTTACCCAAGGACACCAGGTGCCCAGGGTGGGCTGCTTGTGTCATGTGGACAACAGGCTGTGAGATCTGGAGTAACTGGGGTACAAGGTTTTCAGAGAGAAAAAAAAAAAAACAGGTTCAGCCCCCTGGGTTTCCTCACATATGCATCACAGCCTCAAGGGGACGAAGATCACCTTGCCAACTCAGTGCTCAAAGAGAGTGTCTTCTACTCCCGGGGCAGGGTGGGAGCCTGCGAGATTGAGAGAAAGATGGGACAGGCTATGGCTCTACCTGATAGCGTTCTCGTTGAAGGTGATTCTTCCAGCTTTCCCAGATCTTCACTAGATTCTTAGAGACTCGTGGAAAGGATGAGATGAGGACCTGTAGGTATGTGGAAAGGATGTGTAGATGGTCAGACAGTACAGAAGAGATGACCAAGAAAAGACCTCTTACTCATGTTACCTCCCTGAGGCTAGTGGAGTATCCAGGCTTCTAAGAGCCAACCTTCCTCTCCCAGGATGCTTCTTAATTGTCTATTCCAAATTTATACCCAACAGTGTAAGAAGAAGGGCTATAAAGTAGCTACTTAGTTTATCACTAATTTTCACCCTTCCTTCATAGACCCCTTCATATACTGTCCTCATTTCACTCCCTCATTTTCCTGGGGTAACTGTATTGAACAAAGTCCAGACCCTCAAACCCCAGGGCCGTCTCCTGTTACATCAGGTCCACTTGCTGAGGAGGGAGGGAGAACTTGCTCTTGTTGATACAAAGGGTGTTGAAACCAACTAGCAGGACAGCTCAGCCATGGGAACTGTGTCTTCAAAGTGTCAGGAACTGGAGAGGGGCAGGAAAGAGAAGCCAGGAAATGCATCTGGATGACACTGAAAAATGGCCAGCAGCTGGTGAGGGGGCTGTGCCAGCATACCGTAGGAAGTTGCTTCATGGGATAATAGGCAACGAAAGTGGTCAGGAAATGCCAGCAGTGGGGTGGGCAGAGAGCTGAGGTATGCGTGTGATGACGAGGGGGTGAGGGGCAAAGGGGAGATCGAGATTTGTGTGAACAGGATTGAAGGGGGGTTCCTAGGGCACCCTGCCTGGAGAAATGTTCAGTAGTCACTACCCAATGCCCCTCATACTCTTCCAACTCCACACAGATCCCCAACCTCAAACGAGGCAGAAGAGAAAAGGCATGAGGATTGTGCCTACCTAGCAAGCATGAGGCCCCGAATTCAAACCCCAGTACTGCCAAAAAAAAAAACCAGAACAGAAGAGGTGTGAAAGAGCAGCCTAGGGGGCTGGGGGAAGACAAGGTTTGTTGAGACCACCCCAGGGAGCAAGAATCTGCACGAAAGGGGGTTGGGGCCTCAGGATGAGAGGACCAGCAGAAGAGGCAACTGTGAATCTGAGTCAAGCACTGGCACTGAGGACTGAAGGCTTTATGGTGCCTTTGAGGCCAGCCACACCCTCCCCTTTGTCCTGTGCAACTTCTCCTGAGCCTTGGGTGGGACAAAACCCCCAGATGAGTCAGTTATTCTAGCTATCACTGTGGGGACAAAGACAGCAGTCATGTCACCCCTACAGTGACCTCTACAATCACCCCTGGAAACTTCAGGCCTATTCTGTTGTCAGAAATGCTCTCCAATACTATGAGCACATGATAAAAGCGAGAGCACACGAGGGAGGGGTGAGGATAGGTAAGACACCTAAAAAACTAGCTAGCATTTGTTGCCCTTAACGCAGAGAAACTAAAGCAGATACCTTAAAGCAACTGAGGCCAATAGGAAAAGGGGACCAGGAACTAGAGAAAAGGTTAGATTAAAAAGAATTAACCTAGAAGGTAACACCCACGCACAGGAAATCAATGTGAGTCAATGCCCTGTATAGCTATCCTTATCTCAACCAGCAAAACCCCTTGTTCCTTCCTATTATTGCTTATACTCTCTCTACAACAAAATTAGAAATAAGGGCAAAATAGTTTCTGCTGGGTATTGGGGGGGGGAGAGGGAGGGGACGGAGTGGGTGGTAAGGGAGGGGGTGGGGGCAGGGGGGAGAAATGAACCAAGACTTGTATGCACATATGAATAATAAAAGAAAAAGGACAAAAAAAAAAAAAAAGAAATGCTCTCCAATATTTGAAGCTGGAGGAGGCAGTGCAGCTTCATCTGGGGCTCTGGGCTCCTCGTCTTTGGCTTTCCTAGTTCCTCTCAGCTTTCCCCTCGCATGGTGAAAAGCAGGCAAGCATCATATATAAAAACCAATTTGCAACCCCACCATACTCATACGTTAAATGTGGTCTCAGAAGCTGTGTGATGGAGTGCATCTGGCATTTAAAGTTCTGACATCTTTTGGGCGTTTTTGATGGTTCTGGGGTTTGAACTTATGGCCTCACACTTGCTAGGCAGGCGCTCTACCACTTGAGCCACTCTACCAGCCCTGTTTTGTGATGGAATTTTTCAAAGTAGGGTCTTTTGAACTATTTGCCCAGACTGGCTTCAAGCCTCACCCCTCCTCATCTCTGCCTCCTAAGTAGCTAGGATTACAGGTGTGAGCTACCAGCTACCAGCTCCTTTTTAATAAAGTAACAGATTACTAGTTTAAAAACACACTTAATAAACATGCTTAGAGCTCCCTCTCATGGTCCAGGCACATCATTCATTTTATTTATTGATTCATTGATTGACTAATAAAAATTTACTGAGAGCTATGTTAGGTATATGAAAAGAAAACAGCAACTATTTTTCTTGAAATGTTAATTTATAGAGGATGAAACGGACATGCAAAGTAACCACACCACCCTAATTTCCTCAATGTGACCAAGAACAGATCTGACCCAAACAGACTCAAATAGAAGCAAATAAATAAGGAAGATCACAGTTCCTTGTTGATATGTGCTTGTCAGACGCTGCTGGTGGCCTGCCGTAGGAAGAGCAGCATGCCATGTTTCTTTACATAAAAACTCCACCAGCAGTGCCTCTAGGAACATCAGAGTCCACCCACATAGGTCTCTGATTGCTGGGGTGATTTTCACTGATTAAGGAATATTCCACATCTTTTGGATCAAGTCTTCCTACAGCCAATTTGAGAGACTGTTTGTTTGTTCATTTGTTTGTTTTGCTGTGCTGGGGATCAAGCCCAGGGCCTTGCCCAGGCTAGGGAGGTGGTCTGCCAGTGAGCTACATTCCCAGACCACCACCAAGTTTGAAAAGTGAAAAGATACATTAACTTTCAGGCTAGGAAGCCTTTATTTATATCAAAGTTTAAGGAAACTTTTTACATTTCCAGCAAGCAAAACAATACACTGGCTCAGAAGAGAGAGCATGAAAGTACATGAAAGAGAAGGAAATAGGGAAGGCTTCCTGGAGGAGGTGACATTTGGGCCAAGACTGCCTCAGGGATGGCAGTGTCAGACAGGGACCCAGACAGAGAGAACAGGATCTCTTTCCATCTCAGTTCCTGCCCCCGCGGTTTCTCTGCCCTGGGGACTTTGTGCTCTGGTGACATTCTGCTTCTTTTGGTGACCCCACATGAAGTGTCGCCCCTCCTCTGCCAGAACTGGTGACCTCCTCAGTGTGCCTGTCCCTTTCCAAAGGTCACCCGGTCACGCGGTCAGCAACGTCACCTTAAATTAAATTCAGTACACCCTCTCATCACGAGTGAGAAATGGCGGCCTAGAGACTCTGTTAGAGAGAATGGTGTCTCAAGGTCCAGCCCTGAGTGGGAGGACTGGGTGGAACAGCGGCCGCCTTGCACTGGGCGGTGGGTGAAGAGCGCCTCGGCGGCGCTGAGCCCCGAGTGCGGGCGGGGACGGGGTGGAGGAGGTGAGTCGCGGGTTCGCGCCCCGGCTCAGGTAGTTCTCCACCCGCAGAGAATTACCTGATCCAGGCACTGCAGGAATGCTACGCGTTCAACGGGACGCAGCGCTTCGTGGAGAGATACATCTACAACCGGGAGGAGTTCGTGCGCTTCGACAGCGACGTCGGGGAGTACCGCGCGGTCACCGAGCTGGGGCGGCCCATCGCCGAGTACTGGAACAGCCAGAAGGACCTCCTGGAGGACGAGCGGGCCGCGGTGGACACCTTCTGCAGACACAACTACGAGCTGGACGAGGGCTTCACCCTGAAGCGCCGAGGTGAGGCCGGGCGGGTCACGGGGCCGCGGGGACAGCCGGGCGGCCTTGGGCCGGGAAGGGGACGGCAGAGCTGGGGGTGATGGGGTTTGGGGTCGGTCCGCAGATTTGTCCACGGCAGCGAGGGTGAAGTGAGGGAACCCGCAGTGGAGGGAGAAACTGGCAGGCGCCCATCAGGCCTGGTGCGGGCCGGCCGCGGGACGAGGGGACCGGCGGGGGTCGGGCAGAGACGTCGCGGAGGAGAGCTGAGGCCTCGTGGACAGGGTCTGATGAGACAGGGGCAGACCCGATCCAGGGAGGAGAGACGGACGGACTGACTCCTAGGATCGCGGGCGCTTGTGGTGCTGGCTAAGAGAAAAGCCTGTGAAGGTGACCCGCAAGCAGAGTCAGTGTTAGAACAATCAGGGCAGAGAGTGTCATAGAAAGAAGCTGAGGGAAGGTGACATGGGAACGGCAGACGGTGGTACCCATGACCTTGAAAGATAGTGAACAGAGGTTGAAAGGTGGGTTTGGAGGGAGGGCAGGTTGCCCGCAGGTGGAGGCAGGACCTGGGCCAAATGGGCAGAGAGGCGAGGGCAGGAACCAGGCTGAGGGTGGAGCTCCACTCTCAGGGACTGAGGTGGTACCTTGTCTTGGACTCCAGGTCACTGTTATGTAGTGTTTGAGCTGAATTGTCTTCCTTCAGGAAGGCCAAGTATAAAGAGAAGAGAGGTGAGGTGTGCAGAACCACGAGGACTTTGGAAGATAGGACAGAAGAGCCCTGGCTTCTTCCTCTCAGCTTGGAGAGTGGGAGGACCTGATGCCATCCTGAGAGAGGGAAAACATCACAGGGAAAAGGAAAAGGCTGAAGAATAAGAAAAGGGAGACACTGTGGGTTGGCGGGGGCAGGGAAGGGAAAATTTTGATTCCTCTTTTTTTTTTTTTTTGAGAAAGTAGGAAGCAAGGTCATTTGCTAAGAGTGAGAAAAAGATCAAATTGGAGAGAAATCAGGAAAGTGACCTGCGTTTAAGAAAGTTGCCAAAGTAATTAGATGAGACAATGTCCAAAGGCAAGAAATCAAGAAATAGGATTGGCCACGATTGTAGGGCTGTATTAATAATATACAACAGGTACAAATCTGCTATGTGGTACCATTTCCTTCATCCTAATCTTGCCAGATTGGAAAGAGAAGTTTGGGTTAGATCACCTAGGCTAGTGGGTCCCAAACTAGCTCTCTGCTCAGCAAAAAATCCCCTGGAGGTTTTTTTGTTTTGGTTTTTGGTTTTTGGTTCTGGGGTTTGAACTCAGAGCCTACACCTTGAGCCATTCCGCCAGCTCTTTTTCTGATGGCTTTTTTCAAGATAGGGTCTCTAGAACTATTTGCCTCGGCTGGCTTCGAGCTGTAATCCTCCTGATCCGTGCCTCCTGAGAAGCTAGGATTACAGGCATGAGCCACCAGCACCCAGCCCTGGAGACATTCTTAAAAGCACAGATTCCCCAAATCAGTGCCCAGAGATCCACATTCAGTAGGTGGTGAGATCTAGAAATGCATGTTTTTAGTTATCTCCCCAGATGGTTACAAATTCCCTATAACCAGCTAAGTGTTGCCAGACCCTAATGGTTGCGGTGGTGGTGGTCATGGTTGCTGCTGTTGTTAATATAGTGTGTCACTATGAAACCCAGTTTGGCCTCTAACTCATATCCTCCTGCCTCAGCCTCCACAGGATTATAGGCCTATGCCTCCATGCCCAGTGTTTTAAGAAGAATATGTCAAGGAAATTAGGGCATGAGTGACAAGGGAGCAGAAAACAGAGAAAGGGAGAGTGACAGAGAGCTGTGGGATTTCTAATGTGGATCGATGACAAAATTCTAGAAGAAACTGAACAGATGTTTTGTGACCACTCAACAAGGCAGCCTTAGAATACATGGAAATCCTTTGCCTTTGTGAAATGTATTTTCATCTGGATAAATGAGGCCACTGGGCCTGTTGACTCAGCTCTAGCGCCCCCTAGAAGTCAGCTGTATTCTCCAGGCAAAATACCTTATGGAATGTGCTGGCCTTAAAAAAGACAACCAGATACAGGCCCTGATTTACCTGAGACCCAGGAATCCTAACAGAGAGAAATTTAACCTAAGTCACAATGCAACTCAGAAAGGAGTTGAACGACTGGTAAACTCTGAGCTTAGAAAAGTTGGCTGAAGTAAAAGCCATCCCTAAAATAAATTACCTTGAGTGGAAGAAGTCCGGGCACAAAGCCAACTTGTTAAAATAAACAACAGTTCCAAGTGTTGTTCAAGAATATGCTTTAGCTGACCCTGTCCCATCCAGGGTTTTTGTGTTCTCTGGGAAGTACAAAATAGACAAGAAAGAATACATTATTAAGGACACAGAAGCCCTGATGAGGGAAATTCCTGTGGATGGGCTTTTCTCTAGAGGCAGATAGATCTTTTCTGGCCTCTGGAGGGGAGGAAGGTACTGCTGACAGATGTTCAAAAGTAGCATCTATGGGGAGGGTGGGGAGGTCACCAGAGGTAGGCAGCTGCATGGAAATTTACTTTGAGCAGCATTTCCAGATGGGTGGGGAAAGGAGGACAGAAAGGTACATCAAACACAGGTGAAGGTGTACAGACAGCACTGCAGGGGAGGCACTTGAGAATGGACTGGAATTCCTACTCCTCAAGTAGATGGGGCTAGAATATTCAGTTTGAGGCTGTTGCTGTTAATATGAAAATACTGGGGTTTCGTGGGTAAGGAAAGCCATAAAATATGTACATTTTTTGAAAAATAAGTCATTGTCAAACTTGTTTCATGTACTTTTAATTTTATGATATACAATTATTAGACTGGTAGATTAAGAGAATGCCATTTTCTGTTAATCTTAACTTCAAAAATCATTTGAGGGCAGGAGCTGGAGCTCAGTGGTAGAGCCTAGTCTGGGCAAGGCCCTGGTTTTGATCACCAATACTGCAAAAAACTCATTTCAGCAAACACTGCATCTTCTCAAGATGAAGCAATTAAAGCATAGGTAGTTCCATTCTTTGTCAAAAGACTATTAATTGATGGTTTATAGTGAAAATTTCTACTAAATGTGCCCCAAAGTGCTGCTTTGTGTTACTCCTAATCTTCCCAATCTTCATTAAGTAATTAGACCTCGTGTATATTCCATTTGAGGGTCCAGCTCCATCTTTTTCAGTATAACCTCATATCCACTAGCCTAATTAGGGTATTTACAGCTTAAACATCTAGAAAACACTTTCCTAATGAAAGCATGTAAGAAATAACCATCTCAAATGTCACTCCTTTTCCTGCTGTCTCCTAGTCCAGCCTAACGTACATGTGTCACCCTCCAAGAAGGGGACCCTGCAGCACCACGACCTGCTTGTCTGCCACGTGACAGATTTCTACCCAGGCAACATTCAAGTGCGGTGGTTCCTGAATGGACAGGAGGAAACAGCTGGGGTGGTGTCCACCAACTTGATCCGTGATGGGGACTGGACCTTCCAGATCCTGGTGATGCTGGAAATGATGCCCCAGCAGGGAGACGTCTACACCTGCCATGTGGAGCACCCCAGCCTCCAGAGCCCCATCACAGTGGACTGGAGTGAGTTACCACCAATGACCCTTCTAAATCCCACACTCTGAAATGCAGGGACACTGGGACCAGATCTGCCCCTTTGTCTTCCTGTACAAGCCCCTGAGTGTGGTTCTGAGCTGGAGGCAATACAGATGGGCCTGTCCCTGGTCTGGGGGACCTGACAATTCAGGATCTCCCCCTCAGATCACACATTTTCTTGAATTGCTCTCACACTTGGGAACCATTCTGTTCCTCCAGCTTTTAATCTGTTCTGCCTTATTTTGAGAGACAGCTTAAAAACAGAACTTAGAGGCTCTTTGTAAGTCTACTCCTCTCTGGGAATAGTGTGGTACATGCCTAGAATTGCAGCATTTGGAGAAGAATGCAGGAGGATCCTGAGTTCCAGGCCAGCCTGGCCTATGTAGTGAGACCCTATCTCAAAAAATAAACTTACTCCTCCACAGTGCATCTCTTTCACTGTCCCCATGCTATTATTTTACATCTGACTCCGGGATCTTAGACAAGACCCAAGAAGGGGTGTGGCCAGTGGGAGTGATATTAACCCTGGATTCTGTTTTCTCAGAGGCACAGTCTGATTCTGCCCGGAACAAGAAGCTGACTGGCGTTGGGGGCTTCGTGCTGGGGCTCATCTTCCTTGTAGTGGGCGTTGTCGTGCATGTGAGAAGCAAGAAAGGTGAGCAAGCCTGCCACCTGGCTGAGGCTCCCCGTACGCTGTCATACTGTCCATCTCCACAATGAGGGACCGAGATAGAAAAGTAATGCTGGTGGAGGGCTGTGGAGGCCACTGACATCAGAATGTCAGAGCAAAGTCGGCCTGGAGGGAAAGAGGAATGCCCAGGCTGGGGTCTTGGCACAACCAGATGCCAGGTGCTTGGGTTCCTGCGGCGTCCGTGTCACTATGGCAATGGAAGATGGGATGGAAAGTGTCACTTATTGTCTAAGGTTTTGATGACTGAATACATTCCTTTCCTCGTATCTTTTCAGCTCAGCAAGGATCTAGATAAACGGTAAGATCCCTGTGTTTTTCTTGAGGGGGTGGGTTGCAGAAAGTTGTTAAGCGCGTCCTTTGCATTGGGACTCTGACTGTAGGGGAAAAGAGTCGAAGGCCTGAACTTCCTCTCAACCTCAGCCCTTGGGTGAGTGTGGAGAGAGAGCATTCACTGCTTTACTCCATTGAGAATGAAACCAACAGAGACTTTTTCACCACACCATGACTCGGTCCTAAAAAACATAATTTTTCTGTCCTGGGATTAAGAGGCAGAGGGATCAGCAGCTTGGAATAACGTTTTCTTTACCTCCCTAGGGTTCCTGATCTGAATCAAAAGACTATATGTGTCTTGGAACAAGGATTTTTCTGTGTTTCTTTAGTTCCAGAGTCTGGTTCTGACATGAAACCCCAGCTTTCCAGGGGATGCTGCTGCCCTGAAACTAGTTTGTCTAGTTCTACTCTTTGCTTCAATGCACTGCTTCTTTCATGAGGCCTTCAACCAAATTCCATTTTCCTTAGCTCCATAAATAATAAAAATCCAATGTTATTGTCTGTCTTCTTTTTAAGCATATGCACATCTCTTGCACTGCTGCTTTTAAGGTTTTGGTAAAGTCAGAGCTAGTGGAGCAGTGGGATAACCTTACAACACATACAGTTGGCAGTTGGATGTGACCTCTTCTGAATTCACTGCAGTTCATTGGACTGTCACTGGTCATGTTTGCTCCCTTCATCCACACAGGTCTGGGACCAGTATTCTTAGATATTCATTGGTGAGAAGACTGTGAATCGGAGTTATAGGACTCATATTCACTGATTCAACATATAACTTGTTAAGAGCATGCTTTATTTTACAATTAGCATTAAGAAGTGTGATGAAGGACTGGGGGTGTAGCTCAAGTGGCCACACTAGTGGCCCCCTAGCAAGCGGGGGCCCTGAGTGCCACAAAAAAAGAAGTGTTATGAATATCAGAATTAAAGATTACAAATATTATGTAATCAACTTTAAACATTTTCTTAAGCTGGGCCTGGTGGCTTAAACCTGTATTCCAGCTACTTGGGAGACAGAGATTGGGAGGATCATGGTGTAAGGCCAGCCCAAGCAAAAATTCACAAGACCCCATCTCAACCAAAGACTAGATACAGTGATGTGTGCCTGTCATTCCAGCTACACAGGGAAGCATAAAGAGGAGAATTGCAGAAGAGACTGGTCTGGCCATAAAATGAGACCCTATCCAACTGGAGAAAAGGCTGACAGAGTGGCTCAGGTGGTAGATTGCCTGCCTAATAAGTGAGAGGCCCTGAGTTCAAACCTCATACTGCAAACAAAAACAAACCACATACATCAAATGCTACTTGACTAAATACAGTGTAGCCTTTTGAATGCATCAGGTAGAAGATACCCGATGTAATCATCAGCCTGCCCAGACCTCCTTCCAGTACTAATAATTCACACAGCGTGAAATGCATCTCCATTGTTCAAAGACCAAAGCAATATGTGTAGCAGTTTCTAAAAACAGGTCTTTTTTCATAATCTAAAATGATTATGGTTTTGAGTTTCATATGAGGTTTTCTTTAAGTCTAGGTGGAGAACGAGTTTAGCTGTCCTTTTCGTGGAGAATATAGATTATTTCCTCTTCAAGCACATACTGAGGGCTCTGTGGCTCTTAACAAAAGGTGGTGATTTCCCTCTGCCTGGTTTCTCAGAAGCAACTTCTGGGCCTGTGGATCCCTGGTCAGTTCCCACAAGCTACAGGTGCTCATGTAGCACAGTTCCCCTTCCAGATTGCTCCTGCATCTGGAGACCAGATTGTCCCATTTCCAGGAGAAGTAAGAGCTGAGGGTACAGACACAGACATCACTGATCTAGAAGTATAAGCTGACATGCAGGTGCACACCTGTAATCACAGTACTGGAGAGGCTGGGCTAGGAAGATCTCGAAAACCAGGCCAGCCTGGGGTACACAGTGAGACCCAACCTCAGCAACATCCCCCCAAAATGTGGAAACTAAGTGTTGGAGGGTCACACAGCTATCACAAGGCAAGACACAAATTTAGATTCATTTCCAAACCCCATGAGGAGACATGGCCCTTGTCCAGTTAAAACACCATACTCAAGCATAGCGCCAGTGCCTCGCACCTGTAATCCTAGCTACTCAGGAGACAAAGATGAGGAGGATCCCGGTTCAAAGCCAACCCAGACATTATAGTTTTCAAGACCCTATCTTGAAAAAACCCATCACAAAAATAGAGCTGGTGTAGGCTCTGAGTTCAAACCCCAGCACTGAAAAAAAAATAATAATCCTGATAAGCTTCGTTTCCTCTAAATCTATGTGTGACAATGCTATTGCTTACTTTGTGTAACAATTTCAACTGTCTCTTAATGACATGATGACAGTATCCAGTAGGCAAGCAATAACCTTTTCCTTCTCATTTTCCTTTTTGGATTCAGAGCCAACACATGAAAAAATCTATGCAACAGAAAATAAATATGAAAAAATAATCCAGTCACTTAAATATGGAAAAGGGTCTTGAGAATTCTGGAAAGTCTTAAAATATGCCTACATTAAATCCCCAGACAAAGAGCACATAAATTCCACCCTTACAGCCTTCAAGCACTGAATATTAAAACTGATATCCAACCACAGTCTTTCCCAACCATCCTTGCCTACTGCCTTCCACCTTATATGCTAAGGCAGTACCAAGGACAGAGGAAACAGTTTAGACCCACCTCCTACCGGGATAAGAAACTGTGGTTCCTGCACTCACATTGCAGATCCAAAATATGTGCTTCTGGGGGCCTGAGCGCATAGGAGACAGGGTAAGCCCCAGAGTTGCAGGAAAAATGGCATCAAACATGATGGACCATCAGAGATAGACATCTCTGACATAACCAGCTTATGAGTATCTCAGGTGATTTATTGAATACAGTACACTGCAGGGTATTGGTTGTTTATACTCGTGATCGTGTGGCTGACTGCGAGCAGCATCTCACTGAAACTGACCAGCATCACAGGTGAGTATTATATTGCATGTCACTGTCCTAGAAGACATCAAAATTCAAAGTATGTTTTCTGAGCCAGATGTGGTGATTCATGCCTGTAATCCCGCTACTCCAGAGGTTGAGGCAGGAGGATTGCAAGTTTGAGACCAGTCTTGGCTACATAGTTCTGTTTCAAAAAATATATATGGTTTATACTGAATGCATATGGCTTATGCACACTAATTTTGAAAGCTTGTAAGTCAAACTGTAATAAGTCAGGGTCTAGCTACATAGTTGATTATGCTTGTTAATCATTTTAATTGACATTTTATACCAAAAGGGAAGTCATTTCATCATGTGATGTCCAAATTTTAGACAATTTCAAGGAATTTAAATTATGGATTGTTTTTAATTCTTATAAAAAATGTGTTAAAGTTTTTTAGGAAACTGCCAGAATAGCCATTGCAAAGGATCTGAATTGAAATAGTTCCGTCTAGACAATATAAAGTAGAGTCCTGTCTCCACCTAGTGGCCAGTACTGGAATCTAAACTTGGAACAGATGATAAAGGACTAAGAAAACACATGGGTCAAAATAAATATAACAAGATAGTTAGACTTTGGCAGCACCGAGGCGTCCATGATTTGACTGTGCCTTTTTTTTTGAGCTACCCCAGCCCTGGCTACACCTTTAATTCAGCTGTGAAAAAATGTTCTGTAGACAAATAACTCCAATCATATTTTTAAAAATACTGAACAACATGGTGATGATCGTTAATAACAGCAGTATTATATATTTGGAAATTTCTAAGAGAATAGATTTGAAGTGTTTTAACACAAAAAGTGACAAGTGTGTAAAGTAATGCACTTATTAGCTAGATCCATTTACCCATTGAGATACACACACACACACACACACGCATACACACACACACTGTAATACACTATAGAGATATAATTTTGTCAGTTAAAAACAAATAATAAAATGGTATACATATTTTGTGGTAAAAGTGTATAAGAGTGTAGTCAAGAAAACGCTTTAAGATTCTTTTTTTTTTTTTTTTTTTGGTGATACTGGGGTTTGAACTCAGGGCCTTGCACTTGCTAGGCAGGTACTGTACTACTTGAGCCTTGCCCCCAGCCCAATAAAGCACTTTAAAATATTTTTTGAACATTCCTACAGGAGCTTGGGGATGCAGCTCAGTGGTAAAGCACTTGCTTAGTATGCCCAGGGTTATGGAATTAATCCATAGTACTGCAAAAATAAGTAAAAAGCAAAAACAAACAAGCAAAACCACTGTATACATACCCACAGAAGACAAGTCTTCAACACAATTTTCTTTCTTTGTTGGTTTTGGTGGTTCTGGGGATTTGAACTCAGGGCCTCATTCTTCCTAGACAGGTGCTGTACCACTTGATCCACACCCCTAGCCTTCAACAACTTTGGAAGGAAAAAATTGTACATAAGGGTCCTGGCTTATACAGAGTGAGTGTAAGTCATCTTTTGCTAGTATGAAAAAATATCAGAGATAAGCAATAGAAAAGAAGGAAAGATTTATTCTGGCACAGTTTCAATCCATGGTCACTTGGCTCCATTGTTTCTGGGCCCATGGTGAGACAATGCATAAGAAGAACATGGCAAAGGAAGGCTGCTCACTTCGTAGTGGCCAGGAAGCAGGAAGAGAAAGAAAGAGCAAAGACGATAATAAGATACACCCTTCAAGAGCCCACCACCAGTGACCTGCTTCCTCCAACTAGGACCTACCTCTTACAGTTTCCACCCTTTCCCCATGGTCTATGAACTTTGAATCCATCAGTAGATTAATGCATTGACTGATGAGGTTAGAGGCCTCATGATCCAATAACCTCTGACCATACTGCATTGGGCACCAAGTCTCCAACATAGGAGCCTCTGGGGACATTCCAGATCCAAACTACAATAGTGAGCATGACCATTAGAGAACACTGGGATTACACTGTCTAATAGAAATTTCTGCTAACATGGATATGTCCTATATCTGGCTATCTAATGGAGTAGCCACTGGCCAAAGGTAGCTCTTGAGCCTTAATATGCTGGTGGCTGCTACTCTAAGGGGCTGAAGTTTTTGAACTGAAGACCTGGCACTTGCTAGGCAAACACTCTACCACTTGAGCCGTGGCCCCCCCAGTCCTTTTTGCTTTTAGTTTGTTTTTGTTTTTCAGATAGGGTCTCACTATATCTGATAGGCTCTCACTCTAACTGATCAAGGTTCAGCTGGCCTTGAACCTTGATCCTCTGGTCTACCTCCTGAGTATCTAGGATTACAGGAATATACCACCATGCCCAGCTCAGAAGTTTTTATTTAATTCAGTTTTCAATTATTTACATTTAAATGATTGGAGCCACATGGGCCGAGTGGCTGCCATATTGGACAGGCAGAGTACAGTTTACAATCTTCCTCTAAAAAAAGTAGGCTCTCTGAGTGGGATCTTCTTCCAGGGTTTGAACTCAGGGCCTTGTTCTGCTAGGAGGCACTTACCACCTGAGCCGCGCCCCCAACCTTCTCAGTGACTTCTAATGGAAGAGAACTATCTGCAAAAAACAGTGTTAGATACAACAAAATTAGAGATAAGGGCAAAATAGTTTCTGCGGGGTATTGAGAGGGGGAGCGGGAGGGGGTGGAGTGGGTGGTAAGGGAGGGGGTGGGGGCAAGGGGGAGAAATGAACCAAGCCTTGTATGCACATATGAATAATAAAAGAAAAATGAAAAAAAAATGGAAATGGGGAAAATAAAAAAAAAAAAACAGTGTTAGAGAATTGAAAGCAAAGAAGGAAGGGAGGGAGGGAGGGAGAGAGTTTGAGAAGCCAGGGCAGTAGAGATAAAGTATCTGGTCATGACTGATTAGATTTGAAGAAATTAGAATCCCAATAGCATAATTGGCCCATTAGCAAGTTAATTAAATTACAAAGTGAAGGAAGCATCAAAAACTGCCCCACTCTAGCAGACACAGAAGTCACAGCCACAGAAATAATCTCAGCAAACCCTCAGCTGCCGCAGTTTGAAAGTGCCACAAGGCAACAGCGAGACAGACTGAAGAAGCTTTACTTCTGTCCGCACATAAGAAAAATGAACCCTTCAGCAACACCTTTGATTCATCCTCTGAGTTCAGAGAGCTTTGCTCTGAGCTGGTAGAGTGACTCAAGTAGTAGAGCACCTGCCCAGCAAATGTGGGGCCCTGAGTTCAAACCCCAGTAGCAAAAAAAAAATCAAAGAGAAGTCCTCTCAAAGAACAGGACAAATAGCCCAGTGTCCTCTCTTCTAGATCTGTTGCCACATTAGTGTCTGGAGACACTGTAGTTAAAACATTTTGGACAAACAACAGTATTTAAGAATTCCAGAAACATTGGATATAAGATCAATGGCATCTTTTAACTAAGAAAGGCTAATCTAATAAGGACTATTTTGAATGTTGAGGTATTGGAGGAGAAAGTACATAAGGTGGTAGGTTGTGATAACATTAATGGGGGATAGAGAAAACAAGAGTGTTTCAATGATGGTTTCACCTGCCCTTGGATGATATTTGAATTTGATATGATACAGAAATTGAGGAAGTACAAAAGTTCTTAACTTAAATAAGCCTCTGGAACTCCACTTCCCACCAAAAAAAAATGTAAATATAAAACAATGTCAAGTCCCAAGGAAAACGTGAAAATAAAAAGTATGATAAAATATTTGGAGAAATTTAGGATAATCCCATCCCATAAACAGCACTCTTTTAGCAAGTCAAATGGAAGGTGGATCTTAGAAGTTAGTTGTGAACTATGATCTGGCAGGGATTTACTTACTAAATGGCAGGGATTGTTCTAAATTCTTGACATGCACCTTATATAAGAACAAATACAATGTGGTTAGCACTGCACCTGACATCATTCCTTAGATCTCGCTAATCAATCCTTGATTGGCAAATACACCTGGTTGATATATTCTTTTCAATTCCAATCAGTTACACTCACCAACAGTCTGCTGTTGCTTGGAAGTCCCAACAAGCCACCTTTACTATCTTGCCACAGTTCATACTGCCATCCTGAAGCACCATCCAATAAGCAAAATTTAAACAGATGACTTAATTCAAATATTAAAATTATTCATTTCAAACCAGGAGCAGTGGTGCATGCCTATAGTCCCAGCTACTCAGGAAGCTGAGTCAGGAGGATTGCTGAACACAAGAGTTTGAGACCAGCTTGGATAACACAGTGAGACTCTGTCTCAAAAAAAAAATGTTCAGCTCACCGTCCCTGGCCATAAATGAAATGCAAATCAAAACCACACTAAGATTCCACCTCACTCCTGGTAGAATAGCTACCATCAAGAACACCACCAACAACAAATGTTGGCAAGGATGCCGGTGGGAATGTAAGCTAGTACAACCACTTTGGAAAACAATATGGAGGCTTTTTTTAAAAACTAAACATAGATCTGCCATACGATCCAGCAATCCCACTCATAGGAATATACCAGAAGGAATGCAACTCAGGTTATTACAAAAACACCTGCACACCCATGTTTATTGCAGCACTATTCACAATAGCCAAGCTATGAAAACAGCCAAGATGCCCGACTACCAACAAATGGATTAAGAAAATGTGGTATTTTTACACAATGGAATTTTACTCCGCCACATTCTCAAGTAAATGGATGGAACAGGAGAGCATCACCTTAAGAGAAGTTAGCCAGGCTCAGAAGGCCAAAAATCGTATGTTCTCCCTCATATGTGGATTATAGACCTAAAACAAATGCAGTAATATTACTGGACATGAGTCACACACTAAGGGGAGAATGCACACAGGATGAATAGGGAAAGGGAAGGAAACCTAAAACTTGAAAGTGGTTGATGTTCTCACTGTAGAGGAGAAAATATAGTAATCTTAAACTGGCCAAGGTCACTATGGGAAGGTGACCAGGAAGTAGTAAAGAGATCTGGTAGAGATGAACCAACATGCGTTGCATGGGAGGAATTATAGGAATCTCTCTACATAGATATCCTTATCTCAAGCTAGCAAAAAATATACGCAGTTCTTATTGTCTCTTATGCTTTCTCTTCAATAAAATTGGAGAACAAGAGGGCAGAACAGGTTCTGCCTGGAAGCGAGGGAGAGGTTGGGAGGAAAGTGGGGAGGGAGGAGGGGGGCGGGGAGCAAGGGGGAGAGGTGGCCCAAGCAATGTTCACACATATGAATAAATGCAAAAACAATAAAAAAGTATTAATCAGGCAAATTCAACAACACATCAAAAGAATCGTTCACTGTGATCAAATGGATGCATCTCTGAGATTCAAGGACAATTCAATTTAATACATCAACAAATGTGATATGCAACATTAATAGGAAAAATGGTCATCACACTAATGACACAACATGTTAACCAGAGTGGTAATTTGAACAAATTGTGCCCCTGAGGAATGGGGATACACTCCAGAGAACTACACTGTTAGTTGATCTCACTGTTGTGCAAACAGCATGGAGGCGTGCTCACCCAAACTAAGAATGTCAGATAATATAATCTTATGAGACCTCCATCGAATATGTCATTCTTCATTGACTGAAACATTGATATGCAGAACATTACTCCATATAGAACACTACAGTTCAGTGATTTGAGTAGTAAATACAAGATTACATGACATATGTGTCTGAGAATTCAATTGGCTGACATTTCTAACAAGCCAAAATTAGCTTCAGACAATATGTGGTGTACATATAGCCTGGTGGTACTCTAACTTTCCCAGTGACCTCTCTGACATCCTAACACCTCCGAGGCAGGCGTATAAACACAGGTAACTGTGGCAGAGTCATGGAGCAGAGGCGGCTGCATAGGCACAGGCGCTAGGCACCTGTAACAGCTTGCAGATACCTCTAACAATCCCTGG
This sequence comes from Castor canadensis, assembly GCF_047511655.1. Taxonomy (NCBI): domain Eukaryota; kingdom Metazoa; phylum Chordata; class Mammalia; order Rodentia; family Castoridae; genus Castor; species Castor canadensis. The sequence goes on along the minus strand of NC_133393.1, from coordinate 21,964,473 downwards.
TGTTGGACAAAACAAAACAAATAGCCTATTTGGTTTTGGTCTCTTGCTATAAGAATACTTTCCCTAGAAGTACTGGCCTCACTGGTAGTTTGATTACATTGAAATCCCCTCCTGTCAAAGAAAAAATATTTTATGCAAATTATGGGACTATTTCATTGGTAAAACCACCCACTACAGAACCCCTCAAATCTGGGTCCTACTCAAGAAATCGTTCTGAGATGTGGTGCCATACTTTGAATTTGTCCTCCAAAGTTCATGTGTAAACTTAATACTTTTTTTATTATTCATATGTACATACAATGTTTGGGTCATTTCTTCCCCCTTCCCCCCGCCCCCTCCCTTAACCACCCCACCCCTTCCCTCTCCCCCCCACACCCTCGCTTCCAGGCAGAAACTATTTTGCCCTTATTTCTAATTTTGTTGAAGAGAGAGTATAAGCAATAATAGGAAGGACCAAGTGTTTTTGCTGGTTGAGATAAGGATAGCTATACAGGAAGTTGACTCGCATTGCTTTCCTATACATGTGTGTTACCTTCTAAGTTAATTCTTCTCGAACTAACCTTTTCTCTAGTTCCTGGTCCCCTTCTCCTATTGGCCTCTGTTGCTTTAAAGTATCTGCATTAGTTTCTCTGTGTTGAGGGCAACAAATGCTATCTAGTTTTTTGGGTGTCTTATCTATCCTCATATCTCCCTTGTGTGCTCTTGCTTTATCTTGTGATCAAAGTCCAATCCCTTTGTTATGTTTGCCCTTGATCTAATGTCCACATATGAGGGAGAACATACGATTTTTGGTCTTTTGGCCAGGCTAACCTCATTCAGAATAATGTTCTCCAGTTCCATCCATTTACCAGCGAATAATAACATTTCGTTCTTCTTCATGGCTGCATAAAATTCCATTGTGTATAGATATGACATTTTCTTGATCCATTCGTCAGTGGTGGGGCATCTTGGCTGTTTCCATAACTTGGCTATTGTGAATAGTGCTGCAATAAACATGGGTGTGCAGGTGCCTCTGGAGTAACGTGTGTCACAGTCTTTTGGGTATATCCCCAAGAGTGGTATTGCTGGATCATATGGTAGATCTATGTGCAAACTTAATACTTAAAGCAACTGTTTTTTAAGAGATGGAACCTAGCCGGGCACTGGAAGCTCACACCTGTGATCCTAGCTGCTCAGAAGGCAGAGATGAGGAAGATCTTGTTTTGAAGCCAGCTCCTGGCAAATAGTTTGGGAGACCCCATCTCGAAAAAAAAAAAATGGGGCTGCCTAGCAAGTATGAGGCCCTGAATCCAAACTCCAGTGCCACCAAAAAAGAGAGAGAGAGAGAGAGAGAGATGGAAAAGATGATGATTAGGTGTAGATTTATTTTCCATAATAAACCAATCAGGTTCCCATGTTGCCTCCAATTCTGCTGAGTACAAGACTTAGTATCTTCAAAGCATTGTAATAGCCCAAAAATGACTCTTTAAAGAAGCAGCAAAGTATGAAAGGCATTTCTGCAGCTAAGTGCTGTTGGGTATAGCAAACACATTTGTTCTTTGCTGGCAAATGTCATGTTTAACAGTGACATAAACAGAACAGCAGCTATAACCAAAAATATGCCTATAGTTTAACCAAAGGAAACATGTAAGATTTTCTTTATGGTGCTGTATGTCATTGACTTGGTAATCAACTCTAACACACACAGTGCTTAGCTTAGTAGGTTCTACTAGGGAAGGAAGCTGGGCATTGACTTCCTATGTACTGGCACCACTAGCAAGAGGCAAGCCCTGTGATTTGGTTGAACTCACACCCATCCTGATCCCCTTTTTCTTTCTCAGTCTTCTTTGCAGTTAGGGTTGGCTGTATGAGTGACTCAGAAGCAGAAGTTTAGGCTGGTGGTGTAGCTCAATGGTTCTTATCATGAGCCAGACCCTAATTCAATACATAGCACCGCTAGCAAAGTAATAAATAAATAAATAAGCAGAGGTTTGCTGAAGGCACAGATGCAGCTGATTACATACCTCTTCTGCCTTGAATGTTGAGTGATATCTGGAGTTGTAGGCCATGAGGTGACAGGCATGAGAAGGGAAGGGTAACACTATAAGTAAGTAGAGCATAAAGATATGCAGAGTCTAATGACATCATTTAGTGATCACACAAATGCTGGAAACTGCCTTCCCCAAATTTCTTGTGTGAGAAAAATTAATTCCTACTTGTTTTAGCCCTGTTGTTACTCGGGTGTTTCTCCTGAATGACCAAGGGCAAATGGCTGCCTTTCCCACTCTATTCCTTTTCTTATTTCTGCTGTGTTTCCAATTTGGGGCAGAGGCTGTGATCCCAGGTGCATTTTAGAATCACTAGGGGAACTCTTACAAAAGTACCTTTGCCAGCCCCCAGCCCCCATGCACAGAACCACATTGCTGAGGTGGAGGACAGTTGGGCAAGCACATTCATCTAGGTTACTGATTCTCAAACTTTTTTTTAAACCTCAGGATCACTTTATAAACTTAAAATTCTTTGAGAACTCAAAAAAGCTTTGCATATATGTATGTCATTGACATTTACTATATTCAAAATTAAAACTAGAAAAACTTATTATTTTTCAAACTAGCAATAATAAGCCACTTTCATATATGTCTAAATTTTTCCATAGTAAAAAGGTAAACAAGCCAGGTGCTGGTGGTTCATGGCTGTGATCCTAGCTACTTGGGAAGCTGAGATAGGTGAGATGGAGATTCAAGGCCAGCCCCCATAACAGTTCGTAAGACACGCCCCCTCCCCATCTCTAAAAATAACCAGAGCAAAAATAAAAATAAACAAAACATTATGAAGAAAAAAATAATAACCAGAGCAAAATGAACTGGAGGTGTGGCTCAAGTGGTAGGGCTCTTGATTTGCAAGCGCAAAGCCCTGAGTTCAAACCCAGTCCCACCAAAAAAAGGTAAAAAAAAAAATAGTTTAAATAAGAAGATAGGCCAGGCAGTGGTAGCTCATACCTGTAATCCTAGCTACTTAAGATTGAGGTTCTAGGCCAGCCTGGGTAAAATGAAAGTGAGATTCCACCTCAGAAAATACCCAACACATAAAAGGCCTGGCAGAGTGGCTCAAGAGGTAGTGTCTGCATAACAAGAAAGAAGCCCTGAGTTCAAACCCCAATACCAAAAAAAAAAAAAAATAGACTTTTGGACTTAAAAGACCTTTGTTTGGAACATGGTTCAAACAAACACAAACATACAAAAAAAATCATGTAACCATCTGGAAAACTCTGAATAGTGAGTGGAAATCTGATGATAACAGGAGTGGTTACTACATTTTAGATGTGATAATAGACTTGCAATCCTATTTTTTTAAGAGTCCTTACTTTCTGTGATAAATATACTGAAAAGTTTACACATGAAATCTTCTGGTATCTGGGATTACTTCAAAATAATCCAGACGAAAGAGGTAAATCGGAAATGAAGTAAGATTGGCAATAAGTTGAAAACGTGTCAATTCATGGCCAATAGGTATCTGAAGATTCATTTTGCTATTTTCTATACTTTTGGATTTATGAAATTTTCCATGATATAAAGTTCTTAAATAAATAAGCATATATAAAGCAGATCATGCAAATGAAAAAAGGCAGTTAAAGTTAGGCAAGGCAGAATTCATTAAACAGGAAAAGGTATGTAATTGTTCATAAAAGGTGAAATCTTTTGTTTTGGTTTAGGGTTTTTTTTTTTTTTTGCTTTTTTTATTGTTTTGTTTTGTTTTGTTTTTGTGGTACTGGGGTTTGAACTCAGAGCCTACACCTTGAGCCACTCTACCAGCCCTTTTTTGTAAAGGATTTCTTTGAGATAGAGCCTCACAGACTGTTTGCCCTGGCTGAATTCAAACTGCGATCCTCCTGATCTCTGCCTCCTGAGAGCTGCGATCACAGGCGTGGGCCACCAGTGTCCAGCTAGAAGGTCCAATCTTTAACGAAGACACAACCTATCCATTACAGTCAGCAGACAGTGCCTAAGGCCCACAATATTGGGAGGCCTATGAAAATATTTACATTTCCTTTAAAATAGAAAAAAATAACTTTTAGGTTAAAGAAAATATCTTAATATATGATAATGTATACTTGCTTACCAACATAGTCATAAATATATTTTTGAAAAATTTTTTGAAAGATCGAGAAAGGCAAAAGTGCCTAGAGCCCCCCAGGAGTCATAATACAGCTCTGGATGTAATGCTTATGAAAGTTTATATGCAGAATAGCAAAATAGCAAAATACCAACTGGCAGAGATGCTGGACTCTGCAGTTAAAGAGCTCATCACGCCACACAGCTGATGTGACTTACAGCATCCCCTCCAAGAGAAGGGGGAGAGGGGGAGTGTAAGTGTGGTCATGAAGGGCTGGTTGAATTGGGCTGGACAAAGGAAATAAAGAGAGCAGTCAGGGAAGGAAGGAAACACGTACCTGCTGCATGTCTCAGTAATCCTGCACATCTGGGAACAGTGCCCCAAACAACCTCCACACACAGCAAAAGATTCCTACATATCTATTTTTGTTACACCAAGCCTCCAGCCATAGAAAACTAGCTCTCAAGGAGACAGATGGAAGAAGATAAGTCATCCAGATCGTCTCTGTAGGAATCTGAACCATGAACCCAGAGATACAGAGGCTGAGAGCATCTCTGTCAAGTAGCATTGATGACTACATTCCAGGGACAAAGTCTATGAACCTCTGAGGTCCCAGAATTGTTCTCAATCTTCCCTACTGAGTCAACCCTTATTTCAAATCCTGAGAAACCCCAATATTTTTATAATAAATTCTCTGTAAGGTTTAAGAATTTGCTATTTGGAACAAAAAAAATCTAAGAAGTATTATTACCAATCAACTGGATGGGGATCCTTTTGCTTTACCCAGACAGGAGTCTGGATAGATGAGGAGACACTCAAGGGCAATCCTGGACCCTTGAATGCCCAAGTCCTAGGAGCTGGACTGACAGACCCAGAGGAATAAGGCTTCAAACCCTGAAGGCTAGGGGCCTATTGCTCTAGGATTTAGAAGCAGAGACTTATGGGTCTAGGCACTCAGATTGGAGGCTTTTTGCTTTGGGCTCAAACTACCAGTGGCCCCAGCATTTGGCAGCTTTTGTAATCTTTGATTTCTGGCAGCAGTGAGTGGAGGCGGCAGACACCAGCAGGTAGCAGCAGATGGCAACTTCTAGAAGTATAGCTCTTATACAGGCCTCAGATGCTGGGACCCTGGGCTCTATAGTATCAAGTGTTATGGCTGTCAGGTCTAGGTGTCTGAGACCCTGGCCCTTTGGCAACTTCCTGGAATTCTTCCCATGACCAGGGCCCATAATTTCTCATCTTCAGCTCTTCAGAGCCCTCTTTATCTCTGGCACCTTTGCTCCCTGCCATTTCTGCTTCAGCTCTCTCTAGAACTCTTCAGCTGCCCTCTCTGGAAATTTTCAGCCACCTCTGCCACATCTACTGCCTTCCTTTGTGTTACCAGCTCAACCTGCTTTACTAATGACAAAAGATCAAGAGTAAACAACAAACAACCACTCAAGAGAAGCCTTTTATTGAGCATAAGTTGCAATACCAGCGGACATCACTGGAGTGTGTCTCCCCACTGGCTCCCAAACTGTGTTAAACGGTGTACTTATATCACCAAAATGGGTATGTGGCAAAGGTGTTTGCACCAATCAAGGCACAGTCCCTCATGCAAATGAAGAACAACATGTGCACCAACCACAGGTCCTCTGGCCTAGGTGAAAAATGGCTACAGGCTCATCTAGAGTTCAGCAAGGCTTGAGCTGGCAAAAAGTCCAGTGCAAGCTATATGAGACAGTGGTGGACGGGATAGCGCCTTCCAGAAACACAGCTGTGCTTTGGCAGCAAGCAGCCCTGGTTGCAGGGTAGCTTCCTTAAGGCATCTGTAGAGTGTGCAAAGCAGCTGGTGCTGGCAATGAGGGCAGTCAAGCTGGCACTTGGCCGATAGTTCTTCACTCAAAGCAGCCAGAGTACCAGAGAAAGGTCTAGTAGCTGCCAGCTAGGGAGTCAAATTGCCCTAGTCTCAACATCTTAGCTTGTTTAAAGGAAAAATAAACATTAAAAAGGGATGCTTCCAATAAAGACCTATCATTAACTTTCACAGTATTTAACAGTGTGCTAACAATGCTTAACTCCTGCCCCAGTGTCCCAGGGAGAGATGGGTCCCGCTAATCTTTCTCACTATAAAGTCTTGACAGCATTAACATCAGCAGTATAAAGAGACAGCAGCATGCCCCAGACCCTGTGTGTCAGCAATAACCAAGGCATGGAAATGGAAACTAGGGAATGTGGCCAGTTTCCCTCCTCAGTCCTTCCAGTACAAAGCTGTCACTAAAGGAGGAGTTATTCCCTTACAGAACAAGTATCATCCCACTTTGCAGGTGAGAAAACTGGTGCTTGAGTTTAATGTACAATACAGTTAGAAGCAAAGCACCCTGGACAAGCTCAGTGAAGGAAAAGCCCTTGTTAGAAACACAGAGAGGCTGGGGACATGGCTCAAGTGGTAGAGCACTTGCCTAGCAACCGTGAGGCCTGAGGTACTGGGGTACCACCAAAACAAATGTTAGAAACACAGAGAGGTCTCCTGCCAGCTAATGTCAGTGCCACACTTGGTTCTAAATTGGCTCGGCCATACCCAAACCTAGACTACCTGTCACTTGGAGTTTTGTATCTGAGTCCCTCTGTCCTCAGGGTCCCAAATAACATGATTCCATCTCTTCCCTAAGCCTAATATCGCTAGGACATGTTTGTTGGTTGGGAAGTGGGGTTGTTTGTTTTATTTTGTTTATTTCTATAGATTTACAGATCTGAAAAGTAAGAAAAACCTACAGATATTAATGCAATAGTTAAAACTGAAAAGTTACAGATTTATAAGAAATCTCTACCGCACTAATTATAGAGATAAAGCTTATTTAGTGAGAAGAATTATCCTCTACCTGATCTCCCTGGGAAAGTATGAACACAGCATAAGAACATGTTTCTAGAACCCACACACTTTGGCTCTGTGGAGTCTGAGCTCTTCACAGATGAAATGATGAACCTGTACAAGGGCTGCCAGAAAATCCAACATGGCCTTTATCCGCTATATTTTGGGAAACCATAAACCTATGTATGTCTCAGAAATTGAAAGACCTTTGGCCTGAAAGTAATAAGATTTTACTATTAGAGAGGCCAGAGTAAACAAAATGGACTGACAGCCTCTGCCTATCCAGAGAAGGTGGGTGGTGCTCTACCACCCACTCACTGAGGCTGAGAACCATATTCATTCTACCTCTCCAGCTGTTCAGGATGACCCTAAACAGGGTGCCCCTGCCGATGTTCTTATTCCTCATTCAAGGATTAGTGGGACATGTGTTCCCTCCTGAGATGCAGTCTCCTGTCAGTGTCAGCTCCCATGAAACTACCCTGAAGATGAGAAAGAAGATACCAGAAGAACAATTGCAAGCACTCAGGGGTGACATCTGCTCACTTCACTTTCTGAAGGCTTAGAAATCTGCACAGCTGTCCAGGAAAAAATTTGAATGTGTCTCTGACAGTCCCACACCAAACTTGCAGGAACAGGCTAAACACCACAAATATAGGATTCCACCTGCTACCACACAGGATCTTCTTTCTGAAGCACGAAGAGCCCTGTTTTGACCCTCCCTTCCCTATCTCCTCTCCTCTCCCACCTAACCTGGTCCATCCAAAACTACAAATGCTACACAGCCAAGGAAGTGAGAACAGATCTGTAGCCCATGGACTTCTGGGATGTGTAGCGCACTCAGGGACAGTGACCTAAGTGGTCCAAGTTCTTTTTTGGTTTTGTTTTTGTTTTTTTAACCAGGGATGCCAAAAATGGGAACCCAAAGCTAAGAAGAAACTTCAAAGGTGTGATAGGCCAGAGAGCCTTCCCTCTATAATTTCTCTTTCCAAGTCCTCCTCTCCTCACCACTAACAGGGCCATTGGCTGTGACTGTTTTCTGGCCCTCCCCTTACACACACACACACACACACACACACACACACACTACAATCCAAGCAGGTGTGGGATTGCTATCTTGCTTGCTGTCACTTGCAACACCATCAATGACTCCCTCTATTTGGGGGTTTAAGTTAAACTCCTTTACTGGCAGACAGAACTTTTCAGAATGCAGCCCTTTCCCAATAAGAGGTTATATGTGCTGTCCCCAATCAAACCCAAACTAGTTTCCCCAAAACCTCTCTCTCTCTCCTCTGTTCCCCCATTCCATTTCTTATGTTTGTTGCCTCTCCTTTATCTCCTCCCACCCACCCCATCAAGAAGCCTCCATTGCCCACAAGCCACTGGAGCCTCTGCCAGCATCGATATGCCCAGATCCAGGGCACCTGCACCACCCACATGCAGCCCCAGCCCCACCTCAGGAGCTCTGCCCTTCACTTTCTCCCATCTCTTTTTAGAGCCATAAGTTTCGGGAGTGGAAGGTGAGGTCAGCTACAAGGAAAGGGCCATGGTCCTGTCATCCTCAGCTACAACTTGGCACAGAGTCACTCAGAAACTGTGGGGTGGGTTGGTTGGCACACAGTTAAACGGGTTTTTGTGGACTGGCCTGCTGACCTAACCGCCACATATAAATGTTATTTCAGTGACTGTATGGCATTGTTTCCATAAAGAAAAAAGTCTTCTGGGCTCAGAGCATCTGACCAAAAGTGACCTTTGGGAACACTCCATTTTGTGCTCTGGGGGGGGACCTCCATGGTTTTGCACAAACTGCAGGGAGAACTCCAGAGAAACCTCAGCTCTAGCCCAACTTGGCAGGGAGTTGGTACAGGCGAAGAGGATGGGAGCATCTGTTAAGTCTGATCTTCTGTTGTTCTGAGGCCTGAGAGGAATGAAGGAGGGCATATGATCCCTCAGGACCTGGCGTTGGAGACTGAAGGTGTAGATAATCCCAGAAACCCAGTCCACCACTGCCCCAGCTAGATGAGATGGGAGCTTCTTCGTCCATTTGGCCTCCTTCTATTTGGGTGGAGTGGAAATGAGGGCTCAACAGATGAAGAAGGAGGGGCAAGGTGAGGGACTGGGATTAGTCCCCTTGCCCTGCACCAGCGGGGGTCCCGGCGCCAGCAGCGGGGGCAACAGAGGGGGAGAGAAGCGGGGAGCCCCGAGGGTTTCCACCTGCTCTGGGTTTCCAGCTCGCTGGCCTAGGAGCGCTGGGCTTGTAGACGCCGCCGGGAGATCTTTCTGGAATCAAGAATGAGTGGGCTCCAAGCCCCAGGTTTCATCCTCGGGGACAGGGATTGCTGTCAGGAATTGAACAGGAGGCGGGGCCCCCGCATACCAGGGCTGTGGTTGGAGCGGCGAGGCATCGCCCAGCCGCCCACCGGGGGATTGCAGACGCGAAATCTGGACATGCGCACACACGTGTACACGGTCACCTTCCCCGCCTCTACCGTCAGTGAGGAAGGGCATCCCAATTGTGATGAGGCCCTGGGATAGTTTTTAGTGTCACCAGGACTGGTGAGAGCTAGGCACCGCTGCTTGAGGACGAGGACGGGAGGTCCCAAGAGAAACTGAGAGGCTAGCTAGGGATGTCAACCAAACCCGAGCTGCCCTGGACTGAGGGGCTGACCCCAATACCTAACCCAGTGGAAATGAAGCTGCTGAGTATGGAGAGCCTGCCAGAACTTCCCAAGCCTGGGCGGGAATTGTCACAGAGGTGCAGGCGCAGTAAACATTGTCTTGGAAGTGGACTGCAGTCTCCCTATCTTCAAGGAGTTTAGACCGAGCCATCAAATGATCCCTCTAGCCCTGAAGTCCTGAAAGATCTTGGGTTGTATCTGAAGTGGAGTCAGGAAGGGCAGGCACACACATCCAGAAACAGTCCTGCACTGATGTCTGAACTCTGGGTCAGAAGGACCCTGAGCTCCCATACGATGCCACTGGAACAACATCCATTTGTGATTCTGTACTTGCCACCCAGACTATATAAACTCAGCCCTCACAGCCCAGATGAACAGCCCTCCGGAAAGTAAATTAAGCCACCCCTTTCTGCCCACAGCTCAGCTGAGGAGTATTGGACCAGGCTTGGGAGTTGGGGGGGGAGGACTGAAATAACAACACAAGTACCAGCACATACACCTGGGAGGAGATATCACATTATTTAACAATCAATCAGAAAGGATGCTGGGCACAAGGCTAGATGGGTCCTGGGAGCCCCTTCCATCCACTGGCTGGATATTAATCCTTTAATTGCAGAGGTGCCCAGGGGAGGGAATGGTGTGGCCAAGAAGACAATGAGACACTGGGGGGAGGGGGGAAGGTCAGGGACCATGTCAATTTACTAGCCAATATAGAAGAACTTCAGTACTTCAACAAGCTGCTAAACCAGGCCCTGCACAGCCCCTCACTCTCCCATTCCTTCCCCGAGGGCATGGCCTGGTCCTCAAGTTGCAGACAGGTACTGCCAGAACCACAGCAAGTGAAAAAACACAGCAGGCAGGTGATCAGGTGCCAACACCTGGTAGGTAAAGATGAGGGAGCCCCACCCTGGGGAAAGAAAACCAGAGCCCTGAGGCAAAGGAGGCCGTATATTCCAGCGTTCACAGTGGGGGCTACAGGTGGGGTGTGGTTCAGCCCTGAAACCCACACATGGTGACTGACAAAAGCCCTGAGGCAAGGATGGGGAGCTGGGGCCACCCTTGGAGAGCTTGTCTCCAACACCTGCAGGATTCCAATGGCATTTCTCTCTTTATCATCTGTTATTCTCTTTTCCACTCTTTAAATAATTAATATAATTATTTTTAAATACAAAATACACAGTATCCTTTCTCTTCCACTTGTTTGGGGGGTGATTCAGAGGTGTTTTAAATAAGGGTCTCAGCTCTCTAACAGGTCACAGGCTCCAGGTAGGAGGGCTGGGAGCCCCAGATGCCACCCCTCCCCAGGGGTGTCCCGGCCACACACTGATCCATCCCTCCCTTGACCACTTATGGCTGGGGGCTCTGGATGCCCTGGCCCAAAGCTCTGTAGATGGTAAGGAGCCCTCAGGGGCAGTGGCATGGAGCTGATGCTGTGTGAATCCAGGTGGGCCTGGGTTCTGACCGACAGGGTCAGATAGAGAAGGTCCTAGCCCATGAAGCAAACAGGTCCCAGCAGCACACCTCCCCGCCTCGGGGGGGCCCCCAGGTCTGAGAAGGAAGCATCCAGAACTGGCAGCTGCTCCAGCACAGGTGTGCGCACCTCCAACACTGTCCGGCCTTGCTGTGTCTTGAGGGGGAGACAGGAGAAGTAAGTATGGTAGGGGCACCCCCTCCCCACAGATCCCCCAACCTCAGCCCCAGGCTTGTCTCTCCCCTGAGCATCTTGACCCCTCCAGGTGACTCAGGATGCACAGACTAGGGTGTCGGTGTGCCCATGTCTGAATCCACAAGTATGTATTTGCACCCCCATGTGCTTGTGGGTATCTATGTGCATACAAGCCTGTACAATTTATCATGAGTGGTGCTGTTGCATACACAGTTGATCCCCACCTAGACAACTCATAAGTCTAACTCCTATCTCCTCATCTCTTCATCTCCCTGAGCTCCCTCAGGCTTTCCCCTTTCAGCTTTCCCAGTTCCTACCTGACAGCCATCTCTGAATTCCTTGACATAGGGGCTCGTCTCTGGACTCAGCTCGTCCTCATTGGCCCCCCGGAGTCTCAAGGGACCATCATGGGATGCTCCAGAGCAGGGGTAGGAGACGTCCTGGTGGGCTGAGACACTGAGCAGGCGCAGGAAAGTAAGCTGGACTACACCTACCAGGGAGCCCTCTGAGTCCACATAAGAGAACTGGAAGGAGAGGAATGTCAGGGAGACACAGACAGGTCTGGAAAGCATCTTCAGAGCTGGAGCAACTGAGCCAAGGTCAAGAGCAGGGCCCAAATGGGAGGACAGAACCAATGGATATGTGAGGGGCTAGAGTAGGAGCCAGGGGTTGGGAACAAGTCAAAGGCAAACTTTTGTCTTGGGCTTTAAGGGAAGGAGACAAAGAGAGCATCCAAGGACAGGTGAGAAAGAAAAAAGGGAGTCAAGAGGAAAGAAGGGTCAGGAAGCTTTATGGGGGCAATGGCCAGGAACCTTGTCACATAAACTCAGACATCACTAGGCCCTGAGGGCATTCTGCTAGAAAGGGAAGAGCAGCCTGAGGCCAGTTCAAACCTGTGTAACATCATCCCTGGGCATCACACATGTTTCCCCTCCTGCTGTAAAGTTGCAGAAAACCCGGAAGGCATCCCGAGCACAGCCCTGGTTGGGATCTACCCAGTACTCTCCTGTTGGGTCAGAGGAAGGAAAGGAGGTCAGGGCCACCAAGGTGCCATGCTCCAAGATGCTCTTTGTTCCACATTCCTTCTTCCCTCTCTCTGACCTAGCACCCCCAGTCCTCCCAACAGTGTTCTGTTTCCCAATCCTTCTCCCATCTCAATCTACCCTCCCACACTACTTGAATTTCCCTCAAAATCTTCCAGCCCACCTGATCACTGATATCTGTCCCCAACAGTACTCCAGTATCCTCTGAGTAGAGGAGTTACATCCTCATGCTGAGGACTGTGTGGTGTAGGAGCTCATATGCATCTATCTGTATGAATGCAGTTCTGTGCAGCTGTGTGTGTTTATCTACTCCTGTGCACACCGGGCTGTAATAAAGCACTGGTGGCACCATACTTGCTGCTAAAACATTGAAGTTCATCTGACCCAGGTGGTTAAGAGCCCCTGTTTAAAATCCCTCCACCCTCACCCCTAACCCAACACTTTCCCTAAAATCCCCAAATCTGTTCTGCCTGTTCAGTGCCCCTGTCCTGAGGCTGGTGCTGACCATCAGGCAGCTCTGGATGGCACAGCTTCAGGTCCTGGCAGGTGCGAGCAGGGCTGTCCTGGGTCCCCGTTGGCCGCCTCATCTGCTCAATCTCCTCCCGCAGGGAGTCAAGTGAGCCAAAAATCTCCTCCAGACCCCCAGGACTTCCCGGAGCTCCCCCAGTTGGCATGGCCTCATCTTCTTGCGTAATTCGGCTCCCGTCCACTGAACGACGAGTCTTCTTGGGCATCTGGATGGGCAGTGGCTGGATCACCTCACCCGGGGGACCCTGTGTGGAGACATAGAAAGGGTAAGATGAAGTCAGCATGAAGGTAAAGCAGAGAGACACCACAACAGAGAAGGACAGTCAGAGAACCGGCCCTGTCTCCTAACTCACCGGGTGTCCTGGAGGGCCCTGGACGCCCTTCTCCCCCTTGGGTCCAGCTGGGCCCTGCCAAAGGAGTTAATGGGTTAAAGAAGGGGTCAAGAGGTCAAGCATGGGGATCAAAGTCACAGATGGGACAAATCGGTCTCCTGGATGGGAAGGAGGGGCTCCATGGGGATGAGAGGAGCAGTAGGTTTTCCCTAGAGACAGGGCCAAGTCCAGCTGGGGGGGAGCAAAGGTCAGCACTGACAGGTCACTTACTGTAGCTCCTTTGGCTCCTTTGGGGCCAGCAGGTCCCTGTGAATTGAGAAATAAAAAGAAATGGTCACCACAGGGAAGGACAGGACACAGAGGAATAGAGAGGCAAGGTCATGACTCCACAGGACCCTGGGTTGCTACAGGAGGAGAAGCCATGAAGAAACACAGAGACATTTGGAGGCCTTGGAAGCATGGGGAGGAAACATGGGGGACTATCCTTGTCAGGCAGGCACCTGCCATGAAGTCACGGGAGGAGGGTCAAGAGGGCGGGTTGAGGGTTTACAGAAGGAAGAGATAAAATACTCACAGGAAGTCCGGGGGGACCTCCAGGACCAATGGGGCCAGATGCTCCTGGAATACCCTAGAATGGAGAGGGACTGACCCGATTAGATCTTCCCCCATCCCGCCTCAGCATCTATTCCCTTACCCCACAGCTGAGTACCCAACCCCACCCCATCCCAGACCTTCCAGGACCATGTCCCCTACCTACCGTCTCTCCCTTCTGTCCAGGGGAGCCCTGAGGGCCAGGAAGCCCCCGATCACCCTTCTCTCCTTGCTCTCCAGGGGGCCCAATCAATCCAATGAGGCCTGGGTGACCCTGGAGAAGGGACAGGGATGCACAGAGGACTCACATGGATAGGGAAGAAGGACCAAGAATCTGGGGGTGGGTACCAGTAGGAGGGGGGAGAGCATAAGGAAAGGGTAAAAGAGGGCAAATATGGTAGAAGTATTTTGTATTCATGTATGAAAATAGAATGATGAAACCTGTTGAAATTGTTCTAAGAAGAGGGGAGGGGGATAAAGAAAAAAAATGGAATGGGTGAATCTAATTAAGATACATTGTAAGCATTTATGTAAATGTCACCTGTACAACGATAATATGCTCATTTAAAAAAATGAAAGGCTAAGAAGATACAGAGTGGGACATGCGCACACAGTCTGGGGAAAGAGCAGCAGCTATGAGTGGTCCCCACTAAGTAAGGACCCCTAAGGACTGGACGCTGGAGGCCTGAAGCAAAGCAGTGGTCACTTGCCATCCCCATAGGTTTCAGGGAGTGAGTGTGATGAAGACACTTGGCCACATGTCTTCCACTCACCTTCTCTCCCTTGGTTCCAGTATCACCCCTGAGGCCAGGAAGTCCTGGAGGTCCCTATGGGGAGACAAGAAATCACTCTCCTAGGAAGAGGTGGGACTATATTCTCCCCCATCTCCCACTTCCTCCAGTGCTTTACCTTGATGCTCACTGTTCCACCCACCCATTCCAGTCCTATTCACTCACCACAGGACCTGGGGGCCCAGCCTGGCCTGTGGCTCCAGGGCGGCCTTGCTGACCCTACAGATTGAAGAGAACCCAGGCATCAGGAAGAACATCCCCACACTGTCCCTCCCATGGCCTTCACCCTCACCACCCAGTCCCTCCACACCATGACTCACCACTGAGCCCGGAAGCCCCCTCAGACCATCAGGACCAGGTTTTCCTGCTGGGCCTGAAGGACCCACAGGGCCTGTCTTCCCTGGAGCACCCACAGCACCAGGATCCCCCTGAAACACATGGGAAGGATATGCTTTAAAGGATCAAAAAGGGGATGCAGGAGGTCTCAGGTGAAAGGGATAAGGAAGGAAGGAGAGCTGATTTTCAGGAGCTCCTGGGGCAGGATCAAATATAGAACCCAAGTCCCCAAAAGGGGCTCAATATGGAAAAGATGAGCATGGAGTAGGCATTCCGAGACCAAGGACTCCTAAGAGGGAGAAAGATGGAGGGGATGATCCAGCACTCGGGATGGTCTCCCCCTCACCTTGGCCCCCTTCTCTCCTTGTCGCCCCTCTGGACCAGGTGTGCCAGCAGGACCCTGAGAATGAGGAAAGAAGAGGAGAAGATGAGTTGGAAACAGCCAGACTAAACCCATTCCCCCACCCCATTCTCTTGGACACACACACTTGTACATACACAGGCGCAAATGCAGAGGGCCAATCACGGATGGTAAGAACAGGTACTGCTGTATCAATTGTTCATATATTGAATAGTTCTATACATTTGGTGAGAGCCATTTTCCCACATTCTACCTCCTGACCCAGCCACTAAGAGGGTAAGCAAGTCACCCCCTGTCCAGTGTCCATTCTGATTTGTCAATAAGCACCACCACCTTTAGAAAGGTCATATAGACCAAACCCCAGGAACAAAGATACCCATGGTACACAGCACACTGACAATCAACCCAGACACCAGGCATCTCCTTGCCCATCTCCTGCCATGGATCCAGTCTCCATCCACCCAAGGGCTACCACACAATGTCTGAAACATCCAACTCACTTACCCGCTTCCCAAGTGGTCCAGGGGGTCCATTCTCCCCAGTGGGACCAGGGGATCCCTAAGAAGGGGGAAATTGGAGAGGGTGAGTGGCCTTCAGACAGGACACTCACTCTTGTTGAGTGGAACTGGGGCATAGAAGAAAAGTTTGGGATCTGAAGACTTGGACTCAGTTGGGAGTTTGGTCACTCACAGGCTGTCCTGGCTCGCCATCCTCGCCTCGGTCACCCTTAGCACCATCCTGGCCCTACAGGGATGAGACAAGATGAGAGGAGGACTCCCAACCTGGCTGGCATCACCCCCAAGACTATCACTCCTCCTATCTCTAACCCAACATGTCATACTCCAGCTTCCCAACAGCCAAGCCCATCAGCTGTGCAGAGGCCCTCCATGGGAACCATCTTTGCCCCTTCTGCTCCCTGAGTAAGACTCACCCGAGGGCCACCTTCTCCAGGGGGACCAGGATCACCAGGAAAGCCAACAGGACCCTGATCCAGAGGGAGAACGAGAGTCAGTCACAGCTCCCTAAGTCCACCCAGAGCCAACACTGACCCTCATGGGCATATACCACACTCCCCTTCTCCACAGGAAGTGCCCACAGCCACCATCCACAGAAAAAGCGTCTTCCGTGCCCCCCTGGTCCCCACCCAATGCCCTCCTTACCTTCCAAAGCTTTCTAGAAAGTGACTAAAGTCAGAAAGTGAGGCATCTCTCAGTTTCTCTCTACAATCTAAACCCATGCATCCTTCCCAGGAGACCCTGTTTTCAGAGCCCGCCTCCCAGGCAACCCCTACCCTTAGGTTTCCCACACTCTGAGGTCCTCACACACACACACCCTCATTCCCAGGTCTCGCAGTCACAGAGCCCTACTCTCACACCACCTCTCAAACTCACAGGGTTCCCTTTAGGGCCATCGTCGCCTGTGGGACCTTTAGGCCCCGGTGGTCCCGCCTCTCCTGGCTGTCCCGACTCTCCTTTTTCCCCACGCTCCCCACGCGGACCCTGAAGAATGAATGCAGGGTACAGATGGTCTCAGGGGTCTTGAAGATAAGGTATGTAGCTCCTGCTTCCAAGATACCTTCAGCGTCCCCTCACCCCTCAGTGACAATGAAACACACTCAGAAAGTCAGGCCTATATGGGGGGAGGGCTGGGGGGATGATGGGGTCCCCTTGGCCTCTCTTCCCTTCAAGAAAAGTCAGTAGGGCTCACTAAAGCCTAGAGATCAGGCCACAGCAAAGACTCCTGGGCTGTGGACAGGTTCCATCTCAAGGGAGTCACAGGAAAAGTGGGGGCGGGGTTGGGAAGTGAAAGGGGCTGGGGAGCTGGGCCTCAGAGCTATCACTCACCTTGACACCTGGCTCCCCCTGGACCCCAGGAGATCCTGATTCTCCTGGCTCCCCCTACAAAGAAATTGGGATCAAAATCCTCCTTCCCAAAAAAAATCCTGGTACTACCCACATCCCACTCTGTTTTGTACCCCCAACAAAAATAGGCAAAAATCCAACCCTCCCTACCCCCATGACTGGTTTATTCACCACTTCCAACATACCTTCTCTCCAGGGGGTCCCAGGTTCCCAACACCTCCAGGGGGACCTTGTGGACCCTGGAAGAGGAACAGAAAGAAAAGTCATTGTCTAGGATAGGCAGAGGCATGGATATGGGCCCAAGGTCACAGCAGTGAGGCAGCGGGAGCCCTTCCCAGGCACATGCGGCTTATCTTGGCACCCAGGATGGGACTAGAGCTTATGGTCTGGGACAACAGAGGCAGAGGACTGGCCACATCTGGAGGACCGAGGGTCAAGGGAACTCACATCAGCTCCATTGGGTCCAGCTGGGCCTCGAGGTCCTGGTGGGCCAGGTGGTCCCTGGGGAAAAACAGACACCAGGGATGAGGAAGGGAAGTAAAAGAGGAGCTTCAAGGTTCCTCAAAAAACTAAAAATAGAACTACCATATGATCCAGCAATACCACTCCAGAGCATATATCTAAAGGAATATAAGTCAGGACATCACAGAGTCACTTGCACACCCATGTTTATTACACTATTCACAATAACCAAGCTATGCAAACAACTCAGGTGCCCTACAACTAATGAACGGATTAAGAAAATGTGGTATATATACACAGTGGAGTATTATTTAGCTATAAAGAAAAATGAAATTACATCATTTGCAGGTAAATGGATGGAACTGGAAATCATCATGTTAGGCGAAGCAAGCCAAGTTCAGAAAGACAAAGGTCATATGTTTTCCCTCATATGTGGAAGATAGAGCCAAAAGATAAAGCTATACACAAATACAAATACGATCATATATACATATATGTATAGAACATGTTTGCGATACTGCGACTCTGAGCGGACAAGCGGGTGGAGGTAGAGAAAAAGAGAATGGTAGAGCATGAATACCATCAAAATACATTGCATCTGTGTAGGGAGAAGGTATAATGAAACACAATGAAAGCTGGTGATTAATAGAGGGTGGGGGAAGGGTCAGGGAGAGTAATAGAAGGGGTCAATCTGATTAAAATACAATATATTCATGGGCAAAATACCATGGTGAAACCCCTTTGAACAATACACAGACACTTAAAAAATGAAAGACAATAATGCAAAACAGGTCCTGTTAGGAGGTGGGTACTGGTGAGAAGAGGGAGGGTGAGTTGAGAGGGTGAAGGAGGGCGAATATGGCTGATGTACTTTATATATTTGCATGAAAACAGAGCAATGAAAGCTGTTGAAGTTGTTTTACTAGGTAGGGAGGGGGATGAGGGAGATGGATGGTGGGGTGAACCTAACCAAGGGACACTGTGAGCATATGTACATGGAAATGTCACGGTGAAACCCCCTTGTAAACCTAACATATGCTAATAAAATGTTTTAAAAAGAAGAAGGAACCCAAAGGATGAGCATGATAGTGGGGGCTAAGTGAGCAGAAGTCCTGGGCAGAGGGCAGGAGAGGAAGAGAGGCAGCACACAGACCAGGTCTGCAGTGAGGTATCTGACTGGAGGCTGGATGGGTAGGGGCATGATTAGTGGATGGACTGGAGTCAGTAGGGATCATACTCACCATAGGACCCACATCTCCTGTTTCTCCCTTTTCCCCAGAGGGACCTGGCAAACCCTGTGCAGGTACACAAAATACAAACCCAATGACCAACTCACCCAAATCCCAGCCCAAAGCAGAGGGACCAGTCCTCTGTTGCCCCGTCCCTAGTCCTCATCAGCAGGCTGACGACAGGAGTCTTGGATAAACATCAGTCCCATCGTGACCCCACCTCTTAGCCACTATTCCCACTCCCAGTTCACCTGTAGGCCAATGGGTCCTGGGGGCCCATTGAATCCTCTTGTTCCTTCATCACCTTTGGCTCCAAAGTGTCCCTGGGGCCCCCTAGCTCCTGGCTCCCCATCAGCTCCCTGGAAGGTGGACATGGTCAAGAAACGAAGATAAGTCATGGTTCAGGTGTTCTTTATCCACAAACCCCACACAAAGCTGAGTACCAGACCAAAACCCCCACTTCCCCCAACCCCAGGCCACAGGGAACCAAGGGCCTGAGAGGCACTCACCACTGCTCCAGGCTGCCCCGCAGGACCAAGGGGTCCAGGGGGTCCAGGAGGGCCCTGGGGAGAAAAGGAGAATCAGAGACACCAAAACAGAGAACGAAACCAGGAAGGGATAAAGTTAAAGGCAAGAAAGTCAAAAGTCAAGGTCATGGGCACCTACATGTTCACCCTTGTTCCCTTTGGTGCCCTTCTGTCCAGGATCTCCCACTTCACCCTGGGAAGAGAAGGCAAATGAGATATGAGAGAAAGGAGATGGGTGGAAGAGCAGATAATAAGACAGGGATCAGGAAGTCATATCTAGATCAGCAGTCTCATCTGGAGAGAACACTGGTCAGTCTGTGGACTCTCTCACCTTGTCTCCATCCTCTCCAGCCACGCCGGGAGGTCCAGCAGGACCAGGAAGCCCCACAGGGCCTTGCACCCCATCACGTCCAGTGGGACCCATAGGGCCCTTCTCACCCTGTGGATAATGAAGAAAGGAGTCATAGCCTGGACAAGACCCTCACCCTCAAACACCCCCCTCAGGAAACCTCCATAACTATCACCCCCTGGGTTCACAGACCCCTCTCCTGGGCCCCCACACACACACTTACTGGGACACCTTTCTCGCCTGCTGCTCCAGGGGGACCCTGTGGGCCTGGGCGCCCTGGGGGACCAATGGGGCCCCCTGATCCTGCTGCACCTCGCTCCCCAGGGGAGCCCTGAGAGAGGAAATGGAATCAGCACCCCCCTAGGAAGGAGACCCCAGCGCACCCAAACCAAAGGACCCCTGACCACGGATTCCAGAAGAACTGAAAGACAGGTACTTTCTGATTGACTTTATGCTTCCTCTGCCCAGTCGTATGGCCCCCACCAGATGCCCCCCTCATCCTTCTTCACCCACCCATTTTCCCAATTCCTTCCCACTCCCCCCCACCAGGGACCCCAGACTCACTGCAGGACCAGGGGGGCCAGCTGGACCTTCATTCCCCTTCAAGCCAGATCCACCCTGTGAACCACAGATTTGGGGCAACAGGTGAGACAGAAAGATGGGGTTTCACAGGGTGGGTCTCCAGGGGACATGGTGGGAAGGAGGAGGGTTGGAGAGAGGAGCCAGGTTTAGAGAGTTGGGAATTGGGAGTGATACCAAGGGGGTCAGAATGCAGGGTAACATGTTACAGGCTGTTAGTTTTGAGGGTCATACTCACAGCAGTGCCCGGGAGGCCTCTCTCTCCTGGGAAGCCCCTCAGACCAGCTGGACCATCCTTCCCAGGAGCCCCAGGAGGACCAGGGTCACCCTAAAAGGAAAGGAGGTAATGAGCCATACCCATGCTTCCAAATAGGGCAGAGATTTCTGATCTCTCAAATCCAAGTGATTGTTTCCTTTCAGCATCCCAAGCCCCCATCCCCAAGCTCCCCTCTGCCGGCCCCTTGCTGACCTTTGTTCCTTCTTTTCCAGTTGTGCCAGGCAGTCCCTGCTCTCCAGGAGGCCCTGGGGGGCCAGGGTGACCTCTCTCTCCCATGGGGCCACTTTCCCCTGCTGCTCCCTGGGAAAAGGCAGAATTTCCAAGCTCAGCTCTTTGTCCTATCCTCTGTCCAAAGACCCCACCCTGGCCTCCCTAAAATACCAAAGGACCAGCCCCTTTATTCCTTTCCCAGAGCTATTGGGAAATTGCTGGTGCTCTCTAGGGCACTGCTGGGTTTTGCTTTCCCCACTGTGGAGTGACTGCACCACTTTTGCATCCCTACTGGGGAACTGCCTCTTTTGTAAGAGAGGAGAACTACCCCAGAAACAGACTGAAGTTCAGGACCCCGCCCCCAAATCCCAGCCCACAGGATCCAGACAGGCAACTGTGGGCAGGGTTGTGGGACTGGGAGAAAAGGGGCAGACACACTATCGCCAGATCTTGGGTCAGACGTACCTGAGGTCCCACCACTCCAGGGGGGCCCGGGGGGCCAGTCTTCCCTTGGAAACCCTGAGAAAGGAAAACAGCAGAGAGCAGTCAGGGCAGGTGCAGACCATAGAGCAGATCCCAGGCTCAGGGAGGAAGGGTGGGGTCCCACTGAGCCCTGGGCTGGGTCTCAGCGGCATCAGGGCACAGTTACTCAGTCAGAAGAACCACCTATAGGCCTTCCAGACAGCTCTGGAGTTTGAGGGTAGAGAGGACCACCCAAGAATGGGTGACCAGGGGCATCACTTACCACTTCTCCTCTCTGGCCTGGGTGTCCTGGTAGTCCATCCTTCCCAGGGGGACCCTGGAAGGGATCGAGGTGTCAGGTGAACTCTAGGCTGGGAAGGGGGATGAGGAAAAAGAAACTGACTCTCTCAGAGGTCAGTAGTCAACTTACCGGGGGGCCTTTGGGGCCAGGAAATCCATTGGGGCCCTGAGATCCAGGGAGACCCTAGAGATAGAGATGGGTTGAGTGAGGAGAAAGGGAGAGAGTGTTGGGCAGGGGGGACACACTTCCTCCCTAGAGAGCACTGGGGAACAGGACACTTAAGACACACTCACTCTCTCTCCAGGGGGCCCGTGGGGGCCATCACCACCAGATGTTCCCTGTGGGGGAAACAGAGTCAAGGCTGTGAAATGGGCTGCTTCCCAGCCATCCCTGAGAGAGAAGGGTGGAAGGAGAAAGAGGCTTATCAGGTAGAGGACAAATGGAACCCTACGGAGTTCACTAACCTTAGCTCCAGACTTTCCAGTGGCACCTCGGGGTCCTCGCTGACCCCGTGGCCCCTAGGGAGAGAGGAGAGGAGTTGTCAGATATACCCAAAAGCACCCCCTTGAATCTTGAACCTTCTGTTTCTCTCCTCCTGCACTCACCGTGGGGCCCCGCTCTCCCCGAGGTCCTGATTTCCCTGACAGGCCCTGGTAGGAATGAAGTAGAGAGAAAAATCACCCAGGCCATGACCCCTGCAGAGCCCTCTCCAACTCTCTCCAGCCCCTCTCTCCACACCCTCTCCAGCTTACCCGAGCTCCCTTCTCTCCACTGGCTCCAGGAAAACCAGGAAATCCCAAGGACCCCTGGTAAGGATAGAGAAGGAGGAAAATTAAGAAATCATGAAAGGGGATGGAGCTCAGGTAGAACCAAAGAGGTTCAGGAAGCACCATGCAGACAGCAGTGGGGGTGACCTGGGCCTTGCCAATAACTAGGTGGCTTTAACAAAGCCCTGCAGCTCCTTGGGCCTCTATTTTCTCATCTTCAGAATGGAGGTTAGCTAAATTCTCTCTAGGGTACCCCATGCTGTGCTAGTCTGTGCTTCCTGGAGTCAGGGATCAGGACAGGGAAAAGGAGGAGGAGCAAGTGGAACATCACATCACCTTGGGACCCTGGCGTCCAGGGTAGCCAGGCAGACCAGGAACACCCAGCTTGCCCTGTAGAAGGACAGGGAGCAATTAAGAGTTAAATGAGCTATAAATCCATTCTGTCCCAGACACTCAACCCTCCAATATGAGAGCCAGCCGCAGTAAAATGCTCCCCACCAAACCCACACCTGCTGGCCCCTCCTCCTGTGTCCACAGACCACCTGGCTCTTATAAGCAGTCAAGAGTTTCACCAGCAGATTTTCTAGAGCTAGGACTCTTGCTTTCCCATGTCTTCAGACTAAAGTCTTCAGCTATATCAAGTCCTCAAGGATTGCTGTAACCTAGCTACTGCCCACCTGTAAACTTCAGCTCCATCTTCTCCAGAATTCATTGCTGCTCCACCAAGACAAGACCTCTCACAGGCCTCACCCCTTTGCTCAGGAAGCTCCTCCCTTTTGCCCCTTTCCTTCTGATGCTCCAGGGCTCATCCTTCTGAAGTGGCTGTAGATCAATGGTTGGGAGCAGGGGTTCTACAGCCAGCTTCCCTGGGCTCAAAGTCCTGCTCTGCCCTTTACTGGCAGTTGTTAACAAGCATCCTAATGTCCCTGGGTCTCTGGACAGCTTCAACTGCAAAATCAGAATACCTCAGGCCTACCTCATAGTACTGACAGAACAAGTCAGAGCAGTGCCTGGCGTGTAAGGTCACAGATCTTCTCTTGACTCTTTCCCCTGTCCAAACAACTGCTGCCCTGGACATACATCCTCACTCTGCCTTACACCTACAGGCCCTCTCTCATCATGACAGGGACTTTTTCTTCACTTTTTATATACCCGACTCACCCCATCAGTAACCACAAGGTGCCATACACACACAGAAGGACATAACGAATACAAGGCCATCTTCTATTGGCTCACTGACTCCACTGTTAGCACCTTTGTACCTGACCTGCCCCAGTGCCCTGGCCACTAATTCCCATGTGCTCAGAAGTGCCAAGCCCAGATTCCTCATCGCCAATACCTTCTCACCCATGAGCCCAGGGGGCCCAGGGTCTCCAGTGGGTCCAGTGCGTCCCTTTGGCCCCTCAGGACCATCCTCTCCCCTAGAACCAGGGACTCCAACCTCGCCCTGAGTGAGAGGGTTGGAGAGGTAAGTGTTGGGAACTGGATGTGTGGCTGGGTCCCAAAACATGAAGCAGGCACAGGGAGGCTGAGTGGAGCTAGTGGGGGTCCCAGAAGCTACAGCAGGACAGGGGGCTCCACAGGGCAGAGAGACTGTGGTTGGAGGGTCATTGTGACAGATTATGGGGTTGTCATCTCACTGGAATTGGGCTCTAAAGGAGGCACAGCAAGAGTTGGAAAGTTCAGGGTCTTAAGGGAACAGGCTGGTATTTGCAGGGGTCCAAGGTGGAAGATCACTAGGACAGAGTTGGAATGCCAAGGTGGGGGCTTTTACTCACCCTGTCTCCTTTTACGCCTATGTCACCTTTGAACCCAGGAAAGCCATCCTCACCCTAAGAAAGATGGAAGTGAGAGGGTACCAGATAGTGGGAGAGTTGGAGAGGGAGGTGGTTTCAGAGAACACCAGTGGAAGGGTGGATTTCAGAAGCTGGAGAGCAACATGGGGGCAGGTTTAGGAAAGGAGGTGGGCAGGATTGAGATACTGGGAAGTGGGGGATACTATGCTCACCTTTTCACCTTTATGACCCTTCAGACCCCGAATTCCATCTACGCCCTGGAATTAGAGGGAGGATAGAGAAACAGCAATCAGGGCATGGATGCTGGTTGGAAGGACTGAGTTCCTAAGACCCCATCTTGCTTCCTTGTATTCAGTTACCTTGACACCTCGAGGTCCTGGGTATCCTAGAGGACCCTGAGGTCCAGATGGACCCTGGAGAAGAAAGAGAGGTA
Source organism: Castor canadensis (assembly GCF_047511655.1). Taxonomy (NCBI): domain Eukaryota; kingdom Metazoa; phylum Chordata; class Mammalia; order Rodentia; family Castoridae; genus Castor; species Castor canadensis. Next base: position 21,939,953 of record NC_133393.1, on the reverse strand, counting down.
TTATAGAGGGGCCTCAGGATGTCACTATGGGGGCCTCAGGAAGTGGGAGAAGTGGAAGTACAGTAGCAGCATTGGAATCAGGTTAGGATTACAAGACGTGAGAACTGAGAATATTGATAAGACAAGGACATTCCAAGGACTCTGGAGTCCAGAGTCTGGGTGGAGACTCCCGCAGGGGATAAAAGCAAGCAAGGAACCTTACCTGGTTTCCTTTGGTTCCAGGGGGACCTTCCTTGCCAGGGTGGCCCTGAGGGTGAGAGATGGAGAATGTGACTGCTGGGCCTTATCACCTTCCCTGAACCCTCCCAAGACATTTTCCAAAACCAATTCCCTGTGATCATGGGCAGGCATCACCAGTGACCTTCCAGTGCAAGGGACATATTGTGTGGATGGTCACTAAAGGAGCTTGGAAGTGACATACTGGGGAGAAAAACCAGGGGGAATTGGATTCAGAGGCGAGCCCACTCACTGGGGGTCCATCTGAGCCAGGCATGCCAGGGAGCCCTGGTTTCCCTCGAGGACCCTGCAGGAAGATAAGGAGGATCAGAGTCACTAAAGGGTCAGGTCTTAACACAGTTAAAGCCCCAGTAGATATTTCAAGCCCTGCCTACATACCCCCCTCAGAGCCCTCTGAACCACAAATCGCTTAGTCACTCACCTTCTCTCCATGGGGGCCGATGGCACCCTGAGGTCCAGGGAGACCCTACACACACAGAAAGAGAAGTCATAGGTGCCTCACAGGACTGGGTCATCCTCTCCACATTCAGAGCATGAGCAAAAGGGTCTGAGACCCTTAATTTCCTGTCACCGTGTCTGCCTCATTGTGAAGCTCATGGGAAGTCACTAAAGTTGGGAGGAGGGTGGGCAGGGCCACTCACCTGGGTCCCAGGTGTGCCCTGTTGTCCAGGAGGTCCTGGCTCTCCTTGTGGTCCCTAAAAACAAGTGGCCAGGTAGGGATCAGAAGGAGATGGTGACAAAACAAATAAGGCAGAGAGCTGCAGGAGAACCAACATGGCAAAAATAGGAAGCAGGCAGGGAGTCAAAATGGCGACAAACAGGACCGTGTTGAGGCCTTGAAGGATAAAGAGTGGAATCTCCATGCCCATCACTTACCAAGCTCCCTTTAGGACCATGAGGACCATCCATGCCTCGAACTCCCTGAAACATGAGAGGGGTATGAATAAGCTAGAAGGTGGAGCTGGACCTAGAGGGACCTGTGGTTTCTGAAAGGCCTGGCCATTCCAGACAGTAGATGGGCAGACACATGGTCAGACCACCATTTCATCCCAAATCTAGTGTAGTCATCCCAGAGCCGCAGGCTGTGGGTCTGTGGGTATATGGGTTTGAGGGTTTCTGCTTTGTTTTTCTTGAGGATTTTCATTTTGTTTTGGCTATACTCAGGGCCCTTGGTACACTATGCCATATGGCTCTCTAAGTGCTTCTGAGGGTAAAGGGAGGGGAGGCACATGAGGAGGGAGGAAAGGAGAAGGGAGACAGTCAGGAAGGGTGGAGAGTTGGAAAGGTTAAGGCATAAGATCAGGATTGAATGTCAGGGAGATACTTACCGGGGGTCCAGGAATACCAGGTGGGCCTTTGGGACCAAGGAGACCTCGAGGTCCCTGCATTCAAGGTTGGGGGAAGAGACCGCATGAATGGTTGAGAGGAAATGTCTCTTTGGTGCCCTTATCCCTCCCTTGGTTTCCCTAGGACCCCACACATACACCCAGCCCAAACTTTTGGACACTCACCGATTCTCCAGGCAGCCCCCGTGGTCCAATCTCCCCATCATCTCCCTGGAGAAAGAGGACATGGTAAAGCCACCTTGCCTTCTAGACTTCTCCTGGGCCCAGTTCCTGCCCTTACCACAAAACTTACCCGCTCTCCATCCTCACCAGGGGGCCCAGGAAGGCCCTGGGCACCAGTATCACCCTGAAAAATGGAGGAACAGTTATTAGGGCCCTCAAAGTCCCCAACAATTAGCCAACCGATTACACTCACTTGCTGAGCTCCTACTGAGCCCACAGCCTCCCTGCCTTGCCTTGAGATCCCTGCCTCCCATCAACAGAAGATGTACCTACCCTCCCATCACAAGAGCCAGTCCCCCAATATACTCACCCTATGTCCTTTCTCCCCAGGTAGACCTGGGAGTCCATCAAAACCTCGGTCACCCTAAGAGGAAGAGGGACAGTCAGAGTGAAGGCCCAACTCCTTTCCCAGACCACTTCTCCCTATTGTGTCTTGAGTGAGGAGAGGCTCTATCCTTGTGAAACCTAGGGAGTTAGTGAGTGCTGGTGGAGCTGGGAATATAGCTGTCAGAGAGCGAGCCAAGCCTGTTACCTTCACTCCAGGCTCTCCAGGCATCCCTCGAGCTCCATCAGCACCTGCTCGGCCCTGGAGATAAAAGGGAAGTGTTAGAGCCTGTAGGCACAAAGTCCTCCACCATCCAAGCTCTTTTTCCCACCAACGTCCACCCCACCCCTGGGGTACTCACCCTTCTCCCAGCCTTGCCAGGAGGGCCTGTGAGACCCTGAGGTCCTCTGGGGCCCTAGTGAGAAGATAGGGGTAGGGTGAATGGGCATAGACGGGAGGGAGGGAATGCAGTGGGCTAGGGATCAGATGTGGGACCCATCACCTGAGGTCCTAGATCTCCAGATTCTCCTTTTAGACCAGGGCTCCCAGGCTGTCCCTGTGAGAGAAAGAGAGGATGGCCATGTTGAAAGACTTACCCAACGGCGGCCTCAAAGCCCTCGCCAAAAGAAGTGAAATAATTTTCAACTTGGTTCTTTTCCAGAACCATCTATAACCCCACACACAAATAAAGGAACCTCTACCACAACACCCCATTCACTCACCAAGGGTCCAGGGCGGCCTGTGTATCCCATGGGACCAGGCGGTCCACGGAGCGCAAGCTAGGGATGCAGGAAGGACAGCAGAACTGAGCAGAAGGCTGCTGGAGAACCCCAGCACATACCCCCAAATTCTCCCTTCCACTCCTAAATATCCCCATGGCCTATGTTCTCCCCAAACTCTTCCTCAGCCCAAACCAACCCAGACTTTCCCTACCCTCCCCTCTCTCCAACCTACCCTTCCAGGCCCCTCCTAGCATCCCTCCTTTCCCACCACATCCCTCCTTTCACCAGGATCCCCTCCAGGCTTTCTCACCCGGGCCTGCTGCAGAATTGCTTGGGCCTGAGCCTCCTGGGCTGCCACCACAGGGCCCTTGTCACCCCCACCACTGCCAAACCGGAACTGAGGGGTAAAGATAGAAGGTCCAAGTTCTCTTCCAGGAAATCCATGTGGCCCTCCCAACCCGAGACTTCATCCAACATTTCTGCCCCATCCCTCCTCCAGCATCTGGGATACCTCTCATGCCCTCTTCCAACATCTCCCATGAATCTTGGACAACCACTTAAAGGTTTTTGAAACCTCAATTTCCACCCTCCTCCTTGCTCTCTAGACTCTACTTTCTCAAAGACTCTCCTTTGGTAATAAACCCCCTGAAACATAGGATTTTCTGCATGATTCTAGATAATCCAAGTTTGGTTCCAGAAGATCCAGTTAGGTTCTAGGTCATTTAATGCGGCCCCAAATCCCTACCCCAAAGACCAATCCCTTTGGGTTAATGGTCTCTAGATACTCCTCCACAGCTTTCCTGACCTTCTGGTTCTTGGTAATACAACACAAGTCCCCTGGGCTCCCCATCAGCCCATTCCAAAGCCCAGAAGACAACTCACTGGGAGCATGAGGGATGTGCCAGGGGGGCCAGGGGCTCCATCTGATCCAGGAAGCCCTGCTCGCCCAGGGGGGCCCTGGAGTACAAGAGAATGAGAAGATAAGGTGACAGGAGGATGTTAGGATCTTAAAATCATATACAAACTCTTTCAACAGAATAAATATAGACTTCCCCAGATCTTTCCTGAATTCCTCCACCTCCACGGAAAAAAATGTGGGTGAAACACCAGGTTATTCCCCTCCCCAACAAGAGTACACCCTCCTTTCTGGGTGCTGAGAAGCACAACTGTCCCTTCAATCATCCAGCTAAAAAGGGATTGTTGAGCATGGTACCCCTCTGGGTACAAGTGGCTCCTTTGCAACTACCCTCCCCTCTACCTTCTCATATCACTCCCTTACCCTTTCTCCAGGGTCTCCAACTGGACCTGGGTTCCCCTGGATGCCAGGTGGCCCAGTCAATCCCTGAGGAACAAAAGAGGAGTCAGGTACAGGTATCAGATAGAAGAGGGGCATATAACTCAGGGTTGGTTTCTACAAAAGAGATTTGGGAATCTGGAAGCTTTGATTGGAAGGACACTCAGAGTTCTGAGGAGGAGGCCTGGATATATATAGGCATGGCACAGAAGTGCCTGCAGGAAGAGTCTCTGAGAAAAGAATGGAAGTCGATATCACAGCTACACTCACCGCTGGGCCTTCTGGGCCAGGGGGCCCCTCCACGAACATACCCTGTGGAGTCAAAGGTTAGAAATCAGAAGCTATAGGGGCCAGAACCCCCACCCCTGCTTCCTCCTTTTCTTCCACTTCCCTGAGCTCAATAACTTGTATAACTTACAGGTTCCAGCACTGCAGGCTCTCCCTTCTCTCCCTTCAGCCCCCGGGGTCCATGGGCAGCCTGAGGGAAACACACATGTAACCCCCAGTGGGGCCCATGAGCAGCCAGAACACCAGGACTGCCCCATCCCACTCCAACCTTCACTGTCAGGGCCATCGGAGATCTGTCTGACCCTACCTCCAAATTTCCCAGTCTCCCCCAAAACTCCTCTTCACCAAACTCTAAAGCCTACTAAAGAGACCTGGGTGTTCTCCCCTCCGCAGTTCCCAACCCTCCCCAGTTCCCAAATACAACCTCTCCTTAAGAGACTTTTCCCTTTCTGTAATTTTGAAACTCCAACTTTCCAGACCCTCTTATGGAGCACCCTACACTGTCCACAAATTCCCTCTGATTAGGAATCCTTAGAACTGTAAGAAACCATCCACTTCTTCACTCTTACACCAATCCATCAAATAAGAATCTCTCTGAGGTTGTGGATTGATTTTTTGTTTGTGGGTAGGAGTAAGGCATGGAATTACATGAGAATCTGATGAATCTAAAACCAAAAAGCATATGTCCTTATGCACAGAATTATACTTAAAATTTCAAAGGATTCACAAGTAAAAAAAAAAATCTCAGAGGTTAAGCACTGAAACTTTAAGAAGATTTGGAGAGCTGGAAGAGTGGCTCAAGTGCTAGAGTGCTTGCCTAGCAAGCATGAGGTCCTGAGTTCAAACTCCAGTAACATCAAAATAAGAATATTTGGAAAGCTATCCCCAGTAATATTCCAAATTCAGGCCTCATAACTGGCTTTTAGAAAAATACAGCTCTTGAGCTCAGTTATTTAAGCCTCAGAGCATACCCCCCACAAGATCTTCAGTTCCTTTCTTAGCAAGGATGCTATGGCCTTCTGGCCCTCATTTATACTCTAAGCCTACCAGTGTCCTCCGCTCCACACTTCCACTCAGATGCTTACTCCATGTTCCAAGGCCAGACCAAGATAAGGACAGAGAGAATGGAGGGCATTTACCACCACCCCCAATTCTCCAAACATAAATCTTCAGAATGCCCCCCACCTCCACCTCCATCCTGGCCAAATAGCAATGGTCAGTTTCCAACTCTCCCAAATCCCAGCTCAATGCCAAATATCCAGAAAGCAGCAAAAGGGAAAGGCAGCAGAGGGTCAATGGTGGCAATATTAGAGAAGAGAAGTGTGGGATGAGGCAGCAGGGTAGAGGAGGCGGCCATAACTGCAAGGCAGGCAAAAGATGAAGTGGAGTAGACAGGAAATACTCCAACTGACAGGGAGTGTTTGAAGACATGGGAAACCACTAAGGGGGACAAAACAAAGAGACAAACACTTGGAAGCAAGAATGATACCAGCGCCAAGAAAAATTAAACATGGCCAAGATGGCTAAAAACAAACAGGAAATGGTTAGACAGAGAGCAGCCAAGAAAAGAGGATTGAGGAAGTAGAACTTCAACAACAACAGGGCTACCATGAGCAAGAGAGAAAAAAAGTTCACGAAACAGATAGAAAGTGACCCTGCAAAGGAAATTATGACAACGAAAAGCAATCTTCCTGAAAACACAAACATCAAAGTGAGTACACAAAGGACAAAGCCATGGTAAATATCCAGGTCCACAATGGAAACCTTATGATGTGGATGACATGAGACACACAGGAAGTAGCTTATTGCCAAAGGAAGCTGTCACAAACAGCATGGAAAACTAGAGTCAGAACACAAATAATAAATCCCTTTTGGTCCAACTTGACAGTCACCAAAATGGATACCATGAATACAGAAGACAGAAAGAGACAGATACGTGACCCACAGGTTGGAAAATGTGACATAGTAAGTTAGATCATTTGGCGGGAACATAGACAAGAAATGGTTTGACCAAGAACAAATGATGGAGACAGACTAAAAATGGACATAGGTAGTTGCTTCTTAACCAAAAGCTTTGTGAAATCCAGCTTCATTTGGACAGGAAGTGGCCAAGGAAGACAGGAAGTGGCCAGAGGACTAAAAAACAAAAATCCCAATTGCCACAGGCAAAAGGATCCACAAGGAGTTGCAGAGTAAGACATCTGGCAAGAGAAAGCTGGAAGTAATCTTTTCAAGCAACATAGACATCTTACATAAACAAAAATGACATGCCACCAGTGGGAAGTAGCTCACAGCCAACATGATGAAAAACAATAGGAAGCAATTATTGTAGCTCCCACTGGTGGTCAAGAACGGAAGAGGAGCTCCTTTCACTTACGGCTCCTGAGTGGGCTGTCTCTGCAGAGAGGGCAGGGCCAAGCTCCGTCTCCTCGTGATAATCGTCCCCATAGCCATAGGTGTAATCGTAGAGCCCTGCTGGGGGGTCTGTGCCACCCTCCCCATACTCCTCTGCCCGGAACCTGTCGGCTGTGGGGGGGACCTGGAGATCTGTCTGCTCCTTCCCGAAGATGGGGAGGGAGAGGAGGTAGACGGGGGCATTAGGGCTGAGAGGTTTTCCCTGGGGAAACCAGGGTTTCACAACTTCCAGCCCAAATGATACTGAGGGTAAACAGGACTGGAATTTTTCTCCCCCAAAAAAAGCAAGAGGAGTAGTTATATAGAAAGGGGATGACCATCAAAGGCTGGAAATGGGGAGGGGTGTCCAGAAAATGGGCCCAGTGAGGAAAAATGGTGGGTAACAAGAAGGGTGGCCGGAGGGCTGAACACAGAGTAGATAGTCCACAGATTTAATGATAGCAGTAGGGTCCAGGGAATGACCACAGAGAAAGGGAGAAGAAGAAAACAACAGCATTGTACAGAAAATGGATCCTGGGAAAGGAGATATGACATAGAAAGTAAGCCTATTTGATACCAACATAGAGAAGGTACTCTAGAATCAAAGAATAATGGGAGGAGGCATGGACACCAAAGGAAATGGCCATACTTAGACAAGAGGACCATAGGTCTGGAGTGACCAGAAAACAGAAGGCCATAAATGGATACAACAAAGAGCCCTCCGGCCAGAGGAGGGGCTGGTTCATTAAGATGACATGGGACCAGATGCCCAATGCTCCCAGCTGGGATGAGGGTGGGGGATGGAGTTACCTCCTCAGGGAGCGGCAAGGGGCTTGACTCCAGGACTCCTTCCTCTTCACCTGGGGTGGGGTCCTAACCCCAAGGGGAGGGTGAGAAGAGCAGCAGAGCAGGGTAAGAGAAAGGTTAGTGGGAGGTAAGGCAAAGCAGCACCTGCCCCCACCACACCCTAGGCATTGTCTGTCTGTGCTGGGGGACGGGACGGGGGGGGGGGGGGGGGGGGGGGGGGGGGGAATCTCAGATCTTGCAGCCCCTTTGTAGAGGGACAATTTGAGGAGAGTAAATCTCCAAGGTGTAGAGGTTTGGGGGCAGAGATCTGGATGCCCCAGCTCTACCTGCCGGTAACCGCTGCCTCTGGTCCTGGGGGGGGCTCGGGCAGTGGGGGGAGCTGCCTGTCGAGCTGGGCGTCTGAATGGGAGAGGCTGGCCATGTGCTGGACCAGAGCCTCCAGCTGGAGAGGGCCTCCGGGCTGGTGAGGGGGTCGCCTGCCGGGCCGCTGACCTCCTGGCAGGTGGGTTAGGTTTTCGGGGAGGGGTCCGACGCCCCCTAGGGGAAGGGGGAGCCCTGTAGTTGGGGCTCTGAGGTCGCTGCTGCAGAGAGACAGGGAAGGGGCAATGAATAAGTAAACCTTCATAATCTAAAAAATATGATGTCTCTCCCCAGAAACTGGGGGAATGGAAATTGACCCGGGAGATGTTTATAAGGGGTGCTGGGATGAAGGAAAGAAAAGAAGGGGTCCCTCCAGTTTACCTGATAATCAGGGGTCATCTCCGTAGTCATCACATCATAATAGGGGGGCTCGTAGTCATAGTAGAGAGACTCAGTGGGCTGGGATTAGGAAGGAGGATAGGAATAGGTAGGAAGGGGATAGAGGTAGGAAGGAGATAGAGGTGGGAAGGGGATACAGATGGGGAGGGGATGAAGGTGGGAAGGGAAGAGAGAGGAAAATAAGGAGATAGTGTGGAAATTGGGAAAGAGCAGGGCATGAAGTTGGGAAATAGAGATTTGAAGTCAAAAGGAGAGTTTGGGAGTCAGGAGAGAGAAGGGAAGAGGTGAGAAAGAGGGAATGGGTCCCACAGGTGGGACAGAAGCAGACATAATTAAGAGATTGACCTTCCAGTCTTCAGATCATGACTCCAGATCATATCTGTCTCCCAACCACCCATACCCCACCCAACCAGTTTCCCTTCCCCTCCCCCGCACCGCATCCCCTATTGAGCCAGAGACTGGGCTCTCCACCCCCACAGTTCCATAGACCACTATTCCTTTGGGATTCCCTTTATCCCTACTCCTCCCCCATTTTTCCTCCTTGATCTTACCATTTCAACTTCTTTCTTCCTGACTTTGTCTCCCCTAGTCTGCTCTCCCACCTCCCTCTCCAAGGCTCACCCCTCCACCACTATCTCCCAATCTCTTAATTCAGGAAAGGAATGGGAAACCAAAGGGCACAAAAAGACTTGCAGAGAATGAAACACAAGCAGGGAACACATTTCCCAGTCACAAATTCTTCTTAATGCCTCTTTTTATTTTTAAATGAAAATAAAAAGGTTAATGAAATGAATAAGGACTGGGAGGAGGGGGTGATGGGAAGAGAGGTATGGTTGAAGAGGGGAACTAAGGAGAGGAGAATAAGAGCCCAAAGCAGGATGGAGAGCTCTGGAACATTGGGAGAATTCCCCTGGGGGGTGTCTGGGTGTCTGTCCCCTGGAGTATGCTTCAGTTGTGTGTTTTCCTGACTCCCTTACCTGTTGCTGAGGTTCCTGGTTTTGTGGCCTATGAAGTCTTGATGGTTGCTGCTTTGGAGATCTCTGGGCTCTGTGAGACTGTTGGTTCTGAGGTCTGTCCCTCTGGCCCACCTCGCATTCCAGATCCTTCTGTTCACAAGATTCATAGGCAGCTTGGACACCCGGAACAATGACAAGCTCTTGGACATCACCCTGCAGATATGAATAAGGAACACTGATGGACAGAGGCACAGATTTAGAGAGAGAGTGAGGGAAAAGTTTGGAACAAAGAGCAGGGGCCAATCCTAGGTCAAGCTATATAATGGAAGTAGATCATTAACAGCCCTCCCATGTGCACAGCACTTTTTAGTTTTCAAAGGGTCTCATGGGACTTTCATTTAATAACTGGGAAGGACAAGGACCTTTATGCACATTTCTCAGATACATCCTATTCAGAATATCTTTTTTAAAAGGCACTTATGAGCCCAAGGTCATTCAGAATATCAAAGTCAAGACTAGAACTCAGGACTACTGACTTCAAGTTCAATTCATGTTGCCTAATCCCTGCCTGTCATAACACCTGAACCTTTTCATGATGACTTCTGGAGACAGAAACCAGCCTTAGTTGTCTTGGTCTTACAATGATAATGATGAGAATTCTCAGGACCCTTAGAAGTAAGGGAGGGGAATCTTCTGAATTTCAATGGCATTTACTGATGCCCAAACATGGTGCTTATACACTCAGCCTTACACATAGTTTGGGGATATTGTTTCATTTCTGGAGCCAAACTAGGAGCTCCTTGAGATGACAGACACTTTTGTGTTTCCCCTGCCCATTAGGTATTCAAAAAATGTTGACTGGCTGGGTGGGTAGATGGATTGAATGGGCATGTAGAAGGGCAAAGGGGTTCAAGTGCATGACTGAATGGAAGTGTTGATGTATGGTGACTGAAGAATGAATGAATCTGGACTGGTGGGTACATCAATTGGGAGGGCACAGAATAGACGGATGCAGACTGGTGTATAAGCAGATGGATAGAATTTAAAATGTGGGTAAATAAATGGCTGCGTGAGGAGTTGATGGTAAGGAGTAATATATTAAAGGAATATATTAATGGGTGAGAAAATATATTAAAGGAAAGAGGCTTAGTTGGTAGAAGGATAAGTGGTTAGATGGGTGCATGAACTTTGTATGCATGGGTAGTTGGGATGGTAGGTGAATGTATGAGTGAATGTATGGATGGATGGGTTGAAGAGGATGGATGAAGGATTGGATGGATGGATGGATGGTGGGTGGGTGGCTTGAAGGAGGCAATGGATGGCAGGGGGAGGATGAGTGAATGGGTAAATACAAGCCTAAATGCATGAGTAGGTGGGTTAAAGTGTGAATGGATGCATGGGGAAATGGATAACAGGGTAGACACATACATGTGTGCATAGGCGGGTCAGTGGGTCAGTGGGTGACTGGGTGAGTGGGCAGGTGAGTGAGTAGATAGATTGCTTGAAGGGATAAATAGATGGATGGGCAGATGAAGACTGAATGACAAAGTAAGTGGCTGTGGACAGTCCATTCCTGTAAATGGGCATCTAGTTCTTCTACACAGAAAACTAGCCATAAAGATAGAGAATGGAAATAAAAATTCATGAGAAGAAAAATGAAGGCCTAGGGAATAGGAAGACAGAATACTGGCACCAGAAGGGAAATGTACAAAAGATACAGAACCAGAAATCATTCCTTTCTCAGATTGCTCTGCTTACCTCAAAAACTTCTTCATCCAGGATACGGGCACCAAAGATTACCACTCCACGAGTATCTAACACTGGACGAGCACTTCGGGAAAGGGGCCTGGTGACTCGCTTCTTACAGTCAATAATGAGGGTGACAGATTGGCCCTTTACAGCCACAGCCACACGGTGCCACCTGGTCATGGGGGGAAGGGTTCAAGTGACTGACTCCTGAAAGGGGGTAGCAAGTCAACAGGATTGGGGAGCAAATGATAGAAGAGTTGAACCCAATAATAATAGCAGTAATCACAATAGATATCATTTATAGAGGGCTTACAGTGCACAGGCACCATACAATCACTTTCTCGTTTGATTGTCATAATCCTATTATCTCTGTTTCATAGACACAGAAACTGAGGTTTAAAAACGGTAAGCAACCTGCCCTAGTTACAGGCTAGTAGTATGTACAGAGCAAGGATATAGACACTAAAGCCCAAACTCTGACCTAGAAGTGATTGAAGTTTGGGCATGGGTAGGTATTGTGTGGGCAAAGGGTCAACGTGGCTTCCCAGATTAGGGAATGGGGGCTCTGAGACACTTTCTCCTGAAAGTTTAGATCAAGAAGCCCAGAGGGCCAAACTGACTTACTTGCCATCTGCTAGGCTGAGGCCTCGGAAAACCGGCTGGGCCGGGGGCTGAGGCCGTCCAGTCTGGTCCTCATACAGAAAGCGGACAGGTTGGCCAAGCTCCAAGCCCAGCTGTTGGACACCCTGGGCACTATACAGAGTCAGGAGGGGAGTCTGGAGACCAGGGCGAGTCCGGACAACAGTCAGCAGAGAGAAATCTTTGGGAAAGCCTCCTGGTCCCCAAAAGAGATACACACAGATGGAGTGAGAGGCAAAGAGATATATAACCCCTTCCTTCCTGGTGTCTGATCCCAGAACTCAACCTATCACCTCCCCCAGCTCTTCCTCTTCCACCTGTCACTCATACCTGGGAACAGCTGGCGGGTGGGTGCACTGAGTTGGGCAGGTCGTGACACTCTGTAGGCCACATCTGCTGGACAGATGCCTCTTGCCTTACGGACACCATCAGGGAGGGAGGGGAACCTCAGAGCCCGTAACACATCCACAGAGGGTGCACCTGGGAGAGTCCATAGGGGTCAGGGGTTATAACATGCCCTCAGGAGGACCTAAATAGGGGACATTAGGATCTGGAGCTTAGCTTCCTAGAACTCAAGCTCCCTGGAAGGTAAAGTCACCTCTCCCTTACATTCTCTCCCTTACATTCTCCTGCATGTGGCTTGTATGGATGGGAATTCAGCTCCATGCCCACTCTTATACTCTCCCTAATTCTTTCAACCTATAAATCTCTCTGTATTAATATCCCTTATTATCTGTCCTCTCCTCTCCTCTCTTCTCTTCTTCTCCTCTCTTCTCTTCTCTTCTCTTCTTTTCTCTCTCTCTCTCTCTCTCTGTTACTCTCTTTGTCTCTGCACCTGCTGGCCTTTCTGTCTTCCTCTTTTCTGTCTTCCTTCATTCCCCTAACATCCTGCCCATCCTTTTCTTTCCTTGTCTTTCTCCCTCTCTCTCATTCCCTTTCCATATCTCTCAGTCTCTGGCTTTCTGGCACCTGTCCTGTCTCCAGCACAAACAACATCTGGGCAATCGATCATCCTGGGCATAGGAGAGGCAGGGGGGGGCACCAGAGAGAGAGAGAGAGAGAGCAGAGAGGCAGCCATATGGAAGGGGGCTTCAAACTGCTACTGATTCTGAGTTTGGGGCGTGGAACTATTCTCCCTGTGCTGAGGAAGGAGATATAAGAATGAGCTGTCCCAGGAGCCTTTGCCCCCTGGTTTAGGAGACAGGCTAGAGGGGTGGCTTGGCTTGTGATGGGCTTGGGAGATGGCTGAAGTTGCCACGCAGAGCAGGAGCAGATCCAGGGCCCCACGCCACACATCTGTAGATCCCATCAGAGTTATTCCCCAAAACTCCAGGCAAGCTCTCCACACCTGGAATCTCAGTCCTGCCCTGCCACCCTCACCACCTGGGATCCAAAGATTCAAGACATGACCTTTGCTTTCCAGGGAGTTTGGGCCCAGGAAGCTGAGATCTGGGTAGAAGGCAAAGGTCATGTCTCCCTGGCTTGCACCCCAGTGTACACACTTCTCACACCATCAGCTCCACATTGGAAAACTCCCAAAGAGTTCCAGCAAAACGTTCATAGAAGCGTGGGGCAGGGCAGAGGCCAGAGCAGTCAGGAGAGCAGACCTGGGTGGGGTGGGTGAGGTGGGGCCGGCAGGAGAGAAAAGGCCCTTTGAGTCCAGGAGCCTGGAAACCGCGGCCTTCTCCAGCCCCCGCTGAGTCTGGCCCCTGAGTGTGGCAGCTCTGCAAACACCAACACACAAGGGCGGCTTTGAAAGACGAAGGTGAGTGAGACAGAGACACAGAGACTCACAGAGACCCCAGGCCAATGAGACCTCGGAGGCCCCCACCCTCCACCAAAGCCCAGGAGAGGACAGTTGGATCCTATGCATCACTACCCACAAACCAGCCCACCTTCTTGCTACATACTTGCCCCACTGTCTCAGACCTCATCTGCCCCACAGCTCCCCACTGGCACCCTATCACGCTCCACCAATTGATGTCCTGTCCTCTAATCTCAGGACTTCCACAGTAACCCAACTCCCTGGAGTCCCTTCTCTACCCACTCAGTGCCAAAATAAGAGACAGTCATCTTGGCCATCCCCCTAACTCCATGCAGAGGGTTCCTTTCTCCCAAAAACTATTCCTAGACTCTGTAAACACCATACACATCAATTTCCTGTCCCTGAATCTCCCTCTGCAGAGCTTGGAACTTCTTTCTGTAATCTAATCTAAATCCTTTATGCTGTCATTCTGACCATTATCTCTTCAGAGCAAAGAATAAATGAATGTCAAGTTATATACAAATAAGCCCCCAGTGTTTGCAGGAGTGAAGGACTTGCTCCATCCTGCCCTGGACCCAGTGTTCACAGGGACCTGCTCTGACATCAAATCCATTTTCCTAGGAGCCAGGATTTCTGGGTCCTGAGGGGGAGGGTTGGAGGAGACTGGGATTGTGGACACCAGGTTTCCAGGGGAGTCCAACTGGCTAGAGGGGGAGGGGCGGGGCAGGAATGCAAAGAGTTGGCTCCAGCCTCAGACACCTGATCCTAGCCTGTCCAGCAGCCGTCCTGTTGGCAGTCAGCCCCAGTGCTCCCTAGAGCCAGCCGCGTGGCAGCATTGAGGGCATAGGGAGGGGGCAGGGGACCGTGTCAGGGAGTCCAGTGGACAGATAGTTGAGGCATCCCTTCTTTCTCACCTTACTTAGTAGGCTCTGCTCTGCCCCACTGATATTCATCCTTCATCCCTCACCCATCAACCCTAGTATTTACCACCTGGATAGACATCAGCTAAGCTTGGACCAGACTAGTCCTGAAGGTCTTCGAGTCTTCCTGAGGACTCAAGACAAGCATCCAGCCCTACTCAGAGCTCTCTGTGGTGGTCCTCATCCGGTGGGCTTTAGCTGCCCTCCTGCAGTCTCTTGGAAGAGGGAAGAGATTCCTATTCTGGCTCCAAGGAACCCGGGCATCTCGCCCTCCAGCCTAAACCCTGGACGCCCCCAATCCCCTCCTTAAATTCAGACGCTTCTGCCCCAGGCATCAGCGGTCCCCTCCTCCGGATACTTGGAGCTCCAGCTGACTCTGACTACCAGGCATGGCACTCCTCTTACCTGCCCAGCCCGGGGCAGCGCTCAGCCCTATCAGCAGAGGTAGGAGCAGGAGGAGGCGATGGCAGCGGCTGCACCGCTCCATGGCTGGGCGACCACAACGCCAGGTCCCAGGGACCCAGGCACGCCCTGAGGCTGACAGGAGACAGGAATCGGGCTGTGAGCTTGGGAACCCGGGATCCTGGGGAAGTCAGAAGCTGTCCCACGGCAACAGCTTTCAGCAGCCCAGCTCCATGCAACAAGGTGCCGTCGGGGATCTCGCGCTGCTCCCTCCTCGGTGGCCGCCGCTCCTGTGTGTCTCCGGCCACCCCAGCAGCCCAGAGCCCCCACCTCGCCCCCGCCCCCAGGTCCAGCCCCCGCCTCCAACCGCCCGCCCAAAGCCACCGCGGGGGAAACCCCACCCTCAATCACCACCTGGGCGGGGGAGGGTATGGGGGAGACCGGAACCCTCACTCCCTGCTGACCCTTGAACTGTGCTTCCCTACTCCTTGCAGGGATTCAGTGTCTTTTACCCTAAGATACAATGCATCTTCCCTCAGCTCTTCCTTTTCTAGGACCCAAACGTCTAGTCACACACACACCCTCTCGGGTTCCCTCCCCCTTTGGGGCCCAGAGCCCCCTTTTTGCTGAGTCCTGGGCGGGACTTAGGGCACAGTGGGAAGGGAGAGGCGGGCCTGGGGGTCGCCACCCCCACGCCCACACATAATCAGGTCTCCATAATTACCCCCCTCGCCCCGCCCCATGTAATTACAGAGCCGGTCCTGGGGCCGGGGTATTTATAGACAAGGCTATAGATAGCGACTAACTGGTGGGGGGAGTGGATGGGGGTTCTATGGAGAGCAGAGGAAGCCTATTTGGGGACAGAGGCCAGAGACTAGAACAAACAGGCTAATCGGGTCCAAGGAGATGAAAATGAGGGGTAGGAAAGGTAGTCGACAGCTCAGGTGAGAAGGGACCCAGGGGTGTAACGAGGAGGAGTCGATGCCGCTGGAAGGGTCCGGGGAAATGGGGTCACTCAGGGACGTGGCCGGCTCCAGGCAGGCAACGCCTGGGGAGGGCGCCGCGCTCGCGCCCAGCGCGCCCCCACGAGCGGGCACTGCGCCGGGTCTGCCCGGAGCCCGCGGCGCGGCGGGAGAGAAGGCCGGAGCGAGAGAGGCGCCGCCGCCCACTGGCGCAGCGAGGGCACCAGCGAACAAGGCGCCTTTGAGAAACAGTCGCACTCCCTCCTCCCGCCCGGCCCCGCCCCCAGCCTGCCATACCCTCTTCCCCGCACCGCGCCCCCCCCCCCGCGCCCCGACAAAGCGGCCTTGTGTCCCCCACCCTTCACCGCCTCTCGAGCCCCAGGGAACCTCTAGGGAGCAAGTCCAGAGTTACCAACCGGATACCCTCACACCAAGCTGATGGGCGCTGCCCACCTCTATAGTCATCTCAGTCCAGAAAACAGCGATTTTAATTTGAAAGCGATTTTATGTGCGAGTGAAAGAGGGGAAAGGACCCCAAAGAGGAGATGCAAGGCAAAAATCATGCAGCCCCAGCACTCCGTCTCTGCAGACTGGCCATCGCCCCTCAATTCTCAGGCCAGGATCCCTATCCCAAGCCTATGCTGTGTGCCCAGAACTGGAGGAAAGTTATGAAGGGAAGGGCCCCAGGGACTACACCCACCAAACCAGCCAGCCAGGCCCTGTCATCACAGCCCAGACCCCTTCCCCAAGCTAGACATGAAGGCCGAAGGGTGGAGAAGGCCAGTGCTTGGAAAGCCCAGGAACAGACCACCTCAGCACCCTGCCTTGCCTAAATACCAACCTCCACCACTGGCATCTCTTAGTCAACCTGGGAAAGTACAGTACTTCTTTGAGTCTAACTGCAAGTCTCTATCCTCTGAGGAAATTAAAAATAGCAGATTGGTTCCTACATCTCCACCAGCCCTTTAACCACCACCACCTTTTTATTTTTCAGTCTGACTGTAGGAGGCAAAGTATGAAAGAGGACTCTGGACAGAAGACAGTGACAGGCTCCCTCTTTGTCCCCAACTGCCAGGTTTGGAAGGAAGAAAGCTTGTCAGAGCCTTACTTCCATGTCCATCAGTTCTGGGGGGCCCGCCCCCCAACATCCATTTCAGGGGGGAGTTCCCCATTTCCACTTCACATGGGAGTGAAGCAAAATGAGAAGGAAACAGGATCCCAGGAATGGGATCAGTGCTTTGTGCTGGGGGAGGGATGAGAGTGAGAAATCACCCCAAATCATTGGAGACCCCAACAAGTTCAGAGACTCAAAGTCACTGAAAGGAAATGTCCAGTCCTCAGAGGGACCTGGGGTCCCCTCTGACTTGAGCTATCAAGCAAACCCCTTGGAGGGTTGACAGATCTCCTTTGAGGTGTTGGTTTTGCTCTGTGTTCCAGGCCTTGAAGTTCTGTCTGGGCACATGGGGCCTCCCACCCTGGCCCAGGCTCCGAGTCTTCTTGGATGGCACCCCTCAAGTGTGAGAAGCCCACATGTGGGTGTGGGCTCAGGCCAGCTGGTGAGGAGCCTCAAGCATCTCCATGAGGAAGGTGTCGATGGGGGTGTCACCAATGAGCTTGAAGAAAAACAGATGCTCTAGACACTTAAGGCCTATGGACCGGAGGGCTGGAAGACGTAGCAGCAGCTTGGCAAACCTGAGGTGGAGGTGGAGGTGGAGGTGGGAGAAGGGGGGTGAGAGCCAGAAGCACTCAGGCTCTGAACACACCCCCACCTCACTCCCCACCCTTGCAGGGGCTTCAGTCCCCAAAGCTCCATCTCACCGTCCCTGCTGCTCAGGGTACTTCTGTTTGCAGTAGGTCTCCAGTGATGCATACACTTTCTCTCGAAGGACCTCCACCTCGCCAGGGTTGGAGAGGCCCTTGGCATCTAGGGTGGCAGGGAAGTGAGGAAGAAGGACAAATCAAATGAGAACAGACATGCAACTGTAGCCCTCAGGATGCCACTTCAGGGCTCCACCTACTCGCCTTTTACCTGGCAAAGGAAGCAGGGCCCACTGGGTTTGTGGGATGGGGTCAGAAAGGGAATGGATCAGTAGAAGTGCCTTTTTCCTCCATTGGGAGATTTCTAGGCTGAGGGTCTTACTGAGGGGAATGGCTGGGTAACTTAGGAGGCTCCGGAGAAGAGGCTCCAAGGTTGCCTTGGTCTTGAGAGACAGGGGTAATCCTCCTCTTACCTGGATTAAACAGAATGATTGCCCGCAGGCAGCCAAGCTCTGTCTTGTCCATCCTCATGTCACGCATTTTGGACACTAGCTCTGTCAGCACCCTGGAGAGGGACCTGCAGGTCACTCAAAGGTCACAGCTCAGCCAGCCTTGGACACGGACCAGCCTATAGCCCCACCCCCTCTACCTACAGGTCAGCCCAGCCAAGGGCCACTGACCGATCGAAGATGGCTCCCACGCCTGCGGAATGGGCTGAGTTGCGGTGCACATGAAGACCTGTGGCAAGGAGGATGCCATCTCGGACATCAATGGACCGATGAGAGAAGGAAGCAATGAGGAGCTCATTCCAGCCTGGTTGGGGGCAGCAAAGGTCAGGAGCCAGAGATCAGACCATAGGATTCAAAACACATCAAAGGAAGAGAAGAAAAGAGGTGGCAAGGTCAGTAAGCATGGCTCCCTGAGTATGCAAGGTAAGGCCACTAGGGTCACTGAAGGTCAGGAGGTCAAAGAAGGGTCAAATGTCAAGAAGTCAAAGGAATTGAAGGTCACTGACCTGCCCGTAGCAATATGACCTGGTCATCCAGAGGCAAGGAGGAAAAGTGGGGGATCCTCTTCGCCCATTCAACAAGCGTGAACAACTGTTTGTCAGCTGCCTGACAGATATTAGTCACGGGGTCATTTGGCTGCAGGAGACAGGGCATAAGATTTATGAAAGGGGTAGAGGTGTGCTAGGAGTCCCCCTTGTAAAAAGCTTTCGACATTCCCTCCTTGTACATAATCTTCCTTTAAGCTCCGCCTAAGCCAATCCCTATAAATCTGGCTTCACTTCTGGCATTCATGTAAATGACTGTTTGAGCCTCATCTGTGGTTCTGCCACTGTGAGTAGGGATGGAGGGAGCTCTCACACCCACCTTAGATGTTTGAGAGGCCTTGTTTGGCAGCACTTCCAGTCCCAAGCAGTGTGAGGAGGGTATGAGGAGAAGGGAAGAGGGGAGATAGAACAGACCTAGACTTCCTCCTCCCCCAACCCCATCGCAAAGAAGGGGTGACCCCATCACTCACGCTGCTGCCGCTACCCCCGGTTCCCCCGGGACCCTCAACGCCCTGGTCAGTCTTCTGCTCCACAGCAAGCTCTGCCTCCAGGATTCTGTCCACAGGCATCTCCTCGGGGGCTCCCCCAGCCCCCTCCCCATCCCCATCCTTGTCCTTCCCCCGCTGACGCTCCTCCTGTACCGCTGTGGGGAGGGTGAGGAAGAAAAAAAATGGAAAGTCATCAGCCAGCCATGAGGGAGTTCTGAAATATCCTTGGGGCCTTATCAGGTCTGATATCCCTTAAGAGATATTTATAGCAATTTTTAAAACACTAGAAACGGTAAATGGACAGGAACAGTCTAGAAGCAGGAGCTATTAAAAGGCAGGTAATAGGTCAAGAAGGGAATAGGAAAATAAAGGAATTAGGGAGGAAGCCAGATTTAAACAGAGGGCCTACTATGTGCTTAGAAACATGCTATATGTGTTTTATCATTCACTCAAGGATCTTAATGACCCTGTGAGCTCTGGTTGCCACTTGTAAAGATGAAGAACTTGAGGCTTAAAAAGGTTAGCTAGTGTGCCTAAGTTCATACAAGATGTGACAGGTCAAGCACACCAGTGGCAAATCTTGTGTTCTTTAGACTCAATAAATAGGCAATAAGTGAACACTGGCCTAGGTCTTCAGAGACATGCATCTGATCCTGACCCTGCCACTCTTTTTTTTTCCCCCAGAGGTACTGGAGTTTGAATTCAGGGCCTCACACTTACTAGACAGATACTGTACCTCTTGCCCTATACCCCCAGCCCCTGCTCTGGTTATTTTTGAGATAGGATCTCGCTTTTTGCCTGAATGGCTGGACTACAACCCTCCTAGTCACACTTCCCATAGTAGCTGGAATGACAGGCACATGGCACCATACCCATCTTTTTCTGTTGAGACAGGGTATTGTGAACTTTTTGCCCTTGCAGGCCTGGAACCTCAATCCTCCCGATCTCAGAGTCCCATGACAGGCCATCACACCCAGCTCTTGGTTGAGATGGGGTCTTTTTGCTAGCCTGGCTTGGACCCACAATCCTCCTAATCTCTGCCTAATAAGTAACTAGGATTACAAGCATGAGCCACTACCACCCAGCTCAGGCTCATCTTTACTAAAGGAGAGATTTGTCCAAGATACATTCTCTACAGTATCTCTCTCAGAATTCCAGGAGCAAGACTTAAGAAGAAGGAGAAATAGAAGAGAAAGTCTTCTGTAAGTCTGCTTAAGAGGGTAGAGTCCCAGGGGTTGGAGGAAAGACCACAGAGAACAGGGACATGGAGACCAGAAAAGGAACATGGGATCAGAGAGGAGAAACTGCTAAGACTAGAGAAGAGGAAACACAGAAGCCCATCATGGATAAGGAAAGACTATCCTGCCGTAGGACTAGATGGGGCTGGGAAAGGATCATAGTGTGACCACAGAGGCAGAACCATTAATTTAGATGGAAAATCAAGGGACCAGAGCTGGGTACCAAGGAAGAGCACTGAATCAAACATCGCCCCCTGGAGGAAAAAAGAGAGAACAGTCCTGCATTCCTGACAGGCATACAAAGCTATGGATGCCTTCAGTCTCCCCTCTACCCCCTCCCTGTTCTCCCACTAGTGAGGTGGGAGAGAAGGACCTATGGACTGGGAAGCCTGGCTGGAGCAGGTCCTTACCCTCCCTCTTCATGCCAGTGGCCAGGCACTTCTGATAGCGGCAGTACTGACAGCGGTTCCTCTGGCGCTTGTCCACTGTACAATCTTTATTGTCACGGCATGAGTAGGTCAGATCCTTACGGATAGTACGCTTAAAGAAGCCCTTGCAGCCCTCACAGCTGTAAACCCCATAGTGTTTGCCTACAAGGGGAGGGTAACAGCAATAAGATGGCTGCATAGAGACCTCCTTAACATAAAGTCTTTTGCCAATCTCTTCCCCCCGCCAGGCAAAAGTCAGTCAAAATCCTTCCTGTGTTTGCAAAATATAGAGATGAGGAACTAGCTGGTCAAGAATAACTTAGTCCACTCTCCTCACTCTTCAGAAATCCTATACTAACCCCCATTTCCCTCTGACCACCTTCCATTGCATGGTACATCTGAGCTTCAGGTTCTTTAGTCCTCCACAGGTCTCCCCCAGCTCACTTACTCTGACTCAACCCCAGGAGCCCCTGGAAGTCCTACAGGTGGTGGTAAATGACCCAGACTCTTCTTTTGTGTCTATGTTCCAAGCCCCATACCTGAACTTCGGTCCCCGCAGATTGCACATAGCCGTTTGCCAGCCCCAGGGCCACCTGGAGGGGGTGGACAGTGCAGGCCCCGGACCCCTAAGACTGGTGGCTTCACATCTTCAGGGGGGCCAGACCCACCCCCAGGGAGCGACACTGTTGAGTTAATCTGGGATGGGGGAAATAGGGAGGTCACAGGGAGACTCATTTGGAAGAAGAATCTCTCACAGGTAACGGAAATCATCCACTAGGCAGGGCCCTCAACTGCACACTCCGAAGGGCATCAGCTACACTGCAGTCTACATAAAAGGCCATCCATGGAGCACAACTCATAGAGAACAGACATAAACAGTTGCCCCCTGAAATTGTGTAACACAGTGGCCCTGAAGGGCATGTGTTTTAGAAGGACATATGGGACCAAAAGGGCAGAAAAATCACTGATAGATGAAAATGACATCAGGAATATTGGATTGCTTTTTTCATAATAGGATTAGGGATGAAGCATGCACTAAAATATCAGTCACCCCAGAAAGGGCAAGGGGTTTCACAAGGACCACATGCCTGCTAGGATTAGAGGACTGGAAGGTCAGTGAGCCATGGGGAAGTTCACAGGAGGATGAGGGTTACAAGGAAAACAAATGAAATCAAAGTGGAGAGGCAGTAAGTGGGTCACAACCTCTCACCTGGGGGCTGCTGACAGGCCCGGAGAATCCTGGGGGAGCTGGAGGGGGCAGACCAGGGGACCCCATGGAAGAACTGATGACTGGGAAGGGGGAGCCCAGTGGGGGTGGTGGCATTGGAGGTGGAGGTGCTGAAGGTGGCAAAGGTGGTCCAGGAGGAGAAGGGGGAGGGATCCCCTGGGGAAGGGGGTTGGGGGAGGAGCTGTCTGGGCTTCGCGAGTCTGAGAGAGAGAGGTACATACAGGCACAGAGACACACAAGAGACAGGAGAGATAAAAACAGAAAATGAGTCTCTGATCATCCACTTGGAGACTTTAATTCTCTAATTCCCCACAGCGCCACAGCACCCTACCCCACCCATCCCCAAGTTCAGAAATACCCTGCTGTCAAACAACACTGTAACTCTTAAATGTGGTGCTGGGGGGTGGGGGCTACAAAGGAAAAGAAAGGCAGGGTAGTTCAAGTGAGGAATATTTCCACACAAAGCATATGAATGAATACTAAGTCACTCCCAAGTAGACCTGTCTCGTGGGTGGGGCAGCACGTGGGGTGGCCCAGTCAACCTTTCCATTCCTAGCTTACAGCCAGGTAGCAAGAGCGTGCAGGAGACAGGCGGACAAGAACCCCCCTAGACGTGAGATCTGCCTTCAAACGTCCAGAGTCCTCAAGCCCAAGGGGAATCGTGTCTTCCCACGCCCGGGACATCGGGAGCAGGGCCTCAACAGGCCACCACTAGGAGGGCGGAAACTCCCCCGCCCCGGGGTGAAGTGGGGGGGCGCTAAGGCCCTCGGGAGGGAGAGGACGCGTGTTTACAAACAAGGGGGCGGGAGCGCCAGAGAAAGAACGCCCGGGGAGGATATGGGGGAGGGGTGCAGATAATGCGGTCACTAGCTCGCCTGCTCGTCCGCTAGGACACTCACCCCGCCCGCTGTCGCCCATCCCGTCCCGTCCAGCCTCCCCCGGCTCCGGCTCCGGGGTTTGTTGTTCTCCGGCTGCCGCCGCCGCTGCTGCCGCCGCGGGATCCAGCCAGGGCCGCCGCCGCCGCCACCGGGACGCGACCCCACAATGCATTTCTTTTCTCACCCCCACCGGCCCACACTGCCCTGCGGCATGCCGCTGGGGGAGGAAGGGCGGGCGGGCGGCCCAAGACATGACTCCTGGCTGAGTGTAGGGATACCGGAAGAGGTGCCAAGGATTCCCAAGGATTGACCGGGGCACTAACTGAACACGAGGAAGCCCCAGAGAAAAAGGCTCTGGCCTGGATCGGCTCTAACTAAGCGCTTCGCTCGGCTCTGTACCAAAATGACAGCGCCGATGTGGCAGCCATCTTTGTACAGACGGGAAGTCTCGTCGCTAGTTCCCGCCCCTTCGCTAGTTGGAAACGGAGGAGGTGTCCTTCAGCCTGTTAGCCCGCCTCGCCCAGCCTCCCCTCAAATAACCTCTGTACCTGCGCATGCGCAATAGGGCAGGCTGGCTTTGCCTCCACCAGAGAGCCGCCATATTGGTAAAGGTATTGGGGCGGAGATAGAACGGAACTTCCTGTTCTCGCGGGAGGTAGAGGCGTGACTGCCACGTCCGAGCAAACTGGGAAAGGAGAGGATCCCGGAGCCGGTGAGAATTCCCTGCCTTTCCTCTACTGTTCCTTCCAGGCTTTTTCCCCGTCTAGTGAGTCATAAAGACGAGGGCCCAGAGAGCCCGTAAAGGGCGGATCAAAATCTAGAGCGGTGTTCTGTGAGAGTGAGGGAGCCTGCATCTGGGAAGGGGTTCGGAATAAAGAGAACGAGTCTTGGGAACAGTGTGGGTGGCGATAGAATGGAATGGGGAAGCGGCCCATAGAAGTGCACGGAGGGCACAAGCAGAGTAAAGCGGACTCGTGTAGAGTTGAGGGTCAAGTGGAGTCACTGTCTCTGTCCCTCTGGTCAGTGTGATGGCCAGAGGCCTGCGGGCCCCCCACTGGGTGGCCGTGGGACTGCTGACCTGGGCAGCCCTGGGGCTGCTGGTGGCCGGACACGAGGGTCATGGTGATCCGCACAAGGACGTGGAAGAAGAATTCCATGGCCACAGGCACTCACATGAAGATTTCCACCATGGACACAGCCATGCCCATGGCCATGGCCACACTCACGAGAGCATCTGGCATGGGCATACTCACGGTCACGACCATGGACATTCACACGAGGATTTGCACCATGGTCATAGCCGTGGCCACTCGCACGAAAGCTTCCACCACAGAGGACATGGATATGACCATGAACATAGCCATGGAGGCTACAGGGAGTCTGGGGTTCCAGGCATCAAGCACGACCTGGACACTGTCACCCTCTGGGCCTATGTGAGTCCCCAGGGGATGGGGTGGAAAGGACTGGTTCTAGGTTGGTGAAAACTGCAATATTTGACTCCTGATTCTTCTTCACCAGGCACTGGGGGCCACAGTGCTGATCTCTGCCGCTCCATTTTTTGTTCTCTTCCTCATCCCAGTGGAGTCAAACTCGCCTAGACATCGCTCTCTACTCCAGATCTTGCTCAGTTTTGCTTCTGGGGGGCTCCTAGGTGATGCCTTCCTGCACCTTATCCCTCATGCTCTGGGTAAGTAATCTCTAGACTACCTCAAACCTTAAATTTTTTTGAGGTACTGGGATTTGAACTCATGGCCTTGAACTTACTAGACAGGTGCTCTATTACTTGAGCCACGCTCTCAGCTCTCACAGGTTTAACTGTTTTATTTGTGGGGGGATTGGGGAAGATTTTTTCTTCTTTGTGATTCCTAACCTTCCAATAGACCCTAAATACACATCTTTGGTCCGGTATTCCCTCGTCCAGCCTTTTTTCCTCCTTCCTGCAGAACCACATTCTCATCACACTCTGGAGCAACCTGGACATGGACACTCCCACAGTGGTAAGGAAGAGAAGACAGGTAAAGGGGTGGAGTACTGGGAAAAGTGTGTGTCTTCCTGTTCTTCACTTCCTGTACTTGAGAAGGAATTCTGGAATCTACATCTCCCTTAATGTATCAATGCCCCCATTCCCAGGTCAGGGTCCCATTCTGTCTGTGGGACTGTGGGTTCTCAGTGGAATTGTCGCCTTCCTTGTGGTGGAGAAATTTGTGAGACATGTGAAAGGAGGACATGGACACAGTCATGGACGTGGTCACACACATGGAAGTCATGCACATGGAAGACAGGGTAAGCCCAGGACAATTTCTAAAAGCCACCTTGCCTGCTTCATGGCTGTCAGCTGGAGCAGGTATCCCTTTGAGGATATATCTTAGAAGATCTCTGCTCTCCGCTCTGACCATCTCCTCTGTTTCCTCAGAGCATTCTTCAAAGGAGAAGCTCAGCTCAGAGGAAGAAGAAAAGGAAGAAGCAAAGTTGCGGAAAAGGAAAGGAGGGAGCATAGGGCCTAAAGATGGGCCAATAAAACCTCAGAACCCTGAAGAAGAAAAAACAGGTTCAGGTAAGGAACAGGGGTGGTAATGAGTTTGGGCAAGGAGCATCACTATGATTTGTATAAAATATGTGTTGTGCATATGGCAGGTGTCTGGGAAACACTGTTTGTGAAGTGATCCCTGAGGGGAGATATAAAAATGGCTGACCACAACTGGGACTGGTGGTAAAGGATTTCTCTTTTCATTTTGTCTTCCTCTTTCTCCTGTACAAGACCTGCGTGTGTCTGGATACCTGAATCTGGCTGCTGACTTGGCACACAATTTCACAGATGGTCTGGCCATTGGTGCTTCCTTTCGAGGGGGCAGAGGGCTGGGGATCCTGACCACAATGACTGTTCTGCTACATGAAGTGCCCCATGAAGTTGGGGACTTTGCCATCTTGGTCCAGTCTGGCTGCAGCAAAAAACAGGTTGGTGGTTATGTAAACATGGTTTCCTCAAACCTCTGTCCCTGCTTTCTCACCCCAAACCCAGGACTGCTTCTCATTAGTTCTAAACAAGTTGTATTATTACAACAAATCCTCTGGAAGTGAGGGTGAAGCATTTGTCTCCTTTGTCCTGTAACTCAGTATTTCTTACATATGTAATTTGGTTTTTTTTTGTGGAACTGGGGTTTGAACTCAGGACTCTTTAGGCTTACAAAGCAGGCACTCTACCACACTTCTAGTCCATTTTACTTTGGGTATATTGGAGATGGGGGTCTCAGGAACTATTTGGCCAGGTTGACCTCGAACTGCCATATTCCTGATCTTAGCCTCCTAAGTAGCTAAGATTACAGGCATGGGTCACTGGCACCCGGCTTAGCTCAATATTTCTTAAACTATGCTCTGTGCACACACTGGCGCACACAACACAACACAACTACTGAATCAAACCCTACACCTATACAGCCATACCCCACCAGCCACATTTAAACCACTGATAATCTTTAGCTGTTGGTGTCTCTCTCTCCTTTTCTGCCCACCAGGCGATGCGTCTACAATTACTGACAGCAGTAGGAGCATTGGCAGGCACAGCCTGTGCTCTTCTCACTGAAGGAGGGGCAGTGGGCAATGAAGTTGCAGGTGGTGCAGGTCCTGGCTGGGTTCTGCCATTCACTGCAGGTGGTTTTATCTACGTAGCAACCGTGTCTGTGTTGCCTGAGCTGTTGAGGGAGGCGTCACCATTGCAATCACTTCTGGAGGTGCTGGGGCTGCTGGGGGGAGTTATTATGATGGTGTTGATTGCCCACCTTGAGTGACAGATGGGATAAGTGGCCACTACTCCTGCCCCAAACCTCTTCTCCTAACTGTAAGTCGGGGCCTGTGGCTGTTGGGGGCCCTGGCCAGGGTCATCTGCCAAAGCAAGGAGATCTATCCTAGAATGGTGACATTGGCATTAAGGGCCTTCAAGGTTTGGCAGCGAAAATGACAGGCCAGAGGGACCAAAGTGTTGGACACTGCTCAACCATATTGTTGGGTTTGGAGGGATAAATGGGGCCATGAAAAAGGCTGGAATGATGACTGGTTACCTGGTGTTCCTTGCCGCACTTATTCTCAGAGGACCAAGGTGCCACACACAAGAGTTCTCCAAGATCTATTCCTCTCTCCCACTGGTTGGTGAAGGCCTCAGGGAAGACCAGAGCCCTGGACAGAAGGGGGTAATAGGAAGAGTTGGGGGTAAACATCAATCGTGTGTTGTGATTTGGGAGTGATTTGGGGTGGGAGGTGGCTGAGGGTTAGCTGGTAATCTCATGGCCTGATTTTTTTTTTTGTTTATTTCTATTCATTTTGTATCAATGTTTGAATCGAAGAGGAGGGGTGGTGACTGGAAATAAAGTCCTTGAATCTTCCGCCTCATATGCAGTATTTGTCTTTTTGGGGGGAACGGGACCCCTTGTCTCCCTCAGATCCCAAGGCTCTGAAGCCTGGGCCACGCCCCCAAGGTGGGAGGTCGGTCCGTGCTGGTGTCCGCAGATGGCCTCTGGCTGGTGGGATTTTGGTTGGTCCTGGTTTAGCCCTTGTCACGCCTCCTGTGAGCTCGCATTGGCTCGGGGCTTGGGTGCCCGCCTATCCCCTGCCCGCCATGGCGTCTCTGCTCCGGCTCAGCTCTGCTTTGGCCCTGGTCACAGGTTGAGGGGGTCCTCTCCCTGGGCAGGTTGGGGTTCAGGAGTAATGTCAATGGGCACACCCTCATACCCTGCGACTCCTGTGATCTCTGGCCCTTTGTCCAAATTTCCCTAACTGCTCCCTGTGACCTCTGACCCCAGCCGCTCTTCCCTTCCCACCCGGTGTATTCTCTCTCACCGCAGGTGCGGGTAGCGGCATCGGCCGCGCGGTCAGTGTACGCCTGGCCCGAGAGGGGGCCACCGTGGCCGCCTGCGACTTGGACGGGGCAGCGGCACACGAGACGGTGCGGTTGTTGGGCGGGCCGGTGATTGAGGCGCAGGCGCCCCGCGGGAACCACGCTGCCTTCCAGGCTGACGTGTCGGAGACCACGGCTGCCAGGCGCCTGCTGGAGCAAGTGCAGGTGAACGCCTGGCAGCCTAGCTCTTGTACAAGCTCCCACATCGCCCCCATTTCCCCGGCTCTTTGTGGTGTTTTGGTGTGGAACCACCCCTCCTTCCCATAGGCCTGCTTTTCTCGCCCACCATCTGTCGTTGTGTCCTGTGCGGGCATCACCCGGGATGAGTTTCTGCTCCACATGTCTGAGGATAACTGGGACAAAGTCATAGCTGTCAATCTCAAGGTGGTGATCTCTGAACCTGTGACTTCTGTTACCCTCCCACTCCAGCCTGGTGGGGAGGGCCATACTTTGAGAAAGGCTGTCACCCCAGCTGATATTTTCTGTTACCCTCTCCTGCCAGGGCATCTTCCTAGTCACTCAGGCTGCAGCCCAAGCCTTGGTGTCCAGTGGTTGTCATGGCTCCATCATCAACATCAGTAGCATCAATGGAAAGGTCAGGTTGAGTTGGGGTGAAGTTAGCCAGGCAAGTGGGCATAGAGAAAAAAGCCAGTCCTTGAGACTCCTGACTCACCCCAGATCTCTGATGCACCTGTAGGTGGGGAACATGGGGCAGACAAACTATGCTTCCTCCAAGGCAGGAGTGATTGGGCTGACCCAGTCTGCAGCACGGGAACTTGGACGGTGGGTCAGACACCTGGGGTACCAGGGGACCTCGCTGAGGCATGTATCATCTGAGGGAAGGGTCAATGTCCTCTCCAGACTCAGCAGCCACTTTTTCTCTACAGACATAGGATCCGATGTAATTCTGTCCTCCCAGGGTTCATTGCAACACCCATGACAGAGAAAATGCCACAGAAAGTAAAGGAGAAGGTAGGAGGCTGTGGGAGGAGGGCAGTATGGGTCTTTGGGCCTCAGAGAGAAATGCTGAGCACAGAGTCTGGCAAACAGTAAATAATGCATGAAGGATGAGGAAAACAGTCATAGACTCTTTTAAACAATCCATAAAAGAAGCTTTCACCCACATTCAAGTGTTTCCTTACAGGTGACTGGATTAATCCCAATGGGACACTTCGGGGATCCTGAGGGTGAGCACTGAATGGGGAGTAGACCCTGGGGAAGGTGATAAATGAAGACGTTCCCAAATTTGTGTTATTTTTGAGGGTCTCACCAGGGTTAGTGGTTGGTGTGTGTTGGGGGGAGGTGTTGGAAGGAGACTGGTTACTTCGGGTCTATGGAAATGAATGGGATTCTGTCCTCCCCCCCCCCAATTCCCATAGATGTGGCAGATGTTGTTGCATTCCTGGCATCTGAAGACAGTGGATATATCACAGGGGCCTCAGTGGAAGTCACTGGTATGAGGCCAGCATGGGGAGGGAGAGGGCAGAGAAGTGGAACCCAGATCATATAAGAAAGCAAGTGAGGAGAATCTGGAGCCAAAAGGGCAGAGGTTCCTGAGACCAGGGACAGAAGTGGGCATCCCCAAGTCATTTACCTCTCCACCCATGCATCTGTCCAAATGTTTCTTCCCCTCTCAGGAGGTCTTTTCATGTAACTGCCTCAAGGACCCTGGACGCTGCTCACTCCCCCACCACTCTGCCTGGCCTCCTGCTGATGAGGACTCTAAGTTCCCAGGCTACAAAAGGGGTGGCAGTGTACGGCTCAGGAATGCTGAATATGGGAGGCAGGGGTGCTTGTGACCCTAATAAATTCCAAATCCTCTTCCCTGCCACCTCCGGTTCTTCTTGTGTCCAAGCCCTCAGACCCTTCCCCACCTCCCCCTCTCTCCCTTTCCCTAAGGATTGTTCCCTTTCACTGCTGGTCTCCCAGGGCAACCCCCGCCGCCGGGTGTGAGAGCAAAGAGTGTATGTCACTGTATTCGTGACACTCTGGGTTTTTGGAGAGGGAGGGGTTTCTGCCCTACCCCCTTTCACTGGTTCTTCAAGGCCAATCCCCTCCCCCCAATTCCCTGGGTCCTTATGGCCCCCAAGGGTGGCTTGTTCTTAGCCCCATCCTGGTGTCCAGTCTGGCCTTGGAAGGGGGTCTTGGAACAGGTGGCCCTCCCCCACCCCTCTCCTTTCTCTCAGTCTCCCCTCCTCTTTCTCTCCACCTTACAATAGCTGCAGCCGGCCTGGGGTCGGATGGGGGGGATTAGAGGAGGGGGCCAGGATTAGGGGAATGGACCAGCCGATGAAAGGGGCTGGAGGAGAGCAGAAGGGAGGGGGCTGGGAGAAGGAGGAGGAAGGGGAGGGGGTCTGCGCTAATCGACTCTGGCGCCCACATAAGGACTGGCCACGGACTGAAGGAGAGGACAGGGAAGTAGGGGGGACCTGGGGTGGGGGGCGAGGAGAGGGGACCCACTACTGACTTGTCCCAGACATCGGCAACCCCCTGGCAACTACAGCCCAGGTCCGAAGCCCCAGCTCTGGCTAGCGGGAACTGAACGCCCATCACTCTCCCTTTCCCTGTATCCCTCATTCCCTGCCCTCAATGGGAATCGCTCTGCTCCTCCTCTTTTCTCTATTCCCCGTCTCCTTCCTTTACTCCAGAGTTCTAGAGAGGCTTCTGCCCACTGGGATCTCACTCCAGACATTCCGCTCCATGTGTCCCCCACTCACACGCGCACACCCCCTCCTCAATGGGGGCCCCCATCTTGTGTGTGTCCCAGCTTCCGCGTGATGTCTCCGTTCCCCGTTCCTCTCATGCACCTCCCTCCCCCGCCCCGGGCCGCGGCTCTTGATTGTCCAAACGCAATTCTCGAGTCTATGGCTCCGGCCGAGAGTTGAGTCTGGACGTCCCGAGCCGCCGCCCCCAAACCTCGAGGGGGAGAGGGGGTCGGAGGGCCTAGGAAGAGGCAAAGCGCAGGGTGGGGCAAGACCCCTGGGTGGCAAGGGGAATCTTGTGCACTTCGGGACCTAGCTGCCTTCACAGGACATGAGCTAAAGCGGCGGAGGATCTTTACAGCTTTTTTTCCCCCGGAATCCCAGGCTGGGGGTTACGGAGAACTTGGGGGGGGGCGAGACCCGAGGGGACGCAGAGTGTGGGAGGTGGCCCCTTCCCCGAGCTCTTCGTCCCCTCCAGGGGGTCCGAGCGGTCTCAGGCTCCGCCCTCTGGAGCGGAGGCCCCGGGGTGGGGACACCGGGAATCGAACGGTGGCTACGATCGTTGGCCGCGCGACTATGCTGGTCCGAGGGCGGAGGCCGTGGTCCCCACGTGGCGCGGGACTCCTGGGAGGCAGGCTCCTCGCACGGAGCGGGCGCGTTTCGTGGGCGGGGGAACTTTGGCGTCCACGTCGCGTCCCACCCGTGCCGCGAGTGGCCGGTGACGTCTCCGCCGGCGGGGGAGGGGGCGGGTGGAGTAGAGGGACAGACGGAAGTGACGTAGGGTCCCAGCGCCCGGGCCATGGCGGCGGCGGCGGCGGCGGGAGCTGCTGTCTGAGCAGGGACTGCGGACGGAACGAAGTCGAGCCAGGAGCCCGGGCCCTGGAAGAGGTGCGGCGGCAGCCGGAGCGCGAACGGCCGGAGCCGGGTGAGGGTCCGCGCCCGCGCGGGGCGGGATTCAGAGGGGCGCCTCGAGGGGCGGGGTCTGCTCGAGAGGCGGCCCCCGAACACCGTGTCCCCTTCCCCCTCCCCGGCCTTAGACTCCTCGCCTGCGGAGCCCGGGTGGGGGGTCTGTGCTTGGTCACCATGACGACGCCGGCGAATGCCCAGAATGCCAGCAAAACGTGGGAACTGAGTCTGTATGAGCTGCATCGGACCCCGCAGGTGACAGGAATTCTCCCATCCCAACTTACCCCCTCCCGCCAAACCCCCAATCCACAGACCCCATCACACCTTTTCTTTTCCATTCTCTGCTCTATTCTGTCGACCCTGCTGGATTTCGCAGGCTCCCTTTGAATCACCTTAATCATTTTAAAGCATTTTTACTTTTATCTCATTTAATCCTCTAAACAGTCATGCTAGAGAGGTACAGCAAATATTACCATCTTCATTTGAAAAATAGCGGACAGGGAAGTTACAGCCCCTGTCCCTCACTCAATGTCATAGGTCAGTGTATACAATACTTACCTTGGGATTTTAAAATGGAACTTCAAAGACATGCCCCTGCCCCCAGTATTCTGACCCAGTAGTGCAGTGGGGACTCAGAATCTGTACTTTTAACAGACACCCTAGAATTCTGATATTAGTACCAGGACCACACTTTTAGGAAATTGTGTTAAGTCTCCAAACCACAGATCTATGCCACCACCTCCCCTAGTCATCTTATCAACCCTTGGAACTTCCAAAGTTCCTACTCTTAATTTATGAGCCCTAATCCTTTCTGTTCTTCATTCTTTCCAAGCCAGTGGCCCTCCCTATCTCAGAATTCCTGTCTTCCTCAGTTGGTCAACATGGGAACCCAGATCTTGCCATCTCACTGTATTTCTCAAAACTCCTTTCTCATGAATTGCTTGCTTCTAAAATTCCCTTCCCTCCAACCCACCATACCTTCCACTCATTGATGCATCCAGGAAGCCATCATGGATGGCACAG
Organism: Castor canadensis; assembly: GCF_047511655.1. NCBI lineage: Eukaryota > Metazoa > Chordata > Mammalia > Rodentia > Castoridae > Castor > Castor canadensis. The sequence goes on along the minus strand of NC_133393.1, from coordinate 21,907,575 downwards.
AGATTGCGGTTTCCCCTCGATCACTGCATTCAGAGCTCATGTGCCCCATCTGTCTGGACATGCTGAAGAATACAATGACCACCAAGGAGTGCCTCCACCGATTCTGCTCTGATTGCATTGTCACAGCCCTGCGGAGCGGGTAACAAGAGGGACGTGTTTGAAGTTGGGTAAAGGGGTCCAGAGTTGGGGCCCTCTCGCTGGTCCTGGTTCAGCCTGGACACAGTGCCCTGGGACTAACTGCTCAGATCTTCCTTTCTCCTATCTTAGGAACAAGGAATGCCCTACCTGCCGAAAAAAGCTGGTATCCAAGAGATCCCTCCGGCCAGACCCCAACTTTGATGCCCTGATCTCTAAGATCTACCCTAGCCGGGAAGAATATGAAGCCCATCAAGACCGAGTGCTCATTCGCCTCAGCCGCCTGCACAACCAGCAGGCGCTAAGCTCCAGCATCGAGGAGGGGCTGCGCATGCAGGCTATGCACAGGTGTGGGGGTCAGGAGGGAGGCCACGCACAGCAGGGCTGGTGGGGTGGGCCCACGGGTCAGGATTCTAGTATGGTCTTTGCTGCCTGCAAGCTTTTAAGCTTAGCGTCTGGAGTGCTGACCACAGCCTGATTGTTAGGTCTAGAAATTGTGACCATAAATGACAGCTTCTTAGTAAACAACTAGCACTGCTATTCTTAAGGAGAAAACAGCACATCATCTAACTTTCTAGAAATTAGAACAATGGAGTGATTTCAAGCATAAGCTCTGAATTCATCCTGCTGGGGATTAAATCACTCCTAGGCCAGCATCTCCCACTCTGTAATGTGCATCCAAATTACCTATGGGTCTTGTTAAGAATCCAAACTGTGATTCAAGAGGTTGAGAGTGGGGCCTGAGAGTCTGCATTCTTTGAGCTCTCAGTTGATGTACGTCTGTTCTGAGACCACACTTGGAGGGCAAGAGCTTATGGTCTTCAGCAAGTTACTTAATCTCTCAAAGCTTGTTTCCTCAGCCATAAAATAGAGATAAACACTTAGGGTGCTTGGTGCATTGTTTGTGTTTAATAAATACTAGATATCATTCTTAGGATTTCCCTGATCTCTTAATTCTCTGACAATTAACGTCCAAGCTCCTGATCCGTGGTACATTCTAACCTTAACTGTTTGTTTCTACAGGGCCCAACGTGTGAGACGGCCAATGCCTGGGTCAGATCAGACCACAACGATGAGTGGGGGGGAAGGAGAGCCTGGGGAGGGAGAAGGGGATGGAGAAGATGTGAGCTCAGACTCTGCCCCTGACTCTGCCCCAGGCCCTGCTCCCAAGCGGCCCCGTGGAGGGGGTGCAGGGGGCAGCAGTGTAGGGACAGGGGGAGGTGGTACTGGTGGGGTGGGTGGGGGCGCTGGTTCTGAAGACTCTGGTGACCGGGGAGGCACCCTGGGAGGGGGAACTCTGGGCCCCCCAAGCCCTCCCGGGGCTCCCAGTCCCCCGGAACCAGGTGGAGAAATTGAGCTTGTATTCCGGCCCCACCCCCTGCTCGTGGAGAAGGGAGAATACTGCCAGACTAGGTGAGAGCCCTGTCTTTTCATGGACCACTAAGAAACCTAGCTTTCCATCAGAAGTGGCCCTCACCCAAACCCCAAAAGAAACCCTAACCCAGAGGCCCTTGTGGAAAATCCCCTCCCTCTCTTATTTGAGGCCTCTTGTGCCCTAAGTCTGCCCTCTTCCTCTTCCCCCTAGGTATGTGAAGACAACTGGGAATGCCACAGTGGACCATCTCTCCAAATACTTGGCTCTACGCATTGCCCTCGAGCGGAGGCAGCAGCAAGAGGCAGGGGAGCCAGGAGGGCCTGGAGGGGGTGCTTCTGACACTGGCGGACCTGATGGGGGTGGTGGGGAGGGTGGTGGTGCCGGAGGAGGTGATGGTCCTGAGGAGCCTGCCTTGCCCAGCCTGGAGGGTGTCAGTGAAAAGCAGTATACCATCTATATCGCACCTGGAGGCGGAGCGTTCACGGTGAGAGCCCTTGAGGGAAGGGGGATGGGGGAGAGAAGGGGAGGATGGCCTGGAGCACACACAGCTCCAAGGCTGACCTCCTAACTCAGCAGCCCTCCTCTCACCTTCCATTCTTTCCTCTCCCTTCTGTCTTCTCCCACCACTCCCTGTGCTCCTGCTTTGCCCTGTCCCTTTTATCATTCCTCTTTGTTTCCTCCTTCCTTGTTCACCTGTTTTCTGTCATTCATTTCCTTTTCCCTCTTGTCCAACTTCCCTCCTCCTCCTGTCTCTCCCTTCCAAAACCTCCCTAGACGCTGAATGGCTCACTGACCCTGGAGCTGGTGAACGAGAAGTTCTGGAAGGTGTCCCGACCACTAGAGCTCTGCTATGCCCCCACTAAGGATCCAAAGTGACCCCACAAGGGGACAGCCAGATGATGGGGACTATCGGATGTCCTGAGTCCTGGCCCACCCCTCCAGCTTTTTCTTCTCCCAATGCTCTCCAGCCCAGCCAGCCAGCAAGAGGACACAAATAAGGACAAGTGGCTTTTATACAAAGTATCTATATCAGATTCTTCTATATTGTACAGAGTGGGACATGCTCTGCCGTCTACTGCCTTTTCTATTTCCCCCAATGGCCCATCCATCCCAGCTGATGGAGAAGGTGAAGAACCTGCCCTTCACGCTCTCCTACCAACAACAAATTTGCTTTTTTCTTCTTTGAAACCTGCAGTTCTGTGTGTGTGTTTATCTGTGTACAAGATAAAGATTGGGGAGGGAGGTCCAGAATTCAGAATCATCTTTTGAAATGGGGAATGGCAGAGGTTATTCACAGGGTGTAATTCCCTTTTTTTTTCAGCCTCCAAATTAGAAATATGTATGAAAGTAGGGAGGGACTGTCTGTGAAGCTGATGGAAAGAGGAAGAGTGGGGAGATGTGAAGTGAGATCCCAAACTTGTCCTCTACAACCTGAATCTCAGGCTGAAATCCAGCTTCAATGCCAAGGGGACATTGAAGGTGACTCCAAAGTAACACACGTTTAGGGGTGCTGACAGGACAGTGATATTCGCAAGGCAAATACTTCTTGTCATCAGGAAAAGCTGGTTTCTATAGCTGGAAGAAGCCTCTGCTGGGCATTCTGCTCCCACCTTCCGCTGCTTCCGAAGAAGAGCCGGCCGGGCTGGGGACTACAGTTCCCAGGAGCGCCCATCCTGTGCCGCCGGGCGGCGGGGCTGTGGCTGAGGGCCGCCGGGGATTTGTAGTTCTGTTCCCTGCCAGGCTGCGGCTGGAGCGGAGGGCTTGGGGGCATCGAGGAAAGCCACACTGCCTCCGGCCTCCAGTGCCACGGAAGGGGCTTGGGGGACAATTGCGCTCGTCTGCACACCCCCGGGCAGGACAGTGCGCAACCGGGCAGGACCAACGGACTCTCCTGGAGGACCTACTGCACCCTCCCACCTCCACCCAACTCCTCTGCCCCTCACTTACTGTTTTCGCTGCCTTTGGTGCCCCCAGCCCAACCCAATTCCTCCGCTTGCTCTGTTGAGTGTCGCTAGCAGAGCAGCTAGAGGCGCAGGTAAAGTCCGCCTGGCCTCCAGATTACGCCGACTAGGCGGCCCGCCGACCTGAGGGCACTCTACCCCTCCTTTGGGATTTTCGTTTGTTCCCCTGGCCTCAATAACGGCTAATGCGAACGGCTATTCTCCAGCCCTGAGAAAGTACCACAGACTTGGTGACTGGTGCCCATCCGGAGCCCCCGTGCCTGCAGAAATGGGCCACACCCACTTCCCCCTATTAGGAGCCCCTTTCTATGCTGACTCCCTTTTTTTGGATCCCAAGTAGCCGGGGTTCCTCGCGCTCCCTGCCTGTGGAATGAAGGCAGGTGGGCCTTGATCATGGAGCTGCAAGGTAGAGAAGCAAGAGGAAGGAGCCCGGTGAGATACCGAAGTGGAAACCCAAGTGTATGGAATTAACCCAACAGGCCTCTGTTCTGGCTCCAGGCATCTGCCCTTACTCCTCATTCTTCCCCAGCGGACCTTACAGCAGTCTTCTGTCTCTGTTGTCCCCTCTCCTCATTCTGGAACAGCTGGGATCCCTCTGTCTCAGCTCCCCAGTCACCCCTTCTCACCACTCCTCACATTTTTCCCATCCCGCGCCCTCTCTGCTGCAAGTGACTGTGAACTTCCTAGACATGGCTTTGTATCTAGGTGATAGCATGTGGGAGACCCCCCGCCCCACACACACACAAAAATCACCTCTGCCAGGCCAGGCTTCCCCTTCCGTAGTGCTGAGAGGTGGAGGCATTTAAATCTGGGGTGGGGAGGTTCCAACTCTGTCTCTTCCGGCCCCCTTCAAGTCCCCCCCCACACACACACACCCCAGCTCTTTCCTTCTCAAGTCCTTCAGTCCCTGTCAATCAAGACTGCATTCCTTCTGGTGGAGTGGCAGAGTGCATGCCTGGGAAGTGTGAGGCCCTGAGTTCACACCTCAGTGCTGCAAAAAGAAAAAAAAAGATTGCATTCCTGGGTTAGTCAAGATGAGAGATACTAAGTATATCAACCAGAACTTTACTATTTTGTTGAGGAAGGAGGCACATATAGAATAGCTAACAGTGTGCAGAAGGAGGGTACCGAGGAAGGTCAATGCTGGAGTCAGACAGAACTGGATTCAGATCTTCATTCTGCCTGGGAAAGCTGTGTGATCTTTCTGTGGTGTTCTCACCTGCAAAACAGGAAGCGTAATACACTGCTGTCAGGATTTAATTAGATAATACAAGCAAAGTAACATGCCTGACAGACCTGTCCTCCCTGTGTGAATCCCAGATGCAGAATCACTCACCTGGGAACTTGTTAGAAATGCAAATTCTTGGGCCTCATCCCAGATCTGACACATCAGAAACTCTGGAACTGAGGTCAGCAATGGTGTTTCAATAAGTCCTCTGTGATTCTGATGTGCACGAAAGGCTGAGAGCCACTGTAGCCCATGCTCATGAAATGTTGCCCATTCTCCCACCTCCCCAAACCCAGCCACATTCCCACTGGGTTGGAAACCAGGGCCTCCCACATTCTAGGCAAGCGCTCTACCACTGAGAGGTAGCGCTCAACCACCTCCTTTCTTTACAGCGTGAATAGCAAGTGTTCCCTGAGGAAGGGTCTCTAACCTCAAGAGCCAGAGACTCTGCCAGTGGTAGGTGGTCAGGAAGGCCCTCATGAAGAGGTCAGACTTAGCTGGGAGAGAAGAAGAGAAAACTTTTTGCTGGGGGCAGGGAGCCTCTCTTTCCTCTACCCTCCATCCCTACCACCACCTCCATTTTACCTCTCAGACTTCTCAGCAGAGCAGATTCTGTGTCTGAACATAGGAGCTGAGCCCTGGAGCCCAGGGCCTCCAAAGCTTTAAACAGAATGCCCTCCAAGAGCCCCTGCCCCTAGAGGCCTAACTCTGAGCCCTGTCCTTATCTGTCAGCCCTCAATTCCCTGGTAAACTGCTCACAGGAAAGTTGTGGTCTAGCTCCCCCTCCAAACCCACAGAATACCTCAGGGAGAAGGGAGGGAGGGGTCACTGGCACCCCCAACCACTGCTTCAGGTATGTGGTTGGGGGGCTTAGCCTCTGCTCCCCCACCTTTGTCCCCTTTGCTTTCCCCTCCCCATGCTGCTCTCACCTCAGTTTCTACTTCCCCTTCAGGCCAAGAGAAAAGGAGGAGGAAGAGAAGGCAGGACAGATCCCCAGTTATCTGCTTACTGAGGCACCTTTGACCCCTCAGCTGTCACACTGACCCTTCTCTACCTCCTCTACCAGGTTCCCCCAACCCCAAGCAAAACCCATTTTCTGCCTAGAATGTGGTGGCTCCCACCTCTCCCAATGCTGCGTGGGTGAGAGGCCCTCTTCCTGACCCCAGTGTGGGAAGTCCACAGTCTGTCACAGCACCCATGTGCTTGAGTCCCCATGTCATGGCAGCCAGTGTGGCAAGGGCTTGCCCCAGGAGCCTCAACCTGCTGCAATATGCCACTGCACACACAGGCAAGCAACACTATATCTTTGCCACCCCTGGATGGGTCTTAGGGTACCACCCTAGCCTCATGCACCACAAAAAGGCACACTTAACAAGCATCCCAGCCCCAAATGTGGCAAGCACTTCACCCAGAATGGCAGCCTGACCCAGCACCTATCATGTTCACAGGGGAGACAGATGCCCAGCCTAGGAAGGCAGTGACCACTGGTGTCACTTTAGCTAACACCCCAGACTCATGGTCTACCAGAGGCTCCATCACTCAGTTCCCCTGCTGTCCCCATCATCCCACACCAGCTAGGCCCCTGGTCTGCATCTCCCCCAGATGTTCACAGTGGCCTGCTATGGCCACTGAGCCCAGTGAGAAGCCCTCCTTCTGCCCTATAGTGTGGCAGGGGCTCTTGCCACCATTCCAACCTGTAACCCCAGCAGCAGGACCATGAGAGGAGCAGCCCACCACTGTGGCCATTATGACAAGGGTTCAGGACAGAGCTCAGGGCTGATGCACCAGCAAAGTCTGAGGACAAGACTGTAGACACAGACTCTAGTACAGCTCCAATCTGGTCCCGTTACCACCAGGGCCTCAGTGAGGACAGACCTTACCAATCTCACCCTGGTGGCTGTGACTTCACTCAGAGCACTGATCTGTCTTAACACCAGGACACACATACTGAGGAGGACAGAGCTGCACACAGTGGGCAGGGCAGGCAACCAAGGCTCCTGTGGCAGCAACAACTCCTCCACACTCACACCCTGAAGCACTCTGGGAGAGCAGAAGGGCAGCCTTGGTGATAAATTCTCTCCTCCTGTAAGAGGTATCATGGAGCTGGGCTCCCGCTCCACTCCAGCCCAGAGTAACCACATGGGGTGGTCACAGACTCTTCCCCCAGGCCTGCTGGAAACTGGAATTGCCAGATCCACCTCATTCTAGACCACAGTGCTGATCTCTGAAGGGCTCCCAGTAAAGAGCTCTCTCTGTTTCTTCTGACACTCTCTTCCTGGAGCTGGGAAAGGCAGGATTGAATGAGAGAAAAGAGATGAGAGGACCAAGGTGGGCTATGTTACAGTGTGGCTCTCAGAGGTCTTGGCCTCAGGCAGGGAGTGGAGGCACTGAGCTCAAGGTTGGAGGCCTTGGTAGTCACCAACTGCAATGAGGGTATTGTCACTGCAAAGCCTCAAAGAGCAGAGAGCTCAACCCAGAGTCAGAATCCACCAGCCAAGTTCCAGGCCAAGCGCAGGCAGCAGTCTCCTCATAGTGACCTTGGAATGGTCACCGTACCTCCTGGCAACAGTTCAGGACCCCTTTCCTGGACCCTTGGTGTGGTCCTGGAGTGGGGAGCCCTGAGGCAGAGGGAAGGCTAGGGGGAGAGAGAAATCAATACTTCTCAGTTAACTAAGAAAATAAAAGGTCCCTGTACACTCTCAACTCCTGCCCCCCATCTGAGAAACTTAAACATTCCTTTGGACCTGTAGTTTTTGTGGCTAGATCCAATTTCCTGGGATTTTCCTGAGAAGGTCATCTTGATTGATTGATTCCTTGATTGATTTTGCTGGGTCTAGAGCTTGAACTCAGTCATTTGGCTTGCACAGTGGGTGCTCTACTACTTAAATCGCACCTCAAGCTCCTTTTGATCTGGTTGTTTTGGAGATGGAGTCTCTCTAATTATTTTCCTGGGCTGGTCTCCAACACAGATTCTCCTGATCTCAGCCCCTCAAGTAGTCAGAATTACAGGCATGAACCACCAGTACCTAGCTGACAGGGTCATTTTAAAGAGACAACTGCATCCCCAGAGATCTCCATGAGAAGTCCTTCCATCAAATCCTACTACCTCACTACCCCAACCGCATCACTATCCCCAAATGCTGCTGGGTTCTTCTTGCCCAAGTGCTAAGGCTACACCAGCACCCCTGCTTGATGCTGCCATCTCCCCCTGCCCACTTTTGGCTGGCCTCGCCACACCCTAGACTAAAACACTTGTTGCATTTTAGTCCAGGAATAAAGTCCAACAGGGGCTGCTCTGCCATGTGCTCAGATGGCCTCTTAGTGAAAGGTGAAAACAGGTATAGCACATGTCCAAGGAAAAGACATGCCAGTGGAGGAGACCAAGACCAGAAGAAGCCAAGAGAGGTAGGAGGAGAAAGTGGAGAAAGGAAAATGGCTATGTGAGATAAGACCCACAAAAACATCTCAGAAAAACTTAGGAAGAAACATCCCTGGGCGGACTGCTCGTTTCTTCTTCAGCTTACATTTTTTTCCCAGTGCTACCATTTGTACTTTCACAGAGATGCTTGTTCGATGTCCTCTTCGAATGCTCGGAAACTGGCTTTCAACCAAAACTCAGCTAGCAGTCCCATGGGAGTATCCCTTCCACATTGGCCCCCTTCAGCCCAGTCTGGCACCGTCATTTGCCCTTACAGCTGCCATCATTCACCCTGATAGAATGTTCCTTTAGGGACATTTCTTGGTTGGGGAACATTTGCAGCAAGTTTATTGTTATGGTTCCTGATATAGGATGAGTGGGACCTTAGTTCTTGTATTAACTTGCACCAAAATGTACTCTTTGGAACTTGGCAATATTTCTCTCTGTGATGTGCCAGAAAGGCTGGTAATTGGCACATGCAAGAAGGAATTAAACACCTTTAGAAGTGAAAGGATCACTTGAGAGACTGCTAATCACGTTCACCCTTTCAGGAACTATTGAGTGCACCTTGTCAGGTACTGTTCTGGGATCTGGGTATTGCAAACAACCGTAAGACCCAGCCCTTGCCTTCAAAGATTTTGATCTAAGGGTATTTGGTGTGAGCAGTACTGGGGATTGAACCCAGGGCCTTGTGCATGCTAGGCAGGCGGTCTACCACTTATACTATGTCCCCAGTTCAGCATCTCCATATTGAATCCACCATTCAGTGCTATCAGAGTTGTCTGCTGTAATATATCTCAAGTTTGTCCATTCTGTCCTGTGTAGACCACTTGGTTCTCCTCTGAGTCACTGCAATAGCTGAAGAGGCTGGGAATGACCTTCTCTAATATCTGTTCACATCTGAGGAAGAGATAACTTTTTTTATTTTGTTTTTGTTTTGAGACAGGGTCTTGTTATGTAGCTCAAGATGGCCTTCACTTGAGATCCTTCTGCCTCAGTCCCTGGAGTGCTGGAATTGTAGGCCGGTCACCCACTTAAGAGATCTTTTTAAAATGCAAATCCAATTGTTTTAGTCACCCTGCTTAAATCTATTCCATGGTTTTTCATTGATCTTAGGTTAAAGACCCAAGTCCTTAACTTGACCTCTAAGGCCCTGTGAATTTGGCCCCACTTCTCCAGCCTCTTCCCCCACCCTTCACTCCCCTCTTCACTCCATTTGCTCCAGCTTCAGTCCAGTCAATCTTCCTCCTAAAAAAGACTTTGAGTAGGCTGAACCCACAGCCTAAGGACCTCTTGCCTCTATTCCTCTCCTAATTAGCTCCTCTTCATCCTCAGATCTCAGCTTCCTTAACAAAGGCTCAGGGAAGATTTCCCTGCCCTTTCTTTCAAGTTCAAATTCCCCTCATTAGAACTCACACCAAGGTGTAACTTTCTGTAGAGCCACTTGACACAGTTGCAGTTCTACATTTATAGGTGATTATTTGATTGATAGCTGTCTCCTGTTGAATATAAGCTCCCTGAGGGCAGGGACTATGACTATAGATGCTCACCGTTGCCCCTCACTGGACCTAGCATTGGACACTCTACAAATCCTAGTTAAGTGGATATATACATGCCAGGATCTGGGGCTGGGGGTTAGACATTTCAGGATTTCAGAGGTCATGATTCTCCCTCCAGGAGCTGCAGCCCAGAAGTCCCATATACCATTTTCTTAACACCATTACTTCCTCTGTATTTTCTGTTAGCATCCAGCTCCACAGCCCGTTCCATCTTGTCTAGGAGACTCTCACCTCCTTTAATGTACTGGTGCTCCTTTCTGGTTTTGCCTCATCAGTTTCAGAAGGCAGCATGAACAAATGCAGCAAAAGCACAGGATTCAGAACCAGAAAATCTAGGCTCAAGAATAGTTAAAAGTATTAGTGGTGGGACCTCCAGCAAGTTGTTAAACCACTCTGAAGCCTAGCTTTCTTGTCTATAGAATGAGGACAACTTCAGAACCAGCAAGATGGAGGAATTAAAAAATCCTCCTATCACCTGGGAATACTGAATAAAATATGTAAAGAAAACTAAACATATGATTGCATCTCAAAAGGAAAGTAAAACCCCAAATACTAGACACAGAAAGGAAACTAAGCCATCAGATGAGCTGTCTGTGAGGGGGTGTGAGGCAAGAGTTTATTCTAATAATAAATGGCTTGAGTTTTGCCAGTCATACAAGGACAAGGGGGTGAGGCCTTGGTCCCAAGAAGGTGGGAAAATTAGATGACAGACAGCAAAAATGACTCAAAAAGAAATAGGAAAACTGAACAGTTTTATAAATTCTGAAAAATTGAATGAGAAGTTAAAAATGTGTGAACACACACCCAGATGGTGTTTTATAGATGCATTCTGCCAATTGTTAAAGGAACTGTTTGTTTATTTATATAAACTGCTCCAGACATCAGGAGAAAAGGGCCAATCATATTCCTAAGACTAAATATCCTTAATAAAATGTTAGCAAACTGAACCTAGAGGAGTTTGTGCATGTGTGTGTATATTCACATGTTTAGGGAATGACTACACATGGTTTATTCCAGGAATGCAAAGATGATCTACTTGTAAAGGCTATTAATGACAATTATAATGTTAACATATTAAGAGGTTAAAAACACACAATTATCTCAATAGGTATGGAGAACCCCATTGGATAAAGTGGAATATTAATTCATAATTTTAAAAAATCTAGTTGATAGTGCATGTCTGTAATCCCAGCTACTTAAGAGGATCTCAAGTACAATGCCAATCCAGCAAAGTTAGCAATACCTTATCTCAAAAACAAAAAGTTAAATAAATAAAGACAAAAGGGCTGGGAGTGTAGCACAAGTATTAAGGGCTTGCTTGGCAAGCTGGAGGCCCCTGTATTCAATCCCTAGCACTGAAGAAAAATAATCTGACTAACTAGAATTAGAAAAGAATAGCCTGACTACTACATATCACTATACATAGATTATTTACAAAGAAAATTCACAAGAAACTAAAACCAACTATTAGAGCTAACACACCCCTTGCTGGGGAAAAGATGAATACATAAACATTAACACACCTATATCATAGCAATGAACAAACAGAAGATTTCATTTTAAGAAATACTATTTGTGCCAGGTACTGGTGGCTCATGCCTGTAAACCTAGCTACTTGGGAGTCTGAGACAGAAGGATTGCAGTTGAAGGCCAGCCTGAGCAAAAAGTTAGTGAGGCCTCACATCAACCAATAGCTGGCACAGTGGCACCCGCCTGTCACCCACCAAAGGCTGAAATTGGGAAGATCCTAGTTCCAGTTCAGCCAGGGCAAAAAATAGTTTGCTAGATCTGAAAAGAAAAAGAAGCTAAGTGTGGTCCAGCAACAGTGGGAATCTTAAAATAGGAGGATTATTGTCCAGGCCAGTTTGGGCAAAAAACAAGACCCTATCTCCAAAAGACCCTATCTCCAAAAGACCTAGAGCAAAAAGGACTGGAGGTGTGACTCAAAAGATGGGCAGCCTGCCTCACAAGCACAAAGCCCTGGGTTCAACCCCCATACTGCCAACAATGAAAAGATAGTATACTAATGATGTCAGAGTAGTGAAGAATTTCTTAAACAAGCTACAAAAAAGCACAATAATAATGATTTTCTGCATTGGATGCAGAAATAAAAAGCACCCAAGTTGAAAAGGAAGAAGTTAAGCTTTCACTGTTTGCAGACATGATCATATGTAAAAAGAAACCCTAGATGCCAAAAAACTGATAAAAATTGCAGAACACAAAAATAATATACAAAACCAATAGCAATTTGAAAAACAATTTATATAACCAACAACAGATTATATCTAGGATTTATAGAGAACTCCTGCAGATTAATACAGAAAAAAAAAAGCAAGAGAAAATGACCAAAAGCAATCAACAAAAGAGGAAACCCAAATGACCAATAAGCGTGAAAAAATGTTCACTTTTATGAGCACTGTAGAAATGCAAGTCAAAGCATGAGATACTATTTTACACATATTAAATCAGCAAATTAGAACAACTCTGGCAACACTGGCAACAAAACTGCAGGAGAATAGAACCACATAGATTTTGAGCTGAGAAGAGTGAACAGATATTACAAATTTGAGGAAAATTTTGGCGATAAGGCTGCAAATGCACACCTGCTATGACTGGCAGCCTTGCTTCCTGATCTGTTCCTTACAATACACGCAAGGAAGCAAAGCTAAGAAGGGTCATTGAACTATCACTGGACTGTCAAGAAAAAGTGGAAGCCACGCACTGGTGCCTCACACCTGTAAGCCTAGCTATTAGGGAGGCAGAGATCAAGAGGATCGAGGTTCAAAGCCAACCCAGGCAAAAAGCTCAAGAGACCCAATCTCAAAAAATATCCAACACTAAAAAGGGTTGGCGAGTGGCTCAAGTGGTAGAGCACCTGCCTAGCAAGTGCAAAGCCTTGAGTTCAAGCCCCAGTTCCACAAGAAAAAAGAAAGAAAAAGTGGAAATGACCTAAATGTCTTTAAAGCATATAGCAGCTAAAATAAATAAATTATAGCTATATTTACTGATATAATGAAAAAATTGTATTTGTATTGTATTATTTAAGTTTTAAAATAAAGCAGTAGTAGATGTCCTATAGGAAAACATTTATTAAAAGTATAAAATATATGTGGGAATAATTGCCAACAACTTCAGAATGCTAATTATCAGGGGGAAAGAGAGAAATGGGATGAACTTTAGTCAGGTATATTACACTTTAGAAAAATTTTTTTAAGATACAAAGTAAAAAAGGTGGTACAAAGGTGAGGATTTGTTCAACTGAGTTGTTACAATGATTAAATGGGCTTATACATGGAACAGTGCTAAATGAAACTTTGTTGCTGATCTCTTTGGAAATGTATAATGGCTGGTGCTGGTGGTTTAGGCCTGTAATCCTATCTCCTTGGGAGGCAGAGATCAGGAGGATCTAGGATCAAGTCTAGCCCTGACAAATAGCTTTTGAGACCCCATCTGGAAAATACCCAACACACACACCCAAAAAGAGCTGGCAAAGTGACTCAGGTGGTAGAGTACCTGCCTGGTAAGCATGAAACCCTGAGTTCAAATCCAAGTGCCATCAAAACAAATAAACAAATGAAAGTCATGATCTGTTTGCAAACTTAAATTCCTGTAAGGTCCATGAAGTTATCACACAGTGTGGCAAAGTTAATTTCTTCTGAAATACTCAAAATTGCCTCTTGAAATTAAAAGGAAATTAAAATTATAATTACTAAATACCAATATTTAAAAATCAAGTAATTTTAGACAAAACTGGCTTTTTGCTTACTTTTTGACATTTTTATCATATCTTATCAAACAGTGCTATGGTATGCATGTTTGCACCTCTCCAAATTTGTAAATTGAAACCTAATCCCCAATTAAGGGTGATGTCTTTAATTGGTGATTAGGTCCTGGGCTCTGCCCTCCTGAATGGGATTAATGTCTAATAAAAGAATCCAGGGGAGCATGTTTGCTTCTCCCACCACCTGAAGAAGGTGCCGTTTATGAAACAGAGAGTGAGGGTTTACTGGACACAGAATCTGCTGATTCTTGATCCTGGACTTCCCAGGCTCCAGATCTGTGAGCCATGAATTATGCTGCTTATAAATTAGTTTTCTTATGGCAGCACAGATTAAGAAAAAATAGTTAGATGAAAATTAAACTATTCCTAATCTAATATTCAATGTCCATCCACACACCACCAAAGAGAATCAAGATCACACTTCACACACTATGTCTGGGCTATATGGCTATAAGTTTAATTGTAGTAAGAATTATTTAATACAGCCAGGTGCTGGTGATGCAGGTCAGTAATCCTAACTACTTGGGAGGCTGAGAGATTGTGAATATCTTGGTTAGAGCCCAGCCTTGGCAAATACTTCACAAGAGCCCCATCTCCAAAATAACCAGACCAAAATGGACTGGAAGTATGGCTCGAGCAGTAGAGTGCCTGCTCTGAAAGGGTGAACACCTGGGTTCAAACCTAGTCACACCAAAAAAAAAAAAGGAATTATTTAATGTAGTGATACGCTCTCCAGTGATCATCTGCAGCTCTTGTGAATGTCACATTACATGACAGGACCTTAAGGACACAAGGAGAAGAAAATCAGCAACTCAACACTATTGGGAAGTGGCACTTTACTGTGGGATGTGAAATAATTTTGAATATAACTTTAGCACATTGCAGAGTAACTTCATGGCCCTTGTAGGAATTTAAGTTCGCAAATGGATCGTGTCTTTACTTACAGGACACTTTCATACCTGAGGTTCTTTTGAGATTTCAAAAGTTGAGGTTAAAAAACAATTCCTATGCAGCTGAAGGTGATACTTGCAACAACAGTAGCAGCTAAGTCCCACTTTCTCTTACCTGCATTTAGTCTTCCCACTGCTTAAGTCCTCCCTACACTCCAAATTAATGTGTGTCTCAAAATACAGCAGAGGCACACCTCAAATTTTCACAGAATTTGGTCAGTCAACTTTTGCTCCCAGGATATAGCAAGACACTGCAGAAGCATTTCCCTGGGGCCTGAGTGGTGGTAACTACAAGAGCAGATGTTTAAGGTTTCAGGTTGTGCTGTGCCAGCACTGAGGGCGGGTCCCAAACAACAGAGGTCATTTAATAAATGTTGTGTGTGATGGGTTGTTGTGACAGATGAAGCCCCATACAGTATAGGTACAGAACAGGCCCCCTGTGTTCCAGATCTGAGGAAGATGCTGTGTATAGGGGAGGATCACAATTTGTGTTTCAAATATACTGTGTTTGTGGCACCTTGAGACATCCAAGTAAGGATGCCAGTTGAGCAGTCAGATAATCAGGTCTGGAGATAGAAAAACATAAATGTGATAGGAACTGAAGCTGTGTGACAGGTATGATCCCCTGAAAAGTGTAGCCTGAGAAGAAGATCCAGCACTGACTACCCTGATGAACTCCAGTAGGGTGGATAGAGCAGAATAAGCTAATGGAGAAGGGAAAGAGCAGTCAGAGGGATAGGAGAAAAACCAGAGGACCACCAAGTCTGGCAGGCCAAAGAAAGTCTGTTGCAAGAGAGAATTGATCAATAACATTGAGTAGCAATGGCAGTTCAAATAAGAGGAGAACTAAGCATGAATTTAATGACATGAAGTTCATTGCAAAAATATTTTTGTTTTGTTTTGTTTGTGGTACTAGGGCTTGAACTCAGGTCCTCACACTTGCTGGGCAGGCACTCTTACCACTTAAGCCACTTTACGAGCCCTTGCAAAAATATTTAAGTATCATAATAAAGGTAGGCACCAGTCTGAAAGGGGTGAGCAGTGAATGGAAGTGAGGAAAAAAAGAATTTTACTAATTCTATTTGGGTGGTAGTGGGTTTGAACTCAGGACTTTGATTTCACAAGGCAGGGTCTCTACTGCTTGAGCCACACCTTCAGTCCATTTTGCTCTGGTTATTTTGGAGATGGAGTCTCACAAACTATTTGCCTGGGCTGGCCTCCAACCTTGATTCTCCTGATCTCTGCCTCCTGATTAGCTAGGATTACAGGTTTGAACCACCAGCACCCACCTGCATGTGTTCTTCTTGAGTGAGAAAGTCTGGCAGTTAAGTGATTGAGAGAACTGAGAGACAGGTAGTTGTCAGAGAGAAAGGATTTGGGTTTCCTTTCCTTTCCCCTTTCCTTTCCCCTTTTCTTTCCCCTTTCTTTTCCTTTTGACAGTCTCGCTATGTAGCACAGACTGGCCTCACACTCAGTCCTCCTGCCTTCCCCTCCAAGTACTGAGATTACAGGTATATGACTAGTTTCTTTTTCTTTTTTGGATCTCGACATTTGTTATTCTTTTTATTTTATTTCGAGAGGGGGAGGTTGAAGATCCAGGAGGAATAAAAGGGGTGATGGAGAAACAGGGTGCACAGAGACTGGCCTCAGGTAGGGAAAGGGCAGCTCTTCTGCTTCAGTGATTTTCAAGGTGGGGTCCTCAGACATCGCCTGAAAACTAGTTAAAATTTGTTCATCCCAGCCTTGACCTACTCAATTTGACCCACCTAGGTTGGTGAGCCATTGCTCTATTCTCAGGAAGGCCCAGGGAGAGGATGAACACAGGAGTGGATTCACCCGTAAAGGTGTCAGGTTTCTCTGTGACAGAAGATGGAGATCATCCACTGAGAATGAGGTGAAAAAGAGTCTCTTAGAGTTAAAGATCCAGGAGATGATTGTAGCCACTGTATTTCTTTTTTTTTTTTTTTGGCAGCACTGACGTTTGAACTCAGGGCCTCACACTTGTGAGGCAGACACTCTACCACTTGAGCCACACCTCCAGTCCTTGAATGTAGCCACTGATTAGAGTGATGTGGTTGGGCCACTAAGCCATGCTGGGCACCTCCTTAGGGTTGATGAACATGAACCAGAAGTGGTGGCCACTTCCTGGTTCTGTGATTTTTTTCCCCCAGGATTCCTTGGCTATCAGAGCAAAATCTTGAAGAAAACAGATATTGGGCACAATCAGAGTTGAGATTTTGCCAGATTGGCGCACAGCATGAAAATATAGAGGGCAAACAAGTTCAGGATGTTGTCAAAGGAGGTATGAGAGGAGTGGAGGCTGGAGAGGGAGTGGTAAGTTAGAGGAAAGGAAGTCCCATTGACCTGAGGTCCTGAGGACTGGCCAACAGTTGTGGGGGACCAGACAAACTCACGGGTGGAAGTCAGAGATGAAGGCTGAGAACAGACTGCTTGAATGGTTCTCCATGAAGTCCACTTCTGGTGATAAGGTCAGGGATTTGATCTTGAAAATGGGTGACTGAGTTGTAGTGGAATAGGGTCCTTGAGGGCAAAGTCACCAAGCTGATAAGGGGGCCAGGTGGGGAACACATCCTCAATAATGTTGCCAGTGGAAAGATTCAATGTGAAAACACAGACAGTCAGCTGGGTGCCAGCTTTCCCCTGATAGAGGAAGAGAGGTCTGGCAGGTGGCAGCAATGAGAGAAGTGAACACTTTAACCAATGACTGCTCCTGGAGGCAGAGGGTTATTTTAAGCTGGAAGTGGGGCCAGAGGAGGAGTAGTCTGGAGGCAGGAATCAGGAGCAAGGAAAACACCCTGGCCTACAAGAAAATAAACAGCTCTCATTTCAGAAGCTTGCAGAGGAGGTGATACCCTCCAGGGAGAATTAGATTTCAGTTCCAGCCAGACAGTGGCTGGCGGGAATGCTCCCAGGGAAAGTTAAGGTTATGAGGGAGTTGCAGCTCATTAGAGGTTGTAGGGCAGGTTAGGGAGGGGCAAATGGAGGATCAAGGTAGGGACAGAAAGTACAAGGTGCTGTGGAGACAATAGTGCCAGACAGTAGGCAGGCTAAGGGGCTTACACTTTCACTGTTAAATGATAGAAACAGCCAGCACTTGGGAGGATGAGGCAGGAGAATCACAAGTTCAAGGCCAGCCTGGGTGACACAGAAAGACCCTGCCTCCAAAACAAAAAAAGACAGTGAAAAATGATAGAAACAGGGATGGGAAACAGACTGGATTTCACCCGGTTCAGTTCTTGGAGGCTGTTTTTTTTAAAAAAATGGAGTTGAGCTGGCATAGTGGCTCAAGTGGTAGAATGTCAGCTTAGCAAGTGTGAGGTGCTGAATTCAAATTCCAGTACTGCCAAAAAAAAGGTGGCTAAGAATGTGGTCTGTAGAGTAGACCTGCCATATTTAGATCCCAGCCTTGTCACACACTAGTCTACACCCTGAGTGAGGTTTCTGAACCTAGATTTCCTCTTCTGTAAATGGGAGTGGCAATAGTACCTATCCAAAGGGTTGCTATGACACTTCAGAGACTTAGTATGTTAAGTGATTAAATCAGTGCCTGGCAGTCCCCTCAGATGCCCGTGGTGGACACCCCAGCAGAGCATCTGCTTCATGTACAGTACCCTGGTCCTCACCAGGAGGGAGACATGAGCAGCAACAAGTAAAACACTGCAAAAAGAGAAAAATTAAAATTAAATGAAAGTATAGCATGCGTAATTATGTACAGTACATATTTGATAATGACAGCAAATGACTGTTAATGGTTTATGTGTTTATTATACTGTATTATTATTTTTCTATTTATTTTCTGGTAACACTGGGGTTTGAACTCAGGGCTTCATGCTTGCACCACTTGAGCTATGCCTCCAGTATATTTTGCTCTGGTTATTTTGGAGATGGGTTCCCAAGAACTATTTACCTGGGCTGGCCTTGAACCATAATTCTGCTAATCTCAGCCTCCCAAGTAGATAGGATAAAAGGTGTGAATCATTGGCACCCAGCTTTATTATTATTTTAGAGTGTACTATTTATTTAAAAAAGAAATTTACTATAGTGCATACCTGTACTCAGAGGCTGAGGCAGGAGAATCTTGAGTTTGAGACTAGCTGGGCTACATAGTAAGACCCTGTCTCAAAAATCACAAAAAAGGCTTGGCAGAGTGGTGGCTCATGCCTGTAATCCTAGTTACTCAGGAGGCAGAGATCAGGAGGATCGAGGTTCAAAGCCAGCCCAGGCAAACAGTGTGTGAGACCCTATCTCGAAAATACCTAACACAAAAAGGGATGGTGGAGTGGCTCAAGGTGTAGGCCCTGAGTTCAAGCCTCAGTACTGCAAAAAAAAAGAAGGAAGACAAGGAGGAGGAGGAGAAAAAGAGGATACATCTCTTGATTGCATTGTACTCCATATACCATATAGACTAGGCACCCCATATAACCATATACATAACTTACAGCCTACCTGTAAAGTAGATGATATCATCTAGGCTCATGTTCTCACAAAGATGATATCATCTAATGATGCATTTCTCAGAACATATCCTGTCACTAAGTGACACATGACTGCATATGGAGACATAAAGGGCAATAGCATCCAAGATCTCAGTGGAAAAATAGGCTTGTCCAGGCAGCATTAGCTGCACCCCCTACAAGTGGGATCTGGACAAAAAGCTTGTTTCCCCAAAGTCACTGTAGTTTTCACTGCTCCGTATCAGGCCAAAAAAGGCTTTTCTAATGAAGAAGCATCTAGCTCTATTGCATATGTGCAAGATATAAATGCCAGGGATAAAGAAAGTTCTACAAAGAGTTCCCCACCCTAAAACCCACTGATTCCAAAACTAGGGAAGATAGAAGAAAAATGGAAACAGGATGGCTTCATGTTGAAGAACATAGAAATGCAAAAGTATTTATGTCTGGTTTGTCTCCAGACATTGCAGTGAATACATTTGTGCTATCCACACTCAAATTATTATAAGAAACTGTTAGAAGAATTTAATTTCAAATCATGCAAAGACTATCAAAGAAATTTTTTTTGGTGGTATTGGGGTTCAAACTTAGGGCCTTGTGTTTGCTAGGTAGGCACTCTACTGCTTCAGCCCATCAAAGAAATCTTAAGGAAGATGAGCTTGCTGTTATTTGTAGAGAGAATCTGCAGGTCTTGCATTCAAGCTTTTGGATGAAGATGAAATTAGCGGCTATAATTATAAGTCAAAGTGGCAACATTTCAACCAAATGGGGAATATGGTGCCTAAGGATAGAAGTGTAAGGATTATAAGAAGATGTCTTGGCAACAAAAGAGGAGAGGCAAATCATCTGGAAATTTCCATGAGTGAGTTGTTGTTATCAAAATGTGTTTCATCCTGTGGATTTTAAGGATGCCCCATTAGTGCTGAATGAGATCAGAGAAGACTTTTGAGTAGAGTGCCCAAAGTGGGAACAAATTAAGAGTCTCCTTCTCTTTGATAGGTACCCAGATAGTTTGACTCTATGTCACTGAGGAATCCAGAGGAGGCTGATTTTTGTATTTAAATCCTCCATAAACCATGGTTTAGTGAGTCAGGCCCTGGATGAGGCTCCATGGTTGCAAAGAAAAAAAACCCCAGAGAGCTGGAGGAGAGAGGTGTAGCTCAAGCTATAGAGCACGTGAGGCCCTGAACTCAATCCCTAGCACCACACACACACACACACACACACACACACACACACACAATTACTGAAAAGTCAGGCATAAAAATGGAGACAGTGACACTTTCAAGTGAAATTACTAGAAGTCCCCAGAAAGGAAGGGAAGAAAAGGAAACTCAGGCATCAGGGAAACCTTTGGACCAGTTACTTAAACCTTGGAATATAGTGGTACCAGTGTCTCAAACTTGTAATCCTAGCTACATGGGAGGCTGATATGGGGAGGATCATAGTTCAAGGTCAGTCCTGGCAAATAGTTCAAGAGAAGCCATCTCCAAAATAGCCAGAGCAAAATGGACTGAACTGGAGGTGTGGCTTAAGTGGTAGAGCACCTGCTTTACAAGCATGAAGCCCTGAGTTCAACCCAATTTCAAAAAAAACCTTAGAGTGACCAGAAAATCTGGAGTTTTTTTTCCTTTCTTTCTCGTTTCTAGAATTTTCTTAAAGAATGCCCAATCTGGAAATGAGAAACAGGAATGACATAGTGTCAGAAGCAATCATGAAGGGGCTCAAGGAGGGGCATATAGAAGAGCTGAGACTGCCTTCAGATGTTTAGTTTGCAGAACTTATTCAAGACTGTTAATGAGGCCACCGATCTTACTTTGAGAAAAGTGAGGTGAGAACTGGGCTGGGGGAGTAGAGGAAGGAAAAGGAAACTCTGAAAGGCAACTTATGTATGTGTGTAAACTGAAAATGGTTAAACTTCCCTGAATGAGTAGTATGCCAAGCCAGGTGGGGTAGAAGGGGGCTGCACTGTGGGGAGGAACATTTTGTCACTTGCATTGTCTTATAATTGTTGATGCATGGTAACAATAAAAAGCTGGGTTTATAATTATTTTTTAAATTCTCTACAGACAATGCTCCTTTGCCTGCAAACAGGGCAATCTCTCCCCTGATCTGGGGAGATCAGCCTAATGTGAGCAAACAGCCCAGTTCCTCCACAAAGCTGAGAATGGAGATGAGAGATCCTCATGTGAGTGAGGATTATTTTGCACATAGTAGCATAGTTTTGTACAAAAGAGGTGTTTCCTAAATATTTGGAGAATAAATGAGTAATTGAATTGAGTAATGGTGGAGACAAGAAAAAAATGGGCAGAAATTATCAAGCGGACATTTAGTTTAAACAAAAAGACAACCTTCGCAATTACCATGGTTGTGAAATCACACAAAACAGGAAACTTGACCATATCCTTGGAGATCTAGGAGTGCTTAAGCCTCCAATATGACTTTGGCAGTCTGGTAATTTAATTCTGAGGAGTCTCACAATATAGTCGTCAGTTGCATAAAATAAAATACATGATATTATAAAGGAAAATAATTATATTGAAGTACAGTTATCAGTATAAAAAAACAGAAATGAGTTGGGTGCTGCTGGCTCACACCTGTAATCCTAGCTACCAGGGAGGCAGAGGTCAGGAGGCTCAAGGTTCAAAGCCAGCCTGGGCAAATAGTTCTCAAGACCTTTTCTCAAAAACACAACACCAAAGACAGGAATGGCGGAGTGGCTCAAGTCACTGCCTAGCAAGAACACCTGCCTAGCAAGCCTAGCAAGTGTGAGGCCCTGAGTTCAAACTCCAGTGCTGCCTTAAAAAAGAGAGAGCCATTACCACTGACTACAAAGTAGTGAGCATGGACGTACAGGACATTTTGAAGTTTCTACAACTGGAAAGGGATATAAAAAGTCTTCAAATTCTAGGGCTGGCAGAGCACCCTGCCTAGCAAGTCTAGCAAGTGTGAGGCCCGGAGTTTAAAACCCAGTTCCACCAAAAAAATAGAATCTTTGAATTCTATTGGTGACGGTCACAGGTACTGCAAATATCTATCTAGGCTTGTTGCCTACATTTATCATAGGAGGAAATGCTAAATTTCAGTTAGAGGATAGTGAAAATAAAATGTAATTTTCCCCCAATCCTCATTCCTGGACAGTTTGGGACCCTGGACTAAGAGCCCTGTATTGAAGCAGTGATGTCTCAGGGTGGAAAGGAAGCCAGGTCAAGGGAACACGTTGCTCCCTGCCCATAAGCCACACAGTAGGAAGGGCCTCTCCAGCTTTAAAGTCAGAGCCCACCTCCCATCAGCCTCTCCCATCCGAAGCCTTTCTCAGGACTCAGGGCATGGAAACCCTCCACAAACCCAGTGTACGTCCATAGAAATCACTATCAAAGGCTCTTCCACTATCCAAAGCCCCCAAGGATGTGACATTTGGAGAAAAGATGGAGGAAAGATCTGGTAGTCTGTGACAATGTTCTCTAATTTTTTAACCAAAGCATTAACAAGCGCCCCCCACTTCCCTGCACTGCACCCCCACCATCCCCAGCTCTCAGGATTGAGCCAGTGTAAGGAGGAAAACTAATTGGCCTTTCAGCTCAGCTGTGTCATCATTCCCAGGACAGATGTTTATTCACATCATTGTCTGACTCATATAGCTATGATATGATAATGTTTTTAAGGTGAGAGTCCCAAAGACAGAAGGCATGGGAATGTGAGGACAATCTGGCTGTGCCATCTGTCATCCCACCGATTACCAGGGTTGATTTGGCTGATCTGAGTGGCTGGGCAGATGTCCCCTCTCTCCCTCACTACTCCAAGTACGTCCTTCCAGAAGCTGTGTGCTGACTCAAAGAGGGCAACCTTCCCCTGTAGAAGAGGACTGTTCTTCCGTCAAGGATATATAAGTAGCTGCACTCCCCTGCTAGAACCTCCAAACAAGCTCTCAAGAGGATGTAGTGTCAGGAACCTGGAGAACATGCCCTTCAATGGGATGCATGGTGCATAAGTCAGGGTAACCACCAGGAAGTACTGCTGCTCCTGGAAGGAACTAAGATCCCCGAGGACGTGTACTCTGTGCCAGGGCTGCACATTTTCAATTTCATATTCATCATAAATTGTTTCTCCATCAGGCAGGTGGCTCATTTTGCTTTTCAAATACAATATTAAATTAGTAAAACAAAACAAAGTATGGAAACAAAATAAAAGCTTGATTTTGGCACAATATTACATTTGTGCTTGTTTAAGCTGTGTTTTTAAGAAACTTCTCCCAAAGGAAGTGGAGGCAAACCTCAGACAGGGTCATGGTCACACCTTGGAGTTGGAGCAGAACAAACATTTCTCCATCTGGCACGTGTGTGCGTATACACACACACACACACACACACACACACACACAGAGGCAGATATTTCTTATACATTGCACTTGTTCCTTTTTCAATGATCCCTCTTCAAATAGTGCTTAATGTTACTAGCGTGCGCTTGAATCAACTAAGGCAATAAACAATTTTGGGGCCAGGCATGATGACTTTGCATCAGGTGCACTGGCTCAGGTCTGTAATCCCAGTTACTTGGGCAGTGGAGATTGGGAAGACTGCAGTTTGAGGTCAACCCTGGACAAAAAGTTAGTGAGATTCCCTCTTCCCCCATCTCAACCAATAGCTGGGTATGGTGCACACCTGTCAGCCCAGCTACATGGGAAGGGTAAATAGGAGGATCTGTGTCCAGGCCTGTCCAGGCATAAATGTGAGACTTTGTGCCCAAAATAACTAAAGTGCCAGTACTTCCAAAAATAGTAATAAATGAATAAATAATAACTAAAGCAAAAAGGACTGGGGGTGAGGCTCATTTGATAGAGCACCTGTCTAGCAAGAGCAAGGCCTTGAATTCAACCCTCAGTACCTCTACCAAACATAAACAAACAACAAAGAAAGAAATAATTTTGCTTTTACTTGTTTATCTTTAAAAAAAACTGCTTAATCTTGATAGTCTTCTGGGAAAGCAAGGTAAAGAATAAAGGTAACACCTGCATGTAGCACAATGGTGAGATACAAAAAAAGATTTGATATTATGGAATTGACTATTGTGCTTTAAATATAAAATGTCCTCCACAGGCTCATGTGTTGGAAGCTTGGTTCCTAGCTGGTGGCACTGTTTTGGAAAGTGGTGAAAGCTTTTGGAGGTGGGGTTTAGTTGGAGGAAGTGGATCACTGAAGGCATGACTTTGAAGGTTATACCTGGTTCTCCTCTCCTCTCCTCTCCTCTCCTCCTCTGCCCTCCCCTTCCCCCCCCCCCCCCCCCGCTCCTTTTCTACCTCCTCTGTACTACGATGTGAAGAACCTCTTTCACCACACACCACACGTTCCTGTCACCATGATGTTCTGCCCAAGGACATGGGGCCAAGCAATCATGGATGAGTAGAAATAAATCTTTCCTTCCTTGATTATGTCAGGTATTTTGGTCACAGCGGCAAAAAGCCTGACCACACATTGACCCTCAGAAATATGGGATGGGATCAGGATTTGAGCGTATGGACATCTCTTGGATTTTCCTCCTAGCATCTATTCCCTATTTTTCTGGTAGCAGGATCCTGTGTTGGCATTGGAACCACTCTCTTCCAACACTGGATAGTCCTGGGGTACTATTAGTCAAGAGACCCTACTTTCCTCAGCAGAGGTGGACACCTGCCCCAAGCCAAGCCAGTCAGAGTTCTCTTTTCTTGATCCAAGGTCGAAGTACGGACCCTTGCTACCTAGACACCAGAACTGTCCTGACTTTTGTCCTTTGCAAAGACTCCATTCGGCTTTTCCTTCATTCTGTAATGTCCTTCCAGTCATTTACTCCTTTGTTAATTTGTCCTTCCCTATAACAAACTGCCTCCTTAACTCCATGCCTCCCAGACTAGAGTTAAGGAACAAAAAGTAGACAAATGAGAAAAGGGCATCAATAAATATGTGTTGGTTTATTGAATAGTGTATTGAAAAGGCTTTCTTAACTCTAGTGTGTCACACAAATGATGGTGCCCGTTATGTCCAAGATGAAGAAATCTGATTCCTATTCTCCTCAAAATTTGGCTCAGTTTTGCATTCTCTTTCTTTCCTTGAATCTTTACACTAAGTCTTACCACTTTGTTTTGGAACCCAGCCAATTTGCCTTCTCATAATACATCCTAAAACCAGAAAAGCCACACTTTTTGTGTAAATGGTAGCCAGAACTACATTTAGGATGGAAAGAAAGGAGGATGTGCCTGAGACATGTTCTCGGGGCACATGTCTCTATTCAATAGCACCTCCTGTCCCCCAATTTTCAGAGACATATGGAATGTTGAGCACCTAGTAGATGTTTTCAGTGTGCAAAGTGAGGACACAAGGTAGAAAAATAGAGGGAAATGATATTTCTTTAAAGGACAGAGATCACTGAACAGCTTTGAGGGCTACTACATTACTAAGGGACACTCCAAGCCCCTCTTATGGGCTCAGGGATTAGCAGAGGGAAGATATTAATACAGTTTCATTCTACCGTGACCCAGAATGCTTCTGGTCTGTGAGACTGGTGTATTCTGTCTTAACAAAAGTGAGGGAGGAGCAGAGCTCCAGTGGTGGCTCACGCCTGTAATCCTAGCTACTCAGGAAGCAGAGATCAGGAGGGTCGTGGTTCAAAGCCAGCCGTGGCAAATAGTTCGTGAGACTCTTATCTCGAAAAAACCCATCACAAGAAAGAGCTGGTGGAGCGGCTCAAGGCGTAGACTCTGAATTCAAACACCAGTACCGCCAAAAAAAAAGTGAGGGAGAAGTTGAGAAGTGGTGCTATTCCCCTAGAAGTTATGAGTTTCAGCCTGGAGATAACAAAGACCCACATAAGCCACTGAAGAGAGGATTTGGGGCTGAAGGGAAAGTCCCTCAGCAGTTTCGGCGCGAAGAGGGCATTCGGGTCATCTCGTCCGTGTCCCCCTTCCCTGCGGGCTCAGGGGTTGGGGTACAGAGACCGGCTCCATCCCCTGGTCCATGCTTCCCCCTAGAGGTGCTTAAGGACATCGCGGCTTCCCTTCACGTTGTTTGTCTCCTTTTCAGCTTCCCAGTTCTAAATCTCCTTATCCAGAGGTAATTGAGTCAGAGGGTTCTTATGGATGGGGGGGGAGGGTCGGAGATGGGGAGTTAAATGTCTCCGAAACTGCTTCCTCCATTTTCGCTTGAATGCCTATGGGTTTCAGAATCACGAGTCTCCTAAGCTGTAGCTCGTCCATTAACACTCCAGCACTGCCCCTCAGTTGGGTCTGCAAAAACCTATGGGTTAAGTCTGAACCTATGGGGTTGGGGATGGACAAGGAAGGAAAGACCAAAACTGTATAGAGAACCAGTGTCTGCCTGCACAGCCCTCCCCACATCGGGTATCTGAGGACCCTTTCTTTGGGAACCCATCCTCTTTGTCAAAGCAGCCTACGCTTCTCCTATCCTAAATCCTAAATCCTTGGCCCTTCTCCAGTTCTCCTAGCTCTGAGGCTGGAGTCAGGTCAAATGCAAAACAC
Source organism: Castor canadensis (assembly GCF_047511655.1). NCBI lineage: Eukaryota > Metazoa > Chordata > Mammalia > Rodentia > Castoridae > Castor > Castor canadensis. The sequence goes on along the minus strand of NC_133393.1, from coordinate 21,881,189 downwards.
CTGGATATCCAAGAGGAACCCTGGAAAACGGGTGATGGGCATGGGGGCAAGGCACGACAAGAGGGAAGGGGCTGGGGAAGGGCACAGAATTAACAAGGCTGGAGTATGGGGTGAGCTCGTGGCCCCTCCGAGCCTAGCAACAGCACCGGGCAGGCCTCAGGAAACATGGGACAGAGTCAGACCCAGTCAATCTGGAACTTGTACAAGGGAAGGGGGGGAAAGCCGGCGGCGAGCAGGAGCAAGGTCAGTTGAGGACTCAGAGCTGGCCCGCCCCTGAGGCGTATGAACCAATCAAGAGTCGCTCTCAAACCCTATCCTCTTCCGTTACCCCGCCCTCCTCTGCGCTATGGTCTCCCGCGCAAGGATTCTCCAAAAGGCAAGGCCAAAGGTCTGAGATACAGCTTCCTAGGCCAATCAGCGCTGGCCTCAAGGAACGGAAAAAGAAGGCGGGGCAGCCCACTCGTCTCCTGCGGCAACCAATCAGGGGAGTCCTTCAGCCAGGCAACCCTAGCACCGCCGCAGGACTAGATCCCTGCTGCCTTGCTGAGCACCCTTTGCTTTGCAGGCGGACCAGGCTTCCTTCCACCACTCCTACCTGGGACGTGGGGGCGGAGGAAAGAGATCAGCATTACCCCTTTTTTCTTGACAGCATCTTTCTCAAGACTTAGACGTCCCAGTGCCGTTCAAATGAGGTGCATAGACGGAGGAGTAGGAAGGCTGAGTCAAACAAAATGAATGTATTTCGAACCAGGTCCACCACTGCCCTAACCGTGTGGATGCAGGTCATGCAGCCCTCCAGCGAGGGGCTGTGACAGTCACAAGCAGAGGAGCTAAGGAGCTGAGGGAGAGAAAGCAAGCCCAGAGCTGGGAATGATCGGGCTTTTCCCAAATCAGTCCCCCTAAGCTCCAGGCCATGCTTCCAGCCATTGCAGCTATCCTTTTAACCAGAGGCCACCTTCCTCCAACAGGTTACTTAAGAAATAGTCCCTTCTCTAAACAATGTAGCCATGACTTCAGCCTGAAGCAGCTACAGGTTAGAGGTTACTATCCCTATCTTTTCTTCTAGATACCCACCAGAAGGGATGTAGTCTGTGAAGGGAGATTTGGAAAAAAGACGTAGTCACTCGAAGGCCCCAGCAGGAAGAAGAAAGAAAATGAGCAAAGCGAGATGTGTCATATTAAATATTTATTACTTCTGAAGACTAACCTTGGGATAATTCTCAAGCCAGGAGGTGATGGGATGGTTAGTGTTCAAGTTGTTTAGATCTTAGGTCAAAAGGCTACAGAAAAGAAATTAGAGTGGGGAAAAAAAAAATCAATGACTTAAAGGCAGCCTCTCCTGTCACCAATGCCAAGAGTTGAGGCTTCACACCTCAGCACATACATGGTGACATGAGTGAGCCACAGACTTGGACAGTGAAGGCTTTTACCTGGGAAAAAGAGCCTTAGGTGTGTGGGAGCAGGGGAAGAGGGTGACAAAATTGGGGAAATGAAAAAAGTCACTTTAGAAGCCCAGGAGGAGGTGGTCTTGGGGAACCTGAAGACACTGGAAGATCCACAAGACTCATCTGTTGAGACAGGGTCCTAGCAGCAGAGGGTGAAGTGCATTAAAGACCTGGGAGGCAAGAGACAACTGGACAGAGGATCCCAGGTGGCGAGTGTGGGGTGGGGTGCAGAAGTCCATGGGGAGGACTGCAGGCCTCGTGGTGGTTCCAGCACATCAGAAGTTGGGCTTGTGCTTCTTGAGCTCCACCATCAGGTGGTGAATGTTGATGAGCTCAGCCCTGGCAGGGAGGGCCCGGAGCTGCGGCTGGGACAGCACCCGGTGGAAGCGATGATAGAGCTGGATCAGTTGGGTCAATGCTCCCTGGTCAGAGAAAATCATGGAGGGATCAGACTGGATGATGGTGATAGGAATCAGGTTAGGACTCATCCAGAACTTAGGTGCAGCTGATAGTTGAAAATTTAAGGGTTATTTAGATGATGCAGGACCCAGGAAAGAGAGGAAAGTAATCAGCGATGGGAGATAGGAGCAGGGGCTGGGAGTTGCAGGTCACCTGGATGATACTAGTCCCATTTCTGAAGTTGGTGAAACTCCGCATTACATCCTGACTCAGAGACTCCACCGATGATTTCCAGGAACTGCCAAAACCTCGGATCAGCTGAGTTACTCGAGCTGATAGCAGGAGGAAAATGTCAGAGAGGGACCAGGCAAGGTAAACTTCCATTCCAGTAAGTCCTCCCAAGTCCTCCCAAGGTATAGCCATCCTCACCATCAAACCCCTCTTTTCTGGTGTTCTTCTAGTCAAGTCTTTCCTGCTGTGCCTCCTCCCCCTGTAATCTGTAGCCTACCATTTTTCCTTTTTATTCAAGTTACCACTGACCCCCACCATCCTCATACCTTCTTCCCCTCGAAGTCGCTCAGCCTGTCCACGCTCAATCAAAGCCTCAGCCTCCTTCACAAATGCCACTAGACCCCCAAAAGGGGGAGACAGCAACTCTTCAATGAATTCCTGGACATACATACAAGCAAATATACAGGGTGAGGTGATCTGGTACCAACAGATTTTCCCAATTCTAGCTTCATGACTGACTAGGTGTTGATACTCTTAAGAGCAGAACAGTGAAACTGTAAAGGTCCGCCAATCTAGCAAGCATGAGGCCCTGAGTTCAAACCCCAGTGCTGCAAAAAAAAAAAAAAAATTCCTACGAAAAGTAGGTGGGTGCTGGTAGCTCACACCTATAATCCTAGCTACTTGGGAGGCTGAAATTGGAAGGCTTGAGGTTCAAGGGCCATTGTAGGCAAATAGTTCATGAGACCCCATCTCCAAAGTAACCACAGCAAAATGCACTGGAGGTGTGGCTCAAGCAGTAGAATGCCTGCTTTGCAAGTGTGAAGCCTTAAGTTCAAACTCCAGTCCCACCAAAACAAATTTTTTTAAATCAACAGTTTAAATAGATTAAATATAACTGAAGAATAAGACAATGAACTAAAACTTATAATTGAAGAAATGACTCAGGATGCAGCACCGGCAGATAAGGAGTAGGAAGTTACTTAGACAGTAAGAGATATGGAAATCCAGTTAATTGATCCAGGCAGTGATCACGGATAGCTACTGACATCACAAAAAGGGAACCAACAAGACATTATGTGCTCCCTGATGGAAGTACACACCAACTCTCAACACTATTTGTCAAAGAAAAAAATCTACTTGAAATCTGATCACGCCTTCCATTCAAATACACATTTATGGGAAATACACAAGATACAGGAACAGTTTAGCCACACCATGAAACGAAATCAGCAGAATCTGATCAGACTGTACATCATTCTACGTGACAAAAAACTCCATGACTCAGTTTCTTCCCCAAATAAATTGTGGAGGAGTAGGGGCAAGGACAGAAGAGAGATGTGTAGATTAAAAACAGACATGTGGACCCAGCATGAATCCTAATTTGAACCATAAAAATCATTTGTGAGATAACTGGGTAAATTTGAATAGTAACTATCTTATAGAGATAATTTTCAAGTGTGATAATGTATACATGCAGATACAGATGAAGTGATAATGATGTTTAAGATTTAATTCAAAATAAATGGGCACAGGAGAATAAGTAATGGGTACAGATAAACTGTTGGTGACTTGTTCTTGGTTGAAGATCAGTGGTGGTACCTGGGGATTCACTAGGCTTTTCCCTCTACCGGTGTGTACATTTGAAATCATCTACAATAAAAAGAGAGGGCTGGGATGTAGCTCAGTGGTAGAGTGCTTGTCTAGCAAGCTCTGGGTTTGATCCCAGCACCAAAAAAGAAAAGACAAAAAAAAAAGTTAGAGGGAAGGGGAAAAAAAATTGGAGGTCAGGGGTGGTACTGGGGTTTGAACTCAGAGCCTTGCTAGGCAGGTGCTTTGCCACTTGAGCCATACCCCCAGCTCAGAGAAAACAAATTTTAAAAAACACAATTCAGCTGGGCACAGTGGTACACTGGTATAGTTCCAGTTACTTGGGGCACTGAGGCAGGAGGATTACTTGAACACAGAAGTTTGACATTAGCCTGAGCAACACAGCAGAGACCCTGTCTATTAAAAAAAAAAAAAAAAAAAAAGCCAGGCACACTGGGTGGCTCACGCCTGTAATCCTAGCTACGTGAGAGGCTAAGATCTGGAGGATGGAGTTTCAAGGCCAGCCCAGGCAAATAGTTCATGAGACCCCCCCCCCATCTCCAAAATAACCAGCACAAAATGGACTGGAGGTGTGGCTCAAGCAGTAGAGCGCCTGGTTTGCAAGCATGAAGACTTGAGTTTAAGCCCCAGTACTACCAAGAAAACAAAGGAGGCAGTTCTGGGGGCTTAGTTCAGTGGTAGTATGAATGCTTAGCATGTGCAAGGCCCTGGGTTGATCCCCAACACCATTAAAAACATTCTCAACCAGAATGTAAGAGCTAATAAAATAAAAGAGTAACTAATATTTAGAAATAAGTTACTTCTATCTTTTCCACTCTTATCTCAAAATACTTATACGTACTGAAGATTGCTAGGTACCTAATATGAGACTAGGGAGAAATGCTTCAAGACAGGATCTTTCTATAATAAAAGCATCTTTTTTGTAATATGATTTTGGATGGAGATCAAATAACCAAATCCAATCTATTGCAGTTGCCTAAATACAGTAACACACACACACATTATATTAATGTGAGGCACAGGAAGTGAGCCACAAAGGAAAACTGAACTAACAGTTATATGTACACTGTTCAACACAGTAGCCGTGTGTCACATGAAGGCACTGGTAACATGAAAAATGGCTAGTCTGAATTAAAACAAGCTATAAGCATAAAATACACCCCAGACTTTGGAAATATATTGAATAAAAATCAAAAAAGACTATTACAAATTTTTGATTGATTATATGTCAACAGGATATTATTTTGGATTTAGTGATTTAAATAAAATGTAATATTCATATCATTTTTTTTAAACAGATGATCAAACTCAGGGCTTTGCAAATACTAGGCAAGTGTTCTACCACTGAACTATACCCTCAGCCTCCTACTTGTTTTTAATGTAGCATCTAGAAAATTTAAAATTACTTGAGGTAGTGGAGCTTTGTGGCATACATTATATTTCTATTGGATAGCACTTTCTATTGGTATAAACTTTCTCTAAGCTTTCTATTCAGCCAAAGAGAACATTTTGATAGCAGAGGAGTGGCAAGAGGGCATAAGGCACTGGGCTTGGACTAAAGATCTGTCCTACACAGTATCAATCAGCAGCCAGCTAAAAAGGATAAGGAATAGCAGCAGGATCCCCACACCTGGTGCTATAGTTTAGACCATGAATGTCCTCCAAAGGTCCATGTGTTAAAGCCTTGGTCCTCATGGTGCTACTGGGTAGTAGAACCTTTAAGAGTTGGGGCCTGGTGGCAGGTTCTTTGGGTCACTGGAAGCATGGCCTGGAAGGCCCCTCCTCCACTTTTTTTGTATTCTGGCCTTGAAGTGAAATCACAACACAATCCTGCCATGATGTCTCCCTCACCACAAGTCCAAAACTGAGAGCCAAAATAAACCTTCTCTCTTTATAAGCCAATTATCTCAGGTATTTGTTACAGTGATGGAAAGCTAACACACCTGGCAAATATCATGGACCTTAACTGCTCTCTGTAGAGTCCACTCATTAGGTGCATATTTCTGGATCAGAGTCTAGAGAACTATACTACTGAAGGGGAGCTGACATTCCTTCTGGTCACCTCAGAGTCCAGGTGAGGACACTTGTTTCTTTCTTCATCTGATTATACATTTATAAAAAGAGAGTAGAAGGGAAAAGTCTAACCTAGAAGTCAGATTCCCAGGAAGAGAGAATAAAGAATAAAGAAGAAGCAATGTTTCAAAAGACACTGAACTTTTGTGAATTAATGAAAAATGTAAATTCAAAGACCCAGGAAGCCAGGCACCGGATAGCTCAGGCCCGTAATCCTAACTACTTAGGAGGCAGAGATCAGGAGAATGAATCATGGTTCAAAACCAGTCAGGCAAATAGTTCTCAAAACCCTATCTCAAAAAAACCATCACAAAAAAAGGGCTGGTGGAGTGGCTCAAGGTGTACCTAGTACCACCAAAAAAAAAAAAAAAAAAAAGACCCAGGAAACACAAAATATCAAGCAAGATAAATAAAGAGAAATCCCCATATAGACATATTGCAGTAAGGCTTTATAATGCCAAAGACAGAAAAAAGATCTTTCAAAGCAGCCAGATACAAGAGATTATCTACAAAGGAATATATGACCTCTCCACAGCAACAATTTAAGCCACGAGAGAGTGGAAAATCATCTTTTAGGCGTTGAGAAAATGTAATTGTTAACTTGGAATCTGACAATAAGCCAGCAAAACTCTTTCCCTAATGAAGGTGAAATTAAAAACATTTACATATGAACAGAAACAAGTTTGATAACAAACTTACAAGAAAGGAATTTCTAAGACGGTTTTCTTCTGAAGGAAGAAAAATGATCCATGCAAGATAATGTGAGTTTAAAGAAGGAATGGTGGGTTGGTGGAGTAGCTCAAATGGCAGCATTCCTGCCTAGCAAGCATGAGGTCCTAAGTTCAAACCCCAGTGCCACAAATAAATAAATGAATTAATAAATAAAGAAAGAAGGAATAGTGAGCAAGAAAACTGGAAAACATACATGAAAATCAAAATAAGCATGAGCATTATGAAATGCAACAATTAATAGGACAGAAATAAAATACTGATCAATAATTAGCATGGAAGGCAGAAGAGTGACTGGAGTATTGAGACATTAAAAATGTTTTAAAGTCCAGGGGCTAGAATTGTGGTTTAAGTGGTAGAGTACTTGTCTGGCAAGCATTAAGCACTGAGTCCAAAGGCAAGTACTGCCTCCCTCCCCCCTCCCCGCCCAAAAAAAATAGAAAGAAATTTTGCTGGATATGTGGCCTATCAAGTGCAAGGCCCTGAGTTCAAACCCTAGTACTGCCAAAGGAAAAAAAAATCAAAATAAACTTTTCAAAATGTTTTATTAAAGTCCACATGTAGTTTTAGAGAGTGGTTAAATATTAAGTTTTGATGTTAAGCTAGATGTGCAAAGTAAATTTAAAAGAACAAATCCTAAAAAAAATTCAGTGCAAATTATAAACAATTAGTGAAAAACAATGTAGTAAAAACAAAGGAAAGAAAAACAGAAGACAAACAGCAAAGAGAAAACTAAAGATAGGGTGGGAGGGGGCATGACTCAGAGAGTAGTACAGGATTGAAGCCTAAGTTCAAACTCCAGTACTGTCACCAAAACAAACAAACAAAAAAAAGTAAAGATTGTAGAAAAAAATTCCAAGTATGACATTAATCTTGGTAAACATAAATGGATTAAAATAATAAATTAAAAGGCAGAGATAACTGAATTTTTAAAATTCCAGCTACATATTATTTACAAGAGACACTTAGCATAGAAAACATAGAAAGGCTGAAAGTAAGAGAATAGAAATAAATTAACAGTTGAATATTAAACAAAATAAAACTAGGAGAGTTATGTTCATATCAAGACAAAATAAGGCCAAAGAGGATCGTTACATAATAACAAGTGCTTTATGTCACCAGTAAAGCCTAACAACTCTAAACTTTAAAAAATTTAGATAAAAAAAGGTGAAACTATATAAAGCAAAATTTGACAGAAGTATAGAAGCAAAGTAATAAATGTGTGGATTTTAAAATATCTCTCTCAACTGTTAATAAATCAATTAGACAAAAAAACAAACAAAAAACTAAAGACACAGATGATGTGAACAACACAGTTAAGAAGCTTGTTAGGGCATGGCTCAAGTGGTAGAGCACCTGCCTAGCAAACATGAAGAGGGATCGAAGTGTGATCTCCACACATGACAAGTGAATGCACATTCCTGGTCTGGGGTGTAGCTCGGTGGTAAAGCACCGGCCTACCACGTACAAGGCTCTGAGTTCAACCCACAGCACCGCAAAAAAAAAAAAAAAAGTAAAACAATGTATCATGAAAGCGGTCTGAAAACTATATAATCAATAAAATATTAATATGTAGACTATATAAAGATTAGGGTTTTGGTTTTGGTTTTTTTGTTTTTTTTTTTTTTAGAGACAGGGTCTTCCAGTGTAGTGCAAGCTAGCCTCAAATTCACAATCCTCCTCTTTTAGCCTCTCAAGTTCTGGCATTACAGGTGTGTACCACCATGCCTGGCTAAGAATTCTTATAAATCAAAAAGAAAAGCGTGGGCCTGGGGCATGGCTCAAGTGTAGCAGATTACTTGCCTAGCAAGTAGAAAGCAGGACCTGCGTTCAAATCCCAGAACTGCTAAGAAAAAAAAAAATCCCAAGCAACCCGATTTTAAAAAGGTCAAATGCTATGACAAACACTATAGAAAACACAAATTTGTATGGCTACTAAACATTTGTGATGCTACACACCCCCAACATACACACTCAACTAAATATAGCACATAAGACTGTCCCTTCCCTTTTCCCCACACCCCTACCTGTGTCCGAGCATTGAGCAGCTGCTGAAAACTCTCAACCTCTTTGCTCTCATCTGCAGCCCGCTCCTATGGGAAGACAAGGGTAAATGTCAAGTTTGAAGACAGCAGTCCTTTACTTCAGGATTTCCCCTTCGTTTACATTCCAGACAATGCCAGGCTCCAGTAAAACACTGTAAGACATACAGCATATCTGCCCTCCCAGAGCTGACAGAGCAGGGGAACCCAAGTACTCTAGGTGGGGAGATGAGGAGGGAGCATCATTACCATCAGCACACCCAACATCATGTCATAATTGTTGATCAGAAACACAAGCTGTTCCTTTCTTGAGGAGAATTCAGCTGCCACTCGGAGTACAAAATTCTCTACCTCCACCTGGAAAAGAAGGAGGTGACCCAAGAAAGCAAGGTCATCTGGCCCTTCCTGTGCTGCAGTAAAGGTGCTGACTTGTCCCACCCTCACCTGTAGCTGTCCCAGCAGCTGCATGGTTCGTTCATTGGGAATGGTCTGGTTTATGCTGACAAGAGCAGAGGAGAACTCTGCATATCGGCGTGTGATCTAGGAGAAAGAGAGAAGAATCACACCAGCCCCCTGGCTCCACAGATACAACCTCACAGTTGGCTAACCCAGCCAACCTCTATGTGACTTCCACTTCTAATCCCTTCTCTCAGTAGTATCCAGCCCACCATGAATATGGTGCCCCTCACATAGTGCAACCCACAACACAACTGTGACCTTGGCAATCCTGCAGTAAAGCTTAAAGCCCTGCCCTTCAAGACCTCCTTGTTACCCTTGCTTTCCCTCACATAGTGGGGCCGAGTATCCAGTCCCCCAAGGCGCTGGGGGTCAGTGCTTCGGACACTGTGGACATTCATCTCCAGGATCAGCTCAAACCGTGGCCACAGCAAGGCAAGCACCTGTTCCCAGTACCTGTGGGCTTAATCAGAATCAGAAGTCAGCTGACAAGAACACCGGGAGGTAGAAATGGAGCATCCAGCAGGTTAATGGTGGGTGGCTGGCAAGGGGTTGGTCAGAAAGCAGCAATGCTGCCTCCACAACAGACAAATAGCAGTAAGGGCCAACAATATCAGGTCAGGAGGAGGCCAAGGGTCAGGACGGAATTACATGAAATAAAGAGTTCAAGAACCAGGAATCAAGGACCAGAACTTAGTGACCTGTCCAGGGCAGGGACATCCCTCTTTGCTGCAATGTTGCGAAATCGGAGAACAATGTGGATACAGAGAAAAACAGCAATGGCGTCATAGCAGTCAGCCAGATAGGACTCCAGGTGTTTCTGTAGTTTAGGAACAGGCAAAGGATTGGAAGAGAATGCTAGTTTGTTATTTGCAGTGGCTGTGGACAAATAAATGTATGTTTCCTTGGAGACAAGGCAGTAGGCAGGGAGAGACCTAAGAGGGAAATACCCCCTTCTTCTCTGTTTACTGGCTACTTGGGTTGCCCATGCCTTGCTCATCAGGCTCTCCAATCCCAGGGTCACCACAGTAGAACTTGGGGATAAGCTTGGGTCAGGTGTTAGTTTGCAGGTGCCACTGCCTGGTATGGATCAGCAGCAGGGGCAGTCTCAGGAACCCAAGCTCCGAGGGCTTCACAGGGAGCTGCACTATGAGTAAATGATTCAGACACTTTAGAATGAGGGGACCTTGCTTTCAGTACTACCAGAGTTAGGAGCCCACTTAGTGCTGATAAGAACTAAGGACACGGGGGTTTAAGAACACAGGAACAGGGATCTTACCAGAGTCATGCTGAGTGTACGGCCCATGACAGAATGGAATAGGTCGTGTGCAGCTGGGCCAGACACAACAAAAAATTCACAGATGAAAAGATATTCACGGCAGGAATTGTCTAGGAGAGCATAATGCTGGCTGCGGAAAAGGGCCTCAAATGGATACTAGGAGGGGAGGGGCAAAGAGAAACAGAAGGGATTGATCCAATACTGATTCCCCAGGAATACAGCCAGAAGCTCAGAAAACTTGTGTCAGAGCTCAGCAGACCCTCCCCATCCAACCTCAGTCCAGGCAGGGAAAGAGCACCCTGAATGGGCACTGAAAAGGTGATGGTGCGTGGAGATACACAAGAGCACAATAATTAGTGCCCTCCCCTCCTGCATCCACATGGGCAGCTGCCTCATGACAATCATTCCCCTCAGCCAGTCCCTCCCTCTGCTTGCCCTTAACTGCATGGTTCCCAACTCTTTTTCACATTGTAGCAGACCAGGAGCCAGGAGAAGGCTGCTCACATGTCTAAGAGGACTGATCTGGGGTCACAGGTTGGGAAGCTTTGCCTGAGGTCTGGCTTTCCTCCTTCCCCCCCATGCTCAGAGTCCCCCAACTTGTTCCTCCTCATACCCTCTGTTCTCCTCGCTGGGCTGTGTGGGGCACCAAGATGGGGGCCTCCAGTTCAGTAGGGGAGATGACAGCACCACGTGTGCCCAGGGTGAAGATAGTGTTCCTGCTACGGAGGGATGGCTTCGAGAAGAATCGTGAAAAGGGTCAGAGTTACGGAAAACAATGAGACTGCACAAGACCCAAGGACCCTGGACCTCCAGGAACCCCAGGCAGCCAGATGCAGCCTAGATATCCTGTATCCAGGACTAGGGGTCTGCTTCATCTGACCTCTGGGAATTGGCCTTAGAGTCTCTACACCCTCTGAAATCAATATGCAAAACTATGTATGTGCAAAATTATGTTCTTTTGGTTTGTTTTGGGTTTTTTTGCTGGGAGGGAAGCTATAGCTTTCATCATATTCTCAAAGGTTTTGTCCCCCAGAAAAAAGTAAGAAGCTGAAGTCAGAAGTCCTCCCACTCTCAAGGCCTAGCACGAGGTCCCCAGCTCCACGATATCTTTCTTTGCTGTATCTTCCACGCCCATTAGATCATCTTTCTCAGCAACTTCCTCATACTAGAAAAAATGAAAAAGATTGGGCTAGTGTGATTCAAGTGATAGAGTACCTGCCTACCAAGCACAAGGCCCTGAGTTCAAACCCCAGTACCACATTAAAAAAAGGAAAAAAGAGGACTAAACCACATCTTCCCACAGTGAGGGAAAAAAATTCCCATCTCTTATCTAGGGTTGCCCCCTCCTCCCCCTTCCTGGCCTCACCTGCACTTTCATGAGCCGCCCAAGGTAAGAGCGGTAGTAAGACAGGTAGATCTTGCTCAATGTCTCCACATATTCATCCCTGATTTCCTTCGCTGTTGCTCGTTCATTACCCAGCAGGAACTGATAGAAGAACCTGGAAAGTCCAGGGACAAGTCCGTCTCCCTGTCTTCCCAACAAACAAGAGGCCCATGCTGGGCTACTAAAAAGTTCAGAGGCCACCCGATACCCTTCCCTGGAGTGGCAACCTGTACTTCAGTAGGGCTGTCTGGGGGATTTGATAGTTGGTCATTGGTTTTCTAAAAGAATAAATCTTCTGGAGGATGAAATCTCGAATCTTTGTCACTGCCTGGACATGAGGAAACAAACACAGGGCATGAAGTTGCAATGCTTTTACTATACAAGAGGAAGTAGGGGAAATGACAAATGTGAAACATAGGAGGGAAGGTAGAAAATACTTCATTAGCATTTCTTCAGATTTTATGGGAAACTCAGAGGGGCAAAGATGAACTGTTCTGGGAAAAGGCAGGGTGAAGTTCTTGGGGAGGCCTGCCCACCCCCTCCTCTCACCTTGACCCGGAGCCGGTCAAGCACGCCTCTCACATCTGCACAGGCTGCTGTTCCTCTAGCTTCCTGCTCCCTGACTGCAGCTGCCTTGGCATCCAGTTCCTGCAGCTGCTCCAGGAACCTGGGCTCTGTCACTGGAGCCTCCAGAATTGCCCTAAGAGTAGAGAGGTTTGGAATGGATTAGAAGGGAGACTCAGACATCCCTAAGCCAGATCCAAACTACACCCCTTACATCTAGCCCCTACCTTTTTACATTGTCTCACATTGTCAGGACATATGTATTAAGTTTCTATTCCTGAACCTCTACTCCTGATAATCAAAAGCCTCAGGTGCCCTCACTACACATCTGACTCTGGATTGCTCCTAACCTGTGATGCCTACAGCATGCACTGGCATAGAAGTGGTTGTTATTAACCACTTACTTAATTTTTAGAAGGTACTTGATGACCTGAGTCAGGAAACCCATGTGGTAAATGGGGTAGGTCACCCCAACACATCTACCTGCTATGGATATTATGACTCTTCAAACCAGTAACTCACGTGACTAGTGCAGAGGGTACCACCAGACCATCAACAAGCTCCCCAAGTTTCCCCCGAACTGCCTGGCGGTTTCGAAGTCGAATGTTCATGGCTCCTGATTGTTCCTGTAGTGTCCGGATCTCAGAGCTGATTGAGCTGAGGTCACTCTGAAAAGCTCCCAGCATCTGCTCCATGCGCTGGGAGAAAAGCAGATGTTGCTGGTGTGCCACAGGGTTGGTAGGTGACAAGTGGGCCACCTAAGTCTCTTGGTAAATACCTCAGTAGCCACCAGTCCATGAGGATGGCAGATGATGAGATACCCCAAAGGTCATGAGGAAAAAACATTAATTACGGCAGTTAAAACAAAAAAAGCTTCTTGATGGCAGAGTGGCTCAAACAGTAAGAGCTTCTGCTTAGCAAGAGTGAAGCCCTGAGTTTGAATCCCAGTGCTGCCCCACCCCAAAAAAATGGCTTCTTGAGGTCATACTCAGACTAATGACCTAAGAATGGCATCAGAGGTCATGACTGGGTTCAGAACTATCAGGGGCCAAGGGACATGGTTACTAACCTCCAGGACAGCATCACAGGCTGTGATCTGGTTGTGCAAAGATGCTATGTTCTCACTTTCTTGGATATCTAACCCACAAAAGTCAAGGAGCTCACAGTAAAGATGGACATCTTCAGACTGTGGTACCTCTCCAATTTCTCCCCAAAATGACAAACACCTTAGAAAGAAAATGTCAGTCCCAAGCAGACTATCTAAACTACACCCCACAAAATCCCTATTCTAAAAACACCATCCTTTCCTTCTGCTGGAGGATACAATCACGAATGGATTTCTGCTCAATCTGCTGTAGCTCCAGCTCAACTTGCTTTGAATAGTGACGGAGATCCACACCCTGGGAGAATATAAATGTAACAAGTCAGGAGGAAGCCACAGTGAAGGGACACCAGAACAGAGTCAGTGAAGGGCTAGAAGGTAAGACACCAAGATGATATTACAAGAGCAAGAGATTTTTTTTTTTCCCTCTTTAGGAGAGAGAATGGGGAGGGGAGCAGATTAGGATAGTCTCACCGTCTTGAGAGCTTCCTTTACTAACTCATCCTCCAGATTTGCCTGAATGTGAACTGGAAAAAGAAGTTTATCGTAAGGATTGAATTTCACCGTTCCCTCTCCTCATATTCAGCATCTGCACACCAGACCCTGCCTTTTTCCTTCTGGCCCCCATGCCTCTCATATTACAGGTGTAGTTCGCTTAGACTCAGTTTTGCTTTCTGCTATTTCAGTTACCCATGCCAACCATAGACAAAAAATATTAAATCAGAAAATTCCAGAAATAAATACCCTGTAGTTTTAAATTGTGCACCATTATGAGTAGCTTGATGAACTCTCATGACACACTGCTTCACCCCACCTGGGATGTGAATCACCTCTTTGCCCAGCCTATCTGCTACCAGCCTGTTAGTCCCATATTAGCTCTCCAGTTATCAGATCAATTGTCTATATATGTAAATGCTTACGTTCAAATAACTCTTACTTTACTTAACAATGGCCCCAAAGTGCAAGAGTAATGATGCTGGAAATTTTTAAATAGTATATTGTTATAACTGTTCTAGTTTACTACTAATCATTGTTGCTCATTTTTTTTACTGTAACTAATTTACAAGTTAAACTTTATCACTGGTATATATATATATATGTGTAGAGAAAAAAACAATAGTATACATAGGGTTTGGTACCTAGAGTCATCTACTGGGGATCTTATATCTCATGAAGATAAAGGGGACTACTTTACTCTGCTCCCATGCAATGTCATCACTTACCATCCACTTCATCCAGAATGAATTCATCAGAGGTAATATCCAGCTCCCCAAGTTGCAGTGGCTCTTGGAGCCCAGGACCACCCCCCTGGAGAAGAACAGGTTAATAAAAAAGGGATACAGGGAAAGAAGGGAAAACAAAATATAATTGGATATCCATAGTCCTTCAAGTGAGAGGAGGGGTGCTTTTACTGGGAGGTCAAAGGGACTGAGTCAAAAAGTTCTAATTCTCAGGCTGGAAGCTTGGCTCAAGCGGTAGAGCAATTGTCTAGCAAGCTTGAGACCCTGAGTTTAAACCCCAGTACGTCTAAAAACAAAAAAGTTCTAATTCTCACAATGTACTCAACCTACTACTTAGGGAATATGACAAGAAGTCAGGCAATCCATAAAGACTGAAGGTGTCAAAATGAGGAAAATCAGGAATTTGCAGAGGACAGAGCAGGACTTACGTTTGAATATAGGACCATCTTTTTTTTTTTTTTTTTTTTTTTTTTTGTGGTACCAGGGTTTGAAATCAGGGCCTACACCTTGAAACACTCCACAGCCCTTTTTGGCGATGGGTTCTCTCGAGATAGGGTCTCGCGAACAATTTGCCCGGACTTGCGCTGATCCTCCTGATTTCTGCTTCCTGAGTGGCTAGCATTACAGGTGTGAGCCACCGGCGCCCGGCTTTGAATTTAGGACCTTCAGATTTCTGCTATCTCAGGTGTTTTATAACTACGTCCCTGGGGAGCCCCAGGCTTTCTAGAAATGTTAGCTAACACAGTGTTTACCTGTGTGCTAGGTGCCATCTTACACACACTCATCCATCTAATTCTAACGGCAATCTATTGATAGACCCTAATATCTTCTTCCATTTATGGATGTGCAAAGTGATGGCACAAACAGGCTTCTTAATTGTCCAAGGACACACACAGCGCGTAGGTGCCGGAACTTGAATTACGACCCAGGCAGTCTGGCTGCAGAGGCCATGTTCTTAACCTTCATGCTATATTGTTTCTCTAGTCTACCAAAAAAATGTGACTAGGAAATTGAAATGTGTCTCAGGGAGCCGGGTTTCAGCCACTCTGCTCCCCGCTTAGGCTTGGGTCCTACTTCAAGGAGGAAGCCAAATAAATAGCATCACCGGTAGCTGACAAGCTTCAACCCTTGCGCCTCATCCCAGCTCACGCCTTTCTGAGGCGAGGACTATAGGACAAGACTACGGAGGACAAACAGCCCAGTGCTCTCACCAGCGGGCCCTCCTCCTCCTCCATATCTGACGCCCCAGCCCGCAACACCAGCTCCCGGGCAGCTGCCGCCATAGTCGCAGCGGCGGCCATTCCCCGCTGCCTCACTTCCGGCAGCTGTCAGTCTCAGAGAGTCGGTTTCCCGAAGTAAAACTGCAAGTCCCAGAGTTTCTTGCACAGAGAGAAAACGCTCCCAGATATTTTAGTTACATTGTTCTGCTCCACCCTTTCCCTTTCAGCTCTGACCATTTCACCCAAGTGCAAACTGGAATACGGAAGTCTCAATCACAACCTCAAACCGGAACTTTCGCTGCTTGCATACCCAGGAACTTTACGACTGAAAAGAAGACTGCACCGGAAGTTATGGTAACCAATACAGAGTCTCAGAAGTCAACTCCCGCTGCAGCAGTTTCAGGAAGCGCTTAACCTACATGGCACCGCCTCTTCCGCCTGGAAACTATATAAGAGCAATACGTCACTTCCGCTCTCTCTTCCACTGGAGGCCTACACGCCGCCGCCGTTACCGCCGCCATGGTAAGACTGGGGTCCGTGTTGGGATCCGGCGACATCGGAACCCGGACGGGGAAGGTTTGCTGTCAGGACACCGAGAACGTCCTATTTTGGGAGCCTGCAGCTTTGTGTGTGGAGCCTTGGGCCGCCTCTCTGGGAAGGGACGACCAAAAACTTGGAATTCCCGAGAAGCAGGGCCCGAAAAAGGGTCACTTTCCGGATACACGAAAGTTGCTAAAGGGTTAGGCGTGTGCGGGAACTTCCGACATCCACCACACAGTATACTTTGGGAATGGTCAGTGTTCGCTCTATTGCTAAAGGTTGTATTTTCCCACGCATAAACGTTTCCTGGTCCTGGTCTCTGAGGAGTTGTGTGAAAACCTAAGAGGGGAGGGGATCGTTGCTACCTGTGTGACAAGCTTAATGTTCTTGTTGGAGATTATTGCTTTGACTTAATGACTGTTGGGTTTAACAGTAGTTTACGGTGCCTGATTTCTCCCCCATACTCTTTCAGTCTCTAGTGATCCCTGAGAAGTTCCAGCACATTTTGCGAGTACTCAACACCAACATTGATGGGCGGCGGAAAATAGCCTTTGCCATCACTGCCATTAAGGTAAATAGAGTAAGGGGTAGAGGATGTAAGTGAAACAGACCGAATAAAAGAGCCAAGGTTGAGGAAAGGTCTCATCCAGATCACTTCAGCTTCCTGGGGTAAGAAAAGATCAATAAAGAGAACGACTAGTCCCCTTAATACATTTGCCATAAAAGGTAAGAAAAGCCAGAGAGGAGTCCACAATCAAGCCAGAACATTTCACCTGCATAGGTAGGTTATGGGTATGGTTGAAAACTGGACTCAGGTGCCTGTGGTGGAAGTCAGTGCTCTTTTCCAGTTGAAGTGGGAACCAACACATGACTTGGGCTTGTTGAAAGAACTGAAACGGTAAATGAAAGATGAGACTTTCTCTTCACAAAACTAATAGGTTCCTGGCCTTCTAGATCACATGATTGTGGAAATAGCTGAATGTATTGCGTGTCAGGAAGTAGGGCTATACCATCGTTAGCTTCTGGTGTACTGAGTTCAGAGCATGGTATTAGGGATAGTGTTTCATGATTTTTGAGTTTAAAGGAAGCTGGGGCGGTTTTATATAGAGTAAAATTAAGGAAGCCGCTTTAGCTGGAGAGGATGTTAAATTAGACATAAAGATGGACTGGGATTTGTATATCAAAAGAGTTATTAGTGGCATGGTGGCATATACCTGTAATCTTAGCAATGAAGAGGCTGAGGCAGCCTGGGCTACATAGACTTTTCTCTCAGCAAGACCAATAAAAAGAACGTATAGGGGAAGTCCTAGCTTTGGTTTATAAAGTTTGTCAAATCCCCTTGATATTTAATACTGTACTGTAGGAAGTGAATAAAAAAGATGAGCATGTTAGGAGGGTGCTTATGCTAGACATGACCTGTTTCTTTGAAATTGTGTGTGTTACTTTGTGTTTTATAGCCAACTTACAATGCTTAGAAAAGCTGTTTAACCAAGGTATATGCAAGTACTTAATGAGAGGCTGTGCTATGTTTCTTGCAGATCCTGGTGCCTTTGAGTATTGATAATTTGTGTGGAGAGCCAAAAAAGTTAACTTTCTTAAGAAGCAACATAGATCCTATGTTACTGTAACCATATGCTTTCCTCATTTTGTTTACTGAATTCTTTAAGGCTGGTATTCTCTTCTCAATTGGGGTGATAATTTCTGTTTGTGGGTTATTTATAAACATGGGGAATGGGCTGGAGTTAGTTTGATGAGACATGCCTATTGCTTTCACTTACAAGGCATTACTTAATTAAAGTTAGGCCAGACCTGGTGACGTGTGCTTTGTAATCTCAGCTACCCTGGAAGCTGACACAGGAGTATCATGAGTTTGAGGTCAGCTTAGACCACATAGTGAGCCTCTGTCTCAAAACATAAGTAAAAGTAGAAATCTTGTTTTATATCTACCCATTTCTGTTTGAAATAAATCTCATATATGCTGAAGAGAGACTATAATCTCTATATTGAGTCCACTGATAATTTGGTCCTAGATCACTTAGAGAAAATACCTTTTGTTTTAGTGTGTAGGGTTACTGTAACAAGTTACCACAAACTTGGCTTAAAACATGTCAGCATGGCTATACCCACTCTGAGGTTCTCAGAATCCTACCTTGGCTCTGGTGGTTGTTATCAGTAACATTTGGCTTTCCTTGGTTTGTAGTTGCATCATTCTAATTTGTCTCCATCAGCATGTGGCTGTGTTTTGTGTCTGTGCTTGTATGTCCAGTCATTGAATTTAGGGTCCATCTAATCCGATGTAACCTCATCTTAACCTAATCACTTATGCAAAGAAGGCATACGATCTCATTCTGAGGGTCTAGTTGGACATAAATGGAGAGGGTTGTTTTGTTTTTTAACTCAGTATACTATTCTCCACCATGCAAATCATTTTGGTTCATGAGTTCAAATGGCAAGGGAAGCCAGAGCTGGTGTTGGTATTGGTGTAAGCATTAGTTTGTTGTGAGTTGACTTGGGCACAGTTAGTTCCTTAGGTACTAGATATTGACAATATGGAGTTTGTGGTCATCTCACTGTTAACTTGCCCAAAGAGTTCAGATTTTAGAGATAACTGACATCCTTTGCCACCACGTTCCCCCATGGAACCCAGGGCCTCTCCAGTGATAGGCAAGTGCTCTACCACTGAGCTACATCCCTGGCCCACTATTTTATACCTTGATCAAGCCTGTTGATTCACAAGACTCTGGCTTTGGTGTTAATACTAGCTTGATGAAGAAGTCCCTGCATTCTCCACAATGCAGAAATTAAGATCCTGCCTTTCCAGTCCTCACCACGGACAAAGTCATCTAACTTTATTTAATAGTCAGGCCTTAAAAAAGGTGGGTGGGGGGGGGGCATGGTTTGGGAAATTGCTGAGTATGAGATTGTTGTGGACTTTTGGATAATGCTGTTATCAGGGAAACCGAAGATCAGATTCAACCCTAATTTCAAAATCGCTTTTCTCAGGGTGTGGGGCGAAGATATGCTCATGTGGTGTTGAGGAAAGCAGACATTGACCTCACCAAGAGGGCTGGAGAACTCACCGAGGATGAGGTGAGGACCAGGAAGGGGGTTGAGCCCACTTAACAGAAGGAGGACCTTGTAGATCTCACCTTGTCCTTCCTGTTAGGTGGAACGTGTGATCACCATTATGCAGAATCCACGCCAGTACAAGATCCCAGATTGGTTCTTAAACAGACAGAAGGATGTAAAGGATGGAAAATACAGCCAGGTGTGTGGCTAAGGCGGGAGCAATTTGGAAGAGTTAAGTAGGTGTAGGTGATAAAGGGAATAAAACAGGCATCCTTCACCTCCAAATCCAGGTTCTGGCCAATGGTCTGGACAACAAGCTCCGTGAAGACCTGGAGCGACTGAAAAAGATTAGGGCCCATAGAGGCCTGCGCCACTTCTGGGGGTGAGTTTGGGGCTCCCTGCCTGCTCCTAGTTGGTAGAGGAATCAATACTGGTTCCTCGTGCTGTCTTTTTTGAAACCTTTGTTTACTGGTGACCAATGACCTTTTTTTTTTTTCTCCCCCACAGCCTTCGGGTCAGAGGCCAGCACACCAAGACCACTGGCCGTCGTGGACGCACTGTGGGGGTGTCCAAGAAGAAATGAGTCTGGGCCTTTCTGTTAATAAATAGTTTATATGACTTTTCTTTGTGCTTCTCTTCATTTTTCTGGTGACACTGATAAAGTGTATCAACTGGGCCTTGTTGGTTATTACGCCCTTTAGATGGAGATGGCCCAACTCATATACAATAATATTGGTGTTTACTGGGATTTGAACTCGGGGTCTTGGCCTTGCTGAGCAATTCCCTGCCACTTGAGCCATGACTTCAGCCATTGTGTTTTTGGGAAAGTTTTGTTTTGGGTTTTTCATTCTTGCTTTTGAGGTGCTGAGCAAGTGCTCTATCACTGGACTACATGTCCAACCTTTGGGGTTTTGGGTTTTTTTTTTTTTTTTTTTAGATGGTCTCATTACATGGCCCAGGTGGCTTTGAACTTGATAAACTGTCTGAAGCAGATAACAGACAGGAACCACCACACCAGCTTAGTTTTTTGATACAGTCTCAGTAACTTCCCAGGGCTGGCTTCCAACTGCTATACTCTGCCTACCTGTGTGGCTGTGCAGTGCCTGGCTGTTGGATATAATAAAGCAGTGGCGTTTCCCTATGTTAATAGCTGATTAGATCTGAGGGGTGCCGGCTGTTGGATATAATAAAGCAGTGGAGTTTCCCTGTTAGTAGCTGATTAGATCTGAGGCGGGATAGTGGGGAAACGCCTGAGGTTGGTTAGCAGGGCTCTTTATATCAAGGCAGGTACAACTTCGGGTGAGTTATTTGCGGGTGATAGGATACCTTGTTTCTAAAAGATGGGGTCGGTGTAGATAAAAATCGAACTGGCAAGGTTTATTTCCCAGCAGTGGGGTGGGGCTCCAGCATGGGTTTGCGCGCTTCCGGCAGAAAGGAACGATGGGAACTCGGTGGGGGAAGGGCTGCAGGTGGCCGGCCATGGAGCGGAGCTTAGCGGTGGCGGGGCCGGGGCCACAAGGTAACTGTCTACGGCGGAAGCATGGTCCGCAGTCCCTTCGGTTCTCCACACCCCTGCGATGGGCGTGCTGGAGTCCACGCGCGCGTGCTCAGCAACCCTTCCCCATCCCATCCCAGGCGCGGTGGCTTAGAGCCGGTCTAACTGCCCTCTAACCGCCCTCCTTTCCCTCCAGATCCCGTCTGACCGCGCCACGCCATGCCCCTCAGCTTCTTCCAGCGACTTCTCCTTGCCACCCTGCTGCTGGTGATCATCTGGACCCTCTTTGGGCCTTCCGGGTTGGGGGAGGAGCTGCTGAGCCTCTCGCTGGCGTCCCTGCTCCCAGCCCCCGCCTCTCCCGGGCCGCCCCTGGCCCTGCCCCGCCTGTTGATCCCCAACCAGGAGGCCTGCAGTGGTCCTGGAGTCCCTCCTTTCCTGCTAATCCTGGTGTGCACGGCCCCGGCAAACCTGAACCAAAGGAACGCCATTCGGGCCTCGTGGGGCGGACTGCGCGAGGCCCGGGGACTCGGGGTGCGCACGCTTTTCCTGGTAGGAGAGCCTCATGGGCAGCACCTCACCGGTGGTTCCCAAGGGAATGACCTGGCACGGGAGTCAGCAGCCAAAGGGGACATCTTGCAGGCTGCCTTCCAGGACTCCTACCGAAACCTCACCCTCAAGACCCTCAGTGGACTTAACTGGGCCGACAAACACTGCCCCATGGCCCGTTACGTCCTCAAGACAGACGACGATGTCTACGTCAACGTCCCTGAGCTGGTGTCAGAACTGATTCTGAGAGGGGGCCCTATGGAGAAGGGCATGGGGACCCGCAAAGAGGCCAGGGCTGTAGAGGGAAAGCAGCAAGGCCGGGCTTTGCAGGAAGAGACCGTGCCACTTCTGTACCTAGGCCGTGTACATTGGAGGGTGAACCCCTCTCGGACCCCTGGGAGCCGGCATCAAGTGTCAGAAGAGCAATGGCCTCCAACCTGGGGCCCCTTTCCACCCTATGCCTCTGGCACAGGGTATGTGCTGTCAGCCTCAGCTGTGCAGCTCATTCTAAAGGTGGCCAGTGGAGCACCCCCTCTGCCACTAGAGGACGTCTTTGTTGGAGTTAGTGCACGACGAGGAGGCCTCTCCCCAACCCATTGCGTCAAGCTGGCTGGTGCCACCCACTACCCCCTGGATCGGTGCTGTTACGGGAAATTCCTGCTAACATCCCATAAATTGGATCCCTGGAAGATGCAGGAAGCCTGGAAACTAGTGAATGGATTAGATGGAGAAAGGACCACACCCTTTTGTTCCTGGCTCCAGGGAGTCTTGGGCATCCTTCGGTGTCGAGTCATTGCCTGGCTTCATAGCTGAGCATCTGGAGTCACGGGAGAAAACACGGAGCCAGAACCTTCAAGACTACTCTTCCAAGCCCAAGGTAGGGGCCCTAGCTGGCTGCAGCAGATGTTTCCTCATACAAGACTGAGTCTGTCTCCAGAGGGATATAGGAGATACCTAAGGACCTTGCCTGCTAGCCCCAAAGGTGGTCACTAGGGATAGGGGAAAAAAAAATGCTGGAGTTGTTCTGTTCCCTCCAGCCAAAGCAGAAGAGGGGAATGAGTCACTCAATAAAACTTGTCTCTCCACTCCTTCAAGTGCAGTGTCTTCATCAGGACTCCAAGAACCTGGAAAGCCAAGGCTTCAACCCTGTGGGATGGGAAGGACATCCCCAGGGACACAGGAAAGAAAAGATAATCTCTCTGGGGAGGAAGGCTCTGAAAAGGCTAGCAAAAAGGTATAGGGAGGATGGAGGCAGGGCACTAATACCTCTGAACCTAGAATTAAGTCTCATGTGCTTGCTTTAATATCGACCTATCCAAGGAGCCAGCTCTCCACACCCAGTTGGGAAAGGGAGGCACATTACCGCTTATTCCAGTGAATATAGTCATTTCCCTACAAGTGATCTTAGGGAGAAGTTGTTCCCAGGCCACCTGAGAGCCTGGCTCAGCGCGCAAATCTGTCCAGCACAGATGGCCGGGCCCCGGTGGGCTTGGCTTTCTCTTGCGTCTGCTGCTGCTGCTGCTGCTGCTGCTGCTGCTCAAGACTCTGCCGTACTTTGTCCTGGGGAAAAAGGAGGGAGAACACAGGGCAAGGTGAGTAGTGGCTGAATGAAAAAGCCTAAAGCATGAGCAGGAAGAACGTGCAGTTGTGGCGGCCCAGCCCATCCCACCCCACCAGTGCTTATTTACCCTGTGTTCCTTGTCCATGACCTTTCTCTTCCTCTTTACCAGGCTTGCTGTGGAGCTGCGGCCCTTCTGCTTTGGCTTTGGCTGGAAAGGAGCCTTGGCCTCAGGGTCATAGCCCTGAGGGAGGGGACAAGAGTAAAATCAGTAACAGCTTCAGAATCAGGAAACTGGTAGCACCAACCTGCTGAGCTGCATTTCAGGGGACAGGCTGAGGGTGGAGGGGGATAGCTGAGGAAGGGTCTGGGCACTCAGGTGCTGCTCCATACCAGTCTCTCTATCTTCTCCTTCTTTTCCTGCTCCAAAGAGATGACATCTACCTCTGCCAGGGCTCGGGGATCCAGACAAATGAGCTCTGCAGGTACCTAGGGGTGTCAAAGGACAAGAATGGGTTAAGGAACCATAGAGGGTAACACCAAAAAGGGACAAAGGCCAGGGAGGCTGCATGAGAGCACTGGGGAGCTCTCCAGCCCTCAAGCCAAACACCTGCTCTAGCAGGAAGCAGCTCACCTTCTCCAGCAGAGCCTTCACCTCCCACTCCTGGCGCTGCTTCCGGCTCCTGTATGGGTTATTCTCCAAGCCATCAAAGTTGGGCTCACCAGCCCCTGGAGGGAGGGAAGAAAATAAGAGTCACAAGAATCCAGTCCTGCAGCTTCAGCCTGACCAGTCCCCTTGTCCCTCCCCTGGCTGTTTCAGGCCCACCCAAACTTCCATCAGACTTACTCACTTTGCACACCATCCCCTGGCCAACTTACCAGGGACCAGCATGCTGGTGATGCCCCCACTGTGCCCAACCCCCAGCACGTCTTCAAAGGGGCAGAACTGAAGACCATGCACATGTCCTGAGAGCCGGTGGGTGAGGTAGGGCTGCTCCAGGGAGGGTAGGCTGGCCTTGCCTTGCCCTGCCCATATGTTGACGACATCACCCATTCCTGCAACCAACAGTCCCCGCTGGGAAAAGGCCAGGTGTCCTGCTCCCTGGGGCAGTGTCCGTGCACTCAAAGGCTGGAATGTCCCTCTCAAGTCAAAGATTTTCAACTGGTGATCCAAGCCAGAGGTGGCCATGTACCTGGGGGGAAATAAGGGATCAATTAATCTGTTAGAATGGATTTTCTAAGGCCTGTGGCCAACCCCAACTGTCACATCTGGATGGGGAGGAAAAGACTAGTAATAACCACTCCCATTACATGAAATTATCCAATAAGTTTCACAACTCTATTTTTACATCCTTTTTATAGATAAGGAGATTGAAGGTCAGAGAAAGGAAATCCAGGTTAGTTAGTGGTCCAGCTGGAAGCCAAGTCAGGCTTGTTTCTTTAGTGTCTGCCCTCCTACCTACCTACTAACACACCAGTGCCCTCTGAAGACATGTGAGGCTGTACCTAAATGTGTGTCCAGAGCAACTGGACAAAAGGAACATGCAGTGCTCTCTTCAGAGAGGACATCCCTGAAAAGAAGGGATCTGGGCCATGCTAAGTAATTTTCAAGAAACACAACAGGTTCAGGTACATTATCACCAGAAGTGTAGACATAGTGAGATGGAAACAGAGGTTTGTCTGCAGGTTTTGTGGGAGATGTGGTGATAAATCATGAGGGGACAAACTTTTAAGATTTTTTTTTTTTTTAAGTCAAACTGAGGACTCATAACTCGTTAGCCCAATATTGTTCTCTGACACTGACAAATCATGAAGTAAAGACCACATGGACTTGAGAAAACCCACTCAAGGAACTAGCAAAGTAATATACTGGACAGCCCTGTCCACTCTCTGCTTTTTCTGCAAGGCTGGCAACCAAATCCTCTCAAAGAATCACGCACTGCACTGGAACACATACGGAAACCCTGGGTAAATATCAGTCCAGCAGTGAGATGGGATTCCAGGCCAAACTACTGAACTACTTAAACCTTAAAAGCAATTTGGCTTTGAGAAGCCAAGCTAATCCAGTCCTAAGGTAGGCTTCAGAAAGCTTTTTGAGGAAGAAGCCAGCTTCATCTTGAGTCCCCATGGCCTGTCCAAAAAGCTTCTGATAGGGACCAGAGATAAGCAGAGATGGCTCTAAGAGCTGTTTGGTGCCAAGGTGTTGACAAAACTCTGAGTCTCAGTGAACTAAGTGATCAAGCCTTGGACACAGTAGTGGCTGGTCCAGTCGGTCAGAAGAGGGCAAGCAACAGCTTAGGCAGGCCCAATGGCCCACAAAAGCTGCACACAAGGCTTCCCACTCTCCAGAGTCAGGCTGACACAGATAGGGAGTAAAAAGGGCAGAACCAAATCACTTATCCACAAAGATACAATTATGGAGGCCAAAGGGGTCTGAATAACCTGAAGGCTTTTTGTAAGTTGATGGCCACTGGGCTTTTCCTTTTCCTCCACATTTGTTTACTGATTTCTTTTCTTTCCCCTTTTTTTTTTTTGACAGCAGTGGGGATTGAATTCAGGGCCTCATCCTTGCTAGGCAGGTGCCCTACCACTTGAGTCACACCCCCAGTCCTGTTTTTCTTTTAAACAATTTAAAAGTAAAGTTATATAGTCTTTTCTGAATGTAGAAGATTCCTGAGCAGTGGTATAAAAAGAGGAAAGCAGCTTATAGGAAATTATTCTGACAACAGTACCATGGACATGTCAGAAAGAACTGGAGCCTGGAACTTGGCTATATCACTCATGCCCACAGGAGACAGCAAGAATGGAAGGAAACAGTTCCAGAGGGATGGAAGAAAGGCAGGACTCCAGAGGTGGTCCATGAGTAGGAACAAAGGGAGTACCTTTTCTGGGAGGACCCAGAAAACACTCAGCAAAGTACTTTTTTTTTTTTTTTTTTTCAGACAATGTCTTACTGTGCAGCCCAGGCTGACCTGCAACTCTTGATCCTCCTGCCTCAGTGTCCTAAATGCTGAAATTATGGGCATAAGCCACCATGCTCTGTTCAAATAGTACTTTTACTTCTGTTATTACTGAAGGCTAAACTTGTGAGATGTGTAGTTAGCTAGAGGAGCCAAAGAACTCTACAGGAAAATTCTGGGTGAATGGGAACAGGAAAGAAGGAAATTTGGGAATGACAGGACACATTAAGTCATGTGTCCAGTGAATACAAAGTACATCACCTGGCCAATCATTCCCACAAAACATAGTCACCTGTTTCGTACATTTATAAAAAAAAAAAAAGTGCAATTGGAACACCACACCCAGGTAGGCTCAAAGATTTATCCTTAGATCCCCAGAACCTCAGCACACAGCCCAGCCAGCAATAGGGGCCCTGTGAGTGCCTGATACGTGAAACGAATTAGAAGAAAATACAAAAAAAACTACGAGAAATGCATATACTCTCTTGGAAACAGCAGAAGTCCAAAAGAGACACACCACCCTTCCCCTAAAATCACCAGCTAGATCTGAAGATGTGTTCATCTTCAATGAGAGAGGGAAAGCGCTCCCTATTTGTTCTTTGTATGTCTTAACTCATTTTATTTTTATTCATTCATTCGTTTACTGGTTGGAATAGGATTTGAACCTCAGGGTTTCACACTTGCAAAGCAGGCGCTCTACCACTTTGGCCACAACTCCAGTCCATTTCGCTCTGGTTATTTTAGTGATGGGGGTTTTGCAAACTATTTGCCCAGGCTGGCCCTAAACTGTGATCATTCTGATCTCAGCCTCCCAAGTAGCTAGAATTATGCGTGTGAGCCACTGGCATCTAGCCCTTAACTCATTTAATGTCTACACCAATTTTATGAAGGCTTTAGACTAGAGCTTAACAAACTGTCACCTATAGCCAAATCTAGTCCACCATCTATTTCTATTCAGGTCACAAACTAAGAATGGTTTTTACATGTTTCAACTGGTTAAAGAAACCAAGGGATATTTTGAGACATGTTTAAACCATATGAAATTCAAATTTCTCTGTGCACAGATATATTGGAACCCAGCCACACTTACTCATTTACTTCACTAGCTGCTTACACCCTTCAACAGCACAGTCAAATGGTAATGACAGAGACTGTACATGGCACCTTATCAATTTGCACTGCTGCTTGGCACAGTACAAATTACAGTGACAACATTATAACTTGACAGCACTTGGATGCCTCACATATCACCTAGTTCATCACCTATGCCAAAGATATTTCAAAGATGCACTAACAGATGATCATTCACAATCAAGTTTGATGATTTGGAACACTAACCTTGAACCTCGATTAAGCAAAATGTCATCCTCATTTAATAAGGAATTCAAGCCAGATGCCAGTGGCTGGTGCCTGTAATCCTAACTACTTGGAAGGCTGAGATGGAAGGATCTCAGTTCAAAGCCAGCCTGGACAAACAGTTCTCAAGACCCCATTCCAAAATAACCAGAGCAAAATAGACTGGAGGTATGGCTCAAGCAGTAGGGTGCCTGCTTTGCAAGTGTGAAGCCCTGAGTTCACACTCCAGTCCCACCAAAAAAAAAAAAGGAATTCAATTCTTCCCACTTAACAGACTTATATTACAAGATTATATTCAAGCATTATATTTTAAAATTTCACCACTTAAAAGATTTGTGACAATTTTCTCTATTGTTATTTAATTACCTATATTAATACCTTTGATTTTACCTCTTGGCCAAGCAAAGCCTAAAATATTTACTATCTGGCTCGGCTCTTTAGCTTACTGACCCTAAGCTCCACTCACATTCCCACTCTCAAGATTAGGAACTGGCACACAGAAGTTATAGCACGTGCCCACACTGGCCAATGGCAATAGCAAGACATACACCTATGCAGCCTTGCTGCATTGCAGTCTGTAACCCCCACACCTTACCCCAAACAAGTGACTTACATGCCTGTAGAATCTACTGCCACAGCCCGGACCCCACCACGGTGACAGAGAATCTTTGCCAGGGGTTCCTTCATGGCTGGACTCCATAAAGACACAGTCCCTGGAAGTAAGAGAAGTAGAACTAAAATTACTAATACAAACCTTACCCTAAGATTATTAAGCCAGGGAAACATGAGGACTCAAGACCAAGAAGTAATAGGAAAAGTAAATGGGTAAGGATTTGTAAAGTACAAATACAGAAGAAAAGCAGGTCAGGATGGTCAGAGAATCAAAGCTAAGGCAGGAGCCTGGCTTAGTGGCACATGCTTATAACCTACTACAGCTTATAGGCTGAGGCAGAGGACTGCAAAATTTGAGATCAGCCTGGACACCACAGTGAGATCCTGTCCCCCCGCCCCCCCAAAAAAAAAAAAGAACAGCAAAACTCACCATTGCTCTGTCCAAGATGGATGATGGCGTTGTAAGGGTTCTGAGCCATAACACTGAGCCGTCCAGCATGAGCATTCAGAGCTGCCACGATCTTCCCCACTGACACGTCCAAATAGGTCAGAAATCCTGTCTCTGACTAAGAGCGAAAGAGAATGACTGAGTTCTGACTGCTCTTCGTCTTCCCTCTGTGGGAGTCTAGAGGAGATAAGTAATCCCAAAGACTATCACAGGCCCTTGTGCTCCCCAGTCACTCACAGCTGTGGCCAGCAGAAAATGAAAAGGCAGGAACTCAAGCCGTGTTACTCGATCACAGCGGCGGATGCAATGGAGCTCAATGCCCTGGTTGTCATAGATATAAAGCCAGCGATTCTGAGCGACTGCAAACAGTGCCTCAGAATGGAGAAACCTGGGGGGAAAGAAGGAGTGGTTCAATGGAAAATGGGATAACATGCTGAAATGGCTGATCACCCCCACTGACCAACAACAGAGAAGACACTGACTGGATGTCCCGCACTGCCTCCATGACGTTGATCTCACACATGAGCTTCTTTGTCACCCAGTTGAGGGCAGCCACATGACCCCGACGCCCTCCAAAAGCCAAGTGTCTGTTAAAGATGAAAGAAAAGTGGGGTATTCATGCATGGGATCACTGTGACTCAGATAACTGGAGATCTGCCCCCACACCAGCTCCTCTCCAGGTGAGGAGTCATGTTGAAGTAGATGCTCGCCATTTTCATCAACAACCCAAACACACACTGCACAGTTAACCAGAGCAGTTAAGGAAGCACAGCAAGAGCCACTATAAGCAGGGGATGTGGCTCAGGGATACAATGCATGCTTAGCACACACAGGACCGTGCCTCAATTCCCAGCACTAACAAAAAAAAAAAAAAAAAAAAAAAAAAACACTGCAATTCAACTTTACCTCCCAGTTCGAGAGTAGTTCAGTCTGTAGGGTCCAAACTGCCGCAGATTCAAGTCAAAGTGCTGGGAAAGGGAAGAGTGAAACAAGAAAGACTGGGCTCCCCTCAGTAATCACCTCCACTAGTCCCCATTCCTCTCTTGCCCTGCACCATCAATCAACCCATGATCACCCCTTCCCTCAGGCTCACCTTGGCAGCACTTGCAATGTCCACAGCTTCCACAATGTCAGCCTGGCGTATCTTTGCTGTGTCTTCCCCATCCTCCCCTTCCAAGAACCTGAAAGCGAGGTTAGGACGGCAGTAAAGTTTCTCAATATGAAGTTAGCATACCAACATAGAATGAGAAAAGCCATGTAAAGCTGGAACTGGGAAGGCTCGATTAGGGTCTACTCACCCAGGTTCCTCAGCAAGCAGCAACTCAGAACGAGCAGCTCTGACGCTTGCTTCTTCTTCCTGCGCTTCAGCTACCTCAAGTTTGCTTCTGGTTTTAGACTTAGAATATGGGAGCTATAACATTGTTGGTGGGGGAGGAGTAGGAGAAAACCTGAGTATACGTAGGGTCACAGGAGAGCCAGCTGGGCCGGCTTCTGTCCATCGCACCACCCACTCACTGCCTCCAGCCCTTCCCCAGTCTGGCTGGTCCTCACCTTTTTGGATTTGTCAATACGACGGAACTTCCGGGCCACCTCCACAGGGGCGGGGGCGGGGCCTGGGAACGGGTCCTGGGCCTGGGGCAGGACGGAGGCAGTTAGCGAGCGGGTTCTGTGTACCCAAACTTCTCTCAAAGCACAAGGCCCCTGCCCTGACACCCAATCAAACTCACCCCCGACAAGCTCCGCTCCGGCCTCCTCGGTTCTCGGGCCCTCCTTGGGACATGGGGTTTCATGGAGATCCGAGAATTCTTTGATATGCCACTGTTCTTTGGCCTCTGGGGTCCGGGCTCTCGATTCTTCCTCTTCGTAAGAGGGGGCCCTGGAGAGGCCCCAGCAGCGGTTGGAGTGGCCTCTTCCTCCCAGTATCGCCGCGGCTTCTACGGGCATATCACACGTCCTCTTACTCCGCAGCTCACGCCCCGACCCACGACCCGGCGGCTGAGAACTCCCCGTTCTGGGCCTCTACCTTCCTCTTAGCCTGAAGTTTGTCGTTCTTGGGCGGCACATCCCTACCCGGCCTTGGGACTGTCTCCATCTCGCCGACACCAAGGGTCCACGTGCAAAACTCCCTCGGCAGGTACCACAGTCCGCTCGGAAACTTCCGGAAACCCTCCTGCCTTCATCCAACCAGCGCCTTACCAGTTCTGAGCGCTTCTTGGCGCCATCTTGAGTGAGGGCGCGCCTCCCGTGAGCCGCCGAGGAGGAGCCGCCGAGGAGGCTCCCCCGAGCTGCCGCTTATGGCCGAGTGCTGAAGAACAGGCAACTGGGAGGCCAGAACCAAGAAACAAAAGTTTCTTGTTCCAGATTAGCTTCCCCATCTTGCCTAAAGCGTCTCGAGCCCAGTCTTTTAAGTAGGACGAGGCTCATTAAACATACAGAACTACATTTCCCGGCATTTGTCAGAAGGCAGCTTCAGCAGCGGTCTTTTCCCAGCATTCCATGTTTACTTCCGGGCTTTTCAATACAGAAGGAAGAACGTGAGTATATTAGGGTTTTGGTTGACGGGTTTGGGAGTCTTGTTTCGCCCTCCATCTCCTGGAACCGGGATAGAATCGCCATCCGAGAAGAGGCGAGGCTGCGGTGGCCGGAGGGGCTGCCTTTCGAGAGTGCTGTCACTTCCTCGGGCCGGGCCAGAAAGGAGACCTGGGGTACCTTCCAGAGCTCGAGACCCAGCTCTCCCCTCCTGCTCCCCGCAGGCTTTCCTCCTCGCCATGGCTGAGCTGATCCAAAAGAAGCTGCAGGGAGAAGTGGAGAAATACCAACAGCTGCAGAAAGGTAAAGGCGCAGGGTCAATGTGGCCTCACTCCAGTCCACTCACAACCCAAAGCCATGCCAAGATAAGCTTTACTGCCCCATCCCGGCCTCCGCCTGCCCATGCGTCCCCACCTCAGTATTTATCACCCACTGATGGAATCACTGTCTACTTCCTTACGTCCATTTTCTTCTGAATAAGATTGTGGGGGTCAGTGGCACATTTGATGTTTTTAATCTTTTCTCCCATCCCCCAGACTTGAGTAAATCTATGTCAGGGAGGCAGAAGCTTGAGGCACAACTAACAGAAAATAACATCGTGAAGGAGGTGAGG
The DNA here is from genome assembly GCF_047511655.1 of Castor canadensis. Classification (NCBI taxonomy): domain Eukaryota; kingdom Metazoa; phylum Chordata; class Mammalia; order Rodentia; family Castoridae; genus Castor; species Castor canadensis. The sequence goes on along the minus strand of NC_133393.1, from coordinate 21,849,690 downwards.
AACATGGACCTGCGGGTGAGGCGGAATTTGTACTGGCTATAGTTCTATCATACATGTCTCCTCCCTACATCAGGAACTGGCCCTGCTGGATGGATCCAACGTGGTCTTTAAACTTCTGGGTCCTGTGCTGGTCAAACAGGAGCTAGGGGAGGCTCGGGCCACAGTGGGGAAGAGGCTGGACTATATCACGGCTGAAATGTAAGTCTTCGTTCCACCACCACCACCCTGTGAGGCACCTGACATTGCTGGAGTAGAAGTATTTGGGAACCTCTGTAGGATAGGTCTCCATAGTAGCCCCCAGCTGTCCATTTATGCCAACCCCTTCCTCCCCTTTTAGCCCCCTCTCCCCTCCCTCCCTTAGATCTCTTTCTTACATTTAACACCTTCATTAGTAATCCCTACTAATTGCTCCTTTTCTACTTGCCTCCATTTTTCTCAGTAAACGATATGAATCTCAGCTTCGAGACCTTGAGAGGCAGTCAGAGCAACAGAGGGAGACCCTTGCCCAGCTGCAGCAGGAGTTCCAGCGGGCCCAGGCAGCAAAGGCAGGGGCTCCTGGGAAGGCCTGACCCATGGTGGGGGGGAGGGGAGGGAAGGGAATGAAGCAGCTCTAGGGTCTGTACTATAGTAGTTAATAAAATGTTAAAACACCTGACTCTTTTCTGTCCAGCCAGTGGTCATAATTATCTCTTATCAGTTCCTTCATCTCCTTCCACCCTATCCATACACTGTCTACATCCCTCCCTCTGGTCTAGGTTTTTGGAACTGGCAGGGTGATCCTTTCTTGAAACTCAAGTTTGAAATGCCTCCAACCCGCTTTTTGCCTGCATATGCAACCCTTTAAGAAACATGAGGACGTTTACACTGTAGCATATTGAGAATGTCAGTTTAATTTAAGAATCCACAATTCTTTAACCTGAGTCCGGGATGAAATGTTATATTCTGCTGTGAATACTTGTCAGTCTCCAAATAGCCCTGGCATCTCTTTTAGTTCCTTTTCAACCTCTGTCTTTCTAAAATTTGTTTGGATGTGGCTTAAACTGACTTAAAATTCCCAGCAAATTTATGTATTGTCCACAAAGTTGTTCTTTTCATTTCTTTGTCCTAAAATTGTTTCTTATAAATGTGACCTCAGGGCAGTTCTCCATAGTGATCATTTTAATTTGGTGGTTACTGCTTCACATGTATCTGTGAGAAGTAAGGAGAAAAAATTAAAGGGACCAGAAGGCAAGAAGTCACTGGAGAAGAATAAAGTTCTGAGGAAAACACTCTCATCAGTATGTTGCTTCAGCTCTTCATGGGAGTAGAAAACACTGTGCCCCTTATTGCTCCATGACTTTTACCTTCAGCCAACCCCCACTCCCACTCCCGGCAGCCAGTTCCTGTGCACTGCAAGCATGGGAGTAGAAATCAGGTAGTGTTTTGGTTTATTATCTTAGTGTTGTCACAGTGACAGTAACCCCCAGAACGGGAAAAGGAACTCCCATTAGAACTACTTGCCATTCCCCTCTGACCTGGGGCTCAGAACCTCTAGGCCTTTCTTCCCCCACCCCAACTCTAGGCCTTTACTTGGCCCTTCACATGCTAGAATGTGGCAGCAGTCAGAAACGGGTGCCTCTTCCCATCACTACCTGTGTGCCACATTCACCAGAGGTGGGGAGCTGAACACAGGTATCCCACTTGGTTACAAGGTCACCAGCTCCCACGGGGCTGGATTTCTCAGCAGTTGTAAACAAATGGCACTTCACTGCCCCAAGGTGTCGGACCATCCTTCAGAATTTCTGTCTCAATGTGATGTAACTACCACTGTTCAGGATGGCTACCCACATCTGATATGAACACCATGACCTCTGGAAGCCAACAGGGCTTCTTAGAACAGTGCGCGTGCAATCTTCCTCCCTGTGGCCTTGATCCTGGGAAAGGAGCCTCCTCCTCCCTCGCTTGGGGGAGTTCCTGAGGCAGATGGGCCGCTAGCAGAACTGGGTGTGGCAGTACAGGGTCTTCGCCGCTGCCGTAGGAGGAAATCGTGAGATGCTCCATCCATGGCATAAAAGACATTAGCTGAAGGTGGGATGGTCAGCTCTGCAGGTTTAGAGGTAGGTGTCAAGAACAGACAGTCATTCCTCCCACAACTGCCCAGATGTGGAAGTACTCCACTGACGGGCACCATTCCCCTCCCAAGTCTGCCTTCCTTCTTGGCCTCTGACCTCGCTCCCCTGGTAGCAGCTGTACCAGCTCAAATTCTGAAGCTACTGCAGAATCACGATTGTTTTTCTTAAGGACACGACTAATGACACTTGGAGACTTGTCCTGGCTTGTCACCTGGCAGGACAGGAAACCAAAAGAGCAATAAATAGACCACAATGACCTCTGTTTCCCATCCTTGCTATCTCAGCCACCTACTTAACCAAAAAAGGTTACCTGTGTCCAATGCTTTAAAATGAACAAGAAACCCCATATGGTGGCTCCCTGTACCCCATAAGCCAGCCCAACATGATACCCAGTGAAAAAGGGCTGCTTCCCTGTGGGAAAATTGCTGTTGCTTCTGAAAGTCTAGTATGGCACCCAAGATACAAGTGTACCTGCTAATGCAAAGTAGTCATTGAAATAAAACTGCCAAAGCCAAAGGTCAGAATTAAAACTAGAATCAACTCCACTTGGTTGCCCAAATCTAAGACATTTACAGTCCAACAAGGCACCATTTTTCAACCCCTGCCCCAGTCCAAAGCTCCCTCACCAAAATGCTCTTGTAGACACTGCCGTCTTCCCCCAGCTCCATCTGGACTCGGATGATTCGGCAATCAGAGGCCCCAGGCCCAGATCCCCCTCCCCCATATCCAGTCCCCCTGGAGGCCCCTTCTCCTGTACCCCCACTCAATGGGGAGCCACAGGAGGCTGAGCGACGGTGACCTCGAGAAGGCCTAGGGGAGGAAGCTGGAGGAGAGAGGTGGCTGGCAGCCGGACTGTGCAAAGAGGGACTGCTTTCCAGGGCAGAGTCCAAAGATGAGACAGATGGCCACTTCATGTGCTAGGGACAAACAACAGGGAGGTCTGTTATGAAGTGAGGGAAGTTAAGAATGAAATATTCAGAGTCAGGGTCAGTGTGATCAGAGGTCAGGAGAACTCACCTGGGCCAGCCGGGTCAGCAGAGGAGCAGGGGTTCCAGGTACTTCATCTCCTCCCACACTTGGCCGATCCCAGGACACAAGGGGGGTGGGACCCCCAACAGAACCCAGAACCCTGGAATGACAGGAGATTGAGGGAATCTGAGGAAGAGTGGAAAGCCCCCAAGAAGCCACCTCCCAGCCATTGACTCCCTCACTCTGTCCACTGTGAGATGACCAGCGTTGGCCGAAGCACCCTTGGGGCAGCAGGTTCACTGGTACCAGATGGCTCCACCTCACAGGATACACGGTGACTAGGGAAGGGTGCAATGGGCAGAGGTCAGTATGTGCCATCAATCCCCTATACCCAGCCAAAGATCCCCAACTTCTCCTAACCAGTCACCTCTGAGCATCAGTCAGTGGCCGGAGCCCCGAAAGCCATTGTTGGATATCAGGGTCAGGTTGGAGGTCATAGCCATGACATTCATTCTGGAGCCGCCGCAACTCAGAAAGGACAGCAAACTCCTGGGAAGGAGTCCTCAAACTGCAGGAGCCAAAACTCAGGGACCCCCAACATTCCCCTCTTCCTCCCCTTTCTGTGACATGGATAGGGATGTCTGGTATCCAGCCCATGTGGTCCTCTCACCTTCCTCCGCTTGTCAAAATTGATGTATCCATTCTGCAAGGACAACAAGGAGTGAAAGTGCTAACCCCGCTTTGTACTCAGAGAAAAGAACAGCCCTCCCCTAAACACATCCCCACACATTCAACTCACACTGCTCTGCCAGCCTCCCTGTCTCCTCCAGGCCTCCTCTTCCTGTCACATCTCTCATGCCCTAAACTCTCCATCCACCCTTTAAATTAATGTCATAGGTAGAAAATATGGCTAACTTTACAGATGAGAAAATAGAGCTCAGAAAGGGTGAGGAACCTGCCGGGTGCCAGTGGCTCACACTTGTAATCCTAGCTACTTAGGAGGCAGAGATCAGGAGGACCGAGGTTTGAAGCCAGCCCGGGCAAACAGTTCCGTGAAACCCTATCTCAAGAAAACTCTTCACAAAAAATAGGGCTGGTGGAGTGACTCAAGGTAAAGGCCCCAAGTTCAAGCCCCAGTACTGAAAAAGAAAGAAAGAAAAAAAGAAAGGATGAGGAATTTGCTTGAACAATGTTTAATTTTGTTTATTTTTGGCTTTGTGGTGCTGGGGATGGAACCTAGGGCCTTGTGCATGCTAGGCAGGTGTAATATTGATCTTCATCCCCAGTTCTTGGGTATCTGTTTATTTTATAAACTACATATGATGATATTTCATGCAAATTAATTTGTCTCTCACAGTAACAGGTTTATGTAGATATTATCACCTATCACATAGTGATAGTGTAAGTGATACCATCGATCACCTATGGTAAAACTAGTTTCCCATTCACAAACCACTGAGGCAAAGAGATTAACCAACTTGCTACAGTAATAAAACCTGGCTCCAGAGCCTAGCTCTCAGTTGCTTAGGTCTTGCAGCCGATTTTTTAGAGAGAAGTCTGCCTGACCCTGAGGTACACCTGTATGTCATCGAAGTGCAAACATACACAAACACATACACACCCACAAAGAAGAAAAACCTACTGACCTCCAGCTCATCCTTTGAGGCTGCATCCAGCATCACAAGGTCCTTCAGGAAGGTACCAAGGTATGGAACCACACCCTGCAGTTCAGAGATCAGGAGGTCAGGGTCAGACACCCTGCCAGTGCTCTGAGGGCCCTTTGTCCCTTTGCACTTTCCTCCCCATAGCCTCTGAGAACAGATTTCATTTTTCTCATCCCCTCAGTCCCCTTCCCAGCACACATACTGCTCCCCTCATACACATTCCAGACTCCTTTCCACCTCCACCACCACCATCCCAGGCTGGTTACTCACCCCACCCCGGGAACCAGACCTTGAGGCCTTCTTGGAGTGCGGCTCTAGAGAGGGCTGTGACTTTACTTCCTGATGGTGACAAACCAGGATATATGGGGGGAGAGGGATTGGCACAGGAAACGTTGGGAATGCAGAAAGCAGAACCTCACCTGAATAAGGAGCTCCCGGCTCTGGGAATAATTGTCCTCCTCAGAGAAAATCTGGCAGAGACTGGAAAAGACTCTGAGGCTGTCCCTGGGGGAGGGAGAACAGTGGTCCTCAGGACAGTTCAGCTCAGTCACCCCCTCTTCCCATTCCTCAGGGGAACTCCCACCCTCAGTCCAGTGCTATGTCCTCCCACCTGGCTGCTTCCCCCCAAGCTGCCCGAAGCCTGTGGATGGGGCTGGACTGCAGGGCTGACACAACGGCGTAAACTGAAGAGAAGTTTCGGAGCAGTCGGCACTCCTGTGGAAGCCCAAGAAGAAAGCCAAGGCTGTGGGGCCCCTCTCCACATCATAGTCCCCCATAGGGTAATCTTCTCTTACCTCTGCCACACGGATCCACTTCTCCAGGAGCCGGGCCCTCTGGGGGGGCCGGAGTGGCCGTATGGTCACCTCCCCAGGCCCCTCTCCAGTTGGGATGGCCCCCAGGACAGAGCTAACCACTGCCCCTGCCACCTTGTTGAATTGTGTGACAGTAGCTCGGACAGATGGGCAGAGGTGGGAATGTCCTGGCCGGTCTCTGTGACCCCATAATCCCCCCAAACACTGAGAAGGTACCAGGTTGAGAAATAGCTCCTGCAGGACAGAGATCAAGAGATTAAAGTTCATAATCAAGTGAGATGAGCCTTCTAACATCAGGGATCTGAGGATCTCAGGTGGCCAAGGAATCACAGGGGCACAGGGTTTGAAGGGTAACAACCAAGGGGAGAAGGGGAAAGGTCAAAACAATAAAAGGAGGAGGATGGGAGCTGGATTAGGAAGGACTGGAAGCAAGGGAAGGATCTGGAGTCAAGGAGAGGTAAGGGGTCAGGGGCATGGGGTCAAAGGTCAGGGTCTCACCGCATCTAGCAGGGTCAGCTGTTCGGCCAAGTGGTCAGCGAGGAACACCAGGACATCCGTGGGGTCAGCAGGGGGATCGCCGGGGAGGGCCAGGGGCTTAGGAAGGTCAGGGGCCTGGGAGTCCACCCGGGACCGGAGGTTTCGGATGATGTCAGTGCTGCCCTCCCCAACACCCTCCCTTGCTGCATACCCTGTCCGAAGCAGGAAGCTCTCAAGCCGGTCAAGCTGACCCTTGACCTCAGAGCCAAAATCCTCAGGGTGAGAGGCCAGCCAGGTTGACAGTACAGAGATGGCTACCCTGGGAGAAGGGGAGCCAGCCAATGGTCAGAGGTCCAGCTGAAGCTTTGACAGAGGGGACTGAGATGAGGGTCAGGGGTCACTCACTCTGTTGTCCTTTCTAGCTCATCGGTACAATGAGATTCAAGGGCTTCCAGTCTGGGGAAGGGAAGAGAATCTACTTGTACATTTTTACAAACTCCCTATGGCTCTGACTGTTGCAAGAATGTCCCAGCTTTAGGCAATCCAGACACTTCTACACCCATGGTCCCTTATGATCCTGACCTGTTAGCCACAAGCCCAAGCAGGGCAGGCGTGGAGGTGAAGGCCCGGTGTGTGGCCAAGAAGGCTGATATGAAGGTCATGTCAGCCCCTGATGTCCGGGCATCCAATAGGTGTCTAACCAGGGCCTCCAGGGTGCCAGCCCGGAGTCGTCGGGAGGAACGTGGAGGCGGAGTGGGGGCCTGGAGGACACAGAGGGCTGGTCACTGACTTTTTCTTCAAATCTGCCACAGGGTATCTATGACAAACCCAGTCCTAGGAGTGAACCCAGCTCATTTTGCTGAGATTAAGAGAAGACAGCAGGGCACCGGTGGCTCACGCCTGTAATCCTCACAAGGCAGAGATCACAGTTCCAAGACAGCCCGGGCAAATAGTTCATGAGACCCTCTAAAAAAAAAACCATCACAAAAAAGGGCTGGTGGAATGGTTCAAGGTGTTAGCCCTGAGTTCAAACCCCCAGTACCGGGGGGAGGAGTGGGGGGAAGAAAGAGAGAGAGAGAGAGAGGACAAAGGACCAGGCCTAAGTCACACAGCAGAATCCTGGAATCCAGACCTCCAACCCAGCATTCTGGCCAGAAAATCAGCCAGAGGAAGGGGAACCGGGCAGTGAGGGATCAGAGGTAAGAAGCCAAAATCATGATCTCACCAAGGGATCAAGAGGCCGATATTGGCGGCTTGTGACTGTAAAAGTGGCACCATCCTCCTCCTCCTCCCAGACAGACACAGGGGCCTGAAGGAGCAAGGAAGGGGAAGTCAGACAGTTCCACACCACCACCCATGGTCCCCAGCCCTCTTATTCCAGGCCCTGCTCCCCCTCTGTACCCCTCACCTGTGATGGCAGGGGACAGTACCAACGAGTGCGAGGGGTGGGGGGGGCTGGTGACCCCAGATCTCCCCCACTGGGGCCCAGACAGCCCCCCCCCAGCCGCCTCAGGGCCCGGTAGAGTCTTGGGGGTTGCAGTGGAGGGTTGGACTGAATGCAGAAACCCTTATCCTGGAGATCCCTGAGGCCCCTTCCCCCCAGAGCTGAGCCCCAACACAGTAGAGAAGCAGGGTGCAAAGGGCAGGAGAGGGAAGCCAAAGAGGCAGGAAGCCAAAGAGGCAGAAAGCCAAAGGCAGAGACCTTGAGAAGCTGAAACCTCAGGCACAGGCACAGTCACATGCCCCGCCCTCCCCCACCAAAACCTGACAAGCCCGAAGATTTAGTCCTTCCCATTAGGCCCCTCTCCCCAGATCCTCTAGGGTGGGCCTTCCACTATCTCAGCCCTGGGGATCCCCTAGAAGGTGGCGGCTCCAATCCCAGTACAGGAAGGAGAAGGGGAAGTAGGGATGTGCTGGTGGTGGTGGTGGTGGTGGGGTAGACTCAGAGTCACGTGGCCCTAGCCCCTCCCCCGACCAATCCCGAAAAACCAGCCCTGCCAGTCGCCTTGCCTTTACCCAGGGTCTGGACCCAGGAGTCCAGAGCCTCTGGCCCCAAATCTAATATCCAGCCTCTCCTAAAGTCCCAAATCCTGCCCCCAGCCACCACTATTGGCCCCTAGGGATAGAGATGATCACACCGTACCTAGCCTGGGATCACCCCTCCAGGTCCCAGAACCTTGGCTTTCCCACCTCTACTAGCACCAGGGGATGGGCGGGGGAGGGAGGGGTCACGAAATCTGAGGTTCCCTCCCCAATCCCAGAGTGAGAGGAGCTGGTTACTGTGGAAACAAACCCCTCCCCGCCAAACAAAAACAGGGAGGGATACAGGGACCAAGACACAACTGCCCAGGGGCAAACACACTCAGGCAGGCAGAGGCAGACAGGGCCAGGGCCCCGCAGGCACAGCCCAGCCAGACATTCCAGGCAGGAACAGGACAGGATCCTGCGGGGCAGGTCCTAAGTCACACTGACACACAGAACCACTGAGACGCCAGGACCCACAGCAGGGAGACAGGCCGATACCCAGCCACAGGCGCAGATATAACTGAGGCAGGGAGGAAGAGATGGTGGGACCCAGAGATACCGAGAGAGGTGGAAAGTCTCTGTAATATTTATGCCCCCTACTCCCACCACCCGCATCTCACCTCTTCTTCTTCCTCCTCCTCTTCCTCCTGCCCCCCGCCCACGGCCCGGCCACCTGGGTCCCCACCCTGTTCGGGGTCTCGGCTCCGGAAGCTGCTCAGCACGACTCCCCCGGGGGGGCTCGTGTCCAAAAGCAGCCGTAGGGGCCGAGGGAGCATGGCCGAGTGAAGGAATCAGCGGGGTCGGGCCATGGGGGCGCCTGGGGAGAGACGGGGTGAGGGGTTGGAGAGTCAGGCGGGCGTGGGGGAGCGGGGCAGGGAAGGGACTCGGGTGGGTCTAGGTAACAGGATGGGAGTCCTGCAGGAAGTCTGCGGGAGGGGGTAAAGGGGTGGAAAAGAGGGTACATTTCGGGGGTGAGGCGATCACGAGCACGGGTACGGCAGGGTCACCCAGTGCTCTAGCTCTGACCTGCTCGGGAGGGGTGGGGGCAGCGCGGGTCCCGGACCGCTGTTCCTGTCGGTCTCCAGCCCCCAACCGAGTCCCCGGACCGAATCCCCTCCCCGACTTTTCCGCACCCCCCTGTGCCCCCCTCTCCGCCGGGCTCCCGGGCCCTCCCGCCCTTTCCGCTCCCCCCCGCGTCCGCCCGCTCCGAGAGCAGGAGCCAAAAGGGGAAGGAAGTGAGGACAGGAGCCAGGGTGGCGGACTAGAGGAGCGCAGGATACCCAGGGGCCGGGACCCACGGGTCCAGATCCCCACTTCCACTGTCCCCTGCTACCCCCTTTCGGGATTCTGGGGCCTACGTCACCCAACATTCAATCTGGACAAAGATTCGTCTCTCCGGCCTCCGAGGGAGGGAAGGAGCGGAATTTGGAATCCCCACCCCCAACAAGAGCAAGAATAAAACTCCCGCGGTAAGTATTTTAGGCGGGGAGGGACCCTGTTACTCCACCCCGCAAGGTTACGCTCCCACCCCAACCCACGAGTGCAGTGAACCGAATCCACTCCGGGCTTTCTGAGGAGCCCTCGTTCCCGCCCACCCGCCAGGGGGCGGGACAGGAAGGTGCCGCTTCCGGCTCAGGCTAGGCGCTTGGGGTTTCCGGCGCTCGCGGCTGGGCTCTGAGCTCGCTGGGTTCTGGAGAACCATCTACTTGGGCGTCTCCAAGCTCTGGCGTCTGCACTGATTCCCAACGGGACAGGTCTCCCTCCGAGGCGTTTGGGAGGCCGGGTGATTGGAAGGGTAGAGGGGAGGGGAAGATTCATTGTGTTTGGAAAGGGGATAGAATGAGAGACCGGTTGGAAGCACTGGAACACTTTATTCCGACACCACTAGACCTGTTCTCCCGATCGCCGGGCGGACGACCGTCCTGCCCCTCAAAGGTCCTTAAGCCGCGCCGCCGCTTCCTTGGTCGTGTCCAGCAGCTGTTTGCTGAGCGCCCTCCAGTGGGCGCCAGGCCCTGTGCTGGCGCGTGGCGTCCAGCGGAGGACAGGCGGCTTGTCCCAGCCCTCGAGTCGGGGAGGGAGACAGGCATTTAACGATTCACACAATCACGTAATTACAGCTTTGGTGACCCGCATGAGAGTGACACGTAGCAGGCCCAGGGAAGTTACGAGGCCGACCCGGGAGGGGGAGGGTGGAGCAGGTAGGGGGACAGAGCGTCGGGATCCCGGAGGCAGGCCAGGCGTTTGGTTCCTTGGAGGAAAGGCCTAGTTGTCGTCTGAGAGGAGGACAGGGGAGCATCCCAGGGCTAAATAGGTAGGCAGTGGTCGGGTGCGAGGGACACACAGGTCGGGCCAGGAGAATGAATTTGGCCCTAGAACAGCGGTTCTCCACGACTGTTCTCTTAGAGGTCTCCAGGACTTTTCCCTAACAATGTTAAGATATTACTTGCCTTTTTCGTTATAATTCTATGAAGAGTGTACAAGTGGAGTTTCCCAGAAGCTATATGATGTGTATTGACACCATGACTCTCAATGAAGAGAATGTGTGCTTGTGTGTTCTGGTGTCTCAAGTTTTGGTAAATAAATATCAGTAGTTAGTATAACCCACATAACAAAGCTTTTTAGGCTGTCTGATAATTTTTAAGAAGTCCTGACCGGAAATTTTGAGAACCACTGCCGTAGAGCCATAAGATGTTTTTTTTTAAGAAAATAAAATTTCAGCCACTGAGTGGAGGAAGTTTCAAGGCAGTAGGAGCAGATAATGAGTACTGTTTCAGGGAGCTACTACAGTAGCTTGGGCCAAAGATGATGATGGTGTCCACAGGATGGTGTGAGTGCCTTCACTGTGTTTTCTGGAAGAGAAGTAAGAAGGAAGTGAGGGATTAGGGGCTTTAGGAGTTAGGGTGAGGTGGGCGTGGTCAATCCAGAAACAACACTGTGAGCACAGAGAGTGGGAGAAGGATGGGGCTAACGTTTTCTACCTGCCAGATGCTGTGCTGAGTATTTTATCTCTTGCATCTTCTAAAAGAGAATATGCTATTTCCTTTAAGCCTCCTAGCAGTCCAACGTGATAGCCACCGTATTGGTGGCTGCTGAGCATATGTGAGCATATGTGGCTGCTGAGCATTTGAAATGTGGCTAGTCTGAATTTAGATGTGCTGACAGAAGCTAGGGATATAGCTCAGTGTTAGAGTAGGACTTGCCTAGTATGTTCAAGTCCTTGGGTTTAATCTCCTGGAGGGAGGGAAGAAGGGAAGGAGGGAGGAGAAGAAAGAAAGGGAGGAAGGAGTTGTGATGACAATAAACACTTGCTTGTGAAGATTTAGGAAAAAAAGACTATGGGATCAACCCAAGTGCCTCATGCCTGCAAGCATGCTAGGCAAGCACCCTATCACTTTATCCCAACTTTATAGTGTCTTACATTGTTTATATGTTAAAATGACAATATTTGAATATATAAGATTAAATATATTATTAAACTAATTTGCCTGTTTACTTTTTTTTGAGACAGGATCGCTACAGCCCAGGTTGAACTCAGGATTCTTCTGCCTCAGCCTCTCAAATGTTGGGATTATAAGCATGTGACACCATGGCTGACTTTTTAAAGTCCCCATACCCAAAGAAACTGAAATGAAGATCAGTAGCACGTTCAAGGGACATTACAGTTAGGATGTAGGGCAGGATTTAATCTAGGTCTGTGTGAATTCTAAGTTGATCTGCCCTCCACACCAGCAGCCTCTCCCTCCATGACTGATGAGTTGGGGAAGGGTTGAGAAGGGAAAGATAAGGAGAAGTGGAGCATTGTTACCTTCTCTTTCAAATCCTTGCAAGTGGTCAGGTAGGCAACTGTGGAAAGATGGAGAGAGAATGGGATGTGGGGGTGATCTAGAGAAGGCAGAGGGATGAGAGTCGGCATCTGGGAGTAGGTGGGGACTGTCTCCTGGAATTGAGAGTCATGGTCAAGAGTAGGGTTCACACTCACCAACCCAGCCCAGCACCTTGACTAGTCCGAGGAAGAGAAAGGCAGACAGGAAGAGGCCTATGCCATCCTCTAGTGAGGGCCCAGAGAAACCTAGAAGGTAGAAGGAGTGAGAGTGCGTGAAGTGTTTCCCAAAGTGCCCCCCCCACCCCCAGCTCCATGGCACTTCTGGTTCTTACCTACCACCTCCAGGGTGACCTCCACACTGCGCCCTGAGGCAGGCAGGCTGGAGTGGTAAACTCGACAGGCATAGCGTGCCCCATGCTGCTCGGTGGTGACCGGAGGTGGCTGCAGGTACCCCAAGAGGCTGACAGAGCCATCAGAGTGGTGGCGGAGGGATGAGAGCCACTTTTGCCCCTCAGCCTTCCGAGAGCCGCCCTCTGGGCCACCTCGGAGCTCCCACTCCACCTCTAGACCCTCAGAAGGGTAGAAGTGGTTCACATGGCAGAGCAACTCTGGGGGTGTCTTCCCTGGGGCAGCCCATACAAGGGGTGCTGGCGTTAGGGACACTTTAGGGGACTCTGGGGAAAGAATAGGAAAGAAGTTTGAATGACTCAATTCACAGCATCTGCCCTCAGTTTGCCCTCTGGCTTTCTCACAGCATGTGGGTGGAGTTCCAAGGATGGAGAACTCATTGTCTCCCCATTGGTGCTTCACAGAAATCCCCATGCCAAAGTCCCTCAGATTCCCAGGGCCTCTCCACCTCTCACATTACCCCTCACTCAGGCACCCTCTTCATCATCTTCACTGTATCATGGTATTCTTCTACCCCTAGAAACTTCTGTCCCCCACTTACTGTACACAGAGAGCTCCAGATCGACTTGTCCTTGCAGGTATGGTAGGTGTACAATGGCCAGATACGTGCCCTCCTGAAAAGGTTGCACTGCAGGCAGCCAGATGGTCCCATTCCCAGTCCATGGGCCCCATGGCTCATCATCATCCCAAGCTGCAAAAGCCACTGCCCCCTCTTGGGTCGCTGGTATCTTCCCACCTAGACCAGGAGTTGCAGCCAGGAGAAGGTGCCCCTTACCCAGGTGCTGGCGTCGCCACTCCAGCCCAAAGGGAGGGGGACCTGGGGCCAGAGATGAAGCAGCCTCAGGGGTGGGGGGCATGTAGGAGAAGCTCAAGTCCAGCACTGCATCTTGTCCCATTTGGATTCGAGGGCCAGGTGTGTGAGTAAGGACAGTCAGTACCACTGGGAAAGAGTGGAATGGGAGGAAGACAGACATGGGAGAGAAAAAGGAGAAAAAATGGAGAGAAATGAAGTTAAAGGGTGGACCAAACTCCAATTTACTCACCCTTCAGAAGACACCTCATTACTGTTACACCATCTCTGAGTCCTATTTGTACATCCCTTTGCACTGAGAGCCAGTGTGTCTGAGTGAGCAGAAAGGTGTAGGAGTGGAAAGGGCAGTGAGGGCTGCAATCTTTGAAGTCTGCTCTGATGATGCTGCCCATGTGTGTGTGGTGTGTGCTGGGTGGTTGTACATTGTGGCATATATAAAAGTTCTTAACAATATATCAAATATATCATACTTGAACTCACCCCCTCCACCACCACCACTCGACTTTTAATGCTGGGGATCAAACCCAGGGCCTCAAACATGGTAGGCAAGCTTTCTATCACTGACCTACATCCCCAGCCCCTCCTAATCTCTAAAATAGGGATGATAATAAGCATACCTAACTACCAGAGTTTTGTTCAGGTTAAATTATTTAATACCTGTTGCTACACAAATCTGTTCAGTTCCTGATTTTAGATAACAAGACATCTATATCTGAAAGGTACTTAGAACATGGGAATTCTACAAAAAGTGTTTGCTGTGATTGCACCTAACAGTGCGTCAGACTGACTTATGTCCCAACCAACTCAACAGCATCCCTGCCAACATTCCCGAACTCAACTCCAATGCCCACCTCTGTATTTGATGAATGGTCATCATCAGCCTCCCCTCCCCTTCCCCAGACACTAAGGCAAACACCTGGAGTCATTCAAACTCCTTCCTGTTATTAATTCAACACATATTTATTGAACATCTAGGCTGTTCAATGCATATTGATAGGACACAGTGATTAATCAGATAGGCAGTCTATGCTTATCAAATTGCTTATAATCTAATGAAGAACAAGTAAATTAACAAAAATAACATGCTATGTACTATCCCCACCAAGCCCTAAAACATAACATCTATTTCCAACTCAGGTTGACCTCAACCTACATTTGGACAATTAAAACAGCCTTCTCACTGGTCTCCTTGCCATGAGTCTCTCCTTCAATTCTTCCTTCACACTATAGGCAGTGTGGCTGGCTACAAATCTGATCAGGTCACTTGCCTAATTAAAATCCTAACTGCCACCTGGGCATGGTAGCACATGCCTGTAGGCCTGGCTACTCGGGAGTCTGAAGTAAGAGGATCATTTCTGCTTAGGATTTCAAGTTTGGGACTAGCCTGGACAACACAATGAAATCCTGTCTCAAAAGACAAAAAAAGATGAAGGAGAAGATGAAGAAAAGGCAGCAACAGCAGCTACCAAAGAAGACAACAGCTAAAGGCACACAGCACACAGGCTGGAGCTAGATAGTGTAGGTTCAATTTTTATTTTAGACAAGTACTGGGGTTTGAACTCAAGGCCTCATGCTAGGCAGAGGTGCTCTACCACTTGAGCCACACCTGCAGCCTCCAACCTAAGTTCAATTTTAAGTCCTACTTTTTATAAACTGTATGTTCTTGGGTAGATAACTTAATTGCTCTGTGTCTCAGATTTCTTCATTTGCAACATGACAATTGAATAAATAAGATTATGCATATACAGAAGATGCTTGATAAATGTTAGTTACTATTTTCATTATCTTCATCATTGTCATGGACTTGCTGGGTATCTTGGGAAAAATCACTTTTAGTCTGTATTTTCCTCACTTAGTCCCATTACCAATTTTTTTTTTTTTTTTTTTTTGCCACACTGGGGTTTGAACTCAGGACCTGACACTTGCTAGGCAGGCACTCTTACTGCTTGAGCCACTCCACCAGCCCTTTTTTGTGATGAGTTTTTCAAGATAGGGTTTGGAGAACTATTTACTGGCTTTGAACTGTGATCCTTCTGATCCATACCTCCTGAGTAGCTAGGATTGCAGGTGTGAACCACCACTGCACTCCCACCCCCACCCCTTCCATTACCAATTCTTGGTAAATAAGAGGCTTTTTGGAAAAATGGCTCCCTCTTAAAAAAAAAAAAAAACTTCTCAGACTTCATTATCATCTGTAGAATACAGCCCAGTCTTCAAGATAACCATGCCACCAAACCACTTTACTAGAGTTCTTGTACCCTAAAAAAGTTACATACAATCCTTTTCTTGTGCCTAATAGAAGCACTAATCATCAGGCATCTCTTTGCTTTAGTCATGTGGTTCCTTCAGTTTACAGTGTCCTTCTCATTTTCTTCCTCATCTAAATGTTCCACGTCCTCCAAGGTCAGTTCCATTGCTACTTCATTTCAGAAATGTCTGAGTGATCTTTTTTTTTCTTGTCATATTCACTTACTTGTCTTGGGGCTGGCTAAGTAAGCACTCTACTTCGATACATTCCCAGCTCTTTTGTGTATCTTTAACATTTTTCATAACAATATTGTAAAAGAATGGTGAGAATTAAACATTACACATTAAGAAATTATATTTCAGGCTATGTAGCTCAGTGGTGGAGCACTTGCCTAGCATTGGATGCCCTGGGTTGGATTTCCCAGCATTGGAAAAAAAAAAGCATATCTGTAAGAGTTACTTTATATAAGTGTATATTAGCAAAATTATCAATGATCTCACTTTTTTCATTTATAGTTTTACATCAAAGCAACAGCTTTCATTAAGTCCCTAATTAAGGAGAAATGTTTGACAAGGAAGATAGAACATAGTAACTTGCTTTTACCCCAGTGGTCTGTGAGATGCAATCTTCCCACCTGGGCAACCCCTGGGCCCCCTATCTGTATTTCCTCCATAGGCACCAGTTTGTTTGTTTATTTATAGACAGAGTCTTACTGTGTAACCCAGTAAACTGGGTTTAAACTTTTGATCCTCCTTTCTCAATATCCTGAGTGCCGAGATTACAGAAATGTGCTATCATGCCTGGCTCAGGCTTTGGTATATTTTAGAAGCTTCTAAACAAGATTCTTAGTTGCAGCCCGGTCTAAGAACTACTGGGCCCTAACTTGTTCTTAATGCTAGTAAATATTTATTGAATCTGGGTAAATTAATACAGTAGCTCCTGAGATAGTCACAACAATGGAGAGGCAGCTGGGAAATAATATCTACTTTATAGTTGCAAAAACAGACTCAAAGAGAGAAGGACATTCTGACCACCACCTCACAGTGAAGCCAGCTCGAGGAAATATTCCTCTGGTGAGAGCTGCTGTCCCCACAACAAGCAGTGTTCCTTTGCCCGGGCCCTGATCCTGACCAGGGAACTAAGAATGGAAGTGTGTTAAGCACAGAGAGTTTCAGAGTCCATTCTCCTGGTCCTGTGGGTGATTCTGAAAGATGAAGGAAAAGGGTACAGGGGACAAAAGGGTGCAGGGACACGGTTTGGGCTCCTGCTATCTACCAGACTGTGTTTATATAAAATTGAGGGAGACTGACAGAAGTCAAGGATTCTCTCTGCCTATATCTGGCCTCCACAACAAGAAGTGAGAGCCTCTAGATATCCAGGTTGGATCAACCCCATTTCAGCATTATTCACCCATTTCCTCCCTGTGCCCAGCAAAATGGACACTCAAACTTTGCAGAAGGAAACATCCAGTCTCCCACCAGGTCCCTTCCGCCATCTAGAGCCCACTGTTTTCAAACCATAAAGAGTGAGCTCATGCCCGCGCATCTTAGGAAAGCAGCTGTAAGGGAAGGTAATAAATGTGCTTTAGTGTAAGATCTGTTGCTTTGCTTATAGCCACAGCGCCAGTGTGGGTTTGGGTGAGGTTCGAAGTCTGGTTTTTGAAACAGGGTGAACTGCAAAGGTGAGAGATACAAGATACAGAGCTAGAAGAAGTAGAGGAAAAAAAATTCCAGAATTCCAGCTTCTGAACCACTCCCTACCCCATCACCTTAAACGTTTCTCAAGGTCCAGTCTCAGCAAAGCCCCGCCCTTCGGAGGACCAGGAAGCCCCGCCCCCAAACCACTGTTTTACAGTTCAGGCTACAAGAAGAGGTAGAGACACATTAATTCTAGCCGAGTGCCACGCTTAACAAAAAGGAAACTGAACCCGATTGGAGAAATGACTTGCTCAAGTCCATACAGGGAGTCGCTGGCTGATCTGGACCCATCCATCTCTATCTCCCTTCCCCAGTACCTGTTGCCATGGTGATGAGAACAGGCTCCTGCTGAGGCTCCGGCTGTTGTCGTAAGAGGCTGGAGAGGCTGAAGACCGAGCTAGATATGCTGACCATGAGCCAAGCCCCGTCCAGGGCTCGCGGACACCTCTGCTCCGGTGTCAGGCTTCTGGCCCAATTCGCAGAGGCGGGAAGCGGAATGAAGCTGCTCAACTCGCAGTGTGGTGCGGCGGCGTCCCGGGGGTATCGCCTGAAGGCAGACCGCAGGGTGCCCGCGGGGTCTGTGGGAGCGGAGAAGGGAGTACAGCTGTAGAATGACCGCCGGGAAAGGGGCTGGAAGGGAGCGTTTGGGGAACTTCAATTGCAAGACCACCCCGTACTGAGCTTAGCGGTAATTCTGACTCATTTTCAGAGTGGGAAACTGAGGCCTATGGTCACTCAGTGTGAGATTGAAAGAGAAGGGGCTGCTCCTTCTCTCCGGAAAAATAAAAAGTTTGTAAAGCGGGGTTTTCCATGGAGGGAGTTGGGGAGAGGGATGAGTCCCAGAAGACTCACCGTCCACGCTGAGGTAGAGCTTAGGGTCAAGGTCCGGTCGGGGCGGCGGTCCCCCCGGTCCCGGGCGCAGAAGCAGTGCGGCGGGTTTCATGGCCAGACTACCCCTGCCTGCATCCTCCACGAACCAGCACTCAATGGCTGCGGGTCCTGCCGAGACGACGTTCACTAGGCCTGGGGGAAAGGGGCGCCAGTGACTGGGAGGCCAAGATGTGGAGTTACCCTCCCCACGGCGTCAGACGCCGGCTGGGACCACGTCTCTCCGTTTTTCCTCCACCCGGATCCTGAGTGAGAAGTCCCAGGGTTAGCTCACCCAAAGCCACAGAGAGGAGCAGGGACAGGGACTTCATGGCGCTGAGATCTTCTCTACCCTGAAGCCTCCTCTTCCCCCTTTCACTTTCACTTTCTTTCAAAGGCCAGCAGGAGGGGCACAGGAAATCCCCTGCTCTGGATAGGTGAGGGGACGTGGGAGGCGTGCGCGTTGCCCAAGAGCCGTGCAGGGATCCCGAACATCCTTTCCAGCTCTCTTTGGCACCTGCCACGCCCCCCTGGACCACCCGGCAGCACCAATGCCCTTCCCATACCTAGGCTTCGCTTCCGGTTTCCTTCCCGCAGCCTAGAACCTTACTCCCAATTTCCCCAACCTGTGCCAGGTCCCCAGCAAACACAGAGGGGTTGTCAAGAAGCCAAGTGAAGTAACCAATAAATATTTTAATCACTGTTAAAATATTAAAACCTGTACTACGATTTAGTCCCTTGTCTCCACCCACTCCCTCCTGAAAATCGAATTGGGGATCCCCATGGGAGGCATGTGAGATAGTATAGAAACAGGTGCACATCCTGCAAAAGGGGATAGGTTCTAGGACAATAGTGAGACTCTAAGGCCTCATCCCCACAACACGAACACAGACTTCAGACACAGACTACAACAACCTGATTCCAGGATACTCAAAACATTCCCTCCTCCCCCCACCACCATGTTCACCCTACTCTGTGGAGCCAGGGCTTTGGTGTACCCATCAGAGGGGAAAGTCTTACTTAGTTGGAAAGATACTTTAAGAGGAAGGAAGGGGCCGAGGAATGGAAGGGGCTGGTGATGCTGCTGCTGGGAGACTGATTCTCACTGGCCCGTCTCCAGAGTATGTACAAGTCCATAAAGATAAAGGAAGACAGCTAGGTGTGATGAGAGAAAACCCAGGGACCACAGCACCCCTAGAAAGTGCTTCCTATTCCCTGTTCTCCAAAAGCTACCTCAACTGCCTAACTCTTCAGTTTGTTCCTCCACCCCCATTGAAACCCATCTCCACCTTGTGGACACTGGGTGGGGACCAGACGCGTCTGCTGGACGGGGGCGTAGCCCCATTCGCCTCATCGCCACTGCCCCCGCCTGCTCCGGAGGACTCTCTTTTGGGCTGCAAGGCTGGCCCAGCGGGCGCCCCGGGTCCGGGTCCGGTTCCGGGTCCAGCCCCGCCCCCGCCCATTCGGTGCCGGCGCTCACAGTGTCCCCGGTGACGCATGAAGCTGTCTCGCCACATGAACTTCTTGGCGCAGACGCTGCACTCGTAGGGCTTGAGACCTGTGTGCGTCTTCATGTGCTCGGTCAGATGGTGTTTCATCTTGAACTTCTTGTTGCATACGGGGCAGTCGAAGGGTCGCAAATTGAGATGCATGTTCACGTGCCGGTCCCGCATGCTCTTGTGGGAGAAGGCCTTCCCACAGTGGCACAAAAAAATCTTATTCCCTTCCCCACTTCCGGTCCCTCCAGGGGCCCCGCCAGCAACACCAACGCTACTGGGTACGCCCAGGCCCCCCGCTGATGTGCCTCCCAGGGTCACCGCCCCATGTTCTGCTTGGTTCCCTGGTGGCGGGCCTGGAGCCTGGGAGGAGGAAGAGGAGGAGGAAGATGAAGACGATGGGAAGACCAGGATTTGGTTGCCCTGCATGTCCAAGGGCAGAAGGGGACGTGGAGGATGAGTGGGGGCATAGGAGGAAGGGGTGGGCCCCCCTGATTCATCAAGCCCTCCCCCAGGACCTCCACCTTCATAGTGGCCAAAGTCATTGGAAGACTCACAGAAGTTGACCTGCTCCTCCCCCTTGTCTGGAGGTTCAGTCAGTGTCCGAACATCACTGATACTGAGAGTAGCCTCAGGTCCTCCCCCTACTCGAACCCCAGAGCCACCCCCCAGCTCCTCATCCTCATCATCCTCACAGGTTAACACCAGATCTTCCTCCTCTTCTTCCTCCTCTAGATCTGGGTCTTGGGGAACCAGAGATGCTGGTGTGGGGCAATTTCCACCCCGCTTAACATATACCCAGTGTTTCTGTGGCATGATGCTGGCAGGTGTGTAAGTAGGCCGCCGGAGCCCAGCCCCAGGAACGACTGCCCCCCTCTCATCCCCACCATCATCACACAGTTCATCTGCCTCCAGAAGTAGTTTCCCAGAAGTGGCACCCCCACTACCGACCACTGGGGCTGTGAATACAGGGCCACCTCCTCTCCGCTCCCCACTGCCCACTGCAGAAGCTACGAATGTCTCTTGGGAAGAAGATGAAAAATCAGTGGACTCCCTCGGGCTGAAGTAGTTGCTGCTGCTGGGAGACTGATTCTCACTGGCCCGGCTGGAGGTATGGGAACGCACTGAACCCATGGCAGGGGCCACAGTGCCCCCACTCCCTGATGGGACGCTGGTACCAGGGACAGTAACAGAGGTGGCTGCAGCAGTAGTGATGGTGGTAGCGGCTGAGGCTCGGCCCTCTCGGAGGAGTTCAGTGCACTTGTCCACAATGTGCCACATTTGGAGCACAGACCCCACTGTGAGGAAGTTGACAATGTCAGCAGCAGCCATGCTGAGGCGGCCAGTGTAAGCAGATGCCAGGACAGTCTCAAAGGCACCTGGGTCCATGACACTGGGCAGTGAGATGGAGGTCATGCCCTTGAGTAGGACCTGGTCATGGAAGTAAGGAGAAGAAGCAGCCAGGACAGCCCGATGAGCCCGAAACTCCCGTCCCTGCACTCGGATGGACACATCACAGAGCTGACCCTGCAACCGCTGTTGATTAAGGGACTCCAGGAGGGCACTGGTCACCTCAGGGAAGGACACGTGTACCACCGCAGCTGCTGGCAGGGGCAGTGGGGGTGGGGCCAGCGACAGAGGCAGGGGGAGTGCCGCCCCACTGGGCGACATAGGAGATGGCTCCATGTTGTGGAGAGAGGGGATACCCCCCCAGCCACAGGAACAAAGGAAGGAGGAGGGCGGCCGGGGGGGTCTCTGGGAAAAAAAAAAAAGAGAAGAAATGGTAACATTTTGTAAAAACACATCCCATTACAGTTTAAAAAGCGTATTCACGCCAGTCTTCTAAGTAACTCCCCACAACAGGATAAGTATGCTTCTCGGCACCATTTGACAGATGAGGAAACTGAGGCTGAGAAAAACTGAATCATTCAAGGTCATACAGCTATTAAAGGACAGCGTCGGCAAACAGGTGTTCTGACTCCAAGTTTAGTGTTCTTGGATGTTAGAAATAAGGCGTTCTTAGGGAGTAGGTGTCTCCCCTTGGAGCCACACCCTATTTACCATTTGCCTGAGAGCCTGGCTTTCCAAAATTTATCTTTTTGGAGTTTTGCACCCTTTTCTTGGGAGGGGGACTAATCTGCTCGGCTACTGAAAACCAGCCCTGGCTCCATCTCCTCTTCGGCTATGCCCCCAAGCTGTCTCACAGACCACGCCTCCTTTGCCCCCAGCACACCAAGCCCCGCCCCCACCAAGACCCTCCTTGTGCTCCGCCCTCCAGGTCCTTTCGACCCCGCCCCTTGTCTACCCCCGCCCTCACCGGACCCCGCCCCCCCGCTCCACCCCAAGCACTACCTCAGCCTCTTCTCCCACCCGGAAGGCGCCCCCCAACCCTGCGCGTCCCCGCTTACCGGGCCGCGCGCCCCGGGGCCCCCCCCGCCCCTCACTCGGCGGCCAGAGCTGCAGCCTGGGCCCCTCCCGCCGCCATCTTGCGCCGACTCCCTCCGCCCTCCGCACTCGCTCCGCCTCCTGAACCTCCGACTTTAAAGGCACAGGAGGACACCCCGCCCGTGCCCTTGGGTAATATTCGGCCGACATAATCACTTCTCCTTTAAAAAACCGTAGCATCATTCCATCTTAAAGGTACCAGGTCCCCTCCTTCACTGACTAGTTAGGTCTTGATTTGGCCGAAACCTTCTTTCCCCTTTAATTCTGTAAGCCTGCCTTTTCCCACTGGCGACGGGTCCTGGCCTTAGCTCCTCACACTCCGTCCTGAGTTGTGGCCATTAGCTAGCTCGTGGGATCTTAATAGCTCCTGTCCCAGCTTCTGACGATCCTCCTGAAGCCCCGCCCTGTTCCTCCGGGCCTGGATTGGCCAAATAACCTTGAGTCAGCCCCTGATTGGCCTTTTAACTCCTACCGCTTGAAGTGAGAAAGTAAGGCGCGTTAAGAGAGCTGAAGCTCTTAGGTGCCTGGTGGAGGATTCAAGGAAACCTCAAGAGAGGTGTCCAGGCTAGAAAGGTCAGATCGTTTTACCCCAGAATCTTGGTCAATCCTGATCCAGGGAACAGCTGACACAAAGGACAGCAAAAGGAAAAGACAGGAAAACAATAAGAAAAGACTTTTATTGTTTATTAACGTTTTTGTGTAAAACTTAAGCTTCTGGTTTTTTAAAAGAAAGACCACCAAAAAGGGATTAGCACAGTCCATCCCTTCTCAGTGGGATGGCTTCCCACCATCCTCCAAATGGTACCCCAAAACATTTTGGAGGCAGGGAGAGCAGGAGGCAGCTAATCAGAGTCTGAGAGCACGATGATCTCCTCTGGATCACACTGTGTGGCCACACTCATCTGCAGGGAAGTGAGAGAAAAAGAGTCAGAAGTCTAGAGTACAGGTGAAGGAAAAGAGGAAAGAGTTTAAAAAGACCATAAATTTAGGGTGGGAAAAAAGCAAGAGGGAAGATGTGATGGATGCAATATTGAGACAGAGTCTAAAACAAGAGAATGAAAAACAACTGCCTGCCCCTTCTCCTCCTTACCTTGTAAGCACTGGGCCGGGGAGGTTGAAACTGGGGGATTTGGGACAACCGAGCTGGAGAAGGGCTGCAAAGGGAGCTGGTCACCAGACCATGACTGGGAGAGTCCACCCTTGTGGAGGAATCAGCAACTGGGGCCATGGAAGCCAAGGGGGAATGTGGACTGGGTAGAGTACATATCTTCTCCCCATTCTTCTCATGCACTGCCCTTTGCCTTTCCACATAGCTGAGAACAAAACATAAATGCAAGGAGGGGTATGAGGAGCCTGAGGCTGGAGAGAGAATCCAGTCCCTCCCAGCAGACTCAGTCCCTCAAGGCTCCTTCAGAAAGCCCCCTGAAATCCCTTCTTGGCTTCCCTCTGCCTCCTCTTATTGTTACCCATTTCCTAATGGTCCTGATCCTGTTTGCTTCTCCTTCCGAGGTTTCTTGCAGGGGGGACTGGAATCTCTCCAAGTGTGAGGAGAGACACCTCCATTGAAGGATGTGGAGGTGACCATGGATGCTCCATTCTCCAAAACAGTGGTGAGGGGATCTTCTGACTGCTTCCTGGAAGAGGAAATGTCCCTCTCCTCAGGGGAAGGGGTAGTATCCACGGGCAAAGCTTCAATCTCTAGCTCAAAGAGCTGAGACTCAGGACTCTCTTCCTCTAGGGGCAACTCTTCAAACTGTTCTCCAGTGCTTTCAGCATCTGTGCTGGAGGGGTCCCGGGGTTCTTCCAACAGTGAAGCTGGAGACACCGTGAGTCCTTTGTTTTGATGTTCCCCTGAAGACCTGCTGATTCGTTTGTCAGGTTCCAGGTTCTTTTCAGTGGAGATCTGTGGTGTGGACATAGGGCTATTGTCTCCACTGTCGCCTGGGAAAGAAGAAAAGAGAGGGATGGCATGAGGACTGGGATGGTGGATATTGCTGCAAAGAAACGAGGAGTAAGAGGAGGAAGGAAAGATTCTCAACAGGTGGCTCATGCTCAACAGAACTGACACAAGGAGAATGTTCCTCTTACATACCTCCTCTCTCCTCCTCCTCTTCTTCATCGTCCCCCTGACCTTCCTGTATTTGTTCTAGATCCTCCTCCTCCTCAGAATCTGTGGCCTCATCCTCTTCCTCCTCGTCCTCCTCTTCCTCCTCGTCCTCATCATCATCACTTTCCTCATCATCTTCATCATCAGTCTCAGCCTTGGAGGTAGGAGGGCACTCCTGGGATGCCATTCCACTAGGGCCCTGGGGGACACAAAGGAGTTTCTGTAAGGAATCTCTTGCCCCAGAGGATTTGGTTCTTACATTCCTTCTATATCCTCCCTCATTAACCACCCTGAAATCCCTGGTTGCCAGTGTAGGGGGAGGACAAAGTCTCTCTGAAGGGTGTATCCCTTCCACACCTCACCAGAATCCAAGGAAGCTTTGGGGGGTTCTGCAGAGTGGGAAGAGGTGCCCTGGGGGAGCCGGGCTCTTCTCTTCTGTCTCTCTCCCTCCTCACTTTTGTCTTGCATCATTGCATATTTGGAGATGACTTCATCTAGCCGACTCATGGCCAAGCTCCGGTTTTCTCGAAGTCGCCGGGCCAATGCAGGATCTGATAGTGCAGGGTCAATGCCTATGTGGGAAAATACAGTCAGAGCACTAAGATATAGTACTAGCACTCAGCTCAAACCCTAAAAGGGACTAGAGGGATGATCCCTCCACCACACATTCAACCTACAGGGTCATTGAAGGACAGCCCACTAACCTCCTACCTGGCCTATAGTCATCTGTGAGGTGGCAGCCAAAGTTGTAGATGAGATCAAGGTGGCGTCGCTCCTGTAACCTGATACCCACATCCCGGAAGGCATCCTGAGCCATGAGCTGGAGCTGTTGTCGGGGAAGGCCAAGACTGTGTCGGGCAGCTGCCTTCTCTACAGCTCGAAGCACATCTCCATAGTCAGGAAAGGTATCAGGCCCTGGCTTGTTGATGAGCCGCTCAATGCGCCTGTTAACTTCTGGGTAGCGTGTACCCCGGTAGGGGATGCGCTGCTCTATGACACGGCCAGTTAGGGAAGAGCAGTCCTTCAGCTCACAAAGACGCCGGAAAAGGCGGATCAGCTTCCGCTTCAACCGGGCCTCCTGCAGATATGTAGAGTCTGGGTCATCTAATTCTGACAGATCCAACTCCTTCTCTTGCAGCCGTCGGATCTCTGCCACATAGAGTGCCAGCAGCTGCTCCAAGCGCTGGATCTGCCTTCGGGAACCACGGGTCCTTGGGGCCTCAGAGGCAGTGACTTCAGCATTCATAGAGCCTAAGGAGGGGTCTGTGGAAGGGTTATTCCCAGAGGGCTCACTGGGAGCGATGGCAGCGGGGGCCAGGTTCAGCTTCTTCTTGGCTGAGTGGGCCTTGAGAACAGTACAGAGCTCATTAATGTAGACATAGAGCTTAGCTGGCCGACTCTGGGCCCGAGAGAGGACCCGAGAAAGGATGTTGCAGAACTCCGCTGAGGCCAGAAATAGCGACTGGGCCCGCTGCTGGCGGTTATAGAGGAATGGGACCACCTCAGGGTGGTCCGATGTCTGTGCCTTACACAGTTCAAGAAACTGGAGGGTTCAGGGGAAGGGAGGGGGAAAGGACAAAGGAAGGGGTTGAGAGAAAAAGGTGAAGTGGGGTTAGTGGGGAAGACAGGACAGGAGAGCCAGTCAGGATCCCCCTCCCTGGGGTGCAAGTATCTTCTCCCCTAAAGCTCACCTCTTCAAACAGCTTCTCATTCTCCAACTTGTAGCATTTCTTGCCGCCAGAACTACTGCTTCCTCCCGGCCCATGGGGCTCAGAGGAGCCAGGGGCTTCTGCCCGGCGTAGGGCCGGACTGGGGGGTGAGTGGGAAGGCCCTGGCTGAGCAGGTACTTCATCTTCATCATCATCATCCAGCACAATGATGCTGTTAGCGGTGGCCATGGGGGGAATCAAAGCCCCCGGAGGGAGGAAGTGTTGGGGAATTCAGAATTCCTGCTGGAAGGGGATGGGGCCTCAGAATAGGCCCCTCCAGCATAGCCCCATCCCTTCAGCTTAGTTTCCGGTTCCCTTGGGTTTCCACACAGCCTGGTTCTGTCCGACGGTGTCCTCACTGCCTAGCTTCGGCAACTCCTACTTCTATGTGCTCTTCTGCCCCTTCAAGTGCGGGGTAACAAACCTCCCCAATACCTTAAGTCCCCACCCCTGCTCCACCCCCCACGTCCATTTCCGGTCTTTCAGTTGCATTTCCCCACTATTTCTCATATTTGCCAAGTTGGTTGTTACTCCCCATCCCAACTGCACCTCCCATTCCGGTCCCAAATTTCCGACAGGCCCTTCCACAGACAACACACCCCTGTGGGTGCCACTTCAGGTGTGTGCCCCCTCGCCCTCAAACACAGTAGGCCCACACCCCACCCCAATCACCACCCCAACTCCGAGACGCTCTGAGGAGAAAAGGTTCCCTCACAACAACGCATTCCCTCTTCCCCTCCCGGAATTTTCTCCGTATCTCGCCCTGTGATGGGCTGCCTCAAACCAGGACATTAGGTTGGAGATTTTTCACCTCAAGTCCCCTCCCTCTTACCCACCCCATTTTCCCCATTCTCTCGGCGACTTGTGTTCGACTGCGAGCCCCAGCTTGACTCTCCTAATTCCTCTCGGGTCCCAACATCGGGCTGGGCCGGGCCGGCACCTGAGCTTCCCGCCAAGTCCCCTCCCCCAGTTCAGCCCCCGGCCACCCCACTCCCATTCAGGGACAGCAAGGTACCACAGCTTGCCCCTCAGACTCAGCGCTGAGGTTTCCCGAACACCTCAACCTCGATATTCCCACCCCCACTTTTGCTCCCCGCACGGTCCGGCCCCCACCTCAGAAACGGTCTCTCGAGGCGACCCTCGCCGCTGATTTCAGAACCTCGCATGGTTCCCTCCGCCTTCCTTCCCCCCTCCCACCGCAGGCCCCACTACGGACCGGAAGTCAAAGAGTTTCCGCCTACTTGCGCCTAAGTGCGGCCATATCATCGTACGGAATCGACTCCTGTGACCGGAAGTGGCGTTGGGTCCGCCCCCATAGTCTGCGGCTTCCTTCTCTCTGACCTGTACGGGCTGGTTTGTCCCCGCAGGGCGTTCCAGAGTATCTAGGGTGCGCCATTTTGCCGTACGGCACTGGCTTCACGGGGACTCGGGCTGACAGACGACGGAGCTCTTTTCACCCGCGGCTCCTGAGATTCGGCCAATCAGAAACTTTCCGCCTCTCCAACCGCCCGCAAATAT
Source organism: Castor canadensis (assembly GCF_047511655.1). Lineage (NCBI taxonomy): Eukaryota > Metazoa > Chordata > Mammalia > Rodentia > Castoridae > Castor > Castor canadensis. The sequence continues at coordinate 21,822,503 of NC_133393.1, read as the reverse complement.
CCTATGAGGAGGACTGAGCCACCTTTCCAAGGCGGGGAGGTTGGAGGGGGAAACGAGCAGAGTGGATAAGGAATTGGGATCTCTAAGACTGTGCAGGGCTTTGAGGGAGGGCAAGAGTGTCTTTAGAGGGAAATAAAATCTTTCCTTTACCGGGCTGTTGACAAGCCCTCCGGCCTTGCTTTCTCCCACTGCTTCATGCCTTCCCTCCGAGGGCGGCGCGCGGCGCGCCGCTGTCCAGCAGCTACCTCTAACTGCTGGTGGCCACGCCGCCGCACTTAGAAATCACAGAAACGAGCACGACGCGCTGCACGAATGTGTTATTATTGCTACTGTGGATGCTTTGCCGTTCGAGCTGCACCGAGGAACTTAGTGACCAAGCGAGCCGGTGGGAGCCGAGGAGCCAGCCGCGCTTTATCGTGGGGTCCGGGCGGAGCGGGCGGCGGCGGGGGGGCTCGAAGAGGCCGCGTCGTCCCCTCTTCTGGGAGCGCTGAGGAAAGAACGAAGGGGGAGGAACCGACTGTGGCGCCCGTCTCCCCCGGTTTAGGGGGGCAACGGGGCTGGTGAAGGCAAGGCTGGGGCTGCAGGTGGGCTGACGGGGAAGCCAGCGGGTTAACCCTCTCCGGGTCGCTGAGATTCCCCTCCCGCATCCTTCCGTGAGAGGCGGCTAACTGGGGACAGAAAACTCCAAAGATGCTACTGGGACTTGAGAGATACGAGGGATGGAACTTCCAGATCCCAGTTTCCCAAAATGGGTCTTCCTGAGTAAATACCTATGGTAAAGGTATCCCCACCCTTCCCTTCCCTTCCCCATAGACTTTATCCCTCTTAAAAAAAAGAAAGAAAGAAAGAAAAAGAAACCCTGCCGGGCGCCGGTGGCTCACGCCTGTATTAGGAGGCAGGGATCAGGGGAATCGCGGTTCCAAGCCAGCTCCGGCAAATCTCGAAAATACCCAATATAGATTAGGGCTGGCAGAGTGGCTCAAGTGGTAAGCGTGCCTGCCTCGCAAGCATGAGGCCCTGAGTTCAAGATCCAGTTCCACCAAAACACACACACCCAATAAAAGGATAGGAGGAAGAGAGGAAAGGAAAGCTGTTATTATTTAAAAATGAATGGTGATGGGTTCCAAGTTATGATATTTTAATTCCCCTGTAGTTTCGAAAAAACGATTTATTTTAAAATGCAAATGTTTTCAGTGTGCCAGGAATTACATCCTTGAAACATTTTTATGATGAAAAAATTTAAACCTACTTAAAAATATATGTACTATCAAAGTAAAAAACTTCTGAACAGCAAAGGAAGCAAGAGAGAAAAGATATTCTGCAGAATGGGAGAAAATATTTTTGAACTTTTCATCCAACAAGGGATGACTATAGGCCAAGATGTAGAATCAACGTGGGTTCATCAATAGATGAACAGATAAAGAAAATGTGGTATATGTATACACAATATTATTCAGCCATAAAAAGGAATCAAACCCTATCATTTGCAGTAACATGGATGAAACTAGAGGGCATTATATTATGTGAAAAAAGCCAGGTGCAGAAAGACAAATACCACATGTTCTCAGTCATGTGGAAGCTAAAAAAGGTTGACCTTCATCTCAGGCTGAGAATGCAGCTCAGTAAGAAGCATATTAGGCCCTGGGTTTGATCCACAGAAAGGAAGGGAGGAGGGAAGGAGAAAGGGAAAGAGAACAGGGAGGAAGGGAGAGAGAGGGAGGGAGGAAAGGAAGGAAGGAAGGAAAGAAGGAAGGAAGGAGAGAGAGAAAAAGAAACTCATAAGAGGGTAGAATAGTGACTGCCAGCTGATGAGAAAGGGTTAAAAGCTACAAAAATACAGTTTGATAGGAAGATTAAGTTCTAGTGTTCTATAGCACAATAGGGTGATTACAGTTAATAATTACTTTATACTTCAAAATAGCTAGAAGGGGGCTGGAGGGCATGGCTGAAATGGTAGAGCACTTGCCTAGCAAGTGCAAGACCATAGGTTCAAACCCCAGTACTGCCAAAAAAAAAGCTAGAAGAGAAGACTTTGAATGTTCCCAACACAAAGAAATGATAAATGTTCAGGGTGATGAATATGCAACTGCCCTAATGTGTCATTGCACATGGGTCAAAATACCACACTGTACCAATGAATATGTACAAACATTTTGTGTCAATTTAAACATTTTTAAAATATGTGGAGTAGATATTTTTTCAAAATTACTACCCAGAGTATAGGTTCAGGTATTTTAGACTGCAGACCTAAGCTACACAGCCCCTGGCAGTCCATTTCCCCATCTCCCCCTCTCACCTCTGTGGCAAGGAGAGAGGATGTTTGTAAAAGATGATCACAACTCCAGCTCCTCCTCCTCCTGAGGAGTCCTCAAAAGCCAGTCCCCAAACTTTGCCCATGGTAGCGGCCACAGCAATTTATAAGCAGCCTCCAGCATCAGCAGTGACAGGAAGAACACCAGGAAGATAAGGAAGACCTTGTCCAAAGCTCGACGCAGGGGACCCCGAGGAGGAGAGGGACCCTGGGCAAATGCCAGGAACACATCCTCCTCATCCACACTGCCTTCCTCCTCTGCCATCTTCACCCACCATCTGACAGCTGCTGGATCAGTGGGACTGGGATGGAAGCCTGGCTCAGCATTGCCAGGATTAAGGGGTGTGACTGTGCTGAATCCTACACCTGCCTGCCCTGACCCTAATTCCAGCCCCCTAGGGAGAAGAGAGAAGAGCTGCTGAGCCTTGGGAACAATTAATCATCCAGTGCGAGGTGAAAGGCCTACGCTAAATGATACCTAAACTGTTCAGCTTGACCATAGTATAATGTGGGAGTTTGGATTCGAAAGGCCCAGCAGAGTGACAAACTGGAGCCGCCGGTCATTCTGGGTTTTTAGGCTCAAGGGTCACAGTGTTGGGCCCCTGCAGATAGTGAGCAGGTCAGTCAAGGATCTGAAGCGGCTTCCGGTTTTACGCGGGGGCGGGGGGGGGGGGTCGGGGCTCTCCTAACCCAGCGGGTGGTATCAGCCGGATCTTTTGGGGCGAAGGAGGAACGTCTTGTTCTTCACGGTTCTGTGGGAGCGTACTCCCTAATTGATAGGCCCCGCGGTGCTGCATGAGCTCAAGGAAAATTTGTTTAAAAAAAAAAAAAGAAGACCATGATTTGTTGGTACGAGGGCCGAGGGCTTGTGATTAGAAACTGATTGTTGGGCATTTGTAAGAAGGAGGGAGGTTTTGCATCCCCGGTGCAGCCTGGAAGAAAGGATGGGTGGAATGGGGATGGCCCCAGATCAAGCTTTGTAGAAAACCCTTGTATAGGACTGCGGGTCTATACGAGGCAAATAACCAAACCAAACCAAGACAAAGCAAAAGCAAATACAGCCAGGAGCCAGTGGGTCACGTAACTCACTCCAGCAATCCTAGGTACTTGGGAGGCTAAAATCAGGAGGATTGTAGTTGAAAGCCAGCCTGGGCAAAAATTTGCAAGACCCCATCTTCTAAATAGAGCAAAATGGACTGGAGGTGTGGCTCAGGCAGTAGAGCTCCTGCTTTGGGATCACCTGCTTTGCAAGCGTAAAGCCCTGAGTTCAAACCCCAGTTCTAACAAAACAAAAATTAAGCAAACACAAAAATCTCTTGGATAGCCAGGCATGGTGGTGCATATCTGTAATCCCAGCACTGGAGAAACAGAGACAGGAGGATCATGAATTCTAGGCAACCTAAACAACTTAGCAAGATCCTTACTCAAATTTTTATTTTTATTTTTTGGCAGTACTGGGATTTGAATGCAGGGCTTCATGCTCACTAGGCAGGCACTCTACCACTTGAGCCACTCCACAACCTTACTTTTTAAAATTTTGAGTTCAATTATTTGAACGCCAACATGAAGCCCTGTGTTCAAATCCCAGTATCACACACAAAAAATTATTTTTTAAAAGGGCTAGGGATGTAGCTCAATGGTAGAGCACTCGCCTAGCATGTGCAAACAATCTCTCACCTCTTGGAACAGATTTGGTCAGCCTTGTCCATTGGAGACCACACAGTGCAGGTTGGGGGCAAGCACCCCAACTTCACAGGACTGACTTTGATAGAACAAGCTTTCATGATGGAGAGGCCAGAGGCCTCCTAATTTTAATATTTTGCAAGTTTTAATCAACCTGCATTTCTCTGCAACAAAATTTTTATTTTATTTTTTCTTTTACACAAATGTGTGTGTGTGTGTGTGTGTGTGTGTGTGTGTGTGTGTGTGTACCTTGGAGAGAATGCAGAGCCTGTGTATGTTAGGCAAGAGCTCTACCACTGAACTACATTCCCAGCCCTTTACATTTTATTTTGAGACAGGGTCTTGATATGCAGCCCAGGCTGTCCCTAAACTGGAGATCCTCTTTCCTCAGCCTCCCAAGTAGCTAGGATTACAGGTACATGCCACCATGCCCAAATGACAAATATATATTTAAAAATTAGCTCTTTAAAAAATGTTTTTAGCTCTTTAAAATTTTTTTGACTATAACATTCTAAGTGTTTAAATTTTTCATTTAGGTTGGGAGTGTAGCTCAGTGGTAAGAGGGCATGCTTAGCTCTCTTGCAACTCTTAAACATCAAAGAAAGACCACAAATTTTTCTTCTGGATTGAACTATTATTACAAATTGATCAAAGTCATATAAATATATTATAAAGGTTACAGATAATTATTAAATATAACTATACACTTTTATCAGAATAACAACTTTTAATTGGCCTTCAACTGATTTATGTATCATTGAATCATATTGCTAAGAGAGACAACGTTCGGTATTGGTTCTCCCTCTCTTTTTTAAGACAGGAACTTACAATGCAACCCAGGCTGGCCTGGAATTCTTTTCTTTTTCTTTTCCTTTTTTTTTTCTTTTTGTGGTACTGGCGTTTGAATTCAAGACCTAAACCTTGAGCCACTCCACCAGCCTGTTTTTGTGATGGGTTTTTTTTTTTAAGATAGGATCTCGGGAACTGTTTGCCCAGACTGGCTTCAAACTGTGATCCTCCTGATCTCTGCCTCCTGAGTAGCTAAGATTACAGGTGTAACCACCATCACCCTGTTGGAATTCTTTTTTGCGTGTGTTGTGGTACTGGAGTTTGAACTCTGGATCTCATGCTTGCTAAGCAGGCACTCTACCACTTTCACCACTCCTCCAGCCTTTTTTGTGTTGAGTATTTTCGAGACTGGATTTTGTAGACTATTTCCCCAGGTTGTTCTCAAACCAAGATCCTCCTGATCTCTTGTCTCTTGAGTAGCTGAGGTTACAGGGGAGAGCCACTAGTGCCTGGGTGGCCTGGAATTCTCTGTGAAGTCCAGATTGGCTCCCAACTCATGATCCTCCTGCCTTTGCCTCCCCAAGATTGATATTAGAGGCATACACCATGACACCTGGCTTTCAATTCTTTCCGTTTTTTCTTTTTCATCATTGTAAGGGCCAAGAGCCCTTGTTCCAATAGATAAGTAAATGGTATTGGAAAGACTTTCATTATATCAATGACACTTCTTTGAATTACTTCTGAATTATGTCAAGAATCACACTGTAAGCTATCATTAAAATTATTTTTAATAATATTTAAGCTGCCAACTCAATTAGATTCTCCTACAATTTCATTGAAAGCAAAGAATTGGAAACTACCTGATTTGCTAAAGGGTTCATTACTCAATCATTAGAATCATTCACTTTCAAAAACATTTCAAATGGTAATTCTGTTTGGAAACTCAGATCTATTTTTACATTTCCCCATCTTGGGAAAGCGAGGCAACTGTAAAAGACTAGTAGAGCAATGAAAATCTGCAGAATAGTTCTGATGCAAATCAGGTTTAGGAAAAGGACACATAGAAATAAAGGAAGTGAAAATGGATACCTTAATGATTAGCCATTCCCTATACCCTTGTGAGACCACTGTGTACTTCTTGGGGTTGGCACACTCTAGCTTGAAGACCACAGGCTGAGGAGGTGTGGTGTGAGCGCTAGGCCAGCTGAAGTCTTTTTTGAGTGCTTACTACACATTCAAAGTGAGATTGGCCAGTACTGGTTGTATGGTTCCTTCCTACCCCATGGACTATATTCAGCCACATGAGACAGTAAGTTAGGGCTTTGCCAAGAGTACAGTAAATCTGCCTATTAATGGACTTTTTTTTGGGGGGGGGGCTGGGGTTTGAACTCAGGGCTTTGCACTTGCAAAGTAGGCACTCTACTGCTTGATTCACACTTCCAGTCCATTTTGCTTTGGACTGGAAGACTGGAGACGGGGTCTTGTGAGCTATTTGCCCAGGCTGGCATTGAACTGTGATCCTCCTGATCTCAGCCTCCCAAGTAGCTAGCATTACAAATGTGAGCCACTGGCATCCGGCCTTATTAGTGGATTTATTACACATGATTTTGACCAAGTCCCATTAAAAAAAAAAAAGAAATTTCTAAAACAAAAAAATTTAAATTCCCACATGGATGATGCAGCTCAGCTGATGCAGAGAAACTCTCAGTCATGTTAGTTATCATCAGTTGCATTTAACTCATTGTATGATTTACTGTTTCCCCTTAATTTTGTGAAAATATGCCTCCCAAAAGCAAATGAGGTCCCAAAAGAAAGGTAAAAGTGAATATGTTAACTGGGCACCAGTGGTTCACACCTGAAACCCTAGCCTTGCTGCTTGGGAGACTGAGGTGGGGAGGATCTAAATTCAAGGTCCAGCGACCCCCATCTCCAAAACAACCAGAGCAAAATGGATTGGAGGTATGACTCAAGCAGTAGAGCACCTGCCTGTTTTGGCTTTGTACACATGAAGCCTTAAGTTCAAACTCCAGATCTACAAAAAAAACCAAAAAACAAAAAACAAGTGAATGTGCTTAATTTAAGTAAAGTGAAAATTTTAGATTTGTTGAGTGGCATTGTGGAAAAAATGAGAGTCCATAGTACAGCACTATGCGTCCTGAGAATTCGTGGGTTTTCCACAGAGATGCAAAGAGGATTCTGAAAAGTGTTCGGTCATAAAGACTACAGGATAAATGTCTCAAAAAAGTGGGAGTCCATTTATCTTACTTGCTGGGAAATCAAGTAAGAGGAGATCTGGAAGTCCATTGGATTTAGCTACATGGAGGCCATCAGGGAATTTGGAGAGAGAGGCAAAGCTCAACTGGAATGAGCCAACCAGAATGAGCAAGAGGTAGGGAGCAGAGCAGCCAGTAGAAGCATTGACATGAATAGGAAAGGAGAGCAGAATTGTTCTTTGACTTTTGGGTTTTGCTTTTTTTTTTGTCAGTACTGGGGCTTGAACTCAGGGCCTTACGCTTGCTAGGCAGGCACTCTACCACTTGAGCCACTCTACCAGCCCCTGTTTTCATTTTAATGTTTACCACAGTTATAATATTTACTTGTTTTTCTCTTCTCCTTCTGTGCCTCTCCTTTCTGGCAACTGGAATCTCAGTTCCATGAGGGTGTGGACCAACACCCTCTTGTCCAGTCTTTGCCTACACTGAATGCTTGAAAATATTTTTGAGTGAGTTAATAATTGAACCAATGTCAAATAAAAAAGACTTACAAAAGCAGTCCTTCTCAAAAACAAGTATATCTTAATTCAAGGACACATTCTAGCTTCATTTCTTTGAATATAAAGGCAATTTTAAGCTCATTTGGTGAAATCCTGAGAATTGGATATTCAATTTTATCTCTCCTCATGCCCCAAACCTCCCTGAAGTGACAGTAAAGAAATAAAAATGGCACAGACCCACAAGAACAAAGAAAGCAAAAGTAGCCACACCACATGAAAAAGGACACTCTTTTAGAAGCAAAGAGTTGACAGAATGAGAGAAGAACCATAACCAACTTCACTAATCCAGAAACCAAAACCCAAGAGAGCAGTTGCTAGGCAACAAGAAGCCAGCAAGGGGCTGGGTGCTGGGGATGTGGTTCAGTAGTAGAGCACTTACCTTGCATGCTGAAGGCCCTGGGGTTCCATCAGCAGCACACCACAAAAAACAAAAGCAAAAACAAAAAAACCTCCCAAACTGGTTCTGGAGGTAGAATTTAATGCTAAGAGACAAGAATTGGGACCCCATTCTCTTTGAAAGAAGGAGTGCAATAGAAGAATGACCTTAGAATTTTAAAGAAACTAGGATGCCTACAGAGCTAGCACCTCTACACACATACAACTTGGTAAGCCAGGCAACACCCAGCCCCATCCCAGCACACCGTGAAAAGGGGCTGGGAGGGGGAAACTTGACGGGACCAGACAGAGTTAAGACACCTGATGGCTGAGAACTATGACTTCGCCATTCATACGGAATCACATCCTAGATGGCTGACATATAACAGAATGGCTTGTGACCCACAGCAGAGTCTTGCTGTTCTGCAGCTACTGGAGCCCACAAAAAATAACAGCCTCAGTCTGATCGCCCAAGGTCACCTCCCACATTTCTCTTTTGTTTTACAGTACTGGGATTTGAACTCAGAGCCTTCCACTTGCTAGGCAGACACTCTACCACTTGAGCAACATCTCCAGCCCAACTCCCACTTTGGAGAATTGTTGATGACACATACCTTAGTCTCTGAGAGTTAACGATGTGACACATACCCCAGTTTTCCAGGGCTAACCATCCCCATCCCTACTGATTCCAATAAAAGGCTGAAGTCTCAGACCACCTCAGCACAGCGCTTCTTCTTGGATCTGCCCACCCTCCTGTTGAGGGAGTACGTTTGCTTTGCTTTCCATAAACAAATCTTCCCAACCCTCATACTGGCACAGTGGCAACACACCCTTGTGCTCAGCTACCTGCTGCTTCCCTTTAGCCTAATAAACTTGCTACTACTTGTTTTTCTAGACAATTTTTTTTACCAACCAAAGGCACCAAAAGTCCCCAACATTTTGGTGGCCCATATGGGGACCTTTATCTTTTTCACATTTGGGCCTCTGGTAGTAGTTGCACTCAGATTTGAGCACAATTCCTTATCTCTGACCAGACAACTTCCTGATGGGGCCCCCATCAAGAAAGCATTGCTCTAAAGGAAATGCAAATTAAAACCACACTAAAATTCCACCTCACCCCTGTTAGAATAGCCATCATTAGCAACACCACCAACAACAGGTGTTGAGGGGGGGAAAGGAACCCTCTTACATTGTTGGTGGGAATGTAAACTAGTACAACCACTCTGGAAAAAAATTTGGAGGCTACTTAAAAAGCTAAACATTGATCTACCATATGATCCAGCAATACCACTCTTGGGGATATACCCAAAAGACTGTGACACATGTTACTCCAGAGGCACCTGCACACCCATGTTTATTGCAGCACTATTCACAATAGCCAAGTTATGGAAACAGCCAAGATGTTCCACTACTGACGAATGGATCAAGAAAACGTGGTATCTATACACAATGGAATTTTATGCAGCCATGAAGAAGAACGAAATGTTATCATTCGCTGGTAAATGGATGGAATTGGAGAACATCATTCTGAGTGAGGTTAGTCTGGCCCAAAAGACCAAAAATTGTATGTTCTCCCTCATATGTGGACATTAGATCAAGGGCAAACACAACAAGGGGATTGGACTTTGAGCATATGATAAAAGCGAGAGCACACAAGGGAGGTGTGAGGATAGGTAAGACACCCAAAAAATTAGTTAGCATTTGTTGCCCTCAACGCAGAGAAACTAAAGCAGATACCTTAAAAGCAACTGAGGCCAATAGAAAAAGGGGACCAGGAACTAGAGAAAAGGTGAGATCAAAAAGAATTAACTTAGAAGGTAACACACATGCACAGGAAATCAATGCGAGTCAACTCCCTGTATAGCTATCCTTATCTCAACTAGCAAAAACCCTTGTTCCTTCCTATTATTGTTTATATTCTCTCTTCAACAAAATTAGACATAAGGGCAAAATAGTTTCTGCTGGGTATCGAGGGGGTGGGGGGGAGAGGGAGGGGGCGGGATGGGTAGTAAGGGAGAGGGGGGCAGGGGGGAGAAGTGACCCAAGCATTGTATGCATATATGAATAATAAAAAATAAATTAATTAAAAAAAAAAGAAAGCATTGCTCTTAGGGGTGAAAGACCTGAGCCTTACACAGACTCTTCACTGGAATGACCTACCTCTGATAATTGCTAGTGTCTGGCAAGGGTAACTCTATTGCGGGATCCAAAAGTCAGGGAAAAAGGGTTCTGCCTGCCTATAGCCCACAAGGATAAAGAGTCTGACTCTCTTCTTGGTTTCATGTCCCCACTTCCAACACACACGTACAATAGGAATCAGTGAAGTTGTACACATGGTAGGTGTCAAATCCCTTCTGACCTTCCTCATAGATGCCATCTCTATTCCTAGAGGATGGTTGGGTGCCAGTGGTGAGTCTTCCCTTTTCTCCTCCTCTTTCTTGATCAGGACTAATCTCCCTGATTTTGAGTTCCCTCATGTCTGAGGGCCACACTCAGTCTTCAGAGTTCCTTCTGACTAGGTGAGATGTCCCTGTCAGAATTTTCACCTTGGGTCTCTTGGTGAGGGAATGGGCCCTTCTCTCTCTGTAGGATTCTCTGACCAGACATCCCCCTCACACAGGTCAAATCACCTCACTCCACTAAGACTCAACCCTGGGTTACATTTTTCAGCACTGGGTAAAATTTGATCCTTAGACTCTCAAAAAGAAATGCCTGGTCTTTCTTTGTAATGTAGCCTGGCCAGTCTACAAGCTGCCAGACCAGTAGGTCTGACCTCTAAGTGACACCCTCAAGTATAATGCCATACTCCAACCCGACCTTTTCTGCCATAAGTCCTCAAAGTGGTCTGAGGTCCCCTCACAGGATCCAAAACTGCTTTTATGGCATACATGCTGAATGTATCTAGCTCATTTCCTAGAGCGTTTAAATTCTCAGGACATCCTAGATCTTCCCCAACTCTCTTCTGTTCCATCTCACTGCCCGTTTTGCCCCCTAATTCTTCTAATTCTCCTTCTTCTTCTTCCTCCTCTCACCAGTGTATAAAAAGACCTAATATTTCCCATCAATCTGCCTTTTGTATCCTAAACTGTAACTACAGGATTAACATGTAATTTTCTCTCTGTAATTTTTCCTTCTTTCTTCTTCTTGTTTGTACTAAGGCAGTTTTTCTATCCAAGGTCAATTAAAAGTTTTGTTATCTTAGTGAAATGTAACATTATGTAACTCTTAGACTCATGAAAGACCAAAAGAAAAAAAATGTGTAAAGGTGACCTTTTAAAAATCCAAGTGAGGTCTGGTGGAGTGGCTCAAATAACACAGTGCCTGCCTAGCAAGCATGAGGCCCTGAGTTCAAGCCCCACTACTGCCAAAAAATAAAAATAAGTAAAAATTCAAGCATAGCCCTGCAGGATGTACCCACCAGAGCAATAGTGACATGACCAGTATGGATGCAACCAGCCACATTCCAATTGGATCTTAGGTCTGCTCCATGGAAAGGACCCATGTTTGGTGCTATAAGCCAAGACAGAAACCTGTTGGCTAAAAATCATAGGCCCCAGCAAGAGAGGCATTGCCACTGTTTTGCTAAATGGGATCTTACATTATTTTGGATCTTGCTAGTGTTTTCTTTGATATCCCTTTAGCTTCTAAGTCCACATTCACCTAGACTGGACGGCAATGGACCTTCAGAGAACCCCCCACAAGTAATGGCTGCTACCACCACAGTTGATGGGAACCTCTTCTTATAATGGGTGGTAATGACAATAACCCACAACAAATTCAACTGCTGGGCTTCCAAAGTCTCCCCAGTAAATGATGTATGCCAGGGCTTTCAGCCAATACCACAAGATAAATATCAACCTCCAGGACCTCTAAGATAGGCCACCACATAGTTCTATGCCACCACCTCAGTCTTAGCTGTCATTCCTGCTAGATAGCAAGAAGAAAAGGTAGGTCAATGTCCCTGTTCAGTAGGAAGCAGTTTATGAGATCTACAACCTTCCTCCCTTATAAGGGTCCACATCCTTGAGGGAGGGAATGATGGGAACAAGACAGGGAGTTAGGAAACCTGATGGCTGAGAACTATGGCTTTGGTCCTCACAAAGAACCACATCCTAGAATGCTGGTGTTAACAGAATGGTTTGTCACATACAGCAGGGTCATGCTGACCAGCAGTCCCTGGAGACCTCAGAAAATAACAGCCCTAGTCTGATCATCCAAAGCTAAAACCCATCCCTAGTCATGGGAAGATTTAATGACACATAGCCTAGTCTCTGTGAGTTAATAACACATCACTCAGTTTTCTAGGACTGACAACCCCATCTCTGCAGATCCTAATAAAACCTTGAGGCTGCGGGACCCCAAGCACAGTGCTCCTTCTTGAGTCACCCACCCTTCTGTTGAGGGTGTACCTTTGCTTTGCCCATCCCTCATATTGGTGTAGCAGCAGCACTACCTTGTGCTCAGATCCTGCTGCTTCTCTGTGTCCTAATAAACTTGCTTGTCTTGGTAAATTCTTATACTAGCCAATGGCACCAAAAATCCTGGCAAAACTGACAGATTCTGGCCAGGTGCCAGTGGTTCATGCCTGTAATCCTAGCTACTCAGGAGGCAGAGATCAGGAGGATTGTGGTTCAAAGGCAGCCCTGGGCAAATAGTCCAAGAGACCCTGTTTTGAAAAAAGCACACCACAAGGATGGATATTCTCCTTGCGATGGCTGGTTGAGTGGCTCAAATAGTAAGCACACCTGTCTAGCAAGTGTAAAACCCTGAGCTCAAACCCCAGTGCACCAAAAAAAGAAAAAAGAAAAACCTGACAGATTCTGGCCTTGGGGACACCTGGGGAAATTGATCCTCTAAAGAAAAAAATACCTACAGATATTGATGTTTGGGTGTTACCAAACTAAAAAACAAAGCTAGATTCTTTGTCAATCACATCATAGTGAGGGCTGCTCGTTCCGGCCCAGGTACCAGAGCAGCTGGTTGATGGTTCTCTTTAAATATGACTATTCAGTTAAGGGCTACGAGATATTTGAGGAAGATTTTGGGCATGAGCAAAAATAAATAAAAAATAAATAAACCAGATCTGGTGGCTCCCTCCTGTAATCTTACCTTATTCAAGAGGCAGAGATCAGGAGGATCATGGGAAGAAGCCAACCCAAGGCAAACAGTTCATGAGACTCTGTCTTGAAAAAAACCAATACAAAACAGGGCTGGTGAAGTGGCTCAAGTGGTAGAATGCTTGCCTACCAAGCCTAGCAAGCATGAGGCCCTGAGTTCAAACCCCAGTACCACCAAATAAATAAATAAATAAATAAAACATGGAGGAGGGCTGGAGGTGTGGCTCAAGTGGCACAGTACCTGCCTAGCAAGTGCAAAGTACTGAGTTCAAACCCCAGTACTACCAAAAAGAAGATCAGAGAACATGGAAGAATTGTAACAGGTACTTAAACTGATTTGGCCAAAAAGAACCAATTCCTTACTTGGGCCCATGAATTAGCTGAAAGCAGGAGAAAAGCTTGGCATCCCTGCCTCCATTTTGGTTTTTTTTTTTTTTTCCATTTTTCTCTGGTTATTTTATTTTTTTTATTTTATTTTTTTTTCATTTTTCTTTTATTATTCATATGTGCATACAAGGCTTGGTTCATTTCTCCCCCCTGCCCCCGCCCCCTCCCTTACCACCCACTCCGCCCCCTCCCTCTCCCTCCCCCTCAATACCCAGCAGAAACTATTTTGCCCTTATCTCTAATTTTGTTATAGAGAGAGTATAAGAAATAATAGGAAGGAACAAGGGTTTTTGCTGGTTGAGATAAGGATAGCTATATAGGGCATTGACTCACATTGATTTCCTGTGCGTGGGTGTTACCTTCTAGGTTAATTCTTTTTGATCTAACCTTTTCTCTAGTACCTGTTCCCCTTTTCCTATTGGCCTCAGTTGCTTTAAGGTATCTGCTTTAGTTTCTCTGCGTTAAGGGCAACAAATGCTAGCTAGTTTTTTAGGTGTCTTACCTATCCTCACCCCTCCCTTGTGTGCTCTCACTTTTATCATGTGCTCATAGTCCAATCCCCTTGTTGTGTTTGCCCTTGATCTAATGTCCACATATGAGGGAGAACATACGATTTTTGGTCTTTTGAGCCAGGCTAACCTCACTCAGAATGATGTTCTCCAATTCCATCCATTTACCAGCAAATGATAACATTTCGTTCTTCTTCATGGCTGCATAAAATTCCATTGTGTATAGATACCACATTTTCTTAATCCATTCGTCAGTGGTGGGGCATCTTGGCTGTTTCCATAACTTCCTACCTCCATTTTGAATCTTTGTCCTTTCCTCTGAGCTATTCTCTCTTGCTCTCCTTGGAATCCAGAAAGAACAGGACTTATTGATAACACCTTTACAAAGAGAGACATAGGGATGGAGAAAACAGACCCCAAGGAAAGGATCAGCAGCCCCTCCTCAGGACAGACCACCTGCCAGGCAACAATGTTGTTTATTCTGAGCACATTGCTCCCCTCAAGTGATGACAATGGTAACAACTTCTTTGGAACTTCTCCCCAAACCAGGGCTGAGATAATCCACTGGAATACACTCATGACAGGGACTGTTTAATTATAGATACCTTTTGCCTCCTACCCTAACTTTTTTGTATTTATACCTAAAGCTCATGCCGGTACCCAGAAAATGCTTGAAGATGAGATGACGTGCTAGAAGATGAGATGAAGTGCTAAGTGCTTACTTCACCTCTCCATGTGGCTTCCTGTGCCATGGAATAAATCTTTCTCTGTCCTTCACCATCATTGTCTCTATTTGGGAATAACGATGAGTGGTCAGACCTGACATGTGGAATTGTTGGAACATTTCGGCAGGTGCAGTCTGATCAGAAGATTTCCAAATTCTTTGTGTCCTATGTGGAAGCATCCAGTCAGGACATGGATGTAGTGAGGGAGGTAATGGCGTTTATTAAAGACAAGGAGAGGAGTTACAAAAGGCCATAGTGGGCCAGAAGCAAAATCTTCCTCTCTCCAGGTGCTTTAAAAACCTTCGATAACCTATGGGAAGGGAAGAACCTGGTGATTCCTAGCCACCAATGATTGATGAGTGGGGAGGGGCATGGGTGGTCCCTGGGCCAGGCAGGGGTGGTCTGCGCTGTCCCTGAGCCAGGGTGTGAATAACCGACACATATTTGCAATTGAAAAGAAGCCTCAGACAAAGAGAACAATGTTCAACCTGAAATACCATATTAAGTCATATATGTTCTAAGAATCCCGCACTTTCCCTACATCTAATCTGATGCTAAAGATACACCATCTAATCCTTGGAATCTGAGCCTGGGACCTAAAACTCCCAGTTTCAGAAATGGAGCCAGATAGAAGCCACATAAACTATAATAAACTTCCTCATAGATTCAATGGTTATCAAAAGAACAGGATGTTATTTTTAAAAAGATAAGTAGGAGCTCTCAGATCAGAAGTTTGTGAGAAATGAAAACTTCAGTCCAATTTTAAGATCTGGATTTTACTTCTCATGAAAGAAGCCTCTGGCATTTCAAAATCAATTGTCCTGGAGTTTAATACTCTCTGTCTTAAGAGGAATGTAATAAATTTCATGTGTTCTTTTTCCTGTTCAAAAAAATCCCAAACCAGGATGGCAGAGTGGCTCAAGTAGTAGTGCCTGCCTCTCAAGTGTGAGGCCCTGAGTTCAGATTCCAGTACTGCAAAAATAAATAAATAAGTAAATAAATAAATAGTTGGTGCCAGCTACTCTGGGGGCTAAGGCAGAATGATCACTTGAGTCCAAAAATTCAAGACAAGCTGGGCAACACAAGACCTTGTCTCAAAACAATAACTGTCCCAATAATTGTCCTCATTATACTTAAACAAAAAACAAAAGATACTTGTCCTCCTTTTCTTCCTCTTGGGAAATTGCCATCGTGTTAGTTTGTTTAGGAATGAATATTGATTTGACACTGCAAGCAATTTACAAATCAATTCTTCCTATTGCATGGGTAACATATTCGCAAAATTCCAAAGGGATAAAGGGGCATTACTGCTGTCCCCTTGAAAGATAAACCACAGGAGGTCAAGGAGACACTTCTCCTCCCTAGGAAATGCCTGTTTGCATCTGAAAGGCATCTCTGCTATCAGGCAATGCAAATAGGCTATAAAACCCACTCCCTACCCTGGCCCATGGGATCACTGGTTTCTGGGTCCCCCTGCATTCCCCAATATTCAGTCTTTCTCTTCTCTTTTCTCCAACTAAATTCTCTACAAATAAAATCTTTCCAACCTCTGCTGTTAGAGTCTGTCTGTGCTTTCATTCTCAGAGCAGGCTCAAGAACCCTGAGCACCTGAAATTCCTGCAGATGTCATTCGTGCATCATATTTGGCAATGCACAAAGGGAACAGCCATCACCTGAGGTCGGTATAGGTTGTGCCAAACTGGGAAAGACTGCCTAGGAATGTGACCCTGAGTGTCCAGCACTCTGGCTGAAGGACTGAAGGATGGACTGTGGGAGGTCCCAAAAGGTGATAAGTGGTCAAGGAGACACTTCTCCTCCCTAGGAAATGCCTGTTTGCATCTGAAAGGCATCTCTGCCATCAGGCAATGCAAATAGGCTATAAAACCCCACTCCCCACCCTGGCCCATGGGATCACCAGTTTCTGGATCCCCCTGCATTCTCCAATATGCAGTCTTTCTCTTCTCTTTTCTCCAACTAAATTCCTGCAAATAAAATCTTTCTGACCTCTGCTGTTAGAGTCTGTCTGTGCTTTCATTCTCAGAGCAGGCTCAAGAACCCTGAGCACCTGAAATTCCTGCGCGTGTCATCTGTACATCATGGTGGAGTCTGTTTTCCAGGAGAGACCCCCCACCACGTCCTAGCTACGATGGAACTCTCAAGTCCACCTTTTCTCCCTCTCTCTCTGTCTTGTTAAGGAGGGTTTCTTCCTTGGGAAACTGAGGAAAAGCTCTGAGCCCACTACAGCTGTACGGCAGGCAATCTGAGGAAACTTGGACGCCAGGTGGGGGATTATGCCACACTGCCAATGTTACGTGGGCAGAACTCTACTTCAGTGCACCAAGGCTTTTTCTTTTTTCCTCTCCTTAAATGCTAACTCTCTCTTTCAAGATCTGACCAGCTTAAGGGGAGGTCCGAAAACAGCTGATGGAAAGGAAAGTCTGGCTTCAAGCCACAAAAGGTGTTCTGGCCGGGGCACTCCCGGTGTCACCCAAAGGCTGAAGACACAACTTCCTGACCCACCCTGAGGTTCCAAAGGTTGCTAAGTCTTGGACCCCTCCAGCCATGTCTGCAGCAAACAATCAGATCTCTTAGGCTTCCTTCATGGTTTCTGTGGCCCGAGAGTGGAGGTCACCTCTCGCTTCCAGTACTCCAGTACTGCCTTTGGGCAGGATCGACCTGGACAGCAGGGATGATCAATAATCCCTCATGCACTGAGCCTGGAAACTCTCTTTTTCCCCAACCCTCAGCCTCTCCTTCCCCTTTCCCAGGCAGTTCAGGATGAGTGTCCCCCTCCCTGCTTTGCTCTAAATAGCAGTGAGCTTTTCTTCAGGGAGTTTGGGGAAAATCCCTACAGGAACCAGAAAGAGCTAGTCTCCACTTTAGGCTTAACTGTCTTTGTCAAGCATCAGGTTAACTGGTTAAGCAGGTTCCACAGCCTGCTTTCAGGGAAAGAAAAAGAAACAGTTAAAAGGCAAAAAACCTTTTGCCCTTTACTGGAGCAAAAGCCTCCAGATGCTCTCTCTCTCTCCTTTCATAGAAAGCATATATGCCTCACAGGATATATAGGGGGACAAAAGTCTACTTCATCAGGAGTCCCCATCCATGCCTCTACAGGGGTCCTCCTTCTGGCCATGCAAGCCCTCTTGGTTACTTTGATAGAGTTATTTTTTTAAATTACAAAGGTTCAGCTGGTAGAGGAGAACTAGGCCTACCTGGGTCGCAGGGGAAACAGGCAAGTCAAATAGATGAGAGATTGGTCAAAGATCATCTTCAGGGGGTGGGTGCAACTGAGATATCTATCTGTAAATCCCCCACGGCTTTACCCACAAGCAGTAGTGGAAGGAGCAAGGGAGAGAGGGATGTCCTCTCCCACTAGAGTTTCTCCTCATCTGGGGACGCCAAGATAAAAGGAGAAACCTCTGTTAAGGTGACCAATTTTCCCTTATTTCCCTTTTTAGAAGGGAAATCAAGCCTCAAAGATCCAGGAAGGATCCCCCCTTGCCTGCTTATTAAAACACTGGAAAGATCTTGATCCAGAAAGTCTTCAGCAAAAGCGATTCAAGTTTTACTGCACCCAGGCTTGGCCACAATATCCTCTGGGAGATGAGGAAAGATGGCCAGAAGGAGGGAGCATTAATTATAATACCATTCTTCAATTACATATGTTCTGTAAAAAGGAGGGAAAGTGGACCGAAGTTCCATACGTTCAATTGTACTTTTTCCTAAGAGACCACCCAGAATGGCTAAACAAACGCAGGCTAGATACCCAGACCATGGTAACCCTTTGCAAAAAGCCCCCAAACTCCCTTGAACCAAAAAACCCATCAGCTCCCCTTCTTCCCCCTTACCAAACTACCTCACACACCAGATATCATCCCACAGGACTGTACCCCCTCCAGTTAATTCCTGGATGGGATAGGGCTCATGTTCCTTTTAGAGTGAGTGAACTTAAAGAACTAAAAAAGGATTTAGGAAATTACACAGAAAACCTGGATCGGTACATCCAGGCATTTTGAGAAGTCAGTCAAAACTTTGAACTGAGCTGGAAAGATGTAATGCTATTGCTATCTCAGACCCTCACTTCTCTGGAGAAACAGTGGGTTCTAGATCAGGCAGTCACAGCTGGAGACAATTATCACTTAGACAAAAGCGGCCCTACAGCCCTGTCTCAGACTGGGCCCTCACAGGAGGAGAAGGAGGGGGGGAGGAGGGAAAAGAAAGACAAAGACATTGGATACCTAAAAGTGAACCTCAATTCCCAATTCCAACAGGAGATCAGGCAGTGCCTAGGTATGACCCTAAGTGGGACCCTGAAAGTGACAAGGATGAATGGAGCCGTAACCATTTCATCCACTGCATTCTTGAAGGACTAAGGAGAGCCAAGGTAAAACCTCTTAATTACTCCCAAGTCACAGCTGTACAGCAAGGACCCTTAGAAACTCCAGTAGCTTTCCTACAGAGACAAAAGGATGGTTTACAAAAGCATACCAACATTATACCAGAGTCACAGGAAGAGGAAATCATCCTAAAAAATAAATTTCTAACACAGTCAGCACCAGATATTCGTAAAAAGCTTCAGAAATTGGTGGCTGAAGGGAGCAGAGATCTGGACCAATTGGTCCATGTAGCCAATATACTATACTGTATACTATAACAGGGACTTAGAGAAAGAAAGGAAGGACCTGGTAAAGGAAAAGAGAAAGGATAAGTGGCAGAGGCTCTGATCGCAGTGCTCAGAGAGGCTCCAGGGCAAAGTCCAAACCTGAGGACATGCTTTCAATGTGGACAGGCAGGCCATTTTAGGAGGAAGTGCCCCCAAAGAAAGCTACCTCCAGGACCCTGCCCCATTTGTCAGGGAAAACATTGGAAGGCACACTGTCCCTGGTTCCCCTGGGAACTGAGGCCAGAGCCCCCCACCCAATGATGGGTCCCTGGGCCTCTCATCCAGGCTCTGCAACCACGGTAAAAGCAGAGGAGCCCTGGGGTAAGCACAAGGTCAGCCTCTTTATCAGTAGCATCTCGGCTATTCCTTTTTCTCCCGGATCCAGGTCCTCCAAGAAAATTACTGTTCGGGGCATATCAGGCCAGCCTCTAGAGCGTTATTTCACTCAGCCTTTAGTCTGCTCCTGGGGAGATTTCCATTTCTGTCACTCCTTTTCTTTTTTTTTAATTTTTATTTTATTCATATGTGCGTACAATGTTTGGGTCATTTCTTCCCCCTTCCCCCACCCCCCCCACTACCCGGCAGAAACTATTTTGCCCTTCTCTCTAATTTTGTTGAAGAGCGAGTATAAGCAATAATAGGAAGAACCAAGAGTTTTTGCTAGTTGAGATAAGGATAGCTTCTAAGTGAATTCTTGAACTAACCTTTTCTCTGGTTCCTGGTCCCCTTCTCCTATTGGCCTCAGTTGCTTTAAAGTATCTGCTTTAGTTTCTCTGCATTGAGGGCAACAAATGCCATCTAGTTTTTTGGGTGTCTTACCTATCCTCATACCTCCCTGTGTGCTCTCGCTTTATCATGTGATCAAAATCCAATCCCCTTGTTGTGTTTGCCCTTGATCTATGTCCGCATATGAAGGAGAACATACGATTTTTGGTCTTTTGGGCCAGGCTAACCTCACTCACAATGATGTTCTCCAATTCCATCCATTTACCAGCAAATGATAACATTTCGTTCTTCTTCATGGCTGTATAAAATTCCGTTGCTGTCACTCCTTTTTAATTGTCCCAGAAACCCATACTCCTCTGCTAGGGTGAGACCTTCTATCTAAATTGGGGGTACAGCTACTTTTACTCCCAGGAGAGTACTTTTGCTTGCCCCTAATAGAGGAACAAGTAGACCCCACAGTGTGGATGGATGGACACACTGTGGGACAGGCACGAACAGCTGCCCCAGTCCTAATTCATCTCAAGGACCCCTCCTGGTTTCCTCATCAAAAACAATATCCTTTAAAGCCAGAAGTTAAGGTAAGGAGGGGCTAATTCCCATAATCAAAGATTTAAGGAGACAGGGACTGCTAATAGAATGCTCCAGCCCATATAATACTCCTATTCTTGGTGTCAGGAAGGGACCTAACAAATGGAGGCTAGTCCAAGATCTCTGTCTGATTAATGAAGCAGTATTGCCTCTCCACCCTGTAGTTCTAAATCCCTATATGCTGTTAGCCCAAATACCTCCAGGTACTGTTTACTATTCTGTCCTGGACTTAAAGGATGCCTTCTTTTGCATTCTCTTGCACCCTAAAAGTGAACTTATCTTTGCCTTTGAGGACCTGACAAGAAAGTCTGGACAGGTCACTTGGACTGTCCTCCCCCAGGAATTCAGAGACAGCCCCCACCTCTTTGGGTTAGCTCTAACCCAAGACTTGGCAGAGTGGCAATATCCACAAGCTACTCTGCTACAATATGTAGATGACCTCCTGCTCTGTGGACCAAATGAGCTTGACATTTCATGAGCCACTGAGTCCTTACTAAACTTCTTAGCAGATAGGGGTTATAAAATTTCTAAAGAAAAAGTCCAATTGTGTCAATGTAGGGTTACATATTTAGGTCTTGTCCTGGAGAAAGAAATGAGGTCTCTAGGAGAAGATAGAATCCATCCAATCCTGATGTTTCCTCTACCTAAAACTCTAAAGCAATTGAGGGCCTTTCTGGGGGTCACAGGATACTGTAGAATTTGGATCCTGGAATATGCAGACCTAGCCAGGCCCTTACATCAAATCCTTAAGGAAGCACAGAAGGATACCCAGCCCTTTATTGAGTGGGATGACAAGTTAGCAAATGCATTCCACAGGTTAAAGAAGGCTCTTATAACAGCTCCCACCCTGGGTCTCCCAGTACAAGACAAGTTTCAATTATATGTCTATGAAAAGGGAGGACTGGTCTTGGGAGTAGTAACTCAGTTCCAGGGCATCACTCCCCAGCCAGTAGGTTACTTAAGCAGAGTTAGATCAGGTAGCCAAGGGATGGCCAGGATGCCTCAGAGCAATGGCCACAGTAAGCCTTCTAGTGTCTGAAGCTCAGAAATTCATGCTAAACCACCCCCTAATGGTGTATACCCCACACAACCTAGGGGGAATTTTAAACTCAAAAGGAGAACTTTGGCTATCTGACAGCCGTCTACTTAAATATCAGGCCCAGCTTCTGGGAGGGACAGAAATAACTTTAAGGACCTGTCAGAGTCTAAATCCTGCATCCCTTCTACCAGAGGCAGAGGGAAATCCTGAGCACTTGTGTAAGGAGGTACTTATGGAAAATTATGCTGCCCAACCTGACTTAACTGATCGGCCCTTAAAAAACCCAGATCTAGAATTATACATTGATGGCAGTTCCTTTGTCAAGAATGGTGTCAGACATGCAGGGTTTGCAGCTGTGACAGAATTTGGCATCCTCAAATCAGGTCCTCTTCCTCCTAATACAAGTGCTCAATTGGCAGAATTGTGACCCTAACAGAAGCCCTAAGACTGTCAAAAGAACAGACTCAACATCTATACAGATTCTAAGTATGCCTTCCTGATCCTGCATGCTCATGCAGCCATTTGGAAAAAAAAGAGAAATGCTAACTACAACAGGAACAGCTTTCCATAGGGATAAAAGGGAGGTCACTTTAATAGTTTTAGGGATAACAGCATTAGTTGCAGCCCTTGCTGGAATCAGTTATGGGGCGATTGCCACATGTAACTGCAAAAAACCTAACCAAAGTGGTAGAGGACACCTCAGACCAGGTAGGCCTTGCCATTAAGGACATGCAAAGATCTTTGTCATCCCTTGTCTCTATGGTCATGGACCACCACCTGGCCCTAGATTTTCTTTTGGCCAAACAAGGGGGGGTATGTGCCATCACCAATATTTCCTGTTACACATATGTAAAAACTTCAGACGTTATAGAGGAACGTGAAGATTACATTCTCCAACAGGCTAAGTGGCTCCGGGAGCAATCTCTTGAAACTCAGGTTTCTACTCAGGTATGGGACCAAATAAAATCCTGACTTCCTTCCAGGACTTGGTTCCTACCCTTTCTGGAGCCTATAGTTGCCATTATTCTCTTGCTTGTGTTTGGGCCTTGCATTTTAAACTTACTTGTCAAGTTTGTTTCTTCTTGCCTAGAATCCATCAAACTACAAATGCCTCTGGTGGCGATGAAAACGACCTACTACCGAGGTCCCCTTGACAACCCCTCTCATGGTCAGCCCTGACGCTGCGGACCCCTTCATTGCCCCCTGTCAGCAGGAAGCAGTTACTGAACAGACTTCATCGTCCCTATCCCTAACAGCAGTTAGGGCGGTCACTGAGAGGGGGGACTTGAAGGACAGACCGCGGGAGGTCGAGACACTTCTCCCTAGGAAATGCTTGTTTGCGTCTGAAAGGCACCTCTGCCATCAGGCAATGCAAATAGGCTATAAAACCCCTCTCCCCACCCTGACTCAGGGGATCACCGGTTTCCGGGTCCCCCTGCATTCCCCAATATGCAGTCTTTCTCTTCTCTTTTCTCCAACTAAATTCTCTACAAATAAAATCTTTCTGACATCTGCTGTTAGAGTCTGTCTGTGCTTTCATTCTCAGAGCAGGCTCAAGAACCCTGAGCACCTGAAATTCCTGTGCAAGTCATCCGTGCATCACCCTGTTCCCCCAGTCACCAAGTGCCCCTCTCAGGAAACACTCTAACTGGTTTCCCCTGCATCTTTCCAGACAGAGGTGATTTTCTGTGATGCTAATTCACCAGTGTCCCTTGTTTGTTCACGCCCTCCTCCAGGCCTGGCACCTGATTCTGTATTTTTACTTTTTGTATTCTTTTTTTTATAAAGGAACACAAAATTGTCCACGTTTCAGCATCCCCCCAACCAGCATCTGCTATGCTTCCAGAGATAGTGTCTTCACCTACGAGCAAGTGTTTATATAAGCAAGTTATGTGGGTATATATGAATACACACTCACTGTTCTCTGCCTTGCTTTTTTTCACTTAGGATCTTGAATTCAAACGTTTATAGAGTTGTTTTCTGCTTTTTAACCATTGAGTTGTATTCTATTGTAGGTAAATGATACTTTTATTTAACCATTCATGCATTGATGAATAATTGAGTTCTTCCAATATTTCACTGGTAAATACAATGCTGCCATGTGTATCCTGTAGGTCATTCATTGTTAGGGTGAACACACACAAATGTCTACGATGGTCATTGTTATAGTGCTATCTTGACTCTCCAAAATGTTCAGTGAGGATATTTGCTGAAGTGAATTCCTAGGTCAAAGAATATGTAAATATTTAACTTTGATACTTATTGTAAAACTATTGTCCTTAGAGCTTGCACCAGTGCATTCCCTCATCAACAGTGTGTGACAGGACCAGTATCCTTTTCTCTGATGTTAGCATCAGAGAAATTTTTTAAACCAAAATTTTCTTTTGTTAATCTGATGGGTAAAAAAGAGTATGTTATTGTTTTTTGTTTCTGTTTTTTGAGATAGGGTCCCACTATGTATCACAGTCTGGCCTTGAATTCATTATCCTCCTGCTGAAGTGCTGGGATTATAGATATGTGCCACTATGTCTGGCTGTCATTGTTATTTAATTTACATTCCTTAAGTTATCAGTAAAATTGAACATGTTCCTAGGTTGAAAAAAAAACATTTGAACATCCTTTCCTATAGTTTCCATCCTGCCCAGTTGTCAGTGACTCACACCTGTAATCATAACTATTTGGGCAGCTGAGATTGGGAGGATCAAGGTTTGAGGCCAGTCCAGAGACCGCCATAGCATAGCTCCAGAGACCCCCATCTTACAAATAATTGTAGCAAAATGAACTGAAGGTGTGGCTAAGTGACAGAGCACCTGCTTTGTAAGCACTAATCCCTGAGTTAAAACCCCAATCTTACTCCCCTGAAAAATAGTTTCCATCCTTTCGCTTGTTTTTTTTTTTTCTTTTTTCCTAATTTGAAAGAGCTTTTTATGTATTGAGGAAAGCTGTACATTATTTAGAAATAACTTTTGGAAAGTAAAGGCTGAAGGTAACAATATATGAATACCTTATTTTATTATTTATTCATTTGTTTGTTTATTTACTTACCATACTAGGAATTGAATAGAAGGCTTTGAGCTTTCTAAGAAAGTACCCTACCACTTGAGCCATGCCTCCAGTCCTTTCCTTTCTTTCTTTGTTTTTTTTTAAATAAGATCTCTCTAACTTTGCCTGCACTGGCCTCAAACTCAGGATCCTACTGCTTCTGCCACACAGGTAACTGGGATTATAGGCGGGAACCACCATGCCTGGCTACCTTATTTTAAAACCATGCTCCAAACTGGCTTACTCATATTCTAGGGAATATTTGTCAGTAAGGCAGGGAGCAGAGCAGATAGCATTTATCAATAGCATCAGCTCTGGAGTCAGAGGTTCATATTTCATCTCTATCTCTTCCTAACTGAGTGATTGTGAACTATTTTTTAAATTTCTTTAACTCAATTAATTACCTGTAAAATAAGTTAATAAAAATGTTCACCCCACAAGGTTGGAGTAAAAGTGCCTATGCCAAGGAAAAGACAGAAGCTCAGATAACCAAAAGCTTAGTTATCCTGCTATTTGTTCTTTAAAATAATCATGTGGTCACAAAAAATAATTAAAGGGATGAGTACAATTTTGGAGCTGGGCCCTGGTGGCTCATACCTGTAATCCTAACTACTCAGGAGGCAGAGATCAGGAGGATCACGGTTCAAAGCCAGCTCAGGCAAATAGTTTGTGAAACCCTATCTCAAGAAAACCCATCACAAAAAAAAGGACTGATGGAGTGGCTCAAGGTGTAGGCCCTGAGTTCAAGCCCCAGTACCTCCAAAAAAAAGTTATGGTATGGCAGTTATGAACCAGAATCCAGCTGGCATAGATCACTTCTTAACAGACTATCTCAGTTACCTATTGCTGTGTAACAAACCACCCCAAAACTGAGAACAACAACTATTTAATTAGCACACAGTTCTTGGGGTCACCAGTCTGAGTTGAGTTCACACATGCAGATTCTTTAACTTCAGCAAGGTTTACTCATCTGTTTGTGGTCAGCTGGAGGCTAGACAGCTCTGCTTCTGATGCTAGAATTGCAAGGGTGCCTGGGCCACGTCTCATCATTCAGACCAGCCTGAGCATCTGCTGGCAGGATCCAGAGTGAAGTATACAAGGCTTCCCGAGGCCTGGGCTGAAAGCAAACACAATACTGCTCAGCCTCATTCAATTGACCAATTCAAGTTGAAAAACAATCCAGATTTAAGGAGTGCAGAAACAAGCTTCAACTTGTACAGTAGGGTACGCCTATAGTCCCAGCTCCTCTGGAGGCTGAGACGGGAGTATAGAAACAAACTTTTTTTTTTTTTTTGGTGGTGGTGGTGG
Organism: Castor canadensis; assembly: GCF_047511655.1. Taxonomy (NCBI): domain Eukaryota; kingdom Metazoa; phylum Chordata; class Mammalia; order Rodentia; family Castoridae; genus Castor; species Castor canadensis. The sequence continues at coordinate 21,796,468 of NC_133393.1, read as the reverse complement.
TACTGGGGCTTGAACTCAGGCCTTGAGCTTATTAGGCAGGTGCTCTACAACTTAAGCCATGCCCCCAACCCCAAACTCTATCTTTTGATGAGAGTATATAGCTGTCAAGGCACAATGCAAAGGAATGAGATAACAGCAATTGGTAGAGAATTTAACACCTAGACAAATTCAAGGTTTGGAACACAGAGTGCAGGTGAAAGATAGTCAGCAATTGGTTGTTGTTTGTTTGTTTTGTGGTGCTGGGATCAAACCCAGTTCCTCAAGTATGCTAGGTAGGTAAGTGCTGTGCCACTGAGCAGTGTCCCCCATCTGTAATAGCCAGCAATTGGGAGTTTATAAAAGACCCACAAACATCCCACAAGAACAAAGGGTAATCTGAACATCTGCCACAGTCAGAGAAAACCAAAACCACTTCTGGTCTGTCAGTGAAGAAAGGCAATTTCACCTCCTGACCTCCTCCCTCATCTGACTTTGATGAAAGCAGGAGAGAAATGCATGAAGAAGCAGGCGGTCACCCATTTCCCCCCAACAGCCTCCGTGTCCAGCCAGTTGTAAGTAGCCAAGAAAAGAAACAAGTCAAATCCCAGCTACGCAGGGGGCTGGACTAGGAGGATCATGCCTTTAAGGCCGGCCCAGGCAAAAAAAGTTGGTGAGAGCCTATGTCAAGAACAAGCCAGGCATGTTGGCACGTTTGTAACCAGCAACTCCGGAGGCAGACTCTGTCTGAAGAATAAGCCAGCGCAGAAAGGGCTGGTGCATAGCTAAGCGGTAGAACATTTGCCTAGCAAGTGCAAGGCCCTGAGTTCAAGCCACAGTACCACCCAAAAAACCAAACTCAGCATGCTAAGCAAGCTTTCCACCACTGAACTATATCCTCATCCCCAACCCCAGGGCAGATATAAAGGGATGAGTGAGGACAGGGGTAACTTGGTAGAGTGGCCTGGAATGGGATCCCTACAGAGGTGAACTGCAGTAAGAGAATGACTCAGCATTACAGGCAGAACAGCTAGCAGAAAGGTCCTGAGTGAGGAAAGCCCTTGACATGTTTTCAGGAACTAGCTTTCTTCTTTTCTTGTTTTTTTTTTTGGCAGTATTGGGGTTTGAACTCAGGGTCTTACACTTGCTAAGCATGTGCTCTGCCGCTTGAGCCATCCCGCCATCCCGCCAGCCCTGTTTGGTGTTAAGTGTTTTCAAGATAGGGTCTTGCCAATTATTGGTCCAGAGGCTGGCTTTGAACCCCACTCCTCCTGATCTTCGCCTCCTGAGTAGCTAGGATTACAGGTGTGAGCCACCAGTACTGGCTTCTGGTTTCTTATAGTTGTAAGGAAATATGGGCCCCCAAATGACCACGTGGAGAGGAGTGATCTGGCCAAGAGATTCTTTATTGCCTGGTGGGAGAGGGAGACAGCAGAGAGCCAAGAGAGAGAGGGAGAGAGGGGCAGGGGCTTAAATACCCCTCAGTGGGACTCAGCATGATCTGATTGGTTAGGATCTTATGGTTCATGCTGATTGGAGGTTGGTGCAGAAGGAGGGTTCAAGCTAGACTTGAGGCTGGACTGTGACCCTGGGAGGCAGGACCGTGACCCTGGAAAACAGGGGCTTAAGGGTGCAATAAGAACTGAAACCTATTGGTGCCATTATTGCCAATAATAGTAGATTTAATTGCTGAGTTGAAACTTTTCTTATTTTCTAATTTAATATTTACACCTCTACTTAAGCACCATTTGGCTATGTCCCATGAATTTTTATGTGTTGTATTTTCATTTTTATTTAATTCAAATATTTTCTAATTTTTCTTGTGAGTTCTTTGACCCACACATGTTGCTTAATTTGCAAAGATTTGGGGGACTTTCTAGGCATCTGTCTGGTATTGATTTCTAATTCAATTCAGTTGTGGTCAGAGAACATACTTTTTATGGTTTCAATTATTTTAAATTTGTTGACGTTTGTTTTGTGGCCCAGAATATGGTCTATATTGATGATTGCTCCATGTATTATTGAAAAAATATGGGTTCCATTGTTGGATGAAGTGTTCTAGAAATGTCAATTAGGTCAAATTTGTTGATAGTATGTTCAGGTCTTCCATGCCCTCAACTGATCTTCTGTCTACATGTTTTATCAATTATTGAGACAGAAATATTGATGTCTCCAATTATAGTACAGGATTTATCTATTTTGCATTTTGCTCTGAGTTCTGCCTGATGTATTTTGATTTGCATTTGATGCATGAACATTTAGAGCTGTAACATCTACTTCATGAATTGCCTCATTTAGCATTATATCCCTCTTTATCCCTGCCAATATTTCTTCTTGTGAGGTCTAATTTGTTCAATAAAAATATGGCCTCTTTGCTTTCTTTTGATTGTTGTTGGCATAATACATCTTTTTGTATCCTTCCATTTTTAAATTAATAGTTGTTTTTACATTTAAAGTATCTTTTTGTAAATTATGTAGTTTGGATATTATTTTTGTTTGCATAATATACACAAACATTATTATTACATAATATATGAAAATATATACAAAAAGTAAAATGTGCAGCCAACAGAGTGAGAGAAAATATTCACAATACGTATAGACCACCCACAAAGGACCAGCAAATATGTTTAAAAAATCTACACATCAATTAATCACAGAAAACACAATAGAAAAATAGGAAAAAACCTGACACTTCATGAAAGATAACATTTTAATGGTCAATAAACAAATGAAAAAGTACTTAACTTCATTAATCATCAAAGAAATTCTAATTCAGAACACAATGCAATACCACTAAAAATCACCAGATAACTTAAAAAAAAGTTTAATAATACCAAGAGTTGGCAAGGATAGGAACTGCCATATACTATTGATGGGAATGTTAATTGCTAATCACTTTGGAAAATTATCTGGCAATTTCTATTGAACATGCATATGTCTATGACCAAGGAATGCTTCTTAGGTATACATACCCAATAGAACTATGTATACGATGTATACCAAAAAACTCACTGAAGTATTCACTGCAGCCTTACTCATAGTAACTCCAGACTGGACTCTATGAAAATGCCATCAACAGAAAGAGGATAAATTGTGGCTTACTCTCACTACAGGATGGTACAGAACTAAGATGGATGAACGACAACTGCCCACAACAGCATGGATGAATTTCATGGGCAGAATGCTGAGTGAGAGAAAGACACAGAAGAGGATGGACTGTGTGAGTCCAATCATAAAACATACAAAAGAGCCAACATGAATCTATGATGCTGAAGTCAGCAAAGGGACTGTGTAGTAGGTAATGACTAGAAGAAGTAATATTCTATAATATTCTGCTTTCTTAATCAGTGCTGTGTTCACTGTGTTCACTTATGATATGTATGCTTTGAATGTGCATGTTATACTTCAATTTAAAAATCCAACGAAGGGCCAGGCGCCAGTGGCTCATCCTTGTAATCCTAGCTACTCAGGAGGCAGAGATCAGGAGGATCGTTGTTCAAAGCCAGACCAGGCAAATAGTTTACAAGACTCTATCTTAAAAGTACCCAAGACAGAAAAAGGATGGTGGAGTGGCTCAAAAGGTAGAGCACCTGCCTAACAAGTGCTAGGCCCTGAGTTCAAGCTCCAGTACCACCAAAGGAAGAAAAACATCCAATGAAGACGGCTAGGGTGTGGCTCAATTAGTAGAGTACCTGCCTAGCAAGCACAATTCCTTGAGTTCAAACCGCAGTGCAGCCAAAAATAGTTTTTTAAATATACAAAACTACCCAATGAAGAAACTGGAAAACAAACAAATAAAAAAATCACATAATTTCATCCGACATTAAAAAAAAAAAATTCCATCAGGCCACTGATCCATACTTTCACCTCTAGTCCTGTCTAGCTGAGGCCCTCAACCCGTGACCCAGAGGAACAATGCACAAGATACCTCAAAGCCATTCACATCCTACAAGCTGAGGCTGCAAGTTAAAAAGCTCTCATGACATGTCATCTGGTGGATGAGAGGCCAGATGTGCCCTGCCTGAATTCCTGACTCAGTGAATGGTGGGAAACAATACAATAGTTGTACTTTAAGTGTTGGAGCCAGTTGTTAGTAGCAATGGAAAATCAAAACTAAGCAGGAGAGGAACTTTGAATACTCAGTGTTTCAGGGACTTCCTCTACAGACCAGGAAGTTCTAGCAACGTATCGATTATACTTGAAAAAAGCTAAACAGAGAGAGCAGTTAAAAAGTATATGCTGACCTGAGCCAGGCATGGTGGTGTTTACCTATAATCCCAGCTGTAGGGAGGTGGAAGAAGGAGGATTTCAAGTTCAAGGTCAGCCTGGGCTACATAGCAAGACTGAGAAAAACAAAAAGAAAAAGCTGATCTGGAGGAAAATATACATTTTATAATTTTTTTTAATCTTTAAAACGTACAAACTATAGGTTTTTTTTTTTTAGTTGTATCTGTATGCTTCAAAAGCCAAAGGAATTAGGTGAGAAATTCCCCAAATTGAATCTCTAGATTTTGACCCACCCTCAAACATGTGGCAAGAGAGCAGGGAACAGATATTTCTTTGGCAGGGTCCCTAGTTTAAAGTCAGGTTATGTAAACTCATTTTATTCTTGTTTTTAAAAATAAACCCTACCAGGAAGAAAATACTCATCTTTATAGAGTCCTCTCCATATAGTGCTAGAACATTCTCTCAGGCACCTGACTGCAGGGAAAAGATGGTGAAGTTAGCAGTTACAGGAACGGGGCGGAATCTCACTTCTTTCCTGTTTTAGCTCTGTGGTCTTGGAGAAGTTATGCAACCTCGTTCAGCCTGTGCTCCTTTGTCCCTACCTTGAAGGAATGCCTTGAGGAAAAGGAGGTAATGCTTATAAAAGTACATCCCATATTGCCTAGCATATGACTGAGACTCAAAAAAGCCTTGGCTTTATTTCCTACATTGGGAGATTGTTGGAGGCAGAGCGATGATTCAAAGAAGTCAAGGGAGGAGCTGGGGGGCTAACCAGCTCAGTGCCAGTTTGCTTAGGTCACCATTGTCTTCTCTTCCATCACCTGAAGAGAAAAGACTTTAAAAATATTAACCTATTAGCTGTGAGCTGGTGGCTCACGCCTGTAATCCTAACTTCTCAGGAGGCAGAGATCAGGAAGATGGAGGTTCAAAGCCAGCTTGGGCCAAAAGTTCATGAGACCCTATCTCGAAAAACCCCATCACAAAAAGGGCTGGCAGAGTGGCTCAAGTGGTAGAGCATCTGTCTAGCAAGCATGAGACTCTGAGTTCAAACCCCCAGAACTTCAACAACAACAAATTAGCCTATTATTTTATATTTCGCATAACCCCTCTTTCTACCCCCATCACTAAAATCAAGGATTCTGGCTTTATTATCTAAAGAAAGGAATGACAGTAAACACCAATTGTAAATGAGTTAATTTTTTGATTTTAGAGTTTCAAAAGCCAAAGATTCATTATTTCATTATATATACATACAAATTGTGTATGTATGTGTGTGTGTGTTGAGTATGAGAGTGTGTGTATGTTACAGCTTTGGAAAAATAATCAGAGAGCTCGTTTCCTTAACACTCACACATACACATATTCACACCCTCTCACATGTGTACACGTACACTCTCAAAAGACTAGATAAAAATTCTCCAGACTCTGGAGTCTGGAAGTCTGGTAGAAGCGGGCAGTTGGAATGGATGATGTGTGGAGAGACTATTTTCTCTCTTACCCTTTTCTTTTTGCCTTATTATTTGGTTGTGGCATCAGTCTGCTTGTGAGGAGATTAGGGTTGTTTTAGAAGGAATAGACAGAGAAGGAAAGAACTAACATGCATCTATTAAAATTCAAAATAGGATTTGCAGAAAGAAAATGGGTTTGAAAACTGCAGTCTGTGAAAGCGGAATCATTTTCTGCATTCATTTAGCTCCCATTTCACACAATCAAGATCCAGATCTAGAATCAAGTTGCTACCAAAGGAAGAGGTAATTGACTTTCTCATCTCTGGTTTCCTAACAGTTCATAATGACGATAATAACACTTACTTGAAAAGGTTGTTCCCAAAGAGAACTCCTGTCTTCTCAAGTGGCCACTGCTGTCAGGAAGCCAGTGATGCGATAGGAAAGGAATGAAAGAGAAGCTTATATATTCTTGTCTGAGCACTGAAGAGCCAGAGCAGAAGGCAGGGAGGTGAGAAGATAGGAATTAGGGGGCTTAATTTGGGAAATTTCTGAAACTTGGTTTCAGAAATGTCCAGAAAAGCCAGGTGCCAGTGACTCCCACCTATAATCCTAGTGGCTCAGGAGGCAGAGATCAGGAGGATCTTGGTTCGAAGCCATCCTGGGCAAATAGTTTGTGAGAACCTATCTAAAAAAAGATCCATCACAAAAAGAGGGCTGGTGCAGTGGCTCAAGGTGTAAGTCCTGAGTTCAAACTCCAGTACTGCCAAAAAAGAAAAAAGAAATGTTCAGAAAAGAAATCACTGAAGCTGGGATAGATTTTGCCCGGTATAGGTAAGGGGGCAAATGAACCACAAGCCTCCTGGGGCAGGAAGATCATGAGTTCAAGGCCAACTTGGGCTAAACAGTGAGTTCCAGGCCAGCCTGGGCTATATAGTAAGACCCCGACTCCCAAAATAAAGAAAAAAAAAAAAAAGAAAAGAAAGAAAGTAGAAAGTATAATCTAATTTCTTAGGCTTGGATACAATTTGATCATTCGGTACAAAACAAACACTTAGGTTGATACTTGGGTGGCACCCCCTGTGCTATTAAGAGAAATCTAGCCCTGTCCAACCCCTTCTTTCTGCCTGTGAAAAGAATCAATTCCCAGAAATCTTTGCATGATCCTTGGCTCCCAGGAGGCGTGGTGATAGTCCCAGAATTCCTAAGTGTCCAATGTGCCTCTGCTGCATCTGCTAAAACCTGTAGGCATCACTGGCCTTCAGAGATGATGGGATCCCCAGCACTGGCACTTTTCTGTCTCTTTACACCGGGCTCCTGCACAAAAGGCCTAGGACTGCTCATCTACCTCCTTCCACAATGGGGCTTGTGACCTGTCTTGCTGCTGCTGCTTCTATTTCTTTTTCTTTTTTGGTATTGGAACTGTCTTGCTTCTTCTCTTCTCCCTTGTTCTGAATCACAAGACCTTCACAGGGAGCTGGAATCTTCCCATATCCCAGGAAAACCTCATTCATGTCCTATTTTGAGGCGGTTCCTTTCAATCACTCACTTAGTCACTCAACAAATATTTTTTTGAAGGCCAACTCTGTGACATCAACATAGTAAACACTGGGGTAGTGTGAACAACAATTAGGTCCCTGCCTTTCTGAAGCTTACAGTCCATCTGAGAATACCAACATCTAGTGAGATGTGATGATAAAATGTGAAGTGAGTCATGAGAGAGGAAATAAAACATGCCATGAGGGTATGGAACAGGGACTCTGAAGACAGTGGGGAGACAGCAAAGGACTTTCTAAGCATGTGAAGTTTACAGTGAGAAGTGATGGGTGAGTAGAAATTAGCACAGTGAATCTGGCTGAGTGGCTCAAGTGCTAGAGCGCCTGTGAGGCCCTAAGTTCAAACTGCAGTACCACCAAAAAAGGAAATAAATAAAAATTGAGAAATTAGTAGTGAAAGGTGGGGATAGAAAAGCAAGCAAATTCTGATTTATACAAATTATTTCCAATAGTAGCAAAACACTTCATGAGACTATTATTAGCTGGACAGACAATTACAACTAACAGTCAAAAACAAAGTAAACAAACAAGCAAAAAAGACACACATTTCCATGAAAGGAAAAGGAGTATACTTTCAAACTGTTTTATAATACCAAGCCCAGTTAAGGTTGCTTATGGATGCTATACTTTTTCCTTCTCACAGAGGCTGGAGACAGGGGACTCCCCAAGTAAATTGCTTCATAGCCTGAGTTTTCTCAGCCAGGCACTTTAAGGGAGGCTAGGAGCCTCCTAGGGATGTGGCCTTGAGCTGTTAGAAACAGTTTCTATGTTAGAAATTTTGTTTGTCTTTACCATTTCAAGGTTGAGTTTTGGAGAAAAAAGGATCCAGAGGAGCCTGGATAGGATTTGGTTAGAAGAGAACCTCTGTCAGTCATAGAGCAAATTTATGTTTAACTTTTTTTTTTTTTTTTTCTGAGACAAGGACTCACTATGTAGCCAAGACCGGCTTGAATTCATGATCCTACTGCTCCCAATTCCCAAGTGCTGGGATTGTAAGTGTGCACAACCATGCCTGGCTCTGTTTAGCTTTTTGAAGAATCCTGATTATCTTTTCATATCTATGATATAAAAAGTGAGCTATGGCTCATGCCTATAATCCTAGCTACTCAGGAGGCAGAGATCAGGAGGATCATGGTTCGAAGTCAGCCCAGGCAAATAGTTCGAAATAGTACCCTATCTTGGGTACTATATTGGGTATTATCTCAAAAATAACCTGGTACAAAACTGGGTTGGTGGTGTGGCTCAAATGGTAGAGTGCCTGCCTGGCAAGCATGAGGCCCTGAGTTCAAACCACCTAAAAAAAATTAACTTAAAAATAAAGTATATGAGAATATGTGTGAATATATACACATGTGAATATATCCAGTATATATGTATGTACGTATGTAACATACATACATATGCATATATATATATATATATATATATATATATATATATATATATATAAAATCACCTGCTGGCCCTGTTATCCTGGCCGGTTTTTGTAATCCTCAGTGAGCAGCAGGGGCAACCAGCAGCTGCATAGGGTGCCCTCTAGTGTCACAGCTCTGGTACAGGCCCTGGATGCTGGGACCTTTAGCCCTACAGCACAGCTCCAGGGCCTCCAGTGTCAGGGTTTGCAGTCCTCGACAGTGGCAGCAAGTCTTACAGCCCTCTTCTTCAGTCCATATTCTCTCTTCTTTCTGGCTCCCCATCACTTTTATCCTGACTGCTGTCACTGCTGCTGCTACTGTTACCACTATGCCTCTGAGATGGTGACTGCCACCATCTCCAGCACCACCACGGTCTTTAACCTTGGTCTATGCTGTCACTACTGCCACCAGAGCCCTGTCACTATGGATGCTGCTATTGCCACCAAGGCTGCCTTGTCCACTGGCCTGGCTCTGATGCACAGCTACTTACATCGCTGCTGCAGTATGCTGATATCACCGTCACTGATTGTTACCTCCAGTGCTGCTACTGCTGCCGTCAGCCATGCTAACGCTACTGGGCTGCTGGCTGTAGTGCTGGTTCCACCACTGCTGGCTCCACTGCTGCAGGGGCGGCTGTACCTGCCACTGCTCCACCACTTTTGTGTTACCAGCTCAATTGCTCTAGTAATTATGAAAATCAAAAGTAAGCAAGACCACTTACTCGAAAGAAGCCTTTTTTTTTTTTTTGGTGGGACTGGGATTTGAACTCAGAGCTTCCTACTTGCAAAGTAGTAGCTCTACCACTTGAGCCATCCCTCCAGTCCATTTTACTCTACTTATTTTGGAGTTGTGGGTTCTCAGACTGGCCTCAAACCTCGATCCTCTCAAGTAACTAGGATTACAGACATGAGCCACCTGTGCCCAGCTTGAGAGAAGCCTTTAATGGGCCTAATACTGCAACACTAGGATCAGCACAGGAAGGTGTCTCCCAGCTCACTCACAAACTGAGAACAGCCTGCTTATAGATAGCCAGAAAGGGCGCAGCAAGTGTTGTCTGTGCCAATCATGGCGCAGTTCCTCATGTCCCCAGTCATGTCAGTCTTTTATGTAAAAGAAGGACTGTGTTTGCACTGCTTTAAGCACAAGCTTTTGACTGGGTCGCCAGGGGAAGTGCTCACCCTCTGGCCTAGGTGCAAATGGCTGTAGAGACATCTGTAGTTGGCTGAAGCTTGTGACAGCAAAAAAACCCCAGTGCATGCTGTCTGCTGGGACAGTGTCTTCAGGAGCTGGAGTTGTGCTTTGGCAGCAAGCTGTGCTTGTCAGCCATGTGGATGTCATGTAGCTTCCTCAAGGTGTCCAAGGACTGTTAAAAGCAGCTGGAGCTGGCACAAAGACTTGAGTCCTTCACTCAAGGCAACTGAGGCCCTAGGGAAGGGACTAAATTTCTGTCAATTAGGCAGTCAAATCACCCTAGCCCCTGACATTTCAACATTTAAAAGAAAAATAAACATTTAAAAGGGTGCCTACAATAAGGACTTATCAGTACCATTAGCAGTGCTTTCAACTTTATTTAACAGTGCTCTAACCATGCTTATCTTCTGTCCCAGTGCCCCAGGGAGAGGTGGGTCCCTACCATCTGCAATATATATATTGCAGTGCTGGGAATCAAACCCAGGGCCTGTGCATGCTCGGCAAGAGCTTTACCATCGAGCTACACTCAAGGCCCATGTAAATACATTGGCATTGGAAAAGTATAAATTAAAAATACAAGGCACATCCGAGCACTGGTGGCTCACACCTGTAATCCTAGCTACTCAGAAGGCAGACATCATGAGAATCACCATTCGAAGCCAGCCCCTGGGCAAATAGTTCCAGAGATCCTATATCGAAAAAAACTCTTGACAAAAAAGGGCTGGTGGAGTGACTCAAGGTGTGGGCCCTGAATTCAAACCTCAGTACCACAATAAATAAATAAATTAATTAAGGGCACAAAATGGTAGATATCATATATGGCATGTACCAAGAAAAAATGACTCGAGAATTTGTGGAGGATCTCCACAAATCAACATGAAAAAAAAAATCAACCAAAAGAAAAAATGAAAAAGAATAAGAGATACTGTTCAAAGAGGACACGAGAAAACACAAATTAAAATAACAATGAAATAGTTCATATCCATCAAACTAGCAAAATATAGTAAAAATCAAATATTGGTGAACCTATAGAAAGATAGGGCCTATCTTTACACTGAATGAGACTATAAACTAGAAAAACCACTGTGAGACCAATAAGGCAATGTCTAGCAGAGTTGATAATACAATTCTTCCACATTGAACTCTTCAATCCAAATTCTTCCATTTGCTCAAGTAGGAATGCAGACATATGTCACTGCAGCATTGTTTTATATAGTAATAGATAAAGTAACTGGAAATTTTTCTTTTTGGTAGTACTAGGGGTTTGAACTCAGGGCCTTGTGCTTGCTAGGCAGGTATCTACCACTTGATTCATGCTACCAGTCCAGAAATTACTTTAATATCCACAAATGCAAGAATGCAAACATTATTTGTGATGTATTTATGTAACCGAATATTATGGAACTGCACTGTTCAATATGGAACCCACAAGCAACATGGAGTTATGAAAACTTTAATATTAATTCCAGGTGCTGGGGATGGAGCTCAGTGATGAGAGTTTGCCTAGCATGCACAAGGTTCTAGGTTCAATCCCTAGCACTGCCAAAAAAAAAAAAAATTCTGGGCTTTAAATAAAAATTTATAAATTCAGTTGCTCAGAAACATTAGCCACATTTCACATTGTCAGTAGCCATATATGGTTAGTTGTACCATGTTAGACAATGCAGATATAGAACATTTCCATTGCTGAAGAACGTTCTATTGGACAGCACTGTTATGGAACACAAAACGAACCATCTGGATCCACATATTTCAAAATATAGGTCTCAAAAATATAAAGTTGATTGAAAAAAGCATGCAAGTTCCAGAAGGACACTTGGAATATCCTGACATTTAAATAAAGTTTGGAAGGAATGAGTAACATTTGTTGCCTTCAGTGAAGAAGTATTTGGGTGAAGGATGAAGTGGCAGGGAGACTTTCACATATACCCTTTTGCAAATTGATTAATTGATTGAGTGATTGAGATGGGAGTTTCACTATGATGCTCAGGTTGACTTCGAACTCTTGTGCTCAAGGAGTCCTACTACAGCAGCTTCCTGAGTAGCTGGTGCCACTAGCAAGCCCATTCAGAATCATGCAACTGTATCACCCATTCAAAAATAATAAATTCTCCTAGGCCCAACCAAGTCTAAGAAGAAGACACAATGCTTGCACAGCTTATTTGGATTTTAGCAAAACCATATTTTTGGTTACTTATAGAAACCCATCCACCAGGTTATCATTAAAAAAAGTAATCTTGTGTTTCTTCCCTGTAATGATTTTCCAGTGTTCACAGAATTTGAAATTTGAATACTTGCACAGAAACTTTTACACAAGCTCTTGCTCAATTCTCTGTTTTCGTTTTGTGTAGAATTGAATCCTCTGGGTGTGGTCAAAAAGTCTGAGTGCACTTGAAAAGAGAGAAAAAATATAGTGCGGACATGAAATTAAACTATAATGTGTTATCTCATAAATAAATCCTGACTGAGACACATTAAAAATGCAAAAGCTTAGCCAACTACTCAAGATTGCAGGAGGATCTCTTGAGCCCAGGAGTTGGAGGTCAGTCTGAAAAACATAGTGAGACACTGTCTCCTTAAAGACAAAAAAAATTAAAATTACCCAGGCGCTGGTGGCTCACACCTGTAATCCTAGCTACTCAGGAAGCAGAGATCAGGAGAATTGTGGTTTGAAGCCAGCCCAAGCAAATAGTTCCACGAGACCCTATCTCAAAAAATCCCATCACAAAAAATAGCTGGTGAAGTGGCTCAAAGTGAAGGCCCTGATGCCAAGCCCCAGGACCACACACACACACACACACACACACACACACACACACACACACACACACAATGAATGAACTTTCTGGTTGCTGCAAAGGTAGATGTGCTGGGATGATGGCAGAGAGGGTATAGAAGCTAGCAGTCTCTTCACCCCATGCACCTTGTCCATCTGGTGATTCATCCAGATTCTGTATAATATCCTTCATAATAAACCAACAAACATAAAGAAAGTGTTGTTCTGTTGCAAACCAAACCCAAGGAAGGCGCCATGTGAACTCTTGATTTATAGCCAGTTGGTCAGAAGCAGAACTCACACCTGAGACTTTTGAATAGCATCTGAAGTGGGGAAAGTCTTGTGGGACTGAGCTCTTAACCTGTGGATTCTGTTGCTCTCTCCCAGGAGATTAATGGAATTAATGGATACCCAGTTGGTGTCCTCTGGAGAACAGCTTCGTGTATGGGGGAAAAATTCCTGGTCACAGAAGTAAGTGTTCTGTGTTGTGTGAGAGTATAGTAGGTGAGATAGTTTATTTTTCCTCTTACGGGTGGATAAGGGACTGAGTCTGAGAGGTTCATTATAGTTATTCTATAGAATATTCTTTGTTGTTTTGCTTTTTAGACAGGGTCTCACTATATATCCAAGGTTGGCATGAAACTCATGACCTTCCTGCCTCAGATTCCTGTATTCTGTACAGTTTCCCAATTAAGTTTTTTTATAATTTCAAAAGAGAGAGAAAAAGAGACCCTGGATATGAGAGAGAATGTAACACTTTGGGGGAATTAAAAAAGTGGCTGGATTTTAGTGTGAGAGTAGACTTGCCCTAAGAAGTCTGGTCATTTGACCCTGAGTCACCACAATGGACTGATTAAACCATGATGAAAGAAAAAAAAATGTGTAAGTCCATTTCTTAAAGAAAATATAAGCCGGGGTGGTGTTACCTGCTTGTAATCCCAGCTACACAGGAAATGGAGATAGGAGGATGGTGAGTTTGAAGTCACCCTGGGGCAAAAGTAGAGAAACTCTGTCTCAGAAACAAAATACAAACCAAAGGGCTGGAGGAGTAGCTCAAGAGGCCTAGCAGAAGCACAAGTCCCCTAGGTTTAATCTCTAGTATGGCAAAAACCATAACAACATAAAAACTCCCAGAAACACACACACAGACAAGTATATATTTGTGGTTTTTAAAAATATATGTACACATATCATCAAATATGTGAATTTTTCTTTAAAGAACTGAAGGCTGTTTTTAATTAGCAAAGGACTCGCTAGCTACATTTACAAAACCTTACTAAGCTAAGTATAATTCTCAAAGTGAATGCATTTTTACTTCAACTACATTTAACTGTTCTCCAGATTCTGACATCCAAGGAAAGAAAAATAAATTTGTAAAGACCTGTTATTACATGACTTAATTGTTTAAAGCACTTGCAACACATCAAGTTTAGCAGATAAACAATGATATCTGTGGAATTTAATGATGGTTCAAAATTTGTATGTTGAGATAAATGAGGCATCAGTGAATTTATGATGCTTTCTCCAAAGTTTTGTTATATTCAAAGACAAAATAAAAATTGGTGATTATGGTATTAAAGGCTATATTTGTATACATATGTGTATGTATGTATAATATCCTTAGAAAAGGAATTCTAGGTTTTCCCTCCTGTGTGTCTTTGTCTTGCTTCTCTGTGGCCATGATGTCAGCTGAGTTTATCAGAAAAATGAAACCAAACTGACAAGATGGAAGTAGATTAGTCTGCCATGTCTCCAGTTTTTTTTTTTTTTTTTCAGTGCTAGGGATCAAACTCAGGGCCTAGGGAATGCTAGGCAAATGCTCTACCTCTGAGCTACATCCCTAGCCCCATATTTATTTATTTATTTATTTATTTTTTTTTTTGCAGTACTGGGGTTTGAACTCAGAGCCTTGTGTTTGTTAGGCAGGCATTCTCCCACTTGAGCCACTCCACCAGCCCCAGAAATCCCATTTCTGTAGATCTTTGAGCCATATATCAACTCTGGGGCTGACCACTCTATACTTGTTTAACCTGACTGTGAAGTTCACAAAAAATTTTTCTAGCTCTGTGATCATCAATGATTTCAAATTCGCCAGTGTAACCATTCTTCATCACCATAGAAACCAGATGATGACCTTGGGCCCATGTGAAGTATGGTGATATATTGATGGAAATTGAGATTATTGGGTGAAAAGATATGCTCATGTATTTTTTAAATTGCCTAATCAATGTACATGAAGATTTTTTGTAGTTTCTAAGTAGGCTGTCTATGACAAGAGAGGCCTAGAAACCATCATTTGATCTTTCTTATTGTCAGATGTGCCATTCCTGGATAATCTCATACCTTTTACTGCAAGGAAATAGATAGCAATGTTGTCACCATTCACGATTCCATGGCTCTTTGAAATCGGCTTATATGGAAGCAATATGGGTTTCTTGCCTTGGTTCCCTAATGTCACTTACTTGATGCTGGTGTCATTAGTCATGACACTGCACCATCCTGTGATTCTTTACTTCCAGTGACTCTCAACAGTTACAACAGAGCTTCATGGGCATTGATCACAATTGCAAGTCTTACACAGAATATGCAGGAAAATGCAAAGGATAGTTTTTGTTTTCTGGTTAAGTTTATTTGAAATTTGATAATGTACACATAAATCAACCCATTTCAACCAGGTAGTCTCTTGAGCTCTATGGAACGTAATCATTGTAATTCCTAGAATGTGACGTGACCCCTGCCTTTTACACACACTACAAGTATGGGGGATAGATGAGGTGCTGGTAAGTGGAGTAAGAACAGCCTCATTTATACAAGGAATGTCTCCATCCCTTGATCAGCATTGCTAAAGACTAAGCTGGGAGAGTTCTGCTGTCAGGTTTTTGTATCTGTTTCTATGGGTATTTGCCTCACTCAACCCTGAGCTTTGCAGGTAGACCATGTTCTAAGGTGCTTATTGGAGTGGAGTAATGTTTTGCAGTAATGTCATACTTTTCCACTAAAGAATTCCTTGATGGGGAAAAAATTGGGGGGCGGGTAGTGGGGTTGGACCTCAGGGCCGTGAACTTTATAGGCAGGCACTCTACTGCTTGAGTCACACCCCCAAACTTTTTTGCTTTAGTCAGTTTTCAAATAAGGTCTCATGTTTATGCCCAGGCAATTGTGGGTCATGAGCCTCTTATTTTTGCTTCCTGTGCAGCAGGGATGACTGGCATGTCTCCAACACACCCGGCTTTTATTGCTTGAAATGGGATCTGGAGAACTTTTTGCCAGGGTTGGCCTTAACAGCAACCCTCCCAGTCTCCACCTCCTGAATAGCTAGGATTAGGGGCATGAGCCACCGCCCCGGCCCGTTATGGAATCTCTTACCTTTGCATTTTGTTGCTCTGTTTCCTAAAAAGAATTTGGGAGATGCTCTTGATTTGTCCATCTACAGCTTTAATTCTTTGATCCCAAAGAATTCTTTAACTTGTTTAAGAAAAAAACAAGTAATTGTTACAGAGGTCTCTATATTTTGCAGCCGCCATTTTGTAAGAAGCACTGTTCCCCAATAAAATGGTAAAAAAAAAAAGACAAGTCTGACTGGGTGGAAATTTGGAGACCATCAAAGCATGGGGTTCAGTGAGATCATCTAGAGAGAAGGATCAGAAACCTAGGACAGAAATGAAAGAATCACTCCAAGGATGCAGGAAGGAAAGGAGCCTAAAAAATAGACTGAGAGACATTGCAGAGGTGAAAGGATTAAAGTCTTCAAGAACAAAGATGTGGTCAGCAATGCTCATCTTTTTTTTTTTGGAGGGGGAGTTGAGATAGGGCCTCACTATGAAGCCCAGACTGGCTGATAACTTCAGATCTTGAGTGATGAGATTACAGGTGTACATCACCCACCCAGAAGCAATGCTCATCTTGCTGAGAAGTCTAAGAGGAAGAGGCTTCAAATTGCTTCAAATTGGCTAAAAGTCACTTCCCAGCAGTTGAGCAGTGAGTTGGGAGCTTGTTTATCCACATTTCCTAGAACAAGGGTTCAGGAGGTCATTGGCAGTGTCAGCTACAGTCCAGAGCAGTGACTAGGACCCTGCACACCTTCATCATGTGTTGAGAAGTGCCTTCCATTTGTGTTGTTAGCCGGACCACTGGCCACTGCCATACCTACTGTTAAGGGAGGCTGAGAATTGACATCTTTTTAGGTGGTCACATGTCCTGCTAACAACTGATGGTTTATTAAGGAGGAAAAAAATAGAGAAACAGTATGGAGAGAAACTAGCAGCCTCTCCTACAGATATTGCTCTGAGTTTTACTCATATTATCTCAGCTGTAAGAGATGGGACCAAGGCTGATTGCCAGAGCCAGATGCAACCTGGGCAGGTGGGATACCAGGTAGGCCAAGAATCCCTGAGGTGGTCCATTGGGACACTGTCCGAGGGGGCTCTCCACTGGCAGATGGTGACAAACTGTTTTCCAGCACATGAAGAAAGCATTCACTCTCATAGCTTTTGTCCCTGTAAAGATTCATTTACTCAGGGGTCCAGGCCAACTGACAGCTTTTTAGGAGATGACTTCCTTTACTATTATTATTATTACTGCTACTATTACTACTGCTACTATTGTCAGTTTTTTGAGACAGGGTCTTGCTATGTTGTTCAGGCTGGTTTCAAACTCCTGAGCTCAAGAGATCTTTCTGCTTCAGCCTCCCAAGTAGCTGGGACTACAGGCATGTGTCATCATGCTCCTTCCTTTACTACTTCATGTTCCTATCTCCATGTAAAGTCTTTGTGGTCTGCCCCCTTCCCCCCACCTCTCCAACCCTATCTCCACATTGTTCTGTGCTCCGGCCCTTTTTAGTTCTGAACACCTGATGAGCCAGGCTCTGGCCTTCTATGCCCTGCTACCACTCAGGAGATACACAATTGAACAGGCTCTGCTAATGACTTCACACACGTTTATTGTTAGGGTTTGGGGCTCAAATGTTCTCCAAATACTGTATATTAAAGACTTCAGGAGGTGGTACCTAGTGAAAGAAGTGATATTATTGGAAATGTGCCCTTGATGGGGATCTAGCGACCCCAGCCTCTCCTTTCTCTTTTACTTCCTGGCTGTCAAGAGGTGAATAGACCTCCTGTGTCAGGCACTACTGCCATGATGTATAATGCTGCCAGAGGGCCCAAAGCAGCAAGGTCAAGCGACCATGGACTGAAATAGTGCTTTTAAGTTGTTTCTCTCAGGTATTTGTCACAGTCATGGAAAGCTGACTAATACACTCTCTCTTATTTATTATCATTGCCTGTCTGCTCACTGCACTCTTTATGGATTAGGAACTTCAAAAAAGAAAGGCCCTACCTCTTTCCTTTTCCTGCTGTATTGTCAGAAACCAGCACGGTGTGGTGCCTTCACAGAGCACCTGGCTCCAGACAGTTGGCGCACAATAAGCAAGCCTTACACTCAGTTTGTATCTTCTATAAAAATGTAGCAAGAAGCCATTAAGCTTAGTGACTTTTTTCTCCCTTTTATGGTGTTTTTCCTGAGCAGCAGTGACCACTGAAAGGAAAGTGGTCCCCTAGATCTCCTTTGTTCTTTTCTTTTTTTTTTGTTTCTATTTTTTCTTCTTTTCTTAGATCTCCTTTAAAGGACATATCTTCCTTGGATTTTTAACATTGGCATTGTTTTTTGGAGTGGTAATGGACCTTACGCAAGGCCTTCTCCTGGGATGCCTGTCCACACAGATGGAGGGTGTGGTGGTGCTAAGTGATGTCTCTCTGGCATCTGGGACTGGGAACTTAGTTTTGTGTTCTCTTTTTACTTTTTTTTTTCCCCAGTACTGGGGTTTGAACTCAGGGCCTCACATTTGCTAGGCAGGTACTCTATCACTTGAGCCATTCTGCTGGCATGAGACTAGGAGCTGTAGAGACAGATCTTCATGTTCAAAGGCAGGGCTCTGGTGGAAGGGGCATATAAGCATAGATTTCCTTTTTTACTTAAAACCTTTCCGTCTCTCATCAGAGAAATGACAATAATTGATAGAAAAGCAATTATCTGCCAGGTGCTGGTGGCTTGTACCTATAATCCTAGCTACTTGGAAGGCTGAGATTAGGAGAATCATGGTTTGAAGACAGATGAGGGCAAAGAGTTCTCCAGACCCCACCTCCAAAATAACCAAAGCAAAATGGACTGGAGATGTAGCTCAAGCAGTAGAGTGTTTGCTTTGCAAGTGAAGCCCTGAGTTCAAACCGATGTCCAGCAAAAAAAAAAAAAAAAAAAGCACCTTTCTTCTAATCTAACCCATAGCCCACTTAAATAACTAATCATTTATTTCCCAGTCTGGATGTGAAATTTTACATTTTGAGAGGTGCTCCAGGACCTCCAGTCAGTCCCACTGGAGTGAAATTTTGTGATATCAGCACATGGTTAGAAGTAACATTCCTATAGCAGTTAAACATGAAGCACAGCCCCTGAAAGTGCCCTCAAGCTCGAGGTCACACAAGCATTCTCAGTCCAACTCCTTTCCCCTCCTATTCCAGTCTGTGCCTTTAGCTGCATTTGGATAGCTTTGGAGAGCTGGGAGAGAAAGGGCGAGATGGCAAGAGACTCCAGCCATCTGTTTGGAGTTAATGTGAGGAGCTCTCTTATCTCTTTGAAAACTGGAAACTCACCAGGGACATAGTGCAACATAGCCTAAAAAACCTCTAATAGTCTTAGGGTAGAAAAACACAGGAATTTTCCAGTGTCTGCCACTTGACCTTTCTGTCCTTAAAAAATCTATCAGTTAATATCATTGGGCTAGGGGTATACTCCTTGGTCTCAGTAAAACCTTCAAAAAAATTTTTTTGGTGAGTGTGTAGCTCAGTGGTAGAGTACTTGCATAGCATGTGAAAAGTCCTGGGGTTTGATCTCTAGCACCATGCACACACACACAAAATCCTATGTAGTACTTTAACACAGCATTTGGAAACAGGGTGGAAAGTTTTCCATTTGGATTATTTTCCCTACTCTTTTTCTTTCTTTTTTCTTCTTCTTTCTTTTTTTCCCAGTGATTGGGATTGAACCCAGGGCCTCATACATGCTTGGCAAATGCTCTACCTCTGAGCTACGTATCTCTAGCTTTCCATTTCTTTCTTTTTTGGTGGAACTTGGTTTTGAATTCAGGCCTTTGTGCTTGCAAAGTAGACGCTCTACCACTTGAGCCACACCTCCAGCCCATTATGCTCTGGTTATTTTGGAGATGGAGTCTATTTGCCTGAGGTTAACTTTGAACCGAGATCCTCCCGATTTCAGCCTCCAAAGAAGCTAGGACTACAGGCATGAACCACCAGTGTCTGGCTCTTCCTTCCTTCCTTCTTCTCTTCCTGCCCTCTTTTCCCTCCCTTCCTTGTACTGGGATTTAAACTCAAGGCCTCCTGCTTTCTAGTCAAGTGCCCCTAGTTAGGCCCATTTTGTTTTGTTTTGCTTTGAAATAAGGTCTTACTATGTAGCCCAGACTGGCCTTAAACTCATGACCCTCCTGTCTCAGCTACCACACCTAGCTTATACTATTTCTTCTTTTTTTTACAGTACTGGGGTTTGAACTCAGGGCCTACACCTTGAGCCACTCTGCCGCCCTTTTTTGTGAAGTTTTTTTTGACATAGTCTCACGAACTATTCCCCCCCACCACCACCGCTGGCTTCAAACCTCAATCCTCCTGAACTCTGCCTCTGAGTAGCTAGAATTACAGGCGTAAGCCACCAGCGCCTGGCTCAGTTTCAAGTATTTTGTTATACCAGCACAAACATACTAAAACCAACAACACTTTATTTCCATGACTCTAGATTTGGAATCTAACTTGGCAAGGTAATATTCACAGATAACCATCATGTATCACTTAATAATGGGCGTACATTCTGAGAACTGCATTATTAGGTGATTTCATCATGTGAGAACATCATAGCATGTACTTCACAAACCTATGTGTCAACACTTGACTTCTGCATTAAGAGATGCAGTTAGAGATGAGTGCGATCTCCTTCTCTGTATAACTAGGATTACGGACAATACCCACCATGCCCGGTTATTTCTTCTTCTGTCTTCTCTCCAAGATCCTGCTTTTTGGAGTTTTCCTACCATATCAAAGGTTGGGGATGGTGACAGTATTTTCAAACAGTGTGATTTCCCAATCTGACTGCCTCCAGAGCTTGTTTGAATCCAATTGAAGTATTGGATTTGAAGACAGGCATCTTAGGTTCCCCTCTTGCCAATCTCCAACTGTGTACTCAGCCCCTGAACAGACAGATCCTTTAGTCCTTGCCTTTCAGTCTCAAAAATAAAGCCCCTGTCCTGCCTATTCTCAGGATTGGATGGAAACTCAGATGAATTAAATTTAGTGGCACATTATTCACACGTAATGGGTTGTTTTTGTTATTAAGATTGATTCAGACAATGTGGGATAACAGAAATAGTTTGGATTTTGAAGCTAATGGAATCTAGACTTGTAACCTGATACCTGTGACCTTTCTAAATCTGTCTCCCTCATATATTTTTGCAGGTAACAAAAACAAAGCACTTAGTAAGAGGTCATGTAAAGCGTACGTTAAGGGCTCAGTGAATTTCTTACCATTGTTAAACGAGATAATGCAATGCAGTCTGAAAATCACAAAATACTCCATAAGGGTAAGTAGATACTCTCCCTGGGTTCGAGACTCCGAAGGCCCTAAGAAGTTTCCCAGCACAAAAACACCCAGGTTCGCCCAGGGATGAGAAAAGGGGGTTGCACAGAAACATCGTCGAATTCTCACCGTCGGGCTTCCATGAAAAGCTAAATTGTGCCTAAGGTCCCTAAGTTTGGTGAGAAATGACAAAATGACCCCGGAATGCGCAGATCCAGCCACCCACTTAAGCTTGAGGGTCAGCTCCCGCTTCCGTGCACAACGCAACCAGACCAGAAGAGGCCGCTCTCGAGCCCCAGCCTCCTCAACTGGATCGGAGATACGGCATGTGCGTCCCGCGCGAGGCACTCGCGAGGAGGCGCTCGTCCATCCTGCCCTGCTCGGGTCCCTGTTTGCGCACGCGTAATTCCTTTCTTCCAGCGTCCTCGCCCCCTTCCGTCTCCACGCCAGTTACGTACGACCAGTTACGTTCGTGCGGCGTCTTCCACGCATTTTCTGACGTAGCGAGACAGCAAGTCGCCGAGCGGAAGCCCACGGCGCTCAGCGCTAGAGGACGGGAGGGGTGAGAGGAAAAAGCGGACCGGAAGTAGGATAAATACGCCTACCTCTCCGGCGCCCTCAGACAGGAAGATAAAGCGCGGGCCGGGCGGGTGTGGCCTCGGGAGACGGAAGGGGCTGCAATTGGTCCTCGGAGGTGGCGACGGCGACGATTGGTCCTGCGCGCGGAGCGTGGTGAGAATGGGTAGCAGCCGTTGAAATTCAAAAGTGGCGGGTGTGGCTCTGGACTGGTAGCCGGCGGCGCCCTGTATCGCGCGTGCTCTCTATCGCGAGCCGGCAAGCCCCGGTGCCCGGTCTTCTTCCATTGCACCCCCCCGGCGTGTGTGGGTCCGAGGTGGACATGGAGCCTCAGGTGAGAGGGGAAGACATGGGCCTTCGCAGGGAGGGGGACCACGGCTGGCCGCCCGGTGCTCCCGAGCCTGCGGCTCTACGCCTCGATGGCGCCTGCCTGGAAGGCGAAGGTCCGTGCGGCCCCGCGGCAGGGGAACGGGCGGAGGAGGGAGTGCAGACGGCTGTGAACAACCCAGGAGATCCCGGGCGACGTCTGTCTGCCCGCCCCCAGCTTCAAGTCTTGGCAGTCCCTGTCTCTCTGTCGGGACTTCGGCGTTTCCCATTTCGAATTCTCAGACGTCCGACACGTTCCCACCTCTCCATTCTCACGGGTCGCTCTGTGGGAGAGGGGACTTCTGAGATGACCTCTGCCTTTGGAAAAGTGGGATCTAAGGCCAAATCCCTGCTGATGTCATTTTGTGTTGGTTTCTTTTATTATTGCTGCTTCGCGGTGTAGGAAGGGGAGAGGAGAAATGGGGGTAATCTGGGCTGACGACTCCTAATTCTCTCTCCTTCCCTAAATTTTGCCCGGTGGGACTGGTTGACTTAGTTTCCGTTTTCTGGTTTTTTTTTTTTTTTTTTTTTTTTCGGTACTGGGGTTCGAACTCAGGGCTTGCTCTTGCTAGGCAGGCTTGAGCCACACCTCCAGCCCTAGTTCTTTTTATGGATGCTTCGGTTCACCCCACAGCCATCTGCAGCACCCCCTCTTCAGTAGAGAGAGATGTATGTGTGTAACAGTGTTCTGATCTCTGGTACCAGGAAAGGTCTGTCTGAATCCTTTGTTTACTGGTATTTTTTGTTTAGATTCATCGAAGGCAGGATTCAGCCTGAAGAGATTCTTTGTATTCTGGCAACAAAACAGCAGAGCTGTGTGATGTGACCATAAAAAGTAGTAAAAGTCTTCTTAGTTCTATTCATCAAATATTTACTGAGCACCTACTATGTGCCACGCACAGTTGTAGGTACTTAGGATGTAGCAGTGAAGGAGACAGAAGTCTCAGTCATCGTAGAGCTGCTATTCTGTGGGGAGGCAGACAATAAGAGCAGTTATTACATTGTATAACTCTATTGAAAAGCAGTAAGTGCTATGAAGAAAGGAGAATTCTAACAGGTTAAGAGGAAGGCCGCCAACTGGCAGAATACAGTACTAAGTAGGGTGGTCTCAATAAGTTCCATGAAGATGAAAGTTGAATAAAGACCTGAAGGAGCTCTGGAAGTCTATAAGAAATGACAGAAAAAAATGTAACTATTTTGATTGGAAATGTCAGAAGCAAGCAAAGGCAGTTCTGGGAATGAATAGCATAATAAATTATGGATTAAAACAAAAACAAAAAGACCTAAAGGAGGAGAGGGAGAAAAGCAAGTAGATATTGAGGAACGATCATTCCAGGCAGAGAATCTTCTGACATAGAGTCCCTGGAATGAAGTGACCAAAGGGGATGGTTGTGGAAGTGAAAGTCCGGTTATGGGAAGTGGGGCTGCTGATCAGTTTGCTTCTTGTAGGAGCCAACATGAAGTCTTTGACCCTTACTCTGAGTGCTATAGGGAACCACTGGATAGTTTTAAGCATAGAGAGATAAGATCTGCCATACATTTAATTTAAGAGAATTTCTGCATGGAGATGAGAATGTAAAAAGACAAGGATAGAAACAAGATCTGAGCTGGGCACCTGTGGCTCACACCTGTAATCCTAGCTACCTGGAAGGCTGAGATCAGAAGGAATGCAGTTCCAGGCCAGCCTGGGCAAATAGTTCACAAGACCTCCATCTCCAAAATAATGAGAACAAAAAATGGACTGGAGGAGTGGCTCCAGTCATAGAGCACCTGCTTTGCAAGAGTGAAACAAAAAAATAAGATCCGTTAGGAGTGTCACAGATAATAATACCCTTGGCATTATTGACATTGTACTGCATGGTACTGTCCTTTACATTATCCTATCCTGCTTAACAACATCCCTCTCTATACACTACATGCCAGTGGCAACCGCCATCTGCTCATGGTAATCTAAAATGTTTTTAGACATTTTAAATGTCACAGGGAGGTAAAACCACCCCCAACTGAGAAGCAGTGGAGTCTGATAATACAGGTAACAAATTATAGTGTCATGATTCAGGGTGGTAGCAATGAAATAAGTTGTGACAAGTAGTTGGTTTCTGGATATATTTTGCTGGTAGAGTCAGCCAAGCTTTGCAGTCAGATTCAGAGAGATACTTAGAGAATTAGAAGACTCTGTGTTTCTTGGCTTAAGCAATTGAAAGACAAAGTTATATCAGCTTATTGGAGAAAGCTGCAAGAGGACCAAAAGGAGAGGTGGACATCACGAAGTCAGTTATCAGACCTGTTTTGGTTTTTGTAGATATGGGGGTTTGAACTCAGGGCCTCACACTTGCTAGGCAGCTTCTCTACCACTTGAGCTACTCGCATTCCCTTTTTGTTTTAGTTATTTTTTCAGGTAGGGTCTCTTGTTTTTTGCCCAGGTTTGCCTGGACAACAGTTCTACTTACGGCTCCCTGGGATGACAGGTGCACACCACCATGCCTGGCTTATTGATTGAGATGGAGTCTTGCTAAATTTTTGTTCTGGCTGGCCTGGAATCACAGTCCTCTCATCTCTGCCTCCCGAGTATCTGGGATCACAGGCACTGCACCTGGTGCAGTTATCACACTTAGGTTCAGTGTAAGTTCAGGAGTGATATCTGGGCTGGAGATATATATTTGGGAACTCACAGCATGTTGATATTAAGAGCTATGAGAGAGCTTTATACATAGAGTATGGAAAGACAGTGGTTAACAGGCATGGGTTACATACCTGTAATCCTAACACTGAAGAGGCTAGGCAGAGCCAGGCGTGTTGAAACATGCCTGTAATTCCAGTTACTTGGGAGGCAGAGGCAGGAGAATCACAAGTTCCAGGCTAGCCTGGGCAAAGTTAGCAAGACCCTATCTTTAAAAAAAAAGAAAAAAAAAATTAAATTGCTGGGGACATAGCTCAAGTGGTAGAGTACTTTTTGCTGCAGTGTAAGGTCCTGAGTACTGCAGCAAAAAAAAGGGTTCAATGAATGAATATCTATAAAAGATTAAGTGCTTATCTTATTTTGAAGAGTTGGGGACCATTATTTTTAACTTTTTAGATGTGAGAAAAAGAAATAGTATACTCTCTGGTGTTATCCTGAGTAAAACAAACAAACAAAAAATTTAGATACATTTTCTGAACCCACATAAATTCTGAGGAGGTAGGCACATCTACTAATGGTAATGTAAAGAAGAGGAAGGGCGCAGGTTATAAAAAAAAATTAGTGCTTGGTATTAGAATGCTTGAAGAAAAATTTGTTTTGCATACTATACTTGATTTGTTTTATTATTTACTTTGCAGTACCAGTGTTTGAACTCAGGGCCACGCCATTAGCCCTATTTTTGTGATGGGTTTTTTCAAAACAGTGTCTTTCGAACTGTTTACCTTGGCTGGCTTTGATCCTGATCTCTGCCTCCTGAGTAGCTAGGATTACAGGGTGAGCCACAGGTGCCCAGCTTGTATTTGATTAAACTAAATTAATTTTATTAACTAAACTTAAATAAGGGTTCTGTGTCCACATTTCTGCAGGTAGCAGGAAAAAAAATACCATATTTTTTTTCCTTTTTATTTATATGGTTTGTATATATTGCAGTTTAAGTAGTCTCCTACAAATGGACATTTAATTTCATTCCTTCCAAAAATTATCTGCCACATAGCAGACATTGTACTAGGCTCTAGTTATATAGCTATGAACAAAGCAGACTAGTTCTTACGGTACAGTCTAATGTAGGGAAAGACAGTAAACTAAAACCCAATCAAAACAGGATATCTGTTTCATTGTTTTTTTTTCTATAGTGAGCATTCTTGAATATGTCTTATCATATTCCTTTCCCAAAACTAAGCTTAGCCTCTCTTTAAAAATAGCCAATAGCCAGATGTTGGATCAAAGTTCAAGGCCAGCTCTGGCAAATAGTTCACAAAACCGCATCTCCAAAATAACTAGAGCAAAATGGACTGGAGGTATGGATCAAGGTAGAGTGCCTGCTTTCAAGCATGAAGTCCTGAGTTCAAACCCCAGTCCTACAAAAAATAAATAAATAAATAAAATAAAAGCCAACAGTGTGAATCTACAATGATTTTGGTTTGTTTATAGTACTGGGAATTGAACCCAGAGCTCCGGCCCATGCTAGACAAATAGTCTACTACTGACTGAGCTACCCCTCCAGCCCTTGAATGGTTTTAAGATAAAAAGTTTAAAAAACAAAACCACATATTCACCTAGCACTCGAGGATAAGGCAGGGAGATCGCTAGTTCAAGCCTAGCCTAAACTACGTAATGAGATCATGTCTCAAAAAACAAACAGTAACAAATAAAGGTAGTGCTTTTCCATTAAATCAGTTAATGAAAAAATTGTAATTAAAATCAAGTCAAATCAGCCTGTCCTATGATATGGGTAAAGGGACTGGGATCAGTCTGGACTTTCTCTCCCTTGCTGCCTGAGCTCTTTTACTCCTGGGCCAGCTTCTACTAGATCAATACTTAGTTTCAGGTAATCAAGCCCCTCTTCTTCATCTGAACTGGCCCCGCATAATTGTCACCTGGTTCTCCCAAGATGAATTTCTGCTTAGCTCTTAAACTCCTACAACAGTTCTCTCAATTGAATTCATGAGAATGAAGCACTAATGCCTGAAGGTATCCTTTGCATCTACTGAATTGAATTATGTCTTCATGTATCCAGAATGTTAACAGTTGTATACATTCTTGGGAGAATTGAGAAAATATATAACCATCTATAGTTTAATTCCCTTGTAGAACTCTAGCTTGGAAAGTCTGTCCTAGAAAGTAAGCTCTAGGCACACAGGGACTTACTTGATGTCCATTAGTCTTAGCCCACACTTAGAGCAACATCTGGCACAAAGCACAGATCTTTGTTGGATGAATCATGAAGTCCCTTCTGTGTACTCCTCCTTTTCTATCTCTATTCACTTTTCATATTGCTCACAGTTCACTTTTTTGGAGACAGGATCTTGCTATGTAGTCTAGGTTGGCTGAATACTCCCAGTCCTCCTGCCTCACACTACTAAGTGCTGGATTACAGGTGTGTACCGCCATGCCCGATTTACTGTTCACTTTTTCAGTATAAATCTAGTCATACTCTCCTGACTAAAAACCATCAGGGTGCCTCCTGCTATCAGGGTCTAGACTCCTTATCATGGCATACTGACCACCACAGTCTTTTCCCTTCTGCCTCTGTTGTCATCTCCTCTCTTTCTGTGTACAACCCACATGTTCAGCTAAATAAAACATTTGGTTATTTATCACATGGACCCCTTGCTTCATATCTGGTATGCTTTTCCTGGGCCCGAGCTCATTGAGCCAACTCTTTCTCATCCTCAAGACTCTACCTAAAAATACCTTATAGAACAGTTCTCTGATACTCTCCCCATCCCTTCCTCTAGCCTGGTTTTAGTACCTAATGTCTGGATTCCAAGAAATAGCCCTAGCTCTAGGTAAACTAGAATGGTTGGTCACCCTAGAAAAGAGCAGTTATAGGGTAGGCATAATCCTCAGGCACAAATGAACTAGGCTACCTAAAAGGAGAGAATCTTTCTTCCCACTGCCCTCTCCTCATGTCTCTATTTTGGTGGTGTCCAAATTGGTCTTTTCCTATGCAAGTGAGCCTGTGTTCTATGCATTATTACTCTTATAATAGGTTCTTTTGTACATTTTTCACATGTCTGGTCAGAAACTAGTGGCTTTTCATAGGATTCACAAATAAAGCCTAAACTTCTCCTAATCCTGGCATCAAAGTCCCTATAAGGCAGGATGGTTTAATAGTTAAGTATGTATTCTCTAGAACCAGACTGTCCTGAGTCTAACTCTGGCTCTTCCTTTTATTAGCTGATGACATTAGATAAGCTCTTTTACCTGGCAGTGCCTTCCTCCCCTCATCTGCAAAGTGGAGTTAATATCACCTCTTCATTGGGCTGCTGTGAGCATGAAGTAAGTTGATGCAGATAAAGCATTTAAAACAGTGCTCTATAAATGTTGCTTGCTCCTCCAAACCAGTGTTTAACCTTATCTGTCTTCCACTCTCTCCAGCTAAAAGGGCTGGTTAGTTTCACACCCATACCATATGCATGCTTCAGTTTTTCCTCCTAAGAGTGTTGGTTTCTCTCTGCAAATTAGAGTCCTACCCAAAAGTTAGCTGAAGTCCGGCATCCGTTTAGCTTTTACTTCAGAGGTTGTTTTCACTTTTATGTCATGTCCCACTTTGATCTGTGCTGTTTGCTGGCACATAGTCTGAGAGTCCCAGCTTTTGGCACAGAGGTACTCAGTTAATGCTCGTTGATGATGATGATGTTGAGAATTAAGGCTAGCAGACCTAAAAAGGGGAGTTCATAGGGTATTTGGGCTTTTGCGTATTAAGTGTCTCTTTTTCCCAACAGAGGTCCCCCTTGTTGGATGTGAAGGGGAATATAGAGTTGAAGACACCTCTGCTCAGGGCTTCTTCCCGACTTCCTCTCCCAGGAAGCAGGCTCAAGAGGGGGCCTGACCAGATGGAGAATGTCTTAGAGCCTGCAAAGGTGAGCTGAGTATGGAAGCTGTGTGTGTGTGTGTGTGTGTGTGTGTGTGTGTGTGTGAGAGAGAGAGAGAGAGAGAGAGAGAAGAGAGAGAAGAGAGAGAAGAGGGAAGGTGACTTCAATCCTATCCTTACTTATTCCCAGAAACGGACACGAGGCCTGGGTGCAGCGACCAAAACTGACACATTCCGCTCCAGAGCACTGGCACCACCCCTCTCCACAGTGCCACAGACACAAGGCCAGACTGCAGGTGGGCTCTATGGGTAAATAGGGACCGAGGGCATGGAAGTGCAGTGCTTTTCTCCTCATTTTCTTTTCGTTCAATTTAAGTCTATTTTGAATAGGTAATAACATTTTACTAGCTTCAAAATTCCAGAGGTACAAAAGTTGTTATATAATGGAAAGTTGTCTTCCCACCTTGTCCCCTAGCTACCTAGCTGTCCTTCTCAGGGGCAACTGTGTCGTCCAGGGAAAGTCTGTGGGTATTCCAGTAACTGTGGATATCATCTAGCGTACTTCACACATGACTCTACCCCCGCTCTTTTTATTTACCTCCACCCAACTTGCTTTTTGGCATAGGTAGTGAGTAATTTCCTGGTCCTAGGAGGGATATCATTAGAAGCCAGCCAGACTTAAGAGGACAAGGGACATTATCTTATTTCCAGTGCTTATAAAAAGCACCTTTGCTGTTCTTAGCTCAGCCAGTACTTGCCACCTGATTGAGTGTTCTACTTTTTCCTCTCTTCCATCTGGACAGCTCAAAAAGTTCCCAGGAAGACAGGGCCTCGTTGTTCTACAGCTATTGCTACAGGTAATAGTGACTAAGAGCTGGGGCCGAAAAGGGATTTGGGGTATGTATAAAGGGAGAGTGGTGATAGAGGGACACCGATTCTATAATTCTTACATCAGCTACCCACTTCTCTAGTGTTGAGGAACCAGAAGCCAGTTCCTGCTATTCCTTCCCAGAAGCCTGGCAGTAGGTGACAAACATAACTATTGGGTGAGAGGCTGGGATAGGGAAGAGGAGGCGGTGAGTGCCCAGAAAAACCCATTTTGTCTTTTCTGTTTAGAGGGGAAGGAGATAAATGTGGTATCAGGTGCAGAGACCCTGAAGGCCAGAAGGGAGGAATAATACAGAGCTGAGACTTCACTGACCTTTGTCCTTTCTGTACCCATGTTAGCATCAGCTGCTCCTCCCGTGGTGGGAGGGAAGAAACCTGGCAAACGGCCTGCTTGGGACTTAAAGGGTCAGTTATGTGACCTAAATGCAGAGCTGAAACGCTATCGTGAGAAGATTCAAACATTGGACCAGGAGAACCAGCAGCTGCGGGACCAGCTCAAAGAGGCCCAACAACAGGCTAAGACCCTGGGAATGGAGCGCAGCACCTTGGAAGGGGAGTTGGCTAGGGTACAGGCCCAGGCTGAGCAGGGCCAACAAGAGCTGGGAAGTCTGAGCACTCGTGTCCTGGAACTGGAAGAGCGGCTGGGCACTCAGGAGGGATTGGTGCAAGAGCTCCAGAAAGAACAGCTAGAATTGCAAGAGGAGCGGAGGGCACTGGCCACCCGGCTGAAGGAGCAGGAGGTAGGGATCAAATTCTCACAAGGGCCAGCACCACCTTTTCTTACACAGGTCATGCTCCCCCATCTTCCAGGTTCCCCTGAAATCACTTTGGGCTTAGAACCTATCTCCAGTAACATGCCTGTGTCCTCCAGCTGGCTCCATTCCAGCCACTGCTGACTTTGTCTCACCTGCCCAACCTCTCTTTATGCTTCCTTTGTGTTCAAAGCTCCCACTAGGGTCTGTTCTTCCCCTTATCCTCCATTCCTGTTTTTCTTCAGGTCCCTATCCTGATTATAAATCCCTGAGGTATTCTTTCTCCCTCTCCCATGTCCATGGAGTCTCTCAAATGATTTAATTCTGGTTTCTGGCACTTTGTATATACACTTCCCTTTTTCAGAGTAGGTTTTCTATACTCCATCCTTCTCTTAGTTCACTCCTGTTTTTTTGGGTGTCAGCCTAGATACCTTTTACTTATGCCTCCCCTAAATATTCCTGTATCAGTGCTCCCTATCTTAGTACCATGATTCCGTATTTTTTCTTTGTGGCTATATTGGGGTTTGAGTAGAGCCTTGTACTACTCAAGTGCTTTGACACTTGAGGTATGCCTCTAGCCTTTTTTGCCATAGATTATTTTTTTAGACAGGGTCTTGTGTTTTTGTCCAGGGCCAGCCTGGACTCCAGTCTTCCTACTTATGGTGTTCCATGTAGCTGGGACCACAGGCACGTGATCATCACTGCTTGGCTTATTTATTGAGATGGGGTCTCACTGACCTTTCCTCCCAACCCCCCTCAACCCTGACTGGCCTTAAGCCATGATCCTCCTGATCTCCACCTTCCGTAGCTGGAATTATAGATGTGAACCACCATGCCCACCCCATTCTTACCAGACTATGAGGTCCATGGGGCCAGGGAACCCACCTCCACCGCCTGCCCCATTTTGGCCACATGACTTATTCTTGGTTGCATTTCACGCTCTGTGTTTATTCTGTTCTGGACAGAGGAGGCTGCAGGCATCAGAAACAGCTCTGTCAAGCAGCCAAGCAGAGGTGGCATCTCTGCAGCAGGAGACTGCAGCCCAGGCGACCTTACTGGTTGAACGAGGAGACAGACTCCATGGGCTAGAGATGGAGAGAAGACGACTTCACAACCAGCTGCAGGAACTCAAGGGCAACATCAGGGTATTCTGCCGAGTCCGCCCTGTCCTTGCAGGGGAGCCCCCTCCATCCTCTGGCTTTCTTGTGTTTCCCCCTGGCCCTGCTGGGCTCTCTGATCCTCCAACTCGCCTTACTCTCTCTCGGTCTGATGATCGGCGTGGGACCCTGAGTGGGGCACCTGCCCCCACTACCCGCCATGATTTCTCCTTTGACCGTGTGTTTCCACCAGGAAGTAGGCAGGATGAAGTATTTGAAGAGATCTCCATGCTTGTCCAGTCAGCCCTGGATGGCTATCCAGTGTGCATCTTTGCCTATGGCCAGACAGGCAGTGGCAAGACCTTCACAATGGAGGGTGGGCCTGGGGGAGACCCCCAGTTGGAGGGTCTGATCCCTCGGGCCTTGCGGCACCTTTTCTCCGTGGCCCAGGAGCTAAGTGGCCAGGGCTGGACCTACAGTTTTGTGGCAAGCTATGTAGAGATCTACAATGAGACTGTCCGAGACCTGCTGGCCACTGGGACTCGGAAGGGACAAGGGGGCGAGTGTGAGATTCGCCGGGCAGGACCAGGAAGTGAGGAGCTTACTGTCACCAATGCCCGATATGTTCCTGTCTCCTGTGAGAAAGAGGTGAGGACCCATGGGGATTGGAATTGAGTGGGCAGGGTGCCACATAGGGAGATGGAGAAAGGAGGAACTTGGAAGGTAAGTTGTAAGGATGGGTTATCACAACAGAACCAGGAGTGGTGTGATGCATCTACCAGGTGCACCCTGCCAGGTGGATCTCAGATCTTGTTTCCTGTTACACACCTTGCTCAGTTCACCCTAACTATGCTAGCCTGCTGGCTGTTCCTCAACCCACTAGTCACACTCCTGTCTCATGGCTTTGCCCAAACACTCCTCCCTTGGAGATGTTATGGCAGTGAGGCCATCAAGGCTGTCCTGTCTAAACTTCTACACACCCCACACTGTCACACCCTTCCTAGTCCTCTGTGATTTTACTTCTCTGCATTCAGATATATTGTGTATTTCACTTCACTCATTAGAAAGAAAGTTCTAAGAGATCAGGGGCTGACTCTCAATCAATGCTTGCTATACCTGATAACATCATGTTCTGACTTCCTGTCTGCCTTTGCCCCTTCTTGCTCCTCATTTCCAGGTGGAGGCCCTGCTCCATTTGGCCCACCAGAATAGGGCTGTGGCTCGTACTGCACAGAATGAACGATCATCACGCAGCCACAGTGTGTTCCAGCTGCAGATCTCTGGGGAGCATGCTGCTCGAGGATTGCAGTGTGGAGCTCCCCTCAACCTTGTGGACCTAGCTGGGAGCGAGCGGCTAGACTCCGGCTTAGCTCTTGGCCCTGGGGAGCGAGATCGCCTTCGAGAAACACAGGCCATTAACAGCAGCCTGTCCACCCTGGGACTGGTCATTATGGCCCTGAGCAATAAGGTGGGAAAGGGATCATGAGCAGATGAGACTAGGGGGTTGGTTAAGATGGGCTATGCAGAACTCTGACCTATTCTAAGTTCCTGCCTCCCCCCTCAACCTTCCAGGAGTCTCATGTACCTTACCGGAACAGCAAACTCACCTACCTGCTACAGAACTCGCTGGGTGGCAGTGCTAAGATGTGAGTGACAGGGACAGATGGAAGGGATCTGCTGGGAATTACGATGTTGAGATGAGGAGTGCAAAGGGACAACAGTGGGGTCTTCCTCGCTTTTGCTGAACACTAATGCTGGGTTGGACCTCTTCTCTTTCCCCAGGCTCATGTTTGTGAACATTTCCCCCCTGGAAGAGAACGTCTCTGAGTCCCTCAACTCTCTACGCTTTGCCTCCAAGGTGCAATTACCACCAAACGCAGGCCCTGTCAGGACCCCTGGCTTGTTATAGGTGTCCCCATCCCAATTCTTGTCCTCTGGGGGCGGATTTATGCTTTTAGACATCTGGGGTCCTACCCACCTAATTCCATCTTTAACTACTGGTTTTTGAGTTAAGTTTTTTAGAACAGCTGACTAAAGTGGTCAAAACTGTATTGCAAAAAATAAGCTATATACATGTTCTTATTCCCTTTCTTCGTATATGTGTAGCTCTGTACCTTGTTTTTTTAACTTAACAAAGCAACCCCAAAATTATTCCCCATCAGCACGCAGGGATTGTCACATTATTTTTAGGTCTGTGTAGGAGACTACTGTGTGGATTCACCACCAGTTCCCTTTTCTGGACACTTGGATTGTTTCTGCCCTTTTTCTATTACACACAAGGCCATATTGACTAACCTTGTACACATATCATTTTATGTTTTTTCAGTTATATATAACTATCTAGGGAAATAGTTCTTGAAGTGGAATTGCTGGAAAAAGAGACTTACAGGATTTTCAAAACATTTCAAATAGTGTGAATTCAGTCTCCACATTCCATAAGGATCAGCCCATGTCCATGAATTCTCAGGGAGACTTAGTGTTCCTTCCACTAGAGTTAAGCAAGTCAGAAAGCTTCCTTATTGTCGCCTGGGAAATGGAGGGTAAAACTTTTTTTTTTCCTGGTTTACTCTTCCTGAGGTTAGAGCCCTTCAGTGGGTTCTGACTTTATTCATGTCTGAGCAATTCATCCCTTTTGCCAAGCAGAATAGCTAGCTGCCTCAGCATGTATACCCTACTCTGGGTCATCCACTTAGATCAGGTTTACTCCTGCTATCTGGCGAATTCAATTAAAAGGGTGATGGTGTTTTTTTCTAATTATTTTTATTTTGGGTTGAGGGTTGAACCCAGGGCTTCATGCGTGCAAAGTACAGGCTCCACCACTGAGGTGCATCACCATCCTAACTTTCTTAATTGATGTTATATCAACATGAACACCCAACACAAACTTTTTAATATCCTCTAATACTCCACTTGAAGTTTCACCAGTTGTCTCACAAGTATCTTATACCTAAGACTTGTCCAAATAAGGATTCAAGCAAGGGATGATCATATCATTTAGTTGAAATATACCCCCCCCCAACTTTTTATATCATTTATCTGTTGAAGAAGTTGGGTCATTTCTCCTATTGAACATACCATTATCTGGATTTTGGCTGGTTGCTTTCTCCTCTCTTCTCTTCATACATTCTACTCTCTGATAGTTGGATTTAAAGGTTTGATTATATTTGAATTTATAGTTCAAATTTCTTGGCAGACTTAACATGACATAGAACATTTATTTTATTGTGTTATATCAAAAAGCACCTATAATCTAGTTCTTTTTACCAGTATTGAGCACTAGATTTGGGTTTGTTTTCTTTTTTTCAGCCAGATCCATCCATTTTAAAATTCCTCATTGACTTTTTCATCTAGTGGTTTAATCAGTGGTCAGATCTAGATGCATTATTTCGTTAGCTTTTAAATGGTGATTTTTCTTATCTTAGTTCTGTATTTATTAGTCATGATTCTTCTAGGAAAAATTTTCCTTTGCAGTTTACAAGCATACCTCAAAGATATTCGGAGTTTCATTTCAGATTACAATAAAGCAAGTCACATTTTTGGGGGGTTTCCCGGTGCTTATAAAAGTTATGTTTTGGGCTGGAGGCATGGTTCAAGCAGTGGAGCACCTGCATGCAAACACAAAGTCCTGAGTTCAAACCCCAGTACTGGGAAAAAAAATCCAAAAAACATTTATAATGTAGTCTGTTAAGCAATATGTATATATAAATCTTAATTAAAAGATACTTTATTGCCAGTGGTTCACACCTGTAATCCTAGCTACTCAGGAGGCAGAGAGCAAGAGGATTGAGGTTCCAAGTCAGCCCAGGCAAATAGTTCAAGACCCTATCTTGAAAAAACTCATCACAAAAAAGGGCTGGTGGAGTGACTCAAGGTGTATGCCCTGCATTCAAACCCCAGTACTATTAAAAAAAAAAAAAAAGGAAAAAGATATTTTATTGCTAAGTAAAGATAATGGTCATATGAACCATTGGAAAAATGTGCCCATAGACTTGTTCCATTCAGGGTTGCCACAAGCTTTCAATTTATTAAAAAAAAAATTTACCTGCAAAGTGCAATAAAATGAGAGATGCCTGTATTTGGTTACTCTGAAATAAGTTTGTGTAGGAAAGAGAAGATAGATGCTGACTTTTTTTTTTTCCTTTTTTTGGTGGTACTGGAGTTTGAACTCCAGGCCTCATGCTTACGAGGCAGGTGCTCTACCACATGAACCATTCTGCTAGCCATTTGCATGTTGCTTCAAATCACGATCCTCCTGACCTTTGCCTCCCAAGTAGCTAGTATTACAGGTGTGAGTCAATGGTGCCTGGCTATGAATTCTTTTTTTTTGTATTTAGTTTATATCATAGCAGCTTCAAAGGTGACCACTGAGTTCTTATTGGGGGAGGGTAATCATTTTACAGATGCTTATGTATTTGATGTCTATTAGTCCTTTGCAGTTACTTTTTTTTTTTAAGACCTTGGATTTATTGTGTATTTGGTGGTAACTAGGATTTGAACTCGGGGCCTGTGCTTTGCTAGGCAAGTTCTCTGCCATTTTAGCCAAACCCTCAACCCTTGCAGTTATTATTTTGATACTCAAATTGTTCAATCTTTGGCCAATATGAGCTCCTTTAAGTTGGCTTCTGCTTATTTATTTATATATTTAATTTGGGTCATGCATGTTAGGTCATGCAAATCCAGGGCCTTGCATGTTAGGTGAGCTCTCTACCACTGAGCCACATCCCCAGCCCTCCTCCAAAACACTGCAGGACCCTAGTAGTGTTTTAGATTGACTATACATTTCTTCCACGTTTGGGGTGATCCATTTTCTAAGGAGCCATAGTTTCTAAATGAGTTTGTTAATATTTTGTCTAGGATAAGGGAGTTTTGGGCTCTTGTCCAGGGTTTTGCTGTTAGACAAACTTTTTGGGAACATTGTTCTGGTTACTCTGCAAACATTTTCAAGTGTAACCCCTTTGCCCCCAGGTGAACCAGTGTGTCATTGGTACGGCCCAGGCCAACAAGAAATGAAGATGGATCCAGATTTTGTGTGTGTGTGTGTGTGTGTGTGTGTGTGTGTGAGAGAGAGAGAGACGCGTTGGGGGGGGTAATAGGTATGGGGGGGTCTGCGGGATTCTTTATTGGGCTGAGAGCGTTATGTATCCAGGCTTATCAAATAAAGAACATTTGTTTCTTTTTAAATAAAGATTTTTATTAGCAGCTGCCAGAGAAAGGTATACTTTATATCTGTAAAGATGGGAGCTGTGGATTTGTCCACATGTGCTTGCTCTTCCGGGCTCCAAATTCACAACAGGGACCGCGGCCCATAGTTACCCACAACTCCTCCACAGTCACCAGTTAAGTTTCTCTTCAATACTGGCCACCCAGTGCCGGGCAGGAACCCTCCCAGGGCGGAGGTTGGAAAGGGGGAATCGGAGTCCAGGGGCGGGACCAATTCGCTTCCACAAACTGCGGGCCTTTCCTCCCGCTCTTTCCCTGCCTTTCCGTTCGAACTGCCCGGGCTGTTCCCGCCCGCTGCCCATTGGCTGTCTATCGGCGGCGTCACCGCCTCGGCTACTAGCCCTCAATGTCCTTCCACGGCCCTGGAATCACTGGGCGGGACGATCGCCAGCAGATTCCCTCGCCCCTTCCGCGGTCGGCCACCGCCCGGTGAAGGAGGAGCTCAGTCTTCCCAGGTGCCGTGCACAGGAGGGGCCACGCGTGCGCAAACGCGCAGTGTATGTGGGGGAGACAACTTGCCACGGAGAGGGCGGGGCTGGGGGCAATGGACAGGAGGAGGGTGGGGCGGGGGCAACGGGAAGGGTGAATGGAAGGCGGGGCCGTGAACTTGGGCTAGAGGGCGGGACTTGGAGTGGCCACGGGGGTGGGGCAGTTAACGGATGTGGCATGGGGCGGGGGGCCAGTCCAGAGGCTGGTTGCCGGGAGGGGGGATTCCCTTTTGCCCCAAGGGCGAGTCTCCCATTGGAGGAAGGGGCTGCGGGGATTCCCTCTCCCTCCGGGTTCGGCTATTCGCGCCCTCAGCCGCGGAGAGGCAGCTGCTTGCGCGGCGCCCTCCAGGCCTGTTGGAGGTGAGGGAGGTGGGGTGAGGTGGTGCCCGCCCCCCCTCCGGCTCCTCCTTTCCCCCTAGTCCTCCCCTCCTATCACCCTCCCCCCCAGCCGGTCCGTCCCTCCCTCCCTCCCCCCTGCCGCCTCCTCCTGCCGCTGCCGCTGCTTTGGCTGCTGCGTCATACGCCCCAGAGCCGCCGGGACGGAGGGGCTGGGCCTGGGGACCCCCCGGCCTCCGCCTACACGCCCCCCGACGCCTGGACGTGCCCTTCCCGCTCCGAGGGCTCGCCCAGGTCTCCTACGTCTGCCCCTGCCCGGCTCCCGGCGGCCCCAGCTGTCACCGGTAAGGAGACGGCGGGAGGAACCGGTGGGGGGGGTGGTTGGGAGCCGGGGGTCGGCGCGCAGGGCGCGGGCGGGAGAGCCTCGCGGTCCTGGCCTCAGGTTCGGGCTGGGCCGACTTTAGTCCCTTCTTGGACTTGCGGTCTCGGGGAGTAGAGATTGGGACTGGGACACGCCCCCCTCCCGGGGCACTTAGGGAAGTTATCTAACCCTGGGGTAGGGAACCCCGAATTTGAGGGTGACCTGACATAACCTGACACCGGGATGATTGTTCTCAATGAGACATGCAGGCCTGTGAAGACTGCCGTTTCTACTCTGGAAAACATCTCCAGAAAAGCTCCCAAAACACATCTCTGGGTAACAGAGTACCCCAATTATGATACCACTCAACAGCTGAGGAAGGTGAAACTGAGTGGTAATCTTTGCTTCTGCAATCATCTCAAGGCCAGGACTTACATGATGGATCATCTCTGGAAGCTGGGAAACTAGAGAACTAGGTTTGGGAGTGATGTAGACAGGGGAGAGCTGGTCGTCGGTCATCAGAGTTGGCTGGAGTGCCCAGTGGTTTCCCACTCAGGTGTCTGAGGGACCTGACCAAGGGTGCAGATGCTTGGCCCTTGATCTTGACAGAAAAATAGGCAAGGAAAATGGAGAAGCTTCATTGACATTCATAACCTCTTTTCCGTTTCCTTTCTGCCTAGCCCCCCAGGATGCAATGGCGCAGCCCCCCCGGTTGAGCCGCTCTGGTGCTCCCTCTCTTTGGGACCCAGCTTCCCCTGCTCCCACCTCAGGCTCCAGACCTCGACTTTGGGAGGGTCAAGATGTGCTGGCCAGATGGACTGATGGGCTGCTCTACTTGGGCACCATCAAGAAGGTAAGACTGTACCTCTGATTTCTCACCATCTCCCTATTCCCTTATCTACTTTGGTTCCACTTCCGTGTTCTGTGCTCACCCATTCCAGGTGGACAGTGCTCGGGAGGTTTGTCTGGTCCAGTTTGAGGATGATTCCCAGTTTCTGGTTCTATGGAAAGACATTAGCCCTGGTAAGACCCTAAAGACCTGAGACTGTGCATCCTATGGACAACAGAAACCTAGGTTGGGGGGAGGGGGAAACAACAGAGCTTGAGAGCAGGCCTCCTGACACTGTTTTCTCACAGCTGCCCTCCCTGGGGAGGAACTCCTCTGTTGTGTCTGTCGCTCTGAGACTGTGGTCCCTGGGAACCGGCTGGTCAGCTGTGAGAAATGTCGCCATGGTGAGACGGCAGGACACCTGAATGGTCCAGTTTGCCCTAAGCCTTCCAGACTGCCACTAGCCCTTCCTTCTAGCACTGCTCCCTGTCTATCCTGAGTCCCCAGGCTATAGTTCTGGCCAGTCTGTCTAACCTCATCCCCTTACAGCACAGGGAGAGGCAGCCATGGAATGGAGGTAATGTAAGCTGTCCAGGCAGGTGGTAGCTTACATACATCCTTTTCTAACCAATATGACCTTGGTCAAGACCCTTAAATTGATGGGTACTAGTGACTCACTCCTGTAATCCTAGCTACTCGGGAGGCAGAGATCAAGAGGATCACAGTTCAAGGCCAGCCCAGACAAAGAGATTGCAAGACTCTACCTCAAAAATACCCATCACAAAAAAAGGGCTGGTGGAGTGGTGTGCCTTGCCTAGCAAGTACAAGGCCCTGAGTTTAAACCACAGTACCACCACAAAAAAAAAAAAAAAAAAAAAAGGAAAACCACCCTTAAACCTCTATGAGCCTCAACAGTTTCCTTGCTGGTAAAGTCAGGTAATGCAACTACCCAGTAGGACCAAGGTCAAGGATTAAATGCATTGTGTAAAACTATTCCTGTTCCAATACTGAGTGCACACAGGTATGCAATATGTAAGTGGTCTGCTATCAACATTGTCCTTATTCAGCTTATCACCAGGACTGCCACGTTCCTAGGGCCCCAGCCCCTGGAGAAGGAGAAGGCACATCTTGGGTCTGCCGCCAGTGTGTCTTTGCAATTGCTACAAAGGTAAAGGCCCCTTGCTGTGGGAGCCTGCTATCCACAGCCTCTCCCAAAGCCTTTCCTCTCTCATCCCTCTGGGGCTTCCCACTTGTTCTTTCTCTGCAGAGAGGGGGTGCATTGAAGAAGGGTCCTTATGCCCGGGCCATGCTGGGCATGAAGCTCTCTCTGCCATATGGACTAAAGGGGCTGGATTGGGATGCTGGACATCTGAGCAACCGACAGCAGAGCTACTGTTACTGTGGTGGCCCTGGGGAGTGAGTAATGAGGGGTGGCAGATTATGGAATGGGTGATATGGTGGTGATGTTATGGAGGGGTGAGGGAAGCTCTGTATGGATAACAGGTAGTGATGGGGCAGTTGTAGGGAAGATGGTGTCTGGAGGCCACTATGCTATATTCCCCCTCAGGTGGAACCTGAAAATGTTGCAGTGCCGGAGCTGCTTGCAGTGGTTCCATGAGGCTTGCACTCAGTGTCTGAGCAAGCCCCTCCTCTATGGGGACAGGTGAGACCAGGGCAAGTTCTCCAGGAGTTGAGGATGTCTTCCTGCTCTTGCTCCATGCTTCGCCCTGTTCCCAACCCTTCTGCACTTGTCTTTTCCCAACCCGTTTCCTTACCTGTTCACCCTCTTTGCTTTGAGTTCTCCAGGTCATGTGTAGATGTATACACCCAAATGAGTTGGGTTCTCTCCCCTTGCCCTCATCCAGGTTCTATGAGTTTGAGTGCTGTGTGTGCCGGGGGGGTCCTGAGAAGGTCCGGAGGCTACAGCTTCGCTGGTGAGCTGTTTGGGCATGGGCCTAGTATTTTCCCCAATGCCCCACCTCAGGACTCCCTGGTTTTTGTAATGCTTTCATAGCCTTGACAAATCCATGTTTCTCCAGGGTGGATGTGGCCCATCTTGTCCTCTATCACCTCAGTGTTTGCTGTAAGAAGAAATACTTTGACTTTGACAGAGAGATCCTCCCCTTCACTTCTGAGAATTGGGACAGTCTGCTCCTGGGGGAGGTAAGGGGCAGTGCAGTTTTGGGAATTGGGGTGAAACAAGAGATGTAAAGGAAAGTAGAAGGGAGAGAATCAATGCTGTCCTCATCCCCATTTACCTTCTCTTTCCTCAGCTTTCAGACACCCCTAAGGGAGAACGTTCTTCCAAGCTTCTCTCTGCTCTTAATAGTCACAAGGACCGGTGAGTTGGAGGATGAGGCAAGAGAGAGGGTGAGATTTGGATGTCTGGGAGGGGAGGGGCCACACCCACCTTGAAGGACCATCTCTGCACTGAAGAACTGAAAGAGGGGACCTTTTTTATAGCACCGACATTTCTCTCTTTACCCCAGTTTCATTTCAGGGAGGGAGATTAAGAAGAGGAAATGTTTGTTTGGTCTCCATGCTCGGACCCCTCCTCCTGTGGAGGCCCCTACTGGAGATGGAGCCCCCACCAGGTCACTGGTCCAGGGAGGATGGGGGAAATTCTCAGGCGTTAGTCTGGAGGGTACATAAAGATGGGGAGGTCTTGGGGTGTCCGGGAGGGGGCTGGGGGGATAAGGAGGCCTCTTACAGCTTCCCTTCAGGGCAGGGCCCTGGGGGAGGGGTCTCACGTCCCCTGGGGAAGCGCCGGAGGCCGGAGCCAGAGCCCCTGAGGAGGAGGCAGAAGGGGAAGGTGGAAGAGCTGGGGCCACCCTCAGCAGTGCGCAATCAGCCCGAGTCCAGGGAGCAGAGGGAGCGGGCTCGTCTGCAGAGGGCACTGCAGGTACAGGGGCAAGGGGAATCCTGTGGAGCAAATAGTGGGATGTGGGAAGAAATCAAGAATGACCTCTCAGTCCTCTGCTTCTTCTTCTAGGCCTCTGTGTCTCCACCACCCATCAGCCCTAACCAGAGTTACCAGGGCAGCAGCGGCTACAACTTCCGGCCCACAGATGCCCGTTGCCTGCCCAGGTCAGTGCTCCTTTGTTCCGGACCAGATGTGCTCCCAGTTATTTACATCCTCCAGATTTTATTACCTATAATTTTTTCCCCTCTCCCTTTGGCTTCCCATTTGTCCTAGGGATTTCTAGAGTCAATCTAGTACCCAGTATTCTGGGGATGGGGAGGCCCTGGGGTAGTGTGAGTAGTGTTTTAAGTTCTGCCCTTCCAGGGGGAGAGGATTTGTTTTCTACTTCAGGTCCTCACTTTCATCCTCCCCAACCCCAGCAGCCCCATCCGGATGTTTGCTTCCTTCCACCCTTCTGCCAGCACCGCAGGGACCTCTGGGGATAGTGAACCCCCAGATAGGTGAGTCTATCCCTATTACCAGTGACTCCCCTCCTCCCTTCTATGTTCTCAAGTTCCTTATCTCAAACCATTTCTTTGGTCCTCTGATGTACATGTGGCCCCCATTTCTGATTGGTCTTTATCCACATCTGTCTGTCTGGTCTTACAATTTCCTTCTCTTTCTAGGTCGCCCCTGGAACTTCACATTGGCTTCCCCCCAGACATCCCTAAAAGTGCTCCCCACTCGATGATTGCCTCATCTTCCTCAGTCCCAGCCCCCTCCCCAGGTCTTCCTAGACGTTCAGCGCCCCCTTCTCCCCTGTGCCGTAGTCTGTCTCCTGGGACTGGGGGAGGAATCCGAGGAGGGGTTGGCTACCTGTCCAGAGGGGACCCAGTCCGGGTCCTTGCTCGAAGAGTACGGCCTGATGGCTCTGTGCAGTATCTGGTTGAGTGGGGAGGAGGGGGCATCTTCTGAACAGCCTGCTTCTGCCAACCTCCCCATTCACACACAGCGGCACTTTCATACCCTGACCTCTGACCTCACCTACAGCTGGGATGTACCTGGAGAGATAGGGAGTAGTTCTCCCTGCTGCCCAGGCTGGAATCCAGAGGGGGGTGGGAAAAAGATTCTCTCTTTCCCACCCTCCTTCATGATTCCTGACCCCTCATCCTTCCCATTTCTTTTGATGTTATTTTGTTACAGCTTTTTAAATATTTTTTAAAATTATTTAACCCCTGGGTGCAAAGACTGAGGAGGGGGGAGGATAAGGGATCTTGGACTCTGTATGACTGAAATAAAGAGAAATAAACAAACCTAGTAGCCATGAGTCATTTTGAAAGATGGAAAGAACACAGGGACTAGAAGGATTTCTAATCTTCCCCAAATTACGTATATGTGACGGAAAAAAGGCAAAAGGCAGAGAGAATCAAAGAGGATTTATTGGGGGCCAAGTCATCATCTGGAAGTCAGAGGGCATTGAAGTGTCAGAGGATCATGGCAGGGACAGGGATCATCATGGTAGGGCTGTGCCGGAATCAGAAACTGACTCTGTAACCTGGCGCACCCAGCGTAGGTATGGGGAGTTCCCCTGCTCCACAGGCAATGCAATCACCTCAGCCACTTCATAAGGGTGCACAGACCTACAGATGTGATGGGGAGAGGGATTACTCAAATACTTACCTAAAGGAGTCCACCTCCTAGACTGCAAGTTCCATCCCAAGATACATACCCTCATCCCTATCCATCTCAAAAGTTCTTACCGAACAAAATCTGTCAAAGCTGGGACCAAGGAACTTTGGGTTTTAATCATCTAAGGCGCAAAGGTAGACAAGGATCAATCAAGGGGTGGGATTGATCTGAGATGAACAATAGGGGTCAAAGGAGTCAGGAAGTTTTGTTGCATGGGGGAATGTTTCTCACCATTAGCACCTCACTGTCTTCCTCGATTTTTCCTTTCCACTCATAGCTGAAGGTCACAGGAAAAGAAGGGGAGAAAGTCTTGGGAAGGAAAGAAATTCCTCCAAGAAAAAGGTTCCCAGCCAACACCCCAAGTTAGGTTAACCCTGCAATTCTTACGACTCACATGGATGTGATCTGAGGGATGAGATTGACGCAGGCCGCTAGGCGCTTCTCCACCACAGCCCTGGAGGTGAAGACCCCATTCAGAGTCCCTGGTGACCGAAGCCCAGAGACAGGCTTCCAAAGGCCGGCAGTAGCAAGTAGCGCTTTTCTCCCCCTCTCCCAACTCTCCCTTCACGATCATCTTTCCGTGGTCCCCACCTGGCGATCTCTTTGGCGACTTTCTCGTTGGGGCAAGTGACAAAGGCTGCAGAAACCGATCCCGGAACGTAGCCGGAGCCCGAGGCGGGAGAGGGCTGAGACGGGGGGCTTCCAGAGGCCATGGACAGCAGGGCTCGGGGAAGCAACAGAACGCGGGAGGCCACAGGCAGCAGCGCCGGCATCCAAAGAAACGACAGGAGCAGAGTGGCCTGAGAGCAGGGGACGAATCTAGTCTCTTCCCACAAATACCCCAGGAAAGTGCCACCTCCTCAAGCCTTCGCTTGGCTACATACAGGCTGTCCTCCCTCTTCTGCACTCCCAAGCAAAATGTCCCTGAACCTTGGAGAGAAACTCGGAAACTTAGGGCCAAGCCTCAGTTTTCACTCACACCTCGGGGGTTTTGGATGTGGGCAGTGGTCTCGACTTAGAAGACCGGAAGGGGCGGGGTCGGGCACTCACCCCTCCGCCGAGCAGGACTGCGGGCGCCCGCCCCCCCCTCATGCAGCCTCTGCTGGTAGAGGAGGGTTGCTAGCAAAGGCCACACGTTACACGGTGAAAGGACCACGCACCCAGGAAGAGCACGTTCTTCTTACCTGGGCGCAGCCACGTTGTAAGAAAACAGCGCACACCACGTGACAGTGGAAGCAAGACTGCCGGAGTCTCCAGAGCCAGCCAATCCTAGTCCTCAAGTG
Organism: Castor canadensis; assembly: GCF_047511655.1. Taxonomy (NCBI): domain Eukaryota; kingdom Metazoa; phylum Chordata; class Mammalia; order Rodentia; family Castoridae; genus Castor; species Castor canadensis. The sequence goes on along the minus strand of NC_133393.1, from coordinate 21,751,964 downwards.
GCCCGAAATGTCCCGCCTCCTGATGAGGGAGGAGCGAATGGTTCTCTGGCCAATCGGTAGCCGGATCTGCGGAAATGGCACGCCCGTTTAGGTGAAACACAAAACTGCCAGTTCCTGGCTGAGGAGAGCCGCTGCGGCTGTCCACTGTCACGTGAAGGGGCCGGTCTTCTTAGGCGGCGCAGCCTCAGGGAGTGACCCGAAGAGGCCAATCACGGCCAGCCCCATGGGTCACGTGACGAGAGAGCTGGCGCTAGGAAAGGGGGCTGGAGACCCCGCAGACTCGATGCGTCAGGATGTGGAGTGTGGAATCATCCTAAGCCCCAGAGTGTGCCTAGTTGTTACTGAGTTGTTACCCTATGCACCGTGTCAGAGGCCTTTTAGGAGCGGGAGGGTCTGAAAAGGCAGCCTCAGGGTTGCAGAGAGCGCCTCCTGCTCTTTAAGTTAGAACTGAGCTGCGCCTTGTTTTGGGAATGAACAAGGATGATCTGAGAAGCCAGCAGTCCCTGGGTAGAGGCCAGTGATTGGCAGGCAGGCATAGGCATGGCATGACAATGGCTAAGTGAGGAAAGACGCATTTTTAAAGGACTGGGCACGACCCTGTAAATGGGATGGAGGATGACGGAAAAGTTTTAACTAAAAACTCAAAGCTTGGGATAGACTGGCGAATCGGAGAAAAAGACGAGGATTGTAGATTGGGGATAGGAGTGATGTGATGGCCCTTCTGTCCCTTCTCCCCTGTCTATTCCACTCTCCAGGATTGGCCCACCTCTCAGCCTTGGGTCTCCTTTCCTTAACCCATCCCCCAAGGAGCCAGGACCTGCCCTACATAACTTCCCAGGGGCCCAAGCACACCCAGTGACCCAAAAATGCAGAGAGGGGCCAATGACAGGCCAGAGAAGTGGGAGGAGACAACAGAGAAAAATGCTCTGCTCCCCAATATGCCCTCTCCCTCCAAAGTCTAGGGTTACTAGTGTGGTGGGTGTGACTGGGACTTGATGTCAGGGTTCTCTCATTTACCTTTCTGGAGTGTGTGTGTGTATGGGGGGGTGTCTTCCTGAGCTTTCCGGATTTGGAATTGGTGAGAGATCTCTGTGGGGTCTTTCAGTATTTGTGTTGGGCTCTTTTCTGGGACTAAGTTTCTGTATATGAGGTTTTAGGGGTTCCTGTGTTTTAGGGTCCAGTGGTTCCTCTCTCTGAGGTCTTCCCAGTTTTACGAGTTTTAGGTCTCTGAATCCTGCATCTCTGGATTAGCTGTCTCTCCCCCCAGTCCCCAAGTCTGAAGTTTCTAGGTCTCTGTGTTCTCAGTCTCTGACTCTGCAGTTTCTTTTCTCTGAGGTCTGAATCTGGGGTCTCTCATATCTCTCGCTGGGTCTGAGTTTAAAATCTAATTTTGAGTCGGAATCTTTCTAATCTGGGTTTCATCTTTTTCTTTTGAGTTTATGTCTCAGGTCTTGGTCCCTAAATAGCACCATCCCAGGGTCTGAAGTCTAAGAATTTTGTAGCTCTGAGACTCTTTTTCAGACTGGGTTCTCAGATTTTGATCCTTGATTCTTTTTGTGTGATTCTTTTTGGGCGGGGGTGGGGTGGGGTGGAGGGGGGCCGGTAATGTACTGAGGGTTTTTTTTTTTTTTTAGATAAAGGGTCTCTTTTCCTCAGGATTTTTAGTCTGTATTTCAGATTAAACTGCTGTGTATGGAAGGAAGGTGAGGTACTTTCTGTCTGGGTCTGGGGTCTGTAGGTCTCCGGTTCTGGGGTCTGCATCTTCAGGACTGCTCGCCCTCTAGTGTGTTTGGGTCAGGGGTCTCTTTCACTGTCTCTCTCTTTGGGTCTCCCTGAGTAGGGGTGGGGGCTGCAGAGTCTCTCCCTCCTCCTCCTCCTCCTGCTCTCTTCTCTCTCGCTCGCTTCCCCCGCCTCTCTCTCTCTCTCTCTCTCTCTCTCTCCCTCTCTCTCTCTCTCTCGGTTGCCGCTGCTGCCGTTGGCTCTTATTCTCCTCCTCCTCCTCCTCTCTCCTCCTCTCTGCTCCTCTCTGCTCCTCTCTCCTCCTCTCTCCTCCTCCTCCTCCACCTCCTCCTCCTTTCTCCCCCTCTCTCTCCCCCTCTTTTCTCTCTTCTCTTTCTCCCCCGTCCCCCCGCCCCCTCCCCCCCAGGCCTGATGAGCAGGTCTCGCGCTTCCATCCATCGGGGGAGCATCCCCGCGATGTCCTATGCCCCCTTCAGAGGTACGGTGGTGGGGGAAGGGGGAGGGCCAGATGGGGGGGCAAGAGGGGGAGGGGCGGGGGGCGGGGGGAGCGCTGGGGCCAGGGAGGGGAGGGAGAGGCTGAAATGGAGGGAGAGGGGAGGGCCAGGAAGGCAGGGGTAGGAGCAATGGGGAAGGAGGGATTGGATGCTAGAGGGATAGGGGTAGGTAAGGGACGAAAGGGCCAGGAAACAGGCCTTGAAGGGGGCTAAGAAGAAAAATGATGTAGGGGAAAGGGAGTGCCAGAAAGGGGTGGGAAGGTAGAAGGACAGGGTTGGGGGAAGAGGAGCAGAATTAATTTGGGGGTAGGAATGATGAAGAAAATATCAAGGAAACAGATGCACAGAGTCTTAGGAGAGAGGATAGAAGGGGAAAATGAAAACATTGTGGTAAAAAAGAAGCCAAGAAGATGTGGGGAGACTAAGGTGGGGACTCAGAGAATGGTAGGGGTTAGGAAAAAAGGAGGATGGAGAGAGAAAAGGGGCCAGATGGAGAGAGAGGGTGGCAGTCGGGGGGAGGGGTGGAGGGTCCAGATGGAGGGAAGAGAGAAGAGAGGGAAAGAGTTGGGGGAGGGGAAACCAGGGGAGAGGGAGGGCTAAATTATGTGTGTTTGGTGGGTGGGGGGGAGATAAAAGTAAGATTGAGTGATGCCAGTAGGGGCCAGGTTAGAATCCTGCTCTGGACTCTTACCCTCACTTACCCTCATTAAGACCTTTGACAAGTGAAATGCAACGCCCCCCCCCCTTAACTCTTCTCTTCATTTCACCACTTTTACCCCTCCCCCACCCCCACCCCTTATTTTCATTCCTCCTCCCTTCCTCTGCTGTCCATCCCTTATATCTTTCCCCCCATATAGTGTCCGTTCCTTATAAGCGTCCCCCTTCTGTCCTTCCCCTGTATCAGTCCTCTCTCTGATGTCCATTCTCTCTCACTGTGTCTTCTATCTGGTAGCTTCCTTATATCTATACTACCTCTCTACCCACTCCTTAACTCCCATGTCTTAGGCCCCCCTATTAGGTCCTCCTAATTTCCTCTGCCCCATGTCTGGTTGAGCTTTCTGATATATTTCCTTGCCCCTAGGCATTTGCCATCATCTCTGCCCCCTTTTCTTTTAGATCCATACTGTTATTTGTCCCCTGGCCCATCCTCTATTTCCTACCCCACTTCCGATCTTGTCACCACAGTCTGTGCCTACTCACTTTCCTTTAATACCCCAGCCTTTGTCACCATTCCTCTTGTCTCCTCTACTTCCTGGGGTGTTGGAGAATTGGGGTGCAAAGACACTGAGATTTTGATGGTTGTAACAGGGGCTGTACGGGATCCCCATCTGAGCCCTTGTGGGACTTCTCATTCCAGTCAAAATTTTCCCTTTCTCAGCTGTGAGAAAGGAATCTGTCTCCCAGGGTCACTGTCATTCTTCCTTAAGTCTAGTGTGTGTGTGTGTGTGTGTGTGTGTGTGTGTGTGTGTTTGTGTATTTGCAGAGCTGATCTTAAGCTCTAAGCTAAATTCCCTGTGTCTTTCCTGCTCCCAGGAGAAAGGTGCCCCTTGAAGTTTAACCTGCTTCCCTCAGTGCAGCCTGAACCAATCAGCCCTTCCCTCCCATTATGGGTATATGTATCAACAGATGTGCACCAGATGTCTAAGGGCAGTGGACCTGTTGTTGCCTGTAGTGTCTGTGGCCTCAGTGTCTAGGTATCAGTGATTTTTGTATCTAGAGAATATTGGGTAGAGTCTGTGAGATGATATTGAAACAGTGAAAGTTTCAAAGTATTGTGGTTTCTGGACATTTATATCTTTGGGTTCATCCCTCACTCTGATCTGCAGGTCGGGTAAGTTTGAGGGACATGACTGTAGACAGAAAGGGGCTGGATTTTTCAAAACTCCTACTCAAGGCATTGCAATGAAACTCAAAGACCATTTCTCCTGCAATCTACCAATGTTAATTTTCCCACAAAGGTGACAGAATTAGGTATTTATTTCTTTAAACTCTCACTCTGATACCTTAGGCTTAATTTCTATCACTCTGATGTCACCAATCTACCTGACTTTTCTTTCACTCCTCTACATCCTGTGTCCCTGTGATGGTATGTGGCAAGAGTTTAAAGGAGAGGTGATTTTCAGGGAGGAGGGGCATGGCAAAACAGCAAAGATGAGAAAGAGGGTCCCTGGGAGCATAGTTGAGCATGGACAATCCGTGGTCTGCTGTTTTATTGTTTAGCTCCAGCTCTAAGGAGGCCTCCTCTGTCATCGGGCCTGAATATTGCATTCTTCCCTCCACTCTTTCTTCCTCAAGTTGCTTACTGTACCTTGGGGAGGCTCCTGACCTGTGGAGTTGGCTTCCATTCTGTCTATGGAGAGTAGGCGAGGAGGGAGAGCAGGACTGAATCTTTGATCACTGGGTGTGGGATGGAGGAAGAGGCCAATTTGGTCTCTATTCAAACCAGGGTGTATTTTCCACCCTGCCCTTTCCACAGTCAGATGTTAACAAAAGCTATCTTCTCCCTACTACCAGAAGAAACAACTTTTCCAAAGGATGAATAGGGTAGGTCTAGGGGAGGAGGGAAGAGATGTGAGGCAAAAGGTGTGGGGGACCCTCTTGTCTCTGACTCGGGGAATAGGTAAGCCTCTCCCTCATTTCTCTTCAGATGTTTAGCTCTCAGAATCTTATGACCCAAATGTTCTTATACATCCCCATTCTTTCCCATAGCTGTGTAGCTTTCCTCTAACTCTCTGGAAGCTGTGTGGTTCCCCTTTCCAAGTCCATCTTTTTTCTTTTCCTTTTGATACTGGAGTTTGAGCTCAGGGCCCCATGCTTGCAAGCAGGCGCTCTACTTCTTGGGCCACTCCGTCCATCTTATGCAGTTATTTGGATGCCTTCACTCTTTCTAGACATCTGCCATCAACCTCTCTGTGTGTCTTTCTTTTGCTAGTTTTGCTACACCTCCACCCTTTTATTTTCCCTGAGTGGATGGAGAGCTCCTTCACCTTTCCCTGTCCCCAGTCATGTCCCTCTCTGTCATGATATAATCCCCCCCCACTTCCCCTCTGTACTTTTCCTGAAAGTCTACAGAGCTTCTTGTGATCTGATTCCCCAGATGTAAAGGGTTGTTTCTATTCCTTGAAACTTGCCAGGTGCCTCAATCTCAACTGTGATCTCTTAAGGCGGGTGGGGTTCCCTTCTCCCACTTTGTGGACTCTTCTTGCCATTTTACGTCTGCTCCCAAATACATAGAGCCTCCCTTACTGTTTCTGTGTGTCTCTGTCCCCCAGATGTACGGGGACCCCCTATGCACCGAACCCAATACGTTCATTCCCCGTATGATCGTCCTGGTTGGAACCCTCGGTTCTGCATCATCTCGGGGAACCAGTTGCTCATGCTGGATGAGGATGAGGTGAGCAGGGTGAGGAGGTTGGGAGAAGACTACTGGGGTAGTGTGGGAGAAGGTGGAGAGAACGATGGGTAGAGTACTCATTAGTGAAGGGAGAGAGATACAATGAAAGTAAAGAGAAACATCTGCAAATGGTGGGAGGAATTTGGCCATTGATTTGGACTGGGGAGTCATTCTCTGACCTTGGTCAGGGGGTCTTTGAGGGCCATGGCAGTGTTGAGCAGAGATGTGATTCTGAAGCCTTCTCTTTCATCCCTCCACATGGTAGGATAGGTTAGAATGGAGAAGGGATGCTGAAGGGCTTGGAGAAAGTGAAGAAATGGGAAGGCCTTCCTTCCAATGTGATCCTCAGGACCCCTTCTCTCTTCCTGCCTGCACTGAGCAAGACCCATCTTACCACTCTCACTCCCAGTCCTTTTCAGCATGGAGCACAGGGAGGAGAAACCGAGAAAAGGCAGGGAATGTGGTTTGGGGGTAAGTGGGAGGGGCTGAAGAAGCTGGGAGAGAGATGACAGAGATCACTGGATCATGGTGAAGACTGTGCAGGTACACAGATCAGGGTTTAGACATTGGGAGCTTCTTCTGGGATAGGTTGGACATCAGGAAGGAATGGAACAGAGGGATGAAATGCCTGAGAAGGAGGAGAACTGGGAGTATGGGAGTTGTCTAAAGGAATAAAACTGGAGAAGGGCAGGGACTAGTGAAGGAGATGAAGTGGACAGAGTAGTCTTATGGGAGGTAGTGGCCATGTAAGATTTGAGAGCCAGGAAGTATAGATTCCAAAATGGAAGCAGAGTCAGCAGTCGAGGGTCCATCAGAAGAAATAGGATGCAAATATGAAAGGTGGATGCCTCATAGATGTGATTCAGGCAATGAAGGTGATTTGCACACAAGCTTTAGAGAGTAATAAGGGTAGCCTGGAAGACCAGAGAGGTGGTGAGAGATATGCCCAAAAGCTATGGGATGGTGTGGTGAGGCAGAGCTGGAACGAGAGGTAAGGCTAAGAGGGTTCTGGAGGGCAGGTGAAAGTGTGGAGAGATAGCTGGATGGAGAAATGGCTGAGTAGAGAGCTTCTAAGACACAGAGTAAAGTAGGGCAGAGGACATGGTGACTCTAGGGAGGGGTGGCCTGGGGAGTCTTAAGTTTCAAGCACTTAAGTACTTGAGTAACCCACTAGTTGGTCATCAGTCTTGATCAGGGATTTAGAGTCTGCAGGACAAATTGGCAAAATTGGACTAGATGTGGGGACTGTTGTAAGGTTAAAGAGAGAGGACAGTAAGTGGGGTAATGAACTGTAAGATGGAGACAGAGAGGACCCAGTGACCAGCAAGCTGAGGGTCAACAGGAATAGCCATTGTGGGGTGTGAAGATGGGGAGGCACAGGATGAAGTGGATGGAATTGGGATAATGAGCGGTGTGTAGAGCCCCAGGAAGTTGGAAGTGGATGGGTTGTGGGGCAAGGGCTGGGGGTTGTTCGGGGGTCTAGATCCTGTGGCTCCTGGGAGGGGTGGAGGTTGGGAAGAAGATACCCAGGGGGAGGTGGAGGTGAGGCGCAGGGAAAGGTAATGTCTGAGGGAAGAAGGAACTGCGATATGGGTGGGAGGTGATGGAAGGAGATGAAAGGTGGGGGGAGGTGACCAGGCCCTCTGGGGGGAGGGGAGGTTGGGTCCCTGTCTGGCCGCAAGCCGGGCCGTGGGAGGGAGACAAGCTGTGGATCCTGATTATAAATGCAACTTCTGCTACCCCCGTGACAGGCTGAGGGAGAGAAGGGGTAAGGGAGGTGGGAGGGTGGGAGGAAAGCAGGAAGAATGGACGGACTGAAGGTCAAGGGGAAACTGAATTCAGGAGGTAGCTAACTCCTGAGGAGTTGCCAGAAGCGCTGAATAGTGTTTAGGAGAATTCTCTGGAGGGTGTTCCAAGAGAAACGAAGGGAGAAAAGACGAGAGTAGGAAGGAAAGGCAGGAGAGGGAGAGGAAGGGACTTGGAGAGAGGAGCGAAAGAGAAATCCTCCCCACTCCAAAAGACACTTGAAGAGTGGGCAGAGAGGGACAGGCGGTGGCAGGCCGGGTGGAAATGGGCCCGTCTTCGGTGGAGGAGGGAGAGGAGGGACGGCACGGGCTGGTGAGGTCTGACACACCCCCGCATCCCCTTAGATACACCCCCTTCTGATCCGGGACCGGAGGAGCGAGTCCAGCCGCAACAAACTGCTGAGACGCACGGTCTCCGTGCCGGTGGAGGGGCGGCCCCACGGCGAGCATGGTACGGCGGCCGAGCAGGCTCTCGTGCCCCGGACAGTCGCGGGAGTGGGCTGGAGGCGGACTGGTGGACTGGTGGACTGGTGGACTTAGCGGGCGGGAGGGCGGGGGCGGAGGAGGCGGGAGGAGGCGGAGACAAGTCCCGCTTCCCGGAGAGACAGCGCCCTCTTCTGGGCTGTGGAGCCGGACAGGGGCTGTAGGTGAGAGGCCCTGCGCGTCCTTGCTCTGCTTTGCTCTCCAGCAGCGAAGTTTGACTGTTTTCCAGGTGCTTGTAAAAATAGTCTCCTTAGATCTTTAGTTTCCTGTCCGAGTGCTTCTGCCCCTGGCCCTCCCGTGCCTTGGTCTGGGATCTTGGAGAGAATGACCTAGTTCCTGCCCTACCCCCAGACTTCTGTCCCACCCCCATACTCCTGATTCTTCTTCTAGACTTTCAGGCTTGTGGTCCCTCTCTCTTTTCTTTCCCTTTTTTCCCTCTTCTCATCAACTGCATCTATTTTCTGCAGTTGTATCGTCCCTTTCTTTTTCTCTCCAGTTTCTCATTTTCTGTACCCCTCTTGATTCCCCTGTCCCTCCCTTCTGCTCCCAGAGGTACTCCATCAGACCTCCATCACATCTCCTTACTGTCTGTAGAGCTATCTGCTCAGTCTGTCTCTCCAACTCTCTCCCTCTCTCCATCTGTCTCTTCCCCTCCCTCCCCCTTTCTGCCCCCCCCACCCCCCTCTTTAGTCATTTAAAAAAAGATTTTTGTCTTCCTGAGAAGTTCGCTTAAAAGGTTTCCATGGGAACAGTGAGGGGAGATGAAGGCAGAGAACAGAGATCTGCAGCCAAGGTGCAGAGAGACGCCCTCATTCCCCGGAAGCCCCCTCGCCACTGCCCCCTCTGCAGCCCTTTACAGGACCCTGGATTCAGGTCCCCCATCCCTCCAACCCCCTGGTGACCCCTTTCTCCCACCAACTCCTCCTCCCCTCAAGGATCCAGGCTTCCACTTGCTCCCTTAGCCAGTGGCCTGTCCCTATCCTTGGCCCCCTCCAGCTTCCTTCTGATAGGTCCAGGCTCATTGCCCTTGGGGTCTGCTTTGGGACCCTGGGCAGGTGGTCAGTGATGTGTGTCCTTGTCATGGAAACCTCTGACCATGGGGTTGTGCAGGTAGCACATCTCTGCTAAGCAAAACCAGGTGGTGGTGGTGGACTGTGTGTGATGTCTGTCACATCTGTTTGTGTATAGGTGTGTATGTGTCATGTTCGTGGCTGGTGCATATGTGTGTACCTGTGTGCCCAGACCAGAATGGTAACATGCTCACAGAGAATGTTTGTCGTGTGTCCTTGTGATTGGCCGCTCTGCCCACATATTTTCCATCTTTCTTCTTACCCTGAGTCCACAGAATCCGGGGAAGGGGGGGGTCTTTATCATGGGTCTTGTGTCTTTTGGGTGGGGCACCGTGTGTTTGGAGTTGAGGTGGTATGTGGAGGTTGCTGTGTTGGGGCTTAGTAGACTGGAAGGGGCTCCTGGATGCGTGTGTATAGTTTTTTGTTGGGGGGAGGGTTTAGTGAAAGTTGATAGCTGGGGTCTTAACAGGGAAATGGAATGTGCGTGAACGATGTGCTGTGGACATAGGGGGCGTTGGGACTTTGGGGGCTCTGGTCTACGAAGGTGTTTGCTGAGGCCGTGGACTCTCCAGCCCGGGAGAGGTCGCCGGACCTTTGAGGGGCATTGGAATCCAGCGCTCCTCCTCTGTTGGGTGGAGCCGCAAACCCTCGTTCCCTCGCGGTTTTTTTTTTTTGGGGGGGGGGTCCTGTTCAGAGGCGATGGTGGGAGGCCTCGTTGGTTTTGGGGGTCCCCTTGCCCCCCTCCCCCGTCTCTCTCGCTCTGTCTCCGGGCGACGGGGCTCGTGACAGAGGCGGCCACGGCAGCAGCGGTCGCCTAGCAACGGCGGCGGGGCCCGGGCAACGGCGGCAGCGGCGGGAGCGGCGGCGGAGGGAGCCGTTCCCGCGGCCGTCACCGCGCGGCCGTCCCGGCCGTCCCGGGCCCCGCCGCCGTCCCCACCGCGCCCGGCGGCGCAAGCCGGGCCGCGCCGCCCCCTCTCCCTCCGCATCCCGCCCCTCCCCCGCGCAGGGGCGGGGCCCTTCCCCCACCGGGGACACCCTCGACCCCCCCCCCCGGGGGCGGTGCGAGGTAAGGGCGGGGCCGGGCGGACGAGGAGCGCGCGTGGGGGGGCGCCGCGCGCGCGTGGGGCGGGGGCGCGCGTGTGCGTGGGCGCGGGGGGGTGGGGAAGCCGCGGCGGCGGCGGCGGCGGCAGCTGCTCCCTCCGCATGTTCTCGCTGCATCTTCCGAGTGGGGGGAGTTATGGTAACCGGAGGGGGGCAAAGGAGGTGGGGGGGTCTGGAAGGCCTTGAGCGGGCAGGGTTGCAAGGGGACGGGTGGGTGGGGGCGGCCGGTGTGTGGGGGTCTTGGAGCCACCTTGGTGTGTTTGCATGTGTTGTGTTCATGCTCGTGGCCCCAGTGTGTCAGTGCCATGTGCACAGGGGGCTCAGTTCCTCCTGTACACATGTGTAGCCAGTCGTGCGTAAGCGTGTCCTATCTTATCCTACTTCTGCCTCTTTCATGCCTAAGGGTCTGTCGGGTCAGCCCCTGACTTGTTAGGGTAGTCCTTGTCCATAGTGATGCATGTCACCCTTGACCCTGAGCATGCTTGTCCCTGGTTGAGGCTCACCTTCCATCAGTCTCCCGTGTGTAGAAATGTGTGTCTGAGCTGTATGAGCAAAATTCTCTGTGTCCCTTGTGGCAGGTGTATGTCTTTGCATGTGGGTTCCAGCCTTGGCCTGAGTATCTGTGTCAATCCCAGCATGGGTGTCCAGGGCGTGTCTGAATGTGGGTGGTGTGCAAGTGATGGTGGGGGGAAAGTATGAGTGCGCTCCTTGGACTCTGAGCTAGAGTGGGACAGGAAAGATCAAAAGGAAAGGAGTGGGGTAAAGAGGAAAAGTGGAGAGAACAGAGGAGAGGAAGAATGAAGAAGGCTTCAAGAGAACAGAAAAGAGAGCAAGGGAGAAAGAATAGCTGAGAAAGAATATGAGAGAGCTGAGCCTGACTTAGAAGAGGGGCTGGGCTTAAGATGGATTACTGGATGGAGACAGTAAAAGAGGAAGGGGCCTGGGAACTGAGAGGCAGGGTGAGGAGAGAGGTCTCTCCACAAAGTGATCTCTGTGGAGAGAGGCCCTGTAGGATCAGGCTTGGTTGGATCAGGGAGGCCATTCAGGCATAGGGGCTGGCTCACAGTGAGGCCTGTCACAGCATGGACTGTACAGAGCATTGCCTGCTTTTCTCTGCTCCCTATCTAATCCTTTCTCTCCTGGTTCCCCTTGAGAGCTGCCAGCTGGATTTGGAGAAGAAAGGCCAAAGGAAGGTTAGGGATTTGGGGGATTGTAGGGCACGGGGAGATTCTGTGGATGATGACAAGATTAGAGACATTGGAGAGGCGCAAGTCCAAGCCCTTGCTCTGTGTGTGTGTGTGTGTGTGTGTGTGTGTGTGTGTGCAATTATGTGTGTATACAGGGTGTGTACATGTGTGGGTGTGTGCACAATGCCTGCTACTGTTCTGTGTAGGTGGCTGTTATGCATGTGCATGCGTGTATACATCGTGCAGGGATGGGACATGGAGACCCAGCATCCCAGTGTATGCTTTTCAGGTTTGTCCTGAGTGTGTACGTTGTTGTGTGTTGTGTTCTCTGTATAGATCACTGCCTGCAGCACTAATAACAGGATGTCCTGTGTTCCTGTCACTTTACCCCTTTCCTCTGTGTTTCTGCTATTATTTTTCTTGCTGCAGTGAGAGTCTTTGTAAGCATATGTGTATGAGGCCTACATGCACCTGTGACTTACGTGTGAGTTCAGAGATCTTAGTTCCTGGTAATATGTGTACGGTTATATTACTTCCAAGAACCAAGCAAACCAATTAGCAAGTTCTTTTTCCTTCTGTTAATACTTGAGTTGCAAAGCAAAATTTTAGAGGATTTAAAGTTAGACTTTATGCCTTTATTAGAGGAGCTTGTGTGTGAAGATAATGACTTGAGCTAGGTTCCCTGAGAGTGAGGCAGCCATACCTGAGACATGCAGAGAAATGGAAGGAAATATCCTGGACCTTGGGTTCATTGCTTACTGTGCAACAGAAGGATAATTAATGCATTTGCTCCTTGTTTTTTCTCTGGTAGCAATCATGGATGCTGATGTTGGAGTCAGGGAAGAGCTGGGAGGAAAAAGAGGGCTGTCTGAAGGCAGAGTGGATGTGTTTGCACTTTTTGTGTGAAAAGTGTTTGTGCTCTTAGGATATGGGGATTCCTTTATGTGGTCAAGATCATGGTGAAAGGATGGAACATGGGATCATGGTGTACTCAAACATGTATCTCAGGGGTTAAAGTTGCACTTCCCTGTCTGGGAGACATGAGTTGCCTTAGGGTTACATGTCCAGTTCTTTAGTGTGCTGCCCACATAGTTGCCCAAGCACTTGGGCCACAAAGTCCACACCAGCAGCTTTCATGTTGCAGTACTCACTTATGTCTAAGCAGGTGGGTGTGTGGGCCTCAGGACCTCAGAACGTGGATCCCTGGTCCCCTCATGCTTACAGTTATCTGTATGTCTCCTAAGCACTTATTTCCCTATTTAGTTTTATATTGTGGCTCTCTGATATACATGTCCCCCCCACAGCTCAGTGTATGTTTCTGTGTTCTACACGTGTTCCTGAGGGACTGATAGAGTTCTTGTGTCATAGCATCCAGATTTTTGTGTGTAAACCCGGGTTTGCAGATAAAGGGCAGGGAACTGATGCTAGGGCAGTTGTAGGCAATCTGCAGTTCAGAAAGCAGACAGTGAAACTGTAGTGTGGCCCTCCCTTGTTCTGTTCTGGAACCTAGAGGGTTAACAGGCAGCTCTTCCGGTCCACCCCCCCCCCCCAGCCTGTAGCTTCTTGTTGCCGTGGAGATGGTGGCCCCGCCCCTGATGCAGCACCTGCCCCCCCATTGGCTGCAGTGGTGACTGGGGCTGAGAGGGGGGAGCCCAGGCCTGGGCAGCCATTCTGGAGCTGGAGCCGGAGCTTGGCATCCCCCCACTTTCATTCTCCTCCAGCCCCTCAGCCCCTCTAAATACCTTGGCAGCAGAGCCTCAGCTTCCCTCTTCAGAGCTGCCGTCCTCCTAGACCCTTGACAGGCTGATCCGCATTACCTCCCCTCCTCCTCTCCTGCCTTTACTTGGGAGTACCCAGAACCCCCACTGCTTGTCCTTGCCCACTCCCCTGCATTCTTTTTCTTTTCCCCTTTGCCCCTTTCCTTCTGAGTCCCTGCCACTGTAGTGCACGTGGACTGGGCTCCTTCTCCCCTCCCCTCATTTGCTCCTTCCTTGGATTTTCTGTCCCCAGACTTCTGCCACCCCTCACTGGTCCCTTCCAAGACCTCCCCCCTCCCCAGTCCAGGGAGGGGGTCATGAGAGGCAGCCCTGGCTCTCCAGACAGACAGGGGGTCTGGGAGGTACTGGGCAAGTGGAAGATGTCCTCAGCTGGGAGAAGAGGAAAGCCTGCCCATGGGCAATGACCTTTAACCCATCTTTACCCCCATCTAGTCCCTTCTGGGGGGATGGGCAACAGGGACCTAGCCTCCCCGGATCTTTGGTATCCTTCATTAATGGGGGTTTATTGACCCCTCTTGGCCATGCCCCCTGCTGACTAAACCCCTTGTCATGGGCTTAAGGCCTCCTACCCCATCCCCCTCTGGGGGCTCCGGCTCGGGATCCTTGCCCCCTCCTTCCAACCGCCAGCCTCTCCGCCGCCGCTGCTCTTCCTGCTGTTTTCCGGGGGGTAGGTGAGGCCGGAGCTGAGGGGCAGAGGGAGGTGGGGGAATGCACTTGGGCCAGGGTGGAAATGGGCCAACAGCCCCCATTCTGGATCCCCTTATCAAATTCCCCTTGGGCGCTTTCTTCCCCTCTAGAATACCACTTGGGTCGCTCGAGGAGGAAGAGTGTCCCAGGGGGGAAGCAGTACAGCATGGAGGCCGCCCCCGCTGCACCCTTCCGGCCCTCGGTGAGTGAATGGAAGTGCTTGCCAGATGTGGCTCAGCTGGGCAGCCTCCCTCCAGCCCCAGCTGGAGCCTTAGGATTCTGAGAAAGGGGGCGGGAGGAAAAGAGAAATTGTGTGTGTCCCTACTTCTTTAGTTTCCCCTTCTTGGCTCTGCCTCCTGCTTCTCGGACCAGCCCTCCCACCTTCTCCAGGCTGGTGTGTGTGTTTATGTATTTGCTTGCACCACACGCAGGCACCCGTGAGAACAAGGAAGACAAACTGGTATCAAGGCTCCTATCCCCCTTTCCTCGCTTCTAGAGACTTCCCTTTTCCCCGTCCCACCACCTTTCAGGGACTCTCTACCAGCTGAGTGGTGAGTGGGTAAAGCTGGCCCTGCCCCAACCCACCCCTATCCCCATTTCCCCCCCAGCAAGGCTTCCTGAGCCGTCGGCTAAAAAGCTCCATCAAACGCACGAAGTCCCAACCCAAACTTGACCGGACCAGCAGCTTTCGCCAGATCCTGCCTCGCTTCCGAAGTGCTGACCATGACCGGTATAGGAGCATGTGGGATGAGATGGGTGCAGTGTGTGGGGCTATGGAGGGGGTTGGGGAGGATGGAGGTTACCTGAGTTCAGAGGTAACTCAGGTTGGTTGAGGATGTCATGGTGTCAGGACAGAGCAGAGAGGAACTCCGTTACCATAAGAAAGGTGGGATACAGGTGTGTGGGGGGTAGTTGGCAGGACCTGCAATGACAGGACCTGCAGAGGCAGGAGAGGGGGTGAAGGTGAAGCCAAGGAGGGCTCCTCAAACTGACAGAAAGATGAGCTCCAGCCTAGGATCAAAGGGTCTGTACAAAGGACCAAAAGAAGTAACAAGCCTTCCCAGAAAGAACATTAAGAAAGCCAAAGAAGGGTGTGGTGGGGTGGTGGGGAGGGAGTAGCAGGACCTAGGTGGAAGAGTGTGGGGGAAGGGTAGGAGGTACAGGGATAGCAGGTTAGTGTAAGGCTAGGGCAACTAATGTGAATGGGTGAAGGTCAGGGCTCAGGAACTATCAGTGGAGTGGGGGAAAGGCCAGTTTAGAGCATGACAGAAAAGGCAGGGAGGAATGGAACAAGTATGCAGGGTGAAAGAATAGGGATCAGAGGCTGCAGGGTTAATCCATGAACTGAGGAGGCTGGAGGCTTGACTGAAGGAGATCTTGTTGTTTGCCCCTGTTGTCTCCTTTTCTTCTCAGGGTTTCCCCCTTACCCAATCATTCCTTAGGGAGAACCCTGGTGTTTCCCCCCCCCCCATTGAGCTGAGCAGGTAGAGAGGTTGGGATAAGGTGAGTTGCACCTTTCCCTGCCCCCCTCCTATGTCACTGGAGCTGGATTTGGGGCCGGCAGGGGGTGGGGGCATGGTATTCCTGGCCGCGTGGGTGGGGGGGCCGGGGGAGCGTGGCGCTGACGGCAGCCAGAGCCCATGATGACGGGGCTGCTATAAATAACTTCATGGAGGCTCCCACACCCGAGCTCCCCCTCCCGCTTCTCCACTGTTCTCTACTCTTCATCCTCTACCCATCTCCATACTACTTGTTATCCTGTCCCCCCTCATTCTGTGCCCCCAGTCTCCTTTACCTTCTGCTCCTCCATGGTGCTATTTGCATTTCAGCCCTATCTTTGTCTGTCCATCTCTCCGGATTCCCTTCTCAGCCACTCTCCTCTGTCTTGCAGCCTTTGCTCTTGCTTGCTACTTCTTACCTACTTCTTTTTCTTCCCTAGTCCCCAACTCCAATCTCTGACCTTCATTCTGCTGCTTTTGACCCACAGCTTTCTCTTATTTCTAATGCTTTTCACCTGTTCTTTCCCCTGGTTCTGCTAAAACTTGTCCTTTTATCTCATTCATTCATTCATGTATTCATTCATACTTTGAATGATGAAATGTTTATTAGGCACTAGCTGTGTGCCTGGTCCAGGGCAGACAATAGCATATCTCCTGTATACCTCCAGTTCTTTTCTTCCATTGCTCACTTATATTGAGGCTCTGGTTTCTGGGATAACCTGAAGGTTCTATCTAGTCCAAGCCTGCTTTGTTCCTCCTACTCTTTTTTTCTGTCATGGTCCATTTCTGGTTTGAGGTATTTCTGGGTGTCCTGAGTCCTCACAACTCCTTAGATATTAATGGGGGTGGGAAAGTTTCTTAGAGGGTTCTGGTTTTTCTCATATCCCCCATGTCCTTCCCCAGGGGAGGCTTGGTTTCTTTCTATGAACTATGTGTGAAATGTGTGTGAAGGGGTTCAGG
The DNA here is from genome assembly GCF_047511655.1 of Castor canadensis. Classification (NCBI taxonomy): domain Eukaryota; kingdom Metazoa; phylum Chordata; class Mammalia; order Rodentia; family Castoridae; genus Castor; species Castor canadensis. The sequence goes on along the minus strand of NC_133393.1, from coordinate 21,735,766 downwards.
AAGTCTTTTCTCCAAGTCGCCATTCTGGAGCCATACAATGAGGCAAGGATCCTGAGTGTATAAGAAGAGTAAAGATCCTAATTCTTTCCTGAATCTCCCTCCTGCCAGGGCCCGGTTGATGCAAAGTTTTAAAGAGTCACACTCTCATGAGTCCTTGCTGAGTCCTAGCAGTGCAGCCGAGGCCTTGGAACTCAACTTGGATGAAGATTCCATTATCAAGCCAGTACATAGCTCCATCCTGGGCCAGGAGTTCTGCTTTGAGGTACTGGGTCTAGTGGGATGAGGAGGGCCAAAAGGATGATGGGAAGATAGGGACAGAGAGATCTAGAGGAAGTGACACAGGTGGGGATGTCAAGGAAACAGAAACCTATGGGCAAGGATAGTACAGGGAGAAAGAGATGGGGGGTGGGAATCTCCAGGCCTTAGGAGTCACCTCACCTATGGAACCCCATTCCTTAACTTCACACCCCTCTTTAGGTAACAACGTCATCTGGAACAAAATGTTTTGCCTGCCGGTCTGCAGCTGAAAGGGACAAATGGATTGAGAATCTACAGAGGGCAGTAAAACCCAACAAGGTATTGGGGAGTAAGGGGACAATGACAATATGCCCAGGACAAAGGATGAGCCATAAGAGAGGCTGGGAAGTCTAGTAGGCTAAAGGAGAGGAGGCTTGGAAAGGAAGAGGGGACACAGGTATAGGGATGGTCCCCATAATTGCATCACCCCCCCTCCACTTTTTTCTTTTTTGTAGTACTGGGGATTGAATCCAGGGCCTTGTACATGCTAGGCAATCACACTACCACTTCAGCCACGCCTAGCACTTTTTTTTTTTTTTTTTTTTTTTTGGTTGGTACTGGGGTTTGAATTCAGGGTCTCATACTTGCTAAGTGGTGCTCTACCACTTGAGCTACTCTGCCAGCCCTGTTTTGTGTTGGGTATTTTTGAGATAGGGTCTTGTGAATTGTCTGCCCTAGTGGCTTTGAACCACATTCTTCCTGATCTCTGCCTCCTGAATAGCTAGGATTACAGGCATGAGCCACCGGCGCCCAGCTTTATTTTGTTTTGTTTTTGAGACAGGATCTTGCCAACTTTGCCTGGACTGGCCTCAAATTCATGATCTTCTGCCTGCCTCTCCCCAGTAGGTGGGATCACAGGCATGTACCTCCACAGTTAGCTTGAATCCCCCATTTCTTTTTCTTTCCATTCTGCCATCCTACCTCATGATTGGTTCCCTACCATAAAAATCATAGCTGGAGGGGCTCTGGAATTTTTCTGTTCCAGGTCCCTTGCAGGCAGGAATGCCTTACCAACACCAAACACTGCCCCAATGTGAAGTATTTTTGCAGGACACACAAAATGCAGTTGGCGAAGTCTCTGTGCATTAGTTTCCTCTCTGTAAAACTGGTGGAATGTGGTTGGATTAGATGATCTTTGAGATCCCTTTGGCCCAGAGAGTCAATAAATCTGTGTTCTTCCCAAGGCTTCTACTTTCCAGGAGAAACACTCCCAATTCTGATAGCTAGTCTCTGTATCTGTTTCTAGCAAGCTCACAAGTCCTAGTTACCCTTCTCTGGGGGAACTCTTAATTTCTCAATGTTCTTAAAAGAACTTTACCTCACCAAAAAAAAAAAAAAAAAAAAAAAACACAAGAAAATCCTTCTAAGATGCTGGACCTGATCTGACCCATACAGAGTCCAAATACCATACTCCTTTCAGCAAATCACAATGTCACCTGAACCTTACCATGGCCTTGTATTCAGCTGTAGCCCCTGGCCCTTCTCAAACCAATGATGAAGGCTCACTTGTCCTATATTTATGCTTTTTTGTTTTTTCAATATCTAATTGTCACTGTAGTAGTTCCCTGTTCTTCAAATTGTGCCTTATTATTTTTGGTTTGTTATTCCAGCTTTTTCCCAGTACTGACTGTATTGTCTATTTTATGAGTTACCCTTCTGTATTGTTTTGGGCCACTTTTATACAATAGGGTGTGGGTGTGGTGACTCATGCCTGTAATCCCAGCTGTTTGGGAGGGGGAGATAGGAAGATCATGGTTCGAGGCCAGCCTGGGCAAAAAACTCAAGAGTCTATATGAAAAATAACTAAAGCAAAGAGGGACTGCTGGTGTGGCTCAAGTGGTACAGCACTTTCTTAGAAAGTGCAAAGCCTTGAGTTTAAATCTCAGTACTACAATTTAAAAAGAAAGAAAGAAAGAAGGAAGGAAGAAAGAAAAAGAAAGAAAAAGAAACTTACTCTGTCATAGTTCAGGAAGCCAGAAATTAAAATCAAAGTGTCAACAGGGGCCATGCTCCCTCTGAAGATCTAAGGACAGTACTTCCTTGCCTATTCCTGCTCCTGGAGGTTGTAGGCAATCCTCGGAGATTATTGGTTTAGAGCTGTATCCATCTATGTTTGCCTTTGTCTTTCTATGGCCAGCTTCCTTCTGTGTGTCTGTCTACATCTCCATATAATAAAGCCATTAAGGTGGGGGGAGGGCCCCCTGGCAGTGGCTCATGCTTGTAATCCTAGCTGCTCAGGAGGATTGAGGTTCGAAGTCAGCCTGAGCAAATAGTTCATAAAACCCTATCTCGAAAAAACCTAATCACAAAAAAGGGCTGGTGGTGTGGCTCCAGGTATAGGCCCTGAGTTCAAACCCCAGTACTGCAAAAAAAAAAAAAAAAAAAAAAAAAAATAAGGTCACATTCACAGGTTCTGGATAGTCATGAATTTGGTGTGTGTGTGCGCGGGTGGGGGGAGTACCATTCAACTCAGTACAGTTTCTCAGCCTTATGATTGCTGTCTTGATCCTACTTTCTCACTGTCTGTCCTTGGTTTCTCTTTCTGTCCCATTTCTTTTATCTACCCCATGCCAGGACAATAGCCGCCGGGTAGATAATGTGCTGAAGTTATGGATCATAGAGGCCCGGGAGCTGCCCCCCAAGAAGCGATACTACTGTGAGCTCTGCCTGGATGACATGCTGTATGCACGCACCACCTCCAAGCCCCGCTCTGCCTCTGGGGACACCGTCTTCTGGGGCGAGCATTTCGAGTTTAACAACCTGCCGGCTGTCCGTGCCCTCCGGCTGCATCTGTACCGTGACTCAGACAAAAAGCGCAAGAAGGACAAGGCGGGCTATGTTGGCCTGGTGACTGTGCCAGTGGCCACCCTGGCTGGGCGCCACTTCACAGAGCAGTGGTACCCTGTGACCCTGCCAACAGGCAGTGGGGGCTCTGGGGGCATGGGCTCAGGAGGGGGAGGGGGTTCAGGGGGTGGCTCAGGGGGCAAAGGCAAAGGAGGTTGCCCGGCAGTGAGGCTGAAAGCACGTTACCAGACAATGAGTATCCTGCCCATGGAGCTGTATAAAGAGTTTGCAGAGTATGTCACCAATCATTATCGGATGCTGTGTGCAGTATTGGAGCCCGCCCTGAATGTCAAGGGCAAGGAAGAGGTTGCCAGTGCACTGGTTCATATCCTGCAGAGTACAGGCAAGGCCAAGGTGGGTACTGTGGCCTCAGAGAAAGGTGAGATAGGAATGGGCACTGGTTTGGGGTGCAGTGAGGATAGGGCAAATTTATAAGATTGGGCCATGCAGAGGCTGACCATTGGATTTTCCTGGGTTCCAGGACTTCCTTTCAGACATGGCCATGTCAGAGGTAGACCGGTTCATGGAAAGGGAGCACCTCATATTCCGCGAGAACACGCTCGCCACTAAAGCCATAGAAGAGTATATGAGACTGATTGGTCAGAAATACCTCAAGGATGCCATTGGTATGGCCCACCTTCAGGCTTTTTTTTCCTAAATCTACCAGATACCCACCCAAACCCTAAATCTGGCTATCCCATACCCTCAGAATTCCAGAATCCTGGTCTCCAGCCACCTGGTTCTGCCATTCCTCCAACCCAGGGAGCCCCTGTCCCCAAGGTCACACCTTGGAAAGTGTGACCGCTCCCTGTTGTTTTCCCATCCCCCAGGAGAGTTCATCCGTGCACTATATGAATCTGAGGAGAACTGCGAGGTAGATCCCATCAAGTGCACGGCATCCAGTCTGGCAGAACACCAGGCCAACCTGCGAATGTGCTGTGAGTTGGCCCTGTGCAAGGTGGTCAACTCCCATTGGTGAGACTGGGAACGCTGGGCTGGGGGGCTGGGATTGGGCAGTTGTGTGTTCATCTGTTCATTCATCTGTCCATCCTCAAAGAGGACTGAGCACCAGTTATGGGCAAAACATTGTTTTGGGTACTAAAGAGCAGGCAGAGGTGAACAGACATGAAGATGAATAAAAGCCTGGTCTTTGCCCTCAGAGGGCCTCCACCAGATTGAACAGGGACAAGAAAGATGCATTAAAAGGCACAGAACTTTGTAATATGTGTTAAGTGCTGAAGGAGGGTTCTCTGTACAACACTTAAGTTAGAGAAGGAGGGCTTCGATTGAGATAAGGAAGAAGTATCCAGGGCTGGGCTTGGAGATGAGGTTAGATGCTGTGTTTGCACATGGTGGGCAAGAGAGACATTTCTGAAAGCTGTGGAACAGGTATGCATATGAGGGTGACAAAGTCCAGGCTCTTGCAGGGAACACAACTAGAAGACGCTTAGTGGAGCACATGGCTTATAATGGAGGTGGTAGAGAGGGGTGTTGGCAGGGGATTAGAGTTAGGATCTGGAAGGCCTTAGGTTAAGGAATTTGAGCTCATCAGGAGGTCATGGGATGCTACTGAAGATACTGGTACCTGGAAATAGCAGGTTTGAGAAAATGCAAGAGTGGGGCATGCAGGTGATTAGAGTAGGGAGAATGAAGTCCTGGCTATTGGGGGCTGTGGTTAATGAGTAAGACATGAAAATCAGATCTTGAATCAGGATGGTGACAAGAGATGTAAAAAAGAGATGTCTGAGGAAGGATCAGCAGAACTTGTCAACTGATTAGAAAGGAGGGAGCCTATTTGTGGGGAGACAAGGATGACTCAAGAGGCCATGAGGCTGGTGGTTGGGAGACCGTGGCCTCATTGACAGAACCAGGGAAGTCAGGAGGAGGAGTCAGTTGGAGGTGTGGGGGCGATGGTGAGCTGCGTTTTACACTAGTCAAGTTTAAGGTGTCAGTGGGACATTGAAGTGGCACCGGGAGGTGGGAAGAGTGAGCTCTCAGCCATTCCAGGGACTGGGGATCATGCCTGGGGCACGCCCATCCCCATTTCCCTGGAATCCAGAAGAGTTGGGGGGTCCGAGCTCCCTGTACCTCAAGTGACCCTCCATCTCTCTCCCATCTCTGTCTCTCCCTCATGTCTTTCTTCTCCTCCTCTCCTTGTCTCTCTCACACACCCCTCCGTCTCTCCCACGTGTCTCTCTCCCCTCACCTTCTCTCCCCTTCCATTTCTCTCTCCGGAATCTGTCTGTCCCCTCTATCATGGCCCTCTGCTTCCAGCAGCCTCCTGTCTTTCTCCTGCAGTCCCTCCCTCCCTGTCTTTCTCACCTCTGTCTCCACACCCTCACCTCCTGCCACCCCCTCAGCATGTTCCCTGGAAGCTGAGGGTCTCTGGGGCTCAGTCCCGGTCTCTCTCTTTCTCTCTCTCTCTCTCTGTCTCCCCACCCCTTCCCCCCAGCGTGTTCCCGAGGGAGCTGAAGGAGGTGTTTGCATCTTGGAGGCTGCGCTGCGCAGAGCGGGGCCGGGAGGACATCGCTGACAGGCTGATCAGCGCCTCGCTCTTCCTGCGCTTCCTCTGCCCAGCCATTATGTCGCCCAGTCTCTTTGGGCTCATGCAGGAGTACCCAGATGAGCAGACCTCAAGAACCCTCACCCTTATCGCCAAGGTCATCCAGAACCTGGCCAACTTTTCCAAGTGAGGGAGACTTTAGGCAGGGCAGGGTGAGGTGGTTGTGGTGGGGAGGGTATCCTGAGTTCCCAGAGACCCTGAAAGATGGCTGGGTGTGAGGCCTTCTGCACATGTGTGATCTCTACCTTCTGGACTCCTTGGCCAGGTTTACCTCAAAGGAGGACTTTCTGGGTTTCATGAATGAGTTTCTGGAGCTGGAGTGGGGCTCCATGCAGCAGTTCCTGTACGAGATCTCCAACCTGGACACACTGACCAACAGCAGTAGCTTTGAGGGCTACATTGACTTGGGTCGCGAGCTCTCCACACTGCATGCCCTGCTCTGGGAGGTGCTGCCCCAGCTCAGTAAGGTCAGCAAATGTCCCTTTAGCCTTACCCCAGGTACTTTCAGAGGCGTGTGGGGCCTGAGAAATTACCCCTTGTACAGATTTTTGTTTCCCCTTGTTCCCCAAGATGTCACCAGCACTACTCCAGCTCAGACACCTTCCCCTTGTGCCCTCCAAGGCCCTCTTAGAACTGGGTACTTAGCTTTGAAGTAATAGCCTTGCCCTTCTAGGAAGCCCTCCTGAAGCTGGGCCCATTACCCCGGCTCCTCAACGACATCAGCACAGCCCTGAGGAATCCCAACATCCAAAGGCAGCCAAGCCGTCAGAGTGAGCGGCCTCGGCCTCAGCCCATGGTGCTGAGGGGGCCATCAGCAGAGATGCAGGGCTACATGATGCGGGACCTCAACAGGTAAGCACCCTAGGATGCCCATTCCTATGACTTGGGAGCCCCATCTCTCCTGTTCCAGATACTTCTCACTAGGCATGCGTGAAACAAAGGGAAAAGGCAGCAAGTTGTCAGGGAAAAATGATAAGGAGACAGGTACAGGCAGTGGGAGGCTGAGATCCCTTCAAAGCCAGAGGGAGCCAGAGTTCCAGAAGTGCTAAGGCTCCCCCAGAACCCAGCTTAGTTGGAAGCTGAGGGGATCCCCATCACAAGCTCTGATTTGCTTAGTCTCTCTGCCTGTCCGTGCTTGTCTCCAGGCTGAGGTTCAGCAGGCACATGTTGGTTCAGCCATATTGTGACAAAATAAATATCTCTATACAACTTGGTAAATAAACACCCTCCCCAGTCCCCCACCAGAACCCTGCAGAACTCCCTATGATCCAGCACTTCAGAGAAGCAGCAGCTGGAAACCTAGGGGGCCTGGAGCCTGCTCAGCTGCCCCAGCATCTAGTCTGATGGAGTGGGCCTGGACCTCAGCTGCTGTCCCTTATTTGATGATCACCCTGCTGATCCTCTGCTTATGTCTCTCCCTCCATGACACAATACCCATTCCACGATTCCTGCTGCTCCTTCCATCCATCCACACCTCTCTCCTCTCTGTGCTTGCCCCTTTCCATCTCTCTCCAGCTCCATCGACCTTCAGTCCTTCATGGCTCGAGGCCTCAACAGGTGAGGGGCTCTCCCCTCCCCAGTCCTTCTCTCCTGCTCCACTGACCTTTGCCCTCCTCCTCTCCTTCTCAGTGTACCTCATTTCCTCCATATCTGCCCAGATTGGTCCTCATCCCTCTTCTTGCTGCTCCCACAACTCCTCCTCTAGGAGGAGGCCCCCAGCCTGAAGAAGTCTTGTCCTTTCCCTTTTCCCACCTATCCCCTCCCAGCCTCTTCAGGGCTGCTAGCGCTGGCTTTCAGCCCTGCCCAGGGTCCCACTTTTCATTCAAGGTCTGTACCAGACCACAGCAGGCTCAATTGCTAGTAGCTCTGGCCTTACCTTCTGCTTGTATGTCCCCTTCCCTTCCAACAGTTCTATGGACATGGCTCGCCTCCCCTCCCCAACCAAGGAAAAGCCTCCCCCACCACCACCTGGTGGGGGTAAAGACCTGTTCTATGTGAGTCGGCCACCGCTGGCCCGGTCCTCACCAGCATACTGCACGAGCAGCTCCGACATTACAGAGCCGGAGCAGAAGATGCTGAGTGTCAACAAGAGTGTGTCCATGCTGGACCTACAAGGCGATGGGCCTGGTGGCCGCCTCAACAGCAGTAGTGTTTCCAATCTGGCAGCTGTTGGGGACCTGCTGCACTCAAGCCAGGCCTCACTGACAGCAGCTTTGGGGCTACGGCCTGCACCTGCTGGACGCCTCTCCCAGGGGAGTGGCTCATCCATCACGGCAGCTGGCATGCGCCTCAGCCAGATGGGTGTCACCACGGACGGTGTCCCTGCTCAGCAACTGCGCATCCCCCTCTCCTTCCAGAACCCTCTGTTCCACATGGCTGCTGATGGGCCAGGGCCCCCAGGGGGGCATGGAGGGGGCAGTGGCCATGGCCCACCCTCCTCCCATCATCACCATCACCACCATCATCACCACCGAGGTGGAGAGCCCCCAGGGGACACCTTTGCCCCATTCCATGGCTATAGCAAGAGTGAGGACCTTTCATCAGGGGTCCCTAAGCCCCCCGCCGCCTCCATCCTTCACAGCCACAGCTACAGTGATGAGTTTGGACCCTCTGGCACTGACTTCACCCGTCGGCAGCTCTCACTCCAGGACAACCTGCAGCACATGCTTTCCCCTCCCCAGATCACCATTGGTCCCCAGAGGCCAGCCCCCTCAGGGCCCGGAGGTGGGAGCGGTGGGGGCAGTGGTGGGGGTGGTGGGGGTCAGCCACCTCCTTTACAGAGGGGCAAGTCTCAGCAGTTGACAGTCAGCGCTGCCCAGAAACCCCGACCATCCAGTGGAAACCTGTTGCAGTCTCCGGAGCCGAGTTATGGCCCCGCCCGTCCACGGCAACAGAGCCTCAGCAAGGAGGGCAGCATTGGGGGCAGCGGGGGCAGCGGTGGCGGAGGGGGTGGGGGGCTCAAGCCCTCCATCACCAAGCAGGTAGGTGAGGATAGGAGGAAGGTGGGGTGTGTGAAGAGCAGGGAGGGAAGAAGGTAATGGGGGTGGTGGGTGGGGATGAAACTAGTGTGAATTTACAATTTCTTATGTCCTTTTGTTCATTAAACAAATGTGTGTAGAGAGCCTGCAATATGCCATTTAGGCACTATGTATGTGGTGATAAATAGCAGTGTGCTCACTCCAGAGAGGAGTTACGATCAGTCACTTTCCTAGCACTCAAGGGGATAGGATTAGAGTAGGGGAACAGGTCTGAGACTGTTGTTTCTGCTGGCTGTTTTATCTCCCTCTAAATGTACCCTGCCTTTTCCCCCTTCTGCTGTTGTTTCCCCTCATCTTGCCTTGCCCTAGCATTCTCAGACGCCATCCACGCTGAACCCCACGATGCCAGCCTCAGAGCGGACCGTGGCCTGGGTCTCCAATATGCCTCACCTGTCAGCTGACATTGAGAGTGCCCACATCGAACGGGAAGAGTATAAGCTCAAGGAATACTCGAAATCAATGGATGAGAGCCGGCTAGATAGGGTACGCTGGTCCTGCCTTCTCCCTCCCACCCTTCCAACACACATACTCAGTGGCCCAGTTCTCCCTTTCATGCTGGTCCTCCAAGGGAAACATCCAGGCTCAGGTAGTTATGGTTTGAGAAAGCCTTAGTCCATTAGAGGAGACAAGATGCAATGAGTTCATTTAAGAGCCAATTCAATTCTTTCGTGGATTATATACACTGTAGACTGGGGAGAAATATGTTCTAGTTAGACTTGCTGCCATGTTCTTCCTCAGGGAGAACCTAAGTCCTATTCCTGGGACTGCTCAGGAAAAGTTCCTTCACTAGGGCTGGAGGTATGGCTCAACTGACAAAGTACCTGCCTAGCAAGCACAAGGCACTGAGTTCAATCCCTAGCACCACCAAAAAAAAAAAAAAAAGTTGCTTCACTAGTAGTGGATGCTACTCAACTGGGTGGGGCAGAGGGGCTACAACTGTACTATAACTCTCTGGGCTACCCAATCATTGACCTATGGGCGTAGGTGGCAGGTGCTTGATGGGCATGGGTTGTATGCTGTAAATTCATACTGGTCACATGGGGAGAGACCAACCAGTGTCTCAGTTTGTGGTAACTGAGGGCAGGTGGCCCCAAGAGCTGTTGGGGCATCATTGGCAGATAACAGAAAATGACTTGGGGAAGCCATTGTTCCAAAGGTCTTGAGGAAGAGGATGGCTGCAGGATTAGGTCATATGTAAAGAAAATACAGCCCCAACATGTAGGAATGGAGAGGGGTTTCTTGGGGGAAGTGGTTTTTGAGCATAGGTAATGTTTGGACTGATTTAATGGACTTGGTCCAGCAAGTTCCATGAGAGAATTAAGTCCTAATGCCCCAAGCCAACCATCCTAGGCAGTGAATCACATCTCTCTGCATCTAGAATGGGGTTGCTTATGTATGTGCCCTCTTCAGAGGATGGTGAGTTTCTCAAATTGTTTCTCTTTTTCTGTGCTTCAGATGAGGGAGGAATCTTTGTTGAGAAAGGACTCAGACTAGCACTATCCAATAGAACTTTCCGCAGTGATGAAAATGTACTATTATGTACACTGATCAGTATGGTACCTAAATGTGGCTTGTTGCAACTCAGGTACTAAATTTTTAGTGTTAACTTTGAAATAAATAATAAATAGCTACATGTAGCTAGTGGCTACCATATTAGGCAGAACAACTCTAGACTCGAGCCCACAGGGCAAATAAAATGACTCTAAAAAACAAAAAAAAGAAAACTCTTCTGAGCTCTTCTGGCCCTGGAATTCCAGGGTTTATTAGCAGAGAGGTATTCCTAGATCTTAGCCTACAATCCCCTTGAAGGCCTCCTATCCCCAGGACAATTAAAAGTTAAGGGGGTGGGGGGGTCACATATAGGACAGCACCTGCCAGTCCTATGCCTTTTCTGCCTGTCTTCCCCACTTGTTTGGTCTGGCTTGGAGCTGAAGAATCACTTTAATTTCTAGGTACACTTACTTAAGGTGTGTGTGGTAGTCTGCCTAGGGTGTTCTATGGGTCCTCATGTGTCCTGATGGTTATGTAAAGGTACAGGCACTGTCTCTTGGGATATGGGTCTGTAACCTTGCCCTTACCTTGAGGGAGCCTCAGCATCAAGCAGGGCCTTCTCAAAAGCAGGCTGAGTGTGATCAACAGGCAGGGACAGGGGTTGATGCTCTCCCCATGTAGTGACTAGGCTGAGCAGACAGCAATGAGGGCTGGCTGGTGGTATCAGGACAGGGCGCCCCTCATAGTGCGGGGTCGTTTGCCCGGCGGGCAGGTGAAGGAGTACGAGGAGGAGATTCACTCACTGAAGGAGCGGCTGCACATGTCCAACCGGAAGCTGGAAGAGTATGAGCGGAGGCTGCTGTCCCAGGAAGAACAGACCAGCAAAATCCTGATGCAGTATCAAGCCCGACTGGAGCAGAGTGAGAAGAGGCTGAGGCAGCAGCAGGTGGAAAAGGATTCACAGATCAAGAGCATCATTGGCAGGTGAGGGGCGGCCTGGGGAGGGGTAGCAAGGGAGCCTGAGGCTGAAGGGAGCAGAGTGAGCTACTCCTCCTAGCCCCCTGCCCAACTCGGGGGCCCATCCTGTTCCTTCTAGGAACCCACCACTCATCATCAGATGGGGAGAAACCTCCTTCTGAGGACATTAAATGTCCCTTTACTAAACCTTGACAACTCTCCTGATAGAGTAACTTCTGAAGCCCATGGGATAAGTAGCAATTACTGTCCATCCATCACTGTGTCTGGATTCAGCCGAGGCCAGGACTCCCCACTAGTTTATTCTCAACTCAGTCTGTGAGGTTCACCTAAGAGCTAGGCAGGGATCCCTAGCCAGATGAGCCCCTGAGCACCCCTTCCCTCAGCAGAACTCTGTAGTTTTAGCAAGGTGTTCCACCAGAAAGGGTCTTTTAGTCTGTGCATGTTTTCAACTGCCCCAAAGCTGGTTATTTTGAGAGCCCAGGGGTGAGGACCCCAACCTGCATTCCAGCCAGAGCCAGGAATGAATCATTTTGATGTCGATGTGTTTTTGAGTGAGACTTAATTAGAAGGAAAGGGCTTCTAGACCTGAAACACTTGATACCCCTGTTCTAATTGATAGCCTTTATAAAAAATGACCTTGAGATCTTCACCAAAGGAGGGAGATGCTGGGAATGAAAATGATTATGGAGAATGGGCCTGGGCTAGGGATGTCCCAGGGGCTGTCACCAAAGGTGGCATGGAGTCATAGAAGCCATTTGTTCAGCCACAGAAGGTCTCAGGGAGAGATGTTAGTGTTCCTTTTGGGAAGGAAGGCTGAGGTGTCTGGGTGATAGAAGTCTTTGAGGTCCGGAAATCTACCCTCAGTAGGGAGATGAGAGGGTCCTTGAGAGGAATATGGAGAACAAGACCCTGAGTTGAGTGACAGGAAGCTTTTTGGGTCACAATAATGGGATGATTCTACAAGAAGGCGAGTTAAGATGCCCGAGGTTTTTCCAGAACTGTAGAGGTTCCCCATGGTCAGGAGTTTCATGGGCAGCTCCCAGCTTGTGCCCGCCACTAACCCCACTGAAGCCCGTCCCTTCAGGCTGATGCTGGTGGAGGAGGAGCTGCGCCGGGACCACCCCGCCATGGCTGAGCCGCTGCCCGAACCCAAGAAGAGGCTGCTCGACGCTCAGGTGGAAATTACAATGTCATTTATCTTCTCCGTGTCCCATCCCCATCCATCCCACTGTCCTTCGTGCACTCACTGCACCAGCCACCCCAGCCCCGCTGCCATCTGTCTCCCATTGTCCTCCGTTCGTTGACTGGCTGCTCCCTCCATGCAGCCCCCAAGTGACCCATCTTCATCCCATCGTCTGTGCCTCTGTCATTCCTGGCAGTGTCAGCTCCACCTCTCTGTCTTCCCACCCGTCTTCCCACTCCTGTCTGCGTCCTAGGATCTTCTACCAGAACCTCAGCTTCTCTGCCCCCAGGTCTCCCACCCAGTTCCTTGAACTGCTGTGCCTTCTTTGCCCACTCTTAATTCAAGGCAGGGAGTTCAGCCTCCTCTCTTCAGCTCTTCTAGGTCCAAGAAGGCTAAAAGTTGTTCTTTGCTAGAATGGAGCACAGGCCAGTCTGAACTGTAGTTTTCTTCAGTTTCACCTGGAGGGTGTCCTAGAGACTTGGGGGTCTCCATTACCTCTGTTCTCCTGGTTCTCCATTCTGACTCCTGAGAATAGCGCCCTCTTCCTGGCTCTTAAGATCCTGAAGGCCTCCTGAGTCCTCTTCCCCCTTTCTTAAGTCCACCCTTCCTTTGGCCTTGCCCTCTGTCCTCCCACCTGACTTGCTTCCAAGCTCCCTGGTACTATCCTTTCTGCTCACCAGCCAGCTTGAGGCCTTCCCTTCTGCCCTCTCCCTTGTTTTTCCCAAATCCAGCTCTTTCCTACTCATATTCCTCCTTCCTGTGCTCTGACCACCAGGTCCCCACCACCACCACCAAGGCTCCTGACCCCATGACCCCACTCTCTCCCCCTGCAGCTCCTCATCAGGTAATTCTCCTGGTTCCGCTTTGACCACGGGCGGAGGACACTGGGGGAGGTGACTCCGGACCACTGCAGGTTGGTCATGAAGCCCACCCCTTCAAACTTTCTGGAGCCTCTCCCCTTTCACTGCTGCCCTCTACACCCACAGAACCTCCACAGTCCCTGTCTCCCTGCCCGCCCCCCCGCCCCCAAAGCACCACCAGAGAGCACTTTCTGACACTCCCCACAACCACCCTATGATGCCTTAGCAGTACTGAGTTTCACCCAGCACATTAACAGGTCCCACCCCTTCCCACCAAACCCACCCCTTCTAGCCTCTTCCTGACTACACTCTCCTTTTCCTCTACCTCTCCAGTGTATGTCTGTCACCCCCCATTTCACCAGAGCGTCCTGGGCAGGGGGTGGTTTGGGATGTTGGGGTAGGTTTAATAGGGTGGAGGGGATGATGGGTTGGGGGCCCTGGCCATAGGGGCTGTGCCAACTGCAGCAGGTACGTTGGGGTTTCCTCTTTCTTCCTTCCTTAACCCTGGTTCTCTACCCTCCTTCCTGATCCTCTTCTCTTGCGCTCTTCCTCATCCCTTAGTCTTGTGAGGTAGAAAGTGTCTGGGCTCATGTTAGTCCACAGTGGGCAAGAACTGGAAGTGTTGGGAATGGGTGGTTAGTTAACTTAGGGCACTTTGAGAGACACTGGAAAAAGATGCTGTTGAAATGTCCTGACAGTAGGCAGGTGGCATAAGGTTGGACAAAATGGAAATCTTGGACAGATGTTAAGCCATGGACTTGCCTGTGTGGCTTGGGAGTTAGAAGTGAAGTGAGCTGGTGGAGTGGCTCAAGTGGGAGAGCATCTGCCTAGTAAAGCATGAGACCCTGAGTTCAAAACCCCATACCACAAAAAAAAAAAAAAAAAAAAAAAGAAAGAAAAAGAAAAAAAACAGTACTGCCAAAAAAAAAAAAAAAAAAAAAAAAGCTGAGACAGTTTCCTGGGCTCAGTAGCCATGCTGACTCCCAGGGAGACATGCCAAGAACAGCATGCTAAATGACCTCTCTGTTCTTGTCAGAGCTCACATCCCCAGGTTGCTAATGCCACTCACGCGCCCCCCTCCACTCACCCAATGGCTTTGCTGGACACACAATTCTACCTAAAAAGCCAGTAAATGGGAACCTGTCAGCCCCAGACATCATTTCTGAGGTGTTTTATTTCTGTGGGATTGATCTGCAGTGGGCAGTGGCTCCTCACACTGTAATTTTAACTCTCTGCTTGCCTAGCTGTTCTGTTAAAGTAGTTAGTGATCTGTAAACAGATGCTAAAAGGCACCAGGGGACCTCACCATTTAAAGGACTCCTGCAGTGAACTCTTTTGTAAACTGAATAATAGCACCCTAATTTATCTACTTTCTAAATTTGGATTCATGGGGGTGTAGGGGGCATGCCCATGTGCCATCACCAGCACACAAGCAGAGGGAAGGGAATCTGAAGGTTCCTTTCCCTACTCTCCTGCCACGTATACTCAGGGTATCCTATCACACGTAATCTTCTCTTTCACTGACTGGCAGTGTGTGAAATACCCAGCAAGCTAACTGGGAAGCCTGGCCTAAGGCCAGGGTTTGGGTGACCTTCTTAGAGATGAGTTCTTGATCCTGGGATAGAAGAGAGAGCTGATCTGAGAGCCCTTACTGTGTCCTTTAGAGTTATGGTCATATATACCTATATGTTGCCAGGCCTAAATCCCCTGTGGGCTAAGAATTAATCTGGACATTTGCAATTTCTCCCTCTGCAACTTGGCTACTGATGTAAAAAATTAGTTTTAAGCTACAATTTTAAAAAGCCAAGTAAGTAACCAGGAATATGGGGAAACTCAGTGGTTTTTTCTCTCCCAGCAGAGGAACAGAAGGTCAGGCTGAGGGCAGGAACCAGGAATTGGTCCAGGAACCATAGGAGGTGATGAGAATAGGACCAGGAGTGGGCACAGAGTCTGGCACCCCTCCCTCACCCTCCAACTGGGAGCCCAGGGAGAGGGAATGAAAGGAAGATGGGGGTAGAAAGGAATGGAGCCAGTTTCTGTTTCCTGGGGATGCAGAGATTGGGGCCCGCTGTGTCCATACAGAAGCTCTCAGTCATTTCCGCCAAGTGTGTGCGGGGAGCCTTCCCACAAGATTTTCCCTTCCCATATCAACTTCCCTGAATCCCCTTCCTTTCCCCCCCAGTACAGTTAAACCTCTCTAATTTGGGATGTTATATTTGAGAAGATGGCCACTCTGAATAAGTGACAAAACTGAATGACAGTGTCTATTTAATGAAATGCATGTCTTCAAAATATATACAGTAAGTAGAACTTGGTGAACAAAGCGCTTTTCACTTAGGCCCTCAGGGAGCATGCCTTAATGATGAGTAGATAGGACTGAAAAGTCTGTTTGCTGGTATAGGTTAAATATCCCCTCCCACAGACACATTTCCAGCGCTAATTTGCTTAGCACACCCTTTCTTCACAGATAAAGGAAAACTCAAGTCCAGTTTTTGTTCAAATCATGAAAAAAATTCCAAACCCACAGGGGTTTGGATTAATGAGGTTTTGCTGTACTGCCTCCCCTGGCTCCTCAATACAAAGTTCCTACCTGGGACTGGAGGTGGGCTGGGAGTGGGTTCCATGAGGAGGGTGGGCTGGGCAGGGTAAAGCTATCAGGTTAAGTTGGGGGTGAGGAGGGAGCTTACTGCTTTTGAGCTGGTTTCTTGGTAAGACTCTGGGTTGAAGGTTTGAAGATCTCTGTTAGGAGTTTGGGGGTGAGATTCTCTCCCTGATCCCAGAGGCTCCTGCAGGTGAGAAACAAAACGGGGATTGTCCTTGGAGGAGGGGGTGGACATGATTGTGAAGTAGGCAGGCTAGGGGGAGGCCACTGCTAGGGGCTGGCATCCAGGCCTCCACGAAGCGTCTCAATAAGTCCGCGCTCTCCTCTTTGGTGTCTTGCAGGAGAGGCAGCTTCCCCCCTTGGGTCCAACAAACCCGCGTGTGACGCTGGCCCCACCTTGGAACGGCCTGGCCCCCCCAGCCCCACCCCCCCCACCCCGGCTGCAGATCACGGAGAACGGCGAGTTCCGAAACACCGCAGACCACTAGCCCACCCAGCATCACAGACCTTCTCCTTCCCCATGTACCTCACCCTGGAACAGCTCCAACCACCAGGACTGGATGTCACCGAGGGACAGCGGGATTGCCTCCTTGGGGGGCACTGATCCCTCCATCCCCACTGCACCATTTCCAGGAGGGGGAGCAGGGACACTCAGCCACCCTCTTTCCTTCCTGTCGGGGTGCTGCCCCCTCTCTGACCCCCAGGGACCCTTGCCCTAGGATACCACCTACCCCACACAGACCCCTTAACTACGGGGTGCTATCCCCATCCTCTGCCTCATCGTTCCCCTGAGCACTGGGGGACAGACCCTCACCCCCACTCTGGGGGTGTGGCACCTCCAAACTTTCAACTTCAGGGTGATTTTTTTAGCAGTAACCAGAGCTGACAATCTAACTTCCCTCCACCGCCCCATTTTGGCCTCCTCTGCCCCCCTTCTTATGGGGAGGGGACCCCGGGTGATGGGGCCCTATTACCCCTTGATTTCTCAGGAGCGTCTGGGGGGGGCTCAGCACGCACAAACTCCTTCTCCTCCTACCACTCTTAAATTTACTCCCTCCCCACCCAGAACCCAGATGGGGTGGAGGGGGCCACCGGGGCAGGGAGGGGGCGGCAAGGGAGGAATGGGAGTTGTCTCCCCTTCCTCCCACACCTGATCTGCTCTCGGCTGGTCCCAGAGCGGGGTGAGGGGGCTTATGCCCCCCCCTCCCCCAGTGTGTTGGGTGGGGTGGAATTGAGGTTAGGGTGAGGGGTTAGGGTTTAGGAAGGTGTGTATGTTGGGGAGGACAGACTAGTTGATCTGCCTGTGCCCTGACACACACAGTCCCCCTGCCCCTCCCCTCTCTCTTGGTCTCTACTTCCAGGGGGAGGGGGGAACTTACTCTAGGAAAAGCCATGTCTCTCTCCCCCAGGGTGGGGAACCTGTGTTGGAGGAGGGGTGTTGGGGGGGGCCCCCTTCCATGACTCTGTCCCCTAGGGGGAGGTAGGACAGGGCTGGGCTTCCCTCTCATCCTCCCCCTGCCCGAGTCTCCTTACACCTCCCTTCCTCCCCGCCAGCTCCACAATTTTTCGGTGTTTCTCTGTACATAGCTCTCTGGCGGGATAGGGGAGGTAGGATGGACGGGGTTTGGGTGGGTAGCCCATGGGAGGGGAGAAGCCCCTCCTTGGCACCCCCTCTTACCTGACTGCTGTCCCCTACCCAGCCTTTGCCCCTTCTTTCTTGTTTGGTATTGAGACTCTTCCCAGACTCCACTCTTCTTTCTTTTGTATGGACAGTTCCCCTTCAGTCCCATCCCCCTACAGACATACACCCAGCCGGGGCCAAATTTATACTTATATAAAAGTTGTAAATATGTGAAATTTTATCCCTGTGCCCTTTCCTCTGCTTTCCCAACCTCAGACCCTGCCCCTGGACCCCCACCCTTCTTCCTCTTTTCTTTGGCTGTTGTAATTATCTGGGGTTTGTACTGTACATATCCGGGGTGTGTGTGTGTGGGCTAGGGGCGACCCCTCTGTATAGAGCTTCCTGGCCCCCTCCCCCCCCCGCCCCTCCGCTTCCCTCCCCACCCAGCACCTTAATGGTAGGGAGATGCTCTTCCTACCTGTTTTATTTTGTTTTCTCGTTCCCCCTCTTTCAGCTTTCTCTATCCCCCCACCACTGCCCCCTTTTATCCACTCCCAGCCCCATTTCCTTTTTTTCTGGAGTGTGTGGTGAAACAGAAAAAAAAAATCATGTTTAATAAACGGAGATTGTTCTTTTATTGCTGCGCTGACTTTCTTAGCCTGGGGTCTCAGGACCAACCAGAAGAGTGACAGGACCTATTTTTTGAGAAAACGCTGACAGCCTGAGAGCAAAACTATATGTATCCCTAACTGGTGGCCAGTCTCCTCGTCACTGTCGCTATCCCACCCTGCGAGATTTATTCGATTTTAAGAGCGGGGTCTTGCCCTGGCCAAACCTTCCGTCTAGCCCTCCTCTCACTGCTTCCCTTAGCCCAAGGGGGAGCAGAGGTAGAGAACAGCGGCGGTATCTGATAGAAGAGTCCAAGTCTATTATACCTACATATATTTTTAACTGACTAGAACTAAGATTTCACTGTTGGCTAAAATGCTTCCATGCGAAATGGAGCAAAGAGCCTGGGTCCTTGACAAACGTGGGTTCCAGGCCAGCCGAACGGCTCTTTCAGCCTGTTTCCCTCGCATGGAAACAGGACGGCAACACCTACCTCCATGGCTCGTGGGACAAGAGGTGATGCGAGCCAATGCCGAGCCCACCCAGTAGGTGCCAAGTTAATATCGCCCCTCTCAACTCCTACCGCGGGGCGGACGTTACGCTTAATCACCAGGAGACGCAGCTTTCCGGGACAGCGGACGGGCTGCACTCTCAAAAGTCCGGGCTCCCGACCTTCCGCGGCGATAGAGACCCCAGCAGTTCCCCAGACACCCACCCTCGAGGCTCCGGGACCCAGGGCCTCCTTCCAGCCTACTGTTCTCGCCACACAACCAATCAGCATGAGGCTTGTAGGACGCTTCTCTCCAATTGGCTGCGGTCCTAGCTCCACTCCGTGCGCCGAGCGCGGGCGTCCGGCGGGGAGGTGGCGACTTCCGGCCGGGAGGGCGTAGTTGTATTGGTACGGCGAGGTCGGACAGCGTGTGTAACGGTGGGGGCGTGTCGGCAGTGCAGGCAACCGTGCGGGGATTTCTGGTGTAGGGGTGGTCAGGGCTTCCCGGGAGCCGGCCTTTGTGCGTAGCGTGAGGCAGACGGGACGGCGGGACAGGCGTCTCGGGGCGGTGAGGTCAGGCGCGTGGCTAAAGGACCTCCTCATCTTTACAGGGCCTGGAAGTTAAAACCCCGGTTAGTGTTTTGTTGGTTTTGTTTTTGGTGAGCGGGACTGATCAGAACGGGTGCCTCTGCTCCTAACTGAAAAGTGTGTGCGGTGGGGGGGGGGCCGGAGAGGGGAGGGCATCTCCGCTTGCCACTGGATGCTCTTCCTGCCCATCTCCTTGTAGCCAGTGGCCTTCAGATGTGGCAAGTAGTAGATCAGTGCTCAGAGATTCTTAGACAACTAGAAACTTCAGGTGGTGGAATTTCAGCCCGTGGAGGAGCCTCCTACCATTCAGTTCTTTCCACATCTTCTCCTGGGGGGGGGGGCGGGGCGGGGCGGAGGGGAGCACATTTGAGGAGACACGTTTTTTCTCAAATAGAACTTCTGTGACTCCCATTTCTTGCCTCCACAGCCTTCGACCCGCGGAGTTTGTCTCCATACTTCTGTCTCTTCCTGACCTTCTGGGATCTCTGCCTTTCCAGGAGGCCATGGATACATCGACACCTTTGCCTCCCTCATCCTCCTCTCCGATCTGCAACCCAGCCCGAAGGACGATCCAGATCGAGTTCCCTCAGCATAGCTCATCGCTGCTGGAATCTCTGAACCGTCACAGGCTAGAGGGAAAGTTCTGTGATGTATCTCTTCTGGTGCAGGGCCGAGAACTCAGAGCACACAAAGCAGTGTTGGCTGCTGCTTCTCCTTACTTCCACGACAAACTGCTTCTGGGGGATGCACCACGACTCACCCTGCCAAGTGTCATTGAAGCTGATGCTTTTGAGGGGCTGCTTCAACTCATTTATTCTGGGCATCTCCGCTTGCCACTGGATGCTCTCCCTGCCCATCTCCTTGTAGCCAGTGGCCTTCAGATGTGGCAAGTAGTAGATCAGTGCTCAGAGATTCTTAGACAACTAGAAACTTCAGGTGGTGGAATTTCAGCCCGTGGAGGAACCTCCTACCATTCAGTTCTTTCCACATCTTCTCCAGGAGGTTGGTGTATTCGCTCTTCCTCTTTCCAGGCTCCAGTGCAGTCCTCTGCTTCTACTGAGAGTCCTGCTTCTACTGAGAGTCCCATTGGAGGAGAGGAGAGTGAACTGGGAGAAGTGTTACAAATTCAGGTGGAGGAAGAAGAGGAGGAGGAGGAAGATGAAGATGAAGAAGAGGAGGACCAGGGGTCAGCAGCCTCACTCTCTCAGGCTCCTCAACCTCAGAGGGTATCAGGGGCTTTTGCCCATACTCGAGGATCTCACCCACTCATACCTGCTCCTCCTCGCAGGCTTCCAGAGAGTGAGAGTGCTACAGTTGAGCCTCCTGCCCCTCCTACTGCACTGTCTCCCAAAATCTTCTACATTAAGCAGGAACCCTTTGAACCCAAGGAGGAGATACCAGGAGTTGGAACTCAATCTGGAGGAGCAAAGGAGGAGACCAAAGCATTTACTGGAGGGGATGCTGAAGGAAATGGGGAGCTAAGGTTCTTATTGCCCTCGGGAGCAGGGACAACATCTGGGGGAGGAGGTCCATCCTGGAAACCCGTGGATCTTCATGGGAATGAAATTCTGTCAGGGGGAGGAGGACCTGGAGGAGCAGGGCAGGCTGTACATGGCCCTGTGAAGCTAGGGGGGGCACCCCCTGCAGATGGAAAACGCTTTGGTTGTTTGTGTGGGAAGCGGTTTGCAGTAAAGCCAAAACGTGACCGACATATCATGTTGACCTTTAGCCTTAGGCCTTTTGGCTGTGGCATCTGCAACAAGCGTTTCAAGTTGAAGCATCATCTGACAGAGCACATGAAGACCCATGCTGGAGCCCTTCATGCCTGTCCCCATTGTGGTCGTCGGTTCCGGGTCCATGCCTGTTTTCTTCGCCACCGGGACCTGTGCAAGGGTCAAGGCTGGGCCACTGCCCACTGGACTTACAAGTGACTGCTAAAGCCATATACCAACTTCTAGGACAGTATAGCCACTGCTGCTGATGGATTCTTACCCTCTTGTTTTTGGGTATGGGTCTCAGCCTGACAGATTGGGAAGCTCAAGATTTCTCATCCCAGGTCTTTGTTAACCACCCTATAGAAAAGTGGTTTATAGGCCATACTTAAATTGATCAATTGCCTGCGATGGACCTTCTTTTTGTAGTGTTGATATCCATTGAGGAAACCGGACTTCAGATTAGAAGGTTGGTGAGAGAAGAGTTAGAGCATAATGACATAATGGTAACTTTTATTTAGTTTCCATGAGGAGTTAAAGGAGCTGGTCTCCATCGAGGAATATGTTTGATTCAGAGCTCAAATAATTCAGAGACTAAGCTCTAAGTGTTCCTCTTCCTCATTATTGCTAGAAAATGGGAACAGAATTCTTTTTATGTGCTTCTTTTTGTACCTTTCCAGAAGCCCCTCAGATTGTTCATGTGTTCTCACTAGTATCACTAGTAGACATCTTCCCGGTGCTTTTTTTTTTAATGTTGTAGTTGAGCACTTTAACAAAATGAGCATTCCATGTGTTATTCCTAGAACCCCCTTTAATAGAGGGTATTCCTTCAACAGCCTGTGCCTCTTGCCTACCTTTGACCACCACTGATAACTTGTTTATTGATCACCGTGATGTGACCAGTGAACTCAGGAGATGGCATCTGACTTAAAATGCTCTCAGGGTAGCACTACTGCTCTGTGAACAAGTTGCCATGGTTAGAGGGACTCAGGGCTGGGGCTGAGGCTGCACATGCTAAATAAAGACTAGAAAGTAACTGAATAGTGAGACCACACTGCCTCCTTTTCCATCCCACCCACATTTGATAGAGACCGCCCTGTATTGAGATGTGGAGGGGTAGATATTAGAACGGGGGGTGGAGGGAGATTTAATAGTTACTTAATTTCTTCTAATAAACTTTGCCCTGGAACCTAAACTGACATTGAACTGTTCTGAGTAATTTGTGTGGAAGAGATGTGAGAACAGAACTGCAAAGATAAGTGTGTTCCTTTTGCAGCCAGGTTATGTTGATGTAAGAAGAATGGGATGGTTTCAAAGATACTTCATAGTCAGAGCACACTGTCCAGGACTTAGACCCTGACCTGCCACTGAATAACCTTGGGTAAGTTACTTTACCTTTCAGAGTCAGAACTATTACCGATATTTGGTTCTCTGTTATCTTTTTTGTTTGCTTGAAATAGGGTCTCACTATGTAGTCCAGGCTAGCCTCAAGCTTGTGATCTTCCTGTCTGCCTCAAGTACTAGGATTACTGGTGTGTACCATTACAGTCTGACTTTGGCTTTTTTTTTTTAGTACTGGGGTTTGAACTCAGGGCCTCACACTTGCTAGGCAAGCACTCTACCACTTGAGAGCCACTCCACAGCCTCTTCTGTCTTCTTTTTTAAAAGGGTTTGGTTCACATCATCTTTGCCTATGATACTTCCCAATTTCCTATGTTATATAATGTTTGGCTATTGTTCCACAAACATTTAGTGCAAACACTATGCTAGACCCGATTAATACTCTGTCCTCAGAGTTCACAGCTACTACTGAAACTAGACAAATAATTACAGTGTGGTATAAGTCTGGGATAGTGGGCAGTATGAGCTATTTTAGTGGCAAAAAGGAAGTTGAGTTAAAGACCTTCTTTATAGGTCAGCAGAGGTTTCACAAACAATTGGAAATATGCCAAGAGTGTGATCATGAGTGTAGGTAACAACTGATGTGGGGATGGTAAACAAAAAGAGAACCTATCTCTTACTTCTAGAGGTAGGGCTAGAAGTAATAGCCTTCCTCAAGTGTGTGCCTCAAAAGTTGTTAGGTACAGCACTCAGAAGAAACATGACTTTGTGGCTAAGAAGGTGAATTCCAGCTGGGATTTGTCATCCTCTTGAATGAGCCATGCCATGGTCCTACCCCCATGGTAAGGACTGTGAATGCATTGGGAAAGAAAGTCCCACCAGCTACTCTTCTTGACATTCTTTCTGTAGGTAACTATATCCTTTGGTCATATAAATCCTTTGGTCATATAAATCCTTTAGCTGCAAGCTTGGAAGCTGACTCTGGCCAGCCTTATCAAAACAAGAATTTATGTAAGGATATGTCCTGAAATGGAAGGACCTGAGGACCAGCCTTCAAAAAGACAAGACCTGGCTCAGCTCCAGGTGTCCGTGGTGAGCAGGAATGCCTGAGCATACATGATAACTCATTCTTGGGTTTCCTGGTGCTGGAGATAGAATCCAGGGCCTTGCACATGCTAAGCATGGACTCTACCACTGAGCTAAGCCCCAGCTCTGATTTTTGTTTCTTGTGTCGCTGATGTAAAGATAGAATTTCTCAGGAGAGAACTTTGAGCTTAAGGTCCACCTTCTGGCCAGAGCACCTTGATCATATTTTCCTTTTGTATGTCAGTATGGCAGCAAAGTGGGTATGGAAGCTTCAAAGGGAAATTAAAGTCCTGGGACAGAAGAGTGGAGAGTTGGTTGCAGGTCTGCCCACAGCATTAAGCAGCCCACCTTAGTCTCCATTTGTTACATGTCTGAGGCGCCTTAATGGGTGTTTAAGAAATGTTGAACTGCTTAACTTCCTTCTACTTCAGCCTGCCAAACCTAAGGCAGAATTGCTTTCTCCCTCTCCTTCATCCCTATAACACTTTGTTATTACTTCTTTCAAACCAATTAAGAGCTTTTTAGGTATTATATGGAAAACTAATGTGATAAAAGTTTGTTTTGTGTTTGAGAAAGATTTTCTTTTAAGTAAACTTTAGCTTGTTTCCTCTTTGCCTCTGTCCTTTTCTCCTAATAATGGAAGTGATGTCCCTTCTGTCAAGGATAACCTTATTCCCAGAGCCTTTGTTCTTTTAGTTATCCCCTCTCTTCTGTACCTTCACCCTCTTTATCTCTGTAGTTCCTTAGCATTTAACTATGCTCAGTAGGTTGTGAGAATTAATACTTGTAAAATATTTAGAACAGAGGCTTGGGAGTGAGATCAGTAGTTGTCAGTTCCCCACACCTTTTCACAGACCAGTCTCTCTGGAAGAGATCGCATAACATAAGGAAACATATTTCAGCTAAATTGAAAATGAGGCATGTTGTACTCAATAAGGATTAGATGTTATCCTTATTGTTGTTACCTGTTTCTTAAAGATACAGTTCTTCAAGGGCTCTTTTTTTTTCTTTTTGATGGTACTGGTTTTTGAACTCTGGGCCTCACTCTTTTTAGGCAGGCGTTCTACCACTATAGCTACTCTGCCAGTCCTTTTTTGTAGTGGGTATTTTCCAGATAAAGTCTCAAACTGTTTGCCCAGGCTGGCTTTGAACCTTGATCCTCCTGCTCTCTGCCTCCTCAGTAGCTAGGATTTCAGGCGTGAGCTGCTGGCACCCAGCTGTTCAGGGCTCTTTATGCTTTCTTCTAACTTTACATATTTTGGTGGTTTTGTTCACTCTTGAGATAAACCATTTAAATAGTAGTGACCTCCACTGGGATTTCTTCTTTCTTTCCTTCAACAGTAAGTACTTACTGTGTATCCTCAGGCACTGATAAGAGCAGAAAACATTATACAAACTTGGACCCTGGATTATCTCTTAAGAGACCTCTCAAGCATATTGTGTCTACAGTACATTACCACTAGCAAGCTACTTTTCGGTGGTGTCCAGCTTTGTTAATGGTTCCATTATCGACCCAGACACTCGAGGCTGAAACCTGGGAGTATCCCCTGATA
This sequence comes from Castor canadensis, assembly GCF_047511655.1. NCBI lineage: Eukaryota > Metazoa > Chordata > Mammalia > Rodentia > Castoridae > Castor > Castor canadensis. The sequence continues at coordinate 21,710,910 of NC_133393.1, read as the reverse complement.
CCTCTCTCAACTCCCATAATTGTTCTATCAGTGCTATCTTCTGAATATTTCAAATGAATACATTCCTTCATCCTCCCTACTTCCACTGCAGCCTCCTAACTGGTTCTTGGTTTTGTCTTGCTTTCCCTCATATTTTGTTTTATGCGCAATGGCCAGAGTGAGCTTCCTAAAGCAAAAATGTACTGTTTCACCATCCTCCAGCACAGGCCTTTCCTCTGTTTCCTCTTACTGGTTCATGGAAGAGGAGTCCAAATGATCTAGTCCCAGATGCTAGTGTCTTATGGCTCACTGGCTCTCCTAGGCCTCTACTTTTCCTACTTCTCATGCTTATCAGGATGATTCCTATTTTCTTTAGACATGTCAGTTTAACCATAACTTCATCTAGAAATCTCCCTGACTACTAGGCCAAGGTAGGACCTCTACTATATGTTTCGGTAGCTCTAACTTCCCCATATCTTTCTTTTTCCTTTATTGTGATAAAACTAAACACAACATGTATTTACCATCTTTGTTTTTATTACTTATTAGTGTATATTAGTTGTACAAAATAATTTTATTGACATTTTCATACACATATGTAATGTACTTTTATCATAGTCACCCATTACCCTTTCTTGTCCCCCTTCTCACTGGTTCCCTTCCTTTTCCTACATAGTCCTTCTACTTTAATGTCTTGTTTTTAAAATCCAGCTTCTGCATGTGAGAGAAAACGTGATATTTATCTTTCTGAGTCTAACTTATTTCACTGATGATCTCCCTTTCTTTTCATTTCCCTAAAAATGACATTTCATTCTTTATGGATGAATAATACTGTTGTGTATATATAATACATTTTCAAAAATTTAGAACTGTTTATGAATTTGCATGTTATTCTTGCACAAGTCCAGGCTAGTCTCTCTGTCATTCCAATTTTAGTGTATGTGCTGGTAAAGCAAGCACTGACTTCCACATATCTTGCACTTTCCTTTGTTCAGTAATTATTTGCCAGTCCTCCAGTCTACCCATTACATGTGAACACTGCCCTAGGCACAATGGACAATGTCTGTTCTCAAGCTTACTACTAGTGCTATGAAGGAAATAAACCGGGTAATATGGTAAGTTACAGAAAAGGAAGCTGTGCCTTATGCATTGGTCTAATATGCAAAGAAAGAGGGAAGATGGAGCTAGTAAAGTGTTTAGCAAATGCAAAGACTAAGAAAGAGAAAAATTGATTTTTTTTTTTCATCAGGGAGACTGGTGGACCTACAGTATGGAGAGAGAAATGAGATGTGATTGCAGAAGTAGTCTGGGGCTGGGTCACACAGTCCTCGGATCATAAAAAGGAATTTGGATTTGGAAGTATAGGGGAAAGGCTATAAGGAGTTTTAAGTAGGGGAGTAATCAAGAGATTACTGAGTGAATAGTGAAGCATTAGGGAGTAAGAATAGAAGCAGGAAGACCAATTAGACTACTTCAGTAGGGCAGACAAGAGGTGGGTAAAGGCAGCAGAGGTGCAGAGAAGTAGATGAATTAAACCCATTACATTTGAGGCAAGGCTGATAGAAAGAAAGAAACAAACAAACAAAAAAAGACTGATAGAGTGTTCCAGTAGATTAAAATAGAGATTGTGGGAGAGCCAAATCATCAAGGAAGCTCTCTAGGGTTTTGGGCTGAGTAACTGAATGAGAGGTCATTTAATGAGAGAACACAGGAATATAAGAACTTGGATCAAGAGTTTCTCTTGGCCAGGCATGGTGGTACATGCCTGTAATCCCAGCACTTAAGAGGCAGAGGCAGAGGATCATGAGTTGGAGGCCAGCCTAGGCTACATAGTGAGAACCTGTCTGAAAGGAAAAATAGAAAGAAAAAACCCCAAGATCCTTGTTTGGATCACCATAGCTGTTCAGTGGGACAGCTACATGTACTTGTCAAGTGTTCTAGACTAGGAATTGGCAAACTTACTCTAGAAAGGTTCAGGTAGTGCATGTTTCTGGCTTTTCATGCCAAGAAGCAAAATCAAGGATATATGTGTACTTAAAAAAATAAATGACTACAGGAACTTTATTGGCAATTCAAAATACAATAATACGCAATATTTTATAATCAAGGTTCATTGCTTAATTGGGGTTTGAAGTTAGTGTTTCCTGTCATTAAAATCAATTGCAACCAGGAGCCAGTAACCCACATGTATAATCCTAGCTACTTGGGAAGCTGAGATCAGGAGGATCACAGTTCAAGGCCAGTCCTAGCAAATAGTTTGAGAGATCAAATCTCCAAAATAACCAGAGCAAAATGGACTGGAGGTGTGGCTCAAGCAGTAGAACACCTGCTTTGCAAGCATGAAGCCCTGAGTTCAAATCCTAGTCCCACCAAAAAAAAAAAATCAATTTCTAACAATCCAAGAGCCTGTGATTTTATTTACTTGTTAATTTATTTATTTAGCAGTACTAGGGCTTGAACTTGGCCTACACCTTGAGCCACTCTACCAGCCCAGCCCTTTATTCTTTCTTTTCTTTTTTTTTTTTTTGTGATGGGTTTTCTTAAGATAAAGTCTCTGGAACTATTTGCCCAGGCTGGCTTGGAACCACAATCCTCTTGATCTCTGCCTCCTTAGTAGCTAGGATTATAGGTGTGAGCCTATTTTTTTAAATAATCTTCATGATTACACACATTACATGACAGGGTGAGTAAACAAGGCGAGTCAGATAAATAACATTTTCAGCCCATTTAACCAGATGGAGTATTTTGGCATTTTTATGATAAGCAGGTTGAATTCATTGACTTAGGGTAAAAACTGGCAATAGGGTAAAAGCTGGGAATAGAGAATCTTTGCAATTTAAGTTCCTCTCTATTGCTACTCCAAGTATCTCAATTCCTGAACTGCGCTGTGAGTTCTGAAATGGGCACTGCAACATTCTCGAAGATTTCACACCTTAATCTCTTGCCTCTTTAGTTCAGGACCACCTGTCCTCTTTGCTAACACAGGGCACCCACCAGCAATCCTGTTAGTTACTATGGGAAAATAAAACTGTGTGTTCAAGCATGAATTGAAACTCTCATGTCCAGTAAAACAGAGGTCCTAACTAATTGCTTTCATGACCAGTGACTCCTGGATAATGGTTTTTCATAGCAAAAACCAAGAGATCAGGCAATTCTGATCATCCTGACTAGTTTATCATTATATACATACAAGGTATATTTAAGGCCGATCTCAGACCAATTATTGCAACCATAATCCTAAGAAATGTTTCAGTTTTATTGCCTTGAGTTCCTGCAAGATGCCAGACCAAGTAAGAAATCATTCCAAAGCAAAGAGTGCTGGTTCATCTTTTATAGTGAGAGGAATCAAGAAGTAGGAACTAAAACTCCTTCCTCCTAAACTCATCACATTTGATGGTTAGCTTCACAGCCTGAGCTGACAAAATTCCCAGTACTTGATTTCCTGATTTGAAAGATCCATTTTCAAGGTAACCATCAAGGTGAAGAAGAGTTTTCAGATTTTCTTTGCCAGGGCTCATGAACTCTTGTCCTTCAGTAGGAATCTTTTTTGTAGCCCAGGCTTGCCTTAAAATTGTGATCTTCCTGCCTCTACCTCCCAAGTGCTAGAATTGAAAGCCTGCACCACCATCCCTGTTTATTGATCTTTGGACACAGTGCTGATAGCACTTGAGGAAATGTGTGCTTATGTTCCCAGAGCCATTCCCTGAGGCACTTCCTGGCAAACCAGTGAAGTGGGACTGTGCCTTACACCCATGCGTGCTTTCCCAAGGCTTCATGGCTACAGCTGTGGCCCCAAAGCAGATGCTTTTAATTGGGCATATTTATTACTTAGAAGGTATTTGAATAATTGTGTTACATTTTTCTCAATACTTACCTTTTATATAAACTATGTTGTAGATTAAGAACCTGCAATTGAAGGTCATTTGACTTTCAATTGCAGTTAAATAAAATATGGAAATTTCCTTTGCATTTGTATTGAGGTCCAAAAAGCCTGCTGAAATTGTAGTTTGAGTTTAGAGAATAGATCTGCAGCAAATTTGTATGGGAATGGAGATCATGCTTTTGTTTTAACTGTTGATAGTACAGGATATATATAAAGCAGCTTGGTTTACCTATAATTCAAACAACTAAGAACTTTATTGTAGTATAAATTTCCCATATAAGCGCTCTTTTGTGTGTGTGTGTGTGTGTGTGTGTGTGTGTGTGTGGCACTGGGGTTGAACTCGGCCTTATTCCTTGCTAGACAGGTGCTGTACTGCTTGAGCCACTCCACCAGCTCTTATAAGCACTCTTTTGCCTTATAATTTTAGATTAAATTCATCAAGAAATATTACCATGCCTACAGCAAAAACTAATTTCAAAAGACGTTCAGTGTTTGATAATAGTGGTTGTATCAGTGAAATTCCTCAGAAAAAGAGAACCAATGGGATATGTGGAGATCTATAAGCCAGGTATGGTGGTACATGTCTATAATCCCAGCTTTTGGGAGGCTGAGGCAGGATGACCACAAGTTCAGGTGATCCTGGGTTACATAGTAAGACCGTGTCTCAAAAATAAAAACAAAACAAAAGACAAGCTGCTGTTTAAGGGCTGGCATGTGGTTCGGTGGTTCAGTGCTCACCTAGCAAGCACAAAGCCCTTGCATTTGCTCTCCAGCACCACCAAAACAAAAAAATTGGAATCTAAAAGGGATTATTTTTGAAAACCACTAAAACCAGATTGATCTATTAAAAAAAAGTGGGATAAATCAATTATAACATGAATGGTAATGAGATCTTGAAATATATGTTCAAGTGTATATGAAAAGATACTTTCCAGTAATTTGAAACATTAACCAGAACTACTTTTTAGGGTTGAGGCATGGCTCAAGTGATAGAGCACCTGCATAGCAAGCTTGAGGCCCTGAGTTCAAACCCCAATACCAAAAAGCAAAACCTAGTTTTTATAGAATCTTAGAAAAACTATTTTGGTAGAACTAGGATTTGAACTCAGGGCTTTGTGCTTGCAAAGCAGGCACTGAACTGCTTGAGCTATACCTTCAGTCCATTTTGCTTTGGTTATTTTGGAGATGGGGGTCTCCCAAACTTTTTGTCAGGGCTGGCCCTGAACAGTGATCTTCTGGATCTCAGCCTTCCAAGTAGCTAGAATTACAGGTCTGAGTCACCTACACCTAGCTGTTAGTTTTTCAGATAGAGTTCAGGTTAACTTTCCCCGAGCCAGCCTTGCACTGAGATCCTCCTACCTCTACCTCCCAAATGGCTGGGATTACAGATGTGTACCACCATACCTGGTTCTCATTGTCTTTTATTTTTTCATTTTTTGTTGGACTGGGATTTGAACTCAGAGATTTGTACTTGCAAAGCAGATACTCTACCACATGAGTCACACCTCCAATCCATTTTGCTCTGGTTATTTCGGAGATGGGATCTCTCAAAAGATTTGCCTGGGTTGGCCTTGAACCTTGATTTTCCTAATCTTATCCTTCCAAGTAGCTAGCATTACAGGTGTGAACCACTGGTGGTTGGCTCTCATTGTCTTTAAATATGTTTTTTCTGGTCCTAACTCCTGAAGTGAATGAGAAGTGATGAACACCCCTGATGCCCATCTGTGATCTCCAAAGCCATCTACATTAGGGCAAAGGGTGGTTGCTTGCAGAAACTGCTGACTCCACATCCAGAGCAGGCACTTTAATAGGGGAACCTAGGACTCCTTTGCATGTTAAGAGGCATGAAAGTTTTAGAAAATAATGTCATGTCAGCAGGAGCCAGGAACCTATATGAAGGTGTTTTCCACTGAGTAAATTGTGACAATCTGATTACTAAAAGAATAATGGTTGTCTTGGATGAACACATTGAATGGGTGGAAAATGATATTCAGAATGAGAGGAAGCCAAGAAGTTTCATTTTTTTGAGGCAAATGCTAAAATAATTCCTTACTTTGAAAATTAGGGGTGTAGCTCAGTGGTAAAGCGTGTGCTTAGCATGTTCAAAGACCTGGGTTCAATCCCTAGTGAAAGTAAAGGGAGGGAGGAAAAGAAAAAAAATAGTGATTGAAGAAAAGTTATTAAGCTTTATTGATCCAGGGAAGGATTATCATTTGATGTTAATGAAGAAATTGGCTGGGGGTGTAGCTCACTGGTAGAGCATGTGCTTAGCATTTGTGAGTCCTTGGGCTCAATCCCCAGCACCAAAATAAAACACAAAAGCCAACAGGTGATTGTGGTAGACAATCATACACAGCCAAATCAATACTACATAGCTATCTTTCTAGATTCAAGGGGGAAAGCATTAACTGTAAATGGAGTGGTCAGACTGTATCTCCCTAATCTAGGAGGTAATCTTAGAATCGGTAGTGATTTATATGTATTATAATGGAATGTAACATTAAGTGGACATTGATATGATGGCCACATGGCTCCATCCTTCCCAGTACCCTGTCTCCTAGTTCAGGCCTCTCTCAGAGAATTTAGTCCATTCCTAGGTAGGCGCTCTACCACTTGAGCCACACTCCCAGCCCAAATCCATTCCTAAAAATGTGTAGGATAGTGGATTTTTAGATAATGGGAGTCTATATGCCATTATTTTTTTAAAATGAGAAATGCTCATGTAATCCTTATGCAGGAGCCATGCTAATCTTCTCTGTATTGTTCTAATTTCAGTACATGTGCTGCCGAAGTGAGCACTATTTGTCAATTGTTTTAAATGGAAAAAACGATGTATTTCCAACATAATCTAAAAACCCTGACAGACTTCCCTTAGTACTTGAAATACTCAATATAAATATGACAATATAAAATATGACGACCATGTTTTTCAACTTAATATAAAGCCTTAAAAACACTTGATTTTTTAACAGTTAACTCATTAATTTGTGTAGTAACATTGTAAGACACAAATTATGTTTTCCTTTTAATCTACAAATGCTCAATGTAATGTAAATGAGCAGTGACTTAATATGGTGAAGACATAATGAAGGCAAATAAACAGCGATAATAAAGTAAATAAGGTAAGATTTTGTACGTGGTTACTGAAGATAGGAGTGGGGTTTGGAGATGAGAAGGGACACATGGAGGCTGTGGTCACTTGTTGCTGTTTAGTGAGAGATGAAGGTGAACTAGAATGAGCTGTGGAGGAGTAAGTGAACAGCGAATGCCTGAGGCCCATCCATATCTGGAGTCAAAAGCGGTTGAACAGTCTGCTTTTCTTGGCAATAGGGTCATTAGGGTTGAAGATTATGAATAATTTCTGAACATTGACAACACATGACAAAAACTCAAAATAGAAAAGTGGTGCATTCCTTTTGTCTGTATTATGCAGTTTCTGATAATCCTTAATAATCCTGAGCTGTGGGTTGTGCTGGAATGCTTTTTTTTTCTGGGGTGTGGGGTGCTGCTGGGGATCACACCCAAGGCCCCACACATACAAGGCAAATGTTCTAACACTGAGCTACACTCCCAGCCTTAGAATGCATTTTTGAACATAATTTTTCTAGTGTAATCATGACTTTGATTTCTTGTAAGCACACCACTATCATTCCATCTCCATGATCTAAAATTCTCCTTAAAGATTTATTGTCAAGTATCAGTGGCCCCTTATATTAGTTTTGTTGTCATTATTTGGCATTATTGGGGTTTGAATTCAGGGCCTTGCGTTTGCTAGGCAAGAGTCCTATGTTAATTTGTAAGGGCTGCCATAACAGAATACCACAGACTGGTTGCCTTAAACAGCGGGTATTTATTTTCTTACAGTTCTGAATGCTGTAAGTCCAAGATCAAGGTCCCAACAGGTTTGGTTTCACCTGAGGTTTCTCAGTTGACTTTCAGACAGCCTAACAAACTTTTGCTGTCCAGTGGGCTGCAACCACACCTTCTCCAATAAGAGCTGAACCATAGCCTTAGCAGTATTTCTTCCTCTATAGGATACCCTTGAGAGCTTTCTTCATCTCTTTACATTTACTATCCTGTCAACACTAACACTTAGTAATTGTTTGTTTGTTTGTTTATGATAGGTTTTCATTATGTAGCCCAGGCTGATCTTGAATTCATGATCCTCCTGCCTTGGCCTTCTGAGGAATGGGATTATAGGTGCACTCTACCACACCCAGTATATTTAATAATTCTTTACATTAAACCACCCTGCTTAAATTACTACTGTGGTTTCTGTCTCTTGATTGGCTACAGACTGATAAAGAATTGGTACTAGCCAGGCACAGTGGTGCACATCTATAATCCAGGCACTCAGGAGGCCAAAGTAGAGGGATCATGAGTTGGAGGACAGCCTGGGCTCATAATGAGACCCTGTCTTGAAAATCCAAAAAGGATAGCTGGGCATCAGTGGCTCACACCTGTAATCCTTCGGTAGTACTTGGGAGGTAGAGAGCAGAAAGATTGTGGTTCAAGGCTAGTCCAGGCAAATAGTTCACGAGATCCTATCTTGAAAATACCCGAGAAAGGGATGGTGGAGTAGTTCAAATGGTAGGTAGCATACCTGCCTAGCAAGTGTGAGGCCCTGAGTTCAAGCTCCAGTGCCGCCCAAAAAAAAAAAAAGGAAAAAAAATGTACTAGATGTACTAGGAGTGGTCCCAGGAAATAGACCAATAAAGATAAGATTTCAGTTGTGTCCTTGAACTGAGCAGAGTGTGACCTCCTTGTCAATGAAGGATGGACTGCTAGTAACCCACAGCATGTAATGGGATCATAATTAAGCTATCATCTGTGGTTGATTTTGGTGAGGTACTAACTGAAACACATGCCATAGGATCCATATAGCTGCTGTATTTAACATTGTGGCAGTGATAATGACCCTAAGGATGTGTGTGGGATGGGTTTGTTTGAATATGCTTGAGCGCTGATAAGGAAATAAATAATAAACTTAGATATCTTAACTTAGGGTTCTCAAGCCATGGAATGAGAGCCAGAGAGATTCTGTGATAACCTAGAAAAGTCTCTTATTTCTTGTAGCTCCATGGCTAATATTGTTGAAAAGCAAAAGTAAAATTTAATTCTGCAGCTTGCTGAATTATAATGACAGTTGAATTCACCATCTTGCCAAGTTCACATGTAAGAGATAGGACAAGGATCAGGAAAGAATGTGATCCTGAACCTTGAAATTAAGACACCTCAAATGAATTAAAATTCAGATGAAACCAGTTTTGTTTTTTTCTTTTTTGACAGTACTGGGGTTTGAACTTGGGGCCTCTCATTTGCTAGGCAGGCATTCTACCACTTGAGCCATGCCTCCAGCCCTAAAACTGGTAATCTTGAACTCCCAGATTATTCTGAGCTCCCTTACCAGAAGTAGCTTGCCCTCTGGTGTCTGATGATATTAGCTTTCCTCTGTATGAAAACTTGTGACAACTTCACCTGAAACAGATGCTTTGAAAGGGGATGCTCATTATCCCCAAGACCCACCAGAGCATAGCTCTCTTGCCACTAGGCTCATAAGTAGTGTCAAATCTTAGACTGCTCCAGAGGGACAGCAGTACTCTGTGACTCTGGAGGAAATAGCTTAGACACCAAAAGAATTTTGTTCACATATACCTGGGGAATGTGTGTGAAAATGGATTCTGAAGTTCCATTAGACAGTCTATAGTTACTGTAACAAATACTTGAGATAATCAACATATAAAGATAATCAACTTATGAAGAGGAAATGTTTATTTTGGCTCATTGTTTTGGAGGTTTCAGACCATGAGACCATGGTCCCTTTTGCTTTTGGGCCTGTGGCCAGGCAGCAGATCATGGTGGAGAACGTGATAGAGCCAGATGCTCACATCGTGACTGCCAGGAAGGAGAGTAAAAAAGAGTAAGAGACTGGCATCCTAAAATTCCCTTCAAGGGGCTCACTCCCAATGACCTAACTTTGTCTCAAATAGGTATGACCTCTTAAAGGTTCCACTACCTCCCAATAGTGCTATGGGCTGGGGACCAAGCCTTTAACACACAGGCCTTTGGGGAACACTTATCCAAACTATAGCAGGTTGATAGATCAAGGAGGGCACAATATAACATTGCATCAGGCCAAATTCTTTTTTTTTTTCTTGCTGTGTTGGAGACCAAACCCAGGGCCTTGAGCATGCTAGGCAAGTATCCCCACTCCTAAATTATCTTGAGTGTGCTTACTGAAATTCTGAATGTAATGTATTAGCTTGTGTAGATGAAGATGAGTGTAACTGCTTATTTGGTTGGTTGGTTGAAAGTTAAACTCAAAATTCAAGTTTAATGAGGTCTAATTCAATGAGGCTAAGATGCCAGAGCTTTCCTGGTATGATATAGAGGAAGAAATCCAAAGGTACAGGAAAAGAGCAATGTTAGATTAAATTTGTGTATGTGACATTCCCTAACAGTATAATACGAGAAAGCTCAGGAAGATACTCCCTTTCTAAGATACTGAAAAATGCATTTGAGCCAGGCATAATCCCAGCATTCAGAAGGTGGAGGCAGGAAGAGCTCGAGTTCCAGGCCAGCCTGGCCTACAGAGTGAGATCCTGTCTCAAAAAAACAAAAACAAAAAGAAACACATTTGGGCTGTGGATGTAGCTCAGTAGTAGAATACCTGCACTAGTCTCTGGGTTAGATCCCTGGCACCACACAAGCACACACACACACAAAACCCCTCAGTGAAGAGAGAATCTCTAGAAATTCTGTGGCAGCAGTCTTTTGTAGGCCAGGTATGACTGTAGGAGATTCCACCTTTAAGATGGGTCCTCTAGGGCTAGAAGTATGGTTCAAGCAGTAGAGTGCCTGTCTAGCTCGAAGCCTTGAGTTCAAACCCCAGTACCACCCCCCCACACCAAATTAAGATGGGCATTTTGATTTCAGTGGGGAAGATGTATTACATTACAGCAGAGGCTGAGGAAGGCAAAGAAAAGGTAATACATCAACCATAAAGGGTATCGTAAATGTCCCAGTGATCAAAACACCTTAGCCTGCAGAGATCTTTAGTGGTAGCTAATTGATCAAGGTGTAGTTCTCTAAAAACCAAATAGGTAACCTACTTAATGGAGTATTGCTTGATGTGTATCACAGGAAGATATCTAGGTTTTAGTCAAAAACCTGACTTGTGTGGGGCTGGGGTGTAGCTCTTGCCTAGCATACATGCAGGCCCCAGCACTGCAAAACAAACAACAAACCTGGCTTGAGTCTAACGTGGAGAATGATGACCTCTTACCCAGGTTCCAAATATAGTCAGTGCACAGATGCAGAACCCTTTGATGGAGAAGGAGGCCGGATTCCCTTGGTGAAGGACCTTGCGCCACTGCTGCAAGCAAACACTTTAACCTTCTTCCAGGCATTCTGGAGCAGAACTTGCAGCAATTTACTGTAGTGACAGTGCATTGGGGAAAAGAAAGTACCCAGGCCTTTTAGGGAATTATTACACACTGGCAAATTGATGCCAGTCCCTACAGATTCAAGTGCTACTATGATCCACCATTCAAAGTAGGAGCATGTAATAGTCAGGTGATAGAATCTTAAAACTTAAATCTGACTCACAGGGGGCCCAGTAGACCCATGAACTCATCCTGCAGCTATTTTTCTGGTTCCTGAATGTATAATTGTAATAGATTTATTTGCACTTCCAAGAATCCCCATTTTGGCTCTGATCTATGCATCATTATGGTAGGCAGGGATAAATGGAAGCCTGTGGACCTTCCACCCATCTGGACAGTAAATCAGAAACAGTACTGCATCCTGGGGAAAATGTAGACACTAATGCTTCCATCAAAAATTTAAAAGAAGCAGAGGTGGTGATACTTATCCTTTCCATCTAATTCGCTAGTTTGGCCTGTGCAAAATCATGTGGTTCTTAGGAAATGACTGTGGATTGTCACAAATTTAATCTGGTGGTAACTCCAAATGCAGCTGCTGTCCCAGATGTAGTAGCTTTTAATGGGCATATGAATCATCTAAAAGTTGCATGTATCTAAAAGTTTGTTTGTTTGTTTATACTGGGTTTTGAACTCAGAGCCTCATACTAGCCCAGCAAGCACTCTTACTGCTTGAGCCACTCCAACAGGCCTTTTTTGTGATGAGCTTTTTTGAGATAGGGTTTCATGAACTGTTTGCCAGGACTGGCTTTGAATCATGATTCCCAGAATCTCTGCCTCCTGAGTAGCTAGGATTACAGGCGTGAGCCACTGGCACCTGGTGTATGTGTTTTTAAGTTTAAGCATATGGAGTTTAAAGTGTTTGGTTTTCCCAGTACTAGGCTTAAACTCAGAGCCTACATCTTGAGCCACTCCACCAGCCCTTTTTTTTTGTGATGGGTTTTTTTGAGATAGGGTCTAGGGAACTATTTGCCTGGGCTGGCTTCGAACTGCAATCCTCCTGATCTCTACCTCCTGAGTAGCTAGGATTACAGGCATGAGCCACCAGCGCTTGGCTAAAGGTATCTTTTAAAAATTGATTTCTAAGTTAATGGCATTGTGATTCAAGCATATAGGCTTGTGTAATAATTCTTTGCAATTAGAACTTATTTTCTATCCTTTGTATAGTCTAGTTTTGCCATTTTTGTTAAATGCCCCATTGTACTTGATAAGAATGTGAATTCTCTATTGTATGCAACATTGCTTATTTATAGTGTGTTAATATATTTGTTACTAACTTTGGTTGTTCTAGAAATTTCTGAGTTACATTAAAATTTTCCACTAGCATTAGGAATTATAAATTGCACCTTATAATTCTGTCAGGTTTTGCTTTTTAGGTTAATAGGCTATATTATTTTGTGCATAAAAGCTTAGAATTTTTTTTGTGTGTGGGATTAAGGTTTGAACTCAATGCTTCATGCTTGCAAAGCAGGTGCTCTACTGCTTGAGCCACACCTCTAGTCCATTTTGTTCTGGTTGTTTTGGAGATGGGGGGGTCTTTCAAATTACTTGCCCAGGCTGACTTCAAACCATGATTCTCCTGATCTCACCCTCCCAAGTAACTAGGTTTATAGGTGTGAGCCACCGACATCCAGCTAAAACTTAAAATTTTAAGATCTTCTTGTGAAATATATCTTCTATGCTCATATAAAAATCCTCTTCATTCTAGTAATGTTTTATTTTCCTCCACTTCTGGAAATTGAACATGAGGCCTCACATTACCCTAGCCCACTAATAATGTTTTCTTTTGGTTAACTTTCTGTCTGGTATATGTTTTCTGTCCACTTGTTTTTGGCTTTCCTGAAAGCCTCTTTGCTTTTCTTCCCCCTCCTTACACAGCTCACACTGGTCTCAAACTTGCTCTTGTAGCACAGTTTGACCTTGAAAACGCATGGTCCTTCTTACCTGAGTTCTTGTAGCACAGTTTGACCTTGAAAACACATGGTCCTTCCTACCTCTCAGTTCTTGAGTACTGAAACTATAGACAAGGCCACCACACCCATAGCATATAACTTGATTTTGGTTTTTGGGTTGGTAAATACTAGGTTTTTGTTTGTTTGTTTGTTTTGCTAACTCAGGGCCTCACGCTTACTAAGCATGTGCTCTACCACTTGATCCACTCTGCCCTTTTTTGTTTTGGATATTTTTGAGATAGGGTCTCATGAACTATTTGCCCGAGCTGGCATCAAACCTCAATCCTCTTCATCTCTGCTTCCTGACTAGCTAGGATTACATTCTAGCTAGGCATGGTGGTGTGCATCTGTCGTTCTACCTACTTGGAAGGCTGAAATAGGAGGATCCCCTGAGCCCAGGAATGCAGGGTCAGCCTAGGCAACATAGTGAGACCACAGCTCACTTTCTATTAAAAAAGGAAAAAAGGCTGGGCACTGATGCCTTACACCTACTCAGGAGGCAGAGATTAGGAGGATCGAGGTTCATAGCCAGCCTGGGGAAATAGTTTGTGAGACCCTATCTTGAAAAACCTAACACAAAAAGGGCTGGTGGAGTGGCTCAAGTGGTAGTATGCCTGCCTAGCAAGTGTGAGGCCCTGAGTTCAAACCCCAGTATCACCAAAAAAAATAAAATAAATAAAAAATTATAAGTTTTATATTTACATTAAAAGAGAACTGTTTTGCCTCCTGATGGCTTACCATAGGCTGTGTTCTTACACTGTCTGTATAGATAAAGAGGAGGGAAAGTAAACCTATTCCAATATACCTCAGCCCAGGCCCTGTGCTGGGTTTTTATTGTGAAAGGGGAGACATAGGGAAGAAATATTTAAAAAGACAACTTTACTATCCAGGTGCACACCTATAATCCCAGCATTTGGAGGCAGAAGCACTGGGATTGAAAACTGGAGGCCAGCCTGGATTACATAGTGACACCCTGTCTCAAAAAACTAATTCTGGAGCGCCTTCCTAACATGTGCAAGGTCCTGAGTTCCATCCCTAGCACCAAGAAAAAAGAAAAAAAAAATCCTTAATATCATCTAGTATCCATTCCATATTTAAAGTTTTCCAGTTATCTTAAGAGTGTCTGCTTTTCAGTTCAAATCCAATCCAAAAGCACATTCATTGTGATTTATTATATCCTTACCCTCTTTAACCTTGCACAGTCCCTTTTCTTGAGGCACTGGGTAGGTGAAGAGGAGGCTTGTTGTCCTGTAGAATAAGCCCTCAGAGTTGGATTGCTTCCTTGTGCTAATGTTAGCATGTTCCACTTTCCTCTGTATGTCCTATAAAATATAGATTAGAGTCAAAGTTTTGATTGGAGTCAAATCAAACATTATTAGCTAGATCACCTCACAAGTGATATAATATCCATGTCAGAAGATAATACTGTACCCTACTTGGGAAGCAGAGATCAGGGGGATCATAGTTCAAGGCTAGCCCAGGTTTAAGAGACCAGGTCTCAACCAATAAAAGCTGGGTGTGGTGGTACACATCTGTCACCCCAGCTGCTCAGGAAGTATAAATAAGAGGTTTATAGTGCCTCCTGGCACTTACGCAAAGTGAGACCCTCAAAAATAACCAAAGCAAAAAGGTCTGGGGGCATGACTCAAGTGGCAGAGCAACTGCCTAGCAGGGTTAAGGCCCTGAGTTTAACCCCAGTACTGCTAATCCCCAACAACAACAAAAATACAATACTGTAATGTTTTACTAATCCACCTATTAGTATAAGCATTCTTGTACAAAGAGCTTTGCTAATATTGTCCTTTGTTAATGGTTTGTTTCAGCTTTTTTCTAGGTTGGCAGGCCTCTGTGTGATGCACACCAGTGAGTATAAACGAGATGGAAAGAGTGTTAGAAAAATGCATGCTGAGTCAGAGGGTCACAAACACCTAACATCTAATTAGCCCACATTGGGACCACTTGGAATAGATCTCTGCACGTGTAGGAGAATGTTTCTAGGCTATAAACCAAAAAAGCAGAATGCTGAGTAGGAGGAAATTGCGGCTTCACTTTTACCAATTAATACCAAATTACTCTCTGGTTGGCCAATTTGTACCTCCATTAGCAGCACTGAGGCATTTCTTCACCCCCAAAACTCGGTGTTTTCAGACTTTTTTTTTACTTTAACCAATATAATTATATGAAATAATATCTTACTGTGACTTTTTTGGGGGGGGAATGTGTGCTGGAGATCAAATCAAGGGCCCTGGACATGCTACACAAGCATGGTACCACTGAGCCCTGGCTCATTATTGCTTTTGCTTTTGCAGACAGTTACGACAAGCATCATAGCATCTCACCAACGTTTTTTTTTTTTTTTTTAGATTTTGAAACAGAGCTATTTTGCCCAGTGTGGTCTTGAACTTTGGAACTTTTGGGCTCAAGTGATCTTCCTGCCTCAGCCACCTGAGTAGCTGAGACTGAAGATAACTCGTCACCACACTCCACACCCAGATTTCACCCAACGTTTTTTTTTTTCGGTGGTATTAAGTTTGAACTCAGAGTCTTGCACTTGATAGGCAGCTGCTCTACCACTTGAGCCACTCCCAGTGTACCCAATATTCTTGTGTATTCATCTTAGGAATTTTAGGACATCTACTTAACTACAGTATTATATTACCAAAAGATAATAATTCCTTATACCATCTAATACACATTCTATACTCATATTTCTCCACTTGTCTAAAAAATTGGTAGGGATTTAGGTTAATCTAAACAGGAGTTGACTATGCACTGGTGATTTGGTTTGGGGGATATGTGGCACAGTGCTAGAACACTTGCCTAACATGCTCCAGGCCTGGGTTTGATCCCCAGTACTACAAAAGGCAATATCCCCTGTCTACTAGTTTCCATAGTTGCTGTTGAGAGATTTTCTGTCTGTCCAAGCATTACTGCTTTATAGGAAACATGTTTTCTTTCTGGATCCTCTAATTCCCCTCCCCCACCTTTGAGTTCTTCACTTTCTCTGATGTGGCAGGGTGAGGATTTAGTCTATCTTGGGACTCATTTCCTGAGACTGAGAATTCTTGTCCCAAATCAGTTCTGGGAGATAATCAGCCATAATCTCTTCTCATTATCTCACTATCTGTTTTAAGATCCTAGAATAGTGCCTGGCACACATTAGGTGGTTATAAATAGTTGTTGAATTTGTAAACGAGCATTTTCTCCACTCCACTTCATTCTCTCTATTCTCTTCTGCTCAGACATTTTTTCAGAAATCTGTTGGAACATCTCATTCTCTCCACCATGCCTCTTCATCTCTTTTACACATTTTTCATCTCTGCAGTTTTTCTGTGCTACATTTTAGATAATTTTGTCAGAATTATCTTCCTGTGCCCAATTCTGTCCTCAGCTACTTCTAATCTTCTGTTTAATCTGTCCACTGAGTGTATAATAATTGCTTTGTAAAATGACACCTGCCTAATCTTCTTATAGCATTGCTTACTTTTCATGCCTTTTGATTCCTTGTTTTATGACTGCAATAATTTTTAATGTACTTATAGTTTAAATCTTATTCCATTGTCTGAAGTGCTTTAGGGTGTCATCTTGCTATTCATTGTGTAAGCAAAATCTAATTCATGGTGTTCATGATGGTTTATTTTCTTTGTAAACTTTTTGTTGTGTTATTGGTGTTTGAACTCAGGGCCTCCAGCTTACTTAGACAGGTGCTCTACCACTTGAGCCACACCTGTAGCCCTTTTTGCTTTAGTTATTTTTCAGATAGGTCTCAAGTTTTTTGCCCAGGTTGGCCTGGACCAAAATCCTCCTACTATGCCTCTTGCATAGGTGGGATGATAGGGGTGTACCACCATGCCTGGCTTTTTTATTGAGATGGAGTCTCAATAACTTTTTTGGGGTGTGGTACCAGGAGTTGAACTCAGGACCTTGCACTTGTTAGGCAGGCACTCTATTACTTGAGCCATGTCCTCAGACCTTTTTGAGTTGTTCATTTGCTATATAGGGTTTCCTTTTATGCCCTAGCTGGCCTGGACTGTGATTTACGTATTTGTGCTTCCCAGTGTAGCTGAAATGACAGGCACTTCATGCCACCTTGTCCAGCCATTGGTTGAGATGGAGTCTTGTGAACTTTTTGCCCTCTCAATCTCTGCCTCCAGAGTAGCTGTGATTACAGGCATAAACCTTGTGCTTGGTTGTTATTTTGTTCTTAGAGACAAGGTCCCACTATATAGCCTAGGCTGACCTCAAACTGGAGATCCTCCTGCCTCAGCCTCCTAACTGCTAGGATTACTTGTGTGCACACCATGCATAGCTCCTTGTGAGCTTTCTAATTTTGTATTGGAGCTCCTATGGATGGCCTTGAGGTAGACCTTCACAGACTATTGTGAGCATCAGATAAATTAATCTCAAGTCCATGGGAAATGAAATTGCTGTGAAAAGAATTTACAGAAGGGCAAGAACAGGTCATGTTATGTGCAAAACCAAACTCATAGCCAAAACCCACTGGAGTGTCATAAGTTAAAACCTGGCAAGAATCACACAGGGAACATTAAAGCCTCTCTCCTGTGTGGCAGGCACTTCACTCAGATTTATCTTTAACCTTTATATAGCAACTGCAAGGGAGTGATATTCCTACTTTACAGAGCAAAAACTGCAAGATCACACTTTATAGCTACTTGGGAAGCTCCAGTTCAAATCAGGTCTGAAAAAACATATTGCAAAAAAACTTACCAAGATTGAAACAAGAATAAATAGAAAATTTATATTCTAAAAAAAAAAAAAAAACAAAACAAATCAGGTCTGAATGGTTGTAAAGCTCAAGCTCTTTCAAATGCATTCCTTTGTCCCTCAGAACTACTAGTGGGGAAAAAGCACCATCATTTGGACCACATATGTTATTTTTTTCCCAGTTTTAATTTTGAATCAGGACAATTATCCCTATGTATCATAAAAATGTGTTAAATAATTAATGGAAAGGGAAAGAATACATAAAACTATAAAGAATTGCCTTTTAAATAGTGAAAATTTGCTTCTCTATTTTCTATCATTTTTCCAATTTGAGTTGTTTATATACAAAAAAGGCAATTAACAAGCAGCTTACTTATGAGAAACCCCTAGAGCTTCTAGAATCTAATAAAAATGTATTTGAGCTGAGCATTCCAAATACAACAAAGCAAACCAGAGTAATTTTAATCCTTTAATAAGGAGTTTGCAAATGTAGCTTTAATATAAACAGTTTTACACTAGAAACCAAAAAACAAGGCCCCCTGATTGGTGGCAACACACTTCACAGGCAGTCCTTTGTTAGGCAGGCCCAGACAGGCTTCTGCTGTGTCCACTGTGGGTGGTAGGTTCTGGGCAGGTCCAAACTCACATGTAGGACTTACCTTTTTCAAGGACCATCTTCCATGGATAAGTAGAGGTGTTCAGGAATTATAAACTGTCTTAAACATTGTCAGCATCCAATATTTGGAGTTAGAGGATCTGATTTTTTTTTTTTTTTTTTTTTTTGGTGAGACTAGGGTTGAACTCAGGGCTCCATGCTTGCAAAGCATGGTGCTCTACTGCTTGAGCCACAACTCCAGCCCATTTAGGGAGATGGGAATCTCAAGAATTTTTTGCCTTGGCTGGCCTTAAAGTGCAGTCCTCCAGTTCTCAGTTTCCCAAGTAGCTAGGATTACAGGTATGAGCCACTGAGCCACTTGTGCCCTTGTGCCCTCTCTGCAAGGCTTCTTTTTTTTTTTTTTGTACTGGGGCTTGAACTCAAGGCTTCACGCTTGCTAGGCAGGCACTCTACCACTTGAGCCACTCCAGCCCTTTTATGCATTGGGTGTTTTCGAGATAGGGTCTAGCAAACTATTTGCCTGGACTGGCTTTGAACCGCAATCCTCCGGATCTCTACTTCCTAACAACAGGCATGAGCCACCAGCGCCCAGCTCTGTAAGGCTTCTTGAAGGGGTACAGTGACAGAAAAACAAATGGCCCATCTGGCAAGGTGAAGTCCTAAAACTCACCTGTTGTCCCTGCATTTGGGGTGGGGGTGGGTGTCTAGATCATATCTCCATGTTTCAGAATAATAAACAGCTCCCATCTTAGCCACCAAAACATTGTCTAATGATTAGGGGTTGCTAGACATGACCATGTGTATTCCCAGCTCAGAAAGAATAAAGGCCACAGATAAGATCCACCATTTTGAGTCTTTACTCCCATTTTCTATGTGGGAACCAGGGAATGTTTCTCCTTTTTTTCTTCCCCATTTCTCCCTACTTTATCCTGCTATACTAAGAAAAATTCTTGTGAAAACTTCTGTCTTGTGAGACTCCTTCTGGTACTACTCTTAAAATGCTTTTCACGTGTGGATATCAAGTACCTGGGAAACTGAGGGAACTCCCTCATTCCTCCTCTAGTGACAGTCCCAGATACTCATGAAACTCATGTTGAACCCAGAAGTTCAAGACCAGCCTGGACAAACAGCAAGGTCCATCTGAAAAAAAAAAAAAAAAAATTCAATACATGATCTTCCTATCTTAGATTTGACTCTAGGTTACATTTTTATTACATGTACTTAAAACATTTTATGGGCTTGGTTCTAGGCTGCATTTTATTATGTGGACTTAAAACATTTTAATGCCATTAAATAATTCAAGTTAATTATTATCTTTGCAAATATATCTAAATTTGGAAAAGCTATTTTATTAATGTATTTAGCAAAACAGATGATGTAAATAATTGAGTCCCTACCATAGGGCACCTCTGTGTAAATTAGGAAAAGCCCTTCTTCAAGCTCATTCCCCCCACCCCATACTGGGGTTTGAACTCAGGACCTTCCACCAGCCCTATCTTTGTGATGGATTTTTCGAGATAGTATCTCTCGAACTATTTACTCAGGCTGGCTTCAAACCTCCATCCTCCTGATCTCTGCCTTCTGAGTAACTAGGATTACAGGCATGAGCTACCAGTACCTGGCTTCAAGCACATCTTTTGAAAGTTAGTGTAACAAGTACTTAAACTGCTTTTGCTGAAGCAGTGACTCCTTACTTGGACCCACAAATTAACTAAAAGTCAAAGAAAAGATTAGCATTCCTGCCTCCATTTTACATGTGTCTGCTCTTAAGCCTTTCTCACTACAGTCACTGTGTAATCACCTTGGGTTCCAGGAAGGACAGCACTTACGGATAACATAGGAGGGATGAAAGAAACTGCACCAAAGGAAGAGAATAGCAAAACCTCCTCAGGACAGACCACCTGCCAGGCAACAATGACTTGGTTGCTACCCTCAAGCAACGATAGCAATAACAACTTCTCTGGAACCTCTCCATAATGATCAACCAGCCCATACTTTGAGCAGAACTATTTAAAAAATCGTAACTCTCTCCCCTGACCCCCAGTTCTTCATTTCTTTAAAGCTAAAGCTCAAGTCTTTTCCCCCCAAGATGACTGAAGATGGACTGAGTGCTTACTTTGCCTCTTTCCCCTGGTGTGTTCCAAGCTGTGTAATAAATCTCTCTGCCCTGAACCATGCTCTTTTCATTTGGTGTTTAGGAGCAAGGGGCCAGACCTGACATGTGGAATCCCAGGAGTTTGGACCTGGGGTCTAAAACTCTGCTTTCATTAGAATATTATTTTAAAAAACAAAATAAACAAAAAAAAAAAACAGACTAACTCTGCCAGGCAGAACTTTCCAGCACTCCAGTGGTACACACATGCACCCACACTCCCACCCACTAACACAATTCCTGAATCTGGGGGCACATAACTGTCAGTGTGCCATACACTTGGTGCCACCCCTACTGCAGGCATCAGATTTGGAGAATTGAAGCTACAGAAATTGGGCTTCTCAGGCAGTGCCCTCGGCCTAGTTTCCTTGTGCCTATATTTATCTTTGTGTATATGCTAATCATTATGTTTGAAAGAATATTTGTAGGAATAATTCGAAAGCCAGGATGAAAGTAATTACCTTCACAGAGAATTTGTGTTTACACAAGACACGAGCTTGGGAGCATCCTCAGTCTCAGGTTGTTCAAAGTTAAGGCTTGTGGTTCCCTGGATAACCCCAGCATAGAACAAGGCTGTTACTGAGTTGGATGGTCCTCACTTTCTTTACTGTCATCCTGAGCTTACAGGGAGAATAGGGATGTCTGTCGAACTTCCTTCTTGAGGTAGGATGGGCTGTGATGCAGACCCACTCAAGAGGCATCAAAATGAAGGTCAACCCTCCTGGTGGGCAGAAGGCCTTGAGAGAGAGAGCGGCTTTCAAACACACTTGGTGTTGGTGGCCTACAGAGGGATGCTGTCCCATTTGGTCATTCTTAGAGGATGTTTTCAACATTTGATTCAGCTTATTTAGTTGTTTTCAGAGAGAGTTATAGTGCTACGACCAGAAAGAGGAAGTCCTGTTGTTTTAATTAGCATTTCCTTGATTAGCAGTGAAGCTCAGCTTCTCTTACATTGGTAGCAATCAATTCAAGTTTGCTCTTCTGTGGAATGTCTGCCTATCCCCTTTTTGCTCCGAGTTTGCTGCCTTTCTCTTACTGATTTTACGGTGTTCATTAAATATTCAGATATTAACTCTATGTTGATTTTGTATATTTTAATACATTTTTCTAGATTTTATGCATTCTAATACCTTTCCCTAGTTCGTTATACCTTTATTTATGGTGTCCTTTACTAAACAGAACTCCTTAATTTTGAAGGAGGCAAGTTGAACATACTGTTCTCCATCATCCTTGAAACAGCCACTCTCCACCAGGAGAGTGTCATCTGACCTGTACAAAGCAGGGGAATTCTTACCTCCCTCTTTGTTCCCTAAGCTCATATTTTCAGTCTATGTCTGCAGTGTTGGCTACCTTACCACACTGCTGCTGTAACCAGAGTCTCAGGCCAAGGGCCCAACTCTGGGAGTTCCAACATGTCAGGTCCAAACACTTACCCCACCCCAAAGAAACCAGCAAAAGTAATGGTGAAAGGCAGGAAAGAATTTTAATCAGAATGGCCATTTTAGGAAGAGGCAGACAAACATTCCTGCCCATCTTTGAGGTATGACATGAGTTTTAGGTTTGAATAGAGGAAGAATTGGAATGGGTTGTGCAATGGTTGTGCAAGGTAAGAAATTCTCTTGCTTGAGAGGATAATCTAGTTCCCATAAAAATAAGTACTTCTGCGTGGGAGGGCCAGCCATGACTGATTGCTCCCATTTATAGGGGGTGATCCATGTGGGGTGATCTCTCTGTGAGGCTCTGCTCTCCTAGAATCCAAGGTAACTGCAAGTTTAAGACAATGACTAGAGACTGAGGGGTCTGAAACAGGATATTATAAAAGCTGACAGTAAAATACCTTGGTTTTTCTTATCTTTGGATCTTCTCCCTTGAATTCTGCTTTGATGAGATTGGTAAGACAGACTCTCCTTCAGTGAATTAACATGCCTATGTGCAGAGTTGAACAGAAATCTGACCCAAAGGGGATAGACACAAACGAAGGCAGAGATGCCAGGCTTTTATACTGTTTTTAGTCACCTTGTGGGCCCAAAGTGAGGAGTCAGTGATTTACAGCAAAAGCAGTTTCTAAGTACCTATTAAATTGCTTAATTCACTGGCTTCCAATAAAAAACACAAGATCCTCATATGTATTGCTGTTAAACACATAACCCTCATCCTGTGCATAGGAAGTTAGGCTTTACACTAAAAGGCAGAATAAGGATCTCTATTATTTCTCATCTTGATTCAGCCCACCATTCCAGGCTGCTGTTATTTTTGGACCTTGATTCTGTCATCCAGTACTTCAGCTGCCCCAGTTTTTTGCCATCTAAAACTTTGATAAATATGTCATCCATTTCCCTGTCCAAGTAACTGTTAGGGATGCTGAACATGAGAGCACAAAGGCCAGCATTCTAACTGGGTCCCTGGAGTCTTCTTCCAGGCAGGTAGTGATTAATGAGGATAACATGCCTCCAAGGTTTTATTGAGGAACATCTATATGCCTCGCCCTGAGCCAAGTGGTGAGACTTAGAGGTAGCAAATGAAATAAGTCTCCTCCACTCGCACAGGGGGGAACAGACTAGTGAAGAGACAGATGCAGTAACTACAAGATATAAATTATAACTCATACTTTAGTTTACACAGCATTCTCTCATGGCCTGGCTCTCTGTTTGGGACAGGCAATCAACCCAAAATAAGGGCACTTAATTCACCACAAGCCTCTCACATTTGCAAGTTATCTTTAGGGCTATTATCAGGAAATCAGCCAAATGCTTTGCTAACATTCAAATGTGTATGTCTATAGAACTAATACATCTCTGTCTCTCTCTGGATCTTTCTATGTTGTTCAGGTTTTCCTTGAACTCCTATACTTAAGGGATCTTCCTGCATCAGCCTCCCAAGTGCTGGGACTATAGATGTGTGCTACCTGGCTGCAGGGGGGAAGATCAATGTGGTATGAATTGTTCCTTGTGAATGCATGCAGTTGCAGTTCCCTGTATAACTACTTGTTAATTGCTCATAATTCATTGACAGTTTCACTTGTGGTACTTCCCCAAAGTTCTCCAAAGCACATTTTTTACTGTGCTGGGATGTAATTCATCAGGACCAGGAATGTCAAGATGCTCTAGAAGGGCTGGATGTGTGGCTCAAGTGGTAGTGCACTTGCCTAGCAAGTGCAAGGCCCTGAGTTCAAACCCCAGTACCACCAAAAAACAAACAAAAAAAGCAAGCAAACAAATAATCAAGATGGTCTTAGAATCATCACAGTTAACCAAGGTGACTGTCTGCCCTTCACGCCAAGCAATTAGGGGAGCCTGGTGAAGCCCTCTCCAAATCTGGTAAGCAGAGGTTGTATTTCTCTGCCTGGGGAATCTTGTCTCAAAAATGAATTGTGAACTTAATAACCAGCATTTCTTTTTAAATAAAATAGTATGTGTAGGACAGAAATATCAGAGAGGGCTGGGGGTGTAGCTCAGTGGCAGAGCACATGCTTGGCATGCACCAGATCCTAGATTCAACCCCCAGCAGCAACAACAAATAAATCAGAGAACTATAAAGGTAGTAAGGGTCTCTTTCAGTTAAAAATTAGATGTATGTGCAATGGATTATTATCTAAAATGTATCTCTTATTGTGGGCCTTAGTCAAAAAGGTGGCTGACAGAGTGACTAATCCCTATACTCTTGATCAGCTAGAACTGGGTTTAGCAAGGTGACTTGGGAGGAGTGACTTAGAGAATTTCCTCACTGATAAGACGAGATTGTAATACCCACCTTGTGGGTTGTTATGAGAATAAAATGAAATAATAAGTGCAATTCTCTTAGTTCAGCACCTGGAAAATGAGGTGTTCCAATGTGGTTATTTTTTTTCTAACTTTGAAGATAGGCACACATGGCCCTATTTCTCTCTCATCTCCAGAGCTATTAATTTCACTTCCTTCTTTCTATTTTCAGCAGTTTGGAGAAGCAAGTCTGTGGCTTTCTAGCAATTCTGGATTTTATAGATGTCTTCTCTCACATCTCAGAGGGTTTCAGGGCTCATAAACCTGCTTCCGCCCTGGCTGGATGCCTGCAGTTTTGAGGTGAATGAATCGCTGTGGCCCACCTCACCCTCTGCATGGTGGGGATTGCCCAGCCCCAGGCCCTTTGGTTGTGTGGGGGGGTGTCAGTGTTTCTAAAGTTAGCCTTGTTACATTTCCTAAGGAAACCTTCCCCCCAATGTTGCAAGCCGGCTGAGGTGCCTGCTATCCTGCTGAGCCTCTCCCTCCCTTCTCCTCATGTGTGTTCCTGGGCAGTGGGGAACAGCTGCAGTATGTGGAGGTGCACCCATGCCTGCTGCTGAGCCCTATCTGGTGGTCACCCCACTGTTCTCAGACAGGGGTGACCTGTCCTCCCGTGTGTGGGGGCACCCAGCAGTAACCTCCTCCTTCAGCCTGGCCCAGGAAAGAGGCAGAGCAGACCAGACACTGGGGTGACTGCTTTATGGGTATGTGAAGATACAGCTGGCGCCACTCATGCTCTCCTCATCCAATCATGTATTGACATCAAGTGCTGGAATACCAAGATCACTAGGAAACGGCCGCTTCAAAATGCTTAGTCTAGTCCTAGGATGCTGTTCCTTCCACCACCTCAGAAACACCTCTATCAAACCCCATGTAAAGGAGGAACTAGCAATAAAGAAGGAACTGACGGGGAAATTGCCTATCTTAACAATACAGCTGAATCCAAATATGTAAAGAACTACAGAATCAGGATAAAAGAAAACTGAAGGATGGAAGCAAAAAAGTCTGCGACATCTCCAGGGTTTCCCTACTTTTAAATTGCCTCTAAACAGCAAGGAAAATGACCCTTTTTATTTTCTGTACACATCTAGTGTCCTGTGTGAGGAGAGCAGAGAGAAGCATCACACCTGCAGAAGTCCACTGCTTATAGACAGGGTCTTGGCTGTGGGAACATCCCTTCCCTTCAGAGCTAGCAATGCTTAGAAAAAGCTCTGCAATTGGTACACCAATAGGCAATGAGACTGTTACTTCTCAAATATTCCTACCTTTTTCAGGCATCTCATTCAGACTAGGCCTCAATTTCTAAAGACTGTTTGATTAGATAGAAACTTTTTCTACAACCTCTAGTCAAAAGTAGGTTGAAATATTTATTAATCTGTGTCAAACTTAAAAAAAAAAAAGAGGGCTGGACATGATTGCACATACTTGTTAATCCCATCATTGGAGAGGCTGAGACAGGAAGATTGCCAGTTCCAAGCCAGTCTAGGCTACAAAACAAGATCATGTCTCAAAATAAAATAATAAATGAAATGGTAAATAAATAAGAGGTAGAGCACCTCTTATTTATTTAGAGCTTGCGAGGTAGAGCACTTGCCTAACATGCACTGGGTTCAATCCTCAGCACTGAAGAAAGAAAAAGAAAAGGAAAGAAATAGAGATATTTTGGAAAGGACAGCTGAGCAGAGCCCTAATCCTGGAAAACCTTAC
Source organism: Castor canadensis (assembly GCF_047511655.1). Lineage (NCBI taxonomy): Eukaryota > Metazoa > Chordata > Mammalia > Rodentia > Castoridae > Castor > Castor canadensis. The sequence goes on along the minus strand of NC_133393.1, from coordinate 21,684,696 downwards.
TTGAAAGACATTGGTAACTAATGACTAGCAAATAAAGCTCAGGTATTTTTCAACACTTTTTCAGTCTGATTACAAAATGTTTATTTAAGAAAGGTCAAACCAGAGGTAATAACATAGAAAGGGCCTCTGTAGTAATCCCATTACAAACAAAACCTGAGGAACAGCAGGGCCAGCCCATCTTATCTGCAGATAAACTGTGCATAAACTCTTTCTGTATGTGTGGGTAACATGAGAAAGTAGAAAGTGTTTCCTTCTGGGCGGGAAATACAGCTCAATGGTGGGGTGCTTGCCTAGCATGCACAAAGCCCTAGGTTACATCCCCAACACTGTTTAAAAAAAAAAGTTTGCTTCCATAAGGTGTTTTGAAGTTCATCCTATGTGGGGAGGATGACTAGGGTAGACAGGCCTATGCTAGTACCAGGGTCAGCTCCTGTAGCATTTCAGCTTGGTTGGCTGGAAGAGGTAAGGGCAAATGATACCTAGGTAACAGCAGAGGAGGCCCAGGAGGCAAACCTATGGAGAAGTCCAGGGAGGAAGCATGGCATCCCTCCCCCCTTTTAGCTTTAGCTGTTTTTCAGATAAGGTCTTGCACTTTTGCCTGGGCTGCCTCCTGCATAACTGGGATTACAGGTAAATGCCACTGTGCTTGGCTCTGAGGACAAGTTTCTTGTGGAAAAAGTGAGGGTGGGCCAGGCACTGTTGTCTCACACCTGTAATCCTAGCTACTCAGGAAGCAGAGATCAGGAGGATCATAGTTTGAAGCCAGCCCTGGGAAAACAGTTTGTGAGACTCTATTTTGAAAAGTATCCAACCAAAAAGGACTGATGGTGGTAGAACGAACACCTGCCTTGCAAAGCATGAGGCCCTGAGTTCAAACTCTAGTACCACTAAAAGAAAAAGTGAGAGTGGCTATTGGGAGGACTACAGTTAGTGGTTTACAGATAGCCTCAGCCCTGAGGTAAGCCTATTTCTGAAGTCCATGTTACAGCCTTAAGGAACAGAAAGCTAGGGAATAGATTTGAGTGCACAGCAGCTAGAAGTTAGCTTCCTGGGCATGGGGAGTGGGAGAGGCAGGAGGCAGCTCTGACCACCATGAGGTTGTTCTCTTGTACCTCCTGCCCACTGGTCTTGGCAATGCCACCCACTCTCCTGCCAGCCAAGCTTTTGTGGCCTTTAAGCACCTAGAGACCCTGAAGGAATGTGCTGATTGGACTGCAATGAGGGATTCCAGAAGGATGATTGCAAAAGCTGTATCACAGCTTCCTCCCTGCCCCTGAATATGGGGGTGTGGCAGGTGCTGAGTTGGTACATGGAATCCAGGTTTTCATCACACATGTAGGCTCAGTCTTACCCTCTGGCTCTGGACATGTTTGCTTTCTGCCAACCCTCCCTCCCCCCCACACCTTGACACTCCTGCCCTGTTCTCTCCACAACTCCCCTATGCCGGCTTCCTTCACTTGACACTACCGGGAGTGGATTGAATAGTGCCCCACACCCACTTCTGGGACTTATGAATGTGAATGGATTTGGTAAAAGGGCATTTGCTGATATGATTTATAAGAATTCAAAAATGAGATCATTCTGGATTACGGAGTGGCCAAAAATCCAATGATAAGTGTAAGAAGACACACAGAGGAGAGAGAAGACCTCATGAAGATGGAGGCAGAGAATATACAGTTTCACAGCCAAAAACCAAGGAATGTTGACAACTAGAAAAGGAATAACCAGAAGCTAGAAAAGGCCTTTAGAGCGTGGTGGCCCCCTGGCACCTTGACATTTAACTTCCAGCCTTCAGAACCACAGGAGAATATGTATCTGTTGTTTTAAGCTACCCACCCTTGACAAATCCAGAGGTCCTTTCCCTGACACTACTGCACTTGAAGGTCACATATTTCTTGAGATGCTTCCTTCCTTCTGACTTCCTGACTCCACAGTATTCCTGCCTCATGGGACATTTTCACAATCCTCTGTGCTGCATCCCTCACTTCTTTGTTGTCTAAATGTTGGAGGCTCCCGGTCAAGCTTCATGAATTCTCTGAGTGAAGCCACCATTCTCTCCACTCTCATAGCTCTAACCACCAGCTGCAGGACGACCCTCCTGAACTCACTTCTACAGGAAGCTGGCACTGGGCCTGGCTCACCAACTAACTGGAGAAAGAGTGAATCTTTCCACCTGAATCACCACTGGAAAGCACCACTGTGGTTGCCAAGCACAGGCAATACATTCTCTTGCTCCTCTCACAGAAGCCTGGGGCCTTTGAGTGACTGGATGCTAGTCCTGCAGATATCAGAATCCAGGCCTCTAACCTTTCATGTATCTCCTACCAGGCCCCTCAGAAGCTGGAAGGCCCTGCTTCTCCTCAAATTTCTTTGCAGGAGCCCAATCTAGGGTGACTCCTCTCTGACTCTGGCACAGGGGTTCTTGAAGTACAGCCTATGGACAAATCTAGCTGACCACCTGTTCTTATAAAGAGAGTGCTACTGAACCTACATCCAGATTGTCTGTGGCTGACTTCGAGCCCCAACACAGAGCTGAGACAAGACAGCATGGTCCACACAGCCTGACAGTTATTGTCCAGCGCTGTATAGAATCAGCTTGAGAACCCTCCTTGGGGCAATCAGCTATGAAGCAAAGACTTTTCTCTCCTTGGTGTGTGTGCAGGAAAGTGTGATCTTTCTCTGCTTTCCCACTCATCTCACTTAGGACCTTTACCAAATTAGGAAGGTCTCCAGAAGTTCTCCATGGTCCTCAGTAAGCTTTCTTCCCTCCTCCCTCCCAGTCAGTGCCTCTCCCAGGGCAGAGTCTCGGTGATCAGTAAGGGCACATTCTATTCCTAGAGAAGGCCTTCCCACCCTGGCGCTCCTGTATCTCTTAGCAGTGCAGACTCTTTGATGGGCTCTGAGATTCTAGTTATGGCTGAAGGTTTCCTGTAGCTTTGGCATTCCTGAGGTTCCTCCTAGGATGAACAGCTACACAGCTCACTGGCAAAGCATAAACAGGCAGGGCTCTCCCTAAGGGGATGGCCATGTCAGGACAGAGAAGTGAAACTCAGCGGGCAAAGCTTCAAGATGAGCACAGATCACAGGTGCCAGGAGGTGAGCACAAGGACTCGTGATGTGATACTAACTCCTGGCTTCCCACACACACCACCTGAGGAGGCCATTCCCAGAGGCTCTGCCACACTCGGTGTTTTCAGGGGCTTCTCCGGGTGAGTTCTACAGAGGATGCGAGGTGGTGTAATACATAAAAGTTCCACACGTACTGCCCAGATGAGGTCTGACCGCTCTGAAATGAGCCCTGCATTCCTTGCGTCCTGCATGGCTTTTTCCCACGTGGATCACTTGATTAACAATAGGGGCCTGCGAGGAAGGCTTTTCCGTGCTTTTCCCAGTGCATGCTTTTGGTGAAAGGAAAGGTCTCACTGACTTGGAAGGCTCTTTCACACTGGCTCCATCCCTGGAGCTTTTCCTACTGTGAATGGATGAGGAGCAGTGAGTGGCTGATCCCTGGAGCCACCTCCACACTCTCAGTGCTCAGGAGGCTGGCTCCACACGCTGGGAGCTAGGAGCTAGGGCTAGAGGACGTGCCCCGCTAACACGCCGGGTCTTCTCTGCTGTGGACAACCTCAGCCTCTGGCGCGAGGCTTAGATGTGCAGAACCCAAATCTTTCTCAGCACTTTCTCACACACCTCATATCCTCAAGACTCTTTGCCAGTGGACATCTTCTGAACTGTAGGAAAGGGTAAGCCGTGAACCTCTGTGCTTTTTCTGACAGGGAGGAAGATGTAACTTCCTAGTTGATCCCATACTGTACTTACCATACTTGAGGGATCCTTTTCTTTTCAGGCTGCTGGTGATTTATTAAGACTCAAAAAATGCTGCAAAATTGGGTCTCTGGGGCCTGGCCTTTGGGAGTTCTCCCAGAGCATTCCTCTACCCTGAGGGTCCTCCCAAATCCCTGCTGTAGAGTTAACACCTTCTCAGTTCTGCTCTCACCATCTAGCAAATTAAAACACAACATGAAGCCCAGTGTGGTGCATACACTTGTAATCCCAGCACTCAGGAGGCCAATGCAGGAGGATCACAAGTTTGAGGCCAGTCTAGATTACATAGCCCTGTCTAAGAAAACAAAAACAAGACAAATTTTAAAAAAGTCCCAATATGGCCTGATTCCCATTCTGAGCAAAAACCAATTTGAGAAGAACAAAATAACCGATAATAATGAGGGGCTGGCAGAATGGCTCAAGCAGTAGAGTACCTGCCTAGCAAGCGAGAGACTCTGAGTTCAAACCAGCACCACCAAAATAATGATGATGATGATGATGATGATAATAATAATAATAGGACAGTGGTATGTGGTACTTTTCTTCACCACCTTTCACAGTAAGGGTAGCAACTGGGACTACAAACAAACCTCCAAGGGCCAGCAAAATGGATGAGAAGGCTGCTCATATTGTAAAGCAGAGTAAGGGACTAGAGGACAGGATGAAACACTGGGGATACACAATGCAGTCTGACGAAGTCTTGGTTGCTTCACCACAGACAGGTAGGCCAGTCAGAGGCCACTGCATCAGGCCACTGGCCTCCTCTGTGCAAATTGCTAAGCCAGAGAAGAAGAACTTGTTCCCCTTGGGGGCTTATGTGGAGGTTTCAAGCAAATTTCCACCTGGTAGCTTAGAGAGAAACAAGGACTCTTTCAAAGCAGTCTTCTGCCATGGTTTTCTTCAGCATCCTAAGTTGTACAGGGCAGGCGTTGCCATGAGATGGGGGTGCCCATGGCCCCCCCCTTGCTCACCTGTGCATATGAAGACTTCTGTCACAGCAGCCTGCAGATTTGGCACCTGTGATGCTTCCCCTTGTTCCAGCCAGTTGGTCAGATTAGGTTGGAAAAGAAATTCTGTTCATAGCACTGAAAGCAGGAAAGGGAAGAAAATGAGCCCAAACCTGCTGTAGCCCTTTTGTCTATGTGAGCAGATATGGCTGCACAAACAACTACACAGCTCACTGGCAAAGCACAAATAGGCAGGGCTCTTCCTAAGGGGACAGCCACATCAGGACAGAGAAGTAAAACTCAGAGGGCAGAGCTTCAAGATGAGCACAGATCACAAGTGCCAGGAGGCTTAGTGTAAGGACTCAGCACAGGAGCACTGCCCTCTTCCTGTGAGGGGGCTGTCAGAACCCAATCTAGAGCGGAAGCAGAAATAGCTCACTTTTCATCAGCAGGGACCCTGCAGCTTGCCAGGATTCACAAACTACACCCAGCTAAACCGAAATTGGACCACACTGCTACTAATGGATGAGAGGCAACAATGACTGAATTCAGAGTCCAAGAGAATTCTTGCACAGCGGGGCGCACATTCCTGAAATTTGCTGTCACATCCTGTAGAGATTCCTGGGAGGGGATAGACAGTGTCATTGCTCAGAAGTGAAGGGTATGACCACAGCCCACACATCCTCGTGGGTCATCCAATCCTAAAAGACATTTTTTTTTCTGCTACTGCCTGAGAAATAATCCTTGGACACAACCAGGTTCACAGGACAAAAGGAGGCTCTGAGTTTGTTGTTACATCTGATGTGCATGGAGAAAGAGAACCAGGGAACAAAAGGCCAAGAGCCAAGTTAGGAAGATACTTTTTCAGAACAGTCAGAGCTGCATGGTCAGCAAATGGCACCATCAGGGTAGGAGTGGACACTCATTTGGGTGGCAGTACAAATCTTGGGAAGGACAATGGAGAAACCCAGGCTTACCTGCTGCAGCTGCCAGGGCTGCAGATGCTGTCCCTGGGGCCTCCTGGCTTTCCTCAGCAGGTGAGGGGGATACTGTGGGCTGCAACTGGCAGAAATTGGGGGGAAAGTCTAAGTTAGATCACTGAAAAACAGGCAGGCCCTGCCTCAAACCGTGACCAATTTCTAGTGACTAGGGTGGGGCCACAAACAGAGCAGGAGAACTTTCACAGGGGGCGGCCCTGCAGTTCTGGACCTGTGGAAGGAAGGGAGGGTGAGAGAAGAAAGAGGCTTATTTAACTCATGGTTTGGAAGCTTAAAGTCCAAGATTGTGCAGCTGCATTTTTTCAGCCTCTAGTGAGGGCCTTAGACGGTATCACTTCAGAAGCAGGTAAGAGAGGGAGAGACCACATGATGAGAGAGAAAGCCAGAGAGCAGAGAGTGCCAGTCTTACTCTTTTATAACCCCTCTTGCAGGAATAAACTGGGATCCCACAAGAACTGTATTAATTGCTTAAGGGGGTAGTGACCCCAATAACATAATCACTTGCCACTAGTCTACACCTTTTAAAGGTTGCACCACGTCCCAACATCACTACACTGGGGACCAAGCTTCCCTGCACATAAACTTTTACTGGGCAAAGCAAAGCATATCCAAACTATACCACTTCCCACTCCCACTCCTCAGCGTCTGGCACGCTTCCATTTCTGTCTGCATGACTGACTACTCTCAGGACCGAACGCGAACACAGTATTTGTCCTTGTGACTGACTCACTTCACTTAGCATAGTGTCTTCAAGGCTCACCCGTGTTGTAGCATGTGTCAAAATTTCCTTCCTTTTGCCCGGTGCTGGTGGCTAATGCCTGTCACCCTAGCTACTCAGGAGGCAGAGATCAGGAGGATCAGGAGGATTGATCTGAAGCCATCTCTGGGCAAATAGTTTGCGAGACCCTGTCTTGAAAAAACCCAACACAAAAAAAGGGCTGATGGAGTGGCTCAAGTGATAACGTGCCTGTCTAGGAAGTCTAGCAAGTGTGAAGCTCTTGAGTTCAAACCCCAGTACTGCCAAAAAAAAAAAAAATCCTTTTTAAAGGCTGAATAATATTCCACTGCATGTATAACACATTTTGTTGGTTTTTTTTTTTAGTTTTTATTTTATTCATATGTGCGTACAATGTTTGGGTCATTTCTCCCCCCTTCCTCCACCCCCTCCTTATCCCCCCACCCCCTCGCTACCCGGCAGAAACTATTTTGCCCTTATCTCTAATTTTGTATAACACATTTTGTTTAGCCACTCTGCACATATATACTTGGGTTGCTTCTACCCTTTGGCTATGGTATTTAATGCTGCTATTATTGTAGGCAAAAAAAAAAAAAATACCTGCTTGGATCCTCACTTCCAACTCTTACTAGATCATATGGTAATTCTGTGTTCAATTTTTTTTGTAATATTGGGGTTTGAACTCAGAGTCTCAACCTTGAGCCATATCCCCAGCCCTCTGTATTTAATATTTTAGGAAGCACCATACTGTTTTCTATAGTGACTGCACCATTTTACATTCCCACCACAATGTATAAGAGTTCCACTTTCTTTATTTCTGGATCTTGCTTTGGTTGGATTTTTTTTTTTTAATAGTCACTATAATGGATCTGCATGGGTATCTCACTGTGATTTTGATTTGCATTTCTCTAATAATTAGTGAGTGATATTCTTTGCTCATTGTTTAACCAGGTTGTTTCATTGTTGTTGAATTATTATAGACATTATTCATAAATTCTAGATATCTCTTAATTTTAAAAACTTTTTGGGAGCTTGGGTGTAGCTCGGTGGTAGACCGCATGCCTAGCTCTGGGTTTGATTTTTCTTCTGGGGGGGCAGTGCTGGAGATCAGGTCCAGGGGCTTGTGCATCAAGTGCTCTGCTGAACTTTATCCCTAGCCCTTACAAAGCTTTTTTTTTTCCCCTCAAAATTTCAGATTGATTGAAGTAAAAAGAATAAAAACTGCATAATCACAAGCATTCTTCTGTTCCTGTTTCATTTATTTTGTCTTCATGACCAAGAATGTCTCAACAATATCCTTTTACAGTTGTATCAGCATCTTGGAGATTTATACCTGGAACTAAGACAGTATCAGAGGCTGAATGTAAAAGGTGAGCCAGGTGTGCTGGGGCGTGCCTGTAGTCCTAGATACCTATGAGGAAGGGGAAATGGCTTGAGCCCAGGAGTTTCAGGCCAGGCTAGGCAACAAATGAGACCCTGTCTCAAAATAGTTACATATATACATACATAGTAAAGCAGAGTGCTGGTGGCTCATGCCTGTAATCCTAGCTATTTGGGAGGCTGAAACTGGGAGGATCTCAGTTTGAGGCCAGGATTGTGGTTCAAATAGTTCTCGAGACCCCATCTCTAAAATAACCAGAGCAAGATGGACTGGAGTGTGGCTCTTTTTTCTCTTTTTTGGTGGGACTGGAATTTGAAGTCAGGGCTTCACACCTGCAATGCAGGCACTCTACCACTTGAGCCATACCTCCAGTTCATTTTCCAGCCCATTTTTTTCGTCTGGTTATTTTGGAGATGAAGTCTTGCTAACTGTTTCCCCAGGCTGGCCTCAAACCACGATCCTCCTGATCTCAGCCTATCAAGTAGCTAGGATTACAGGTGTGAGCCACTGGTGCCTGGTATAGAGCTCCTGCTTTGCAAGTGGGAAGCCCTGAGTTCAAACCGAAGTCCTACCAACAAATAAATAGATAGAAAGATAAATAAGTAATAAGTAAAAAAGTGAGTATACATGCAAGGTGAAGCAGGAGAGTTAGTTTTTCTTAGCCCTTCAAAGCCCAGCTCCTCCCAAAGGTCATGTATACGAAAACAAGTTTTTTTTCCTCTATACCCTCACTCATAACACACAGTACTTCCAAAGCACTTCACTTCTGTTCTAGTTTGGATATGAAGTGTCCCCCCAAAGGCTCATGTGTTGAAAGCTTGGTTCCAGTTGGTGGCACTATTGAGAGGTGAGTAGATCATCAGGATTCGAACCTCATGGATGGATTAACCCACTGATGAATTCATAGCTGCATGGATTACTGCGCAGTGGGGCCTGGTAGGAGGAAGTGGTCACTGGAATGTGCCTTTGAAGAGTATATCATGTCCCCAGACCCTTCCTCACCCTTCTCTCTCTGCTGCCCCACTCCCATGATCAAGACAACCTGTAGCCTTGAGGTTGGAGTGGGTAGGACTGCAAGTTCCAACCTCTGCTTTGTGGGAGTTCTCTTGGAGCCAGCCCATCCTGAGGCCTCCAGGAAAGCTCCAACCAGTCATTAGCATTCCCAAAGGACATTCCAAAAGCTTTAGACCAGGACAGGGGAGGGCCTATTAGTCACAACTGCTGTTTCACAAATAGGAAAACTAGCTCAGTTACTGGATCTGTAACTGGAAGAAGGACAAGTTCCATCACCTCATACACACCATAGTGACTTCATTGGCTTCATTGATAACATCCCCAGAAAAAAATTTCCATGAGGGTAGATGGTGGAAATCGTATTTTCTATGAAAAATGAACTGTAATTATTAATGGGGCTGATTCTTAAATATTTCCAAATTCACACAAACAACTGTGACCGAGCCCTCTCTCAGAGACTGCTAAATCACCTACCATCACCACTGTCTCCTCTCCTACTAACAAAACACAGTAGATTGCAAGGTGAAAAGTGCCCAGCTTCTCTGCACCTAGGATGGGTTATATGATACGGTTCTGGCCAATAAAATGAAAGCGAAGCCCCTGAACAGGGCTTGCAGAAAGTTCTTTCAAGCCTTGTGACTCGAGAGTGTGGTACCTTGTTAGGAATACAGAATCTTGGGTCCCAACCCAGCCTTAGTAGACCTGACTCTGCATTTTAGCAAGTTCCCCTGTTGATTTGTACTTGCATTAGAGTTTGAGAAGTGCTGCTTGAAGGGCAGCTGACTTAGTTTCCTCTTTCATTCTGTCTGGAATGTGGATGTGATGGCTGGAGCTACAGTGGCCATCTTCCGACCATGATGCGATGGAGGAAGACACATGTTGGGAATTGGCAGTGGAAAAAACAGAAGGCGCTGGAGGTACCGTATGCCCTTACCTGCCTGCCTCTAGATTTCTTTAACACAGGAGAACACCTCTATCATGTACGCTTACTACTGAGAGGTGTAACTGTCCAGGTACACAGACTTGAAGAAAAGTCAGAAAGCCCTAGGCAAGTGTCTCACTCCTTGGGTTTCAGTAGTTCACATCTGCTGTGCCCTCGATTTCACTGCACCAACAGCTGCCCTACCGAAAAGTTCACATGCCACTCTCTTACTGCCTGGCGTCCTCCCTTAAATGACAGTCAACAAGCAAGACGCACTGTTCTTATACTATTAAATATTGCTGTCTTATGTAACTTTTTTCCTAATTTTAGGTAAACCTGGACATATTTTTCATCTATACTGAATGTCAGCTATTTAAGACGCCCTAATGAGTCACATGTACTTATATTAAGTTTTCTGGAGACATCATGCTTTTAAAAATTGTTTATTTCTAACAGTACCTTCTGTCCCACACTATAAATCATTCCTTATATCCTAAAATATGTATATTTTTTAAAGCACTGTGCTCTTTTCAGAGTTAAGATATCTAAACTCTGGAAATAATTTGCAATAGGTCAGATTTCAGCATACTGAATAAATGGTGTTCTGTGATATTTTTGGAAATGTTTCCAAAGATATTTCAAATAAAGAAACTTAGCAAACTAAGAACAGAAGGAAATTTCCTTTACTTGGTAAAGATTATCTATCAAAATCTTTAGCAGAAAAACTTTAAACATATCCCTTTGAGATCAGGAACGAGGGCTGGGAGTATACTTCAGTGTGTGCGTAGCATTTGCAAGGCCCTGACTTCTATCCCCAATATCTAAAAGAAAAAAAAAAAGGCTGGACGAGGTAGTTCACACCTGGAATCACAGCTACTTAGGAGGCAGAGATTGGGAGAATCACAGTTTGAGGCCAGCCCTGAGGCAAAAATGTCACAAGACCCCATTTCAACCTATAAGCTCAGTGTAGTGGTGTGCACTTGTTATCTCAGCTATGCAGGAAGTGTAAAAAGAAGGATCAAGGTCTAGGCCTTGACACCTAGGCAAAACAAACAAAGAGACCCTATCTGAAAGATAACTAAAGCAAAAAAGGCTGGGAGGAGTGGCTCAAGTGATAGAGCACTTGCTTAGCAAGCTCGAGGCACTGAATTCAAACCTCTGTACTGCCCGCCCCCAAAAAATTTTTAAGGAAAGATCAGGAACAAAAAAGGTAGTCTCTACCACTGCTACTACTTAACATAGTACTAGAGATCCTGATCAGGGCTGTAGGGAAAGGAAAATAAAAGGCATAAAGTTTTGGAGAGAAGAAGTAAAGTTCATTATTTGCAGATGATCTAAATAATCTACATAGAAGACCGACTGGAGTCAAGCTAAACACTATTAGAGAAAAATTATTATTGCAGTAAGAAAGTCTCCAAAGCAACAAGCTATGTTATAGTTTGAATATGAAATGTCCCAACAGGCTCATGTGCTGAAGCCTTGGTCCCCAGCTGGTGGTACTATTTTGAGAAGTAGTGGAGGCTGTAGGAGGTGGGACCCTGGGGGTGGATTGTGAGGGCTATCCCTTGCTCACTCCTTCCTCCTGTGCCTCTCTGCTTCCCGCCTGCCGTGAGATGAGCTGCTTTGCTACTGCACTCCCACTACCATGATATTCTGCCTCACCTCAGGCCCAAAGCAACAGAGCCAGCTGAAACCACGAATCAAAATAAATAACCAGGGGCTAGGGGCTCATCACTGTAATCCTAGCTACTTGAGAGACAGAGATGAGGAGGCTCACAGTTTGAGGCCAGCCCAGGCATCTAGTTTGTGAGATCCTATTTCCAAAATACTCAACATAAAAAAGGGCTGGCAGAGTGATTCAAGTGGTAGAGAACCTGCCTAGCAAGTGTGAGACCCTGAGTTCTAAATAAATAAATAAATAAAATAAATCCTTCCACTTTTAAACTATTGCTCAAGAAATTTTGTCAAAGCAATGAAAATTTGGACTAAAACATCAACCATTAGTATTTCTCTCCACACCAGCAAAAAATCAACTAGAAGATAACAACAAAAAGATTCCATTCATATTAGTAAAACTAGAAAATACTAAGAGCCGGGAACCAGTGACTTATCCTTTTAATCCGAGCTACTCAGAAGGCAGAAATCAGGAGGATTGCAGTTTGAAGCCAGCCCAAGGCAAATAGTTCTTGAGACCCTATCTCAAAAAAGCCCATCATAAAAAAGGGCTGGTGGAGTGGCACAAGGTGTAGGCCCTGAGTTTAAATCACAGTACCACAAAAAAAAAAAAAGAAAGAAAATACCTACAAATTAGCTTAACCAAAAATACACAATACCTTTGTGGAAAAAAACAAAACAAAACCTTAAAGCTCTGATAAAGAATAAATATAGAAAAAGGAACATAGAAAAGAATTTTTGAATAAAGAATACCATGCCATCAGATGCACTAAGATGTCAGTTTTCCTCAGAAAATTCCTTGCAAATTCTATACAATTCCAATTAGAATTCTAATTTTAAATTTTAACACTTTTTTTTTTGGTGGTACTGGGGGCTGAACTCAGGACCTTGAGCTTGCTAGGTAAGCAGGGCCTTCCTATGTTGTCCAGGATGGCTTTGAACTGGTGTGCCCAAGAGATCTGCCTGCCTCACTCTCCCAAGTAGCTGGGACTACAGCTCTAGCATGCATGAGGCTCTGAATTTGATCTCCAACACCCCCACCCCCACACATACGAAGTGAGCATACTATTTCGTGGAGTAGTGGGAAAAGTATAAATAAGTTTTCTTCTTTATACCACAAAAAGAAAGAGAGAGAGAGAGAAATGAGATGCCATGGGGTAAAAGACCGCAAGGCCATAGGAACACATAAAGAACAATCATTCAAGATGCCCAAATGTCAGACCTTGGGACAGTGGGGACAGACACAGGACTCTGAGAGTAACAAGAGAGAAAAGATTAATCACCTGCAGATCCCTTAGGGGATCTCTAAAAGAGTAGATGAGGATTGTCTTTGACATAACTTGAAGGCTACAGTGTAGACAAACAATCCCATACCCAAACGCATGCTACAGACCCTCACATGGCCTGCTGACTGCAGTTCTGAAATCAACTGCAACCCTCTTTTGAGCTCTGTTAATGCAGTTGCATCCGTACATACTCTCATAGGGAGAAGATGTGTGACCAACTTGCAGAACGGTCACATCTCTTGCTTGCCAGAGATTCTTAGCGTAAGTTGGCATGCTGATTAATTATAACAGCTTGGAAGTTACATAAATGTCCAACAATAGGGAGTCAGTTGAGAACAAAATTCAATATAGTACCTATAATATAAGACTGAAACCTTAAAAATATGATGCTGCTTGGTGTGGTGGTACACACCTCTAATTCCAGCACTTAGGAGGCTGATGCAGGAGGATTATGAGTTCCAGGCCAGTCCAGGCTACATAGCAAGACCCTGTCTCAAAAAACAATTTAACAAATGAAGGAAAAAAAAAAAAAAAAAACAAAGGAAAACAGTAGATAATGCCATGGGAAAATAGTCACCATGGACATTTGCTGGCCTTTGTTCAAGTGGTACAGCACTTGCTTAGCAAGCATGAGGCCCTAAGTTTGAACCTCAGTACTGCCAAAAAAAAAGAAAAAAAAAAAAAAAGACAAAAGAAAACATTAAAAAAATTCAGTATCAAATTATCCTGTGTCAAAAAATATAAATACTCTGGGAAAATAACACTGGCAGAGTCTTTTTTTTGTTTGTTTGTTTTCTTTTTGGAGATGGAGCCCCCCCTCTTGAATGCTAGGCTTTTACTTTTTTCTTTTTGGATACAAAAATCTCACTACTTAATCCAAGCTGGCATTGAACTCTTTTTGCTTCAGTGTCTCTAGTACTAGGATTACAGGGATGTGTCACCATAACAGACCAACTATTTTATAATTTTTTAAGTGTGTATCTTTACTTTTCTATATTTGCCAAATTTTCTATAATCAATGACAATTACTTCTATGATTAGAAAATAATCATAAAACAAGAAAATAAACAAGTTAAAAACTTATTATTGAGCTGGGCATGCCGTGCAGTCTAGCTCTACACTAGCACATGGGAGGCCCTGCTGGGCTGGAAACATCTTTTTTAACTACAAAAGTAGGAAAGGGCTGGCAAATCCAGGTGAGAGACTTCCACCTTTAGTCCCCTCGATTTCAATTGAATTAGATCATTCCACTACAGGATCCAAGACCATAAACAGACAAACAAATGAATAGATAGATAATTACTCAGGTGACCTAAAGCAAGTTAATCAACCTCTTGCTGGTAGTTTCTTTATCTATAAAATGAGGATAACAGCACCTCCCAGCCAGGTGTAGTGGTTCATGCCTGTTATCCCAGCACTAGGGAGACTGAGGCAGGAGGATCTCTAGTTCCTGTCTCAAAAAAAGCAGGGGCTAAGCCTGGTGCCGGTGGCTCACACCTGTAATCCTACCTACTCAGGAGGCACAGATCAGGAAGATTGACCCTATCTTGAAAAAACCCATCACATTAAAGGACTGGCAGAGTGGCTCAAAGTGTAGGTCCTGAGTTCAAGCCCTAGTACAAAAAAAAAAAAAAAAGAAAAGAAAACAAGGGCTGAGGATGTAGCTCAGTGGTAAGCACTTGCCTAACAGGTGTAAGGCCCAGGGTTCCATCACACACACATAAAAAGACAAGAAACAAAACTACAACAACCACCCCCCTTAAGGTTTCCAACAGGCAAATGTTTCGAACAGTGCCTGTAGAAGGGAGTTGCTTAGTGAAGCTTAACTGCTATTGATTAAGGAATTCCTGGCCCGGAACTGATAGAAAGAAAACCAAGCCAAATGTTATGAACACACAGGCAAAGCTTTAATGGAGGGAGGTGTTCAGCCAAGCTGAAGGGAGGTAGCCCTGACTGATTGATTGAAAGAGAGACAGAATATAAATGAGTCACCCCAAACAAAGGAACGGACAAGCTTTTTATTCATGTGTAGGAGTTACAGGGGTGGGCTAAAATCTGAAAATTTTTTTACTGGCACTGGGCAGTTTCAAAGATGGCGTGTGTGGTACTGGCAAACATCCTGGCTCTGTGGAATGTGTGGCCAGTTTATCCCGGAATTACTATTCCTTCTGCTGGCATCCTCACCCTGCACAAACACCCTGGGCTTGTAATATGGGCCAGGTAGTGAGCAGGAGGGTGGGGTGGAAAAGAATACATACCATGCTTTTGACTAGTAACAGGGTGAAGGCCCAGGAGTTTTTTTGCCTTTTGTCCTCCTGTGGTGGTCCCAAACAGTCCCATTCTCTCATCTAGTTTATTCTCGACAAGGGCATCCTGGCTTTTATGATGCACACGTTTTCTGTGGTGGCTTTCTTTCTTTCTTTTTTTGGTAGTACTAGGTCTTGAACTCAGGGTTTTGTGCTTGTTAGGCAGGCATTCTACCTCTTGAGCCATGCCTCCAGTCCTCTGTGATAGTTTTTAAGGAGTAACACTGACTGTCTCATTATCACTGAAACTTTTGCAAATATGGTGGTGTGAGTCTAAGGGCCAGACCTGCCTTGCCTGTAGTAACTCTCTTTGAAAAAGCCAGACTAAGGGCTTGGCAGGCTTCCCTTCTAGACTTCTCCATGCCATTCTAGTATGAACAATAGGTAACAAAGACAGGAAGGGAAATTTAAAGCTGAGTTCACAAACTCAGATATTTTAGGCACCAGGCAGGAACTGTAAACATGAATGAGGCAGCTGGGAATCAAACATGGGGGGCCATGGCTCCCAAGAGAGGGTAGTGTCTCAATTCAACCTGTTTTAAGGCATAAGGCCAGGGCTAGGGTGTAGCTCAGTGGTAGAGCACTTGCCTTGCATTTCAAGGCCCAATGTTTGATCCTGAGCACTCCCAAAACAAACAACAAAACCAAAACCAAACCCATCTTAGGCCTTCATAGCAATAGTAACCCCAAATCTCAGCAAGACCTGAGAGAATAAGGGTAGTCTGTGGCAACAGTAAAATCATCCACAATGAGAAAAGTAATCAAAATGACCAATGGCTCACACCTATAATCCTAGCTACTTAGGGGGCAGAGATCAGGAGGATTGTGGTTTGAAGCCAGGCCAGGCAAATAGTTATTGAGACCTTGTCTCAAAAAAACCCAACACAAAAAAGGGCTGATGAAGTGGCTTAAGGTGTAGGCCCTGAGGTCAAGCCACAGCACCACACACACACACACAAAAAAAAAAAAATAAAATGCTCTAAAAAATAAAATAGAGTATATAAAACAGAGTGGCTGAGGCCTGTAATCTCAGAACTTGGGAGGTTAAAGCAGAAGGATTTCAAGTTCGAGGACAGCCTGGAGTACATAATGAGACCCTGTCTCAAAAACAAAAACACTCAAAAGTCTTTAGAATTATTCAAGATGAAAGCAGAGCAGACAGGGACCCCAAAGCCTTCCAGTACTCATGTACCAGGCTACCTTCTGGCATGTTTTGATTGCAGTTCTTTGATGTGGATACACAAGACTTCTCTTTCCAACTGGCTGATAAGTGCAGGTTTATAAACTGAAATTTCTATTTCTGACCAACGAAAAGATGCCATGTTAAGGAATCAGGACATCAGGCCAACTGTCTGCTGGTGGGCCTCTAATCTCAAAATGACAAAAACCTATCCGTATTCCTCTTTGCTCCTACCCCTGGGCTCCTTCCCACTAGCTCAGTTTGCTTCCTTCTATAGCCAGTGCTATCGCCATCAATAATCTTGGGGTTTCCTCTCTCTATGACAAGCTACAGACTCCCCAGCTCTCTACCTCCTTCCTGCCCTGTCCATCCTGAAAGGGCTTCTCAGATCAAGGTTTTTCTGTTAGTCACCACAGAAATACTAGCAATGGGTAGAGCTAAAACCTGGTCTGTTTCCTCTTTAGATGATATGTTGGGACTGCCTTTTTTTTTTTTTTTTTTCAGTACTGCAGGCTCTCATGCTTCCTAAGCAGGCACTCTACCACTTGAACCACCACATCACCATGGGGACTCTATTTTCTACTATACTTTTATATCATGGATTGAGTTAAACCCTACCCCATCCTTTCCTTTTTGGGGCTGGGGAACTTCTTTTTTAACTACAAAAGTATGAGGGGCTGGCAAACTCCAGGTGGGAGACTTCCACCTTTTTAGTCCCCTTGATTTCAATAGAATTAAATCATTCTACTACAGGATTATAGTGAAAAAAGCGCAAAAATTCCATTTCATACGTCTGGGGATATTAGAGACATGTGCTGTCTCTGGGATCACAGACCTGGAAAGCAATATGGTCCTGGTAGGCAAGTCCTCCTGTGTAGGTTGCTGGGTGGGCAGCCACCCTAGAAATTACAGGTCAGTCCCAGGCTGGAGATTCTGACGCAGCCAGAGAACTCCAGGTGTGAGAAAAGTAGGCGTGAGAATCTGTAGTATGCATTTTTCTTTCCTAATTTTCTTTTCTTCCTTTTTTAGGTACTGGGGTTTGAACTCAGGACTTCATGCTTCCTAGCCAGGGGATCCACCACTCGAAGGGCAGGATTTTTTTTTTCTTTTGGTGCGACTGGGATGTGAACTCAGGACTTCAGACTTGCAAAGCAGGTGCTCTGAACGTGCAGTCCATTTTGCTCTGGTTATCTTGGAGATGGGCTCTCCGGAACTATTTGCCCTTGCAGGCCTCAAATCTCCATACCTCTGATCTCAGCCTCCCAAATAGTTAGGATTACAGGCATGAGCCACTTGGCTTTTTTTTTCTTTTTTGTGTTAATGCGGTTTGAATTCAGGGCCTCCTACTTGCTAGGCAGGCACTCTACCACTTGAGCCACACTCCCAGCAAGAACTATGTATTTTTAAAAGATAAGAATCAGATGTGAGTCTGGGAATAGAAATATCTTCTCTTTATTGATTTCCTGTCAATGAATGAAATCAGGAACGGTGCAGCTTTACCCAGCAGTGCTCTGGCCATGAGGGCCTGCCAAAACAGTAAGGGACACAGGCAAATTCCAAGCCTTCTGTCTGACATTAAGATAAATAGTATAAATAACAAATACTGGTAAGGAGACTGCTTACTACGCAGCCAGCTCAGGGTCTATTCTGACACATTCTGGAAGCTCTCACGTTCCTGAGGCTTCCCACAACCCGCCAGAGCGGTACGAGGAAGCCCCCACCCCGCCCCATTTAGTGAGAAGCTGCAGGTGAGCCTTCCAGTCCTCAGTTACCCCGCGTCGCCTCCCTGCGGAGGCCGCCTCCACCCTCGATGTCTGAGGCTCGCGCCTCAGGCTAGAGGTAACGGACGCTCAGACAGGAGGCGGGTCCACTATGGCCGGTCATCCCAAGCCCGCTTCTCCGAGGATACGCCGGGCCGGGGGCCGGAACAGTGTCCACCAGGGGCTAACAGGACGGCTACGGCGTGGGGCCGTGCACAGGTAGCAGGGGTTAAGAGCTGGACATCCACCCTCTCCACCTGACCGTCTGAGACCTAGTGCGCCGGCGCACAGAAAGCTCCGCCCCCCCCAGTCGGGACCAATCCCCGAAGGCTCCGGAGCGCAGGCCCTGCCCCCTCCGCCCGCGTCCTCTCTAGGCGCCTGGAGGACTCAGCGTCTCGGTGCCCTGTGCTCTGCTGCGCTGAGTACCACCGGACCAAGCGTCTATACTCGCGGGTCCACCCGCTGATGTGCGCCGCGACCTCCTCAGTGTTTGCACTGTGTATTTGTCAAAATACTTTTTCCCCGTGGTATTTCCTGTTGGATATCTAAAGGAGAAACACACGAGCAGTCCTTTTAGTAAACGGAAATAACTACTGTTCACTGTTCACGTGTCAGTAAATCTTACTCCGATGTCAAAGGACAAAGTGACACATTTAGCTTAAAGATCTTATCGATGCTGAGGATAGAACCCAAGCCCTTACCAATACTAGGCAAGCACTCTACAATTAGGCCACAGCACTGCGCCACACGCCGATCTATTTAAAGATTTTAACTGGCTTTATTTCCTACTCTGGATTCCTTCAACACTTCATCCTATGATGCAGAAGTGCTTTGATCAGCACAGCTGAGGAGGCTGGTTTTATATATATAGAGAGAGAGAGAACTGAAAAAAGCAGAAATAAAGAACAAAAGTCGGGTGGCTCACGCCTGTGATCCTAGTTACATGACAGGCTGAGATCTGGAGGATCGAGGTTCAGGGCCAGCGCAGGCAAACAGTTCATGAGACTCCCCCCCAACTCCAAAATAACCAGAGCAAAATGGACTGGAGGTCTAGCTCAAGTAGTAAAGCACCTGCTTTGCAAGTGTGAAGTCCTGAGTTCAAACCCAATCTCCCCTCTCCCTCCTATGCATACAAGAACAAAAAAATGAATTGGTCATTTCAAAGTTACTTTCCTTATGAGGCACGAACAGGGAGACAGAAACAATATAAAAATAACAGATTGGTTAGCCTCCGGTTACCTTTTTCTTTTTTTTTTTTTTTTTGAGTAAAGATTAAGGCAGAGGAAACTTCATTATCAAGCCAATAGAACTTTGACTTATCTCTTCTGATTTCTGTGAAGGTCAGACAACTTAATATTGATTTGGTGAAGTGGAACTTTATCATAAGTGACTCCATTTTGATTTTTGGTGTACATGGGGGCCCAATGCAGAAGACTAATTCAAAACAACTGGCCACTTAGAATTTTTGGCAGTACTGGAGTTTGAACTCTGGGCCTCAAACTTGCTATGCAAGCATTCTACCACTTGAGCCACTCCGCCGGCCCTTTTTGTATGTGTGTGTTGGGTATTTTTGATAGGGTCTCTCAAACTATTCGCCAGGGCTGGCATTCAGTCACAATCCTCCTGATCTCTGCCTTCTGAGTAGCTAGGACTACATTCGTGGGCCAATGACACCTGGCTGAGTCTCTTGTAATTTTTTTTTAACACTATAAGGTGTCTAGTTAGTGCCATAAGTAGCAAGCCAGTCTCATATTAAACACCATAAAACACAGGTCAGGTGAGAGAGTTCCAGGAAGGAGGCCTGTAGAAGCTCAAGAACACTGACACAGGAACAGTCAAGTTCTTGGAGGATGAGGATTTTAGGAAAGACATCTGAGAGCACAAAGAGCTAGTTACTTGTTTTAATTACTTTTCACTTTGATTCTCAGTACTTAAAAATAAATTAACTTTCAATATATAAAAGTTACAAATTTAGTTGGGCTTGGAGGTACATACCTATAATTCCAGCACTTGGGATGCTGAGGCAGGAGGATCCCAAGTTCAAAGGTACCCTGGTCTTCATAGCAGGACCCTGTCTCAAAAAACAAGCAAACAAAACCCAAAATAAATAAAGAAAAACTGAGAAATTAAAGGCAGATTTTCCTAAATGCTTTTGGTACTGGAGTTTGCACTAAGGGTCTCTGAGCTTAATAACCAAGTGCTTTACTACTTGAGCCATGGCCTTAGCCTTTTGTTCCTTAGTTTTTCAAATAAGTTCCTGTGCCTTTTGCCAGGTCCTTCTGTAGCTGGAACCCTCCTACTTCTGCTTCCCTCCTAGTAGGAATTATAGCCATGTACCACTATACCAGCCCTCCCTGAACTCTTTTTTTTTTTATTCTGGTACTGGGTGTTGAACTCAGGGCCTTGCACTAGCAAAGGAGGCACTCTACTGCTTGAGCCACACCTTCAGTCCACTTTGCTCTGATTACTTAGAGATGGGGGGTCTCTTGAACCTCGATCCTCCTGATCTCAGCCTCCCAAGTAACAAGAATTGCAGGCATGAGCCACTGTCTCCTGACTGCCTACATTCTTAAATTTAACTTGTATACCCTGATGTTCTCTTAGAAGTCATAAATTTTGTATAAAAAATAACAGCAATAATTTGTTCTTTGATTAGTGTTCAATTAGCCCACGGGCTTGACATATTAAATTTGTTTGAACATTACCCATATCATTTACAAACTTAGTTAATTAAATTCTCTTAAATATTTTAAGTACATTTACAAATTTAATACTTGATTTTTTGCTAAGCACTTCAAATTTCTCAAAGGGCAGATTTACAAGTCAAATGAGAAAAGTCTTAAGCATGTTAAATAATTCTTATAAACCAAATAATTCAAACTTTTAAATATGGCAAATCAAGTTATCATAATGATTCCAATATTGTTTACAGACATTATCAAAATATCTGATGCCTTTCAGTTTCAAGTTATGAATTTAAAATAAATTGCAGAATTCAGTTCAAAATCACAAGATTCATGTGTTAGATTCTTCAATTCAAATGTCAAATTCCCTTAAATATTATAGACGCATTAAGAAACAGTCACAGGGTATAGTGGCATACTCATGTAATCCCAGCACTTGGGAAGCTGAGGCAGAAGGGTTGTGAGTTCCTGGCAAGCCTGGGCTACATAGTGAGAGACCCTGTCTCAAAAAAGAAAAAAAAAAAAAAGTAGATTAAATGTTCTGATGGGCAGAGCAGAAGAGGCTGGTTTTATTGACAGAAAAGTACTGGTGGAGTGGTTCAAGTGGTAGAGCACCCAAGTAGCAAGCCTGAGGCCCTGAGTTCTAACCCCAGTGCCAAACAAAAAAGCAGAAACAGAGAAGGAGAAGAGGATTGGTCACTTCAAACTTACTTTCCTTGTAGGGTGGGGACTGGGAGACAAGCCAATAGAAAAGTGAGTGGTGAACATCATGTTAGTTTTTGGAAGGATTAGAGGATTCAAGAGTGTTTACAGCATAGGGAACTTAACTGTTTGGCTAGTTGAAACTGATCTGTTTAGGAAACATGGCTGTTATCTCTCTCTTCTGATTTCTAGGAAGGTCAAATAACAATTTTGTTTCAGTTTGGTGATGTGGATCCTCAGCATGAGTGACTCCATTTTGATTTTTAGTCTGATCTGTTGGGACCTAATGCAACAACCTACTTCAGAACAATAATTTCTTGTATTTTTTAATTTAACAACACTAAAAATAAAAGATCCTGGCTAGCCTGGGCTACATAGTGACACCCTGTCTCCAAAAGACAAAATCAAAAAACAAAAATGGTTTTGAAAATTATAATGAGGGTCTATTATTGTATTAGTAGTATTGACAAACAAACTACAACACTTTTTTTTTTTTTCAGTACTGGGGTTTGAACTCAGGGCCTACACCTTAAGGCACTCCACCAGCCATTTTTTGTGATGGGTTTTTTCGAGATATGGTCTCATTAACTATTTCCCCAATCTTCCTGACCTCTGCCTACTGGGCAGCTAGGATTAAATGCTTGAGTCACCAGTGACCAGCAACAGAGACACTCTTGTTAGAAATAATCAGTAGTGGTCCATTTTCAAGGCAAGGCATTTAACTCTGGCCTCTTGCTTTCTATCAATTTGGGGGAGGTTGGGGGAGGGCCAGCTGCTAAGGAAACTTAAACTGGGAGGGTAAATTATGAGGAAATGGATAACCTTCCCACCACATAGAAGGTGATACCACCTAAAGCCCGCTTCTAAAATTTGACCAATCCCAAGAGAGACATTTTAAATAATCCCGTAGGAAATCTAGGTGACATGGGCAGAGGAGAATATACACCCCATAGTACTCAGGCAGGAACTGGGGGAGAGACCTGCACACTAGACAATATAATGCTTGCTTTAACCTCTTGTGTCTCTGTTCTTCAGGACCTGATCTTGCCAGATCGCCATTAAAGTCTCACTTTCACTATACTCCATGTGTCTCTGATTCTATTCTTTGAGTTTTGGACAGGTGAACATATTTCTCAAACTTTGAGTTCTTGCTCTCAAATCATAGGTGACAAGACACTTCTTCTTCTTTTTCCTCCCCTTCCCCCTTTCTTTTTTTTAGTTTACAGAAATTTGTTAAAAATCATTGGTTTAAGCTGGTGCTGGTGGCTCACGCCTGTAATCCTAGCTACTCAGAAGCCAGAGATCAGGAGGATGGAGGTTCAAAGCCAGCCCAGGCAAATAGTTCGCCAGACCCTATCTTGAAAATACCTAACACAAAAAGGGTTGGCGGAGTGGCTCAAAGTGAAGGCCCTGAGTTCAAGCCCCAGTACCACAAAAAAAAAAAAAAACATTGTTTTAATTTTCTGTTCCAGAGCACACAGCACTTCTCATTTGGGTCATCACAAGGAACCAAGAAAGAGCAGGTGAATGGGATGAATGTAAGAGCTCAAGGATCTCCCTATGTACCCAGGCTGGCCTTGAACTGAAGATCCTCTTGTCTCAGACTCCCCAGTGCTTAGGTTTCAGGCTTGACTACTATGCTTAGCTGAATCTCATAGATTTTAAGTGGGGATGAAGACTGTGCTTGCAAAACCCATTTGGTGGTGGTGGTGTGGTGGGGATGATTTGGTCTGGGAGGGACCTGAAGAGGGGCCGTTACTAAAATCTGGAACCTGCAGAGTAGCTCAGTGGTAGACTCAGACTTCAGACCTGGTGGGCTGAAGGCTCCCCTCCTCCCTAACCCCCATTTTAGTTTTATATTCTAGAAGCCTTTTTTTTCTTAATGGTCTTAAGGTTATATTGATTTGTTTTCATTTTTATTAGCATACATTCATTGTACAGGGGGGATTCATTGTATCATTTCCCAATAGTCTTACATTGTACATTGGTTAGATTGGCCCCACCATTCCTCTTAACCCCCTCAAGTTCGTTTTTAACATGTCCAGCGATTAGTGAACTCATACCTGGGAGAAACTGCTTTGTTTTGTTTCAGACAGGGTCTCCCTATGTAGCCCAAACTGGCCTCCAATTGAAGGGCCTCCTGTCCCAGACTCCTGAGCGCTGGGATTATAGATATACACCACAATGCCTGGCTGAAGCTGGCTTTTGCTGATTTTTTTGGTCCCTGACTTTGAACACTTCCAGTAATCTCTAGTAACTACATTCATACATACACATATGTGTTCATGCACATGCGCTCACACCTTGGATTAGGAGTATTTGTTCTGACCAGGTTGAATTAAAGCTGCATTTTACAAGCTTCTGGGATCGGGGCCTCTACATCTGAAGTGTGTACAACTGTTGCAGGATATGTTGTTTTCATTAATTTTAATTAGCTAATGAATTCATTTTAATTTATTTTAATGCTATTCAGATGACTAGGTCATAAAAGCTTGTTCAGACAATTTACTGAGTGGTTTTTGGAACAAGGATGGATGTTTTTCAAATTAAAGGGCTTAGGGCTGGAGGCTTGGTTCAAACATGGAGCGCTTGCTAGGCAGGCGCTAAGCTCTGAGTTCAAACTCCAGTAGTGGAAAAAAAAAAAACCCACAAAATCAAATTAAAGGGTTTAGATGGTCATCCAGTGACCCAAAATATACTTTCTTCTGAGCAAAACATGTAAAATAAATACATGAAGACTGCAGGCAGGGGTAGATTTACACTAAAACTGCAGGACCTCGCAAATGACAGCTAACACTGCTCCCTCCCGGAATCGCCAGAGCCCAGGGACACCAAGACTGTGGAATACAGACCTCTTGTTGGAAAGAAGCCACAGTTTCAGAGGAACCGAATATTCTGAGGAATGGAAGGTGTTCTTGCTATAACTGCCTTAGCACCTGCAGAGCCCATCTGCTTCCCTTTATCCTTACAGTCCCGGGCTTATTCTGTCTGCCCTAACTTCTCATCCCCTGGTTTTGGCAACTCCGAATGCATTTGGATTTAGGTTTTGGGAACTCCGTCGTGGTAACAGAATAGCAGATTTGGAAGGGAAGTCAGACTAGGCAAAGGCCAAGACCTTTTGGGGGTTCCCCATACCTTTGGATACGTTCGGTTTCTTTTTTAGAGGAAGAGAAGTCACGGCCTCTGCCCCTTCCCACCCACCTTTCTTCCGGCCGCTAATTATCTGCTCTTCCCTCAACGCCTCAAGCTGCAGCCATCTGCAAAACCAAAAGGGGGAGGGGAAGAAGGCGTGCCCCGG
Organism: Castor canadensis; assembly: GCF_047511655.1. Lineage (NCBI taxonomy): Eukaryota > Metazoa > Chordata > Mammalia > Rodentia > Castoridae > Castor > Castor canadensis. The sequence goes on along the minus strand of NC_133393.1, from coordinate 21,659,983 downwards.
GGCCCCGCCCACTACAGGGCACGCTGGCGTGCTCGAAGCGACGGCAGCCATCTTGGGCTCGGGCAGCCCGCCCACTTCCCGCTTTCCAATGCTGGATCTCCAACTTTTCGCTTCTGCAGGCAGCCTAGAAGAGAGGCGATGTACTAGCACTCCATGCGCCTAAATCCGTGGCGGGCCGGTGCTGTCGTGCTCGTAAGACCGACATCTCCCCGCTGCTCCCCATCTCCGCCTCCAGATAAAACTTTGTACCAGTATTCTAGTTCCCTGCTTTTTCCTACCTGGGTGACTCAGGAAGGCACCTGTCTTTATTATCTGTAAAATGGGAGTTTGAGAACACATGCACGCACCCTATCTCCAAACCTACTGTTTGGGTATCGATAATAAATTCTCAGCATAAAGTCTGCACATAGATCATCTGAGCTTTTTCTGTATATCGCAGGGGTACCTTGTAGCAACCACCCTTCCAGTCACTACGGCTCTGCCTTATCCTTTAGCTACCAGAGCACCTGTGTGCACTCTTTGAAGACAATATGCAGGGTAAGGGGTTGGCAGGCCAGCCCCAGGGGAGTGATGCTCAAGAGTCTTCTTGGACCAACGTGTGAGTTTTGGAAGTGTCAGAAACAAAGACCACAGAGCCCAGGACTGGAAAGACTTTGTAGATTTTGGAACATTTCAACGCCCTGTTTCTTGTTATTTTTATCACCCCCGTCTGCCTCCCCATAGGGACTCCCGTGCAGCATCAAACTCCTAGAATCAAAAAAGCCCTGTGTGGTGTGTGTGGCTGTGGAGACATCAGGAAGGGGGAGCTGGGACATTGTGTCCCAGGCAGAACTAAACACTGGGGAGAAGAGCCTTTTGGGCCAATGTGGGTGGTGGCCTTAAGGGAGGGAGGTGAATGAAGGGCAGGCCTGAGTTGGCCTGTGGGGGTCCTAAGACTTGTGCTGTTGCTCTGCCAGCTCTGCTGTTGAGGGGCCCCTGACTTCCCAAGGAGGTGGCAAACTGGTGGAACCCAAAGAAATGAGAAAAGTGCATGCATAAGGGACTGTTGGGTCTGGGAACCTAAGAGACAGATGAGTGAGTCAGTATCCCATGCCCCATGGAGAGCACTATTAAGTCCCTGCTACAGGACTAGAGAATTGGTAAGGATGTCACAAAGGGATGGCTGGGGGATTCTTTTGGTCTTCGAGCCCACTAGGGAACCATGATCAGGCTTCTGGAGGCCCGGTAGTACATCTTATGCAGTACTAGGCACATGCCAGTATTGCTCAGCTTCCTGGAGTCCAGCCTGAAGGAGAGAGGTAGAGGGCACAAAAAACACCAGGCCAGGGTGGGAGGGATTGCAGTTTATTTCCAAACACAGAGGATGGAGGTGTGGGTGGCCTGCAACCTCCATCTGCATCCCCTCCCAGCATCTGGCTTAATTAAGAACTTCCCTCTCCATACTCCCAACCCCCTAGGCTGTGCAAGATAGAGAAGGTGCCCCACCCCACTCCCTGGAGGGCCTAGGCAGGCAGGAGCATGAAAGGTGGGGTGGGGGGGTGGAGTGGAGTTCAAGTATTCACAGTTCTCTGGAATTACACTGTGCCCAGGCCATGGGGGAAGAGTCCCAACTTTGGGATCTTTCTTGGTGGTATAGCCCCTCTCCCTCTCAGACACCTTCAGGTGAGCCCCTTACTCCTTTCCTCTGCAATGACAAATCAAGTCCAAGGCCCTGCAATCCACGTGGAGGGGTCTCAGCCAGCCTGCTCACCCAGGGGCTTCACCTACAGTGACTGAGTTGGGAGTAGTGGGTATTAGGTGAAGGAAGGGTGAGAACTGAGAGGATGTGTGTGGTGGGGATAGGCTTGGAGGTCCTTATGAATTCGTTCAGACAGCTCTGGTCTGTACTGCCACCCCTACCCCCATCCAGGCCCAGAATCCCTGAGAATACAACCACAAAGGCAATATGGGGTGGCGGAGTGAGAGAAGGGGGAGATCTGAGCAGGACTTTAGCCCTCTACTCCAGCCAGGCCTGCTTCAAGGAGCCATGTTTAGGTAGGGCCAGGACTGGGCTCCAGTCCCACCTCTCAGGCTCTGACTTTCCCGAATAGTTGAGTCCTGGGGAATATAAGGTCAACCCCCTGAGCCCCACGTCCTTGATGTGCTGACTTTGGGCAGAGTGGTGGGAAAGGGAGGGGGGCATCTCCCAAGGGTATTATAAAAAGCTAAAACAATTAAAACCTTCCTGGGAAGATGAGGTCCCCAGCTCTTGCCTCCCCAAGATATTAGTTTCCCCAGTACCCAGCAGACTGAGTTAAGGGGGTCCCAGAAAGCTCAGGGAGGAGACTACAGCCCCCCTCTGACAGGATGGGGCCTAGAGAGGGGGCCCATTAGCACCATGCAATGTTGGGGCCTCTGTGCAGCCTGGATGAGCCTGGGGCAGGGGCCCTCCCAAACTGGAGTGACTGTTTGCTAAAGCTCTGTAATCCTAGGGCAGCAGGGGGAAGAGGGGAGGAGGATGGGAAGAAGAAGAGCACTGCAGGGAAAAGGGGGGTGGGATGTTTTGGCTGAAGCCCAAGGTGGGGGTCTCCAATGGGGCCCCAAAGGGCCCCTCCTAGGAGTCATGACTTGAAGAATCTTCGTACCACAAACTGGCCCAACAGAACCACAGCCAGAACTATCACCACATTCCGGATGGGGCCGTTGCCCAATTCCAGGGCTGCCACCTGCCAGGAAAGACAAGGTGGTCAAAAGAGTGGCTGGTACCCTGGGGACTAGGGCAGTCCCAGCAGCAGGGTAGATGTTGCAATTCTTGGGCACTCACCCAACCTCCTCTCTGTGCGATCCACCGGGTAATGTAGTGCCGCAGCATGACGTCAATCACAAAATAGGTCACCTGACCCAAGAAGCCAGTCAGGCCACGCTGGTAGACATGCACAGCCAGGCGATAGCCAAAGCTCAAGAGAGCCACCACACGGCCCCAGCTGATGCCACTGTCAAACAGACTGTGGGCAAGCATCCCATAGTTAGTGGAGAGTCCAAGGGAGCCCTTAAGCCTGCCATCCCATTCCCACCCCCTCAAATCTCCCCCATCCCTCTTCCAGCTGGGAAGCTAAGTGGCTTAGCTGTGAATCCAGGCTTCAGAGGCCACCTTTGCCCAGCCTCAATTTGGGAAGAGCCTGGGTCTAGTAAAAGGAGTAAGCTCAGAGGGCATGAGCTGGAAGCTGCTGTTGGTGTGTGGTCCCCAAGGCTGCAGGCACAAAGGGGCACAGAGAGGGAAGAGGGTAGAGTGAGTGGACAGAGGCAGCAGGGAGATTACCTGTGGGCGTTGCTGCTGGCCTGACAGCCCGAGGGGCAGCAGAGAGAAAAGGACAGAAGAGATTAGGACAGGTCCCAGAATCACAGTGGCACGGGGACATGGTAGACTGGCTAAGGACATGGACTGGGCCTTTCAGCTCTGAGTACTCATTCTAAACCCATCACCTCCTCCTACTGCACCTCCCCCTTCAAATCTATCCTGAGACAATTTCTCAGCTCTGATGGAAGCAACAGCTAACGATTTAAAGCACGGATAGTGTTCTAAATATCTTTTCCTTATTTCACAGCAAGGAGAACAAGGGCTAAGGAAGGAACAAGGGCGGCAGTTGGTGGCAAAGCTGATTTGAACCAGATGTCTTGTTGTCCACTATGCCAGGTGTCTCTTAGATGCCAGAGTATAACTGACCTGGTGGAGGTTAGCAACTTTACCTGGAGAGCTCTAGGTTCCCACCCCAGAGCCCCTCTAGTGTCCTGATCTAACCAGTCAAGTCCTCAGTACCAGAGCTCCTAACAGTCATGAGTTTATGCACAGTAGAGGACTCAGAGACCACATGTGAGTTAACACACTGCCCCCTGACACTGCCAGAGAAGTGTGCCCACTCCAGGGAGCCCATTGCATGCATGGGTGGTGACGGGACAGTGGACAGAGAGGCCAGGCTGTGCACCTGGAGGCAATCTTGGTGAAGAGCTCAGAGGCATTCTCAGCTGTGGGCCGTAGCTGCTGCAGCATGGTCTGGAACTCGGTGTCATAGCGCCGGTTAATATCATCCCCAATGATGGCAAGCCGCCGGCCCACCTGCCCCATGGTGCTGCAGGAGAGGAGGTGGTGGGTGATCAGTCAGGAATGGGGCCTGGACTCACGATAGAGGGGTTCTGCCCGAGGGCCCTGGCCTTAGGCACTCCTCCTTGGAGGGCCTTGACAGTGTTCGTTCACAGACATGTGGTCTGGGCCCTGGGACAAGGGGCAGATGTATGCAAAAAAGAGTCTGTGATCTTAGAGGGAAGTGGGAACCCAAAATGAAAAGGAAAGACAGGATTCCACCCCCCTCCATCCTTATACCCCCACCCAGGACCTCTCCAGTTCCCAGGACCTGCACAGAGATCCCATGTGAGCCTCTGTTCCCCCAGAGAAGTCTTTGTGGGCACCAGGGGCTGGAGATTACCTGTTAGGTTCTTGTGGCAAGGACACCAACTCTGGGTCAGCAGGAGCAGCTGCCCCCTGAGCCTCCTGTTCCTGCTGGTGGCGGTAAAAAACGTAGCTGCGGAAAACCTCCTCCGTGTCCTGGACTACCTGCTGCTCTGAGGGGTCAAAGCTGGGAGTCAACAAGGGAAGGCTGGACCCCAGCAGCTGGTCCTTTGTGAGTAGGCTCAAGTGTCCTCAAGGCTATAGCTGTCCTCACCAGTGAACAGAAAAGTCCTTACTCCAGCCCCTTAGTGGACACCTAGTGCTCACCCCTGGGTGTTGGACAGTTCACTCAATCTTCCCAATAACCCTCTGAAGCTGGTGAGCTCCAGTGTAGACATGGGGAAACTATGGCCCAGGGCAACCAAGTGACGTGCACGTGTTCACACAGCTGGAATAGGCACCTGCGTCAAGCTGTGATCCAGGCATATTGGCTCCAGATCTGTTTGAATGTGTACAAAGTACCCAGCCCTTAGTATTTAGGGAATGTGGGAAACAAAATTGAAACTGTGACCCTGGGCCTATAAAAGTGACACAAGGAGATAGTCACAGACCTAAGACCTGAACCCCTAGTCCAGAGAACAGCCTGAAGTGGGTTGTGAGTGTGGACCTCCCTGGCTATCCATTTGGAAGAGGGAAGGAGGGCAGCCATCTTTACTTCCTACCCCAAGTCTCAACAATTGAGTTCTCTGTTCAGTAGACCTAACTTAGTGATAAGCCAGTTCACTTCCTTATTTCTCCTGCAGGGATACAGTAGCCAGGCCCCATTCGCCTGCTTCTTCCCTCACCTCTACCCCCACCCCTCTGCCCTGGATTGGCACTGTGCCTGTTTTTATGCTGGCTCCCTGGCTTCTCCCCACCTCCAGGCCCTACCTGGGCCACTCCTCCCCACTCAAGCTCAGATTTGAATGCAGTTCCTGCCTCTGAGTCCAACAGGCCACCAGTCTTGGGTTAGAAGACACTTTTCTCCTTTATCCCAGGGCTGAAGTGAGGCAGGGGCCTGCCCCTAACTACTTGGCCCTGCCCAAGTTGGTCTCGTGGACAACCCAAGTGGTTATGGGATAGGCGAGGGGTAGGAAGACCCTTACCAGAAGTGGAGTCTGAGGAAGGCTCTTCCAATCCCTCCTTGGGAGGACCTGGGCCTTGTCCAGATGCCATCTTTCAGGTCTCAGTGGCCAACAGTGTCAGCCTGTGGGGATGAGTGAGAAAAAGTAGAGATGGGGGACAGGCAGGTTCCTCTGACCAGCGACCTTAAAAGTCTGTCAGATAGGGTGGGTGGCCCACTCCTAGAAAACCCTTATAATCTTTTGAAACTTTGTTTTCTTGTTCTACCACTTTGGGGCCCAGAGGTGTCTGCTAAGAGGAATGGGAACTCATGAGTGCCTCCCTGGCAACCCTTCAAGGGAGATGGGGTCTGAGTACTGAAGCAGCCAGGGGCAGACTTTTAGCCTCCCTCTAATCCCCTCAATGACCTGGAGGCCTTGACTGCAGCTGGAGGCTGTGGTCACAGCCTTCATGTCCCTTTTCAGTCACCCCTGGCAGTAAGGCTGGTTTCAGAGGCTGGCGGTTCTTTCAGCTGCTCCTGGGACCTTCTGTATACACACGCTACCACAAGCTCACCACCTCCCAGCCAATGACCCATGGAGGCCCTCCTCCAAGGCCCACTTCCCCTCGCCGGCCGAAGCACACCTGTTTTCCAACATGGGCCTGTTAGCCACAAACACTTCTTGAGAGCCTAAGACTCTCTTCTAAGTGCTACCACTCAGAAGTGCTCTGGGTGTTTACCCCGGTGAGTAAACATCATCACACCCATTTTACAGGTGAGAAGAGCAGCACACCAGAGGTTAGTGCCTGAGGCCACAGAGTCAGGGAAAGTCAAGTTGGTTGTCTGGTATACCCAGCACTCATTCTCGTTTTATTTTCTAGTGTGAGGACCTAAGAGGGTGGCCTTTTCCCAGAGCTGCTGTCTGTGTGCACCCTGCCTTGCAGTGAACAGAGGGGGTCCTCGGGAGCGAGGACTTTCTTCATAGCCCTCCAACCTGTGTCACACCACGCATTCCCACTGCATACCTGCTCGACTGCTCCAAGCCTGTTCTTTCTTTCCTTCTTTCTTTCTCTCTCTCTCCTTTCTTTCCTTCCTTCCTTCCTTTCTTATTTCTCTCTCTCTTCTCTCTCGACTCGTTCTCATATGTAGCTCAGACTGGCCTTGAACTACCCAAGTAATGGGATTATAGGCGTGCCTAAGCGTAGGCACAGGCATGGGGCTACCATGCCCCGCTCAAGCCGTTTTCCTCTTTCCCCAGGCCTGGCCCCTGCCGATCTCAACAGAGGGAGTATTTCCTGATAGAAGCTGTTTCACTTTCAGTTTGCCCCTTGCAGCCCCATTTTTAATTCCCAAGCTGCCTCCATCAGTCTGGCAGGAAGTTCCCGCCTTCCGTCCTTGAGGAGGGGTACTTCTATCCTAGGCTACATAGAGCCACCCCCTACCTATCTGAGGCCTGCTCCACCTTCCTTCCTCTCAGGCTGGGGATCACTTTTGAAAGTCAGCAGTGTTCTCCTAGACTGAGTGAGGTAGGGCTGGCCCATCTGTGCGCTCAGTTCCCCACCCTCCCACCCCCTGCCGCTGTCTTAGGGACAGGGACAGGTCTGAAGGCAGACCCTCCTCTGGGAGCCAGGCCTCATTTAACAGACCTTTGCCTGGTTACACCTCCCCCAACCCCCCAGATCACCTATCAGCTCCTTTTGCACGAAGATGCCCTTCCCTCTCCCCTGTCTCCAAACTCCGGTACCCCCAGGCCAGAAGGATCAGAGAACATTGACGCATCCCCACCTCCCTCTAACACCACCCCAGGAACTCACCTTGGACCAGTCCTCAAAGCCAGCTGCCTATGCTGATCTGAGTCTACCCCTGCCCCCACCCAAGTGGCCTAACTTCCCATTCCACCCCTACCTCATCAGCTTGCTGGGCCCAGGATGGATATTTCCTAGAGAGATATGCCTGGCCAGGACCTAGAGTTGGTCTAGGGGTCTTGGGGCAACAGGAAGCATGGTGAAAGTTCTGTCCCTGCCCTTGACCTTGGCTCTGACCTCCACTCCCATCCCCCCAGGTTGCTAAAAGTCCCATTTCTCTGTCATCCAGGACCATCCAGAGCTGGAGGAAGAGGCGAAGCTGACTTAGGGGGCAGCTGGAGGTAACCCTGTTGTGATCAGGCCTCCGGCAGGGCATGGCAGGCTTGCCTAGGCAAACCTCATAGCTTCCCCTTCCCTCCGGGCTCCCGGTGGGCTCTCTGCCCCACCCTGGGGCTGGGGCTGCCAGGATTAGGGAAGATGGGGCGGACTCTGCCAGTTTACCTGCCCAGACTAGACTCCAACCCGGACCCGGGATGTCTCAGTAGGGTTGAGGCTGAAGATTCTGAGGAGCTGGTAGCTTCTCCCAGTCTCAGGCCCGGCTTCCAGGAACGGGCGCCAGTGAACTCCTTGTGTCTGGATGTAGCTTTTACTTGTGCCCTGCCGGGCCCAGGGACCTGTGCAAGTCCAGGGATCATAGAGGTGCCGGCTGCGAGCGGCAGCAATCAGCTCCCTCTAGAGGAAGTTGCTTGGTGGCCGCCGGATGCGGATGCGCAGGCTGTGTTGCCTGGAGGGAGGTCTGGGCCAGCCAAGGCCCAGGGAGCCATCCCTCCCCACCCTCCCACACCCACCCCGTCCCAGCCAGGTGGACAGGTTTTCTGCTTATTGCCTTTCCCATCCTCGATTCCCAGTTCTCATCCTTGATCTTCCCCCTCTTTCATCAGGCAATACGATGGTGGGGTTATTAAACCCTGCCTCCCCTGCTGTGCATTTTAGCAACCATGGTCCCATTGGATCCTCTCAACAACCCTTGGAAGGATGTGTGGTAGATGAATCCCACTTTATAGATGAGCAAGCTGCAGCTCCTCTGATTAAGGAACTGTCCCAAAGTCACTGGGCTGGGTCCATAATCAGATCTGTAGGTGCTGTGGGGAGCAATAGTACTACTAAATTGGGGTTCAACTTGTGATTCAGGCACCTTGGTGTTTTCTGGGGGTCCCATGTCCTGAAAGTGCTAGGCAGGTAAGTAGAGCTTACTGGGTGCCACCACCCAGACACGTGCAGTCCGGATGCTGAGAGAGAAAGAGGGAGGATGATATTGTCTGACTGTGGGGAAATGGTCACCATTACAGAATAAACTCCCGAAGGATAGGAGTGTGTGCAGGGTCTCCCACAGCCCCTGCCCCATTCCCAGGGTCCGTTTCCAGTCAGGCCTTCTGGGGCTCTAACAACACCCTCTTTTCCAAGTTTTTGCCTCCAACCCCCCAAAGCCTCCTGAACCTCATCAGCTTGGAGCCTAGCCCAACCTGGCTCCCTGCGCCTCCTCCTCTGCTTCCTCAACCCCCCTGCCCTCTCTGCTTCCAGTAACTCTCCCCGTACCGTGTCCCCCATCCCCACGTCACCTTTGCCTTCTAGAACCCCTGGAAGTTTCCAACTGGAGGTTTTAATTTGAAAACTTCTGTTCTTAAGCAATTGGCCCAGGGCTGACTGCTATAACCTCTGAGTCAGGGTCCCTTCTCAGGATGGAGGCCCCAGCTCCAATCCCTTGGTCACAGTCACCAATTTTGGGCTGCTCATCTGTGTTCTGCTTTGGTAGTGTGTTGGAGAGCAAGGGCAGTCCAAAGCGCTCTGACAAGGAACTGTCAGGGAGCCAGCCTGACCCAGGCAGGATGCTGGCTCCCCGATGGACCTCCAGGGAAGAGAGAGCCACTTGCCATGTTGCCCTGTGCTCTTTCTGTGGCCCCACCCAGAGGCTCCTCACAGCTGCCACTCCAGGATGCCTTGAGGCTGGGCATGGGGAACAGGGGGGCTCAGATCCTCAACCCCAAGGAGGTCTTGAGTCCAGGATGATCTCAGTCCTGCCCAGAGGAAGCCTGGAAGGGCTGGGCCACGTCTCTGAAAAGGAGGAGGAGGGAAACGAGGAGAAGGAGTTAGCAGGTGAAGCCTCTGGGGCCTCCAGGACCTCAGACAGATGAGGGGCTGGGGCTGTGGATAGTGGTAGGAGGAAGGACCTGGGTGGGACAGGGCTCTGGGGTGGAGTACTGGGAAGAGGCCTGATGTGGGATGGAGGAAGGATATGGCTCCTGAGACAGGGGACCCACACTGGGTTGTGTCTGTGATTGTGAGTCTGTGGACAGACAGAGGGCTGGAACAGAGGCACCTGGGAGCTGACAGCAGTGATATGGGGGTGAGGCCAAGGAATGGAGACATCAGGAGTAAAGAGGGGTCTGCAGTGAGGACATGGATGGGGTTTCTTCCACAAGAGCAGGGCCGAGGAGGGGGCACTGAAGATAAAAGTGGGAGGCTGAGAATGTAGCTCAGTGGTAGAGGTCTTGCCTAGCATGCTACAGGCCCCAGGTTCCAAACCCAGCACTGCAAAGTGGGTAAGAGTGCGCCAGAGTGGGCTCCGTTCCATTACTTCCACTACCCACTGTCTGCCCACTCCGACTGGGCCTAGCAGGCATCCTGTGAGGAGGAGAACCACCTCTGTCTGCTCCCTCATCACAGACTTCCATGGAGGAAGCCTCTCCTCGACAGGGGAGTGGGAGATGGAGGGGACAAGGTCTGTGGGAGAGCCTGAGGAGGTGTGTTGTGCCACGTCTCTGGGTTCCATCTGCCTTCCCCACCTGACTGTGCTTTTCATTTAGGGGCCATTTTGCTCAGTTCCTGGAGGTAGAGCAAGAATGTCTGCAGAGGACCATGGGGCCACTGGCTGTCATCCCTGAGGTCTTCACCAAGGAGGAGGAGGAGGAAGAAGAAGAGGAGGAAGAGAAACACCAGCTTGATGGTGAGTACGGTGGCCTCAGGCAAGGGATAGAGAGCCAGAAATGGACCCTTCTCCTCTAGGACTTCCTACAGGTGCAAGACATAGAACACAATCTGAGATTGCCGGGGTTCAAATTCTACCTCCACCACATGCCAAGCTGTGTGACAGTGGCTAGTTGTTCAACCACTGGAGTTTCCTCATGTAGACAAAGGGGAATAAAATAACGCCTATCTCTGAGGGTAGTTGAAAGGATTAACTGAGATTCTCCCTGTCCAGTACCTAGAACCCGGCCTGCACACAGCAAGCATGCAGTAAAGAATACAGGGTATGGTTGGTATATACCTGTAATTCCAGCCACTGGGAAGGCAGAAGTAGGAGGACCATGGTCAGAAGCCAGCCCAGGCAAAAGCGTGAGATCCTACTAGGAAAACAAAACAAAAGCAAAAGGGCTGGGGGTGCTGCTCAGGAGCTCTAGTGCTTGCCTAGCAAGCATGAAGCCCTGAAGTCAATTCCCAACACCGAGTAGCACCCTCTCCCCCATCCCTGCTCTCTGAGTCTGGGAACCCCTACCCTGGCTGCTAGCCCGTCACTGACCACCACCCCATCCACAGGAGACCTCAGCTGTGCCTCTTCCCAGGCAGGGGCCACTCCCTGGATCCACCTCCTCAATTTATACAAGCAGCTCCAGAAATCGGCCATGGCCAAGGTCTGAGGCAAGGGGGGTGGTGGCTAGGGGCGTGCCCTCCTCAGTCTGGCTGGGCCCATGGAGGAACACGCCCCTTCTTGGCCCTCCTGCTTCCTGTTTTATTTGGGGCTGCAGGTGTGGCTGCAGGCTTGGAGTCCTGGCCGTCCTCACCTTAGGGCCTCCACCTGCCTTCAGTTTGTTCTGGAGGAAGAGGTTGTCCAGTGAGGAGGAAGGGGGTGAAGAGGAAATGGAGGCAGAGGACTGCTCACTCAAGTTCTGTGCCCCACGCACTGACTCCTTCCAGCCACCACTGTATACGACTTTTAGGCAAGCAGATACAGTAAGTGCCTAGACCACACCTCCCCTTCCAAGCTGTCCCCAGGCAAAAAAAGCCCAATTTTGGCCTATGACTTAGGGGTGCAATATAAGCATTGGCCACCAGGTGGTATCAGAGGACCTAAAATGACCGCTGTGACGTAGCCCTGTGGGTGGCTGGATTGGCCTGTTAATCTAGAGTCCTGCTTCCTTGGGGTTTGGGAGGCTGCAAAGTGGGGTGGGACCACTGAAGCACCACCCTTTCCCCAGCTTGGAGGCTTCTAACTCCTTGGTTGACCACTTCCATCCCTGGTTCATGGACTTCTGTGACAGCCTGGAGGGTTTCCTGTCCCCATACAATCTCAGACACGAGCAGGTGGTTCAGTGGTAATACTAACATGACGAAAATCACTGTTGGGCTTGGGGGTGTGGGTCAGTGTTAGGATACTTGCTTAGCCTGTGTGAAGTCTTGAGTTCCATCCCCCGCACCAAACAAACAAACACAAAACAAAACCTTGTTGGCATTTTCGCAGCCATTACTGGGGACCAGACCCTCCTCTAAACACGTGTCATAAATTACTGTATTACTACTGATGTAGCTCCAATTATTATCTCCATTTACAGTGTGGAAACAGAGAGGTTAAGTAATTTACAGAAGTTCACACAGCTAATATTGGCAGAGCTGGAATGCAGGCAGCTGGGGTTCCAGATCCAAGCTCTTGAGTTGGTGGCTTGAAGAGGTGGCAGACATCTGCCCTGTCATGCTCTGGCCAGTGTCAGCCTCGCTCTCACACTGCTGGAGGATCCAAGGGACAGCTGATCCTGGAGAGGCCAGGCCTGGCTGCTCTGCATAACTCAAGAAAGTGTGACCAGGATCATAGAGCTGGAATGAGGTTGGGAGAGAAGTTGTGGCCTCCTGTTCCTATTGTCCCCAGCAGGCTGCTCCACTCTGCTCCGGCCTGTCCTGTGCTCTGGGAATATAGGACTAATGAACTCAGTTTCTCCTATTGTGCCAGATGTGTGGTGGTGTTTCCCCACACTCTAGGTAATCAGCCAGCTCTCCACATCCTGCAGTGGACACCAGCGGAGTGTCCTCCAGTTCAGTTGAGCTCTGATGACACTCCCTATCTAGAGACAGCATCAGATCGTGAACACACTCAGTGCCACAGGACCGTCCCCTCTTTAGATGCCAATTCTAAGCCCTAGTTCCAACCAACGGGTTATCGATAAGGTTCCCGAGACCTCCTTCTCAGGTCCAGTTAATACACTCAAGCAGCTCACAGAATTCAGGAAATACTTTCCTTACATTTACTGGATTGATTGTACAAAGGGTTCAGGTGACAAGATGCACATGGGGAGGCGCCCTGCCCTACTGCAGTCTACACGGTCAGCTGCTGGGAAGTTCTCCAAGCTCTGTCCTTAAGGGTTTTTTTGTTTTGTTTTGTTTTGACATAGTTCCACTAAGTTATCTAGGTTGGCTTCAAATTTTTGATCCTCCAGTGTCAGCCTCTGGAGATTATGGATGTGCACCACCAGGGTGGGCTTTTTTTTTGGAATGGGATTGAGTCCTCTACCAATCCTTTTGCTTTTAGTTTGTTTTTCAGATAGGTTCTTGTGCTAACTTTGCCTGGGCTGGTCTCAAAACTCTATCCTCCTACCTCTGCCTCTTTAGTAGCTGGGACCACAGATATGAACCACTATACTCAGTTTGTTGGCTGAGATGGGGTCTCTCTAACTTTCTGCCTCAACCAGCCTCAAACTATGATCCTCCAACCTCTATCTGTGGGTAGCTGAGATTATAGCTGTGCACCACCACACTCAATATCCTTTTGGTTTCTTTTACAGAGACTTCACTGCATAGGCATGATTGACTAGACCTTTAGCCACTGGTGATCAATTTAACCTGTTCCCCTCTTCCCTCCCTAAGATTGAGAGTGTGGAGCTGAAAGTCCCATCCCTTTATTCTGTCCAGTGATCAGCCCCCATCCTGAAGCTGCCGAGGGGCTGTTAGCTGTCAATGGATCATTCATCAGAAGACAGAATATTTTTATAACTTTGGAGTTGCATGCCATGAACAGGAATTAACACTGAATGCACATTTCACAATATCACCCAGGTACATCTCTCTGACTCTCATTCCCTCAGGTTTTGTGGAGTCGGAGTTGAAGAAGCTTCTGGCAGAACAGGAAGGGCCCCCTGTCTGGAAGGCAAGCAGCCTAGAGGGCACGGAGCTGCTGACAAAGCCAGAGGTCACCTTCAAGGAGGATGGACTGGTGAGTGGCCAGGTAGGCCAGGTAGCCCACCAGCCCTTGCCTACGGGCACTGGTGAAAGTGGGGCTGAAAGCCCCTAATTTCCAAGGGTTTTTGGTCCTGGCTGTCTGGGTAGGGTGGGCACAGTTCTTTCTTTGTAGTAATAGTTCTGAGTTCAGGATGCTGAAAACACAAACACACACACACACACACACACACACATACACACAGAATCATGATCTCCATTTTTAAGTCTTAACTTTAACATTCACTTGCTGTGTGTCCTTGGTCAAGTCCTTCCCCTCTCTGGGCCTGCTTCTTCATCTATACAATGAGGGGATTTGTCAAGATGGTCCCATTCACACCCACTCCCACAAACACATTAGCTCTGGGGAGCGACCCCGAGCCCCCCTCCACATCTACCAGTAAAGGTTAGGCCTGTCTTGGCTTTTCTGAGTGCACGTTGATGGATCTGTTGTAGCAAAGTGTGCCGATGCCCTTTCCTATTAATTTCCATCCATCCATCACCTCCTTCTTGGATTCAGTGAATATTCACCAGAAAGTCTGTAGTTTACAAAAGGAGGGGTCAGAGACTGGTGTCTTTGGTGGGAGTCCCTTCTGCACTCCTGCATTGACTTGCTCTGTGACTGACTCTAAGCCTCAGTTTCTTCATCTGTAAAAGTGGCTGCTGCAAGGATAGGCTGACTGTAATGGTTCCCAGGGTTGGAGACCAGGGCATTCACTATGCCTCATTTGCTGAGATGGAGACTGCTAGGCCCTCCTGTTGGGCTCCAGGGCATTTTTCTGGTTGTCCAGGCCAGGCCATGTACTGGAGCCCCTGTCCCCTCCTCCATAACAACCTCCTCCACACAGGTTGTCTGCTCCTGGCAGAGGACCTCACTTTTGCCATTTCACACTAAAGGGCTCTAACTTGGCTACCCCTTCCCACCTCTTTTTTCCCTCCCCTTCCAATCCTGGGGCTCTCAGTCCTGGGGTAGTTTGAGCAGCATGAGGGTTGGGGGGCCCTAGGGAGTTTTTGGGTGGTACAAGTGAGGGCCATCTAGTCCTTCTTGCATCTGCAATATCTGCCTCCTGTGGGTGTTCTGGGGTCCCATCTTCCCCCCCATTCTCACTCCTTCTCTTCCCTCAGGGCTGTCCATCTGAGGAGGAAGGAGGTGGCCCCTCAGCCTTTGGGGAATGCTGGGGACCTGGGGGAGAGCCACTGAAGCAGCCAAAGATCCACCCTAGGCTAGAAGGCAGGGTGCAGAGCCCTCCTGGTGACATGTTCAGGACGGAGGTGAAGGAGGGGAGGGGTTGCTGGAATGACTGACTCCTGGGTCTCCCAAGAGATCCCCAAGTTGAGGGGAGAATGGTCCTGCAATTTTGTGGAGGGAGGTGGCCCAGGGTTAGTAGTCAGGTCAGCTTTGGGGTGACAAGGGAAGGGGTGGAAAAGGTGATCCAGGTGCTAGTCTCTGGGGGACAGGTGAAGAGGTTCTGGGGTGCAAAGCAGGGAGGGAGCCCGCAGTTTCTTCACCCACCTCTGCCCCCAGTACCTGCTTCTGGAGGAGATGGACGAGATGGGGAACTGACCTCCGGAGTGAAGCCTGCCCTGCCTCAGACCCCTGGGTTCATGTTCAGGGATGCCTCCCTCTTTCTGGGGCACATCCAAGGAGCCCCTAGGGCCCGGGGGTTTGGGGATGAGCAGTGGCCAACATATGGTCCCCACCCATCAGACTCAGGCCGGCGATATTATTAATAAAAACCTAATTTGACTTAGGCTCTCTGTCTGTGGACCTTGTCCCTCATCCTCACTCCTGTAGCAAGCCCAGTTTATTGGGGGTCTCATCCAGCCCCGAGTCTGTGCCCATAGAGCTGCAAGGCAGCCCTGGCTGTAGGCCCCTAATCAGGGTCCCCCAATGAGGAAGGGCAAAAGGGCTGTGGGCCTGGCCTAGGATGGGAAGGACCCACAACCCAGAGTGCCTGGGGAGGCTCTGCTACTCACAATCACTGCCTGTGCGTGAGGAGGAGTGTCCCTGACTTCCCTTCTTTCCTCAGTTCCCAGGCCATGCTGCAGCCTCACAGAGAGGATCCGGGAATTCTCCAACAGGAAGTTCCTGCCCAGTCAGCCAGGGACAAAGCCAGGAAAGAGGCCCTGCAACTGTGGGGACTTGCCTCAGGGAGGGCTGGGCTGGGGGCAGGTGAGGGAGGGGGTGCTCGGGTCGATGTAGGAGGGCTGGCTCCCAGACTGGGGTGCCATTCCTGCAGGTCCACCCTGTGTCTGGTTCGGAGCTGGATATCTCTGGGGATCCTGGACAGGGAGGTTAAACAGGTGCTGTGTGGCTTCAGAAGAATGGGACATCGGACACCCAGTGCTACCTGATCCCAGAAGTAGGGGGAGGCTTGGGTTGGGGTGCTTGATGATGCACCCCTCCTGGTCATGGTGGTGGTGGGGCGTGTCACATACTTGGCTTCCTGGGATCAGATAGACCACAGGGCCAGGTCTGGTTTGGACACTAGGAGGTGCTGTTTGCCAGGAGCTCCCGTTGGTCCTAGAGGGTCCCCAGAACATATATGTGAAAGAGCTCACACTGCCCCCAACTCTTTCCACGGTGACTGCTAGCTCTGGAAGCTTGGTCTGGTATTTCCCATGAATCCTACTGTGCCCAGCCTGAAACCCCGTTGTAGAGCTGAAGTATAGTATCAGGTGTGGTGACCACTCATTGTTTTTCTGTTTTTGGTGGGACTGGTTTGAGCTCAAGGCTTCTCACTTGCAAAGCAGGTGCTCGCCAGCACTCTACAGCTTGAGCCACACCTCCAGTCCATTTTGCTTTGGTTATTTTGGAGATGGGGTCTCACAAACTATTTGGCTTTGAACTTCAATCCTCCCAAGCTCAACCTCCTAAACTAACTGGGATTATAGGTGTGAGCCACTGGCACCTGACAACGTTTTTTTTTTTTAGCCTTACTAGGGTTTGAACTCAGGGCCTTGGGCTTGCTAGGCAGGTGCTCTTACCACTTGAGCTACACCCCAGCTGCTTTTTTTTTTTGATATGAGATCTTGCTATGTAACAGGCTGGCCTTGAACTCTTCATCTTCCTGTCCCAGCCTCCCCAGTGGTAGACCACCACACCAGGCTTGGCCACTCTTAATAATCACTATGATTGATAACAACAGCTGTCTGTTCATGACTGGCCCTGTGGTCACATGCTTGGGGTAGGGGTATGTACACTGCAGCAGCTAGTCCCCTGTCCCAGCCCAGCTACTGAAGGTAGGAGTCCCTGCTTTCCACCCCCAGCCTATGGGGGCAGGGAGAGTTTGGAGAGAGTCAGTGGCTCATGGTTGGCCTGGGGCTTTCTTCTGGGCTTCCTGGCCAGAGCCCATGGAGCCCTTGACTCAGAGCCTGAGCCAGGAGCTGGTAGAAGGGCCATCTGTGCTGTGTCTGAGTCAGCCAGGAGGCTGCCTTGTGACCATATGACTCACCTGTGCCCTAATTGCCCTGCTAATCATTTCCTCCCTGAGTGGGGGCTGCTGGAAAGGGAGGAGCCTTGGAGCACAGCCCAGGGGCTTCCTGGGAGCACCCAGTCCCCAGGGGTAGAAGTCTTGGTTGGGTATGGGACCCTTAGCAGGTCCTTTTTCTTCTTTGCTCCTCCTTCCTGTCTGTGAGGATGGCCACACCTTCCTGTCCACTCCTGGGATTCCTGTGAATCACAAAGAAGGGCTGTGAGGCCAGGAATTGTGGTGCTGGTGCTGGGGCAGGAAGAGGGTCTGGGCACTGGCACAGGGATGAGGCATCTTCTCAGTTCAGGACTGGCTTCTGAGGGTGGCTTGGCTTATCACTCATAGGTGGAGACACTTTAGCACAAGGACCCTGCTGTGAGACAGGCCCTGGAGTAAGGGCAGAGACTCAGAGTAGACCTGGAGAGAGCCCAGGCGTCTCTGAAGGGTTTTGAGGGAACCTTTCAGACATGCCTGGGTCAGCCCTGAGGACTGGGGGGGCATTTCAAAGCCCCTCATTCCCAGTGTGAGACAGTCAGGGACAGCCTCCAGGCACAGCTGTGCAGGTTGGGCCTTGCCCCATGGTCCTAGACTGAAGGGCCGTGAGGTCTGACATCCTCCTGCAGGTTAAGCTTACTAAGCCAGGCTCCCTGGCCCAGGTTGTGTCCTCTGGGGGACAAAAGGGGGGGTTCCTTCCTCATTTGGTCAAAATGGGCTGGCAGTGGCTGTTGGGTCATGAGGACAGGACTTGCCAAGTCTCTGTCACTTCTTGTTTCTCCCTTCTCTTCCATCTTTCTCCATCTCTCTGTTGATTTCTACATGTCTCTGTATTTCTCTCTCTCTCTCTCTCTCTCACACCGTTTCACCCGACATGCTGTGGGGTGAAGGCAACAGACCTGGCAACCCCAGGTCCGCTTAGGATATTTCTGAGGCTCAGTGAAGGTTGAAAGGAAGGCTGGGTCACTTGGGAACTGGAGGCAGGTGGCTGGTCCCAGGGAAATGTGGGCAGGGTAGAAGGTGGGCCTGCCCATTTCAGGAGGTCACATGATCCCCTTCTTTGTGGACCCTAAGACAGAGTCTCCAAGGGAGCTGGTGTCCAGGCCGTGTCTGGGGTCCCTGACTGTCCTGAGGAGGAGAGGACAAAACCACCTGCGTTGTCCTCCAGCTGGGGAATGAGCTGGACAGCAGCATGCAGAGGGAGAGCCGGGTGGAGCCCAGCTCCCACTCCCACAAGCTCGCATGACTTGTACCGGCCCCACCCCTCTCGGAATCTGTGTTCCCATCTGTGAACAGCCCACAGGCTTCTCATGTGGGCTGAGTGAAGATATACAGACACTCAGAAACTGCTTTTGCTAAAAAACAAAACACTGACTCCTTACTTGGACCCACAGGGAGCTAAAAGCGGGAGAGAAGTTAGCATCCCTGCCTCCATTTTGTACGCATTTCCTTTGCTCTGAGTCTCTCCCCTGCAGTCACCCTAGGTTCCAGGAAGGACAGGATTGACTGATAACATCTTTATGACAAGGGAATGAAACTGCCCCCAAGGAAAGGAACAGAGAACCTCACAGGACAGACCACCCCCAAATGAGGACAATGACCCATAACGAGGAGGCTGCACCCTGGAGCAGGAGTAATCGCCTCCTGGGGACCAGATTGCTCTCTCAAGGGATGACAGGGATAGATAGTGACTTCTCCAGAACCAGGGCTGAGATAATGACCAACCAGGGACTGCTTAATTGTGCACACCTCTCACGCTGCCCCAATTCTTCCTCTACTTAAACCCAAAGCTCACGTGGAAGATGGCTGACTGGAGTGCTTGCTTTGCCTCTTCCTGAGGCGTGAGGTGCGCCTGTGCCGCTAATATCTCTCCGTTCTTGGCCCTTGCCATTACTTGTCTTTGTTTTGGCCTGTAGGGGTGAGTGGCCCAACCTGACATGTGGAACCCCCTGGAGCAGCTTGGCTCTTCAATATCTAGTACCAAAACTCAGCTGGGCACTGATGGCTCACGCCTGGAATCCAAATTATTCGAGGGCCCCTATCCTGAAAAACCCATCACAAAAAAGGGCTGGTGGAGTGGCTCAAGGTGCAGGCCCTGAGTTCAAGCCCTAGCACCAGAAAAAACAAAAACAAAAACAAAAAAAAGCTGCTTGGTTCATAGAATGTTCTCCAAAGCATCTGTGGAACAAACAATTATTAAGCATCCCAGTCCTGTTCTTGGCACTGGGGAGACCAGTTAACAAGACAAACAAGATCTCCACTTTTTTTGGGGGACTTCAGTTATTGCTAGTGGGACAAACAATAAGCCGACATATGTCAGTGACTAGGAAGACAGATAAGGCTGGGAAATGGGATGGGGCCCTCCGAGACACTGTTTCAGACAGTGATGAACAGGAAGGGTCTCTCTGAGGAGGTTACAGGTAGGTAGGGACCCACAGCCAATGCAAATGCCCTGAGGCAGGAGCAGGGTTGGCTGTGTTTGAGGACAGGAAGGGACCTGTGTGGCTGCAGGAGTAAGTGGAGGGGGAGGAATAGGAGATGAGGTCAGAAGGGAAGTGAGGTGATGCACTTTGCTGATCAGGGGTTTTGAGTTTCTTTTGTCAGAGTGTGGGGTGACGTGATGGAGTTTATATTTGTAAAAGCTCCCTGGGCTGCTGCGGGTGGGAAGGCCACAGGGGTGAGACCTGAAGCGGGGAGGTAGTTGGGAGCTGCTGCCGCTGGGGGCGCTCTCCTCACCGTGGCTGCTATTACAACGCAAGGGGCTGGAGGAGAGGTGTCCTTAGGGGTCTTCACCACTAGGGGCAACCCACGACACGTACCTGGGTGAAATGATGATCGGGTCCGTCCCGTCCGCGGGTGGCACCTTCCACCCTCTCGTCAGAGGGTAGAGCGGGGCGGCCAGGGGCATGGAGTCCGGGAACTGCCGGCCCCAGGCCCGTGGGCGGCCGGGGTCACGCGTGGACGCCGTCGGCGGGGCGAGGCTGTTGTCGCCCGCTCCGCGGCGGGGCTGTGCGCGCCTGGGAGCCGCTGAACCGTGCGAAGTTTCCGCTCCCTCGGGCCTCGCTCCCCTCGCGGGAGGACGGGGCTTCCGGTGCTGAGGACAGCAGTGCAGTCGTCAGCCGACCAAGGACAGAGCACCTCCCTTGCCCTGGTGAAATTCATCCAGCGGTGGGCGGACCAGGAGAGACCGCGCAGTGAAAGCCAGATGACAGCGTTGCTGTAGGGTAGATTTGGGGAGCGCAGAGTGGGGAGCCGTGGATTTCAGCATGAAGGAATCCAGAGGGCTTCCAGAAAGAGGTGCCGTTTGTACTGTGGGTTTGCGGCAGGAAACTTGACCAGGAAGTAAGGGGTGAAGCTCATGCCTGACATGAGACTGTATGTGATGGGCAAGTGTCCAGTCTGCACCATGAGCCCACTTTCCACCTTCCTCACCAAGCCAGAGCCACCGTGGACCTTTCTGTCATCCTGGGCCTCCTTGCTTAGTCCACCTGTTGCTCTTGCTCCGCCTTCCATTCCCCTCCGCACTCCCACTCTGGATGCCTTCCTGGGTCCCTGAATCATCCCAAGTTTCCCCTCCCTCTCTTCCTCCATCACGAATCCTGTGCAGCACCACTGGGCACCTCCTCCCCTTCTGGTGTCCTCACTGTTCCCTGGCTAACAGGATCCACAGGGGGGATGCACTCACTCTTTGCCATGGTAGAAAAGGGACTCATCTGCCATGTGCAGCACGACCTAGGTTGAATATGTAGTTCTAGACAAAATGAGCAGACGGTGGCTCAATGGAAGCAGGGCTCAAGGACAGGGGTGGGGAGAACCAGAGAGGCAGGCACGGGCCAGATTTCCTAAGGGCACATCTGCCAATCTAAGTGTCTGGGCAAGAATCCTAGGGCAGTGGGAGCCACCAAGGGCTGTAAATCAGAGAGTGGCATAGGGATATAGAGTGGAGAGGGGAGGAGACTATCACCAGGGTCACAGCACAGCCTGAGGTGCCACTGAGGGAGCCAGCTGCATCCTGAACTCTTGGAGCCTTGCAGGCTGCGGTCATTCATTTGAAGCTTGACTTTTGTAGATCAGCTGTGTGACAACCTGAGACAAATCACTTGGCCCTCCAGACATCGATTTCCTCATCCTTAATATAGGTTATTGGGAGAAGGAAGTGGTTCAGTGCCTGTTCAGTGCTTAGAGAAGCAACTAGAACACATTAAGCAACACAGCTAGTGCTATTTCAAAGCATGAAGCCTCCATTCAAAGCCTGCCCTGGCTCCCCTCACCAAAGTCCTTCTAAGGGCCTACAAGGTTCCAGCCATTTGTGCCCCTCCCCCACCTTGTGCCTTCAACCCCATCTCCTGTTGCTTTGCTTCCCGATTCTACGTGCTCTGTGCACACTGATTTCTTTGCTGCTCCCTGTACGAACTCTGCCCACTTCTACTCCCCCGGGCCTTTGCACCTGCTGTTCTCTCTGTCTTGGAGGCTCTGCCTTTAGGAATCTGTGTGACCCACTACCCCACCTCCTTAAGGTCTCTGCTCATCTGTCACCTTCCCTCCGGGGGGAGGGGAGAAACAGCCTCTGTTCCCCGTGCATTATTTTTATTTTAGTTTTATATTTCGTTTTGCCCTGCTTTATTTTTCCCCAGGTCACTTTCATCGTTAAAATATTATCTATTTATTTATGTGCTTACTGTCTGTCTCTACTGGAACACAAGTTTCAAGGGGCAGGTGTCGTTGCCTGTTTTGCCTGCTGCCCTGGCCCCAGAGCCTAGGACCTTACCTGCACATCCACAATGATCCTCTCTCTCTCTTTCTCTCTCTTTTTTTTTTTTTGAGGTACTGGGGTTTGAACTCAGGGCCTACACCTTGAGCCTTGAGCCACTCCACCAGCCCTTTTATGTGTTGAGTATTTTTGAGCTAAAATCTCGAGAACTATTTGCTTGGGCTGGCTTCAAACTGCAGTCCTCCTGATCTCTGCCTCTTGAGTAGCTAGAATCACAGGCATGAGCCATGGCACCCAGCTCATAATGCTCCTTAAGTATGGCTTGACTGACTGAATGAAAGGACAGACAGAATGAGGGAAAAAGTCCACCCTCCCCTGGGAGTCAGAGAGGCAGGAGAGGAGTGGAGAAGGTGGAGGCAAAGGAAGGAAGGAGGTGCTGGAGGGGTGCATGAGAAGGGCCAGGGTCCTGGTACGGCCTGGGGCAGGGCCTTATTCCTCAGCCCTCTCCAGGCCCTTCCATCTTGACCTGTTCCTTGGCCCCTGCAGGCCGGGCTCTGCTCTGCTCACTAGGCCCTGGACATGGACCCTCCAGCCAGGCAGATGGCCAGGCTGGAAGAAGGCCAGCGTCCTTTCCCCTCTGATAAGCTGCGTCCTTTCAGGGGCTGGAAGGGCAGGATGTGCTGCGGCTCAGGAAGTACCCACAGGCCTGGCTGGGCCTCTAGAATGAGTATGGCGGCTGGGCATTTGCCACCTTGGCAGCTCCACTTCCTGGAGGCCCAGCGCAGAGGGGCATGGGTACATGGACCTGGGCAGGACAGGCCCCTGCCCACCACCACCCTCGACCTGCGCCACTCCTCACTCATTTACCAAGTTGTCATGGAGAGCAACCAGGAACATGGCCCTGCCTGGTGGTGGTGGTGGGGCATGTATCCAGCAGGGACTGATGGTTTGAAGGAGGAACGCGGGGGACAGGGTGACCAGCTGCCTCTCCTGGGACACTGGCCTGCCTCAGGCTCTTTGCCCTGGGCTGCTATGGTAGGAGGTTGGGCCGGAGACTAGAGCAGCTTCAGAGAACTTGGGGACAGGCAGGCCACGTGTGAGGTGGCCCTTGGTCTTAGGAGGGGACTAAGGACCATG
The DNA here is from genome assembly GCF_047511655.1 of Castor canadensis. Classification (NCBI taxonomy): domain Eukaryota; kingdom Metazoa; phylum Chordata; class Mammalia; order Rodentia; family Castoridae; genus Castor; species Castor canadensis. The sequence goes on along the minus strand of NC_133393.1, from coordinate 21,637,080 downwards.
GGTTCCCCAGGTTTCCTTGCCTCCCTCTGTCTGAGGCCCACACGGCATCAGGAATCTGTCAGTGTTCCTAACGACTGACTGGCTAGGCTTTTCCAGAACCTGTGACCACAGCCCCTCCCACCATGCAAGCCTCCTTTCTGCCCGGTGTACTCTACCTACACAGCTCCTCCGTTTAGGACCCCTTTCCTGGTGTGGCCTTCAGCGTCCCTGGCACGAAGGGCAGGACAGAGCAGGGAGAGGGGCTTGGGCCAAGCCCTGTGCTCTCTGCTCCTCAGACTTGGAATCTGGACTGTGAATGCTGGCCCAAGCTCTCTTGGTGTCTTCCAGGGCTGTAGCCTATTCCAGTTAGCTCAGATAGAGAGACCTATTCTGAGATGTCACTGTGAGGAACTCCTTCCATCCAGAGATGGGATCTGTGTCCCTCCCAGCCTCCAAATCTGGGAGGATATCTTTCCATAAATAAGGTCTAGTGGATGTGACATTGTGTGACCACAGAGAGCACATCATAGAAGGCCATACAGTTTTCCCTGCTTCTCTCAGGACACTCACTCTGTGGTAAGCCAGCCTCCATGTAAGAAGTCCGACTCCCTGGTGCATACTTGTAATCCCAGTTACTCAGGAGGCAGAGATAGGAGGATCATGGTTTGAGGCCAGCCTAAGCAAAAATTATTGAGACCCTATCTCAACAACAAACTGGATGGGATGATGTACATCTACAGCTCCTCCTACTTGGGAAGTGGAGGTAGGAGGACTGAGGTCTGAGGATGGCCCAGGCAAAAGCTCAAGACCCTATCTCAAAAATAATTGAAAGCAAAAATAGCTGGGGTTTGCCTCAAGTAGTAAAGGACTTGCCTAGCAGGTGGGAGGTTCAAATTCTGAGTTCAAATTCCAGTACTTCCCAAAAAAAAAGGTCTAACTCCCCTGAGCTGTGAAGCTTGACAGGCTTGTGGAGTTGCTCTGGGCCCTAGCACCAGCCATGCTTCCAGCCCACAGCAAGCACCACCTGCCATCTGCGGGAGGGAGCCGTCTTGCACATCCAGACAAACAGAGCCTTTCAGATGGTTCAGCCCCAGCCAACAGCTGACCACATCACATGAGGGACCCTGAGCAAGAACCACCTAGCTGGGCCCTTTGTGAATTCCTGATAAACAAAACTGAGCAAACAAAATGGTTGTTTCACACCATTAAGTTCTGGATCATTTGTTATGTAGCAGAAGTAATGGGGACAAGTGCCCCAAAGCCCTTTGTAGTTCTCCTCTTTGTCCCCCCCGGAAGATGGCTCTTGCTCTGAAAAATGCAGAAAGCTGGGACAGGCAGCTGGGGTAACAGGAAGTTACCCCAGCATCTGACATGGGCCGCTGGGCAGCATCTCCACCCCAGTCCCTGCCGTTTGGCCAGACTAAGGTGTCCCTGGTGTCTGCCTCTAAGCCTTTTTTGGCCCTCAGCCCCACCCGTATGTCTCCTCCACCTGCCTGCTATCCCCAGCCTGCTGGCTGAGCAGGGCTGGTGCTGGCTGGGGATAGGGTAAAGTCTGTCACTGTCACTGGAGCTCGGGGCTGCAGGAAGTTGAGGCCTTGGACATGGTGGGGGTTAAAGTCAATACCAGCAAGACTAATTAGGGGGCCAGGCACTGGTAGCTCACGCCTGTAATCCTAGCTATTCAGGAGGCAGACATCAGGAGGATCTTGGTTCAAAGCCAGCCTGAGCAAATAGTTCTTGAGAACCTATCTCGAAAATACTCAACACAAAGAAGGGCTGGTGGAGTGGCTCAAGTGGTAGAGCACCTGCCTAGCAAATGTGATATCCTCAGTTCAAACCCCAGTACCAAAAAAAAAAAAAAAGGCTGATATGGGGGAGTGCCTAGTGGGGAGGCTGATATGGGGTGTCCAGGACTGGTAGAGGGATCTATTTCCCTCCTGTCTAACTTTTGTAACTTTTGTGCCTCTGGAACATTCTCTGTGACTGTGGAACCTGCTCCAAACACATCCGCATGGCCCCTGTCGACACATGGATACACAGCGTGGCCCAAATTGTCATTTCTGAATGAGAAAACTGTGGCATCCTAGCAGTGGCCTGGGAGTGTGGAAGCCTGGGGGACTGAGAGAACATTGCAGATGTGCCTGTGGTGTCCCCTACTTTCTCCTCAGCTTCCCTCACCACCCATGATGGTTGTTGGCAACTCTCCACCCCTGTGGCCTTTGTTCTGGCTGTGGGTGGGGGAGCTGGTCATGGCCACCAGGCAGTGGTACCATAGGGGAATTAAACCCCAGAAGCAGCTCAAACAGCGACTGGTCACGGGGTGGTGACTAAGATTCGAGCTGGCTGCCTCCCTGCTCAGCTCGCTGGGGTTGACTCCAAGCTATTGTGCCATGGCTCCCAGTCCCACCTAGAGTGACAGTTCTCTAACTGCCCACCACAGTGACTGCTTAGACAATACGTGCTATTGACATCTTCCCTTCCCTCCCTCACTTCTGTACTCTATTGGTGTTCACTGTGGCTACCTCCATTTGTGACATGTCCTCCAACCTTTGTCTCAGGTTCAGCTGGAGTACCAGGACCGAGACAGAGATAATGAAACAGAAGTCAATGAACTTCTGTTTGTAATCAGATGGGATTATGATAATGAAGAACCATAAAAATACATATAGTAAAGCTGGGTATGGTGCTACATGCCTGTAATTCCAGAACTCAGGAGGCTGAGGCAGGAGGATCTAGAATTTAAGGTCAGCCTGGGGTACACAGAAAAGCCCTGTCTCAAAAAAAAAATGTATATTTTTATAATAAATTATCAATGGTGACACACGTCTATTGAGCACATCCACTCTGTGCCAGGGGCTGGTCACAGGGCTGTCTGGCATCTCACTGAACACGCACCACAGTTCTTTATACTTGCCCCTTCATTATTCCCATTTGACTGTTCAAGGTCAATAGCTAGGAAGAGTCAGATTGACCTAGTGGTCCCTGCACACTGGCTGCCCTGTGGGGAACGGGAAAGAGAGGCCAGAGGTCCTCAGCATGACTTGTCAAAGGCATGTCATTTGTACCAAACCTTGAAGGATGAACAGACACGGGAAGATGGAGTGTCCTGGGAGGGCCTTGGCCTCAGTTTTCTCCATCTGTCAAATGGGCACAATAATAGCCCCCCTCTCATAGAGCACTTGTGGATAAAATGAGTTGATACAGACATAAAGAGGAAGAGTTCAATAAATACAGATCATTACTTGCCATGAATAGAGACAGTGTGGGCTGTTATTGTGGTCCTAGTTGGAGGTCTGAACAGGTCCCAGAGGTGACTGACCTTTCAGCTCTGGCTCCCAGCACACAGGCCCTGAAAAGACAGATCTGGAAAAGCCAAAAGGTAGAGTCTGCAGCCCCTGAATTTGGGATTTTACACAGGCACCCTGGCATATTCCTCTTTTAAAGAACTCTCCATCCTGCCTCCCAATCCTTTACCTCTATCCAGTGAAGGCATCCCTGTGGTCTAACTTCTTTCCCTCCCATTGCGTGTTCTGCCTGTGGGGACAAAGAGAGAGTTAATGAAGTCTGCTAGAGTAGGGGCAGGTGGAGTCTGGGTGTGGTCTATAGGCTGTGGGGGCCAGAGAGAACACCTGGGCACAGAGGTGACCTTGCTCAGGATGGAGGGGGCCAGTGGGGAGAGGGAGAGCCTCCACTGGATGGTGGTGTGGGAGGAAAGCTCTAGGTGGCAGCTGATCAAGGTGGAGCCTGTGGACATAAGCCTGGAGGTCCCTATCCCAACTTCGGGGCTCTTCCTAGTCACTGCTGAGGAGGCATCAGGGCAAGTCTGCCAGGGCAAAGGGACCGTCCTCTGCCCAGCTGCCCTGCCTCTGTCTGGATGCAACTCCTAATTGTGCCAGATTCTCTTCCCAGGTCAGCTGTCTACGACCCTTCTGAGGTATGGGGGTGGGGGTGCAGTCTGGGCGCAGGTGGATTTGAGTTTGAGTCCCAGGTCTGTCACCCATTGGTTTGTGACATTGAGCAAATCCCCTCTCCTTCCTGAACTTTCTTTCTGTGGAAAATGATGTCTTTGCTAGCTGCACAGCCATCACCAGCCCATTGAGTGGCTGGGTGTCCATTTCTCATCTGTGGAATGGGAATAATCCATTAGCTGCTTGATTGCTCTGAGCCTCAGTTTATTCATCTGTAAAATGAATAAACCGACTGGGTGCTTTAACACAGCCACAGTACCACCGAGGAGTGGGCCACGGGCCTGGGTGGCATGGTTTCTGAATCTCACCAAGTGCCCTGCCTTATGTCACCTCTTTCTCTGCATCCCCCAGCCAACCCTTGACAGGTCCAGAGAACTAATCAACGTGCTAGGGTCCTTCCTGGGGTGTCTATGTTTAGAAATATGAGTGTGGGGTGATGGCAGTGCCCCCAAAGAAAAGAACTATTGAGGCTCTGCTGGGCCCAATTCAGGTTGGGCAAAGGCCCACAGGGGTCAGGGCAGGGATGGGGCTAGGGTCCATGGCAACAGAGGGCTTAGGCCCTCAGAGAGGCCTCACCTTCATCCCTGCTTCAGCCAAGAGGAGGAGGGGAGATGGTCCCATTCGTCAGATGGCCCCAGTGTCCTCTGATTCACCCATGGAGTCAGGCAGAGGGGCGGCAGGTCTCTGCGGGACGCCATCTCCAGGAATGCACCCTGAGGGCCTGGAGCATGCTGACCATAGGGCCTCCCCAGGGATCCTGGGATTCTGTGCTTCACCACTTCCTGAAACCAGGTGACATGTTACCTGTCATGAAATGGGCGGTCACAGGGCCAGCATCACTGTGGGTTTGTGGGATGAATGATTGATTGGAGACACCTACAGGAAAAAGCAGAGACCTGGGCTGGCCTCTGCCCATCTCCGAGATCCTCCATAGGCCTTTCTAGACTGCTTCCTCACCTCAGGGCTACCTCTGTCTTCATGGGATGATGGACAGTTGGGGTTAAAGTCCCCAGGCTGGCCCTAGACCATGGAGGGCAGGTTAGGGGTAATACCCTGCTCCCCATCCTGGCTTTTCCACTCCTGTGTAGGACAGGGTGAAACTGCCCTGAATAGCCCTGGTGTCACTCAGTGACAAGCCCTGAGTACTCATTGGGCTGGAACTTCCTGGGATTTTCTTCCATAGAAGCTTGCCTCAGGGGAACTCAAATGCAGCCAGGGTTCTGGCTTGGTTGCTACCCCTGTGTGACTTCGAGTGAGTTAAATGACTAACCTCGCTGAGCCGTGGTTTCCCTCACCCATCAAGTGTCTCCATGGCGCCCACTCCAAATGGAGGCGAGAATAACATCTCCTGGAAAGAAAAAGCCATCTGGGGCCCAAAAGGCATCCGCTGGAACTTGCTTTGGTATTGTTCTCTCAGGGTGGTAGGACTTCTGTGGGATGCTCTGATGTGGACATGTGACATTCTGCATTTGTCCAAGCTCATGGAACCATGCAACACAGAATAGTTAGGATTACAGGCGTGAGGCACCAGTGTGCCCAGCTTGCTCCGGACTCTTGATTCTGTCCATTTCTTTCTATTCCTACCTCCTTCCTGCACACCAAGCTTCAGCACCTCCTGCTGTGCTGTACTCAGATGCCAGCCCTGACAGGGAAAAGCCCTCAATGGCCTCTGGCTTCTCGTGGTTGCGAGCCCTGCCTGTCTGGGCCACATCTGTCACCACGGCCCCTCTTGCCCCACTATAGCTACGCTGCTTTCTCTTTTCTGCTGCATTTTTGTGGTGTTCCTTCCTGCCACAGGGCCTTCACACCTTGGATTTGTTGTACCTAGAGTGTCAGTTAATGTGTCATTTTCTCAGGGAAGTCCTCTACCTCCCTTTGGCCATCTCCCACTGCCCCAGACGCCCTGGGGGAGCTTCAGTCTTGTGTCACCACACCCACTCTTCCATAGCACACAGCAAAGTTGCAGTATAATTTAGGTAAGTGATTCTGATCTGTATCTGAACTTGAATTCCAAGAGGGCAGGGCTGTGTCTGGGTGGGGTCTCTATTGTACCCCAGGACAATACAGGACTACAATGCAGTACCATAGAATGCTATCAAGTTTTATAGTGGCTAGCACACACCATAGACTCAATACGAATTTGTCAGGTGGCTGAATGCAGCCCCCTCACCCACTGTCAGCCCCATAAATCCAAGCTGGGTTTGGGTTTGTTCTCCGCAGACCAGAGAGCACCTTCCAGAGGAGTTTCCCAGGCCTGGGACTTTGTGGCTCTGGGCCTCACTCAGGGCGTTTGGCTGCCTCTGAGCATCTGGTGGTCTCAGTGGTCCTGGTGTCTGGCTGGGGTGGGGGCTGTGACCCACCAGGCCTCAGCAAGGCCTCCTCTATTCATCTTTGGCTGGCCCAGGAGCTGGGTGGGGGTGTGGGAGGAAGAGGCCGACTATTTTGTCCAGGCCGGCTGCTCTCCATCTGGCCAGCAGCCTCCCCCGCTACCCCAGGACAAGGGCCTCAGTGTGCTCAGCTCCTGGGCAAACAGCAGGCCTTTCTCTCCCTCCCTACTCTGAGCGCCTCGGCTGTGACCCCTTCCTGCCCTCTTGGAGGGCATGGCACACCCCTGGATCATGACCTCTTCCTTCTGAATGATCCAGAAACAGGCTGACCAACCTTTTGTGGGAGCAGGGCCTGCTTGGGGGTGAATCTCTAGCTTTTAGCTGTTCTCAGTTCTGGCCAGGCAGCCTAGGCAGGAGCTGGCTGGAAGGCCTCAGTCCTACTAAGGTGGGTGTGGGGCGCAGCTGGAGGCCAGGGACCAGCCCAGGTGGACTTGATGTCATCCCGTCATCTGTTAGACAAGGCTTGCTTCTGCCTGGCCCAGCCCCGGGGATGTTTTCCATGCTGCTCCCCTTCCCCACAAACTCATGGGCTGATGCTCCCCGCCTCCTGGCTTTGTGTTTTGGCAGGTGAGGCCTGGAGGCCTGGGCATATTGACAGAGGCCTGTGCCACTACCCCTTGTGTACAAGACCTCCCCCAGTCTGGTCATTTTTAACAGTCTAGAGAGCTCCTCCTGGGAGCTCCTCTGAGGTGACCTCAGAGGGTGACTGAACTTTACTCAGACTCTACTGTAGTCCCTGCCCCTCCCCACCTCTGACGCAGTGCTCAGGGGGGTTGGCAGCTCAGCCCAGCACTTGAAGTCTTCCTCCTGCCCAGTGGGACAGGCCCTGGGTAACTGATTGTCTAGTGGGGGAGGGGATGGGAAGCTTGGTTTGGAGAGATCTTGATAAAATCTGCTTTATATGCTCCATCCTTGGTTATCCATATAAACCAAAATTCTACCGTTAGATTGTCATTTTTTTTTTTTAAGATTATAGGCACTTCCCTTTCTTTATGAATCAGCAGGTCCAGGTGAATATGACTATTTATTGCAAAATAGTTATTTATGCTAGACTTTTTTTTTTTTTTTGATGGAACCGAGGTTTGAACTCAGGGCTTCACCATTGCAAAGCAGAAGCTCTATTGCTTGAGCCATACCTCCAGTCCATTTTGCTCCGGTTAATTTTGGAAATGGGGTCTTGTGAATCATTTACCTGGGCCAACCTTGAACCACAGTCCTCCTGATCTTAGACTCCCAAGGAGCTAGGATTATAGGTGTGAGCCACTGGTGCCCAACTGATACTTCTTTTTTTTTTTTTAATTAGTGATTATTAATTATTCAAAAGGGTTTCATTGTGGTATTTCTGTACATGCATATATGCATATATATTTATATATATATATGTACACACACATACATCTATACATTTTCTTTATACATTCGCCAGCTGATGGGCACCTAGGCTAATTGCACAGTTTGGCTTTGTGAATAGTGCATATGCTAGACATTTCCATTCACTCTCCACTCCAGACCCATTGCCCACTCCTCTGTACTTGCTTTGGCCCCCAGGAGACTGACCTTTGTGGCCTGCATTACCTGGATCTCTGCCCTGTGGTTGCCCATTATGTTGGGAGGTCATGGGAGGCACTGGCTAGAGGAGACAGATGTAGGGGTGCTTGTTCCATTATTACCCTTCCCCATCCTCACACCAGGTTGCCCACCCAGGTTGGCAGTGGCTTGGCCATGATCTCTGGAGGCCTCCCCACACCCTGGCCTTCCCAAGCTCTAGTGGGGACAGTTCCCTTCAGTTGCCAGCTCTAGGGTGCCAGATTCTCCTGGTGGCTCCTTAGGTTTGACTACCCTCTTGGCAAGTTGGTCCATTCCTTTTTCTTTTTTTTCCAGTGCTGGGGTTTGAACTCAAGACCTACACCTTGAGCCACTCCACCAGCCCTTTTTTTGTGATGAGTGTTTCCATCTTAGGGTCTTGCCAGGGCTGGCTTCGAACTGTGATCCTCCAGGTCTCTGCCACCTGAGTAGCTAGGATTACAGGTGTGAGCCACTGGCACTGGCTCAAGATATTCTTAAACTGTTTCTTCTTTTTTTTTTTTTGATGGCACTGGGATTTGAACTCTGGGCCTCACCTTGCTAGGCAGGTGCTGTACAACTTGAGCCTTTCCACGGACCCTGGTCCATTCCTTAATGTTTCTAGTCCTCCATGGTGCATGTGTGGCTGATTTCCTGCCAGGAACCTGACTGTTGCACTCTGCATTCTCATTTCAGATGCAAGGAAACCCCGTGAGGTGGCTGTTTCTCTTTCCATCCAGTAAGTGGTAAGAACTGGGTTTAAGGGTCCTGAGTAGGAGAGGTCACAGGGTACCTACCAGCTAGCACTCAGGGGACTGGGAGAGGGGATATTACCTGGTAATGGTGTTCATCTGGAGTAGAGAGCCCTTGGTTTTTTTTTTAGGGGGGGTGGTGGATAGTGGGGTTTGAACTTAGGGCCTCATGCTTGCTAGGCAGGCACTCTATCACTTGACCCACTCCTGTTTTGTATTGGGTATTTTTAAGATAGGGTATTCCTTCCTTCCTTCCTTCCTTCCCTTCTTTCCTTCCCTCCCTCCCTCCCTCCCTCCATTCTCCTTTCTTTCTTTCTTTTTTCTAACCTTGGCTGGCCTTGAACTATGATCCTCCTGATCTCTGCCTCCCAAGTAGCTAGGATTACAGGTATGTGCCACTGGTGTCCAGAGAGGCCCCTTGGTTTTGAGACTCCAGGACCAGGGTTTTGCTATAGAAGATATAGATTTGAAGGAGTGGGGACCAGACTGTCTTCTGTGACCAGGGAAGTCCCTGCAGCAGACTGGTTTATCTCTGGCTTGATCAGACCAGACCAGACCATAACCACGTGTTGAGTTGTCTGGCTGCATTCCAACAGTGTTGCCCCTTCAGTCCTTGCATGTGGTAGGTGGTCAGCAAATGTCTGAAATAAATAGATAGGCATTGATGAGGGTGTGGGGGCAGGGCTGAAGGAGTTCTGTCTCCTCTCAGCTTCCCAAGAGGCTGAGCGTGGGTCTCCATGTAGGTAAATGTATGAGTGAGGGGTGTGTATGTGCGTGAGGGCAGGTGTGGGCTCCTAGGCAGGCACCCCTGCATGTTCTACCCAGCTGTGGCTGAGCAGTTGCTCTGGGCTGGGGTGCCCACCCAGAGCAGCTGATGGCATAGGAAAGGAATTCTCTGGGAACTCAGCGGGCCTGGGCTGGCACCCCACCCACGGTGGTGACCCAGCTGGGTGGCTGCGGCACTGAGTCAGCCCTTGCCTGGCTCCACCGCACCCGCTGCTATCATGTCAGGAGAGAGGGGCAGAGGAAGCCCTTGATAACTCCGTTATCTGCCCCAAACCACAAGACTGTTAGGACTTGCACGAGGGGGTGTTCCTATCTTTCCTGGTCTCTGTCACAGAAGACCAGTGAGAAAAATTCAGTCACTGATCAAATCTGGAATGGTGATGTGAACCCTGTTTACCAGAAGGACCTTGAGACCCAGAAAGGTCTGTGCCTTGCACAAAAGCCACACAGCAGAGCCAGAGCAAGTCTCCAGGACATGTGGTAGTGGGGGAGAGAGGAAACTGGTGGAGGAGGCCTAAAATTCAGAACTAGCCTCACCCCATATCCAGCTCCCCCACACCCCGCCGCCCCTGGCACCTCCCAGTATTCCCTTCTGAGTTCAGGGAGAAGTCTGAGCACCACTGCCCTTCCTTCCCTGACCTCCTCAGGCCCAGGTTGGATGGAAAAGTGGTTTTCCTAGGGCCTTCCTGCTGGCACTTGGAGCTTGGGAGTGATTCTTTGGATATCTTTATTTTTTGGTTGTAGTTATCATTCCACATTGCCTGAAATTCAACAGTTTAAAAAAGAGGTATGGTGAAATAGTTCAGCATGGTGGTGCATGCCTATAACCCTAGCACTGGGGAGGCTAAGACAAAAGGATGGTGAATTCAAGGCATCTTGGACTACAGAACAAGACTGTTTCCCTAATCTGTCCCCCCAAAAAGTGAGACACAGTGAAAAGTTGCTGCCCCCCAGTTCTTCTACATAGAGGTCCTTACGGCCACCAGCTTTTGAGGAATCCCTTCCGCTTTCCTTCTCTCCCTCTCTTCCTTCCTTCCTTCCTTCCTTTCTTCTTTTTTTCTTTTTTTGAGACAGGGGCTGGCTACATAGCTTTCAATCCTCTTGCCTTAGCCTCCCAAGTGCTGGGATCACAGGTGTGTGCCACCACACCTGGCTTAAATAGGTCTTTATCATCAGTAAAATGAATAAACAGATTGTGATGTGGTCAGGAGGCAGGTTATTACACAGCACTACATGTATCAAAAGATCACACAGGGTGATACCAGTTATATAAAACGTAGCCCTGCAAAATGATATCATACATTGTTTACTGATACATTTGTGTGCTGGACAAGCATTAAACCTGGGTGAAACAATATACACCCAAATTGAAATAATGGCTGTCTCTGGAGGGAATATGATTAGTGAAGGGTGTATAAGGAACTTCAACTGAGTTGTAAAAGCTCCATGGTTTAAAAAAAAATTTTTTTGAGACAGTGTCTCACTATGTTGCATAGGTTGCCCTCAAACTTCTGCCTCAGTTTTGTGAGTGCTGGGACTTATGTACCACCACACCTGGCTTCTAAGGCTTAGTTCTTTAAAAAAAATTGGAGCCAAATTTTGCAAAATTCAAGCATTAGATAAAGCTGGAGGGCAGGTATAGGGCACTCACTATATTTTTATTTATTCCTTCTCTCTCTTTTTGTGGTATAGGGGATCAAACCCACGACTTCATGTATGCTAGGCACTCAATATATCACTGGGCTATATCCCAATCCAATCTATTATTTCTTAAAATATTCAAAATAATACTGAAAAGATTAGTGCTCCAGTAGTTTAGGGAAGGTGACTTTATTCCAACGATGGGAAACAGAGAGGGGAAATAGTGGAGATAGCCACAGGAGCCCAGGCACAGGGGTGAGTGGACGAGGCCTGGGAACTGGGCATGAACAGAGTCCTTCCTGCCCAGGATGCTGTGCTGGGACTCCTACTCCTGGTCCTGGCTGAGGGAACTGCTCTGGAAAGTACCAGGGCTGGGACTTGCCTGCACTCTTGATCATCCACAGCGTGGGTCCTCCTTGAGGGCAATCTTGGTGTCTGCAGGGGCGCGGAGGGCGGAGGGGTGGGCCAGACAGTCAGGGATGAGGGGCTGGTGTACTGGTCTAGGGCCTGCAGACTCTGTTCCATGGACAGCAAGGAGGTGCAGGAGGGCTTCAAGCAGGCAGCCAGGGAACAAACTGAGTGGAGTTGTACCATCTGTTTCTTTAAAAAAAAATCTGTTTGGGACTAGGACTGAACCTGGGGCTCAGCACATTCTAAGCACATGCTCTATCACTTAGCTGCACCCCCAGCTCTACCACCTGTTTCTTAAACTTTTTTTTTTAACTAACTGAATTTTTTTAAAACAAACTCTGTCTTAGAACCCAGATATATAGAAGTTGAGCTTATAGAGCTTATAGCAGAGTCCACTTGGCAGAAGCAGGTGACTGGGACCCAGAGCCCAGGAGTGGTTTCTGTGGAAACAGCAGGGCCATTGTGTGCCAGAAAAAATTCCTAGAAGCGGCATGTGGTTCAGAAGGCTAGCAGGGGCTCCCAGGACCTCTCAGCTGGATGGGGAGGCATGCTCCCCACCTCTGGGTCCTTCTGATTGGCAGAGACATAGAGGGTCAGAACATCCAGGCTGGGAGAGGCACTGGGACAGCCCATGTGCTCTGAGACACATATCGGCTGAGTTATGGAACCATCTATTTGAATCTCGGCAGAAGGACGTGGCTGGGGCAAGGGAGGCACAATGTGGCCACTGGAGAGAGTTTCTAATCCTTCTCTCCCTCATTGTCTGGGGAAGGAGAAAAGCCAAGTAGGCCCAGGCTGGCAGCTTGATCAGAGCCTGGTGCCCAGCAGTGGCCTGACATATAGTATGCCAAATACCTATGGAACGAACACATACTTTCCCCTTTCTTACCCCAGGGAAGGAGAGGCAAGTGAAACTGCCCCAGAGGCTGGCCCTTCCCAGTGAGGCTCCAGGGATGGACAGCGCCGCCCAGACAAGTGTTGAGTAGTGGAGAGTACTGGGTGGATTAAGGGCTGCCTTCTGCTTCTAATTACCAGGAACCTGCTGTGTGACCTCCATGTTTGGTGTGACCTCCATGTTTGGTGCGTCTCTGGGCTTCTGTCACCTTTTTTTGGCATAGTGAACTGGATAAGGTTTTTCAAAATGCAGTTTGCAACTCATTGGATATATTAATACACACACACACACACTTACACACCCCAAGCACTAAGTAAAACAAAACTGAAATAGGATAGAAAGTATCAGAGCACATCCCAGGTCACAAGGGTAAGTACTGTTTGTCAAACTATTATTTTGCATCTGTACAGATGAAGGTGCAGACTGGTCTGATGTAAAACTTAAATTTTGTTTTTGTGGCCCTTGGTGGACAAATTGTAAAACACTGGGCTCAGCGATCCTGGCGGCCTGTTCCCCTCCTACATTCTAGGGTTTTTTCGTGGAAAAACCACACAGACAGGGTCTCTTTCCCTCCTGTCCTGGTCAGCAGCTGTCTTCTTGCACGTAGCTGTCTCCACCCCTCCCCAGGTCTCTCTTCTTCCTGCTTCTGTCTTAGAGTCCCTTCCTCCCTTTCTCCCAGGGACAAACGCCACCACCCCCCAGCCCAGTTCGTCTGGAAGTTTGGGGGGTAGTTCAGAAGGGAGTAAATGTGATCCAAAGGTTGTGGCGGTGAGCGCTCTCTCAGACTTCAAACCGAAGCACTAGGGAGCACACACCCCAGCAGAACAGAAAGTAGGCGAGTCTAGGACTTGAGTTTGAGGGCAGGACTTTGTGAGCAAGAGCCTGGCGCAGCGCCTGGGCGGGTCACTCCCAGAGGGCTGGCACCGGGACTTGTCATTGTCGGCGCTTGGGTGCGCTGTTAACTAGCGAAGGTAATTTTCTCCCCCTTACCCCCACTTTTTTCTTTTTTTCTTTTTTTTTTTATTAAGTAAAGACAGAAGGAGCCAAGAGTTTTGGAGCCAACTCCTGGAGAGGGAGCGGCTGAACTGATTCGGAAGTTGGATTTCTTTGTACACAGGAATGCAGAGAAAAAAACAAAACCCACCCCATTGCTTCATTTCCCCTCCAAGCCCGAACACTTTCTATTGTGCAATGAAAAGGCTTTTCACGTTCAGAAAACGGAATCCCGATTTGCGCTGCAAAGGAATGAGCGCGCCTCTAGACGCGAGATGGCTCTCAGCTGGGCGCGGGGACCGGGTGGTGGCCGCAGGGGCTTGGACGCTCTAGGGGGGTGCGTCCTCAACGCGCCGCTCACGGTAGCGCCTGCAGCGGCTCTGGACGGCCCCTTCCGTGGGTGCCTTCGCGGGTTCTCCAAGACCCGGGGTCAGGAGCGTGGGCAGCCCGGGGAACTCCAAGGGAGGGCGGAGAGCCGGGTACGATGGCTCGATCGTCGATGATGGCAGTTCAGAGAGCCGGCGGGAGCCCCGGGAACCCCCGGGGCTGGGAGGGCCCGCGGCACATTGCGCGTCCGGGAGGCTGGCCCGACGCGCACGGGGCGCGGAGCGCAGGGAGGCGGGCCGGTGCACATGGGTGCCGGCAGGCGGGCCGCTGCGGGTGCGGCGGGGGGGGGGGCGCGGGGTGTGGCCTCCCCGCCTCCCGGGCGGGATTTGCATGTGTGTGTGGCGGCCCCAGACTTCCTGCTCCTTCTACGCTGCAGGTACGCGCGGGCCGGGCCGGGCGGGCGCGCGGCGGGCGCGCAGAGACGAGGGCACCTCCTCACCCGGACCCCGGGCCGCGCCGCGCCTCCTCCAGCTCTCGTGGCCGCCAGCCCGCCCTGGCCGCCCCGAGAGCCGGGCTCCGAGGTGGGAGTGCGCCCCTCCTCTACCCCGGACGCCACTGTTCCCGTACTGAGCCTGGCCGCACGCCCCTGAGCGCCCCCGCCGCCCCGGGCCACGGAAGGCAGAAGCCATGAACGAGATGTCCAGCTTTCTCCATATCGGGGACATCGTCTCCCTGTACGCAGAGGGCTCCGTCAATGGCTTCATCAGCACTTTGGGGTGAGTGAGATGAGCTCAAGGGACGAGGGAGGGGAGGGATCCCTGAGGGCCACTGTGCCCGCGGCGTGCGTCCTGCCGCAGCGTCCCGCTAACCTCGGCAGAGAACTTGGACGCCTCAGCCTCCAGGAGTGAGGGAACCTCTCCCTCTTTCTTTTAGAGAAAGGAAGTGAAATGTTTGTTCAGGTAGGAGTTGGGCACACTGCGGAGTTGGCGGAGGACGCCTGGGTTGCCGAAGCCACCACCCTCCGGCACAGGCTTTTTTTTTTCAGAGGGGGCTGAGAGGCCGAGACTTCCTCCGCAGGTGGTCCCGGGGACGTGCAGGTGGCTGGGGCCTGAGTTGGGGAAGGCCTGGCCGTGCTCGGCTGGGGCGGAGCTGTGCCGGGTGGTCAGACTCAGTCTGGAGCCCGGAATCCTCTCATATCCACCCTGTGGCATTTTGGAAGGGTCGCACCTTCTCCTCACTGCTCTCTCCCTGTCCCGCCCCCCTTGGGTAGGAGTGTCTTCTCCACCCTCCCCTTCCAAGCGTTCCGCGTCCTGGCCGCCTGCCCCCCCTCTCCTCCCCGCCTCTCCCCGTCAATTTCCTGTGCTGCTCATCTGGCGCCCTTGGGTCCCTGGTCCCAGGTTCTCTAGGGCACTTTACAAACATTAATTAATTCTGCCTGCCGCCCCCCAGGGTCTGGGCAAGATAAACAGAATCGGTTCCTGTCTCTGGAGAGGGTCAGGATTGTAGCAGGGAGAGAGGGCAGGAGCTCAATTAGGCATAGAGAAAGGGTTTCTTTGCAGAGGAGCAGTTGGGTGCCTGGGTCCTGGCCGCAGGGCAGGGCCCTTGTCTTTTGTTTTCAGTCTGGGGGGGCTGTGTTCCAGGATTCCATCCTCTCAAGCCACACCCAGCTGCACTTTAGGGTCAACCTGCTCTCTTTTGTGACCCCACAGGGCTGGGCATTCACCAGCCACTGTGGAGCCTCCTCTTTGGGGGCTTTGGAGGTCAATGCTGGCACTCATAGTCCAAGGCTGGCTCTGGAGTGAGCCTTCCTCCTCCTGGGAGATGGGAGTCACCTGGCTGTCTTGGTGCCTCCCAGGGTTGTTGGGAGTTTGGCATTAGTCCTGCAGGGGAAGAAGTCAATGAGGGCACTCTGCCAGCCGGGAATTCTGCCTGGGAATTCCAGCATATCCTGCTCCCTATCTCAGCACCCTCCAGGCTCTCCTGCTCACCTCCCATCAGATGTGAAATCCTCCCATCTGATTTCTTTTGCACAGTTCCCCAGAGAGGAGGGGTGGAGCCACATCTGGTCTAGCATCTGTGCAGGCTCCCCCAGAGAGCAGTGCCCAGGCCTTGGTGGCCTGAGGCCAGGGCCTGCACATAGTAGGTACATAGATAATGGTGAAGGAAAGAGGAAAGCAGGGGTTGTGGGAGAAAGTAGAAGACCCTTCCCCCCCCCCCCACCAAAAGCTCTGTGGACTTTTGGAGAAATGGCCATTTTCTCTGTTGCTTTAGTGCCTGACTCAGGACTGAGTACACAGTGGGTTTTAAGCACCTGTGAAGTTTAACAGAGCCAAGGAGAACATCTTAATTCCCTTTACCCTTCCTCAGGCAGCCTCATTCTGTCACATGGATTCCCTCAATTGTCCCCTGACATAACTTTCTTCTATTGACCTTTCCTGCACCTTGATTCCAAGGCTGGTTCTGGTGACCTGTGAGAGCCCTTGTACCCCAGGGCACCCCTTCCCTCTGTAAACACCCCCAACATCAATGGGCATCATCTTCCCAGCCTTGCATTCTGGCAGTGGTGTGTACAGGCCCCAGTCTAATCTGGGTTTGCCTTGCCTCCCTCTTGGCACACCTGAAGCTGCAGGTGTAGTTCCTGGAGCGTGTCCTCCGCTCCGTCTCTTTACCTTTGCTCCTGTGCTGTTCCCGCCCGCCTGTGTAAATCTGTCCCACCCTCTGAGACCTAGTGCAAAGTGGCCTCTTTCTCTTTTGAGAGAACTGCACCCGTGACCCCCCTCCCCCCGCCCTTTCGGGCAGAATTAACTCTTTTTCCTCGTCTTTCAAACTGCTCTGAACAAAGTGCTGTCTGGTTTTTATCAGGTTGCATCTGAGGGGTCCCTGTAGGGCCACCTAATGCTGGATTAACTAATTACAGCATTCATATACTCAGCATGGATTATGGAACAGCCAGCCCAGGCAAATCAAAAGAACCCATCACAAAACAGGACTGGTAGAGTGACTTAAGGTGTAGGCCCTGAGTTCAAGCCCCACTAACACACACACACACACACACACACACACACACACACACACACAAAAGGAATGATTTGTGTGTGCTGTAAGCCATCCATTCCCAAAGGGCTGAGAAGCTTGGTAGAAATATAGAATTTCAGACTTCATGACCTCTCCTACTGATTTGAAATCTGCATTGTATTTTTATTTTATTTTTTTGCCACACTGGGGATGGGACCCAGGGCCTCCAATGTGTGAGGCAGTGTGTGCTAGATGAGTTCCAGTGCTCTGTCACTGAGCTATGTCTCCAGTCCAACAATCTGTATTTTACTAAGGTCTCCCAGGAGACTGGGGGTTGGGGTAGAGTGAGGAACATTGCGAAGTGATTATCTGCTTCATCCTCTCCAGAATTTTTCTGTCTCCAGCCTTAATTCTGGACCCTGTTGTCTTTCCTGGGACTGTTGGTGTCCATGGTCTTGAACTCTGGGGGCTGATGTGGCAGTTCCTGGCTTATGCCCAGTGCCTAGTGTCTAGGAGGTGCCTAGTTAGGGCTGGTGAAGTGAATTTGTTGAGGACAGGGCCAGCCTTGGTGGGAAGAGGGGCTGCGTCAGCTGGGGAGATGGGCAGGAGGCTTTGGCAGGGGAGGCAGACTGGGGCAGCCTTTGGATTTGGGCCAGAGCTCTTCAGAAGTGGCCAATTAAAGCCTTCTGGATAATTAGAGCTCCGATGTGGATTGTACATTAACTCTGGGTTGGGAGAAAGGGAGGGGTCGGAGTAGATGCTGGAGCGGGTTGAGACTGCCAGCCACCAGGGGAAGCAGGCCCACACCTGCTCTTGGCAGGAAAATGTGGTCAGGGCCCTACCTCGCCCCTCACCCAAGTGGAGGCAGTGGAGGCCAGGGCAGAAGTGGCTAATCAGGGTCAGAAAGGAATGGAGGATTTGATGTGGCTGTAGACCAGCAGCTAGGGAGAACTAGGCCTATCAATGCTGGCTGAGCCCTTCAGGACCTCATGTTCAGTCCTCTGAAGATGTCTAAAATGCCCAGAGGGGTGACCCACCCACAGGGAGTTAGGGGATCAGGTGAACTGGGCCTGAAGGTGAGCTCCTAGCATTTGTTGAGATGCCTCTGTCCATCTGTAGCTGGCCTAGGAGCACCACTGGGGGCTCTCAGGGCCTCTGGACCTGGATTACCTGGTTTGGGTGGTTAGTGAGTAGGGTCAGAAGTCCCCTGCCCCCTTGCCCTTCTGCCTGAGTTCCAGCTTGCTCCATCCTGTGTAGTGGGATTCCCTGATCCCCTTCCACCCCAATCTGACATACCCTGGGAGGGTAGACCCCACAGGTCAGGACCTAGAAGTCAATCTGGGAAGCCCCAGGTCCCAGGGTGAGGATCTTTGGGATGGGAGCCTCAGGGGCATGGATCTCAGGAAGAGTAATGCTGTTTCATGCCCCATCGCTGGATGGATGGTATTGTTTTGTTTTGGTAGGTCTGGGCTTTGAACTCAGGGCTTCACTCTTACAAAGCCGGCACTCTACTGCTTAAGTCACACTTCCAGTCTATTTTGCTCTGGTTATTTTAAAGATGGGGGTCTCTGGGCTGGCCTTGAACCCCAATCCTCCTGATCTCAGCCTCCCAAGTAGCTTGTATTATAGATGTGAGACACCTGCACCCAGCTTCACTGGATGGTTTTCATAACTTCATACCTTCTCTGAGTGTTTCTGTCAGTGCATGGATTCTCTAAGGTGCTCTGACTGTACCTGAGAATCAACTTGGAGATTTTTTTAAAATTTCCAGCTGCCAAGTCCCATTCCAGACCCAAATCAGCATCTCTGGGGTTAGGGTCTGGGTGCTGGATTCTTTCAAAGCTCCCAGGAGATTTAAAAAATTTATTAGCAAATATTAATTGTACAGGGTGAATTCATTTTGATATTTATACATGTGCTTACACTGTGTCTTAATTAGATTCATCTCCTCTATCATTCTCCCTTACCCCTCCACCCCCAGGGGATTTTAATGTGTACCTGGGGCTTGAAACTCTGAACCTAGGGCCTCTCCCCTCACCCCCCACCCACCCACTTTCCCTGATGATAGGCTGTGAGCAAGCCTGCCGCAGAGTCTGCCTGCACTTGGCCTCCATCAGACTTTATTAAGTCATGCAACACATTTTTATTTGTGCATCTACTATGAGCTAGATACTACTTCAGACAATCAGTAGTAATCAAGACTGAGTTGCAGTCCCGACGTGGTGGCACATGCCTATAATTTCAGCTATGAGGGAGGCAGAGGCAGAAGGATTGTTGTCTGAGGCCGGCCCAGGCAAAAGCGTGAGACTCTATCTGAAAAATAACTAAGCAAAAAGGGCTAGGGGCATAACTTAAGTGATAGATGGAGAACTTGCCTAGCAAGTGCAAGCCCCTGAATTAAAAACCCAGAATTGCCAAAAAAAAAAAAAAAAAAAAAAAAGACCGAGTTCTAGCTTGTTCTGTCCTTTATAGTGGGAGCTGGGCGAGATGATTCCTAAAGGTCCTTGGAGGCATACGTAATTCCATGAGAAGGGACTGTCCCCACCATGCTGACTGCATTCCCCAGATGGAGCTCAGATCTGCTTTGGCTTTCATTTAATTGTAATTTCCCTGGAACGAGATGTTAGGCTTTTGTATTGTAGCTCAAGGCAGGGGCTTGGCCTCAGCTAGTCCAATCCATTCAAGTCGTTTTTGAAAACATTTATTTTTTTCTGATTAAATAATAATTTACATTCCATGAAGAAAACTTAAAAACTCTAATAAAAAATTATCTGTAATACCACTGTGACTTATATAAGTATACTATGACGTATACAAACTTTTAAAACTTTCATATACACAAATAAACATTTGCAAACCGACCAAGTTGCACACATGGCTTTGTGTCTTGTCTCTTTTTGGATAATCTGTCTTTTCCCCTGCTGACAAACCATTGTCGTGCTGTATAGCACTCCTTGGCCTGATGTTCCTTAATTGGATTAAGCAACTGTAGTATTTGGCATCCAGGCTGCTTGTAAGTTTTTGCTGTTCCAGATAGTTCTCCCTGAGCATCCTAGTGAGCGCATGCCTAGCACTTGTTTGGTTATCTTCTTGGGATAACATCCCAGAATGGAGATCAAAGGGAAGGCACACCTTTTGCCTCACAGACTCCCTAGGTGCATGCTTTTCCAGTAGTAGAGGGGAGCAGAGACAGAACTCTGTGCCACAGAGGGTCTGACCCACTTCAGGTCACATGTTTGTGAATGTTGCACTTGGGTGTGGAGAGAGTGAGACCAGCCTCCACCCTCGTGACTGGGTGTGGTTGAGGTCTCAGGCAGCACTTGGATATGATGGAGAAGGGTGAAGTGGAGAGAGGGGTGGTTTGGGGGTCAGCATTGGATAGAACCAGTCCCAGATTTCCACCTCAGGATTCTAGGGTCTCAGGCTGTACCCAGCAACTTGGTCTTAAAGAATCCTGTGTAGTCTTTTGCCCACACTCTGCTCTGCCCAGCATTCCTGACCCCACATTCCCTCCCTGGCTTGGCCCATTGGGTGGTGGCTTGTGTTGGGGGTGGGGAGACATGTTGGATTGTAGGGTGAGGACACACCAGCTGTCTGTTCTCAGCTTGGGGGGGAGGTTTCTGGTTTTGATGATCCGTGTACAGACATCTGGAGTCCCTGCATATCCACCCCCAGCCCTGCTCCCTCGATTTCACCCCATGTAGATAGAGCTGGGGCCCTTCCGTGGGAGTGGGGCTGTGAGAGAGGAAGAATAGAGGCCTGGGAAGGGAAAAGAACAGAGCCCAAATTTTTACTAGGTTCACCTTAGGCCTGAAAGTGTGACCATTGAGCCCCTGAGCATGGCAGGCTAGTCAGGTCCAGGTACCAGTGATACCCAGCATTGGTCCAGGCAGTCACAGTTCCCTATAGGCATGACTTCTGCTTCAAGATCCTGGGGTTACATAGCAGTAGTCTGAGGTGAGGAGGCCGCAGGGCCTTTCACACCAGGGCCTAGGGAAGAGAAATGGTTGGGGCAGAAATAAGGCTGGGGTTCACATAGTGAACTCCTGACTGAGGACTGGGGGTGAGATTTGTGGGGCCACATTTTAGATCGGTTTCTCCTTGGGAGACAGGTAGGAAAAGCTTATTAGAGGGGCTTGATCTCTTGCGTGAGCACAGTGCTGGATGTTTTTTGGCAAAGCCTGAATGGGCAGCGAACACAAATCTCAGCTCTGGGCAGCTGCAGCTGCTCAAAGCAGACACCTGTGCACATTTGGTTAACAAATCCCTTCCCTGATCACTAGTTCAGCTGGCCAGCCATCAGCCCTTCCTCCACCCTGCAGGAAAGCCAGTGTCCGAGTGTCCAGTAGAAATCTTGATGATGGGGGTGATACGGGTCAGGGGAATAAGAATTATGTGTTTCAGAGATGAGGATGACAATGATGATGGCTGTGGTTGGCCCTTTGCAGATCATTTCAAGGGTGGGTGTGCCCTTCACCTGTGTTGTCCCTTTGACCCCTCACCACTAGTTGAGGCCTATGTATCTTTTAGGAAAAGGACAGAACCATTTAGAACACCCATCTGCTCAGTCGCCTAGACTTAAGGATTGTCCCCACTTCCATGTGTTTGTGACATCTATTTCTTTTTTTTGTTTGTTTGTGGTACTGGGGTTTGAACTGAGGGCCTACACCTTGAGCCACTCCACCAGCCCTGTTTTGTGATGGGTATTTTTGAGATAGGGCGTCGGGAACTGTTTGCCTGGGCTGGCTTTGAACCGTGATCCTCCTTTTTGCCTCCTGAGTAGCCAGGATTACAGGCGTGAGCCACCAGCATCCAGCGTGGCAGGCTAGTATGTGAGGTGAAGGCAGCTGGACAGCCTGTGGTAGCTTCTTTCTTTTTTTCTTCTCAGTTCCCCTCTGTTTCCTGCTCTCTGTCTCTCTTTTTCTTGGCCCTTAAGGGTATGTCTCCCTATGCATGCAGCAGCACTGTGGAGACCCTAAGACTTGTCACAGTCCATCTGATCCTGAGCCAGAAAGCCAGGCTGTGGGAGGAGGGGGTGCCCTAAAGGTGTGCATATTTGCTGGGATCTTTACTTCTGTTGGATCAAGTTCAGCTGTCTTTGTCTCCTAGAGTGACTCCCAGTGTTGTCTGAATGTGGGGCTTACTGTCCCTTCTAGGTTCTGAGTTCAGCTGTCTTTGTCTCCTAGAGTGACTCCCAGTGTTGTCTGAATGTGGGGCTTACTGTCCCTTCTAGGTTCTGAGCTCTCTGAAGGGCGCATGCTTAGATTCCACATATCCAGTACCGCCTGGCCCCTCAGTGGCCACATGGTAGATCCTTGGTAAAGACATGTGGCGATAACAGAAACTGCTTTTACAGGGCCACAGGAACTAATTCCTTTTCTGCGGTAAGCCAAAATCCCCAGCCACTGAACCTGAGTTCCTCTCCCACTGTTCCTACCCCACCCCCACCTCGTAGGTGTGAGGTGTGAGATAACCTAGTAGGTTATCTGAGGTGAGTCCTCCAGCTCCCCGACACCATCAGCCTATCCCAGTTTTCTGTTGGAAGTGGCCTTCCTTGGGGCTGACCCAGATGTGTGGGTGGGGGACATTGGTCACCTACCTGTTGGGGTGGTCAGTGGCCCAGACTACGCATCAGGAGACTGGGGTTCAGAAATGGCTATCCCATTAACTCATGTGACCAGGGTTGGTCAGTTTCCCTCCATGGCCCAGTTTCTACAGCTGATGGGAAGGGGGTTTTGTGGGATTCCTTGGATTCTCCATCTGTGATTCCCCATTCCGTGACTGATCTGATGGTGGCCAAGCTGGTAGGTGCAGGTTTGAGTCAGGCTTCCTGATAGTCACTTGCCCCACTTCTGTCTGGCTCCCTTCCTCCTCCTTATCTAATCTTTCCAGACAGCACTGACCCACCCACTGCCTTTCCCATAGCTTCCACCTGGATCTCAAAGTTCACCCTGGGTAGAAGGGCCACCCAAATCCTGGGATGCAGATTGATATTTTGGGGTGTAGACCCTGTGGGCATTTTAGGGACAGCACTCTTCTCCACTCTGTTCTAGAGCAAGCTGTAAACCTGCTCCTCCCTTAAGGTCCAGGATGGCCCTGGCCCTGGCCCTGGTCCTGCTCACAGGTCTCCTACCAGGACCTTCTCTCCCCTACTCTCCATGTCCCCATGCCCAATTGGGGTCTGCATAGTGCAGGCTCAAAATGGTCATGTGCCTCCCAGAGGATGGAAGGCTCACAACAGGTATGGTCCTTAGGGCTCCTGAGGTGGGGTGTGGGGGAGGAGTAAGGGGAAACCTGACAACATAGCATAGGTGTGGGCATTTGGCTTCCATCCTCAGGGCACTCAGTGAGGTGACCACACAGTGGCTTGCACTAAGGTTTTCCTGAATGGATGCTAGGTTGTGTGTGTCTTTATCTGGCCAGCAGTGTGGCCCAGGTGCTTCCTTCCTCTCTGTGGCCTCACACAGGACTGTGGTGAAGATAGAATGGGATATCCGATGTAAAGTGATTTATGTATCAGAGTTCCACATACCGGACCATCGGTTTTCCTGGAGTGACCATGGCGGCGGTGCCACCAGCCACTACATAGGGCCATGTCTGGAATGGGCAGGGATTCTGCAGGAACCAAGTGTGGCCTTGAATTCGATGGGGGCTCCTGGAATGGAGGTGCACGTTGAGATCAGTGGAGGACTGGAATTAGGACCTTGGAGTGGAGGGACCTTGGGGGGTGCCGCAGAACTGGAGAGGGGAGTGAAGCACGTGCTCCTTGGTCACTTGGCTCTGGAGAGCTCTGCTTTGGTTACAGCTCCAGGTGCGCACCTGTGGTTGGGCTATTTTAATAAACCGCAGATGCCCCCTAGCAAGAGGCTACGACCAGAGACGTTGTGCCACCTGGTGGGGAAGGGTCCCGGAGGCCGCAGTTCACAGGCCGCGGCGCCAGAGAAGAGGAAAGCGCCGGGGCGTCACTGCCCGCCCTGGGCGCCTGGCGGAGGCCCAGCGTCCTGGCCACCGCTGGGAGTCGAGGCAGGCCGGGGCGGCCGCGCTGCCCTCCCTCCGCGGCGACAGCGCACGTGGGGCGGCGAGTTTCGCTCCGGGCAGGGCAGGCAGCCAGAGCGCCTGGGCGGCTGGGGGCGCCGGGGAGGGAGAAGCACTCAGCGGGTGGCAGATCTCAGCCCTGTCCTCTGAGGCCGCCGCCACCCCCCCACACCAAAACTTAACCTGCTTGGTGTTCTCAGTCCTCCTCTGGTCCCAGGTCTCCTGGATGCCCATCTGATAAGGACTTTCCTGCTTATCTGTTAATGGCTTCAGGGACACCCCTAACCCCTTTCTGCCAGGTGGGCAAGTAACACTTTCCTCGGATGCTTCTGTCTCAATGTGTGTGTAGAAGAATGGAAATAAGGCTTGTGGGTGGGGGGTGCTTGGGACACTTGGACCTTGCAAACATTCCTTGAATGGCCCCCACCTTTGCCCACAGTCAGGTGGGGGTCTTGCTAAGCACCAGGAGGAGAATAAAGACAAAGGCAGGGTGCCACTTTGGGAGGGTTTGGGAGAGGTACAGAATGAGCCCAGCATGGCTGGCCAGTGGTGGTCCCTCACCCAGGAGGCCAGCAGTCCAAAGGCCCCTGTCCTGCCTTCAAGTCTTCCCTATTGACCTCCATACTCTCCACCTGCAGCCTTCTCTCCCCCAGGATTCCCTGCTTGCCTTTGGCCCTGCGCCCACATACAGACATTCCCACCGCCCAGCTGCAGGTCTGGGATGTTTTCCTGGCTACCTAGTGTGAAATTCTCCTGCTGGAGGCTGGACTCTCCCTCTGAAACCCTCCCTCCCCTTTGCTAAGTGGCTTCACTTTTCCCGCCTGGCTTTGAAGGCCATGGGGGATGAGGAGGGGCTTCAGAAGCTGTTCAAACATGGACAAGGACAGATGGACATCCATCCAAAGATCAGGCAGATTTGTGCTAGCTGATTTGGAAATGCATGGGGACATCTGAATTTGCATGTGTTTTACCTGCAGGCGTGTCCCAAACAAGGGGTTCCCAGGAGAGGTAAGGAAGGGCCTGCCTTGCGGATGGCTTTTCCTCACACAGGAAATCCCTGGGGAAGGGATCTCTGACCTTTTCCTCTTCCCCCTCCAGAGGTCTTGTGCACTGGCTAAGAGAGCGGGCTACAGGAGGCTGCCCTCAGTCTGTTCTCAGACTCCCACGCTGCCCTGTAGCTCCAGCACCCTGTCAGAGCCCAGGCCAAGCCCTGGCCAGTGCTTGTCCCCTCCTCTCTGACTTTGCTAAGAGATGCCAGCTGATCTGGTTCCCTAATGTCCTACAGGACATTATTCAAGGCCCTTAGCTGCTCACTGCTTCTTTCACACCTTGTCTGATTGGCTGTGCTCTGACCTTTCCCATCCCTGAATCCGGACAAAGCCCACAGTGGCCCCCTGGTTGGCACCAATTCATATTCCTTATGTCATTTTTCTTCTGAGTATGTGACTTGTCTTCCCAAAGAGATTTTAAACTCCCTGAGGCAGAGACCATGTCTTTTGCTTCTCATGTACTTCCCTCCACAGCTAGAAAAATGAATTAATTAATTCATTCAATATGTATTTTGTGTGGGCTGCTTTGTACCAGGCAGTGATCTGGGTGCTGGGGAGACAGCAGGGAGTAAAACACACATCCTTGTGCTGGTGGAACTTACATGCTACGGGGTGGGAGTGAGGGATGGTAAACAAAATAAGTCCAATACTATAGAGCTGCTAGGTGGTGATAGATGCTATGCAGAACCAGAAGGCAAGGAGGGGTGCAGGGAGTGTGGGAGACAGTAGTGCACAGCTTTAGATGGAGAGGGAGGGTCTCCATGGGAATGGGTCATTGGAGCTGAGATCTGCAGGAAGTGAGGCTGTCTGGAGGCAGGGGGATCTGGTAGAGGAAAGAGCCAGTGCCAAGCCACCTGGGAGGTTTGGGGAGCCTGGAGGAGGTTTTGTGGGGCTGGGCCAGAGTGTACCGGGGGAGAGGGGGAAGGTACAGTCAGAGAGGTATGTGTGTGGGAGGAGTATGACTTTTAGGCCATCTTTGGTTTTACTCTTGAGATGGGTGGTTCTGGAGGGTTCTGAGCGGTGTGCTGATCTGACTTGATTTAACCTTTTCTGTTTGTTTGTTTTGGTGGTACTGGGGATGGAACCCAGGACCTCACACATGCTGGGCAAGTGCTCTACCACTGAGCTACACTCCCAGTTCTGACTTATCTTTTAAAAGGACCCCTCTGTTGCTCTTTGGGAGCAAGATGGGAGGGCAAGGGAGAAGCCTGGAGCCCAATAAGGAGGCAGTTACTGAAATCCAGCTGCCAGGATAGTGGTGGAAGGAACAAGAAGAGGCCAAATTCTGCATCTGTTTTCAAGATAGAGTGACAGGATTTTCTAGGAGATGAGGTGTGAGGCATGAGTGGAAGAGAGGAGCCAAGGATTGGTCTGAGGTTTTTGGCCCAAGCAATTGGAAGGATGGGGTTGCCATGGCCTGAGATGGGTAGAAGTCCAGGAGCTCAGTTTTGCACCTGCTGACTCTGAGATGCCTGAGGGCTCGTGAGGAGAGTTGTCAGTGTGCAGTTAGATCTCTGTGTGGGGTTTAGGGGAGGAGGCCCTGGGGAGGGGGTGTGGGAGTCACAGTGAGCATTTTAGTGGTACTTCGGAGCCTGTGAGCATGGGCAGGATGACCTGGAACAAGAGTGTAGATGGGGCAGGAAAGCATGCTGGAGGATGGGAGGGAAAAGAGGCCTTCTCACGGAGTTCTGCCTGTCACAGTGAGGCCTGCACAGCACCTGCTGACCTGGGATGGCTTGGTCAAAGACCAGCTCAGATTGTTTAACCTCTTCACGCTCTGGAACTGGAAATAATAATAGATTTAGAAAATTAAGTAGCAGTATATGAAAACATTAGGAATTCTCCAGCTGGGAACAGACACCAGCTGGGTTCCCTACAATTTCATTCTGCCACCATCTGCCTGGAGTTAGTGTCAGATTCTACAGGCTGAGGACTCAGTCCCACAGACTGTCCCCTGCTTTAGATAACCCTCACAAATCTGGGCCTCTGGTCATTCTGACTGACCAGCTGTGAGTCATGGTCTTTGTATTTGGTAGTGTGTTAGAATGGCTCACAGAATTTAGGAAAATAATTTACTTAATAAATTACTGGTTTATTATAAAAGGACACAACTCAGATCATCCAGATGGAAGAGAGGTTTGGGGTGATGGTGAGGAAGTGGAGCCTCGCAGGCTATGCCACCCTCCTGCACGTCCCTGTGCTCACTTGGAAGCTCTCAGAGCCCTGTCCTCTTGGATTTTATAGCGCTTCGATATGCACATGTAAGCATGATTGATTACATCACTGATCATTCATGTTGAAGTGAACCACCAGTCAACCTCCAGCCCCTCCCCTCTCCAAGGAGGGTAGGCTAGGATCTGGGATTTGCATCTCCTTAATCACATGGCTGTTCCCTTGGCAACCAGCCCCCCCCCCATTCTTAGGGGCTTTCCAAAAGTCACATCATTAGCATAAATTTAAGTGTGATAGAAAGGGGTGTGATGTAAACATTTTACCGTTATTGTTCTGGAGCTGTTTCAGGAACTGGGGACAAAAAAGTCCTCTCATCACTTACGAAGTTACAAGGGTTTTGGGAGGCCTGGCCAGGATCTGGGATGAAGACCAGATATCTATTTTTTATGATATTGTTTTATTACAGGAGTGCACTCTGGAAAGATCCCACATGGAAAAACCCAGGGGTCCCAGACCCCTGTGTCACTGTGGTGTAGACACAGTGAGGGTAGAAATAGGAAGAGAGGCCAGGACCAGGTGCTGTGGGAACATGGGGGAAGGTGTTCACAAGATGGGGCCAAGGAAGCCTTAGGCCTGGGACTTTGGGGGACCAGAGTGTGTGGGTGCGAAGACATTGCAGGCTGCTTAGGCAGCTTCGGGAGAAATGAGAACTCCCAGGACCCTTGGGATCAACTGGAAGTCTAGTACATCTGGAGCAAGGAAACTCTGAGGCCATCTAGACAGTGTAGAGGTCAGATAACAAAAGACCTTGTTCATCACCCCAAGGAGGGGATGTGTAGAAGGCACCAGAGTTTGATAACGGCTCTGTGACCTCAGGCAAGTTATTTAATGTTCAGACTCGGTTTCCTACTCTGTAAATGATACTATTGATTAGCCCTTGCTGGGAAGTTGGTAAGAATTCAGAGGCAATAGATTTGAAGTGCTGAGATAGAGCTGGCCTTTGAACTGGTGTCTTGTCATCCTCTCTTTATTCTGGAGACTGGGATGGCATTGGAAAATTTTATGTTTTTTTTGGTGGTGTGGGAATTTGAACTCAGGGCCTTGTGCATGCTAGGTAGGTGCTCTACCACTTGAGCCACACCTCCAGTTGACATTGAAGATTTTAAAATGCAGGAATGGGGTGAATGAATGGGTAGATGGATGGAGGGGATGGCATATGGGTAGATGGATGGATGGATGGGTCAGTGGACAGATAGGTGGTTGGATGCCCTCCAGAAGTGTAGGATTAACTCTGCCATGACTGTAAGGGGGAATTTCAGGCCCTAGGAGAGCCTAAAGAGGAGAGTATGGAAGGCGGCCTGACAGCCTGGGAAGGCATGAGGCTTATTGTTCTGTCTGAGCCTCAAAGACTCATGGTCCTGGCTCGATGTCTCATAAGCTTCTTTCATGTGTTTTGTTTCTCATTGCTTTTCTCTCTCTGGCTCTGTTTGTCTTTCTGCCTCTCTCTAGGTTGCCTTTGTGTCTCTCATTTCTGTCCTTTCTGTCTCAGTTCTATCTGTAGTGTGTGACAGCTCAGATGGGGCAGCAGACCCCCTCAGGACAGCTCCTGCTCCTGTCAGGGAGTTGGGGTGGCTGGTTATGTCTGTGAGTTCCTGGAGGGTCTCTGATGTCTGCTCCAAGAGACCTTATTTTTAATAGTGGTGCCAGGAAAGAATGCCACGACGGTGAAGGGTTTTGTCAGTGATGGAGTTTCAAGAGGGCCCTGAAACTGGTGCTCCTGAGTCCCCTGCTCCAAGGGAAGGATGCTATAGGAGATGGGTTTCTTCTCTCCCACTGACCAAGCTGCCTTGTCCCCAGGTTGGTGGATGACCGCTGTGTGGTGGAACCTGCAGCTGGGGACCTGGACAACCCCCCCAAGAAGTTCCGAGGTAAGACCTCTACTCTCCCTGCCAGTGGCTCTCCTGGGCCGTGAAGTCCTGGACCTGGGTCTGATTCTAGCTGATTCCGTTCAGGCTTGATGACTAGATTAGACTGGGTGCTGCCCTGAAGCCTGTCCTATCTGTGGATTCCTCTCAGCCTGCACTGCGCCATCTTGGCAGGGGCACACCTCTCTCTTCTCTTCTGTGGTCACACCCCTGCTTCCCGGGCACACCCACTTCTGGCCAGGGGCCCATTCTAGAACTCCCTGCCAGCCACAGGGCTTTCTTTGTCTGTGTGACTGGGCATTTTCTGAGGGAATAGAGGTGGAAAAGAGAATTATCAAAGGCCTTAGAAGGCCCAGGGAGAAAATCCTGTGCCTCAGTCTCCCCATCTGTGTGCTAAGGGGATTGGACCTTCAACCCTTGTTCCTGTGCTGTGTGGGTACCTTCTGTCAGAGATGGACTTCCAGAGCCCTGATATGGCTCTGCTCTATGACCTGGTAAAGTCCTTCTCCCACAGGGCCTCTGTGTCCTCCATTCTGGGTGGATTTAAAACCCCACCCAGCAGGCTGAGGGCTTTGTGAGGATGAAGGGTGTCCCGGCTGTCCTTGTGTAAGGTGTTATTGTTGTGATTCCCTGTGAGGGCAGAGGCTGACAGACACTAGACAGACAGATCTTGGGCGTGGTGGGCAGAGTGGGGGCAGGCAGGAACATGCTGGCCGTGCTGCCACCAGGTCTGCTGTGTGGTTGCTTCTCTGGGAGGGGTTAGCTGAGATTGTCCCCAAGGGGTGCTGAGAAGGGGCAGGGCTAAGATAGTCTTGCCCCATCTTTGGCTGGTTGGCTGGCTGCTGGGGGTCTTGCCTATCTGTTGGGGTGTAGGGAACTTGGAGGGCAGCTCCTTCCTGCCTGCAGAGGGGCCCCATGTCTGTCTTCTATTACCTGTTTTCATCATGGGCGTCTCAGTGGGAATTTTGCCTAGGGGTGGGGGTCATGGGTGGAGACACGCCTGAAGGACCTGGTATGTGGGAACCACCTCTGCGCCCCACCCCATGCCTTCTGCCATCAGCCCCCTTTGCCTAGCACATCTGACGATGTGTCCTCTCACCTCATCCCTATACACCTGGCCCTCTCCACTTCCCTCTAGCCATGCCAGCCTCCCTGCCATTCCTTAGTTAGCGGCCACACTCCCACCTCTGCACCTTTGCCCTCTTCTAGAATGTTCTTATCCCACACCCTGTGTGGCTTTCACTCAGCGGCTGAGGGCTCATGGCTTCGAAGCTCTTCCCTGGCTCTCCATATGGAGGACCAGGCCTCATCTCCCATCCCTGCGTGAGTCTGACCACCCTGTGGTTTTTTCTTATTTTTGCTTACCATTTGTCTCCCTCACTAGCATGTCAGCTCCACCAGAGTGTAGCTCAGGCTGGCTTTTTTGTTCACAGTTTTGTCTGCAATGTTTGCCTTGTAGTTCTTTTTGAAGAGCTGGGGGGTGGGCTGGGACTGAGCTCTGGACAGTGCGTGAGCTGAGGTGTGTGCATTCTGCTCTGTGGAGTGACAGGCTGGTGACAGGGAGATGGGTGTGGTAGGGGAAGATTTGCCCTAAGCTTCCAGTGGACAGAGTTTAGGGCCAATTTTTGACAACAAAAAGCCACTTAGCAGAACAAATGCTCCTTTGACTTCTTGCCTTCTCCCTCATTGCCCCTTCCCACGCCCCTGTCTCTTCCTCTCCATTTTCTCAAAGCCTGTGTGCAGTGTCCATCCCAGGATCCTTGGGCTATCTCAAGATGCCCTTGGCCTTCTGGATCCAGCCAGCAAAGTGGGGTAGAAGAGACGGGTCCAGACCCCACCCCTTCACTTCTTCTCTTCCCCAAGCCCTTGGCCTTTGGTGTCTTGGTGGGATGCAGAGGCCCCTCTGGGTTCCCTATGGTCCTATTTGGGCCTGAGAGGGACTTACCTTGGACAGAATTAGGTCTCTGTGCAACCTGGTCACTAGCAGGTACAAATTGGAGCATTAGAACTTGGACTTGAGACTGGGCTCAGTGGCTCACAGCTGTAATCCCAGCTACTTAGGATGTGAAGAATGGGAGGATTGAAGGCAAATGTTATTAAGTCCTCTGTCTCAATTAGTAATTCAGTGAGTACACATCTGTTATCCCAGCTATGAGGGAGGGATAGGTAGCGGGGGGGTCTCTGTCCAAGGCTGATCTTGGGCAAAACAAACAAAAAAGGAAAAAAATAAAAAAACCCACACATGACCCTACCTGAAAAATAACTAAAGCAAAAAAGGGCTGGAGACATGTCTCAAGTGGTAGAGCGCCTGCCTAGCAAGTGTGAGGCCCTGAGTTAAAATGCTAGTACTATTAAAAAAAAAAAAAAAAAAGAACTTGGAAGCTCCTCTGTTCTGAGAGCAAAGCCTAGAGAAGAGTGTGGCTTTGTGCTGGGGGGCCTAGCTTTCATTGTCTCTACCTTTCTTGTAAATACCCTGGCCCTGGAGGGAAGGACCCAGCAAGGTGTGGGGCTATGGCAGCATTTTGATTTAATTAATTAATTGCAGGGCTGGGGATTGAACCCAGGGCCTTGAGCATGCTAGGCAAGCGCTCTACCTCAGCTTTGTCCTGAGACCTGCTCCCCTAGAGGTCCTGCCTCACCATGTTGGGCTGAGCCCAGCCATTGCTAGGGATTTACATCCCCCGTAGCTCACTTAACTGTGCTCCCCCTATACCTGCAGGGGCTGGCTGAGCCCCATGAAGCCTCTATTGGCCCTATGTGGCCCCTTGTTTGTTCTGAGGCCACCCCAAGCCCTGGCATGTTCAGGGAATTCTTTCCACTGTTGGGAAGGCCCCAGGAGGCCAAGGCTGCTGGAGCTGCAGTGTGTGTGGTACCCCATTGTCAGCCCAGCCCTCCGAACTCTGCTTTGCTGTGGGTTTGGGGGTGAGCCTTGTGCTGTTGACTGGGCCAGGGTGGGGCACATTCCCTTCTTAGGCTTTTTCTCTAATGCATTTTCTCTAATGCATTTTTTCTAATGCAGGGCAAAGGGAGGCCCAGTATGGGGGGACTTGGCAGCCTTTACTCCAAGTAGACCTCAAGGAGACTCAGAGTTCACATCCCCCAGCAACAAGAACCCCAGGACAAGTGTATGGGATCATCTTCCCTCTCAGACCGATCGGGGGGCAGGTGCCAGGGAGGCGGATGATGAGGTGGCCTATTTGCAGGGCTGGGTGCCTTCCCTCCAGCCTCCACCTCCAGCCTACCAGAACTTTCTCCAACCCTGTTCATTGCTATTATTATTATTATTAAGCTATAGTTTAACTCTACATGAAAGTAGAGAAAAGTAAACATCCCATGGATCCAGTGCAGGGCCTTGTCAAATCCTTTTCAGATGTTTTAGCTATTTTTTTTTTTTTTAGCGGTAGTGAGGTTTGAACTCAGGACCTCACACTTGCTAGGCAGGTGCTCTACCACTTGAGCCCTCCAGCAGCCCTTTCTTATATTTGATATTTTCAAGATAGGGTATTGAGAACTGTTTGCTTGGGCTGACCTTGAACCTCAATCTTCCTGATCTCTGCCTCTCAAGTAGCTAGGATTACAGGTGTGAGCCACTGGTATGTGTCTTCTTTTAACTTTTACAGAGATAACATAGCTGTACCAGAAATCTCCTGCCTCTTCCTCTTTTCCCCTTCTTCTGTTCTCTTCAGAGATAAAAACTGCTCACAAGTTGGTATGTGTCCTGCAGGGGCCTGTTTTAATGCATTTGCCATTAATGCATAGGGATATATTCATGAACCATGCAGGGCAGCTGACTCTGTATGTTAAGGTGCAAATCTTTCTGTACTTTTTTCATTCTGCCCTGGTTTTGAGATTTACCCATTTTGAGAGCCGTGGCTCTAGGTCATCTGATTGCTCCGTAACATTCCATTGGGTGAAGAACCTGCGGTCCATTTATTGATGCCCCTGTCGAGGGACACTTAGCTCATTTTCAGATTTTGGCGACTCTCCGTGTCGCTGCATGCACATTCCTGTACATGTGCCCTTGGCTTCTGGGCAAGGGTTTTCTCTGGTATGTTCCCAAGGGGGGATGTGTTGGGTGGCGAGAACCCTCCTCCATTTCCTAAGAAGTGACCTTCTGCAGACTAGGGTACAGGGCTCCTTTCGCTACTCACAGCCTTGCCGTGCTTGGTTTTGTCCCACATAAATTTCTTTCAACCCTCTGAGTGTTAAGTGATAGCTTATTGTGGATGAAAAAGTAGTTTAATTTGTGTGTGTGTGGTGCTAGTGATTGAAATTTAATGTATTTTAATAGCAAATTAACGGAAACAGTACAGAAGACAGGCAACATTGAAAACGCACTTGCACGTAGACAGCTCAGTGAGTTTGGTGAATGGATGGAATCTACTGTAGAATTAAAATGCTACAAAGCACCCTTTCGTTGCCACCAATAAGAACTTTGTTTTTAAAAATAATCCAAATGCTGGCATCGTCCAGAGAAATTTAATAGGTTTATTTCTAATTGCTATAAAGTTGAATTGATGTTAGAATGAAAGAGGCATAGAGTAGATTGGTGAGAAGACAGCTCAGTGCCTGCACAGGGTTTATTATTTGGGAAGAAACCCTGCGGAGGGGGTCCCCAGCAAGAGAGCTGGAGCCCACAGCTGCTTACAGACTGGGGGTAGTATAGGAGGTGGGTGGAGGAGTCCCAGGAAGGTCACTGGGTGGGAAAATCCTCAGTGGCCCTCTGTCCCTCCTGAGATAATAGCTTAAGGGTGGGTCATTCCTTCTAGGCCAGGTGGGGAGTTTTTAGTAAATGGCTAAAGGTGGATGTTTATTTTTCTTTAAGCTGGGTGGAGAGTTTCCAGTAGGTCTCCTTCAAGGGGAAGGGAGTCCAGTTCTAACATGGCTTCCTTTTGTTCACCCTAACAGCTAAAACTTGCTCACTGAAACATTTTGGCTTGCATTAATGCTTTACATTCTCTTGGTTATATTAAAAATTCACACATGGTAGCCAGGTATGGTGATGCACAACTGTAATCCCAGCTACTTGGGAGGCTGAAGCAGGAGGTTGTTTGAACCCCAAGGGTCTAGACCAGTGCAGACGGTATAGCAAGCTCTCCTCTAAAATAAAAACTCACACAAATGAAAATGGAAACAACTGCCAGTACCTGATTTCTGTCCCTTATTTTTCCACTTGCAATCAAATACTTAGGTGCGTTTTGATTCCATGGGGGGAAAACCCTAGTGTTCGGCATTACAAGTAACAGGAACAAGACGCTGGGGTGTGGCTCTGTGGTAGAGG
This sequence comes from Castor canadensis, assembly GCF_047511655.1. NCBI lineage: Eukaryota > Metazoa > Chordata > Mammalia > Rodentia > Castoridae > Castor > Castor canadensis. The sequence continues at coordinate 21,602,901 of NC_133393.1, read as the reverse complement.
GATTGTTTAGCCCTAGGCCCTGGGTTCAATCTCCAACAGAGGAAAAGAAAAGAAGAGAAGAGAAAGGGTGTTTCCCATTGTAATGCATTCTTAAGCAAGTTTTCCACAGATGCTGCATGCTAGTTGGTTATCTTTTGGCATAGCTGTCACATGTTTGGCATGGATAGCACACAGGTTGGTGTCTTTAGAAGGCCAACCAGTACACACCTGTAATCTCAGCTACCCAGGAGGTTGAGGTGGGAGGATTGTGAGGTTGAGGCTAGTCTGAGCAATTCAGCAAGACGCAATCTCAAAAAACCCCACCAGCTCCCCAAAACAACAACAAAACCCCTAAACCAAAACCCAGCTAACCAAAGAGGCCACAGTTACCTCCTGCAAAACACCAGTAGCTGTGCTCCTGAAACACAAATCTGTTTTTTAGTTCTGAGCAATGTCTGAACCAGAAATTGCAAATCAGTTCAGTGGACTCCTGATAACATCTAATTGTACCCAGTGCCACGGTGCCAGCCCAGCAACCATGAAGTTTCTTCGCCCTCAGTAGAGGGCGCACTCTTGTGAGTGCTTTTGGAACCAGTGACTTCCTTGGTGCTCTGCCAGGCAGTCTCCTGGCCATCAGCCATGGCATAGAAACCCCCTTCTCCAACAGTCGGAGTGTGGAAAGCAAGAGGTGGTGCTAATGCTTGAGGGCACCTGCTGCTGCAAACACAGTTCTTAGTGTGGCTTTCATTTGCATTTCTCAGGCCACTTAGTGAGGTTGGGCATCTTTTCATATGTGTTGGCCACTGAAAATTTTGTGTTTTGGCTGGAGATGTAGCTCAGTGGCAGAACATAAGTTTTGCATATGTAAAGCTTTTGCAGCACTGCCAAAAAAAATTTCATATTTTTATAAAAGTAGAGCTAATGTATGCTGTAGGATCAAGATGAAAGGGTGGTCCCTTTGCTTTCTGTCCCCTCCCCAGGGGAACCAAATTAGAAAATCTGACTAGGTAATCAATTTATGCAGTTACAACATCAAAACTTTATACAATTATCTGTTAAGAGTCCTGCCTCCACGCTGGCTCTGCTCCTCCCCTCCCCCCACTGGTCTTCAATCACTTTCTTCAGCTTCTTATGCAACCTGGTGTTCTTTATGCAAACGCAAGGATATCCATACTTCACCCCTTTCCTTACACACAAACGAGTTCCTGGCTGTGTCTCCTTCAGCAGTCTCACTGTGGACAGGTCCTCCTGGAGGTCTTTCTGTCTTAATACATAGAAACTGGAACTTTATCCTGAACAGAAGTCGTTGTCTTGGACAACTATGTGAAAATAGCATTCTTGCTATAGCTTTAAGCATTTGTAAATGTTACTTATTTTGAGGCAGGGTCTCACTATGGAGCCCATGGGAGCCTGGCTTGGTTACTTGTGTTCCTCCGCCCCAGGCTTCCCAGTGTTGGGATTCCAGGTGTGCACCACCACACCTAGCTTTTGATTTACTAGTTTATTTATTTATTGAGATTTACCAGTTTTAATAGCATCTACTGTGTCCTTCTAAGATAAGCTTGCTCCTCTTGCCATCCTCACCAGCATCCCATTCCTGCTGGAAAGTGTTGATTTTCACCTTCATAAACCCTGGTAGAACTCTTGCCTAGCCTGTGCAAGGCCCTGGGTTCCATCTTCAACACCCATCCCCCAAAAAGCTTATTCCAAGAAGCCAAAACCAAAAATCATGTTCCTACCTCAGCCTCAGACCTGCCAAGACCTGCAGTGGCCTCAGAGCTAGGAGCTTGCATCTGTTATTTATTTTTTTTTGGGGGGGGCGGTATTGGGGTTTGAACTCAGGGCCTACACCTTGAGCCACTCTACCAGCCCTTTATTATGAAGAGTTTTTTTGAGATAGGGTCTCATAAGCTATTTGCCCGGGGTTGGCTTCAAGCCATGATCCTCCAGATCTCTACCCCCTGAGTAGCTAGGATTACAGGCCTGAAACCTGGCAGCTGGCTGCATCTTTTGAAGCTGTCTCACCCTGGGATGATTTGGTGCAGTGGCAGTGGGCTTTTGGAATGTTACCTACCTTGGTCAGTTTGGGGTGAACGTGGATGGACTCTACTTAGTGAATGCATAGCCTCCTGGGGCAGCCTCACAAGCCCTGTGTCCCTGCTCACAGGTACCCAGGACATACAGTCCTTCCTGCAGGAACCACCTGAGCCCTCAGCCTGTTCTCTTGTGACACCTGTGGTACAGCTACTCCTGCAGGGCCCAGGCTCCTGGATTTCCTTCCCCCTTCCTCTCTGCCCTTTAGCCCTGCAGTTTGGTATGGAGGAAGGTTTTGGGCCCTTTCTGACAGGGGTTCTGACAGGGCTGCCTTTGGGCAAAGCACACTGTGTAGGAAAAGAAGTGAAGATGTTCATATATTTTCTTATTTCATAAGCATCTTCTGACATGTACTGGGTGCAGGCAGGGCTGAGGGAGGGTCTGCGCAGAAGCAAAGGTGGATGTGACAAGTTCAGGAAAGATGCAGAAGGGTGGGAGCAGGGAGGCGGCTCTGGCTTCCTCCTTTCCCAGGCATGGTATGGGGCAAGGTGTTTCATGCCAACCCAGGCTCTGACCCTTTGGTGGCTGGTTATATCTCTTTCCCAGGCCTCAACCAGCCTTTAAAAATTGGATGGGATTGGATTAGAATGGTAAGGGTTGTTACTTCTTCATTAGCTCTTTCTACATCTCTGGCTATTCTGTTAAGGATGTCCAGTGAGTTTTAGATTTTGGTTATTGAAGCTTTTTTTACTTCTAGAGAGTCTGTATGGTTCTTTTTCAGTCTGCTGTGTCACTTTTTACAATTCCTTACTCTCTGCAAGGATCTAAAAGCTTTTCTTTTGCTGATGACGGAGAGGCACACCTGCTCGACAGATTGTCTGTGTCGGAAGTCGCTGCACATCTCTGGGATCTCCTGTGCTGGCTCTGCTCCCTGGTGGAATCGCTTCCCAGGGCTCCAATTGTCTCTGACTCTAGACTGATTATTGCATTTGAAGTCTGGATACGGGTGGTGGTGGACCAGGATGAAAGGACCACCTCAAGAAAGACCTGCCTAGCCCACTGCCACATGCCTGGGGACATCACCAGTCCAAGCCCACAAGAAGGCCAGCTCAAGTTTGAGGTTTCTGGAACCATCCAGGGGATTCCCCTGGGCTCTAGTTCTGGTAAAGGCTGTTCTACTCTGGGCTTGGCATTGCCTGGGACCATAGCTCTCTAGGGTCCTGGGCTCCTGGTAGAGTCTAGCCTTTCTAGCCACATGGTGGTGCCTTCCAAATTTAAGTTCATGTTTTCTGGAATGAGCAAATACTGTGTGACAAAAGTAGCTTGGATATTTCTCTGTCTGCCTTCATTCCCCTTTCGATCATCTCTTCTGGCCACATAATTCCTCACTATCTCGTTAGTTCTTTTAAGAAGTCTCTTTTTTTTCTTGTGGTACTGGGGTTTGAACTCAGGGCCTACACCTTGAGCCACTCCACCAGCCTTTTTTTGTGATGGGTTTTTTTCAAGATAGGGTCTGGTGAACTATTTGCCCAGGCTGAATCTCCTAATCTCTGCCTCCTGAGTAGCTAGGAGTACAGGTGTGAGCCACCAGCACCTGGAAAGAAGTCTTAAAATAGTATACATTTACAAAATCCCATTATTTTAGTTGCTTGGTTGGTTGTTCCAAAGTGGCCTTAGTTCTTAATCCTGTCAGACCGCCAAAGCACTCCATACTTGGGGACAGAGAGTGTCCACGTGCTGTTTCATGACTGGTGATCTGAACTGTGCTTCTTACTGGGGTCAAAGTTGAAGAGCTTTCAAACACCTGCTCTGGGGCAGCCTCGGCAGAGCCTGGACAGAGCTCTCCGACCTGGATTAGGGAGGCTGGGGTAAGCTGTATGGAGACCACGGAGCTGACAATTGATGGCCAAGGTGTCTGCTGAAGCTGTGCAGACAGTATTTGTGGTGTTTCTGTGTATCTCTCTGGGTCCAGAGCCCTATCCACAGGTGTCCACTTGCAGTGTTTGGGGCAGGACATTCCCAGTCAGGTATCGCACAGGGAAGTCTTTGTGGAGCAGCATCCCTGCCCTGCCTACTAAGTGCCAGCTGTGACCATTGTTGGGACAACCAAAATTGCACTCCTCCATTTCTGAAACACCCTCTGGTGTGGCTTTGTTTTCCCACTACTTTATTGGAAGCCATGTTCTTGAACAAGACAGTGAGATCACATGGTGACAGGGGACCTGGGGAAGCCCCAGGAGCCCCAACCTGGCTTGGAGGAGCAGGAAGACCCTGGCTGCATCTTGAGGGCTGAGTAGAGCCCAGAATGACACAGTCCCTCCAATACTGAGTGCCTATTGCTAGAGAGGATGCCCACTTGTGCTAGGGGTGCAAGGCAGGCTAGGTGGGGAGCCCTAGAGGCTCCTTCTTGTGGTATTGCCATTTCCTCCCCTTCACAGCAGTACTGTCTTCCCTGGCCTTTGGTTTACCTGGTTTCTATTCCTGAGAGCCCCTGGGGGCATCTGCAGCTTCATAGGCTACAGGGAAACTCAGTTTTGCTTTGGTTCCTGGGAACCTGATGGCCAGTTTTGACCACAGGAGGGACGCAGACTTCTCAGAAGAAACATGAGAAGGCCTGAAGGAGGGGGCTTCCACGTCTGTAACCCTCAAGGCTCCCATCTTTCTTCTGTGACACATGCCACTAGAGCACTGCAGTCATGGAGGAGAGGGTGCTCAGGGCCACTGAGGCTAGCTCCTTTTCAGCTGTGAATCCTCCCGTGACAGCTCAGACCTGCCTGTCACCTGTGCTAGCTCAGAACCTGTCTCCCTTCCTGCCACACTTTAGACTAGGCTTTTGCAACTTGTGCCTCCTTTTGGTAAGTTAAAATATCGGACATCATTTCTGGAATTTAGGCTTTTGTCTTCTTGCCAGAATGAAAATTGCAGTAGTGAATGTGTTCCTGGAGTTTTGATTTGCCCTGACTTAGGTCAGGATCCTAAGATGGGTGACTTACTGGGTAAGGGCCTCGAGAGGTCAGAGTGAAGGAGCCTCTTACCCTCTTGTGTAGAGCAGGGGAAGAAGCTGTGCCAGGATGTGACAGGGGAAGACAAGCCTCGCTTGACCTCACCGGCAGCATGGGAGGGTGACCTATCCCTTGGACAGTTCCCTCTAGCACCTGGGCTGTTCTGCACCTGTGTCGGCCACTGGACAGGGCTGCCCCCCGGGAAGAGGGGACACGGGTTCTCAGGTGTCTGTGACCAGTTAACCAAAGAAGGGTGTGGGTGTGAACTGTTAACTGACACCTGCAAAAGTCAGTATACACAGGGCAGAGGGTGAGGCCCCAGGGGCCAAGAGCCTCTGGCAAACTCCCTGCAGGGAAGAGAACACCTTCTTAATACTTACTGCTCTCAGACCTGCTTCTGGGACTTTCCATCTATTCAGCTTAATCCTGGAACCTTCAAATTCTTTGAGAGTCTTCCAGTGGCTTCCTCTGCAGCCCTGGTAGGCAGGAGGCAGGGAGGGACTGGGAGAGCAGACTGCAGGCTGGGATTCTTCTAGGAGAAGGAGGCCCTGAGCCCTGGATGAACCCTGTCCATCTCTGCCTGTCACAGACTGCCTCTTCAAGGTGTGTCCCATGAACCGCTACTCAGCCCAGAAGCAGTACTGGAAGGCCAAGCAGACCAAGCAGGACAAGGAGAAGATCGCTGATGTGGTGTTGCTGCAGAAGCTGCAGGTGTGTGCGTGTGCACAGGTGTGCACCTCTGTATGGCACTGGGAACCTGGGTTAACACACAGGGCCTCTACCTGTCAGAGCCAATGGGGCCTCCATGGCTGAGTTGAAGTGTTTGAAAACTCTAATGCAAGAGACTGGTGTGACTTGTGACAATGATGGGAGGCGGGGGAGTAGAGTGCCCTTCCAGTGACCCTGTGGTCTATATAACTCCTTTATGCCAATGAGAAGGTGTCCTTTCCTCCAGGCTGGCCCAGCCATATCCAAGGGCACATGGCTCAGTTAGCATGTGGACATCACAGTGCAGTGAACAACTTGCACAGCTGTGCATGGACTTTATCCGTGGATCCTGGAGACAACTCTGGGGACCCAATTTGAGACTAGTCTTACTCTTCCTCTCAGTTTTATATAGCTGGAGCCCGGGGGCCCAGGAGACCTCATCTTTCCATGGTCATTCTGAGTCTGCAGTAGAACTGAGATGGTCCCTAGGTCTCTCAGACAAATGAATAAGTGCCATGGTGTTAGGGCCCGGTGTTTGGTCATGTGCTCCTGTGGGCAGGGGCTCAGCTCACACCCTGGCAGTCTGCTCTGCACCCAGCCCCAGTGTTGAAGGCAGATATTGGAACACTTTGGTTAGCAGCTCATCAGCCCGCTTCTGAGAACTTCCCTTGGCCTGGCGTCCACCCTTTGTCACACAGACCTTGCTTAACCTCTGCTCTTTTTCCGAGACCCCATAGCCTAAGAAGGTAGGACTCAGTGGGGGCAGGATGGGTCTGTAGCTGTGATCTGGCTGGAAAGAGAGGGTTGGAAAGGGCTTCCTGACTTCTGACCTAAGTGCTTCACTTCTCTTCCTGGATTGGGGGCTGTCATGGGCTCCTTCCCACTGTCCAGACAGGCTGAGGCTGATGTAGAGATCTGGTCCGGAGTAAAATGTTCACGCCTGCACAGCTGCATAACTCAGAACACTGTGTGGCAAGGGAGGGGTGAGGATAGGTAAGACACCTAAAAAACTAGATAGCATTTGTTGCCTTCAACGCAGAGAAACTAAAGCAGATACTTTAAAGCAACTGAGGCCAATAGAAGAAGGGGACCAGGAATTAGAGAAAAGGTTAGTTCAAGAAGAATTAACTTAGAAGGTAACACACATGTACAGGAAATCAATGCATGTTAACTCTCTGTATAGCTATCCTTATCTCAACTAGCAAAAACCCTTGTTCTTTCCTATTATTGCTTATACTCTCTCTTCAACAAAATTAGAGATAAGGGCAAAATAGTTTCTGCCGGGTATCGAGGGGGTTGGGGGGAGAGGGAGGGGGAGGAGGTGGGGTAAGGGTGGGGGTGGGGGAAGGGGGGAGAAATGACCCAAACATTGTATGCACATATGAATAAAATAAAAATTAAAAAAAAAAAAAGAGCACTGTGTGGTCACACAGCCACATGCTGTAACTTTGTGGAAGGTCACAAGGCTCATGGCTCCCCAGCAGCTACTGCCGTCCTGGTCTGAGTCATGAGGCCTCACAAGGCCCTGGTAACAGTATGGAGGGGGAGGAAAGGGCAGAGGAGCCCCTGTGCTCTGAGGGTGCGGGTCTGATGGAGGAGAAAGCACCGTTCCCTAGGCAACTTCTGGTCTAAGGAGACAGAAAGGCTTAAAGAGGTGCCCTCACAGGAGGCAAACCAAATTCTTGAGGCCACCAGGGCTGGGTGCAGCAGAGGTGGAGGTAGCCAGTTAGGGAACTGCCCCAGAGCAGTGGTCCAGAAGGGTCCCGTGGAGAAGAGAGTAGGAAGTGACACCAAGCCTGCCCTGCTGGGTTTGGGCTGGGACAGGGGTCTCATGCAGGGGGCATTAGGGTGAGTGTGTGCTTGCACATCCCTTGGGTGTGGGGGTCGTCTCCCTCTAGGAGCAGCTTCTGAGCCCCTTTTACTTCCTTGTGTTGTGTAGCATGCAGCCCAGATGGAGCAGAAGCAAAACGACACGGAGAATAAGAAGGTGCACGGGGATGTCGTGAAGTACGGCAGTGTGATCCAGGTGCGACCTGAATGCATCTCCCTCCCTGCCCAAGAAGCCTGGATAGGTGTTGGAGAGTGGTGTCAGGAGACATTGCCTTCTGGATGTGTGTTTGTGTGTGGCCTCAGTGGGTGGCTCAGGACCGCCTTTGTGACTATGCCTCTGATGCTGTGTGTGGTGGTGTTTTCAGCATGATGGTGTGACCTTGGGTGAGTTATTTATCTTCCTGGTGCCTTCATTTCCCCATCTGTAAAAGTGGGCCAGTGACAGTGTTTGCCTCTGGATTGTTGTGAGATGGGCTAACGCACACAGTTTTTATTTGTTTATTGTGGTGCTGGGGATGGAACCCAGGGCCTTGCATGTGCTCAGCAAGTTCTCTGCCACTGAGCTGTCCGTCCAGTCCCATCAGGAAAAGTTTTTACAACAGCTGCTTTTCTGTGATCACCTGGCTCCTGGAAGGGTGTGCCCATTTGTGTGCACTTTGCGTGTGATTGTGTATGTGGCTTTGTGTAGCAATATATGTGTTTGTGACAGTGTGTCTGACAGTTTATGTGTGTTAAGGCTGTGACCAGAGGTTCAACATACCACCTGTGCCCCCCTTCCCAAATAGTTGGCTTTCTGGGGCCTGGTGGCCTCACTCCTGCCCCACCTGTCTCCCAGCTTCTACACATGAAGAGCAACAAATACCTGACAGTGAACAAAAGGCTGCCAGCTCTGCTGGAGAAAAATGCCATGCGTGTGACACTGGATGCCACGGGCAACGAGGGCTCCTGGCTCTTCATCCAGCCCTTCTGGAAGCTGAGGAGCAACGGGGACAATGTGAGCCTGGGATGGGGCAGGAGGAACCTGGAGGAGAGTGTAGGTCACACTCTAAGGGGCTTCTATAGGGTCTTCCATATGGGGACTGGATGAGGTCATGCCTCGTTCTTAGGGAGACTGAGATGCAGAAGGGGCTGGAGGCCTGGCAGTAGGACGTGCCCTTGCCCGTCCCATTCTCACTCTGCTCCACCTGTCCCCCAAAGGTGGTCGTCGGGGACAAGGTGGTCCTGAATCCTGTTAATGCTGGGCAGCCTCTGCACGCCAGCAATTACGAGCTCAGTGACAATGCCGGCTGCAAGGAGGTGAGCAGGCTGTGGGGGTTCGTTCTGCAATGGAGGGGTGTCCACACAGCCCTGGTGGTGTGGATACCCCCCCAGCACTGCCTCCACCTCCAGCCCCATCTGGTCCGCTGGATGTGCTGGTGTGGGGCCCTGACTGGAAGAAGCGCCCTGTCTTGTGCTGCAGTGGAGGGTGCGGCTGGCTCCCCCCTTCTCTCCCTCCTTGTCCCTCAGCACTAGCCACTCCTGGAGGAAGGGTCATGAGCCTGTCTGTCCTTCTGCAGGTTAACTCAGTGAACTGCAACACCAGCTGGAAGATCAACCTGTTTATGCAGTTCCGGGACCACCTGGAGGAGGTGTTGAAGGGGGTAAGTATGGAAGCGCCCCACCGGCTGCCTCTTCCCGACAGGCTCTTCCTCTTTCCTGCCTCCTCCCACACCAGGCTCCTGGTCCATATCTGTCTCTTGGCTCTATACTCCTCCAGCCTTCCTCCACCCCACAGGGACCCCTGAGTCTCCCAACTGACTGCCTTTCTCTGCTTTCTGGCCACAGCTCCCCTCTATCTCTCCTCCTGGCTGATCAGTTTCTTTTCTTGCTAAGGGTGCATCAGTGAACTGGGGTACCCCATCTTAGGGTAGCCAGCTCCTTTGATCACCTTGTCCCCTACCCTGCTTTTGGTCCATGGATCTAAACCAGTCTCCTGGGCCTGCCTGCTATCAGGGGGCAGCACCTGTCCCCTAGCCTTAGACAGGCCAGCATGGGCACTAGGAAAGGAGGGAGTTGGTAGGCCTGAGAAGGATGGGACTTTGTGGGTAGAGCAGCCTAGGAAATCCTGCAAAGACTGTGGGAACAGATCTTAGGCAGAAGGAGAGAAGCCCTGAACACTAGGTGTGGGGGGAGGTTTTTTGAGTGGGCTCGGGTGGAACCACCCTGTGGGGTACAAGTGGGCTTATGGAAGAGCAGGTGGGAGGGGCATATTTGGGGGCAGCAGAAAGTGTGGGGCTCTCAACTAGGGGAATAGATATTACACCTGACCACGATGCTGTTTGAGGGACAGGTGGTGGGCCCAAGAGCCGCCACTCTAAGGAGGCTGCTCAGGTCCACCACACCCTCCCCTGCTCAGAAGTGTGCGGTGTTCCCTTCCCTGTCTATGTCAGACTGCTCTGTTACACTTCCTGCCCCTTTAGGCACCTTGGTCTCCATCCTTCTCATCCCTCTCATCTCCCAGGGTGCCCCTGGCACCTGGCTCTGTCCAAATGCCTTTTCCCTTCCTCCCTTGAGCCTGCATATTGTCTACAAATATTGTCAGTCGAATCCCAGCCCACGCTCTCCTCTCCCAGAAGCCTTCCCATGACGCATTCCAGCTCCAGCTCCGGGCAGCACTTAGAAAGTGAAGCAGTACTTGGCCTAACCCCATGCTGCTCCCAGAGAAGCTTCTGGTGCATCTTTCATGGTGCTGCAACTTAGAAACAAGACTTTTCTTATGCAAAGCCCACCCCTTTGTGCCTTACCCTGCACCGCCTGGGCACAATGTCCCGAGGTTCTGCCATAGCGACTGGCCTGCTCTGTGTCTAGTTACTCACACATTCGCCCCACACCCACTCCACACATGGTTACCCAGCACATTGTGTCTAGAGCTGTGCCCAGTGTAGGGAAGGCAGGCCATTAGGGACAATCACAGGAGTGGCAGTCATGCACTGAGAGCAGGAGGAGGAAGTGTGGTGAGGGATTATGGAGTGGTCCCTGGAACCAAGGCAGGGACTGCTTGGCACGAGCGACGTTACTCTGGGCAGGATACCTACCCTCTCTGCCTGAGTTTCCCCATCCATAAAACGGGACAATGACGACTGCCCAGAGGTTTTGTGAGCACCAGGTGAGAGAGTCCTTATAAAGTGCTTGCTCAGTGGCTGGCACGTGATAAGATGCAGTGTTACTTCATTAAACACATTGCAATTCTACAGTCTTTCCAAGGAGGTCAGAGGATTCTCATTTTACACAAGAGGCAGCTGAGGCTCAGAGATGTTAAGGAACTTATCTGAGGTCCACATAGCTTGTAAAAGTAGAGCCAGGATCCAGACTTGGTCTTTGTGTCTAAGGCCATGGAGATGAACAGGCCACAGCCCCTGTCCTCCAGCTGCTCCAGGGGGGGCAAAAGAAATGGGCCTACTACTGGCAGTCAAGCAGAAAGAGCCCAGGAGAATGGCGCCCTAGCCTGGGGAGGCTCAGGGGATGAGATCCCTCCTGCCTTCATGGACAGGGTGACTGGAAATTTGGGGTGAGGCAGGTGTCTAGAGGTACAGGTAGGGGAGGGAGGTGGTCAAGGGAGGACTCTGGATTTGGGATCTGGGATGAGGGCTGTGGGCAGTGCCTGGCTGTGTTCACCTAGGCTCTAGCTGCTCTCTGGTGGGACCCAGCTGCCACCTCCCTCTCTGCTTATCAGCCCTGGAATGAGCAAGAGGGGCCCTGCTGGCTGCCACCTGCATCTGAGGGGGTGGAGAGGGGCTGCGAGGGTCCCTGAGCCTGGAGGATGTGACCATCTTGAGCCCTCAACCCCGTTGGCAGGGAGACGTGGTACGCCTGTTCCACGCCGAGCAGGAGAAGTTCCTGACGTGTGACGAGTACAAGGGCAAGCTGCAAGTGTTCCTGCGCACCACACTACGCCAGTCCGCCACCTCAGCCACCAGCTCCAATGCCCTCTGGGAGGTGGAGGTCAGAGCCCTACACCCTGGACTCTCCACCTCCCCTTCCCCCCAGCACCCAGGGAGGGTCAAGAGCACTCCAGGCCTCCCTAGGGTCTGGAGTCCTCCTGGCTGATCTCTCTTTCCTGCCCCTCCCCTGCATATGCCCTAGGTGGTCCACCATGACCCCTGCAGAGGAGGAGCCGGCCACTGGAACGGCCTGTACCGCTTCAAGCACCTAGCCACAGGCAACTACCTGGCTGCCGAGGTGAGCTGGGAGACAGAGGGCATTCTGGGAGCTCAGGCTATGTGTGCTGTCATGGGCACGCAGGACTGCATGTGACACAGCTGCCTGTGGCTCTGGCATGGTTGCACTCATGCAGCTATTTGTCAAACATTATCAGATGAATGCATGACTGTAAGTGACAGATACCGCTGGACACCTATTATGACCAGGTGCCCATAGGCATGTGAACCTACAATGGGTCAGGTGCTGCTTGGCGCTGGGGCTGAGTGGGGAGCAGATAGCCCGGTCTATCCACTAGGCTGTGTGTGCTCTCATGTGGGTCTATGGAGAGGGACTATGGGGACTCCTATAGAGGGAAATGGGACTTTGGGGCTGAGATGGGCACCCGTGGAAAGGCGAGGGCCGCCTGTTCAACCCAGAGCCCTCTGGGGTTGACTTGTTTTGGGATGGGGTCGTGGTATCCAGCAGCCCCCTCCCCCACACACCTTGTATCTCTGTCCAGGAGAACCCCAGCTACAAGGGCGATGCTTCAGATCCCAAGGCAGCAGGAATGGTGAGGGACAGAGCTCCCAGGCCTGGGGAGGATGGACCCCGTGGACCATGAGCCCTCCCTGGAGTGGACGGGGCAGGGGAGGCCATGCAGCTTGGGAGGTTCCCAGGTGTCCCAGGGACTACCTGAGAGGGAGGAAGGACTCCCGCCTGACTTGAGGTTGGTATCCTAGGGGGCCCAGGGCCGTGCTGGTCGCAGGAATGCTGGGGAGAAGATCAAGTACCGCCTGGTGGCTGTGCCCCATGGCAATGACATTGCTTCTCTCTTTGAGCTGGACCCCACCACACTGCAGAAAACCGACTCCTTCGTGCCCCGGTGGGTGTGTGCCACGCCCTTGGGGGCTGCCTGGGGCCTCTCCAGATCCCATACTCCTCTGTCCTGAGGTCCTTTGTCCTCTGGGCTTCCTGTAGGTTGCACTGCTTTGGGGATGTGTCGCAGCTGCCTTGCTCTCTGTGTTCCCAGTCCTGCATGCCTGCACACATGGCTGCTCCATTACCACAATGCCTTCCCTCTTGTGCTGCTTATCAGCGGCCTGTCCCAGCCGGTTTGGCTACACGAAAATGTGTCCAGGACCCAGCAATATGTGGAACTCAGACACTGGGTAGGGAGGCCAGGCTCTCTGACATGAGAGGTCCTACCAACACTAAGACAAGAAACTTCCAGATGTTGATCCAGGCCTTAGCATTTACTGGCTGTATGACCTCAGGCAGCTGCTTTACTCACTCTACCTCAGTCTTCACATCTGTGAAATGGGAATGTCAAGTCTCCCTATCACTAGGGCAGCTGGGAGAACTAATGGAGTCACTATATAGACCATGGTTCCTTATCTGGAAGTCTTGGGGTCAGGTACACTTTGATATTCAGATTCTTTTTCATTTCAGAAAGGTAACCTTATTATTTCACAGTCAGAGACATGAAGATTTCTGTGAATTGTGTACATCTTGACATTACATGGGAGAAGTAGTCTCAGTGGCCTCTTTTGTCCAAGTGAATTCTGGTCCCATGTTTACTGACAGACTTTTGGGAATGAGGAGATGGGTTAGGGCCCAGCGTTAGGCTCACCCTGGATACTCTGTCCTGGCCTCAGGCTCCTCCTGGGGGCACTAGTGGCCTCCGCTCTATGGCGTTGAGGTGTGGAGAGAGGCGGAAGGTGACAGTGTTCCCTCCCGCCGCTCTGTAGGAACTCATATGTGCGGCTGCGTCACCTCTGCACCAATACATGGATCCAGAGCACTAATGTGCCCATCGACATCGAGGAGGAGCGGCCCATCCGGCTCATGGTGCAGCCCTGGGAATGGGGGTGGGACCAGGGTGGGCTGGGGCTTGTCCTCAGGTGCCCTGCTGACCCCTGTCCTTGCAGCTGGGCACCTGCCCCACCAAGGAGGACAAGGAGGCCTTTGCTATTGTGTCGGTGCCTGTGTCCGAGATCCGTGACCTGGACTTTGCCAATGACGCCAGCTCCATGCTGGCCAGTGCCGTGGAGAAACTCAACGAGGGCTTCATCAGCCAGAATGACCGCAGGTGGGCTTCAGAGGGCCCCAGGGGACTGTGGGATCTTTGGGCTCTTGCCATTCAGGGTCATGAGCAAAGGAGCCACAAAGCAGAAAACAGGCAACTGGGGCAGGGGCTGGGGAGACAGAGGTGGGGTTTGGTCCCTAGCTGACCCTGGGCCCTAGAATTGGGAACCTGCCTCACCTGTGATGGAGCCACTGCTACCTCTGTGTGATCAGTGATGGGACTGAGGCTCAGAAGGGTTGAGAGACTTGCCTAGGGACACACAGCTAGCAAGTGGCAGAGCCGGACGTAGTTGCAGATCACTCCGCGGCAGACCCTTTGCCTTTCCTGCTGTTCTCTACAGACCGGAGTAGCCCAAGAGTCGTTGTCTGGGGGGGGTTTGGAGTCCAGGGTGGCTGGAGTATGTTTTGAGGGCAGTTTGGCGTAGAGCTGGGGAGAGGAGGGGAGAGAGGGCTGGTACGTTTGGTGCATCATCCGCAGAGCTGCGAGTGACTTTACAAATGCCCTGCTTTGGGAAGAGTGGTTGTCTGTGGGGCCATGTGCTGGTGGGCCCTGCAAGAGCTGCCCAGGCTCAACACCTCACACTTGTCATCCCTGGTATCCCCTTGCCTAGGTTTGTCATTCAGCTGCTGGAGGACCTGGTGTTTTTTGTCAGTGACGTCCCTAACAATGGGCAGAATGTCCTGGACATCATGGTCACGAAGCCCAACCGGGAACGGCAGAAGCTGATGAGGGAGCAGAATATCCTCAAACAGGTGTTGTGTGAGGGAGCCAGGGCTGGTGGGCGGCAGGGTGCCACTTAACACTGAGTCTGCCTCTCCCCGTGTCCACCTGTGGCTCCACATCACCCCTTTACAAAATGAATATTGCACCGGAAGTGTAACTCAGTGGTAGAATGCTTGCCTAGCATGCAAGAGGCCCTGGGTTTGATCTGCAGCACAGAAAAAAAAAAAAAAAAAGAAAAAATGTGAGACATGACCATGAGCCAGGGCCTCCCTAAGTGGCCTATAGCTTCATCTGATCCCCTGCCCCACCCTGATGGGGACTATTGTTATTATTTTCCGTTTTACTGATGAGAAGACTGAAATCCACAGAGGTTGGAGTAATGACCCCAGCACACAGTTGGGATGCAGTAAGGCCAGGATTTGAAGTCAGGTTCAGAATTCGTGCTTTTTTGGGTGGGGGTAGAGCCAGGAGAGAGGGTGAGGGTTGATAATGGGCTTGGTGGCTTTTTGTTTTCTTTCTTCTTTTTTTGGGAGGGGGGTGCAGTTTGGTGGATTTTTTGAGACATGGTCTCTCTATGTAGCCCAGGCTGGGCTCAAATTCTTGATCTCCAGTCCTCAGCCTCCCAAGTGTTGGGATTACAAGTGTGCACCACCATGACTGGCTATGCTTTTATTTGTTTTGTTTTTTGTTTTTAGTGGCACTGGAGTTTGAACTCAGGGCCTCACACTTGCTAGTCAGGCACTCTATCACTTGAGCCATTCCACCAGCACTCGGGCTATACTTTTAAAAAGAAAAGTATATAACATGTTATATTAAAAAAGGACTTCTCAGCTGGCAGAGTGGCTCAAGTGGTAGAGCGCCTGCCTAGCAAGCCTTGAGCTCAGACTCCAGTACTGCCAAAAAAAAGAACACCAGAAAAGGACTTCTCAGGGCTGCCAACCTTACAGTGGAAGTTAAGTGGTAGTATGTATCTCCTAAAAAAAAGAAGAAAGAAAACTCATTTTTCTAGATTTTTATTACAAAAAATTTCAAATATTGAGAAAGTGCTGAGGGCTGGGTGTCTAGCTCAGTGGTAGAACACTTGCTTGAGACCCCAGCTTAAAAAAAAAATAAGAGAAAGTATTGGATGGAAAAGTCCAGTGAATGGTACAACCGCCGCCTGACTTCAGCCACTTGGGCTTTCTGTAACTGTTATGTGCCTCCTTCCATCCACGCACTTCGAAACAGGTTGTTTTTCTCCTGAAACTCCTCACCATGCCTCTCTAGCAAGGACATGGTCCTGTGTGACCACACATACATTGTTGCTATCACGCCTGAGAAAATGTAGCAGTAACACCCAGTCCACAGCAGCTCTCTCCAGCTTTTTTCATTGCCCTGCTTTCCACTTCTGCTTTAGAACTGTTTTTTACCCCACCCAGCCCTTGACTTAAAAACTTCGTAACCTGCATTAACTTTCTTTTTGGTGGGGGGTGGGGGGTGGGGGTGGGGAGCTGAACTCTGTGTCAGAATTCTGGCCAGCAGGAGAGTTAGGGTGCAACTGGGGACAGAGGTGGGTGGGCTGGGGCTGTGTTCCTGTTGAGTCAGCTCAGGGTTAACATCAGGGTGGCTTTGGGGAAGGGTCACCAGGACTCAGGATTCCTGAGGTGATGAGGGTACGGGCAGAATGGATAACACATCCTTCCCCTCTGTGTCCCCCAGATCTTTGGCATTCTGAAGGCCCCATTCCGTGACAAGGTGGGTGACGGCCCCTTGGTGCGGCTGGAGGAGCTGTCGGACCAGAAGAACGCCCCCTACCAGCACATGTTCCGTCTCTGCTACCGAGTGCTGCGGCACTCACAGGAGGACTACCGAAAGAACCAGGTGGGCACCGGCCTGGCCCTCCTGCCCAGGCACGCTTTCTCCTTCCTTCGCTTCTCTGCGGGTGTTCCCCCCGCCTCCCGCCCAGCACTGGCAGGCACAGGGTACAGGAGTGCACCAGACAGTGGGCTGGCTTCACAGGTGTGCAGTCTGGCCAGGTGCTTACAAGGGCGAATCCTCTTGAAATTCTTAATTTTTGAACAAAGGTTCTACTATTCCACTTTGACTGGGCCCCACAGATGGTGCAGCTGATCCTGCCAAACAGACAAGGTCCTGCCCATGGAGGTTTCACTGTGGAAGGGGCAGACTGTGAGCGCAGTAACTAATCTGAAGCCACCCTTCCATGTGGCTGGTTTCCACTTCTACACCTCCACCTTCCTAGGGTGGGGTCCCTGTCCCGGGGTCTGGAGCAGAGCTGGGCCTTTGCCTTGTCTGTGGCACCCATGACCCCCAGCCTGCTGCCCCCAGGAGCACATCGCCAAGCAGTTTGGGATGATGCAGTCTCAGATTGGCTATGACATCCTGGCTGAGGACACCATCACCGCCCTGCTGCACAACAACCGCAAGCTGCTGGAGAAGCACATAACAAAGACTGAGGTGGAAACCTTCGTCAGCCTCGTGCGGAAGAATCGGGAGCCCAGGTGGACCCCTCCTGCCTGCCCAGTGCCCACTCCTTCCTCCCATATCCCCTGCCAGGCAGGGAGATTTGCCCAAGCTTCTTGTTAAAACACTGAAATACTGTCTGGGTGTGGTAGTTCAAGCCTTAATCCTAGTTGCTTGGTAGGCAGAGATCTGGAATATCCAGGTCCGAGACCAGCCCGGGCAAAAGGTTATTGAGACCCCATCTCAATCAATGTCTGGACACAGTGATTCACACGTGTCATCCCAGCAACACAGTGCAGCCTAAATAGGAGTCTCGTGATCCAGGCTGGCCCACGCATAAAGTGAGACCCTATCTCAAAAGTAACCAAAGTGAAAAGAGTTGGCGGGATGGCTCAAGTGGTAGAGCACCTGCCTGGCAAGTGCAAGGTCCTGAGTTCACCCCCAATACTGTTAAAAAAAAAAAAAGAGAGAAGAAGTTGAACTATCCCTGCACTGTTGCCCCAGTTACTGCCTCCTCAGCCCTTTCCTAGTCCCTCCTAAATCTGGCCTAATCTAGCACAAGAGGAGTGAGTCCAGACAGAGGCCCCTGCACCTTCCTCCAGTGACAAAGGCAGTGCCTCTCTGAACCAGCTGTTAAATATTTTGATCATCACTTGCCCTTATGCCTGTCTCTTCTCCTGTCCTAAGGTGGTGCGCATGGCTGCCCTCCCTGGGCAGCTGGGAGCCCATCCCACCCAGCCCTGGGACGAGCAGGACCATCAGCTGGCTCTGGGGTGGTGGTGCTGTCAACTGGAAAGGAGTGGGCTTCTTCCCTATAGAACAGCCTTTGAGCCCCTGCCTGGCCCTGCTGTCCCCACCCCAGGTTCCTGGACTACCTCTCCGACCTGTGTGTGTCCAACCACATTGCCATCCCTGTCACCCAGGAGCTCATCTGCAAGTGTGTGCTGGATCCCAAGAACAATGACATTCTCATTCAGACTGAGTGAGCACAACCTTGGCCCATGCCCGGAGCACCACCCTGCCTGGACCCCCAGCAGTCTTAGAGCTTGGCCAGTTGGGGTTCAGACCAGAGTTGGCACCTTTGTTGTCTGTAGCTATGAGCTCAGTGCCTGCAGTGCCCAGCCCTGTGCCTGGCACTGGGGGCGGGGGTGCAGAGGTGAATGAGCCTTGGGTCCTGTCCTGGAGAAGCTCACAGCTGCGTTCCACATGGAGGCAGCTTGGGCATCTGAGCTGCACGTAGCCCCACTCGGGAGGAGAGCTTGTGGAGCTGGGGGTGCTCTGGAGCCCAGTGCAGCTCCCCATGATGGGTGCTGTTGTCTGCAGGCTGCGGCCCGTGAAGGAAATGGCCCAGTCCCATGAGTACCTGAGCATCGAATACTCTGAGGAGGAAGTGTGGCTCACTTGGACCGACAAGAACAATGAGCACCACGAGAAGAGTGTGAGGCAGCTGGCCCAGGAGGCGCGGGCAGGCAATGCCCACGACGAGAACGTGCTCAGTTACTACAGGTGCCGTTTCCCCCACCCCATGCCAGGCGGTCCTTCTCCAGAGGCCTGCAGCTCTTCTCTGACTGAAGATGAGCTCCAGTGGCTTCAGGGGTGCTCTTGCCTCTGCAGGAAGAAGTGTTCCCAGCCCTCACTCTCCTGTCCTGCACAAAGCTGTCCACCTTGCATGCAGCATGAGCAGCTCTGGGTGGCCTTGAGGCTGGGCTTAGCACAATAATCAGGCTTCAGAGAAACCTAACCTGTCCCCATAAATGTGTCTTTTAAATAATGATACTAGATGGCCCTTCCTTACTGCACACTACACACCACGCACTGTTGTGAGCATCTCACTCAATTCTCATGCCTCATGAGAACCCTAAGAAGTAGGTGCTACCTGTAAAGTTGGGAATGGAAGCACAGAGAGGCAAAGGATCTTGCCTGAGGTCACACAGCCATAAGTGGTGAGCCATGGTTCACACCCAGGCCGTCTGGCTCCAGAACTCCTAGGAGGTAATGTGGCCTCTGCAGAGGAGGCAGAGGGCATGACATCACCCGGTGCAGAGCAAAGCCGTCTCCTGTTCTCCCTTTTATATCACTCCCATCTGAGCTGCATACCTTTCACCAGCCAGTTCTTCCCACCCCACTCTTCACCCTCTCCCAGACTCCCCTCATTTCTTAGCCACCTCCTTCCTGTAAGGACCTGTCCTGGCTGAGCCAGAAAGTGTTTTCCTAGTTAGCCAGGAGGGGAGAATCACAAACACTCATCACAGCCCGGGGCCCCTCTACATTTTGATTGTGTCCTTTCTGTGACTAGTGTGTGGATTAACTCATGACCCTCTGCAACTCTGTGGGGTCCTCACCCAGCCCAGACCAGGCTGGCAGTCCTCTGCTTCTGTCTGCTGTGTCCTCACCAGCCTCCCCACCCTGCAGGTACCAGCTGAAGCTTTTCGCCCGCATGTGCCTGGACCGGCAGTACCTGGCCATCGACGAGATCTCCCAGCAGCTGGGCGTGGACTTGATCTTCCTGTGCATGGCAGATGAGATGCTGCCCTTTGACCTGCGTGCCTCCTTCTGCCACCTGATGCTGCACGTGCACGTGGACCGTGACCCTCAGGAGCTGGTCACGCCTGTCAAGTTTGCTCGCCTCTGGACTGAGATTCCCACAGCCATCACCATCAAGGAGTGAGAGGGAAGAGGGAGGGCAGGCTGGGGACTGAGCTGGGGCAGAGGCTGGGTGGGCAGGTCACAGGAGCCCTCACCCCTCCTGGCTTCCATCCTCAGCTATGACTCCAACCTCAACACTTCCCGTGATGACAAGAAGAACAAGTTCGCCAGCACCATGGAGTTTGTGGAGGACTACCTCAACAATGTGGTCAGCGAGGCGGTGCCCTTCGCCAACGAGGAGAAGAACAAATTGACCTTCGAGGTGGGCTGGGGGCACCAGGACTGCGGCCAGTGGGGCCCTGGATTGCCCCACACTGGGCTTCAGTTTGCACCCAGTGTTGGGTTGTGGGCTCCATGACCCCACTTTCTTCCATACCCCAGCCAATACAAGGACGTATAGATGGCTGGGATTCCCCTAGTGCTGGGCTTCCATTTTGATGCCTGGGAGAGGGCTTGCCTCTTCCTGGTCCACTCACCCCATCAGCCAGGGCCCATCTTTTGCAATGCTCCACCTTTCTGGGAATCCTGTCCTCACCAACTTTCTCCCTGATTTCTGGGTCCTGACCCCACCCCCATGAAACCACGCCTCCACGTGCTTTGGCCCTGCCCACACTCACCTTGGTCCCGCCCCTCCACAGGTGGTCAGCTTGGCGCACAATCTCATCTACTTTGGCTTCTACAGCTTCAGCGAGCTATTGCGGCTCACGCGCACGCTGCTAGGCATCATTGACTGCGTGCAGGGGCCCCCGGCCATGCTGCAAGCCTACGAGGACCCAGGCGGTGAGGGTTTGCTGTTGGGCCACCCACTATCCTCTGGTTCCTAGCCTCCTCCAAGCTGTGGAAGTCCTCTCTAAATACCTCTGTGTACCACCTGCCTCTTGACTCTGCTGAAAGACAGTGTCTTGGGGCCCAACCTGGGCTTAACCAGAAGGGATCTGCTCTGGTGCTGGGGAGATCCCAGGGTCTGGCACTACTGCTTGCTGTTCAACAGCATTTGGTCTTGAGGGGAGAGCATGATGGAAGAAGGCAGACAGCTCTGCCATCATGGAACCTCCATGTGAAAGGGGACACAGCCCTGCCATCAGGGAGTGTGAGAAGCAAGGGAGGCACTGCCTGTCTCCTGTGCCCATAGAGACTGTAACCTCATCTGAACAAAAAGTGCTAGGGTCTGGTACCTGGTTTTGAGCACTCCTGGCATACTGTCCCCTCAGTCTCCCATGCTTGCCTTGGTAAGAGCTCTCATAGTTTCCCACAGCTCACCTTTACCCCTGACCCTCTCTTCTTTTCCCAGACTTGACCTAAATCTCGCCTTCCCAGGAAGTCTTCCTGGGTTAGCTCTGTCCCTTTAGCAAGGCTTTGTCCTACAGCTGCCATAGAGTGCACACTCTTCTCCCCTGCACCCTGGGGACCACTACTGTGCACCCCCTGTAACCTCCCTTTGTGCACGCTGTGACCCACAGGCAAGAATGTGCGGCGGTCCATCCAGGGTGTTGGGCACATGATGTCTACCATGGTGCTGAGCCGCAAGCAGTCTGTCTTTGGCGCCCCCAGCTTGCCTGCTGGTGCTGGTGCTGCTGAGCCGCTGGACAGAAGCAAGTTTGAGGAGAATGAAGACATTGTGGTGATGGAGACCAAGCTGAAGATTCTGGAAATCTTGCAGGTAGCTGGGCAGGACTGCTGGTGGGGGATGCTGGGGACAGGGACAGGTACTGAGAGGCTGGATAGAGGGAACCTCTTCAGATCGTGGTGTTCAGTGCTAGATGGCACCGTGAAGATCGATGTCTAGCTCACTGGTCCTCAGACAGCATCAGCCCACCGGAAGATTTGGTAGAATCGCACGCTCTTAGGAGGGGACTTCTCAAGGTCACAGGGGCTCCCAAGCAGAGTAGAGATTTGAGAACATGTTTCTCTATGAGGTGGGGGAGTCTGGGACTCCTGAGATGCTCCAGCAACACCTAGGGAAGGGGCTTATGGGGTCCTGAGGAGGGGTGAAGCCCTGTCATCACCAGAGGGAACATGGATAGTGCAGTTGGTCCTTATGGGTGACTCAGTCTGGCCAGGCCTGGTTGGGGGAGTCAGATGAGGGCCTTCTGACTCATTCTGCATCCTGGGGGGTGGACAGAGGCTCTGTGCCCCTCTGAGAATAGAGGCCAGGCACAGGTGTTTGTCAGCTCTAGGGCCTCATGCCGAAAGCAGGGCAGCAGGACAGGAGTTGACCTGTGGATACTTATTCCCTTTCCTGTCAGCATCCAGCCTGGGAAAGGGCAGAGTAGGCTGGTGGGGTCTCCCTGCCTCATGCTGAGAAGAGACACCAATCCCCATCAGTAGGCCAGGAGCTGGGCATCCCTGGGAAGAGGGAACTTGATTTTGTTGTGACATTCCAGAGCATCTGAATCCCATGAGTGCTAGAGCCCTTTGGGGTCCCTCTGACCCCTCATGAGCACAAGGGCCTTCTGACCTCATACCGGTCCTCCCCCGATCCTCCCCCATCCTCTGTCCATCTCTAGTTCATCCTCAACGTGCGCCTGGATTACCGCATCTCCTACCTCCTATCCGTCTTCAAGAAGGAGTTCGTGGAGGTGTTCCCCATGCAGGACAGTGGGGCTGACGGCACGGCCCCTGCCTTCGACTCCACCAGTGAGCACCCCTGCCTTCCACTGTCTGCGGGCAGAGGTCCAGGGTCACACAGCATGGGGTGGAACCGGGGGTACTTCAAGGCCAGCTCCCCACCCTGCCCCTCTTCAGTCTGCAAAGGCTTTTCCTCTCTGTTGTCCTATTTGATAGTCACAGTAAGGGGACAGGGATCCTTTTTCCCATCCCTAAGTGGGGAAATTGAGGTCCACCGGAGAGGAAGGACTTGTTCCTGGCCACAGCCAATCAGAGGCTGAGTCAGACCAGGCCCTGGTCCTCTAACTCCCAGGCAGCAGGGCTACAGAGGTTCCTGCCCTGCTGACTTCCATCCCAGAAACTCTGCAGCCTACCTTTCTTGGGCGTGGGTCTACCCTGTGCTCCATCTGTTCCTCATTTTTTTTTTTTTTTTGTGGTACTGGGGCTTGAACTCAGGGCCTACACCTTGAGCCACTCCTCCAGCCCTTTTTTGTGATGGACTTTTTCAAGATAGGGTCTTGAGAACTATTTGCCTGGGCTGACTTTGAACCTCGATCCTCCTTATCTCTGCCTCCTGAGTAGCCAGGATTATAGGCATGAGCCTCTGGCGCCTGGCACATCTGTCCCTCTTGCTCCCTGCAGCTGCCAACATGAACCTGGACCGCATTGGGGAGCAGGCCGAAGCCATGTTTGGAGTGGGGTGAGGCCAGGGTTGGGATGGGGGGGGGTTGGGTGGGGTTGGCAGGTGATGCTGACACAGGCTTGAGTCCCCTCGGGACAGTGTGGGTTTCTGCAGGTCTCCCCCTGCAGACCCTCACTGGGCTGTGAACTCTGACCCTGTTTTGCCTGTACAATCCCAGTGATGTAGGGCCACTTGGTCCTAGTGATCCTGGTCATTCGCCTGCCTCCGCTCAGGGCTGTTGTGCCTCTGTGTGGGCAGCAGAGCTTGGGTCAGGTGGCTGGCTGGATGTCCCCGTCCCAGTTTTGTTTTTAGTATTGTTAAGAAATTTTATACTGATTTCCATAGTGGCTGAACATATTTACATTCTTATAGCAGGGAGGAGGTGTGGGCTTTTCAGGCTGATGTCCCCACCCCGATGGGCTGGAGTGGGAGGGTCCTTCAGAGCTTCTACTGTTTCTGTCCTGCGCTTCCGTGCTGTCTAGCACAGCCTTCGAGCCCCTTCTCAGAGAGGTACTTTTAATCCATAAAATAAAGCACATGAAATTACAAAGGAAACCAATAGCATTGAGATGCAGTTATCACAATATTGAGGAAAGCAAATTGGAAGTGGCAGTTACACATATGCGTCTTTATTAGCACAGTAAATAGCCGCCTGAACGGGTGGGTGTAATTAGCACCGTTACTTCCCGCAGTGAATGTAAACGGCATTTCACAATTTCTGTTAACAACTCTGAGGTGATGTGAAAACATCTATGATTTTTAATGGTGACAGACTCACAGGTACAGCTAATGTTTCTTCGTTGAAGGCAATGCTACATTTTGGTTAGAGATTGGTAAAAATAAAGATATGTGTGTTCTTATCCCCTTGGTGGTGGTGATGGGGCTGTGGATTCCATCGAGAGGGTCCCTACTGCAGGTGCTTAATTCAGCACTATGTCCCTGGGGACATAGTGGACCCTTGAGAGACTCAGGGCAGTGGCTGTTTGTACACTGGTGGGAAAAAAGCAGTATTTTGAACAAATGTTACACTGGGCGCTGCTTCTGCAGAATGGGTGACAGAGAGTGCTCAGGCTCAGCCTCCGGTCCCCTCGGAGATCAGGGACGTCCACCATGCCCACGCCCCTGCCCCTGTCCACAGGAAGACCAGCAGCATGCTGGAGGTGGATGACGAGGGTGGCCGGATGTTCCTGCGTGTGCTCATCCACCTGACCATGCACGACTATGCACCACTCGTCTCGGGCGCCCTGCAGCTGCTCTTCAAGCACTTCAGCCAGCGCCAGGAGGCCATGCACACCTTCAAGCAGGTGACAGGGGCCACCTGGCCAGACACTGAGCCTTAGGCTTGCTCTGGGTACTGCGATTGAATAGTGTTAAGGAGCTCACAGCTGGGGGAAATTGGGACGCACATTTGGGGTTTCCATCCTTGCTGAGCTCCAAGAAACAGTCTTGGTTGCCTTTGGCTCCTCCCAGCCTGGCTCCGTGCCTGCCATTTCTTACACTGTGGACAGCACTTTCGAGTTTGCAAACTCTATTACACACACCTATGCTAAGTGCTTCAAATTGCACTGGGCATGCAGGCAGCCCTCATTGAGATGCGTGGTGTTTGTCACTGTGATGTCGTGTTCTCCCAACAGCTCCCTGTGAGATATCTGCTAATTGGGGCTGGTATTCAGCAAGTACTTACTGTGTACTGGGCACTGAGCACTGGCTTGGTTAAGCTACTCTCACACCCATGTGTGAGGGGGAAATTGAAGCCCAGGGAGCATTCTTTTCCTGCCCACTGGCCCAGTGAGGAAGGTGGGATCTTATGGAGACCCTGGTCTTAGAGCTGAGGTCTCTCTTTCAGCTGGTGCTCAGTAATGCCAGTCTGCTTTCCCCTGCCTGTTTGGCATCTGAGTGAGCAAATGACAGGCTACAGTAGCATGTGACATGAGTCAGAGAGTAACTGAAGCTGGGTGATGTGGCAGCTCAGGGATGGGAGTGCAGGGAGGCCTGTGACTATCAGGGAAGACTTCCTGGAGGTGGTGGGCTATGGCAAGGCTGTAATTATTGATGGGGGTGTGATGAAATTAGAAGGGGCACTCTGGCCTAGGGAAAAGTGCTGGAGTTCTCTAAGTGCCCAGGGACCTGGGGGTGCAGGTCCCACAAGCCAGGTCCATCTCCACCTTCAGGTACAGCTGCTGATCTCAGCCCAGGATGTGGAGAACTACAAGGTGATCAAGTCAGAGCTGGACCGGCTGCGGACCATGGTGGAGAAGTCGGAGCTGTGGGTGGACAAGAAAGGCAGTGGCAAGGGCGAGGAGGGGGAGGCAGGTGCTGCCAAAGACAAGAAGGAGGTGAGCAGGTTGCAGTGAGCTGGATGGGCCCCGGTGAGAGCTGTGCTTGACTAACCCTGGTCCTCTCTGTGTCCCCAGCGACCCACAGATGAGGAGGGCTTTCTGCAGCCACCTGGGGAGAAGAGCAGTGAGAACTATCAGATCGTCAAGGGCGTGAGTGGCCAGGGATCCTCCAGGGTCGGGGTTCTGCAGACCTGCCTGCCCCGGAGGTTCTGGCTGGCCTGGCCTCCTCCGCCTCCTCCCTCTTGGCCCTCCAAATAGGCATCTTCCAGCCTTTCTGGCATGTGAGAAACAGGCCTGCCAGGGTCCAGATGGAATTATTTTAAAGCTAAAGGAATTTAATGAAATTCCATTTCACAGTCATATTGTTCTATTTACTTTTATGGGTAGAATTGGGTTTTTAGTTTCCCTGGCTTGGTGAAATGGTCTGATTCAGCAGCCGTGACCTTCTTCACCCTCCCTGCCCTACTGTTAGCTGGGACTTGGCTGTGGCCAGCAGTCAGAGGGAGCCCGAGGAGGCCGGTTGGAGCTTCAAGCTCACCCATGTCTCCTCCCAGATCCTGGAGCGACTGAACAAGATGTGCGGAGTTGGGGAGCAGATGAGGAAGAAGCAGCAGCGATTGCTCAAGAACATGGATGCCCACAAGGTCATGCTGGACCTGCTGCAGATCCCCTATGACAAGGTGATCTTGACTTTGACCTCAGATTCCCCAAGGCAGTCCCACCTCGAATCCAGACCCAGCCCAAACTGTGTACTAGTCCCTAATGCCATCTAACCCAGCCTCCCCCTGACCTTTCACATGGACCTGCATCCAGACTCATCTTAACCCTGAGTCCGGTCTTAGTTTCACCTCGACCTTTGACCTACCTCTCATCTTGATTCACCTTGACTTCGATTTCACTCAGCCTTATCCTACTGCTTAATCCTGACCTCACCTTCCTTCCTCTCTTCTAGGCTAACCTTGTAATCACAGCTTCATCTTAACCTTGGACTCTGAGCTCCTTACCTTGATGTATGCTAGCCTTAATCTGACCCCAGCCTGTCTTTGACCCATGGTATCAGTGCTTCGATTCCTCACCAGGATATCACACCCTGACCCGCCCCCAGGCCTACCTGGCTCCTGACTCCACTCTAAGCCTTGTCTCAACCACTGATCCCCAGTCATTGAACCTTGAGGATTCTAAGCCTTACCTTTTGTGTGTGTACTGGGAATTGAACCCAGAGCCGCACACATGCTAGGGCCCCCAGCCCTTTTGTTTTTGAGATAGGGTCTGGATAACTGCCCAGGCTGACCTCAAACTTGCAGTTCTCCTGCCTCTGCTTTCCCAGGAGCTGGGATTACACACATGCACTGCCACGCCTGGCCTCACCATAGCTTTCCCTGACTCTGATTCCTTTGCCTGCCCCCCTCCCTCCCCCATCTCTAGCCTTATGGTACACTCTGGACGTCAGCACTTCATACTTCCATCCAGGCTAGAGATCCAGCTTTTGCTTGACTGTCCTCTTCATGGGCTGCATCTAAGCCCTGACTGCCCCATGCTGGTCCGATCTGGAGCCCAGATTCCTCCCTTCTTGGTGGCCCAGTACCCTCTCCCTTTTGCACCCAGGGTGATGCCAAGATGCTAGAGATCCTGCGCTACACACACCAGTTCCTGCAGAAGTTCTGTGCAGGGAACCCCGGCAACCAGGCCCTGCTGCACAAGCACCTGCACCTCTTCCTTACTCCCGGGGTGAGGGTGCTCAGGGGGCACTGTGCCAGGGGTGGGGTGGGGGGAGGAGCAACACCCGGACCCACTGTCTGATGAACGCCCACTCCCCTGCAGCTCCTGGAGGCAGAGACCATGCAGCACATTTTCCTCAACAACTACCAGCTGTGCTCCGAGATCAGCGAGCCCGTGCTGCAGCACTTTGTGCACCTGCTAGCCACCCACGGGCGCCACGTGCAGTACCTGGACTTCCTGCACACCGTCATCAAGGCCGAGGGCAAGTACGTCAAGAAGTGCCAGGACATGATCATGACAGAGGTGAGGGTGGGCTGGGGTGCGCCGGGAGCTGGGTGGTGGGCCACAGAGTAACAGAAGTCGACAGAGGGCTCAAGGGACTATGGAGGGGACAGGGAGAGAGAACTCAGCTGCAGGTCTAACTGAACTCAAGAAGGGCCAATAGAACCAGCGCTATTGCGTCTGGCACATAGTAGGTGTTTGGCACACACCTGCAAACCGAAGTCATGAAGGCTGGAGGGCTGAGCCTAAATCTGTGACAGAGGTGGCCTCTGCCCTTTAGCTTCTTATGGTGTGGGGTGAGGGAAGAGGGAAGCAAACAGCGAGCTCACAGATGTAACAGCCATGATGTGAAAGAGCTTTGTCCTGTTAATTACTAATCACTTCTCTGTGAATGATGTGATTGTCACCACAGGGGATGGTGTGTGCTCTGCAAGGGTTACGTTACATGCTGTGGGAGCCCAGGGGAGAAGGGTTGAGGTTAGAGAGGGCCTCCTCTAGGACTTCCTTCCCATGGGCCTTTCTGGGCCTGGTGTCTGGCAGGGGGCCTGAGACATCAGCCAGGGAACCTGCAAAATCTAGGCACGAGTTCCAAGTGCAGATGAGGGCCGGAGTCCTAAGCTGTCCCTGGTAAGCGCAGGAGGGGTGGAGGCCCAGGGTGGGTTAGGCTGAAGGGTCTGACGCCGCCCGCCTCCTGCCCACAGTTGACCAATGCGGGTGACGATGTGGTCGTGTTCTACAATGACAAGGCCTCGCTGGCCCACCTGCTGGACATGATGAAGGCAGCCCGTGACGGTGTGGAGGACCACAGCCCCCTCATGTACCACATCTCCCTGGTGGATCTGCTGGCCGCCTGTGCGGAGGGCAAGAATGTCTACACTGAGATCAAGTGCACGTCCCTGCTACCGCTGGAGGACGTGGTGTCTGTGGTGACGCACGAGGACTGCATCACGGAGGTGCCGGACCTGGGGCGGGGGTCGGGGTAGGGGAGGTGCCGCATGGCAGGGAGAAGGTGGTGGCAGAGCCAGGCTGAGGAGCGATTCTGTCCTGCCATGATGGGGCAGGCAGAGGGGCACGAGGGAAAGTGGGGGAGTGGACAGGAATCGGGAGGCCAGGGGAGGACTGGAGACAGTCCAGTGCCGGGCTCCGCTCACACCCGACCTCCCCTACTCCACTGTGCAGGTGAAAATGGCCTATGTGAATTTCGTGAACCACTGCTATGTGGACACGGAGGTGGAGATGAAGGAGATTTACACCAGCAACCACATCTGGACGCTTTTTGAGAACTTTACCCTGGACATGGCTAGGGTCTGTCCCTGCGGGGCCAGGGGCAGGGCTGGGGCTGGGAGCCTGGTAGGGGTAGAGGATCCACATGTGGATCCCTGTATCCCTTCTTTCCTCCAGGTATGCAGCAAACGTGAGAAGCGCGTGGCAGACCCCACCCTGGAGAAGTACGTGTTGACCGTGGTGCTGGACACCATCAGTGCCTTCTTTAGCTCCCCGTTCTCCGAGAACAGCACCTCCCTGCAGGTGGGCTTCTTGCATGACCTGGCTGCTTTTGTTGGCTCTGGTGTGGGGAAGGGGGAGAAAGAACATAGAGTCCTACTTGCTCATAGTGCATGAAGAAATAGCAGGATATTCAGTGTATTGGTTACCTATTCAGTTTAAAAGAAACATTTATGATCTCACAGTTCTGTGGGTCAGGAATCACAGTAGGAACAACATAAGAATCCTAAAGTTCAGTGGGTATGGAGGATGCTGGAGTGGCAGGGGACAGCTGGCATCATGCACTGCTTGAATCTCAGAGGTTGTGTACTGCCTGGTTGGTTTTGGTGTCCCTTGAGCTGAGCCAGGTGGATGGCTTCTACATTCTGACTTGTTGCATCGGTGGAAAACTCTGGACTTTGTACAGGGGTCTGTACCCAGTCGCTGAGAGTTATGGGTCCTCAGTGCATCCCCAGATTCCCAGACTGGAGTCAGTCTTCACCCCACAGCTTCTCAACTGAAAGAGCTGGGTTTTCCTGGAGAAGGGTCCCACTGCACTAGCTAAATCATAACACCAGGAGGAGACAGAAGAAAGCAATAAAAGGGGCTGCCGCTGGGAGTGTAGCTCAAGTGGTAGAGGATTTGGTTAGCATGTACGAGGCCCTGAGTTCAATCCTAAGCTCCACTATAAAAATGATAAAAGGGGCTGCCCTTGAGCACAGGGCCGGAGATAGGAAGGTAGTAATGCAGCCAGGCAGGTTGTGCACTACTGAAGAGATTGAGGGTGATTTTCTAACTGGCACATAACTGCAAGGTGGCTAATGAAGGCCCTGGCCCTCCATGGACCCTGGTCACTGGGCTTGGAGCTGCCCAGGTGGGAGTGGGCAGAGCCACAGCAGGTTGTGTGCCTCTTATAGACGCACCAGACGATCGTGGTGCAGCTGCTGCAGTCCACCACGCGGCTGCTCGAGTGCCCGTGGCTGCAGCAGCAGCACAAGGGCTCTGTGGAGGCCTGCGTCCGTACCCTCGCCATGGTGGGTGAGTGCCAATGCTGGCCAGTTCCCCCGCCCTCCCTCTCCTCCCCATGGGGACACCTGTGCTTACAGTTAGCACCTCATCCCTAAGCATGCTGGTCAGTCACCTGCTCCAGGTGGTTCTCAGTAAGTCCCTCTTGGTATCTACCTGGCATTTCGACAACCATTTTTAACTCTGAGTCAACTCTCCAGAGGAAACAGCAAGAGTGACCTTCCCCAACTGGAGTTGCTTTCTTTTTTTTCCCCTTCCTCCCTCCCTCCCTCCCTTCCTTCCTCCCTCCCTCCCTCCCTTCCTTCCTCCCTTCCTTCCTCCCTTCCTTCCTCCCTTCCTTCCTCCCTTCATCCCTCCCTCCTTTCCTCCGTCCCTTCCTTCCTTCTTCTCTCTCCTCCATCTCCTCCTCTCCCCCTCCCTCCCTTCGTCCCTCCCTCTCTCTCTCTTTCTCTCCCCCACTTCTCTCTTTCTCTCTTTTTTTTTTTTTTTTTTTTTTAATTTTGTCCTTGCAAGTAATCTCAGACAGGAGGGAGGCCGATAGGTTGTTGGGGAAGGAGGAGGGGTCAGAGGCAGAGCCCAAACAGGAAGAGAGCAAGTGCCTCAGGCCTTGCACCCTGGACTAGCGTACCTTCTCCCCCAGCATGACATCCCTTGACGTCCTGAGCCTGGCCCACCAGCCCCCACCCACCCCGGCCCTCCAGCACCCCCTCTCCCTGCAGCTAAGAGCAGGGCCATCTCGATGCCCATGGACCTGGATGCCCACATCAGTGTGCTGCTCAGCAGTGGATCCAGTTGTGCTGCCGCTGCCCAGCGAAGTGCTGCCAGCTACAAGACTGCCACTCGGACCTTCCCCCGTGTCACCCCCACCGCTAACCAGTGGGACTACAAGAACATAATTGAGAAGCTGCAGGTGAGTGGGGCTGCCTGGCATTTGACTGGCTGACTCTGCAGCTCTCCTCCTGGGGAGGGCAGGTTCTGGGGAGCAGATCCCTTCCTGTGTGCCTGCAAGTCACAGGAAGGGGCTGATTAGCTTGTTCCTCCTCTGGGGCTCTTGGGGACAGGCCCTGGGGTAGGGGACTGGTCAGGAGAACTTGGAGGCTTGCTGTGGGACTGGAGCTCATGAAGGGGGTTGGGCCATCCCTGCCTGTTTATGCAGCCCATTTCTGCCCACTGCCTATGGACGGGGTGTTGTGGGTTGTTAACCTCACATGAAGATAGGCCAGAGAGGGCAAGGAGTTTGCCAAAGGTCAGAGCTGGAGGAGTTTGCCTAAAGTCACGCTTTGGGGTCTGAGCAGGTGTGCTCTGAACAGACAGGGGCTATGCCTTGCTCAGGCCATCTCTGCCAGTCCAGGGCCCCTTAAGACAGGCCCTGTGTAATCTGTGGTGCTGTTTGGTGTTTGGGGGAGAGGTGTTCTTGGGTCTGGTAGTGACTCTGCCCTGCCTACCTCAGGACATCATCACAGCTCTGGAGGAGCGGCTGAAGCCCCTGGTGCAGGCTGAGCTGTCGGTGTTGGTAGATGTCCTGCACTGGCCTGAGCTGCTCTTCCTGGAGGGCAGTGAGGCCTACCAGCGCTGCGAGAGTGGGGGATTCCTGTCCAAGTGAGTGGGTGCCAGCTGGCATGGGGGGCAGCGGGGGCACAGCATCCTGGGCCAGGGGTGGGTCTGATGGGGACAAGGTTGGCCCCCAGGATCAAAGGGCCAGATGGGATGTGGCTGCACAGCTGCCCTGAGCTGCTGCTTCCCCTGCCCAGGCTGATCCAGCATACCAAGGACCTCATGGAGTCAGAGGAGAAGCTGTGCATCAAGGTACTTCGGACCCTGCAGCAGATGCTGCTCAAGAAGACCAAGAGCGGGGACCGGGTAAGTGCAGGGTGGGGACCTGGGGGAGAGGGCTGCAAGGATGCAGGAGCTCAGGCCCGCCAGTATGGGCCTCACTCCCATCCTCTCTCAGGGCAACCAGCTGCGCAAGATGCTGCTGCAAAACTACCTCCAGAACCGGAAGTCCAGCTCTCGGGGGGACCTTCCAGACCCCATGGGCACTGGTCAGTGCTGCCTGTCTCTATCCTGTGTCCAGGTGGCCTGTTCCCTCCACTGCTCCCTTCTACTCCTCTGCCACACTGGCTCTCCCTCAAGCGAGTCCCTCTTCCAGGCTTGGACCAAGACTGGTCAGCCATTGCGGCTACCCAGTGCCGGCTGGACAAGGAGGGAGCCACCAAGCTGGTATGTGACCTCATCACCAGCACCAAGAACGAGAAGATCTTCCAAGAGAGCATTGGTTTGGCCATCCGCCTGCTGGATGGGGGCAACACTGAGATCCAGGTGCAGTATGGGGGGCTGCCTGTTTTCCATCTATGGGTGCCAGCTCATATTTGGGAGGTAGAACTCATGGGAGTGGTGACTGGGGCTGAGGGAGCTTGCCTGCAAGTGGGGACCCAGGGCCATTAGAGTCAGGTCCAAAGCTGAGGCTACTGTCATCCCCCTGTCCACCTCCAGAAATCCTTCTACAATCTGATGACGAGTGACAAGAAGTCAGAGCGCTTCTTCAAGGTGCTGCATGATCGTATGAAGCGGGCCCAGCAAGAGACCAAGTCCACAGTGGCTGTCAACATGAATGACCTGGGAAGCCAGCCACGTGAGGACCGGGAACCAGCAGACCCCTCGAACAAAGGTCAGGGGAACAAGGCAGTCCCACAGGGTGCAGGGTGGGGGGTTGGTCATAGGGCAGGATATACAGGGCAAGGGAGAGATTCAGGGAAGGGTCACAGGCAGCTCCCAGCAGCCCTAACCTCACTAGATCTCACCCTCCAGGCCGTGTGGCCTCTTTCTCCATGCCTGGCTCCTCATCCCGTTATTTGCTGGGCCCCAGCCTGCACCGGGGGCACGAGGTGGGCGAGCGCGTGCAGAGCAACGAGATGGGCTCGTCCGTGCTCATCATGCAGCCTATCCTGCGCTTCCTGCAGCTGCTGTGTGAGAACCACAACCGCGACCTGCAGGTGAGCACCTCGCCTGCACCTGCCTGGCCCCTTCTGTCCAGCCAGCTGGTGTCCTCAATCTGGCTGGGCATGGCTGCTCTGTGGCTGCAGCCCACAGGATAGTGGTCCTTAGGCGGCCTCTCCCTCCTGCTGGCGCCATGCCATGTCCACCCGTCTGTGCTCGGCAGAACTTCCTGCGCTGTCAGAACAACAAGACCAACTACAACCTGGTGTGTGAGACGCTGCAGTTCCTGGACATCATGTGTGGCAGCACCACGGGGGGCCTGGGGCTGCTGGGACTCTACATCAATGAGGACAACGTGGGCCTTGTCATCCAGACCTTGGAGACCCTCACCGAGTACTGCCAGGGTCCCTGTCATGAGAACCAGGTGAGCCAGTTGTGGCTGGCTGAGCGGCAGCTGGGTGGGCAGTGCCGACATGTAGGTGGATGGAGTGAGCTGGGCAGGGAGCGAGGCTGAGGTCTCTGGAGCTACCACAACTCTGAGGGGCCCCGGGCCCTATGCTTCCCTCCTGCCTCCTGCCAGACCTGCATCGTGACACACGAGTCCAATGGCATTGACATCATCACTGCTCTGATTCTCAATGACATCAGCCCCCTGTGCAAGTACCGTATGGATCTGGTGCTGCAACTCAAGGTGGGGCCTGGTGAGCGTGTGATGTGTGTGCTGCACATGTGGCTTGTGTGTCCAGTGTGCGTGGTGGTGTGTGATGCAGGTATCACACACATGATGCATGAGCGTCTGATACATACATGTTTGTGTTACACAAGAGTGCAGATGTGGTCAAACATGCCAGGAGGTACTCCAGAAGCAAAGGTGTCCTGGGTTCATCAAGGACTTCCTGTGTGTGTATCTGTTGTCTGGGAACTTGAGCTGTGGGTGGCAGAGCGGGGTGAGGCTGGCCTAGTGTGTGCGTGTGTGTTTGGGGGGTGTTATTCAGGATACTTCTTAGCAAGCATGGGACTCGGGCTGGGAAAGTCATGGCACATCTTGGATTCTGGGACTAGAGTGAGGAGGAGGATGCGGGGGCCCTGGTGGGAGCCCTCAGCCTTGGTTGCTTCCCCGGTTGCCTCCACCCAGGACAATGCATCCAAGCTGCTGCTGGCTCTGATGGAGAGCCGGCATGACGGTGAAAACGCGGAGCGAATCCTCATCAGCCTGCGTCCCCAGGAGCTGGTGAGGTTGGGCTGATGGGTGGGTGGGAAGAGGGGACCGAGCTGGGTGTGCCAGGATGGGGTGAGGGCCTAGCAGGCCCTACTGCCCCCGGAAGAGGGCATTCGAACAGGTGATGTCCCGCCAGGTGGATGTCATCAAGAAGGCCTACCTGCAGGAGGAAGAGCGTGAAAACTCCGAGGTGAGCCCACGTGAAGTGGGCCACAACATCTACATCCTGGCTCTACAGGTACCAGTCCCACTCGTGACTTCACCCTGCGGTCACACCCCACTACCATACCTTACGACCACGTCCGTAACAGTGTGGCCTGCTCACTCAGCTTTCTAGGCACAACAAACAGCTGCAGCACCTGCTGAAGCCCGTGAAGCGTATCCAAGAGGAGGAGGCTGAGGGCATCTCTTCCATGGTGGGTGTCCTGGGAGAGGGGGAGGTGGCAAGTTTGGGAGTAGGGAGGGGCTTAGGCCCAGGAACATGGCCCGATAAGAGATTGGATGGGCCAGTATCCACCTGAGGGTGCTCCCACCTGAGGGAGGGGATGAGGGAAGGTCTGAGATTTGAGAGGCCTGTGGGAATCAGGGAGAAGCTGAGACCCAAGGGTGGCCTGGAACTGAGTGAGTAGCTTGGACCTGAGAGCAGGGCTAGAATTTGAGGGTGGGAACTGGACTGGGGCCAGAGGTAAAACCCGAACTTAGAAGTAGAAGCAAAATCTGGGTGGATCTGTGGTGGTCTGGAAGCTTCAGGCAGAACCCAGGTCGCTCCCGTGCCGGACTGACGAGGGCGACTATTGTCTTGTGCAATACTTGGCTTCTGCTTTCCCAGTCCCCTTCCTTTGTCATCAGATCTAATTGGTGGGCTTGGCCCGTGCTTTCTTCCGTGAGATATTCCCTGGTGTGCGGGTGGGAGCCTGCCTCAGGCCTGGCGGGTGGGGGGAGTGGGTGCCAGAATTGGCTGTGTGACATCTGAGCCTGTCCTGGTACCTTCCCCCTCCTCAGCTCAGCCTCAACAACAAGCAGCTGTCACAGATGCTCAAGTCCTCTGTGCCTGCTCAGGAAGAGGAGGAGGACCCCCTGGCCTACTATGAGAACCACACGTCACAGATTGAGGTGAGGCCTGAGGACGTGGGCTGGGGGGAATGAAGGTCTCTGTCCAGGAGTGACTGCGTACCCATGTGTGCAGATTGTGCGGCAGGACCGCAGCATGGAGCAGATTGTGTTCCCGGTGCCCGGCATCTGCCAGTTCCTGACAGAGGAGACCAAGCACCGGCTCTTCACCACCACCGAGCAGGACGAGCAGGGCAGCAAAGTGAGCGACTTCTTTGACCAGTCCTCCTTCCTGCACAACGAGATGGAGTGGCAGCGCAAGCTCCGCAGTGAGGACCAGGGGGCAGGAGGGCAGGTGGTCCCAACCCCCCATCGATGCCCCTTAGGCTTCCCTGGCCTGTGGAAGGTGCCCCCCCACTGCCTCTCCCAAGGAGTGGCTCTTTCAATCACATCTTGCTCTAGAGTGGAACCTGGAACTTGTGAGGGCAGCGGTGCTCATGTGTGGCAGGCAGCAGGGACCCTCTCACACCAGTGCACCCCCTCCTCCCACAGGCATGCCGCTGATCTACTGGTTCTCCCGCCGCATGACCCTGTGGGGCAGCATCTCCTTCAACCTGGCAGTGTTTATCAACATCATCATCGCCTTCTTCTACCCTTACGTAGAGGGTGCGTCCACAGGTGAGGACGTGGTGTTGGTGGCAGAGACCCCAGAGCCATCCTGTTCTCCCAGGTTAGGGCAGAGTTTTGGGGCAACCCAGGCTCTGAGGGGACCAGATGCAAAAAATGGGAAGAAAAACCCTGTACTGCCCTTGGGACCCTGTGTGTATGGTGGGGAGACAGGTGTGGCCCAAGGGACAGATGGGATCTTTGACCGCGGGGAGACTGGCACATGTGCATAGTTGGGAGCTGGAAACCAGATATGGCAGCGGCACTCAGGCTATCCCTCTTAGGCCTAGAGATGCAGGAGAAAGGGAGGGTGCTGAACTTAGGCTCCAGGACCTTCGTAGCGAAGGCTCCAAGGAAGGGGAAATTCTTGGGGTGTCTTGGATCTGTGTTGGCTGTGGTGGGCTTGAGCAAGCCCCACTCACTGCTGCCTGCTGGCCCCCAGGTGTACTGGGCTCCCCGCTCATCTCGCTGCTCTTCTGGATCCTCATCTGCTTCTCTATTGCGGCCCTGTTCACCAAGCGCTACAGCATCCGGCCCCTCATTGTGGCGCTCATCTTGCGCTCCATCTACTACCTGGGCATTGGGCCCACGCTCAACATTCTGGGGGCCCTCAATGTGAGTACTGGGGGGAACCCCTCCCCAAGCCACTCCATTGCTTATCATGTGGTTGGCCTTGGAGCTGGCCTGCCAATCCCAGCCACTGACCTGCCCTGTCCCCTCTGTGTCGGGGACATTATAGACCAAGCTCATTATAGACCAGTGGTCAGTGCCATTGTGTGCCTCCTCCCCTCCCTTGACAACTGTGGGCAGCTGGCACTTGGACAGACAGATAGGAGCCACTTTGAAGCAGCAGCTTCAAGGCTGTCTTGGTGGCACACTGCACTATTCATGGATGGACATTCCTGGCAGATGGAAATAAAATGCCTTGAGCAAGGGGGTCTTTTTCCTAACTAACCCAGTCACCATAAAGGCCAGGGGAAGTCTTTGGCCCCATCCTCCTGTGTCTAAGCCCCTTTTTTTCCCT
This sequence comes from Castor canadensis, assembly GCF_047511655.1. Lineage (NCBI taxonomy): Eukaryota > Metazoa > Chordata > Mammalia > Rodentia > Castoridae > Castor > Castor canadensis. The sequence goes on along the minus strand of NC_133393.1, from coordinate 21,566,221 downwards.
GGAGCCAGAGGACCCAGGGACTTACATAGTTGGATCCCAGGAGCCCAGATGCACTTCTAGAAGCAAACTCAGTGCTGTGCCTCCCTCCATGCTGAGCAGGACCAGCTCTGATTCATTCCACTGGAGCCCTGGCCTCTGAGCTGGGTGTGGGCTGGGCATGGTCGTGGTGATGGGGTAGACTCAGGGTGGATAAAGCACTGACCTTCATGCCCTGCGCTTGCCTGCAGCTGACCAACAAGATCGTGTTTGTGGTGAGCTTCGTGGGCAACCGAGGCACCTTCATCCGGGGCTATAAGGCCATGGTCATGGACATGGAATTCCTCTACCACGTGGGCTACATCCTGACCAGTGTCCTGGGCCTTTTTGCCCATGAGCTGTTCTACAGCATCCTGGTGAGCCCACTGGGTGGTGTGCAGCCAGAGAGGCTGTGGGGGGCAGTTGGGGCTTCCCGTGAGCAACATGTGGTTCCCTGCATCAGTGGACTTTCCCTTTTGCTACTGGGCTGAGAGAACAAATTTTTAGAGTCCTCTTTATCCTGACCTGTCTGTCTTCAAGACCCTGATAGCCCCTTGTGGTGCCATGAACCCCATCTGTCCAATATTTTGGGGTAGGGGAGTGGTCAAGCCTGGATTCTGGAGCCACACTGTGGGTTTGCATTCCAGCTTGACCACACCTGACTGGGTAAGTTTGGGCAAGTTACTCAACTGCCTGGAGCCTCACAACAGGCTCTACTTTCTAGAATAATTTTGGGGATGAAATGAGCCAGTGTATGAAATGCACTTAAAATGTTTCTTGGCAAGGGGCTTCTCCTGTTCACTCCACGTCCATGGAAGTAGAACTGAAGTTCCTCCAAAAAGCCTCTCCCAGGTCCACCCAGCTGCTTGCGCGCAGATGCCACTGGGCAGAGCCTGTGGGATCCATCGGGAGCTCAGGCAGTCCTTGAGGTCTGGCAGTCCCCAGGCAGAATGCCTGGCCCAGCCCCTCAAGGCATCATCCCTGTCCTGCAGCTCTTTGACCTTATCTACCGTGAGGAGACACTGTTCAATGTCATCAAGAGTGTGACCCGCAATGGCCGTTCCATCCTGCTGACTGCCCTGCTGGCCCTCATCCTTGTTTACCTCTTCTCCATTGTGGGCTTCCTCTTCCTGAAGGATGACTTCATTCTCGAGGTGGACCGGCTGCCCGGCAACCACTCCAGAGGTCTTGGGGGTTTCCTCTCCGGGGTGTGTGTGTAGGGGTGCCACTAGGCCTGCGCAGGTGATTTGTGTCAGGACTAGATGTGGAGTGCTCCTTGCCTGTGTCTGCTGTTGGATTCTGGGATGGTCTAGCTCACAGTGATCTGCTTCCCAGAGGGTCTGTCTCACTGCAGTCTTTCTTTTCAGCACTGAGGTTTGTACTCAAGGGCCTCGTGCTTGCTAGGCAGGTGCTCTGCTACTTCAGCCACACCTCCAGCCCTAGCTCACAGCCCTAGGTTTCCGAGGGGGTGGGAAACCTTGGGTTTGCGGGGGCTGCCTGTGTGCCAGGCCCAGGAATACAGAGCCTCCTCCCTGCCCTTAGTGCTCAGCCCAGTGGGGAGGAACATGAAGATCCTACTTCGTAGACAGCGTGGGGAGCAGGTGGGATCCGGGGAGGCCTCCCCGGGGCATAATGCTGAGGACAGACCTAGGAGGATGGCAAGGTCAGGCATTTGGACCCCTGGTAACCTCATCCCTTTCCCCTCCAGCCAGTCCCCTGAGGATGCCACATGGTACCGCCACATTTGTGGGCGCGTGCAGCGGGGACCAGATAGACTGTGTCGCGGGGGTCGCAGTGCCTGAGGTCCTGGAAGGTGAGCATGCTGTGTGTATGGGAGTCAGGTGGGGGCCGGCGGCAGGCGGCCTGGGGCTGAGCACTCTCCAATCTCAGAGGACGAGGAGCTGGACAGCACGGAACGGGCCTGTGACACCCTGCTGATGTGCATCGTAACTGTCATGAACCATGGGCTGCGCAATGGTGGTGGTGTGGGTGATATTCTCCGCAAGCCCTCCAAAGACGTAAGCACCCTGCTCCGCTCCCGATTCCACAGAGCCTGGCTCCTCTCAAACAGCCAGTGCTGACACTCACTTCCCACACCCCTCCAATTTCCAGCGACATGCTCCTGAGCTGCCTCGCAAACCTCCCTCCACCCCTCAACTCACCATAGATGCTAAGAGGAAAGATGAAAGATGTTGGCAACCCAACTGCACCCCAGGGCTAGGGAAGGTGTGAGTCAGGCAGCAGACTCCAGGCCACTGCTTCCTCCAGCCCACAGAGGGAGGCAGGGCACTGCAGGAAGCTGAGTCGGCTTTGTAAAGAGCCTCAGGATTTGGCTAGGACAGCCAACAGTCCTGGGTGTCAGTCCATCCCAAATTGCTTGGGAGTGACAAGCCGCCTTCTTGGCTAGACAGAGGGTTTCTGGAATGTGTGAGGCCAAGAGTCCTGAGGGCGGGGCACAGAGCTGGCTCTTCTTCTAACCAAAGTTAGGGAAAGAAACAAGACTCAACTTGTAGCCCAAGCTCTCCATTCCAAATTCAAACTTCTGTGGGCTTCCTTGTGGTACCCTGCCTTGTCCAAATCCAAACTTGAGATTTCTAGTTGTAATTCTTGCCCCATGGGGCCAGATGCGGTCTCCTGCTATCTCCATGGCCCCTACAGCCAAAGGCTCTCGTTTCCTTCTGCCATGACCATAGCCCTTGACCCACTGCCTGAGTCCTGTCCTGCCCGATAAGCTTGGGGACGCTGGGCCCAGCCTTGATGCCTCACTCCTGCAGGAGTCTCTGTTCCCAGCCCGGGTGGTGTATGACCTCCTGTTCTTCTTCATTGTCATCATCATTGTGCTGAACCTCATCTTTGGAGTGATCATTGACACCTTCGCTGACCTGCGCAGTGAGAAGCAGAAGAAAGAGGAGATCCTCAAGACCACGTGCTTCATCTGCGGTGAGGCCTGTGCACAGCTGGGCATCTTCTGAGGCCAACAGTGCCCCAGTGTAGCCTCTGGGAAACCCCTGGGTGGATGGCCTGCAGGTTCCTTGCCTGTCCCAAAAGTGAGGAGAGCGTGGCCTTGCCTACACTTGGAGACAGCAGGGAGTGGGCAGGGCCCTCAGAAACCATTGCTTCAAACCTCTTGGGTTACAGATGGGGAACCCATGGCTGTCAGTAGCCTTGAGTTTCTGGTTTCAGTCCAGTACTCTTCCCAATGCTGGTAATGCCCTTGCCAGTGACCTGAGACCAAGAAGCAGGAGTCACCTGCAGGACACATCATTCCTTACTCACCTCTTCTTGCCCCCGGGCTCGGGGATTCTGGCATTTGCTCCTAGAGTTCCCAGCTGCAGCAGGCAGGGCAGGAGCTCCCTGGCTAAGTGGTTGGTGCTTTAAATAGAGTGACCTACACAGCCCAGAGTGAGCTGTCAGAAGTGGTCCCCACGAGAACAAATGTCCCTTCCACTGGGTGGCCCATGGTGACTGTTGGAGGCCATGGCTTTATTCTTGCCCTGGTCCATCAGGTCTGGAGAGGGACAAGTTTGACAACAAGACGGTGTCCTTCGAGGAGCACATCAAGCTGGAGCACAACATGTGGAACTACCTGTACTTCATTGTGCTGGTGCGTGTGAAGAACAAGACGGACTACACAGGCCCCGAGAGCTACGTGGCCCAGATGATCAAGGTGAGGGCCAAGCTGGACCTGCTAGAGTCCAAGCCACTGTGCATCACTGACCTTCATGGCCACTATTTCCGCATCCTCTGGGCCTGGAGGTGGGACAGCTGCAGATACTTGTTGAAGGTCAGCAGGGGAGTGAGGCACAGCTGGTGCCAACTCTTAGCTGTGCAGATCCTGCCAAGTGCCCATTAATATGGAGGGGCTGCTTTGGTTTTTTGGGAATCAGGAGAACAAACCCATGGCAAACCTGCCAGCCAGGAAGGATGAGCGTGACATCCCGTGGCCTTGGATGCAGTGGCGCTGGAGAGGGGAGACCTTGCCCATGCGCAGGGCTGTTGCTCTGTGGTCATTCTGAGGGGCCTTTTTTACTTTAACAAAAGTGGAGTAGCTTCCTGAAGTCTGGATGGTCCTGGGCTGAGAGGGAGCCTGGGGATACTTTAGAATGTCAGGCTTAGTGCTGGGTGTTGTGGTTCATGCTTGTAATCTCAGCTTCACAGGTGGCAAAGGTTAGAAGATTGTGGTCTGAGGCTGACCTGGGCAAAAGTGCAAGACCCTATGTCAAAAAATGCTAAAAGCAAAAGGACTGGGGGCATGGCTTAAGTGGTAGGCTACAATGCCCTGAGTTTAAGCTCCAGTACTGGGGGGAAAAAAATCAGGCTTAAAGGAATTAAATATAATCTGTCCAATTTCCATAGTCACAAAGGCAATGAAGAAAAGGTTTTGTCTTTTACATTTGTATTTTGAATTGCTCTTTGAAAAGAGGTTTGAAAAGAGGTTTGGCCTGAGAATTCACACTTGTGACAAGGAACCACAGAACTGCTTGGTACCTCTCCTCCCTCCCCTGCCTGGCCCAGGAACTGTGGCTCTGCCTCTCAGACACGTGTCAGATGCCAGTCCTCTTCTGCAGAGCCGCCTGCTTCCTCAGTTTGCCATCTGTCTGACTCGAATCTTCCTGAAGTGTGGGGCGTGTGTCAGGGTTAGGTGGGAGGGAGGAAGGAAGGAAGGAGATTCTGGTCTGGGTGCAGTGGCCTTCCCTGCACCTTTGAGGGTGTCACAGTAAACAGATGGTACTGATAGCAGTGAAGAACTCAGACTCTGTTGATCAGCCGAGTAATGGAAGGCAGCTTGTCATGGTGGCAGAGCCATGGTGGCAGGGGTTAGCTGCCAGCTCCCTCTGGCCCAGGGAGGACCAAGGTCAATTCAGATTTTCCCATGACACATCCCTAGCAAGTAATTTGGCCAAGGGTGTAGCCAAAGCCTCCCCCAGATCACTGTTTTCCTAAGCAAAGCCTTGCTGGGCCTGTCACATCCCCTGAATGATCTCTTCCAGAACAAGAACCTGGACTGGTTCCCGAGGATGCGGGCCATGTCCCTGGTGAGCAATGAGGGCGAGGGAGAGCAGAATGAGATCCGGATCCTCCAGGACAAGCTCAGCTCCACCATGAAGCTGGTGTCTCACCTCACCACCCAGCTCAACGAGCTCAAAGAGCAGGTATGTGTGTGTTGCCCTGTTCCACCCCTCTATCCTTGGGGTTCCACAGGAAGCCTCAGCTGCCATGTGGGTGGAGGGTTAGGTGCTGGAGCCTCCATTCCTGGCCTGGGATGTAAAGGCAGGTTCCAAATACTCCCCTCTGCGGCCCCTGAAAGACAAGGCCATGTTGCACCTTGGTGCAGGTGTGAGGCCCTTGTCATCTATGTACCTTCCCCTGCCAGCTGCTAAGACTGTCCTTCCAAGGGTCCACTGGTGATGGGGACCGAGGCATCCTGTGCTTCTTAAACCCCTTACCAGAGGGTCCTCCTCTGCATCTGGCAGGGATCGCATGACTAGACAGTCCATCTGGGGGGTGGGGTGGCTGCCAAGCTGCGCCAAACCAGGGGGTCGATGTGCTAATTGAGAGTGTGGGTTTGAAGTTGACATTGCACAGCACCCTGAGGGGCTCTGGCTGTCACTTGTGCTGAACAGCAGCTGGGCCCATAAGGTGAAGGGGCAGCCCCCACTCAGTGCCACAGAGGGTGCGCTGGGTGGCCTGACCAGGCACCTTTTGGCCTAGATGACAGAGCAGCGGAAACGCAGGCAACGCCTGGGCTTTGTGGATGTCCAGAACTGCATGAGCCGCTGAGGAGAGCCATCGAAACCCCAGTAGGGGCTTTACCACTGGAGACTGTGACTGGGAACAATGCTGCCCTGTCCCTCTTCTGGTGTTGGGTGGCCTGGCCAGCCTGCCAGCCTCTCAAGGCCAGGTGCCCACCCAGCCTCCTGCTCCCACTCTGCTAGTCCCCCAGCTCCCCAGCCTAGGCTCTGATCAAGAGTGGAGCTTCAGAGCTGACAGTCCTGCCTAGAGCTCTTAAAAAAGAGACTCAGAGTCCCCTGGGACTCAGTTTACCACAATGCCTTAGAGGAAAGTAAGTCCTTGAGACCTTTGTCCTTCGAAGCAGTAACTGACATTCCTCTGTAGTCCTCTCAGGTGGTTAGGAGTGGGGTCACCTCTTTATCTCCAAGCACTACATTTTGGTTGCTGCCTACCTCTGGGGAGGTAGCAGTAATGCTGTTATTAGCAATGTTAGGCTTTGTTATTTAACTTATTCTGAGGGGCCATGTCCAGCCCTGTTGAGGCTGTGCAGCTCCCTCTGTGCCCCTGTATGTGCAGTGTGTGGACCTTACTGACCTGTTCAGGTGGCCTACTGATTCAAGGATGGACAGCCTTGCTCCTGGGACCTGCCTTCCCTGGGTTTCCTGGGAAAAATATATCCAGGGGACAAGGACTGAGTTGTGTGAGAGTGGCTGTTTTTTTGACTGTTTTTTTTCTCCTTTTGATGTAATGTTTTACAAATTATGTGTCCTGAAAACTAATATGGTAATTGCCTTAAATAAATTAATAGAAACCTATTCCACTAAACAGGCTTGTGTTTTCTGCATTTCCCAGAGGGCGGTGGGGCTAATTTGCACCACTGTTACCTGACAAATGACAAAGCATGAACCCTTCTCCATTGGCCTGGCCTCTCTGGGGGTCTCATGAGATGCTCTGAGTGGCACCTATCCTGACATGGTTCCCAACAGGAGTCCCTGCACAGAACTGTCTCGGTACAATGAGTTCCGATGCAACCTACTGTGTTTTATTCTGTACACTTCAAAACATCCTAAGGCCCTAGGACCCCACTCCCACTGTACCAGTGAGGGTGCTGCTGATGCTGCCCTACCCCTTCTCTTTGCTGTACCCAAGTAGGGAGCATGCACTAGTAAGAACCAAGGTTCTATAGAGTAGTGAGGTGACCATATGTCCCCAGCTAGTAGGGCCTCTATCGTGCAGCCTTCCACAGAACTTGCTCAGTGCTGAAGTCAACTACAACCTGAGGCCAAAGATTGACTAGAGCTCTGCTGTCTCTTAAGCCAACTGGGCATACGGAGTTTTGCACACGTTGAAGCAGAGGCTCGAGCTTTGTTCTTTGAGTCAGCGGGGATGAGGGCTGGGCAGTATTTCAGCACCCCTCAGTCTCCCTTTTGTGTTCTGTGGCAACAAGATGCTGTTTTGGGCATTCAGCACTGCTCCTGGCTTCCTCTAAGCTGTTCCTGTAACAGAGAGCCTGAGGCTATTACTGGGGCTGCAGAGCCTGCTGGCCAGGCAGAGGCTCCTGGGGCTATGCAGGAAGTACCTTGTGTAGGGCCCTAGTGGCCCCTTCTCAGGTTCAGAGGTTACAGGACCCTCATTTCCTCTGTTGGCCCACTGGTCCTGTGGATGCTCACGTCATCCCTGCTCAGGCCATAGTATTCCTAGAGTAGCAAGGGCTTCCTCTTGGGAGGGCAGATAAAAGTCCCAGATCATGGGGTCGGGGGAAGCCAGGCGGTTTTATTGACAACAGCAATATACAAGACTCCACTCAGGTACGAGGGCGAGACAAGACCCGGGCCCAGGCCTTATGCTTCTCCTCAGGCCCCCTGGGGGCAAACTTCTCCTGCAGCTTCTTCCACATGCCTTTATTCATTTCCTTAAACTCTTCCAAGGTATCTGTACAGGGAGACAGACAGACAGACTGACTGAAGTCTTAACACGTGACTGAACTTCAGTGGCCACAGGGCTTTCCCAACGTGAGCATGCTTCAACTTTCCACACTGTGCCCAGGGACAGGAAGTTACACCCAGCCCCTGAAAAGCAGGTCACATGGAATAACATGGACACACACTTTGTGGTAATGGAGCACACACCTGTTCCCTCCTCTTGCTTAGCATCCAAGCAAGCCATGCTTCTTGTTGCCCTGAGAGGGCAAAGAAATGGCACTGCGGTATAAGTGTGTGACCCATGACTTTAAAGCCAAACATGGCCCACTCCACACCAACCTCACTATCTCCACTTTTCACATATGGAAACTGAGGCAGAGGGAGGATAAGTAACTTCCTCAGGTCACACAGCTAGGAAGTGGTATGGTTTGACCCCGGTAGGCTGTAAGATGAGCAAGAACTGGGGGAGGAGGTGGACTTGGGCCTGAATCTGCCCATCACGTCTTCCCGCCTCAAGGCCCCAAGCCCCTCAAACAAATCACAACCCTCTAAGTGTTAGGTTCCTCATCTGTAAAATGAAGACTAACACTAACCTCAAAAGTTGTGAGAATTAAAGGAAACAACAGAGGCGACTTGTCTGGCACTCAATGAAAAGGTAGCCACTGTCAATGTAGGTGGCAAGGCTGCTGAGAGCTGGCGGGGTGCCTAAGAACACGCCCACCCACACCCACCCCACACCACAGCAGGGCTTCTTGGCTGCACATCACTGACATTTTGGGCCAGGTAATTTTTCTCACTGTAGAACATTTAGCAGCATCCAGGTCTCTTACTTACTAATGCCAGCAGCGCCCTGGCCTCACTAGTTTTGACAACTAAAAATGCCTTCAGACATGGCCACATGTCTCTGGGATGACAGAATGTCCCCCCAACAGAGAACCACTGGTCTGAAGTCTCCAGGGATAAGGTTCAGTTATACTATTTTTTTCTCTCTCTTTTTGTTCCCTTTATCTTTTTTGTGGTGCTGAACGTCAAACCCAGGGTCTTGTGCATGCTACCACTGAGCTATACCCCCTGTCCTTGGTTTTTTGAGACAATGTCTCTCTATATAGCTCAGGTTGGCCTCAAACTCATGATTCTCCTACCTCCACCTCTCAAGTGCTGGAATTATAGGCACGTACCACCTTACCCAGCCCTATGACACCTAATTTTACTGGTATTTATTTTTTAACACATTTTTTATTAGTATTTTACCTTATTTTAAATTTAGATATTCTCATAATATGTTTAGTATTCAGATCTTGAATTTTCATCTGTTAACAAAATTTCTGGAGAAGAAGAATAGCTTTTCTGAACAAAAGAGGTATTTCATGATTTATCAATGTTTATAGTTAGTGGGCCCTTGATTAGATTGGGACATACACTGTATTTCAGCCATAAGCACAGCCTCTGGCCCTGGGACTTATCCAGAAGTTCAGGTTCCTGTGTGGGGTACAGAGCAAGACAATGCAGGATCCCTGTGCACCTACATGGCACTTTCCAGGACCCCAAGTCAGGGTGGACTCACTTGCTTTTTTTCCTTTGCAGTACTGGGGTCTGAACTCAGGGCCTCAACCCTGAGCCACACTACCAGCCCATTTTTGTGATGAGCTTTTTTGAGATAGGATCTCTTGGACTATTTGCCCAGGCTGGCTTTGAATGGTGATCCTCCTAGTCTCTGCCTCTTGAGTAGCTAGGATTACAGACATGAGCCACTGGCAACCAGCTTGGACTCACTTGTAATGCAGACTGTGGCTACACTTGGGAGCTACCTGGCCCTCAGAGCCTCTTTCTAATGGTGCGGCATGTCTTTTCCTGCCCCATCAGAGAAACACTTGGTAAACTTACTTCACAGGGTTGCAACAAAAATATGAGGCTTGCTGTGAAAACAATTTATCAGCAAATTTCCTGGGGCTGAACTAACTGGAACAAGCTGCAGTGCTGGGCCACTGGTAGGGAGGGCATCCCCCAGGATTCTGTGCTGCCTACTGCCCTTGCTCACAGAAGCTTCCCTGATAGTTAACAAAAGGGTAGAGGCAGAGCCTCTGAAACTTACTTCCAGTCTCACTTCAAGCTCAAACTTTGCTCAAACTCGGCAGGTGGTGATTGAGAGGATAGTAGCTTGAGACCAGCTCATGAAAAAGTTCCTGACACCCCCAAACTCAATCAAGAAGCTGGGCATGATGTCATACATCTGTTACCCCAGCTGTGTGGGAAGTGTAAATAGGATTATGGTCTAGGCCATCCCAGGCATAAACATGAGACCCTATTAGAAAAATAACTAAAGCAAAAAGGGTCAAGTGGTAGAGTGCCTGCCTAGCACAGGCAAGGCCCTCAGTTCAAACCCTAGGACCACCAAACAAAACAAGTACAAAAAACAACTTTGCTCAAACTCTTTGGGGCCCTCACAATGTCACTGTCATCAGTGCTGGTAATTACATGGACCCATGGAGTAGAAGAAAATTTTTACAATAGGAAAAAAAAAAAATGCCCACAAAGTGATTCTACTTGGCCAATGCCTTTTCACCTCAGCTTTCCTGAGAATTAACACGCAACAGAAGGTGGCACCACCAAGTTTAATCTGTTCAGAAGGGTAAGAGTTTTTTAGAAAGTCAAATCCCCAAAACTTAGTTGCCGAAGGCTGCCAAAAGAAAAGGAAAGAGAAATTTCTAGAGTACTAGACAGCAAATATTTCAAGGTCATGCCCTCTCAGAAAAAGCCTATTTTTGTATACAATATCCTTGGCAATAAAAATAGTAATTTTCCAGTACTTGCCTACTTTGATCCTGGCTTTCCTGCCACCTCCGCTTTCAGTGACAATGAGATGGGGAAGTAAGGAGGGGCTGGATGGGTAGGGGGTTTCCTTTCTTCTTATCTAGGATTTAACGATGACTCCAAAACATACCTAGTTAGACCTGTATCTAACCCATAGGCCATGTCCTTTGGGTCAGATAACTCATAGGCGGATATCCCCATACTCATTTATTGAATGGTTTTTGTTTTAATTAAAACCCTTATTGTTTATAAAGCCCCCTCAGGACTATAAAAATAAAATTATTTTCCTTCCATCTTGATTTCAACGACTTCCATTTGGCAAATATGTATTCCCCTGATCCCTGTTGCCCAGTCTTGAATTTAAAAGTACTAAAGATGGATTTTCTTTTCTAAATAATGCCTTTGACCTTCTCTACATTCTATAGTTCAAAAGCATGAACCCTGTAGCTTCGGAATTTTCTTTCAGCTATTCCACAAGGCTTTCCATCTTGCAGAACTGTCTTATTAGATAATTCCCCTTGGCCTCTCAAACTCAAAGCATCATTTGCAAACCAACCAGAAAAAGCAGCTGTGCTTTCAATACCTGTAGACAGGATCAGCTTATACTCTTCCACAGACAGGCCACTGAAGCTGGTGTCTCTGGGACGAGGGTACTGGCACAGGGGCAGGAGAAAAAGAAGAGGGCATTAGTTCTGCAGCACACCAGTCTTGTTCTACCACAGTTCATCTGGGCTCCGAGCATCAGAGGTCAGGCCTGGAAAGAAGAGTGGCGCCACCTGGAGGTCACAATGAGGCCCTGCAAGAACCAGGACCATGGAGTAGACAGCTCTAACTCTAAGATATGCACAAATCCTCTGGAAAGGGCTGGTTCAGAAGTGGGCCTGGCAACTCTGCCTTCCTAACTGGCTCCCAAACGAAGCTCACACTGCTGCTCAAGGACCACATTCTGAGTAGAGGATTTAGAAGGAATCACTTTTGCATGCAGGCTTTCCATTTGGCCCTATTTGAGAAGTCACCGAACACGTTTTTCAAGTCTGGGAAAAACTACACTAAGTGGAATTTGACAGTAATCATGTCAAGGCTGAGGAGAAGTACAGGTTTGTCTGATGGAACTTTCCAGTAATCCCATCTTTATCACAGTATAAAGTGTCAGTTCTATGAGAGTGAACAGGAAAATATGTATTAAGATCCAGTGGTGCCAGAACTACCAGGAGCACACACTGGCATACAAAACATGGCTTTTATTCATAATTTTAAATAGCTTTTATTTAGGTGACCTACAAGCTTCTGCCAGGCACCATGGTTGGCTTGGTTGAAATTGCTGGTTACATCTCAAAGTAGAAAACTCACAATTCTTTATTAAACACTGTATAATCAGAGTTTCACTCATTGTTACTGGTCCTACCATCAGGGGCTGGGATAGAAAAGAATGCAGCCCACTCACCTTGTGTTTGTAGTAGTTTGAATGGAGTCGTGCTAAGCTCTCATACATCTGGTCACAGGCCTCTGGCTCTGCAATCTGAAAGACAAAGTGCCCCCACAGAAATGAGCAAGGGAGTCCTTCCCCACACTGTGTCTACCTTTGAGGGAGAGCCATGTGTAATAACGGCATTCACAGGAAGCTGCACTGGTGTCTCCACTCTGGGAGGTAAACCTGGCCTCCAGTCCTGCTGTGGGATGTCACCTTTTTAAATGAATAGCTCTACCTCATCAATTCCCAACCCGAAGAAAACCTGATCCATCCACAGAAACAACCATGCTGAGCATCTGTGGCTCAGGTGCATGAACCATGCCAGCTGCAGGTGGAAAGGGCACGCTAGGGGGAGTGTGGGCTCTAGGAATTCAGAGCAGAGCCCCCGTGAACTCGAATGGCCAGTGTACAGAAGGAGGAAGGAGAGAGCCTTCCCTCTAGAGGAATGCATGAGGCTACGTATGCTGCAGATGCCCAATCTGTCTGAGGGCTAGAGTGTACAAGTAAGAGGGCCTGGGCTAAGAGAAAGCCTTTTGAATTAAATGGTCAATTTGAAGTGTATTAAATACAGATTCTTTTATGAAAGCCCCTTTCTAATCCCAATCACTAGGACTTTCATCTGTGGTAGGTGTGGAGCTGCTGAATGTCTATAATAAGGAAAGAATGCAGAAGGCAGTGTTTCAGAAGAGGCAGGCAAACAGAGGACCAAGATGGAGACTCAGTCCACACACTGAGGCCCTTGTGGACAGAAAGGAGAAATACTAAGTTCTCTGGGTGCCCACCACAGCGGTGTGCTGGGAAATGTTGGGAATACAGGCCACATGTGGATAAGAAGTGTTTTTTTCCCCTTTCATACCTTCATAATCTTCTTCTGCTCTTGCTATTTTTCTGCTAAGATGCTGGAAAGACCCCAGAACAAAACTTTCTCTATTGTATTTTCCTTCACAATTCAAGTGATGGGCTTTTTCTGACTTACATCCTTTCTTGAAGAAGACAGAACATATAAATAAATCAAGAGTTAAGCGTTTTAATAAGGCAGCCCTGCTCTGCCTCTGTGTGCATGTCAAATGAGGTCTCCACTTTCAGCAAACGAAGCTGATGGCCCATGATTTCATTCCACCTGATCCACCCCTGCTCAGGCTGCTCACCATGAGAATGCCCAGGAAGCCACGTGAGGAGAGCCAGTGTCCTCTGAATAGTAATCAAAGGCACTATTGGAGTGTATGAAATGGAGGGAGAAGTGTGAGGCTAGTGTCTCCATGTGCAGCTCTCCCCAGGAAACATCAGTGGGACAGAGGTCAGCAGCCCATGCCTTGGAGAAGTGCATTTGACACATCACTTCTTCAGCAGGCACAGGCAACCAAGAGCCACCACAGAGATAAAGTAACAAAAAGAAAGATTAGAACTGGTATGATGGCTTAACGAGTATTATTTAGCTCATCAAAAGATAACTGCAGCTGGATGCCAGTGACTCACACCTGCAGCTCTAGCTACTTCAGAGGCTCAGAGGATTTTTTTTCTTGGTGATACTGGGGTTTGAAATCAGGGCCTCAAGATTACTAGGCAGGTGCTCTTACTGATTGAGCTACTCTGCCAGCCTGAGATCAGAAGGATCACAGTTCAAGGCTAGCCAGGTCAAACAGTTGGTGAGACCCCATCTTCAAAATAATCAGAGCAAAATGGACTGGAGGTGTGGCTCAAGTAGTAGAACACCTGTGTTGCAAGTATGAAGTCTTGAGTTCAAACCTCAGTCCCACCAAAAAAAAAAAAAAAGATAATTATACTTAATTTTCTGCTTGCTTTCTTCACACTTGTGCAGACTGTTCACTTACAAATCCAACAGACATTCATGGATAGCCTGTAAGTGTGGCCTGGGTATGAGTATGGGCCACTCAGTTGAGTGAGTGCCTCCAGAGCTGAGGGAGAATGGAGGTCAACTGCCCAGGAAGAATCCTGGCACCATTGCTCACCAGTTATGGGGATGTTTGGCAAGTCACTTGATCCCCCCAACTCTTAAAAAAATTGGCTCATTTGCTTTATCATCATCTATACACACTTAATTTTTCTTCTGATTTATTAGAGGAGCAAAAGGTCCTTTTACCCCATAATTTAGTGTGTATTTCCTGAGAATGAGGACAGTCTCTTGTGCCCACGGTTCAATGATCACATTCAGAACATCTAACATTGATGTAACACTATTATCTAATCTACTGTCCACATTCCAATTGTAGCCACCATCTCAGTACAGCCCTTACAGAACAGAGGACCACCTGCTGCATCTCCCTGTCGTGCACCTCAGTGTCCTTTAACCCAGGACAGTTCCTCGCCTGTCTTTGTCTTTCATGCATTGCCATTTTTAAGGCATACTGGCCAACTTAACCTTTCTTTTAAAAGAATAGATAATAATAGCCCCTACTTCTGAGGGTGTTGTGAGGGTAAATGAGGTAATGCCTAAACTTCTCCAAATTCTGGCCTGGAACATTGGAGAAAGGGATTAGAGCTTGTTACGATTATTAGTGGCAGGCAGCTGTAGTAGCAAACAAAGGCTCCGACCGCATAGACTGAAAAGGGGAAGTGCCAGGCGCTGGTGGCTCAAGCCTGTAATCCTAGCTACTCACAAGGCAGAGATCAGAACGGTCATAGTTTGAAGTCAGCCCGGGCAAATAGTTTGTGAGACCCTGTCTTGAAAAAATGCATCACAAAAAAGGGCTGGTAGAGTGGCTCAAGGTGTAGGCCTTGAGTTCAAACCCCAGAACCAAGGGAAAAAAAAAAAAAAGCCAAGGAGGAAGGAGGATGCTCCAGGCAAGGACCAGCTGAAGCACAGCCTAGGGAACACAGTCAGGAAGCAGTAAGCAGGCCAGAGTGGCTGGTGCATACTATAGGAGTGTGGCGCTGGACACTCCTACAGTATGAGACAGTGGGGAACTGGACCTGGCCTGTATGGCCCTTGGTGTCTACGAAGTGAATACCCGGTCTTCTTCTGGTGGGTACTCATATATACCTTCCTAACTTCCTAGGAGAGACATCCTATGCCAGTGCCTTGTTTCCCAGCACCTTTCTTGGCCTCCCAGCACTGCATCCTGATCAAACTTGCATTCTGACCAGTTCTGAACCTCAGAAGTTTCCCTAACAGAAGCTGCCCTGCTCCTACTCCAACTACTCCATTATCTCTTTACCACATCCCTGGGGGCCAAAGGGTGTTATCCTTCTTTCCCACCTCTGATGGGACAAGAGGGGTGCAGAGGGAGGAAGGGGGCTACTCTTGCAGAGCACCGCTCCTGGGAGAGCAAACTGCACAAGGCCAGAGTGCAGAAACACAGTGACACTCAATTCTTAAATATCCCTCTTTGTTAAAAGAATCTTTTAGCTGGGCCTGGTGGCATCTGGAAATCCCAGCATAGGGACGTTGAATTAGGAAGGCTGAGTTCAAAGACAGCCTGGGCTATATAGTGAGACTGTCTCAAAAAGATAAATGAACAAGCAAGTGAGAGAGAGAAGAGAAGGGAAGAGAAAAGAGATGAGATTGAGATTCTGATTCTAGATAGTTGACATAATGCTTGGAGCTCAGTTCTCACCTGGGAAAGAACCAAGCACTTACCAGTCCTAAAAATGACCTTGTCTAATTTCCCACTTGAGGTCAGAAGGTGTCTACAGGAAGCTCTAAAAGTAGTTCAGTGTAGATGATAGTAGTTTAAAATATACCAATTTCTAGCAAATTCTTACCGCCTAAGGAAAGAGAGCCAATTCTGGATTCCCAGTCACACCTAACCCAAGCTCAGCAATTAAAAAGTCTTGTTTACTATTTAAAAGGTTATCAATGGAGATACTTGGTTAATTCCAGAGTTTCAGCATATACCTACATCTTACACTTTATTCATAGATTCCAGCACATTTCTGAGTTTATAGTTTTTCTGATGAAATGCACTGTGCATTTTTAGGAAGTCTTATACACAGCCTTAAATTACCTGATTTTGCATTTACACCTAATGAGATTACAGACATTTTGGGACTAATAGCAGTGCTCGGTTTAAAAGAGGCAGCCGTAGGGACATTATGAAAAATTCAGCACTGCTCCCTAAGTGTGAATAAAATAGATGTTTAACTGACAAAGTGTCCTTTCTAGCTCTATTTTTGCTCCTTTTGCATTTCCCCTGCTCAGTCGTCAGTAAATTTCTCTTTACCATATTAAACTTTTATACATACAAATCTACATCAGTGCCGCAGGCACTGATTTCGATTTTCAAAATTGAATTTTGGGTGGTGACAGCAATTGGTACAGTGGCCCCTATTCTAGTCACACAAAGAGATGCATAAGCATTTTTGGGAATGGGTGCTGTAAATTGCATTGCTAATTAAGGTAGAGCTGGATTTGGTCCAGGAGGATCTATGAAAAGAGGTTTTCATGACTTGGTAATGAACTTCTGAAAAGAGTTCATTCTGTTACGGAGCTTACTCCTTCAACTCAATTGGATATCCATTTCTTGAGCACCTACTACAGAAAAAGTGCTCAGGTAGGGGACATAAAGGAGACCTTGCTTGGCTCTGGAGAAGATGGCAGTCAAGGTGAGGAGACAAGATACACATGCACTGAAAACCAATCATACCTCAGTATGGCAGAGCTGTGGAACAGCAGCAGTGAAGATGTGAGGTAGGAACTGTCTGTCACCAGGCTGACAGGGCAGGTGTGGCAGGAAGGATGGAGCGTCACTGCAGTGACAATGCACAGGGCAAGAGGAAGCCACAGTACCTAACTGTGGACCTTGGCACATGTGGCACAGGGATCAGAGTGACTGAAAGATGAAGCATGAGAAGGCTGGGGGCAAGGTATTTCAGGCAGGCAGGGCTCTTAAAATGGAATCCAGGGAGGGCTTCACCAGCCTAAGAAACCATCAACTTCTTGGCAAACTCTGTTTGAATTCTTGGTGTGCATGGTACAGCAGTTCAGTCATTAGAATCTCAAAGGTTAAGAACCCCATGTGCCAGTTTGGAGGCAAGGGCAACACTGCTGAGGATGGGTTTGTGCTGGGGTAGTGAGAGGCAAGGCAGGAAACACAGGCTTGAAGGCTCACAAAGTTGCCTCCTATTACCCGGAAAGCAGCAAACCAATTCCAAAGATCTTAGAGTAGGTAGTGACACCTGGAAGTGCTCAGTAACTCATCTCTGTAGGAGAGGCACCTGCTCCTTTAAACACAGACACATCAACACAGCTCTTGAGCTACTTTTTCACTCTCATTCCACTCTGAATTGGGAGGGGAAAAGATGGGCACGTCTGTATTTCCTCCTCCTAACTCCTATTTTGTAGGAGGCTCAAAATTATCACTAGAAACACCACATTCTATTCTTAGGCTACTCCTCAAAAACCTGGCTTCAGGGGTCCAAGAATGGCGTTAGCAACAGTGAGATGGTTTCACTGCAGCCAGCATGTGCCAAGCAACTCCCTGCCACACCAAGGTGCCAAAGACCCTGCTTCAAATGGATGACTCTAGATTTTTGAATTCTCCGTTGAGAAGGCAGAATTATAATTTACACTGTTAGAAATCCAAGAGAAAGTTTGACTTCTTTCAAACTGGGAGAATTTTTTAACCTTAGATATAATTATAATGGCTTGCTACGGTAGGCGGGTGGCAGGTGGGCCTACCCACTGGGTGGCATTTCCAGGTCCTTCCCAGAGCTGGCTCATGCTGGATAAATGGGACTGGTGTGCAGTCAAGATTGTTCAGGAAGCTTCTTATGTGCCTAATGAACTCAATTAGAAGAGTCTGCTGATTTCCCCATAGTTAAGTCAACAATCACCGTTGTTTTGCCACCTTCCCCCATGTTGTGATTCTTTTATGAAGCTCCCAGTGCTGCAGGGACACATGTTCTTTTAAGGAAACTTATTCAAAGGGGGCAAGACCCACAAACATGAACTTAAAAAAACTGCACAATAGGACATAAGGTGTGAGAGGTGTTACATGTGTTCCTGCTCCCCTCTGTCACTACCCTCCTGGTGGGTTTAGGGTGGGTCATGAGACTCCCCAAAGGGTAATTTGAGGTGGAATAAATGGACGCAGTGGTTTTTATGTTCTGGGTTGGAGCCTGAGTTATTAATTTCCTTCTAGTGGGCTTGGCTTTTCTGCACTGGTATTGCACTAGAGACCATCTTTCTTCCTATCTGCACTGGGGAATTATTGGTTGGGGCAAAGAAAAACAGGTGGGTAAACACCATGTTTAATTCTTTGACCAAACTCTCTATGGTTCAAAAAGGTTTGAACAGGAAACAAGAAGAGAGTGGTATAATGCTCATGGAACAAGAGACAAAGCAACTGAGGCAGCTGAGTGAAGGCTAGCACCAAGGAAATAATCCCAGACCAGGGTCAGGATGGCTGGGTCTGTTTTCTACTTGTCTCTTACTACCAGGGGACCCCAAATAAGTTATTTTACTGTTTTGATTCAGTTTTCTCATTTGTAAAATGGGAATAGTAACAGCTACCTCCCTTGGCCACACTAAGGACAAAATTAAATGAGATTATGTATGAGTGTGCTATGCACCTTTCAGGATCCTTGTTAGGATGTAGGAAGTCAAGAGGCCCAGGGAAGGCCTACCTGCCTCTCAACAAGGTTGCTTTATCAGAGCTGTTTCCCCCTCCAGCCTGCTTCCTCACAAATGGTATAACCAAGGGGGTGGGGGCGCATACCAATCAGCCCACCAGGTCTCATCCCCACCTCCTGCTGCCAGTTTAATGAAGAGTCTACCAGCACCACCTTTCTTTCTCAAGGTCTTTATAAATGATCTGGGGGTGTCAGTGGGAGTGACTTACAGTGCAGTTTTCAATTCCAGCAAAGAGATGCTCCCTCCAAAAATTATCGCAAAGATTTACTAAGCCAGGGCTCAATTTCAGGTGACAGCAGGATGAGGGACTATGACAGTGGTCATGAGTAATGTGGCTGCTGCCATGTTTACTCTCCCCAAAATGCATCCATCAGCTGCAATGGAGCCATGACTTGCACCTGCAACTATGACTCAAGCTTGTGTGGGCCCTTGGCTGATCAGGAATGATCTCCCTAGGTGATGACAAAGGATGACAACTCCCAAAGAGAAAGCTGTATCCTCCCAGCTGGCTTTCTTACAAAAACAATCAAGGTGACTGTCACATTTCTGCCTCCCCAGGCATCTATCCTGATTGACCAACTCTAAGTTCTTTGGGAACAAGGACCAGGTGGTCTCCCTTTTCTGCACTCTCTGCAGCTCCCCAAACACAGTAAGTTTCAAATCACTTCCCACCACAGACCTAGAAATATTCCCTTCTCTCTCTTCACTATTTCTCTTCAGCTAGCTCTGCTACATCTGCAACTGTACTCAAGTGACTTTTATCTCATGAGCTATAACCAGTCACTATTTATCTATTCAGACATTTACTGAGGGTTTTTTTTTTTTTTTGCCAAGAACTACATTAGATAATCTGGATGGAGAGACATCACCTCTATTTTCAGGAAGCAGCCATTAAAAATAAGTAGGCAGCATAGCTCTAGACAGTCTATAGGGTTTGCACAGTTGGGACCAGATATAATTTTTACAAGATCTTTATAGTGTGGGCCAGTAGAAGACCACTATAAATGATGTGAGGAACCTGAGTGCAGAGTGACATCCCCTGACTCCAGAAGTCCTGGGCCATACACTCCATTCATGCTGACATCCAATCAGCAGGCTAGTTGTAAGGATGCCACTGGAGTGCTCTTGCTCCATTAAGTGGACTTGTCTGGGTCTGGTTTTAAGGCTAATCTGAAAACAAAAACAAGCCCTGTTTTGACAGACTGTGGCCAAGTTTTGCAAGTCACTGAGGCTGTGTGTGCTATGTAGCTCACTTTGTACCTCTGACCTCTTGCCTAAGCAAAAGGATCAAATAACCCCACTGCCTACTTGACATTTCCACTTGGAAGTCAATCCACTTGGCATCTCAAGTTCAGGAACAATTGTTCTTCATCTAATCTTTCCCATGTCAGTAAATGACACCCAGCTGCTGAGGGGAAAAAAAAAAATCTAGTTGCTATCCTTGGTTC
Organism: Castor canadensis; assembly: GCF_047511655.1. Lineage (NCBI taxonomy): Eukaryota > Metazoa > Chordata > Mammalia > Rodentia > Castoridae > Castor > Castor canadensis. The sequence continues at coordinate 21,546,229 of NC_133393.1, read as the reverse complement.
CTCTATTTCCCTCTACCCCACATCCAAAATATCCACATCCTGTTGACCTGACTTGCACATTACATCTTGAATACAATTATTTCCATCTCCTGTGCTGCACCCTCACCTGAACCACCAGACTTGGTATCACAGTGGGCTTGTTTCTTCTTAACCTTTATAATCCATTCCACACACAGAACCTGAGTGACCTTTTAAAATTAGGTCAGATCAGTCCCCTGACTAAATATCCCCCATGGCTTCTTATTGGCTTTATGTAAGATCAACAACTAATCAGATCTTTTAAGACCCTATGGTACCTAGCTCCAGCCCTTCTTGGACCTCAAATCTCACTAAACTCCACCTCACTCATTCATTACTCTGCAGCCAATCTGGCTTTCTGTTCTCTAACATGCTAGTTTTAGATTTATTTATTTACTTGGTGGTACTGGGGTTTGAACTTAGGGCCTTGCATTTGCTAGGAAGGCGTGATACCATTTGAGCCACTCCACCAGCAGCACACCAGTTTTGATTTCCTCTGTTGTGACCAGAATGCTCTTCCTCCCAAGTGCACACTCTTGGCTCATCCTCTTTCTTTGGGTCTCATCTATGTAGCATATCCTCAGAAATGTCTGACTAATAGAACTAATGTTACCTTTAATCATGCTACCCTATTTTTATATCCATCACAGTACTTATCTGAACTATTTTATGTATAGACATGTATTGTTCACTGTTTCCTAAACTAGAACGTAAAGCCAAATGGGCAGGAACTCACCTAATTCATTGCTGTCTCCCTAGCACCTAACATAGCTCCTGGCATATGGTAGGTGCTCAATGAATATATGCTATCTGAAAAAGGAAATTTTAGAGAGTGAGGCCTATTACTCACACACAGGAGACTGAGGGGAGGACCCAACTGTAACGCACTGGTTTACAGGGGCCCAAGAAGAACACGAAGGCTCAGTGGGGGCCCTGCTGAAGTTCTTGGGGATCAGTTCGGTCAACATACACCACGCTACAAAGTAATAGCACCACGTTATGGGAGCAATAAGCTTCTGGTTGTCATTACCTGCGACAGATGCTGTGGGTTTCAACCCTGCCAGCACCTTGAATTACATGGAGAGCTTCAAAACATACTGAGGCCAAGGTCTCACCTCCCAGACATTATGATATTGATATGGGCATCTGAATTTTCAACAAGTTTCTTTGGGAATTCCAAGGTGCAGCCAAGTGAGAAAACTAAGCAGAAGGAGAGGGCGTCGCGCTCGGGCAGCTTCCGGGGGATGACGGGGTCCGCGCACACGTGCGGGCTGGAAGAGAAGGTCGCGCGTGCGCAGACCCGCCTCGAGCCCGCTCTTTGACCCCGTCCCTGCCTCGTCCTTTCCTCCCCTCCCCCCAACCGCCTCCTCGCCAGTCACCTGGGTGTTCTCTCCCTCCCGAAAGGCCTGTGCCACCCGCTGCCGCAGGTAAGCGCCCAAGTCCCGGCCCCGTTTGGTCTCGTCCACTGGCCATTCCTCACAGAGCTTAAGGAAACGCCGGTATCGGCTGGCCGCCATTTTGGGCCCCGCGTGCCCTGCCCCCGGGGGAGGAGTCGAATGGCTGGCGCTTGCGCAGTAAGGCTCGTTCGCTTCCCCAAGGGTGCATGCGCAGCTCCGCGGGCTGCCCGCGCTCTCCGGCAGGGGCGCTGCTGGCCTGTGCCTGCAAGCCCAGCGACTTCATTCTTGTCCTGGAACTCGCCCAGCCTCCAGGGGCAAGACAGACGAAGGATACTCTAGGGACAGCATTGCTTTTCTTTTTCAATGACAGCACGAGCTCGAGACTAGGAAACCCTCCTCCGGGATCTCTGCTATCTTGCATAAGCGAAACGTTTGCATGTAAATACAGGTTGTTATGGGATGAAGATGTGTTTGAACTTAACCACATAGCACACACACGTTGTCACAAGTCTCTCCCCCTCCCCCCACTGCCCCCGTAGCTGTCACTACCACTTGGAACTCTGCCGCAGCTCCTTCGTTGGCGCTTCTCAGCTATTGTCCCTTTCTCTCCAATCCCAAACCCCGTTAATATCACTGCTCTCCCCACGACCCGAAGCACGCGCTTTTTCTGGGAATGCACAGGTTTCCTAACTGAGCAGTGTCAGCTACGTTGCTTCAGTCTGGAATTCTTTTTCCAATTATTATTAAGATATTTTTATTGCGGTGAAATTCATGTAACATGTATTCCAGGCTTATGCTGCCCTGAAATTCATGATCCTGATTAAACCTCCCAAGTGCTGGGATTACAGGTGTGGACCATCATACCCGGTTTGTTTAAGGCATTTTAAAAGTACAATACAATAGTATGAAATATATTTGTAATGTTGTGCAACCATCACACCATCGATTTCCATAATTCTTTTTATCTTGTAAAACTGAACTGTATCCATTAAGCCATAATCTCCCTTTCTCTCTCCCTAGCCTCTGGCAGCCATCATTCTATTTTGTGTGTCTATGATTTTGACTCGCTATGTGCCACAATAAATGGAACCATTCAGTATTTATCTTCTAGTTACTGGATTATTTCATTTAGCACAATTTCTTCGAGGTTCATTTATGCTGTAGTATGTTAGAATTTCCTTCCTTTTTAAGACTGAATAATATTCCATTGTATGGATATACCATGTATTAGTTATCCATTCATTTGTTCACCTTCCGTGTTTTAGCTATCATGAATGATACTGCTGTGAGGATGAGTGTACAAATAGCTCTTTTTTGTAGTGAATTTGATAGTAAAGTTTATTAGGAAAGTAATACACTTTCATGAGACTGAAAGTGGGTCATGTCAGAAAGGGACATTGAGACTCTTTGAGTCCCTGCTTTTACTAACCCCGCCCCCCACCAAGTGCTGGGGTTTGAACTCATGGCCTACACCTTGAGCCACTCTATCAGCCCTTTTTGGTGATTTTTTTTTTTTTTTTGAGATAGGTTCTTATGAACTGTTTGCCCAGGCTGGCTTTGAATCTCAATCCTCCTGATCTCTGCCTCCTGAGTAGCTAGGATTACAGGCTTGAACCACTGGTGTCAGGCTCATTTTTAGTTTTTTGAGGAACCTCTGAATGGTGTTCCACAGTAGCTGCAGCATTTTGCATTGCCACTGCCGGGGCACAGCGTTCCAGTTTCTCCATGTCTTCACCAACAGTTTTTGTTATGTTCTGGCAGCCGTCCAAACCGTGTGTGGAGGTATCTCATTGTGGTTTTGATTTGCATTTCTCTAATGACTAGTGATGTTGGGCATGATTTCCTATTCTTTGGCGAAATGTCTTTTGGAGTCCTTTTTCCATTTTTAAGATGGATGTGTTGTTGTTACTGTTCTTGAGTTTTATGAGTTCTGGGTTTTAATCTCTTATCAGATATATGCTTTTCAAATGTTTTCTCCCATTAAGATTTGTTTTGCCAAGTCTTATTTTATACACATCTAGCTATATCACCAATGTGGACTAATTTTTCTTTTCAAAAGATTGCCCCACCTTCCAGCTTTTCCTTTAAAAATCCTCAGCCCCATTCTGCATCTTCACTGTCCTGCACTGAGCTATGGCTTACGTGTGCAGCACTTTGCTCCCTCTCACCTTGTCCTTCTTGCCCCACCGACTTTGTACAGGTGAATCCAGAGACTACTGCCTTCCAGGAGTTTTGAGTCTGGACAAGTACATGTAACTAAACATTGAGTTAAAGGGGGCAAGTCCTTTATCTACAGTATAGTCAGAGTCTGTAATAACTTTGGTTCCTCATATACAAGAGTGGTCCCATGAGATTATATTGCCCAGTGACGTGATGGGCATCTTAGTTTATACAAGTATACTCTGTGATGTTCACAAGATGAAATCATCTAATGATGCTTTTCTCATAATGTACCCCCATCATTAGCAGGACACGAATGTCTTAGTGCTAGGGAATTCAGAGAAAGAACTACTACCCTAGCTGTTCAGGAGAAAGTGGGGGAGGAAAATCAGAGCAGCTTCAAGAGCAGAAAGAGACAGGCCTGGGGTGGGAGTGGGAAAGAAGAAAAGGGAAGAGTTTAATTTGGAGGTTTTAGTAGGGAACAGCTGTGGGCTGCTCTGAAGCCATTAGGAGTGAAGACCAATGGAAGGAGACCCTGTGGGCCCCAGGTACGCAATGCTCCCCTGAGGTGAGTGAGTTCCTGGAGTGGAAAGGAGGTACTCAGGGGATTCCCTGATCACTCACCAGTTTCCCAGCCTAACATAGCTTCACCCCAGCTCTCTTCATAGTCAAAAGTTTTGTTGGCTGCCCTGAGACCCAAAGGGCAAGCATTAGTCTATTTACCATGGAGTCCCAGGCACCGAGGGCAGACAGTGCTGGGAGCCCTGAGGCCATGTAATTCTGCCTGAGGCCCCACCACAGCTGTGGCTTGGTAGAACATCTGGCTGGCTGACAGCTGTCTGTCCTGGAAGGCAGGAACCCAGGTCCCTGTATCTTAGGCAACAGGAAGAGTAAACTGAAGTGGCAGCAAAAAACTGAATGGAGGATTTTCCCCCCACTTCAGGTCTAAGTGCAAGAAGACGTTGAGAAGGACTGGATGCCAGGAAGAGCTAAAAACAAACAAGCAAATAAACTTCCTTCTAAGTTCCCCCGCCACACACGCACACACATTGGCTTCTGGGTGTAGTTGTCTTGACCCTGAATCGGACTGCCCTACCCACCTCTTTTCCCCCATCAGAGGTTGGTTTGGCATGGTGGATAACTAATGAGGCTTTGGCATCTGAGAGACCAGGGACAGGATGAGGGCTTATTCATTCATTCACTAACTCATTCAGTCATCTGGGATTAGCTATATAATTTCTTGGAGTCCGGTGCAAAATGAAAATGTGAGGCCCCTTGTTAAAAGATGTACAAGAATCTGAAGACAGTAATGGAAGAGCATTAAGCTAAGTGGGCAGAGTGCTGGCTGCTGCATAAGTCACACTGTCAGGACAGACAGGACAGACAAAGGCCCCTTACCTGTGGGTTTTACATGGATGTGTGGGAAGGTAGAGGACAGCCAACCAGCAAGAAACATACAGTAATAATAACAGTGCTTTGTATGTATTAATTTGTTTGCTAAATGAATGAGGTAATTTCAGATGTGATAAGTTCCAGGAGAGATCAAGATAGGGTTCAGGTCCATGGAGATGGTGTGGGGTGGGGAGGGACAGAGGGTCTAGAGGCCATCCCCGAGGGGCTTGTGGTGACAGACTGGAGTCACTGAGGAGACACCATAGGAAGGTGGACAAGGGAGGCTTCCAGGCAGAGGGATAGCAGAGGCCTTTGAAGCAGCCAACCTGGATGACTTTTTTAGTTTCTCTGAGCTTTTTTCTTCATTTCAAAATGGAAATTATGATGATAAACTAAAATAGCATTTACTATGTGCCAGTCACTGTTCCTAAACAGCTTACACAGAGTAACTCATTTGCTTCTCACAATAACTCAAGTACCACTACTATTCCCATTTTCATAGGGATGGAAACTGAGGCACAGAGAGGATAGGACTTGTCAGGGTCAATAGCTTGGAGGTGGCAGACCCAGGATTTGAACCTCCTGCCTCCTTGCAGCATTATAGCCGTAAGCCCCTGGTATGCTGAGTTATAAGCCCATGATAGGGCTTAGCCAGTGCAGGCATGGAATGTGCCAGCAAACTGTAGCAGGTCTTATTTATCATTTTCCAAGGGGCCCTACAGTCCTCTTGGCCTTGTTTTACCTAGGCCCTATTCTCTTTCCTTATCCCCATGGGTGGTTTGAGCCAGAGTCTGGGCTCACTGGCTTGTCAATCACCCAGCGCCATTCTGGGCACATTAATGGGCACTGCTTGGAATGCAGCTCAGTGGTGCCAGCCCCTTGGGGAGTTGATGACCATTTTAACACCCACCTGCCGGCTGCCACTCATTCTACACTGAATGCAGCCTCCTCTGGTTCAGTGAAAACCCCTACCAGGGCCGCCCCTCCCCAGCCATTTGGAATGGGTATTTGGGCTTTGTAGAGCCCTGATCACTCTTTATAGAAACCAGGCATTAGCAGGGGAGGAGAGAGGAGGGAGCAGGCCCTGCTTCAGTTTTTAAGTTATAATGATCCCAGTAATCTAGACACCGAATTGCACATTTAAATCGCTTGAAAGTAAAAATATCATTTTGTAATGCTGGTGTTAATAATGTAAACATTAAAAAGGAATTAAATACTTAGTTTCATTGTGGGGTACGATTGCCTGATTTTTCTTCTTTCAACTTATTCAGCTGGAGGAAAGGATTGGCTACAATACCGAGTATGTTACCCAAAAATGGGGGTCTGGAATTGCATCAGAATAGTTAGTCATTTAATGTCCCCCAGGGCCAAGGTAGTTGAAAGAGGCATACTGACAGTGGACTGCCCCCTTATTCTGGAAGTGAGCTTTATAAAAGACATGTTGGTGTTCAGGTGGGCCAAATAGGTGTCAGTGGGGTCTGAAAGTGCAGCCTGATATACCTGAAGTCCTCAACTCTGTTGACACCTCCTGACATCTGCCTCAGGGATCTGCCTTCTTCCCAACACTACCCTGCAGTGATGTCACACAGAGCCTTCCTGATCCCATCTAAGGCAGCAACCCACTGGGCCCTGGTGGCATACATCTGTAATTCCAGCACTCAGGAGGGTGAAGCACAAGTTCGAGGCCAGCTTGGGCTATATAGAGCAACCCTGTCTCAAAATCAATCAATCGATTAATTAAGCAGCCCCATCACTTGATTTCTTTGGGGTCAAAGCATTAGCCACTCTTGGACAGCAGGGCTGGCGCACAGGAGTGTCTTATTAAATTTTTGTTGACTGAATCTGAAGAGAATGGTTCTTAAACTCAGGTTCTCTATAGACTATAAACTCAGGTTTTCTCACCCACCCATCCCCACCTCATCCCCACCCCTTTAGGATGCTCATCTTAGAGGGCTGAGGGAGAAAGTTCTAGGACAAATCAGGACCAGGTAGCTTCTGGAGTTTGTGAGAGTTAGCTCTCTAACTTCCTACCTCATGTCAGGGCATTTTGGCAACAGAGGGGGAGGGTCTGAGAAATTCATGGGAAGGAGGATGAGGATGGGAACTTGTCTGGGAGTCAGTCTGCCTGGCCAGTGGCTCAGCTCAGCATTGTCCCAGGGTTGCCCTCCCACTTCCTCCCTCTCTCTCCTGCTTCTTGGCATCCGCATTTTCATTTCCCTCATCTTCTGGTTTATGTTTTTGGCCACAGAGGATGCAGATTTAAATCAAAAGTCAGAAGTTTAGATCATTTTGAAGAGCTGCTGATGAGCGGACTCGCCTTGCTATTTGTTTTATTAGACTGCTGCCTGCCCTTTCCTGCGTGGTCTAGAAGCTCCATGCAGCTGGGAAGAGTGATGGGGCTGCCAGGGCGCTGCCCAGAGGCCCAGGGCTGGCTGATGACATTGCATTATGGAAAAGCTGTAATAACATTCTGCTCTTTAGCCACCTCTTTAATCACCCAGGGGACACTAGAGGGACAGGATGACTGTCTCCCAGGCTATCCTTCTCCCCTGCTGGTGGTGGCAAATGAGAGGTCAGGTCAGAAACAGGCTGTTCCACCAAGATGGTGATGGCCCAGGATTACTCTTCTTTATTACTTGGTCTTGAGGACCAAGTTAGAGTTCCCTAGGATGATGAAGAAACTGAGGAGGGAGATGCTAAGCAAATCTCCCACCACTCCCCAGCACATGAGTAGCATGAAGATACAGCTAGAGGAAGGTCTGGTTAGAACCTGCAGCCATGGCACTGCCAGGCCCCTATTTGCTCCGTATTTCTCTCTTTCTCTCCCTTATGTCAGGTATAAGGTTGACAGAATTATGAAGAGACTGTTGTAGAGATGGGCTAAGCTCTCATTAAACCATTTCCTCTTTCCAGATTCATCCTTACACTGCTCACCAGCCCCCTGGCACCTGAATAGGGCCACCTGACTAATTCTTGCCGGTGGGATGTGGGGGTGTCTTCTCCACGCTCTCACTTTTCTCTGTCAACAGCAGTTGTCTGGACTATGTGTGGAAGACCATGGTGGCTCAGGATGGAAGGAGCCTGGGTCATGAATGGCTGTATTGATATTTAGGAAGTGTTTGTTATAGTTGTTAGCCTACTCTGACTTATACTCCTGTGCTAGGTAGAAGAAAGTGGTGTGGGTAAGGGAGGTTAGCCAAGGGGTTCCTATGGTCTCTCAGGTTTCAAGAGGTCGAAGGCTCTTGATCATTTTTGTCTCTTTCATTGCCCTGTACATCACCCCCTATGGTCAACCCAGCTCATGTGCTGACAGCTTGGTTCCTTATCCCCATACTTGTCAATCAACCTGGAACACATGTCCTCCTTCACCTTTCAGACTTGTCTCTGTTTCTAAGCACAGATTAACCCTACCTCTGGGATTGTGTCATGTGGCGAGGCCCTCACTGCCTCTAAGCTCCTGGTAGCACTTGGCACATCTGAGCAAATGTCTACCATCCCCTATTGTAGCACCAGCGATGTTTTCATCTGGGGTCTTAACTCTCTTGTGAAATCATGAAGTTCTCAGTGATGACATTGTGGTTCTCTTTCTTGAAGGAAGGAAGGAGAGAAGAACAAGTTGAAATCACAAACAAACCAGTGAGCCAGTGGCCAGATTTTCAAGTGTCCCCACCATCTGGGCATTCTCCATTTTCTCTAGTCTTTATCTCTGCTAATCCCAAGCACAAAAACCCCCCTCTGAATGGGTTGGTCTGTCCACAGTATGCTGTACTTTTCCTTTCCCCTATTCCTCCCTTCCTCCTCCGTTCCTTAGCCCATTGTCCACTCTTATAACTCCTCAAGGCCACATGAAGTCTAACCTCCTCCAATAGTCTCTGTAATGACTTTGCCCTCAGCCAACCTCTTTAACTTTAAAGATTTATAGGGGTGGTTATCTTTATCACACAGATTAACCCTCTATGTGGTTGGGTACTGTCTTGTGTGGTTTGTGGTCGGTTCATGTGTTGGTCTCACCTCCTCAGCTAGAATCTTAGCTCCCCAAGAACTTAGACTCCCAGCATGATCAAAGAAACCAGAGTGAATAGCTTCCTGTTGTTAGTCAGAGCTCCCTCACTCCTTTCCCATTGGCGAGTAAACTCAGATCAGAGACTGAATATATACACATCTCCTCTTCTCTCTATGCCTTTTGTTTCCTCTCCTCCTTCCCAAACTTGAATCGATTGGGTGGGCTTGTTCCACTGAGTTTCCAGACCACAATAACTACTCTAGGTCCAACAGTCCAGTAAGAAAAGTCAAAAACTAATAGCCAACTTTGTCCCTTTCTTACCACACACTGATCTTCTGTTGGGGACATCTTCAGAAAATGGAAGTCAGGGTATACTCAAATGCTTTGGAGAACAGGAAGAAGGTCTCATGTTTTAAAGGCATGGTTGAGAGAGGGGCATAATGTGGGCAGGAGCAAGGATCCAGCCACAGACAGCAGTGTGGCACAGGCAGCCACCCAGGTGGACCAGCTCCGAAAACTTAGAGTCTAGCTGTCATACCTGCAGGCAAGTCCACCAACACTCAGAGATGAGAATGGAGGAAAGAGAAGCTACATACGAGAGCTTTGGACTTGGTTGATGTGGTACTATGTTCTCAAGCAAGAGTGGCTCAGAAAAAGCAGTACATAGGGCTCTGCTTTGTCATTGACAACTGTTTAGTTTTAGGCTGACTCCATTTTGCCACCCACCATGCTTTGGCTCATTCTTGCGCCATGGGCACAGAGTGTGCAAATTAATTACCTTGGCCAAACATAATTTGGGAAGTTAACCTGCTTTGAAATCCATGTAATGTATTCCAAAATTAAATAAAAGTTTTTACTATCCAGGCTGTGGAAGTTGAAAAGTTGATGGCAAATATCCATTAGAATCCAGCAATGACTTAATTTTGCATTGTGTGAGGGTCTAATGAGAGGACCCTTTCTTCTCAGATCTGGTGTCTGCCTTGCAAAATGCATGCAAATATTTTATCAGCCACCATTTCCACCCAGGTACCTGACAGATTGCCAGAAATCAGCAAACTATTCTTGCTGTGTACTCTAGTCCCTCATAAATTGAAATTACCATACAGTGTGATGATCAGAATAAACAAACAGAAAGGGTAATAAGGCGCACCAATAATCACTGGTGACCTCAGCAATTTTATTAGCAAATTTATTCCCCTAATTGGGGAACGTATCTTAGTGCTTGACTCAAGGGTATTGTAATAGGTTTCTATACTGCAGAGGAAGGAATTAATTAGAACCATTTGCTCTTGTTTCATATTTACACTTGTCCACCAGCCTTGTAAACATTGCCCCTGGTTTCCTGGGTCTCCAGCTTCTTCGCTTCCAACTTCCCCAACTCACTCCCAAAATAAATAAATAAATAGAAATTGGAGGCTATAATTTAATACCAGTGTCTCCTCCTGTGTGTCCTCTGCTTTACTGGAAGCTGCATGTCGTGATCGGTCATTTCATGGTCAGAATGTGGTAGAATCATTAGTTCTAACAGACACCAAGAGGTCTGTAAAGAGACCCTCCTCTTCACAGGCAAAGATGGAGACTCAGGGTCTTGGTTTACCAGTGCTCATGCCTGGATCTGTCCTTGACCCATTTATTTATTTATTTATTTATTGTTTTGTGATGCTGGGGATCGACCCCAGGGCCTCCCACATGTAAAGCACATGCTCAACTGCTGAGCTATGCCTCCAGCCAGTGTCCTTGCTCTTGCAAACCTCAGTATGGAGCAGATGGGCAAATATGTTCCACCTCCTCCTGCCTCACCTATAACTCATCACAGTAAGGTGAGAGGTATTCATTAGCTCTGTCTGCCTGTGGAGAAGGCAGCCTGCATAAGCAGAAAATCCATGAACTTGGGAAGTCATTCTTCAAGGCTTCTTCCAGGGATTTTTTTTTCTTCTTCTTCTTCTTCTCTATGGCTTGGAAGGACTGCAGCACAACAAGAAAGAGTTTGTGGATGCAAATACTCTAGAGCTTCTGCATCGCTGGCCTCTGACTCATGCTGCACCCCTCCTGTGTGATCCGTGATGGTGCCACTTTACACTGTCAGTTGGATAATGACCAGCATATAGAAGATGCCAGGGTGCATGGAATTGGCTTCAGAGTGGATTACTTTAGCAGCTTTTATATAGTCTGCCATGTTTAAGATGGCTTTTGAAGGTAGATCTGATTATTACAAAAACATCTAAAGAGTATCTAGACTACCCTAGCTACTGATAGGTCCCTTTTCAACGTTTGTAGCTCAGAAAATTCCAGAAGTTTCATTGTCCCTCTTGGATATCCTGTAAGATCCTGATGAGGTTTTCTAGGCCAAAAATATAGCCAGGATCTGGTCCATCATAGGTAGTGTGCTCTTTCCAGGAGCCCTTGTATGTTGTGTGAGCAAAGTCGATCATCCGGATGTTGACTTTGGCTGGACCTCCGGGAGCATCCTGAGGACGCAGGTAGCCTGGGGTTCTCTCTGGTAGCTCCTGCCCATCGTAGATGATGAGAAGGGAGCTGGAGTAGAAGCGGTATGAGCTCTGGCTCCTGATGACCGAGAGGAGAGCCTGGAGCTGGTGCAGGATGGGCTCCAGGAGCTCCATCCGGAGGCGGGTCCCGTCGTGCAGGAACTGATACAGGGCTTGTCTGAACCCCTCCACTGAGAGCTTTCTTCCATAGTATTTGTCTTTGCAGAGAAAATGCTTCTTATCGGTTTGATAAACCTTACATTAAAAAGGAGAAAGAGAAAATGTGAAGAATTTCAAATTTAAAAAAAATTACCCCTGCTACAGTTGCAGCATCACAAGCTCCCATATAATATCTGAACCAATTTCCAGGAGATGCAGGGCTTGAGCGGCTGAAATGAGCAGAAGATGGTCTTCCATCATGCCCCAGAGCAGCTTGTGCGTTTTAAAGTGCTCTCTGTGCAAGTCTTTAATGGTAATCCAAGCTCCAAATATCCTTCACCCTACAGAGGTGACCCTCCACCCACAGACAGAGATCTCCTCTCTTGTGAATTTCCAATGTCAACCTCCAAATCGTGATTTAAGTCCTGGCTTCAGGCCCTCTTCAATTCAGATATTAGCAAACCCAAGCTAGAAAGCTTCAGTAGGAATCTGAAATCACAGCCAATGGCCTTGGAAAGCCAACTAGATTAAATTTTCCTCAACAAAGTTTATAAAAATCCTTTCTCTGCAGATTTTAAGGAAGCAGTAATGGCTCTTGAGGTGGAGTTGGGTGAATTGTTTGGAGGCACAGAGACAGGCTACATGGGGTGTGGAAGGTGTTTGCAGGCAGCCAGTGCAGCCTGCAGGGAGCCTGGGAGGAGGAGGGAGGTCCAGAGCCACTCTGTGAGGCGGGTGGCTCCTCTCCTTGGCATCGTCTCCCCTCCCCACCCATGTCATGTCTTGGCCACCAGAAGGGAGCAGATGGAAGAGAGACACTGATGGGGAGACTGTGGCAGCCGCCCCAACTGTGACTGACATGGCCTACCTAGGGGGACTTGGCATACTTGGGCAGGGCTGTCTGTACCTGGCCAACACAGTTTCTCAGATCTTTCCTGTCTTCACATTACATGATATGTTTCCAAAAAAAAAAAAAAAAACAGTGTTGAAAAAAAAATCAGAATGTTATGACAGGCTTGGTGTTGCCTTTGGAGGGCGGGAGATCGGCTGCTAAATTAACCATCATAAACACATGACAGGCATCTCTTTCTAAATAAATCAGATCAATTTCAGAAGGTTTGAGGTCCAGAGAGAGATTCCATTTACACCACAAATCATCACACTCCATTCTCTTGAGGACTGCATTCCAAGCCTTTCCAGGGACATCTGTGCAATGAATTTATAGACTCAACTTCCAGCTTCAAGGGGTGGCAGTTTCAATTAAGGAAAGCTATAACGCTTACCGTCAAAGCAGAGTCTGGTTTTGCTTTGAGCAGACAGACGTTAAGAGGGAAGGAGTGGAGGAAGTGTGTTCTCCTGAAGCCCAGTCATGGCCACAGAAGAGCAGCAATAATAAAGTGTGCGATTCAGGCACTAAGGAAATTAACTCCCTGTGCCTGGGTTCAGCAGGTTATGACCTTCCCGCTTTGTTAAACAAACCAGGCAGCAAAAAGCAGCAGAAAAGCTGGATGAAGACGAGAGGATGGATAACAAGAATTCAAACAGCATGCTGCCACATAGCATGTGAGAAAGACTGGACTCAGCTTCATCATGCAAGAAAAGGTGGGATCAGGAAGGCACAGAGTGAGCTGTCTCTTAGTTCTTTCCCCAACCCCTGCCCACACACTGTCATCAAAGGTCTTTCTCAACATTGGCGGGACCCAGGGGGCCGTGGAAAGCTCCAGCTGCCAAAGATTGTGAGACAGAGTTAAAAAATGGTGGGCTTTGACACCACACTTCTGAAGGGTGGTCTTCAAAAAACCCAGCATGTGTGCTGCAGATGTAGCTCAGTGGTAGAACACTTGCCTAGCATACCCAAACTCTAAGTTTGATCCCCAGCACTGCAAAAACCCAAACAAAACCCCCAGTGTGTCATAGAAATGTCATAGATACATTGCTTTGTTGAAAAAGTAATCTCTGGCCTCCTCTGTTGCTCTCTAAAAGTGATGGGCTCTGCAGAGAGGAAGAGGTCTGGATGGGGGACTTGCTTGCCCTGCGGTGGATGTGCCATGATGCCCACCCCTGCCGTGGACCCCTGCACCTACCTGCATGCCACAGATGCGCACGCCTAGGCAGGATGAGGTGCTCTGTGCACACTTCCGAATGTGGCGGGCCTTCTTCTCCTCAGATGCATCATCCCCATGCTGCCGGGTCCCCATCTTCAGGTCCAGAATGCAGGGATGTGTGTATTGTGACACCACATTTTCCAGCAGCAAGAACCCTTGTCACGCTAAGTTAAGGAAGGCTCTGAGGACTTCAAGGCTGCAGCCTCTCTGGAAGCAGGTAGCAGCCTCCAAAACTGCCTAGAAGCTGGAGTGTCCCCTTTCCTTCCTCACAGATGGGCCCTGGCTATTAAGCATGCGAGGTATCAGCCTGCAGACTGCTTTAATAAGTCCGTTTATTTAGGAGGAGTTTATGAATATGTGAGCTTTTCTTCCTTTCCCATTTTGCTCTGAGGTTGGAATTTAAATGCAGGCGTGAAATCCCTGGCAGGCCATGCCCAATTTACATTTTATGGCAGAAAATCAGAAGGCTAAAACCTCCAGTCACTGAATGGGCCAATACCTTTTGGGAGAAGTGGGTTGATGTTCGCTTTGGAGATGAGTTGCAAGAATATTAATTTCAGTGGAGTAATTATCCTGCAAAAGCTTCTTAGGGATTAGGATTGCAGATGTGTCTCAGTAAATACTGCAAAGCCAGCCACCTGTTTGTAGGAAGGAGTCCAGCGGTGACAAGGGGGCATTTCAAACCTAAATTTTGTCCACTGGGGACATGATTTGTGTATGGGTGGATGAGGGGGGCTGCCTTCTCTCAGAGACCACCCCTCTGGCACTTCTCTAAGGGTGGACCTATGCTCCCTCTGCAGCACATGGGCACATGGGAAGACCCTGCAGTGGGAATTTGCAGGGATACAAGGGAGGTTGGGGTAGTCCCTACCCAGTGAAGCATTTCTTGTTCCTGTTTCCCCACAGAGGCCCCATGCCATCCTTACTACTCGAGCAGTGGAGACATGCCAGGGTCCTACTGTGTTCAGTTTGACTACTAGTCTGACTTTCCCATACTCTCTGTCCCTGCCCCCACCTTGGCAGGATGTTGTTTGGACTGTCATACTTGCGAAGCAGGCGCTCTACGGCTTGAGCCACTCCTCCAGTCCATTTTGCTCTGGTTATTTTGGAGATGGGATCTGGAGAACTCTTTGCCTGGGCTGACCTCAAACCAGAATCTTCCCTTTCTCAGCCTCTCAAATAGCTAGAATTACAGGCATGAACCATGGGCGCCTGGCTCTGCTTTCTGAGTTTTATCTTGGAGGGATCTGATTTCTTCTAGGTTCTAGGTTTGTGGACTTGTGCCTTCAAACTACCCCTCACATGTCTCTCTCTCTCTCTCTCTCCACCCACCTTCTTTGCGCGCGCATATGCGTGCGCGTGTGTGTGTGTGTGTGTGTGTGTGTGTGTGTGTGTCTCTTTCCAACTCCTGTCCTCCATGTCTCTCTATCTGTTTCTTTCTGTCTCTCTGTTCCGCACTGCTCTTCCTGCCTTTCTGCCCTTGCGACCATGTGTGGTGAGGAGGGTGGGCAAGGATACGGTGCCGCTTGTCCTCTGGGTACTCAGAGCACAGGCGGGTCAAGTGGGCCTCGTGGCAGTGCAGGCCCCAAGGGTTAAAGCTCTTCTTCTCGACCTGGTTCCCATTAGCGTCTTCTAGCATTGAGGAAACTTGGGTGCTGAAGTGAAGCTCAGACCTCAGGAGTGCCTCGGCTGGGCTATGGGCAAGGGAAGAACAGGCTGATGGTCAGGGCAGCAGATGTGGGAGGTGCCCTGTGCTGACTGCCCAGGTTCTGTGGGACAGTCCCTGAGAAGGGCTATCCTGGTAGGTATCAGAGAACTTTCACCAGACTGCCAGAGATGCTGTATCCACCTCCAGCCCCTGGCACCAGATCACACCACATATCACGGCCCATTCCAGGGTTTTCCTCGAACCCCAGACAGCTCCTTAGATGTGCCAGACCTCAGGGGACTGAAGTGATTTAAGTGCTCTTGTAAGTGGTCTGGATTATTAATGATCTTTCCTTAGAGGTGATGAAGTATAGGGGTGGTGACCACACCAGGAATCTGATGTCCTAGTATGTCATTATGTCCTGAGACCTCAAAATGATCTAGAGTAGGGTGGAAGGGGGTCATGGACCCTGAGCCCCCCCTCCTTCTCCCATCTGTGAGTGGAGGTAGTGTGTTCCTTACTGATGCTGAGCCAAGGGCTTAATTAGGTCTGCGTGCTCCTTGGGGTGCCCCTGTCATTGTATTATTCCCTTCTTTTTCCCATAGATATTAGAAAACTCCCCAAGGAGCCCTTTCTTTAAGAAAGGTCAGCTAACATTACGAGATGCTCTGGTGATCTCTCCAAAGACTTCAGGTCCCCAGGGCCTTCTGTGTCTCCAGGGACCCATCAAGTGCTACATCAGCCTCTATCCTTGTCCCCTCTCAATCACTAAAGAGCTGACTTCCGAGAGAAATTAGCCACACTTCCTTTGTAGACACTGTTCTAGGGTTTCTGTTCTGCACATTCTCCCCCGAGAGACACTTCGTGGTCTCAGTGAAACAAGTATTTAATTAAACAAATAGGTACCAAATACCTGTTCTGTACAGCACTCTGTGAGTGTGCATGTGAACTTCTGAGATGAAGTCATGGCAATCCTCCCCCTTGGAGTGGCATGGGAGAAAATTCATTTCTTTCTTAGGCCACATTGGTTATTCTAGACAGAGTCTTCATCAGAATTTCTCATTTTCTTGGTGCCAACCCTAATGTACAGCAGTTAGCTTTGGGCATAGGTGGGAGAAGTGCTGGTCCCTGCTTTCTGTCACCTGTGCAGTGGCCCTCACCTCTCCTTGAGTGAGTGTGCCAGTTGGGCCAGGGGGCTGGCACTGCTTCCACTGCCAGTGGTCTGCTGAAGTGTCTGCCAGATGGTCACTGCTGCTGACTTTGGGGAGACCTTGAAGGGTTCCCGATTCTCCTTCAGAGGGTGGGCAACCAGGCTGAGGTGGCCCCTGCTGTCTCTCTGGAGGTGCACTGTGATGGTACCTGCAGGATGCACAAAGGAGGGGAGAAGAAAGCAGATGGATGTCTCTGTCAGTGGACGTGGCCCATGGGTGACAGCCTTTGAGTTTAGTTTAATGGCACTGGCTGGCCTCCTTCCTTCCCCAGCTCCTCTCTGAATGTGTTCCTGAATGTGTCTGGAACCATGCAACCTACAGAAAATAGGTTTGAGTTGATCTCGGCACACCATCTGCTTTATCTGCTTCTCTGCCCCTTCCTGCTTAAACAAAGCATTCCTGTGCCTTTTGTTCTCAAGTCATGTTCCTCTCTATGCAGACCTCTTCTCAGTCATGTGACAACAACTTAACTGTCCCCAGCCTGGGAGGCCTCAGAGCTGGTTCTCTGCAAAGGTACCTCCCTACCTCCAGGGGACAGCAGTTAAGGGAAGCTGGGCCCATCACATCCCTCCCCCTTCTCTTTTGCCCCCCTCATTATCCTCACTTCCCACCATTTGTCCTCATCTGACAGCTTCCTCAGGCATCCTTTGGGCTCTGGACTCTCTGTCCCCATCCATTCACTCTTCCCATCTCTGCCTTTCGTACAGACACCCGGCCATTGCCTTTGGTTAGACACATCAGCACATTAAGCTTCTTTTGGCGGACACGATCTTTGATGAAACCAGAGACCTATAAGATGTCCCCAACTTGTGGTACCTCCTACCACTTGTGATTCATAATCAAGGCAGTGCAGGTGAAGAGCCCTGGAAACCCCATTTAACACACATGCTGCTCGCTGTCCTCAGAGACTTTGGCAGGTGCCTTAGTGCTCTGGGGTCACCCTGTGGAGTCCTCACTCTGGTGGTAGAGCCCAGGCCTGCCTCTATCCTGTGAGTCTTCCCTGACTGTTCCCCACCCTGCCTACTCTGCCGCCCTCTCCACCTGCTTTGTGCTGAGGGGCTGACTCTAGGCAGCACCCAAGAGCTTCTTTGTTCTCTGTTTCCCAGTGGCTCTGGCCACTGCCCCTGCAGGGTGGAGAGCTTATTCCATGGTTCCTCCCTGTGTCACCATGGGGTCCATGTTCTAGTACTGTTGCTCTAGGGCCTTTTCAATCTCTCTCTCTCTTTCTCTCTCTCTGTCTCTCATCCTCTCTTCCCCTTTCCCTCTCTCACCCTCTCCATGTCTTTTCTCTCAATGGGACTGTACATGACAGTGGTTTCTCCCTCTAGTCCTTTGGGCCTGAAGGGGTGGGGGCTGTAGTTTCCGGTGCTGCCTACTCCTGGGTGCACCCACTCCTGGCTGTTTCCTTAAGCCTTTTGCAAATAACCTCTTGGAAAAATTCTCTTGAATGCACTGTTTGTTTTCTGCTGGGTCCCTGACTTGAGGAGGGGGTTGTGTGTTTGTATATGCTGCACACTCTTTATTTCCTCCCCCCAGCAACTTGGTCACCTTCCCAGTGTAAGTGGTGGTTTCTGCACAGCAGTCAGTGAAGGCCACATCACTGCCCGGCCTCCACGCTGCTTAGTGCAGACCCTCGCTTCCAGGGCTGCTCTGCAATTTACCAAGTCACTCTCCAGAGCTGCCTGTGCCTAGCTCAGCAGTCTTCCTGGGCCAGTCCTGCATCTCAGATTCCCAGTGACCTAGTTTTACAGCCAGGAAGGGACATTCAGTTCTCTCCAACTCCTGAAAATGGGTTGCTTTTCCTCAACCCATTCCAGGCTCCTGTGTCCTGTGAGGTAATTATGATAGGTGAAGTAACATGGTTCCTGAGCCTGGCATCTTGCAGTTTACCTGACACTAGCATTCATCCTGGGCCAAGACCATCACTGTTGGAGCAGGGGACTGACAACAGGCTGGGGACATAATCATAACAGTGACCATAATTACCATGTTTTTCCACCTACTGTGTGTGGCCCTGTGCTGGCACTGTGTGCTTTTCATTTGTGATCTCTAAGTTACAACACTATAAGGCTGTTGATGATGCACGAGGGGCTCCAGGAGATCAAAAAGCCAAGGTTGCATAGCTGTTACAGAAGGACCTTGGAGAAGGCCACACCACACCCGGGCATGGAATAAGGGACACAATGTTACACAGAGCTGAGGACTCCATGGGGAGGGTCTGGAGTCATCACACTGTGTTTACCCAAGCATGCATGTGGAACACTCCTGCAGGGTCCACAGTCACACTGGTTCTGGTCATTCTGTTCTGTGGGAGGGAACAGAGCAGCCATGATTCAACCTTCTCAGGAGGAGAGTTCTGTGAGCACAGAGGGCTGTGAGTGACAGGATGCCCAAGGACATGGGGTTTGCATTTCCAGTCTTGTGTCCTTGGGAAGGAGGGTGCTTGTTCTAGAGAGAACTGACTTTCTGGAAGCCAACACTAGGCCTCAGTGCCCATCCCTCCCTGTTGACAAGGGGAGACAGCAAGCTGTCCTCCAAGCTGTCCTTGGGGAGCTTGGGGGCCTTCTGGATGCCTGAGGGGCCCAGGAAGGTACTCCAGCTAAGAGTATGGCCCTTTCAGGTCTGTAAAGTTCACACTAGCATCTGGCAGCCCCTGGCCTTTCCACTTGAGGGACTATGGTGACAAGCCTGCCAGAAAACATGATCCTAGGAAGCTCAGGCCCAGGTGGCCTCCCAGAGGGACAAGAAATGTGACCTTCACCCGCTTCTCCAGCCTCTAGCTCTTGTCTGATCTCATCTGTTCTAAGTGCCTGCATAAATGGAGGAGAGGAAAGGTGCAGATAACCCAAAACCAATAAAATCCAAAAGTCATTTCCATTGCTCATATTGTCAGAGCCACACTGCCAGCTCTGTGTCCCGGCCTCTCTCAGTCTTTCTGAGAGTCTTTCTGAGAGCTTTCTGGGCTCAGTGTCATCTCTGTCTCCTAACTGGCTTTCTCTCCCTTTCTGTTACTGCCCTGGGGCTCAGCTTAGACTTTATCTCCAAAGCTGCCCCCACCTGCCATGAGATCATAACAGAGTGCCACCTTGCAGATAGTCCCAAGCTGCCTGCCCTGTACTGAGCGGCATGCCAGAGGATCCCAGACTCCTCATTGCTTGAGCTGTTCTTTTAATCAAGAGCCACAGCAGCTCCAGCCCAGCCTCAGCTTGTCCTGTGTGTCAAGGAGGATTAGGGCTTCGGAAGCCCACGGGCTCCCAGAGCTCTGCTGCTGCTGTCTGACCAGGAGTGTTCAGGGCCAGCCAGAGCCCCTGACTGCCGGCTCACCAGCTCTCCTCATGCACCTCAGCCCAAGCCCATGCCAGCTGGGCAGGCAAGAGTGCTTACTGCCATGATTGGCATGCCCAGAGCATCTCAGCAATTTTGGTTTGGCTGAGCGGCTTCCTGCGCCTCAGTGAATATTCTATCATGTGTTTATTTTTAAGCTTATGAGAACATCTACTCGTCACCGTCTGTAATATGAA
Organism: Castor canadensis; assembly: GCF_047511655.1. Lineage (NCBI taxonomy): Eukaryota > Metazoa > Chordata > Mammalia > Rodentia > Castoridae > Castor > Castor canadensis. The sequence goes on along the minus strand of NC_133393.1, from coordinate 21,526,132 downwards.
TCTGGCCAACCCATTAGCCAACTGGACCTGAGTGTATGTCCTCATTCGCCCAAGGCCAGCAGGCAGACTGGGAAGTGAGGGATACAGCCCCAAGGCAGTGATACCTGAGGAGCTCAGCAAAGGTCTAAAGTGAGCTTCTGGCACAAAGAGGCTGCCCGTTGGAATGTCTACCTCCCAGGGTTCTCTCTGATGCAACCATGGGACAAGGCAGTGAGAAGGGAGAGGATGTGCTCCCTGGCATGTGGCAGCCACTTCAGAAACAGACCCTCTCTAAGTGGGACTTTCCCTATTGAGGAGAAAAAGGACGATTCCTGTGACAGACTTGTAGGTATTTGAGTCCTCCCAACATGAGAATACTGGCTGAGTGACTTGAGCAAGTCATGTCCTCTCTCTCTTTGGGCTAGATGACCCCCTGAGCACTGACGCCCAGAGTCCACCCTGTTGGTGACAGTGTAGCTGGGTGGAGTGGGCCTACGTGGCCAAGAACCCAACATTGGGGGTGGGGGGCGCAGACCTCAGGGCTTCAAATCCTGGCTCTGCCTCTCACTAGCCCTGTGGCCTAAGGCAATCCAGGCAACCTCTCTATGCCTTGGTTTCTTCATCTACATCATTGGGGTCATAAAGGTGCCTGCCCCGAGGGTTGTGAGGGTTATGTAAGTTATAGAGCAGAAACCGCTTGCGGTGTCTGGAGAGAATGCTAAGGGTTAAGGCTTGGCCTGCACTGCTTTTGTTACTTGGTAGAAACAGCAGCCTGCACAGCCTGAGAGCCCTTCAGGACCCTCCCCTGAGGAGGGTCCTGGACAATCTGGCCTCAGCTCCCAATCCTTCTGCTCTACTCCAGGCATCCAAGAACCAACGTGAGGGTCCTGCTTGGTTTGGGCCTTTTTCCAGTGTCTCCTTACACATGCGTACTTGGCTAGCTGGTGCTTGGACCCCGGCGCCACATGGATCATGTCCCAGTCAGCGAGGGATTGGTGTTTCTGCTTCATCAGAGTCTCACGTCTGGGTGTCACCACAGCCCACCCTCAGGCAGAGCCGGTGGTCAGTTATTAGTCTCATTAGAGGGTGTCATGAAGTTCCCTGACCCAGCGAGCCTCGCCCACTTCCCTTAGAAACACCGTGTCCTGTGCAAAGCCCCAAAGCAAGGCCAGCTCATCCCCCGTGGCCTCCATCCATATAGCTCTGACCCTAGGTTCAAGTTACAGGCAGTCCCCAATTTAGAATGGTTTGACCTGTGACAATGAGAAAGTGATAAGCATTCAGTAAAAAGAGTCCTTTGATTTTTCACTTTTGGTTTTCTGGGTCTAGTAACATGGGCACAGTCCTCTCCCAGGGTGCTGGGCAGAGGCAACCTCACGATTGTGAGGTGAGCAGTTAAGACTACAGCACACTGTGTGCTAGGCTGCTTGCTAGGTTTGGGTATTCAATGCCTTTTGACATTTTCAACTTTGAATGGGTTTAACTGGGACCTGACCCCATAGTAAGTCATGGAGCATCTGTGATTTATTGAATTAGAATCCCCCAAGGGGATGTCCCCAGAATGGCCCAGCCCAAAGGAGGAAGCCAGGCAGAGTAGAGGTCTGGGCAGAAGACCAGTGCCCAAGGGTGCCCAAAAGCAGTGCTCCATGACCCCCCACAAGAGGCTTGGCCCTGTGCAGACAGGGAACAGGGTAGGGGCCAAGGTGGAGTCTCCTGAAGACCAGAGTGGCCTCTTTATCTCCTTGCTTTGTCTGTGGCGGTCCCAGCAGTCTTTTTCAGCTTTGGAATTGTGCCAAATAAGCATGAAACGCTGCTGGCAGAAGACCACTCCACGCCAGGGCCTGCCATCCCTTAGCTGGGTTGAGTTTGGTTGCAAAGGACAGACATTAATTCCAGTGGGTGCTCTGACAAGATGAACAGTGACCCACAACCAACCAGGCCACATGGGCCTGGGGCCTTGGAAGACTCCTGGGAAGGCCAGGCCAGGCAGGAGGGGGCTTGCACAGGTGGGTGGGTGGTCTCCCTTGTTTCTCAGGGTGAGATGCTGAACTGTACTGAAGTCCAGGCAATGAAGCATTTCTCTGAAGCAAAGCTAGGGCTCATCCCCTGGCAGTGCCTCTCATTTGGGACCATGATAAATATGGATGCCTGAACCCTGACCCCAGGACCCCAGGATCTTGATTTGCAGGTGTGGAATGGGTCTGGGAACTTGTAAGTGCAGATCCTGGTGGATCTGGTTGACCCCAGGTCATATTTTGAGAAACACCAGTGTGGATGGGCCCATCTTTCCCAGTTGTCTTTTTTTTTTTTCTTTCTTTTTTGGTGCTACTGGGACTTGAACTCGGGGCCTTGTGTTTAATACATAAGCACTCTGCCACTTGAGCCATGCTCCCAGCTCTTTTTGGCTTTAGTTAGGGTCTAATGCTTTTTGCCCAGGCTGGCCTCAGTTTGTGATTCTCTTACTTATGCCTTTTACACTGCAGCTGGGATGGCAGGCATCTGCTTCCATGCCTGGCTTTCCAGTTGTCTTAGTCACTGGAATGCAAGTGAGCTTCTGATGGACTGATCTGGGTATCATTATTGCCTCCCTGAAAGACCTTTTGACAACAGGGCAGCAGCTTGCAGTGGTGAAATCTGAAAGGAGGTCTTTCTTCTGAGTGCTCACCCAGCTGGGCTGGTTGCCTGGCATTCACCCTATGAGCCTCATTTAATGAGACTTGGGGTGAACAGAATGCTGCCCTGGGATCCTGAGGAGGGAGTGGGGAGTCAGTGGGAGCAGCCCTCTCACCCAACTCTCTTCCCCCAGACCCCAGCTCACACTCAGCTGCAGGACACACACTGCCCGTGCCTGTTTCCCCAGCTGCACACTCCACAATGGCAGCCTACCCATTGCTGTGCCCTTCCTGATGAAGGCAGGAATTCTGGTTTCCTGAATAAGCCGTATCACAGTTTCTCCATGCCCTGTCCCAACCTGATCCCCTCCTGAGCCTCCAGAGTGAGGTAAAGGAGGCCTCAACCTGTCCTGTGTTTAGTTATGGTCCCTCAGAACTAAGTGCCACCGGGAGTCATTTTAGTTCATTTTCAATTCCTAGAAGCCTCATGGCTTGAGCTAATGGGAAGCAAAGACAAGTGGCAGACCTGGAGGCTTTGAGGACATCAGATAAGCCAGGACCATGAGGCTGGCTCATCTGCAGATGAGCCTGGGCCCAGAGTGGCCTGGCTGCTGCACTCACCTTTGTACTGTGGGGTGAACTGCTTCATGGCCAATGGCAGGGATTCGTAGAACCTCTGCTCCTGGGAAATGAGGGGCTTGCACACTGTGTGTTCGTCATACCTCATCACACTCACATGTCCCCCGACCTGGTGCAGGAAGGGCTCCAGCTGCACACCCACCCTGGTGTCCCCAGGACCCGCACTCTCCTGCACGACCATGGTGCTGCAGAACCTTGGGGTGGAAGGTGAAGGATGGAAGCAGCTGCACCCAGACAACACAGTCTGTCCGTGGTCCTCGGCTTTCTTTCTAAGCCTTTACTACTGTCACAGCACAACTGTCTCCTGAAGGCTGGCTCTCTGGAAGGTGGAGAAAGGAGAAAATTATGTAAGAAAGAAAGGGTGCTATGCTGGGATGGTAGTGCATGCTTATAATCCCAGCTACAAGGGAGGCAGAGATGGAAGAACTGTGGTTTGAGGCCAGCCTGGGCAAAAAGTTAATGAGACCCTAGCTCAGCAAGAAGCCAGGCATGATGTTTCATGTCTGTAATCCCTGCTATGAGGGAGGCAGAGGTAAGAGGATCTTGGTCCAAGGCTTGCCCAGGCAAAAAGTGCAAGACCCTACCTGAAACATAAACTAAAATCCAAAAAGGATTGGGGATGTGGCACAAGTAATAGTGCTAGCGAGCATGAGACCTTGAGTTCAAACCCCAGTACCACCCACACACACACAAAAGAAGAGGTACTGGGAAGGTCGCACTCAGAAGGACCCAAACAGTCCCCAACCCCCAACTACAACCGAGCAGATCCCTTGCTGGCACCTGAAACAAGACCATAAATAATGCATTGATTTCTTCTGGAATAATCTGTCATGAGAAACTGGTGTTTTCCTCCATGGAGCAGGGTTAAGAGGGAGACTGTCATTTTGTACCTTTTGAATTTAAATATCAAACATTTTTAAAAATCAAGCAACCTACAGAACCGTAAGCTTCCAGAGTTCAGAGCCTGTTCCTAACTTCGCTTGTCATGTTGCTTTCTTTCTTCTGGGAACGTTGATCCCAGGCCCAACAAGAAGCCCGCAGAGCCCCTGCTGTTGGGGTGCTCACTGTCGCTCAGGAATGTTTTATTTTTGTGTGCCAAAACTTTGCACCATCCATCTGTGTCATGGCTTCATTCCATCATTGCTGTGTGACCTTGAGGAAGTTACTAAATCACTCTGGGTCCCAGTTGCCTATCTGCAGAACAGGATAATAATGACATCTACCTCATGGAATCAGGGACAGAACTGAGAGAAGGGCTGTGGGAAGGTTGTCTCTGTGCTTGGAGCAAAATGCTCCGTAAATGGGTGTGTCATTATTGCTGTGGTGGTCATATTCCCCCAACAGCTCTGGGTGGAAAAGGTGCTATATAGCTGCCATGTGGCAAAGTGGTCCTCTCTTCCCTCTGCCACTCCTTTTATCCTCCCTAAAAGTGGGCTTGTCTGGGCTGGAAGTGCAGCCCCTAAGGCCTTCTTGACTTCATCTTAGACACTACAAGGGGAGGCTCTTGCCTTCGCATTGTCCCATCCGAAAGGACATTCCCACAGCGGTGCCTGTCACTACTGAGTTATTAATACCCTATCCCTCTGCAGGACTCTAGGCCACGATGTGCCAGGCTGGGCAGCACTGGGCAATTAACCCTCTCATTGACTCTCAGTCCAGGCCTTGGTCACGGTCAACTGGCTCCATGCACAGCAGTGACCATCAGTTTGTCCAGGCTCTTGGCCTAGAGAGGCTCATACGGACACCTGGGCCTCCAGCAGGCAGCCATGGCTTTGAAAGCCTCAGCCCAGCCCATTCATTTCCCCACATGGGGCCCCTCATTGGCTTCTGTCCATGAAGAGCCCGCTTAGGAGGGGAGGGTGGGTTCTTCCTGTTGCCTGTGCAGAGTGCAAGGGGGGGGCTTCCAGAGCCTCTGAAGGACAGACTGGGGTGACTGGGTGAGGTATTGGGGGAGGGAAGGACTGGGGTTGAGGTGAAGGGCTGGGCCTGGGACCTCAAAGGCCTTTTCCTCAGCTCTGCCCTATGGCGTTGCAGAGCTGAGAGAAGGTGGGGAGGGGTGTAGACAGGAAGGGGATCAGCAACAGCCCAGTGATGTCTTCAGGACAACTTCACTGAATGGGCTGAGGTGCTGCAGTCTATTTGAGACTATTTGCAAACCTGGAGAAAGCAAGAACAAGGAGAGAAGAGAAAGACCCGGCAGCCTACTCTGTCCTCTCACTGGCTTACTTGCATGTCGGCCTTTGCCATGTGACCTGTCCCCAGGCAGGAGCACTTCTGGGAACCAGAGGGGTGGCTACTCAGGGACGTTCATTCACACTTGTCTCACCAGGGCCTGGTCCTGGCCTCACCAGGTGGCAGCCCAGGCCTGTTGCCATGTCTTGAACATGCTCATGCGGGTCTTCGTACTGCCAAACTAGCCAGTCCACTGCTTCCCCCTTTTCATCGCATCTGTGTCTCTCCAAGGATCCCTAAGGACTGGATGTCACCCACAATGGTAGTACATCAGACAATGTTCCTGGAGCCTTCTGCAGATTAACCCATTTAAGCCTCATAGACACCCCACCAGCCCATTTTTCCAGATGAGGAAATTGAGGCAGAGAGTTTGAGAAACGATCCTATGTGCACTCAGCTAGTATGGGGAGAGTGGGGATCTGAACCAAGGCACTAGCCCAGCACACGCTCACCAGCCATGCCAGGCAGATGCTAAGGGTGGTTATCCATCTACTCTTAAATCAGAAAATTAAGCCCCAAAGAGGCTGGGACTTGGCCAGAGTCACCTGCAATCAATGGTGGTTCTGGAACAGGATTTCTTACTTCCTAAGCCTGGACTACCCTGGCCTGTCCTTCTCACCTCATGACATCAATTGTGTGTCCTGGAGGGAGGTGGGCTGGAGAGGGGAGAGACCACAATGAGGAGGCAGGTGGAGGCCCCTCTAGAGCTTTCTGGCCAGGCCTGACAGGTGCCGCATTAGCACTAACATGGTTCCTGATGCAGCGTGTGGATCTCTCCTCTCCGAGGTCAGGTGTTCACAGGGCCCTGGCTGTGCCTTCTAGACAGCACAGAAGACCTGTACCCCCCACCGCCCCCCACCACCTAGCAGTGCAGTGCTTCCCAGACTGCGATGGGGACAGTGATCAGGTGTCTGCTGTGTAACCAGCCCCTACTTACACCTGAGGAAGCTGAGGCGGGTCATCTTAGGGTGTAGTTAGCCGAGTCTGAGGCTTCTCCAACTCCTGAGCTACGTGGCCTGCAGTTCTGACACAGCTTGATGGGAAAGAGTGGGAGAGGGGGAGAAGCAGCTGAATGGACTCTGTGAGCCTTTTATGACATCCACTGATGCCAACCTTGGATTCCCAAGGATGTGTAACGTTTTCTGTTTCTGCCTTTGCAAGTGGCCTTCAACTCTGTGGGACTGAGCCAGGGACGACCTTCATTCTTCCCATTCCTCTTGCGGAAGTCTCAAATCAGTAACTCCAGCTGGCAGGCCCTTCCTCAGCCCAGAGCTGCTTTTGGCCTCATGCAGCCACTTTTGCCATGGGTACTGGCCACTGCCCCTGGGCCCTCCTCTTTCCTGCAAATGGGGAGGAGTCAGGAGCCCAGGGTCTGACCTGGGAATCCACAGCTTGCTGGGAACCTGGGATGAGCTGGGTGACCGCTCTGAGTCTTGGTTTCCCGCCCACTGCCACAGCCTTGTCATGAGATTCAGATGACAGAATTCACAGGACTCTTTTGTGGAGTCCCCTTTCTGTGCGTCTCCAGCACTCAGAGTTTGTCACTGCGTGGGTTCTTCTCAGGACGACTGTGAGTCAGCGGGGGTGCAGGGAAAGCAGGTGGGGCGCCTGCCTGAGGGGGGCTTCCGCCTCTGATCCGACATACTTGCTAAGTGCCCTAGCTCCTTTAGTGCTCTGAAGGAGACAAATATCCCCCTCTCCAGCCCACGCCTCTTTCTACAGTCCCAGTCAGACCCCTTACCCCTCCTTGGGGAGGCCTGAGAGGGAGCGAGGATAAGAAGGAGGGAGTGTGGTGTCCCAACCCTGAAAAACTCAGCTAAGGGGTGCCCCTCACCTCCAGGAAGTGGACAGATGTGTCCTCTTGCCATGTCATTGAGTTAAGTCCTGAATGAGACAACTCTGGGCCTCACTCCAGGAGACTCAGGGCTAACTAACTTCTACTGCAGGGTGCAACCATTGAGCTGGTGTTGAGTAGGGCCTGTGCTTGCTGTGTCAGAACAAGCCTGGCCTTGCACCCCAGTGACAGCCATCCCATGTGAGATACTCTCTGACCTGAAAGGAGGGTCATCAACAGCAGGGCCATGCTTGTACTTGGCTTTCAGAGTGGGAACAAATGACAATATTAGTGACTGTAGAACCTAAGACCTCACTGATGCCAGACAGAATGACCTTTGTCACCCACCAAATAGGTGCATCAGAGATCCTGACCTGTCGCTACTAGTTGGCACAGTTTATTCCCAGAGAGTCTTTGTACATGTGACCCTACCCACATGCTGAGCCTGAGCCCATTGAAAATTACAGGACAGGGCCTCTTTTAGGACAAAGTGGCAGGCAAAACCATAAACCACACATTTAAGGGCTCAATCCTGGAACAAGTTGGTCATGAGCTATGTCATATCAAAGCTCCTTATATCTGGAAATAAATTGGCTGGCCTTGATCATTGTTAGGCTGTTCACAGCTGCTCTGGTGTACCCTGGGGCATATGGCCTGATTGCAGCTTTGAAGGTAAACATGGCCACATGACTTGGTTTGGCCAACAGAACATGGAGGGGAGTGCCATGTGTCACTTCCAAGTGGAAGCTTGACAATCCATCCCCACATTATCTTTCCTTGGCCATAGTGATCATGGGAGCATGTGACCTGGCCACCTGGATCCCTGAGCAACTACACATACCAGAGTCGTGGCAAGACAGAAAAGGAAATCTCTGCTATATTCAGTCATTAAGATTTGGTGGTGTTTGTTGTACAGCACAACCTGGAGTCCATCGTGACCAATTCACCAACTCACAGCCAGTACCCAGTGTGGGGCTCTTTGTGAGAGTCAGGTGCTCATGTGTTTCATTGCACAAGCATATTCTGTACAATAGTTAAGCATCGATTGTGGACCCCTGACTTTACAATCACACCTGTTTCTCAAGGTAATCATTTTCACAAGGAGAAACTAAGGGTCATTAAAGTTGAAGAGCTTTTCTAGGGTCCAGAGCTAGGGAGTGTCAGAGCTGGAATTCAGAGTCAGGGCCTATCATCCTAAAGTTAATGTCCCACTGTGCAGTCCCCTCTAGGGAGAGTGACTGCCAAGCTGCACTGGCTGTCTCTGGGCATCCTGAAACCCAAGTCAAGTTCTTAGGGTCAGGGTTCCTCTCCATGCCATGTGTCTCAGTGACCCGTGTCAGGGATGAGAGACTTTCTGGAGCTGCCATGTCTGGACAGCAAGATCCTCACTCCCGGGAACCACCTTGGCAGCATGAATCCACAGGGTTGATGGGGGGTGAGAGTCCCCCGCTGAGGGCTGGCCAAGACCTTACCCAAATTCACACCACCACAGCCTGATCTGCAGACTAGAAAAAGGATGCCCAGAAGCACAATGATTCCTCCAGTGTGTGTAAGCATTCTGGTGATTACCAAAATACAAATTCATTTAAAGGCATTATTGAATTCCTGGAGGTTTTTGTCTTCATCTATTTTCTCAATCAACAGACACTACAAGCATAATGAGTATTGCATAGGGACTAGTAGGGAAAAAAATCACGTTGAAAAATGAGTCCTAGGGGCTGGGAGTGTAGTTCAGTGGTAGAGTGCTTGTCTAGCATGTACAAGACCCTGGGTTCCATCCACGGTACTGCAAACAAACAAGCAAGCAAACAAAACAACACAGACAAGTACAGCACGTTCTCTCTCATATGTGGAAACTTAAAAAAAAAAAAAAAAGTCAGCCTGAAAGTACAATAGTGGTTGCTAGGGACTGGGAAGGGGTGCAGAGGAGAGGCAAGGGTAGAAGAAGGGGGGTGGATATGATCAACGCATGCTACATGCCTGTATGGAAATGTCATAATGGTCCCACTGATATGTACAATTAATATGTGTTAATAATAATAAAGAATACCAGTAGAGCATTGTATGCACATATGAATAATAAAACAAAACAAAAAAAATAGAATACCAGTAGAGAGATTAGGGGAGTCACTGCTCTCAGCTGGGGCGGAAGTTGGTGGAGGGGCCTGGCAAGGGGTCCAGGATCGGGGGAGAGTTAGGTTCAGTCTTGGGGACTGCTTCAGGGTGTGTGTGTGTATACAGAGTGATAGGACAGGACAGATGGGGCAGGAACTGGTGACTGGAGCAGGAAGGATGGGGATGCTGGGGCTGGCCTTGCCCATTTTCATACCTGCCACAGGTCACTGCAACCTGGAGTGTGGGCAGTGGAGGGGGCTGGAGAGGGAGCCCAGCCCCATCTGCCAGAGAAGCTCACTGAGCCCCCTGCTCAGCCTGGAGAGGAGATGCTCCCCTGAGATTACCGAGGTGTCGAAGCCTCAAGACAATATCCTGATAAATCTTAGGTGATGGAGGGAGGGCGTGCTGTGAAGAAGATAATTAAGAAAGAGCTTGTAGTGAAAGAAGACTGCAGTAGAAACCATGGCGCGCTCCACAGTTCACAAGCAGCATGGTTTATGGCCTGCCCTCTCGCCTCCGAAGCTCCAATGTATGTTTCACAGGTCTCTTGGAGCCAGAGGTTCAGGACAAGTACCATTCAATGTCCTTGTGATGCCCAAGGGAACATTTTTTAATCTATTAGAAATGAGAGGACCTGAAAACCATTTAAAACCACTTAGGTTGTAATGGGCTAGGGAATTTTGGAGTTTCTTACGTGGCTGAAGGCTGTGCATCATTTGGGCCATCCAGGCTGAGAAGGCACAGGCTTATTTTTCCAGAGGGGGAAAAAATGGTATTTGGAAATCCATTCTAAAAACAAGGGCCTTAAGACTGTGTGCTGTCCCCTGCATAGCTCTCTGGCTCAGTGGGATCAATACCGAGCACCAGGAGACTTCACATATCACCTTCCTTGCCATGGCTGAAATATGTGTCTTTGGAGAGCATCTATTTCCTAGGGAAGGCAAGATCTCCAAAATCACAGAGCAATACTTCATATTCCTTAGTCACAGAACTTATTTCAGGACTGATTTTATCTTTTGAGAGAGGATTTTTTTTCTTCCTATTCTCTTAACTTTTAAAAGCTCCCAACGTTTCTCCAGCTTGAGGACTAAATACAATTTTAATACAGCAATTATAAGTTTAGAAGCCCTTCAGCCATTGACAAATGTACTTAGCAGTACCAGCAATGTTCTGATCCTGCTGTCAAGGTGGGAAAATCATGGGGGAAAGATCGTCAAGAAGCCAAGTGCCCTAGAAGGACTGCTCTTAGGGAAAGCAAGGTTCTGGGGCTTCTCCCTCCCTCCTGCTGTCCCCAGTAGATCCTGACCTCTGTACAGCTCCATGTCCTGGGGAATGAACAGTGACTGCTCTCCCAGCAGGCTTTGCTGCCCTGGGCCTTGCCTTTTGAAGCTGTACCTAGGATCTTGCACACTGCTGCACACCCAGAACTACCTGCACATTTCCCAGCCTCTAATCCCTGTTCCCGAGCCTGTTGCCTTTGAGTAATGTGATCCTGGCCACCTGTCTTGTGCAAGAGGTGTGTGAGCCAGAGACATGAGTTTTGCCAATGGTTAACATGGCAATTGTACGGATGCAAGATAGAAACTTTTTTTTGTGTGTGGTACTGGAGCTTGAACTCATGGCTTACACCTTGAGCCACTCCACCAGCCCTTTTTTGTGATGGTTTTTTTTTTTTTTTTTTTTTTTGAGATAGGGTCTCATGAACTATTTGCCTTGGTCTGGCTTCCAACCATGATCCTCCCGATCTCTGCCTCTTGAGTAGCTAAGATTATAGGTGTGAGCCACTGACGCCCAGCTAGGAACATCTTTTTAAGGTTAGGCACAATAATGGGATGGAGTGTGTGTGCTCCTTTACAACAGAAGCCCTGTTTTACTCAATTGAAGAGCCAATCTCTCAGGAAGAATGCAAGCAAGGCCACTCACCAGCAGAGGGCAGAAGCAGACACGTGGAGGCCGGAATGCCCAGAGATGGATTAACACCTTCTGAAAACTAAAGCCAGTACCCACCTCCATGCCAAGCAACCAGGGGACTTGTTCTCTTGCCTACCCTGGGTTTGCCCAGGACTGTCCCAGAATGCTCAGATGCTGCTGGCTGAAGTTTTCCTGCTCCTACCAGGCAGGCATCTTTTAAAAGCTTGGAAGTCAATATGAAGGTTGAAGTTGACACCAACTGATGTTCTGTCTCCTCCTGTCACTCCCCATGCCCCAAGGACTCCAGAGGCTGAGCAGCAGCTATGTGTGTTGGGAGCACTCAATCACATGTGACCAGAGCAGAAGCGGTCTCCAGCAAACCCCACTCCATCGGTGCCTCCCACCCAGGCCCCACACCTGACAGGCAAACCCCACTCCCCTTAGCTGCCAGCTGAACCTCTCCCACCCCGGATGGGGAGAAATAACTAGTATGAGGCAAAGCAGGCAAATGCAGCACTTCAGTGAGCCCCATCCCCCAAAGCTCTGCCCAGCCCCACCCTGCCCACGCTCCTACCTCCCCCAGCCAGTATGCAGGTTTCCTTCCCCGAACAACCAATGCTCATAAAGTTTATTGCTGTTCCCGGTGGTGCTAGTGAACAAGACAGCAACCATACAGGTTTCTGTCTGAGAAGGATTTATTCAAAGTCCCCTGCTCAAAGCAAGAAGAAACAGGGAATGCTGCTGGCTGGGAGGTGGGCTCAGCCTGGGATTCAGCCCCAGGATGCACTGGGGAAAAGGACAGGGAGGGTCCCAGGGGCCCCAGGCCTTATGCAGAGGAGGATTTGTTCAGTACCCTGGCAAGGACATGGTGAGACAGCACAGGATTGGGTCCAGGAGAGCTGGTCCTGCCTCAAACTCCCTGTCTCTGCCTGTCTGGGCCTCAGTTTCCCTGTTCAATTTGAAGAACTGTCTGACTCAGCCATGCCTTTGCTGTCCAATGAGACAATTGGCCCTTCAATTCAGCAAGTCAGGATGGTGGGGGAGATGGGAGGAGTGGGAGGGTAGTGGTGGGGTCTCTCAGGTTAAAAAAGATTTAAGAGATGTGCTGACTGAATGTGTCTTGGTTGGATTTGGGTCTAGCAAAGCATTGATTAGGCAAATAAGAACATGGCCTGGATACAATTTGGGGAAATTGTTCTTTTTGTTAGTGGGATAATGGGATGGGGCTATATAAGACCCTACCGAGGTACTTTCTGAGTGCTGTGATGTCCATAAATCACTTCAAAACCCTTTATCCTTCATGAACTCAGTGAAGTAAATATGCCAAGACTTAAAACAACCATTGAGATCCAGGTGCAGGCTATGCAAGGGTTTATTATACCATCCTCTATTTTTCCCTGGATAGTCTTTCATAATAAAAAGGTTAAGAAACTAGTAGCTTGAAAAAAAGAAAATAGAGAAGAATAGAGGTCTCACTTCATCTGCCCAAAGTCTCTGGGGAAGAGGCTGGATGGGTGATTTTCAGAACCCTAGGATCCTGAAGACCCGAGGGCTGGCTCAGGTTCAGGTCTCAGGCTCACCAACAGGCCTAGAAGAACCGTATGAGGTGAGGTCCCCAAGACTGCTACTGCCCAGGACAGTAGAGATCACCAGGCTTGGTGGTGACATACCTCTGATGGCCACATACACCCCCACTCAGTGGTGGTCCACCACTACTACTCTTTTCCAGGGGACACCCTAAACCCAGGCCCCATGCTGCTGCCCACAGGCACTGATGTCATCCAACCCCATGGCCCCATCCGGGAAGAAGGTTGGGGCTGCTGGGACAGGACATACTGATCCTGGGGCCCAGGGAATGCTGGAAACTTCTCCAGGTTCCCTGCCTCTGGTAAGAGTTAACTCAGTGTGGGAGCAGAAATTGGTGGCTCTAGCCCCGTACCCATTGCCCACAGCCTCCTCTGCAGTCCCAGCTTACCCAGCCTCCCTGCCTCCGTGTAGGGGCCAGACAGAGGACTCCAGGATACCCTAGGAGGGGAGGTGGAATTACTGTAGGGGAGGGGGAGAGACGGAAGCAGAGCAAATGCCAGAATTTCTAGATTGCTGAACCATACCAGCTCCCACCCCCCAGACACACACAAGCACGCGCACACACATGTACGCGCACACACACACACAATGTGCAGACCCCTATGGAGCATTGACCCCTCCACAGGGCGGATCCCAGCCAGCCCTGCATGGAAGTGAAGACCCCCTCCCCCTGGGAGGGAACAGACCTGTGTCCAGGGCACCCTCTCTCTTTCACTGAGGCACCATCAAGGGCTCAGCATAGCTGTTCCTGCCCATACAACCCCCTGGCAGTACTCACCAAGGTGTCCTTCCAGGGACAGCACAGGGAGTACAAGGAGAGGAATCTTGTCTCTCAGCGCCCACCGTCTGCAGGCATCAGAGTCCTTTGCTCACTGGAGCCGGGGTGGACAGGTCTGCCCAGGAGGGCTGGGGTGCCAGTGGCCTGGAGTGGGAGGGTCACCTGATACCCTGGGGAAGGGCTGGCAGGGATGGAATGTCCAGCTGTCAGCTGGGTGTTCTGCTGGTCTGGGGCAGGGCCAGGGGTCTGGGAAGGAGGAGGGGAAGAGGGAGAAGAGGAGGAGGAGGACCAGGAGTGGTCTGAAGGAGAAGGAGCCAGCCCAGCTGGCTGGCTCTGGGCACCAAGGGCTAAGTTGCCACAAGGCCCGTGGTTGTTTGTTTATTTATTTATTTGGTACTGGGTGTTGAACCCAGGGCGTTGACATGCTAAGCACTTGCTGTCCCCCTGAGTCACACCCCCAGCCTTTTCCTGTTATGTTTAGTCCCTGTTCAGAAGGAAAGGGACAAGGCTAGGGTGGGGGCTGTGCCCTCTCTTTCCGTGGCCCCTGCCCCACCCCATTCCTGACAACCTCATGGCAGTTTGCCTCAAGCTATGGTTGCCAGAGAGAAGGAAGTTCATGTAAGCCTTTCAGTCAGTCAACAGTTGATGAGTGGACAGTTTGTCTGCTTTTTGAGGCCCTGTGTGTGCCAGACTCTCTGCTGGGGGTGACAAGGAATCAGTAGACAAGCCCTTGCTGTCAGGGGGTTACACTTGGGCAACTTAGCAAGTGGGACGGCAATTCTAGAACATGGATCTCAGGAGGGGACCCTCACCCAACCTGGGGGGGGAGCAAGGACGGTGACCTGGAGAAAGTGACCAAGTGAGACCCAAAGGAGAAATGGGGTGATTGGGCTGGGTGGGGGGATGGTGAGAGGGCTGTAGCCAGAGGAAAAGCAAAGGCCCAGGGTGGATGAGGGATGTAGGAGCTGGGTGACTGGGGAGGTTGGGTGGGTGAGGGAGGTAGGAGCTGGGTGACTGGGGAGCAATGAGAGATTGGCGGGAGGTGTCTCAGGCCCCTGTGCTGAGCTCCTCTGGATGGACTAACACCCTTTATGCCAGGAAGTCAGGCCCTGATTTGTGTTTAGAGGTTGGTTCTGCTTTGAAGAGAGTAGACTTGGGGAGCAGATCAAAGATGGTGGCAGGTGCTGTCCTCCAGGTGAGCCCTACCTGGTGGGGGGAGGTAGATGGTAGGGTGGGCAGGTGAGTGAGTTCCTGAGACATTGAAGAGACAGTTTTGCTGAGCTTTGGTGCTTGTGAGGATGTGGACAGATGGGCTGAGAGTGAGGACAGACTTCAGGTCTGAGTGACCGTATTAGTTTCTGCCCTTTGGGTGGCTCGAGCACTCTGGATAGCTGGTAAAAGTCCCTTCAAGCACTGAATTGGATGTCCTTGCTGGCCTCTTTGTGTGAGGGTGACACCCTCGGCAACAGTCTATGGGTTTAGCCTCCTCTTGGGCGGAGCTTCTGCCTAGCCCTCTCAGGCCTTGCTTGCTCCTGGTCTGGTCCAGCCTCTCATTCACCCCTCAGGCTCTTGTCCCCATCTGGTCCCCCAGAGCTGTGGGTACAGTGTCATTTCACCCTTGCTCATTTTCACATGTGTCCATGGAGCACTCGTGTTCTGATGACTTCTCCCTCCACCCACACAGGTAGAATGGGAGATGAGTCAGGACTAGAACCTGGGTCTCCTGGCTTTCACTGTGGGTATTGTCTACTCAGCGTCCTCCAAACTCCTCAGCCTAGCCTGGCAGGAGCTGCCCAACAGATGTGTTAGTGGCAAGAGCACAGATGTGCAGGGAAGGCCTGTGTAGTAAGTGTGCAGCTGCCTGTGCAGCACCCACACCCTCCTTTCCCATCTTTGCAGCAAGTCCTCTGCTGCAGACAGACAGAGGCCTCCACCACCCAGGCAGGGCAGGAATTCCAGGGTGCCCTGAAGCCTGGTTGAAAGTGGGCTGGAGTCCCATGCATGCTCCCAGCCCTGCTGCCCAGCCCAGGTTGGCTGGTCACATTCACCAGGGAAGGCAAATGTCAGGCTGCCCTCTAGTCTCAAGTCTCCTGTGAGCCCTGTCCTCCCACTGCCCCATATGTGTCTGGCTCCAGTTACCTGGCCTGGAAGAGGATGTGACCCGCTTTCCCCCGCCCTCCTCACCTCTGCTCTCCCATCTGGCTGGATTCACCTCGGAGCCACTGAGGTCTGAGCAGAAGGCACTTATAGGGGTCTGG
This sequence comes from Castor canadensis, assembly GCF_047511655.1. NCBI lineage: Eukaryota > Metazoa > Chordata > Mammalia > Rodentia > Castoridae > Castor > Castor canadensis. Next base: position 21,510,187 of record NC_133393.1, on the reverse strand, counting down.
AAGGGAAAGGACTTCCCACATGAGCAAGGTGGCCACAAGTGGCCGAGCCTGGACTGGATCCCAGGTTTCTGGAAGGGCAGGGCTTCCTTTCTATTGTTGTTGTTATAAAGCTGGTTCCACCTGACTTTTTACTCATTCATCTACTTATTTCACATTTTTGAGCCCTTTCTAAATGATGGAGATACAGCAGTAATAAAATAAGCGGGAACAGGCAGTCTGGAGTTTTCTGTTTATTTCTGTTCTCTCGGTGTCATTTTTCTGAGCTCTGTTGTACTCCCAAGATGCCTGACTGCTAAATTGCTCTCCACAGCCATGTCTGGAGCCCAACCGTGCCCACCACAACTCCCACCCACACCTTGGCCTGGCTCCCGTCTCTCCTCCTCCAGGAAGTCATCCCTGGCCAGTGTGGTTCTCCCTCTGCTGCAGCTCTTAGATGCCACCATTTGGAGGCTGGGGCTCACACGCACTCACCTACTATTTAGGGGCTGTCCCCTCATAGCATGGGGTCACTGGTCCCTCTTCATCTATCCGGCCTCTTTACAGTCATCTTCCCCAGCCTGGCCTTGCACAGCCCAAACATTTCTGTAAATAGTCCCCTTGCCTCATTCTCCACTGCCCACCCTGGCCCACCATACCACCCTCTCCCACTCATCAGGGTGTCCCTCTTCTTAATCCTATAGTTCATTCTCCCTGGGGTGAGGCTCAACACTCTTTGGTGTCTTTCTGTCCAAATCCCCCCTGCTCACCTTTCCAGCCCACCTCAATGGCATCCCCCTCGCTTACAATGGTCCATTTGTTCTGTTGCTCCTTCTGGCCTGGATGCCCTTCCCCCTCCTCTCAGAATGGCTGACTCCTCTTCAGCCTTCAGATGCCAGCTGGAGTATAACCTCCTCCGGGAAGCCCTCTTTGACCTCTCTGCCATGACCTGCCATCTGCACCTTTCTTTAGAGCCACTTAGGCCAGATGTTGTTACCTTTCTCTCCTCCTTGAGAATGATGGCTTGGCCCGTCACTGTGCTCAACACTGCGTCCTCAGCACCTATCCCAGTGCCAGTCTTCCGTTGGGTGTTTGATGGATGAACGAATGAATGAATGCGTGAACTCGGGCTGCACCTCTGACTTCCCCTCCCAGCCTCTCAATGTCTGCTGTGAATAATGGGGGTTTCCTTTCCTCTCCTGACCCTGAGGAATGGAGGCCTCAGGCTGGGTTGCCATAGCCCCATGACATCCCTCCTTAACGGCTGCCCCCTCCCTGCTCCCATGACCCAGTTCTGACTCTAAGACAACAATCTTGTCATCCTAGGACATGTGATCACCTGACACTGCTGACCTGCTCTAGTTCCAGTGAAAGTCCCTCCCCCTCTGCCGGTCTGTCCTCTCACCACACACCAGCCTAGCACAACCTGTCCCTTCCTCCTCCTCCTGCCACCCAATCCCAATGCCTAGAAAGCCAGGATGGAGCACACCTGAACTTCCAGAGGGGGCAGCCTGGAGGCCAGCAGCTTGGTGCTCCTCCACAGCAATACCTCTGCACAGGCCTGGCCTGGCCCCAATGCCCCACCCTCTTCCCCCACCCCCACCAGGAACTTCAAGCCTGGGTGTTGGACCCTGTCTAGGGTTCTGCACCTGAGCCCCACTGGAGCTCACACAGTTACAGAGCTAAGGCCCTAGATCGTCGCAGCCACTCCTCCCTCTCCTTTCCTCCACCTGCCCCAGGGAACCTGGGAATCTGGGACAATGAGCCACAATCCACAAACTGCAAAATTGGAGGTGTCAAACTGTGAGTCAGATAAACTCACTGCCTAGGATGCAGGGTGCCACCACTTGGGGTCCTCAGGACAGGCAAGGTCAGAGCACCTGCATGAAGAAGAGTGCCAGCTCTGGGTGGGAGTGTGGCGTGGAGAGGGAGGCCCTGAGCAGAGCCACACATCCACCACCGCCATCATTTGTTGGCACAGCAGGCCTGCAACAGCACCTGTGTGATGCAGGACCTGCCCTCAGCTCTTCACACACAGGATCGTGTGGACCCTCCCTACAGCGACGCCCCCAGGTGGAGCTGCTGTCCCCCTATTTTACAGCTGGCTGAGGCCCAGAGAAGAAATGACCCACCCAGGGCCACACAGAGGGAAGGATGCAGAGGACCTGGATCTGCGACTTCCCAATGTGAGATAGCTGTCAGGAAGGTGGGTTTTATGGATTTTTAATCCATGGAAGAGCCGATATGTGGTGACGAGAACCCAGTTGCGTGTCGTCAATAATGCAGTGCATCTCCTGTGCTCCTTAAACAAACAAGCCACAAGTAGCATTGATGAGGCCCCAGAGTGGCCAACATGAAAGGCTGTCAGAGGAAGAAGGCTGGTGGGGACCTGTCCTGCTCTGCTGCAGTTCCCTGGAGAATTTGCTGCTCTTTCTAGGTTCAGGGGTGCCTTTTCCTTTCAGGGAACAGGTGCCACCTGCCTCCTGGACATGAGGCCTTCAGACTTGAATCCAAGTCTCATGATGACCAGTATCACAGAATCAAGGACTGGCTGTGGATGTAGACATAATTGGGCTAGTCCTAGCTCTGCCACTTCCTGGTGATGTGACCATGAACAAACATCTTAACCTTGCTGAGCCTCAGTTTTCTTATCTGCAAACTGGGCAAAGTTTCCTTGGGGTTTCAATGCCATAATGCAAGTAAAAACCATTTAGCCCAGTGTCTGACACAAAGTCCCCCTAAACCTTAACTATTGTTATAATTAAAAACGGTGAGCCAGGCCACATGGGGATGGGCCTCCATGGGGGAGGGAAAAAATGACATCCACACCTTCCAACCTTCCAAGTGACAAGCTTATGTCCATGGCTCAGAATGTGTGTGTGTGCGTGTGTGTGTGTGTGTGTGTACCTATATATACATATATATAGTTGTTAGTTTTTTTTGTTCATTTGAACTCAGGGCCTCGTGGTTGCTAGGCAGGTGCTCTACTACTTGAGCCATGCCCCAATCTTTTCCTCCTTTAGTTATTTTTGGATAGGATCTTGTGTTTTTTTGGCTTGGACCAGCCTACACTGGGATCCTCCTACCTACTGCTTCTTGCATAGTTTGGATTATAGGCACATGCCTGTTATTTTGCTGAGATAGGGCTAACTTTTTACCTGGGCTGACCTCTAATTCTTCTGATCTCTGCTTCCTGAGTAGCTGGGATTACAGATGTGAGCTACCACGTCTGGCCCAGAATATTTGAATCTGGGATTGTTGGGAGGGGTGCAAGCCTCCTAGGAGAGGCGATATACAAAGTGGGCCTTGAAGGGTGTGTAGGAGTCTCCAGACAAGAAGAGAATGAAGGGAACAGCAAGGGGAACAGCATCCACAAAGGCACTGAGGCACAGAAAACCATGGCATTTCTGGACAGCTACAAGTTAGCTGCAGTGGGGTGGGGTGGAGGGAGGATACCATCTCTTTTCCCTCCTGGGGTTGCCCATATGTCAGTTGTGACGCCAATACCCTAGTCCTTTGTGAGGGCAAACTTCATAGCTCATAGAACTCTTTCTCTAGTTTTGCCGAGGGGAAATGGAGGCCCAAGGTGGTGTGGCCCCTCCAGGGGCTCCCCACTGGGCAGGGGTAGATAGCACCTGCCAGCCCTGAGGTGGGGGTTGGACTTCTAGGCACAGGCAGCAGGAGGTGGGAGGAATTACTGGGGAGCTGGAGGCAGGCGGTGGGATCCCCTCCAAAGGAGGGTCTGGCCTGGGGCTACGGAGAGATGGCTGGGGTGACAGCTTGGGAGCGGTTGGCATGGGTTATTTATGGCTGTTTCTTGGTGAGTCCTTCAGGGCCGCTAAGGTAATTGAATAAGTGAGCATGAGCAAACGCAGGCGATCATTTAATTGTGGCGGAAAATGAAGTTGGTTGCAGCTGGGGGCCGCCAGCCCATTATCGCTGGCCCTGGTTTCTGCTGAGCTGGGCAAGCAGGGCTGCAGGAGCCATCCATCCTTGGCCAGCCTCCACCCTGTCCCTAGGCCTGGGTAGGTTGGCGGTCAGGGAATTTGTTCTTGGGGTGGTCTACTGCCTAACCTCCCCATCTCTGCCAAAGGAAGGCCCTTGAGGCTGCTATAAACAGCAGAATGGGCTGAGGGGACCCAGGAGGGCAGGGGGTTGCTTGGGGCTCAGTGGTAAGAGCAGAAGTTCAAATCATGACACTTGTAGCAGCAACATCAGTGTACACATTAAAATCCTTACTAGGTGCCATAAGGGACATGCATGGATTCAGCAATCCTCCAATACCTCCAATATCCTCTTGGGGAATGGCTGTTGTTATCTCAGATATCACAAGTAGGGAAACTGAGGCATCGGCTCCTGAATTCTTGCACTGGTCAGAAAAGTGTCTGGAGGCTCTGAGATTCTGGAGTGCCCCATGAGGGGTTGTAGCAGCTATTTAGATGAGACCTAGTGAGACTTGGCTGTGAGGATCTCTCCTGACCCCCGATAGGCCTGCCAGCATCCTCTCTCTCACTCTGGTCTGATTTTAGCCTAGCTGCCCACCCACACCTTGCCCTCTGGGACAAGGCCAGGGCACAAGCATGGACCCTAAGTTCTGAGGCAGGAGGAGGCCTCTTGCAGGCTCAGGCCAACTCGGTTTCCAAAGCTATGGCCTTTCTGATCCTTCTGAGGATAAAATTAGGCCTGGAATGTGCAAAGCTGGTTCACCTTCCCAGAGTGGGGCAGCTGACATGGTCCCAGTGCTATGCTGGTATGAGTGACTGGGAGCTGACCGGAAGGGACAGGGATGAGGGCTGGATGAGACCCAACTACAGTTAAAATACAAGGTCCTGTTACTTTTCAGATAGCAAATGCTCTTGTTTAAGCCCATCCCCTGGGATGCTTAAGTGGGGGCCTGTATATATGCGGCCACCTTCCTTGCAGCCCCCAGACCTCGACTTTCTGGCCTGGCAAGCAGGATGTTAGTATCCCCTGCAGCACTCATGGGGTGCCCTGTGGTGAGGATCTGAAGAGTCCTCCAGAAAGGCTCCTCTTTGCTGAGCACGTACCGTACCCAACATGCCTGGCCAGCCTCCTGGCATCTGTCATCTCATTTAAGGCTCACATGGAGAGGGTTAATAGTGTTCAATCAATCATTCACTTCTCACTAACTTACTTGAGCCCCCTCTCCACGCCAGGTGCAGATCTGGGTGGTGGGGACTGAGCAGGGACAAAAACAACAAAAATTCTGGATATGAGGTGAGAGGCAGACAATAAACGAGATAAGGAAAACGAGAGGGAAGATGGTAGTGAGTGCTAGAGAAAAAATAGAGCAGGAACTGGGCTTCAGTTTGAGAGAAGAGGATGTGGGAAGGCCTCATTGTAGGAAGAGGCACAGCAAGAGCAAAGGCCCTGGGGCAGGAGTGAGGATGCCTGTGTGATTGAGCAGAGTGAGTGAGAAGGTGGGATGAAGGAGGATCAGAGGGGTGTGTGTGACATAGGCTTCTACTTTGAATAGAGACAAATGTACACGATTTGCAGAGGCCGGTGAGAAATTAAATAGCGGGGACTTTTTCAAAAATGATTTAGAATTTCAAGCTGGCAACAGCAAAACGTGATAGCAGAGGCGTGGTATCCCTCTTCGTGTGGGGCCAGCTGCACAGGTTGTGCATCTTGAAGCCAAGCCTGGGGTCAAGGGAGGACACAAGTGACGGGAGATGACGGGGCTCAGATGGTGGAGATGGAGCGATGTGACCAGAACAGCCCATTTTTATGTGGGGAAACCGAGTCTTAGAGCCACAAGTCAGTAGCCCAAGGGTACAAGCCAGTAATGTTCAGGCCAGGATGAAACCCTGGGAAAGGTGCATCCCAGCTCTGCACTGCTCAGCAGGGGGCCTTTGGCATTGGAGATGAAATGCACTCCAGGCTGCCCTCTACTGCTCCTACCTGCCGCCAGGTACTTCACACACTGCCTCCTCCCTGAGGTCAGGCAGAACCTCACTCTCCACCCCTTCACTTCCACATGGCCTCACCCTCCCCTACCATGTGGAGGACACCCCTCTCTGCACACTCAACTGCTCTAAGCACAGCCTCCTCATGCACCCTCCCCATGGCTGTGGTGGTCCCCCAGCACTGGAGATCCCCACCAAGGGGCCAGAGGCAGGCCAGCTAAGGACGCCTCCTCCTTCCCACCCTGCCTGCTGTCTGAGCTTGACTACACAGACACTCCTGTCTAGCTGTCCCCTCTGTCTATCTCTCTCCCCTTTCTGTCTTCCAAAATCTTACCCTGATCAGCAGGTCGCCTCCTCCTGGGAACCCTCCTGCAGATGAGGCTAGTGCACCTGCCCTTCGCTGAGTTCTTGCACAGGGGTTTCACAGCCACCTTCCATACGTGTCCCATGATGAGTTCTGATGCAGTTGTTTGTATGTTTATTTCCCCTTCCTTCCAACCTGCTTTGTCCACCCATCCAGGCTGTGAGTTCTTTGAGTAGAGAGGGTTACTTCTCTGCCATTCACTCACTCATTCATTTATACAGCATCTGCTACGTACCAGACACTGTGCTGGGTCTCATGGGATTTATAAAAAGATTTCAGAGATGTGCTTCCAGTCAACCCATATGATGGGTGAAACACTATCCAAGAGCCCAACTAAAAGATAGCAAGGGAGAAAGAGGTGTACACCCACAAGGACAGAGAGGATGAGCAACAGAGAACTGCAGACAGAGATGGCAGCTCTGGGAGATGAAAGGGACAGAGGAATGATGACCACACTCTGGCTTTCTCTGCTCTGGGAAAGGCCAGCCATCAAGAGATCTAACAAAATCAGGTGCCAGAGGCTCAACTCTGTAATCATAGCTACTTGGGAGACAGATCAGGAGGAGTGAGGCTGGAGGCCAGTCCAGACAAATAGTTCCTGAGACCCCCATCTCCAAAATACCAGGGTAAAGTGGACTGAAAGTTTGGCTCAAGTGGTAGAGAACTTGCTTTCCAAGTGTGAAGCCAAGTTCAAACCCCAAACCCACCAAAAAGAGAGAAAGAGAGAAGGTGGCGGGGGGGGGGGGGGCGGAGAGAAGGAGACAGGCCAGACTGTGGTACTTGCCTGTGATTCCAACTACGCAGGAGATAGAGGTAGGAGGATCTCAGTCCAAGATCAGCCTGGGCAAAAAACTTGAGACCCTATCTGAAAAATAATGAAAGCAAAAAGAACTGAGGGCACAGCTGAAGTGGTAAAACACCTGCCTAGCAAGCACAAGGCCCTGAGTTCAAATCCCAGCAGCCCCCCAAAAAGATTCTGAGACTGGAGGGCCTGACTGCTGCAACACCCTTTTTCTAGATGTGGAGACTACACAAGGAGCTGCCTTTGCAGTCTGGTGGGCTATTGTCTTGTCCAGGCTCCACTAGACAGAGGGGAGGAGGAAATACAAGAGGGAGCTTACCATCTAAAGCCAAGTTGGAAGTAGCAGTTGTCACTTTCATATGCTGACCATGTTTGGTCCCCTGGCCACTCTTAACTGTGGAAGAAGGTAAGAACCCCAGCTAGGCAGCTGCACTCGAGAAGCATGAAGGAGGGAGAGTGGGTTCTGGTGGCTACCAGCCATTTACCACAAAAGTGTCAAAAGATGGCACTCACAGACAAGTTGTCTCAGAAAGCTCTTGGAGGATGACCTCCCCCAAGCCAAGAAACAGGATGATGTGGTGCCTGGGAAGCAGGGACCCCATTGCTGGAGGGTGGAGGATGGGAGTCTCAGGACCTGAGAGCCCATCAGGGAGGGAGGGCAAGGTCAAGATAACAACAGTGGTCAGATTATCAAGGGCTGCGACCACTGAGAGGAGGTTTAAGGTCTGGTCGGAGAGTTTGGGGATAATCTGATGACAGGTACATAAAAGTCTCAGGGAATAAGCAACAACAATCAAAGACAAATTAATTAACTTTAGGAAACAAAGTTTTACCTGAAAGGAAATGCAATTCTGATATACTATATGACTCAGCTAGAATAATATTTACCCATTGTGACAGTAATATAAACATAGGGTGCCAATTTAATAAAAACTGTACGATAGGAATACAGGCAGGTAGGAGGAGGCAGACCAGGTGATGGAGTAGGTAAATCTTAGTGGTAAGTTGAAACTTAATCACCTAAGAAGTCAATAGATAGAGACTGAGTGTGACTCAAGTGGTAGAGCACCTGCCTAGCAAGTGCATGGCCCTAAGTTCAAACTTCAGTAACACCAAAAATAAAAAAATAAAAAAAAATGTCTAAGAGGTCAATAGATGAAACCCAAAGTGGAAGAATCAAGCCAGGCATGGTGGCATACACCTATAATCTCAGCTGTTTGGAAGGCAGAGGCAGAGTTGAAGGCCAGCCAGGGCAAAGTTATGGAGACCCCCATGTCAAAAACAAAATATAAACAAAAGGACTGGGGCTGGTGGAATGGCTCAAGTGGTAGAGAGCCTGCCTGGCAAGCATGAGGCCCTGAGTTCAAACCCCAGTGCCACAGAACAAACCAACCAACCAATGCCTCAAACAAAAGACTGGGGTGTGGTTGAAGCATATTACATAGAACTGATGTAAGAAAATGGGCTGGAGTGGAACAGGACAGCTGCTCGCTCTCTCATTATAAACCATGAAGCACTAATTTTGGCTTTAAAAATTTTGTCCTTGGGTTACTTGTATAAAGTTAAACTTCCTTAAAAAAGAAAAAAGGATATGAGGGGAAAGGAAAGGAAGAGGCCCCCCAATATATTGGCCCCATGTGTCACCGTGATCCCCTACCCCCGCTGGCCCTGCTGAAGCCCACAGGGGGTGCCTGGAAGCAGGTGGAGGGCACAGGTATGCCCGGCTGAGGCTTGCGAGCAGAGCCCTGCGGGAGGTCAGTGCAGATGTTAATGTGGGAAGCCAATCCCGCTAATGGGTTAATCGCTTGCCTCTCAGCTATCACAAGGGCACTTCAGCAGCATCCCGCAGACACTCCATAAATCCTGCCTGGCTGGAAGCTCCCGCCCCAAGTCAGAAAGTGCCTTGGGGTGGGATGCAGCTCCTGCCCACTGCTCCAGCGAGGTGCTGGGAGAGAGGGAGTGGTGAAGACTGAGCACCCCCATTTGGGTTCTCTGGGTCCAGAATCCTATGTCTTCTGAGTTCCATGTCACGTGCGTGACCTGAAGATGAGGGTGCAGGTTCACACGTGCAGTTTCTGCCACTCATGTGTGCATGTGTTCACACACACACACCAGGCATGCACAATAGCCAGTGATGTCTTAGACTGGAGGGGCGTGAGTCTGGCTGGTCCAGTCTCACTCTGAGCACACAGGGCAGCACTGGGAGGCTTCAAGCTTCCCTCTCCTGTAGGGGATTTTAGGGCTGGACCTTGGCCAAAGCCTGAGTGACCTCTTTGTATGTTGACTCTGATATGTTTGTGCTTTTAAAAAGGACAAAGGGTTAAGCTAAAGGAATGAATCTCTAGGTGAAATCTTAGGCTTCTTTCTCTTAGTAGAGGTTCTATTTGGGTTTTGACCTTGGTTTTGGAAGGGAAACTTTTGTGTGTCTCTGGAAATACCCTGAAGTCCCAGGGTCTCTCCAAGACACTGTGAGCCAGGTCACTCTCTCCATCACTTGTCAGGGCATTTCCTGGGGTGTGGGTGGAAGCAGGGAACATCAGCTTTATCCACGCCAAGATGGGCCACCTTCCAGGGATGGGTACTGTCCCAGCTCCTCTGCTCACTGCCTTTGACCTGCTGTTCACCTTCCTGCCTGCCCCGCCCTGACCTCTCCAGGGGAAAGTGGGGCACTCCAGGGACCGGGAGTGGCCACACCCCCCCCCCCGAAGGCAGGGCTGGTCTAGGAACCATATTTATATCTGTGTGGACAGGTGGAACTGGACTGGTCTGTCCAGTGTCAGCTCCTACCCAAACTTAGCTCCCACTGCCTGTTTGATAGGGAGGCCCTAAGGGTCACATGAAGGGATGATTCCTTCTTCTGTCCTCAGCCCTGGGGTCCCTCTGACAGCCAGCTCCACAGGCAGGCTGAGAGATGTATCCAGCTCTCCCCTCCTGAATTGGGGCAGCTTTCCCCTTGGCCTACCCCGCCCCTGTGCCCTCTCTCTCAAAGCAGCCCAATTTTATCTCATGTTCTCCGCCCTATCTGGTCATGGGCCTGAAGACATAGCCAAGCCCCTGGCCCCCCTGGGCCTAGGACCGTCATCCTTAAGCTCTTGGCCCCAGGAGAGGGCTCAGCGTTGCGGGGTGGGTGCAGTGGGCCTGGCTAAACCCAAACATAGAGCTCAGAAGGGGAAGAAGTTCTCATCCCACTATCTGAAGGCTTATCTCGGTCACCTGAGAGAACTTCCTCTTTTGGGAAGCCAGTGCCCCTATCCTGCCGGCCTCAGCCTGCCTGGAGGCCTTAGAGCCTGGCCTCTTACTGGCTGGACTCCGGCCTGAGCCCTGCAGGACACTTATCAGACTATCCTAGACCTGAATCTGTGGAGTCTAGATTTTGTTTGCCCTGAAGCAAGGCAGCCTGACCCAGTTGTCACTGCTGTCCCCAGAGCTGGTGGGGAGGTTGCAGATGCCCTCCCTTCCCTCTTGCTGTGCTGCTGACCCCTGCTGGCCATCCTTACACACATACCCCTTCTCCCACTGGTGCTTTGGTGTTCAAATGCCTCTAAAATGGCAGATGGTTGGCGGGGAGTGGCGTTCACCCCTGAGTGCTGCAGCTGCCCCCAGCAGGGACACCTCTGCCTCTCAGAATGTTCTCAGTAAGTCAGTGCATGTCTGTGGTCCCAGCTACCAGGGAGGCTGAGCAGGAGGATCACTTGAGTTCAGGAGATCATGGTCAGCCTGGGTGACCTAGTGAGACCCCATCTAAAAAGGGAAGGGAAGGGAGGGGACGGGAGGGGAGGGGAGGAGAGGGGAGGGGAGGGATCGCTCTTTTAATTAACAGATGCCTCCAGACTGGCTCCTTCCTTCTGTTTATTCTTGGCACAGTGCCAGGCACAGTGCATTATGTCACTTGCTCCTCTCTCTCTCTCTCTCTCTCTCTCTCTCTCTTTCTGTGTGTAGCTCAGCTTGACCTCGAACTTGTGGTCCTCCTGCCTCAGCCTCCCGAGTGTTGGGATTACAGGCCTGTGTCACCATGCCCGAACCACTTGATGCTTTTAAGGTTGGCACCTGTAATGTCTCCATTCTACAGATGGGAAGGAAACATGAGACCCAGAAGTGTGAGACTCAGAAGTGTGTCACCTAAGACCACATAGCTAGGAAGTCAGGGAGTCACAGAAGCTGTGCTACAAACTTCATGCCACTGTACCCCCCTTGCCAGTGTGCCCCTGCTGGCTGGATCTTCCTTCCCTACTGGGGCCTGCTGCCCACGTCATGTATACCTTTTCCCCAAGCTCTGCAGCCCATTTAACCCCTCCTCCAGGAAGCCTTGAGGGACAGCCACTGCCCCCTCCGTGTGTGAGATGTGTATGGGTCCATAGGGTCCTGTAGCTCCCCCTCCCGCCAAGAACAGGTTTGGGCAGAACCTGAGCCCCGACCCAGAGCCTGGCAGGCTGGCTGAAGCCTGGTCACTGACCAGGACATTGTTGGCAATGTTTTCCTGCTGGCTATGACCTCACCCTGCCCTGCAGATACTGGGTTCTGGAGGGGTCTCAGCAGCACTGCGTGGATGGGCTGCAGCCCAGAGAAGGGCCCTTCACTTCCTTTCTCCTGTGAGCTTCTGTTCTTGCCTTTCCTCTGCACATGGAGGCAAGGCACAAATAAATAAATAAGATGAAATAAACACGTTTGTCCCTGTTAAGTTTCATCTCGTTAGATTCACCCCATCGCTTCAGCCTGTCACCTTCTCTTTACATCCCAACTCTGTCATCTGGCAGATTCGCCATTATCCCCCCTAGCTGTGTGGCATCTGCAAATTTGATAAAATACATGGAGCGTGTTTGTCTCAGAGGAAGCCCCTCTCCTTCTAGGAGGCTGGAGCACAGGCATGTGCACACGCATGCTCCTCCCTCCGCCCTGGCTGGGCTCATTTCCTCTGTCCAGTGTCCTGCAAGATCCCAGTGGGGATCCTGGGCACCTGCTTCCAGAGGCCTGGCACTCAGCTGTTGTGCACATGTATCCCTGGTGGGAGGGGAGCAACATTCCAACTGCCTCACTGCCAAGTACTGACTAGTGGGGACCTTCTGGCTTCTTCAGTCAACCAAGCTTGGGGCCAGAGTGACCACCTAGCACTTGAGCCTCTGCTCTACTGGGACTGCTGTGTGTCCCCGTTCCGCTGCTAAGCAGGTAAGACACAGCCCTTGCCGCTGTGGCCCCACCCTCCTCTCTTGTGGCGGCTGCTGCTGCTGCTGGTAGAGCACATGGGGCGGGGTGAGGCCTCCTTCTTGCCATTCACCTGCTGGGCACAGCTTCCCTGATGCTTCTCTTCAGGGGACCCTGAGCCTTGTCTTGGTGGTAATTGCAGAGCAGGCGTAGTCGGATTGGAGAGTTCTTCACTACAGAGCCTGGTCTCTGCTCCAAGGCTTAACAGAGGCCTGTCCAGGGCCTGGACAGAACTTCTGGACCCTTCTGATCCATTTCCCAGCCTCTAGGCATTGGATGTTGGAGTGTAGAGGACTCAGATATGTTCCTATGCCTCCCCTGTTGCAACTCAAGCTGTTTGTCCTTCCCTTGAGGAAGACTTTGGCAATCGCTGGTTACCTGTAAAGTCAGCACTGACTAGCTGGTGCTGTGGTAACAAAAAAACCGAGATTCATGGTGGCTGGCAACAACAGATTGGTTTCTTGCTTATATCAAAACCAGTTGGGGAGCAGCTGGGGATTCTGCTCTGTGTCATCACCACTCTGGGACCCAGGCTGAGGGGCAGCCCTGGCTCAGCATGCCAAGGAGAAGGAGCAGTAGACCATGTTTGAGTGCTTAGTATTTCTGCCTCAAAGTGCTGTCCTAGTCACATTTTGTTGGCTAAAGCCACATAAAGCATAATTTCAAAGGGAGCAGGGATGTCTAATCTTATGCCAGGACTTTGGCATACTCTGCACACCAGCTGTTCCTGTTCGTCAGGGCTGCCTGAGTTCCCATGATATACTAAGGTGTTCATTTTCCAGGTCCCACGTGTGATGTCCTCCCCTCCCGTCCATGGCTTTGTGCTGGGCTCTCTCCTCTGCTTCTCACTTCTGCTGGTCAACCCCTTCCCGAGAGAATCTTTCTTCCCAACCCTTCTGACAGACGCCAACCATGTGCCCTGACCCAGGAGAGGTCTGGGGCCTGGTCCTCACCCCAGATTGGTCTCGTGATTGGTCCCGAGCTCACAAGCTCCTAGCTGAGGCTTTCCCATTTCTCCTTCCTTTTGAAGGTGTCCTTAGCGCTCGAGGAAGCATACAGGGGGCCTGATGCTTTCCCAGCTCCTGGATGGGCCAATACAGGCACCTTGTGTATAGGTTGGTCTGAGCTGTGTTTCTGTCACTTCTAAGTCAGACTGACACACACACACTCCTGGGTGGGCAGAAACACATCCATCCTGTGTCAGTTATCTATTGGGAGTAACAGACCACCCAAAGCTTAGTGGCTTCAGGGATGAAATTTCCTAGAATACACCTTCCCCAGCAGAAGTGCAGGCAAAGTCAGTGAGACCCAAGTAAGGCCTGAACTTGATTTACCGGCAGTTTCCAGGTCAGCTTCCTGGGCTTGACACCCTGCTGTGGTCACATGGGATATGACCATTGAGAGAGGCTGGGAACTCTGCTGTCTTCATCTTCCAGTGAGTCTTAAAACTATTTCAAATAAAAAAGTTGTAAGATGGGCATGGTGGTGCACCCCTGTAATCCCAGTGCTCAGGAGATAGAGGCAGGATATCAAGTTCAAGGCCAGCCTGAGGTACATAGGAAGATCCTGTCTCAAAAAAACAAAAAGATAACAATACACCTTAATGACTTGAGAGAACTCTCATTTATTTACTCATGACTCCACCATTTGGGCAGGGCTTAGAGGATGGCTTATCTGTCCACACAGAAAGAAGGTGGTACAAACTGGCTTCATTCCCATCTGGTGTGTCAGCTAGGATGCCTGGGACTGCTGGGGCTGGCCAGGCATCTCTGCCCATAAAGTCTGTCCTACAGGGCAGCTGGACCTCTCTCTGTGGTGGCTGAGGCCCAAGAGGGCCTCTCAAGGCACTTCTGGCTGCAGTCCAGTGGTCAAAACAGTCAAGGGGAGCCAAGATCAAGGCAGAGAAAATGTCCATCTCTTAGCAAAGGGAGTTTCAGTGTTTGTGGTATCTTCAGCCCATGGCCATCGCCAATGTGCCAGAGCTTCCAAAACTGCTGCTCCACCTGGCCAGCCTCCTGACTTGGGATGAGGAGATGCGCCTGGGGAAGGGCCAAGGGTCAGCCACATGGTGGGGACATGGAGGGGACAGAGTGGGACTGCCCGCCAATGTTTTGTCTGCATGGGCAGGGCTGGCTCACCAGCCTGGCGTTGCTACTGGGTTGTTTTGCACATGCTGGTGTTTGCAATCAAAAAGTTCAGCGGTCCTTCCAGTGTGCTTAAATTAGTCCCCATGAAAACCAAATCATTTCATTTGCAGAGAAGGGTTTAATTGCAAGGGGAACGAGGCAAAGGGAATTCTGTTGCCTGTTTTCATTGAAGAAAATTACTGTACTTTCCCGTCTCCTTACGAAACAGAAGCAGCTCAGAAGTGGGGCTGTGATCCTCAGCATTACCTCTTCTACCCTTGCTTCTCAGAGCCTGTCCCTCAGCTCTCTCCCTTTCCAGAAACCCTACTCAGGGCTGTTCTTGCTCATTTGCTTAGCTTGGGGGCAGCCTGAGCTGAGCAAAGTACCTGTTCACACCTGGAGTCTCACACACCCCTGTGATGTTGAGATGATACTCTTGGCTTTCTGCAGGGTCTTGGCCATGAACTGGACCGCACTCTTGGCCAGGAGAAACTCCCAGTCATTTTTCTTAGCAATTGAGGAAAATCTGCTCAGAGCTGTCGCTTAGCGGGGCTGGTGAGAAGTCCTGTAATAGAGGCCGCATTGACAGCATCTTATCCAGATCCCAGGGCTTGTCCTGTTGGGTGCTGGCAGAGGGGAGGGGCCTGGACTGACACATCTCCACAGCCTCTGATACATGGTATGTGGCCCGGGTGGTCCTGCTGCTCCACCAGTGTCCTGCTTGAAATGCAACCCGCACATCTGCTCCCGCAACTCAGTGCAGACTGGTCATCTGTGGCTAGTGCAGAGGTTGTTTCCCTGGGGTGGGAGATGGAGCCCTGGGGAGGTAACCTGGGAGAGGTGCACACTGAAAGGTCGTGGGTTGTGCAGGGGCCTGTGGCAGATCAGAGCAGGGGATTTACTCAAGTCACTCAGATTAAGAAGGAAAAAATAAAGATAAAACAAAACCAGTCTGAACAGAAATGGGAGGAACTCAGACCTTAGAAACTCAGCGTCTGGCTTCTGGGATGAAGGTTTCCATTGACTAATTTCTTGAATATTTACAGAGAGTGTACCATGTGCCAGGTACTGTTCTAAGAGCTGGACCTACATCAGGGAATAGATCAAAGAGTCAGGCCTGAGATGCTGATATTGGAGAAGTGGTGGCAAGACAACATGAATAAGTAATACATGTAGCAAGCCAGGTGTTAGGGTGGAGAAAAGGAGGGCTAGGCCCTACGGGACAAACAGGATGGGGGTGCAGGTGCAACCTCAGACAGGAAAGGTGACAACAGAGCAAGACCTGAAGAGGTGAGTCCCATGGAGGTAAGTCCCATGGAGGTCTGGAGGATGCAGAGCAGGGGGGCAGCAAGTGCAAAGGCCCTGAGGCAGGAGCGGGTTAGTGAGGGCTTGGGCACCTAAGGGTGGGACTCTTGCAGAGTGCAAGGAAGAACAGGAGGAGGAGAGGACAGTGGAGCAGCGACAGATCACTGAGACTCCTGGAGCTTCTGAGAGATCCTGGCTTTTCCTCTGGAAGGAAGTGTTGTGCAGTTTTGTCAAATCTCTAGCCACACAACAAACATGAGAGTGGCTCCTTCTTCCTGTGGGGAAGTGGAGCCCAGCTGAGATCCAGACTCAGGAGCTGGGCTATTTGTTTCATACCCCAGCTCCACTCCATCCCCTTTCCCTGCATTAAGGAGCATCTACCCTGTATAGCTTGTTGTGAGTTCACCAAGAGCTCCACTAACTGCCGTAATGCTGCCACATGCTGAAGATGAATCTGACCATTTCTTTCTTAATAACTCCCCTGGCTACGGGACGGAGTGACTGCCCAATGCCACAGAAGAGCAGAGCCATCCTGAGCTGAGCCCTGTTTCTCGCTCACCCTGGGGAGCAAGAAGTGTTAGCCCTAGGGAAACACGGAGGTGCCAGGTGGCTCAGTGCCCACTGAGCCCACCTCCATTGTTCCTGGCATGCCATGGGACCCCTCCCCCATGCAGACTCTGACCTCCTTGTTAGGGGTGGAGAAGCTGGTCTGGCTGTCCTGGGGAGGACTGTTTGGGAACAATGAGGAGACTTACAACTGCTCCCTTGCCCCTTCCCTTTGGGGGAGGCAGACAAGATAATGGATTTGAATCCACAAGCCTGCTTTAGTGAAGGGAATTTTTGAGGCTCAAAGTCAACATTGCATTAATTAAGGGGGACCAGCTGCTACCGCAGCTCTTATGATAAGTCAGTGACAAATGGCTGTGTTTACCTTCTTTCTGAGTAGAGCCTTGGGAAGGTGGCCTGGAGCTCCTGGGCAGATGTCCACACTGAGATTTGTGGGGTACAGTCTCTCTCTCCTCCCCCAAGCCTCTTTATTGGTACCTGCCAGGGCCCAGGAGTGCTGTTTGTCATTAAGGAGACAGGTCTGCAGCCCTGGGCAGGGCTATGGAAACTTCTCAGCCACAGCTCCTACCGAGATACCTTCATGCCATCCTCGGACAGACCCCGCCATCCTGTGCTGTCCCTCCAGAGCCACTTAAAGGCCTGGCATGGCCCCTGGAGCAGAAGAGAGCTGTGAAGTTGATCAGAGATGTCTGCTCCGCCCAGGCAGGCTGCCCACTGTAAGGAGGACCAGCCTTTTGTTACTCCCTTTATTTTGATCTGGTTCCTGTTCTTACAACAGCTTCCTAGCTAATATAGCTCTGCATTTGTTCCAGACAAAACATGTCCCGAGAGTATCTTCCACTGAGGAACTGATGGGCTGTTTTTTTCTTTTTTCCTCCAGAGTTGTGAGCTGGGTCCTTTGTCCACTCACCCACCAGGATTCTGGCAGTTGGGAACCTAACAGGTTGGTGCTCACATACCAGTGGTCACCCACAGTTGGGACTGGGTATGAACAGGAAGGTGGCACGACTGGTTGCAGACCCTGAAGGACCCAGCTCAAGAAGTGGCCTTCTCTTCCTGGGGTCCCTATGAAGAAGGCTCCCTCCTGCTCTTGGTGCCAAATTCAAAATGCCTGCAGCCTCCCATGCACCCCCTGAAACATCAGGGCCCCTCATATTTGCCATATGGTGGCCTCCTCAATGGCTGGACCTAGAAATAAGCCTGCTCCTTAGGGGGCATCACCATCTGCTGGGATGACTCTCCAATCCCACTCACCTTCCCTGCTCTTCCTCCTCCCCTCTCAGGGCTGGGATTGAGCATTTTGGGAGAGCTGCAGGGAACCTGAGGGGAGGTAAAAGTGGAGCTGAAGGAAAAAAGGTCTCACTCCTCACAGCCACCCTGCAGGGGGGATGGTCATATGGCTTTATGCAGCAAGCCCTTGCTCTACCCAGCTTACTCCCACCAAGTCCAGCAGTCCACAAATGGTCAGTCCTTGGCACTACTTGGGGTGAGAGGAAATGCACCATGAACAAAACACACATCTGATTTCAATAAATAGTTTATTTATCTAAATTTCAACCCTGATACTGAAGTCTGTTGCCCTGTTTCTTATTCTGGCTAGAGCCTGGTTGTAAGAACAGGGCCTTGCCACGGGCAGAGCTCAGATTCCAGCCCAGCTGATCATCCAGACATTAGAGGAAATGAGAGAGTATTGCTCAAATGAGGAGACTGGAGCTTTATTAAGGAAACAAAAATGCCAGGAAGTCCAGAAAGGGGCAGCCAGTGTCTTCTGGAGGCAGCTGTGCATCTCCTCTGGTTGCTCCCCTCTCCTGCCTGCCATGGAGAAGCCATGTGCGATGAGGTGTGCTGGAGAAGTTCTGCACGTAACTAAACTAATAAGGCCCCCCACTGGGTGTTTCTTGGGAGAGGGTGTCTGCGGGTGGAGCCAGCGGCAAGCACCGCTCAGTGTGGCGGCAGGGGGCACCATGTGGACCATGTGCCACACCTGGCCACCCTGCAAGTTCACCTTTAAACAACCCTGGATGAGAGAAGAGGGGAGGCCTGGGTCACAGTAAAACAAGGTGCTCTCAGGGACCTGGAACCAGCATTCTAGGTCCTATGCAACGCCTGGCTTTGGGTCTGAATTCACAACTCCTGTGAGAAGCACCACTGAGAAGCTGGTGGCTGTACAGCAACTGGACCCTCCTGGTCTCAGCCTCATGGCTCATGGCTCAGATTGCTATTCCTCCTGGGAGGCCATGCCTCAGCTCACATCTGACCCGAGGGTCTCTATAGTCACTTGTTCTAACTTCTAATAAGCGGCCAGTCCAGATGGAGGACAGGCTTTCTCCCCTCACCCTTGAGCTCCCAGGTTAACACCAGTGAAGGCACGTGGTCCAAGTGCTCCCCTATGCCCCTGCTGCCCCAACCCACCTCCCAAGCTACGGCACTCGCTGGCTGGCAGTGAGCTCCAGCTCACCAGCCTCACACTTGCCCAGCGGTCCTACCACTGCTGTACAGCAGTTCTACTGCTGCTGCCCTTGTCTCTTTTCTATTCAGGGAAAACAAAGCCTTCCCTTTTCTGCCAGCAAAATAGGCAGAGAAGATGGGCCTCACTCCAGCTTCTCCCTGCCACCCTAAAAGGAAACCCACATTTCCTCATAGAGGCCCCTGGAACAGGGCGGAATAAGCAGTCAAGGCAAGTGTGAACGCAGCACCACAGGTCTGTGCCCCTCGCCCTGGCCTGGGCTTTTGGGGACAGGCTGGCTGGAACAAGGTCCCAGCGAGACCTATCGCTCTGAGTCAGAGAAGGAGGAGGGCTTAGTCCACCTCCATACCAGCATGTCTTCCCCAGCCACTCGGTGGGACTCTGTCTGGATCCGGGATTCGTTGGAGGCCAAGAACTCAACAGCTCGGTCCCAAACCCGCTTCATGCGCCTCCTGCAATAGAGGGGGGTGGTAAGCAGAGGTCCAGTCCAGCTGGCTGTGTGCGACCTCCCCACAAAGGGGGATGTGTTTCCCAGCATCCAGGGAAGGAAGAGCTGTCAGGCACCAACATGACCAGTGTAGTGGACAGTAGTCTCTTGAGTCATAGAGAACTGACTCCTCACTCTTCTCTGTTCCAAAAGCCTTTGACTAGAGGGAGCAAAAAGGGCCATGGTATCAGGCACCCCGAGTCTCCAAGTGTGAGGGCTGGGCCCAGCTTGTCCACTTGCTGGAGCCTGTTTCCTGCATTGCCAGGCTGCCCATCACTGAGCTGAGTACATTGAATGCCTCATGTGGGCCAATTACAGACCGTCTGCTGGGCTGCTGCATCCAGACTCCACAGCACAGCAGGGAATGGAGATGAGTGGAGCATCTGACTGGGAGGGCAAGAAGCAGGGACCCACTCCCGGGAACCAGAGCTCCAAGGGGAGCCGCTCTGCTGGGTTGCTGGGTTCCTGGTCCTTCCCTGGGACAGCTCCATTCCCATCTCTTCTTCCCCATCAGACTAGACAGGAAGGTTCCAGAGCTGCTGGGAAGGGCTGCTTTCAGATCTTATCCTTCATGAGCCCCAATGTCACATAGGGTTACCAAGGAAGGGCAGAGGTAGTTTTTGGCATCCGTGTTAAATTACAGGAGCCCAGGGCTGGGTGAATGGGCTGCACAGCCTGCCATGCTGTACCGTGTCTTACTCAAGAGAACTAATGGCCAGTCTTGAAGAGTGTGCCTGTGGTAAACACTGACTCAGCAAGCTGTGAGGCCACCTCCTCAGCACTCTCCCCTTAGCACTTGTCACTACGTAATACCACACACTTTCCTTATGCTTCTAGTCATCTGTCTTCCTCTAGAACAAATGCTCCTGCATTGTCAGTGTCTTGCCATGAGTGTGTACCTGATGCACATAATGGGCATTCCACAAACATTTGCAGAATAAATGAAGGAAGGACAGCCTCTTTTCACCAGCCTTCAGCAAGGCAGTGGAAAATGCAATCAGGGAGGTTGAGTGAGCTGCCCATTGTCATAAGACTCCTGACAGGCCAGGAATCAGGCTGGCGTTTGAGTGCGCCAAGTGGCCTCCCCTGAGAGCTGGACAGTCATGTGACTGCTTGAGGACCCACAGCACTTGGTTCCTCAGGGTAGCACTGGCCACTAACTGACAGTGGACTCTTGCCAAGCTTTCTGCCTACCACCTTTCAGGGAGGGGAGGGCATGGCAGCTGTCAAGCATCCTAGCATCCTAGTGTTTTAAGAAATGTGTTTTGTTTTTTTTTTTTTTTCCTGTGACACTGGGGATGGAACCCAGGGCTTCATGCATGCCAGGAAAGTGCTCCATTACTGAGCCATGCCCCCTATAGACTCTTCATGTTTAAAATATTCCCGAAAAAAAAAAAATCCCACAAATGCTCTACCCTTCTGATTCCTTTTGGGCTGCACAGATAAGAGTGATGTCTACAATGACACTTGGGCAGCACAAAAGTGCCACCATCCACGGGACTCTGAGCAAGGTCCTTTACCTCCTTAATCCTCAATTTCTTCCGCTGTAAAATGGGCCCTCACTGCTCTCCTCTCTGTGGGTGGTGGACGGAGCAAATGTGGCTATGCAGAGCTCGGTGTACCCTGGCTCTCAGCAAGCTCTCAGCAAATGTGACCTCTAGTCATCAGCCTGCAGATGACAGTACTGGAACTGCTGGCTGCCTCCTGAGACTCTGCCTTCTCCTTCCCAACCTGGTGCACAAGTCCAGCAGTCACAGACTGTGTGGAAGGCACTGCAGCTGCGAATGGTGGCTGGTCCTTCCAACACAGCCACATGCCTGGAAGCTGATCCTACAGACCACTGTGAAGCTCTGCTTTTAATTACATGCCTGCGCACGTGTGTGTGCATGCGGGGAACTGGACAATGGTGCTATAGGGTGTCCTGTGGGTCTTGCCAATGACAGACTCACAGAGACAAGGAACTGACTCTGACTAATGGAACCTCAACACATGTGCCCCAAGGCCACTGGGAAGGGTTTCTCTGGATTGTGACAGAGCAACAGGAAGCCAACTTCTCCTCTGCAGCTGTGACAAGGAAGACGTTGCTCTAGCTGCTGGTGGCCACCATCTCACAGCCATGAGGGACCAACTTGCTGACAGTGTCCACAGGGAAGGTGGGGTCAGGAGCATCACAGAGAAATGGAGCCACAGAGCTGGCTGTTCTGTGCCCAGAGCTCCCATTACTCCACTGTGGGGACCATCAGACCCTCCACAGCAGAAGCCTGAGAGAGGGGACTCTATGACCTGTAGCCCAAAGCATGGCAACTGGCATCAGCACTGACAGCCTCTCTAAGGAGGGTGGCCTGTGCTTCTGTATGTCCTGTCTAGCTCATTCTGCCATAGAGCCAAGCCTACTGCATGAGAGGCAGGACAATGACCCCTCAAGACAATGGGAAGAGCTGCCCTCAGCTGATGGCTGATGTCAGCCTCTGGGCTTCCTTCTTTGGGGCTTAGTGGGGTCAGGCCCTGCTTCCCCTCACCCCAACAATACTTACCAGGGAGGACTTACCGGCTTTGAGGAGGGATGAGGGTGTCGCGCACATGCAGGATGCCCACATATGGGTAGCGCTCCATGTCCTGCTCCCAGTCCACATAGTGATCCTGGACCACGTCTGCAGGAGAGAGCACACTGTTCAGTGTGAGTCCCTGGCGGCATGGGCAGCCCTTTTGTCAGGGGGTCACGCACCTATGATCTTCTTCACCATCTCATACATGGCCTGCTCTTCCTCCTCTAACTTCCGCCATCGATACTTCAGAAGGATCAGAAGCCCCCATAGAAAGGCCAAGCCTGTGAGAGAACAGAACACTGTCAACTCCTGGTCTCTCCTCTGGCATTCAGGGGCTCAGTGAAGGTCCCTGTGGCAGGATACAATGCGGGAGGCCAAGTGCCTTTGCACTTACTTTGTGTTAGGTATGAGGTGAGCATGCAGGAAATGAGGACACAGACAGACATACAGAGGGAGGATGGGCTATGAAGTGATCATCTTCCTCCCGCTGCTGTGACCAGTAGCATTCTCAGCCATCCAGACCTTGGCCCCTCCCAACCTCAATCTGGTCTTTCATGTCCTCCCTTGTGAACCTGAACCAGTGTTTCATACACATATCCACTCTGGGCCCTTTGTGTTCTGAGATGCTGCGGCCAATAATGATTTCCAGCCTGATGGCATGGGGGTGTGCTGTGCACAAAGTGACCTGTGATTTGTAGCACCAGCTATCTCTGGAGAGCTGTGGTCTCTGTGCTCTGGCCTTTTGCCTTCAGAGACACCCAAGGTCTCTGCTCAAAGGTGGCCTCAAGGCTGGGAGATAAGACCAGCTCTCTTGCTCAGCACAGCACCCTGTGTCCTCCCTGCTTTCATCAGGTATCTGGAGCTCTCCAGGAGATGTTTACACTTTTTAGGGAGTAAAATTAGGCCAAGATCCCACTGTGTTGCCAGCCTGGAGCTGGTCTGCATGCTAGGATCCTGGCAGAGCCACAGGAAGCAATGCTGCTTGATTCCTGCCTGGCCCACTCTCTCTCAGGGAAGCACAGTCCCCTGCCCTATATCAAGGACATTTCTAGTTGTCCTAACACTCCCACCACCAATCTCCAAAGGTAAAGACAGCCCAGGGCAGAGACTGACTTGTTCTTCTCCTCTGTTTTATTAAGATAGACCTCGGGTTCACCAGAGGTCTATCTGGTGAATTTCTCTAATTCATCATTCAAGCCCAGGAGGACGCTGAGCTGTGCTCTGGAGCACTGCTTGCAAAGAGGCTGATGGAGAGGGAACGGAGAGCACAAGGCAGACAGGACTTACACCAGAAGAAGATGAGCACATTGGTGACAGCAGTGAGCAGAGCGCGGCTCAGGCGGCAGCCAACGCCCATACGGGGTCGAGCGGACTCTAGGCAGACCACCTTGTCCACAGTAGTCACCAACTCAGACGGATCTTCCCCTTTCAACCTGAAACAGGATGCAGGGCTCTTAATGTGTTCCACAGACAGCTCTGGGGAACTGTGGTACAAGCCCTACTTTACACAGGAAGAAGTAAGAGGTAAAGAAAGGAGGGGCCAGAAGCCTCTACTGGCTAATGGAACAAGTTTGGTATCTTAGTTGTGCTCTTTCCAGAAATTTCCCACATTGGTTTCTTAGAAAGACAACAGCTTTAAAGACGGCAGCAAGCTTGAACCCCCACCGTTAAAGTGACGTCCCCCTATGTCGGGTCTTTGACAGCCTCTCTCAGCGTGCAGAAGATTAAACTGTAAATTGGATTCCCACCTCCCAGCATAGAGCAGTAGAAATGTTTACGGAATCTCTGGCTTTGCAATCACAAGGCAAGAACTGAAAGACAGGATCTGGGAGCCTGTGCTTTTCCTCCGTGATGAGTTCACATAAGCTGCTTAAGTGTAAAGATCATGGGGCACCCGTGAAGCTCATGGTGAATGGGAACCACCAGGCTGTCCAAGGCCAGGCCCCTGCCACATCACCTCCTCCATCATGGACAGGGAGGTGTCAGCATCTTTGGGGACTCATATGCCTGAGCCCTCTTCTAGCCAGGTGACCCAAGAGCATAACACTATGCTCTGGAATGACTGGTATCTAGTGTCCTGATATCTTGAGACCCACTTTCAATACAGACCATCTGAGTGGTTCAGCCATCTCCCAGCTGCCTTCCCCAGCATGAAAAGGCAAGTGTCATCACTTTTCTGGGTTAGCAGCTCCAGCACACTGCAGAGGGGAGAATCCCTATTCCCCTCCGCCTTTTCCAACACAGGGAAATCGCTTAACACTCAGGGCAGCAGTATTTTAAGCCAGCATATTTTAACCGTGCCTTGCATCTAGTTATTGTGCTTTAGGCCGAGCTACCCAAGGGGCTCCACTGGATACACTGCTGATGGAATTAGTAATTTGGGCAGATTATACAGGAAGTGAACAAAACCCTTGAGTGCATGTTAATATCAGAGTTGGAGCCCGAGCAGAGATCCTGACAAACACAGAGCCAGGGAAGGGGCTTGTGACTTTACTCAGGTAAGGGGTCCCCTCCCCAGGGCTGCCTGGCTGTGAGCTGGTATACCCTTCCCCCACTAAGCAGCTGCATGGGGCCTTTCAGCCTCCTGAAAAGGCAGCTATCTCTGCTAACAGTGCTTGCCAGTGATGATAAAAACCAGGCGAGGTGGAAACTGCCCAGTCAGAATAAAATTCAGTATTTCCCAACCAATTTCCATACTGAGTAAACTAACACGCAGAATCATTTCATCTCCAAATGAGACTGCGTATCCCAGGAAAAAGCTCCTTCCCCAGCAATTGCAGGTGGAAGAATCAAGTAGGCAGATAGTGACTTGAGGCAGCACTGGCTGAGACACCAGGCAAGCATCCACTGCTCCCTACCCTGCAGCCTCTTCTTGACTGGCTCTAAGCCTAGCCCACTGGCTGAGTGGGGACAGCCGAGACTAACCTCACACCTGAGACCCTCTGCTAAGCACAGGAGGCAGCCGAAGGGGAAAGACAGTGGCCAGCTAGCTGTGTGCCACCCCCCGAAGTCACCTTATGCCGCCCCACCCACACTCACCAGATGCCCACGTCCTTGTTACTGCTCAGTATCCAGGTCAGTGCGGCTTCAAACCTGGCAGAGGAGCTGCTGGTCACATTCTGGGGGCAGAAGGTTGGGGGGAAGAGATTAGTTCTACTGCTGGGCTGCGCAGCCCTCTCCAAGTCCTACACAGGCCCCAAGGCTCCGTCCCACTAGATGAACAGCATACTGGCAGGAAGGAAATCTGCGGTGATGAGCTAGGAAGACACTTGCTCCAGAGGAGGTGATTCGGAAGCAACAGGAAAACAGGATAGTGCTGAGGCTAAATTACTAGGCCAGAGACTCACAGCTCATCTTGTGGTGAAATGAAAAAGAGCATCAGGGTGAGGAGCAGGGGCTGGCAGCCAGTCTCAGTTGTGGAGCCTCAGAAAGCCCCTGACCCTCTCCAGGCCTCAGTTTCCTCATCTGTAAAATGCAAATTGAACTATATGACCCCTGAGGTCCTTAACAGCTCCAGGGTGTCATAATTTTACCATCCAGAGAGCACGGAGAAAATCAAACAGACCAGGGGACAGAATGGACAGGTTAAATGTGTCTCGTGAAAGCTTCTGGGAAGGGAGAGGGATGAAAAAAGCAGGAGCAAGAAAGAGGGCTCCTTAGCAAGGGGCCGCCTGCCCGTGCTCAGCATACCTCTGGGGCACAGTTTCCTCCATGGCTGCTTTAACTTAAGGCAGCCTAATGTCCACTAAGTTGAAAGAAAGAAGAGAAAGAAAAAGAGAGAGACAGTGCAAGAAAGAAAGTGAAAAAGCTGTGAAGCTAATGAAAACGAAAAGAGAAAAACCCTGCAGGGCTGGAAGGATCAATGTGAAGGCAGCGGTTCCCTCCCCGGAAAGGGAGAAGCCACAGTCCACTTACCGCGAGGTATTCCTGGGCTTCCAGAACAGGAATGCATTTGCTTTTCAGCTTCTCTGGATTTCCACACTCAAAATTACCTTAGAGAGAGGGAAAAAAAGGGACACATTCAAACATAGAGAAGAGGTGAAAAAAAAATTACTCTGAAATGGACTAAAAATGCAGCAAGAATCAAGCCATCAGCTCTAATCAGGAGCATGTGGCCTGGCAGCTCTGGCTTCCATGGGGCATCTTCACTCCGCAGCAAGATCAAAAGCCACTTAGCTTGGATCAATTCCAGATCATTAAAACCTGACCTGCAAAGCAGTGCGGAGATTTGCATTAAAAGACTAAAAAGCTGCCCAATACCAAGGTCTGTTTGCAATTGATCCCTAAAAGGATCAGACAGACAGCTCGGGAAGGTACCAGAATGACACTATAAATAAACACAGCCTGGGAAAAAAGAAAGGCTGTGGGCACCAGAGGGATTTTGATCATGACACGGGCTGGCATCCTGGAATGCCAAGCCCATTGTTTTGAAGGGCCATGGAGAGAGATGTCTAGAATGGCTCCAAGAAGGAAGAGAGTGTGTGTCTTGGGCAGTGGGGCCTCAGCTGACAGGCAAAGGGCAGCGACTCTGAGCACAGTGTGAGGCCAGTTCCCACTTAGCTTGGAACTGATAACTCCCCCTTAGTCCTGCCCAGGCTTCCCCGCCCAGCTCAAGAGTCATCTCCTGAGAAGCCTCAGCCCATGGGGCGAACTTGCTTTAGACTTGGTAGCCTGTTACAGCCCTTGGCTCTCCTTCACATGGCCGTGATTTACTTTACTGCTTCACACTATTTCATGTGGATCAATTACATTCCCTGAGAGCAGAGACAGCACAGGGTGAGGCAAACACAAGATCCTTGACACTCACTCATGGCCTGCCCTCCATGATTGCCCTCTCTACCTGACCTAGCCTAGGGAACTGGGGCTACTTAGTCTCCATGTGCATTTGCATGCTGGGGTGGTGGGGGAAGGAGCAGTTCTTCCTTGAGAATGAATTCAGTCTGTTCCTCACCCCCAACACAGTCAAATCCTCCCACTTCAAGGACGATCTGATGCTGCGTGTCCCCCAACACCAGGATGGTACCTCCCATCCTCTTGCTCCCACCTGGGCTAGGCCTGCGCTGGCCAGGCCTGCTTGACCACCTTGCTAGCCTCTTGATTGGTTTCTTCTTGTCCCCTTTCCAATAAAATTTTAAAATGAGTCTGCTTAAATGATACTGTGCCACTCAAGCTGTTGGTGCATTTGCCTTCCTGGCACCTGGCTCTCAGCACATCACTTCCCTGGTCAAAACTGCCCTGGCCCTTCCTGCCTGCTGGATCAAGCTCCAGTGGACTGGCATCCATGGCTATCCACAGTGGGGCCCAACTGGCAGTTGCAAACTTCATTCCCTCTTTTTCTCTTTCCCCTGTAAAGTCCATTTCCCTGTCTCTGCCCTCTCTGGTACTTTCTTGCCTCTTAGGCCTGTCCCCTGCCCCTACCCCACATAACCAGTCCTACCTGGCTGGCACAGAGTCTCCCTTCCCTGTGACACTTTCCTGACTGCTCCAACTAAAAGGCTTGTGCCTCTTGAAATGAGTAGCTGTTTGTTTCTCAGCTAATCCAATCTTATATCACCTGGCTAGGACAGTAAGTGGTCTTTCTCTTCATAGGCAGAACCCTGAGTGAACCACGTCATATCCTACAAGGGCTAGCACAGTGCCCAGGCCACAGCTGATCCCCAACAGTAGGAGGGGGAAGGGTCAGGGCCCACACTCCCCCTTAGCCTGTCTCAGTGACACCTATGCTCTCCTACTGCCCCCGCCTTGAGTGCAACAGGTGCCAGGGCCCTCAAAGGCACAGGCCAGGACCAAAATGGTGGGTGGGATGGAGGAGAAACAGCCACTAGGACCCTGTGTTGGGAGTTTCTCCACTCCAGGATGCACATAGACTTCCTGTGGATCTTAAAACAGTAGAAGACCTTGCGAGATGGCTTCCAGAGAGCACTTTGGGGTGCTGGGAGCCCTCCCCTAGAGCATAGCATGTGACTCTCATCTTGTAGGAGACAGATGGAGATCACTTGGTCAGACAGGAAGACAGAGGCCCTGAGAAGATCAGGGATTGTTCAAGTCCCAGCAGCCAGAGGGCACAATCAGGACCAGGTGTAACACCAGGGCCTACCACACAGACCACATGCTACCTGCACAGGTAAGAGAACTTTTCCCTTGGTCTGGTTAACCATCTGGTTCAGGGAGGTCCCCAGGGTGGAGGACAAAGGCTCTGAGAAGACCCAGGGCCCAGTCCCTCCAACCAATATAAAACAGCAGGCTTCCCAGAGAAGGGGAAACATCTGCTGAAAGGCCTGTGCACCTGCAGGACCATGGGGTTCTTTAAAGAGAAGCAATAGCCAAACATGTACTGCCCCCAGTGTAACGCTCAAAAAAGATGTGTCCGTGGGAAAGTCAGAAGATGAGACTTGGCTTCTGAATACATCTTTTGGGGACGGCACGGGATGTCACTACCTGACTAATCAGGGCCATCGGGGCTTGGTGGCTACTCACCGGCTTGGATGGCCAGGTAATTGTATAGTTCATGCAGCAGCTCCAGCAAGGCTGCCTTCTGCTTGGCCTGGCAGAACTGAAAGGCCAAGGAAAAGTGGTCAGCACACATCTGCCTGACAGTTTCTACCTCTCCAGCCCCACTGCCAGTACATTCGGATGCAAGGAACATCTCCTAATTTTAAAAGATAAAAACAAATTCCGCAGAGTGAGGGCCCAGGGAGAGAGGTGATAAATATCAGGTCACGAGACTGAAGGACACTGTAAAAGTGGAGGCAGAAGCATGAGCAGACACATGAAAGGATGGACATCACACCCTGGAGGCTCCAGGCCTCTTCCCTGAAGTGCAGCCAGTAAGAGCGGCTGGTGAACACAGTAGCTCAGCATCCTTGGAGGAAGAAGCAATGACTGCTGGAGCTTGCCCAGCTCGGAGGGGACAGGACAGAATATCGGTGACTGTGGGCTTGTCTCCCTGTCAGGTCACTCTCATCTGTTTATGTGGAACCTGGGGAGGGGGATCCCATCTGAGGAAGGACTGTTGTGAGGACTTGGTGTGAGCTCACATACAACCACTTGGCAAGGGCTGACACCACCTAAAGGAACGGGACAGAAGGCACCAGACGATGAAATGGCCTGATTAAGACAACACACCCACTCCCAGTCTGTCTCCACATTCTACACAGCACAAAGACAAAGAAAAACACAGTGTCCAAGTCCTCAGCCACCAGAAGGGGAAAGAACACTTATCTGATACTCAAATGTCTGTCTGGGTTCTAGGTGAGCTGGGATACTCCCACAGAAGGAAACTTTCAGCAAGACCTTCACCATGCCCAAGAAAAATGTTGCCACCCACCTGCTCACCCTCCATAAAGGTCAAGGGCACCCCATGAAGTCAGCCCGACAAACCTGTGTGGATAGGGCCTAGACCCAGCTGTTCCATGCTGAGGCAGATTGGTTACAAATGTGAAATATCTGGAGTTTGAAGCCCTGCCTGGCAGGAGCTAGAAGCCATCCGCTCACTAAGTACGTCTGGCAGGGACCTGGAGGGTACCTGTCTAGGCTCACATGCCCAGCTCAGAGAAGGGCCAGGGGGCACTTAAGAGTCTGATACATTTAGAAATGTGGAAGAACAACAAATAGAAACCAGGGAACCCTTTTCTAATTCAAGGGCAAACAAAACTACCATCACCAGAGGAGTCATACAGGTTATTTTTTCCTGGTTTTGTTTTGTCTTTAAAACTCTAGCTTTCCCTTTGGCCACCTGTTTCTGGGCCGGTTCCTCTAATCATCAACTGCAGCTTTTATGATGGAAGGCAGATTAAATTTATGAATCTGTTTTTGCAAAAACAATTGGGAAGCAAGGATCTTTGGTGAATGAGTGCAATAAATGAATGTTATAAAACACCCCCAAATATGACGCATCAGAAGCCAAGGACAAATAAAACCAGTTATCTGCCGCAGGGTGGCCTTCATTAACATGGGCTAGAGTCAACGCAGGGGCGTCTGTCCCAATGACCATGCATCATTTCTTTCCCAGCCCCCGGGCTGTGGAGGCCTGGCACTGCACACTTAATAATTAGACTACTAAGTCATGCCCTCTGGCAGCACACAACTCCTCCTGGTAGGATTTATGACCTGAAAATTTACTGCTTCCTATCTTCCCTAGACTATCACCAGAACCAGAAGCCCGGCTGCTTGCTAATGTTGCTTACATGATTCATAAATGGATGGGGTCACTCACCTTCCCCAAATATTATTTGTAGGGAACATTAGGGCTTCATAAAACAAATCTAAACATAGACTAAGAGGGCTAATTCCACTCGCTACGTGTTTCAAACCAACCCCTGAAGGTGTCAAGTCAGAAGCGCATTTTCAGAGCCACAGACATCCATCTACCAGAGAACCAGCCTCCTGAGGCTTTGAAACTGCCTGCCCTTCTTCCTGATGCCAGGGAGCTCGACAGGTCCTCCAACAACCCACTGCATCTCCCTGGACCGACTTAGGCAGAAGATCAAAGTCCCCGAAGCTACAACTGATGGGAGAGATTTGGTAACAAGCCCTGGATTGGATCTCTACATTTCATGTATTGCTTCACTGCCACAATTGAGTCTGACACAAACATCACAAAACATGATGTGATTCTGGTACATGATGGTAAGCACTCCCTGAAAATGACCCTGTTATGATTCTTTTCTGGGGGAGTTTACCTCCTGATGGAGGTTAGCATCCTCAGGAGAATAGTAAAAACAAGAAACTCAAACTCACCTCGTCTGTTTTTCTCTCACAGTCCACTGGCAGTAATTTCACTGAGGCCAAGAAAAGAAACAGAGGAGATTAAAAGTGTGGGGTAAGGAAAACAAAAAGAAGCCTCTCTCAAAATCCAGGGGGAGTAAAACATTACTGACACAAGGGTGGGGAATGGAAAGGTGTCATCTACATGTGGCACTTTAAAGTACAGAAAGAATAAAGGGTTTCCCAATCCTGGACTAGGAATTTGGATAGCTGGGTCCTCATCCCAGCTGAAAATGAATAGTCATACGTTTCTGGGCAATTCAACCACTCAGAACCTGTTTCCCCATCTGTAAAATGAGATCAAATGAGACCTTGCTTAATTCAGAGTTAAGCAACAATATACAGGACAGTTTTATGAACTATAAACAATGATATGTTAAGCAGGAATTAGTACCATTATGGGAGGAAACCTCCTGGTAAATCCCAGTATGCATTCCCAAGGCTGTTTTAAAGCATCTCAGTAGTGAGTACCAATATGGCACCATGTGACATCACCAGCGTGGTTATAGTACCATGACACTGGGGTCTGGTTAATTTCTCCAACACATCCATAAACTATTCACAGAGTTATAAACTGCTCTTGCAGTGCAAAAATCATTTGGGTGTCTGCCTAAGTCTGTGATCCTAGGCCCACAGACTTGTACACACCCAAACATCTGCTTGTCACAATAATTAAGACATAACTCAGCTTTTCCCTGTATTTCAGCTGTTCCTGCTGGGCATGGAAAGATGTGGCCTTGATTGGAGGCTGGGAAGAGTTTTAATCACATTCAAACTTTCCAAAGAATATTAAAAGTTGGTGAACTGAGTTGTCATTTTATAGCTAAATTTATAATAGAATGATCTCTATGTTGCTTCCTGTTGTGTCTAGTAGTGTAACTAAGTGTAGAGAGAAGGCAGCTATGAGTGTCCTAAATCACATACCCTCTCCTAACAGAGTCCACCAGAGTGCTGAAAGGATAACCGCCCCCGCTGGTATCAGTTTAAGCTTTTCAAAAGGTTCTCCCACACCTGTTCCACAGGCAGGGCTAGAATTCTTTTGAGAATGAGGACCCAACGGTCTGTAGAAGTGGAATGAGGGGAACCATCCCCAACCAGATACTACGTGCGGAATCTGGGGAGCCTTCAAATGGGCACTAGTGTGTGAGTGTGCAGGAGATCAAAAGGGAAGAACAGAACCAAAACGGGAAGGGATGGGCCTCTCTTTAGAGCGGTGTGGCTTTCTCTCCAGAGGGAAAACCAGAGATTGGGGTGGCACTCATCGGGCACGTGGCTGAGAGAGAGGCATAAGGGAGGGCGAGGGCAGAAAAGAACAGGGGAGAGCGAAGGCAGAGATTACTGCAGATGCTGGGCAGAGGGGAAGCGCGGGCTGGAGGTGAGACAGTCCGGAGGCCGCTGACAGGGTGTGAGCCCGGGCTGGGGGCCGCCCACGCCCCCCGGCCCTCCCCTGCGCCGGCCCGGGACGTACTGTTGTCCTCCGCCTCCTGCGGCGCCGAGGGCTTGCCCATCTTCACCCAGAGGATGCCCAGGAAGACGAGTAGCAGCCCCAGGCTGGCACAGAGCAGAAGCCGGGACAGGCAGCGCTCCAGCCGCCGCCCCGCCTCGGGCCGGGCCCGCGCCGCGCCCGCAGAGCCCGCTCGCGTGGCCCGCAGGCCGGGGCGCGGGTCAGGGCTGAGGAGGGCGGAGGGCGGCCGCGCCGAGGCCGGGGACGCGGCCCACCAGCGGCGGGCCGGGCCCAGTGCGGCCCTGTCGGGCGTCCGGGCGTCCTCGTCCTCCTCGGAGCTGCCCCTGACCGAGGCGCGGCGCCGGAGCGGCGCAGGGCGGGCGGGATAGGCAAGGCCGCGATTCCCAGCCCAGGAAGCGGCGGAGGCCCCGAAGTCGCCATAGGCCCCTGAGGTCCTGTAGGCCGGGCCCGAGGCCGGCGGGGAGAGCCAGGGTTCCGCCCGCACAGAGGCCGCGGCGGGCCGGGCGCGCAGCGGCGCCTCCTCGCGTAGCCGGGCCTCCTCCCGCAGAGGCTCCTGACCCCGCGGCCGAGCCTCCTCCCGCAGCCGCTCCTCGTCGCGCAGCCGGGCCTCGCCACGCAGGCGGCGCAGCTTGTTGCGGTAGACGTCCCGAGTGGTGTCGGTGATGGGTCCTGGCTGGAAGCCCAGGGCCTGCAGCTCCCGCCGCAACTCCAGGTCCGACAGGCCGGCCATGGCCAGGACGCCGCCCCCCGCCCGCCCCTGGCGCGCACCGCACCCGGAACTGCTACCGCCGGCAGCGGCGGCGGAGCGGGCGGGGCCGCGCGCCATGATGGGAAGGTCGGCTCCGGACGCCATGTTGGGAAGGTCGGCTCCTGGCCGATGTGTCCGCCATAATAAGGAGGTCTGATTTGGCACTAGAGCCGCCATGTTAGGGAGGTCAGACTGGATTTTTTTTTTTTTTCTTTTTCTTTTTTTCTTTTCAACTCTTGCTCTACCCTCTCTTTCCCTTGTCAGCTAGATCTAGCTGTGTTTATCACAGATCCGCCACCCCTAATGCTGTCACTGTCACGTGGTAGACATTCAATAAAGTGTTGATTTAATGGATGAATTACTTAATGGTTAAAGACAAGCCACTGCCAAGAGTCAGCAGATGAGATCATTTGCCAATCTCTGTGCTTGGGGACAGATAGGAAATTGGGTTTTATTTGGGTAGAGTAGGCCCCAGTATGCTCCTAGACCCTGTCCTGACTTCAGAATGCTGCGGATGGTCCTCAGACATGCACTCGGTGACAGCTGAGCACCAAGTGTATGCAGCCCTGCCATAGGACAGGCTCTGCCCCTCACTATGCTCAAGCCTCCACCTGGAGGCAGAAAAGTCCTGGTCATTGGTGAGCAGGTGAGGCTATTCAGAGGAAGCCATGGGGCTGGTGACACGAATTTCATAAGGAGAGATGGGTAGGGGGAGACCCCGAGGCCCAGTCTTGTTGCCTCGGTGGTTTGGGATGTGGGCTCCGGAGCCAGAGAGTTTGATTTCCATTCCCAATTCCACAACTATTAGATGTGTGATCACATCCAATTAACATTCCTAGCCTGTTTGCCAGAAACTCTCATTGGGCTGCTGTGAGGATTAGAAACGGTAATTTGTGTAGGGTGTTTAGAACCGTGCCTGGCACATGCTCATCCTTATTTATACTTAACCCAAATCTTTGCAGCCAGTGCTGTGCAGAGCCTCCCACAGGGCAGGTGGTTTGGTTACATGAAGGCTCTTAGCAGGAACCCCTAAGGAAAGGAAGGGTAGTGGTGGCAAATGGAAATAGAGCTGCAGTTCATTGCCTTACTCCACCCCCTCCCTCTTCCTATTCCTTCCACATCCTTCATCAACTCCCTTTCCCAAACATTTATTGTTTCTCTCCCTCCCCATCCTCCTCCTCCCTGGGATCTCCCTATAGCTTTATCCAACAGTCCTATAGTTGCCCCCCCATGTCTGTCCCTCCCCTCCCTGGGCCCCTGGGCCATGCTCCTCTGTCAGGGTTTTGCATTCCTGCCACTTGCTCCACGTGGGGGGTATTCAACGCTGGTCACATCGCTGGGAAAATTACAGCCTCCACTAGGTCAGGCTTCTGTTGTTAGCCTCCCTTTCTCCCCAACTTAGCTGCTCCCATGTGGTGAGATTTCTTTTACCAAGTGTTGTTTTCCTTTTCTCTGCCTGTGTTTGCACGGAATGCCATGGATTTGATATAGTGATTGCCTAACACATATACCACATAATAGTATTTTATTTCTTTCTGAAGC
Source organism: Castor canadensis (assembly GCF_047511655.1). NCBI lineage: Eukaryota > Metazoa > Chordata > Mammalia > Rodentia > Castoridae > Castor > Castor canadensis. The sequence continues at coordinate 21,475,897 of NC_133393.1, read as the reverse complement.
ACTGTTTGCATGACAAATGAGTTGGTAACATTTGTGCAACTCATTGCAGCTGTGCAGTTCAATATATAAAGAATGAGCCTTTCGGCATCAATACTGGCCCTGTGTATTCTAACAGGGCTTGAAACTGATGCTTAAACAAAGTGAACGTTGCAGCATTTCAGACTGATGGTCTATTTCATTACAATGGATCTCAAGGCGCTTAAAAAATATGGACGAACTGGAGCCATCTGCAGAGGTACGAAGTGGGGACTTTGTTGTCAATTCTTGTGTCAGAGCCCCTGCTGCTGCTACATACACCTAGGGCCAAACAACCCACAGCCCTTCCCTGGAACCCTGCTGGTTTCTTCTAGCCTAAAGCCCATTGTGTTGGCAGCAGTGGCCTTTTGCCACTGGGTCCACCCTTTCACCTCTGCAGTGCCTTTGGGCAGCCAACGGTCTTGTCTTTTGGGTCTAATAGGCCTGGTGTGGTGCAATCAAACAGGTATCCAGATCTTAGTCACTCACAGTGGGTCTACTGATCAGCTCCTCCCCAACCCTCACAGGTCAACCCATGATCTCTCACAGGTGTCTGCCTTCCCATTTTCCTCCTGAACTTCCAGCTCCGGTCTTACCCCTTCTCTGGGGTCCTGGGTCCTCCAGAATACTCTTTGCCCCCAAGACCCTTTAACCCTGGTTCAGTGGATCTGTGGCAGCCACACACGTCCGCTCCCCTCAGAAGGACTGGGCCTCAATGCTTAGCTGCCACTGCCCTTTGTCATGTAGGGAGCTGTCCCCCAGGCCCTCTAGCCTCAGAGTCTGTCTTTCTGTGTCTTCTTCATGGATGTCCTGTAGGTCTGTTTGGAATGGAAGGCATATTTTAAAGAACAGGAAAATATTGCAAAGCTGCTGGCTGTGCTGCATGGCCTCCTTTCTCATCACTTTGTGTGGGTTTTTAAGGGCTCAGGCTGTGGTCAGTCTTCTGGATTTATTAAAGACGAAGAGGAAAGACAAGCTGTGGCTTCTACATCTACTTACTAACCACATCCACACAGCTAGCGGAGGCCAGGGGCTGTACAGAGTACCCTCTGGATTCCTGGAGGGCCACCACACTGCCTTCCCTCCGGCTGACCTCTCCCTGTCCCAGCAGAGCTCCACAATAATAACGGTCATAAATCTTTTAGTGGGTTTCATTCTCCTTCTCTTCCTGAAGAAAGCCCTGCATACATTTATCAGGTCCTCCAAGATGCTTGGTAACTATGGACTTGTCCTCGATCTTAGCTATTCTGGATTTACTTCCAGTAACATTGAGGTGGCAACTCACTGGGGGCAGGTGGGAGCCACTAGGAGACAGGTTGAGAAGTGAATGCTACTTGGGGCCTCAGGTTTTGGCTGAAATGATCTCAGGAGCACCCAACTTCTTGTTGCCTCATTTTGTCTCTCACCAGGTCTAGGGGTGGTCAATGAAGGAGGTAAATCAAGTCCCAGGGAAGTGCTAGATTGGGTTTGATGGCAGTTTTGCCTCTTGCTTTTTATAATCTGTTCAAAATTTTTTAAAGGAAATGCTCATTCTTTTGGCCACTGTCACGCTTTGCCATCTGTGGGTAAGAGTTCTCCTGGAGGCATAGAATCCATTCCCCAATGTCAATAACAAATTGTGTATGAAGAAAAATGCAATGCTTTCTGAACATTTTCTTTTGGGCTTTGTCCATGATTTGATTATACTAAATTACAGAGTACAGATATCAGGCAATTACTCTTTGCTTTTAACTATTCAATTGCATGGCAAATCCACGTAGCTCAATAATTACGAAATCACACCGATGTGGTTACTGAGAAAATACTTCATCATCTCCATCTTGTGAAGTTAGGTTCAGGGTGCCCTGTAATTACCTGTGGTCTTGTTAAGAGTAAAATACATTCTAGACCAACAGGGGCCAATCTGTACTTCTCTGTTAATCACAGAGATTTTTGCACATTGTGTGGGATAAACCTCCACTAGATGGATGGAGAACCTGCAGGAGGGACAGTGCCCTGGCTTCCTGGTTGCCCTGACCATTCTCCTATCTCTGACCTTGGCCGGTTTCTGCTTCAGTCCTTCTAGAATTTTAACCAGGATGGTCTCTTTTCTTGTGGTGTGAACACATGGACACTTTCTCTTGGCTCAGCTCACAGAATCCTCTCTCTCCCCCATTTTAATTTCTTCTAGGGCTGTGCATGTCCTGTAAGAAAGAAGTCTACTGTTCTGGAAACTGGAGGCACTCCTTAGCAAAACAGAATTATTTGAGCTGTGAGCAATTCAACAGTGGCAGGAGGAGAAAAAGGAGGAAGAAAGGAGCTGACACTTCTAACTGCGTGGTTGGGGTGCTGTGCATACAGATGCAGGTGGTAGTTGAGTCCCTGTTGCGGCTTATTATCAAGAAGGCCCATCAGAGGCCACAGGGCAAGCACTGGGACGCTGGGCTGCAGCGCTGAGCCCGGAACAGGTCTCTTCTGCAGAAAACACAGCACTGCATCCTTCCCAAGGGGTCAGTTAAAAAATGCAGACTGCCTGGGGTGAAATGGCCCAGGGATTCCCATTCCACTCCCTGGCACCTGTTCCAACAGCTGTTCTCCAACCCCCAATTCTGTAGAAGGTATCAGTCTTTCTACCCCAGAAATAGGCACCCCCTTCTGGTGATGGGGGAAGATGTCTCACCAGTGGGCAGAGGGTGAGGGGAGTACAGAAATTGTTTCCCTCTTGTTTTTCTGCTCCTTGGAGTGTGTGACAGAACTCGATTCTGGGAGCTGGGAAGGGGAGGGAGAGTCTAGGTGTAGCTTCTTCCATGCCTGTTGTGTAACCTAAGGGCTTCCTCCTTTCCCCTTCACCTGCTTTGCTGCATCTCTATCTAGTGCCCAGGTCTTGGCAGTGGTTCTCAAAAACTTGCTGCCATTCTGGGGTTGGTCAGTATGTGCGTTGGAAAGGTGTGGAGACATGCAGTGGGATAGGGACTGGTCCCATGGAAGGTTGGGGGGTACCCAGGAGAATTCCAAGCACCCCAAACAAAGTGCCCTTTGATGGTTAGGGTCTTGTGCTGGTACTCTCTGTGGCTAAGCCATTGATACCAACTCAAGTGGGCAGGTGGCAATACCGAGCGGACATGGTGTCTAGTTGCCTGTAACCTATGGATGGAGGGAGCTTTGATTCCTATATGGCCCCAGTTTATAAATAAATGAACCTTCATTAATGTAAAATTAAGTTAGAGTGAAACTTCCCAAACCGTTTTGTTCAGAAGGCAGAAAGAAGTGGGTTGGCTGTGCAATTTTACTGGGGAAGCTGGAGCCTGTAGTCACAAGGTGATAATACTGATAGTCATTTGTTAAAGGGCTGGGTGGAAGTTACCCAGCAAGGCGTGATGTGCAGAGGCCTTAAAATCCTCTGTTCCATTAGACCTTGAGCTCATCAGTAAACAGAAAATGGACCAGGATTCAGGAGACCTAGATTTTGGTCCCTGCTTTTCCAAACATGCCACCTCTCTGGGTGTCACTGAAATGGTAAGATGCTGGGTGCATCTTCGCATTCCCTGGATCTGTGTTGATATTTGAACTTGGCACTTACCAAAGGCATACATTTTGCTAATGCATGCAGCATTGCGGCCACTTGCCTCGAAGCTTTATGCGCCCCACCCCCCATGACCTGAGTTTACCCTTTGAAAATTAGAACATTAAATAAAAGAGGCGTTTCTGTGTATTCTATGGTTTATTTTCAGGAGAGATGTGCTCTGTAGAGGGACTGTCTTCCCCAGGCCAGCGGGTGGTCCGGCAGTTTTGCAAGACCTTGCTCAGGTGGGCGGGGCGCCCAGGTGGGTCCACCTTCTTTCTGGAGCCCTCACTTGGCTGCTGGGGAAAAGCACAGTTTGCAGCTCAATGGTGTGGGCAGGTCTGCTAAGTAACCCGCCTTCTAAACTTGCCTGGGGTGCCAAGGAGGAGGGCGCGGGGGCAGGCTGGGGGCAGGGAGCTGGAGGCTTCCCAGAGGCCTGGAAGCTCTCTGTAGCCTGGGGCAAGTCATTTAACCTCCCTGTTTCTCCATCTCTAACACCACCTCCTCCATTTCTCTCTTCTCCTCTGGGGGACAGGGAGAAGTAATTAGCGGCTGTTTGTCAGACAAGATCTAGCTTTGCACAAGTAACTAGAGCAGACCTTGAACTGGGCAAGGCCAAATGAGGCGCAGGACTTGGATTTGAAAAATGGATGAGAAGAAAAAAAATTAAATAAATAAACTGAAACAGGGCTTTCTTCACCATGGTATCTGGGAGGGAGTGAAAATATCCGCTGCAGGGTGGGCGGATCTGGGGGTTGGTTGACTTGTGGCCTCTGCCAAGAAGGGTGTCTGGAAAGGGCCTGAGCCATCAAGCCAGGTTTGAGACGTAGATGGAGGAGGGGGCTCCGTCCCCTCCCTGTCCCCACATCTTAGCTGGCCCCTCCCCTCTGTGCTCGCCTCGGGTGGCAGCCAGGAGCCAGGGGAGGAGGAGATGGACGGTTCTCAAATGCAAAGTGGAAAAACAAATCGCTGTCCTCAAACCCTGCTCCGATGCCTCCTAGAATACTAACACCCGGGGTGTTTGCAGCCGGCCCTGCCCGAGCTGCAAAGAAGCGCAGTAGCGGTCCCCCTGCCTACCGTGCGGAGTGGGCGGCTGCGCCTCCCTCAGCAGCTCTTCCAGGGCGGCCCGGTACTTTTCCAGCTGCCTGGAGTTCATCCTCGTTCCAATTCCACAGGAGCAGTCAGCTGTGAAATAAGGCAGAGTTAACCGAAGGGAGAGGCAGGCGCGGAGGAGGGCGTTAACACCTGGGTGCCCTCCAGGTGGAGGTGGTAGCTGCGCGTCCTGCCCTCTAGCTCAGCTCCTCTGGAGCTTTGGGGCCACTTGGGAGTTCTGGCAACCTCTTGCGTTCTAGTAGGGCCGGGTCCTGATAGGGAAGCTGGGACAGAAGGGTGCAGTCGGCACCCTTCCTCCATGTAATAGCTAACACTGTGGAACCACCAGTTGCTTTATCTATATTAAGCCTCTCAGTGACCCTGTGAGGCAGGGATCTAGTGTTCCCATTTTGCAGATGAGGAAACTGAGGACAAAGAGGTTGAGTAACTTGCTCAAGGCCACACTGTAGAAAGAGGTTAGGCACAAGGGGGCCTTCCCCCAGGGTCTGTGACCAAGACCCTCAGGCTACCCTTTCTTTCACATGTGGGGACACGTGGGACCTACAGGAGCTGTTTGACAGCTGTCCACCTAGAGGGATATTTGTGGCCTTGAGACAGAGTGAAGGGTGCTGACTGATCTCCCTTTTGCCCCAGTGCTTCCTGGTTCAAAGTTCTTGCTACCAAACTGTCCTGGTAGATAAGGAGATTCCCTGCCTCTCCTGACAGCTACCCTGGAGGCTCCTGTCCCCCACCTCCCATCTGCTGCCTGGATGTGGGAAGTGGGTGGGGACTGCCATCTAGCCCCTCAGGCCAGGGTTGTCTGAAAGGTGTCTCTGTGGGACTCATCTAAGACCTGTACCCCTTCCCATTCTGAAACGAGGAGGCTGACTGTCAGTCCAGGGAGTACCTCGCAGCCACCCGGCTTCATGCTTGGGAGACGCAAAGGGTTAAGTGGCCCCTCACCCCTGGCCTCCCCAGGAAGGTTCCCGTGGGAACCTTGGCCACCAGCCCTGCAGATTCACTCCAGCTCCCTCATGGGAAAGGCGGGGTGGGGGAAGGAAGGAGCCCCCATCTCGATGGGTGTAGGGACAATTTGGAGGTCACTCTTGGGGCCACACACCCAGCAGAACTGGAAAGATCATGGGCCTGAGAGTTCAGTAGGAGGCCTGAGGGGAGGAGTCAGGTCAGTTTCTGCCCTGACCTCCGTGTGACCTTTCTCTCCCTGGATGTCACTTGCCAGACTCCTTAACATGGAAGTGTCCCCTCAGGCCATGGCCTCTCCTCAACTCTGTCCACACGTGCCCCTCAGGGAGCTCATTTAGTCTTGGTGACGCCCACTTTTGTGTCTCCAGCCCCAAGCTCTCTGCTGACCTCTTGACTTGTATTTCCATCTGTCTGTGCGCGCGGTTCTACCTGGATCCAACAGCTTCACATGGTCCACGGCCAGCGTGACCTCCTGATCTTCCTCTGACCCACGTGCAGCCCACACAGGCTTCACTGTCTCAGTGGCAAATTGGTTCTGCCAGCTGCTCTAGTCACAAACCTTGTTTCTTCACATCCTGTGTCCATCCTTCTAGAAAATGCTGGGGCATCTACCTCCAAAATATTTCCAAAATCCAACCACTTTGCGCCCCTCTCTCTCTGTCCCCTCTTTCTCTCCTCTCGGTTCCCTCTCTCCTCTCTCTTCTCTTTTCTCCCTCTCTCTTCTCTCTGTTTCTCCCCCTCCCCAGTAGTCTCTCTGATCCTGCCTTTACCCCTTCAGTCTGTTCTTGACCCAGCCAAACCCACTTAAAATGTAAATTAGATCATGTCCCCACTCTGCTCAAAAGCCGCCCAAAGCCCCCACCTCACAGTGAACTCAAAATCCAAACAATTCCCTGTGCAGCCCACATTCTGGCCTCACCCTCGCTCTCTCCCCAGGATCTCTCCGCCCTGGCCCCTTCTCATTATCCCAGAATGCACCAGGCCCTCTCCTGCCTCAGAGCCTTTGCACTGGCTGTTCCTGCGCCTGGAGTACCTCATCCCCAGACCTCCCTGTGGTTCACGCCCTCCCTCTCTTCAGGTTTTGCACTTAATACTATCTGTGAATGAGGCTGCTCTGCTTCTATTTAAAATCAAACCTTGCTGGTCTCTTTGCCTGTTTAATTTTCTTCCATGGTGCCTATCACCACCTGCCGCACTATAGAATCTGATGTTCACCTGTTTGTGGTCTGGCCCATGTCTTCTTTCTGCTTCTCCCCAAAGGTGGAGGATTTTGTTTGTTTTGTTCGCTACTCTACCCCCAGTGCTATTCTGAACAGGGGGATCAGGAGGCTAAGGAGCTGCCCGCATAGGCTCCAGGCTCTCCACGCATCCTGACTCAGTGAGGCCGAGCCCAGACCTTGGTCTGGAGGCCATAGCGCTCTGGGTTCCCGCCCAGGAGGGGAGGGAGGGACTAGCCCTCCCCACCTCTCTCCTGAGGCCAGAGCAGCCTCCTGTCTCCACTTGTGCTGCCCCAGATTTTTCTAAGTCACATCAGGTGACCTCCGGCTTTGAAGACTTCGTGTCTTCCTGACATCAGGGCTGGCATGCCAGGCCCTGGCCACCTCTGTCCTCTCAGCAGCCCCTCAGTAGTCCTAGGCACAGCTTTGCAATTGCTGCTCCTCTGGGTTGCTGCAGCTCTGTCTGATAGCCACTGCCATTCAGATCCAATCTTCATTCTTGTTGCCTCCTCCAAGAAGCCTTCCCTCATCTCCCCTGGACAAGCAGTGCCCAGACCACCCAGTCACTCTCTACTCTACTTGCTTCTTTGCTGCCTAAAATGATGGGCTTGTCTCATTTCTGGTGCCCAGCTCTCTCTCCCAGGGTGGAACTCTTGCTTGCATGGTTTACTGCTATGTTCTAGAACATTCCACCTCCTTGCAGGGTCAGGGAACCACACCCCAAACTGTTTCTCTCCACCATCCCCATGGTTTGCTCACCTTGATCTTTATGTTTTCATCTTCCTCGCCAGTCTCCTCAGGGTCAAGAGGACCCGTCTCCTCAGACCTCTGCCAGAGGCGCAGGGATTTTTTTTGTCCTTTGCTCCATTCCCTTTCCTAGGGGCAGAGCACTGCATTGCACAAAACTGCCTTCTTCAACCCTCCCATGTCCAGCTTCCCAGGACCAAGAGACCCCTTTGTCCTGAGGTACTACCCACATGAAGCGTCTCAGATGTCCAGTGGCTTGAGGATGGCCTTGGAGTTGCCCTCCAACAGGCCATCTTGAAGAGCTCATTCCTTTGTGCTTAAAAAATTGCTCCCAGATTGTTACTGTTAATTAAGTTAAAACGCTGAGAATAACGGCCGCCCTTCATGCATATTAAGTGTGAAAATGTGTCTCTCTTAGCAGAGAGCCTATAAAAAAGGTAGCAAGACAGCCCAACCCGAGAGGGCGCCATGGGGTGGCCTGGAACTCAGAGTCCCTGGGAAGTGATTTATAAGAGGCGAGACAGGGAAATGAATTATGGAGGAAGGAGTTTGCAGCTTCTTCATAAAAATCTCGGTGCCTGGCAATTATGAGGAGGAAAACCACGGTGCAGATTCATGCAACGTGTCTTTGGGTTGCATTTTGATGGCTCGTGCGCTACTGAGTTTGACTATTTCTGTCCAGCCCCAAATCTCACCCGGCATGCTGCATGCCAGCTCCTGGACCCTGAGTTCAGACACACCCTGTTCCTTTGGTGTCTCTAATGATTCTCCTGGGATTCTGCTGTGTGTGGGCCTGCCCTGAGATGTGATGACTCTTGGTGGGAGGAAGCTGTGTGGAGAGGCCTGCCCTGGAGGGCCAACTGCATTCAGCCTGGGAATGTAGAGGCCTAGCACATGCAGTGTGCAGACAGGGACAGGTTGGGCCACAGAGACACAAGATAACTCATGCACCTGTTCCCACTGGCGCCTCAGTCGCAGACTGGGTAGGACATGAAAGTTTCATTTCTTCCTGTCTTTGGTCAAAGGGACCCAAATGTCTGCACAGCCACCAGAATCTCCTGAAGTCCAAAGTAAAAGGTACCAGGAGGTAGAGGCAGTGGTCCAATTTCCTTCGTCCCTGCTGCCTGAGTTCCATTGGGGCTGCCTTGTTTCTTTCCGGGGTCCACAGGGAAGAGGCTGTGGTACTGCCACATGGACTGCACCTTTTGCCACCAACTCTGGGTGGTGGCTCACAACCACCCTTCATTCTTTATCTCTCAAAGTCCTGCTCTGGACTCATTTTCCAGCAGCCATGGGGATTTCTCTCTCCTCTGAACACCAGCATTTAGCACAAGCATCACTTATGGGACAATTAATCACGGCCTGCCTGGTGACATCTCTGTTTTGTTTTAGATTGTTAGTTAATTTTTCATAGTTTGTGTCGGGGCTCCCAGTCTGCTCCTTGAAGACAGGGGAGGGGCTCAGATGTCCTGTATGTTCAGGTTCCTCACCAGGGGACTCCTGGCACCACAGAGAAGCCCAGTAAGTATTTATTGGCTTATTGATTGAAAGCTTCCTCTGAAGGATGAGTGGGGGTTGGAAAACATGTCACTACTTCAAGCAGCTGACATCCCTGGGATGGCTGGTGTTTGGGTTGTCTTGGTCCTGGTTCTGTAGGCTCTCTTTGGTGTCCCTGGCATGGGTCATTGAACATGGGTTTACCAAAGGAATGCTTGTGCTTCAGAAAGATCAGCCCTCTCCAGGCTGTGCAGGGCAGGAACTCCCTCAGCCACATTGCCAGCTGAGCAGCAGGGTTTCTTACCTGCATCTTCTGGAGTTCGCTGTAGGTAAAGATGGGAACAAAGGCTTCAGTCTGGGAGGCCAGCATGGTTGCCATGTGCACCACCAGCAGGATGGCCATGGCCTTGCGGGACACCATCCTGGATCTGGACAAGGACAAGGGGCTCCTGTCACCAGGCTCAGGGCACAGTGATGGACTACTGCATGGAAAGCGGGTGCCTCTGATCTAGTCCATGTCCCATCTGTAGTTGTGTGATCCCAAGCAAGGGCTTGGCCTCTCTGAACTGGGGCCTGGTATCATGGTCTGCTAATGAGCTCTGAGTACCCTGACTTCCCCAGAACTGTGGCAGGTGACCAGCTCCCGGAAAAGGCTGCCCCTGCCCCACTCCAAGGAAGTCATTCTGTTTGGTGGCCCTCCTCTTTGTTAGGTGAGGTCTTCTGGAGTCAGCAAGTTCCCTCATGAGGCAGAAAGGATCTCATTGTGCAGAGACAGAACACTTAGTTTATCAACAGAACCTAGGGAGCCCTCTACCTTCTTCATGTGCTGATTTGGTTGATGAATCCAGGACCCTCTGCCCAGCTCTACCTGGGATCCAAAGTCCCAGGTCTAAAGAGGAAAAGGCTGACTGCCCACCGGGAGGAAGAGTCAGATAGAAAAATTCAGCTGAGATCGGGGCCCCCCCACACTACTGAGTGAGAATAGGCTCTCAGCAAGACCCTTCCCAGCTCCTGTGTGTCTGGCTGCCTGTTAGCCACCAACCAGATTGTAACAGGGTGGGGGCTTCCTCCCTGCAGGCTGTGGACACCCCAGGACACCATGAGGGCTGGTGGGTGCCTCTTGCATCCTGGGAAGTGGGTATATCTGGAATGGTCACCGGGAAGGCAGGCCAGGGGCTGCAGGGGGCTGGGGGGCTTTCAGGGATTGGGTCCTGCCAGGGAGCAGGTGGGCGTGGTGACTACATGGGTACAAAGACTCAAGGAAGACATTAGGATGGTCCCAGGGCTGGGGTAGAATGGTCTGGCTGGTTGCTACCCCCCAGTGACTCATTCAAAGGTAGTACCAGGAACCTTGGCCTTCCGAAGCCTGGTGTTTTCCCCATACCCAGTTCATGTTGCCTCTACCCATAAAAGGAGGGAGGATAGGACTGTTGAATGAAGGCTGGGTACATAGTTCCTATGCTGGGTGAACTGCTGAATGCAGGGGTGAGGCCTCTAGAGCAGGGAGGGGAGTCCAGGGCAGCTTGGGGGGTGGTGAGTGAGGGCTGATCTCAAGATTTCAGATAAAGCACTGCCCAGGGCTCAGGCAGCCCAGATTCTGGATTCTGTGGGTAGGGGAGAGCCTGCTCTGGGCCAGCTTCAAAGCTTCTCTGAGTCCTGAGTCCAACTCAGACTCTGCCTTTGGAGAGAAACTGTCTTGCATCCCACCTCTCCACTAGGGCCGGTCTCTGTCATCGCAAGCTCCACTACCAGTCAGGACTCCCTCCTCCTTCCCACTCTGCTGTTCTGTCCCTCACCCATTCTACATCCTCCCCTCCCTATGTTCTCCTCCATTTTGTTCAAACCCTGTGAGCCAGGATGGCCAGAGTCTTCATTCCACCTGCGCACAATGCCCAGGAGGCTGGAAGGGCCACCAGCCAATGAAAGCCCTGGAGGTGTGAGGGGCTCAGAGGATGAGGTGGCAGAGCCCAGATCCTGTTTCTCCCCCATTCCTATCACCTCCTTGCAGAGTCCGTGTCCCCACTCCCTTCTAGCGGAGACGATGTGTCACATTTATGGCACCCCATTTCCTTCGCAGAGACGCTTAGATCCCTTTCCATTCTGGTGTTTGCATTTAATTCACTCCATAAGAATCAATAAAAACTTTAAATAAAAAAGGCAAAATCCAATTGCTGCTCATTTTCTTGATCCAACTGGCAGTCAGCATGTCACCTACATTTGCTCATGTTCTGACGAGCTGGGAGAGGGAGCTTGTCACTGCATAATGAGGTGCTGACCGCCCTCTTTCACCACCAGGGACTCAGGTGCTCAGCTCTGAGTGTGGGGGCCTGTCTCCTCCCCTCTGGCCGTGGTGCCAGGCCAGTGGTTTTGCCTAGCTGTGGGGTCACCTTGGGACCAGCTTCTGCTTAACTCCAGAGCCAAGTGGAGCTCTGCCTTGGGTTCCTGGTCTGTGTGGATGTGCCAACCACCATCAAACAGCTTCTGCTGTTTGATGGCACCCACCTGCTTCTCTCCTCCCTCCACACTTCAGCCGGCTCCTGTTCACACACAACATGCAGCTCCAACCCATCTCCTTGGGAATGAGTTCAGGACTCCTGGTCTAAGGCCCAGCTGGGCGTGTAGATGTGGCAAGGGACAGGAGTGGTTGGCTCAGCCAGAGAGCTCTGGGCAGGGCTGGTTCTAGCTGGAATCCTGTGCTACCATAGGGTGCACACTGAAGCCATGTCACCTACCTTTTGTGACTACTTACTGTGTGAGCAGGGCTGAGCGGGCCTGGAGAATGCTCTCTGATTGTCCTCTGGTGTTCTGCTGGTCTGACTGGCCCTTATATGTCTCCCTTCCTCTCTTTGGGGCCCATTAACCTTTGGTCACACTGTTGGGGGCTCTGTGTGGGAAACCTGGATTCTTGAGGTGTGTGGAAACCATGGGTAGGGCCGCCAAGCTGTAGGTTTCTAGGACTGTCCTGGACAGCCTGTTCTGTGAGCAACAGTCAGGGTTCTGGGAAAGCCAGCCCCGCCCAGGTAGCACTCTCCTGTCCACTTAAAACTCAGTGCTGCTCAGAGAATGATTTTAATGACAGTCTTTTCTTTCCTAGTCCTTCAATATATGATGTTGCTGAGTGTCTCCAGGCCAGCTCTTCAGTGATGGCCTTCTCTTTTGATCTGTCAGAGCACTTTATCAGAAAGATAACTTCTCTTCAGTCTCCTGCTGAAGCCCCTAAGTAAAGAGAACATGCAGGGGGCTGGGCTTGGGGGTGTATGCCTGTAATTCCAGCTAGTTGGGAGGTGGGGGTAGGAAGATTGAGGTCTGAGGCTAGTCCCTGGCAAAAGTGTGAGACCTTATCTGAAAAATAAAAGCAAAAAGGGTTGGTGGAGTGGCTCAAATGGTAGAGCGTCTGCCTAGCAAGCATGAAGCCTAGAGTTCAACCCCAGAACAACCAAGAAAGGAAAAGTGTGTGTGGCAGTGTTTTAATCAATTAATGAAAGAAAATGATTGAAGACACAGGACTACACAGGGCCCAATGTGGCCAGGGAGGTGAGGCAATGCAGAAGAGGTGAGGGGCCACAGGGCTGGATGCTTGTGCCTAAATGGGATAGGTGACCCAACACCTATCTGGGAAATGTTTTGTGGCAATTGTGTAATTCACACAGTAGCTTTAGAGATGCAAAGAGGGCAGAGGTGGCTGTCATCGGGGTCACATCTGCCTGCTTCTGTTGCTGTTGGCCAGTGTCTCCAGAACCCAGAACTACTCAGAGAACCTTTCGTAGGCACTTTCTAATTAAATTCAGTCACCCTGTGAGGTTGGCTCTTATTCCAAAATCTACAGAGAAGGAAACTGAGACACAATTAAATAGCTCCTCTGGGACCCCACTGCAAGGTCTCATCATTCAAAGGTCAGGCTGGGCACGGCCAGGTGTGGGAGAGGGTGGGGTGAGGGCATCTTGGGATGCAGGGTACACACAGGCGCAGAGTCACGTGGAGGATGCCCACTCCCAGAGGTCCCTGTGCGGGCTGGGATGGCTCAACCAGGCTGGAGCATGGGGCCTTCAGAATCTGAGCAGAAGGATTTAGATTTGGTGGCAGGGATACTGGGGTCCCTCATGATGTCTTGAAGGTGGGTGACAAAAGTGTCATGCTGGAAGATGGCTCCATGCTGGGATAAGAGAGAAGCCGAGGTAGGAACGGTTGAGGAATGAGATCTGGAGGGTCTGCGTAGGCAGTGGCCATGTCCCCAAGGGAACCAGACTGGCCAGTAGCGCCTTCCAGAGAAGCTGCCCCAACCTCCAGGGGGATCTGCTTCTCGTCTAGCAACCTCTGTTCTGTCAGTCCTTCCATCTGCTCTGGCTTTTCTCCTCAAATGTGTGCAGTGCTTCAAACCCAACACAGACAACCTGTAAGTTCTCCGCTCAGTGACGGTAATGGAAACAGATGGTGCTGGGCAACCTCGCCTTTCCAGCAGGGTCTCTGTGCTGGCGTCCATTCTGCATGCTGGGTAGACCATTGCATAACTGGCAGCACATTGGGTCAGTGACATTGGTAGATGTGGTTGGACTTCCTTAGTCTTCCTGACTGGAGTCTGCTGCCCCAGTTTCAAGAGGGACTCTTAAGATAACGTCACCTACTTAGGCTGGGGGTGGGAGACTCTGGCAAGCTTTATCAGCACTGTGGCCTGCAACAGTGGATCACATTAACACCTACCCACATCTCCAACAACACCTAGACTGCTTTTTCTTTTTCTTTTTTTTTTTTTGGCATGTTAGGGATTGAACCCAAGGCTTCATGCATGCTAAGCAAGCTCTCTACCACTTGAGCCATGCCTTTAGTTTTTCTGAGATGGGGTCTTGCTAACTTTGCTTAGGCTTGCCTCAAGCTTGCAATTCTTCTGGTCATACCTTCTGACTGTCTGGATTTGTAAGCATGTACTACCATGCCTGGTTCTGCCACCTGCTTTATACAACCTGTTATCTGACAATAGTTTTTACACTTTTTAAATAATTTAAAAAATCAAAGTATTTAGTTATATGCAAATTTAATTTCTGTGTCCACAAATAAAGTTTTATTGAAACAGAGCCACTCTTATTCACTATATCTGAGGCCACTTTGGGGCTACAACAACAGAGTTGGGTTGAGTGGCAGAGACCTCATGACCCACAAAGCTGAAAATGTTTAGTACTTGGGTCTTTGTGGAAAACATTTGCTGGTTACCAACCTCAACTACATCTGGGGGCATTAATAAATAATAGCTGGACATTATCCAGACTTAAATCTCATAGTGGCCTCATGGGGGTCCATATGGTTGTTATCCATTTTACATGTGGGGAAACAAGCAAGACAACCAAAGTCACCCAGCTGTGAAATTGGCAGGGCCCAGATTCAAATTCAGGGCATCTGGCTTTAGAACCCATGGCTTAGCCACTTCCTTTTCTTCCCCTTGGTGTTAGCAGGAGAACACATGGATATCTATGGCTGGGGTAGACACACACAGTGACCAAGTGTGAGTTCTCCCAGGCTGTCGCTCTCTCCTTGAGCCATTCCCTTCAAGGTGTTGGATCATGCTGCAGTCTGAGCTGACCAACCAGGACAGGAACGGGTTGTTCTCAGGTGAGCTTAGCTTAGAGAAACCAGAGCTAGGCTGGAAGGAGGATGGAGCTGGTGGGCCAGGCCTGTCCATGGACCTCAAGAGAAAGTTGAGGCTGCCCCGCAAGAGTCCTCACACCAAGGCTATGAGATCCATACTCTGCCTCAGCTGGGCCAGCCTGGGCTCCGGTCCAGAGGTGCCTTGCAGACGCTCTGTCTGGGAGATGACTAGGAGCCTGAGACAGGCTTGCAATGAGGGACAGGGAGAGGGAACGTCCTGGAAACAGTAAATAACCCAGGATCAATTTTCTGAGCATAACACTGTACTATCCTGGACCTCTCCCATGAGTCGGTATTTCTGATTCAAGTAATCTGCAGCACTACAGTGTGTGCCTACAGTTTGGTGTGGAAGGAAGGAAAACCGGGGTTCACAAGGAGTTACAGCAAGAGGAGGCTGTAGGCTACTGGGGTGTATGTTGAGGAGGCGCTCCAGGTTGGTTTCTGGGCCACAGCGCCAGCAGCACAAGCTACCGGGATGAAGAAGCCTCCCTCCTCCCCCATCGGGCTGAGATCTTGTGGGTCAGCTCTCTGCAAATCATCTCGCCCCAGGAATATGTCTTCTTTCCCTCCTTTATCACACTCTTCGGGCCTCGTTGGTCGAACATTTTCCACTGTCATGGTTTCTGCCTTAGAAATGGAGAGAAGGCTGGACAACAAGCCTAATAACGGCTACTTTGTCTTTACCATGTACAATGTCTCTCCCTACAAATACTCAATTAGTGACTGTTTCCCCTGCTAGAAACTGGGCAAAAAGAAAAGGAAGGCATAATCTATGTTCTTCATTTTCCGAATGGGAGCTGCCACGGATGCGGATGTGGATACGCAGTGGCGAGGAGGAGGGAGGAGAGGCTAAAATCGCAGCCCGAGGCTAGGAAAGGAAGTTCACAAAACTCAGAGGAAATGGCTCAAACCACATGTGGGCACTTGATTGTCTCTGTCTCCCACATTGGGCAGAGGTATTAGCAGTTTAGTGCTCCTCTCCTCATGACCTTGAAAATATTGTTAGCTGGGTACTGCCGTAACATCTTCATTAATGGCCTGGAACGAGGAGGCAACTGCACGTTAATTGAATTTGCATATGATACTAAAATGAGGTATGTAGCAATCATCAGGGAGAACTGAGACCTAATACAAGAAGACATCAGGAGGTTAGGACGAAGGGCTGGAAACAGCCAGGTGAGCTGCTGGACAGACATCACCAACGCACGGACACAGGATGGAGGATTTGAGGGAAGGGGGAAAAGGAGGGGCCTGCAAAAAAGGAAAGCTGCTTCTGGGGACACCTGGAGGGAGGGACAGCTCATCTGTTTTCCAGATGGTTCTCTCAAAGAGGCAGAGACTAGAGGAAGGCAGAGTTCAGAGGAGCTAAAATAACCCAGGGATTGCTGGGAGTGCCAAAGCTGAAGGTATAAAACTGAAAAATGAGAGGTTTTAAAAGGTTGGCTTGCTCAGAGCATTGGCTCATTTTAGGCAAAGGCCAAGGAGAAGCAAAGATCCCAGAGTTGGGGGAGGAGAAGGAGAGTCTTTGCGATGCCTTCGTGTTTAAAGTCCTTGATGTTTCTCCCAGACCTGGAGGTGTGCAACTGGACTCATGAGCAAAAACCTGCGTTGATGGTGACGGCATTTAAAACTAGGTCAAGCAAAGCACCGAGAGATGTATTTTGGGCAATGACTGTGCCCCAGGGGATGCAGGCTTTAGTGACCTGTGGGGTATTTTTATTCTTTTCCTTTTATGGCTCAGGGTCTTTTTTCAGAACTCGCAAATGATTTGTTGGGAATGATAACACAGCGGAAACTGCACACCCAGAACCCCATGATCTAGACATCGCTCAGGCGGAGAGGAAAACTCGGACACAGAGAGGGTCCATCCAGCATTAATTTCCAATTTGCAGAGCTGCTTGTTTGTGTGTTACATCTGCTACTGGAATTAACATTCCTGCATCTCTGATTTCCTGGGGAGTCCACTCAATGCGCACCGGCAGCCGGGGCCCGAACAATCCGATAAAATGCATTCCTTTCGGTTCAGCCTCATGGACTATCCACAGTGTGCACACAGCCTGGGGACTCAGCCAAGTTTTACAATAGCATCCCTGCTGGCTTCCTGGTCAATATTTCTCCGGGTGGTTATAATACTCTTAGAAATGTCCCAGTCCCCAACTTGCTTCTGGGTTCCCTTTCTATTTATGGGGTTTTATCATGAGAGCCTGGCTGCTATAAAACTTGAAGTAGAGGCACATAACTTTTCTTCCAGGGACAGGGGGTGGATGCTAAGAGCAGGATCTCTGGGCTGGACGTCTGTGGAGTTTTTTTTCCATTCTTTCTGTGAATTGAGCTATGACACCAGATCTCTTTTTAATTGAATTTTAAATATATGTATTTATATTTTTATGGAGATGATGGATGTGTTTGAAGAGAAAGCAGATGGCTTTGGAAGTGACACATTCATTATAAGGAAAGGTTGGCCTCTTATAAACCAATGCCTTTCCTTTCTCTTCAACCCCTTCAGGGCAGGCAGCTCCCGCCTCCCCAATCTAGGGCACTAGGAGCTAGAACAAGGAGGCAGTGACAGCTGACACGTTTTCATAAATGATTAAGGAAGTCCACGGTTGAGAAAAGTTTGCGCTTTCATGTTTAAGAAGGAAAGATGTCTTGGTAGAGGTTTTATGCCATGTGGCTGTGAGCCAAAATTTCTTCAAATGTCAGCCTAATCCAAGGTAGATTCAGGTAAAAGGCACTAACTGGCCAACCTTTTTCTCTTCTATTGCATCAGCAAACCTAAGTCGTTAACTTCCTCACATCTGCTGGGCTGATGGTTTTAGGATTTGGGGTGCTGCCAACAGCTGCAAATGGAAACAGCGGGTCCCCTGCAGCCTCTGCTGTTGACAGTGGTGGGTGGCAGTCACACAGAAGGAAGTAGCAGGGAAAGGGATGACCCTGTTTCCTCTGTGGTCCAGAATTGGGTAGCTGGGTGGATCTGGGGAGCTATGGGGAGCTGGTGGAGGAGAGTGACCTCACCAAGGAGTTGGATGGAATTTTTTGCTGGTCAGGCCTGGTGCTTGAGGGCCATTCACAGCCCCAGTTCTCTGGGGTGCTCAGGTCCCAACCCTTTCTCAGATGTCTGGCTGAGTGATACCTGGTCTGCCACCATAAGTCAGAGGCTCCTCTGTTCTGGATCCTGTGATTGCTAGTGCATCACCAAACCAAAGCATGTACCAGATAGGCGCCTCCTAAACTCTCAGGCAGGAGAGTAGGGGAGCCAGAGGAACAATCCTGTGTCCACACTGCAGTGTCCAGGATACAGGTAAGATGGTGGCAAGAAAGAGTCACCTAGAGTATTCCAAAGACAGGGCATTGGCCTTACCCTTCCCTCCCTAGCAGTGTCCTTCCCTAGTCCCCCTCTCCACTTCTTAGAATAGGATTTTTCTTGAAAAAGCAACCAAATTATGGAGAAACTGCAGCCCAAACCACTGCAGGACTTTGAGAGTACATTTCCAACTCCCAGGTAAGACCCATCACAGAGATAATTCATTTAATCATTATTCACCCAGGTCCTCATCTCATGAAAGTTTCACTGTCAGAACTGAATTCCACCCCAAAGAAAAGCTCTTCCTCACAGAAGATTTGCAGTTGTTCTTTGTAAAAAGGAGAGAAAAAAGGGGGAATTTATTTAAAATAGACACGTGTAAGCCCCCAGGGGACGAGAGGCATAAATTGCAAGAACAGCTCCCATCAAACTTGAATCCTCTTGGTTTAGGATTTTACTAAGGAGGATGGGAAATGAAAGGGAACGGAGTATCCCTCTCACTTCCAAGTCACATCAAGGCAGTCAGCTCGTGACAGAGAAGATTACCTGCAGGAGGGCTTTATTTGATGTGAAAAGGGTTAATGTCATTTTAGTAGATTAGAAATTTTCTGGCTCACTTAGGAGTGAGAAACAAATTCAGAGCTTTTACATGAAGGAACGTGTGCAAATCCTCTTTACACCCTGAAAACAAAAGTGGGGGAATAGCCAGACTGTCTTTGTTTTGAACACAGACTCGCAAGGATCATGAGTTTTAATGTTCTCATTTGGAGGATGGCCTCCGCCTTGCTGGGTCATTTGGAGGCAGTGCAGGGCAAGAGCAGAACTCTTTAGTTCAGGGTGATGAGTAAAAGCTGCAGCTGATGAACTCATTGGGGAGTAGTTAATGACCATCTACCCTGTGGTCAGCTCTGTGCTAGGCACTGGGGTGTGTGTGTGTGTGTGTGTGTGTACAAACTCATGGAGGATGCATAGCCCATCCCTGCAGGAGCACTCACTCTGACCAAGGAGGAAAGATGAACTGCTGGGAATCAATGCTGAATTCCATAAAATGGTTCTTAGCATAGATAGCAAGTTCCGCGGGAAGCCATAGAAGGGAACATCCTCAAAACTGGTCCCTGGGGAGGCCTTCCAGAGGAGCTGGATGAACAGTTTTGCTGTGTTGCTTCAGGAACATTCTCCTTGCTCATGCCACCCTCTTCTCCCTTTCTCCCTCTCTTCTCTCCTTGACATCTCTGCCCTCTGCCCCTCCCTACACCCCACCTCCACCCTCTCCAGGGACTGAGGACACATTTCAGGCCAGCCGTGTTATTGGATTTTAAATGATGCAATGGCTTTTTAATTTTTGCTTTAATTGCCTTTCCATGCAGGGCACTGAGAATGGATGATTACCAGGCAACTGGGCCTGGAGGTGACATTCCTTATCCCATGTCCCTTCAAGCTGCCATGAAAGGGGCATTCACTCAGGGCCTCTTTCAGACTGGGGTTCCTTAGTAGTACTGCCCCCTCCCCAGCTTCCAGCTTGCAGCCACCTGTCCCCCAAACCACCCCAGGGTTTTGCACTGTCCATGGTGCTGATGGGCCCAGCTCCCTGGCCACCCAGCGGCACTCTGTCATGCAGCTTTGGAGCTCCCAGGGCTGAATAATTTAAACAAATAGACTTGGACACATTTCCCTTTTCCCTAAGGGCAAGAAAATATCCCCTGTTGAGTCTCTGGAATAATTGCCCCTTATTCAAGGGTATTCAGAAAAGCAAGAGAATTGTCAAGATGGAGAAGGAGCTCAGGTTGGCTCTGCGGGGTCTTCCTGTTGTGGATGAGGCCTATGACTTAGTCTCAAGGGATGAGACCCCCCCCAAAAAAATGAGCCTAGCCTGTCTTCCCTTGGTTATGGGTCTGTCAGGTCCACAAGGGGATCCAGTCTGTACCCCAGTGGTTTCCCTCAAAGCTGATGATTTCCAGTCTAGTCATCTGTGCTGAGCCAAGGGACAAGGCCCTGGTTTGTTCTAAAAGAGTCTCCAGCTGCATTATGGAGCCAGGTCCCTACAGGATGGGCTCCACACAGAACCACATGGACAGCTGGTGTGCATTGGGAAGACAGCTTATTAGGGGCCACGATAGTCTGGGTGCAGCAGTGTTAACCACACAGAGTAGACAGCAGGCTTTCTTTCACCCTCTGACTGACCAGCTGCTAGCCCTGAGACCTGCAGGACCCCCTCAGGCCTCAGTGCAGCTCACTTGGAGGGCACTGAACTCCCCTTCCCGAGGCCCTACCCCATCTTGAGGCTGCCTCTCTGGGTTTCTGTCCTTGCCACATATTCTTTGTTCCTCCCTCATACCCATCTCACATCGTGGCAGTGAGTAGCTGCACCAGATGGGCCCCTCTTCACAGACCCCAGTCCCCACTTTTGTTCCCATCCTGTTCCCTGAGTTCTTAAGATGCTTAGAATCCTCTTGTGTCCAGCCAATCCAAGGTCAATGACTGGCGCAGGAATGTGGTCTACCTCCTTGAGGACTAAACTCTGAGAAAAAGGGACGAGAGAGAGAGAGCCCCTTCTCTCCCTGAGGGACCATTTCATGAGAGCCAAGGGAGTTTCTGTCTCTTTGCCAAACTCATCAAAATCACCAAAGCCACCAACTAGGGCGTGTGCCCCTGTAGAATGGTGGGGTGGGGACTTGCTATAATTTGATGGTGGGAGAGTCAGAGCAAGAGAATTCAACCAAACCATACTGTATAGGCTGGAGAGAGAGTTGAGAGTCTAGGGGCCATAGGAGAGGCCTCCCTTGGGGGAGGGAGCGAGAGCTAGCAGGCCAGGGTGCTGATGTCGAGCCTCACGACGTGGTGCTGCTGGAGACCCCCACCACACTGTCACTGTCAAAGAGCAGGTGTGACAAGCTCCACCAGGCCTTTTGCTTTTATCCGGGCGTTTCAATTCGCTGATTTAATATTTCCTCAGAACACAGAGTTGGTTTCTTCCCCCTACTTGATTTCCTGGGGTTTGTCTTTCCATTGTTTTTCTTCTTAAAAGAATAAAGCCAAAGAGATGCACCTGTCTTTTATGTGCTCAGCTGAAATTTTGCAGCTGTTGGCAGTAAAGGAGGTGTGGGAAGAGGGAGGGGACTGGTAGGGAGCTGGGACCGAGAGGGACAGGATTTCTGCACCCACTGAGGGCGAACCCTGGCTCTGGGAGAAGCCCCCACACAGGTCCTGGACCAGGGAGGGTACAGCTGGCACTGGAGGATGATGCATTGAGGAGCAGTCAGAACCTCAAGCTTCCCCCATAGCACCAGGGTCCACACGTGTGCTGGCCCTGAAGGCTGGATTAGGGACACCCTCAGAGCTAGCTGGGTCACATGGCACAGCCCCCACCAGACACTGGGTCCATCCCTCCTACCTCCACAGCAGGAAAATTAGAGTTAACAAGGGGACTCAGGAAGCCATGGTCAGGGGCCTGCTCTTCTGCAGAGGCAAGAAAGAATTTGGTCACGTTCTAGAAACTAGAGGTCAGCATGGTGTGATGCGTTGGGAACAAGAAGAGATTGGATCATACAAGGTCTTGAAGGCCATGTGTGGACGTTTATCGTGCTTCATCTCAGACCACCCTCCCTCCTACTTCCTCTCTCCTCTCTCTCTCTCTCTGTCATTCTCTCTCTCTCGGATCTGACACATAACCTGGCTTGATCACTGTCCTGGACTTTGAGTCTCAATTGCCCAAAGACAGGAAGGGAGTCAGGTTTTCTCCATGTTGCTGGGGCATGTTCTGTCCAGGCTGTTCCTGCCAAAAAATGCTTCTTGCCTGTTCTCAAAATCTAGTCTCCTGTCATCACTTCTGAGGGCCCCAAAATTCTCCAGGAGAACCTGTTTTCTTAAACAGGCAGTTATGCATGAATGAGCATATCCTGATCACCCTGCATAAGAGTTTGAATGGGATGCCTTTGAGGGCATTAGGCTGTGGACATGACCTGAACTATGACTTTAAGGGGTCATTCTGAGTGCTGTGGGGAGGCAAGAAGAGAAGCAGGGACACCAGTTGGGAGGCTGCAGGCCAGGGGAGAGATGACAGTGAATGGAAACCAAGGATTCAAGATACAAACGTGGAAACAGATTTAGCAATAGATGATATACATAGCAAAGGACCAAGGATGGTGTTAGGTTTCTGATGGAGAAGTGTGTGGACCATGGTGGACTGAGTTGGAAAAACTGAGGAAGAGGCAGGTGCTGGGAAGTGGACTGATGGTTCCTTGCAGAGCATGTCCAGTGTGGGACCTGTGTCAGCTGGGGTCCTGGCAGGGGACCTGAGCCTGTGCCAGGTAGCTCACTAGGGAGTCTGATGGGCAGAGCCAGTTAGGAGGATCTGGAGAAGCTGCAACAGGGGGTGGGGACTGACTCAGAGATTGCCAGTGGTGGGTGGCACCCAAGGATTAAGTAACAAGGGACAAAGCCCAGGACCTAGGTTGTGGAGATGGGGCTGCCCCAGGGACCTTCCAAGCTGGAAGTGAAGCTGTAGAGAAAACACCAGATAAACAGCTACTGGCACAGACATATGTGCCTGAGGGGAAAGAGCCTGGCCTCTCCTTTTCCCCCTTTCCCAGTCTCCAGCCAGGGACTTCCATAGGCAAACCTGATAGGAAGGCAGCAGGCAAGGAACCTGGGTGATGCAGATTGCTGGGGTAGTCCACTGCAAGGGAGCAGAGCAGGGAAGGAGCCCCAAGCAGGTTGGTCAGCACAGACATTCCCGGAAATACTGTAAGAGTCCTCCAGGAATACCTGCATTTTCAAAGCCCTATTGAAAGGGCTACATCTCTGTAGAGGGATTCAGCCATCATGGACAGGTGGGTTTGGGGTCTGCAGCATCACATCCTCTACAGTCTCTGATCTCCTGTTCCATCGGGTTAGATCTGCTTTGGAAGTTAAGGCTGCCTTTTCATTTTCTAAGAAAGCCACCCCATCCTCACCACCCCAGCCTCATCTCCAACCCCTTCTGCATTTCTTCAGGGAAGTGGAACAGTGGACTTGTCAGAAACCTGCCTCCAGGACGGAGAGGAGACGTGATCAGGAGAGTAAGCACAAAGCTGTGATGACAGCAGCTGCTTCATATGGAAAAAGGGATCCTAATTACTGCTTGGACAGGTGGGGAAGTAACAGAGCCCACTATAAGGCTGCCCCCCCACTGAGAACCCTCCCTTCTCAAGGTGGGGGAGCTTCTGACTGAGAGGCAGGGAGTTGGGGACCAGGAGGACTGGGCCAACTGATAGATGGGAAATGCTGGCCCAGTGAGGCCCAGGGCCATGTTGAGGTGGGAATGCTGCAGTCTCGTTCAGCCAGAAAGCAGGAGATCCAGGGAGTCTTGACCGCCTGCCTGACCTTGGTTTTCTCATCTGTAGTAACCCAGGTGTCTCTAGCTTCCCTAGCCACAGGACTGTGCTTCTTCAGAACCCAGTGTGTGTGGGAAGTCCAGTCTTAGATTCCCTTCCAAAGTGTTCCTGGGATCCGCCAAGAATCCTTGCCCATCTCCCAAAGCCATGAAGGCGGCTCAGCCAGCATCTCACTCTGGATGGCAGCTGTCCCAGGCTCTGGCTACCACCTTCCCACTGGGGGCATTTTAAAGCTAATTCCTTCCTCCTCAAACCCCTTCCTCCAAGCTGGGACACAGGCCTAATTCCCTTCATTTACAAAGTCTGGCTAAGACCAGGCTCTAGGGCTTAAGCAAGTTTTACTTAGGGCTTATCCAGAGTAAAGAAAAACTGGCAGCAGGGGCTTGATGCTGGGGTGCGAAGGCCCCATCCCTCTATGGCATCCCCAAGCCTTCTGCCAGGTTGCCTGTGCCTTTGCTTGGACATAGTGGGGGCAGGGACTCACACCTTTAGTGAGAGTTCCATGGCCCTGTGATCCAGAATGCAGGCCCCAACCTCTGCTGGGCTGGCAGAGAGAGAGAGAGAAAGAAAGAGAAATAGAGACCATGCTTTATTCAAAATATCATGTGTTCTTCACGAGATCTGTCCCCTCCAGGCCAGAAAAGTTGGGCTACACTTTTACACACACACACACACACACACACACACACACACCCCTGCTAAATCATTTTTCTTAGGACAAAAGAGATGTCTGAAGCCAGACATAGTGTACTTCCTGTAATCCCAGCACTCAGGACACTGAAGCAGGAGAATCATGAATTCCAGGCTAGCCTGGGCTACACAGAAAAAACTTGTCTCAAAAAAAAAAAAAAAAAAAAAGCTGCCCTTCTGCAACATTCAGAGAATTGCTAGCAGCGTTGACACTCAAATTCATTCCCATTTCTAGCCACTGAAATTGTAAAAATTTTGGGGCTCAGCTTGGTAAGCCCCTTTTCATGTGAATAATGGGGGGATCATAAGGTCTGTCTTGCTGTGGTGTTGAAACCATAAATAGATGGTTTTAAAGAGCCTGGTGTATATGGTAGGTGCACAATAAATGCTGAGGCAGGACACTATCTTAGCTCAGTTGCTTCAACTGTAATATGAGGAGTTGGTGGATGTAGGCCATTCTAGGGCTTGTGGAGGCCCCTCCTGACCCTCTGATCACCAGAGGGGGAGGGAGGCTTTAATGGAAGACAACAAGAGCTTAGGAAGGGGCCAGACCCAGCACTGAGAATGTGTGTGCTTCGGGGGCTCTTGGAGATCAGCTTCCTGGACCATTGAAAGGCCTGAGAGTTGGGTTCAGGTCCCACGATATCCACCGTGGAACCCACAGTGGGGAGTCCTGACTTGCTTTTTCCCTGGGGGTTTGGGGAGAGAAGAGGATTTGGCCTGAGATTGCTCCTATCCACTGTGTTGGGGAGGAGGAGATGAGGAATTAGAGATACAGACAGTAACAATCAAGTGAGAAGACACTCAGGCCAATGGCTCCCCGTCTTTTCAAGTGCAAGGATCCATGTTTGAAATTTAAAAAAAAAAAAAAAAAATCTTTAAACTGAATGGAACGGCTGGCTGGATGTGAAAAAACCGATCATTAACCTTTTTCTTTTTAAAGTGTGATAATAGTATTTTGACTGTTTTAACATGAAGAGCCCTTATCTTTCACAGATGTAATGGTGTGAGGGCTGGGATTTGCTTCAAAATAACAGAGGAGGGGTGTGGATGGGGTGGAGCAGTCCCAAGGCTGGCCAAGAGCTGATGGCTGTTGGCATTGGGCAATGGTCAACTTAGGCTCATTACCTCTGTGCTTTTCTGTAGTTTAAAATTTTTCCATTTAAAAAACTCCCGAAGGACTAAAGACTGGCACCACTTTGTTTGAAAACGAACTTTTAACCCCACTTTCAGTACTGCCACTGTGCAGGAAATCCATAATGACAAGAATCAGGGACACTTTGGAAGAATTTGTGTCTTATTCATCACAATAACATCTTTAGACATTTGAACAGCGGCAGTACAAGTGTGGGGACATTACGTTCAGACCATAGACTGCATTCAATTAACAGTGGATCTCTGACAATGCTGAAACCCGCTGGGGGCTAAGTGGGCAGGTTGAGGGAAAGGGACAGGGTGAGCAGAGGCTCCCTAGGAGGGGCCAGGTGAGGACCTGGTTACTCTGAGTGGTAAGTGGTGGAGAATGGCTTCATTTGCATCTTGTAACCCAGTTCCATCTGCTGCATCTCATTAGGCAGGTGAGAGCTTTCTTCAGGCCCAGGGGAGGGCTTGGATGGACAGGAAGTGGCTCCTCTAGGTCCCTGCCCTGCAGGGTGGGGCTCCAGGCACTTAGGGGGTTGAAATTTTGGATCAGCCAGTTTACCCCCTGCCTGACCCAACTCCTCTGGACAGGTGCTGCCCTCTCAGCTTCCTGCTTCCTATTTCTTTGTCTGGATTCTCCTCAGGCCACTGCAGTCCCAAAGCAGGGTTCAAGGCCAAGTGGAGAGGGAGGGAGGTCTTACCCACCCCCCTCCAGTATTCTCATTTGCCTCCTTCCAGGGATGTTACTGCTGCACCTGAGAACTTCCCCAGGTGCATTTAAAGGAGGAGGAGGGCATGCCAAACTAGGGGAAATAGCGCCCTGAAGGAGGAGAGAGGAAGAAGAGGACGGAAAGAAGAGAGGCTGGGGCAGAGAATCCAGTGTGGTGCATAAGGAGGGAATGGAGGAGCTGGTCATGTCTCCCGCTGCCTCCTGAGCCTGCAGCTGTCACCAGAGCAGGTCAATTTCTGATGTGGGGGGACTCCAGTCATGGAGGCATCTGAATCCACTTCTGTTGCACTGCACTTACACCCATTTGATGTCCACATGGGCTGATCTGTAGGTCTAGACACCTGCCTGTCACTGTTGTCATTTCTACCCATCCCTACCACCAGGAGAGGATGACAGCACTGAGCCAGGTCTCAGCTGAGCCTCTCTTGTCTTGCTCTCCCGATTTGACTGGCAACTTGTGGCTGAGGCTCTAAAGGAGGATTTAGAGAAACCCCAAGCCAGATAGGGGGCAGCCGAGTTGGGGGGTGGAGGCTTTGGCCTGAGGTTCTGCTGTCACTTGCGGTTGACCCCCTACCCCAGGTCAGTTTCCTCCTGTTTGCACCAGGCCAGCAGAGCTTCCCTAGACTTGGTGCCCACAGAGGCTCTGACTCACTGTTTCGGTCCCATACAGGTTAGGAGATTTCACTATTTGGAGCTGCCGAGCCCCGGCCACCTTCCCCAGAGAAGATGTCGGGATCTGGGGTCCTGCTAGGCCACCAACTGGCTGTGCGACCCAGGGTGAGTTGCTGCTCTCTCTGGGCTGGGAGGCCACAGTGCCAAAGCCATGCTCAATGAATCAAGGCCAGAGGGGCGAGAATGGGGACGTCAGAGCCTTTTCCCAGAGACTTCTGCATGAGGCCTCCTCCCCTGCAAACGCTGGAGACAAGGCAGTGGCCTTTAAGGACCTGCCTGGTCTCGTGCTCCTGTATGGCTTTTGCCCCTTCTTTAGGAAGTCCCCCAGATTGCATTAATCCTTTCTGCCTTCTGTTTCTCAGAATATCAGGCTCAGTGTTAAATCCTGTGCTGGAGCAGGAGTGTCAAGGCAGATCCTTAATTGCATATTTCCCAAGTATCCTCTTGGCAGGTCTCTGCCAAAATCTCACCTGTGCATCCAGTAGCCCCACCTGACTGGATCACATGTCTGGATGTGGACCAATGAGCTGTGGCCAGGGAACTAGAGTAGGATCAGGTGATAAATATCCTGACTCCTGCACAGCCTTGTGGCCAAGGTGGGAGTCCAAAGCACGTGGGTCCCTCCCCCTCCTCCAGGCCAGGCTTAATAATGCTGGTTCTCCCTACTTATTTCCCCACTGCCCCTCAAGGGACACCTAAACCTGCCTCCTCTCTGCTCACTTGGTCCCCTCCCACCCACCATGCACAGCCACCAAGGTACCCTTCTTTTTGCTGGTTTGTTTTTTTCTATTTTTTTGATGCGAATGGGGTGTGGACTCAGGGCTTCTCACTTGCAAAGCAGGCATTTTATCGATTGAGCCACACCTCCCATTTTTGCTCTGTTATTTTGGAGATGGGCTCTCACAAACTATTTGCCCTGCCCTGGCTGGCCTTGAACCAAGGCCAATTTCAGCATCTCAACTAGCTAGAATAATAGAATTATAGGCGTGAGCCACCATACCTGGCTACTATTTTGTTTTGTGTTTTCCAGACAGGGTCTCGCTATGTAACCCTGGGCTGGCCTCAAACTCATGGTCCTCCTGCATCTCCCTCCTGAGTGCTATGATTATAGGCATGTACCGCCACACCCAGCCCAAACTGCCCTCTGACAGGCACATCAAGGGGCTCCTCTCTCTGCTTGAGGACTTTGAGGGCTCTCTGCAAAGTCACAGCCACTTAGGGACTTCTGCCACCTGCTTTCTCTGGCCTGCCTCCAATGACTTCCAACCCCTACTCTCATCCCATAGTCCATAGCACCCCAGGCTTTTGGTCTGATTCCTGAAATATGCACATACCGCTTTTCTCAGGCTCTGTTCATGCTGTTCTCCTTGGCTAAGGTCCTTCAAAACTGAGCAAAAATGCTGCCTTCCCTCTGGCTGCCTTTTGTAACTCCTCAGGTGGAATTAATTGCCACCCATGTTCCCATTGTACCTGTAAGCACCTGGGAGTGGTCCCCTCTTTCTATTAATGCTTTTTATTTGTCTCACTTTCCATCGTGGCTCTTAAGTGTCCAGATAATGGAGACTGAATCTTACTCATTTAAAATTTTGCCCTGCACACAGTAGGCACATAATAAATGCTTGTTAGATTGAATAGATAATTGCCATTCACACCATGCATGAATTAATTGCTTTCTTTTCAAACTTTAAAATTACAACAAAAATAATCCCTTAGGTGTTTAAAGGTTCATCAGAATGCCTAGGTAGGTAAAAGAGGAGCAGCAGACATCCCTCCCACCTAACTCCCCATGTGAACTTGTGAGGGTTTCTTTGGGCCAAGGGTCCTCAAACACAACCCCTCCAGGCAGCACCAGCCTTGCTTAGGAAGAGTTTCTGAGCTCCAGCCTGGACTGCTGAACCCAGCACCCTGGAGGCCCAGTAGTCTGGCTCTAACAGTCTTCTGGGTTAGGACCACTACAAGTCCCCAGTTAGTACCAGCTCCGTCATCCCAAAGCCTGCAGGCCAGTCAAGAGGGGGATGTCACACATACTCTCCCATTGCACGTTGGAGCAAAACTCCAAAGTCAGCTACTTTCGTGGTGTCTTGCTTCTCTCCCTCAACAGGTGGCAGAGGAGTGTCCTCAGCCTGGGTTGTGTAAGGAAGATGGCTGGTCACTGACTCTGTGTGAGGTCAGGCAGGTCACTGTGCTTCTCTGGCCTCCAAAAAGCAGGTTGAGAAGGGCGCTGATGGCTCTCTCCTGTAATCCTAGCTACTCAGGAAGCAGAAATCAGGATTGTGGTTAGAAGCCAGTCTGGGCAAATAGTTCAAGAGACCCTATCTCAAAAATACCCAAAACACACACACATGCACAAAACCAGCTTAGTGGAGTGGCTCAAGGTGTAGGCCCTGAGTTCAAACCCCAGTACTGCAAAAAAAAAAAAAAAAAAAGACTAAAACCACCAGGACCATATAATATAACACACACACACACACACACACACACACACACACACACACACACACGCTCACAAAACCCCAGAAGGCATGTTGTTCTCTGACTCTTCTTCCAGGTGTCCAAGCAACATGCATGAACCAAAAAATCTATGCTTACAGCTCTCTGCAGACTCACACTTTGGATGGAGAATCTTATGGGGAG
Source organism: Castor canadensis (assembly GCF_047511655.1). Taxonomy (NCBI): domain Eukaryota; kingdom Metazoa; phylum Chordata; class Mammalia; order Rodentia; family Castoridae; genus Castor; species Castor canadensis. Next base: position 21,446,625 of record NC_133393.1, on the reverse strand, counting down.
ACACCGCTGATTTTCAAGGCCCCCCTCAAATGGAATGAAAGACCTCACTTCTCCCCTGTACTTTCCAGTGCAGAGAAAACCACTTCCCATCAGCCGTTGCACGTTTATGGAGCAAGGGGAAAACATTCGGCTGTACAAATTCACTCTTTGTAAGGAACCAGGAGCAACAAGCGTTTATCAGGTACTGACTCTGTGCCGGGCGCTCTTCCAGACACTGGAAGTACAGTAGTGAAGAAAACAGGCAAAACCAGCCACCCTGGTGGAGTTTACACTCTTCTCAGGAAAAATTGGCAATCAACAAAAACTAGGACTAAAATATACAGTGACGAGGACTGTGGAAAGGAACGACGATGCAGTGGCTCAGGGCAGAGCCAGGAGGCTGGGCAAGCCCAGGCACCAGCTAAGAACAGGAAAGGTGAGTCTCCTAAGTCCCTTTATAGCAGCGAAAGTGCCCACGGAGATCCATGTGCAGAGAAAGCGTCCTGATCTGCTGCGACTTTCCACGAATTGAATACCATGTACGAGCTGAGCCAGCGTGGGAGACAAGTATGTTGGAGATTCAGCGGGGCTTCCTTCAGGGAGTGCCTCTGCACAGAGCCTTGAACGATGAGTTAACTCTCAACTGCCTGGGATGAGAGGGTACCCAGGGCAAGGTGCAGGGGGTGGCGGGGGCTGCTCCCCTCGGAGGCGTGGACTCACCCTTCCCACAGTACCGAGAGCCCAGGCTAACCTCAGCAGGCACTAGGGGACAGAGTCCTCACTCTGCCAAAGCCGCACCATAGCTCTTAAAGGCCTGTGATGCCAGCCTCTACCCTCGGCAGCCTGTTGACCTGCTTCCTCTGTTTCCTCTAAGGTCCCCATCCTCTTCCCCACTCTGCCAGCCTCACCTGTCAGAGACTTATAGGACAAAATCAAGCAAGGAGGCTTTTCTCTTCTTCCAGGAGGCCTTGAAGCAGTTGTTCCAGGAATCCAAGGGCAATTCTAGGGCCCACAAGCCTTGAAGTGGGCAGGGAAAGCCAGGGCAAATGAGTAGGTTTGGTGTTCTGGAAAGGGTGGAGAATATTCCTGTACCTCAGTTTCCCTGTTTGAGGCTGAATTGTGGAGTTGGGTAGGTGGTTAAAGCCTTGTAAATTCTGGATCTTGCCAGCCAAGTGGCCACTGGTGGGTGCCTCACATCTGTCCTGCAGTTCATTAGAGATTACAGACGAGTCTGGGCCGCGGGGCCCGGGGTGAAATACGGCCTAGGATCAGGAGCTTGTGGGTGGCTGAGCCTCATGAAGGCGGCTAGGCCATTACTTACCCATCCTGATGGCCTTTACGCTCCCAGTGGTGACATTTTTGCTGCAATTGCTTAAAAAAACAGTAGCAGTGCTTCCCCCAGTCATTTTTCTACTTATTCCCCATAACTGAAAAGGCAGGACGTGGTCCAGCGGCATTGCAGCCAGAATATCATTCCTTCCCAAGTGCCTCAGAGCTGTGGACGAGATGACAGATGCTGTGACTCCCATGAACCCACCCTCACCTGCCCACCTCCCCACTTTTATATCCTGGTGCCTGCTGGCCCCTCTCTCTCAGTGCAGGGTCCTAGTTTGGACTCCTACTAAATTCTTTGTCCTCTAGGTTCCTTAACTGCCACCTTCCTTCGCTCTGCCCTTTCTCCCTTCTCCAGTCCTTCCTGTTTCCTTCACAATGCTCCTCTCATCTCCCCTGCTTCCTGTCTCCACTTTCTAGACTTCTCCCCATCTCCCCATCTTGCAGATGAACAAACAGAGACCCAGGGAAATAAAGGAACGTTCCCAAGGCTGCATAGCTCATCTACCTGAGCAGCCTGGCTCCAGAACCTGGCCTCCGATGGTGACACTCTGTTCGTGTCCTCTGTGCTGTGAGAGGCTGGACAGTGGTTCCCCCTACTCCGGGTGTCTACGCTGCAGCTCCTGAGAGGGTCTGCCTGGGAAGTAGCGGATCTGCTCTGTGGACCGGCAGTGCCAGCATCACCTGGGAACTGGTTAGGAAGACAGGATCCTGGTCCCTGCACAGGCCTTTTACTTACAGCAGTATTTTACCCACTTGCTCCCAGGAGATTCGTGGGTGCAGGAGAGTTTGTTCTGGTGTATTTTTGGAGGAGCGAGGGTCCGCATTCTGCTGGTCTTGGCTCCAGGATACTAAGTATCCTTTAGCTGCTCCAGTTAAAAGTGCAGGGCAGTGGCCCAGGCTGGGCCAGAGCTGGGTACTCACAGCCACTGGCAGTGTCTCCCTCTCTTGCTGTCTTTGGTATTGGGAAGAGCGTGTCAGAGTCCCTGCCCAGGCTGCTTGGCACACTGGGGTGGCAGTGGCAGGGGCTGGAATGGTTGCCTCTGGGCTTCTGATGCTTGATTATGCCCTGAATAAATGTAGTGTTGGAGATGTCCGGAAACCAGAACCTAGCATTAGTGGGCTGGGCCTGGCCACCCCTTTCCTGAGTGTAGGCCACCATGGGCAGCCCTGGCCTAGTGCCAGGCCCACTGTAGCAGGGGAGAGGCAGGGACAAGGGGGAAAGGCAGCATTGGGCCCTCCCTGTGGTGCCTCTGCCAAGGTTGTGAGAGCATCCCCTGGGAGGAGAGGGGCATTGGTCTCCTGGGACCCATGGGGATGGCCACTCCCACCATGAGGCTGGAAGGACAGTTGTCTCCTAGTGCAAGCCCTTTATTTGACAGGAAGCAGCAGCCTTCCCAGCAAGGAAAAGGGAAAGGGCTTGGACAGGTTGTACAGCTGTCTGTGGTAAAGAAATAGGCTACAGCAGCATCCCATGGCACATACCAGAGTCCCAGAGTTACTTTCGACAGTCTCTTTTTTCATATTGTGATGGCCACAAATCTCCCTGCTAAAAGGTGATGGAGTTTGGTCTCTTGCCCTTGAATTGGCTTGGATTGGTGTCCTTCTTGAGACAAGGATGTTCTGGGACCTCAGAGACTGGGACATAGGAAACCTTGCAACTCCCCTCCCCCCCTTCTCATTTCTGGGACCATCACTGATATCATGAAAAGCCCAAGGTGCACCCTGAGAGGCCTCATGAGAAAGGGCCAAGGCTTCAGTTCAGCAGGGAAAGCTCCAAGCTGTGAGCACACACCTGACCACCATGTGGGTGACCCTGCCGCAGGGTCTGCACTCTTTCTGAGGAGACCCTACTGAAATCACATGAAGCAGAGAGGACTGTCCCCCTTAAGCCCCGTGTGTATTTGCAGATTCATGAGCAGAACAAATGATTGGGGACATTTTAAGGCACTGAGGCTTGGGGTTGGTTTGTGATGTGGCAACAGATCACCGGAACAACATCCAAAGCCAGCCTGTCAGCAAATCTTGTCAGCTCTACCATCTAAATATACCCACACTCCCTCTCACCATCTTCTCTTGCTGGAAGATTCCAACAGCCTCCTAGCAGTGTCCTTTTCCTGCCCCTTGCCCAACCTCCTGTTCTCCTGATAAATCCTCAGATCACAAACTTCTGCTTAGCTCAACATACTTCTTTACTCAGCAGAAGCCAAAGTCCTTTCCATGGCCCAGAAAGCCCTGCAGAATCTGATGCTGCCTACCTCCCAACCTCACCTTCTCCTCTTTCACTGACTCCCTCTACTCTAGTTACTACACTTCTTGTTAGTCGTTTACAATCTTAAACTCATTCTGGCCCCAGGGCCTTTGCATGTACTGCTTGCTGAGCCTGAAGCATGCTTCACTGTCATGGCTCACTCCCTCATTTCATTTAGGTTTAATCAAATCTGCCCTTAAGGATTTCCCTGCTCACTTTACATAAAGCAGTATTCCTGTGCCTCCCCAACCCCTTATTTTATATTTTTCTCTGTAGCATTTAGCATTACTGTCATTCTACACCTGATCTTAGTCAAAAGGCTGAAATACCATATTACTTCCATTCTGTATGCTTATTTTGTTAATATGTCTCCCAACTAGAAGGCAGAAGCCTTGAAAGGAGGAAGTTTTGCCTGCCGGCTTCTCCACTGAGTCCCCAGCACGGAGCTCACATCTGTCCTGAAGTGGGTTCTGAGTGCATATGTGTGGAGGGGAGGGATGCTTGAGAGATGGCCTGGGCTGACCAGGAGACCTGCAGGGCTGGGCTTGTCTTCCTCCCCTTCTCCTGCAGATCCTTGCAGGGCCACATGGGAGCACAGTGGGGCTCCCAGTCTGCATTGCCCAGCCAGCCCTGAGCACCTGCTCTCTCCCTCTGGTGACACCTGCTTACACCTGCCCCAGCACCTGCAGAAGCTCCTTCTGTCTCTCCTGATGTTAAAGAGGCCCTGATCTTAGTGTCCTCCTCCTGCCAATTCTTCATCCCCCTGCCCAGACTGCTCAGATGGTATCTGGCTTCGCCAAGTGATGGCAAGAGCATTGTGGCTGGGACAGGGATGCTGTCCCAGATTGTGGCTTGGGGATTCCCACCCCCCATCCTCCTTGCCCGGGACCAGGCAAGATCCAGCTGTGTTCCTTCTCCACCTGGAGCTCAGTACCCTTGCCTCTCCTTTAGTGCAGATTTTCTTCCTGAATTCTGAGGCTCCTTACGTATGGCCCCGATATAGGAGTTAGGTAGGGAGTTAGGAAACTAATACCTGAGAATGATAACTTGGATGTTGATAAGGAATCACATCTGGCCCACTGACATTAGCAGGTGCTTCTTTCCTCTGGTGGCAGTGGCAGTTGGCAATACTGGGAGAGGCCTTGTCTGGTGCTGCAGCCCCAGCCCTCCTCTCCAGGACCTGAGCTGCAGCCCTCCCAGCAGGGTGCGGGATCAGCTTCAACTACTCTTATTTACTCTTGAGCAGAAGGGCCTTGGCCACTTCAGATGAGGTCTGCAGAGTGCTGGAGGTAAAACTTGGCCTTTAACCTCCAAAGATAATTTTCGGTTTGGCTCCAGAACACAGTTCTGCTTTTTTTGTCTGCTTGTGAGAGTCTTGGGAGGGCCCAGGAGCCAAAACTGCAGGGGGCAAACCTGATGCAGGAAGTGCTAAGAGTAGCTGGCTTGGGTCCTCTCCCTTGCTGCCAGGTGCAGAAGACAGCAGGACCTCCCAGGTGGATATGCTGCACCCATCGCATTAAATCTGAGATAGCATTGATTTTAAAAAGGATCCATTATTTTAGTTACCATGAAGGGGAAAATGCTGCTGATTAAACTAGGACATGCCATCAGTTGTTGGACAGATTCCCAATTCCAAGGACATTAAGGTATGGAAGCAAATGCATATCTTAGAAAAGGTGGATGTGATTGCAGCATGGACCTGCTCCTTCCTCTCAAAGCCAGCCCTCTGTAGCTCATGCCTCCCCTAGAGAAGAAGGTTGGGAATTTGCCCAGGATCCTGAGACTTTGGGCTCCTGCTCTCCCCAGAGTTAAGGAGAGCAGACAGAGTGTCAGAGGCCAGGGTGAGCAGGGAAGGGGATTTGTAGCTGTCTGCTGCCCCCAGAGCCTAATAAAGCCACAACTCCACTCACTGTCCTATTACCTGAGTGCAGTGGGTGACCTCAGTCCCTGTTCCACTGACTTGAGTCAGGGAGCACAAACAAGCAGAGGGCGGTCCTAACACCTTGATGGCTTGACTCCCTGTATGTGGGAATGAGCCCAGGCCTCAGGGAAGAGGAAGGAGTTGGAGTTGGAGGGAGTTTGTCTCCCAGTTTTCAGAGAGAAACAGAAGCCTCAAGTTAGAAAGGCCAGTCCCAGGAGGTGGGGTAATCAGGGAGGGATGGGCAAGGGAGTAGGCAAGAGATCCAAAAACTCCAGAGTGGCGCACCTGACTGCAGCAAGAGGGTCTTAGGTGAGACCTACAGTAGGAAAGGACTGGGGGGGGGGTCTCATGCTTTGGAGACTGCAGCAGACCCTGAGGTGCTGCCCACTTCCCTTCAGGACTCAGTGCCCATTCTCCAGCTGTGGAGTATTGAGAACTGAAAGCTGCCTCTTCCCTGTGGTTGCTCTTGACTGAAAGGCACCCCCATTTCAAAGTTGCCCCTCTCTAGGGGCACCTGACCTCCAATGACTGGTAGACACGCAAGTACAGAGGATGGTCCCCCTCACTCCATATGGGACAGCCTCAGGGCCATCCCCACCCCATAGCTCCCCATGGGCAGTCGAGAGTCATGCTGTGACTTCTTCCTCTGCCCAGACCCACCCTCCTCCATTCCGCACAGGTGTGTTCCCAAGAGCTTTTCCCAGGAACCCTGTACACGAATCTCCATCTGAGTGAGCTTCGCAGAAGTGTGCACACACACACTGTGTACACACACGCACATGCGCGCGGAGGAGCCAGCCCATTGCTCACATGTGCATGTAAGCATGAGGCTTTGGGTGGGCACAGCTGATCAAGTGCGTGTAGGTGTGAGTGTGTGTGCACAGGTCTGGCATATGTTTGTCTTTTCTTTCTTTTTTGAGATTGAGCAGGTGGTGTCCTGTGCTGCCTCAGGACTCTTCCAAGCAAGAAAGCCTTCATGAAATGTGACCCCTCCACTGTGGGTCAGCACTTTACCACTTGAGCCATCCCTCCAGAAGCCCCCTTTTTATTTGAGATAAGGTATCACTACCTTTCCCCAGGCTGGCCTTGAACTCAAGATCCTCTTGCCTCTACTTCCCAGCAGCAGACTCACCTCCTTCCTGTGCACTGGTTGTCTAGACACCTGGTTTCCAAGCTTGGCTCTGAATGTGACTTGGGATAGATGTGACTCATTTGTATTGCAAGGGGTTAAGCAGATAGCCCTGGGTCCCTCCCTCCTGCCCTGTGCTTACACAGCTCTGCTGATGTCCATGCTCCAGGGTCCTCTGAGCCCTTGTCATTCCCCGTGGCCCACCTGGCCATCCCCATTCTAAGCTGGTTGGTTGACCTGGCTGACAGTGGTACCTTTCCTCTCGGCCACGTGGAGGAAATGAGCAGATCAGAAGGTCACAGGCTGGGTCATTACATTGAACAAGCTGACAAAAGGCATCAGAAGATATCTCACTTAATAGGAGATTAAAAACCAACAAGAGTGGCCAGGGTTCTGACCCGGAGTCGCTTCGTTTTTAATTTAATTTCTTCTGCTCAAATCAGAACATTCTAAAATAATAAAAAGTAGCTGTGTTTGCTCAAGGGTTTTTATCATTAATTGATTTGGCCAAAGTTTTCTCATAAGCCACATCTTCTGGGACACACTTCTCATTTTAAGCCTCCCATGAGCCTCACTAAGAAGGGGAGGTGCCAGACCTCCAGGACTTAGCCAGCCCCTTCCCATGGGCCAGCAAGCCCAGCCCCTGCAAGTGTTGGTGCTCCAGTGTCAGAAACGGGCTTCTCTGCAGCTTTGGATCTAAAAGGTCAGAGCCAGAGTCTCCTCTGACCCTGGGGAAGGAGGACATGCAGCACACAAGGGCTTTTTTTTTTTTTTTGGCAGTACTGGTGTTTGAACTCAGGGCCCACACCTTAAGCCATTCCTCCAGCCCTGTTTCTTTTGGTTGAATATTTTCGAGATAAGGTCTCTCAAACGATTTGCTTGGGCTGGCTTTGAACTGCAATCCTCCTGATCCTCTGCCTCCTGAGTAGCTAAGATTACAGGTGTGAGCCACCAGCACTCAGTTTGGGGGCAAGTGTCTAGCCAGGCCGCCTCCTCCATGTCTGTGCAGGTCAGTGGGGGTTGCACTGGGTATGTCTGTGAGCTCTGGTGGCCCTCAGGCCCCTGGGCCCTTCTGTTCCTTCTTCTCTCCTTCTGTATTGTTATTTCTTAGTCTTTGGCTGAGGCTTCTCTGCATCTGAAATGCTGAGTAAGTTACAAAGAGAAGAGGTTTATTTTGGCTCACAACCTGGTCCAAGGTGGAGGGGACACATTTGGTGATGGCTTTCTTGCTTGGCAGAGTCTGAAGCAGCACAGGCACATATGGCAAGAGATAGGGGAGTACACATGGACACGTGCCCTAGTCTCTCCTCTTTCCCCCAAAGCACCGGGATTCAATCCTGGGGGCTCTACCTCAATGATCTTATTAATTCTAATTACCTCCCAAATACTCCACCTCTAAACACGTAGTCAGATTAAGTTTTCCGCCCTCTCAAGGCCTCACAATGGGAATTAAACCCCAACATGTTTCAGAGGCGCTAAACTATATTCAAACCATGGCACCAGCGAAGGGCTCTGATTGGCCCAGCTTGGGTCACATGCCTTAACCCTGGACCAATCACAGTGTCCTGTGAGGCCACTGGCATCTCCTTTTCAGACCACATGGCTAGAGCAGGTGGGCAGTGTGGATTGTGGGGAGCATCTGCTGGGTGGGGTGGTGTTTCCCAGATAGGAAAGGAGACAGGGCCATCTCCCCACATGAACTATTCTACTATAAAGAATAAAATAAAAATTGTTGAGTACTGTTGATATTTGTGTCTCTACTGGAGCCAATCAACTCTAGGGTCAAGCAGAGTTTAAAATGGCATAAGTGATGTCAAGTTGAAGCCTAACAATTTGGGTGTAGTTCAGATGAATATATTTTCTATTTAGAAGGCAAACACCTCAGTTGGAGAGTAGCAAAGCAACTGCACAGAGGAGGAAATGAGTCGGACCAGAGTCCCTACGGAAGATGATGGTGTTACAAACAGGGACATGTACATCAGAACCTCACAGAAAGACACAGTTTCCTGATCACTGGATCCCCATCTGGAATGTGGAAGATGCAGTCTCCACTTTGACTTAGGAGCACAGGACAGTGGTGCCTCGCCTGGTAAAGAGACTGGCTGCTGCACTTTGGGGTGTAAACCCAATTTCACCTGTGTACAAAAGAAAATGGAAGGGCTGCAGCATTTTAGTCAGAAGCACTGTCAGTAATCTCAGCATTTATAAACCATAGAAAGGATAAATAAAATGTGGGCCACTCAGAAATGGAATTCTTGACAGCAGTTAAAATTAATGAACTAGAGTTACGACTTATCAAGATGGATTAAATGCACAAACGTATTGTTGGCTGAGAAAAAGCACGTTGCAGAAAGCCTCCTACTATTTATTAAAATGTAAAAATGTACAAATAGCATTATGTATTACTTATGGATGCCTACATGGGTAGTAAATATTTAAAAGCACACGAGAATAATATAGAGTGGCTACTGTTGGAGAGGGAGGGGGCTACCTCAGGAATTGGGGCAAGTAAAAGGTTTCAACTGGATATATGATGTTTTGTTCCTTTAAAAATGATCTAAAGCAAAAATTTTTAAACGGAGCTATTCTGTTTATATATAAAATATAAATGCATGTATATGTGTGCATTTATATATATTTTTAATGTCTTGCTTTTCACTTTGCATTTTATAATAAGCATGGGAACATGGTTTTTAATGATTACATAGTGTCCTCCCATATAGATGTACTATAATTTATGAATGTGCATCCTGTAATTTCATATACAGACTGTTTCTATTTTTTTCTCACTGCATTGACTGTCCTTACACAGATTATTTTCTCAGAGCTGAAATCTGGGATCACTGGGTCGAAGATTTGACCTATTTTTAAGGCTTGTGATAATTATCAGCTGACGACTCTTTGGATTACAAGTAATAGAAAGCCAGTTCATATGGCTTAAGTAAGAAGGACGTAGTGTTGGCTTATGTTGCTGAAAGGGCTAGGGAGGGAAGGCTGCCTTCAGGGATGGCCAGTGTCATCAGGGCTCTCTCCCGCAAGGCTAAGGCACACACTCACCACATAGCACAAGATGGCTCCCAACACTCCAGTGCTCATTGTCTATATTCCTTTCCTAGGGCGCTGTAACAAATGATAAACTTGGTGGTTTCACACAACTGAAATTCATTCTGTCACAGTTTTGGAGGCCAGAAGTCCAAGATCAAGGTGTCAGCAGAGCCATGCTCCCTCTGAAGGCTCTAGAGAAGAATCCTTCCTGGCCTCTCTCAGCTCTTGCTGGCTCACATCATTTCTTGGCTTGTGGTGGAATCTCTCTCTCTGCTCAGTTTCCACATCACCTCCTTCCAGTGTCTAATCTCTCTTCTCTGTGTCTAAGCTCCTCTTCCTAGCATATTTGTGATGGCATTGAGGGACTACTAGAGCAATCCAGTATGAACACATCCCCTCAAGATCCTTAAGTTAATCACCTCTTTTGCCATATGAGGTAAGTCACTCTGACGTATTCACAGGGTTTGGGTTTAGGAAGCGAATATATCTTTGGGAGAGAGGCATTTCTCAGCCTGCCATCCCATCCTAACAGATCAGCATTCCAGCTCAGGAGAGGTTACAGGAGAAGCTTTACTTGGCCAGCTTGGGTCATATGTCCATTCTTGTCAGTCACTGTGGCCAAAGCCCAGGACATCTGGGATGGGTCAGGCCTAGGTTACATGTCCAACCCTGCAGCTAGAGAGGGGGGTCAGCCCCACCTAATCACCTGGCCTGAGTGGGATCATTATGGGGTGCAGGAAGGGCAGCTCTCAACGGGGGGGGGGGGAGGGGGACACTGGGCGGGCAAAACACTTATCGCCTAGGGAGTGAGGGGGGTGATGGGCATGTGGACAGGCAATATAGCATGAACAGAGGCTCAGGCCCAGTGGAGGTAGCAAGCACCAGATGCTGGTGTGGCATTGTGCATTTCCTATCCCTTCCTCTTCTGTGACAGGAGGTACTGTCAGTGTTTCCATTTTTACAGATGGGGAGATTGAGGCACAGAGACACTGAGTCTAGCAGCGGCAGAGGATGGAGGTGGTCTGGCACCTGAGCCTGTGTTCTTAGCCACTGTTGTCCAAGCAAGGGGCTGCATAGTTTAGCAAAAGTGAAGGGATGGAGAGGGAGCCTGGAGGGTTTGCTGGGGGCAGGTGGTAGGCTGATGTGCTGGGGCTCCTCGTAGAAGAGAGGCAACCAAGGAGTGTGAGAGGTGAAGTTTCTGTGACAGTCTGGGGACAGGACGGGGGGCTTCAGGGAGAGATAGCAAGGATGCTTGGGTGATGATATGGATAAAGGAAAGGAGGACTGCAAGAGTGTCCAAGGATAGAATGGGAGTGACAAGGAGGGGATGCCTCAGGTCAAAGGGATGGGTCTCAGATACTGGGATGGGGGCAGGGAAGTTGGAAAGATGTGGCAGTATTTCTTCCTAGGAGCAGAGAGAGGAGGAGTCATTCCCTTTGGGATATACTGAGTTGAAGGGAAGGTGACGTGATGGTAGGTGATTCACCTCCAAGTCCCTGCCTGAAGCCAGAAAGGGCTGGAGCACTTGAGGGCAGGAGGGCAGCTGAGAGCAACTCGTCTTCCTGCCATGCTGCAGAAAGCAGGTCCTCCCTAGGACCTCCCCCAGCTTCCCAACTCCGTTAGCTTCCCAGGGTTTATGGCTATGACCATGCAAAGCAACTATGCAGACTGGGCAGCTGCGAGGCCATCCTGCTCCAACGTCTGGCCTCCCTTGTTTCCTCAATCTTGGACCAGTGGCCTGCAGACAACTGGTGCTCATCCCAGCACCTTTGCCTCATCCCAGCAAAGGCCTCCTTGGGGAAGCTGCAGCCACTGGATTCGTGTCACAACTCGAATTGGGTATCCTGGGTTTTAAATTCCAGATGCTGGTTCCACAACAAATGTAGTTCAGAAAGAGATGAAGACTTCAGACTTCCCCTGAGCTTATGTGATTTCATGACTGTAATGACCCAGGGCTGGAGGCAAATGTAGGAATTGGCGAGGTTCACTCCTTGCCTCTGACTTTGTCCCTTTGTTTTGACTGCCTGGGCTGCTCCTGCTATCAGCGGCCCAGTGAGGATGTAGGTAGAGTGGTGTTGGTCTCCCAGCCCCTAGGATTCCCGCCATTCCTCTTCCCCAGACAGGCATGTGTGCACTCACACCTACTCACAGCAGTCCAGTGCTCTGCCCTAACCCTTCATAGCCAGATGAGTCGTCCTGGGTCTACACAGCTTCTCCCAGTTAGGCCTCCACAGAGTACAGTCACCCACGCTGGCTGCCAAGGATGGGCCATGCCAGCCTGCAGGGCCCTTGGAAGCCTGGCCTGAGCTCTGGGATGTGACAGCAGATCTTGGGACTCATCATTCTTCTTTCTAGTCCTTCTGGCTCTGCAGAGGCTAAAAAGCTACAAACTGTTTCACCAATTCCTGGACACCAAGGGCTTCAGTTCATGGATGAACCTGTGTGAGATCTGGGGGCAGTTGAGACACAGAGCTAGCTTCCCAATCCTTTGGCTGTTTGCCACAATAGGTCACAAGCATGTGAGTTTTCCTTTGCAGCATGCCAGCATCCAGTCTCTAGCTTTGTGGGACCCAGACATAGGTAAGGTAGTGATGGTGCTTCCCAGATGCTGGGTCATGACTGCAGTAGCAAGTCCCAGGCAGGTCCCTGATTGCCCACCTGCCTGATTGGTGTGGGTGAGGGCATCACCGCCCCAGGTGGGCCAGTTCGGCAGTTCCAACCATTTCTGATGCCCAACCTATAGCCAATGGCTCCAGCACTTCCAAAGACTTTTGGGTACCTAATTCCCCGTATGAACTCTCTCTCTGTTTAAAATCCCCATGTGCCTTCTGTGCCCTGCAGTCAACCTTGATTGAAAAAGACACAAATGTGCTTTGTGTCAATAGCCTGGACATTTAACACTAAGTCAACTGGCCAAGAGGGACCTTAGGACTGGAGCCACCAGAAAGGGCCACATAAAAGTGACATCAGCAACACAGAGGCCCACCGAGAAAGGCTTAGACAGACCCCTCCCTGGGCTATTAGGCAAGGGAGCTGTCTTCCTCCCTGACGCCCTAGTGTTTGAGGTTCCTGCGTGGCAGGATAACACATCCAAATATTGATTCACATTCTGTGACTCCCTCATCCCCAGCTTGGCATCTCCCTGTGCCTAGTCAGCAGGACAGCTCGGTGCTGTCTCAGGGGAGGCATGACTCAGTGGAAAGAGAGAAACATGCAGTCGGTGCCCGGCTTTGCGTTTCAGAATCCCAGCCTTCTGGGGGATACAAGTGACTGGTGTGCGTAACATTTCAGCAGGCAGGGGCCCACAGGATGACACAGAATACTTAATCGGCCCCCAACCTTCCCCCCTTCCTCCTCACCTTTTCCTCTACCCAGAATTTTCTGGATCCAGGAGTTGGGGAGAGGCAGAGGGCACCGTGGCTCAGGTGACCATCTCTGCTCTGAGGCCAGGAGTAGGGGGCGGAGGCCTGGGTGTCAGAGGCTGGGCAGGGGTGGGCTCTCCTCATACAGGTGACCGGTCCCTCAGGGCAAAGCCTGCAGATTGTAGGTATTTTCTTGTGGCTCCTTTGTCCCATTAGTCCACAATGGAGCCACAAAGGGGGCATCCTCAGGAGCTACGAGTTGCACCAAATGCAACATTTATATTTGTTTTTGAATTCTTGAAATGGTTGCAGGAAACTACTGCTTTCTTGGGAATTCCAAGTTTCCGTTTCATGCCTTAGTCTCTGCTAATGTCCTGCGAGCTTGGGCCCGCACCCTGGTACACTGACTGTGCCTTAGCTTCCCAATTTGTGAATACATGTACAATTTGTCGGCATCAGAATGCCATGGGAGAGCCCAAAGTTGACTGTGGGGAAGGGGAGCTCAGTCCTCCTCTTCCCTGTGCTCCCACCCTCTGCTTGGTCCGCCCCCCCACAGCCCCTATGACCCCAGGTGGAGAAAGGAGGAGACTCTTTTACCCACCAGGCTGGGTGGGGCAGCAGGCGCTAAGGAGCCTCTCTCTGCATGATAGATGGTTGCCGTCTGAAGTGCTCTTCCAATTTGCCCCCAATTTGGACAGCTGCTTTACCCACAATTCACCTTGTCAGGGCCACAAATCACTGTGCACGATTAGATCAGAGAGGGGAGACAGGAGGCAGGGACCAGAGGCTGCTGAAGGACCTGGGCTGGTGAGAGGAACTTTAGAGTTGGGGTACAGATTACAGGGGGTTTGGCTCCATCCTAGGCCATCTGTCTCACCAAGCCTGCCTCCTGCACCTCCAGCCATCACACCGATTCCAGGTGATTCTATAACCAGGCCAACCTCACTCTATCCCAGGCCCTGCGCCAAGGTGTCGCTCATCCCCAGAAGTACCATAAGCCCTGTGCACACCGTTCTGCCCCACACTGTCCTCTGCCTGGCACAACCGTTCTAGCTCCACTGGGCTCAGAAGTTTCCAGACCCTTTCACTGTCTCCCTCCCATCCCCACCACGGGACTGACTACTCTCCTACAGGCCAAAAGAGTTCTGGGGAGACATTCATTCATATCTTCATTCATTCACTCCAAAAACATGGAGTGGGCAATCACTCTGTCACCATGATGTAGTGAAATACAGCTCAGTGAGGACAGCAGATGTTATGGAATAATTAGAGAGGGACAATCTCACACTGAGACAATGGCTGGAGGAAGAAAGGTCCTGGGAGCAATGCAGAGCTGGGAGCTGAGGTCTATCAGAGCCACAGCCTCCTTCCTCCTTTCCTTAAAGGTCTACTTAAGCTCACTGCCTTCAGGAAGCCCTCCCTGACTGCTTCATTCATTCATCTGTCCCATTAATGGGCTCTTTGGTGGATCTCCTGATTCAGGACTTCTGGCAGTATCTCATCCTTCTGTTAAGACCTCTATGGGTGAGGACTGCTCCAAATATAGAGGAATCAGCTTATCCAAGCGTGGTCTAGGTACCATAGGGTGGCTGCTTCTTCTTCCAGGAAGCCTTTCCTGGCATGCAGCTTGGGCCTACATCTCCTTCTCAGGCTGCCACCACACCTGGGCTCAGAAGGCAGTAGAGATGCCCCCAGCCTGCCTTCACCAGGTGCCTCTTAGGAATGCCAAGAGCACTCCCATGGCCCTGCTTCTGCCCAGTGATCATGATGATATAGAGGCAGGAGAGCAGCTTTGATCTGCAGCAGCTGCTCTCACCAGGAGGGATGCCTGGGCCACAGACATCACTTCCCTGGTCTTCACTGTGTTCCTGGGTTCTTGTCCATGGAGCAGCTGATGTTTGGAATGACCTGAGAAGGGGACTCTTCCTTTGATCTTCCAGGCCAGCCCTGGGAAGGAGCTGGTAGCAAGAGGGTCAGGACTGATTTACAACACAGCTCAATGCTCGCAAGGTGGAGAGCTGCATGGTCTCCATGCACCCACCCATCCGTTCACCTCTTGATGGAAAGGGCCCACAGGAGACAACCCTTTACTCCCTCCAGCCAGGCCAACATGCTGAGATGAGATCCTAGAGACCGGGATCCACGGCCAACCTCTCCACTCGGCCCACGTCTGCCTTTAGACAGAACCAGGTCTGGGACAAGTGCTGCCTGGGAGAGGCACTGACTCCAGGAACCTCAGCCACGCACTCTCCTGGTGAATTTCAATGAGGTCGCCTCTGCCCTGCCTCAGCTCAGCATTGATTTATGCTCCCACCTTCCCACCTTGCAGGCACTGAGGCTGTTTGTAAAGGGAGGACAGGCACACGTCAGAGGGGCTGCTTAGCTGATCTCAGCAGAGAGCTGGGAACAGAGGAGGGGGCTGTGGTGGGGAGGAACCCGCTCTGCTCTCTGCAGGGGGGTGGGCAGAGCGCTGGGGGGACCATTCTGAGACTTGGAGATCTGGGGTTTGGGGCTGTGGGCAACACCCCCATGCATTTGGAGTTGCTGAGAAAAGCTGCTTCCTCCCCTGGGGTTCTCTCCCTCTCCTCAGACTGCTTTCAAGCTCCCCACCTCTTGATCAGCTCCTCTTTCCTCTCCATTCCCACCATCTTCTCCCAGCCTCGCTGTACTGGAGCCCCTCACCCAGCACATCTGCCCCAGTAATGATGATGATAGAGAAAACTCTACAGTAAAGAATACCTTGCTTCATATGTGATCCCAAAGCTGAATCAGGGAACCAAATAACTTTTTAAAGGAATAATTTTTTTGAGGAGTTTCCCTCTGAGCTCAGGGTTCTCCAGAACACACTTTGGGAAACCTTGAGCTCAGGCCTAGCCTGTGTGGCTCTGGGTGCAAGAAATAGGGCACCTTTTGAACTATGTGGCTGAGGCTAGAGACCCTGCTCTGGTTTGTAGTAGCAGTGAGATTTTGGGAAAAACAATTCCCATCTTTCAAGTCTTAATTACTCTATCTCTAGAAAGGGAAAACTCTATTGCTCTGAGGACTCAAGATGACAGTCATTTTTTAGGTAAAAATCTTGGTTTAGAGATTTTCACACAAGACAAAAAAAGGAGTTTCCCAGAAAGAATTGTGGGGGTCTTAGGGGCTCCAGGGTAGGAACACAGCATATGGGCCATGAGCCAGGCAACAAGGGATACCCACATTCCAGCCTTCTCTCTGCACAGCTGTCCTCTGTTCCTCTGCAGATGTTTATGGCTTCTAGGGATGCAGAACTCTGAGCTCCCAGCAGCCCCAGCTCCTGAGTTTCTACCCTCTCTCATTGCTACAGTCTGGACTGAGTCTAGTACCCCTCAACACACATTCCAGATTCTGAGGAGAGGGTGCTGATTGGCTCAGCCTGACAAGGCTCTGACCTTGTCCAATCAATTGTGACCAGAATGCTAGGGGTGGGGGTGGGGTTGACCATAGGCCACCCCAGGAACATTCTCAGCAAACATGGTACAGTTGGGACACAGGCTGAGCAGGTACACTCTAGGATGTCTTCTATAACATAAAGTGTGCACACAGGACACTTTTAGCCTTATAATGAAGGGAATTCTGTGTTTGTGGCTGTGAAGGAAGGGGTGTGTGTGTGGCAATATAGCAAGGATCCTTATCCCTCTGTAAGAATTCCACTTTTACCCCTCAAACTTCCATGTGCATGAAGTCAACTGGACACCGAACACAAAAATATACTGCCCCCAAAGGGAAAAAAGTGATTACTCAACTATTTGAAATTTAAAACTTCTGTTTAACTAAAAGTCAGTATTAAGAATAAAAAGGCAAGATGGAGGTGGGGTGGGGATGAATTCAGCTATGATATATTATAAGAACTTTTGTACTAGTGTACTCCAGTACAATAATATGATAATAAAAAAAAAAGAATGTTAAAAAAAGAGTAAAAAGACATGACAGCAAGTCAAAGAAGATATGAACAATACATGTAACCAGCAATGGATTGGAATCCAGAATATATACAGCCCTATAAATCAATAAGGGAAAGATGTACAGTGCAATAAAAAAATTGGCAAAAGAGCTCGACAGCCACTTCACGAAAGAGGCCAGTAACCCTAAGAAAAGCCCCACAGTATTAGCCGTCAGGGAAGTGCACTTGGAAGCATCAGATGAAGTTGTTACACATCCTCCAGAAGAGTGAAAATGATGAGAGATGCACCAAGCGTTAGTGCGGACGTGCATTACTGGCACAGGACATTGCAGAGTGGGGGAAGGGAGGCTAGGTTGGTACAGCCGCATTGGGGACCTGATTGGCAGCATTTATTGAACACAACAGAACCTGTGACACAGGATTCCACTCATAGACACATTGCCATTGGAAGCATGTGCAAATGTCTGCAGAGATGCACGTGGCAGATTTTCATAGCACCCTCTTTGATATCCCAAAGCTGGTGATGATTCCATGCCCATCAAAGGAGAATGCAAATGAATTGTGGGACAATCATGAGCTGAGATTCCCAGCAAGGAGAATAGACAAGCCAGAACTAGTGTGACCGAATCTCACAAGGTCCAGCAATGAGCCAGACAGAGCATCTGCCTAAGTCCACACATAAGAAGTATAAATGCAGCCAGAGTTGAACTAAGTGGTTACAAATCAGAACAGTAGCACTACTGGAGGAGGTTGGGAATGGGAGGCACTCAGGGAGAGGGTCGTGAGGGACTGTTAAATTCTATTTCTGGGCCTGGGTGCAGATTTAACAGATGTGCCACTTGCAGAAGTGCGTTGAGCAATTCACTAATGACTTCTGCACTTTTTTTGCATTTATGCACACACTAATATGATTTAGGGTGAGTGGAGGAGAGAGTTTATTTTACAATGTGAAATAAATGTCTCACTTGCAGGGATTCTGATTCACCAGGCCTTGGGTGGGGTCTGTGGTCTGTTTTTTTAACAAGCTACCAGTATTTCCCGTGTGGCTGATTCAGAGCCACATTCTAAAAACCCATCCCTAGCAAACACAGGGAGCAAACACAAGAATGGCTTAGCCATTCTTGGTGTGGGAGAAATGGCTGAGGTGGTAGGGAGGGGAAAGGGGCAGGCTGGGAGGGGCAAGAGGAGGCTGTGATGGGGGAGCTGCTGTTTTCCTGAGCTCTCTCAGAAGAACACAAACTGGCTGAACTCTGGGGCCAAGCTTGCCATGGGAAAAGAACCTCAAAGGACTGGTCTTGGATGTGAGGGCGATCTGGCTGCGACATCTGTCACCCCATTGATCGCCAGGGTTGATTCGGCTGATCTGGCTGGCTAGGCGGGTGTCCCCTTCCTCCCTCACCGCTCCATGTGCGTCCCTCCCGGACGACCATCCCCGATAGAGGAGGACTGTTCTTGGTCAAGGGTCAAGAGTAGCTGCGGTCCCCTGCTAGAACCTCCAAACAAGCTCTCAAAGGACTGGTCTTTCTCCCAGCAGGATGTAGGCTCTGTTCATGATCCCCAATTAAATGACTCTGGGCTATTTGTCTTTTCTAGCACGGGGAAGCATGAGGCATGTTTTCTCTCTCTCTTTTTTAGACAGGATTTTGCTCTGTAGCCAGACTGGCCTGGAACTTGTCATTCTCCTGCCTCAGTGTGTCAGCTTCCCCAGTGCTGGGATTACAGATGTGCACACCACACCAGATTTAGGGAGGCACATTCTTTATAAGGTTCTAGCCCTGGTTTTAATTCTGGTCCTAACCATAAAAAACTGTGTGGTCTTGGAGCAGTCACTTGCCCTGTCTGGACCTTGGATTGTTCACTCATTGATCAATGAATGGGACTCTTATGACCCTGACATTTACTTTCACCTGGTCACCTCTGAACAGTTCTCCAACCCCTGAGCTGAGTCCTCCTTCCATACTTCTTGGAGGGTCTACCATTGTTGACAGTACTGTCCATAACAGCTGTGGTGATGGTGAGGTTCATGTCTGTTTCTTCTCACGCTGTCCTCTGCCCAGCTGACCCTGAGTTCAAGGAGGGCAGGACTGGGGTCCTATTCCTGCAGATCCCCAGTACCACACACAGTGCCCAGTACAGTAAATTGAAATAAAGCTTCTTGGAGTCTTCTTGCCCCAGTATTCTGGTTCCTTCCTTTCTGGGACCAGGAAGGGTACTGGGATCCCCAGGAATGAAAAGGGCCCATGCCATCCTACTTCCAGCTGTCACTCCAGTAGGTGAGGGGATGGGAGCCCAAGCAGGCAGGCAGGCAGGCGGAGGGCGGGCGGGTGGTTCTGGCTCTTCCTCTGTCAGGTTCATTAGAGGGTGAATTATTAACTCCTGGCTTGGGCAGGGCACCCAGGGCCCTGGGCACCCTTTGGAGCCAACAGGGGCAGGCCTGCGCTAATTGAAGGTTTAATTAATTTTCCCAGTGGAGGCCGCAGCCGGTGCCTTCCCTCTGCCATCTGGCCGTTTGTCTTCTCCTGGTGGGCTCCCCTCTGCCTGTCCGGGAAATGTGGCTGCTCTCGTCCCTCTGGGCCCTGAGCACTGCCTGCTCCCAGCCAGAACCTCTACCCCCTCCCCACCCAGGGGACATCTTCCCCAGCCCCTCTGCCTGGTCCTGTGCCCATGGTCCCATCTCATTCGTCAGCTTTCAGCGTTTCTCCAAGCTTTGGGGTTTCCACACATTTAGGGCCTAGAACCTTCCCAGTGCTAGGATACCTGATACCCAAGTGGGTCAGTCAGATGAAACACATATGGATAGGGCTAAATACTTTCAGCTCCAATTCCAGACTGCTTCTGAGGACTCAGGGTGAACATATTTGTACCCCACTACTACTCACATGAACAAGGCACCCCTCAGGCCACACTCTATCCAGGACTGAGTGGATCATCCTACGTGGTTCGCTGGTTACAAAGCAGGTAAGGGAGAGAGGGGCTGCCTAGAGGAGACCCTTGCTAGAGAAGGGGTAGTGTGGTCAGAGAACCCCTATGACAGGCCAAGTACTGAGCTGAGGATCAAGAATTTGCAACATTTTGAGGTGGCTCTGTGGTCCCAATTTACAGATGGGAAATGGGAATGCAGGGGGTTTGCCCATTAGATCAATATCCCACTGTTGGGAAATGCGGATTCCCAGGATGGCCCCTTTTAGTTGGTATTGGCCATTCTGGGGCTGGGAGATGCTTCCTACACTTCTCCAGGGACGAGGACTGGAAGTTGGTATTTTGCTGTCTGTGATCTTATGCAGTTTCCGGCTTCATTCCTTCCTCCATACCCGACTTGGCAGCTCGTTCCCTCTGGAGTGGGAGAAAGACAGTGTGTAGCAGTGGGAGCATTTTCAGCACTCAGAGTCGTCAGAGGACTTGGGCTCTTGCTTGGCTCTGCTACTGGCCTGATAGGTGACCTTGAGTTTTCCCTTGGGCCTCAGTCTTCTCATCTGTGTGGTGAATTCTGAGTACCTGTGGAGGCTAGTCAATAAAGCAGCATTGGGTGCCCATTTCACCCCTGGCACCTTCTAGCCTCCTGCTTCTCCACCCCCACCAGGACACTCCAGAGCCTTAGAGACCTGATTCCAGGCTCGCTTCTGCTACCCAGTCTCTGTGTTACTATTACCATGGTTGGGGTATTCCAGAGGTTTCTCAGTTCTTTGGAACAACTTCCAAGGTTAGGCACTGCTTGTGGTGCAGCAAAAGAACCACAAAGAATAAGAACATAGTAAAGAGTAATTTATTAGCAAAGAAAAGTATACCTCAGGGGATGATCCAGGCAGTTCTGGTAAGAACTGATTGCATGGAAGCTGTTAGGGCTTGGGGTTTTATCCTATAGGGTGGGGTTACTGAATGGTAACCCCTTTCAACCCCTCTTCAAATGGTTTGAGTGGAGTGACTGTGCAGTGGCTGCCCTACTACCTGGTGTGAGATTTGATGCTCTTTGTCCTTCCCAGTTTAGGGCCACCAGTAGACGCTCATTTAGCAGCCATTATGCCCTAAAGGTTGCCTGGCCAACCTTGATATGGAGAGTGGTTTCCTAAGGAGGATATAGGGCCATTATATCGTTCTAGGGTGTGCGCCCCCTGGTGTTTTAGAATGGAATCTTGCAGCCAGGGCATTTCCTTGGTCCTACTCCTGTCTACCTAACAGCCTGTGCCATCATGACCTTAGACATATCACCTAACCTTTCTGAACCCCATCCTGCCTGTTCCAGGAAAGGGTGCAGGTGGGCCCAGATCCTTTCCCATGGAGCTTTGCTGAGACACTCACACCTGGGGCCAGAGCTGGGTCAAAACTGGGAATGGGTTAGGCTTCTTAGAGACTGAAATGCACTTGGAATTTGGGCAGAACCTGAATTCCTAACTCAAGGTTAGGAGCAAAGCTCAGACCAAGGTTGGGATTTATGTTCTGGATGGTGCTCCAGTAAGGCTTGGGGTGATCTGCTGTAGGGGTTTCTATGTTGAAGGTTAGGGTTGAAGCTGTGGCAGCACAGGAAGGCTGGAAAATGAGAGGCAGGATTGTGAACTTGGTCTGGTTCTGCCCTGAGCCACTGCAGGGCCTGAGCCACTGCAGGGCCTGAGCCAGTCATTGACCTCCTCACCTATGGGCTAGGCTCGTCACTACGCCCTGCAGTTCTTACAGAACAGCACTGGCAGCACTGCCCAGTGGTTCCACCATCAGGCTGACTGTCACCAAGCCCTGTGTGTTTTCTTCAATGGAGACCACAGAGCAGGGAAGTGATGCAAAATCATCATGACAAGCTACAAGTGACCGTAATCTAGAAATATGTGAAGTTTACATTCATGGCAAGTGTTAGACAGCGTTCTCCTGATTCCTATGTAAGCTCAGTCCTAGTTGCTACCTAAATAGTGGGTGAGTGGCTCCAAGTCTGAGGAGTCTGAGATGCGACCTAAGCAGACAACAGAGATACTGGTCTCCATACAAACTTGACCCACTCTGGGAAGGGTCACTGGGGGGGAGGGGCTAGTAGATCCTGCTTTCTGGGGTGTGATGGGATAGGTTACTGACCAGGTTGCTGAGTGGAGAGCCAAGGACAGGCCCTGTGGGGATGAAGGACTCTGAAACTGTGTGAGGGCAGATAAGGGAAAATATGCTGGGATAAGAGCAGACAGGCTGGCACTGGCACATTCATGCTGTCATGTCACCTTCCCGCCCTGCCCTGCAAAACAGGGTGATGTGACAGGGGTCTCAGGGGAGCCATGCTGGGTTTTACATCCCTCCCTCCAAATTTGAGATTTTGCAAATCATAAATTGGGGCTCATAAATTTAAAAGGGATGTTTGTTCTGCTTTGGGGATGAAACAGTGTGGGAGATGAAATCTGGGTGCCCAATATTGGCATTTCCAAGACCCTTGCAGAGCTGGAGGGAAAGCATAGCTATTGAGGGTCACAGCTCTTCTCAAAGGTGCCATCACCCACACACTGGACCCTGCTCACCAAGAGGAACGAACCTCACTGATGGGGCCAGAGCCTTTGCTCTCAAGGAATGGGAGAGGGATGGTCCCGGGGCGGAGGGGAACCCCTTCATCCTGTAGAAGATCATCAGGTGCTAAGGTGAGGAAAGACAAACCAGGCATGCCTGGGGCCCACTGAAGCACAGGGCCATGGGCTCCTAGGGGCCCCTATCTTTGGCCCTCACCTGGCACATGAGCATATGGCTTTTGCCCCCTGTGTGTGTGGGTTCACTTCTCTCTGACAAGACAGGGCCTGACGGTCAAACTGCCTGCATATCACTGCACAAGCAGAAAGAATCTGCAGTGTCTCTAAGTCAGACTGCCTGGCGAAGCCTTAGTACTGTGCCTTAGGGCTGGGGGCTAGGGCCTCAATTTCCCCATCAATCAAATGGGGACAATGGGAGAACCGCCTCCTGTGCTGATTACGAGGACTATAGGAGACCACGTAGGAAGGCCCTCAGCAGCTTGCCACATGCTTCTGAGCACCCTGTCTGATCTAGTTCTTAATTTTAGCAGACCTGATAGTAGTGAAGAAAAGCACAGATTTGAAGCTAGGCTAATCTGGGTTCAGTTCTTGGCTCAGATGCTTGCTGGTTGTGTGACCTCAGCCAGATCAGTTAACCTCAATTTGCTTTACTGTAAGAAGGGTTTAGAAAAAGAGCTGGATGCCGGTGGCTTAAGCCTGTAATCCTAGCGACTCTGGAGATGGAGATCAGGAGGATCACTGTTTGAGGCAAAAAGTTCACAAAACCCCATCTCAACCAATAGCTGGGTACAGTGGCACATGCCTGTCATCCCAAGCTCCAGGGAGGCTGAGATCAGGAGGAAGACCGAGGCTCTAGGCCAGACTAGGCAACAGAAGTTCATAAGACCAGACTAAACAGAAAAAGTTGGGCGTGGTGGGGGCGCCTGTCACCCGAGCATCTGCATGAAACACAAATAGGAGGATCACAGTCCAGGCCGGCCTGCGCAAAAAGTGAGACCCTATGTCAAAAATGATCACAGCAAAAAGGGTTGGGGACATGGCTCAAGCAGTAGAGTACCTATCTAGCAAGCACAAAACCCTGAGAAACACCAGTACCACCAAAAGAAAAAAAACTAAAACAGTAACAAAAACTACTTAACTTTTAGGTTCTCCTGAGATTTGGGGTTCATCTCTGCCACCTGGCTCTGGGCTTGACACATAACTGGTGCTCAGTACCAACTTCTCCTATCCTTCTCCCCTCCCCAGTACCCAAATCTGAACACAGCCTCACCTGGTCTCCTTTTGCCATGGTATATCAGCCCAAGTCACCGCCTGGTTCCTGGTCTGCCATACTCATCCAGTCCTGGGTCAACACAAGTCAAGACTTCTCATCCCCATGCCTGAAATCCCACCACTAGACCTAAGAGCATTCATTCATTGTTCCCCACACCTGCCTGTTCCCCAAGGTGAACACAGATGAGACAACAGGTGGGTCAATGCCTTGCCAACTATAGAGGGCTCTGTCTGTGTGAGGAGTTAGGATATGCTTTTAGCACACAAAGAGCAGAGGGACATACCCATGGCACCCTCCTGACAGAGCCTTCTGGAAGCACAGTGTCCTTGGCCTACAGCCCCCTTCCGAGCAGGTCTGGGGGCTGATTCCAGCCAGCCCTCTTGCCTCTCCATTCTAAAAAATGCCATTTCCCCGTCTGCAGCAGAGTCGCTGCCTGCTGTCTGAGGTGGCTGGAAATTTCTCAAATGTCTCTTTGATTTATGGCTCTAGTTAATTCTCGAGGAGGCCTGTGAGATGCCCTGAGCTTTGGAGCCTCAATGGGATAAATCATTTAACAGGTGGTTAAATATTCTCCAAGGTCTGGGGAGCACAGGAGGGTATGGATTTGGGGGGAGGAAGGCTAGGGGAGCTGGAAAATTTCTTAATGGAAAAAAGGAGAAGGATGCAGCCACTTCAGAGCCTATGGGGGTGATTTACCATGAGCTGTGGCTGGTGGCAGCACCTGAGAATCCCTTTCTACCTCAGTCCATGAGGCTGGGGGCACCCAGTGGAAAGCAAGCTGGGCTCCTGCCAGTTGTGTGCTCCTGATAACATCAGCTGTGTAGTCTCCTTGCCAGAAGACACCCACAGGGCCCAGAAGCCTCCAGGTGGGAATATGAACTCTGACGCCACCAATTTAGGGCCCATACAACAGGCTCCAAGGTTAGCATGTCCAAGGACATGACCCTGTAGTACACAGGCATGAACAGGCTAAAATCCTGCCCTAGGCAGGTCTAGGTTAGAGGTCAAATGCTAAGCTCAGAGCATCCATTTACAGATGAGGGCAGGGAGGAGAGGGGTGGGTTTGGGATAGAGGTCCCAAGGCCTGGGCTAGATGTCTATCCCACTGCCAGCATCCTCTGCTTGGATCCCAGCTTCTTGTAAATGAAAGTTACTGTTATATTCTGGGGAGGTAAGGACAAAAGAAGGGTAACAGCCCACAGGGAGGGAGATCCCCAAACAACCTCTCCACTCTCCTGGCCCCCAGGCTGTGCCCTATGCTCACTTTATCCCTCCTGGTCCCCACCCTCCCACTTGCCCAGTGCAGCCCAGCACCAGACCTAGGCTAAACTGAAGCATGGCCATGTATCATAGACAAGTTCCCCTGCAGTGTAGGGCTGAGGTCTCAGGAGTGGGAAGGAACTGGGGAGACCTGGGCTTAGACTGCCCCTACTCTGAGCCTGACCTTGGCACCAGAAAGACCATCCCCAGAAAGGCAGGTCTGCTCCAGGCACCTGGGGCTGAAGGTGGTAGAATATGGGCCTCTCCCAGTGACTCCTACCCTAGCTCTGACTGGGATATAGGCAGGAAGCACTCAAGGGCCCAGGGCCACATGCAGGTACAGATGGTATGTTAAGTCAGCTTTCTATTGCTGTGATAAAACACCTGAGAGAAACAACTTAAAAGAATAGATTTATTTTGGCTCAGTTTCAGAGGTTTCAATCCATGGTCACTTGGCTCCAATACTGTGGGTCTGTGTCAAGGCAGAATATCATGGCAGGGAGCACATGAGCAAAACTACTCACCTCATGGAGGTGGGGAGGACGAGAGGGGAGGGGCCAGGGATGAAGGCACGCCCCAATGACCCACTTCCTCCAAGTAGGCCCCTCCTCCTAAAGCTTCCGCCACTTTCGGATTGCCCATTAAGCCATGAATCCATCATGGACTGATCCATTCATGAGATCAGAGCCCTCATGATCCAATCACCTCCAAAGAGTCCCACCTCTGAGCAACGCTGCATTGGGGACCAAGCCTCCAACACTTAAAATGTTGAGGATGTTTTGGATCCAAACTCTAGCAGATAGGCTGTCCTTGCCTATGGCCCTGCCCTGCTTCTTATCAGAAGGCTACAAAAAGGGACTGCTGTTTAGGTAAACAGACTGGACATATGACTGAGCGGGCTTCTGAGGCTGTAAAACTATCCCTCAGGAAATTCTGATGACTCAGTGAGGCAGTTGAAGAAGCCACATGTATTGGGGCAACACTTGCTTACAGATAGAGGGCAGTCCCTTCTTTTCTCTGCTCTGATCAAGCCCTCAGGGGTCTCTAGGACTGCCATGGACAAGTGCTGGATAGGGAAAGAGGCCAGGAGATCCTTGCTACATCCCTATAGTCCTGTGTGTGGAGAAGGCCAAGAAGGGGTGACAGGCAAATGTCACACTGCAGGGCCCTGCCCAAATCTGCCTCTCTATAGTTTACCGTGGACTACTTTGTAGCTGCCTGCTGTGGTCTGATTTGGGAACTTATACCTGTGGCTGGAAAGGTGGCTCCTTGTGGCCGGATCTTTTGTTCTCTGCATCTCCCGGGGCCTGGAAGCTGCCTCACATCAGACCATCCCACCTAGTCCAGAAGTGTCACTAAGCCCAGAGAGGGCAGGGGAAGAGCCCAGGGTTCCCCTAGGGGGCAGGGCCAAGTCCCACCTGGGCCCAGAGCAGGGGTTGGGGGTGGGAGGAAGTGGTCCTTCTAGGTTAAGTGTCCAATGGGAGACAGTTCCCCCACCATCTTGGCACACCCATCCTGTGAGCTATTCAATCGCTCTCTCTCTTATGACAAATGAAGGATGAATAATTCACGGTGGCTCTGGTTTTATGAAGTATTCATCCTTCCTGGCCTCCAGAATAATGAACTCTCATGCCAACACAACAAGCGTCATCACCAGCCCATTAGCACCTTGCCCTGCATTGCACTGTCTGGTGGCAGTAGAGGGGAGTGAGTGGGACCTGGGTTCCACATTGGGGTGCTCAGCCTAGAACACACTGTTGCTCACAAATTTCACAATGATCTGGAGTTTCAGGTCAGACGCTTGGAAGGACTTCCAGATGAAAAGAGAGTCTTCAGCCTCTGGTACTGACAGGGACTTTAGAAATCTTTCCTTCTGTGTAGATGGACAGGCTTAGAAAAAGGATTGTTACCTTCAAACCTCAAAACTAGTCAGTGGCAGACAGTAGGTCCCAGTAACTAGGATTCCTGTCCACCTCCATTTTGCCCCAAGCCTAGGAATGTCTCTAGTGGGGTTCTGAGAGACCAGAGACCATCCCTCCATGCTGCCTCAGGCCAACCACCTCTAGGGTGTATAGGAAGGGGGTCTGTCTGTGGAGAGAAGGGATACAGCAGAAGAGCCTAGCATTCCCCCAACCAGGCACTGGGGCACAGTGGGGCAAAAAACCTGGCTTCCCCCCACCAAAGTCCCTTTATACCTACATTGACTCCCTTGTCACTTACCACTCACCTACCAGCCTCTGTGGGTACTATCCCTGTGTGCTCCCTGACAAGCACCAGGTCAGTGGGCACTGGGCAGCCCAGATGCCCAGAGCTCTGTTGTGTGTGGAGGGGGAACGCAGACCTGGGAGGGAAGCTGGTAGCCAACATCTTCCCTCAGTCCCACTTAGGGCCACTGCCTGCCTGGAGTAGCTGGTTGTGTTTTGGGATCCTCTTTCCCAGCTGGAGCCAAAGGCATCAGGCATGGGTGCAGAGCTCTAAAACAAAGCTGAGAATTGAAAGGAGTGACTAAATGCTAACCTGCCTCAGATGGATTAGCATCCTCTCCAGCCCTGTCCCTGTCTTTGTCCCTGCTGTGCCCTCCAGCACTAGACAGCTCTTTCCACACTATGAAACAAATGCACACCAAACTACACAGGCTCCTCTAGGAATCCTGTCCTGACCCCCTCTCTAGACTCTCTTAACTCCTAATCCTACCCTGGCACTGGGGAGGACATTCCTGTGCTCCCTATGCACCCTTTGAATTGGAGTAGCTTCTGTGTCTTAGTCACACAGGTGGCCCCCTCTGGACCCAGCACTGTGCCGGGCACAGAGCAGTGCTTTCAGTCACACTCATGGCATGGATTTCACACTGCTTTGCTGTGCGACTTCAGATAGATGCCCTTTGATTCTCTGAAGTTGGGCTGGGCTGCTGTTTTTCAAACTTTTTTGAAATGTGTTTTAGGTCAAGACACAATATGTGTTATTTATAAAACCTAAAATTGAGACAACATTTCATGAACTGATACATTCCTTACTACGTGTGTCATATGCCAATATTTTGTGTTCTTTCTTCCTTAAGAAAAGGCTGGCTGCAATCCATAAACGGATTCCCTGGCTCACTCATGGGTGATGATATGCACTTGGGAAATACTGCTCTTAATGGTCTTAAGCTTTGCTGCTCAGCACTCCTCTGTCACCTCCTCCAAAACCTTCTGGAAGCTTCCAACAAAGATCTGAATTCTGCAACCTGTGACCCACAACCCCAGCACCCCATTATGCCTCTGGCCTTCGCCTAACTCCAGTCTGGGCCCTCCAGAATGAGGCTTCATCTCCAACTTCTAGGGGAGGCTCAGATTCAGTTCCTCCTGAGCACCCCAGTTTCAAACATGGGAAACTCGGCCAGGCTCCAGAGCAGGGTGGGGAGTCCACTTTGCCAATCAAGGCCCATGCTGAGCCTAATGAAGGGGCCTCTGGGGAGCTCAAGCAGAAGCCTTGGACCTCTGCCCCAGATTCAGTCTGGAGATTCCTCTTAGCCCTCTTGGGTCCTGGTTTTGCAGGAACCCTGTGGCCATTTTCTCCTAGTCTAGAACCTTTCCATGAGGGAATACACTGGCCCAACTGGCATGAACTAGGGTGTTCTGGGCAAACCTTGATGAATATTGACCATACATAGGCCCATCAAACCTTCCCCTCAGGGATGAGTTTCCTTCCCACAAGCCTGAGGCCACAGACACCTCACATGAATCTTCTGCCTCCCTGTGGCAGACCATGCTGCTTTTAACAGTACAACTTTGCTGTCCTACAGCCTTTGTGGGCCACTGTCACCTTTTTTTCCTGGCTGACCAACCCTAATGTTGGGTAAGTTTAAACCAGCTAACCCTACCTTAAACAATGATTGGTTGAGGGGTGGCCTCAACTGAGATCTAGTCTTGGCCTAGAGATGCAAGGGTCTGTTGGAGGTTCAGAGACAAGATTTCTAGGGGATAAGGAAGGCCACCCTGCCACTTTGTGCCTAAATCTGGCTTTGGCTGTCTTGGTGGGAGGTTGAACTCTCAGAGCTTGCACAGTGGTGGCCAACCCCAAGGAGCCTGGGTCTTGATGACATGGAACCGTGAATAAGCCGAGTGACCTTGAGCTGCACAAAGTCAAGTGGGGCAGACCACTGACAGTTTTGCCTGCCCAACATCCATTATCCCCTACTCCACTAACAACCTCTGATAACAGAAAAGCCTGGTTTTCCTTTGAGGAGGCCACCCCTTTTCTCTCTGTAGGAGTCCCACCCACATATGCCATGACTCAGGTCAGCATTTTCACCTTCCTAGTCTTGTGACTGTTTCAGGGGTGGACATGTGACCTAGTAGGATGAATGAGGCTCACTCACTGGGCTTCTTTCTCCTGGGACTGGTGGGAAAAGAGAAACTTTCTTATCCAAATGGCATTTCAAAGCCAAGCTGTCTAGAGTCTGGAACTACTGGTAGCCTTCTTTCCCGAGAAGAAGCTGGCTGGTGAAGAACCTGAGCCCTGGTGATGATATTGAGGCATCGCAGTCAGACCTGTCCTGAGAATGCCAGTGGTGTCAGCCAAAAAAATGTCACAATACACTTTGAGGGAAGGGGTTTCAGTAGTAGTCTGTTAGTAAACATTTCACAAGAGGCTCTCCAGGAGAGAACCCTGATGTGTGGTGTTTGCCAATTCCCATGACATAACTACTCTTACCATATCGGAGTCAAGCTATCAACATCATTGGAGCTGGCTCTTGTGAATATATGCAGATCAGTTCCTGCACACACTCTGGCCAAGTTGTCTGTCCTTTCCAGCTAGAACAATCTGACCTCAATACCCAATATCCCTATCCTGGGAGGAGCTCCATAGTTACTTCTGGGCTCCTGCCCCTTCATTATCAGCATTGGGCAGTCTTCTGGTGGCTCCATTCATTGTTAACTGGAGGCATTTGTGGTTTCTTTGGGCTGTGCTGTCAGGTGTAGGGACTGTGAGCCCCTTATGGCCTACCTAGAATCTCACCAGAGCCTCTGACTCCCTCACCAATCCCTGCCAAGCACTAGCTCATCTTTGAATTCAGGCTCTGTTACAACAGGGAAAGTCAAGCTTCTTGAAGCTTCTGCTCTCTGCCTTCACTGCCTGGGACCTGGCTACCAGTGCTTGGTTTTGTTGCGAGGAGGAGGAGGAGACATAGAGAAGCAAGACCAGGCAGAGGAGTGCAGTGGACACCTCAAGAAATTTTCCTGCTGCAGGGGGCATAACAGGATCTCCCCCACTGGGTTGTTGTGAGGATTAAATAGATAACACATGTCAAGTGCCCAGTTGAGCCTCACTGAGATACGGTTCCATTCTTGCTGGCCATTATATATATGTACATGGCTGTTCTCTCTTCACACCCTGCCTCTGCCTCTCCTCCCCCCTCAAAACAATCCCGAAGCTTCTGCATCTCATTAAAAGGCAGTTGCGTCTTCTTAGTCCCAATTCTTGGGGCTGTCCTTGACTCCTCTCTCACACCCCACATCCTACCCATCAACTAAGCCTACCAGCAGCACCTTCAAATGTACAAGGGTGTCTGACCCTTCCTTCTCACCATCTCCATCGCTCCTGCTCTGGTCCATGACCCTTCTGCAGGACTGTAACACCACTAACTAGCCTCACTGCTCCTACCCTTGCCCCACACCTAGGCTCAACACAGTAGTCAGAGTGGTCTGGTTAAAGCTGAAGTCAGATCACGCTGCTCCTTTGCTCTAAACCCTAAAGTAGATTCCATCTTCAGAGTCAAAGTCAAAGTCCTGACTATGACCCACACTGTGGGCCTACAGGACTTAAGTCTACCTGCACTTCACTGACTTCTCTCCAACGCCTCTCCCCCCTTGCTCTGCTCTGACCACTGGAGCCTCCTTGTGGTTGGCTCAACCACACTGCCTCTCAGGCATTCTCCCTGTCCCCCCACCCCCACCCCATCCCCCCAGATATGCTCATGGCTTTGTCCCTCAAGTTATCTTCTCAGGAAGGTCTTCCAAGACATCACTAGTAACTCCAGCTCTCTCCCTCTGAAACAGATAGTAGGGACCCACCTCTTCCTGGGGCAGTGGGAAAAAGTTAAGCATTGTTAGAGCACTGCTAAATACTATTAAAACACTGTTATTTATAAGCCTTTGTTGTGAGCACCCTTCTGAAAGTTTCTTTTTCCTTTAAATGTGCTGAGATGTTGGGGGCTGGGAAGACTTAACTCTCCAGTTGACAGCTGCTAGATCTTCCCCTTGGTAACTAGGCTGCTCACCTCACTTTGTGAGCAGCTGGAAGACACCTTCCTTGCTTTCCCTCTGATGTTACAACCTCAAGTCCTAATAAAGACTTTCTCACCAGTGGTCTTGCCTACCTTCTCTGAGTTGGTAACAGAGAAAAAGAAGCAGCAGCAGCCCTGGCAGTAGGGGAGCAATAAGGTCAGGAAGGGGCAAAGGGTGCTAAGGGTGCTGAGTGGCTGTGGGCCGGAGCAGCCTCAGATCCATCCCAAATGAGCACACCAAGCAAAACTGACCAGAGCAGCGTGGGCAGGCAGTGGCCAACAGCAGAGAATATCAGAGAAAAACTGACAGTAGCCAGTGGGGACTGGCCAGAGGAAGAGACCGAGCGCAGGTTCCTGCCTGGGGCACCAAGGGGCTATAACACTAAGGGCCTCAGGCCCCAAACCCTTGCCAATACCCTTGCTGTCAGACACTTGAGGCCCAAATCCCAAGATGCATCTGCTGCCCTAGCTGTCAAAGGCTCAGAGCAGACTGTGGCTGCCCTCTGCCATCTACTGCACTATCTAAAGATACCCCGAGGGGCCTGGAATAATTGGAGGAGCTTCTTGCCTACCCATGATTTCTATCTGGGTAGAGCAGAAGGACCTCAGCCAGCTGGCTTGAAACACCATCTTACCCTACTTTAATTCCCTCATCCCCCATCTCTGTCAATTCTGATAAATCATGTTTTTGGTCACCTCTCCATAGCTTCTGGTCACCTCTCCTCCATAGCTCCAGGAGGGCAGGGAGCCCTAAGTTACTTACCTTGTCAAAGGCCCCTCTTGACAACACAGCCCATTTCTAGCTGGCTGGGGACCTGTTGTCTTCACTGCCCTGTGCCTGGAAAGCGCACCTGGCATGGGGGCAGTGTTCAGGCTGTCCATGTTTGACTGGCTCTCTGAAGAGACTTACTGCTGCCATGTTGCAGCACAGGTGTCCCTAGTGGGTCTAGCATCTAGTGCTTGCCCAGCGTCTGCCAGGTGCTGTGTGCCATGGGAGGATCCTGAGAAGGGAAGGGATGCACTGGCCCCATCCTTCAAGAATTTCACTTTGCCCATCTCATTTCACACCTGAAAGCTGACATGACCCTGGAAGGTCATGTGTCACATGAATGGTCCAAGTCCAAGGCTCATGGAAAAGGCAGGACCCTGTAGGCATGGGAGAAGAGTAACAGGCCCCCAGGCCCAGCTGACTACCTCCTACAGTTTCCCTAAATTCAGATCCTTTTCCTTGTCCCTGTCACATCTTTATTTGGAGTCTGCCAGCATCTACCCAGTCACCATACAGGTCCCCTTCATCAGTTATTTTTGCAGCTGCCAAGAGCCCTGTTGCTGCAAACAGACTGAACTTGTCTCTCTTGTGGCTAAATTCTCTGCCAACCACTGCAGAGCCTCCCACTGGTAGCCAGCAAATGGAGCCCAGCCTGAGGCCATGAGTGTCAGGGCTCCTTGGCATTGGCTTGCACTGCATTTCTGAGAAATTTAAATAAATTGCTCATCTTTTAAAATCAGAAGATTACACACTTGAATCTAGGCTTCTGGCCTTGGTCAGACAATGAAATTCCAGCTCCTTCCAGGTACACAAGGCGTCTGCGCTGCCCCTCTGCATGTCTCTGACTTCAGCTGCTGCTCTGGTTTGCTCCTTCAGCTCCAACAGTATGGAGCTCTGGTGGCTTCCTACGCTCCTGGTGACATCACCCTTCTTGGTGTCCTCACCATCTGCCTTACCCTCGCTGGTTCCTACTCATCTTTTCCCCTTACAAATCTTTGAAAGCTCAGCCCATAGCAGTCACCTGGGGTGGGATCTGGGGATATGGGCTGGAAAGAGGCATGAAGAACCTTCTGGAAGGGACCTTTCTGGGGGTGATGGAAGTGTTGTGTATCTTGATGGGGGTGCTGATTACCCAGGTATGTATGCTTATTCACTGAGCTATACCCTAAAAATGGGTGTATTTTATTATTTATAAGTTATATAGCCCTAAAAGGAAATTTAAATAAGAGTTCAGCCCAGCACCATCACTCTGGGAAGCCATTCCAGGGGCTTAGAGCCCTGCAAGCAGCCCCAGGAGGCCCAGGATCAGTACTGCCTCATCACTCACTAGCTTGGATTATACACATCCAGTGTCACTCACTGCCTGCTGAAGTCCACATCTGTTTCCCTGACTCCCACCCCCACCTTCAGAAGTGGAAGTGTCTTGGATCCATGTGCAGGAGGAAAGGCTTGCCTTGAGCTCATCCATTTTCTCCAGCTTCAGGCTAAGAATCTCCTGAGTTTGAATCCCACTTCTGTCATTCCCTAGTTGTGTGACCTCAGGTACTTGTGACTTCTCTTTGGGGCTTGAAGAGAGGCTAATGAATTTGCCTTCCAAACAGATGTGAGGCTTAAAGGTATTAATGCCAGAAAGCATCATTGTTCCAGAATGTGCCACTTTAAAAAGCTCATATCCTCCCTGTGCCAGGCCCTGCTCCTATGTTTTTTTTTTTTTAACTAATTATTAAGTCTCATGTGCCATTGTTATCCCCCTCTTATGGGTGAGGAAACTGAGGCACAGGGTGACTAAAGCACCCATCTCAGAGCTAAATAGGTGGAAGCCGCAGGACGCCGTTGCAGGCAGTCTGCTTGCTGCATGTAGCCACTTCCACTGTACCCAACCAACAGCAGCTGCTATTTGTATTATGTTATTATTTTTCCTCCCTCTCCTCCCCCAGACACCAGAACCATCTCCAGTCTTTAAGGTCACAGTGACAGTTACTGGGAAGCTTGCAAAGGCAGATCTTCTCACTCTCCGCAGCATTTCTGGATGGAAAACAGGCTGGGCCCCACTGCCAGAT
This sequence comes from Castor canadensis, assembly GCF_047511655.1. Taxonomy (NCBI): domain Eukaryota; kingdom Metazoa; phylum Chordata; class Mammalia; order Rodentia; family Castoridae; genus Castor; species Castor canadensis. Next base: position 21,412,565 of record NC_133393.1, on the reverse strand, counting down.
AAACACCCGCGTTGTGTTGACAGGAACCAGGCGGATTAACCACGCAGACGGTTTGGCTTAATCCACAAACATTTAGCCAACACCCACGAGGTGCCAGCCAGTATTGTTGGCATCAGAGAGTAGAGGAGGGCAGGGAAGATGAAGGATACACTCACAGCGTGGGGGGCAAAAGAGTGGGGTGGGGGATGGGTAAGAGCTGCTGCAGGCCCCAGAATGCCATTTTTTGTTAAAACCTTCATCTGGTCTAGGCTTTGGGGGTTTGAACACCCAGACCTTAAGAAGTTTGGGGACCCCCACTCAATCCTTAAGTTCCTGTCCCTCACTGTGGAATCCTAACACCTGCTTTCCCAGATGCAGTTAGGAAGAGGCCCATGACCCATATTCCTCCAATTGAAAGGGTAGGCACCTGAGCCTACCCTCTGACAACATGGCTATGTTGTCAGAGCCATGAAGAGCAACTGGGAAGCTTGGGCCTCCTGCCCTTGCCAAGGGGGTCTCTGTAGTATGATTTTGCACAATGTTCCTTACTGCACAGCTGCCACATCCAGTCTCCAGTCCTCGCAGTGACTCTGTGACTCTCCACACATCCTATAATACATTCCTTTTCTGCCTAAGCTACTCAGAGGTATACTTCGTATGAGATTGTCTGTGCGACAGCTCGGAGTGCTCCAATTAGGGCATATTTAGAATTTGATGATCAAATTGGACGAATAGGTTCAGTCGCCATGGCGCTTGTCACATGATGACTTTACATTGGGCCACTGTGCCAGCCAGTCACACTGAAGGGTGTGGGCCAAGGGCTGATGGACCCATGACCTTGATCCCCGCTATGGGATCCCTCAAAAACTGACAAGAACCTAGATACATTGGAGGGATACATGGTGTGCTTGCCAGGTGGGCTCCCATCCTGCTCTTGTCCGTGATGCTTTCCCCCTTTCCATGCTGGGAGGCTGGGAGGCCAAGACTATATTTCCCACATCTCCTTGGGGTTCAGACCACTTGGACTTCTGCCATTTGGATCACAAGAGACTGGTTTGGAATTGAGTTATAAGAAGGGGAAGGAAAAACATGAGGTGTCCATTTTCCTAGAGCCAGTAGTGACATCAAACGCTTGACGACAGCGTCCTCATCCTGCAACTTCCGGAGGTGGCAGAGGTGGCAGCTACCTTGGTGGCCCATTTCTGGCTTGCAGTGTTGGGAGTTGTTCCTGGAAGCTCAGCTAGTCTGTTTAGTTTAATCTTCCAGTGCTTTTGTGAACTATGCCCTTTTATAAGTCTCCTTTTTTGCTTAATAAGAATCATGGGATTCTGTCACCTGCAGTTAAGAACCTTTCCATCTTGCATAGCAGAGCCCCATTCTTCATCTGATCCTCTCCCCACCAATGGCACCCCAGTCTGGGGGTCCCTCCTGCTGCCACAACAAAGGACAGAGACTTTCTTACAGCTGTTGCCAATATTCAGCCATTCTCCCTTCCCTCTTCACTGCCCCCCACCCCCGCAAAAAAAAAAACCAAAAACTTCGGAAGACCAGAGGCACAGAACTCCTTACTCCAAAGGGCATATGTGTTGGGCCCCTGAGGCTGTTCCTGCCTGTGTAAAGCTAAGAGAGTCCAGCAGGTTAGCTCTCTACATACAATAATGATTCCCCCTGCACTGTTCAGGGTTCCAGCAGACAGAGTCAACTTCTATGTAGCTAGTTTAAAGCAGAAAATAATTACAGGGTATTAGTTTACAGAATCGTCAGAAGGGCTAATGAAACAGACTCTTGGTTGAGTGTTCAAGGGCAATTCCTGAAGCCTCGCTGCAGAACAGGGCAGCCGAGAGATCTGTGGCCACTCCTGCAAGGAGTCTAGATGCTTCCCCTGGCTGTTGACTCCATAACCACACTGTGTCTGCCATGGTAAGAAACCGAGTCAGGGAACTGCCGCTAAATCAGAAAGTAAAGTTGCTGGCTCCCAACCACACTGCATACCTGAAGAATGGGTGCACCACGCCTTCTTTCCCTACACAGCTCCAATTCAGGTCTCATGCAGGAGCATCTGTGCTGGGGACCCTAAACCATATCTGTGACCCCTTTCCACATAAACTTATTAACATCACTCAAGACTTCAACCTGCAAAGATGCCTGTCAACCAGCTCTTAAGTCCTTTCTTGACCAGTAGAGGGGAAGGAACTTGCCCAATGCCATATGGAGTCCAAAGCCATGGCAGAGCCAAGGAGGTTGGGGTGCTCCTGGTCATCTCTGCATTCCAGCTTTCTATCAGGTATGCATCCCTCTCAGTAACAGGTGACCATCCCCCCTCCCCCAGACCATAAAGAGATCCTGAGGTCCAGACTCGAACTTTCCTCCCACCCCAGCTTATTTGGCAAGGTAGAACTGACCTGTAATGATGATTAGACTTGGGCTGTGGTTAGCCCAACAGAAAGCAAACCTGTGTGGGCAACCCTCCTCCCATCCCCACTCCCTGTTCTTTGAGCAGATGGGAGAGGTAGGCAGTGATTTACTTCTATGCTCTCAAAACAGGGCACAGCCTGAAGCCTGGGCCTGGAGCAACAGAAATCAGAAACAGAACCTCAACAGAGTGGCAAACTTCCCCTGGATTTGGAGGGGCCCAGCATGAGGGTTTCTTTCTATGGCTTCCTAATGGTAATACCATTCAGGTCACCTGACAGCTGCAAAGATGGCTTTTGAACCTCTAGGAGTTATGCCCTACAGGGAAGTTTTATTCCTACAGGGAAAAAGGTCTTGGTCCCAGCATTCCTAGCCAATGTCTTAAGATACACTGTAATTGGATAGATACAAGTTACATGACTTACTTCTGATCCAATCACTGTACCCAGCTTTTGGTGAACCAATGGACTTAGCCCAGTCATGTGTTCTACCCCAAGGGGTAGTTGTCTCCCCAGACACCCAGGATGCCCTAGGAGGGAGCAAGGACTCCTGAGAAGAGGTGAGGGTTTCATCTGGCCCTTCCTTCTGCCTGGGGGTGAGAAGTTATGAAGGGAGAGGGCCCAGATCCATAGGGGAAATGCCCTTCAGACAACCTATGTTGCCCCCACTCCTAGAAATGGCACCAGAAGCATCTTTCCAGCTTCTCCATCAGCCTGCTTTCCCCTGCCTGGTCTGGAGACTGGGCAGAGGGCTACCTGTGGCCCCAACCCCAGTGTCTTTGACAGGGTTCTAAAGCGTGGGGGAGGGGAGGTTTGGAGGGCTAGGAGATGAGAAAACTTGAGGTAGGACTAAAGTACTTGGAGGAGCCTGGGCCTCTCCCCAGGGGCTCCTCTGGATTACCATGGAGCCTGGCATCCAAGTGTCCTCTTGTACTTCACTTCTGGACCTTTGTGCCAGGTGCTGTCCTACATCAGGAAGGTCCTTAGACCCTCCCTTCCCTCCTCTGAGCATCCACAGCTGCCAGATCTGCCTGGAGCCAGCAATGTAGCATTCTACATTGTCATGGTGACCTGGCCACTCTTCCTCACCAGAGGAGGCAGCTCAAAGCCAAGGTGTGGTTCTAATGTCTCTAACTCCACAGCCCTTAACCCAGTCATGGGACACAGTGCCCTCAGAGAGGAATGTTAATTATTGAATAAATGCATGCAATATTTATGGCAATGCCTACTCTCTTCCCAGAGCTCCCAGGATGCCCTGACAGCCATGGGCTGTGCTGACTTCCTCCTGCCTGCACAAGTTCCCCAGGAGAGAAAATCTGTTACAGGCACTGCCCTTGTCTACAGACCTTCACAAACACAAAACTGGGTGTCTGGATTGTTCTAACTTCTGCAGGGGTTGTGTGGAGCAAAGAAATGCATATAAAGACCACATAAAGCAAGCATGAATTCTGAGTCTCTGCTGGGCTGTGAATTTGTGGGTGTGGGTGTGGTTTAACCTGTCCCCCGACCCCACCTTCATCCCTGGCCCTTGAGAGCACATCTGCTATCAAAACAGAAATGAACAGACCACCACCAATTCAGAAACTGATAGAGAAACAATAAAATCCACACAAAACCCTAAAACAACAAGCAGCCTTCAAATTGTTTTAAAAAAAAAATATTACACATGACTCATATATCCATGCAAATAACTTACTACCAAGTTTCATAGAAACTTCCCCTAACCTGCTTGTCACACACTTGGATATATTCTATTTCATATATACAGATTTTGTCTTGCTGGTCGCAGCCCATGAAATTGATTTCACTACCTACCAAGGGTCCTCATCTTGCATCATATAATGGAAATCATCATTTGAAAGCAGCACCCCAATCCCCAGCTCCAGAGTTTTAAAGAATGACCACAAAAGCCACCTATCCAGTGTGCTTGATGGAGGAATGGGGCAGAGGTAAGACAGGGTGTGGCTCCCTGGGAGGGGACAACTGGCTCTCACAAAGCCATCAGCAAATAAGTTCCTAAGGCCATGGGCTGCCTCAAGAAAAGGAAAGACTGTCCTTCAGCTGCTAGCCTGGGGCCACAGCTTTAGGTCTTATGAATGAAGGGAATTTCCCAAGACCCAGGAAGACCTTCCACCCTCCCTCCCTTCTTTCTTTTCTTCCTCTCTTCCTCACTCTCTTCCACCTCCTCTGATTGACTTCCTTTGTCAAGGCTTTGGTAAGGCTTTGGTAAGGGCTCTAGGCCAGCAGCATCCAGCTACTCTGTACTCTGTCCCAAACCAGGAGTTTGGTTTCTCTTCTGTCTAGACCAGCTTTCCCTGGTCCATGATGCAGGTGAAATTCCACCTTGCTCCAGGGCCTGGGGTGTTGGTCTTTGCTGTATCTGTCAGCTCTGAGAGCCCCTGGTGGCTGATGGCTGGGCACCAACATTGACACTAGGTCATTAATGATGGGGGCGGGACAAGGGTCTCTGCAGATGTTGGTGTTTATTTTAGTGCTTTCTACAGCCCATCCCAAGCCTGTAATTTCATTATATGATATCAACATTTAGCTTCAGCAATGGAAATGTCAACTTTAATTATTTTCAAGGAGTCTTGATGGCTGTGGGAATAAATCAATATAAATAATGTTTTCATAAACTCTGAATCATGCTCCTAAATAGCATTATATCTGTAATTTTAATATTCAAAACAATTTTTCTTCACATCTTAACAATTAATTGTTGCCAAGTGCTCATTTTTCTGTTCCCTATTGCTGTCAGCTCAGAGCCAGGGCTGAGGGGTGACACATTAGCACAGAGGGGCCATGTCCCTGACTCCAAAACCATTCCTAACTCTACTGCCAAAGGGGTCAGGCTTTGTGTATTGTCCTTCCCCATAAGATCGGCCTCTGTGGTCTTGGTCTGTGTGGAGGCTCCTCACCCCTTGGCCCACCGTCTCCAAGATGCCTCTTCCATCACTGGCTCCTAGCTGCAACTCTCTGGGCAGGGCAAAGACCCTGGACAACTGACAGGTGGCCACGTCAAGGGTCAGATATAGGTAGGGCTCTTATATACAGGTTGCAGAGAATTATTCCAGTGGATTTGAGCAGAAACAAAATTGATTAAGAGATGCTAAGTAGCAGGGGCAGTGCTTGAGATTCTATGACTGAGCTAGCTCCATAGGATGCCACTGGCACCCCCAAAAGGTCCCATTCTATGATTTGCACAGCAGGTATTGCTGGACATAGGTAGCTGCTAGCTACTGATGTCAGAACAGCTGCCTTTGGGAACTGGACATGGCATGGCCATGGTCATTGCTGTCAAGGGAATGGAGGCTTCTCTCACCCCAGTCTGGGGTGCTGCTCCAATCAGAGTGGCCTGGGGCATGCACCACAGCCAGGCTGTAAAAACGTACAGAAAAGCAAGTACCTTATTTTGCACTTCTGCTTAATATAGGGTAGGGAGAATTCCCCGGTCATTAAGAAGAGTTTCCAATACTGGGAGTCAAAAAGAAGAGCCAAGACCCTCTGGGGCCACAGGCTCCCTGTGTCTGGCTGTCGTATCCTCCCCTGATAGTTTCGTGTCTGAGGTGGACATTTGTCTCAGTAAGGAGGTGTACATATGCGGCTCTCCTTGGCCTTCTGCCTAAGCTTCTAGTTGAGTTGCCTTCCTGTGTCCAATAATCCACAGGAAGAATGAGCTGATGGGTCTAGCACAAGGAGGCTCTGTTTCCCCATGGCAGTTATATTTCTCAGTTAGAGTGAATCATTGGCATTCTGAGTTTAGAAACTGGTCTTTCATGAGATTAGAGCCTATGAACCAGTCAAAGGGCTCAGGCCCTTGTAAACCACCAGCTGTTTAGGTTTGGCTAGTTCCTGTCCAGGCTGCTTTTGGCTCTGCCTATGATCCTGGGTCTGCAGTGCTTCTCTGGCTACAGGAACAGGGGCCTTCCTTAGTTACCATACATCGAATGCAGAAATCAGAACTTGTAGACTTTGAATTCATTCACAGAAAGGCTTTTAAAAAAAATCAAGCCCATTAAGGAATTTATTGAACCATCTTCTTCATTTTAAATGATGAGGCTGTCTGGGAAATTCCAAATCCTGTCTTCTTCAGTGCTCGTGTCCTTAATATTGGGAACTTAGCAGTTTGCCACTGTGGGATGGATGAACGAATGAATGAGCAAATGAATGAATGCAGAGCCTGACTTCCTTGCCTAGGACTGGTGTCCAACAGTCTGGGCAAAAATTAGAGTCAATGAATCTTGGATGGAAAATCTTTATGCACAAGATTATTTCTTCTTCGTGAGGCTGAAGGAGTGGGGTGAGAGGTTAAGGAGGGTAGGACATGATGAGATGACCTTCCAGGTTCATTTCTGGGGATGTTCTCTGAAGATGCCCAAAAAGTGAGTACTAGACTACAAAACAGTGGGTGAGCAGAAGGTGATGGGTTTGGCATAGCCCATAACCATTCTTCTAAGAGATCTAACAAACGTATCAAATTATTTTCCCTTTATGAATGAAGATAAAATTCGAAAAAAACTGAAAGTTATTTCCAATTTCATTCCTCTTAACAAAGAAAGGGTACGGTGTTTGTACTGTAGAGCTGTCCATTTGGTTACTATACCCTGGCCCACCAACTTACAGCTATTCTTAACAAGATCTTCAGAGATTTAACTTTGCTCCCCATCCACTGTGGGTCTGCAATGACCAGATTCTGTCCTGTGAGTAGTTGTGCTATGTTGGAAATTTCAGTCTCCAACTCTCCCTGGGAAGTTTCCTTTCAACAGCCACATCAGCCACCAACTCTATCTCTTCCTTCCTCCTGCCCCAGCTTTCCCTCCCCAAACAGGAGCTCCTGCAGACATAGAAGCCTCCTGGCCTGAAAAGGAGTGGAGTGAGATTGGAGCTAATGCCTGGAGTACAGGGCCTGTACTGTCTGCTTCAACAGAGGGAAGGAGAGGGGGAGTAAGTAGGGAGGTCACAGCAGGAGGGATAGTGAACAGAGGGAGGGCAGGCTGCAGCCAGTACTGGTCAGCAGGTGTTGGGGGTTCAGCTAGCCTGATAAAGAAACTACATGGGGTGGGATAGGACACAGCAGAGAAGGGCTGGCTTGGTCTTGAGGACAAAGCCCTTGGCAAGTGCTCCTTCTGCACTCCCCTGTACACAGGAGATAGTTGTGGGACAGCCAGGAGGAACTTCCAGGGACAGTGTGCCTCCTCACCCAGGAGACCTGGTTTGGGGGAGTTCTGGGCAGTGCAGGAGGAGGAGCTGGGGAAGGGAATGAGGGCCTGGCCTGTGTCTCAGAGCAGCTGCAGGTGCTCCCTCCTGCCAGCATCAGCTGGTCCTAGGGGCTCCTAGGGTAGGGCTATACATGCTTGCACCTGTTGTGGGCAGATGTGGTATGACCACTGGCTATCTCTATGTCTGCTTAAACTGGGATTCTGGTAGGTTCTCAGAGCTTCTGAGGGGTGCCAGGGAGGCTGTGCTGGGCTATATACTTCCCTCACATGGGGTAGAGGCGCTGGATAGGCCAGTGGGAATTCTGTGTTTCAGTCTACTATCTTAAGACCCTGTAGGGCAGGCCTCTCTTCTGGGGAGGGCAGCTGAAAGTGCAGGGATGAGGTAGGAGGGGGAAGGAGTCCCAAGCCTGGAGCAGGGACCCCTGCTCACAAGCCTGGAGCCTGGTGAGGCCTGTTGACCCCTCCATTCCCCTTCCTGGAGACAACTTTCCAGAATGCAGCTCCCCTAGCCCCTCCCCCCACACTGTTTTCCTTTGTCTCCCTCCACTGCCCTCACTTGAAATCCTGTAACAGTATAACAGGGTGCCCTCTCCTCCAGACACCCCCCACCCCACACCAGCCAAACAACTAAGTTACTAGAATTTGGACTTCCTCCCCTCTGCAGGGTCTTTGGGATCTGCTGAGGATGCCCAAGATCTGTGCTGATTCAACTCCATCCCTACAGCTAGGCAACCCTGAAGGAGCTGCACACCCAGAGCCCTGGAATGGTCCTCCTCAGTTACTCTTCATGGCCACGGGTCATGGGCACCTGCACCCATCTGGGGTCTGCGCTTCCTTCCAGGCTAGTTTCTCTACTTCCCACCTTCTACCCTCCCACCAAGTGCTACACTTCCACCCTTTTTCTCCGAAGACCTGGTCACAAAAAGCATGTCCAAGAGGGGCTCTCGCACTTAGCAATATAAGAAAGTTTTTGTTGGGTGAGACAGCCATAGATCAACTAGCCAGTGGAGCCCAGAGCACCCCTCACCACAGTGGTACCCATGCGAGGGCACACGTTCTGAAGAGGAAGGCTTTGCGTGGAGGAGGAGGAAGCTCAAGGTGATACATGTGAGGGGCATCCCCCTGGACCCCCTTTTCTGGGGTGAGTAGCTATCCAAGGAGGAGAGGGTTTGGCATCAACATATGCCCGTGACACTTCATGCCTGGAACTCAGAGCTCCTATGCCCTGCTTCTCCCTCCCTCTTGTCTCCCTCCAGGGTGTGGAAGAAATGCCAAGCACCCCACAGAGACCCTTGAGACAAATGTATCAGAACACTCAAGAGATTATTGTCTGTTTAGTACACCCAGTAGATTGGCGACAGGATTCAGCCCTGCCTTCCAAGAATTAGACTTGGGTACCATTCCTTCTCACATGGACGCCACCTCAGGCTTCCTGTGGGGGAAATGACCATCAGAGGAAAGACCAAACAGTGAGCACAGGGCAGCAGACCTTGCAAGAGGCAGGTAGGGGTGAAAGGGGAGGAGCCTGAGAGAGCAAGGCAGTCCCTCTCAGGGGACCAAAAAGGGATTCCCTGGAATACTTGTGGAGAGAAACAATCACTGATGAATACAATGAATGCCCCTCAACAGAGGTGGAGGGGTTCCCCCATGCATGGGTTCAGGAAGCAAAAGTCTGGGGTCCTGGCTAGAGTCTGGGCAGAGGACAATATGAAAAAGGAGCCCATGGGGGAGAAGCAGGGTGAGTGTGTGTGTGTGTGTGGGGGGGGGGTGGTCCCCCATGCACAGATCACCATGCTTTGTACTATGTGACCCCCCTGGTAGGTAGAAGGTGAGCACAAGACCAAGGACAGCCTTTCCTGGCTGGGCAGGGACTAGAATCCCCTGAGTGTGGGATAAATTCTGAATAGTATATATAGCCAGGCCTCCAGGAAGAGAGGAAGTAGGTGAGGAGAAAAGCAGTGACTTCAGCCACAGAGGTGGATATTGCCTGAGCCTACTGTTTTCCAACAAGCCTTTTCCAGAAGGCCGGCCCACTCACTGACCCCCTGCCAAAAGCCCCATCTCCTGGGTGACTCTCCCCTCTCTCAGCTGCTACAGTGGAGCAGGCAGCAGAACTGGGAAGGCCCTTAGACTAAAAAAGACTGAGGAAGCCCAAGGCTCTCCCACTGCTCCCCTGCCCTGCCGTCCTTCCTACCCCACCTCTTCCCGAGATAGTCCTCCCCAAAGGATCAAGGACCCAGCCCATCACTCTGGGCTCACCTTGCTTGCAGCTCTGGGTACAGGTCAAGGATTAGTTGAAAAGAAGAGGCCTGAGTTTACATGCAGGGTTCAAGGGCTGATTATTGATCATTCCATATATATGTAAGACCTCATAGAGTTTCATATACTTTTTACATCATCCCATCAAGCTGTAACATCAACATGCGGCAGCTGCCAAGGTAGGTAATTTATCTCCATTTTACAGCTGAGGAAATGGGCTTGAAGGGGGGATGGATCTTTAAGACCCTTCGCTAGATGGTGGACAGGGCAGGCAGTGGGCTCCTGTTGGGAGCCAAGTGCACTACCAATGTCTCCTCAGTATTTTCTCAAGATTTTTTCTAGGTCTTTTGACACCCAGAACAGAGCATGTGAGAGAGGCATTGCTCTTCATGTGGCTTTAAGGGACACACAGGCCAACCAAAGGGGTTTCCCAGACACTCATAGCATGGACCACACAACGTGGAGATGTGGTGCCACCAAGGAAGAGGTGCTGCTGTGAGGACAGAGGAGCCATTTGGTTCTCCTGACATTCATCTTTACTCTGTACCATCATTTTCTGCACAGAATGAAGATAAATCACTCCTCCCCGGAAACGACATTTAACATCTCATTCTTTTTGTGGGGCAGGGAAGTTTTCATCGACAAAGCGTTTGCGTTGCAGATGGCTTGCCATATGCCACCTTCCCTCACGCTATCACCTTGTAAGCAGATTCTGTCAGGGTTTAGGAGTAAAAGCTTAATTAACAAGCGGTGTGTACAATTACGTACTTAATTATCTACTGCTTTTATTTCGTTGTTGTTTCTTGTTTTTGAAAGTTTAGTAACAATTATAGACAACTGCTCCCCAAAGCAGTTTCTCTCTGTGCCTCTGTTTTTGTGTTTATCTGCAGTGTGCTGGGAGGTGGATTTCTACTTGCCCCGCTCCCCCCACCTCCTGGTCCACTGCTGAGGACGGGCATACTCAACATGGGCCCATCCCAGCCTTTGAAACCCCTAGGACCTGGTTTGGGCATTGTGCCTCTCAAAAGTTTCCTGTGAAATCAAGATGGGGCAGTCACTGGTAGGTCAGTCAGGAGAATCTTCTCTTTCTCCATTTCCCACTGCTGGTCCATCCTAAAGACCAATAGTGACTGCGTTAGGGTGGTCTAGTAGGGAAGCCAGAAAGGTTTAGGTATGTTGGGGGGAGGCAGCAAGGGCCAGGACAGGGGTGGCTTTGGAGAGCTGAGCACAAAAAAGCAGGCAAGATTGGAATGGAAGCACAAAAAGCAGCAAGTTGGAAGGAATTTGTTGCACTGAGGCCAGGCCCACAATTTGGGGTTTAGAAAAAAAGTGACTGGATTCACTAGGAAGCACTTCTGCTCACATGCCATCCGACCTGAGGAGCAGGAAGCCAATGTTCCCTAGCGTGGTTCCTAGGTTTGAGGAAACCCCCCTTAGAGTTGAAAACTCAGTTGTCAGCACATGGTGACAGAAGTGGCCTCCAGCAGACAACGGAGGAGTCTGACTTTCAAGGAGGCAGTCTTTCTGGCTTTCTAGGGAGCTGAAGGCTGGTTCTGAGCTCCTGGGCTGGCAGGCAGGACCTCTTAAGCCCCTGGTTCTCAGGTGCCCTCCCCACCATGCCCACCAATGTTAGCCGAGGCTGGAGGCAGACTGCTGAGGACTGGGAGCATGGGTTGAAGGAGGAGTGACAATGCAAGGGCAGAAGAATTGCAGAATCAGGAGATCAGGGTGTCCCAAGGAAGAAATCTGAGGGTCACTTCCCTGAAATGCAGCAGATAGAGGCCAGCCATGCCCACCATCCCAAGCACCACACCTGTGTAATGTTTAGCTATGCTAAACATAAACTCCTCTCTGTGCCTCATTTTCTCTCTGCGATGCACCACAGAGGCTGGGTGAGGACTTTGGGCTCTGCCAGGTGCCCATGCAATTTTGTGTTTTGCAGACACCCCATCTCCTGTTTCTTAAAGTCCACTAGACTCTGGAGGGTTGTGCACTGGGGAAAGAATGGCAGAGGGCCAGGCTGAGTCTGTCCTGCCTTCATGGTATACTATACCCAGGACCTAGAACAGTGCCTGACATGTGATAAGCGCTCATTACACATCTGTCAAATTAATGAAAATCTAATAGACACACCAGTTGCCACTTTGCCACTCTCATGGCTCTTTCTAAAGACAGCTGGCCAGTCCTAAAGAGAGATCCACAGTTACCCATGCTGTGCCTGGCTCTGGCTGACTAGAGGGCAGCCCCTCTCAGCAAGCCAGCCTGAGAGGTGGCCTAGGACAAAGAGACTTCCGCTTCTCAGAAGGCTGATCTGGGAAGCGTTCAGGGTATGAGATCATTAGCTAAAAAGAACCATTGGCAAGAAGAGGTAGAGGTGGGTAAAGAAGAGGTGAGACGAGCAGGAATCATGAGCGGTCCCAAGGTGACAGGAGACACCCAACTGCTAGGACAGAGGCCTGGCTCACCACAGAGGCTCTCTTCCCCAGGGTCCACCTGGTTTAGTATCCCTCCTGGCTTCTGAGAGCAAACCTACTCTGTCCAAACTTCCCCTGTGACTGCAGTCTGGTTCAGGGAAAGCCCCGAGAAGAAAGCCTTAGAGGGACAGAGGAAGGAGGGGGAAGCACTTTCTCATTCCGGGTCCAGACCAGAATCTGGCCAGCTCAAAGATCAAACGATCACTTGGGACAAGTGAAGGGATCATTTATCCAAGTTGGGATTGCGGAGAAGCTCCAAAAACTTCTTGGAGAGCCCCAGCTGGAAAATGAAAAGAACTGGCAGGACAAGTTCGTTGCTGCACTGTGGGGTGAAACTGGGGTGAAGGCGGTGATCTGTGGGACCCAGAAAACTTGAAGAATGAATGAGAACTATGTTCCCACTTCCCACATGCATGGTAGGAGGGAGGAATCCACGTCTGGATATTTTTGCTGAACAACACAGAAACCCTGGTCTGTCTAACCTAGGACACCACATTTCAGTGGGATGCTAAAGCAGCAACCAATTTGGATTTTCACCCAAAAGGGAAAAAACTCTTCAAATACATAGCCAGGAAGGCTGAGGAGAATGGAAAGCAGAGCCAAGCACGACCTGTGTCTGTGCTAGGAAGGAAGGTTCTTCTGCCATCCTGCCTCTGCCCAGAGCCTAAGCAGGACCCTGTCCCAAGTCACTTGAACCACGGATAAAGCTTCCGTCATCATACCACCCATCCAGTCCTGTCCAGGGAGAGGAGGCAGCAGGGAAGAAGCCAGACTGCATGGCTCAAGTCCCCCTTCAATTCATGGAGTGGCCCTGATAGTCCAGGACTGCTAACTTCTCCAACCTCATCCTGGCCACCTTGGGTCACTAAATCCCCTTTCCTCCTCAGTCCTCAAGAGAACTTCATTCAATAGGCCCAAACGATTTGGGCATGTATGTGCTGGGGTAGGGGACAGCTAGGAAGGCCAGGATGAAACATTGGTGAGAGGGGCAGTCAGTGATAATTTGGGAACTGTTGGAAAATGTCTGGAAGTTTGTCCTTTGTATAGAAGCAAAGAAGAGAGAGATGTGCTTACTTCAGAGGTGGAGTTCAACCTCCACCAAATTGGGGAGGTATGGTGGGGTCTCGGCATGACATCATGCTGGGTGTTGGGGGAGAAGTCCCATTGCTTATGCTCTCTTATGGATGCTTGTCATTTCTATCCAAACCTCCCCCCAAGCCCCAGAGGCTTAGTCACATGCCTCCAGCCTCTCCTGCCATCTGTCCCCTCCACCCTTGCAGCAGGACCACTTTGTCCTCTTACATCCAGATCTGCGCTATCACCTCTGGGATAGTCTCCCACCCTGAGCTCACTGAGCCCCAGCCCATCCCGCCTGAGCTATGGGGCCTCTGTTGCCATGGCGACATCAGGGCATCCCAGAAAGGGCCACAGGAGAGCAGCACAGTCACCCGGACATTGAAAACAGTCATGGGGGGAGACGGGGGAGGAGGTGGCCCAAACAATGTATACACACGTGAGTAAACGTGAAAACAATAAAATAAAAAAAAAAAGAAAACAGTCACTCGCAGTGTACTCCTCTTCTGTGCTGCGGCTAACCTGTCCACCCAGTCCAAAGACTTTTGTGAAGACCTGCTTGGCCTCCTGAGCAAAACCAAACCTCCCTCACCTGATCATGCCCTACGTGTGGTCACATCCCAGCCACTGCTGGTCATAAGTCACTCATAGCTCTTTCTCCCTGGCCAGAGTGAGATACTCAGCCAGCATAGCAGCTCTCCACTGGGGGTTCCTGGACAGACCACGCCTCACTGAGTTGATGGGCAGAACCCACACCCCCTTCCCATCCCACTGTCTTCACCCAGTTCAGCCATTAACACCCCATGAGCATTTCCCTGAAACCCCAGCTTCTCTAGAGTCTCAGAGCCCTCTGTCCCCCTAAGAAACTTCCACATTCTATTATTTTTAACTGAGTATAAGTCTGACCTTTGCAGAAATTTTAGTCCCATTTATCTCTGCAGTGACATCATTCATGTCCAAAAGGGCTTCCCATGTAGATGGGCTTGGGGTTGGTGGGTGAGAGGCAAAGGGCCCACATGGGGTGCTGAAGTCAGGTGTGGGAATGAGGTGCTGGGGAGTAGGCTTCTGAGGCCAGGGTGCTGGGGCAGGGTGGAGGATGTGGAGAGTAGCAGGTAGTAAGTAAAATGGGGAAAGCTGGCTTTCAGCCCTTTTGTAGCCAGACACATAGCCTGTGGGTTCCTGAGCAGCTTTAAACTAGATCCCCCAGGAAGTGTCAGGTGGGGGGGGCGGTGCTTACAACAGTGCCACTTGAGGTCTCCTTCCAAGAAGGCTGATCAGGTTACCCTGAGGATGTCTCACATGGCAGGGAGAAGGTGCAAGCTATGCCTAATGGACATTAGCATGTGGAGGAAAGGGAGTCAGCTCTTTCTGTGAGGCTGGGGTAGAGGACCCAGAAGGCAGATGGAGGTCAGAAGCACACAGAGGCAGATGCAGCTCTCAGTCATGGAAATGTTAAGAGGCATCAGCTGCAGGGCTCTGATGGAGAGGAAAGGTAGGCCTGGGTGAATTTAAATGTCCCTCTTATTCAGCTGTATCTTCGCTTCCGGCAATTGCTCTCTGCTTTGAGCCGAGCTCTGGGTTCTCTTTTGATTTGCACCTCCCAATGCTAGTCATCATCAGTGCAAGCTTCTCTTGCTTACCCATGACCTGAACAATTAGTCCTCAGGGTTAACACACATGACGAGACCTGTCTGGGGGATGAGCTGGGGCCTCAGTAAATAATTCCCACTAGGAATTTCAAGTTGACTAGAAATATGACAAATGGGTCCCCAGGTGTCCTTCTACCCTAAAAGGTCAGAGCCAAAGAAGAAACTCTGGGAGTGGTCTGGAATCCTACCTGGGAAGAAACCAAGGGCTGAAGACATTGAGTAACTATTTATTCATTCAAATATGGCTGAATTGAAACTGTGACCCGAGCTCTCCTCCATCTACTCTATCAAGGTGACAACATGCACTTATTGACATGCAATTAGCAAACATCTTGCCAGGTTATGTGCATGAATGTACCAGGGTACCAGGAGGCATCAAGTACAAATGAATGTAATATCTCATTACATGTAGTGACCAAGCAATATCTCACCACCATCCCACAGAAGGCCTGCCAAGGCCCCCTGGAGGGGAAAGACTGCAGTGTTGAGGGCAGGCCACATAAGCCAGGGTCCAGAGGTAGAGTCAGCCAGAAAAGAACTGTTTCAAGGAAGCCAAGACAAGTCAAAGGCAAAGAACCTTTAGTTGGCCGTCCCTCCCCTCCCCTCCCCTCAGGTGAGTGTTGCTTTTGTTAACATTAAGTATCTTTGCTCCTTTAGCATTTAACAGGTTTTAAAATACATTCCCAAATTATTTTGCGCCCCTTAATCATAGATGAAGAGCAAGGAGAAGAAAATCACTTTGTGCAGGTGGAGGGATGAAGTCATGTCCATTCCATCCTAGATCAGAGTGAAAAGACTCGAGGTCAGAGAGGGTCTTACTACCACACCCTGCATCCACCCTCTGGGGGCAGCTACTGCAGGGCATAGCCCAATGATCAAAGGGACTGCTCTGTCCCATTTTGTCCCTACATGCAAGCACTCTTTTACTTCCCATCAAAATCTCCATCCCAACACCAGCACCTCTCCCACCCCAGCTCCCAAGCTGCTGTTCCTGCACATCACCTCTCTGTACCCCACCCCACCCCATCCCCATCCTGTTTCGCTCAGAGGAGTAGTGAATGTGCACAGCAGAAACGCTCCTTGGCTAGCAGAGATCAATACGTCAATACAGACGCCAGCTGGAACATAAACAGAGGGAGGCTTAGGGGAGTGGGGAAGGGGGCTAAGTGGGTGCTGGAAGGAAAAGAGGCAGACACTTGGTTGGAAACAGCCCAGCTCCCGGTGAGCACCTCACTGGCACTGTCAACATGGGGAGAAAGATTCATTAGCTCCAGCCTAAGAAGCTGAGATCAAATCTAGCCTCTGATGAACTTGGCTTTATTCTTGAGCTGATGAGGAAGGTTTACAGAGCCCAACCTGCTGAGCTGGGCCATCTTGGCCTCACAGGTGTGTTGTGGGTGGGATTCCTAGCCACTCCCTTCTTGAGACTATATATCTCACATCCCTTACCAGGTTGTAAGAATCATGATGACAGAAACCAGGAGCCCTGAGCCAAACATTTGGTGTCTTTGTGAGACAGCACCCACCCAGTAGTACCCAAGGAACAGACTTGGCTTAACTCCAAGCAGCTCGGATATGTAGTATTCAACTAGTGGCGAAATAGAAGGTGGAACCCCTTGTCAGAGTGGAGATAAGAAGCCTGGAAGGGAGGCCAGCAGTCCACATTTTCCCGTCAAGATGAGTGATGAGAACTAACTCTGGCTTCAATAAGCCACTTTTCTACTCTGGGAGCCATCAGCAGCCTGACATCATGGCCAGTAGGGAAACACCTGGTGGGCTCTGCAGAACTGCAGCGGGGCAGGACAACTTGGCAGGACTCCAAATAGCCAGGCTGGCAGGGGCTCCAGGCAGCTTCTTTCTGTGTCCCCACCCCCAGAAATCTGTCTTCCCTCTTGGAGAGTTTGAAAAACATGCCCAAGCCAATGTGATGGTTTGCAGCTGCTCTGCAGAGGTATGGATAACAGTGCTTGGCTCAATTCTCCCTCACGTATCCCCTGGTTGTGATTTTTAAAAGGTAGGAGTGAGAGACAGACTGGTAGTAGGAATTCTCAGAGGGTGTTGAACATGGCAGGGCTTTTTCAAAGGGGCCACCATACTGCTGATTATTCCTCTGGGAAGTTCCTCCAGTCCCCAAGTTCTTCTGTAAATCACTTCAAAAATTTATTCCTTTATACCTGTTACCTATCTTATATCAGCCCACTCAAGGACTAGAGGCTTTGTCAGAGGAGGTGGTACAGAGTGAGAGAGAAAAAAGCCATTTTTGGACACCCAAGAGTCTTGTAGGAGGGAGCTTAGGTGTCTGCAGAGCAAGGGAAGTTAGTCCCCTAAAAACCCTGGTGGTGGTATCCATGCCCCTGGAAAATCACTTCAGAAAATCCAGCCTCTGAGTTGACAATTGTCTCCCCTCAAGTGTCAACTGGTTCATGGGATTCTCTGGGTTAAATCAAGAGACCCAGCCAGGCAGAAGAAGCTGAGCTCCTTGGAAAAGATGTGGACGTTAACACTGGAGGGAGACTTAGAACAGCTGCTGCAGAACCTGGGGACCAGAGTGATGAAGACCGAGCTCTGGGGTGGGCCTCTTGCCAACTCCCTTGCTGACCAGGCTCCATTATAGACACCAGTACCTTGTTGAGCATCCTGGGATCTTTGTTCTTGAGTGGAGATCAGAATCATTTGGGCTTCAAGTAGATGAGCAAGGAGCAGAGTGAATCTCAGAGCCTCCCTCCTCTGGGTGTTGAGAAAAGGATGAGTTAGAATTGAGGATGCCTGTGGGACCTTGGGTGGTCTTGGGTCCATCCAGGGTCAGTGGTCTTCAGATCCTCCACCTTGGCTTGATGTGGAGTTGCTTTCCCTGAGTTTTAGGCTTGCTTTGCAGAGAGGGGGTGAGAGCAGGCACGCCCTTGACATGAAGGGAGCATGGTGGCAGCAACAGGCTTCAAGACTGATGGTAGCTGGTCTACTGGTGACCCCCTCCGCTCAGCACCCTGTAAGTCAAGAGCACTTGAAGATTTACTAAGTCCTGTCACAGCCACTTTCTCATTGACACTTCCTAAGGTACTTCGAAGTGGGCAAGTAGAGGCAGCTAGCTCTCAGATAGCACATGATGAATCAGTGGTAGAACCAGCACTGGACTCCTCTCATCCTTGGCCCTGTCATTAATCTGTTTCTGTCCTTCAGGCTTCAATAATTTCATGCTAATCAACTGATAATGCAGGAGTTTTGGGCCACTGCCCTCAGAAGAGGTGGGTCCTGAAAGAACTTTAGAACAGTCAGCAGAGACTTTCATGCCTCCAGGGAATCCTAAGGACAATGCTCCTGTTCAGCTGGAAGAAATTATAGAAGAGACCTTTGACCATGAACGCAAGATTAAGGAAGCCAAGTCTCTGAGAGCAGGAATGAAACAGATGGTAGGGACCCACATTTCCCTGGGGCACTAGGATAAAATTTAAGCATCATTAGAGTGCTGTTAAATACTGTTAAACCGTTATTGCTTATACTCTCTCTTCAACAAAACTAGAGATAAGGGCAAAATAGGTTTCTGCCTGGTAGCGAGGGGTTGGGGGGGTAAGGGAGGGAGGGAGGGGTAAGGGAGAGGGTGGGGGGCAGGGGGAAGGGGGGAGAAATGACCCAAACATTGTATGCACATGTGAATATAATAAAAAAGGAAAAAAAAACCTGTTAAACCACTGTTACTATAAACCTTTGTTGTAAGCACACTCTTGCAAATTTTTTTTCCTTTAAATGTGTGGGATGTTGAGACTTAACTCCCTAACTGACAGCTACTAGACCCTTCATCAGGGCCCAAGCTGCCTTGAGCAAAGGACTGCCTGCCAGTCAGGCAGCTGGACTACCCTCATACCAGCAACCCACAGCCCAACTCTGGTTCCAGAAGGCGCTGCCTGTGTAGCTTGCACTGGACTTTTGCCACCACAGTAGCCTCCTCCATCCAGGCAGGGGCAGGGAGTGTGGCGCTATGGCATAACAGAAGACCATTACCAAATTGTAAGGAGCAGTCCTTCTAGAAGTCCCCCCAAGGCAACCCAAGAAAGATCCCTAAGAATGTGAGGATGTCTGGAGTTTCTCAGCAACCAGGCACCTCTCCTCTACAGTCGGGCACATTCCTAAAAACCCAGCTTGGAGCCACCAGCTGCCACCTGCCTTCACTTTTGAACTTTGTAGTCTGGGAGGGAGGGGCATACCATACCCTTAGATGGGGCGAGAGGTGTTCCCCATGCTTCTGGTGACTGAGCAATTCAGGCCTGTCAATAAACAGGGAAGGGCTGGCTGAGGCCCTTGAGGTTTTCTGGCAACCCGTTTGGAGACCCAGCTGACAGCAGGGCAGTCCAAGAGCTCCACCAACTCAAGTGACTTATTTGGGTGGCCCACACTGACAGGGTATGGGAGGGGCAGAGAGCAGCCTGTCCAATCCTGCCCATAGCCTCTGAAATCAGGGAGTTCGATAGCCTCACTCTGGAGTTGGCCCTCTCCACTTCAGGCCCCCTGGGCCAGTTAAAACGGGAACCCTTTGGCTTTTACCTGGGATCCAGCCTTTGGGGCTTTCTGGCAAGAGGACATTGATGTCTGGGTATCTTGAACTTCAAAGTCTTCTGGTCCTAGCAAGGATAATGAGGTGGGTTTGAGAAAGACTTTGATCTTGAAATAGGTAGTCCTGGGTCTAAGTCTTGGATTTGCCACTGACTAGCTGTGTGACCTTGAGCCAGTCCCCTAGTATCTCCCTAGAAGACCCTCACAGAGTTTCTGAAGGATCAAATGAGATAAGTGGGAAAGCTCTTCACATTTGTAATGTTGTGGGTTTGGGAGGCCAGGATGGGAAGTGCTTTTGAAGAGGTATCTGGGGCCAGGAAGACAGTTTTCCTTTACTTTCCCATCTTGGTATGGGTGGGGAGGGGAAGATAGAGGGGAACTCTCCAAAATTCAGGGACTGCAAGGCTGGGCCGGGAGTTACTCAGCATGGTTAAACATCCACTGAGCGGTGAGAAATGAAACTTTGCTGGCCACCCTGCTTCCCCAGATCTTTTACTGCACATCATAAATTACCATCCTGTTTTATTTTCCTTTTATAGGCTCTTCCAGGCCATTTCTGGCGATTTACTCTCTCTGCTCTGGGCTAACTATGTTAGAAACAGTTTTCTGGTCTTTATCTTTCTCTGTGACACCTCAGATCATGGTGACTGATCTGGCAGCTGGGGGGTGGCTTCTATGGGTTGGCCGAGCAAGCATCCAAGCCAGGAACTGAAGGGTGACACTAGAGAATTGGGTGGCCCAGTACCTGCCCTTGGATGACTAGAGGGAAGTCATGATCAGAGACCACAAGAATTCGTAGGCTCACTGACCAGGGCTTGCTTCTGACACAGGGCCTCATCTCTTGGGGCCCAGGACCCATCACTCTGGCAGCAGACAGGGGTGATGGCAGATTCTTCAGTGTAGTGGGCTTTCCCCAGATGTGGAAGACCTAGACTTTCAGTATTTGGAAGTGTTAGGAAGACCCCCAATATTTTGTCAATATTCTGTGGGCTCTACCTTTATGAGAAAGGCCTGTTAGGGCCCTGACTGGGAGCCATGAGTCTTGCACCTAGTCCCAGTTCAGCTACTAGTCAGCGTCCCTGAGGCAAATCCCTTCCTCTGACTGAGCGTCAATTTCCTCACTTGTAAAGTGAAGGCCAAAGCAGTTCACTTTTGTCCCTTCTAGAGCCGCCATGCTACACCTGAAATGTACCACCTTACACGTACATAACATCCAAGCATTTGTCTACCAAGTGACAGGTTCCCACGACCAATTAATGTACTGTCAAGTGTCACAACAGTCCTGTTTTTAACAAAATGCTGGCTTCTCAAATGAGGGCGCTGGACTAGGGAAGATTTTGAATGTGCTTTTGAGCCTTGGAGATAACTTTTTATTGAGTTTTGTATCTTGATTAAGGGAAAAGCAAAATAGTGGCAAAGTCGCTTCTCCTGTCATTATTCAACTAGAAGATTTTTGTTCAATATGACTCAGTGTAAATCGTCAATGACCATTGTCTTGGATCTATTTTCCTGGCAGCCTACTTTGTGGACAGGAGGTAGTAAGGGAGAAAGTTGTCACATGCCAAGTCTATGATGAATGGAAGAACCCAGATGGGGACTGGATTTACAATACTCACAGTGGGGCCTGGGGGCTAGGGGCTGGAAGACAGAGAGGGGTCTGCCTTCACCATGCCAAAAAGAAGACAGCAGCAAGCCACCTACTCAAAAACATGCAGAAAAGAGTAGTGTAGAATGTGTGCTAGTTGAAGTCATTCAGGCTGGAAGGCTTTGGGGTGTGGGTATAGAGAAAGGTGTAGAAGATGCAAGACTGGGGGAGGGCCATTGCTCTCTGGGCCTCAGTTTCTTCATCTGTAAAATAAGGGGGTTGCACTAGACAGACTGAAGACCCTGTCGTTTTGCTGTCTTAGAATGGTGAGGAGGACTAAGGCAGAGAGGAAAGAAGAGAAGGAGGATATGTGGGATCAGGGTTTTCCTGGCTCTGTAGCACCTCAGAGAGCACCCCCAACTGTAGTGATTGGGTTACAATCTGCATTCAGCCTTGTCAACAAACTGATGTTGAAATGCTACTTTCCAAGAAAACCAAAAGGTACAGCTTTCAGAGTGAACTACAGGGCTGATGAGTGTCCTCCACTCCACACTCTGGGGTGTGACACAGTAGGCCAGCCAAATGCCAGATCAATTCTTTTCAGGGCAATGTTAATATCTGTTCAAATAAAATCATATTTTCACTTCAACTGTAGGCCCCCAAAGTCACATGTCAACATTGTGACCCCCTAAAACTCTATCCCCCTGAAGAAACACCCAATGTGTATAATTGCGTGTGTATGTGTTTAACATTCGGAGTCGCTAAGAGGCAATAAGTTTTTCATTTTCTTTTTAAAAAATTCTTTGAATGGTTATGTGCCAGAGGTTGGAATTGTAAAAAGGAGGGGCAGGTATGGGGCAGGGAGGTGGGAGACATTTTACAATTTATCAAGATATGAGTACAGGTCCCTTTTTTTTTTAACACCCGTGTTTAGTGCTCTGCATTGAGCTTCTTAAATTAATGGCCACCCTGAGGCCAGGCTGTCTCTAGGATAGCAATTTGAATCATTGCTGTGAACTCACAATACTCAGGTGCTTCCAATCTGAGAGCAAGGTGTGTGAACAACTCCAGGTATGTGCCTGATAGACAACACATCTAGGTGGGGTGGGTGCCGAGGCAGAGATGGGAGATCTGGCTCAGGAGAGCCTGCCTTGGCAAAGTCTAGCTCTAGAAAGACGTCTTCAATCTGCTCGCTGAGAGCAAGGTTCCCCTGTCTGTCTCCCACACTTGGCTGCAAATGTCTGGCAAAACTCTCATTCTGCTATTGGCCTTCTTCCCCTTTCAGCAACCTGCCTTTCCTGGATTGGACTAAGAATAATCCAAGACAGTGTAGCAAAACGATCCCTTCACTTGTAAGATACTTTACCCACTCACAAAACGATTACACACCTAAAACAAGGTTAATTCTAAATAAGATTCAGTTGCCTAGTAAGTCAGAAAGGCTTCATTTCCTGACAATTCTGGAAGGGAAACTTCAAGTTAAGATCAACTCCCTTAGCCAGTAGTGGCTCTGGGAGAATCCCTCTGAAATGACTGGGAAAATAAACTGAGATCTGGAAGAATGAACTTGTAAATTTGCCATTAAAGTAAATGAAATGTTTTAAATAAAATTCAACATAGTGTGCCAGGCACTGAGCTAAATGCTATCAGGAATAGAAAACAAAACAGAGCCCCAGCTCCTGAGGATCAGGCTTAATTCACTGGACTCAGAGATGAAACTTATCATACTCCAGCTGTGCTCTCACTCAGACCCTTGTTCCTTTCCTAACCTCACAGCATCCCTGCCTCCTGCAAAGCCTTCTGGTTCCAGGTATCTCTGTTGAGACAAATGGCTGGTTCTTAGCCCAGAAGCACAGGGTCTCATTTTTTTGGGGGAGGGATCTGGGTTTTCTCAAGACTAGCTGTTAACTGTGGAGACTTTTGCTCCCCACATCCTTGCTGTTTAAAGGATTTTAACTACAGAGAAATAAAGGAGTTGACCAAAGTAGAAACATTCAGAAATGACAAGATACGCTTGAAGCTTCCATGAGTTCTGGCCCCTAGTTTATAGCTTCTGACTTCCTTATGGAACCACCACTGGAGGAAGCGCCACTGAAGAAAAGCCCTCTGCTTTTTACGCCAATGGGGCGCTAGTCAAAAATAAATAAATAAAAAACAAAAAAAGCAAGGAAGGGGAAGCCTTCTTGCCCCTTCTCTTCAGGAGGCTGGCCCAGGCTTTAAGAGGGAAATGAACCAATCCTTGTATGCACATATGAATAATAAAAGAAAAATGAAAAAAAAATAAATAAATAAAAAGAGGGAATCCCAGTGAGCTGCAAGTGCCCCCTGCATTGCAAGGTTTTTCCTTTGTCTCCGCCATCCTTATTCTATAAGCATGGTTTATCCAGTGCTGATGCTTGTCACTATAGTTTGGGAAAGTGACATAATGGATCTGAAATGGGCTTTTCTGGGACAAGAAACTGGAATTAACACAAGCCTCTCTCTTCCTGTTCCCTGCTGTAGTTTGGTTCACATGCAAGTAATCAGGAAGTCCCTCCCAGATCTGACTCTTCTGTCAGCCTCCCCCAATCTCATCATAGATACTGCCAGGATCAAACTCCCCTTCCTTCTGGTCTGACACTTGCTCTTTCCCGTGGGGGCTTTCCCAAGGTTGAGAAGAGCCACCTTCAGCTATTGTTTCCCCCACCCCCACCCCAGGGAGAGTTCACCTTGTTTTCTTCACATTTTTCAGTATCACCCCCTTCAGACCATCACAACCCTATCTACATTTTAAAAGTAAGTCCTTCTAACTTCTGCTACTTTGAAGCTCAAGTACTAACTCAAAACAGATTTTTTTAAAATTCTTTCCTTCTTTCTGAGTCTATTCTCTTACAATTCACCATGACTTTGTGTGAGAATAGTAATTGTCATAGATGGATTGGGGCCCTGGGTGAAAACATGGTTATAAACTTTCTATTTTAGGGGGTTTACACTAATGCAAAAGCTATCATCTTAGAGTCACCTTCTGTATGCATTAAGAAATAGTCCATCCACGTTATGATTTTTAAAAAGGTCTTCATTTATTTAAAAAGGATGGCTTGGGAATTGGGGAGGTGGGAATGTGGCCGAGATGGACTGCAGATACTTTCAGCTCATTAACTGCACTTCCTGCAGCATCCATTAGGGGCACCTGTTAGACTGAAAGGCCCGAGTTTTTGCCTCCTGTGTCACCTCCCCTCTCTCCTCAGCTAAATTGGGACCTGAGTGGGCAAGAAGGGCAGAGTGGGCAGGAGAGGAGGGGCTCCCAGGAGTGTGTAGATGATCCAGGACTGTCTGGAATAGAATATGGAGAGACATGCAGCCCACCCAGTCCTTGGGGTTGGAGGGGGCTAGTGGAGAGCAAAGATCCTCTGACTTCAAGGAGGCTGGGGAGGAGCAGGATGTAGGGCTTGGAGGTGCTCAAATCTTCTGGGGAGGGATTTTAGTCTAACTGATTGAAATGAAAATAATACGTCTTGGGCCCACCCTACCCCCAACTCTCCTGCTCCCTAAAAGCCCGAGGCTAAACAATGGTCCTTTCCTTCATGCCCCAAGTACTTTGGAGGGTGGGTAATGTCTATTAAGCACCCCCAAAAGACATTTTTGACCTGAAGGACAATCTGGTGAGTCAAGATATCTGAATTAGCTGAGAGTTTCCATAGTAAACCAGAATCACTTCTACGCAGTTCAGTAGGAGACCCTTTGAAAGTGCATGAAGACCTGTTTTCCAAAGCTCAGTCTGACAACGGGACAGAATATTTGAAATCAGGGATGTCTTGGGAAACTTGCTAAATTGTTCCTCTCCCCAACCCGCGAGTCTAGGGGAGCGGAGGTCGGCACCCAGCCACTCCGGGACCTCACAACAGAGTGACCGCCAGGCTGACGGAATTGGACGGAGTGGGCGGGGCGGGGCCGGCTTGACCCCACCCCCAAGCTCGCGGAGGGGGGCGGCAGTTGGAGGCAGCAAGGGGCGGGGCGAAGCCGGCTTGACACCATCCTCGAGCTCGCGCTGCACTGCAGTTGGAAGCAAAAGGGGCGGGGCGGGGCCGGCTAGACCCCACCCCGAAGCTCGCGGCAGCCGCGCGGGCCAGGCGGGTGAGAGTCCCACGCGGCACAACCTCGCTTGTCCGCTCTCTTGCAGTCCCGGGACTGAGGCCTCGGGGTAACTGCCGTGCCCAACCGCTACTTGCGTCCTGTCGCGCGGCTTATTTAGGGGTCCTGAGCCCTCCAAGTCGCCTCTTCTTCCCCGGGGGCAGAAAGGAGCCCTGATCTCCAGAAGGGTCCGCGGAGGAGGCTCTTCCTGGAGGCTGGGGAACCCTCTGGGAGAGGCCCTAGGCTTGTTGATTCGAGACCTTTCGTTCTGCACAATCCAGGATGGATGCTTGAAAGACAAGGCTTTCAGAAGTCTGAGCACATAGTACGGGAGGAATTCAGGGCCATCACGTTAGAGTTTGTTGGGATGGAAGCTGCTCACCCAGGGATGCAGAATTTGGGCCCCAAACAGAAAGCAAGCAATCGTTCCCCTCCCACCCAAGTGTTAATCGTGAGATACTTTGGGAGTGGGGACCTTGTACTTTCAAGTCTGATCTGCCTACCACTTGGTTCCTATAGATGGGAGCTCGCTGGGGCTGCTTCTGAATTCAGGAGCAACTGTGAGAATCTTGAAGAAGTGCTGACAAGAAGGGTCTGTGATAAGAGGTAGACTAGACCAAGGCATGCTCTTCCCCAGCTCACCACCCACAGGCCCAGGGGGTGTATAAATGTGGAAATTAATAGACTTGGATCAGCGACAGTGCTGATCATGACTACCCACTCCAGGGGTAGGGCAGGTGCCTGCCAGGACTAATAAGGACTGGATGTGGTGTCTTAGGATAAAAGAATGGAGGAGAATTTGAAGGGGAGGGTGTGCTGCCCACTGCATTTGGGGGACGTTAACTGACCGTGCGTGGTGGGATGGCACTGTTCGGGCTTAACTGGCTCCCTACTAAGGTACTCCAAAATGTCTTTCACAGATTAAATCCAGAGGAAAATCTTTGACACTGAAGTTCAAAGGCTTAGGTATGCAGGGCTTGAATCCAACATCAGCCTTAGTTTTTCCTCTAGAAAGGAGATTTTCCATTCCAGTGTTCTCTCCTCTGGCTAGAACCCAGAGGAGATAAGAGATAACTCCTGACAGCCTCCCAGGGGAGACAGGGCAAAATGGAGATGGCCTCAGAGCAGCAACTGACAGGACTTCCATCCTCTCTGGTGTTCTGAGAGGATCACAAGGCATCAGGCCAAGATTCAGATTACCTGTGGTATAAGACTTTGCCCATGTGGTGTATGTCGAAAAGGCAGCTTAACATTCATCTGCTTTCTAGACCTGAGGGCAGGCTCCCTTGGCGGGAGGGGAGGGGGGTGGGCAGGAATGAGTGCCTCGTGCACCTCTAGTCCCCCTGCACCTCCTGGCTTTGAATTGGTACATAATTGACATTGTTGATGCATATACTTACTGGATCTTGAAGTACTGGATCCATAGCAGCAGTGGGGTGGGAGGGGCTGAGGAACTGAGGGAAATCATGGAATGCCTCCAAGGAGGTGAGGCAATTTGAGCTTTATGGTACTGGAGAATGGAGTCTGAGCAGGCCCCATTTACTCTCATTAGATAAGTATGAAATTCTCAGGAAGGAAGGAAACAGTAGGAAGTTCCCTTCCCTATGAACTATGAAGGATTTCTGAGGGTGCACTGGGTGGTCTATGTGCATGACAATAACCTCCACCTCCCCAAAAAGGTATCTTTCTGCTCCCTAAAAAAAAAAAAAAAAAAAAAATGGAGACTACATATTCTTGTCTGACCAGCCTGTGCTGATTTCCTAAAGAAAAGGGACTGCGGAGGCTCTAGGACTGAGTGCTGGACCCAAAGAGATTAGTTGAAAGGGAAATGTCTTTGAGGTAGAGGGACCAAGTGTATGCTGGATCAAATGGTCCCCACAGTGCACAGAATCTTAGTTTTTGGAAGGAGCTGAAGACGCTGCTCCTTGCTGGGGGCTTGGGCCTACCATTTTGTTGCTGTCTGGAGTCCCTTTGCCCAGGGGCTCTCATTAGCTCCCCAGGTTCCATCCTTCCCTGGATGCTGTGCTGTTCTCCACATGATCTGGTTTCACTGGCTGTGGCAGAAATTTTGGTCCCAACAAAGTCCAGGAATCTGAGTTGAGACAACTTGATGCCCAGTACCATAGGGACTCACCTACACTAGGAGGGCTTTTAAGAGATGTGAGGTTGGAAGTCTCTGATGTGGAAGAGAGGAGGACTCAAGAGACTTCCCCAGCCCATGTGCACGGACAGCCCCAGGCTCCCACTTGGACAATGGCTCCCTGTTTGCCCACCCTCAAAAGATGAGCGCTCTCACAAGAAGAGCAGACAAGGAACAGCAGGATTAGGCCTCTAAAAACCTTTAGAACTGTTGAGATTCTGGACAGTGGTGGTTGTTGGCATCTTTGTTAGGTGCTAGGAGCTTTCCTCAAGGGAACTTCTGCAGGTGGCGAGTGACGACTGTCAAATATTGTCAAGGCTAAAGGAAACTCTCTCACATCTGAGGTCATAATCATGGTTTCCTCTGGACATTAAGAGATGTAGAGGCCCCAGCTCTGCCTGGTCACCTCATAGCTCTACCTGGAAGAAGTGGGGGAAGCTCATTTCTTCCCTCAACTCCAGAATCATTAGTCACCTTTTAGGGAGGCAAAATAAAGTAGGCGATGGCTCCTTACCTGTACATCAGGTAAAATGGAACTTGGGAGTCAACTACTTGAGATGTTGAACTCCTTGTTTTGTGAGCCTGGGCCACCTGATACTATACAGAACCCTCCATGACCTCATCCCACAGGTGGGAAGCCTACATCACCAGCCAGTCCAGAGTCCCTCCTTCCTCAGAGACACATCTCTGTCCAAGAGCTACTTGTGTGTCCCTCAGATGATCCTTCAACACAAATACAAGATAGAAGTTTGCCTAAGAGGTCCGGGGACAGTGACACCCCTGGGGGTCCGGGCAAAAGCAAACCTTCTCTTGGCCATCTATTCCCCTAGCACCCCCTCCAAATAAAGATGGACTCCAAAGAGAAGTCTGTACCTTGACACACTGCAGAGCCTTGGACTACAGACTACCAGAGAGTCCTGGACCGGGACTGTGGTGGGACTGATGTCAAGGGAGCTGGACAAACTAGAAATAAGCAGCGAGGCAGTTCCCAGCATGACTTACCGTCTTGTGCCCCTGTGTCTGTCCTCTGGCTCATCTTCCTGCTAAAGATCCACTGAGCCAGTGAGTAACTGTTGGCAAATGAAATTAGGTTGTGGTGGGAATCCCTGTGGACTTCCAAAAGCACCTCTGTTTTTCTTTTCCCCTGCCAGGGGTGGTCCAGAGCCCAGGTCCAGAGGGCTGGCAGAGGTAGGGAAGAAGCAGATCCCTTGGTCAGAAAAACATGAGGATTCAGGCCTGGTCAGCGTAGAGTGTTTGTGGAGATCAAGGCCTTTGCCTGTTTGAATCCTTCACTGCCAACTGCCTGTACCCCCCCCCCCACACACACACAGGGTGTCTTAAGATGCCTGGCACTTAGCAGGCTTGCTCTCAGGTGCACTGTGGACTTGGGACTGCAGTTGCAAATGGTCCACAAGTTTCCTGTGTTCTGCCCAGGGCAAACAGCACTGGGGAGGGCAGGGACAGGGCCAGTAGTTAGTACTGCAGCTTTTGTTCATTTAGAATTGTCAGGTTGATGTCTTCTCAGTATAGGAATATTTTAATAGCATGGCCTGGACAAAGATAACCCACTACCTGGAATGGCATGCCCATATCTCTCTGGGTGACCATTTAGTTCACTGCAATGCCTGATGCTGGTCTTTTCTGGTTGGACAGGGAAGGACAGATTACACTTCTGTCTCCAGATTGAATTAGACTCTCTCCAAAGACCCTGTAATATCAGCAGCAGGAGGCACCTTGGCATGATGTTGTGGATTTAAGGAACAGAGCAAACCCATAAGTTTACTGCATGCTGGAAATATCTGCAACACGTGTTTCCTGTGGCAGGGAAATCTCCAATTTCATTTGGAGTACATACGTAAGCCTGTTAAAATATATTGATTAGCAGAGGATCTCTGCTCAATGATCTTTAAACTCTAACATCTGTTCTGAATAAATAATTCATACAGTTAGATGTTAACTAGGAGGCTTGGGGGAGGGGACTGCAAGCCTAGAAAGTACACTGAGGTATCTTTTGGCCAAAAAAATGTGCACCCCCAACCCATACACAGGTGTAGAGGGAGAAGTGCCAACAGTAACAGCTTCCCTCCTGTCCCTTGTCTCAGGCTGCGTACCCCACCCTATCTCTGTCCCCAGCAGGCAGGTGTCATGGCGGCCATTGACTCCTGGTCCCAGAGAGCATCTTCCCTATAGATAGCAGCCTCAGCCACCATGAAGGTGGCCATGGATTCCTCAATGTCCAAGTGGTGGAAAGCAGTGCCACTCCGTGCCCCCTCACTCCCTCTCACATCCTCTCCCTGGCAGCTGGGAGCTGACTGTTTGCTCAGGCTTCCTTGGCTGCAATTTGGAGGTCCAGGATGCCCTCCTAGATGGACATATCTGGGCCCTCCCAGAGGGCCATACCTCTGATTATGAGCAGAAGTCAGATGTTGTCAGAGATGGAAGGATCTTAGGCCATTCCCTAGGAGATACCCATTTTTCCTACTATAAACAACCCTTCCCTGCTTGTTTTCTGGGGGTTCCAAGATCCTTTGCCTCCTTAGCATTTTCCTTTGGAGTTTCGGCTTCTTTAGCAGACCATAATTGCTTCCAACTTTGGAAGGAGCAGGACTCCTGGGACCCCACGAAGGAGCCTTGTATTTACCTTTCTGGGCAGAGGAAAGTTCCTAAGTTCTCAGAGAAACCCACATCCTGTTTCCCTGGAGTAGGAGGGGAGCTGCTACTGCCAGACACACAGCGTCCTCTCCTCTGCCAGTAGTTTGCAGCTCACTGTCACTAACTGGGAATTGAGAAAGATGCTCAGGGAAAGTTCTGCACCCTCTGATGTCTACTGTCTATCAACTCTTGAAAGAGTTTCTTAAGGACTAGAAGAGAAACTGCTGAGGCTGGCCTGGCCCCCCACACCCCTCAGAGGTCTGCCCTCCTTCAGGCAGAAGAGGGTTTCCAAGGCCCTGCTGGTGAATCAAGATTGCCAAGTTCAGTCTTCATTGGCACTTTAGCGCATTGAGGCCTAAGCCAGAACCCAGGCTGGGTTGGTGCTGGGACAAGGGGAAAAGAGGGGTTGGTGCAAAGCATCAAATGGGATAGCTCTGCTGGGAGCCAGGTCGGCTTAGGTGCCAGGAGTCCAGAAATTAACCTCACCCACACTCCTACATTGTTTTCACTATGAATTAAATGAGCATTTAATTCCTGAATGCTTTGATCTCCTAAAGGGCCTGGCTTGAGTCTTCATTTGAGAATCTCTCAGCTGTGGTCCTTTTCCTTTGAATAGAGAGCATTGCAGTGGAGTCCTCATAGCAGTCCCTCAGGTTGAGAAGTGAAATCACTGCTGAGGTTTTATTCCACATGTTCAGAACCAAAATCCCAAAAGAAGGGTGGGAATCTCAGACATGTGCCTTCCTGTGGATCCCCTGTTCTCTGCAAGGTTAAGGTCAGAGACTTGGCCCTGACCAAGTATCTTGGCCTCCATGGGCAAAGCTTAGTGGTTGATAATCAGTGTGGATGGGCACGAGGAAACCTGAGTGCTGATACAGTGGGCTCACTAAGATCTGTGGGGTTGTTGTGGCTTGAGGATCCCAGTGGGGCAGTCAGGGAAGTGTGTAGAGCCTTGGCACTTCTGTATTAGTTGAAACAGTCAGGCTTGAGGTGTCTGAATGGTGCTTTCAGGTGGTGTGAGGAGGAGAAGAACCAGCTAACAACATGATTCAACTTCACTGAGGCTAGGTGTGAACTCTAAGCACAGAGCACAGGGCTACCTTCCTAGGGAGATGGGTGGGGGGCAAGGGCAGTTCCTGGGCTGGAAATCAGTGTGGTCTTCCTGGATAGAGTGGGTGGTTTCTGGCTGGAAGGCCAAGGGTAATGGACCTAAAGGCCCAATGGCCAAGTTAAGTGGCTTTGTTTTAGCAGCATTTCTGATAAAACAGTGTCAGCATTTCTTGGGGTTTTTTGAGAGGTACCTAGATATCCAAGAGCAAAAATTACTAGTGAATGAAAAATTAGAAACCCTCTTCATGCAAGCAGTGGGCAAACATTGCCTAGCATAGATGCTTAGGATAGCAAGGGTATGTCTCTGGAAGCCAGAAGTGGGCTTGGCAAACCAGAAGGGTGGATGGTTCAAAGTCAATTTGCTCCCACCTGACCACCCACTTTCTCTCTCCAATGACTTGTAGGAAGATTTTTGAGTGTCTGGCTAAAGGAATACCTTGCATGAGCAAAGGCAGAGGATAGGGATGTAACCAGGGTAACAGGAAAGCAGGGGAGGCCGCCATGCCCTTCTTCAACCCAACAGTACATGGTAAACTGAAGACTTGGAGTCTCACAGGGGCAACCAGGGTTTTCCTGTTTTTATTTCTTGTGGCTAGAAATGCAGGCAAGGTCAAAAGCAGGAATGTCACAAAACACACATCTTGCCCATCCATGCCAAGGCTTCCCCAGCCCTCAGCTAACCATCAAAGTTCATTCTCTCTTCTGGAGGTCTCTGGAATGTACCTTGCTCCTCCCCTCTTGCTCAGGCCTTCCTTCCACTGTGGAGCTCCCCTACCCCCCTTGCTTCATAACAGCCTGCCCATCTTTCAGATCTCAGTTCCAATGCCATTCCCTGCGGAGCACTTTCCCTGACCCCTCAGGCCAGGCAGCTGTCAAGGTCATGTCCATGAGCCACTCCCTCATGGTATTTAGCACAGTTTGAAACCATACATCAATTTGTGTGATTATTTGATTAATGTCTTTTTCCCTTCCAAAGCTGACCTGACCTGGTTCAACTTACCAGGCTCTCTGGCACTTAATAGGTCCTCAATAAATATTTGTAGAATGCATGAGTGAAAGGATCAATATGAGTTCTCCTTTTCCTCACACTCACCTATGTAGTCTTCCTTCATTGGGTAATTCGCTTGAGTTGCTTGGCTGCTCAGTTCCAAAAGGCTCAGGAAATGCAGAGCTGCAGAGCATATTAGCGATCCATTGAGGAGCATTAGTATAAAGACTAAGGAGGAGCTCATGGGAAACTGAGGGGGGTGGGAACTGGGGCACAACTTAGGAAACAACATTCAAGGGGAGGCAGAGGGGGATGGGGCAGTATAGGGTGGGTGGGTGGGTGGAGAGAAAGGAGTAATGCAAAAGAGAAATGTCTGTGCCACTGAGAGATGAGCAGGGTCTGAAGGCAGCCATGAGAGAGTGGTTATCAGGCCCTGTGTTGTATAAGGCAGAAGCACCGTCCTTGTGCTGTGAATGTGTGCAGGACCTGGTGAGGCCTTTTTGGTGGGCTGTTTAACAGGATCAAATATTTAAATGGAAAAAGTGGGTCCACTTGGATTCTCTTCAACAGAAATACTGGTATAACACTGGGGGTGGCAGCACTCCAGTGTTAAGAAATTGAAAAAACCTAAGTGATTGCTAAATGGAGAGCAGCTAAATTCATGGTGCATCCATAAATGGGATACAGTGTAGCCTCCATGGAGTGTGATGGAGGTGTCTTACCAGATCCACCATGAAAATGTTGACACATTAACTGAAATAAAGCTGGCCACTTAACAATATGTATATTATGATCCCATTTACATTTTAAAAACAAACTTTTATGTGTGCCCGTACAACTACACTATGTTGGTGCATAGAAAAAGTCTGGAAGGATCCATATTCCACCTCAATGCTATTTCCTCCAGAGAAGGGGATTCGGGGCAGTATGAGAGGGCTTGTACTCTTTGACACTCTTTGGTGTTGTTCGAATAAGCAGATATTTCTTCTGTAATAAAAAGGAAAAGGAAACGTTGTAGGATGTAGCAGTGAAGAGAGAATCTTGCCTTCTGGAAGCTCAGATTCATGAGACAGGCCAATTACATGGGGCAGAATGGACAGGACAGGTGAAAAAGCCTTTGCCAGAAGTTTCCTGGTGAAGGGCATTTTCCAAAAAGGATGCTAGCTGAAGGAAGAGGCTAAATGCCATGAGGAAGTAGGAAAGGTTCTTATTTACCAAAGGAAGGCAAGAGCAGAAATAATACAACAGGACACTAGGGAGAGGACTCCTTGACTAGAGGGCCAGTTCAGGGTGAGCAGAAAGAGGCCCCAAAGCTTGGGTAGAGGAATTAGCCTGAAAAAGAGGATGAGGACTCTAACTGAGGTAGGGTGGGCATGGACAAATGAAGTGAGGTGGGTGGGGTTCATGGAGGATGGCCATAAAGTGGATAATGCCAACTGGAAGGGAGAGGGCTAGGAAAAGGGAACAAGGGTTTGAGAGCAATGGTGAACTCTGGGAATGGGGGTAAAAAGGCCAATGCGTTAGCAAACTGCTAGGTAGCAGCCAAGGCAGATCATAGTGGTTAACCATGTGTTTGTAATGGAATACTTCGAAAGTGTTGCATCTTTCTCTTAGCCTAGCTTAAGTGCAATACTGGAGAAAGTGAAGGACACAGTGTTCCAAGGCTGGAGACCAGCTAGGTGAGGCCAGCATGAAGAGAAGGGAATCGAGGGCTATAAATGGGTTGGCCATGGGGTAGAGAAAGGCTATGATGTGGAACTAGAGAGCTTCAAGTTGGGGTGAGCATTTGCAGAGAACTGAACTACTTAGCCAATGCCCAAGGTTCAAGATATGGTGCTGTGGATGGGCTACAGAAGTAGAGGAAGCGGGGGCGGGGGGGGGGGGGAGGTCAAGTTTCCTTGGGGGTTGTTAAACTGTCTAGGTGGGGCACTAGAGATAAAATCAGTAAGTCTAAGGCCAGAGCTCTCAATTCATTCATTCATTCATTTGACAAATATTTATTGAGCACCTACTATGTGCCAGGCATTTTTTTCTAAGTCCTCACTGGGAGGAATGTGGGAGTCCCACTGACTTGCTGATAGATGAAGATGGGAAGAAGAGGGTCCTGTGGCAGGAGGGCTCTGAGAGGAGAAGGTTAGAATGTCCATGAGGCTTCAAAGACGGGAGGACACTGAACTTGGGGTCTTGCCTGAGGTTTGGGGGTTTGGGATGGATAGGATAAAAAGCAACCTCTTTTGGGAGAGTTGTAAGAGGAGCAACCATGAGGGAAAGGCAGGCTTTGGATGAGGAGAGAGATGACGGGAAGCACATGTTAGTGCAACTTCCTTCTTGCAACACAGCCTGCCATCCCAAACACCTTGGTTCTCACAGAAGGGCTGACAAGAAGTAGAAGGTCAAGCCTTTCCTCAGATGTTACAGGCTCCATCCACAAGACTGTGGGCTCTTCTGTGATCAGCTCCAGATTTGGATCCCTGCCCACTGTATGAAAGAAAGCTCACAGACATACCAAAAGTCCACATAGAAACAGAACCGCTGCAGTGGCAAGAGATGGAAGGAGGGCCAAGAGGGGATAGATGCAGTGAAGAGAGGAGAAGCCAAATGGTCTCCCTGGGGTGAAGGGGTGATTACACACAGAGGAGGTAGGTTGGAAGTCAGTCCTACACAGAGGAAAATGTGACCCCCAAAGAAGAGCCACGATGGGGTCACCACCAGGCCTGGCTGGTTCCACTACATCTCAAGAGATTCTGTTAGCCAGCCCTCTGATGATTTCTTTTATCCTCAGGCCACTTTGAAGCATGGGTTTGGGGGAAGAGTCTCTAGGACCAGGGTGGGGCCAGTGGCACAGAAGGGCCTGGAGGAAGGTGGCTGGAGATGACCCAATAACCCAGGGTCTTCGGTGGATCTCCAAGATAAAGCTGCCTTTCTCTCCACCCCAACACTCTGGCCTTCTCCGTGTTATTCAGATTGAGCTCCACTTTCTATGGTCACCTGATTTTACTCTATCCCAATCCCAAATGACCTTTTCATTTGATTTGGGAGTCCTGGTATTCATTTTCTTTTCCTTCAAGAGTGGGTGTGGTGTGACAGGTCCCCCATGCACTTGTGACCTGTCATGGGCATGACAGTAACAACCAAGTTATGCCCTCTTGGGTTCCAAATGGAGCTATAAAGTAGGATGACCTGGAGCTTTGCTTCTCCTAAAAGCCAAGAAGGAGGTAAGATGCTCTGAATCTGGAATGGTCTTTCTGGAGTGGCTAAAGGTGGGGACCACTTGTTGGGATGGTGCAAGAAAGGAATTCCTAGTGGATGTCTTTTCCTCTTTTGCCCTCAAAAGTCTTTTGGGAGGTTGGGTAGTGACCTCAGCAGTCTGCCAGCAGGTGGCCAGGTGGTGCCCTTTCTTCTCTGGCTCCTGTCTCAGCCACTGCTGCTTTTGGAGAACAAAAACAAAGCCAGCTGTGGGTGGCAGGGAGGGGGAGAGAAAGCCAACAGAGCAGGAAGTGAGGCACGTGGTTGTGCTGGAGTCAGCTGAAGAGGCTGGGAAAGGAACAGGAGCACTTGGAAGGGAGACCTGCCCTTCAGTCTGTGAGTAGCAGCAGGTCATTCTAGGGGATAGAAACAGGAGGGGGAAAGCCGGAAAGGGCCCAGAGTGGTAAAGTGAAAAACAGAAAGTCTTAGACATGCTCTGCTTCTGGTGTCGGTAGGTGAGACACCTACAGTTCACCTGTAAGGGTAGCTACCTTGGGGAAGGAAGCAGAGCCCCTCATGTTTTCCTCCCCTCCTCTCTCCTCTTGTGTGCATCCAGGGGTTCTATGTGGTCATGAGTTTCAGAATGGCCCAGCTGTAAAGCTATGGTTTCTCTGGGGCCTCAAGCCTGGACTACGAATAGCCTGTCTGACCACCCCTCCCCTTTGCTGGGCTTGGACTTGGTCAAGGCCATTCTCAAGCCTTTGGCTTAGCAACTCCCTGAGCTCTGCTTTCTTCTGAGCCCATCAGGCTTCCAGTTGCTTGGAAACCACTTTGATTCCTTATAGACAAGCCTCTTTACCTGCCTTTCATTCACCATACACAGGGAAGAGCTCACAGATGACAACACCGTCACTCCATGGTGGCCTGAAATATAAGAAATGCTGCCACTGGGCCTGTACAGAGGGTGGTGGTGCTGGGCAAGTACAAGGGTGGCCCCCTGACCTAAGCTCTGGCCAGGGCTCCCTGTGCTGCCCTCCATTACTCTCTCAGGCTCTCAAGCTTCCCTTGTGCCTAAGCCACACTTTCCACTTATTTTTAGTATAGGAAAGTCTCCAGAGAGACCTTATCCCTTTTCTTCAATGGGGCTGGACAGCCAAGGGGTTTCCAAGAGCTGGTGTGGTGTCATGAGCTGACATGTCCTTCAGGACTGGGTAGATGCTTACACACAACCCCACTCAGCCCTCTTCTTCCTAGAGCCCCCAAACTCCCTTGTATCCTTCTTAGGGCTAGAAAAAAATCTTGTGACATCTTGTTCAAGGTAGAGTGAACAGAGCAAGCTGGCTTCTGGGGTGGAAACACCTCACTTAAGGGTCAGGCAAAGCTCTCTTCTCCTTTCACCTGGCAACTTCTCAGTTTCCTGGCTCTGTGTGGTCAGGGCCTGTCCCTGTCTCAAGGCTACACTGGAGGCAAGGCCTGTTTTCCCTGAGGTTCCAATTGGTTGTACACTGTAGCCTTCTGTAGCCTCTCTTCCTGTGGTAGGAAATTGACCACAGTTAAGTGTCATTCTCCTCTTTTGTGCACCAGTCCCCTCTTAAGCAAATAGCATGAGTTAAGACAGGCCCCAGCATGGCTTGTCCAGCCACCTACTGGTAGCAGTTCTCCACTGAGCAAAGTCTACAATCAACTCTTATTTTTTAAGTTTAGTTTTGTTAATCCATCTCTCCTATCCATACAAGTGTTTGACACATTTCCTGTCTCAGATTTCTTCCTCCTTAAAACCCAGCACTCAGGGACCTGCCTGTGGCATCTTTATCAGGAGTCACTCTCAGCCAGACAGGTTCTAGACTGCAAGAAGGTAGGAGGGAGGCATGCTAGCTGCATCCTCCCTTCCCACTTGTCCTCTGAGTTCCCACCACTGGGATAGGCACAGTGTTCCAATGGAGTCAGGGCTGCATTGGCAGTGGCAGCAGACAATACAAAAGGAGGACGAATAAGGGGAAGGGAGAAGCTCAAGGAATGTCCCAGATCCTCCCAGTTTGACATCCGAGTCTCCCTTGTAGTGTGACTGAAAAGACAGCTTCTCTTGGGCTAATCAGATAGAGTTTGACTCGTCACCCTGTTTCTGCTCCTTCTCACATTCTTCTCCAGGGATTGTCTCCAGTGAGGTCCCTGTGGTTGGTGTTTTCCATTTGCCCCAGTGGCCCACTCCCTACCACCTCTGCCCTGCTAGGTCCCAGAAGGTTGACCTGAAGAGGCTGTATACCTCAGTGCCTTCCAGCTGGGCCAGAGGCACTGTGCCTCCAGGAGAATGAAGCTGGGGTGTCTCCCTGTGGGGTGGGGTAAGTGGGGGGCAGGAACTGGCTGTGTTGCTTGCCTGCTGGCCACAGCTCTGGCTTGGCTGCCCTCTCTGGGTCTTGGAACTGTGTGCTCCCCTGCTTTCAGGTCTTCTATTTCTTACTGAAGCACAACCCTAAAATCTGCCATGGTAGAGACAGAGCTTTGCCCAAACTACCCATAGTGGCTGGGCTTCTGTTTTCCGTGGGCTCCTGGACTGACATAGTCCTTGCCTCCAGAGGGGTTTCTGAACTTCTAAAATCCAGTTTTCCTTCTGGTAAACACAAAGTCCTCATGCTCACCCAGGAATTCTGCTGCACCTCTTGGGAAGCATGTGAGACACCCCACCCAGCAATGTCAGGAACCTCGGGTGCCCGCAACAGTGGGCAGCTTGTTCTGTACCCATCTGAGCTCTATCGTGTAGTTTGTGGTGTGAAAACACTTGTTGGTTTGCTTTCTAACTGTGAAATTTGAATATGTTTTTATTCAAAAGGCAGCTCTGAGATTCCGAAGCTGTTCTGGGACCTCCAGATGGAATACCTAGGCTAGGAAGCCTGAAATCGGGAGGGCATGTGAGAGGTGGGATCCCCAACATTCAGTGTTATGTACAGAAGCAGCCCGAGAAAGGAAGTGATCATCCCAGGACTTGGGGGAAGTTGTTGTTTAAGGGGAGGGCGTAGGAAGAGAACCAGTGAAGCGTGAAGGTGGGGGCTGGGGGGATTGGAATAAAGGAAGAGAAGGGATGCGGTGGGGTTAGAGAGAGAGGTTAGGAAAAATGGCTGCACCAGAAGCCAGGGATGGGTCTCCACAGAGAGAGCCTCATGTCACCTGAAGGTTACGTGCAGGAGACCCAAGCAGATGCTACCAACTCAACAAGGCTGGTGGTTGGTGGTGAACCCAGTGTGGCTCATCCTTGTAGTCTGAGGGAACGTGGCCCAGAGAGGTAGAGGCTGAGGACTTCTGGCTAGAAGGGGAAGCCCAAGGAGTCAGGCCCTGAAAAGATGGGAATGGGGGTCTGGGGCAGGCTTTGGGAGAGAGGCAGGCCCATCTGTGGGCATATGGGAGGGTCAATAATTGGGTGAAGACTGCTGAATAGGCCTTCCTTCCCTCTGTGGAAAGCTGTGAGGGAGAGGAGGTATTTTCTGAGGTTTGGCTAGTGGTTGCAAAAAGTCTAGAGAAAGCTTGCAAGGGGTGAGGCAGCCCATCAAAGTCAAGGGAAGGACAGAACCCCTCCCCCCGCCCCAGAGCTGCCAGTGAGAGTGGTGGGGTAAAGCAGGGGTGCTTGTGCTGCACACAAGCAGTTTTCCAGCAGGGCTAAGAGTGTGCCTATTCGAGGAGGGACTGCTCCTGGGTGGGGGTTTGCAAGGAGGCTGTGATGGCAGGAGGAACAACCCAAAGGGGTGAATGTGGGTAAGAGGAGGCCCAAGCAGTGAAGGAAGGAGGAATGTTGAGACCTCAGTGGGCTCCAAGGCCTAGAGCTCTCCATGAGAGTGAAAACATGGGAAAAAGCTTTAGAATAGCTCTGATTATCTTTGTAATCAGAGAAAACAGGCAATTAAAGAGTCAAATTACTTGAATGCCCATTAATGGAATGGATAAATAAAATGTGGAATATTTCTGAGATGGAAACCAGTGGGATGCAGCTCAAATGCATAACCACTGAACACAAGAGGTCTGGTGAAAAAGGGCTACATATTATTTGCAATCATTTGTGTAAAGTTCAAAAAGCAAACAAAAGTAATCCCTAAGGTTTGAGTTCAGGAGAGTGACTAATCCTCAGGGAAAGGAGATCCCTGGGAAGTGAGCTACACGGGGACCCCTGGGATGGGGCTGGCACTCTTCTGTTTGCTGGTCTAGACAGCAGTCACAGGGCACCCGTTCACTGCTGAAATGCACTGGCCTGGACAGTTATGACCCATGCGTGCTTTTCTGTGTTTATTTTACTTCCATCAAGCGTTAACTTAAAAAAAAAAATACAGGCATGAAACAATTTCATTGATCTTCAAGGCCAGTGGCTTCTGATATCACCCCCAACACGTGTTGGACCTCCTTCTGGCCAGCCAGAAATAGCAAATGTCAGAGTGACAGCCATACTTCCTGTGCATTGCATTTAGCTGCCTGTCCCATCCTGTCATGGGCCTAGTCTTTTTGTTCTGCAGGACACGTTTGTTTGTTTTTTTCCCCCATTTTCAAATATTCTCCAAGGCTTCCTGTGGGGTTTTTGCACTTTAAATAGTCCCTTTTGATTTTTTTCCCCTTACTAATGACCCCATTTCATTATGGTTCCTCGTCTGAAAGAGAACCTGAGAGAAGGGTATATTTGGGACTGCCACCAGAGCGTTAAATCCTATCGTGTCTCCTCCCACTCCATAGTCTGTCACTTTGGAGAATGAGACCAGTCAATTTCTTCTCTCTGGAGACTTGAGAACTCCAGATTTGAGGAAGTCATCATTTATCTTGACCAAAAGCTGTGTGCCTCAGTGTCTCGTCCTGATGAGAGTCAGCAGCTGGAGGGAAGGCAGAAGCATTCCTGCAATGGATGGGAATGACATATTGAGCTCATTATCCAGAAAAGTGGTGCAACTGGAAAAGATAAAGTTCTAGAAAGCGTTGGAGACATTTCAGGGCAATTAGTGAAATGAGATGTAGCTATTGAAAACAAGTGGGTTACAGTTCTGTTACAAGTGTTTGCTTATCCGTGACGGTAGGAGTCATTTGTTTAAACAGCCCATGGGGATAACCCTCCTATTTTCTTCCTCCCTGTAGAATTTCCAGTCTGTCGTCATTCCTGCCATTTATCAGTTTGCCACGCATGTAGCCCCTTCTGCCCACTTCCAATGAGATTCTGCACTAACAATGCCAAGTGGTCTGTTGTCAGATTAGGTGGCTAAATTTCATTGTTAGTCTCATTTTTTTTTTCTAATCCTTTTTCATTTCATACCGACCACTGACTGTCCTAGGGTTGGTGCTAATCAGACCTAAAGTTTGATGGTGAGTGGCATTTTCTCGTGTTTTGATGAGAAAACTGCCCTGGTCCCTTTTGAGTCCTCTCTCAGCAGCCAAGAGCCATTCGTACGGCCTGCGCTTTGCTCTTAGAGGCTACATTTCTCACACCCAGAATAGGTACTGAAGATTTGAGGTGCGCGAGAGAGTTGTAAGATGAAAACACTGGTGCTGGGGAAAGCATTTGGTAGGCACGTGGGTGGGGACAGCCTGGGACAGCCTGGGTTGGGCCAAGAGGGCAAAAGCAAGCATTTGCCTTGTGTGCATTGATCTGGAGGTTGCAGAGTCTGGAATTGAGAATTCAGTTACTAAAGGACAGGCATGAGGAGATGGAAGAGAGGAGCGGCCAAAGAGGGCCCTTCCCTGCGGGGAGAGAGGGAGAGATGGGATGCTCTGTGGAGGGGCAAACCAACATGGGGAAGTTGGGAAGAGGGCAGGGAGGGGAGGCTAAGGGACTACGGCCACCCTTGTGGACCACATGTGAGCCAGCCATGGGCAAGCTGAAGAAAATCTCCGTCTGAGCTAGTTTTGTGGCTCTATGCACCACTGGGTGCCTGCTCTGTGTTTGTCTCCTGCTGTGCTCTGGCTTCTATCTTCCCTCTCCACCTCCCAACTGCCCACCTGTACCAACAACAGCTTCTTGCCTGGGCAGTGAGCAGACACGCACTGCCTCTCCCTCTCACCCTCTCACACCTCTTCCCCCTCCCCCCCAGTCCAAATGACTTAAGCCCTTCCCCCGCCAAGGGCCTTTTCCTACTTGTGTCCTCACCTCCAGCAGACTGTCCTTCTCCAGAAGTACCCAGCCCTCAGCTGGTATGGACAGACAGGCCAAAGAGAGGCAAAGACTGCCCAGGCCTCACCTCCATACCCTTCTGGAAAGCCATCAGGGTCCTTCTTTGTACCCAGACTTAGAAGGTCATTCTACAGTATCATTAAAGAGTGCTGTGGCAATTTTGGGTTTGAGTTTTTTTAGTATCCAGAAATCTGAGCTTCCCCCTTTCCTTACCATTCTCTGCCTCTCCAAGGCCTGCCAGGAATCCTCTCTTCCAGGAAGTCTTCTTGGTCTACTCCCTACCCCATCTCCCCAGTCCTCTGGCAGTATGTGGAACCTTCAGTCTGCAGCCCTATTTTATTTAGCACTTGATATGCTCCATTTAGGGCTTTGCCTGCTTTAATCGCTAAGAGCTTTAGGCCTTCTTTTTCTCTTTCTAGCAAATTGATACATCCCTTGAGGACAGGGCTCACTAACCCTGCCCCCACTCCCATCCTGGGGAACAAAGAACTTTGGTGGCAATCATGCTACCAGCCTGCAGTGTTTGTATGGGGTGGGGGGCTCAATAGTAATGGGACTTCATAAGTCTGGCAGCTCCTGGCTCAGCAATGATACTCACTCCGTGGCTATGAAAGGGCAATGGTGAAGCAACTGCTGGAAGAGATGAGTTCTCCAAGGGTCCACAGGAGCCAGACCTGGCCTTTGGGACCCTCAAAGGACCAGAGGAATATAGACAAATCTCAAGAGACCCAGTGGTGGGGTAGGGGGGTCCAAGAAAGGAAGGGCTGCTCCAGAAGGGTGTAGACATGAGAACCTGGCTGAGGAGACAGACCTAAGGGGTTCCCTGAGGGATATCTGCTATCCAAAGTGTGCAGGCTGAGATTTCAAGCCTCTTTTTGCATACAGGGCCATGGAAACCCAGAATCCACTCTCATCCGTGTCAGCTCAGCCCAGGGGCCAGGGGCCAGGGAGGAAGTAGTAAAGTTTGGGGTATAGGCAGGGAAGGAGGGAAGGTATCCTCTCGGGCCTGAAGCTGAGGTCCACAGCCATGCTCTGGGAGGCTGAGAAAGGGCACATTCCAGGTGGCTGGCCAGTGTGGGCTGAATTAAACTGAATGACAGGGGACTAATAGGTCACCCTTAAATTTTTCTTACATTTTAGGGAGGGGACAGAGTAGAGTTGGGAGAAGAACTCAGCTGTGATTGAATCTGGTATACTATTCAGTTAGGCCTTCCTGAGCTGCTTCTGTAATCCTGGCCAGGGTCAAAGGCAACAGGGGAGGCTAGGTTGGTGTTGGGGGCTCATCAGAGGCCATCAGCCATCCACTGTACAGAGGCCTCCAGGGAGGCCTTGACAGCCAGCTGTTGTTCTCTATGGAGCCAGCCTCTGCTCCGCTATCCCCTCCTTCCCCCTGGGGACTTTCTTGTGTTTCTCCCTCTCTTCCTGTTAGATCTTATGTTCTTCCGACCCTGGGAGGTATAGATCAATTCCCAGAATAGAAACCGTCTGGCTGCTCCAGAAATGCTTTTTTCTTCTGCTTGCACTGGCTCGACCTCATGCCTCAGCTCAGATGTCCCCTCAGAAAAGTCTCTTCTGGGGTTCCATAGCTCCAGATGCCTCTGCCTCCCCCCCCCACCCCCATGCTGTTCTGTCATCGCGGTCTTCTTGTTTACTTCATAGCACTTATCATTATCTGGATTTATCCCGCCCATCTCTGTTCCCTTTGCTGGTTGTCTGTTTCTCCTGCATAGAAAGTAAGCTCTGTACAGGCAAGGTCTGATCATTTTTTACCTTAGCCGTTACCGGGGCAGGAGGGGTGGGGCTACACAGATAGGGCTTCAATGAGTATTTGTTGAATGAATGAATGGGTGGATGACAACAGGGGAAAAGAACCAGTGCTCAAAAGGAGTTGGGTCCTTGTCTTTCATCCCAGGACCCCTCTGGTGGAGCTAACCAGCTGGGAA
Source organism: Castor canadensis (assembly GCF_047511655.1). Lineage (NCBI taxonomy): Eukaryota > Metazoa > Chordata > Mammalia > Rodentia > Castoridae > Castor > Castor canadensis. The sequence goes on along the minus strand of NC_133393.1, from coordinate 21,369,111 downwards.
GAGGGCATGCTGGGCCCTGGTAGAGAATATTCTGGGCCTGGACAAGCCCTGCCCAGACAGATAGCTTGCTACAAGATTTGTGGGTTAGGATGCTACTCCTGTTTCATTTGAGCCTGAACCCCTGAGGCAGGGAAAAGGAGGGACCAAAACTGTTCTCCTCCCCAGGCCTGGACTGGCCAGTGGAGAGAGGCATCCTTGGGTGGGGGAGGGAAAAGTGTGGCCCCCAGACCATTTGATGGAATGGAAGGGGTAGTGCTGTGCACAGTGACTCTAAAGGAGTATTGGGCGTGGGGCAGTGGCCAGTCCATCAATAGGTAGCAGAATCCCCAAAGATGGAGTCTTGCATCAGGTGTCAGTGGGTCTTGTCCCACTCTGCTTCTGCCCTGGCATTTTGGGCATTTGGGGTAGAGGCTTGTTCCCAACTACTTGCCAGGTCTCCCATGAGCTGTTCCAGGTCAAGCTAACCCTACCATCACTGCCACACTGCAGCCCCAATCCAGCCAGCACAATAAGAGGTCAAAGGTAAAGTAGGCACTCTGAGATCTTCCTCCCAACCCACAAGATCCCACCACCTCCAAGTTCAGGGGATATGGGAGGGTGGAGGCATGGGTAGAGCAGGGAAGCTCAGAGAAGAACTTAGGAGCTTCACCCTACAGCTGAATTGCTAAAATAGGTGGATGATACCTTTATCTCTCTTCTATGGGGTTCCTTCTCTTTCTATACTCACTAGGGAGTTTGAATCTTTTATTTTGAGAAAGAAAATATCTGAGTCTAGGAAAGAGAAGCCCCAAGCTGGTGGGGACATTCAGGCCAGAGCCCTTCTCATACAAATGTCTGCTGGGCACAATTCCACAAAGGATAGAAAGGATGGGGGTCAGATTGCCCTTCACTCATGCTGTGCGCCTTGGCCTGCCCCCTTACCCCTGAGATGGAAAGACCAGCTACATCCCACAGAATCTCCAAAGAGCTTCTGAGCCTCAGACTCAGAGATACTCATTCCTTTGCTATCTGGGCCTAGGAGACGGTGAACTATGGTTTGGATATGGCTTTGGATACTCCACCCTTGTCCATTGGGCATTGAATTGTGAGTATCTGCAGGCCCTACACTGCTGTCTGCTTGAAGCCAGGTGCCCACTAGGCTTTTTCTCCACACAGGCCCACTGGGTCACCCTCAACTCCCACTCCATTCCCTTCCTACTCCTTGTTCCCTGTCCCACTATGTCTGTAACAGGGCTTCAGCCATTTAGGCCTGTCTTGCTTCCTTGTCTTGGGGTCCATCCTCCATGCTCCTCTTTCATGCCTGGGCAAGGTTCTCAGCCCAGCTTTCTCTTCTCTTCACAGCTGCAACTACCACCCTGCCTTCTGAACTCCCTGTGTCTGGCCCTCAGCAGTGACTGCTGATGGAAGCTCTGGCCCCATGTTTCCATCTGCCTCCCAGATAAGCGGGAGGTCCCTGTCCATTGTAAGTGCTTCTGTGCTGAGAACAGAGAAGGAGGCAACAAATAGCGTAAAGGATGTTCAAGAGTTCAGAAGAGAATCCTGAACACTTGTCTCTGACAGCCAGAGAGGTCCATGTGTGGGGTGGCCTCTCCTCTAGCTAAGTTCTTCATGGGACTACAGGCCTTGGCTTCATTTTGGATTTTCTTGAGTCTCCTGAAGTTGCCTGAGATCCAGTTTGTCCTGAATATCGTATAGGGACTCACAAGCCTCAGGAGATCAGTGGAGCTGGATGGGGACTGAAGTTATCCAATTTGAGCAGCATAGGTAGGCCCCATTGAAAGTGGAGCCAACTGTCTTAGATGCTGGGAGCTGGGGCAGAGAGCTGGAGGTGGATGGGGAGGGTGCAGAATCCATGGATCAGCCACTGCACCCCATAGAACAGAGAAGACCTGGTGAAGGGTGTTATGTAACCCTTACTCAGGGAAGGAGAAAGGCTTTCCAGGCAATGACCATTCTAAAAGTCTTTCCATGAAGGATCTCCTGAGACTGGTCTTGCTTTTGACGTTCTGACTCATAGGTGCCCCTGGGTGAGGGCAGTGGAATCCAAACTACAGCAGTTGGTATTTTTGGAATGCCATTTTTGTAAGGGTCAAGGGGTTAGGTTTTCCGAAGCACAACATTCCGATTTCTGGGGATACATAGGAAGTTAGATTGAGTAAAGTGAAGGAAACGAGGGGTGGGCTATGAATTGGCTCAAAATAGCCACCAAAGCAGAAATCTGCCTGCAGCACTTGGGACCCTAACAGTATGGAAGTCAAAGAAATAATGATGGGAAGTTAGCCAAATGGGGCAGCTGAGAGACGCCGGAATTACTTCCCAAGAGCCTGGGTTGGGGGCATGATTGGAGGCTAAAGGGCTGTCCCCTGCCTAAAGAGCTTGAAAGTCTCGAGGAGGCTGGTGGCATTCTCTGAATCAAGGCTGCCCATAGGGCCAGACCCATCTAGACTGTGGGCTGGCCTTAAACTCCTGCTGGATGGCCAGACTCCTTGGCCTCTACAGGAGGCTTGCTGTATTCTAGCTTCAAATTCTTGGGAAAAGAATATGCACAAGGGCAGAGAGAGTCAGGCAGTTTGGGGGTGATACAGGACTTTTGAAAGAAGGATATCTAAATTTCTTAATCACCTTCAGAAGCATATTAAGGGTCAGGCTTGGTAAGCTGTACTATGGAATTTTTATATAAGTGATACCCAGGCAAGAAAAAGGAAGGAAAAAGAAAAATCTCTCTCCAGATCTCAGCTCTGGGACAGGAAGAGCATTACAAGCTAAGCAAAGTCAAAGTGAAGAGTGAACAACCCCATGGCCACCGGGGCACACAACTCTCCCTTGGTCACCTATGTGGATATGCTGAAGAAGTCTTGCTTTTCTTAACTGCTATGGTTTGGATCTTAAATGTTCCCCAAAATCTCATATTCAAGACTTGGTCCCCAAGGCAGCAATGTTTGAAGATGGGGCCATTAGGAGATGATTGGATCATGAGGGCTGTGACCTCATGAATGGATTAATCCATTGAAGCATTCATAACTTAATGGGTTTTAGGAAAGGGGCTTTGTTATAAAAGCAAGCTTTCTCCTTGCTTCCCAGTCACCATGAAATGAGCAGCTTTGTTCCCCTACCCACTCCCGCCCTGATGGTCTGCCTTGCCACAGGCCCATAGTGATGGTGCCAAGCAACCACGGGCCTTTGAAACCATGAGCCAAAATAAATATTTCCTCCCTTTAAATTGTTGATCTCAGGTATTTTGTCGCAATGACGCATAGCTGAATAACACATTAATTACCTTCCTTGGTTCCCACGTGCTGCAGACAGGACCTAGCCATTTGGCTACAGAGATGACTAACATGGGACATTACTCCTGTGTAGATTGCATTTGGATCACCTGGAGGTAAAGCTGGTAGAGAGTGCCAGCATTTAGGACAAAAGGAGGGGCTGCCATCCTGCACCCAAGAGGACAAAGAGCCTCTGGGAGAGACTCCCCATTATTGAATGGGACTAAACTTAAAACAGGTTGGACTTTCATGTTTTTTAAGCTGTAGACCAAAAAAAGTGATGTCATTTTCTCTGCCTCTGATTAAATGTTGGGGTCCTGCCTGTCCTGGCCACTGCCATTGATATCAGGGGATGCAGCACTTCAGTCTCAAGGGGCTGTCTTGACTATAACATCCGCTGGTCCTTTACCAGGTTGTACACAGGGTCATTCGTGTTGAGCAACAGAGGGAAAAATGAAACAGGAGCAAGATCCCCCCAAATGGGTCCAGACACCTGCCAGGCCTAGGGCAGAAAGTTCTGTCTTTATAAGATGGTGCCAGATCAGTCACACAAGTACATCTGGACTCTGACTCATGGGGCTAGGCCTGGCTGCCCTTCCTCAGGCCCCTTAGCTCCAAGGTCTAGATGATCCTTGAAGGCTGGGTCAGGGTTAAGGAATGAGCCTTGTGGGCAGGAGATCTCCATGGCAACCATATAACCATATAGGGGGGAGTAGACAGGCAGCCCAGAGTCGCGTGAACCCCTCCTCCAAGGATAGGGAGGCCTGAGGGATCCCAACTCACTGAGAATTAAAACACAGAATAATGAGGGCCAAGAGCCTGGGTACCTTCTGATGGGACTCTTGGCCCAGGAGTGTGCCTGGAGAGAGGGTTCCTGAGCAGAGATGATGGCACAGGTATGCATGTCGGGGAGGGGGAGATACCTCAGGTCTTCAAGTGGGCAGCCAGGACATCCTAGGAGTGGGGTCAGTCTCCTCAAGGGCCTTGCATAGTGGGCCAGGTCTAGCAGTGTGTCTACTGCTGTGTGGAGGTAGTCATTCAGGGCTGGGTCCAGTTCCTTGGGATCTTGACCATATTTAGCATGTCACCTCATGGTCACAAGGTCCTGATGCTCCTGTAGGCACCATGCAGAGGAAAGAGATGGAAGGACTGATGGGCAGCCAGCGTCCTTCTAGACCTGGAAACTTCTGCATTCCATCTTATCAGCAGGCTGCTCCCAGGCTGTCTCTGTGAGCAGTCTCTAAAGGTGGCATGTGGCAATTCTGCTTGCCTCAGCCAGCTTTTCCCCAGGCCTCTTTATTTCCTCCCACCTCCCCACAAAGCTCTGCCTGTCTCCCTGACTTGTAGCAGCAGTCCTACTGGAGATTCAGCACAGAGTAGTATAGACCACTCTCTCTGCCACTACAGAGTGAAAAGTGCACTGCAAGAATTCTTTGGGGGAGGTAGTAGAGGTGCTGGGAAGCACACAGTGGGAGGAATTGTGTCTGGAGGGCAACAGGCAGGGGAGGGTCCAGGGGGCAGAGCCATCTGAACCAAGACCTCAAGGACTCACAGGAGCAAGCCAGGCCAGGGGAGAGGTCAGGAGGGCAGCAGAGGACAATCAGGACAGGAGGGGTTGGGCTGGAGTGCTGAGTGAGGGGCGGCTGGAGCTGTGGCTAGAGAGGAAGCAGGCCAGGTCAGGGCATACAAGGCCCTTGGAGTGGGGAGAGGCCAAACTGCCACAGGCCGCTTGTAGCAAGGCCTTAGCTTTCAGGTGGCAAAGGCCAGACTAGAGGCTGAGGACCAAGGAGGACCAAGGAGGAGGCTATTACAGTTACAAAGCCAGGGAAGGCTAGGCCGGAGACAGAGCCCACCAGAGAGACAGAGAGAGAGAGAGAGACAGCAAACTAGAAGGGGACAGCAAGAAGTGCGTGGCAGCCTTTCACGGAGAACTGAGCAAGAGGGAGGAGCCCTCTCACAGCAAAAGAGGCTGTGTCCTCTGGGGAGGCAGCTTTATAACCAGGCCCACTGAAGAGACAGAAGGTGTGGGTGTCTGGTCTGAAAGCTCAGAATCTGTCCTGAAGATCCACTTCCTCCCTGAGATGCCACATGTGCAGAGACCATGCGCAGGGCCAATACTGTCCTGACAGTGGCAACCAGGACAAGACACATGCAAAAGTCTCTGCTTTTCTTTCGACTGCTTTCCAGACCCAGAAGGGTGGGCTGTGGGTGGGCACTTGGGAGCCCCTCTCTCTGAAAAACCTCTCCCCCCACACCATTCCCTCCTGTCTCCCATCCCAGAGAGGTTGCCTTTTGAGTTGGGCAGACTCCCAGAGGGTGGCTTCAAGGGTGGCTGTGGAAGAGACTGCAGAATCTCAAAGAAAGCTTTTCGAACTCTTCCCCAGAGAGTGTGGGGTTCCCTGTAGTAGGTTTGGGAGCAGATCAGGTCTGGCCCATCACAGACACGGCCCCCTCCAGGAGAGAGGGTGACAATTTTCATGAGTTCAGTCATCTTCAGGGTGAATCCAAGAAACTGTCACTGGGCTCCTTTGAGCCAGGGGGAGGCAGTGACCTGGATTTCCTTTCCCCTAAGGTGCTCCTGAGGCCCACCCAGAAAACAAGAGCCCTTCCAGTCAATAGGGGGCAGAGAAAATTTCAAAAGTCCAGTCCCTAGTGTCCCAAGATGCCAAGATAGAAGAGGGGCATGGCTAGTCCCTGCTTCAGGATGGCTGCTGGGTATGCCCTGTCCTAAAATATCACAGGGCCTGTCCTTAGTCATTACAGGCCTAACCTGAGACCCCACAGGCCTGTCCAGGGATACCTCATCCTAAGATGCCTCATGACCTGTCCTGAGAGCATGTGAGTTACCAGGTTTATAAAACCAGGGCAATTATCATTCATTCATTCATTCATTCATTCATTGAACAAATATCATGTGATGCACAGTTATGTACCTAGGCCTTAAGAATGCATTCATGAGCAAGACAGACAAATGCTCTTGTACCTATCCCTGACGTCCTGTTGAGAGGGAGAAGACAAAACAAATGTACAACAAATTAACATGACATCCGAGAGCTTGGGCACATCAAGGGAAATGAAGCCAAAAGATGAGGTGACAGAACTGCGGGGGGGGAGGGGGGTGCGGGGCGGAGGTGGTGGCAGCTACCTTTCTCTCAGGGTCAGGCAGGTTTTCTCCAAGCTGAGCTGGACCTGGACCATGAGAAGGGGAGCCATGTGAGGAGGGGGCAAACAGTGTGGGCAGAGGGGACAGCAAGCCCTGGCCTAGTTGTTTGGTCACCATGGGGTCCAGAGGAGGTTGGGAGAAGTAAGGGAGTTAGATTTCAGGCAGCCCTTGCACCTGAGCCCTGTGGGAGCAGAAGTGTCTCTCCCATGCCAAAGGAAGAGACTTAGGGAGGGGAGGGGAAAAGCTGGTGGTGTAAGTGGGAGGAGACAGAGAAGGAGAAAAAAATGGAGGGTAGAAGGTATGGCCTCTTGCCAAGAGGGCTGAGGACTCTGAGGACAGGAGGGGACTCACTAGGCTCTGCCTAGAGGCTGACCAAGGGCAACCTAGGAACTTTGAGGCCTGATGTGGATAGGATGTGGGATGTCACAGCACAGCACAGCAGTTCAGAGTAAGGGGCTGTTGAGGTGCCTAAATGATAGCCGTAAGGTTAACATTTGATCACTAATTGTGTGAACATGGGATATGGCCAAGAAAGTGGAGGATGAGGCAGGCCCAGCAGCCTGTGGCACAGGGGACCAACTGGAGGTCAGGAGCTTTGATCCAGAGAAAAGAGGGCCCAGGGTAAGGGTGGAAGCTTGTCACTTTTTGGTGGTGCATAATCAGCTCTGGGGGTGGGCTGAAGGTGGGGCAGCATCAGCAGGGTCACTGTCCTGGCAGGAAGACAGTGACTGTGCATTCCTTGCTATTACCCAAGCCCCAGGCACCAGGGATTGTTGCTTCATAGGCACCAAGAGCTTCTCTTATTATTCATATGTGCATACAAGGCTTGGTTTATTTCTCCCCCCTGCCCCCACCCCCTCCCTTACCACCCACTCCACCCCCTCCCGCTCCCCCCCTCAATACCCAGCAGAAACTATTTTGCCCTTATCTCTAATTTTGTTGTAGAGAGAGTATAAGCAATAATAGGAAGGAACAAGGGGTTTTGCTGGTTGAGATAAGGATAGCTATACAGGGCATTGACTCACATTGATTTCCTGTGCGTGGGTGTTACCTTCTAGGTTAATTCTTTTTAATCTAACCTTTTCTCTAGTTCCTGGTCCCCTTTTCCTATTGGCCTCAGTTGCTTTAAGGTATCTGCTTTAGTTTCTCTGCATTAAGGGCAACAAATGCTAGCTAGTTTTTTAGGTGTCTTACCTATCCTCACCCCTCCCTTGTGTGCTCTCGCTTTTATCATGTGCTCATAGTCCAATCCCCTTGTTGTGTTTGCCCTTGATCTAATGTCCACATATGAGGGAGAACATACGATTTTTGGTCTTTTGAGCCAGGCTAACCTCACTCAGAATGATGTTCTCCAATTCCATCCATTTACCAGCGAATGATAACATTTCGTTCTTCTTCATGGCTGCATAAAATTCCATTCACAAGGGACTTTGAATTATGCTGGGGGAAAGAAAGATAGAAAGAATGATAAGCATTTTTTTTTTTGGAGCCTACTATGCGCCCTCTTCCTGCTGCTGGCTGCAACTGCCTGTTTCCTCCCACTAGTTCTGGCCAGTCTGAGTGGGGTGGCTTGACCTGTTAATAGGGACAGCCGTTGAAAGTGCTTTTTGTCCAGAGACAACCTGTCCCCAGCAGTGCCCAGCAATGGAGGCACAACCCCAGGGCCTCTCTCTGACTGCCTGCTAAGCCTAGAGTTAAGCCAAAAAGCAGGTGGAGACCCAGACCCAGTGCGGCATCTGCAGGAAGTAGGGAAGCAAGGAGCAGCAGATGCACAGGCCTTGTTAGCCCACCCTGGTGCCCTCTCTGTTACTCACTGTTCCTGTGTTCTGAGGAACATGTTGGTCTTGAACGTGGTGGGGGAAGCATGGGGAGGGAGGCACAGTGTTTAGGAGGGGCTGAGCTTGCATGGGTGAGGTGGGTAGATGGCCCCTGGGTGGACAGTTCTGGGCTCTGCAGAGCTGGGATGCTCCCTTCATGGCTATTCAGCAACCCACCTGCTAGCTCCGTCCATGGCACTCCCCACATGGGCCTTATCAAGGTTTCTTACCCCTGACAAGCCATATCAGTAGTGGATGAATGGCAGACCCACAGTTGAGGAACTGAGACAAATCCCTAACCTGTCTAACTTCATACTCTTCCCCGTCAAATGGAGATAGAATGTGTATTAGTCAGCCTTGCATCACTGTAACAATATGCCTGAGGCAGCCTACTTAGGAAGAAAAGAGGTTGATTTTGGCTCATGGATCTAGAGGTTCACGTCCAAGAACAGGCAGCCTCATCTTTTTGGGCATCTGGCTGGGATGGGGCATCGTAGATGATCAGTTACCATTTCCAACCAGGAAGAAGGAGAAAGGACTGCAGCCTTTCCCAGTGATCCATGGAGCCTCCCATAAGGTCCACCTCTTAAAGGTCCCCCAGCACCTCCCAATATCACCTTCTATAACACATAGACCCCTGTGGGACACCATTCATATTCAAACTACAGCATCCTATCTCTCAAAGAATCTCTGAGGGAAAAAAGACATAAAGCATTTGAAATTTTGGATCCAAATGCCTGGCACACAGCAAGTGCTCAATAAAAACAGATCAGAGCATAGATGGCCTTAACCTGTCACTCTGGCCCAAGATCCCTTCCCAGAACTATGCTTCTAGCCCTGCCAAACTGTCAACCTCTCTGCAAACACCTGGCCTTGGCCTCTGCACTTTCCTCGGCCTCAAGTCTGTGGTCTGAAATGCCCTCACCCTTGCTTCACGTCACCCTGCTCCTCTTCTCCACTTAGTCCCATGGGTTCCTCCCTGTGTTCACCCCACTCACTCCTTACCCACCTGTGAGTGTACCCTGTGTGTAGGGCCAGTGCCCCTCCTTATGTTCTCAGCCTCACATCCCTGTATTCTGGGCAGATGTTCCCAGCTCCCAGGAGGTGCAGGTGAGAATGCTGAGTCCCACCCTGCACGGTGGGGAAGGGGCTCAGTAGGCACAGTCTGCCCTGTCTCCCTGGGTTTCCAGATTCTGAGATTCTATCGAGCCCCCTCAGTCCCCCAGGACATGTTCAGTGTATCCTATAGGAAATTATAAAGAAAAGCCAAGACATAGTGGGGTTGACCAAGACAGAAGACAGCCTACAGGATGGCAGGTATCAGGACCTGCTTCCTCCCCAGCGAGGGCCTGGGCAGGCCTTGCATTACTCAGCTTGCCTCCCATAGAGGGATGGGCTCCATTCTGAGGGTTCCTAGGGACCTGCACCCTGCCACAGAGACTGTGCTCACCTGGGGAAGAGGGCTTCCTGGGTTATAGCGGGGAGACAAACCCACAGCAATGTTTGGGACCTCCCCTCCACCCCCACTTCCAAAGGCCGTTTGCCAGTGTGTGCTGCCTTCCTGGGACAACTGCTGGACCTGGAGGCAAAGGAAGCTCCTCTCTGAGCCTAGGGGCACCTCTCAGGAGCAAGGGCATGGCTCTGGTTGGGCTGGTGCTCCTGACAGGCCTACAATGGCAGGGACCATGAGTGTGGCAAGTAGTAGCAAGTGTCCATGACCAGGGACCCTTCCTCCCTCACCTAACTCAGGGAGGACCATAGTTACCACAGGACAACCTCTGCCTTTGTCCTCCAAATCCAACACGCCCCCCCCCCCATTTTCTTAGCAATAGAATTCCATTTTTTATAAAGTTGAAAAATAAGTGGCTGCAACATTCTAGTCCTCCCTTGCAGCCATGTGACTGGTCATGCACACAATTACAGTGACTGACTTTCATGAAGTGCTTCACAGGGTGGTGTATGCGCCTCCTCTCATGTAGTCCTCCCCTGGCTGGGAGGTAGACAGAAGTGATTGCCAACATTTAGGGCCAGGAGATGGAAGTCACATTGTGAGAACTGCAGAGCAACCTGGTAGCCATGGCACCTCAACAACCAGCCCTGGATTTCCTATGTTATGGTGAAAGACACTTCTATTTTATTTGAGTCACTATCATTTTTGCACAGGCAAACTAATCCTGACACAGCACTGAGATCCCCTCCCTCCTTGCTTCTTTCTCCAGCGTGAACGAAGACCTATCATGCAGAGACAACGGTGAAGGCATAACTGAGGCCAGTAGAGGTAACTTGGAAAGGGTGAGGATGGCAGGGAACAAGGCAATGGAGGTAAGTAGGGGCAGAGAACAAGGGCAGCCCAGGAAGGATTCATCAGCCCAAGGGTGATGGGCAGAACCTTCTGGGGAGCAAGGACTGCAGAAACCTGATAGCCATGATTTGGTCCTCCCCACCCACTCCCGTGGCCATCCCTTCACTCTCTGGAGGGCTCAGTGCCACCCTTACCCTTCTATTTCTCCAGTGCTCCATCCTCCTCCCTGGTCTGATGAGAAGGGCTCTGTGAGGCTGAGGCCCGGGGCAGGGAATATCCAACTCAGATGCACAAGTATGTCCTAAATCAAGACAACAGGTCTGGACGACAGGTCTATCTCATGCCTGAGTCCCTGGTATTCACGTGCCTTGCTTCTTAGAAGTGGGGTTCCCCTGGGCCGTCACTGGACTTGGTTCAATGAACCTATTGAGCTCCTACTGTGTACACTAGGCATACACAGGATGGAGTGCTAAGAAAATAAGCAGCTCTCATGGCCCACTGCCCTGACAGGCTGGCCCAGGACAGCAGTGTGCTAGCAAATATTTAACAACCAGTTCTCCAAGGGAAAATCCCTGGCTTACAGTGTTTGCAGGTTTGTAGTGTTCAAGGATCTGACTCCTCCACTGTGGCCGATTCTAAGCTCCAGATGGATAGTTCTGAAGGCCTGGGATCAGCTCCCAGGCATGGCTCCAGCATATCACTGCCAGGGCATCTCAGCTACTGTCCCAGGTCCCCACTCCACCACAGGGACTGGACTCTGTACCCCTCAGGTTGCTGGCCTTCCCTTGCATGAGCCCAGAAGCCACCAGCCCTTACCTGGTTCATGGAGGAAGGCTGTGGCAGCCAGATGGAAGACAACCAATGGATGGTCAGTCATAAAGAGCACCCTCACCCATGTCTTGAAATACTCATTGCCTCTGCCATCCCCAACCACCACTCACCTCTTCCAGGCCTTTTCCTACCCTCTGCCCTTCTTCCTCTTCGAGTCCTCCTCCTCCTCAGTGGCCATTCCACAGCATTTGGAGCCAGGGCACCTCCCAGCCCCAAGCCTCCCAGGTCCTCTATTTCCCAGGTCCCAGCCCTCTATGCACTGTGTTCTCTGCTTTTACAGCTGTCGCATCTCTGGGCTCTCATCCCTGTGTTCCTACTGCCAACTCCTTGCCTGCCCCAGAGGAGGCCTCCACAGACTCTGCTGAATGCCACCAGAGGGAGGTTACAGTTCTGTCAGCACTCTGGTGGCTGCCACAATTGCTGTCTTCAGGAAAGGAGGGAACAGCCTCCTCTGCCTGGCTCTGCCATCTCAGCTGAGCATCCTGACATCAATCTGCTCCTCCTTGGCAGCTTGGAGCCAGGCTCACCATCTGCCCGGCTGCCTGGGGCTCTCAGCCTTTATGGCCCCTGGGTAGGACATGGATCTGGTCCCCAAGCCCCCAGGCACCAAGGTGCCAACCCTGCAGGGGGTAGCTTAATGACCTTCCCGAATGGTAATTACACCCCAGGGCCCACTCTTAATAACCACGTATTCTCCCTGTCAATGTGCCTTAATTGAAAATGAGTAGGCGATACGAGTTGCTGTGAAGTTGGCTGGCAAGCCCTAACGTGATATTAATTGTAGTAATTAGTAGTCACTTTGTGTTGGAGTCATCTATAAATAGAGGGTCCATTAGTTTAGCAAAAGAGCATGATTTAAAATGCAAATAAAAGCCCAATTAGTCAGATAAATCACTCATCTTTCCCAGTAAATTCTTGTCTTCCAGTGGGACAGCAGCCACTTTAAGAAGCATTGGTCAGTTTAGGGGCTCTGAACTCTATTCTATTTGAGTGGCCCATCTGCAACACTGTCCTTTTAAATAGGTTTGCCCCAAGCTCGCTCAGGAGGCTGTCCTTGGAGCCTCCCCACAGGCTCTTTATTTTATTGGCACAATTATTGGTCAGGCCCCCACGTAGCTCCTCCCTCTGTGGGCTGATTGGTTCCCTTTGGTAGAACAGGGATCACTTTTTAAAGGAACAATAGTACAGTGCACATCTAGATGCTGGGAGAATGGGGGTGGGTGAGAGTGGGGCTCTTTATTTGAATGCCTCTCTTTACAGCACAGGTAGAGTGAGCCACCAATGCCCTGTGAGCCAAAAGAGTTAAAAACAAAAAAACAGACCCATAGCATTGTTCTGGGAGCAGACAACTTACTTTCCACTTCCTACTTCTTTCCACAAAAACTACCTGTGATTTGTGCTATACCCTGCATGTATGCATGCACACATGCACACACAGAGTATTTCTCACAGACTTGGGACAAACATTTGAGGTGGAAATGACTGGAAGTAGAATGTGATGGCTGAGGAGATGTTGAAAGGGCTCAGCTTCAAGGCCAAAGTGGAGATGTCTAATTCAGCCCTCACTTTCTCCCAGGCTGGTGTTTCAAGAAACCACGTCTGGGGAGGCAGCTGACACATACCCTGGACATAGGTGCTAGTTTTTCTCAGATTGGATGAACTGCTGGAGGCCTGCTGTGCAGAGCCTTCCCTACCCCTCCTCCAGCCTGCTACTCACCTCCAAGTGTGACCACCCAAGGAGGCTACCTGCAGACAGTATCTGCAGTTTAACAAGAGGTAATGCCTTGAGATGAAGTCACCATTTCTGAACATGGGAAGAACAATAATCCACTCCAGCAGGAGTTCTCACCCTTGTCTACAATATGAGGGGACACGGCAGCTCCCCTCATATTGTAGTACAATAAAGTATTTTACTTTATTATCCTTTTATGATTCAATGCTTGTAACAGGTGGTAGTACTTGCTATTTTTAATGTCATGTTTAACAAAATAAAATATTGGCAACCCTATGTTTGTCCCCAAAAATTTTTTTTGGAAATTTTGCCAGGATATGAAATCCAAATGTCTGGGGCTGCTGAGATAAATGGCTGACTCAGGGACTTGAGGCTCAGTGAGTCATAGCTGTGTGGGGAGAGTGGGGGGAGGTGGTGAAATGGGGACATGGGAGATTTCCCTTTCTCTGAAATAGCACAAGAAGACAGCTAGACCATGGATGAAGAACTGGGAGGAGGCCTGGGTGCCATCCATCCATCTTCTCCATGTTACAGATGAGGAAATTGAGCCCAGGCAAGAAAAAGATCAGCCCAACACACACAGTGGGTGGTCCAGGCTGTGATCATCACACAGGGGTTCCCTGCCTTCCCCACGCAACCTCTTGCCTAGTGCTGGCTCCTGCAGCATCAGCTGAGATGTCCTATCATGGTAGGGCTGCCTGGGCCTACTGAGACTCTGGCTTTTCCACAGTAGTGCCTATTCGTTCCCTCCTAGGAAGTAGGAAACATCAGCTAACAATCAGACCCAGAAGTTCCCCAAAGAACAAAGACCATCCTCAAACAGACAAGGCCACTCCAGTGCCAAGAAATGACTGACCAGCCTCTGAACAAAGCTTCACCAATGACAACCCTGGCCCTACTTGACTCCTCCCACTTCCTAGACAAAAAATAGGATCCCAATTGCCAAATTGCCATGCTTGTTGGAAGGACCCAAAGACCTAGATGTAAAAGCTAAAACTATAAAACTCTTAGAAGAAAACATAGGAGTAATCCTCATAACCTCTGCTGTAATCTGGATCTGGAGTGTCCCCCAAAGGCCCATGTGTTAACAATTTGGTTCTCCCAGGTTAGCACAATTGGGAGGTAGTGAAAACTTTGAGAGATGGGGTCTGGTGGGAGATCTTTAGGTCATTGTGCCCTTGGAGGGAATTGTGGGACCCCAGTTTTGTCCTCTCGCACTTCCTGGCCATGAGGGGAGTGGTTTTGCTTTGCCACGTGCTTCCACCATGATATGCTGCCCCCTTCCAAAACAGGCCTAAAAGCAAAGTGCCCACCTGATCATAGACAGGGAACTCTAAAATTGTTAGCCAAAATAAAACTTTCTATGAGTTGATCGACAGCCAACTAACACAACCTGAGATTTGGCAATGGATTCTTCGAAATGACACAAAAGCATAAGCAACAAAAGAGAAACAGACAAATTGGACTTCATGAAAATTAAAAACTAGTGTGCTTCAAAGAAGACTATCAAGAAAGTGAAAAGACAACTTGTAGAAGAGATGAAAATATTTGTAAATGACACATCTGATAGTGGACTTGTAACTGGAATAAAGGACACTTACAACTCAATAATGAAGAGAATTTAAAGTAGACAAAAGATCTGAATAGAAAGCTCCCAAAGGAAGATACACAATTAGCCAATAAGAACATAAAGAGTGGATAAGGAGATGACGCTTCACAGTCACTAGGATGGCTCAATTTGAAAAGTTCTACAAGGGTCATTGAGGGTGTGAAAAGATCCAAACCCCACCCTCAGCTAAGGGAACGTAAAGTGGCATAGCAGCTTTGGAAGGTGGTCTGGAAGTTCCTCAAACTATTAATACAGAATGCCTACATGATCCAGCAATTCCACTCCTTGGTAGATACTTAAGAGGAATGAAAACATAGGTCTACGTGAATACTTATTCACAAATGCTTACAGCAGTGTTGGGCATAATAGTTAAAGGTGAACCAACTCTAATGTGTAGCTGATGAGTGGATAAACAAAATGTGGCCTATTTGTACAATGGGTGGTCATGTGTTCTCACTGTTCTTTAGTAAATTTCCAGGAGTGGAATTGCTGGGGCTTTGTGAAAAAAAACCCAGCTACAAAGTTTTCCAAAGTCTTCCCATTTTACATTCTCAGGGGAAATGACATTGAAGCTGAGACCTCAGAGATGAGAAGGAACAGACCATGTAATAAATGGGGAAGAGTTTCCCGGCTGGTGGAGGTCCCAGAGCTGCAGCCTGAATGAAGGCCAGAGGCCTGGAAAGGGTCAAAACACACCTCACTACAAGAAATTGTAAGATCCGCATGCAAGGGAAGGGCAGGACGCACACAGGGCTGTAGGTGATGGTGAGCATAGGAGCAAGGACTGCATGTGACATGAATGGAGGCTGGCCATTCAGGGACAGTTGAGGGAGGCAGCACTGACTTGGAGGAAGGCTGACCTGAGTTCTAATTGCATCTCAGCCTCCAAGATTTTGGACAAGTTCCTTAACTTGTGTGAGCCTCAGTCTCTTCAGTTGTAAAATGGACCAACTTCCTGTCATAGGAGGTTCTGAGGACTGGTAATAATGCATGTCACCTCAAGACCCTGGCAGGAAGGAGCCAGAAGCAATAACTGAGGGCTGCTGCCAAAAGTAGAGCCAATGAGGGCTGAGTGAGGAGGCAGTTCACTAGGTCTGTGTCCTGGAACTGCCGTGTGACCCTGGAGGCAGCAGAAACTACTGGAGGACTCTTAAGCCAGCCAGAGCTGTGATCAAGGGTGATCAACAGTCACTCATCCTGGGCACAAACTGGCTAGAATAGCTCACAGAAATTACTTGTCTTGCAATTACTGGCTTATTATAAAGAGCATGACTCAGGTGCAACCAACGGAGAGATGCACAGGGCTGGACATGGAGGAGGGGCACAGGTGCCCAAATTCCCTCTGGGTGACACTCCCCCCCCATACCTCCCACTTTCAGCATCTCCAAAGCTGCTCAGGCCCCAACATTCAGGGCAGTTGTTCGTGAAGCTTTGTTCTGTAGGCATGATTGATTAAACCCTAGGCCATGGGAGACTGAATTCAACCTCCAGCCCCTCTCCCTCCCCAGGTACTGCAGGGTGCGGTGGAGAGTCTAGCCCTCATCCTGGGACTACCCAGGACACCCCAGTCCCTGGTCATCCCATTGGCATGCAGAAGACCTTATCACTTCAGAGATGCCTAGGGTGTGCCAGGGAGCAGGACAGAGACCGAATGCTTATTTGTTATTATCACAAGTTCACCAGTGTTTGAGTGCTAATCAAAACTCCAGAAATTGTGTGCACTTGAGTGTGTTGGTGTGTTTTGGGGTGGGGGGTGGGGGAGGTGATGTGGTGTGTGTGGGATGTACATGTGCACCGGGTGGCTGGAGAGCTGCAGAGGTTCCCTGGGACTCCAGGATGGGCTGTGGCTTTAAATCAAAGTCTTCGTCATTGGAATCCCCACTCTGCTGCCTCTGCTTCTTCACCTTCATGCCCCACCTGGCCACAGTCAGGCAGGGAAGAAGAGGAGCCAGGCCAGGGGTCACTGATGGCAGCATGGCCACATGGAGGACCCTCAGGGAAAGTAGCCTCCTGGGGGCAGGACAATGTTGCCATTCTTGTCACACCTCTGCCCTGTGCCAAGAGGCTTTCATGGAGAATGGGCCACCACTATCCTCCTCCCTGAGATCTGGAGGTCTTTGTGCAAAAGTCACTCAGCCATAAGTCAGGAATCCTGGATTCCACTCCTGCCATGTGACAGCAGGCAAGTCACTTGCATTCTTTGTGCAAAATAAAAGGACTGAACCAGACCCCTTCTGATTCCATCAGGGTGGGCCATGGCCACACAGGACCTCCTGCCAGCCTCTGCCAGATCCCTGCCCCCCCTTTCACATGTACACATACGTTCCCTACCATCACAGATGGGGCCTGGCAGGTACCCAATTTCCAGAGGTCACCTCAGCAGCCTGGCCAGGTTCCAGAGACTCTGTCTGAGCCCATGGCCCTCATCTGTCAGGCGGGGCCCAGCGGCTATAGGGCAGGAGCAGAGGGGGACTTAATCTTCCCAGGAATATTAATGGCCCCGTCAGGAGTGCTAGGGACGAGCGGAGCAGCAATCTGCCTTTATTAACGAGGCGGCGCCAGCTGGAGCACAGGGTCCCTGGGAGATGAGGAGTCACAGCCACTGAGCAGAAGCAGCTGGGAGGAGCCAGCACCAGGCAGGAGGGTCTGCAGCAACCCACAGACAGTGGAGAGCCAACCCCACCTGGGCAGCTCCCCAACCTGCCCTAACTTGATCTCTCAACCCCTGCCTCTTCCTCCAGGAAGCCTGCAGTTGGGACTGTGAATGGCATACCTGTCAAACACTGGCCCCCCTCACTGTAATTGTCTAGCCTGGTGGTTCTCAGCCCCAGTTGTACCTCAGTCACCTGGACAGTCTTAAAAATCCTGAAATTCTGTCCACACTGAAATCCTGATTTGAGTGGGGCCCTGATAAGGACGTTACTGTTGTAAAGGTCTCTGGTGCTTCTGTATGCCACCCTGCCAGTCCTAGAAATCCCCTTGTCTCACTTTGCCCCGGCTCCTGCTCTGAGACTGGTCGATCACTGTGGGCTGGGCACAATGCAACAGACTTCATCTATTCTTTTAACATGATAAGCCATGAGTCAACTATTACCACTCCAGTTTATAGATGAGGAAAATGAGGCTCGGAGAGGTGGAGTTGCTGAGGACACAAAAATACAAGCAGGGAACTCAGAGCAGCTCTGCTGGTGCCTGATAAAGGGTCTGGTGGAGTGAAAGAGCTGATGCAATAAGCAGAGGTCTCTGGGAGGAGGTGGAGCACCACAGCCAGGTCAGCAGGAGCTGGGTCTTTTCCTGAGAGCAAATGCTGCAGACGTCAGGTGCAGCAGGGTCACAGGAAGAGAGCAAGAGGTGCAAAGAGGCCTTGAGACAAACCTGACACAAGGCCCAGACCACTCTGAGAGCTCTCACCCTCACCTCTGACCCCAGAGCCATGAAGGATGCCCAGATTATATAAGCCATCCCTGGGACAGGGTTATGAAGCTGGGCTGAACCCCTGGCCCTATGGCTGGGAACAATCCATACTTCTTCCTCTTTTTGCCTTTTTTGTTCACCAAATTGAATCAATTTATTAAAGTTTCTCACAATAATTCCCCAACAGTCAAGAAGAGAAATGAGGCATTAGGCCACAGAGCCAAATTTCACTCACAAAACCCCCAAGCCAGAGGGGTACAGCCAACCTGGCCCCTGAAGCCCCTGTCCCCAAAAACTGAACTGCCCTACCCCAGAAGACAGGTCATACCCACACCAGCTGCACCGTGGCCTCTCCATTCTCTGACCCAAACACTTTACACTGAATCTAAGAGGGTAGGAGGGACTCAAATGGTAGAGTACCTGCCTAGCAAGCATGGGGCTCTGAGTTAAAATTCCTTTTTTCAAAAGAAAAAGAAAGAATGGCATATGGAACTCAGATGCTAGTTCTGTCTGCCCAGCATCTTTTTCTCAGGGAACCATAGCTTCCCCGGTCCTGTGATCCCTATGAAAAGTGGTCAGTCGCTGGGCACCCCTGTGCCACTTACTGTAGGGTTAGGACCCAGTCTAGCCCAATCAGAATCTCTCTAGAGAATCTGGAGCTCTCGTAGAGACATGCAGGGATGGAAGGTGGCAAGCACAGAGCCATGTTGCTGTGACTTAGAGAGCCTGCCCGTGCTATCAGACCCCAGAGCTGCCTGGCTCCTGACCATCCTGAGATCCTGGGTCCAGCTTTTCCTTCCACCCTGCTACCTGTGTTGCAGCTCACCAATAAATCCCATGCTCTTATTTAACTTTTTCAGAGCCAGTTTTTGGTGCTTACAACCAAATAATCCTGATTCAGAAATCGGTACCAGAAGTGGGACTTGTGCAAAACCTTAAGGGATATGGGAGCTACTTGGAATTGTTTTTCATAACTCCACGAGGCAAAAACCATGGTTGCCAATGGTACACAGCGGTGAGTGGTTAATCCTGGTTATACCCTCCAGTCACCTGGGACCAGGTGCCAGCCAAAAGTGAAAGTTTGCAGCAGCTGACATGGACCAATTTATAAAGGACAGGGAACCCTGGGCCCATTGGCCTGATGGTTGTTCCTAACACTGGATAATTTAAAGCAAGAAAATGACAGGCTCAAATCAAAATGTTCGCCTCAAGGCACAGAATAAAATTCAGAGCCATTACGCGACCATACTGAAAGAATCTTTTATTGCATATAGCCATGGAGATGAAATTGCTGAAGACTGACCTTAGAGATTGGTGCAGAAGTTACAGAATTACAGCGTTAGTTGGATTCACAGTCTCACCAGGTCAGGTCCCTTCTGTAGAAGCGAGGGAACATCTGGGGAATATTAACATCCTATTGGAACGCCTCCTGGGCCCCCAGCACCTCTCTGCACCACCACTGAGTTTCTGTTTCTTCCAGAATATTCAGGATCTGCAGAATTAGGGTGGGGAAGAGAAGAGTTCTATGCAGAAAGAACTATAGAAATTCACTAATGGATATCCATAAGGCAGGAGGACATGTGTGGGAATGAATTTGAAGTTGCCTTGATCAAGGTGGGAAGGAGTAGGTGTGGCGTTGGCTATGTTTATTGACATGGGTGTAGTCACCAGAAATTTTGCATTCTGTGTTCTCCCAAGCAGTTGGCAGAAATTCTGACATTTTTCAGAAGTCACTAATGTGAGCCTGGACCAAAGGATGAGCCACACTAATTGGCAAAAATGGACCAGAAAATCCTTGACACAATTAGAGGAATGAAGCCAAAATAGCTAGAGACAGAAATGCTGGCTGGATCTATCAATTCATATCAGGCAGGCTTTCTCCCTTCCTCCACCCCCAAAGGATACCATCAATGAGAAGCAATGATACATCTTGTCTTTATTATTAAAAAATTAGATAAACAAGAGGAAGAGAGAATAATGTAACAAGCATTCATGAACCTTTTATCCAATTTGTGATACGAAATGTGTTAGTTTGAATCCTCTGGGGTATAGACATCAAGATAGGATTAGAAAAAACCTGTAAAGGAAAATGGGGAGGAAGGTAGAGGCCGTGAGGAGGTTGCAATACAGGCCTGACCATTGGGCAGGACAGCGTAAAAGGGAAGGAAGGAGGTGGCTTGTGAGAGTCTCAAATGGCAGGGCCATTCTGACAAACTTTCAGCAAAGCTGCTGGGAAGCTCCTGAGCCACCGTGGCCTGTGAGAGGTCTTGCAGAACTGGGCTGCTTGGAGTCCCTGCCAGGCAAAGGCAGGCTGGCACAGCCTGGCTGAGTGTGGCATTGGCACAAATGCAGTTGAGGATTCAAAGAGCAGTGGCTGGGGGGGCACCGGACAGTTTGCATACTGCAAAGTCAGTGGCAGAGCACATTGTCACAACCAGGCAGAAAACACCCCCGGTACCATACACCTCCCCATCAGCTTCTCACAGATCTTTAAATTGGGCCCAGTCATCTGCCTTCTGTAGCCAGAACTTCTGGCAGAGGGGCTGCTACCATAATGGAGTGGATAGAGGTGCTTAGGTGGCCCAGCCAGGTGAAGGGATAACATAAAAACAGTGGGCACAGCCATCCCCTAAGAAGCAGAAGGAGTGGGAGGGGCCAGGGAGTCACCATCTCTAGGTGATTGATGGAAGCATCCCTTGAATGTGCAAGTTGCCCCTGTGGTCCTGTGAGTCTACAACCCGGTTTGCTGGGTAGTAGGTTTGAGCACCTGTGGCAATGGGCTTCCCAGCCCAGGGCCGGTGTGGACCTGGAGCTTCTCAATGCAGCATTGGGCAGTGCCTCTGAGCGAGGACCTCAGCACACGGGGACACAGCAGCCCACAGGACACAACAGTTCCCCAGAGGCACCTGCCCCCACTGCACACAGGAGAATGGAGGATCTGATGGTCTGACTCCTGGGGATAGGACTGCAATTGTGACCTGCAGGGCAGCGTGGCACTTCAGGAGCTCACAGAGAGCTATATGCCCACTTGAATTCACCCTACAGTAGGTCAGTGATACTTCTCAAAGTTCTGAAGGGGAATAAAAGTCCTTTTTGTTGGTGACAGAAAACCCAAATTGGCTTCCCAACCAGAAGACTAAGGCCTGAGTGATAGGAAGGGCCAAAAGGAAATCACTTAAAACCTACAATTTCAATAAGCCAAAAGCAACACTGTAGCCCAAGGGATTGAAAAGCAGAGTGCCACTGTCAAACCCCAGAAGGATGTCATTGTGACAGTTCTGATCACTTCCCCACTCTCTCCCACAGAATGGCCAGTGTGAAACATAGCCAGCTTGCAGCACACACAGTGATACATTGTCAACTTCCCCAGGGAAGGGGGAGGTGACTCCTTTGCCAGCTGCTGTTCCAGAGGTGGACTTTTTGGTAGAGCAAATTGGTTCAGCTCAGGTACTTGGCATCCGACTACTGGTCTCCTGCTAATAAGCTGAGAACCAAGTCCTCAGAAAATATAGCCTTCCTCGGGCTCTTCAGTGCCCACTTCTCACTTTACAGGGTGAAAAAGCAACATCCCTCTGCAGACAATACTCCTCTCTTTTATTGGTTACAAAATCCACTAATTAGATACTCTGAAATGTGTTGTTTCTTCGTGACACTTTCAGATGAAGACACACTCGCCACATATTGACTGGACTAGTCAGAGATCACTGTGTGGAACATCTGCCAGGTTTGGATGGACCCAACTGCTCTGCTGTCACCAGGCATTGAGAAGTAGGTGCAAGCGGTGTGGCGAATGGTGGTGTCTTCATGACTCCTTGGGCTGCGGCCTGCATAACCATAGTATATTTGCATTTTCTCTGCTGTAACTCAATTTTCAGGGAAAGACAGCCGGGAGCTTGCAAAGGCTCTCCCTGAAAACGGGTCCTCAGAGACCCCCTTCCTTGACAGATGGTGGGCTTAGCCCCCTCCTTTGTAAGAAAGAGAAACCTTCCCCACATTACATTTTAGTTACAAACTATAGTACTTAATTTGAGGTTGCTGTTTATTACTTACATAAACTTGTTTTCGTTCAGTCACTGTGTTTTTCTATCTGTGAGATATTGTCTGTCTTGGCACAGGATAGAACACTCAGCAAGTTTTTTCATTAAAATTAATGAAAATATTTCTTCCTTTAATGGCTTTTCATTTAGAGGCAGGGTTTTCTGGAATGAGTGGAAGAGGCTGAGTGAGGAATAGATATGAGCTTCAGGTCTCATTGAGCTTTCCTCCCTGTGCCTCTGCTGGTGACCAGGTGCTCCACTGCTGTCCCTTTAGGGGTCCTTCAGGCCCTCACATTCTCCCCTAATGTAATGAGGGAGACAGTTGTCCCTCTGCACCCACCCTTTGTCCCCCACCCCCGTAAATGGGATCCCAGGAGGCCTGGCAGAATTTAGTCTGCAGTGGGCAGAATGGGTGGTTCTCTTTGGAATGTTCCAACCTCATGGGACTCAAGAGGCTAGGTCAACCACCTCTCCTGCTCACAGGCAACCCCAGCCCAGCCAGCTCTTTCTGTGTTCCCAACTCCCCCAGGGGAGTCCTTCCAAGCCACAGCCCCTGCCTGCCTCAGGATTTGAGATAGCTTTATCTCTGCAATGTTTAGCAGCCCCTGACAGCTGGGCTGGAGGGGATGGGAGAAGGCAGGCTGCATATTGGGAGAAAGTGTGAGAGTGCTTTACAGGTGGCCAAGATAGCAGGCAGTGACAGAAAGCAAGACACAGGGGGCTGAGGGAAACTGCACTGGAGAAAGGGGTTTGGAGGAGGGAACAGAGTAAGGCAGGAGCAGCAGGCCATGGTGGGTGGGGTAATGGGTTTTTTTGGGGTGCATGGTTTATAGGGAATATGGAGCTTCCTAGTACACCTGCCAGTGGGAAACTGGACACAGTAGGTAGCTCTGTGGAAAGCAGTATGGATAGGGGCAAAGTAGACCCGGAGCCCAGAGCGAACCTGAGCTGGCGGCTCGAGTTCAACAGGGAGCCCAGGCAATAGTAGGTGTCCAGAGGTGTTCTTTTCAGTATCTTATTCTGTTGGGGTTTAAATGTGCTTCCATCTCAGACTTCTTTTTAAATCCAAATACCCACGGAGAGGTGGCATCCTAAACTTAATCAAATTTTAAGTCAGACAAACTGTACTCAAACTAGCTGAAGGAAAAAAAGTGGGTTTATTGACTTAAGTCAATGAAAAGTCTGGAACTTCAGATATGGCTGGATCCAGTTGCTCCCATGTTGTCATCAGGGCTGTCTCAAATCTCCCCTGGGCTGGCTTCAGGCACAACCAGGCAGGGATGACCCTTGGGAAGCCCCCAGGTTTTCATTCTGTTAGGTAGAAAACTCCCACAAGAGAGGGCACTACTCCAAAGCCCTGTGTTGATGAATTTGTGAGGCTGAGGTCAGGTGTCCACCTGGAGCCACGAGTAAGGTTGGCCCTACTCAATTCACCAGGATTGAGAAGGGGACGTCCCCAAGGAAAGCCAGGGGGCTGTGCCCTAGAGGGGTCTGGAGGGCGGGCCCTTGCCCTAGCCCAGGAGCTCTCCAGGGCAGGGACTGGGATTCTGCCTCATCCTTGAGGCCTAGAACACATCTGTTGAATGAATGAACGAAGCTACACTGTGGGAGGTGTCAAAGAGCAAAGCATCCCAGCCCAGGGGCTTTTGTTAAGGGCCTCTGCATCTGGATCTTAGTGAGGACAGTGAAAAATCAGAGCTGTGAGCTGTCAGGAGCAGCTGGGAGAAACAACTCAGTTCTCAGTTCTGACAGGGGTCAAGCCAGGAGAGAGCAGGGAGAAGATGGCAGGACAGGGGACTCCATGGAGGGAGGAGATGGCATAAGGCCTCCAGGTCTGGGGTGGCAGAACATCATACATGCTCTGGCAGGTAGGCACATTGCTTCTCGCTAATTCATGTGCAGGCTCTCAAACTCCTTTCTCCCCTAGGACCTGGTCTTGGGGCTGGGTACTCTGGAATTTAATAAGCCATCACCAAAGTAGGTGGGGGCCCCATCCTCTCTGGGATCTGCTCCCTGGAGCTGATCTTCAGGAGAACAGAGATGTGGGGAGAAGGCCAGAGAGGCCTGAGCAGCTGCTCAGACAACACACATCAACACACAACAGGCCCCACCTGGCTGTGCATCCAGAGCAGCTCAGACAACACACATCCTCCCCCTCTACCCACCCTGCCCTAGTAAGGGACCCCCATGACAGGCAGGACATGTAAGGCCACATCCAAGAGGGTAAAGGGGCCAGTTTGCATCCCATGTACCTACTGGGTACCCAGCTGGGAACAGTAGAGAAAGGAGAACACACTAAATGCAGAAGCTGACCCCTGGGACAAAGTCTGCTACTCCTGCCCCAATATCCGTTCACCCCATCTTCCAGATGGCCATCTTTTCCCCACTTTTTCCAGATAGGAGTGGCTGTCTGATTAAGTTCTGACCAATGGAACATAAGTAGAAGCATCTAGGAAATTCGTTAAAGATAGTTGGTGCCAGGCACAGTGGTACATGCATGTAATCCCAGCACTGGGGAGGCTGAGGCAGGAGGAGTTCAAATGCAAGGCCAACCTAGGCTACATGGTGAGACTTTGTCTCAAAAAAACCAAACAACAAAAAGGCCCATGAGCAGATTCTCCAGAAGGAGAATTCCAAGGTCAGATTTAGGATCCCAGTTTGACAGACAAGGAAATTGGAGTCTGAAGCCTGGAAGTGACTGGCCAGGGGACCAGGACATGCATGGCTCCCAGCTGCCCGCTCTCCAGGGAGGGCCTCTCTTCTCTCCTCCCTCCCAAGTGCCTGTACCGCACTTGGGAGGGAGTTGTGTGGCAATGTCCCTAATCTGCCAGGGTTATAGGAGGTCACCTGGGTCTGGGAAGAAGCTTTCAGGCCTCCTGGGAGGGCAGAGCCATGTGGGAGAAGAGCCTAACCCAAGGGCCATGCTAGTCCTCACTCTGTTTGGGTGCCAGGGGACAGAGATCAGTGAGTTGCTCTCAAGGGGCTCCCAGGAGGGACTGGGTTCATTATTTATGCTTCGTTGCAGGGCTCAGTGTGGGAGGTGGCACGGGAGCAGCTGGACAGAACAGCAAAGGTCCCTGCAGTGTGGTTGGGATTGCTTTTCCCAGAACACCAGGAACTGGGAACAGGCAGGTGGAAAGGCAGAGCCAGCTCGGACATCACAGAGATATACTGTGAGACTGAGACGCTGATGATGGGAGCCATGGCACCTTCTTCAGGACAGGTGTCTGGGCCTTCATGCTGGCCCCAGAGGCCCCCACCACAGCCCCTGAGTCCCAGGCAGCATCCCCCCCTCAGCTCCAGACCCAGCCTGTTTGCAAAGCCCTCCAGGCTATCCTGTCCCCAAGTCCAATGCCAGCTCCTCAGCAAGTGTCAGAGCCTCTTGGGTGCTGGCTCACATAAGGACAGAAGTTTAGGCGCAAGAGCAGACCCCCATGGACACGTGTGGGCATCGTAATTCTCAGGAGGGTGCACAGAGGACAAAACCTGCCTCACTCCCCACCTGCATCCCACAAGGACAATCCTGGCCTCTGGCCTCCCACCACCCTCTGTAAAGGTTTCTGTCATATTGCTATGTGACAGCCCTCTCAGATCTGACCCTGGAGGGATTACAGTCTCCTCCAGGGCAGTGACAAGTCATGTAGGAAGTGCTTAGGAAATGCCTGTGGAATGAATGCGTGTGCACAGGGCTGTACAGGTCAGTGTGGGTTTATACCTCTGTTTGCACTTGAGTGTGCCCGTGCCGGTGCCTGTAAGTGCGTGTGTTTGTGTACCTGGTGCGTGGGTGGGTGCACGGGTGTGTGGGTGTGTACTTGTGTGTGTATGCACGCCCTGCGTGGTCTGGTCTGGACTGCATCTCACTCATCATAGAAGTTCTCAGCAGGGCCAGGAGGAGGGGCGACTCCCTTCCAGCTCCATTTGCATGACAGGTGCTGGCAGTTTATCTAACTATGATAATGAAGAGGATGGGGGCTGCTAATTCCTTCTCACTTTATTGAATCCACCGATCCTTCACAGCCTCGGGCTGTGAGGGGGTGATTAAAAGACGCTCAGCAGGCTAGTTATTGCCAATTAACAGATTGCAATATAAACAATTAATAAAGCCACAGTGGGAGGTGAGAGGGAGGAACTCGATCCCCTACCCTGGGCCAGCTACCAGCTCCTGGGACACCCTTCCCTGGGGGTGGAGGTTAGGGATGGTGGATGCAATGAGGTGGTGGAGAGACCAGGAAGGAGACCACTGGTGAGGTGCTCTCCTGCAGAACTGGGGGAGGTGCCTGGCATTCTGGACGGTGTCTTCTGGACTAACTCTGTTTCCTGACACACAGCCCTCCCTGCCCACTGCTGTTTCTGTGCCTTGCCTTCCCCTGGATGGACTGGTCATCCCTGTCTGAGGGTAGCACTACCTGTTAAGGGCAAATTTCAGGGATTGCAGAGTGAGTTTCCAAAAGGCACCACCTAGAGTGTCACAGGCAGACGTGAAATCCTCAAAGCAAACAGCACACTGAGAAGGGCTCAGGACCTGACTTTTGTAACCCAGTGAGTGGAGTCTTGACCCCAGACCCAGGCCAAAGGCCACTTGTGCTTGAAGCCAGAAGTCCCCAGCCTCATTCTGCAAAGGACAGGGCATTGCCCACCACAGTCTACATCACTAGCCTGTGCTGCTGAGGGTCTGTGAGAGCAGCCACAGTCGACACACAGGGAATGAGTGGGGCTGTGTTCCAATAAAACTATTCATGGGTGCTGCAATTTGAATTTCATACAATCCACATGTCACAAAATATTCTTCTTCTTTGATTCTTGGTCCACCCATTTAGAAATGTAAACCCCATTCCCAGCTCCTGGATCACAAAACGAAGAAGTAGGCCAAATGTGATCCACAGGATACAGTTTACCAATCTCCAAGGTAGGCTTTAAGAAACTTTGGGATGTCCTGGGCATTCCAAAGGGGACTTTCTGAGATGTGACCCTGTAAGAGAAATAGGGGTTGAAAGCTCCCACCAAGCTCTGTGCTGGGAAGGGCAGAAGGCATCACCAAGAACCAAAGAGCCAAAAAGCATGGCCCGTGAGGGACAGGGAAACAGGTGTGAACTATGTGAGCAGAGAGACAGAGGAGGGGTGACCGCAGAGGTTCCACTGCCTCTGCACCAGGCCAGGACACAGATGACCCAAAATGGTGGCAAAGCCTTGATGGCATTTGGACTGAACTTTTCCTGCTTTTACTGGATATATATGCTGTTCTGGGACTTCTAAGTAAAATAAAAGAGAACTCAGTGACTGAGGAATGGTCTTTCCTTATCCCTGTCTACCTCACTCATTCAAACAGCAAAACTTCTTTGAGCCTCTACTAAAGGTAGCTGGATTTTCAGTTTGAGAAAAAGCCTAATCTTGAAGTTGTCTTTGTCCCTAGAGGAGGGGACTATGGTATTGGCTGTTCTAAGAACATTTCTGGACGCCTGGACATGAGAGCACAAGGATAGCCATGTCAACCGGGCAGAGAAGCAACCTGGTGAGGGAATTCCTGGGTGTTGGCAAAGCCAGTCCCGTGTACAAGGATGGGACTGACATGAAAGGCAGTGCAGCTGGGCATATCACACCCTGCTGTGTGCTCCACAGTGGTCCCTGCCTCCCCTGCCTCAGGGTCTGTAGGGTACCTTGTCAGGTTGGGGACAGTGCTAAAGCCTTAAAATGTTGTGAGCAGCAGGGACTAGCACCCAGAGCCACCAACTGACACAGGGTCATGGAGCAGGTCAAGCTCCTTCTTGCTCATGCTGCACTCTCAGCCACCAGAAATCCACTGGCTCTACTTTACAATGTGCCTCAAATCTGAATACTTCCTCCACCTCCAGTGGCCCCTCACTGGAGCTTGGAGGGGTCCTCACTGGATCCCCCTGCTTTCACCTTCATCCCATGCAAACCCATCACCAGCACCCTCCCCACTCACACTCAATCTTCATTGGTTGTTCCTCTACAGGTTACTCCCCATTCCACCAGCACTCACCTGGCACCTATGGGCTCCCTGCCAGGTCCTCCTCTTCATTTATCTTCCCTGCATTACAGCCCCTGGAGTTACACACCTCATTTCCTTTGTCTCCTGCCACCAGAAAAAAACTGGGGTCTAAGGATCCCAAAAGAGCCCCTAGATGGAATTCAAGAGCTCTGTGAGTGTGGATGAGAGGAAAATCACATTTATTTGACTTCATCTCTAGTTGAACTTCAGCACTTCCATTGGGCATGTAAACAGCAAGTCACAGAACCTGTGACTGTCCCCCATGGAAGTGCAGAAAGCTTCCAATCTTATCATAACTGCAGCGAAGGACTTGAAATATCACTTACATTAACCCCTACTTCAAAATGATGGTGGTTTTATGAGCCCCACCGCTCAATCTTATTATTTACTGCATTCATAAAGAGGCATGTACATTACTCCACCACGATTGTTCCTTAATATTTTGATAACTGCATTCTATGTAATTGGTTTCCTTTGAATCTTATCAATTTAGATTGTGGGCTTAAAAGCTTCTTCTGAGAAGGGGTCCACAGGCTTCAGACATCAGCATGGTCCATGGCACAGCCAGTGATGAACCCTGTTCTGGAATGTCAACTCGGTGCAGACAGGGTCTACACAAAGGAGGAGCTCAAAAACATCAGAGGAAGGGAGAGTAAGGGAGCTGCTGCAGAATGAAAGCTCAGTGGGGAGGGGAGCAGAGCTTGAATTGCAGCCCTAGGCTTGAAGCTGGCTCTACCCCATGTTCAACGTGGCTCCTCATCCTCATCTGTAAGATGGACCAATCACATTTGCCGCACATAGTGGCTGGGAAAATAAGGCAGCGTGTGAGGTTCACAGCTTTAGGCATGGCAAGTACTCTCTTATACAATGCTGCAGCTTTCCTGGTTCTGGGCTTTTGCCCACAGATCTGTCAGGAAGGCAAGGACCCTCCACAGAGCCCCCACCCAGCAGGCATAGGGAATTCTAAGGGGATACAGCCCCACTCTGGGCAGGCTGGCGGGGACTGGACCACAGCAGTGTCTAGAAGAACTGTCCCTTGATGCTGAGTAGA
Source organism: Castor canadensis (assembly GCF_047511655.1). NCBI lineage: Eukaryota > Metazoa > Chordata > Mammalia > Rodentia > Castoridae > Castor > Castor canadensis. The sequence goes on along the minus strand of NC_133393.1, from coordinate 21,339,879 downwards.
GGCACATCTGCCTTTAGGGAGAGGGAAGAGATATCCTCCAGGGCCCTAAGGCAGGAGCCTGGAGGCCTTTACGTGGAGGGCAATGCCAGGAAGGAGCCTCATACACGCCATAGGGAAGAGGAACTGGGAGGCCTGGTGCATGCCTGCCCCACCGGCCAAGGTCCAGCCCTGTGGCCCACGGCTTGAGTCTTCTTGTTTCCACCTGAGACCTGATGGGGGCCCTGGCTCACCCTGTTGCTCAGGAGTCTGCATTGGTGTCTCCAGCTCCCGCTCCCCCCACCCCTGCACCTCTTGCCTAAGGACCTGCAAAAGGACCTTTTGCCCATCACAATGCACTCAAAAAGTGATGGCCATTTGTGGGGCACACTGTGACAAGCAGAGGACAATAAAGCCAGAAGGGGCAACCAGCCCTCTGGCATCAGGGTGGAGGATGGCTGCTCAGCAGGGAACCCCTATCCCCACCCCCCAGGGCCCAGGCCACTCTCCATAACCAGTATTCTGTGTCCATACAGCCGCACAGCTTTTCATCACCACTTCCTCTCATGTCAGCCTAAGTCCAGCCTTCCAAGGGTCTGTGGTAAAGGGAAGACTCTGGCTCTGGAGGCTGTTCCCTTGCCTGTAAATGGGACAGTGTATTGGCTTCTCGGGCTGCTGTGGGGTGGTGCCTGCACTTTCCTGGATGTGGTGGGTACCTGAGACTGGAGATCCTGCCCAGCTCTACTTGGGCTTCCAGACTGCTGGGGAGGGACATGCCTATTGTTCTGAGGTGGGATCTCCACCCTTTGACCATAAGGGCACACAGCCCACAGGCACTTTCCCAGGGTAATATCACAGACACTCATTGCTCTTCCTGCCATCCTTTGAGGGAGGTGAGGCAAAGGTTACCACACTCAAATAGGGAATTTGAGGCTCCAAGAGGCCAGGTGACATGGCCCTGGAGACTTCTCACTGTGTGGCCCCTGCTGTGGGCTTTCACCTGGCCTGAGTGATATGACACAGTGTCTGTTGAAACAGACTCACTCTGGTTCCGAAGTTTCACTGGGGCCCTGTTTGTGCCCGGTGTGTCTGTGGGCAAGGGGGCTGCGTGGATTTGGGGGCTCTGCAGGGATACCAGTCTTCACTTTTTGAGCCACATTCTCTTTCCAAGTGAGTGACTCTGAGGCCTGCTAATTAATCCCCACAAGTCAAGAAAAAGGTCCAGATGTCTCATGTGGCAATGAGGAAACCGAGCCATTTAAGTGCCAGCGTCAGGAGTTGGGCCTGGTCTCTGTCATGTGGTTGTGTACCTCACAGCATGGGGAGGAGGGCCTGAGGAGCAAAGCCAACAAGAATTCTCTTGAAGAACCTGCAAACTGGGACATCTGGGGACTGAAAGGAAACAGGGCCAGCTGCTGACAAGAGACAGAGCCTTAGCTAGGGGAAAAGCAAGATAACTGCCACTCTACTCAGGATCCACGTAGGAAGCCAAAGGGCTGAGCAAAACTATGTTGACAGAGGAAGAAGAAAGCTGGCAGTCACAAGTTCAGGGGGCCACAGGGTACATATCTGCACCTCAGCAGCCAAGCCTTGGGAAGAGGGGGGTCCTGGGGACCCAGGGACCCCACTTTTGACTGTCCCTGCCCTGCCACACTGCCCTGCAAGCTCACGGCTCCTCCTGATTCATGGCCTCCCTTCCAAGGACCCACGACAATTGGATGCAGTGGGTCCAGGGGTGGAGTCACCATGCACAGGCTAAAGTTTCTAAGGGCTGTGTGCCTGGTTGGGCAGCTCAGCGAGCATAAGGCAAGTGGGCCTCATGCCACCTTTGATGGCTGTATGTTTTTGCATGTGTGTTGCATATATGTGGATTAAGCATGAGGTGTGTGAGTGTGTACAAGTATGTGTATATTTTATGTACTGTGTGCTTGAATGTACACATGGCACATACAAGCATGTGCAAGTGTGCACGCACTGTATGTGTGCTCACACATGTGGAGTGTGCAGGTGCACGTGTACGCATGCTGAATAGCTCTGCAGAGAGAGCAGGTAAAGAGGAGAGCTCCCTGCTGTTCTCCTCTCCCCACTGAGCTGGCTGTGTGAGGAGGCTGCACAGGGAATGGGAGGCCAGGGGAGCCTTCTTCTCCCAAAGGTGCCACCGCCAGCAGGGGAGGAAGGGGGGGTGGAGGAAGCAGCACCTTATTTAAATGCAAATGACTGAAATACAACTTTCTTTATTAAAATGCAAATTGCACCTCAGTCTCTGACACCACCTGAGTGCCAAAGCCAAAGAACACAATCAGGAACCAAAGCAGGAGGGCTTGCAAGCACTTCTGGATGGGGAGAGGCCCTATTTTCCAAGTGCACAAGAAATGGACAGAGGATTGGCCCCAGGTGAGCTTGGACACTGAGCTGGATGCTTGCCCTGTCTCTAGGGCTCTGGGAGAGAAAAGCAGCCTCTGGAGTAGAAAGTAGGAGTGGGAGGTCTGGGCTGCACCCCTATAGAGGACCAGGCTGCTGCTTCCCAGGTCTTCTCCTGTGGGCTTTCTGTTCGGCTGGGTCACATGGCTTTCTAACAAGCCTGGGCCGTGATTAGTCAGTAGCCTTCCACAGGGAGATGTGGCCAGTTGTCACAAGTTGGTTTGGACCTGGAAGAGCCCTAGTTTTGACCTAACCTATTCCTGACAGTGAGAGCAGATTGGGAGGCAGGCTCTTGTTCCTTGGTCGGTCTTCTCACAACCTCAGGTGCAGGGCCACCAGGCTGCCAGGTGTAGCCATAGGGCCATGACGGTGATGGGGCTACAATCCAGCCCATGCTCTGCTCCCTCAGCTGGATGGCCTGCCTTGGAGCCAAGTCATCTGGGAAGAAGGGTGTCTTTCTTCACAAAGACACCTGACATATGCCTTTTCTCATTCATTCACCACAGAAGGGCCTCCTCCTAATTTACACACAGACTCTTCCTTCTGCTCCTCTCCCTCTCAGACTTTACCTTCCCTTCTGCTCCTTGGCTCCTGGGACTCTATGATACATTCCCTTTCTTTCTTCTTGTCCTCACCTTTTCCTGCCATCTCTGTATCCCTTCCTCTGTGGCTCCCTCCAGCTTGTCCCCTTAGACTTAGCCAGGCATTGGGTCCTTACCCACGGTTTTGAGGCAGGATCACAGAGCCCAGAAGGATGGGCCAGGCCCTTGTTGGCTGAGGGTGACTGGCACGTGCAAGAGCTGGGGATGTGGGGGTGGTCCCAGCTCCCTCCATCTGCCTCACTCCTAATATAGTCAGCGACACCGAGGAGCAGAGCGGGGGAAGCAGAAGGCAACTTGGAGCTGGAAGGTGACGGGGCTTTGCTTCCTCCACATAAATAGTCCCGTCTGTCGCCCTGGGTGTGGGTGGCTTCCTGGGGGCACTCCTGATGTCATCAGCTTCCCAGGAGAGGTTCGCTGGTGCCTAGTGAGGGCCTGGGATGCTGAAGTGCTAAGGCTACCCTGACACACCTCTTGGAGCCCACTACCTCAGCCTATTTCTGGCCTCTTGACACAAGACACACAAACACCCACGTCCAGGCTTCAAAGCTTCGGCTTTGCCACCAAGATGCCTACAAAGAGCCTCCTAGACAACTCTGCTGGAGCCCCAACTGTGTGGCTGAATTAGCTATGGGAGGTCCCTTGGGAACCATGAGCAGATGGGACCCTCATGTACATTCTTACCTGTCCTTAAGGCAGGCCCACTGGCCAGCTCTACTGAAGACTTTGGGGAGAGGCACAATGGCCCCTCGCTTTTGCCATGCAAGCTCCATCGAGAAAATAGAGGACATAGCTGCCCAGGACTGTGGCTGTGCCGCCCCCACCAGTCTAGAGGCTCTTGGACATGCCTCATCCATCCTTCTCCCTCCCTGAGCACCTCCCCCCCCATAAAAGGGTCTGCTGGCCATGACCCTGCCAGGTTCTGCAATGGGAGCTCTTGGGGGTCCACCCAGACCCTAAACAAAAGCAGGAATGGCAAGGGTGGACCAGGCTTCTGGGAGACACTAGAGGGCCTGGGAGGGGAGAGAGAGGCTGGGTAGCTTCCAGAGGCCCCAACCTCCCTGACCTGCCTTTGGGCTGCATCAGGATGGCAGTAGCATGGTAGCCCAGGAGTAGGAGCCCTCCCTGAGGTGGGGCCCAGGGTCCTCAGAGGAAGGAACGGGGGCTGCAGAGCAGGCCTTCTTGAGCCTGATAGGTTTGGACCATGTGGCCCAGTGTGGCTCAGCCTCTCATGAGATGGCCTGAAAGACCCAGGCCCCTGTGTCTGCTTCCAGTCCTTCTCCTGACAAAGTCCCTCCCCTCCTGGTCTGGAGGCGCACACTAAGCAAGGAAGGTACACTGGCTGCCTTCCCTCCCTGTGGTTCCCCAGCTCCCTCCCAGCATTTTTTGTTTTTGTTTTTTCAGGATCATCTACCAATTAAACTAGAATCCAATTGGATTTGAATTCTGTTTCAAGGCTGGCCTCTGGGGAGTCTCAATTTTGCAGTTGTGAGCTAACTCTCTGCAAAGCCAAGGGAAGAAGAGGCTGGAGCTGGGGTGGAGGGAAAGTCTCCCAGCTGCTGCAAGGGCTCCAGGCCAGGGCTGTGAGGAGACCCTGCTGTCAGGCTCTGCAGTCCCTCAGCTGTCATTGGTGCTGTGACAAAACCATCTCCTCTCGTGTTCTTGGTTCATTGTCAATGTCTTATCAGCCCTTCTAGAAGAGTCTGCCAGCAGCATGCGTGTGGCAGCAAAATCACGTAGAAAACTGTAGATGATGACTAACAGACATCGGGTGTTTAGTGTGCGATATTTTGTTTACTCATCACAGCCATGCACACAAGGCTGCCACATACAGTTTGGCAGGTTGTTCACTGCACAAGGGCATCTGGCAATGAGAATAGCCCATGTTCTTGCCACCAAGCTATGCACATGATACAAATCTGTCCCGCAGTGGGGAGAAAAGGAGGGCTTTCCTTAATTTATGTAAAGGCCAAGCATGGGCCATCCACAGCTCCACTTACGAGGCCTATTCTTATCTCCATTGTGTGAATGTGGAAACTGAGGCACAGAGTGCTTAATCTTGCTCAAGATTCCTCAGCACGTAGGAGGTTGTGCTAAGCTCCAAATCTAAGAATTCTGGCTTCAGAGCTTGTGTTCTTAACTCTATCATCTCTCTGCTTTGACAGGATGGAGCCAGTTACAGAGCTAGACGTCCAGGGAGTCTCCGGCTCCTGGAGGCCAGCCAGTCCTAGGACATGGGATTCCAGGGGACCAGGGAAAGACGATCACCCCTCTCCAGCTAACCAGGAGCCTGCCTGCTGTGGGAGGTCAAGGCTGCGTGGAAGCAAGAAGACTGGCTTTGGGATCCTGAGCAAGTCTCCTGGCCTTGTGGTGCCTCAGTTTCCCCAGCTATAAAATGGAGCCAGTGCACCCCACTTGCTTGCCTTACTGGCCAGGATTAAACCAGCTGTGGGGAGGTTCTAAAGGGAAGGAGGACTGCCTGGTCACAGTTTAGCACATACTTGTCACCTGTTTGTGTGGCATCCCAAGCCTGGTCCAAGGACATTCCCCCCTGTGCTGCCTGGCAGCCAACCTGGGCTGCCCACCTGCCTCCTCAGACTCAGATCAGCGCAGCCAAATGCCAGGGTGCTGACTCAGCCTCGTAATGAGTACAAACATCTGGCTGACAAAGGGCACAGCTCGCTCCCGAAGCGGCTCCTTCTGCACAAATATGTTCTTAATATTCAATTAGTATTTATCCACCACGAACAACAATTACGCCATTGACTCTCAATGAAGTGCCTGGTTAATTAATTAACGCATCTTTAACATGCTGGCAGGATTTCTCCATGAGCAAGAGCGAAAATAATGGCGCAGTGACGCCAGCAAGAGCAAGCCGGGGGGCAGCAGGGGAGCCCTGGGTTTCCTGAGCTCCAGATGTGAATCAGGCAAGCACAAGCCATCTCTGGAGTGGAAAGACACCATGCTGGGACTTGAAGCAAGCCACATGGCCCCTCTTGGCCATGTCCTTCTCAGCAGGGGCTGGGCCAGGTGATCAACCACCAAATGCATGGGTCCTAAAGTGACATTGATATCTGCATTGCCCACACTCATGTGCCACATCCAAGAACTCCCTGACTGCCACAAGGTCCATTGACCTCCCTGCCCCCTTCACTGACCTCCTTCTCAGGCCTTTTGTTTCTTCCTGCTCCTGTCACGTGTGACCCCCCAGCTCAGGAGTGACCTCCATTTCTCGCTCCCAGAGCCCTCTCCACACTGCTCATCTGCAGATCCTGACTGCTCAGCGATTTGCCTCTGCTATCATTAGGGTCTGTGGAGAGCAGACAGCATGACAGCCACACCACCTGGCGTGTCCTGGCCAGGCCACTTACTAGCTGTGTGTCTCTGGGCTGTTACTCAGCTGTCTCTGTGCCTCAGTTTCCCTGCTTCTGGAATAGAATAACCAAGTGGGAAATAATCATTGCCTCCACTGGCTAAGCTGCCACAGACCCAAAATGTCACGACACAAACTTGGTAGTGGCTGACTGCTCCCTCATATTACACCCCAGGGTAGCGGGTTGCCTGCTCCACAGGTGGTTCTATGCCATGCAGTGACCGAGGGCCCAGGCTCTTTCTGTCATGTTGTTCCTCTTTCCTCAGAGGCCCTGCCATTGTCTTCATGGTCCCTCCTGGGTCTCCATGGCCAGGGTCCCATCTGCAAAGGGAAAGAACGTGGTAGAAACTTGGCTGTGTTCTGAAGGTCCTAGCAGGAGGTGGCGTGCATGGCTCTACCAAGCTTCTGTAAAGCACAAGGGAGTTACACCAGCACACTTAGCTGCGAGGGAGGCCAGGGGATGTGGTCTATCCTGTACCCAAGGCAGAGGAGAGAGGGACATAGATGGACAAGAGCAGCCTCTGCCACATGTCCTTAAAGGGTCATTAGACTTAATAAATATAAAACCCTGGCACCTGACACATAGTAAGGACCTTACAAATCATTGCTATCATTATTCTGTGTGCCCACGCTTGGGTTCTGTGACTACCAAGACTAAGACGACACATTGCCATGTGTGAGGACCCCACCCAGCAAGGTGGACAGAAGAGAGCCATAGAAACACCTGTCACAGCCTAGAAGGGGCCCACCTGAGGCCACCAAGGATGCTGGGAGGATGGGGGGAGGAGGGGCAGTGTGGGCGGAATCTCGAGGAATGGTGCAGTTGACTCTGGGAGGCAGGCAGGAGTTCAGTGTGACCACAGCCAGACCTCTCTAATTTAATTGCCTCCTAATATGCCATTAGCCACCCCTGCAGGTGAGAGCCATTTTTTTAACTATGCTAAACACTTGTGCACTTGATGGTTTCCAAAATGTTGGGAAGCAAAAGGAGTCAGCCCTTTGAGAAGTCAGGCTGTGACTAACACTGTTGGTCACCCACCAACAACCAAGACCCCTTCTGGTGGGGAGGCTCAGGGAAGGGAGGCCCCTCCCCTCAGGCTTATCACAGCCAATCATGGCAAGCTATTGCCCCCTTTTTACCAGTGACTGGTTTAAAGGTATCCACATGACCCAATGTTGCCCAATTAATCACAAAACGAAATCTGCTGAAAGGATTCTGGGAAAGATTTTACTCCCTGATTAAAAAAGAGATCCTTGTGCTAGGAGAAAAGCCCTTTCTTCCTGCTTTTGAAGCCTGTGGTGAGAGCATGTGATGTGGCAGCTGCCTTGTGACCATGAGGGAAAATATGGCAGACATGCTGAGAGTAGCAGAGTGGAGCAACAAGCAGAAATAAGATAATGAACTAAACTACTGGACTGCCTTGGATCTACCCAACCTCCCGACATCTTGTCAAGCAAGCTTGTGACCTTAGCAAGCTACTTTAGCTTTCTTATCTGCAAAATTAATAATAATAGTACATGCTTCATAGGGTTGCTATGAGAATAAAGGTGAGTTCTTTATAAAAATCCATGTTAGTGTAATAAATAGAAATAATAAAAACTCCTAGTGGTCAAGCCTCTTTGGACTGGCTTTCCTGTTACTTGCAGCCAAGAGCATCCTTGCTGACATTCCAGTGGTGAAGGATAAGCATTTTCATGGAAGGTAAAGCTGAGAGCTGGCACAGAGCACTGCATGCCAGGGGTGGATGTGCCGACCCTGGAAGGATCTGGAACATCTAGGTGATAGGATGATGTGCTGGTCTCTGGCAGATCCCAAGAGGTCTGGCTGGTGCCTACAAGGTCTGAAGAGTCAAGGGACAATCATCCCTCTTCTCCACCATTTCTCCCAACACTCAGTCTTGGCTCAAAGATGCACCTTTCAGTGTTCAGACACTGGGTTAGCAACCAGGCAGGACCACCTTTCAGATCCCCTGCGCCTCGGGCTCCACCTCGAAGCCATGAAAGAGCCATTTCTCTAACTAGACATGCCCTCCACTATTTTTGCTGTGAATATCTATGCCTTTCCCTTTGATGAAATCCCACCTCCTCCAGGAAGCTGGCCTAGATTAGTGTCTCCTTTGCTTATTCAGCCCTGAAGCATTTGCATCTGAGGTACTGTTAGAGGAATTGTTTTTTTTGTGTGTCCTGATTCTCCCATCAGGCAGAGTGCTCCCTAGGGGCAGGACTGCTTTCCTGAGATAGAGGCTGTCTCTTCTACAGGCCTATGTAAGGACAGGACTGTCTCACCTGTTGGATGGGGACCCCCTGAAGGGAGAGCTAGTGAATTCTGGCACCTTGATCTCAGCTGAGTGTAGAGAACTTCCCCCATGCTCTCCCCCCACCCAGATAGGTTAGTGTGGACTCAGCAGTCCAGTTGGGCTCCGTCTGCACTGCTAAGGCTCTCTGAATCATCTCCCCTTGCCTGGGTCATCTCCCATAGTCCTGCTGATCCAGGGAGTGTTCCCCACCTCTGGGGAGTGAATGAGAGCTTCTGCTACACTCAGCCCTGGGAGAAGCAAACCATGTCCTGGTCACTGGCCTGGGACTAAGACACACTCACCCTCTCTGCAGTGAGAACCTTCCACTGGCTCCTTCCGATCCAGAGCTCCCCTTTCCCAGACCACGTCCCTTGCCCCTGGACTCTGCTCACTCTGCACCTGAACATGGTGATGAATGAAGTGCTGGTGGCTGAATCTCGTGAGCATTTTGGTGGCGCCCCTGACTCTCCTGGACTTGGTTCTTTTGCTAACTGTGGATTTGGGGAAGTAAAGCCTTGGAGGGCCTCATCAGTATGTGACCTTGAATTTGGGTATAATGGTCTCTGCTACAGCCATCTTTTTTTTTTTTTTTTTTTGGTGATACTGGGGTTTGAACTCAAGTCCTCACACTTGCTAGACAGGTGCTCTATCACTTGAGCCACACTTGCAGCCCTCTGTCTTAAAATTTTTAATGAATTTTCAGTAAGGGGTCCAATGCACCCCCAAAATTATGTAGTCAGTCCTGTTCTTCACCCAGGCTGCCTGGACCAGGGTTTCTATTCTTGCCAACCACAGACCTGAGCATAAGTGTCCCCGACCTGCCCCAACAGGCACTGCTGTCAGATATGAACACATGTGGACACACCACCTGCTCCCCAGGCTTGGAGCCTCCCTCTCAGCCTGGATGGCCCTGCTATGGCTCTGGACTGCTCTCCACACTTCCAGCCTCTCCCTCCCCTGTGCACCAGCTGCCAAGATCTTTCTCAATTACCAATCCGAGCATGTCTTGCCTGCTCCCCCTGGATTAAGTTACACATTCCAAGCCCCTGTGCTCCAGAGCACAAAGCACTTCCTGAGCCGGCCCGCAGTGTATCAGGAGATCTTCTAAGCACTTCGGGCTTCCCTGCCTCCCATAATCCCCACCTAGCCTCTTTCTCTTCCCAGAAACAGCCTGGCTACCACCCTGGCTCTGCCTCTACACAGCTTCTGCTGCCAGTGCCCTTCCTGGTTCTTCAGCCACCTAGGGCTCAAGGGCCACCTCCTCCTCCAAACCTCCACCCCACCATGGGCTTGCAGCCCCAGGGCCTCTCAGAGTGGGGGTTGGTGGCTGGCTGTTCTGTGTCTGTCCTCTGGCCTCCTCAGCATCCAGCACACTTCCTGGGGCAGCAGGGGCACACAGACACCCAGGGGTCACATCCACTCTCTGAACCTCAGTTTTCTGGTTCATTCGACCAGAAGTAGGTGCAGGCACTAAGCAGGTCCCAGCCACAAAGTTGTACACCATCCATACAGGACACCTTGCCCCAGGAATGAGATGGGGGAGGGAATGGCAAGCCTAAAAACGCAGGAGAGCATGGGTGGTGACAAACGCTACCATCACATCAGGGACAGAGTGCTGACTCCTGTCAGGTCGCCAGGTTGATAGGGGACAGCTGAGCAGAGGCCTGGAGGAAGTGAAGAAGGAGCCCTTCTGGTCGCGGGTAGAGGGAACAATGAGACTAAGGTAGGAAGGCCTGGCAGAGCAGAACAAGCGAGAAGCGGCACGTGTGTTGTGGATGATGCCTGCTGCCCTGCCAGCTCCTCCTTTGGCACCAAGTGCTTGCAGCTCAATGTTCTCTGGATGTTGCCTTCAGCCCAAGGGAGCTCAAGTCACTCACCCACTCTAGGGCAGCCCACAAGCCATGGTTGCTCAAATGAGGGAAGACAGAGGCCCAGAGCCCTGGCCTCAAGGTAAGACAGCTCTCAGAACCATCCCTGCCTAAAGGTGTTCCCATCCATCCAATGAGTCCTCTGAGGCCATTGCTGGTACTCCATCAAAGCCCACATCCCCACTCTGCTCAGCTTCGTGTCCTCACTCCCTCATGGTTGGCCTAAGACCTCTCCCTAGGAAGGAAGATCTGTCCCATAGTCATGAGGAGCTGTGGCTATCATCTAGGTAGGGGAGGATGATGACAGGACAAGGTGACAATGGAGGGAGTGAGTATGGTAAAGGTTGAGAGGACAGGCTTTGCGAGCAAAGAGACAGGGGTGCCACATGGTTCTGAGATTGCAGTTCCAGACTCACCATGCCCATAGAGTGCCAGGGAACACTTTCCTTGGAGTCATGTGACAGGCTCCTTGAGAGCCCCCACTTTTCACAGCCCTCTCCCACACTGGAGGAAGACAGTCTGGGCTGTGCCTGGCTAAATCCCAGCCCCAGCTGACTCTGCTGCTTTCCAAGTTCCACCTGCTGTAGAGACAGTCAGGTGGCAAATTGCCAGCACTCCAAGTTCAAGGACACCAGCCTCAGACAGCCTTACCCTGCCCTAAAATCTAGCTGCCTACTCTGGCCTCTCTCACTCTATGATGAACAGGTTCATGCCACCACACACCCTGCCTTCTGCCCTTTGACTTCCCCACCATCCCTCCCCACCCTTGGCACAGAACCTCCCCTTTCTACCCACCCAGAACCAGAGAAGCCAAAGCAGAGGAGTCCCCCTAGCTTCCTGACCCAACCCCAAACCCTGAAGTAGGTGATTAGTGTGTTCTGCTGCTGTTCCAATGCCTTCCTGGGGTCTCAGCCAAGCTGTGCAGACAGTTTTCCATACATACTGAAGCATGCCACCTGGGGGCCCACAGCAGGTGCTCTCCACTGGAGTGGAGGGTGGGAGACTCACAGCTGGCAGCCGTGGCAGACCAAAGGGATAGGGCAACTCTTATCCAAGAAAATGGGAATAGTAGGAAGCTAAATGTCCTGAAGGACAGTTATAAGGTGCTCCAGAGGCTCCCAGTAGGACTGAGCTGCCCACAGGGGTAATGAGCACATTGCCTCACACACACACACACACACACACACACACACACACACACACACACGCTGGCTTTTCCTCTTTCTTTCTCTCTTTCCTTTCACTCCCTCATTTGCATTTCCTTGGTTTGTCTCTAAGTGAAACTGGATTTTAACTTGTACCAAACCTCCAACTTTGCTGCAGGGAACTCAAACCTAGACATTCCCTCTGTTGCACAATGAGAACATGATCCTCCTCCCAGTCAAGTCACTTCCCACCTTCTGGGGAGTCCTCCCCACTCTAGTTCTGCTCTCTCCTCCAAGTCCACTTACTCTGTCTTCTGAAGCATTCCCATTTGAACTGGCTTAAGTCTCTCCAACCAGAGGAGAAATTGAATCGATGTACTCTACTGCCCTTCTGGCTTCTGGGGTTCATCCTCCCCACCTCTTGGGTATGTTTGATGTCCTGACCACTCCTGAACCTCAAGACCCTCTTCAAGATCCTCTCCTCGGATTCCTAATCAGGTCCTCCTCCTCACGTGGCCTCAGGCAGGGCCCAGTGTCCTTCTCTCCCCACATGGACCACTCTCTCCCTGAGGGGATCTGTCCCTGATAGCAGCTTCAGGACATCTGTATCTTTATGTCCAACTGAGACCACTTGCCCAAGATAGCCAACCACTTGCCTTTCCCCTCTTCTTGGGCACCTAGTTTTCACTTCCACTTAGGCATCTCCAAGGTGCCACAAAATCCATACATCCAGCCTCAGTAAGTTTTACTCTGCCCTAAAATCTACCTACATCCCCACCTACTCAATTCAAGCCTCTTAGTAAGGGCTCCAGTCTTCACCCAGTGAGAGTCAACACTATTGAGGGGTCATTCTTGACTACTCTCTCTCCTATCTCAACGTCCAGTTGGTACCAAATCCTCTAGATTTTGCTTCCTAAATCTTTTTTGGATCTGTCTGCTTTGAAGTTCAGGTAAACAATGATTCTTTAAAGAATAAGTATGTCCCAAATGTGAGATACGCTAAATGATTTTTCATGGTTTATCTGAAATTCAAATCTAACTAGGCACTTTTTTTTATGTTCTCTTCTAGTTAAAATTCTATGAATTCCTTGAGATATTCTAAGGATCATTTCTATATTTTTACTTGCTAAATCTGGCATTGCTAATCCTAACTGATCTTCCCACATCTCATGTGGACTGATGACCTTGTCAAACAAAATTTGCTAAGTAAACTCTGAGGTTAAGTGCATATTTGGTAATCACTAAATTCACCATTAAATAAAAAAAAACAAGGAAATAGAGTAAAATCAGTGATTTATAAATAAAATGAATGTTAAAAACCCAAGTAATCCAAAAGAAAACAGAGAAAAGGAAATAAGGAATAAATATCAGAACAAATAGAAATCTAATAAAATCAAAGCTCTAAATACAAGCATATTAATACTTACATTAAATATAAATGATCTAAATATAGCAATTAAAATCAAGATTATCAGAATGGATAAACATGATCTAAACTCGACAATATACTGATTGCAAGAAACCAACTTTGACCATGATATAGATAAGTTAATATTAAAGAAGTATTTTCCTTGTAAAAAAGTAATCAGAAATGGCTGGAATGGCTGTTTTCATATTAAAGTTAGATTTCAGAATACAAAAAAATTCTTAGAGATAAAGAGGGACATTTGATGATAAAACGGTCAACTCATCAAGAAGCCATAACACTCCTAAGTGAGTGTGCACCTAAAAACAAAGCTTCAAAACACCTGGTGCAGAAACTGTTAAACAAAGAAATAGATGAAACCCACAATTATCACTCTAGACCTCAGCACTCTTCTTTCAGCAACTGGTAGAAAAAGTAGATGAATCAGCAAGGATAGAGAACTGAACGGCTCTATCCACAAACTGGATCCAATGAGCATCAAGAGCAGGACCCACATTCTTCTCAACATGCAAAGTAGTCCATGTCCTGCTTCATAAAACAAACTATCACAAATTTAAAATTGTGAAGTCATACAAAATATGTTCTCTGACTGTTACAGAATTAAATTAAAGACCAATAACAAAAAGATATCTGGCAAATTTCCAAACAGTGGATACACAACAACACAATTATAAATGATCCACGGACCACAAAGGAATTCTCAAGATGTTTGAACTGAATGAACATCAAATTACAACAAATCCAAATTTCTGAGATGCAGCTAATGTAGTCTTTCAAGGAAAATTTATAACATTAAAATACTTCTATCAGAAGAAAAGAAATATCTTCAAATAGCAATCCAAATTCCATCATGAGAAACTATAAAACTCGAGAAAAAAGAGCAAACTAAACCCAAAGCAAGGAGAAGGAAGGAATTAAGAAAAGAGCAGAAGGGCTGGGCATGGTAGTCCACACCTGTAATCACAGCACTTGGGAGACTGAGACAGAAAGATTGAGAGTTGGAAGCCATCCTGGGCTAGATAGCTAATTCCAGACAAGGCTATGGGTACATAATGAGACCCCAAAAAGATGAATAAAATTGGTAAATCTCTAGTCAAATTGACAAAGAAAAAGATTCATGCTGAGGGAAAAAAGAGCAGTGTCACAGACTCTGACACTGGAAGGGTGGTGAGAGAGCACAGTCAGCAACGCTATATATCTCCATTCAGTAACTCGGATGCAAGAGACCAATTCCTTGAAAGCCACCAACTACCAAGACTCACCCAAGAAGAGATAAACATGACAAGTCCTGTATCTATTACAGAAATTCAATTTAAAACCTTCCAAAAAAAGAAATCCCCCAGCCTAGATAGCTTCACTAACAGACAAATTTTATCTTTTCTTATCTTTTTTTTTGTTGGGGGGGGGTACTGGAGTTTGAACTCATGACCTCACACCTGCTATGCAGGCACTCTACCACTTGAGCCACTTTGCCAGCTCTTTTCACATTGGTTATTTTGAGATAGGGTCTCACTTAATGTCTAGGCTGGCCTCCTATTTGTGATCCCCTGTGTAACTGGGATGATAGATATGTATCATTGCACCCAATCATTGATTGAGATGCGGTCTCGTGAACTTTTTGCCCAGGCTGACTCAAACGTCAATCCTCCTGATCTCCATCTTCCAAGTGGCTAGAATTGCATGAGCCACCACTCCCAGCCTTCGATGACAATTTTTACTTTTTTGATGGTACTGGGGTTTGAACTTAGAGCTTTATGCTTGCTAGGCAGGTGCTCTACCACTTGGGCCACTCTGTCAGCTCTGTTTTTGTGATGGGTATTTTTGAGATAGGGTCTTGCAAACTATTTGCCTGGGGCTGGTTTTGATATGTGATCCTCCTGATCTCTGCCTCTTGAGTAGCTAGAATTATAAGAGTGAGCCACCAGTGCCCAGCTCACTGACAAATTTAACCAAATATTTAAAGAGGAAAATACTGATCTCTTCCAGAATACAGGAGAAACACTTCCCAACTTAGTTTATGAGACCCAAACCAGATAATACGTGGTTATAGATACCAAAACCAGATATTAGTAGAAGAAAAGATAACTACAGATCAATATCCCTTATAAACATAGACTGAAAAAAAATCCCCAACAATTAGCCAGAATTTTGCCAGAATCTGTAAAACATACAGCAAATAAACCTTGACCAAATGGGCTTTACTGTAAGAATACAAGGCTGATTCAATATTTGAAATTTAATGTCATCCACTATATTAGCAGACTAGGGAGGGATTTGGGGGTGTGGCTCAGTGGTAGAGCACTTGCCTAGCATGCGAGCCCCAGACTAAAAAAGGAAAAATTTAAAAAAAAAACAAACTAAAACTACAAGGACAAACTATATAATCATATTAAATGAGGAGAAAAAAAGCACTAAAACTTCAGCATCTGTTTGTGACAAAAGCTCTCAGCAAGTTAGGAATAGAAGGGAGCTTCCTTAATTTAATAAAGGGCATCTACAAAATCAAAGCCCTACAATGAACATCATATTTAAGAGTTAAACATGGCCCCTTCCCTCCAGGAAGTGACTCAGCTTGAGGCCCACAGGGTCAGAGATACCGCAGACCTGTGAATAAAATAACACAATACAACTACATCAGAGAAGGTGGGAGAGAAACAGAACAGAAAGCAGAAAGTAGGAATTTGTGGTGGGAGCAGCATTGGGCCACTTCATAGTGACAGGAAAGGGGAGGATTTACTGAAGAGTAAGTCCTTGTCAGATGCTAACTGCACCGGGGAACCTGGAGAAAATTTAGACAGTGGAGAGCTAATTGAAGCATTTCTGAATTCTCAAAAAGCTGTTAAAGAAAAAGATGATCCAAAAAAGAAAATCTTTATCTGACAGTGAACCTGATGGTAGCAAATCAAAGAAGGAAAGAGAGGCCTTGTCAGAGGTCAGGAGGCAGAAGGAATGTGGGTGCCACAGACAGCAGAGAACGACTCATCTGTTACCACGACGTGGGAAGATGCAGACGAGACAGGCTTGGTGCTGGTGAAGGGGCAAGTACGCAGGGTCCTCACATCATGACTGCTTTTGATGGAGAAGATTGACTTGGCCTCTTGTCCAGAAGATGAAGCTGGATAATTATGTGCGGTGACAGATAATCGGGGTCTTAGTTTTTTATTTACTAGTGTGAAGAGAGCCAATTTTGATGTATTGGTTTCAAAAGTAGCAGTGGGAGAGTTGCTGAGGTTTCTTTTTTGTTTGTTTGTTTTTTTTTTTGTTACTTTGAACAAATAAAAGATTTCCATAGTTGCTTCTTTTATTAGAAGATAAAATAGCTAAAGGGCTGAATGTGTTCCTCTAAGATTAGGAGCAAGGCAGGGGTGTCGTCCCCTCTCCTATCTCCCATTCAACATGGTACAGAAAGTCCTAGCCACTGCAATAAAGCAAGAAAAAGAAATGAGACATCCATATGGGAAATGAAGAAATAAAATTGTCTCAATTTGCAGACTACATGATTGTCTGTATGGGATCTACCCAAAAAAGCTCAAGAATTAATAACTTCATTCAGCAAGATTGCAGAATACAAGATCAACATACAAAAGTCAATCCCATACAAATTAACGATGAATGCCTGGGAACTAAATGTTTTAAAACAATTCAATTTATAATAATTCTCACAAAATGAAATACTTCAGCATTAATGTAACAAGATATGTACACAATCTATACAGGAAAAACTGTAAAGCTGATGTAAGAAATCAAAGAACTAAATGGACAGAGAGACATACCACATTCATGAACTGGAAAATTCAGTATAGTGAGCATCAGTCCTTCAAATATATCTACAGATTTAACCCAGCACCAATCAAAATCCCTGTGGGGTTTTTTTGGTAGATATAAGCAATTCTAAAATTCATATAGAAGAATAATGGGATGAGTTACGTCAGCTAAAAAACTTTGGGAAAAGAGAAAGGATTCACACTCCTCAATTTTAAGACATAATAAAGACAGATGGTATTGGCAAAGAGCTGGACATGCAGGTCAATGGGACAGAATTTAAAAGTCCAGAAATAGACTCACACAGATATAGTCGATTGACTTTGGACAAAGGCAAAAAGGCAATTCAACAGAGAAAAGATAGTCTTCAACAAATGGCACTGGAACAAGTGGACTTCTCCAAATTAAAACAAAAATTAACCTCAGCCCAAACTCCACATCTCATACAAGAATGAATGCACCGCCAATCATAAGTCTAAATACTAAAGGTAAAATGGTAAAACTTTTAGAAAAAAGGCAGGAGAAAACCCTTACAGCTTGGAGACAGTCAAAGAATTCCTAGATATAACTCCAAAATAATAATTCATAAAAGAAAACACTCACAAAGTGGGCTTCATCAGAGTCAGAGCCTTTACTCTGGGAAGGGGGCACTATTGAGAGGACAAAGCAGGCTGTGGACTGAGAGGAAAATGTTTGCTAATCACCGATCTGACAAAGACCTGTATTTAGACCATGCAAACAACTTTCAAACCTCAGTAAAACAAACAAACAAAAACAACCATAAACAACCTTTTTTTTCCTTTTTGTTTTTTAAGGCAGGGTCTCCTATGAAGCCCAGGCTGGTCTTGAACTCACTCTGTAATCCACTCTTGAACTCAGGATTCTCCTGCCTTAGTCTCCCAGTGCTGGGATTATAGATGTGCACAACCACACCTGGCTAAACTCCCAATTTTGTAAACAGGCAAAATGCTTCAATAGATACTTTCCCAAATGGGGTGTATGGATGGAAATAAGGACAAGAAAAGACACACATCATTGTTAGTCTTTAGGGAAATGCAAACTAAACCACAGTGAGCTATTGTTATACACCTAGTGATGCAGGAATGGCTCTAGAAGAGGTGGGCTTCTCCTGCATTGTTGGTGGCAAAGCAAAATGGCACAGTCCCTCTGGAAAATGGCTTGGCATTTTCTTATAAAGTTAAATATATACATCTAAACCTAGCAATCTCTCTACTTGATATGTACCCTAGAGAAAAGAAATCACATGAAAAAACTAGACAAATGCCAAAGCAGCTGGATTCAGAACCATCCAAAACTGTAAACAACCCAAATGGCCTTTGATAAATGAATGAATAAATGAACTAGGGTACATCCACAGCATGGAATACTACTTGGCAATGAAAAGGGACAGCTGATACTTGCAACAACTTGCATAAATCTCAAAGGTATTATGCTGAGTGACAGAGCCAGTCCCCAAAGGTTATAGATTTTACATGAATGTTATGTGACATTCTGGAAAAGGCAACACTGTAGCTATGGAGAACAGATTAATGGTAATCAGCTACTAATACTCTCTACCACTGAGGAGGTAGAGATGGAGTGGGGATCACCCAGGCCAGCTTAAGGTATGGAATTCAGTGTCCTGATTGTGGTCATGGTTATGCAAGCCTATACAAGTGTTCAAACTCATAAGACAGCCTGCCACCTTTCCCCCAAAAGTTAATTTTACTGTACATTCATTTAAAAACTGATTTTTAAGACTTTGACCATGTTGCTCTCCTGCTGAAATCTCTGATAGCCTCCCCAAAGTCTTAGACAAAAGGCAAACTCTTTCTCCCAGGGTCTCCAGCCCACCTGCCAGCCTTATGTCCACTGGCAGCCTTTTCTCTGCCTTCCTTCTCCTGGTTCCTTAAGGGAGCCTGCTCTCTCCTGCCCCAGGGTCTTTGCCCCTGCCAGGCCCTTCCCTGTCCACTTTCCCTTCTACTCCTCTGTGGCAATGTTTGTGCATTTGGGGAGAGAGTGTTGGAAGAGATGCCCACCTCATCCAACTCCTTGCTCCACCTACCCCTGAACTTGTCATGGTCCCCAAGGACCATGAGTCAAAGAACTAGATTCTAAAGTAACCTCAGAACCCCAGTCTCTTCAAATTTGTGTGCCTCAAAGTCATCCAGGGTGGGAAAGGGATGGGGGACACTAAGGAGCACAGTCAGGTCCCCGCCCCAGAGCGTCTGACACAGGAGGTCTGGAGCCACCAGGGAATCTGCATTTCAGCTGGATTCCATGGATTTGAGGAGACACGGTCTGGGACCCACCTCCCCACTTCCTCCGGTGCCCACCCATAAGTCAGAACCACCCAGCAACTGACAGAAACGCCAGACCAGGACCCCTCTTCAGAAGCAATTTGGAAACTTTCTCATTATTCCTTTGCAAGAAAAAGGGGAAATGGCCTAACTTCTTTTTAGATAATTCATGGGGCACAGGAACGCTGGAAAAAGTAGGCTTGAGTGCACCCCCAATTTGCTGACTTCCACTGCAGTTCACTCCTGTGTGTGTGTGTGTGTGTGTGTGTGTGTGTGTACTGGGGACACCAGGCCTGAACAGCACAGGCTGGGGAGGGGACACAGTCAAGGTGAGGACAGAGCAGAGTGCAGAGGGATGTCTCTGGACTCTGTGCCCAGACTTGGGTAGTCAGATAGGAGCAGCCCAAGTGAAAGTTGGGGTGTGTAGGCTGCAGGTCCACAGGGGCATCTCCCCACAAGGAAGCCCTCCTCATTCTGACTCCATCACCCTTCCTTGCCACACCCTGCAGAGACTCCCACCTGGCAGACATCACACCTGCAACGCAGGTCCCACTCCTCCAGCTTGGGGACACAGCCTCCTCCAGGTCCCCTCCCTCCAGCACAGGGGTTCAGCAGGATCGCCAACACAGGAACTAGCAGGCCGTGAGGGGCGAGAGGCCTCCATGGAAGATTCCCTAGACCATGGCTGTTTCCAGAAGCCCCTGGAGAGTCCTGGAAGGGGAAGAAGTCTAGTCATGCAACTGAGCCAAGGCCCCAAAGGAGGGGGAATTTCCTAGTGGGGGTGTCAGCTGCCAGAGGCCTGGCAGGTACACCTGGGGGAAGTCCTAGACTCAGCCCTGGTTCCCACCTCCTGTCTGTTCCCTCAAAACCTACCCAGAATTCTAGCTTCCTCACACCTCCACTGACCTCAGCCTCATCAGGACCCGTCACCTACAACCTGGACAGTCCAAGTAGCTTCCTCACAGGTCCTGCCCTCTACTCTGTTTCACCTCAGAAGCCACAGTCTGTCCAATCTTGTCCCCTCCTCAGAGCCCCCCTACTGCCCATTCCTGTGAATAAAACAGTGAACACAAAGCCATGCCCTCACCTTCCCCCAGCCTCATCCCCACCCCCAGCACTGCACCTTCTTGCTGCTCTTCAAGCAGGCCCTGCCTCAGGGCCTTTGCACCAGCTCTTCCCTCTGTAGAGGATCTCCTCAGGTATCCACATGGCTCTGCACTTGCTGTAGGGCTCTGCTCAAATGTCACCTTCTCAGGGAGACTGTCCCTGACTGCCCCATAGAAGAAACAACCCCTCTTCCTGTCACCTCCCGCTCCCCCCTTCCCTGTCCAAAGTCCAAGCCTTTGTTTAACATCAGCTCCATGAAGCCAGGCTCTTTGTTACAGTCACTCCTGAGAAACCAGCACCTAGAGCAGAGCTGGGCACGTAGTAGATACTGGATTCATGCTTGTTAGGTAAATCCAGGGTCCAGGCGAGGACTCCCCTCCCACAGACAGCTGCTCTCACCCTCCTCACCCAACCCTCCAAGAGGGCACTAGGCCTGGAACTGGGCCAAGGAGAGGGCACTGGGTGCAAATTATTGAGCCCCCACCCCCACCACCACCACCAAGCCTGGGACTCAGGCTCTGCCCATTTCCTCTCCAGCTGTCCGAGCTGCTCCTGTCCCCTCAAATCCTCAATGCACCTACTGCAGACCTCATGATTACCCCATGAAGTTGGTACCCTGGCTGCACTTTATAGGTGAGGAAACTGAGGCACATGGGGAGTAAAGTTCCCATCCAGAATGTTGGACCGTGGGGACCTCTTTTCCAAATGCCCAAGTCCCCATAAGCCACAGACCCAGGAACTGTCAGGCTTGATAAGGTAGTACCTACTGCCTGGTTACTACCGTAGTTAACCCCACCACCACACCCCCCAGTGCCCCAACATTGGCACACAGTGTGATTATTTGTGAGCAGAGGGAAGAAGTATTGCAGATTGAGTTCCTGCCACAGGCTGGTTATCGTGCTGAGTGCTTTCCATACATCACCTCTGTGACCCTCTCAATGGCCCCATTACATGGATGAGTGAACTGAGGCCAGCCACTGTGTCCCACGCCATTCAACTAATAAGTGGTAGAAGGACTACAGAAAGGGACTCTTGTACTGCCCCCAGCACCCTGAGACCATTGGCCAAGGTCCTGAGGTTTTGCTGCCTCACCACCCACCATCCCAGCTGCCCCTGCCCGGGCATCTGGCCCTGCCAGTGCTCTGTGGGCAGGGAGAGGGCATGAGGCAGGCAGAGAGCAGGGGGGTGGCCTCGGTTTTTATTAATTTTCTGCCTCCATGGGTCTGTTGCCCCAGGCGGGGCCCCAGAGTTGCCATCCAGTCTATTAAATAATTCTGTCTGGGAGAAGCTGGCATGCGAGGGACTGCACTGATGGGCCTTTAAAATTTAATTGCCATGCAAAACGCGATTAGAGATTAGTGTGGGGCTGCAGCAGGGGGGTGAAAGGAAGGTGTGGGGGACGGAGAACAAAGTGCTGCCAGCCCCTCTCATCGAGGCAGTCTACACTCCCTGATCCCTACCCCACCTGGTGGCCTCCTGCACCCAGTTCCTCCTCCTATGCTGGCCCTCCAGCCCAGACAGCTTCTCCTTTCATCTCCCCATCCTTTGCTCACGCAGTGCAATGTCTGAGCCTGGGCTGCCACCCCCTCGCCTCCTCAGCAGCAGCAGCAGCAGCAGCAGCAGTGACAGCAGCAGTGACAGCTTCCAGATCCCCAGGCTGGGAGGCCCCAGCAAGGAAGATGAAGCCCTCTTCGGGGCTCTGAGAAAGGCAGGGCCCAATGTTAGCTGAGTCCATCGGACAATATTTAGAGATATTAAAACAACTTTTATGAATTTCCTTTCCGCCCTGGGTTTCTCAGAACCCACTGCTCCTCTGGAGGAGGTCTCAGCCAGCCTGCCTCTCCCCACCTCTGTGCACCTCCCACGTAGAGACTGGATCCTCCTGCCTCCTGCCTGGCCTCCCCCAAAGCATATTTCAGCCTCTATACACCCCAGAACTCAGAAAGTCATAGAGCAGCCATGGATAGTAGGCATCTTCACGGCCCCCCAAAACAGCCTATAGCAGCTGGGCAGCCTCAGAGAGAATTCTAGAAGAGGGAGGATTTAGGGCCCCTGGCAGCCTCCGCCTCAGGCCTGCAGAGCGGGGTCAAGTGCATTTCCTGTCCTGATGGAAACCAGTCCCATCTGCCCATCCTAATTCCAGCCTCAGATCTACCTGTCATTTCCTCTGACCTGGGCTTGCGGGTCTGGTGGTGCATGGGGCTTATTCTGCCAGCCACTGTGCTTCCACCAGCGCTGCTCCTGCCCACATCTCCCTCCTCAGGGAGGGCCAGGCCAAAGGCTCCAGGAGCCCCCTTGTCCTTGCTCCTGTGGCCACAGGTGTGGGCCAAGGCCAGCTCACCAAGGCTGGGGCTCAAGTGCTAGGAGAGGCAGGAGCTGTGAACTTGAACCCCACCTCCATCCCAGCCCACTTAGAAAAGGCCTGGGAGCGGAAGCCTTGACCGCCTGCGACCAGCATTCTCAACAGCAGAGCTCTTCTCAAGTGAAATCTAAGTAGAATCGCAATGTGGGAAACAAAAGCCACACTCCATGAGTACAGATGCACTTGGTATGATCACACGAGTGCCATATCCTTCTTCCTGTGAGAGAACAATTAGAATAAGATTAGATAATATGAGAACAAGGCTGCTTCGTGAATATAAAACAGAAATAAGGGATTATCGGTGACAATTTCCGTCCTCCATCAGGCTCAGCCTCCGACTTGTTTCTGCTTTGTGTTTGAGTTGTGCACTATTACTTATTCATACAGATAAGTAGTTGCAAGTAGAGAGGGGGTTTTGTTTCTTCTATTATTTCTCCCTGAAATGCTCTTCAATTAAATACAGATGCAGGGGGGGCTGGGGTGTGGCTCAGTGGTAGAACGCTTGCCTGGCATGTGAGAAGCCCTGGGTTCCAGTCCCAATCCCCCCGACACACACACACACAAAAGGACAATTTTGAGCCCCAGGTCCACCCAAAGCCATCTTTTTGGTGATTCCAAATGGACCAGAAGTTGTATAACATCATTTTCTACCTGTGTTTGTTCTTAGCAATTTTTAAATGGCATAGAAAATGAATTTGGATTGAAACATTTGTGGACTGTGACCTGCCTCCAGAGTAGTGCAGGCGTCTGCAGACCTGGCCAAGAAGCACAACCCAGCGACCACATCTTGCTTGGCCATCCTTCCCTTGGGGTCTGGGCACTGCCCTGAAACCCAGTTCATTCCTGCTTTCCTGAAGGTTTGAGCAAGCTCAGAGTTGGGAAGGACCCCCATGGCCACAGGCTCCCAAGCCCACCTGCAGCAGGAATTCCTCTGTAACCTTTGGCCTCAGCTTAAATAGCGAGTGACAGGGACTGCACTACCCATGAGGCTATCTGGCTTCGTCCATTGTCAGGGGACTGTCAGATACCTCTTCCTCCTTGAGGCATGATAAGATTTAGCATGCTGCACTAGGAAGACGACATGTGCAAAGTGCCAGGGACTGAGGTGGCACCTCCTCATGCCCTTGCCTGCCCTCCAAAGACCTCATCTTAGGGGGTGGATAGGTTTCTGCTCACAGAGACAAGTATAGGGAGTGGGATGCGTAGTGCCCGGGTGTGGGGTGGGGAGGGGGAGTGCATGTTCTTTGGTGGCTCTGCTAGGGAAGCAGCCCTGGTGGGACACAGAGGGCCTGGGCCCAGTGAGCTTTGCCACCTCCACATCCCCCACCATCTCTCAGGCCCACCCCACCCCTCTGGCCTCAGAGCCTCATCTGTCTTCCCCTGTCACTGGAGCTGGAGCCTTGTGGAGGAGGAGCGGGGATTAAAGCCCAGAGCCGCCCAACACCCCCGCCAAGGAGCTGGCACTTCATTCCCCACCTGCCCAGCTGTCTGCGGCCATCGATTGGCCCTGGCCCCAGTGACCTCCGATCGATAGGCAGCATGTTATTTACTGGATTCTGTCCTGAACAGTAGGGAAGAGGGGAAGGGGCCTGGACAGGGCACCTGGGGCTCAGAGCCTTCTCTGCTCCCAAGGCAGAGAGGACAAGCCACCAGCAATTCCTGAGTGGGAAGGAAAGGAGCATGGGTGGCAGGAGCCACAGCCGAGAGACAGGGTCCTAAACCCAGCCCTGTGTGCACAGCTGCATGACCTTGGCTGAGGTCCTGGGCCTTGGTGTCCTCTGGAAGAGGGTCAGGTGGGGCTAGTGAGATTTGCATGCTGGCAGCCTGCAGGAGCCGTGGGGAATGCAGATGTCACAGGGCTGAAGGTCCAGGGCCCTGTCCACACAGAGCTGCACCTCCTGTCCACAGGTGCCCCACACCAGCCAGGTAGAGCAGCTTCGCCCCTCCGCACTGAGCTATGACTATGAAGTTCTTGCTCCCAAAGCCAAGGGGCAGATCAGGAATGGGTGAGAGTGCAAACATTTGGTGTGTGGGCGTCACCGAAGGGTTTTTTTGGTTTTTGTGTACCGGGGTTTGAACTCAGGGCTTCACTCTTGTTAAGCAGGTACTCTACCATTTGAACCATTCCTCCAGCCCTTTTTTGCGCTGGTTATTTTGGACACAGGGTCTTACAATTTGTCCAGGTTGGCCTGGACCACGATCCCGTACTAGGCTTCCCACCAATGTTGGGATGACATACCACCACACCCAGCTGTTGGTTGAGATGGGGTCTCACAAACTTTTTGACCAGGCTGGCCTGGAATCATGATTCTCCTGATCTCAGCCTCCCAAGTAGCTAGGATCACATGCATAAGCCACCGCACCCAACTTTCAATGAAGGTCTTCCTGTTGCCGCTCCCACCTGTGTCAGCAGGGAACCCTTCTTGAACAGTTGGGAACAGCTAGCCCCCTCACACGAGAGGCAAGGAACCCTGTCAACGTACTGAGGGTCTGTAATCCCAGTCTTAGTGACTTGGGGAGCACGGGCCTGCCCACCTACTCACAACAGCCCAGGCTGGCTGCAGACTAAAAACTGATCAAGTCTTGGGGGAGGGGACTTTGTGAGGAGGGGCAGGCACTGTGCTGGCTCTGGAGACAGGGCAAGGGGCAGGCGTGGGCCAGAGTGGACCATGGACCTCTGTGCTAGAGGTCTCTGGGAGGTGGCCATGCCAGGGCCTCTGTATCTGACCACACTGGGGACAGGTGAGCATAGAGCCCCTGGAGTTGGGGGGAAGGGTACATAAATGCCTGAATCCCTTGGTCTGCAGAAAACAGCTCAAATCATTACCTAGGTATTTGTGCTTACAACATCTCACATTTGTTTTGGGGGAGCTCCCTGTTGTTTGGGGGTTCCTTCTGCCAATCTCTCAGTTCCAGTAACCAGCCCAATATCCTGCCAGCCACATCACTGTGTTACAAGGGCACATCCTCTAAAGTCCCCTGACTTGCTCTTCATCTGGCCACAATCCTTCCTTGCCCTCACCCAGCTGCAAAGGACTGTTTGCTTGTTCCCGCCTTCTGCATACAGACCCCTGTTCTCAAACTCTTCACACTCTGCCAGGGTCTCTTCACACTCTTAAAATTAAAGACCCCAGAGTGTTGATTTATGCAGATTTATTGGTATTTGTCATATTGGAAATTAAAGCTGAGAAACCTTTAAATATTCATTCATTAAGTCATTTAGGATAAAAACAATAAACTCAGTTCATGTTAAGTGATGCATTTTTGTGAAATAGCTGTTTTGAAAACATGAGAGGGAGGAGTATCGCTTCACAGTTTTGCAAATCTCTCAAGTATCTGGCTTAATAGAAGACAGCTGGACACTCTCATTTCCTTCTACCTCAAATCTACTGCAATATGTTGTTTTGGTTGAAGTAGATTAAGAAAAATCTGGCCTCACCCACTTGTGGAGCTGGTGAAAGGCCAACTCTGGCCCTTCCGTTGCTGTGGGCATTTTTCTTTGATATTACACCAAGCCTCAACAAATGGTAGATTCTTGAAAGTTACTTGCAGCCTGAAACCCAAAAACTTATCCACAAACTTTCCTTATCTGTCAGGTTAAAAACTGTCCTTCTTACACCCAGAACGGATCCTTTACCCTTTGAAGCCAGGCATGTCCTGGTCATTTGGAAATAAGTCTTTTAAGGTTGTCTTTTAAGCTGTCAAGCTCATCAGAGCAGATAGAAGTTTTCCAAAATTTCAAATTATTGCTTGAAAGTTCAAATTTTCTCACTAGCAACAAATACCATCAGTAGTTTTCCTTGGAGCGACATGCTCACCTCATCCATTTTCAGGAAAGTATAGGGCAAATACCCAAGATGGAGCAACAGGAATTTGACTGCAGGTGTTTTTCTCGAGTAAAAATGGTGTTCTGTGGGGAGAGAAAACAGCAATTGCGGCTCACAGCTCAATCTCTCAAATACTATTCTTTGAGAAAATTGTCGCTCTTCAGAAATGCTTGATATATACTGCCTATTTTGCCACATTTTTTAGAATGCTAAAAAGACATGCCCTCAAAGTTAGAGATTTAATAAGATTAATCATTTTGATAAGCTTATCAAAGACATCTCCATGGAACTGGCTCTTCTTCCTTTCCTGCAAGTGTGTGGTGGTAAGGACACCATGCCTATGAACACAGTTCAACTTGTGCCAAGCCACCAGTGTCCTTGTTGGGAGAACATGGTGCCCAACAGATGTGTAGAGCAGTAGTCGCCACGACTGAGCATGGGCTGGGCACCTTCATTCACCCTCGCAACCATGGCCAAAGCAGGTATTTTATTTTCACACCCATTTTACAGGTGAGGGGCTGAAGCACAAAACAGAACCTCACTCTGCCACCTCCCGCCCTACAAAAGAAAATCAAGCAGCCTCTGGACACGGGGCAAGGAAATGGTCACAATCTAGCTTTCTAGGCAGCCCTTCTAATTCCACAAAACTGTCAAGACGTGGGAACCCCTCAGGTCCCAAAAACTAGCAAGCATCCTCAGGTGAAGAGCCTGCCCAGGACTGGGAACCAGGTATGGAAGGTTCTGGACACTGCTGGAGAATAGCCTGTGCCTAACTGCAGGGCCCAACGTGGTCCCGAGTTTCCAGTGACTCCCCCCTCCACTCCATCCAACCCCTCCACAGGCACAATGCTTCTTTTCCTGGTCCTGGGCCCTGGGCCCTGGGCAGGGTTCCTGTAAGGAGTGGCCTCCCCTCTCTGATCTGTCTCCTCTTCTGGACAGCAGTGTAGTGGGTGTTCATACAGCTTCTCTGACAGCTGCAGTTCCCTCTGGCTCAAATGCTGGGCCCTCTGTGTTGTCATGCATGCCAATGGCCCCGGAGGCAAGGCGAGCGAGTGACTGACAGAATCAGTTAACACAGAACGCCTCTCCTCCGTTTGCTGAGGCCCCTTGAGGCCCCCATGATCATTTTTCCCCTCCTAGAACCACAGAAAAAGTAAATAACCACAGGAAGCCGCTCCAGTGGGTAAACAGCCCAGAGTTTGCTCTCCAAATTGCCACACGTCCCACCCCCACGGCTGCACCTGAGGAATGACAGGCTTATCTGTGTTTCATTTCCCTCCATTCCTGCTGCCCGCTGCCCACCGCCCCCACCCTGCATGCTGTCAGGGGAGGCCTTGGGCCTGGGATGGCAGGAGAGGCCCTCTTGATAGCTACCCAGAACACTAGAGTCGGATCCACATTGAGACTCTTCCAGAGGCCTGAGGCCCAGGAGTGAGTTGTAACCTGGAGCCAGCCAGGACCAAGGGCCACGCCGTCAAGAGTGGCTCACACAAGAGCCACATCCTGACGTGTTCACATCCTGTTCTTGTGCAGTGCACTCTCGGGGTCCCTTCCAGACTGTCCTGAGTCCCTCTGCCTGCCCTGCTCTAAAACTCCTCCTGGCTCGGCCCTCAACCTCTGTCTACCGACCCGGTCCACGCACACACACCAGAGCCCACGCTTCTCTGTGTTCTTACCTCTCCTTGTCTCCACCTGCTCTGAGGAGCACCATGATCTCTGATCCCACTTTTGGGTCCCTCTGAGCTTATCAATCAACAAAAGAAATAGCGGCTCACAGCAGTTTGGTCCTGGGAGGAAGGCACCTTCCCTGAACAGCCCAGAGACAGAAGACAGATGGGTCATAGCATATGTCCCCGTGCGTCACTCTTTCTACTTTACAGGCGAGTACACCAGCTGGTGAGGCTGAGGGCCTTGCCCACAGTGATGCAGCTGGCATTGAATTCCAGGTCTTTTTCGGCTCTTTGGGAAGACAGCTGCAGAGCATGGAACACTTTGGAGGGAGCCAGACCTAGACTCCAGCCCTCACTCAGCTCTGGAAGGACGGATTCTGAGTCCCAGTTTCTTCATCTGTAAGATGAGCACAAACAAGCCCTGCCTGAGACAGATGCAGGGACAGCATCTGTCACCTAGTAGGTGTTCAGAAAGCAGAGTTCTGATGGTGGTGGTGATGATGATAAGGGTTACTACTGCCAAAGGTATTGTTGTTTCCAATCTAATGACAGTCCCTAAGCCAAGGGTGGTTTTGAGGGGATGGTCTCACCAGACAAACAGCTCCTGATCCCCCTAGACACCACATCAAGAGCTGTTAGCCAAGGTGCAGACTCCTGCGACTTGGTTTGGGGAGGAAGGGGGTTAGAAATGTGACAGCAGGAGCAGAAGCATAAGTCTGAGAAGGGGACAGGTGCAGAATCTGACAGCTGCAAGGGAGGGTGGCGTAAGAAGATTAAGCCTTGGAGTGTCAGCATTGAGGACGTCAATGAGAGGGCAGGAGGTCACCCATCACCTACTGTAGGGCCAGATCCCGCCCCCCTCCTCGCCTCCAAGAAGAGGCCTGAAGGCCTGAGGGGGTTGTCTGGGGACAAAGATGGCAACTTGGAATCAGTGCCCAAATGCAAGTCACAGATCTGGTCCAGCCCTGAGATGCACGATGCTGGGAGCCCACCACTCATGGAAGCCCTGCCCAGGTTACAGGCAAGACACAGTGGTTCCCACAGTGTAGACAGGAGGGCTACCTATGTCTCCTACAGGCTGCCACTGTCCCCTGGCCTCATCAGGCATGAGGCCCCCTGTCCTGGCTTTGTGTTCAGAAACTGTGGTCATATCTGTGACACCAGCTGGCTCAGGCTTTCATGTGCAGAGGAATCCACTTGGATCAGTGACTTTTAATCTGGGTCCCTGCCATGTAACGTCCATGCTACACATTAACGAGCAGTACCTCCTGTGGATCCCCTCCCCACAACACTGCTGGATGGGAAGGTCGGAGCAGTCTCTCTCTGTGGAATTTTGTGCTAGAATTTGCTTTGAAAGAAAGCGATTTGGGCAGCTCTGCTCCATGAAGAGCACATCCTTCCAGCTCATTGCCCCACCATCCCTGGGTGTCCCCTTCCTCAAGGCCCATGATGGTGGCAAGACAGCTCTGTTCTAAGCAAAAAGGAAAGAGGAGGGAAGATAAAGGAACCAAAAGCACCCAGCTGTCACTTAAGGAGAGTCTATAAGCTGCCACAGGATGCTCTGTGCACACTTGGAAGAGAAGAACTTAATCACATAACCACTCCAAGCTGCAAGGAAGACTGGGAAATGCAGTCCTCACCTGAGCGGCCCTACGCACAAACAAACGTTCTATCACTATGGAAGGGGCCGGCGTGGGGGGAGGATGGAACTTTCTATGTAATGTTCTATATTTTGATAGAGGCTGGATTACACTGATATATACATTTTTCAGAGCTTATGGAATGATCCATTTAAGATTGGGATATTTCAGTTTGTGTAAATACCATCTCTACAAATCTCTAAACAAACACAAAAGAACTGTGAGTGACTATTGAACTTTAGTTGCTGAAGTGCACACCGAAGTATTTAGCAGGGAACTGATTTCTGTCACTTCCTTTGAAATGCGTCAGAAAATCAGGTAGATGGGAGGATGGGAAGAGGTGAATCAAGTCAATGTAGTGCACCGTTCATTGAAGAATCTGGGGGAGGGGCAGGTGGTTGTGTACTCTGTTCAACTCTATCGATCTTTCTGGATGTTTGAAGCTTTTCATAGTGAAATGTTTGAGGACAGACTGCCTCCCTTGGCCTGGGGGGTGAGGCTCAAGCATTAGAGCACCTGCCTAGTAAAGTGTGAAGCCCTGAGGTGGGATTCTCCCGGCACTGTCCCCACCTCCCCACCAAGGAGGGGCAGACATTTTTAATTGTGAAAGGCCTGGCCAGAGTCCCCTCCATGGGGACCGTGGCAGCTTCATCATCCCTACATCAGAGATCGCAGGGCCCACTTTGTTCTAGATACTTCTGATCACTGTCCTTCTCAGGTGTAGAGCCTGGAGAACCAGGTAGGTATGAGCAAGAAGCCTCGCTTAATCTTCCAGTCAAGCCCGGTACCTGTCTCCCCGTCCCGTCCTGCACCTGCCTTAGTGGCTACACTTTCCCAGTCCTTGTAGGAGCAAAGCTCCAACCATCCACATTGAGTCTGGCGCTACCTCCTCCAGGAAGCCCACCTGAGTTCCCACCTGGGGTGAGGGCTGCCCCCCTCCGCAGGCTCCCATCCCCACATCAATCCCTTGGCCACTTGGCTTATGGTATGAGTAGTGAACTATGTGCAGAGTGAGGGGCTCTTTCTGGTCGGGGGGGCCCATTTTTCCCAATCAGGACATAGGTTCACTGATACCTATTCAGCCCTCCATACAATCTTGCCTCCTTCTGGTAAAACATTCTGTCTCTCTGCTTTCCATGAAAGAGAACACAGTTGTCAGAAGTCAGATGCAAAGCCCCTGGGGAACAGGGTCTGAAGTTCAGTTTCAGGTGCCAGATGCGAGGGAAGGAGTGTAAAGCCAGGAAACCACAGAGTGACTGATCCACAAGGACCACCAGTGTCCTCCTGCCCCATTCCTTATCACAGGAGCAAAAGACACAGGGAGCCAGAGCCCAGCCTGAGCTTCTGGGGTATTAATTACCTCTGTTAGTCAGCTTTCTATTACTCTAACAAATACCTGAGGCAATCAACTTATAAAGAGCAAAGGTTGGGTTGGATGTGGTAGCTTACATCTGTAATCCCAGCTACTCAGGAGATGGAGCCAGGAGGATTGAGGTTCAAGGCTGTCCTCAGCAAAAGTTCGAGATTTTACCTGAAAAACATGTTAAAAGCAAAAGGACTGGAGGTGTGGCTCAGGTGGTACAGTGCCTGCCTCGAAAGTGTGAGGCCCTGAGTTCAAACCCCAGTACTGCCAAAAAAACAGCAAAGATTTGTTTTGGGTCATAGTTTTGAAGGTTTCAGTCCAATGTCAGTTGCCCATCAGTTGGGCAGATCCAAACTGCCCAACTGATGGCCAGAAAGCAAGACAAAGAAGAGGCTGTTCCCACAATCCCCTTCAAGGGTACACGCCAATGACCTGAAGACCCCCACTAGCCTCCATGTCCTAAAAGCTCCACCACCTCCCTATGGCATTATGGGCTGGTGACCAAACCTTTAACATATGGGCCGGGGTAGGGGGAGCGGGGACACTTGTTCAAACCATAGTATCACCGCAGCATAACTCAGCCTGTACTGACATCTCCAGACAATCCCTGGTCAGACTGGCAGACAGTCTGGCTCCTTGTCATATAAACAAGGGAGATGGGCTCAGAGACGCGGGGCAGAACGTCCAGCCTGGCAGCACTCACCAATCCTCCCTCCAAGCAGGAAGGTGTGCTGTCAGACCCGCCCTAGCACCAAGGACACAGTGAGGACAGGGTGAAAGTCCTGCCCTCAATGAGCTTGTAGTGGAGTGGCAGAGAGGCAGTAAGTAAAAATACAGTATTTTCATAGCACTTATGAACAAAAAGCAAAACCAGGCTGCCAGGCCTGGAGAGTGTGTGCTATTTTAGATGGCATGGCCTGAGGAGGCTTTTCTGAGAACGTGACATGTAGGCAGAGACTAGAAGGAAATGAAAGGGTGAGCCTTGTGGCCATGTGAAATCTGGGGAAAGTGCTAGTAGGTACAAAGCCCTGAGGTGGTCTCCTACTCACTCTCCCCCATCTCACGCACACACAAAGATCTAAGAAGGACTATGTTGGATCAGGTTCAAATTCAAGGGGAGCAAGGCACGCAAGCTGTCCTGGGGCCTCCTCCCTTAGAGTCCCCCCAACCTGCGGTCTTAGAGTCCCTCTGCCAGCCTGGCTGCCCTCCCTGGTTAGCACACCTGCTCCATGCCAGGAATCAGAGTCACTCCTTATTTGATTACCAAATTCTCCAGTGTTGAATCAAAGCCAACCGCCATAATGCCTGGCTGCCTGGAACCAGCCTGGGGCAAGTCTTGCTCTTGCCTACCCTCTGCCAGTGCCTGAGGGGGACCTGAAGGTAGAAGCTCCATCCCCAGCCAGGGAGCAGCCAACTGATAAGTGTGTGCCACTGAAGGCCCAGGAAGAGATCCAGAAGACCCTAAAATGAAGGCCCCTGGAGAAGGCCACTAGGGCTGTAAAGCCCAAGGCCGTGGAGCATGGCGCTCAGGTTTGAATTACGGCTCTGTCACCCACTAGCTGCCCTCTCTGAGTGCTAATTATCCTCACGGCCTCATATTGTAAGACTGCCATGGTAATAACAGGGTTAGTGCCAGGATTAAATGAGGTGACATGTGGAGGTGCTTAGCCCTTAACAAATGCCATAAAAGTGTTTTTTAAATAAAAGGGGAAGTGCTTAGTAAAGTGTATTTTAAAATCACAGTCTTCCATGTGATTATATTTCAAATGTTCACTAACTAAAGGGTTTGCCCCTTTAAGAATAATCTGGGCAGAAATTGCTTCTATCAGCAGAAAGTCAGTGATTAGCAAACAAAGCTGGAGCTGCCAAAAGTTTAATTAGCTTTGTTTAGCACCTAGGGTCCAGCCCCAAGAATAAGCAAGTGGCCCTAGTGACCAGAACCCCTCATGGTGGCACCAGCCAACAGTGCCCCTCACCCAGCCCGGGCCTGACCCTGTGGGCAGCACAGAGCAGCCTCCAAGTGGGCTGAGTTTAACTGGCAGGGAAAGGGTCTGTGATGCCCAGGCTCAACTTGTTGGGGGCCAAGCCCTGGGAGAGGTAGAATAATCCAAGGGCCTGGGGAGAAGGAAAAGTCCAATGGTGGCAAGAGTTGTTTAAAGTCAACAGGCCACTTTGGGCCAGGCCCCACTGTCTGCCCTATCTTTCTGGACAGTTGTCGCCTCTCCTTGTCCATCAGGCTTGTAGACTGATACTTGTTCACTTGACTGTAAATATGCTATATTTTGATTTTTAAAATAAATCCTCAGCTGCTCTTACTTGTGGTTGATTTTAAAAAGCACTAGCTTTGGGGGGCGCACGCTGAGCAATACGTTATTAGTCTCCCACTGGCTTTGTGACAGATGACACTTCAGATTGAAGCCACCCAATGGTTAAAACTGTTCTTCTGTGAAAAGTTACATTTCACTATCTTACCCAGTGACAGCTGCCTTTCCTTATCTTTTCCTGTTCTCTGGGGAGCAGTTGTGCTTTGTATCCTAAAAATTAGCTGTAGGGTTAACTATTACTGGAGAAGGAATTAAAAGATATGAGTCATAAGACTCATATCTTTCTTCCTTTCTTTCTTTCTTTCTTTCTTTTTCTTTCATCTTTCTTTCTTTCTTTCTTTTTATTGGCAGAGCTGGGGTTTGTACCCAGGGTCTTGCGATTGCTAGGCAGGCACCCTACCACTTGAGTCATGTCCCCAGCCCTTTCTGCTTTAGTGATTTTCTGAATAAGATCTCACATTTATGCTGCAGCTGGCCAGAACCACATCCTTCTTTTTATACTTCCCAAGTAGCTGGTTGAGAAGGGACCTCTGGAAGTTTTTGCCTGGGTTGGCCTTGCCCAGGCTGGCCTCGAAACACTATCCTCCCACTCTCCGCCTCCAAAGTAGCTACCATTACAGCTTTGAGCCACCATACCAGCTCTGTGACTTTTCTTTAGGTTTATAGAACCCAGAGCTTCCAGTGACCTAAAGATAACAGCAACTGGAGTGTCAGAAAAGCAGGCCACTGAAGTTTGGAACTACCCTGGCACTCACCTGGGCCTCCCCTCAGCTCCCTGCATAAACCTTGTGCCCACATCCCTGAAGCAAAATGGGCTTTGCTGGTGATGCCTCTGTTTTCTTTGGTTTGCTGGATTTCCAAATAAATCTTTATTCAGTGTCCCAACTTGTCTTTGAGTCACTGGCATTTTTGAGTCTCAAGCAATGCTTGGGTTTGTGGTTCCAAAAGGAAAGATGGATGCTGAGGCTACCCGGGACTCGAGCTCTCTGCCCTCAAAATCCCCTACAGCTCAGGGAGACTGGGGTTCCCAGACAAGGCCCAAGGGTAAAGGTCCCTTTGATGCATCCTTTTTCTTGCTCTTGGGTTCCTTTAGTCCACCTCCCATCCTCCACCCAGGTAAAAGCTCCACAGACTTTAAAATAGAGGAAAAACAAGGTTCTGTGTATTGCCCAACTAGGGTGAGCAGGTTCTGCAGGGGCCTCGCCCTTCCTTGCCTTGGAGTTGGCTGGATGACTCTGCAGGTGGTACAGAGTTAGTTAACATGCCTCTTTGTACAAGTTCAAATGAATTGTGTCTTGTGCAGGAGCAATTGATTATTGACCTGTGGCTACGACCAGCTTTGTCCTGTGTTTGTGAACTCATTTCCTGGTGGCCTAGATAAAGACCTGCCCCTTGTGTTTTTCTTTGAGCCTGTTGTAGCATCTTACTGGTTCCCTCATTAAATAAAAGATAGTCTTTGACATGTGTAATTTTATATTTACAGGAAAGCCTTGATTTCTTTAACATCCTCTTGCCCCCAGTCTCTGTCTACACTTTCTTCTTGCTGATGCATTGTAGCCCCTCTGGCTCCCACAGGAGCTCAGGAGGCCTGGGCTTTCTGGAGATTTTTCAAATCCACCCTGGTATTTTCAAATACCTGGTATCTGCTGGGCTCTGCAAACAGTGAGGAAGGGAGACCCAGTTCTGTCCCACAGCCCAGGAGGGAAGATCTCCCCCATTTACGGGAGTGTTTGCAACCTCATTGGCTCTCACAAAGAAAAGGCAGCCACTGCCATTATTGTTATTCATGTTTTCACTTTACTGGTCGGAAACTGAGGCCCAGGGAAGTGAACTGGCTTGTCCAGAAGTAGGCCCAGGATTCAGCTAGCTCTCCAAATCCATTAGAACCATTGAATGTTTCCATGTCCCTTCCTAGGTGAAGCATGAGCAATTCCCCAGTCCCCCCTCACTGGGGGCCACTGAGAAAGCCCATGTTTCTCTGCCCATTGCGGCCATCTTTGTCCCTCCAAAGAGCCTGGTCCCATGGTGAGCACCAGAGAAGGGTGTCACCCAGCCTTTGGTGAAAAGGGCCGACCATATTGTGTGTGTGTGTGTGTGTGTGTGTGTGTGTGTGTGCGTGTGGTATGTGGCTGGGTGGTATCTGTATGTGTGTGCCGTGTAGTAAGGCATATGCATGTGTGTGCTGTTTGTATGTGTGTGTGGTGTGGTGTGTGAATGTGTGGTCTGGTGTACTGTGTATGTGTGGTGTGTGAATGTGTATTTGTGGTAAGGTGGGGGGCAGGGACTGGGGCACCCACATACTGAGGGCAGAGTCTGGGGGGTGGTTGGGCTCTCTCCCCCAGCCTGTAGAGACCCTGAGACCTGCTTGCTTTCCTAATCCTTCAAAGGCAGGTTTTTTTCGGAAGGAGCAACAGTGCCAGGCTGAGCCACACGCAATCAATGGTGCTCAGTAACGAGGCTGCTGCTGGGGGGGCCGACACCAGAGGAGGGCTGGCTGAACACCCCACATCCCTCTGGTTCCAAAGCCTGCTTCTTCCAAACCCAGGCCGGGTCCACCATCCCCGTCCCGGCCCTGCTCCCAGTTCCTCTGCCCTCCAAGGGCCTCTCCAGAGACCAGAGCAGAAGGGAGAGGATCTGAAGGGGCAGAACTGAGTGAGCACTGACCCAGCTGAGGCGATGCAGTCAGGAGGCCAATGGGTGGCTGTGGACCGGTAATACGGGGTGTCCTGTTCCCCAAGGACTTGGACACGAAGGAGCCCCCTAGAAACTTTTGTCTGCCTGTGCTTTGACCCCTCAGAACCTGAAAAGAGGAGGTGTGGAAGGCTACGTCCTCATGGCTGAGGCTGACTTCAGAGGACAAAGGAAAAGAGGAATCAAAGGCTGGGGCCAGGGCCTGGCTCCTGTCATCCAACTTCCATGGCCTGTGTCCCTTGTCCTAAGCACAGTGTATATTTGAGTCACTGAATCCTACAGCAACACCAAAAGGTCAGCACAATGGCTCCCCCACTTACAGATGCAATGGGGAGGCACAGCCAGCTAGCACACTGGTCTCACAGCAGAAGGTGGTGGAACCATCCAGACCCAAGAGCCAGGCAGCCTGTTTCCCAGTTTCTGTCACATGGGGCTGTGCAGTCCCCGCAAACATTCACACAGGATGACGGCCCAGGTCTGCAGCACTGGGGATCTGCGGACAGCAGACAAGTCTCCTGCCTTTCTGGGGTTATGCTGGGGGGATCCCCAGTGTTAGGGGTCGGGGAGAGACCATCTTACATGAGTGGGTGACCACATAAGACTTGTCTCCCCAAAGAAGTAAGGGCCAAAATTCTATTTCTCTGCTATCGCAAGCAAGGCTCTATCCTGGCTCTCGGGGAGGGATTAGAATTGGTGTTACAGAGCAGAAATGACCAGAGAAGGGCAGAAGCTACCCAATGTCTCACAGGAGGGAGCAGAGTCAGGATTTGAACCCAGGCCCATGGGGCCTCTCAAACCCAAGCACCAAAGTAGGCTGAGCATTGGGCAGTGGGTTTATGAACCCTTGGAAAAGCATGCATGTGTGATATGGCCCAGCCTCCTCACAGTGTGGACCAGGGTCACTTTATGGGGGATGGGGAGGAAACTTGGGTGTGATGTCTGGGAGCTGAACCCCGGCTCCCAGCCCCTGCCTCCCATGTCCCACCCCATGTGGTGGGCAGAATTGGGTGGGACAGCTTCATGGTCTCCATGGCGACACAGGGTAGCCAGGGGATGCTGAGCAGAGAGGGGGAGCCCTCTGCGGATTGATCTTGCTCAGTCAGATTCAATCCTGAGTGAAAATGGATTTTTTAATGCTGTCTATTAGCTGCTTTGAAAACGCAAATTGAGTTCAGGAGAGATGGAGGCTGCCATCAGAAAACAATTTGGCGTCTGAGGCCCGGAGGCAACCCAGCGTGTGGAACACCCCCCAAGCCTGAGCCTAGCCTTGGTGAAAGGGTGAAGAGGGGACCTTAGCCGCCCCCCATACCCCAGCACTGTCTCCCCATCCCATTTCCAGGTATGTGGGTTATAGCTGAAGCTGTGGGCAGTTTTTCTACAGAAATGAACAAACAGGAAAGTCAGCTCCTATGAAGGGCACAATCCAAAAGGCTTCCTGGATGAGGCAGGCTTCTAGAGGGTCTTTGAAGACTCAGCAAACTCTGGGCAGAGGTGAAAAAATATGCCCAGCAAGTCTTTGCCCAGCGCTGCACAGTTTACAAAAGGCACCCTCCCCAGTTGTGTGGTTGAAGAAGAGGGGTGGGGTGGGGGTCTTGAAACAGGAGAAGGACTGTTACCCAGGGCCACTCAGGCTGCCCAGGGCTGGAATTCCCATTCCTGTTTTTGTAAAAAACATAAACAAAAACAAAAAGGAGGGGAAGGGGCTGGAGTTGCTTAGGGCTGAGTAGGGGGTCTAGGTCGCCACCTCTCAGCTTCCCAGTGAGGCTAAGAGTGAGGCTAAAGACAAGTGGGTGGAGGAAGGAGATGGAAACTGGAGGAGTGGGGTCACATCCACAATTACTTCCCTCCATTGTCACTCTCTATGTCTGGAGCCTTCTTTGCATATGCAAATAAGTTCATCCTCCTGCAATTACACAGTAATCAGGAACAAATTACCTTCTTGCTGTTTACTTTCAGCATCCTTAATTAATCCGGTTATTAGACAATTAATGGAGCTTGTTGGTGAGAAATTCATAGCAAGAATGGAGAAGGAGGCAGGCAGCATGAGATGTGGGTGTGGTGCCGACAGGATGCAGTCCTTACCCTGGTTTCCCTCCCTTCTTGCAGTCCTTACCCTGGTTTCCCTCCCTTCTCAGCTCAGCTCCTGTCCACTGCAGCCACCTGCACTCACCAGGTCCCCACCTTTCCCCAGCCCACCTTCCTGGCTTCCTCTTGCAGCCCACCACCTCCTCCACAGAGCCTTTGTGGATCAGGCAGGTAATCTACAGTCCCCCAGAGTCACAGAGGTCCAGGAGTTGGCATCCAGACTCTGTCCCTACAAGGCCCAGTCTTGGTGTCCCAGCTTCCACTCCCTCAGGGCACTGCCCTCCCCAGATTGGCCAGGCAGCACTGCAGAGGTGGCCCTCCCATGACCACCGGCCAGGCTTTGCCCAGGGTTACTAAGCAGGACCCACCCACACCCATACCCACTGGACATGAAGCCAGCAGGCCCCACCTGAAGAGACACTGAGGTCCTATTTTAGGAATATTTTAACAGAAATGGTGTGAGCCCCAGCTGCTCATGCTGGCAGTACTCCGGTAGGTGAGGGGTATTCTTCCCAGGTCCCCTCGGGGGACACAATTTATGTTCCACAGATTCATCCTGGGGTCACTTGGTAATCTGACTTTTTCCATCCAGTAAGATATTCTTTTTGAGTCTCTGCAGTTTCACTATGATGTGTTTAGGTCTGGGTTTCTCTTTATTTACTCTGTGACAATTTTTTATGCTTCCTACCCAGGATTTGTCTTTTTTATCATATTTGAAAAATTCCTCATCAAAACATTTCATTAAATATTTCCTTTCTCAATTCTCTTATGATCTCTTTGGGGTGCCTAGATGAACCCCTCATTTTATATCTCATTTTTTTCCCCACTTGTTCCTATTTTCCTCTCTGTGGTGCATTATGGGTAATGATTTCTTCAACTTTATTTTTTACTTCACTATCTCTTAAACAGTATCTAATATGCTGTCTAGACTTTTCCTTGAGTTTAAAATTTTGATATTATTTTCATTTCTGTGTCTACTTGTTTATTTTCATATTTGCCTAGTTTTCCTCACATCTTTATTTCTTTAAACATTTTGCTTTTATTTATCTATTTATTTATTTATGGCAGTATTAAAGTTTGAACTCAGGAACTCACGCTTGCTAGGAAGGTGCTCTACCACCTGAGCCATACCCCAGCCCTTTTTGCTTTATTATTTTTCAGATAGAGTCTTGAGTTTTTGCCTGGGCTTGGCCTCAGATCACAACCCTCCTACTTATGCCCTTTTTGTAGATGGGATCATGGGCATGTGCCAACCAGGTCTCACTGACTTTTTGCTGGAGTTGGCCTTGAACTGTGATCCTCCTGATCTCATCCTCTTCGTCCTCCTGCTCCTCCTCCTCCTCCTTCGCCAGATTGGAGTTTGAACTCAGGGATTTACACTTGCAAGGCAGGGTCTCTACTGATTGAGTCATACCTCCAGTCCATTTTGCTCTGGTTATTTTGGAGATGGGGGTCTGTGAGAACTATTTGCTTAGGCTATCCTCCAACATCAATCCTCCCAATCTCAGCCTCCCAAGTAGCTAGGATTTCAGGTGAGAGCCTGGCTGCACTTCTTGTATAGATGGGATTATGAGCATGCATCACCACTCTTCAAACTTTTCAAACATGTTAATTTGAAATATATAATCCATTGTTTCCTCATGAGCTTTGTCATTTTGTATGGTAAACTCAAGCTAGGTTGGGCTCTATCCATGGGAATCCTATGCAGAAATTCAAGGTATGCCCCTTTCGAGAAAATTTGCTTTTGCTTCTGCTAGCCAGTTGGACAAGCACTGGCAACACTCATGGAGCACACAGGTGATACACATGTTCACCTAAATCCCAAGCAGGCAGGGTTGTGGTCTCGAGTTTAAAGAAGGTTCCACTTTCCACCTTTTTGTTGTTTTTGTATCTAGAGCTCAAGCCAAAGCAGACAAATGTTATCACTTTGCTTTGCCACTGATTGGATTGTTTTCTCTATCTTTGCACAAAAACTGTAGCCCTTTGACAGTCCTGTGTTTGTGCTGTTGTTGTTGTGTGTGTGTTTCAGTGGTACTTACAATTACAGCTCTCTGCCTAGCTCCTTTTTCCTGGGGCTCCTAGGTTGGTGGCTCTCCACATAGACAACTTTGTCCCCCAGGGAGAACCAGAGAGGGAAGGTGCTACCGGCATCTTGTGAGCAGAGGCTGGAGTGATGCTGCGTGCCCCATGGTGCACAAGACAGTCCTCCCTCTTCTGCCCCCCAACAAATAATCTGGCTCAAAATGTCAATCACACTGCTGTTGAGAAGCCC
Source organism: Castor canadensis (assembly GCF_047511655.1). NCBI lineage: Eukaryota > Metazoa > Chordata > Mammalia > Rodentia > Castoridae > Castor > Castor canadensis. The sequence goes on along the minus strand of NC_133393.1, from coordinate 21,299,371 downwards.
TGTTCCGGCTCATGGAGGTGTGCAAATAGCCTGAAGTCTCCCCATGGCCTCAGAATCCCCTCCACTCAGGCTTCCAGCATCCTCTCTGTTTGACCCAGTGGTTTTCCTTGCATCCATTCATTCATTTAGCAAATATAGCCATGCATTTAACAGAAGTTTTCTGTTTGATGGAGCACTTCCGGGTGGTCTGTGATGGGAGATTATTTGGTATCCACTTGTCACTCTGGATCTGGAATGTCCGCCAAAGACCCATGTGATAAAGGCTTATTCCCCAGAGTGCTGCTATTGGGAGATGGTAGAACCTTTAAGAGGTGGAGCCTAATGGGAGGTCTTCAGGTCATTGGAACCATGCCCTTGAAGAAGAGGTGGGATCCCAGCCCGTTCCTCTTTCCTGTTTTCACTTCCCAGCCCTGAGGTAGAGCTTTGCTCTACCACACGCCCTCTGCCTTGATGTGCTGCCTCACCACAGGTCCAAAAGACCTCCAAAACCATGAGCCAAATGAACCTTTTTTCCTTATAAGTTGACTGTCTCAGGTGTTTGTTATAGTAACTTGAAGCTGACTAAGACTCTACCTGTGTCCAGCTCGCTAACATTTCTGCCCTGGCTCACTCTTTGGTGACCACCTTCTCTGCTTCACCACATTCCATGCCCTGCTGTGTACCTAGAAACCCAAAAGATGTGTTCCTGAAGGTTTGGTAGACAAGCAAGACACTCCTGAGGGTGTGACATGCCCAATGGCAGCCATTGCTCTGGGGGTTTGCAAATGCCAAAGTCCTACCCTCCTTGTGGCCCCAGACTGACTGGGGCCAAGCCTGATCCCAGATCTCCAGGCCTCTCCACCTCTCCAGCCCAGGAACTCAGAGAGGTGACCTCAGAACTGGGTCTCCTGCCCTTCTGTAGCAGGAATAGCCCTTCCTTCCCTTCTCGGGGCTTGGACATCCTTGTCCACTCTGACACCCAGGGCCCAGCCCTGTGAGGTACTCAGGACTGACATGTTGGACAAATGAACCAATGAATGGATGAATGAAACCCGGCTCTGGGCCCACGCGAGGCGATCGTAATAACTGAAAACACATTTCCTGGATTCGGGTTATTCATCTTCACTGCCCCATGCCGGGACAGACACAGTCCAGTCTAAATGTGCATTTGTGGAAAAGCATTTGTCCAACACTTCAAGGGCACAGCCAGGCCCGAGTCGACCATTTATGTGACTAAACAGCACAGGCAACGTGCAGGCAGCAGAATCCGCGTTCTCGTCTGCTTTGGGGACTTCTCAGTTCCTCGGAAACAAGAGGGTGGCCTCCGCCTCCCTCCTCTGTGTGTAACTCACAGGCTCTCTGCCTGCCCAGGATGAAGAAGGAGCAAAGCACTTAGGGCTCCAGAAACCTGGTGCCAGTAACTTGGCATCACTCACTCATTCATTCATTCTTTTAATCACTCATTCATTCACTTATTCATTCATCCATTTACTCTTTCATTCATTCTCTCATTCGTTTATTCCTTTGTATTTATAAATTGCCTTCCATGCGTCAAACACTGTTTCAGGCTTGGGAAGCTGGGTAGAAAACCGAGTCCCCACCACACAATCATGCCACGTCCCCTGGGGGGAAGATGAGGAGAGGCGCTGGGCAAGGTCAGGGAGAGATGAGGTGCGAGGAACACGACAAGCATGTGCACAGTGGTGGTGGCTGCTGTCCCAGGTGTGTGGTCAGGAAGCACTGCTCCCTGGAGACCACTTAGCTCAGAATGAGGAGGAAGAGCAGTCTGCAGGGAAGAGACAGAAGCTAAAGTACTGAGGACAACAGGAGGCCAGGCAGCTGGAGTGAAAGAGGAACAAGGAAAGACAAAGGCTGGGGAAGTACACAGGGGACTCGGGGGTCTGGGGAGGGAACTGTGGACTTAGCCATGAGTGCCATGGGCACCTGCAAGGGGTAAAAGAGTCGACTTCCACCTTCACAGGTCCTCTGGCTGCAGTGGGGGACTGAGGGGACAGGGAGGAGGCATGCCAGCTCCTTAGGGGCTTCCAGACCACCTGGTTAAGGATGGGGGTTAGACCACACAGAGCAAAGCACTTGGTTCCTGGAGACATCTCAAGCAAGACAACAGGAGTTGCTGACCCAGTGGGTGAGGGGTTGGAGAGAGGAGGGGAGGCTGACCTCAAGGTTGACATCAACCCTCTTTCTGCACAGGAGGGTGGCATAGCCTATTTCTGAGAGTGGTCACAGGGAGCAGAGACTGAGGCATGGTCAGGAGTCCATCTAAGGTCAGGATATGGGGGCCTGGCAGGCCTGGGGAGAGGGAACGCCACGTGAGTAGGGTCAGATGCAAGGACATGGCTATGGAGCCAAAGCCACAGGACCCATGAGGTCCCCAGGGAGTAAGTGTATGAGGAGCAAAGGGTCCTGTGGCCTGAGCCCTGGAACTCAAGACAATTTGGAGGTCCCATACTGCTTAGAGCTTTCCTGTGACCTCCATCTGCATGTTGTCAGGTCCTGGATGACTTTCCCATGACCCTCCCTCACATCCCCTACCCATTCTTTCCACCCCTCTGCACCAGGTCCTTCAGTTTCTTAATTTTACTAGGACCCCGCACACACCTCAGGGCCTTTGCACATGCTGCTCCCTTTACCTCAGAAGCTCTTTCCCACTCTTCCCCGACTTCTTCCTTTTTCTGTGGGTCTAGTTTCAGCAGCTGCCTCCTTCAAGAGGTCTCTCCTGCCTCTCCATTCTAATCACATACACACTACTCTCTCTCTCTCTCATGGAACCCTGCACAAACTGTAATTATCCATACATGAATATGTTGATTTGAGGAACTCCTGCCCCTCTTCCGCCACTTGACCAAAAGCTCCATGCAACAAGGGACATTAACTCTTTTTCAACTGAGCACAGAGAAATGTGTGTTGAAGTATGGGTGACTGGGCAACAGACACACTGATTGCTCATGTATGGTGTTCTCGACGTCCCACAGACATCAACACTGTTGACCAGTGTCTACAGGTCTCCTCCTAGGCCCGTAGGACCTTCCCCCTCTGGTACAGGACTCTCTTTGGCCAATGCAAGGTGAGGAGAAAGGACCTATGTTGCTCCCAAGTGGCAGCATTTCAGAGGCAGTGAGCACTTCCCCACACTATCTTCTGCCTCCACGAAGGCTTATGTGGAGCTGGTGACATCACTGGATGGAGCAGTCCCTGTCATCTGTTGTCCCTGAGTCACTATGGTAGGTAGAGGCCCTGGTCCCAACCCCCATGGATAAGTAGTGTAAGCAAGAGAAAAGCACTGTGGTTTCCAGCCTCCGAGAATGCAGGGCTGTTTGTTACCCAGCATAGTCCAGCCCCGCTGACTCATGCAGCAAGTCAATTACTCCTAACACCCCTGCATGCTGTGCCTGCCCACTGCTCAGAATTATTCAACCAGCACATTCTGGCTGAGCCCCATGGAAGGAGGAGCTGCCACACGGGGAGGAATGAGATGTGGCCCAGTCCGGATGCCAAGGCAGAAGCCTAAGGTGCCCATAGTAGAAGCAGGTGGGGGTGGAGGTGCCAAAGGGATGGCGTCCTGGGCCCAGCGCAGGCACAGGTCAAGACAGGGAAACAGTACCATAGAGAATGAGCAGCACATAGTTCAAGTACGTCCTCAGCCGTTCTTCCAGACTCCAAAACAGAACAAGATAGAAGTTGAGTCCTCCCCTCATACAGTCCAGGGCTGGGGACTTTTGGCTATTGTGTGGTTCTGCCATTCCTTAAACTGGGCCTCAATCTCTGAGTTCAGATTGGCTACTCCCTGTCCTGCCATCACATCTGCATTCCAACCATAGGAAGGGGAGAGGGCAAGAGTACATGCTCATGCTTTTTAAAGACATAACCTGGAAGCACAAGTCCTGTCCGCTCCTCTAGCAGCTCCACCATCCAGACATCCAAGCCAGCATTTCCCCCAACTGTCCTCTAGGTTTCCTCCCCTCCAGTCAAGTGCTCCTCCCTGACAGGAGCCTCCAGCAGACTTCCAACCTGTCATGCATAGAGTGACCGGCTGCTTACAGCTCCTCAACTCATTCCCACTCACCTCTCCAGGTTCTCTCTCTTCTCAGTATTCCTACTTGGCCCCCTTCTGGAATATGTTGTCTGTCACCTTGCCCCGGAGCCATTCCTGTCTTGAAGAGAGAAGCAGGTGGGGGAGGCAGAGGATACCCAAGTGTCTTAGGGAGGCAGTGTAAAGTAGGGACTGAGGATGAGGATTGGAGTTGGAGTCAAATCCCAGCTCCACCACCTTCTGGCTATGTGCTCTTGAGCAAGTGACGTAACCTCTCTGAGACTCAGTGTCTCCATCTATAAAATGGGAACAAGAAAAAGAACTTTCTTCACGTGGTTGTAAAGATTAAATGAGTCAAGGCATGTAAAGCTTAGAATAGTGTGTTAGCCCTTCTGGTTATTAGACCAGGAGCAGTGAGAAGCCTCAGGTGAAATGACCAGGGGCATGGCCTGATCAGATTTGCATTTTAGGAAGACAGAGGGACACTTCTATTCCCAAATGAAATGAAGTAACAGGGTGTCTTAGTCAGTTCCAGCTGCTATAACAAATATCCAGAGGCTGGTTGGCTTATAGACCACAGAAGTCTATTTCTCCCAGTTCTGGAGGCAGGAAGTCAGAGCTCAGGATGCCAACATGACCAGGTTGTGGTGAGGACCCTCTTCCAGGCTGCAGATGCTGACTTCCTGTTGTGTCCTCCCACATCAGACAACAGAGAAAAGAAGCTCTCCTAAGGCTCTTGTGAGGACACTAATTCCATTCATGACAGCTCAGACCTCATGGCCTCATGGAATCTTTACCACCTCCCAAAGGCCCCACCTCCTGATCCCTGTCACACCGAGGGCTAGAGTTTTAACGCATGAATGGTGGGGACACAAACACTCAGTCCCTAATAAGGCACCAGACAGAAACCAAAGTTGTTTCTGTCTGAAACAACTTTTTTAAAGGGGATAAGAATACACAATGCCATGGTTCGCAAGACTTTGGACATCAAACGGGACAGTGATCCCTAACAGATGGGGACAGTTGTCCCACAGAGTGGTCAAAGCAAGGCCAGGCTATGCGTAGGGAAAGGGCCAGGGCACAGGCAGGCAAGGTCACTAGGGCTCATGAGTCAGAATCCTTCTTTTAGAAGAGGGAGCTGCAAAGGGAGAGAAGTCCCAGAGGGCCTCTCATGTATCAGCTCAATGGTGATCAGGGTAGCAGTTTCCAGAAAGGAATGGGCTGAAGCTGAATGGGAACGGAGCTCACGAATGGCCCACCAGCCAGAAAGGAACCCTCTCTGCTCACAGGGCACTTGCTGGTGTAGGCACCAGGCTTGGCTTCACCAGTAAGGCACACTGAACCTTGGGTGACATGCTGCTCTGGTCCTGTCTAACAAAGCTGAAAAGCAAGACCTGAAAGGATCCAACCACTTCCAGGTAACAAAGCTCAAGAAGTTTCCTTTGTGTACAAAAATAACCAGTACCAATGGAGTAAAAGCTACAATGTCTAGCATCCAATAAAAAAAAAAAAATCACAAAAAGCCCTGTGCCTCACCCCTGTAATCCTAGTTATTTGGGAGGCTGAGATTGGGAGGATCAAGGTTTGAGGCCAGCCTGGGCAAAGAGTTCAAGAGACCCCCATTTCCAAAATAACCAGAGCAAAACGGACTGGAGGTGGGGCTCAAGAGGCAGAGCATTTGCTTTGCAAGTCCAAACCCCTGAGGTCAAACCCCAGAAAAATAATCACCAGGCATAGAGGGGAGTGGAGGGAAATGTGGAAGAAAAGCCCATCTGTTGAAACCGATGCAGAAATGACAAGGCTAGTCAAACAGCTATGATAATTGTAGCCCATACATTCAAGAGGCTAGAGGGAAAAAGAGAACATTTAACTAGATATGTGAAAGATATTTAAAAAGACACACCTTAGCTTCTGATGATAAAAGCTACAATGCTGAGAACTTTTTTTTTAATGTACTGGATATGATTAACAGCCTATGGGTAGCAGAGAAGAAAAGGTTAGCGAACTTGAAGACACAGCAATAGGAAAGATACAAAACGAAACTGAGAAAGAAAAAAAGACAGAAAAAAAAAAAAAAGGAATAGAGCTGTGGCTGTGGGAGAACTTTGAGGCCTGATGCATGTGTACTAGAAGTCTCTGGAGGACAAAAGATAAAAGAGACTGAAGCATTTTTGCAGACATAATGGCCTCAAGTTCTCCAAATACAAACCTAGAGGTCCAAGAAGCTCTACAAAACCCAAGTACAGAGAAGGTGACAGCACAGCACATCACAATCAAATTGTTTAACTAGTGAGAAAAAGAAAACCTTCCAAGACGCCAAAGCAAGGAGACATTAATTACGTATAAAGGGACAAGGACAAGGATGGTGACAATGATAAGGGTACTCCTAGAAGACGTGATTCAGATGGAAGACTGGGAAGAACATGTGTAAAGTCCTGAACTAAGGGCTGGAAGCTGGTAGCAGAGCTGGAAGGCTGTGACAGTGGCCAGAGGACAGACATGGAGGGCATGAATCCAGAAGTGGCTATGGGTGTAGGAGGGCACAGAGGTAAGTGGGACTGGTGGCCATGAGAAGGTGGCTGGGATTGGGATGGGGACAGTGTTCTGGCTAGCTGGCTAATAAGGAATGCAGGGGACAGGGAGGGCAAGAGAGTTGGAGCCTGTGGCTCTTTTGTGACAAGGACAGGTCAGTGTAGCCACCAAAGCACACAGGAGGAAGCGTGGAGGCTGGGAGAGTGTATAGCTTGCACTCACCCTGCGGGGTGTTAGTTAGGATAGGAAGAGGTCCTGCTTAGTGACAAAGAAGCCTGGAAATCACAGCATCTTGTTTAGCGTAGAAGGAGCTTATTTCCTGTTCACAGAAGGTCTGTCAGGGACCCAGGTGCCCTCCATCTTATGGGCTACTGTCTCAACACATGACTTCCAGGGTGGGCACACGGAGCCTCGGTCCTGACACAATTGGCATGTCTTCTGTCCACACTTGATTGGCCAGCACAGTCACATGACCTCAACTCAACCACAAGGGAGGCTGGGAAATATAGGGGAGGGTGAGGAATATTTGCAAAGCGTTGAAGGCAAGACTTTAAATGAGAGCCTGGGCCTTCCAAAGTGGAAGGAGAAAAGAACGATGGCCTGGGGCCACACACAAGGCCAAGCATCTGGGGAGTAAGTGGAAGGGAAGAAACCCAAGACCTCAGAGGAAGGGGGTCTGAGTGGGGGCAGGGGCCTGGGACTCCTTCCATCCTGGAAGCAGGGTGGGGGCCAAACTCAAGGCTAGGGCTCCCCTCCCCTGGTCTCTGGGATCTCACACATGTGTGGTCTCAAAATCACTCCGTGTAGCTATTACGATCTGTTCCACAGAGGCAGAAAGTGAAGTTTACAGCGCGAGGAGGCTCGGGTGCCAAGTCATAGACCCTGGCAGAGACCAAAGCCAGGTGTCTATTGTAGACCCAGGTCAGCTTCATCCGTGTTTAGCCCCTGCACACACTCACTGCCACCCATGCCCAGGTATGGGCACAGCTTCCACCTTCCTGGACTGGGTGCACAAGGCGGCCCCTCCCCTGCAGCCTGTCCCTGGTTTTCTGAGAGTGTGTCCCAACCCTCAGAGCCCAGGGAGCCCTGGACTTCTGGGCTGAGGGAGAGGAGCTGATTAGACTGGGGGCAGGGCCTCTCAGAGGCTTCTCAGTTTGCCGCAAGCCCTTGGACTCTCTGGGCTTCAATTGACCCTGTCCATGTGTGCGATGGGGACAGTGGGTGGTCCCTGAGGCTCCATTCAGGTTAGACTTTAGTTCTACACTTTCTTCACCAGAAAGTGAAGGTATTGCCACATGCAGGGTCCCTACACCTAGGCTGATCCCCTCATGTCCTTCTGCCTAGTTCCACGGATTCTTAACATTAGCAAAGCTTCCTCCATCCCAGACAGACAACCAGGGCTGAGGAAACCAAATGGAGGGTCTGATCTGCTACTCAGACCCCTCCCCCATCCTTTATTATGGGCACAGTTGCCATAGCAACTGGCCCCAAAAGACTCTTTTCTGCAGTCTCCTCCCCTTTGTTGTAGGGCTGGAATGCTAGCTCAGGCTGTGAGAGCTCAGAACTCAAGTCCCCATTTTAAGGATGAAGACACTATGAAGCCCAGAGAGGGAAAGCAACTCACTCAATAGCACGCAGCAAAATTAGTGATAGAGCCTTACTTAGAATCTAGGTCTCCTGATTCCCACTCCAGGGCACCTGTCATCCTGGGAGGGAGATGGGGGTCAATTCTTCTAGTACCGGTGTGTTTTATCTGTGCTCGCCCTAGGGCTGTGGGGATGCCTCTGGGACTCTCAAGTGAAGAAATGATCCACTGGCCTTTGGGCAGAGCCTCAGAGATTGAGCTGGATAATGGGGGCGTGAGTACAGCTCACCAGGTCCCTCCAGGTGTCCAGTCCAGCTGCTACCCGCATCGGTCCATTCAAAATGTATGCCCTGCACCAGACACTATTCTAGCCCTGCAATTCTGCTGTAATCAAGCAGACAAAAGCCCGCCCCAGGAGCAGGGTGGGGGTGGGGGTGGGGGGAGGGGGTGACATCTGGGAGGGGGAAAGCCGATGAGCAGGATAAGTATAAACTGAGGTCCATAGCCTTAGTGGTGCTCAGAAAACCGCAGACCCCTACTGAAGTGAGGGTGATCTGAGAAGCGCTTTTCAAACTTACTGTCCCATGCACCTCACCTTTCGCGTCTTGGTGCCTGACTCCAACATGGTTGTCAGGTGGTCGATGTGTTTTGGGGAACAAGCCTCAACCCAGAAGCCTGAGGCTTTGTGCAGAATTTGAGGTCTCCAAGTTGGCAGTTGGGAAGATGTTTGGGGGCAGCGGGCTCCTTCAAACCATGTGGGCAGCTGCCCCACCTGCTTGCTCCCTGCTGGCCTACAGGCTCACGTCTAATTTCAGCTGCCCCTGGGGAGGGTCTCCCACCACAACCCCCCAATGACAGAAATGCAAAAAGTCAGCCCTTCACCACATAGTTAGAGAAAGAACAAGGCTCTGAGAGCAGATTCCAAATCCTGCAGTCAGCAGAGCCCTTCCTGAGAGTAGAGTTTTATTTAACTTTCTATTTTGGAAAATTTCCAATATATGCAGAAGGAGACTAGTGTAAAGAACTCCCAGACGTCCATTCTCAACTCAAGAACCGTCAAGTTACAGCCACTGTGGTTCCGCATGTCCCCTTCCTGCCCACTAGATCACTCTGAAGCTGGGGGGACGGGGTAGTTTTAGGAAGAAAAAGTTGAAGAAGTGGTTGTAAGGGAAGCCACAGGGAGGGGGCTCTGGCAGGAAGTTCCTGGAAGTTAAGCAAGTTCCAGAGGGCAGCTGAGCCTAGAATGGGGGGTGATGGAGGAGGTGCCTGACTGAGGGAGCCAAGCCCCATTTCCTGCCCCATCCCCGCCTCTCTTTGTTTTCTTCTCCCCCTCTTTTTTCCCCCTCACTTGCAATAAAAACATAATTACGGGGCTTTATTTAAAAAAAAAAAAAAGGCAAATTATGGTGACATGCTTTAATTATCTGCCGAGCAATGGCAGGCTGAATTACACAGGCAGGGCCTTGGAGGTTACCTAAAAATAAAGCAAGAAGCCTCATTAGATGCTAATTGCTGCTTTTGCCAACTGAAGTGAGATTTTGGCGCCAGTGTCATTCGGTGCTGGGCTGTCTGTGGAGAGGCCCGGGCTCTGTGAGGCTCATAGTGCCAGGGCCAAGCCCCGTGCGTAGCCAGGGTTGTTAGGGGCAGGCAGGAGGGTGGAGAGCAGCTCTCAATGCCAGAGACTGTGCCTCAGTCTCCCTTTGGTGCCGGGGCAGGTGGAAACTGGCACAGGGAGGAGAGAGCCCTAGGACCCCAGCAAGAGCATCAGAAAGGTTAAATAGGGGAGAGAGACCACACAGCCTCCTGCAGGTAGAGCATCTTCCGGGGGCTTTTGAGGCTCCTTGGTGGGCCTGGAGGGTGGGGCAGTACAGGCCAGCTGGCCTTGAGCTGACTGGGCCCCTCTGTCACACTTTGCTTCCACCTCCATGGCCTGAGAAGGCAGGACAGGAGGGACTGACAAAGAACATTGGAACCCAGAACCTGCATCTGGACTGGCAAGGACCTAGGACTCCAGCTCACCCACTGCTTCTGCAGCTGGTCTCTTCAGGGTCCCAGCAGTTCCACAAAGGTGTCTTGTGTGTCCAGCCAGCCTGGTAGTTCTTAAGTTCTGCCCAGTGCTGGGTAAAAGCCCTAGACAAGCTTGTGCGTTAGGCATTGCCCCTCCCTCCTGGTTTCACAAACTCCAAAGTCTGGCCCACACTAGCCCAAGGAGCTGCACAGCCATTCTCTGAGGAGCTATGAGAGCCTGCTTAGCCTCACCCACAGAGGCTCAGATCCCAAACAGAGGCCAAACACTCTCCAGGTGGTTGGAAATTACACTGTGGGTAGAATCTCTCCTATCCCAACTCTTTCAGCCTGGACTGGAAGAGGCAGAGGCCAGAGAGGAGAGTTAGCACTGAGCCTGTGGGACCCCCAGCCCCTCCGACAGACCAAAGGCCTTGGTGGGGCCCCGGGGGCGGGGGCTGCCAGCAGCTTGTCCATTCCTCAACTGCCACCTTAAAAAATCCTGAAGATACCAAGCAATTGTCCATCTCTCCTGGATGCCCCATATGAGCCCAGCTGTTAATAATTTAGGATGCTAGCAATCAGCTGATCCAGGAAGGGCCCATAGGCTCCACCCCACAAGTAGACCTTCCAAGCCAGGGACACTGCATGCTCACCCTCAGAGCAAGTCTGATTCGCAGGATCCCTCCTGCCCATCCTGGGCTCCCAAAGCCACCATACTTCTCTGTACCCCAGGTTCAGGTACTCAGAAATCACTCTGCACCCAACACTTCCCTACTTCGTTCAAGTAATTATTTTACTTTGGGACCACCAACATTTCTAAACTCAGCTTTGCTTCCTGAAGGCCATTGCCCTCATCAGACAGGGAGCCCCCGAGGGCAGGGCCTGGCTGTCCCCTACATGAGCCCCAGGCTAGACTAGGCTGAGCCCCAGCAAGGCCTGATGGTCTGAGCCCCACCCCAGCTACCCTGGCCTGGACAGGCCCCCTCACCCTCCTCACTGCAGGAGGCCTTGAAAGCTATCCTAGATGTCCTTCTCAGCCTCCATCCTCCCTCTCCTGAGTGCTGAGGGGAGCAAAGGGGCAGCACCCACTTTGAGGAGGTGATTCTTCCCCTGGAACCTGGACAGGGGGCACCATACTAGTGGGCCCTGGGCAAGTCCTGGACTGAGCACCCATGATCCTAAACCAGGCCCACCACCTGTCCAGCTTTGAGTCTCAGAGCGTCAGTCACCCCAAGAGCAGAGGGGTCCAGAGAGGGACCAGGTGCCTCTGCTGCAGGGAGTCCCCCCACCCGGGGAGATAATCATACCCCTCTGCTCTCAATCCCTCCCCTCACATGTGAATTTGAACCTGAAGACTTCCAGAAGACACCCTTGGTCCAGCAACCTAACTGACTGGACAGGTGCCCTGCGAGCATCTATTCAGGGTAGAGGCCTTGTGGCCACCCTACAAGAGCCAGATGGTCAGCAAGACTGACCATGCTCCCTCCTTCCCTCATACCGAGTCTATGCTAAGTGCCACACAGACCTGGGGGGGCACTATGTGAGACGCCCCCCAGAAGGAAGGTCAGGTTCATGGAGAGACCAAAACACCTGGCACCATGCAGTGCCCCAAGCACTGGGTCCCTGCCTTCCTCCCCACCCAGGATCCCTCCTATCCTTTGGTCACAGTGTCCCACGCCATCAGCTAGAGGTGGGGGTGGGACAGGGAGCAGGAGGGGGAGGCACAAGCAGCCTGGGCTCCAGCTGCTGGCTGTGGCCTCATTGTGTCGCTGACTCTATAATTTTCTCCTGGCAGGGCCCAGCCCCTAAGCCACTCCCTGCTTCCTACTCCAGCACCTGCCAAGGGAACCAGCTGCTGAGGACACACCTTGCACATTTGCTGCTGGCCTAGGATGGGTGTCCCCATGACATAGGTGTGATGTGGACTCACACTCTCTACGGCATAAACAGACAGGCGGACACTCAAACAAGGCAAACACAGAAGCACGGAGGGACCGGTTGTGCCCTGCGGACAGTAGAACAGACAGCCTCTGAGTCTGGGGTGAGCGCACACCCACAAGGCACTGTGCACTCAGGGCCACGCAGACACATCACACACGGCTCTTCACAACACACACACATCATCTTAGTACCAGGACAAGACAGCAGGAGCGGAGGCTGTGGGTGCTGGCAGCCCCAGAACCAACTTCTCCAGAGGGGACCCTGCTGGCTGCAGTGAGAGGAGAGGTCTGGTTGTAGCAGTGGGTGGGTCCCAGGTATGAGGGACACGAGGCAGAGGAGAAACAGGGCAGAATGTGACCTCCAGGAGCTGCAGGACAGGGCAGAACACCCCCTTCAGCTAGGGGACCACCAGGTATTGTTTTCTAGAATATTCTGCCAGGTCCTGGCCCTTTACCTGGACACCGGCCCCTCCCTGCCCAAGCCCCCACAGCACCACCACAGAGCCCACCAGGAAACAGCCTCCTTCTGTGCCCCAGCCATGCAGCTCCATCCCAGGTCCTCCCTCCCACCACCTTCAGGCCACCAGCTGCAGCTGAGCTGGTGGTTCCACGGTAAACCCCTCAGTGAACACGGAGGCAGGGTGCAAAACCAGGTGTTTATCTTTATTAGAAATGTTCTTGTATAAAAACGATCATGCGTTACACATTGTCATCAATAACCACCAAACACCCAGGCACTGAACTCCGTGTCATTGGCAGGAGGGGCAGCGGGCAGGCGGGCAGGACACACGGCAGGGGCGGGGCAGGTGGGCAGGCTGCGGGCCACGGGGACACACAGAGGCCACCAGAAGGATGCGGCACTTTGCAACACACTCAATTTGTTTTTGTTTTGGCATTTTTGTGTTTTGATTTTTTTTCTTCTTTTTTTTTTCTTTTGTGACATGGAAGAATTGGTGGACTGGAAAGGGTGGCATGGGCAGGGGAACAAGGGTAGTGGAAAATGACAGTGAGAGGGACAGGAAAGAAAAATACATGACATGGCCATAGTGGGGAGGGGGAACGATGACCCAGAGGAAAGCCGGAGGAGCAGTCCAAGTGGATGGCAGAGTGGAGGCAGAGGCTAGAGCAAAAAGAGGAGGGACACAAGAAGCCAAGAGCCCAAACAGACAGGACGTGCAGAGAAAAAGACAGTGACGCAAACAGCTAAGAGAACAGAAAGACAGGTAGAGACAGACTGAGAAGGTCACTAAGAGGACAGAGCGAGAGGAAACCAGCACTGGGGCCCACTCATCCCGATTCCCTGTGCTTTGGAGGTCAGGAGGGCAATGCCCAAGATGTGGGCCTTGCAGTGGCACAGAGCTGCCCTGGCCCCTCGGCTCCTCCTGACGCCCACCTGGCTTGCCCAGGATATCCAGTGATGGCCGGGGGCTCTACTGTCCTCAGCACCACGCCACGTCCGTGGGTGCCCACGGGCAGGCAGGACATCAGCTGGGCCCTCAGAGTGGCCCTGGTCCAATGCATCATCCACACGGGTCGTGGCTGCTCCTCCACCCGCATGGCTCCCTCGGCTCAGCTAGATTGCATGGTTGGTGTAGGTGACGTAGGTCTGTTTGGTGGCCAGAGCTGGAAAGAGAGAGACCGGAGTTGCCACAAGTCAGGGGTGCCTCTTTCAAACCTCCTGTCCTGAAAGCACTGCCTTGAACAGGATCCAGTCATGGCTCCTGCCACCATGGCACCTAGCCCACACGCCACCTGACCTAGCCACCATCTAGCTCCTTCTCTCACTCTCCCCAGCCCTGGGTCTTGCTGGGACTCCCACACAGGACTCCTGGCTCCACACCTTTGCCCAGGATGGGCTGCCATATGGAGCATCCCTCCCCGTCACTGAGTTGCTCACTGAGGTGACCCCACGTTTGAGTGCTCCCCCTCAAGGCCACCATGAGCCCCTGCTGACTAGTTCTGCTACATCTTAAACCAATGCGTTTTATCTGTGACATGATTATATAACCTTAAAATATTATCTGAGGGAAATCTTTAGAAGTTCAACTACACACATTTCAGAAGAACGAGTATGAAGAACACACATTCTACACACTAGAATGGTGGCCAGAGTAAGAAGTGGGGAACAGGGACAGAGGAAATAATGACAACCAGAGGGGCCATACTCAGCTAGAAACTGAGGCATTTGCCTCCCTTTCCATTTCTTGGTGGCCCTATCTCCCCTCAGTTTGGAGATCTTCTCTGCCCCGTCACTGTGGCCCTCCCTCACTCCATAACTGGGACTGGGCTGGCCCAGCTGGGCATCTCCCATTTCCCAGTCACAGCCCCCTTGAGGCCCAGCACAGTGCCAACTCACTGCCAGGTGATGACATTAGTGCTTGAGTGTCCCCCACCCTACTGCGGAGCAGACCTCAAAGTGACCTAGCAAGGAGGCCAAAGAAGTACCCCTGCCACCCCCACTTGATGGAGGAGGAACTGGGGCCAGAGAAGGGAGGAGTCTGGCCCAACCCTTGGTTTGTCCAGTCCTGCCAGGTTTTGGGTCTTGTTTGGTGACAGTGACTAGGGGTAGTCTTGGTGCCTGGAACGGGGCTGGTTGGCCGGTGGAGGGAGAGAGGCTGGATGGGAGAGAATCAAGCTGTCTTTGTCATGAAGCTGCCCTGGCCCTCAGTTGGGATTCTGTCACCTCAGAAGAGTTGGCGCACCTGAGCTGGGCATCTGCCCTGGGCAAGAGGAAATTGGGAATAGCAGCGTGGAAGTCTTCAAGATGTCCCCCAATCCTCTCTCTGTTTTCACTTGGCACATGGTTGCCAAGTTAAGGACTACATTTCCCAGCCTCCCTTGCAGCTGACTGGGGCCTTCTGTGACTAATGTCTTGCTGAGGAAATGTGAGTGAGGGATTGTGTGCAATTCCATGTTATTGATTAAAACAGAGTGTTTCCCCTACACTTATCTCCTCTCTTTTCCCTCCCATGAGTAGAGCAGACACGGATCAGTCAGCCTCACCCTTGTGGGAGCCAACGGAGTGACAAGATGGAAGGAAGCTGGACGTCCCCCCCCACCCAATTCATTCCTATCCACTCACTGATTACTCTCATGTCAAAAACAAAATCAGTCTGATTTGAGCTTCTCTGCTCTGTTCTTTGTCATAGCAGCATCACCCAAAGCCCACAAATTCAGGCAGGATTTCTGTGTCTATGGGGGTCCAGCAGGTGTGGAGGGAGCAAACTTGTACTGAGGCTACAGGCCCCAGCGAGAGCAGTGGGGAGGCACAAAGACCAGAGTTCAGTTCAACTAAAGGAAGAACTTTCTCCTGATCAACTGAGAGTGGAGACAGAAGCCTTATGTGGTAGTGTACTCCTTCTCCACACAAGCACGGAATGGACAGCCACTTGGCTGGGCAGTGGGAAGGGAGTTTCTCGGTTTAGGGGCCACCTGAACAGGTGCTAATGGAAGGAAATGGTGCCATGACATCCAGGAAAAGATAAGAATATAGCATGTCACCTTTCAGTGTATAAAAAAATTCCTGCGTGGGCCAGGCATGGTGGTACACACCTGTAATCCCAGCTGTTTAGGAGGCAGAGATATGGGGATCTCAGTTTGAGGCTGGCCCAGGCAAATGCGTGAGACCCTATCTAAAAAGGGCAATAGGTCAAGTGGTAGAGTGCTCGCCTAGCAAGCATGATGCTGAGTTCAATCCTCACTCCCCAGTACCATTAAAAAGAAAAGAAAAAGAATATATTCCTGGGTGCCAGATGACCAAGAGGACAGAAGGACCATGGGACATCATCCAGGAGGTGGCCTGGGCCAGGGCTAGGTGTGCTGGGGAAAGGAGGCTGGGACACCAGGAACGGTAGTTGTACTGAGAGGGAGTTGGGAGGCACATGAGTTGCAGACAGCCTTGCCCTCCCTCTGGACCTCAGGCAGCTCCTGTCCTTCTCTTCTGGGCCTCAGTGGCTTCCCTGCCTATAACATGAGTGGGGTGGGGAGGCCCTTTTTGCCTCAACCTCTTTTCCTGAGAGGCTGCCAACCACCTCCAACACTTCCACGCATTCAACCCTCACCAGTCAGGAGAAGAGCCAGCAGCTGGCTCTGCTAATCACCAGCCCGCAGCCAGGCTGGTGAGAATCAACTCCCCAGGGCTCCACCACCCCCTGGGTGAACTGATAAAATTAAGTTTCCAAACTGTAAACCCTTCAGAGGCTCTGGGCTCAGAGGTGGAAGGAACAGCAGTAGTAGCTAAACACCCTGGCTGCGGGGGTTGGGGAGGAGCTGGAGGCGTTCCTGGGCACCAGGAGCCAGTCAGGGGATAATAGGACAAGGTACACTTGTGTCCTGTCCCTCTCTGCCCAGAGCTGTCTCCTCTAGAAAATCCAATTCACAATCTCACAGAAGCTGGGATGAGCAGTGGGGGGATACCCAGCCCTTCAGTGGAGCCTTAGTCTCACCATCTGGAAAATGGGAGCAGTCAGTCTTCCTGGGACCCCAGTGGCTAATGGTGAGGCTAAAGGAAGAATTGCCAGGAGCCAGGGGTACCTAGGAGCCCAGTCCTGGCCTCACCTGTAGGAATCTTAGCACCTGCCATGTGGCCAGTCCGAAAAATTGACACTTCCAGAACCTCAGTTCCCTAATCCATAAATGGGGTGATAAACCCCACCAAAGGGGTGGCTGAAAGAAGGGGAGGGCTGAAATCCCACAGCAGTAAGGACAGGATGGGACCGTAGCACTCAGAAGCATCACTGCATGAGGAGAATGGGTGAGGTACATGGCAGAGGCCCCCACAGCCCCCTTGCTGGCATTGCCCCCCTCCTGCTTTCCAGCTACAGGCAACTCAGAACAATTAGCTGGAAGGTAGGCCGCGTGAGGCACAAGCTGACAGTCCCCACTTGTAGCCCTGTGTCTCCGCAACCAATCTGCCTGCAATCGGGCCTCTAAATTATTTATTCTGTTGTTTGTTTAAAGATACGTGGCCTGCAAGTGACAGGGTGAAAAATGTCCCTGCTCCACAGGAGTGACACCTTCCCACTCCTCCCGCTCACACTCCCTCCTCTGGCTGTCCCCAGAATTAATCACCTGGCACCTCCCTGGCCCTGTCACCAAGCTGAGAGACAGTGGGGGTGAGGGGAGCTGCCACCTCAGGCCCTCATTGCAGGGGCTTCTAGGCTGGTATCCTTGTCTGGGCTGGGTGACCAGCCTGAGCCAAACAGAGGGGACAGTGTCAGTGTGGGCCATCAGAGCTCTGTGAAGGCTCCTGCCCTCTGTGGTCCCTTTGGCCTGTCACAGCTGTTAATGTCGCCCACTGGGGTTCTGCCTCCCCTTACCCCAAGATGCTGATATACACTGTTCTCAGGAGGGGGTGGGGGAGGCCCTGTGCAGGTAAAGGGAGGAAAAGGTGCAGGGGAAGGAGGGGTTCTCTGCTCAGGACAGAAAGGTCTGGTTAAGGCTATATTTGATCCTGGACATCAAGGTAGACACGAATGCCAGAGAGGGTGTCCTGGAAGGACCCTCTCTCTGCCTCTTGCCCTCTCCAGGTGGCACCTGAAGGGAGTCCCAGGATTGTAAGTGGGGGATAAGCTGGTGGTGAGGGAGGAGGGAAAGGACTAGAAGGGAGGGATAGGCTATCAAAGGGGGGGGTCATGACAGAAGTCAGCTACACCACTTGCTCCATACAGAGGAAGGGGCCCCAGAGACAGGGGTGCCATATGAAGTCAGAACAAAGGGTAAGATGCTGTGGTGGGGCCAGCCGGCCACTACCTTGCTGTGTGATCTCAGGAGAGGCACTCACCCTCTCTAGACCTTGACTGGGACAAAACTCCTAGCCCTATGTGGGCTTCTCAGGACTGCCGTGAAGATCACTCATGAGGAGAGCAGGGGTGGGGGGGGATGTTTCTGGGTGTGAAAAGTCCCACTGATGTGGGAGGGACACAGGAGGAGCTTGCATCACCCAGAGTCCCAGGGTGGGGCCTGCAGGTGGGCTGCCCCAGGCCAAGGTCCCTTACTGGCTTCCTTCTATCTTTATCTGTATTTCACACAAGATAAAAAGTCCTGCCTTAGGTGACTGCAAGGATGAAACATGGCAGGATTAGGTCCACCCATAGTAAGGGTACACAAACCAGCTACCATCTTACTGGCACCCGTCTCTTACACCTGCACCCCTTCCCTTCTCTCTGCCTCTGCTCCCCACACACAGCACTGACTCTGGGAGGAAGAAGGAAGCAGATAAAGATGGGGGCCCAGTCCCTTTCCCAGCCCTGGAGGCCTGTCCTGCCCAGGTGGACCTTGAGCCCACCCCACAGATTGGAGGCCCAGCCTCCTTCCCTTCCCGGTCATTCTAGGTGTGCAGCGGATCCTACTGCAGCAGAGACATCTGCATCGAAGCAAACGCTAATGTTCCCCACCTCAAAAACAAAAGCACAATCCTCTCCTGCTGAAGCCTCCTGCCACCAAGGACACACTGCTACCTGGGGACCTGGGCCTCTGTAGATCCCAAAGTTCCACCCCACCCTTCACTCACCTGTCCCGGGCCGCCCACGTTCTGGGTCCCCATCTCTCAAGCCCTGCTAGGGGGCTGCTGGACGAAGCCAAGCTGGGTGTTACAGCTGCTCTGGGACCAGAGCCCCTCCCATGTTACCCAAGTACCCATGAGCAGGGCCTCCAAGGACAACTTCTACCAGATGGACTGGAGGGCCCAGGCTGAGATGTGGGCCCCAGGACAGGGAAATTCTGGGGTCTCTTTCCACCCTGCATGAACCAGACCTCCCCCATAGTCTCACTCCAGGTGAGGCAGAGATCTCTGGAAGGGTGTGGCCAGCACAGGGTTTGGGAAACCAGGGACTCTCTCAAGGCCACCAGGAAGGGCAGACAGGATGAACTCTAATCTTCTGCCCAAGGGACTCCCTAGACTTCCTTCTGAGCTGGTGCTCGCCTGTGGCCTCGGGCTCTCCCGGTGGCCCCAGAGGACAGGTGAGAGCTGGGGCATGGCTAGGGGCTCTGCCTCCCCAAGAAGGGGGTGAGGCTTGGACAGACTAGGGGAGGGACAGGGCCGGACACTCACCTGGGGCCTCTAGGTTCTCACACAGCTCAGACTTGGCCTCCCCATTGGGTCGGAAGTTGCCCTTCTGCGTGAACTTGTTGGACATGGTGGCGGCAGTGACGACGGCTTTGAGGCTGCGCTTGCGCTTGGGCACATTCTGCTCCGGGTGGAAGAGGATGATGTAGACTTTGGGCACGTAGAGCATTCCCAGAGACACCGAGGCGCTCAGACTCACCGACACCGTCAGCGTGGTTGTCTGGATGTACAGCTGCAGGGGGCCAGGGCAGCATCAGCGTCCACTCCACCCTGGTCTGGCAGGCCCTGACCCTGTCCAGCACCTACTCCGGGACTCCCCGCTGGCTTCGGGAACAAGGGGCTCATGGTTTGGAGGCAGACCTTTAGAAAAGGATGCCTAGACTCAAATCTTAGACCCAGCTATGTGATCTTGGCCAAGTCAGTCCTTGTGCCTTAGTTTCCTCACGTACAACACAGGCACAATAATCCAGTGCTTTCCCCAGAGGGCGCTGGCGAGGACTGACTTAATGCTGAGTGTGGGAAACGCTGCCTGGCACACGTCAGGGTCACACTCAAGGACCTGGACTTTGCCCTTCACTCTGCTGTATTCTACCTGGGGAGGCATCTCTGGGGACCACAGAAGACCGTTCTAGGGACATCTCCCTACTCAGGGATGCAGGGGAGGTGAGCACCCGTTGGTGGCCATGTCACCACCCTTGGACCGGACCCCTCATTCAGTGACCCCCACATACACATACCATGTGCCACCCTGCACTGAGCAGGCCCTAGGCACAGGAAACACAGCACTCGGCACAATACGGCAGTGGCAGTACAGTCGAAAGCTCATTTCACGCTCACTCGCCAGCACTAACAGTGACAGATGTTTAGCAGAATGAAAGCCCATTCATCTGGGTGTCGAATAATCCATCCTTCAATGGTGAGGCCTTCCAGGCAGGGCCCAGCAATTCCCACCGCCCCGCCGGGATTCCCTCCTGCCACCCCCAGCCTTTGGGTGAGGGGCTGGGGAAGCTCTAAAGCCTCAGAGAAGAGTTCTCCTCTCTTTAGGTCTCAGTTTTTTCTACTGGTACACGGAATGATGGCACCTCTGTCCCCCAAACCACAAGGTCAGCCAGACTCAGACTGCAAAGCCACATGAAACCTACTTTTAGTGGCTCTAGGCTCTGTACTGAAACTGAGAAGAAGGGGTACAGGAACTGGCCAGACAGCCTTGATGCCCCAACCCCAGGGGCCCACGGTCTTCAGACCCCAGTCTCGGGTCGGAGAGGCTACTCCATTCAGGACAATGTCACAGGCACAAGGGAAATGAGTCTGCCCCCAAAAAGCATATGTACCCCCAGACACAGACAGGTGAGCATCAGTCCTCACCCACAACCCACTCTCACCCACAGGCACAGAGCTTCTCTCCTGGTGGGAAAGGATATGACAGCCAGTGGTAGGGGGCTGAAGGGCCAGTGACCAGAGCAGGAATGCCAGGCTCTGAGTCTCATCACACACATGGCCTGTCATCAGGGTCTTCACCGTTGGACTGGGTGCTCCAGGATGTATCTGCTCCCTGGTGTGTCTCTCTCATTAGACTGACGGTCTGTTTTCACATGGAGCTGTTGTGTATAGGCCCATATACCTGTCTTACACCTTTTGTTGCAACCCTGTTGATGGGGGTGGTATGCAATTGAACCTCAACAAAGGTGGTGGGACCAGGGACTGAGGCCACTCTCTGGGCAGTGTGAGCCCTGCAGGGGACACAGCCTTGGTCTGCCATGGTGCACAGTGGGATGCTGGGCAAGTCTGCTCCCCTTTCTGGGTGGCAGGGCCCCCATCATTAACACAAGCAGAGTCAGCTGCATGGAACCCGTGCTTAGAAGGGCCCGTGCTTAGTGTAATACCCTTGCTGCCACCATCTTGAATACAAAATAATGTTTGCATGGGGGAGGAGGGGCGCTGAAAATGATAGCGCCAACCCTGGGAACAGTCATTGGTGCTCTGATGACAAAACACAGGAGATTGCCCGGGACAGATCAAACTGGAACAAAGCTCCCCCCAGATCTGCTGTGGCTCCTCCTTCCCAGCATGGCCCCAGGGGCCCACTAGCCACCTCCCAGGCGAGGAGGCAGGGTCTGTGCAAGCAGAAGCGGGACTGCTCACTCCCCATTCCTCTCCTTGTTCAGGGTCTGGAATCCCAACCCTGCCCTGGAGCTGATCCCTAGTTTCAGAATTGTTTCTGTTGCCTCCATGTGCAGGTGCATGTGGTCCCCTGGAGGTGGTAATAGGTGAGTCCTTCTGGAGAAGCCACGGTCCTCAAGAGCCCACCAGGTACCCCTAAGAGACCCCAGAGGAGTCTTAGACCGCAGAGGGAGAGGCAGCATCAGGACACGAGCTCACCTTTTAACACAGGTAGAGTCAGCTGCATGGTGCCTGTGCTCAGAGGGTCCCACTGGGCCTGACCTCCCACCACTTCTACTCCTGGGCAGGCCAGACCCTGGCCACCCTCCCACCTCCTTGTGGAATCCTGCGTGGAACCAGACACCAGCTCCTGACTGAAACAGGCTGTTGGAGCTGGGCTGCATGGGGACAGAGCACAGGGAGGAGCAGCTGTATGTGTAGACAGTGAGTTTCCTGTTTACTTGCAGGGTGGAAGAGGGTTGTGGGGCTGAAGAGCTCAGCCTGCTTTGTTTCTGTTCAGGCCACCACTGGTGGGGACCAAGATCCTTGAAATCTACACAACCTCACAAATGAACTTCCCCACACTGGCCAGCCTCCACAGCCATGTCCTGGCCCTGGTTGAGTAGTAACCTCACACAGAAAACCCACTCAGGTCGGCTCAGAGTGATGATGCCACACAGCTGCAGTGTTAAGCCCTGGAAATCCAAGCTAATGCTAGGCAATCCATCTGCCTGCTCACCAGAGCAGCAAAAACAGCTTCACCCAGCACCCCGGGGAACAGTGCAGCCGAACGCACCTAAGTGCATGTGCGTGCACACCTGTATGCATGTGTACACCCACACTCACACACACACACCTGAACATGTAGCTGCACATACACATCGGGCTCAGACTCCCCTTCATGCAACTGGGTGCGTGTATACAGATGCACTCAGGCACAGCCACCTGTATACACTCCTTGACTCCTGTGTGCATACACACTCCTCAGTCTACACACCCACACCCACGCTGACAGTTATGAACCCCTTAGCACACACATCGGCCCATCCCGTCCACGGAGCATGCTCACTTGCGCATCCCAGCCATTTACTGGGTATGCACGTATAAAAAAGGGCACACACTTCTGTACTCATGCCACAGTTCTTGACAACAGCCCCACTCCATCTTCACGCACACTCAAGTCTAGCAGCTGTGCTCACTCCAGGGAATTTCCATAGCTTGCTCTGGGGAATTTCCTAGCTCCAGCCAGTTCCAGCCCAAGCACAGCCTGGAAATGCCTGAGCCCCTAAGAAGTCTGGTACCCTAAGCTCCAGGGACTTCAGAGCTTGTCCTCTCCATGACGGCTCCATTCAGAGGCCCAAAGAGAGACCAGATGTGTCCCAAATCCCAGACCATCAAGGGCAGAGCTTAAATGGTACGGCTGACCACGGGTTGACGAGGCCAATCTGTCGTGTGGCCTGGGGAAGTCTCTATCCCTCTCTGAGATTCTGAAGGCATTATCTCTGCAGCTCCTTCCATCCTCAGTGCTGAAAGGAGCCTCTGGGGTGACAGAAACTCATCTAGGGAAGGGTGCAGGGAGGAGAGAGGGGCTTAACGCCATGCACCCAAGGAGGTGCGAAAGAGGCCTCTTAGTGCTGCTGAGATAATTTCTCAAACTCCCAGCTTCCTGGAGTGTGAGATCACTTACCCTGCAGGTGCCATGGGCCCCATGGGCACAGAGGGCATGGGACCTCTGCCTGCACCTGCCCACAGCAGGAGGGCTCCTGCAAGCCTGGTGGGGCACTTATCTAGCTGACAGCGTGAGCTGGGTGAAAAGGCTGTTTGGCTCAGGCATGTGGGGTGGTGTCCCTGCTGAAGCCAGGCCTGGTCTCTGACCTCAGGCTTCTTGCTGCCAGCCCCCGGGTCTGCTTCTTGGAAGACACCACAGGCCTCCCTGGGCCAACCCCAAGGGGCTCAGAGTGAAGGACACAGCTCCCGACCTTGAGGAGTGGCTGGGAAAAGGTAGGCTCCTATCAGGAAGTCCCTGGGGAAGGGGAAGTGTTCCAGAGCTGGTGGGGGAGGATAGCATGAAGTGGGGGTGGGAGGGCCTTGAGCTAGACAGTAAGGTCAAGTCCAGTTGTGCTATCTACTGGCTGTGTGACTTTAAGCAGGTCACTTCCCATCTCTGTGCCTGTGTCTCATCTGTTAGTGGGGATGGTAATACCTACCCTCTCCAGCTTCTGTAGGGCCCGGTGGCCATTAAGTAAAGTGTCTGCACAGGACTGGCACCTGATTCAAAGCAGTTTTGGCAACTGCCTCACTGAAGACCAAGTGTCCCCAGGAACTCATCCCTGGACTCAGCTTTAAATAGGACCACAGGCTACTGACACCCCAGGTATGGCTACAGACTGGTCCTTGCCCCTGAACTCAGTGACCGATGCCCAGTCATCCACAGGCATCCCAAACTCAGCAAGTGCAAAAGCCCCACCTCCTGTCCCCCTCCTTAATGTGGAAACACCTTGAAATTGTTCAGGCCAAAACCCTGAGGCAGCCTTGATGCTCTTGTGACTCCCCACATATAAGCCTGGTCACCCCTGACTCCTTCTCATCACTTCTGCTACCAGTACCTCCCATCTAGATCACAACAGTCCATCCTCACAGTTGCCCTGCTTCTGGTTCCTTTTAAAACCTCCCTGCTGAGAACCTGAGGACTCTCTTCTCACTCAAGGCAAGAGCCGCATCCTCCCCACAGGCTCACTCTCTCATGCCATCCACCCTGTCACATCTCTGACCTCATCCCCACCACCCTCCTCTGCTTCTCCAGCTTCTACCTCCTCAGAGTGTATAAACTATCTATACCACTGTGTCACATGATTATCACAGGGAAAAGAATATGGCCCCAACTTACTGATGAAGAAACTGAGGCTGGAGAGGACAGCTGGCCTCCCAGGTCCCATGGAACTGACCATGGTCTACCATGAGGCCTGACTTCAGTGACTCCCAGTCTTCAACATAACCCCCGATCCCAGCCACCCAGGCAGTATCCAGGCTGGGAAGTGAACAGAGTCCTCAGGACCCTTGCTTTGTGCAGACCCCAAGGCCAGGTCAACAGGATGCAGAGGCAGCTCCAGCCCAGGAAGGAAAGGCCCTAGCTTGCACTGCCAGACCCAAGACAGCTTGGGGCTGGGGAGAAAGGGAGCAAGTTCCAGATATGTTTCATACTTCAGGGGCCCAGGAGGATCTTGGGAACAGTGGATGAAGAAGGGAGAGCAGAGGAGTGGACCCAAAGGAAGACAGGCTGATTAGAAGGAAGAAATAGGAGAGTCTAGAAAGAATGAAGAATGAAAGAGGTGCAGCATCCATGGCTGACAGGAAGGGGGAGAAAAGAGAGGGAGGAGGGAAAGGAAGGAGATGGGAGGGGTAGGCAGGGATAGAGAGAGGGAAAAGGGAAGAGGGGAGGGAAAAGGGAAGAGGGGAGGGAAGGAGAAAGAAAAGGGAAGGAGACAAAGGAAATGTGAGTGAAGAGGGGAGAGAGAGAGAGAGAGAGAGAGAGAGAGAGAGAGAGAGAGAAGACAAAGGGTTAGGAAAGGAAAAAGAGGGAAAGAAGAAGGAAAACCCAGAACCCAGAGAAAAAACTTTGCAACCAGAAGAAAGATGGCAGAACAGGGCAGGAAAGAGGCATCTCCAGAACAGAGTGAGGGACAGCCAGGCTCAGGAGGCTGCCAGGTCTTGCCCTTATCCCTGACCCCTGCCACCCACCCCAGCCCCCAAAACCCACCTTGTCGGCTGACTGTGAGGTGCCAAAGAAGATGGGGATGAAGGCGAGCCAGACGATGCAGGTGGTGTACATGGTGAAGCCAATAGGCTTGGCCTCATTGAAGGTCTCTGGCACACCACGCGTCTTGATGGCATACACAGTGCATGTGACCATAAGCAGCATGCTGTAGCCCAGCAGGCAGATGAGTGACAGGTCCGAGATGTCACACTTAAGCACTCCCCTGGCGAAGCGGGGATCGAGCGTCCGTTGATCCTGGAAGTCCACCACTGAGTGGGAGGGGTCCACCACAAACCACACGCAGATGCCCAGCAGCTGCAGGGAGATGAGGCTGAAGGTGATGGCCAGCTGCGAGGCGGGGCTGATGAAGCGTGGGGCGCTGACCGATCGCTTGCCCTGCTCAAAGATGCGGTAGATGCGGTTGGTCTTGGTGAGCAGGGCTGCATAGCTGATGCTCATGCCGAGCCCCAGGAAGATTCGGCGCAGGGAGCAGGTACCGAGGTCCGGCTCAGCGATCATGAGGAAGGTGGTGGCATAACACAGGAAGATACCTGCCAGCAGCACGTAGCTCAGCTCACGGCCTGAAGCTTTGACAATGGGCGTGTCATTGTAGCGCACGAAGGTGACCACCACGAACAATGTGGCGGCAATACCCACGACGGCCAGGAAAAGGGGCAGCACTGCCCAGGGTGAGTCCCACTCCAGCTTGATGATGGGGATGGGCCGGCAGCCCGTGCGGTTCTCTGTGGGCCGCATGTCGTAGGGGCAGGTCTTACAGGTGTAGCGGTCCACCTGGTACTGGTACCCTGTGCAGGGCTCACAGTGCCAGCAGCAGGGCATGCCCTTCACTGTCTTCTTCCGCTCACCTGGCTGGCAGGGCAGGCTGCAAATGGAGCGGGGCAGCTGCTGCCCACTCCCTGGCCAGTGCATCCGCTCTATCTGGCAATGACAGCACCATAGAGCAGGCCTCAGGACTTACCGCCCAGTGCCTAGACCATCCCTTTGGCTTTACACCTGAATCAGCTGATAAGTTAGCCAAAAGTGCAGCTGCCTGGACCCACCAGAATGTACCGACTCTGACAGCTAGATTGAGACAAGCTCCCCTGTGTGACCCTGACATTACTGACCGAGGGAGAATCCTGAGTGAATTCAAAACTCTCCAGACTTATCTGCAGAAACCAAACCCAGAGAGCAACAGTGCTGACCCAGAATCACACAACACAGGAAGAACAGAGCAGAGACAACACAGGAGTACTGACTCCCTCCCCACCCTGAGGCCTTGCAACTCACGGTGGTCCAGCAGCATCTGTACCACCAGAAGCTTGCTGGAGATGTACGTTACAGCCCCACCCAGGCTTCCTGACTTGGAATCTGTTTCAACAAGCCCAGTGCTCAGTGGAGTGGGAGATGCTCAGCCCATGGAGTGGTACAGGGAGTCATGTACAGCAGAGAACAACAAACAAAGATGTAATTAGAGGACACTTAATGTGTGTCCAGGGGTTAGCATTTCTTTACATCTTGCTCTAAATTAGTGCTACTCACAGTCTCTGAAGAGAGCAAAGGAGCCACAGGAGTGTTGTCATGCCCTTCTGAATGTGTTATGATACTGTGGAAAGTAAGTGTGTGGCCCAGAATTGCTGCAGGCACTGGGCAAAGGGAGCCTCACTACACTTGGGAGCCTCATTGCATGTACCTGCTGTAAATAAAGTGGCCTGTGGGTAGAGTCCATTCTTAGCTAGAAGCCTGGCTAGACAGGCACACACACGAGCTGGGCTTTCACTCCTGGAGGAATGTGTCCTGTTGGCGGGGCTGTTGGGATGGCTTCAGAGGCAAGGAAAGGGGTAGGATAGGGTGGACAGCGATCCAAAGACAGCCTCACAGCAGGGGGGCAGGCCTTTCCCCAGAGGACACAGAAGGATGGTAGATGTTCTGGAAACCTGGACCCCACGGAAAGGGGAGTGAAGGTGATCAAGTCCTAGGATCTTGCTAGGATCTGCTGCTAGGGTGCTGTGCCCTTGAGCAAACACGCCAACCTCTCAGGCCTCTGTTTTCCCATCAGAACCAACAACAGCAGCTATGAAGCCACCTTGCCCCTTGTTACTATGGGCGATTCCCATAGGAATCATCACGGATACTGTTTTTATATTACAATGACAGTTCTCGGAGGGCAGGGACTTTGCATTACTGGCCTGCTGAGTCTATAGCCCCCCAGCACAGGGCTGGCACCTAGCAGAAGCCCAGGGAACTGTGGTGCACTCGAGGGAGATAACCATGGCCAAGCGATGAGGCGCGGGCACCTATGACGAGAGCACTTCACTCTCAGACCCCACAGGAAGACAGTGACCAGAGACCTTTCCCTCAGCTCCCAGAGCCTGGCTGCTTGGTTCCTGCAGTGCAGCCCAAACCCAGCCACCCAATGAGAAAAGTGAGAGTGGCCAGCTCCACCCCACCTTCTCCCGCCACCTACACCTACAGGCAAGGGGTAATCAAGTGTGGGGATGCACTGACACCTGCTTACACAGGCTGGGTCATGGGGCCAGTATGGCTGAGTGGGAGGAGCCATTTATCACTGGGGAGGGGACTTTCAGGGGGTACCCTCACATACCCACTCTTGCCTTCGGTTACCACCATTCATGCAATGAGGACAGTGACAGTACCTGCCTCACAGAGCTGCCATCCTCACAGGAAGGCCATATCATCAGAGCAAGTTCGAAAGCATTCGCTGCTGCTACCGGTGAATTCAAGTCACTGCCCTCTGCGCCCACACAAGACACCTACATTGGTTGGTATCCTCCCACCTTGCAAAGTGTGCCTACCCTATGCTGCTCTCTCTCTCTGCTCAGCATCCAAGGAGCCTCCTTACAGGAATGGGCTCTGTTCCTACAAACTGTGTGCTCTTAGGAGAGTCCCTTAGCCTCCCCAGGGCCATTTCCCAGACTTAGGAGGCTGCCAGGGTGGGAGAAGTGCTTGGAAGGGCTCGAGGAGCCCCACACAGGAAGAGATTATCATAGAAGGAGAGATCAGGGCACACCACAATTCTCCCACAGTCCTGAAAAATGAGGACTAAGGATGGGTTAGAGCCTAGTTTCCTAAGTCTGGCCTTCCAAGGTGTCACGCTGTGCCCACCCCAAGCACAGTTCACCACTTCCCCTTTGCAGAGCAGAGACCAAGTCCTCAGATATTTCCCTGGGTACTGAACTAAAGAGCTTTCTCCTCCACAACATACCTCTGGGCCAGAGGGAAAGCACTGCATGCTTGGGACATTGGGAGCTGGAAAGTGTGACTAAGAGGATGCAGAAAAATAACTGCCTTCCAGTGTGGTTTGAGGGTATTGGGGATGCACGCTCAGAGAGCTCCCTAGGCACCAACCACTGCCAGAAACCCACCACCTGGCCTGAGCCCTCTGCCTAGACTCTGCCCTCTGTCCAAACACAGCCCTCTCCTCGTCATCTCACTCCCTACACCCACCCAGCCTTTGACTATTTACCCTCTCTCCTGTGGGTAGCAGGCAGGAAGCCCCCAGGCTCCAGATGAGGGTAGGTGCTGGAATGGGCAGCAGAACTACAGCCACCTCCCTTGGGGGAGATGGCAGGAGGCACTCTCTCCACTCCCTGAGGACCCTCCCTGCCCTCCTGCTTACTCTGAGATGCAGGTGGTCTGTCCAGGAGCCAATGACCTTGTACTCGGCAGAGCCATTGCGGAGCTGGTACTGGTAGATGTCATAGCGCCCAGGAGCATCTCCGTTTTCATTGAAGGTCACAGGGTTCCCTGCAATGCCTGGGGGAAGAGGGTCTTTGCTGAGCTTGTATCCACAGGCAAGGATTGTGGACTCAGGGCAGAGGCATCTGTAAGGAGGCCCCTCCATGGAACATTTTGGGGATGTCACCCCTCGGAAGCATCTGAAGAGACCCCCATTCCCACCCCATGGAGCTTCAGGCCTCAGTCCCCTGACTGCATGGCCCAGGACACCCAGGGTGAACCAGTGCCCCACACCACGCCCCCACCTGAGAAGTTGACGTTTCGGATGTACTTAAGCAGCTGGGTGCCATCCACGGGGTCCATGCGAGGGCAGAGCCCCACGCGGCCGGGACACAGATCACGGTGCATGGCATGCAGAGCGTGACCCATGGCATAAACAGCGTCAATCACAAACTGCACCTTCCCCTCCTGCTCGTATGCTGAGTCCTGCCCGATGCGCTCACGGTCTGCAAGGTAACACCAGGTGGGGTGCCTGTGAGGCTGCAGTTTTCATAGCAGGATCCAGAGCCACCACTGGAGCTGGAGAGGTGGCAGCCAGAACTGGGTACACTGTTATCAAGAGTAGTGGTAACCCCTCACCACAAGCAGCACTGTGACCAAAAAACACTGCCCTCACCGTAGAGTACAGGTAGGGAAACAGACCCAGAGAGGCTGGCCTCCTGATGCCCTCAATGGCTTCCAGTCACCTGACACCAGAAGTCATCATCATCCCTACCCATTCCTCCCCCTAGTAATAACTGACCCAGCAGCCAGGGGTGAGTGAGCTTGGCCAAATGGGGTACCCACCCCCACTGCCCTCTCACTGCTGACTGCAATAGCTACCAGGAACTTGGAGGTTTGACCTCCAGTCTGTGTCCCTCCCTTCAGTGCCCACTCAACCTCTCTGCTCTGTGGCCCAGAGTTAGTTCATCAGTGTCCTTGTCAGGAGACAGGAGTTCTAACCCTGCCTCAAAGAGGAGGGAGGTTTCAGTGAGGCAAGGTGCTCGTGGAACAGAGCAGGTGACCACCTCATGGTCATTCTGTGTGTGAGTGGCCAGAGGAGGGGTATCTAAGGTGGCAGCAAAGGTCTCTGAGCTGGAAAAGCCAGAAAGTCTCTCAAGAAAGTGGCTCCCAGGCTGGGCCCTGCATGATAGTGATAAAAAATAACTTATAGCTTTGAACATCTATTGAGCACTTGCTGTGTATTGGACATTGTGCTAAGCTCTCTATGGATATCAACTCTTTGAATTCTCACAGCAATGCTATGAAGTAATTAGCCCCAGTATAGAACTGGAGAAACTGAGGCATGGAAAAGCTGAGAAGTGTTACAGGATCAGCAGAGCAGGATCTGAACACAGGTATTCCAGCTCCAAGCCTGTGTATGACACTGGACTGTGGGGGGACAGGAAAGTGGGGAGGAAAGACTGGGTCCAGGTGAGGGTGGCAGAAAGGAGAAGATGGGCAGAGCCCAGGGAAGCCCAGTGTCCCTCCCAAGGCTATAGCCCTACACACAGCTTGACCACAGCCCCCTTCTCAAGGACAGAACGAGGACACTGACCCTTACAGCCCCCTCCCAGCCTGTATCTTTCTGTTGGAAGACGCAAGACACCCTGTGGAGCTAAGGCCCAGAAGGTGGCTAGGGGGAAGGCACACTGGTGCCCAACCCTGTGCGTAGGAGCCTGAGCTCCCCAAATGGGGGCCAGGTGAGGCTAGGTCAGCACTTGACACCCATTTCCTGGGAATTCCAGAGGTCACTGTGTCCCTCCCTCCTGCCTTGGATGTCACAGCATCCATCATCCCTCTTGCCTGGTCACTCATTTGGCCCTCCTGGTCAGGAAGCCATTCTTAATCTAGCTCAGGGTAGATGTAGATTGCCAAAAGGACATTAGAGATCACAACCACCATGATTGGGGTGGCAGAGCCACCAGGGTCATCTGTTCCAATTGATGAGATTTCACAGATGAGAAAACAGAGGCCTGGAGAGGGAAGCTCCACTTAACAGAGCCAGGCTGGGCCTCTTCGTGACAGGATAAGCACCCCAGCCTCCAACCCAGCCTGCGTCCTCCTAGACTGCACTTGACCCGGAGCCTTGGCTGTTAGCTTTGCTAACAGGCAACATTATTTCTAGATTAAAGCACGAACATCCAGGGAAGAACTTGAAATGCAAATTCTCCAGCTGCCCCATCCTGCCATCTTGCTCATGGCCTCGGGTCACAGGTTCTGAGAGCCAGGAAAGTGAGGGGACAATTCCTGTCCCCAACAGACAACAGAGGAGGCTGGGGCAGGGCTGTTTGAAAATCCCTCTTAGAGCCAGGGTCCAGCTCAATATCCCAGCCCCAGGCCCCCTTGGTACCCCAGCCCAGGCCCAGCACTCCATTCCTTCACAATTCTCCCCACAACTCTCTCATCTGGATGAGAGGTGAATTATTAAGCAGCAATGGAGGGGGCACTGTGGTCACTGCACAGGAGGCAGCTCTCTTCCAAGGCCAAGGGCACCTCAGGGTCAGGGGCCATTGCCCCTCCGGTAAGACACAACCTGACCTCTAAGCTGGCTTGGTCTCTCCTCTCCCTGGCTTCCCAGGGTTCCTCCCTTCACAGGGTCCTGGTGAAGAATCCATTCCTGGACCATGCCATTTGCTCTCACTGGGGTCACAAAACCAGCGGGTGGATGCTGGAGTGTGGATATTCCACAGGAGCATCCTTGCCAGGGAAGCCCACCTCCACAAGGGTCTCAGGGGGACTGCAGGCTCTCAGTGGCCTTGTATCCAACCCACTTGATATCCAGTCAGAGCTGCTACAGGGCTGGCCATAGACTCCTGGAGATTCCTCAAAGTGCCTCCCACCTTCACTGTGTCTCAGATCTGGACTAGCTACAGATGAGTCGGCTGGGGTGTAGTGAGGTGCGTTACAAAGGGCTAGTGTGCCCTACACACACACATATACCACACATGACACAAACACACTTAGATTCCTGTACCCCACAGAAAATAACAAGGACAGGCCAAAGTACCCTCCCTAGAGGGTTCAGAGAGCTGAACCCAAGCTTTTGCTCCTGAAGAGTCTACACCCTGAACTGCCCCTCCTGGGGTGCAGGCCCTGCCCCAAACTCTCTGGCCAAGGCCTAACTCAGGGCTAAGGGCCACTGTCCACAAGTCTACAGGAGGAGGGAAGGGATCATAGTATTCCCCCTTATGGGTGGGTGGGAGTAAGCAAGACACGCATGACTGAGAGCTACTGGCAGAGATAAATTCCAGACACATGGAGGCAGTGACAGCAGCAACAGTTTGAAGATGTCCTAATTGTGTCCCGGGGCAGCATGAGGCAGAGATGCATTTGGCTCAGCCATGGGTGACAAGCAGCCCAGGAACCATCGGGAGGGTTTTCTCCATCAAACCCCAGAGCGGTGGTTACCTCGGTGACTGCAGCCTTTGTGTGCAGGTTGTAAATTGTAATTGAAATGAGTTTTCAAGGTTGAAATAATCAGAGTCCTCCTGTCTCCCCTTTTATCTCTCCACCACTCACCCCACCCAGCCACAGTCCCCAATGCTACACTCCTGTACATGAGCAGTCTTGAGGCAGCTCCCTCAAGTCAGGTGTTCAAAGTCAACCACAGCCACTCTCAGATTTACACACGTGTATATACACATGCATGCACGAGCATACACACGTGTGCCAGGCACAGGCATCCATATAAACACATGCTATGTATACACGACACACTTACCATGACCCAGCACAAATGGTCATTCAGAGTCACCCCTGACCTAGGCTGGGCAACCCCACAAGCAGGTCCTGACAAGGCTAAATGCAGGTGTCTCATTCAGAGAGGCTGTTGGGAGTAGGGAAGGGAGGGTGGGGGTGCGGAGGGAAGGCAGCAGAAATGATGTACCTCCAGTACATCAGCATAGAACGGTCCAGTCTCAGGCTAAGGACTGCTCCAGGACATTAAGCCCACCGGTACACACAGGGTGGTGAGTGCAGGGGATTGAGGGAAACCAAAGCATGTGCACAAACGTGTGCATAAATGTGCACACGCATATCCTAGTGTGATCAAACACAGGTGTAGGCACATGCCACACATATCTGCACACACAAACTCATTTGCATACAAATATTCAAATTTATATACTAGTTTCCATCCCTTGAGCTAACTTCCAGGGAGTAGGTCAAAGGGGTCCCAGGACCCACAAAGAGAGCTACCTGGGGTAGCAGAACAAGCAGACACTCAAGGCTCTGACTTCCTGGTTCAGGCAGGGACCAGCTAGGTGACCTGTCCAAGCAAGGAGCCTCCTGGAACCTCAGTCCCTTCAGATGTGAATTAGGAGTGGTGCTGGGAAGGGGCTTCAGGGGCTGCTTGGAAGATCAAAGATGCCTTGGACATGGATGTCCTCTGAGCCTTAGCTCTCCTTTCTCCCTGACATTCCTGTGCTGGATGATATCCAGCCCTCCATCCCACCTGGGTCTCCCTCAGTTCCGTCTGCAGTTGGCTCTAGTGAGTCTGGCCATTGCACAGAGTGGGCAGTGGGCACAGAAAGCCATTCCTCTGTGTTTCCCTGCATTGCCAACCCCCACCTCCCACCCTCCCCTCCTCCCGTCCACCCTTCTTCTCCCTTCCTTGTGACAAACCATTCCATCCCCCACATCCCTCCCAGACACAGCCAGGGCTTTCTGACAGCTGGTCTCTCAAATCCCATTCCCAAAGACCCAGCTCATTATTGTCCCCTGGTCCTGCCTGGAATTCCCAGAAGTCCTGACCAAGGTCCCCCTGGTGCAGAGCCACCCTCTTGCTCTCAGCCCCACACCATGGCTTCTGCTGGTCCCTCTCCTTGAATTCCCAGCCCCATCCAGTCACCTGCTTTCCAGTCCCTCCTATCTCTAAGCAACTCAGCCTTTGCTCCTTCATCCTAGCTCTGTTCCCCCAAACTCAGCCTCTGCTCTTCACCCACTCCTTCCTGTCCCAGGAGAGCTTCACCCTCCTTGAGGAGTGAGCTGGAGCAGACAGGTTCATCATTTGGGAGACAAGGAAACTGAGGCTCAAAGAGCTGCCACACCACACCTGGTTTGAGTGAGGTCTTTGGTTCCCTCTCTAGTGTTCTTTGTCCAGCCCGAGAGCTTGGTGGGGCACAGCCAAGGTCCTGTGCTAGTCACAGGCCCCTTTTGAAGGCAAACAACTCTTGCCAGCCCCCATGAATATGACCCCAGAATGAAGACTCTGACTTCTCTGATTGTGACTCTCAGATGCAAATAGTTGCCCCAACGGAGAAGAGGCATCTCTGTGGTTAGAAGGCAATTCTGGAGTCATCAAACTGAAATGGCACTGGTTAAGGATCCTCATGGAACTCCTGAGTCCCTAGGACCTGACCCCAGGACTATGTCCCCAGCTGTCCACAGACTCAAGATGAGAAGGAGAACATAAGCACCCCGATCCAATGGACCAGCTGGAAACTACCTGGTGGGGCCTGGTGAGTGGCTTTGCATCTCTGAGCTCCAGTGCCCTTGTCTGAAATGGAGCCAGCACCTGGCATCAGGAGAGGAGAGCAATACCCAAGGCAGAGGCTTGAGTATTGCTATGAGGACCAGCAACTCCCAGAAAAGACAGGTCCTCAGCCCGGCCCTGGCTCTCAGGGAGGCTGGGGCTAGGAGTGAGGGAGACATCTCTGGGCCTGAGCTGCTGCCAAACACCATGAGCTGCCAGGCATGGTGATATATGCCTATAATCCCAGCACTTGGGAGGGAGAAGCAGAAGGATCACAAGTTCCAGGCCAGCCTAGGCTACAGGTTAGCCTGGGTTACATGTCGAGACCCTATTTCAAAACAAACAAAAAGGCAAACAGGATTGGGGGCGTGGCTCAAGTGGCTCAGAAGCAAGCACAGGGCCCTAAATTCAACCCTCAGTACCACTAATAAAAAAGACTAGCTGCCCAGGGCCCTGCTGACAAACCCCACCCCATGCAGACATCCTCCATCCCCATCCTCAGCAGCATGCAGTTTTCCCTGTGCTGGCCATTTCCCATCAACCTGGAAATATGCCATAATTTCTCCTCTCCAGGCCCCACTCCTCCCCAGCCCACAGCCTCGTCCTCTCCAAGGATGCTGCACTCATAGAGGTCACCCAGGACCCCAGGTTTCTAATCCAATGGACCAGCCCCAGTCCTCCTCTCTTAGCCCCTCATCAGCACACAGTCACACAGTCTCTCCCTCCTCCCTGATGCTCCCCTCACTGCCACGACACACTCTCTCAGGTTCCCCGGCCCCCTCCTCTCCCTGCCCCCACATGCAGTCCAGAGCTCAGTCATCAAACCTCTTCTCTAGCCACACTCACTCCTTGGTGTGTCCAGCCATGTTTGTTTGGACACCACTCTGCAAGGGTCCTACACTAGACTTCCCTGCCTTATTCCTCCCCTACTCTGCCCAGCTGCCCATCTCCTTGCTCAGGCCAAAAACACTGGAGCCATCCTTGCTTTTCTGTCATCTTTCTCTCACCTTAAGTCCTTTGGCAAAGTGCAGCCACACTAAAAATTTGCCAAAAATCTGACCACTTCTCACCACTGCTATGCATTCCTGCTCCATACCCCCATCACCTCAGCCCAGGTTACAGCACCAGCCACCTCCCTGTCTCGTGTTCTGCCCTCGCCTCAGCCTCCTCTCCCAGCAGCAGCCAAAGTAAATGGTAAGATAAAAATCAGATCCTCTCCATCCTCCTTCACACCCACAGTGGCTTTGTCTCATTCAGCATCAGAGACTAAAGCCTTACAAATTAAGACCCACGTGATCCTTGCCACCCCTCCCCACCTCTCTCACTGCATCTCCCACCTGCTGCTCTGTCTGAGCCACACGGGCTTCCTAACTGCTCCCCAAACCTTCCAGGCATGAGCCCACCTCAGGACCTTTGCACATGCTGCCCTCTGCCTGGCATGCTGTCTCCTAGATCGCCACATGGCTCGCTTTTTACTACTTTCAGATGTTTGCTTAAGTATCACCTTGTCAACTTAAATGTGCAACGTACCTAGGCTCTCACCACTCCTAGTTTTCCTCCAAGAGGCTGGACCAGCTTTCTCTTGCCTCTCGGTCAGGCCTTCTCTGGAGCCCAGGGCACTCACTGACTGCTAGGCCACACCACCCTAGCCCACTCATCTGCAAGGCCAGATGCCTCCCACTTGTAGGCCTTGTCTCCTGAAAGAGCCCTGGTTGGCTTCCTGGTTGGACCGGAAAGCAGCACTGAAGGGCGGGGCCAGGAGCCCACAGGTCACCATGTGCCTAATGGTTTGAACAGCTGTGAGTTCCTCCAGTGGAGACACAGCTGGCACACAGTAGGTGCCTCCAAATGGCGTCCTTCCTCACTTTCCCCAGGAGAGAAGCTTCCTTGGTCCCTCTGGGGGATTTGGAGGTGGGAAGGTCCTGCCAAAAGGACCTGGTGCTGGGACATCAGCAGGCCCAAGGCGGGACATCTTGGAAGCCAGATGGCCAGGCTTCAAATCCCAGATCTACTAATTATTACCTCTATGTGAGCTTGGGCAAGTCTTTTAACTTCTCTGAGCCTCAGTTTCCTCATCTGTAAAACAAGTTGCTATAAAGATAACATGTAAAGCCCTAGGACAGAGCCTGAAAATTGATTAGTGCCATGCAAATATTAGCTGTTATGCTTCTTCTGTTTATTATCATTGTTATTATTGCTGTTAGCACAGCCTGGTGATTGGTGTCTCCCCACGCATCCCCAGCCATCGAGTGCTGCCCTCCCTCTCTGAGCTCCCAGCCCCTTGGAGCAGCAGGCAGTAAATTTCTCCTATCTCCTCATAAACCGAGCCTTCCTCTGCTCAGCCATCACCTGGCTGGCAGCGCTGTCAAAAAGACAGATGCCACATCTGCCTTGTTTATGACCTTAATTCCCAAACCCTGCTCAGCGGGCTCTCAGGGAGGGGTTGGGGAAGGAGAAGGGAGGCAGGCACTGACTTTCCACGGGCTGACGGCTGCAGGTTCGCCCCTCACAGTGACCCTGTCCTGCATGGTGTGGGCGGTCTGTGGGCCATCTGTGAGTTTGGCCTGTGGGTCAGCTCCCATCCTCCCCGGGAAGCCTGGAGGGAGGAGCACACAGGGGGGCAGAGCTGTCGAGGAGCTGAGCAGGGCAACAGGATTCCCATTACAGATGAGGCAGCTGGGTCACCTGCCCAAGGTCACAAGGCTAGCACACAGCACAGGATTCCCATCCAGGTCTTCAATTCTGATGGGTATGCAGCTGAAAAAGAGAGTGTGCCCACCCAAGCTCCGTCCCTTCCCACCTTTGCACACAGCACAGCTCTGTCCCCAGTTGCACACCTGCCACTCAGAAGCTTTTTCTCTGCAGCAGGTGGAGGTTCCAGGACTCAAGGCCCTCACTGACATACCCTGTCTCCTCACGCCCCGGTGGGATGACAGAGGGGCTTGCTCCTTTTTGACCCCACAGTCCCTGCAGGGGCGTAAGCTTCAGCGGCTCCCAGTGGTATCCTGAGTGATATGGTGCCCTTTACCACCACCTCCTCTCCCTTTCCTGGAATCTCTTCCCAAATAAAATGTTGGGTCCTAAACCCTTCCCCCAGTCCCACCCCAGTGTAACTTAAGGCAGCCCTGAGGTCTGGTGGGCTCTTCCTACAGGGTGGGCTGCTCCTTTCCACCCTCCCAAAGCGCTGGCCACCTATTGGCAGAGGTGGGAAGGAATGTTTTTAGCGAAGCAAAGAACAGGAGTGGTGCGTGCTCCATGTGAGATCTTGGGTGGTGGGTGTGGGAGAAGGCTGTGGAACAGAGACAGGCAGAGCTGACTCAGGATCCACCAGCAAGGATCCACCCTGGAAGAGGGCAGGAGAGGCTCTGTCACAGCCGGGAGGTAGAGACACAGTCCTCTAAGACTCCAAGCAGAGAGAGGCCGAGGAGTGGGAGGAGAAAGAGAGAGGTGCACGGGCAAGAACTGCACAGGCTCTCTAGCCAGGCTGCCTGGGTGAATTCACTCTGTTGACTCTAGCACTGGGATGTTTGTGACTTACCTCAGTTTCCTCTTCTATAAAATGAATATGACCTGTGGCTGTGGAAACCATCCACTCTCTGGATGGCACCCTCCCTTCTCCAGGATCCACAGCAGACAGAAATGGTTGGTACCAACAGAACTGGGCTATTAAATTACCCAACTGTCTGTCTCATCCACCTCTCTCTTCCTCCGTATGTCAACACTGGCCACCATTCTGCCAGCACCCACCACATACACCATTTTCCAGGATCCTCCTCATATATTTTGTCCTCACAACCATGGAGATGGGCTATGACTTCCCTGTTCTACAGACAAGCATCTAAGGCTCAGAGAAGTTAAGTAGCTTGTCCCAGGTCACACAGCATGGAGGAGAATCTGGACAGGGATTGGATCCTTCCCTACCCCTCCTCCCAGGCATCCAATCCTCCGGTCTTCTCCCAGCTCACCCCTGGGCAGGGGTAAGGAAAGCCAGAGCTGCCTCCCTCCCCAAAGTTCCACATTATGAGAAGATCCTGGCACTCACCTCCCCCAGAGATAGACAGGCTCACCCTGCCTCATCTGGGGCTGTACAAGGCCCCTGACCAGCCTCTGCTGGGGCTCCTAATGCAGCAAGAAGGACTTGGGTTAGCTGTGACGTGCTGTCCCTCTGTGCCTCCATACCTGTTCATGCCCTCCCCTGAGGGGTGCCCACTGTACTCCCACCACCAGCCTCTCCCTCTGAGCCAGAGTCCCAGACTGAGGCACAGTAGAACCACCTGGGGCACATTTTAAAGTCCTGGTGTTCAGCTGCTCCCAGGACAAATTAACTCAGAAGTTCCAAGGGTGGGAGTTGGGTATTGGTATTTTTTAAAGATCCCCAGATGATTAAATGTGGACAAAGCTTGGGAACCACTGATTCCACCCTAAAATCACCCAGGGGGCTCTAAAAAAGCCACAGGCTGGCCCCTCTCTGAGGTTCTGTTTTAGCTGGTGTGGGGGCGGGTAGGTACGGTTTTAAAAGCTCCCCAGGCGATTCTAATGCATGCCAGGCTGGAGCGTTACCATTTTACAGTTCAGAAAGCGCCTCCATTAGCGCTCCCTCGCTTCCTTCCGAGACATCTCTGGGCCGGGTCACATCAGCTCCATTTCTCAGATGAGCAAGCAAAGGCCCAGGAGGTCGCACAAAGCTTGCCCTAAGCATCTCGCAAAATGCCAGGATCTCTGGAAACCTGCTCTGGTGCTCCTTCTCCACCTGCAGACCGGACTCCCCACCTACAACTTCCGAGAGGCCACAGATCTGAGCAGAGGCCTGGAGTCTGACAGAACATGCAGGACTAACAGGCCTTCTCTCCTCTTCTCCTCCCAGACAAAAGGTGACTCTCCACAGCCTAAATGCTGGGGGCAGGAGGCCCCACGTATTCATCTTGCTCCACTTCCAGTCTCACCCATCCCATTCCTGTCCCCAAACTGGCTCCGGTAATCAATGATCAGGTGCTGTGCAACGTTTCACCCCACAGGGGCACCTCTGAGAATAAGGGGGCATGTTCTCAATAATTACACTGAGTGGGAGAACAGGAGTGGAGAGGACACATGGTCACCCTCCCCGTGAGTGCACTGCCTTCCAACCCAGGTACTATACTTCTCACATATCTGCTGTGATTATTGCCCAATGTCAAAACATTTGCTGTGCAGCATTGGACTTGTTGTTTGACCTCTCTGACACTCCACATTCTCATCTATAATATGAGAATTGGAAGAGTTTCTAGACTTGTCATCAGAGTGAAATGAGATGAGGTCTTTCTGGAACAAGCAGATGTATAATAAACAACGGTGTTTGGGGCGCTAGCTCACCTGGGAACATGTAAGCTTCCACAGAACACATACACAACTCATACACATATGCAGCCAAATGCACTGCACCCAGGCAGGCTTGCACACCCACATTCACTGTGCAAATCAGACACAGTGGGTTTGGCTGGGAACTTGTCTAGACTCCTTGCCTGGGTCCAGTGGCTGTGAGTCCCTGTGGGCTGTAGCCACTAGGGGGCAGCATACCACTCACTGACCACCCACCCACCTCATCAGGCTCCCTCCTCCCCTGGCCCTGGAGGAGCCCATCTTTCAAAACTTCCATACACTTTGTCCCTGGCCCACCCGCCCTCGCCAAGCTCCTTGGGCCTGTAAGAAGGACAGAGAAGTGAACTGATCGTCCTTGCTCAGGTACTACTCAGGGTAAGAGGCACCCAGATCCAACCCCATCCTCCCAGTGTCACTGAGGGATCCTGCTGCAGAGCTGCACAAGTCCAGAGTACACAGGACCTATATCAAAAAATATCTTTAAAAAAAAAAAAAGTGAACACCAAGACCACTACCTTAGAGGGCTGAGGGCCTATAGCTCAGACCTGGTTCAAATCCTGTGTCATCACCTCCCAGCTGTGGGAACTCAGGTCCCTTTACTTACCTCCCCCTGTGGGGCTCATTCTCTCAGGGCTCAATGTTTCTTTTGCAAGGAGGGCTTCCCCTCCCACACACTTTAAAGGGCTGTTTCCCTTCCCCACAGCACTCCCTATTCTTTTTCTTATGTTTTGTTTCTCCTGCACTTTTCCCTTCTGACATAGCCCATGATTTATTTATCTTGTTTATCATTTGTCTTTCCATTAAACTAAAAAGTCCAGGAGTATTTTGACTCTTCTCCACTACCATATCCACCATGCTGAGAACAGAGCCAGGCGTTCTTGAGAGCCAGAATGGTGTTTGTTGAGTGAGTAAAGGAAACCAGAGTGGTTACAGATGGTTTCTGTAGAGAAACTCCAGACCACTGGGCATCAGGACTGGCCCCAGGACAGGTAGGGTCAGTTCAGCCAGGTGGGCTACTCTAGGGATGTCCACATGAACTTTAAAGCCTCCTACCCATAAGGTTCTCTGTGTGGCATCCTAAACTGGCTGTAGCTCTATCCCTTCAGGTCGCTGGATTCCCAACTCCGCTCTCAGGCACCAGTCCATCTCCGTGCCGCCAGTCACCACCCACCCTGGAGGTCCCTGTACCAGAAGACCCTGTGGTCCTTAAGACAGCCTCTTGCCTTTTTTTTGCTGCGGTACTGGGGCTTGAACTTACGCTCTACCACTCGAGCCACTCCACCAGCCCTCCCCTGACTTGTCTCTGACAGGCTTTTCCTCTAGACCTCCCCAAACTCCCAGCCCAAGCCTCTCGTCCCGCCTCCCAGGGCCCCGCCCCCCAGGGCCCCGCCTCCCGCAAGCCCCACCCACAAGGCCCCGCCTCCCGCAAGCCCCGCCTCTCCAGGCGCATGCTCACTGGTGCACTTCTTGACGTGGCTGCCCTTCTTGAGCGCGTGGCGGCTCAGCTTGCAATGGAAGTTGTCCTCCCAGAATTCGGCAAACCATATGTTGCGCCGGTTGTTGTCCAGCGTGCGGCTGGAGAAGTAGCGGTCGAAGCCTGGCAGAGAACCGGGATGTCAGGGTCTCGCACCACTCCTTCCCCACAGGCCCCCAGGTGGAGGGATGGAAGAGCACATCCTCTGATTCAGGGCCCAGCCGGCAAAAACAAAGCGTGGAGCATTCATTTCATTCAAATGAAAGGAACTGGATTAAATCCTGGGGGAACATGTGTAATCTACAATCTCTGCCTTTATGGAAAGGAAGTACACCAATGAGGATGGTTCTGGTCCTTAAACCACCAATGTTAACATCAGGCCTCTGAGAAGGAGCCACATGGGGGCAGTGATTGGTGGGCTGCCCAGCAGGGAACACCTAAAAAGGACCCTGGACATAGAAGGTAGGGGGTCACCCAAGTCACACTGCAAGACCAGCACCTGGATCTTTCCGCCTCAAATCCACACTGTCGCTGTGGCTGATATGCTGCCTTCCTCCTTTACATGCTCTGCAAGACTCTCAGCTCTGATACACCAAGCAGCCCTGTCCCGGAGCTGGCAGCTGATGGGAGCAGGGCCCCCTCCCTCTGCCCAGGTGCCGCCTCTGCAGCACTGACTGTCCTGGACACAGACCAGTGAGCTGCTTAAGATGGGCCAGAAGGGCTGAGAACACAGTGACACCCACATTGAGTGCCAAGTTCCCTGTCCATGTAAGGGTCCATGTGGAAGTCAAATGACTATCAGAGCTGCAGGAAAAACTAGCATTGAGAAAGGATGGGTTTGGCCTACAGCAGGACTTCTCAGAATCGGCACTACAAAGTGTCGATACACTTGGGACCAGGTAATTCTTTGTCGAGGGGGACTGTCCTGTGCACTGTAAAAGGTGGAATAGCATCCAAGGCCTCCATTTACTACATACTAGCAACATCACCCCCTAACCATGGCAACCAGAAATGTCTCTCGCCATTGCCAAACGTCCTTTGGGAGGCAAAATCACCCCCCAGATGAGAACTATTGTTCTAAAAACTGCTCTAATGTTCCAGAGAGAAAAGGT
Source organism: Castor canadensis (assembly GCF_047511655.1). Taxonomy (NCBI): domain Eukaryota; kingdom Metazoa; phylum Chordata; class Mammalia; order Rodentia; family Castoridae; genus Castor; species Castor canadensis. The sequence goes on along the minus strand of NC_133393.1, from coordinate 21,257,142 downwards.
ACTTATCAGGTAAGTCCTGGGTTCAGATACCAGCCCTGTCACTCACTGAACAATGTGAGCCTCAATGTATCCATCCACAAAGCATGAGTCAGTCAGAGTGTATCACAGGGTTGCTGGGAAGACTAAACGAGGTATCTGAAAGGGGCCTGGAATCTGCTGGCACCAATAAGCCACAGCTATTGTTATTTTTGTGCTTATCATGGCTTGGGGTTAAGAGGGTGGTATGGAAACTTCCACTGCCTGTGCTCGCTCAGGTAACCAGAGGACACTGCTGTGTGACCTTGGGCAGGTCTCTCCCTTCTCAGGCCTCCCTCTCTTGGACAGTGTGATGGAGGGGCTGATGCCTGAGGTCCCTTGGGGCCATCAACGCTGGTTCTACTGAACAGAGGGTAGTAATGGAGAGGGCCTGGGGAGCCAGCCTCCCCCACCCCCGTGGTAAAACCGAGGTCCCTGCCAAATCAGTCCATTAAGGGGAACTTCACGCCTCATGCCTGCAAGGTTCTGGCCAGAGCAGTTTGTCCCTGCCCAAGGTGACTACGGGCTTTGACCCTGGAGGAGGGGGTGCAGGGAGGGCAGGCCCAGTGCTATCCAGGGCCTGCAGACCCAGACCATCTCTGCAGGGAGATGCCTGGCCCTTGCTCTCTCATGGGGTCCTCTCTGGGGGCCTACTGGCCACCCCTGGGCCTTCTAGCAGAGATGTCTCTTCAGATAGGGCAAGGCCTCGCCACCTGTGTACCAGGTGGGAGAAGGGGTGTCACTGTACAGGGTGAAGGAAAATCCTTTATGGCTGAGCCTCCTGTATGTACCACACACCTCCCACACCCGGGAGTATCTGAGAAGACAGGACAAATCCTAAATCTGCACTCAAATTCTGCTGGATAGGTATGACTCAACAGGCTTCCCAGCTCAGAACCTTGGGATGCCAACAGGGTGTGGACCAAGGAAGAGCTGGGAAAGATGTGGGAAGATGGGGACCAGGAGAGGAAGGAAGTGGAGGAGGGACAGTAAGAGTCTCGTATGATATGACAGTTGGTGGGTGAGTGTGAAGGTCCCACCATCTGGGGCTGCCAGGCCTACCTCGCACAGACATCCTCTTGGGGAGGATGGTGACAGCACCCTCCGCCACCTCCTCAAGGTGCAGCACAGGTGCACTCTTGGAGCCCCAGCTGTCAGAGCCCATCCAGAAGAAGTGGCCGGTCTGGTTGGCCCTCCGCGCTGCCTCCAGCACCCGCCTGTGGGGACACACACCAGCCCAGCCCAGGTGTGTCTGGCCACACAGCTGCCCCATTCCTGGCCATACCTGCTTGTGGGCCCTTGGCTGATATTACACACACACACTTGTTCCCCTCACAGCCCATGCCTGTCCCCCAGACTGCCTGGGTCCCATCCCCTGACCCACCAGAGCCAGGGCCCACAGCTGCCCATAGATCACAGCTACTTTTCTCACTCTTACCTGTCCCCCAAGCTCAGCCCTGTTTCCCTGGGCCCACACCTAACTATACACCCACATCTGTCCCTGCAAAGACCACACTTGTCTCCCCATGTCTGCCCCAGACCCAGAACTACACCTGTCCAAGCCTGTCCTCTCAGACTCATGCCCGCCTGCCACCATGTCACGCCATATATATATATATATACCTATTGTCACACTCAATACGTTCACACACACACACACACAATTCTCTCTCACACTCACACTGACGTACACTCATATACACACAGACACACAGACACACACACACACACACACACACACACCCCTGCCTCTGCATATGGTGCCCCACCACAACATCCTCTCCATCCATGCCCTTCCATGCCAAAATCCAGGTCCTTCAAGAGCTGCTCCCATCTCTGCCTCATGTGGCAGGCAGAGCTGTCCTACTTGACAGTGACAAGTTTGATCAAGACATCAAACCACAGACTGGGAGCCCAGGACAGAGCCAAAGAGCCCTGGGGCATGCCATCAGTCTAACTGGATGCAGGAATGGAGTGGCCCTTGGGAACATCTCTCGTGTGGGGAGGGCCAGGATGAACAGGCAGAATTCCCTTAGCCCAGTAGCACATGGGGAGGAGCTGGAGCAGAAGAGGCAAGAACATTGCGTGTAAGAGGTTGCCACACCAGAACTGTCCCTGCCCTTCCACCTGCTGGGCCTGTGCCTCCAAAGAGACAGGCAGTCCAGGTCCCAGCGCTGCACCTGAGCCAGCCTGTGGTCATCCTTCTCCCACCCTGCCCTCCTCCCTCCATCACTTCCCGCTGCTCATTGGTTAGCACTAATGGTGGGGAGGGGTGCTGTTCTCCAAACCCAAACCCACAGCCCTATTAATACCACCTGCATCTGGCCAGCCTCAGAGGACCAGAGCTCCCAACCCCACAGCCCTGCAAAGTCACCTGTGTGTTTATTTTTACTTCTGTTGGCTTCTAAAAATGCATGTCGCTTTCCAGAAACATCCCTGCTTCCCAGCACACTGGCTGCCCAGCCCTCTTCCCTATGCCCTAAGCTCATCCTATGTGTGTGGGAGGAGGGGTGCTGAGCAGGGGCCATTTACTGGGCACCTACGTCATGCCAGGACCTGCTCAAAGCCCTTTATGCACATTTCTGCATCAGTTCTCAAACACAATCAGGCGGCAGCCTTAGCTCTTTTTTTTTTTTTTTTTTTTCTCTTCAGCGAAGAGGCCCAGAGAGATTAGGAAACTCACTGAGATCACAGTGAAATTTGAACTAGGTGGTCTGGTCCCAGGCCAGCAACCTTTGCCCCTTCACTAAGGCACCCTGCTTGCTAAGGGGGTGAACATGGAGGAAGAGAAGGGAGCCCCGTTAGCAAGGATCCTGGCCCAGTCTGGGGGTCTCCTCCCTCTCACATTCACTCACCCATCCACACCTCTCAGGATCCCAAGTAGGGTCGGCTCGCCTGGGAAAGTCTCCAGCAGGGCAGGACCTGGGGCTCCCACCCCGCTGCCTCCCGCCCTCACCTGATGTCATCCTCATTAGCGAAGATGATGACAGCCCTGGCGTTGGATGTCTCCAGGAGGCGCTTGATGATCTTGTCGAACTCACCCATCTTGGGCTCCCGAGGAATCTTCACTGACTGGGCGATGCACACACCTCCTGCAGGAGAGGCACCAGTCAGCCTGGGAGGGCAGGAAGCCCCAAATCCCCAAGGTTCCCTCCACCACATACCTCAGGAGATGTGGGCTGACCCCCTCCCAGCCCCCAAGACACAACACAGTGGGCTGTACAATCAGAACGGGCACAGCACACGTACGGGCTCCACTAACTAGCTGGTTACCCTGGATGTGTCCCTTAAGTGCTGTGTGCCTCAGTTTCCCTATATAGAAGCTAGACACAACAAGAGACTAATAAGAGGCAGTACAGCCTCATGCTTAGGAGCCAGGCTCTGCTAGTTATACTGTGTGACCTCAGGCAGTTACTAAACCTCTCTGTACAAATGCTTGGCAAATGTTGGTTATTTTACTGTCACAATCTCAGAAGGGTTTTTTTTGGAGAATTAAATCTGAGAATGAGAGTCACCCTGGCCATTGGCATCCCACAGCCACATCCACACACCTCCGAAGGCCCCTACACCCATTAAATGCCCTGGGTGAGGGCCACTACATGGCTGCTGACTGAAGCCATCCAGGACAGATGCAGTGTCCCCGTAATTCACACCCAGGCTGTGTAGCCATCAGACACGCAGTTCCCAGCCTCAGACATGCCCCTCAAGTGAGTGCTGGTAGAGGGCAGGTGTCATTCATGTATTTAAATTCCACCCCTGTGAACCACAAATATACCGCCAGCTGCATCTGACAGAGAAGGAAACAAAGTCCAGAGATGGGGCTTGCCTGATGTCACATAGTGACTGCCCTACCAGGGCCCCAGAACAGGGGACCTCACAAAACAAGACCCTCAAGGCCTACTGGTAGTCAGGGCTCAGTCTATGGAAAAGCATGAGGGATGAATCTTCATGAAACCACACCCTTTATTTAACCACCCTCCTCTGAGTCACACTCAAAACAGGGTCCTATCTGGGCCCAGCCCTGCCTCAAGCTGCCCACTGTGGTAGGACCCCTGGCTGCTCTCTGGGTACCCTGGGCCTCCACCTGAGCACTCTGCACAGACTCAATGCCCAACGTATCTGGCATCTCTGCAGAGGCCTGGCTGTGTAATGCTCACGGTGCAGGGGGACCTTACCCAAGAGCACTACACCCATGCAAGGCCTACCCATGACAGGGAGGTGCTAATCAAGGAAGTTTGTTCCAATGGGAACACCTAGCTGACAACAAGAGGGCAAGAGGTGTGAGCAGTCAGGTGGTGGGACATCCAGGGAGAAGGGGCACACTTACTAGGAGTGGCTAGGCCTAGGGCCATGGAACACAACACACATGCACACACAAATTTGTTGGTCTCTCCTAAGCCCCCCACGAAGTTCCAGATACCAGAGAGGAGCATGGACACCGAAGCTCATAGGCGGAGTAGCAGGAACTAGGGTCCCAGACAGGCCTTTGACCCCTCACACAAAGCCCTGGAGCAGCCTGCTGCCTGTGCGCGCTGGCCATGCACTAACTGTGGCGGGAGGTGCTCAGCTCCCAGCTAACCCCTCCATATGGTTTCCTTCCAGTTAGAAAATAGGCCAATTGTGACATTTCTCCTCCCATCTGGGAAGACAGATGGACAAGAGGAAGAGGCTGGCCTGGGGGTTTCGGGGGCAGACAGGCCACCTGGCTCTGCAGGGAGGAGGTGGGTGAGGGGTGGGAGTTAATCACTCTCAAACAAGGAGAAACTGTTAGCTCAAGCCACACTTCTGAAATGCTTCCCTTAGAGGGTCCACATGCTGTCCCACCTGGCACTCCAGGGCACAGCTTGCAGGCTTCATTTTGCTGACAAGAGGATGAGGGAGAACGTGAGGGGCTCTGTCACAGGTCTTAAGATGCATATATGGTCTGGGCAGTGGTCGATATTCTCGCAACTACAAGAGGGGACTCTGGAGGAGTGGGGATGTTTGTACAATGCTCTTTGACACTAACGAACATTTGTGTGGCCCGTGCAGGGTGTTCTGCAAACCCCACATGGACTTGCTCATCTGAGACCAGCGTCATCATCACATCTTCAATGTCCAGATGAGGAAACTGAGGCACACAGAGGTTAAGTGGCTTCTTCTCCCTTCTTCCCCCACCCCCCAGGCCATAGAGATAGTCAAAGGGCAGAGCTGGGGTCTAAACTCAGGCCATCTGGCTCCAGAGCCCCCTGTCAGTCTGATATATGAAAGGGTCAGGTGAGAGTCAAAGGAATGGGGGCAGGGCGCAGGAGCATGGGGACAGCCAAGCACAACCTGGGGCAAGTGCCCACTGTGTCACTGCTTTCAGGATGAGAAAACAAGTGCCCATGGGTCTCTTGGCTTCACTGTCATGGTGACCGTGGCTACTGTTGAGGGGAGGAAGGACAAGGAACCCATCAGGGGCTCTCCTGGGGTGGCACAGCTCTACCTTATTTCTCTCCTGGTCCCCTGCCACAGTCAGAAGGTACTGGAATGGTCACTTAGGGACCGAGCACTCACTGCATGTCTGGCACTGTGCTGGGCCTAGCCTCCACGAGCCCTCACACCCTTGGGGGCAAGTGCTAATATCCCATCTGACAGATGTGGAAACTGAGGCTCAGAGGTGTTACAGAACCTGACCTAGTTCACACAGCTCATATTTGGAACTGTGATGCCAGTCAGTGACCAAACCGTTCCTCAGGCAGAGGCTCCTTCTTGTGCAGCCCTCCCCACCTCTCCTCAATTCCCTCTCCATCACCCCTTCTGCTGCAAAAACTGCACAGCACCCACCAAGAATAAAGGACAGTGTTTCCAACACCAGGTCCTCTTCCACAGCTGCTGTTCAGGTGGGTGGCTATACACATTAGTGCACATGTCCAGGCCAGATATACACACCAGCACCTATCAATGTGCACAACCACGGCTCACGCACCTGCATCCCAGCCCTCACCGCTGCTGACCACGCCCCATGCCAGCCCACCAGTAGCTGTGTCCGCCCCTTCGGCCAACACGGTGAGAATGCCCCTGTGGTAGGCTCGCACTCCCTGGGGATGCTGTCTTAGGACCCCTGCCCACCCATGCCCTTGCCCTCCAGGCTCTTGCAGTGAACACAGCAAGAGTCCACATGTCTATAACATAGCATATGATCAAATTGAAGACTGCGGACCCGATGGAAAACAAGCCCACTCCCTAGCTCAGGCAGGCATAGGACCAGGGAGGGCTGGAGGAGTCTGAGGTTCCCATGGCCATCTTTGCCTTCCCAAGTCCCCCCTTGGTGAGCCACTCACACCACTCCCCAGCTCCTGCCCAGCCTCCTGCCAGGACCCTGGCTGCCAGACCCTGACCAGAACCCAACTGCCACGTGCCAGCTGCAAATCCCACTGTTCCAGCCAAGTTCAGGCCTCTGCTGGCTGGACTAAGGGCAGGAAGCCACAGCCACTTGCCAAGAACATCTGAGCACATGGAGACTGTAGGACCTCCAAGCCCTCCAAGCCATACTGGATGGAAAGCCAAGAGACTGGGGCCAAAGAGGCAGTGCCTTGCCAAGGGCTCATAGCAGCAGGGGCAGGCCTACCTCTAGAGGAGGCTCTCATCACTGCCTGGGGTGGTTTAGAATCCAAGCCCCCCTCAGATTGCTTCTGGGCAGGAGCAGCCTCCTCTCCAGCTCTCAGGCTCCACCCAGGCTCTGAAGCTCCACCTCTATGGGCCCTGAGCCTGCCTTTCTCCACACCTCCCCCTTCTCCCGGTACCCTCCTACCAGCTGAATTGAACTCATCCTTGGTCCAGCTGGACATCTGCTCAAGGAGTATCCATCAGAACACTGGAGAGCCACATGGCCCTCTCCAGTAAAGCTGCCTGGGCTGGTTGCCTCCAAGCTAGTACTTCCTCCTCCACACTCATCCCCAGGGAAACCCAGGCACGTGGGCATGTGTGCACACAAATTCATTCCAGCACTGTTTGAGGTTGCAAAAACAGAAACAACCTAAATATTTTACAAGAGAAGAAGAGATAAGTGTGGTGTGTTCACCCAAAGGGATATCATGTAGTTAAGATTAATTAAACAGCTCCCATGTGTCAACATGACAAATCCAGAAATCATAAAATGGATTGAAAAAGCAAGTTGCAGCATGATTGCCCCCATTTAGGTTCAATTTCCAATTTAAAGACCACATATATCATGTATCCTTTCTGGACACAGCACACATCCATCTGCACATGTATATGAGTAAAAGCTGTGTGAAGGAAGGAGGTGTTCATTGCAATCTCCTTATACCAAGAATATAGTAGGTGCTCAGCTGATGTTTGCTGAATGACTAAACAAGAACAGAAAGGGAACCCACCACCTTCAGAACAGTGTTTCCCTCAAGTGAGGGAAGAAGAGGAACAGGATTGAGAGGGCACCATGGGAGAGCGTCCATTCTTCTTTCTTTAAAATAAAATAATAATCAGAATCAGAAACAAATATGGCAACCTGTAGATGCCTGTTAAACCTGGCCCCAGAACCAAGGCTGGACAAAACTCCCCCTACTTGCCCCAGTGCTGGGAATGGAATCCAGGGCCTCAAATATGCCAGGCAAGCACTGTACCACTGAGCGGTACCCCCAGCCCTGAACAAAATTTTCAGACCCAGTGACAGCAAGGATGGTCCAATTCTCAGGCAGTATTGCTTGACAGGGGACTCGTGGGGACACCTGAGCTTCCTGTGCTCCTCAGTAAAAGGACCCACAGCCACTCCTGGCCCAGCAGCATCTACAGTGCAGAGGGGGCCAGATGTGGTGCCTGCACCTGCCTTCTCTACACTCCTCTGGCTGCCCCTCTGCTCACAGCCCTCTGGCTCCTGAACTCCTCCCTTCCAAGAGGACAGCTCTTACCTAGACAGCCCCCCTACCAACCCATGCCCTCACTCCCTTCATCCTCATCCCCACACCTGGCCTCAGGCGCCCACCCTAGTGAGCACCAGACAGAGATTCCACCAACTTCCCATAGTGGTTTGTGGCCTCTGCATCCTTTCCATTTGTGGTCTGGTGACCTTTCCTGGTGTCCTCTGCGCCAGTCGCCATGCCTGTAGAGTCTGCCTCCAACTGCACTCCCCAGGGGCAGGGCCGGGGCCACTGTATATACCTCTATTTTCAGTCCTCCTCTCTTTTGTTTTCAAAAAGCAGCCTGCTGGCATAGTTAGTCCTTAAGAAACGATAACGAGTAAGACCTTCGGGTGCTCACAGTTGGGTAAAGCAAGGCCAGAAGAGAGAGCAATGGTCTGGAAGAAACACAAGGAACACTGCTCCTGGCCAGCTCCAGAATATGGGTGGCAACACACGGATTGAGAGCCTGCAGGCACATCTTCAGGGCAAGCCACAGTCACTCACACACACCTCCCCACCGGCTGCCACCACAGTCGGCCCTCTGTAGCCATGGGTATGTGTTCCAAGGAGACCACCACTGAGGAAAACCCACACATGCTTAGGATGCACAGTGTTCCTATAGTACGGACGCTTGGTTCATTTTTCTCCATAATACCACCCAACTTCCTCTAAAGACACATGCCTTTCGGTAGATCTCAAATTTTCACTTCATCACTTACGGCCAGCACATTCACTTTTACTTTTTTTTTTTGCCCTAAAGGGGCCCCAGTTGCTTTTTTGGGGAGATGGATTTTCACAAAACTAAAGGCAGGGGAACACTCAGCAGATCACACAATTTAAACACAACTGACAATAACACGGGACTGACTGAGAGCATCTCTGCATCAACTGAGCTGCGTGATGCATAAGTGGGAATTTAAATTTTTTTGCTTTTTGAAATTTCTTTTGATTATTTATTTATTTTGACCGTACTTGGTCAAATCCACACATAATAAACCTGTGAATAACTTTCTTTTCGCTGAGCCAGCAAATGCTCCCTGAGCGTCTGTTTTTGCCTGGTCCAGCGTGGGATGCTGGATGTAGCCGTGTGGACAGAGTCCCCACGCCCACCTGGCTCACATCCAGAGTGGGACCAAATGGTCAACATCTCAGACAGGAGCAGAGGGGGAAAGAAGCTGTGTGGTGTGTGGGAAGGCTGTGGGCTGCACCCCTTCACCCAGATTCATCCCACGGGATAGGAGGCTGGGCTGAAGAGGCAGAGACTGGATCTGAAGTCTGCCCTGACCTTTCTGGGAGCTGCTGCCTTTTCTAGGACCTGGGAATTGAAAACAGTTTGCAACTTGCAAATCCCACCTTCAAGTGAGTGCTTGCTGATCAAATGAATTCATTTTCTGCCCTCAGCTGCTTGGGACTGTCTGTGCCTGGGGCATCACCCTCATGCTCTTGTGGACTTGGGTTTATACAGAGCGACCTTGCACTTGAACACAGCCTCTTTCTCCTTCTAGCCCAAGGCAGGCTGGACCCTCTGAGCTTCCAACTGCCCAGCTCTTTCCCATATCCCCAGCATGGTTCTCCCAACTCTACCAGTCTAAAAAGTCCATCCTGCCACCCTACAAGGCCACTGCCTCCAAGTACCCATGGATCCTCTGCCTTCAAGGCACTCTCAGGTTAGGATGTGCTCTCCTGGTGCAGGAAACCTGGACAGGCAAGAGCGGCCTCTTATAGCGGGTGCCTGCCTGTGCCCATGCCTCCCTATGTCGGGGAGGAGGCTGTCAGAGGTCCCCTGAGCTCGCAGCCATGTCCTCTGGGCTTGGGCATCCCCCTTTTCTTCCTTCCATCAGTTTCCTCAGACTCCTTTCATTCTCTCACCACTCACCCTGAGGCCACCTGACTAAGCCCTGGAACAAGGTTTGGAGGAGTTAAGCTGCCAGCCACATGCAGTGCAAAGATAGGCCCTGGCCTAAGGTTCCTGTGAGGCTCCTGCCCACCCCTCTTGCTCCCGCACCAGAACCCCCATCACACCCTGAAAGCAGGCTGCCCCTCTGTCTTGGATAAAACCCAACAGTGGGCTCCAGACAGGAAGGACAGAAATCTTCCTGCACAGCACCAAGCCATTCCCACAGTTTCTGCCTCCAGCTGCACAAGCAGGGTCCCAGCAGGCCTGGCCTCTCGCAGCCAACCCGCTGGTCCTGCAGGCCAACAGAGGTACTGCTCCTCTCTCTTTTCCTTTTAAAAATCCTTTTAAATTTAAAAACAGAGAAAAATAATGAAAAGACAAACCCTAGGAAATCAAGTGGAAAAATCTACATTGCGGCAAAATGTGAAGGTGGCAAATTGCAATGAGGTGTGGGTGGAGAATTATACAACCCGTGGGGCAGGGGAGGGGTCCCCCAGAACCCCCTAGGTTCCCAGCAAGAGATTGGGCAGGCAGGAGGAGACTGGGCATTACCCCTGGACACACACACACACACACACACACACACACACACAAATCTCTCCCTGGTCCTTCTCTCCTTCCCTCTTAACCTAAAAGGCAGGCCGCCACCAACCCCTTCCCCAAACCCACTCTCAGAATAAGGACCTGAATCAACTGCTGGGAGGAGGCCTGGCCTAGTGAGAGGAGCTGCAACAGTGGGTTCTGGGCACAGGGCAGGGGTAGAGGAGTGTCCGGGTCGGGAGGACATCCATGCCTGAGCAACTGCCCCTGCACCACAGCTGCTCCAGAGTAAGGCAGGGGCAGCTCGGAGTGCACAGAGCTCAGGTCTGTCCAAGTGGAGACACTTGGACACTGAGTCTGACACTCAGGGCCTGATGTGTGTTTGTATGTGTGCACATCAGCACACATGACACTCAAGGCCCCAGAATGCACGCACACATGTACCAACACGTGATACTCAAGACCCTACTGTGTATATGTGGGTGCCTACACCAGCACATGTGACACTTGAGGGTTCCACCTTCTCCTCAGGTCTGCAATGTCCAGCATTTTCCCCCCAGATCTGCCCATCGAATTATATCTGCCCCAATTGGTCTTTTCCTCTTTGTTCCCTCAGCCAGGAGCAGCCACCCCACCAGGCCAGTGGCCCTCTTCTGCCCAGGTCAGCCCTGCCCTGCCCTGGCTGGGTTGTGGATAGATGACAGAGTACCTGACTAACAGGGTTCCAGACGAGATCATGTAAGCATGGGTATGGGGACAGAGGCTCAGTAAGAATCTCAGGTGAACACCTACATGTGCCCTTCCCTCTGAGCGGCCACCTTGTTACATGCACAGGCACAGGGCACTCACTTGGTGCCTGGCATCTCCTTTGACCTGGTGGGCACCATGCATGTGGGCATCTCTCAGTCCTGCCTTGTGCTGGGATTTACTTTCTCTCTGAGTAGAGCAAATGCCTTGCTGTAAGTGCTGGAGAAACAGGCATGCAAAGAACAAGCAAGTGCAGAAAAGAGTGAGCTGGCCATGCAAACTGTCCAGGCCCAAAGGCAAACTGAAAACAGCCAGGCCAGCAGCACAGGACATAAGCCAGCTGGGAGAGCCGCCCCTACTGCAGGTGACTCCTTCCCTGGCAGGCAGTGGACCCACTGGTGAGAGATTTGGCAGGAACCAGGAAGACCCAGGTGCTAAGGGACAATGAGGGGCTCAGCCACCCCAGTTTCCCACATGCAAGTCCCAGTGCACCCAATGGGCTTACATTTGTGCAAAGTGTGAATATTCTGTATTTAGCTTCCCCTTCCTGTCCAGCCTGAGGCCAGGAGAGGAGAGCCAAATCCACTGCTTCCTGGCTGTGTGACTTGGGAAAAATTACTTAGCCCTCTGGGTGTCAGGCTTCCCCACTTAAAACAGGGAAGGTCTTGAACTCCACCTGGTAGGGACAGTATGAGCATCAGATATAAGGGTGTTTATGAAGGCCTGTGTCTGCCCCTGGAGCCATTGCCTCTGGGGAGTGGGCAAGGCCTAGTGGGGTGGGACTGCTTGGGCAGGAGAGCAGGGGCTGGTAGGGACCTTATCACTCAGTCCAGTCGGGACCCAGGGCTGCTGGTATTCATAGCTTAGGTGGGGTGGCAGGAGGGAAGGGCACGAGGCTCAATGAAGAGCTGTCCTCAGAAACAGGGTGCCTGGCAGAACCTGGGGCCATAGCCCAGAGGCCCAGGGACTGTCCCAGGCAGCACAAGCATCCTCTTTCCTCAATGTCCTGATGCCCTACCGCAAGCCCCAACCCACATGGCCATACAGCCTCACAGGGAGACACTCAGTACCACCACCCTTAGCTCTCCCATCCCACAGAAAAGCTCAGTATACCTCAGACAGCCTGACAGCATAGGAGCATGTGCAGGGCCACACAGATACCGACACAGCCACACCTCACACAATCCACAGTCACACAAGTTCACACGGTAACCACACAGCCCCACGCAGTGGCACGCACCACACTCAGTCCCTAGTCACAGCCTCCACACACCCACATAGCTTCAGATCTTCTCCTATGGGCATGCAAGTCAGGTCAAGTTCACCCGCCACACGTCTGCTTAGGTGCAACTCCAGACAGTTTCCCAGACACACAGCCACACGCAGTCACACACACACCACACACGGTCACATACACATCCACACAGGACATGTGCACACCACACAGCCACACACACCCCTAGGTGGGATACAATAAGCCTGCCAGCTATAGCCAGCCCTTGAGCCAGCCTACAACAAAGCCCCCACTCTCACCATAGCCTCTCGGGGTCTCACACACTCTCCACTCATGCACAAAGCTCCTACAGACCCGTCCCCTCCTTCACTGAGGAGGTCCCCTCTAAAAGTCTCCCTGGCGAATGGCCCCTTTCACACCAGGCCCCACCAGGTCCCATCCACATCGACAGGGTCTGGTGGAACTTCAGGTCATCCCACCTTCCTGGAGCCTGGGCCACACCTTCAGAGGTCACCTCAGCCTCCCCTTGTCTAAGGGCTCTGCACTGACGGGAGAGTGAGGCAGGGTCCACTGAGTTGCTGACAAGGGCACCTGGGGCCTAGTGCCTGGATGGGGAGACACACAGCCTTGGTGGCCCTGCACTTAGGCTAAGTCCTCACCTTCCCTTTGACTTCTCCTGCAGCACCCTCCCCAAACCACCACCATGTACACCCAGCCTGTACCTGCTGAGAGAACTGAGCTGGATCTGGAGGGGCAGGGGTAGCCAACAAGGCAGAAGGGGACACAGGAATCAGACAGCTGGCCAGGTGACACACGGGAGGCTGAGTGGGTAGACAGTTGGTGCCAGCTACCTACTGCTTCCTGAAACAGCCAAGTAACCCAACCTCTCTGACACTCGTTACCATCTATAAAATCTATAAAATGGGAAATATACACTCCACTCCTGGACACAGCCTGGCCCCTCTTGGGTATTTGGGAGGTGGGGAGATTACAGGCCTTGATGCCCTGGCCAAGGTGACTGCAGGGCTCCACGCCTCATGACCGAGCTCCACTGCCCCGATTCTGAGCTAAGCGCCACTGTCTCCATCCTCAGAGCTGAGCCTGCTGCCGCCATCTTCAGAGCTGAGCCCCAATGTCCCCATCCTGAGCTGAGCCCGCTGTCTCCTGGCCAGGAGGCTGCATTACTCATGGTGCTAGTCTCTGAGCGGAGAGAAATTTGCTGAGTGATCGACCTAATATCCTAATACAAACCCATTTAGTCAAAACATCTTTGAAATGAGAATGGTGGGGAAAAATATAGGAAAGGGAAGTATTTGAGGCAGGTGTGGCCAAAGGGGACTCTGGGGGCAAGGCATTGGGGGAAGGCTGGTTTCCACCCTGCCCAGCCTGCAGCGCTCTTTCCCCCTCTACAGGCAGCAGTGCAGCTTCCCCTGATGATGGGAGGCCACCTGTTTCTCAGGCTTAGAGAAGGAGCCCTTAGATTGCTGCCTGCAGTGCCAGGGGCAGGGCTAAGGTAAGAGGGGCCTTCAGTCTGGCCCATGGCTCTAGCTCTACCTCAGTCACACTCCAGGAACCACAAGAGGTTCACTCTTCCCCAAGAGGACAACTCTCTTCCCCATCTGCCCCCCCCAACCCGGCTCCAATGACCCCTGGGTGACAAGGTCACTTGGACTCTTCAGTCCCTTCCTCAGCCTCTCAGTTCCACACACACCCCCCACACGCCCATAGACACACAACATACACATACACAACAGGACCACTTCCTCCAGCCCAGCCAGAACATTCCGTCCTCCAGCCTTTGCCAGTGCTAGTCCCTCAGCCAGAACTGCCTCGCCTCCCACTTGCTTCTGCATTTGCCCAGCCCACCCGGCCTGGGGACCTGATCTCTCCACCTCTTCCCCTGCAAGCAAGCCCAGATCCTTCCTGCAGCCCCACTCATGGTTTCCCACATCTCTCTGCTCCTCTCTGCTCTCCCCTGCTTCCCTCTACGTTGTGCTGTGCTCACTTCTGTAACTCACCTGCTTCAGGGACAGGGCTGAGCAGGTTGCTAGGGTTCAAATCCCAGCTCTGCCCCTCCTTAGCTGTGTGACTTTGGACACATTGCTTAACCTCTCTGGATCTTGAATGAGCGAGTTAACACAGGTAAGGTGCTCAGAACAAACGGTGTACTCAGTAAAGTGCTTCCTACTATTATATTGTTATTCGTTTCCTCCATCAGCCCAGGAGCCCCTACAGGGAGATTGTGTCTTTCTCATTCCCGACTCCCCAGGTCCCAGCAAAGCGCCAGGCACGAAGGAGGCACTCAATCAGTGTTGGTTGAACTGATCCTAATTTCCAGGAAGGTTGTCTATGCCCTCCTCATCCCCTAGACACTGGGGAGGAGCCAGCATGAAGCTGGTGGCAAAGAACCCTGAGAAAGAAGCCTGGCCAGCTCCACCTCACAGCAGGAGGCGGGCTCTAGGAGGAAGCAAGGAGCCGGGGTTAGGGGCCAGCAGCTGGGCCTGCAGTTTGGCTACACAGGAGCAGATGGCTGCAGGCCGGGATGAAATATTTAGGAGCCCACATCCCCAGGAAGTAGAAAATGACAAGCAGAATGAAATGCTGGGATGTAATTACACAGGCAGCCAAGCATGTCTCCCACCACTGCCACCAGCAGCTCAGCCCCCAGCCTGCACAGCACCAGCACTGGGTAATGAAGTCCTCCCAGACCCTCGCCCACAAAAGCCAGCCCCAAGCCCTCCTCGCAGTCCAGGGCAGGGAAAGGGACAGAGAACAGTAGGCTCTGGTTCCTCCAGCAACACTACTGACAGCAGAATAAGGGCCTGGATGGAGCCCCGGCACCACTGTAACTGGGCAATTCCTTCACCCCACCCAGCATCAGCTTCCTTAGCAGGAAAACAGGGCTGCTGACCTGAACTTGAGAGAGTGACAGAGATACACAGTGTGCTTAGGCTTTGCCAACTGGCCTCGGTGGAAGGTAGGGACCAGGGTGACATACCCTGCAGCAGCAGAAAACAGCCTGACCCAGAGCACCAGCAGAGAGAGGCCAGCAGGTGGGCTGTCTGGTCTAAGGTTAGGAGGGAGCAATATCCAAGGCCTTGATGCAGAAATGCCAGACCCTCCCAAACACACTGCCCCGGGCTCCCTCAGTGCTGTTGGGAGAAGGCTTGGGGCTCCAAAGCTGGGGCCTGATTGGCCACACCAAGATGGGGAGATGGGGGCTGGGAGGAGAGGGAAGAGGCTCCCAGTCCTGGATAAGCCTAGTGGACCTCAGGCAGGTGTCCAGGATAGGGGCAAAGTGGGGGCCCTCTCATGTGCAAGGTAGGGAAGGAACAAAAAGATCAGCTGTTTTTCCTCAGCAGTCATTTGGGGTCAGACAACTTTTTCCAGACTGCAGTATAAGGAATGTCCTGAAAATCTACACTGAATATTATAGGACCCAATCTGTGATAACCCAAAATGTCCCCACATATTCCTAAGTGCCCTCAGGGGCAGGGGGACTTCCCAGTATTTTGTGCACCTTTCTGACCTAAACCAGGGCCCAGAGACGGACAGCAATTTGCCTGAGGCCATTCAGCACATCTCTCTCATACACACACAGTCCAGGCTCCAGGCTGGCTCAGGAGCCCAGACAGCCCAGGGCCCTAGGGTAGGCCCAGCCTGTCCTAGCAGCACCCAGCTGATTCTTCAGGTCCCAGCCCCTCACCCCCACCATGGGCCTCCTCTCCTGTCTGCTCCATCCCAGCAGACCCAGACCCAGGCCTGCTACCCAGCCAGCCCCCTCCATCTCTCCACTGAAAGAAACTGCAGCCCTGCCTGACCACAGGGCCAAGTCCAAACTCCAAAGCTCTATTCCTGTCCCGAGGCTCTGCAGGACCCAGCTCTCCAGCTCATCCTGTGGTTCCCTGCCCTAGCAGCTCCTGCACAAGCTAAGTGTTCCTGCCTTGGGGGCCTTTGTTCACATCACTGCTCTCCCCTTGCTGTCTGATCCCCTCCCCACTCTTCCTCTTCACATCACTGCCCATCTGTTCTTGAGAAGCCAGCCCAGGTGCCCTCTTACATGAAGCCTTCCTGGGGGTCGCCAGGCTTCTCCCCAGCACTCATAGCAATACCGATGCAAGCATAACGAAGCTCACTGCAGTGAATGTTAGTGTTCAGATGAGACACCTCCATGCACTTGAGCCTCTGGGTCTGGAAGATGGCACTGCTGGGCACAGAAGAGTCCCGGACTCTGTGACAGTCCACTCTACACCCTCACTGCCAGGAGCAGTCCTAGAGGCTGGAGTATGACCACAGAGAGACAGACAAAGCCCCACCTCTGACATGCATGATGGATGATCAAATGATGAAGGAGCTGAGCACCAGGTTACTTAGGCAAGAGCCAGCCTGGGCTGGCCAAGTGGCTCAAGTGGCAGAGCACCCGCCTAGCAAGCATGAGGCCCTGAGTGCAAATGTCTGTACTGCCAAAAGAAAAAGAGCTGGCCTGTTGTCCCATCTCCAGCTGCTGTTCCTGCCCCCTCCTGCTCTTCCTTGTCTTCCTCCACTCACAAATCTGCCTGCTGCATTCTCTCTCTCTCCTCCCCCCACCTCTCTCTCCTGCCCCATTAGCCTCTCATGTTCACACAGCACTCCACAGTGAAGTAATTTTTCCACTTGTTATCTCATTAGCTTCTCCCAATCAACTCGTGTGCTGGGTATTATGACCATTTTACAGAAAAGGAAACTGAGCTCCATGTTATCTGTCTGAGTCTAGTCTCAGCTGGCTGCCTCCACCTGTCCTTTCTCCACCCCTTCTTCTCCCTCCCCTCCACCTTTCTCTCTCTCTCTCTCTTTCCACCCTCTGCTTCTCACCTTCTGGGGTAACCTGGAAAGTACCCCTTCATCTCTGGATCTGTCACATAGGCCAAGTGGGGAGGTTCTGGGAAATGGCCAAGAACCCCTGCTGTCCTGCCCACACTCTGCAGCCCTTCCTGGGCCCTCTCTGCTCATCTTCTCCCTCCTACTCTCTCCTGCTTTTCACTTTGTCCTGCTTCCTTTCCCTGATCCCAAGACCTCCCTTGGGTCCCAAGACATCGTTAGCTTTTCCTCTGGCTCATTAAAAATGAGAATTTGCATAGAATATCCATATGATCATTCTGTCTACAGCAAAATGGGGCATGGATACAGTCAGGGAGGAATGATAGGATGGTCACAGGGGAAGAGAGAGAAACCTGACCATTCAGAGGCCAAGAGTTCACCCTGGGGGGGGGGAGGGGTAAGGCCCATAAAGCCCCTCCCCTCTTTTGTCATTCTCACAATAGCCAGCAGGGATAATTGCTCCACTTTACAGAAGAAAAACCAGGAGCTACTCAAGGACTCACAGCAAGTCTGGCAGGCCTGGGGGCCACACTGTTCCTGGCAGATGTCACTCTGAGGGGAGCACTCTGCTTCTCCCCCCAGAATGAACAGGAGAGCCCCAGCTTTCCCCCAGGATACCTCCCACCAGGGCCAGGCCCGGGCCTTGGTCAGGCTCTCCTCCTTTTCCCTGATTCCTGCCCTGGCCTCCGCTCCCCTCAACCATAGCTTAGCCAGAAACAGAAAGGATTGGGGACGATTGCCTCAAACCTCTCATCCCAGCCTCATAACTGCTTTCAGACCTGTCTGGTCCCAAAAAGAGTTCATGGCCATGCTCAGGCATAAACATTTTTAACAACAAAATCAAGGAGAAGGTACCTGCACGTCACAGTTGCTCCACTCAGCATCCAAGAACTGGCAGAGAACAGGTGCTGTGATGGGGCAGATTCCACTCTCCGTGGTCCTGAAGCCAGGACCCTGGCCTTGCCTGCCTTGGTGCTCCCCATCCTCTGCCCACAAAAGCCCAGCAGCAAGGCAAAAATATACCCCAAACTTGTCCCCTCTCACCACCTTTGCCTCCTAGTCCAAGCATCACCTCTTGCCTGGATGACTGCAGTAGCCTCTTCACAGCCTATGGCCCAGTCTATTTCCTACGCAAGAGCCCATGAGACCTGACTTCATCACATCTCCTCTACTGGCCCCACATCATTTAGAGCAAAGGCCAAAGGCCTCCAGAGGCCCAAGAGACCCCACGTGATCTGCCCCTCCTCTCCCCAGTCCTAGTTCACTCTGCTCCTACCTCTCAGCTGTCTCCACATGCTAGGTAAGCTCCACAGCACTTGCTGTGCTCTGCCACGACACACAGATTCAAACATCTACACCATGAAAGTCAGAGGACCCCTGATCCAGCACCTTCACATCGATGAAGAAGCTGAGGCTCAGAGAGGGACATTAACCAGTCCAAGGTCACACAGCCACTCAAAGACAGCCCAGCCCAGGGCCCTCTGCCCCACCACTCTGCTCTGGTTAACAATGATAACAATTGATGCCTTCAAGAACACAGTGTTTAATGTGGTGCCCAGCCCTGTGCTAAGTGAGTTGCACATGTTAACTCATCCAACCTCACAGCAACCCCAAGGCAGGCCCTATGCACATCCTCACTGGACAAAAGTGGAAACTGAGGCACAGAGCCTTAAGCGACTGTACAAGGTAGCATAGCTCATGGTGGAGAAGCAGGATTTGAATCTGCCCATCTGCCCTAGTATCTGGGCTCTTCACTGCCCGATTCTTCTGGAAGGACTGGGTTCTGAAAGCCAAAGCCACAACTGGCAAAGGGAATTTTTTAAACCCCGAAGGGATCTTCGAACATGTCCCACAGAGGCGGCTGGTGAATGAATATATTGCTTCATGTCCACGAGGGAAGGGATGCAAATTCGGAGCAAAACAGCTCAGCCTGTGACATGTTCCTCCTGTCACTGCTGTCAAGCTCAGAGGCAAAGGTGGAGGGAGCATGTCCTCCTGTGATAGCCAGGCTCACACATCAGAGGAGAGAACTAGGAAAAGTGGCCTCACCAGGAGAAAAGCAGCAAGGCCCGATGACACCCAGCCCCAGGGAACTCATGAAATCGAGAGGTGTCAGCGCCCTGCCACAGGCCAGAGAGGCAGGGAAATCAGAGCAGACAGGCAAAGTCCCCGAGGCGGGCCAGGCAGGAACAAGGGTTCGTCTTCATAACGGGCTGGGATTGACCTGGCAATCACTAGCAGTCATATTAACACCAACACCTTGCCAATCTCCAAGTCAGCAATAAAACACAGCTGGTGCCTGTGTCTCGGCAGGGGGCATCCATGATGGGTCCACTTAATTCCCCTACAAGGCAAGGTGATGGATGGTAGACAGAAGAGTAGAAGACACAAGGGGCCCTAGGCTCAGAGCACCCTGGCTAATAAGCTGGAATGGTAGGAACTGGACATGTGGCAGAGCCCACTCCCCTTCCACACCCTTGGAGAATGCAGGGTCAGAGGGCAGAGCACACTGGCCTCTGGCTGGCCCCTGGTCTGCCACCCCAGAAGCCAGCCAGTGGGGGCATCCAGATCTCCCCTGAGAAGCTTCAGGATTTATCCATCACTCAGACACACCCAGTTAAAGCCCATGTGCCCCCCTTCTCCTTCCATTCCCCACCCCAAGCTAAATTCCACCTCACATCTACCCCAGGAGAGGTCTGCGTGCACCAAGCACCACTACCATGGAGTTGGCCCCGATCCTAAACCAAAAGACCAAGCCCTGAAGTTCTGCTACCGGACCCCCACACCTATGGGCCTTGCTGGTTCCTCTCCCAGCAATCCTCTGAGGGAAGCCTCCTCAATAGTCTTCAGGAAATGACTGCAGGATCTGTTGAATAGGCCCGAGTGGGGAAGGAAAGACAAGCCATGAGGAGCATTTGCTTCTGTGAAGGACGGTAAGGCCCCACACCTGTCACAGACATCTGTGGAGGCCTGCTATGTACAAGGGAGGGTGAGGGACACAAGCTAGGGGGCGCCTTGTTGTCCAGAGCCAGGGATGGAAGGAAGATGCAGCAGACACGGCCTCTGTGACAGAGGCACAACCCCCACCCTTGCCTGCCCACCCAGGGGAGCAGCTGTGCCTGAGGCAGGCGCAAGGGGGCATCTTCAGGGAGGGGGAGCTCAGCACTGAGCCATGACCCCTGGGGCCTTGAACAGGTTAAGCAGCCATTCCCTCACCAAGCAGACACGGGCCAAAATGCCACCGTGCTTCAAAATACAGGGCTGGCACTATCTCCACTCCTATTCAACATAGTACTGGAATTCCTAGCCAGAGCAATTAGGCAAGAAGAAGGAATAAAAGGAATACAAATAGGTAAAGAAACTGTCAAAATAGCCCTATTTGCAGACGACATGATCCTATACCTTAAAGACCCAAAAAACTCTACTCAGAAGCTTCTAGACATCATCAATAGCTATAGCAAGGTAGCAGGATATAAAATCAACCTAGAAAATTCATTAGCATTTCTATACACTAACAATGAGCAAACGGAAAAAGAATGTATGAAAACAATTCCATTTACAATAGCCTCAAAAAAAATCAAATACCTAGGTGTAAACCTAACAAAAGATGTGAAAGACCTCTACAAGGAAAACTATACACTTCTGAAGAAAGAGATTGAGGAAGACTATAGAAAGTGGAGAGATCTCCCATGCTCATGGATTGGTAGAATCAACATAGTAAAAATGTCGATACTCCCCAAAGTAATCTACATGTTTAATGCAATTCCCATCAAAATTCCAATGACATTCATTAAAGAGATCGAAAAATCTACTGTTAAATTTATATGGAAACACAAGAGGCCACGAATAGTCAAGGCAATACTCAGTCAAAAGAACAATGCAGGAGGTATCACAATACCTGACTTCAAACTATATTACAAAGCAATAACAATAAAAACAGCATGGTACTGGCACAAAAACAGACATGAAGACCAGTGGAACAGAATAGAGGACCCAGATATGAAGCCACACAACTATAACCAACTTATCTTTGACAAAGGAGCTAAAAATATACGATGGAGAAATAGCAGCCTCTTCAACAAAAACTGCTGGGAAAACTGGTTAGCAGTCTGCAAAAAACTGAAACTAGATCCATGTATATCACCCTATACCAAGATTAACTCAAAATGGATCAAGGATCTTAATATCAGACCCCAAACTCTAAAGTTGATACAAGAAAGAGTAGGAAATACTCTGGAGTTAGTAGGTATAGGTAAGAACTTTCTCAATAAAACCCCAGCAGCACAGCAACTAAGAGATAGCATAGATAAATGGGACCTCATAAAACTAAAAAGCTTCTGTTCATCAAAAGAAATGGTCTCTAAACTGAAGAGAACACCCACAGAGTGGGAGAAAATATTTGCCAACTATACATCAGACAAAGGACTGATAACCAGAATATACAGGGAACTTAAAAAACTAAATTCTCCCAAAACTAATGAACCAATAAAGAAATGGGCACGTGAACTAAACAGAACTTTCTCAAAAGAAGAAATTCAAATGGCCAAAAAACACATGAAAAAATGCTCACCATCTCTAGCAATAAAGGAAATGCAAATTAAAACCACACTAAGATTCCACCTCACCCCTGTTAGAATAGCCATCATTAGCAACACCACCACCAACAGGTGTTGGCGAGGATGCGGGGAAAAAGGAACCCTCTTACACTGCTGGTGGGAATGTAGACTAGTACAACCACTCTGGAAAAAAATTTGGAGGCTACTTAAAAAGCTGGACATCGATCTACCATTTGATCCAGCAATACCACTCTTGGGGATATACCCAAAAGACTGTTACTCCAGAGGCACCTGCACATCCATGTTTATTGCGGCACTATTCACAATAGCCAAGTTATGGAAACAGCCAAGATGCCCCAGCACTGACGAATGGATTAAGAAAATGTGGTATCTATACACAATGGAATTTTATGCAGCCATGAAGAAGAACGAAATGTTATCATTCGCTGGTAAATGGATGGAATTGGAGAACATTATTCTGAGTGAGGTTAGCCTGGCTCAAAACACCAAAAATCGTATGTTCTCCCTCATATGTGGACATTAGATCAAGGGCAAACACAACAAGGGGATTGGACTATGAGCACATGATAAAAGCGAGAGCACACAAGGGAGGGGTGAGGATAGGTAAGACGCCTAAAAAACTAGCTAGCATTTGTTGCCCTTAACGCAGAGAAACTAAAGCAGATACCTTAAAGCAACTGAGGCCAATAGGAAAAGGGGAACAGGTACTAGAGAAAAGGTTAGATCAAAAAGAATTAACCTAGAAGGTAACACCCACGCACAGGAAATCAATGTGAGTCAATGCCCTGTATAGCTATCCTTATCTCAACCAGCAAAACCCCTTGTTCCTTCCTATTATTGCTTATACTCTCTCTACAACAAAATTAGAAATAAGGGCAAAATAGTTTCTGCTGGGTATTGGGGGGGGGAGAGGGAGGGGGCGGAGTGGGTGGTAAGGGAGGGGGTGGGGGCAGGGGGGAGAAATGAACCAAGCCTTGTATGCACATATGAATAATAAAAGAAAAATGAAAAAAAAAAAAAGATTTCCTCTAAACTCAAAAAAAAAAAAAAAAAATACAGAGCTGGGCTGAAAGTCACTGTCCTCAGCCCCAGCTCATTGGTCTCCCTGTCTCTTGGCCACTAGCACCAGACCAGCCCTCACTGGGTCCCTTCTGCCCTGCCTGTCCTGCCTCTGTGGTCTTGGCCGTGCTGTTGCTCTTTCCTTCCACTCTCCTTGTCCAAACAGCCCCGGGCTGGCCCTGCGGCCCTGGAGTGCTCTCTTCATTTGGACAAATGCGTCATCAGGCGTCATCAGGCATCTTCCTCTATGTACAGGGCAGTGCTGGCTCAGACCTCGGCCTGTCCTTGCTGCTCTTACATCAGGGCTGGTGCCCAGCAGGTGGGAAATAAATCCATGAAGCCAGAGCCAGCAGGTGGAGGGCTGCACCTGTCTCTCTTCCTCCCTCCAGGGCAGGCAGTGTCAGTGAAAAATAAGAGGAGTTGAACCCCACAAAAAGCTGCTGAGTACACACACATCTGCCTTCTGCCTCTGTCAAAGAACTTCAGTAGATTGTCAGAGGGTGGAGATAGACAGGAGCTCGCTGGGGAAGTCGGGGTTTCAGGGCAGCCTGACCTGACCCCCACACTGTCAGCATCAATCTACCCTTCCATAAGCTAGAAGAGCAGTCTCTCAGGCCTGGGGTGGGAGATTGGGGACTGGATTTTGTGATCAAACATCCATTCAACAAATGTTTATTAAGGACCTACTATGTGCCAAGGGACTGTGCTAGATGGGGAGGGGGAGTACACAGCAGAGAAAACAGGTCAAAAAATCTCTGTACTATGGACTATAAACAGACAAAAGTTTATTAGTCCAGTCCTGTAAGGAGTAAGAGCAGAGCACGGGGAACGAAGAGGAATGGGCTAAGGGAGGGTTGACTTATCAGATGGGTGTTCAGAAAGACCTCTTTCTGAAGAGGGGTCACCTGAGCACACTGAGGATGCAGGCTAGAAAAGAGACTTCAGGGCAGAGGACCAGTCAGTGCAAAGGCCCTGAGGTGAGTTCAGGCCTAGCACACTTGTGGAGCAAGGCTGGAACAGAGGGAGAGAGAAGAGAGAAGAGGATGAACATGAGGTCAGCAAGGGGAGGGAAGGTGACAGAAAGGAAGGCACCAAGATGTCCACCGTAAGTGGGTTTTAGATCCTGGGGGCACCCAGGCCAGCCTCCTCTCTCTGGTTTCCCAAAACATGAGCAGTGCCAACCCCTCAGGGTGACACAGTCCTTCTCCAGTCAGGGGCCCATTCATAGCCAGGGAGCCCAGCCAAGTCACACCCAGCTGAATCAGGGGCAACTGGTTCCATGCTTTGGACCAGCAGAGAACTGTGCCCCTGAGCTAGACCATCAGCCATGTGCCCCGCTGTAGTGATACAGGGCATTGGAATGCAAGTCTGCCGCTCAGCCCCAGGAGCTGGAGCTGGAGGTCAGGCCCATGGCAGCCTGACTCATCCGTGTCTTCCAGATATCAATGGGGACAGAGACACGGTGGAGGTAAGCCTTCCAGCCTTTCTGCTACAGGACAGGACGTCCTCCATGAGCAGACCTGAGCCCTGAGCCCCTTCCTGCCATGTCAGGAGGCCATCCGCTTCCCATCAGGTGTGTAATGTGCCCAGGTTTTCAGGATTCACCCACCCAAGAGGACCCTAGCTGAACGTCCAGCATGACCCTATGCAGAGGGTCTTGCCTGAAGCTGACCTGTGTCCTCCATGTCACACTCACTGGAGGTAATTTAGCTCAGTGGCTGGGGAGACCATGGGCTAATTCTAATCCTGCCCAGCTACCATGTGCCTCAGGGAAGTTACTTCACCCCTCCGAGCCCCAGCCTGGCCATCTATATAACCCAGCTGTCTTGAGAGCCAACAAGCAAACATGTTACAAGCAGGGACACAGGGCCCAGTCCACAGGAGGTATTCATAAACGCTATCTACCATCGCCAATTCTAGTCACCCACCAGGAGCCCTGGCTCAGACACTCCATGCTTCCATGTGATTCTGGACAGGCCCTAATATCCTTGCTTTTCTTCATTCATAATATGGGAGCACTAGTGTGGGAAAACCGAGGTTCACTATAGGGCCCCATGGATATGGAAAGACTGTAGAGCTGTATGTTCCAGACACCAACCCCCAAATGCCCAGGGTTGTGGGCAGGAGGCTCTGTGCCACCGCCAGGTTTGTGCCACCCATCCGCCTGCTCTCCCTCTGCAAGTGACACATTTCCTTATCTCAGGAGCCCAGGCTGGGCCTGCTCTGCATGTCTAATCCCAGCCCTGGCTGCCGCTGAGAAGCCCGGGAGAGAAGTGCAGCTCCTCACTCTCCCAGCCTCAGCCCTGTGGCGGAGGGAGTCTGGCTGTAGCCAGAGGGTCCATGTGCACAGCATATGCATGTGTTTGTACACACCCCTCCCTCGGGAGTGCCCACACGCACAGAAGAGGAGACACAGAGCCTTCACACAACCACACACACAGACCCCTAAGAAGCCAGGTGTCCAGAATTCACACACCTTCACCTGCCTTCCTCCCCTCCAGGGGCTGGGTGGGGGCATACGTAAGTCCTATTTGACTACCTTTGGAACTCACCTCACTGACCTCTGTCCATAAGACCAGCTGTCTGGTAAGAACCAGACTGGCCTGGCTCCTGTGGCTTTGTCCCTAGCCCCATTCCTTGCCATATGTGCAGCCTCAGTCAGGGCACTGCATGACCCTCTTGATTCCTCAGCTCCCCAGGTATATGCAGGCGAGGCCAGGTTCTGAGGCAGCTGAGAGCCAGGCAGACTGATTCTAAACAACAGCCCTCTCCAAGGCATCCCTGCTTGGGCCCCCATCTCCATGTTCCAGGAGCAACTTTTATTCTGACAACTGGTTTATACCCACTTCACAGATGAGGAAACTGAGCCCAGAAAGCAAAACAACCTTCCCAGGGCCACACAGCCAATGCATGGCCGTGCATTGGCCCAGGTCTGTCTGATAGAGAGACTGACCCCTTAGCCACCTGCTAGGGTTGCTGTGATGACAGCTGAGAAACGCAGGAAGGGAAGTGAAGTCCTGGGTCTTACATCCTGGATCTGTGCCCGGCTCTGGCACCTAGCTGTGTTACCTGGACAAGCCACCACACTTCTCTGAGCACCCAGTTCCCATCTGTAAAATAGGGACCAAAACAGCTAACACACAGTGTTTTCACAGGATTTGAGATAGTTGGGAGTGGGGATGGGGTAGGTTCGCACAGGCAGGGCTCAGTCAAGGCTGCAGGATTGCCCAGAGCAGGAGTGAAGGGGCTAAGGATGACAGGGGGCTGACAGGGGCTGGACTCCCCTTAAGCCCTGAGCCAGTGGCCCCATTAGCATTAGGTTCCCCACCCAGAGGACAAAGCTAGGTTCCTGTCCCAGCCTCCCCCACACCCTGGCTGTGTGCACCCTGAGAAAGCCACTTGCCCTCTCTGGTCTCAGTCTACTCGTCTATAAAATGGTCACAATTATGCTCCACTGAAAGACCCAGAGCCCAGCCCAGAGTAAGGCACCTGGGACTCTCTCACCACCGCTGTGATGTGCGACCCCAGCCAAAACTAAGTAGGAACTCTCCTCCCTCCCTCTCCCACTCCTCAGAGCAACTCACATGATTTATGCTTCAGAGGACAAATCAATACAATATACGGCCAAAGACATCTTTAATCTTTCGCAGGGATTAGGCTACAAGGTACAGCGGCCTCTTTCTACCAGCCGCTCAATTCTGATTTCAATTTGGCCAGCTAGAGCGTGGCTTTCTCTCTCCTCTCATTTTCACCCCCAAACACAGTCCTCCAAATCAAATCCCATTTAGTGAGTAGGGTCAGGGGACCCAGCCATCCATAGATGGGGCAGGCCCAGCCAGGCCCTGGGGGCTGATCACCTTGGCACAGGTTGGAGCGGGAAGGTCTGGGGACATGGGGGGGGGGGTGTGGCCACTAGCAGGCAATCAGGCCCTCAGCCATGCAGGGACAGTGCTCAGGGGTTGGCAGGCACTCTCAGGGGCTCCTCTACCAGGGCAGGAGACCCTGAGGTGGGAGCCATGGCACATTAGCTGCTTGTCTTCTAGACTGTGAGGTCCTTTTTAACATCTTGAGTAGACTTTATTTTTCTAACTCACAACACTTGATTGGCAGCTTATAAAAAATTCTATCAGAACCCAATACTCAGAATGCCTCTCCCGAACCTACTGACCACATATGTCTATCTGTATGTCTGTCTGTGTCTGTCATGCCCCAGCACTCACATAGGGGCTAGTCCATGCAGGTAATAAGACAGAGTAGACAAGGAGACAAAAACAGCTGAGACTAGTCCTGGAGCCTGGGGTCAAATCCCTTCTCCAGTTACTATGTGGCTTCTCTGTGCCTCCCCGCCCCTTTTGTAAACTGGGGATGCCCACCTCATAGGACAGGGGGTCACCAGACAGCAGTTGCCTGCACATGGGGACTATGTGTGTCCTGGAGACACCTCTAGGTCCCCTAGAGAAGAGACTGAAATGCAGATGAACACTAAAACCTCTGTCCTTTCTCCATCCAGTATTTTTGTCTCCAGATTCTGCAGAGGTCTTGCCTTTAAAAAAAAGGCAGTGGGCTTGTTTGAGGAAGGAATGAACATTGGGAGGAGAGGAACCCACACCACAGGATGGTGGTACAACCCTCAGAGAGATGTGTGTCCCATCCCAGCAAAGGGAAGGATATGTGCGCTGCCAGGGAAAGGGGGAGCTTTGGTGCCAAGGCTCTGACACTGCCATCCAGGGTTTCAGGGTGCTTGCAGGTGAAGGGGGTCTGGCTGGTCCTTGCTTCCCTCTGCCACCGGCTACAGGGTGGAGGTGGCCCAAGTGACCATCCAGCAGCACTGTCCCACTTCCTATCCCTTCTGCAGGTCTATGGCACTCAGGCAGCTTCAGCTATACAATTAAAGGGGCTTATTGGAGATTTATAACAGGATTATGCCCACAGAGTGTTACCTACACCAGCCTCCGGACACTGTGGTCCTTAGGAAAAGCAATTAGAGACCTGGGGCCCCAAAGGTATAAATGTACAGGTTCCATCACCCAAGGTCAAGAGCGGCAGGTGAGCTACTTAGAGACAGGGCCTTGAGAGAGACCAGGAGGGGGCAGAGGAGGCTCTCTGCAGGACACTGGCTGACCAGAGGGTCAAGGACCTCCCTGTTCCTCCTACAGGGGACCGCAGGATGCCACAAGGCTCACTGCAACCAGATGCCTGCCTGCTACCTCAGGATGCCTACCACCACTCCACCCCACCCAGCAGCCAGGCCTCAGGCCCTTCTGGGCCACTGGTTAAGGTGTTAACTCTTGTGTGAGCTGCTTACCACTGGGGATTCTGAAAGCTTTGTCTCAGGATGTAGGTAGTAGGTAACGCAGGAAGCTTAATGGGGTAGGCAGTTCTGTGCTAATGGGGGAGACTGAAAGGAGAGTAAACCACTTACCCAGAGCTGCTTAAACTCCACCAGCAGGGACACTGCCTTCATGCAGGCCCAAACCAGCCCAGCCCAACTAGTGTGGGTCAGGGGCCTCAGCCCTCCCACCTTCACCCCGCATACAGCTCCATTTTAGGGACTCCAAGTTCCTCATTCCACCCCCCAACAACCTTTGCTGCACCTCCCAGTCCCTGATGCTATTTAACCAAGCCTCCCCTCCCCAACCCCTGTAAGGACAGCACTGTCCCACAGCTCACACCACAACCACAGACTGTCTTCTGCTGGCCCTGTCTGCAACAGGCCTGGCTGCCCTCCCCCAACACTTCCCACCACAGAAGCAGCAGATTCCCAGGAGGACTAAAGCCCACGAGGGGTGTGGCGAGGCTGGGCAGAGCTTGCATCAAGGTCACACTCCACAGTGCTCAGTGCTCACCACGCCATGATGCCCTGTCCCCACACACGGCCCTGCAGCCACCTGACTCACCGTCCTCACGGGACTTCTGGATGAAGGCCTCCACACCACTCTCACCGTAGCTGCCCTCTGAGGCCAGCGTGGACACGTAGTTCCACTTGAGAGCACGGACGATGTCCACCATGGCCTGGGCCTGGTATGTATCTGAGGGTACCACACGGGAGAAGAAGTCGTAGCGGCTGTTGTCGCTCAGGTCAGGGGCTGTGGAGGCATAGCTGATCTGGGGTATCTGGGGATGAGAGGGAACATTGATGGTGGTAGCTGGCACCCCACCCAGCCCAGCCAGCACCGCACCCCCTACATACCAACCTCCCTCATCCCAAACGCCTTGGGACCCTCCAGCTGGCCCCTACCATGTCACTGGCTCCCCCGGCCCTGGGGGAGACCCTGTGACATAAGCAGGACAGGTCCTAGCCACTCTTGACAGAAAAGAAAACAAGTCAAGAGAGGTTGGGCAAGTGGTGGTCAACCTTGCCTCTGCTTCTGGCCAGGGTCCGTGCTACCCATTTCCATCCTGCAGCTCTCCCAGATCCTGTCCACCCCAGCAGCGATGAGACAGGTGATGGCCAGTGGGGACAGCAGAACACATCAAGGCTCCTTCCCTAGAGTGTCCACCCCAGCCTTACCCAAAGATCCCAAAGATCCCAAAGATCCCCCCAAACCCCACCAGCGGCACATGTAAGCAAACACGAACACACATGCCGGAGTTATGTGGACAGCTAGGATAAACCAGCCTGGAGAAAATGCCCAGGTCGGGGAGACGGTTCCCTGTGGGGTTCAAGGTGGGGATACGGGATCAGAGAGGCCCTGGGGGATCATTTGGTCCACACATTGCCCCAGACAGCCTCTCTGGCCACCAGCTAGCAGACTGCCCCACAGCTCCCTCTGGGCTCAGGCTCCCTCCTCCTGCCCAACTCAGAGACAGACCATAGGTTCCAGCTTCTGGCCCCTACTTACTGCCACAAAAGGAAGCCCAGGTGGCCAGGGCAGGGGAGTCTAAGAAGTCCCTTCTCTCCACCACCTACATGCAAGGCCCAGAGAGACACAGGCTGCCTCCCAACCAACTGCAGGGCACCCAGGCCCCCTGGCCTCTCAGCTGTGGAGTATCCCCTACCCACCACCCCACTTGGCCTCTCAGGCAAAGAGACTCAGAGTCCCTAAGTGGCCCCTGCATTCTGTAGCTACAGCCAGCCATCCCTAAAGGACATGGAGGGGCAGCGTGGACCCTTCACCTGTCCCAGCTGGTAGGACCAGTGCCTACCTTTCTATTCCCTCCCTCAGCCACACCAACATCACACTTCTGCCCTGCTCAGGTATCCAGGTGACAGAGTGGAAGAGGGGCCACATCTATCTGTATTGTGTTGTAAGATTTCCTTTTCTTTTTTTTTTTTTCAGTACTGGGGTTTTAAACTCAAGACCTACACCTTTAGTCTCTCCACCAGCCCTTTTCTTGCGATGGGTTTTTTTTGAGATAAGATCTCACAAACTATTTGCCCCAGCTGGCTTCCACCCTCCATCCTCCTGATTGCTGCCTCCTGAGTAGCTAGGATTATAGGCATGAGCCACCCACACCAGGCTTGGATCTAAGATTTCAACCCCTAAGGATTCAGTCCCCACCAAGAAACTTGTGGCCAAGACTTCAGGCCCTGGAGAACTGAGTTACAGAATTGTTCTAGGTGCCAGAGGTTGCTGCCCACCTGCCCAATACCTAGGGCATCCCTATCCCTAGGGGCAACCTCCCAAACCAGATGACTCCCCTTCATCAGAGCAGGGCCCAGGTTTTGCTGACCTATGAGCCCCACCCCATATCCAGCCAGTCTACTGAATTCACTTCAGCAACTTTCCTGCACACTTACTATGTCCTGAGTGCTGGGGGCAGCAGAAAACAGAACACCTGCAGAGTTCTGGGAGGATGGGAGAGAACACAGCAAGCCAATAGTTACCAGGATAGTCCCTATAGAAATGCAGCCCTGTGAGCACATAGGGGACAGGGCACTGGGATAAGCAGGCATTGAGAGGTAGGTGACAGCTGAGCAGAGCCAGCCTGAGCAAGACTAAGGAAGGAGTAGGAGAACCAGTTGATTGGTTTGGGAGTTTTCTGAGCAACCTAGGGTTAATTCCCAAGGCCTCTCACTGTTAGATCTTGGGATCTTTACAAAACTGTATGCACTATACCGTTCTCAGTGGCTATTACCATATGTAACAGCAAAACGTTGGAAACAACCTACATATCCATCAGAAGGGAATGGTTAAAGCAGTCACAACCATGCAAGGAATGTTACACAGCTATGGAAAAGAATGAGGCAGCTTCCCCTGTTCTGCTCTGGATGGTTCTCCAAGATGTAGTAGGGTGAAAACAACAGCAACCAGGGAGTGCAGCGTGTGTTGTGTAGGGGAAGAGACATAGACCCAGCTGCTCTGAAAGAAAATGGTGAAATGGGAAACCGAGGGGCTGGGTGCAGGGTTGGGTGGAGCCATCCCCTCATCCCCTGTGCCCTGCATCATTTGGAATGTGGAGCGATATACCTACATCACACTGGGATATGCGTGAGTAGACAGGTCCCCTTTCCCATACTTATCAGCAGTCAGAAGACTGGCCCAGACCTCTCCACCCTGGGGATCACCCTGGGGCATCCTCTGAGATGGGATTCCATCTGTAATTGTGTCATCAGTGCCAAAGTCCTGGCTATGTGTGCGTTCGAGAAAGTGAGTGAGCACTGTGGCTTACTGGTTTTCAGAGGCCACTGCTTTGGAGCAAGTCTCGCCTGCTGCCCTGCCAGCTCTGATCCAGAGGGGGGTCTGCCCTGGGCCCTGCAGGTGCCTTGAAGCAGCCCCAGCTTCCACCCACTAAACGCCAGTGCACGCTCCCCTAGGCATGACAACAGAAAACATTTCCAGACACATCCACATGTCCCCAGGGGAAGGGGATTGTCCCCAGTTGAGAGCCATGTTGAGAGTCTGTAGTGGAATAGGTAGTGATGAGGTGATAGGATTATGTCTGGGGTCTGCCTCAAAGGAATAGGGGGAGAGGAAAAGAAACAAACCAAGAATGACAACTGTTCCATTACAGATACAAAATAAATGCTACCCATCCCCCCACCCAGGGCCATCCTTCCTGAAATGCCCCGAATGTGTTGCTGGAGCTGGAGCAGGTGGAGAAGGTGAGACCAACACAACCCCCCCGCCACCCCCGGCTTCCCCCATGCCATCCGAGAGCCACAGTTCCCTGAATCTGTCAATTTATTTGATTGTTCACCTGTCTGCCTGGTCCTTGGAGAGAGCTGCTAACTTCACACTAAGTCTCAGCTCCCTCCTAACGGAGCCCCCCAATTCTCCAATGACAGGCCATTCCAGGGTACCAGCACAGTAGGGGGACCCAAGCCCACTCAGGACTCCAGGGCTGGAGCCAGGTCTCACAACTGGAGACAGACAGGATGGAGCCCCTCAAACTCCTCCTTCCAAGCTGCCTCCCCCTTCCCGTTATGAGCAGCAATGGACAGCTGGGTGTCCAGGTGTCAGGCCCAGGCCCAGTCCCAGTGAGCCCAACCCTGTCAGCAACTTCAGATCCAGTCTCCCCCACAAAGTGGGGCCCAGGCACACTGCCTCCATACTGTATGCACCCCATTCCCACTCAGGGGTGAGGGACGAGAGTGGGGCTCCTGCAATTGACCATTTGTGTGGCCTGCAGAAAAGCCTAAGGGCCTGGGACAGGTTCCAGTCTGTGATGGTCGGCGGCCAGGGGAGAAGAGCAACAGGCTCTTGTGCAGAGTCCAGGGCAAAGCCAGCCTCTTCCTCATGTCCCACCTGCCTGCTCCTCCTCTCCACCCACTCACAGACTTTCCTAAGATTTGGGAGCTAAACTGCTGAGGTTCAAATCCCAGTTCCTCCACTCTGCAGCTGGGACAACTCGGCCAGGTACTTCTCCCCAGGCCTCAGTCTCTTCAGCTGTGAGATGGAAACCATGACAGAAGCTCCTGAATAAAGCTGTGAGATCACACAGGGGATTCATGTGACCACTCAGAGCAGTGCCTGGCTAGCAGTGAGCACTGGGAAGGCCAACTCTCTCCAGAGCTGGATTCCTTCCAGTGTGCCCCCAATGTATCCCCTTCTTCTGCCTCTCTCTGCCCTCTGTTCCTTCCCAGGACTCGCCCTGTCTTCCTGTGCTCCCATCCCAGCTCTCTCCATAGTCACATCATTGTCATTGTCCTGGGGACATATTGGGAATGCTAACCAATCTCCCTCCCCCAAGTCTGTCTGAGCCTGGCATGGAGGAGGGGACAGGGACACCACAGGATACCACACGCAGGGCAAAGGGCCGCATCTGTGAGTCCACATGCAAGCAGGCGACTGAGACAACCTAGCCATATGGGGCTCTGATGTGTCCTTCACTCTTCCAGTCCCTGCAGCCCAGCTAGAGAGGAGGGGACATTCAATTTACATTCTCCTCAGAGATGTCCCTCACGTCTCAACAGCAGCACAAGAGGGAGGCAGGCAGCACTGCCCACCCATGCCAGCTGCCCATCTCTGCCTCCTCCCTCTTCTGGGCCACATACAGAGCCCCTCCGATGTGCCAAGCACTGCTCTGGATGTTGAGGACAAGGACCCCCTACTCATGTCCAGCAGCCTCCCACCAACCTCAGGGGTTCTGCACTAGGGCCATCTGTCTTCTGCCTTTTCCTCTTGCCTCTCTGTCTTCCTCTGCCTGGAGCCCTTGACTTCTTTCCCACATCCAAGACCCAGCTCAGATGTCGCCTCCTCCAGGCAGCCCTCCTGGGCCTTCCAGGGTCCACTCAGCCTCCCACAGCACCAAATGTGGGGACTCCAGGAGCACTGAGCACATCCAGGAGCACTGAACACATCCCATCTATTTGTTCTTCACTGTACAGAGTAAGGCCATGGGGAGATGCAGAAATAGACAGGACTCATTGTGCCCCAGATGCTGGTGCAGAAGAGGCAGAAAGTGCTGTGGGAAAAGCACTGCCGGCTGGGAAGGGAGAAGGTCATATGCCCCTATGTGATACACAGTGCGTCTGCAGTCGACCCCCAGTAGAGTGGCTGAGTGTTAACAGACTGCCACGATGGTCATTGATGAGGAAGGAATGCATGAATAAGCCTCCCCTCCCTCCCCTCTCTCTGTCCCTCCCCTCTCTCTATCCCTCTCTCTATCCCACCCTCCCAGAGTGACAAGGAGATCTGTGCCACATGGGCAAAGACAAAAAAAGCTGCTTCCAGACTGGAGCAGCAATGAAGACGGGTTCCCAGGGCATCTGTGCGTGTGCGTGTGCGTGTGCGTGTGTGTGTGTGTATCTATGTCTGTGTGTGTACCGGAGCACATGCTGGAGTGTGCACCCCAGCACACAGTGCATGGTACAGTCATTCATTCATTCCTCCTACCCACACCTCCAGCCTGCAGAAGTGGCTCTGAGTATTAACACAGACCGCTGGTCCCTCAGGGGCTCCAACCCAGACCCAAGCCAGAGAGAGGGGAAGGATAAGGTTCTGAGGGTTCCAATGGGAATAAAGAGAAGGAGGAAGCCAGGTGTGGAGGTGCATGCCTGTGATCCCAGCACTCAGAA
Organism: Castor canadensis; assembly: GCF_047511655.1. Lineage (NCBI taxonomy): Eukaryota > Metazoa > Chordata > Mammalia > Rodentia > Castoridae > Castor > Castor canadensis. The sequence goes on along the minus strand of NC_133393.1, from coordinate 21,222,875 downwards.
GGTGGAAGGTGGAGGCAGGAGGATTGCAAGTTTGAGGTAAGACTAGGCTACAGAATGAGACTGTCTCAAAAAAAAAAAAAAGAACAAATTGCAGGAAGAAAAGGAAGAAGGGAGAACAAGGTATAGAGAGGGAAGGAAGATGACACTGAGTCAAGACCCTAAGGAGGAAGGGAGGGACCCACATGGGTATCTGAAGAAGGGCATTTCAGACAGAGGAAGCAGCCATGTGCACACACTCACATGCTCATGCATGCATGTGCTCAGGACAGCGCCTGTCCTCAGACTGCCCGCCTGGCCAGCAGCCCACACACAAGCCCAGGTGAGCTGACACTGGCTGTACACAGACAGGACCCAAGCACCCCACCCACAGCTCAGGCTCCCTGAGCAGCAGACTCTGAAGCCCCCGTGGGAGCAGCATCTACATCCCGCACTGTCCCGAAGACGGGAGACAGTGAGGTGGGGACTTCCTGAGTCTCAGAGCCCACAAAGCACAGTCCCTGTGATCTTGAAAGCCAGGGCTCTAGTCAAGAGTGTTCAGAGCAGTCAGGATGAAATTTCTGAGCCTCAGTTTCCTCATCTGGGCACAATGATCCTAGCCTTCTCCACTCTCTAATTAGAACATCTAGCATTGCTGAGGACCCTTTTTGGGTATCCGTGGGTGAAGCCTTCTGTTGCTATTGTGATTTCCTTGTAGAGCCCCAGAGAGGTTGCCCACTTGCTTCAGGTTGCACAGCTGAATAGCAAAGCTGGGTTGCATAGCTGGCAGTAGGCTGGCTCCAGAGTGTACTGGAAGCTTACACTGCACCAAGGACTGGTGCTTTTAACACTGAAGCTCACAGGAAGAGCACTGTGGTTCCTATCACGTGCCCCTGAAGTGTGCATGGCAATGGCCTCGGACATCTGGTCACTTGACTCCAGGCACACTAGGTCTTGGGGGAGGACAGGGTGAGGATTTCACCCTGACTGCTCTGAACACTCTGGACCAGAGCCCCAGGCTTCAAGATCACAGGAGATTCCACCTCCCTGCCTCCTATCCTCTGAGCGGTGCAGGATGGAGATGCAACTCTCAGAGGGACCTCAGATGTGGAAACTGAGATTCAGATGATAATGCACTGAGTATCCTAGCCAGGAGCCATCAGAAACAAGGTGCTGGCCAGGCTGCTCTGCCCTCTGCTCGCCACCCCTGGGCAGTCCTCCAGGACTGGCCCCAATCCTGTGCACCCCTTATGGACTCTGTTCTTCCCTGTCTGCTCAAGGCCAAATCAGGTAACTGGTCTGGTCCAGCCCAGCCAGGGCAGGACCAAGGAAGACCTTAGAAAGCTAAGTGCACTTGGCCACTGCCCCTCCTACTGATGAAGCGGGGATCTTGTATGGCCAGGCCAGGGTTGGCTGCCCACTCCTTGCCCTCCTGATCCCGCTGCCTCAGGCCCCTTGCTGACAGTCCAGCTCTGTTTTCTTCTCAAATGAAAGGCAGTGATGCTTTCAGGTACATGAAAGCTGGGCGTGTGGAACTGTGTGGTTCAAAGAGGGAGAGAAGCTGGCATCCAAAGGCCCCACTGCCAATGCTGTCCCCACCAGACAACCACACCTGTCTCCACTGGGCATCCTCCCTGTGAAACCCAGACCCAGAAGCACAAGAGAAGTGACGCTCAGGTAACCAGCGCCCTGCTTCCTTCCTCCCTCTGCAACCAAGTCTGACCAAGGCCTCAACAGAGCTAGGCAGCCCAAGCACCTCCTCCAGGGTGAGGAGAACACAGATGCAAACAGCTGCAGAGAGCAGCTTAGAGGGGCCTGGCAGGGGTGTGAGCACCAGGGGATGGTGGGAAGTCACGGGAGCCAGGGACCAATGCTGCCCACAGGCCCACCCACAAAGGGCCTCCCAGCCACGCCAAGGAGAATGGAGTTTCTGGGGAGCTGGGGAGGGGTTCCAAGCAGAACCTAGAGGAGAAAAACTGCTCATGGCCTGCAGAGGGAAAGTTTGTATGGGCAATCCTAATAGCCCAGCAGGAGGCAGAAGTATAGTACAGACCACAGCAGGGCTTTGGGGCAAAAGGGGTGGACCAGGAGGTACTTCAGGAATGCTCAAAGCTCTTGCGTACTAGTTACATATTACAAAGAATATCTGCAATGACCCTGGGTTAAGCCTTGACCACAGGACAACGAAGACCAGGGCTGAGACAGGGGCCCAGGAGGAGGGTGAGGTGGGCAGCGGGAGCACTTCCCAGGGTGACGCTGAGATATGGCGGCAGCCTGTGAGATGAACAGGAGGAAGAAGCCACAGGTCTCTGGTTGGTGGGAGCAGGGGACAGTAGAGGCTGGAGGCCCCAACTGAAGGGAAGGCATGAGTAACAGCACCCAACAACTGAAGGCATGAGTAACAGCTTCCCAACAACTGAAGGGAAGGCATGAGTAACAGCACCCAGGGCGAGAAGAGAAGCCCCAGAGACCTCACAGTTAGGGGCTAGCAGTGGGTAGTGGAGGAGCCGCTGCACGGTGCAGAACTGCAGGGAGCTGCCGGGGGAACAGAGAAGGGGGGTGTGGGGGAATTGCACTGACCAGGTCATCTCGCACATGGACCCCACAGTTCAAGCACAGAAGTCACAGCTTGGGACAGCTTCACATACCTGTACCCCGCACACCACACCAATCACCAAAGAACAGACTCACAGGCCCTGGGGACATGGCAGGTGCCCTGCAGAGGCTCAGGTGGGCAACACTAGTGGTCTCTGGAAGGACCAGCATAGGCCCAGATGGGGAAGACAGGCTGCCCCCATTCCAGGGCTTCCTCCAGGGCCACACGCTGAGGCTGGTCTCTTTCAGTGGCCACCTCCCCCAAACCATCTGGAGCCATCTAGGGCCACTTCCCCACGGACCATGAGAATTCAAGCCAGACCAGCCATCATTCATCAGATGAAGCGCTCTGCTCTGTGGTCACAGGCCAGCCATGACTCTTAGACTAAACATCTGGCCACTCTGGGCCCAGCCATGTGCCCCTGCCTGGCTCTGGGCCAGTGGCCTGTGCCCCAGTGCAATCAATCAGGCCCACGGGTATTGCCACCCCAGGGCATTTAGCCAACCCTACTCTGCCCTTCCCTGGGCCTGGTCCCAAGGGGCCCTGGCCCTCTACTGCCTCTGTAATTGAAAGAAATCACACAGGCCTCTTCCTCTTCCCTCAGGGCCTGCAAGTGCCATTGTCCCCGAGTACATGCCAGTGTCCAAACTGCAAACATATTAAAAAGAGACAGTAAGCTCACCCTTCCACCTTGACTGGCCTCCAGCCACCAGCCCTTGCACTTTCTCAGCATTGTCCTATCCTCCTCAGAAGCCATCAGCCACTCACTAACCCACCCACTCTGTAATGGCTTTGGCTCAGGGGTGAACACAGACAAATTCCTGCCTTGTGGAGCTCATTCCAGTGGGAGAGGCAGTCAGTAAGAAGTGAACACAGGTAACTAATTGGAGGAGCCGGTCACTCAAACCATTGACCAAACATTTCCAGTCCTTTGCCTTCCCAGTACACATAACATTGAGCAGGGAATAGGAAATGCATACCACTTCTGGGTCAGAGCATGTTACTCTGTAGGTGCCAGATCCCACGGGGCACATGGTCCCTCTGCAACTGTGACCAGCAACCTTCCAGCCCAGCCTAGGTCCGAGGAGACAGGTAGAGCACCCAGCCAACCCCTGCAGATGAGGAGTGTAGCAAGTGCTAACTAAGCTCACTTCTTGTGAGCCACAGAAGGTTTTGAGCTGGTTGTTACTGCAGCGTCACCTCTCCTGTGCTGACTGATACAGGCAGCAAAAACACAATGTCTAGCTCTGGAACTCCAAGAATGACCCTCATTGACCTTCACTTCAGAGCCTGAGTGTGTCAGGTTCACACTCATCACAGGCTGCTGGGAGAAGAATTGGATCGAATTAAATTCACACAAACACATACCCAGGAATCAGTGGTAGCATAGCCAACATTTATTAGAAGTTTGCTATGATCCAAGAACTGTCCTAAGTGGTTTTAGTCACCTTAAGCTTCAGCCCTATAATAACCCTATGAAATAGGCCTTCTTATTCTCCTATTTTTCTGAAACTGAGGTCCAGAGAAGTTAAATAACTTGCCAAAGGTCATACAGGTAGTGAGTGGGTGAGCCGGGATTTATACCCAGAGCCCACACTCAGCATCTGCCCCCTTACACAGGTGACTTACACAAACATCTGCTCACGGACACTCACACACACAGTACCTAAGGGTTATGCCAGCAGCCTCTGGTGACAGGTGGCCTACATCTCCTCTAGGGCAGATCCTGAGACAGCAGCAGGGACAGCCTGCCTCTCTGTTTCCTCTCCTTGCTCTGCCTCCAGTCGCAGCTGTCACCCCACTGGCTGAAGTGGCCCATCTGTCTCCAACACAAAGGACGGGGCAGGGGTGGGACCAGACCCCCAGAGGTTGTATAAATGATTCTGCTTTGAGCAACAGCTAATTTCTAAACACAATTATTAATTTCATGCTTATCATATGCAAACCTCTGTCTCCCAAACGAGATAAAATTGATTTAATTAGGAATTCCATCATCAAGCCTTTTGGATCCCAACTTTTAATTAGAATCACCAACCCCACCCAAGGCTACCAGAGGGCTCTCACCCCTGACTTTTTCCTCCAAGGCCAGGGGCCCAGCAGGTCATGTGGGCACCACCTCTAGTGCCCAACCAGCCGGGTCAATGCCCCTCACCAAGATCCTTGCCTTTCTCCTGCCCCTGCAGCATGGCTCCCACATCACAATTGGCCTTTTGTCTCCTGACAGCATAATGGGGAAATAGCTTAGGAAGAGTTCTCATCTTCCTGTAGCCAGGATTCCCCAAACTCAAGGCTGGGTAGAGCATAGAATTCACATCTGGCCCCACTTCTTGCAGAATACACACTGGCCTTCTTCTGAGTGCCCAACAGGTGCCAATAAACATCCTTTCTAGCACAGCATAGGGCAGTCTCTCAAAATCATCAACACTTAGTTTTAACACAGCATTTTCACAAGTATGACCTCTGTCCTCATCTCCACTCATCCCCATCTCAGCCTCACTGACAGGTCCTGCCACACCAGCCTCCTTCTACACATTGAGCACTCCTGATGCACCCTGTCTCAGGGTCTTTGAACCAGCCATTCTCTCTGCCTCAATGCCCTTCCCACAAAGATGCATGTGACTCACTCCTTCTCATCCTTCCCCTTGAGGCTCTGCCAGACTCCATCTCAGGAAGGCCTTCCCTGACCATTCATTTCCCTCCCCTGCCCTGGTCTCCACCTGCCCTGCTTTGATTTGGCCCCATGGCAACAACAGTCACTTTCTATCACTTGGTTATTTCACTCACCATCAACCTCCCTCTGAAACTTCAGCTCAGGGGCTTCCTGTCATTCCCATCGTGTCCTCAGACACCCTGCACAGCACTGGGCACAGCACACGTGCTTGATGAGCAAAGAGGACACATCAGCCCCACCCACCCACCCACCGCCAGCCTGCGGGACAAACTCTACAGTGCTGTGGGCACCTTAGACAGGTAGGGGAAACCAAGGCTCAGTGCTTCAGGGCCTCGCCAAGGGCACAGAGCTGGTCAGCTGCCAAATGACTCTCACGTGGTCTGATGTTTTGCCTGGGCCAGCTGATGCAACACTGCAGTGTGTGGGCCTCCTCACAGCCATGCTGACATGTGGATGATGCTCTGAGATCTCCATCCTTCCTCCCCAAGGCCTGCAGGACCCTCTGTCAGCTGTCCCTCACCTGCTGGGACCTGCTGCACTTTGTCCCCTTAACTCAACAACATCCCTGATGGCAATCATTGTAGGCCTCTCCCATGCCACCTCTGTCTCCCCTCCTGGACTGACCAGCCTCTTATCAGGAAAACAAGTGAACATTTGGATTAATTTCTAGGCCTGTTCTGAATTATGATTTCCAAGAGAGAACCAGACAGATGCAGGTAATGGGCCTTTGAACAAATATTTCCCCAGAAGGCACTCTATTCAGGCCCTTGTCTCACCCTTTTCAACACTATATGTTTTCTTAGGAGCCCAGGCAACACTCTCCCCCAACTCCCATGAGGCTGGGAGCTGGAGGAGAATGGAGGGCACAGGGAGAGCGAGGCTGCATCGGCTAGGCTGACAAAGGAACGGGCTGGTGCTGGCGGAGGCAGGCAGCAGATAAGAGCTCACGGACGGGCGGGGGAGCAGGCGGGCACTGGGCCGAGAGCAAACAAGATCCTCAAATCAGCACTTGTCCTATTTCATAAGCGAAATGTAGATCAATAAATTACACTCGCTTTCACAGGTTTACATGCTGACTCCGGCACCTTGTCAGGAATGATCCACGAGGGTGAGGCTGGGGACAGAAGGAGTCCAAGGCCCAGGAGGGAAGGGTGGGGGCCAAGGCAAATTCCCCCAAGGGCCACAGCTTCTGCACTCCAGTCCAAGAAGGCCTCAAAAACAAGTCCCTGGAGATGAGAAGCAGGTCCCTGGGTGACTCTGGACAAGTCACCGCCCTGCAGAGCCTCGGTCTCCTCATCTGTCGAGTGGGGTACCATGGTGAAAATCTCGGCTTTGTCAAGTTCACTGGGAAGATCATACAGGAGAATGGGTGTTAAAGAAGCTTTCAAAGAGGGAAGGAAATGCGCAAGATGTCAGGAGCCATTACTGGTCTCTGTGCACACAGTAGGTGCAGCATAGCTCAGAACTCACCACCGCCCTAAGAGAAGCCTTCGCCCTGATTTACAGATGAGAAACTGGCCCGGGATCCCTTGGCACTGAAGCAAGGAGCTACACCCAGGTCCGCATTGTGCTGCTGATGAGCCAGAAAGCCCACAAAGATGGGCACCAGCCACACCTAGATGACAGAGGAACAGGAGGGCTGGGAACCAGCCCTGGTGGCCAAGCTGAGGGTAAGACTGGGCAGAAAGTACAGGCTTCCCTGAGCTGGGGACAATACCTGCTATATCTGGGCCAGGCAGCCCTTTGAGCAGCATAATGACAGCAGGCAAAAGGCAGCCCAGACGTTCATGGTGTCCCTAACAGGACCAGTAGCTGTCATTTAAAGATCACCAACTCTGTGCCTAGCATTTCACAGAGACCATCCCATTTATTCTTCCCACAATAACCCCAGTAATTGTGATGTAGTGAGATCATACACCTGTACTTGAACCCAGGTCCATCTGGATCTAGCACCTAAGTGCTGTCAGCCGCTGCTCCCTGCCTGGCACCACCCTTAGTCATCTTGTCCCTTCCCCTGGGAGGCAGGCAGACGGGGAGTCAGAAGTGCATGCTGCTGGTCCTTTCCTACATCCCTGGGGCATGCTGCTTCAAGGCTCTGTGCCTCAGTTTCTGCATCTGTTTAGTGAGGACTTATCCATCCCTGCCCATTTCTGGGTAAGGTCAGAGTGAGGGACTCCAGAGGTAGTAGCAACCTGCAAAAGCCTCTCCCACAAAACTCAATGGCTCCCCACAGGCTTTGGGAGTCAAGGGCAGGGCCAGGAGGATCTCGGTGTGGCGCCCCAGGAGGCTGTAACTGTGTCCTCTCTGTATCCTGACGACCGCTCTCTGAAGAACACCAGTGAAGGGGGCATGGGCAGGCCAAGAGAAAATTAACCACAGCGTCTGCCCAGTGCTTTCCCAAGTCAAGTTAATGTGCTGTGCTGTGTGTACTATATTGCACTGTATTAATATAATATGATATAATGGGATGTATTAACATTATTGAACACATGAGCCGATAAAAGTCACATTGCCATCACTCCACGTAATGTATATCACTGCCAGGCCAGAGCAGGCTGGCCGCGAAGGCGGGTAAAAGGAGGTCACAGTCTCTGACTCTGGGGGTCCCGCTGGGGAAAGAAGACTCCTAAGCCCTGGGCAACAGTAGAGAGCCAAAGTCAGCTGGGGAGCTCCACAGGCAAGGCAGAGTGGTCCCTAGGCAGGGTGCTAAGCTGTGCTATGGGGGCTCCTGGCCCAGCCCCTGGAAGTGTACCCCACACTGGCCCTGCTACAGGACTTTTCCCTGAGGGAGCATCTGACCCATGCAAGTCCCTCTAAAGCTGCCTTTGCTGGCCCTACCTTCTTTCCCTGACTCAGCCTGACATCTCAGGGCTCTGCACCCCTGTCAGTGGCTGCCTCTCCACTGTCCCCAGGGCTTAGCAGCTGCCCGCTTGTTTCACAAACCACCTATGGCCCAGGGTACCCAGTATGTGCCCACTTGACATCCCAACAGACTGAGGAACCCAATTAGCTGCTGCTCTACTCAGCCCCCCGTTCACTCTTCAAGCCAGAGCACTGATGCACCGCTGAGCCCCTTCTTACATGACTTAGCCTGATTATCAGCAAACGTTGGCTCTACTTTGAAAACAGTGCCAGAACCCAGCCACGACTCACCAACTCTGCCAATGCCACCTAGGCACTGGCTCTAGCCCCCGTGCTGGATGGGTTCTCAGTTCCTAGGCCTCTTTGCTTGCCTCTCACCTCCCATACCTGCCATCCCTGACATGCACATTTGGCCTGGCAGCCAGAGGGACCTAAGTTAGATCTACCTCACCCCTCAACAGGCTCCTCGGCTCTGGTAGAGTGGGTGGGTAGAATGCAGTTGCTGAACTGAAGGGAGCATGTAGAAGGCTCTGCAGAAGGTGGAGAGGCGTGGAAGGCCTGGCAGCCATTGTCGGCTGTCCTTGGGAAGAAGCTGGGACTTCTGGGCCAAAGGTGGCATTTCTGGGCTGAGAATCCTAGGAGTCAGCCACCCCAGGCCCGAGGGACTCAGAGGTGACTCAGACCCATACTTATTCTATGCGGAGGCCTGGAGTCCAGCTGCAGGGGTGCCAGGCTGGCTCAGCCACCTCCGTTCCTTCACCTGCGAGACGGGCCTGGTGCTGGCACCTGTTTGCCACATGCTTCTGTGAGGACTGAGCAAGTTAGACACGTGCAGCACCCAGCAGACCCTGGTGCACAGTGAGTGCTCAGTAAACCTTAGCTGTTGTTCTAGTTGTGAGGAAAAGCTTGGGGTGCAGAGAGGATGAGTGTCTGGCTGGAAGTCACACGATGGGTGCGTGACAGATAAGGACTCAGATTCTCTCCTTTCTGACTTGTTTGCAGAGTAGCGAGTGTAACAGGATGAAGTTGGTGTCTTCTCCTCCTCTGGGCTGGGCCCCATCCTGCCTATGTCGCTGGGTAGCTGGAGATTGGGGCCCAGTTGCCTTGCAGGACTGGCTGGGCCCTTGGGAGCCAGGCAGCCAGCCCTGGGGAGTTCCTTTGTCTTGTCTCTTGGCTCCCAGCACTTCCTGTGCTTCCAGCGGGCTCAGAGGTCAGGGTGGGCTCACCAAGGGGTTGTAGCAGGGAGGAGACACTTGGGAGCCACTGGACTTAAAAGAAGGGTCCCTAGGTGCCCCTAGTCCAGGCGGCTGTCAACTAGACTAGTGCAGTAGTCCTGTCTTGCCCCAACATGATCTGTTTTCTGAACAACCCTCCCTTGTGCTGTGCTCTCCTATCCCCTTTGTGCTTTTGCCTTTCAGTTCCTTGACTCTGCCAGGACTCTTGGCCTCAAGGACTTTGCACTTGCTGCACATTCTGCTTGGGATGGTCTCCCTTTCCTTTTCACCTGGGTTTTGGCCACATCCTTCAGACGTTAGCTTAATGTCCCCTTCTTGGCTGCCATAGCAAGACACAGATCCTTATTCCTGCTCTCACAGCCCTGGCACTCCAAGATGTTGTTCCAGGACCCTCCTTGCCTCAGCCTCCTGAGTGCTGGGATTGCAGGCATGTGCTGAGGCCCGATCAAACTCTTTCTTCAGGAGTACAAACTTTCCCTCAACAGACCCTTTCTCAGGAAGCCCACCTATGAGAATCAGGTAAAAACAGCCTTCTGAATGGTTCGCCATTCAGTTATTATTCATATTTACTGCAGAACTGAAAAATGAAAGCTCTGGCACCAGGCACTGTCCTCAGCCCTGAGGCTATAGCAGTGAGCAAGGCAGACCAAAACAAAACAAAACAAAAAAACAGTCTTCAGGGACTGACATTGCAGGGGGAGGCAGATAGTCCACAGGATACATGAGGGAAATGTGTAGAATTACAGGTGATATAAGTGGGAACTGCAGGTGCAAAGGCCCTGGGGCGAGCTCGTGTCTGGTCTGTTGGAGGAACACCCCCAGAATGGAGGTGGGAAAAGTAGTAGGAGGTAAGGTCAGGGTCTCAGGGAGCAGATCCTAGCATGTGACTAGATACTGCCGCATGGTAGGGATCAGGACAGTCCCTGCCCAGTACTGAGAAAGTCCTCATCAGATTGGCCTAGAGGCCTGCTCATTAAGGTACCTGTACTTGCTGCTTCCCACCCCCTCCTCCCTTTTCTGTGGTGATGTGATCTCAGACACAGATCCCTAGGACACGCCCTGCCACAGTGCAGTCCACCATTACCCCATGTCATTATCCTGTCTGATAACAACCTTCAAAACCCCACATCTCTAAGGCAGGACTTAGAGACTCCTCGAGAAACAGTCTGTCCTCTGGCCCAATCCTGAGCTAAGACACAAATATGGCCCCCTGCCACCTGTCCTCACTCCAAGTCCACATCCAGGGCCACCAGCACGTCTGGGTCCTGTCTAAGCAATGCAGGGGTAGGCAGGAGATGCCCACAGGCTCCCCACTCCCAGGCCAATGTGTCCAGAATCCCACACTTGGTGATCTGCGCTGACACTCCCCTTGGAAGAAGCATCAAGAGAATCTGACCCTCCACTCCATCCCACCCCTCAGGCTCCCGGCCCAGATTCTGCAAGGCCAGAGGTTCATCAGAGCCTGTTCCAGTTAACCCAGGCCTCAATGGGTCCCTGTGACACAGCCCAGGGTGCAGAGCTGGAGAAGGGCCTGTCACTCCACACAGCAGGCATAGACAGGCCTCCCAGCAACAGCAGACAGTAGGCATCTGCAGGTCATATTCAAAAGGGACGCAAGAGCTGGGTGCGGTTGCAAAGGCCTGTAATTCCAGCACTCAGGAAACTGAGGCAGGAGAGTCTCAAGTTTAAGGCCAGCCTAGGTTACATAAGGAGACTCTGTTTCAGAAAGCTCAGTCCAGTTGTATAGCACTTGCCTACCACGTGCAAGATCCTGTGTTCTATCCCCAGCATGGCAAAAAAAAAAAAAGGGGGTGGGGAACTCAAGGCTCTGCCAGTCCCTTGCACCCCTCCCAGCACCTGCTACCAGATGTCAACCCCCCAAGGCTTCCCTAGAAGGCAGCCTTTGCTACAGATCCTCAGTCGCAGGGAGAAGCATCCCCATGGTGTCTCCAACAGGGGTCTCCACAGCAGGCAATTTGCCACTTCATGCTATCCTATTCCAGCTCCGGTAGCTGCAGACAGGGGACTCTGAGCTGAAATCTGCTCCCTGGCATTTTCATAGGGTCCTAAGCCTGTTCCCTGGAGCCACAGCCTGCACCATCCACTGAAGGGCCTCGGGGTCTTTGACTCTGCTCAGTGTCCATCCTACCTCCCCCTGCCCACTATCCAGCCTGTTCTCCTTCCCTGGTAGTATAGGACTACCCCTGTGCACATGTGGGCACCCAGAGGACACAGTGGTCACATGCCCACCTGCCCAGGCAGGACCACCACTTAAAGCACTGTGGTCCTTTTCCCCCTGACTCCAGGAAAGCTTTGGATCTATGTCAATCCTGCAATCCCACTCTGGCCTCCTGAACCAGCCCTGAACCCTGGAGGCTGGGCCCAGCCTCACAGCCTTTGCACGTGCCAGGCACTGCCCAGCAGGCTCCCCACAGAGCTCCCCACCCCCACTCCCTTCTCCTTCAAATGTCCCCTTTCAGAGATGGGCACTGAACATCTCAACTAAAACAGCCCTCATTCCACATGCCCTCACCCACAGCCCTTGTTGTCCTCCACCTTACATCATATGCCTATGTCTCTAACTCTGTGTGTGTCTCTCTGTCCCTGTCTCTCTGTCATTCATGCCTGGGGGCAAGGCAAGCAGGCTCCACACCCTGAAGTGACAGGGGCTAAACCTCCAGGGCACAAGAGATCAAGGCGTGGCCTTCCCTGGCCCGGGCCACCTGTGCTATCTGGCAACTCTCCTCTGTCCAGCCTTCCTCCAGCTCAAGCCTGAAGATGGGGACATAGCAGGAAGGTCTCCTAAGGAGGCTAGGAATGAGAAGACTCGGGAGGTCACAGGGGATGGCTACTTTCCAGGAAAACCCTGGGCCCCACAGCCAGCAAGAAGCAGACGAAGATGGACATGGGTCTCCCCATGGGTACCTACAGGGTTACCCAGGCCAGATGGACACCTAAGGACACCCCAAACTCAGACTTCAGGTATCAGCTGACAGTGCAGGGGCAAGGGAGGAGGTAGCACCCATACAGATGCATGCCAGGCCCCAGCCAAGAGCCTATGGTGCATCAAGTCAGCCTTCACAGCTCAGGACCTGCGCACATGCTCACAGCAGGATGAAGGTTCACAAATACACGAGCACACTCAGGTTCTCGCTATGTCCACGCATGCACACACACAGGAAAACAGTGAGTCACACACATTAATGCACCAAGGGATGTACACAGGGTGCTGGGAGGCAGGCAGGCCCACTGAGGTACACATTCATACAGGACCCCTGGAGACACCCACTGCACACACCCTCAGGAACTGGCTCACGTGGGTGTACACACAAAGAGAGGGCCCTCCCTGAGTCCCACACAAGTTGCCTGGACATATGCTCACAGGGCTCACAGTGAGAGACGCACCTCTAGCACACACAAACACACTCTGTCCACGCTGCGCACACACCATTTTCTATGTACTGTGCACGCACAATTTACATGCATGTCCTGTGCACACATACACTATAGACATATACTTCACATTGCACACATATTTTGTACAACACACACCATGTTCTGTGCACACAGACTCTGCACACACTGTGCACACAGTGTGCACACACTGTATGAACACACTTTACACATACCATGTTCTGTGTACATACATTGTGCACACATACTCTGTGCACCCACTTTATACACCATGTGCTGTTCACACACATACTTTACACACACACTGTTCTACGCACACGCTGTGCACATACACTCTATATGTACATATTTTACACACCATGTTCTGTGTACACAATGTGCACACACATATACTTTACGTACAGCATGATCTATGCACACTTTGCATACACACCATGTTCTATGCACACTGTGCACACGCTTTGCACACACACACTTTATATACCATGTTTTATGCACACACTATGTTCTAGGAACACACTGTATACACAGTTTACACACACTGTGTTCCGTGCACACACACATAGACTCTGGACAGGTATTGTCAGTACATTTGGGGGAGAACTAAAGAGTGTTCACAACCCTCCAAGTCTCCCAGCCCCACCCTCTTCAGGCAAGCAGCTGGAACTCAAGGTGCCTGTGAGGAGAGAGTGCTGACTTGCTGTCCTCCACCAGCACCCAACAGGGGACAGTTTTCTGCAGGGCAGGATCCAGCCAGCAGAAGAACCAGCCTGGCAGGGGCAGAGGGCAAGGTGGACTACAGCAGGTGGGCAGGCAAGGGTCAGGATAGCAAGAGACGGTGTGCTGAAGGGTTGGACAAGTGTGGACAACGGACCAGCGAAGGGCAGCCCAGAGGATGGGTCCTGCCTGCCCCCTGGGACACCACAGCCAGTTGGCACCTTGACCTCTCCCCAGGCTCCTGCTGTGGAAAAGGGAGGGCACCAATCAGCCCTGCCTGTCCTAAGTCCTGGTTGTCTGGATCCTCCATCAGGCTTCTAACGTGGGGACCCTCAGCAACAAACTGGGGCCTTTTCCGGAACCTGGAGGTGGGAGACCTCCTCCCTCACCCCTAGCTGCCCCTGAATAACTGTAGTGAAAAGCCCCCCCCTTCCATGAGTGCCCCAGCCCTGCCCAGGGAGGAGAGAGCAGCTTTGTAATTTGTTTAAATAATCCTGCTGAACAGGGGGAAATTTAACAAATGAGAAACCAGCTCAAATTAATCAAACTTCTCCCTGTCCATCCCCCCCACCTTCCATCTTAATGAAAGTTATTTATCCAACAAGCGATAAAACACGGAATTAAATTAAACAGGCCTTTCTTTCCCTCCTCTCCCCTCCCAGGGAGGCAGCAGCTCCTCTACAACTCTATCACCACCAGCTGGCAGCCACGGTGGCCCCATTCCCAATGCTGGCAGAGGGTTCCCCAGGAGGAGCCCCTTAATTAGCTCAGTCACGGTTTGCATAAATGCCATGGGCAGGAACTTGACCAACGGGGCAAAGGGAGTCCCCGTTTTGAGCTGTAGGTGATGGGGTAGGGAACCCACAAGTTTCCTGTGGGTGAGACACGTGCCTGGGTGTGGATGAGTCCCCTCACACATCCCTATGAGGCCACTGGCATCCATGCCAGGCCCTAATGGAAGCAGTTTCTGGGCCCCAGACTCCTGGTGGGAAGGTACAGGGACAGCTGAGGAAAGAATTCCGGTGAGAAAGGAACCAGCTCCCACCTCGTCTCCCCAGCCCTGGGCAACCGGCACCTCGTGGCATCGCCCCCTCGGCCAAGGGTGCTCCCACCCCTGGCAGCTCCTTAGACCTCCCCAAGTTTCCCTTCTCTGCAGTTGAATCACGTGCATTTTCAGCCAGGGCCACCTTTGGAGTCACAGGCCCTAAGTGACTACTCTGAACATCTGTCCTAGACCATTCTCTTAGCCCAACCTCTGGCTTTGACAGCTGTCCTAATAAGCATTCCCAGCCTTCAAATGCCTTCCCCACTTAGACCTCACCCTAGCCTGAGAGGGAGACAACTGCCATGATGCCCACTGCACAGGTGAGGGAAATCGAGGCTGGTGGTGCTGGGCAGGGTCTATTTAGCAGCAGCTAAAGGTCCCAGCTTTGGGGGAACAAGGCTCTGCAGGATTTCAGGGCCCCCTGGGAGCCTTCTCTGAGGCTTTCTGTAGAGTGGGGTGAGGGCCAATGATCCTCAGGAGGAGGAGAAAAGGAGGGAGGAAGGATAGAAAAGGCATCATAAGTGAGCTCCTCCATGCAGCTCAAGGCTCTAAGCACACTACAGATCCAGGGCAGTCAAAGATGCCTTCCAAAACATAAGTCTGAACCCAGGTGTGGTGATGCACACCTGTAATCCCAGCACTTGGGCTGAACCCAGGTGTGGTGGTGCTCACCTGTAATCCCAGCACTTGGGAGGCTGAGGTAGAAGGATCCTGAGTTTGAGGACAGCCTGGGCTACACAGTGAGATCCTGTGTCAAAGAAGTCAAACAATTATAATAATGCCAACAGGCAAACAAACAAAAAATATTAAGTTTGACCACATCACTCTGCTTAGAACATTTCAAAGGCTCCACTGCACCTGGATTGAAAGGCAAAGTCTGTCTCAGATTCCACAAGCCCCTGCCACCTTGTTCTCTCCTCTCTGAAAAGCCTCTTGCTGTTTCTCAGAAAAGCCAAACATGTTCCTGCCTCAGGGCCTTTGCACTAGCTATACCATCTGTTCAAAGCACCACCCAGCCTTCTAGCTCCCTTCCTCACCTGGCTCTACATTCAAGTGTCCCTTCCCTGCCTTGGTTACAAGAGCTTTTCCCCTGCTGCACCATTCTCTAAATCTTCCCCCCACAGCACCAAATGCACTATTACCCTGCTCATGTTCCCTCTCCCCTCTAGAAGGGCAGCTCCATATGGGCAAGGATTGCAAGTTCTTTGTTCACTGCTGTATTCACAACACAACCCAAAATCTGGTTCACAAAAGATATTCACCAACTACTTGATGGCTGAATGAATGAATGAACGAATGCCACTGGACTTCAAGCTGTCATGTAGGCCCCCATCACCCCCCAGAGCTGCCCATCAGTTTCCTAGTCACTTTCTCAGCCCCAGGCCCCACCTGCAACTGCCCCCTACTCCACACCCAAAGAAAAACCCCAAATCCAGCCAGGCGCCAGCCTGCAGGGGCAAACCCTGCACCCCCAGACACACCACAGCCCTGCTGCATCTCTGCCAGATGTGCCAGAGGTCCCATCCCTAACCACCCTCTCTGCTGAGGGCACTGTCATTGCTCCATCTCTGCCTGCAGCACGCCAGCCACCTCCTCCAGGAAGCTCCCACCCCAACCAGGCAGGAGCAGAACTGCTCTGTCCCCACCCTGAGCCCCAGACCCTCACCTGTACCATGGCCCTCCTACACCCCACCTTGAACAGTGACTGATTACTGCATTGTCATACCAGAAAGGACCCAGATTAATTCGCTCTGGCAATCCCTCCCACCCCACCACCTGCCCTGGTATCTTACACAAACTCGGAGCTCCATAAACATTTACTAAATCAAAGGGAGCCCTTTCAAACACAGCCCAGGGCAAATGCCCATCAAGAGGGGCCCTGCCTCCAGGTCGCTGGCATTTCAGGCTGCTCTAAGGACAAATGGACCTTTAAGTGCCACTTAATCGCTGCACACAGAAGTTGGCCCTGCATTCTGCTAACTTCTCCTCAGGGGTTGGCTAGGAGGAAACCAATACTTGAGGGTTGAGAGGTGGCCAGGGCTCTGTTAAAATGGCACTGCTCTGCCTCCGGTGCAGCCAGTGGCCCATAACAGCAACTCTTGACCTACCCAGCAGCTTTTCATGAGCACACATGTGGCCACCCCACCCCCCTGAGCTCGAGGACAGCAGGCACAACACAGCCACCACTGAATTATTTATCCTGTACATTGTTAGTGCAGTAGAGAGAGCAACTGTGTCTCCAGGCTTCAATTAAAATATCAAGGCACCCGCACCGTCTGCCCAGCCACATGCCAGCTCCCTGAGAGGACCTCAGGCAGCACCAGTGCCCAGCCCAATACCGAGCTGCCGCCCTGCCTCCCGACACCAAGCCTGTTTCAGGACCCTGGACAGCAGCTGCAGATGCCTGCGGTGAACTTCAACTAGGAGGCACCCCAAGACACTGCAGACTTCCAGGCCTTTCAAGGACCATCTAGTCAATCAATGGTCGGAAAGAGTCTCTCAAATTTTCCACAGGGACCCAAGACAAGCCTGGGCAAATGACAGTTGCCCGACTGTGACCCCCAGGAATGGTCACAATCAGTGAGTCTTTGAAAAGGTTAAAATGGGTACACCTGTCAGTCGAATCAGAAGAGCTGTCAGTGTGTGAGAGTGAGTTTCTGTGGCCTCACCACCCCCACCCCAGCCTAGAGATCCCGGTTCTGGGGCCCAGACTCAAGATGATGAAAGCTGACGGATCCTCCAGGCTCTGGCTGGGCCACAAGCTATCTGGGGCACTATGAGATTTAATTCAACAGCCCCCAGACTAGAATATGGGGCTGAGTGAAAGCATAGTGGGCGAGCTGAAAAAGAGCAAGAAACTCCTAACACATGCTGCCTGGAACTGCGGAATGAGCACAGGCTCCAGGGATAGACAGTACCATTGGCTCACTGCCTCGACCAGCCTCAGTTTCCTCCTCTGCACAATGAGCCCAGTGATGGCTACTCTCTGGCTGGCTATTTGCATCAGATAACCTACATGGAATTTCTAGCACACACCAGCACATAAGTTCAGCTTCTCCTTTTACTAAGCACTTACTACGCTTCAGGCACTGGAGACTAGAGCAGGGAAGAAGAGAGGTGACCCTGCCTGAGCAGCTGGCCCCCAGTGACCAGTGTCATTCATCAGGATGGTGGAAGAAGAGGATTGTAGATGGACCTGAGAGCACAGGGGAGGTTCCAAAGCAAAGACAGGTGGCAAGAAGGCACCACTTCAATAGAAAAGGGACCAGCAGTACCTCCTAGAGTTGATCAGTCACAGAGACCAGGAGCAGCAGTGGCCCCCACCATACACACCCAAGGAGAAATGAGTGTTTACAGCCACTGAAAGACACATTCACAAATGTTCAGGGCAGCTTTATTCATAAAGCCTAACATTGGATGCAGCCCAAGGGTTCAGCAGTAGCAGAATGGATAAATAAATCAAGAGCTATTTAAATAATGGCTCAAATGGAATAGCACAGAGCCATAAAGAAGAGCAAGCCACCAACACACCCGACCCCATGGATGAGTCTCACCAACAGTGTAAGCAGAAGAAGCCTGACAAGCTGTCTGCATCGTGTAAGTGCAGCTGGGGAAGTTGGGCTCAGGATTGTCCAGGGGAGGGAGAGGTCCTGGCCAGCCTGGGCTCGAGGGAACTTCTGGGCCCTGAAGATGCTGTGCTGGTGGTCACCTAGGTACTTGCGCCCATCAAAGCTCACAGACAGTGCATCTGAAGAGTCCATTTCACTGGGTCTAAGTTACACCTCAAGGTTTCTAAAATGTAAAGAAACAAAAGGGGGACAGTAACCTTCAAGGCAGTCACCAGAAGCCCCATCGGACACAGAGGCAGCAGATGGGACTTAGAGTGGCCCAGGGACCTGGAGCAAAAGGTGGAAGGGCCTGACAGAGGGAATGGAGAAGAGGGGACCAGATGGACTGGGCCAGGCCCTAAAGGGCTTCCAAAGCAATGCCAACCTGGGAGCCCCAGGGCTTCCTCCTCCTAGGCACCTCCTGCCACGTATGCCACCTGTCCACAGCGAATGATGCTCAGGACATCACATCCCTCCCTGCCAGTCTGTCCCCCTTCCTACCCCTCCTCAGCCAACATGGTCCATTTAAATGCCTGAGTTTAATTTCCGGAGCTTTGGGGACTTTCATCCTAAGCAGGTTAAAGTGAAGCCAGCATTCCCAGCTCCTGTGTGGAGGTCCAGCTCAGCCTCTCTCCAGGCCCCGTGTCCCACCCCTCCCTGGCATCACCAGGGACACCTGCTTCTGCCTCCTCCGCTTTACCTGCCATGTCCACCTCCCCACCCGCCCTGCAGGAGCACGCCTGAGCCCCGGTCTTTCTCAGGATAACCATTCCAATTAGGTAAGGCTTTCCCCTGCCACTCTCACACCCAGCCCGGACGCCACACAGTCATGTCTCTTCACAGAGAGAGGCCACCAGAAATGCACAGACGCAGCCAGGGAAGCAGCCCCAGACCCCACATCCCACCCACCACCAGTGAGACGTGATACATCAAAGATTCCAGGGCCTGTGGTGGTTACATAACCAACAAACACCACAATTCAAAGATTGTTTAAGGATATTAGAAAATGCTCACCACTACTGTAGACGGACAAACACCAGCTAAGAACCATATAGATGTTTTGATCTCAACTTGGCAAATTACATAAACGGGCTGGAAAGAACTACACAGACTATCAAGGTTGTCACCCTGCATAGGGAAGTAATTGAGCAATTTTTATTTGCTTCTTTATGCTTTTCTGTTTTCTTCCAGACCTGCAGCCAACATGTTGGCTTCTATAACCACAGCAGGAGGGAGTCAGGAGTTGTACTCACACAGGGATCCAAGGCTGACTATCCTATGCTGGGGGTAGTGACCAGATTCCAGCCTGCAGGACCTCTTCAACAACCACTACAGGCTCCTGCACCAAAAGACGCTGAACCAGAGGACTTCCAGGCACACACAGTGGCAGAGGTCTAGGCTGGGGCTCTAACTGGCCGGCTGGCCCCTCACCTTAACTTCTCTGGGGCTCAGTGTTCTCTTCTGTCAAGTAGGCTAGCTATTCTGATCACTCAGTAGATTGCACGGAATGATCCAGAAGAGACTCTGAAAAGCTGTCAACTGAATTGTTGGTACTGATCCCCAAGGTCCCTTTTTACATTCTGGTGCCAACCCCTTTGTCCCGTTGCAGTTTCTAAGAAACTCCCAAAGTCACTGATAGCAGGCATCTGAAGGTCATGAGCACCTTGGGCCACACTCAGGAGCTGAACTCCAAGTGCACATCAAATACACATGTTGTAACTGAGCTGGAAACCAAGCAAAAGCTAAGGGGAGCACTGGGATCATGGCTTACATGCTAGAGCATTGGCCTAGTAAGGGTGAGGGCTTGAATTCAATCCCCAGTACTGCCAAAAAAAGGCAGCAGCTAAGGGGAAACCCACCTGCTATTCAATGGCAAATTCAGGGCCCTGAGATAGGCTCTCAATAAACATTTCTTCAAATGAGGACAATTGTGGGCCCCAAACCCACTTTCTGACCACCTCATGAGTAGGGAGACACTCATGGCTGCACCAGGGCCTGCTGCCTCTTTCCAGCTGGCTCCATGCCTAACTTCTTCCAAGAACAGAAAAGGGCTTTTCTCACACTGACACTTCTCTGTTTAAAAAAAAATTGTGAGAACCTGGGTTCATTCTTCAATCCCCAGTACTGCAAAAAAAAAAAAAAAAAAAAAAGTCACCCCCCCCCACCAACTCTCACCTGCTACTCAGAGGCTTGGGCCACCCTCAGACCATGTCCTGCCTGGTTGACTACAGAGGTAGGGGCCCCACTGCAGGGTACCACCAAGTCCAGCCTCCACCATCTCTGGCAGGAAGGCAAGGTGGCCACATCTGTAGAAGTTACACATAGGGCCACACTTTGCCCAAAGCTCAGCTGGACATGGTGGTGGCCAGTATAGTCACCCACCAAAGATCAGGAAGAGATGGCAAGAAGGGAGGGCCGAATAACTTCACAGAGGAACAGGGCTTGTGTGCTAGTCACAGCAATCCCCGGAACGTTGTGAGGTCAGGGCAGGTGCTGTAATGGGGGAAGGGGAAGAGCCAGTTCTCTGCTCCTACCCCAGCTGCAGGGAAGGCCTCCAAGGAGCAGGATACTGGAACACACAGCCTGCACCAAGGACCGAGATCTCTTCAGAAGGCACCAGGCCGGGTTCTGTCCTCTGGTACACTGAATACTGACTCATGGGTAAAGGCTGCGCACTAAGCAATAGTACTGTATGAGAACGCCAGGCCCAGGGTACTCCAGGCTCCCCCAGGGCTGCTGGATAAAGGCTCAGGCAGAAGAGCGGCATCTTCAAATGATACCCTTTCGGGTACACTCTGCCCCACCCCAAGACCTCAGCGACCTGCAATGCCCCAGAAGGAAACAGGACACAAGGCCAGCAGAGCCCTCCCAGGCCTCAGGAAGATGGTTAGGCAGGGGTGGGGGCCGGGTTAGGTGAGGGGCTACTTCCGTCTCCCTGGCTTGTTGTACTTTCCTAATTGATTTTGTGTCTGTGTCCCCGAGATACTTAGACCATCTTAAAACCACTTAAGCAATTTAAAATAATCAAAGTACTTCTAAGGCACTTAACATTTCCTCACACTTAGACTTCCCATAAAGCCCCTTCCAGGTGCGCCCGAGGCCTTGAGGGCAAAGCCACTGCTGCAGAGAGGTGGCTGCCTGTAATGTCCCCAGCTTCTGCAGCACCATGGCCACGGCTGTGGCAACTCAGTCCCAGAGGTGAGACTCCCACCTCCACACACAAATGCCCCCCGCTGCCTCTGACCACCAGGCCTTTGAACTTGTGCTCCCTCCCCACCACCCTCACCTGCAAACGGCCCCTCCACCTAGCAGCCGTGGCCCTTGAGTGTCAGCATTCTCCATTCTCCTACAGGAAGCCCCCTCCCACACATACACAGACATCCAGCAACTTTCCCAAAGTCCCACAGCCAGTGAGTGGGGACGGGAGGGGCTCCAGAGCCCAGAAGAAAGACAGAGTGTGGCGCCGGCAGAGGCAAGAACCCATCAAGACCATGATGCAGGACACCACACGCTGAGAGCCTGCTTAGTGACCTGCGCAGGCCCAGGCACCTTAGGAAACCTGTACTTGAACCAGCCCTGCGGGATGCAAAGCGGCATCCTGTCCTGCATAGAATACAGACAGCAACACTGGTAGCCCTAGGGAGTATCAGGAGCCTTGTTCCTGGGAGTGTGCAATTCCACTCCTCTACAAGGAGCTCCCCAGGCATGGGAGAATTGGCAAGGATATTTGTAACATCAGGAAGATCCTCTGGAACTCCCGAGTAGACACAAAGAACAATGACTAAGTAAATGCAAGGGACAGTGTCCCATCGTGAGGCACTACACAGCCAAGAAAAAGAACAGGGCAAACCACAGGGAAATGAGGCATGAGAAAAAAATCCAGGAGAACGCACTCCACGGATCTCATTTTTATCAACTTAAAACTAAATATTATTATATTATCAACTAAATATTATTTATAGATATATATTTCCTAAAGTGCATGGGAATTAAAAGAATTTATACCAACATATACAAGACCTAGCAGCAGTTGCCTCCAAGGAGGAAAAGGGGGGAGGGACAAGAAGGTACTTGCAGGGCCTTTCATCCTATTTGCAAAGTCTTCTTTCTTAAAATGAAGACAAGTTTGGATGCTATTTCAGCAAAATAACAATATGTAACCAGGTGGTAGGTACAGGATGGTCCATTTACAGTGTTCTCTATAATCTTCATGTGCTTGAAATCATCCTGCAAAACATACGTGGAGGCTGGGGTTGCTCAGTGGTAGAGCACCTGCTTAGCAAGCAAGGGCCCTAATCCCCAGCAGCAAGACAAAAGCGTGTGCGTGCGTGTGTGCGTGTGTTATTGAGAGAAACCCCTTCACAGGAGACCCACGCCAGTGATTTGCAACAAAACAAAAGACTGGGTGGTATAAGCCGTGGATGCTCCATCAACCCCCTCCCCTTTCCTAAATCTTGAGTGCCACCCTGGCCAGGGTCTCCCCCCAGAACTCATCCCTTGGGGTTATAAGCACTGCTCTGGACTCCTGACAGCTTCTAGAACCTGAGGAGGAGTGAGCACCTCACCCTGAGGCCCTGACAGAGGCCAATGCTGCCCCTCCTCCCCCAGACCATAGTCTAGGGAACATGGGAGGAGGCCTGTCTGCCTCTGCAGCCACGACACAACACTCTCCCCTGGCCAGGGTTGGGGTGCTGCACAGAGGCCCCTCCACACAGGACATTTCAACTACTATGAGTTTGAAGTCCCCAGGCCCTTGGAGACAGCTGTGGCCTGCTCCATTCTCACTTCGCCAAAGTGTGGCCAGAGCATTCCTTCCCTCACATGGGACAGCCTGGGTGTCTCTCAGCAGACCCCAGGGAGAAACTGAGGCCTGGAGAGGACTGAGTTTCAGGACTCAGGGACACAATGAGGGGACAGGAGAAGAAGCCAGCCTCCTCCTCACACAGCACACTTTCCAAAGGCCGCTGCTTCCTGACCACCTGCTGTGTATTTGTGCCAGGATGATCTCTTCATGCTGTTCTGTTAGCGCTCCACCCTGTCCATCTCACAGAGCTGGACACCCAGTTCAGGCAGGACAAGTGAGCTGCCAAGATTTGAACCCAGGCTGCGATTTCCCTTTGTGAAGCATGTGCGTGCCCTTGGGGTTGCACATCCCTGGAATACACACTGAGCTGGTCTCCATCCTCCCATATGAGCCCAGCAGCCCCAGGGGCTATGCTGGCAGGGGTGGGGAGGCACCTGAGTCAGAGGAAAGGTCTGGGTGGGCCTGGTGCCCACCAAGAAGCTCTTGATGCTGAAGTGCCCAAGGCCACAGTCAAGGTGTGAGGCAGGAAGGACAGGTGGGTGACCAGAGTGGGCACAAGACCTGGCAAGAAGCAGGCAGGCTGTCATCTGCTTCTAGCTCCTGCCTTTAACCATGCACCCCAGGGAAGAGGCTGATCCACGCCACCAGAGAGGGACCTAGGAGAGAGGAGAGAGAAAAGTCCAAAGGGCCAGGAGGAGAGGATGTGAGGGGGAAGCAGAGAAAGGAGGTGGCCCTGACACCTTCAGGCCACAACTATCCCCACAGCAGCACTGGCACCACAAACAAACCTCACCTGCCTCTCCTAGCCTCACCCCAGCCCAGGTCCCCCTGCAAGTAGCAGGCAGAAAGGTCGATTAGAATAGAAAGTAGAATTCACCTTCTTTACCTCCCAACTCCTGGGTCATAAAATGCTCATGTAGTAAGTTGGGGAAAATGAAAAGCATGCAGCTCATTAGAGGTGGACAGGCAGGGATGGTGGGTCCAGCCCTGCAGGCTGAGGCCCCCATCCCACAGACTCAGGTCTAAGACATGCCTCCACACTCAGTCCCAAGGTGCCAACTCCCTGGCTTTGCCTGCCACCCTGTCTATCTGTCTATCTGTCTGTCCATCTGCCTATTTGTCTCTGGGCTGGCAACCAGGGTGTGGAAGATGACCAGAGAGGTTCAGTGGACTGTGGAGAGCTGTGAGTGCCACAGAAGAGCCTAGTCCCAGGAAAGTCTTGTCGGGCTGAACCAGATCCTGAAGCAGGGGTCCAGCTCTAGTGACAAGGGCATCCTAGGAGGTGGCACTGCCCAGGCAAAGGCGGTGAGGCAGGTTTGGGAAGCACAGAGCGTGACTGGTACAGAGTGGGCTCAGAGTCCACCTGGTCTGATGCCCTCATTTATAGAGAAGATAGCAGGTGACCCAAGGTCACATTGCCAGCCCTGAGTGCAGCTATAGGAGGCCTCACTGGCAAAGGGACCTTCCCAAACCACCACCCCCTCAGCAAGGTCATCCACAGCAGGGATGACAGGAGGACCCCAGCTCCATAGGAGTCCTGCAAGGGGACACCCACCAGTCATCTTTCTCCCTGCATGGCTTAGGCCACAGGCATTTGTCCCTTGGGTGTTGGCAGAAGACAAGTACCAACGCCACATGCCCCACCTCCCTGCTACATTCTCATGTGCACCCTGAAAGGGACACTAGCCTTTGCCATGTCACAGCTGGGGTGAGCAAGGTGCAGCAGCTCCACGAAAGGGGCTGGTATTTGCCATGCACTGCCTCCAAAGCTTAGGCTGTACTTGGCCACAGCAGGGGTCCCCATACTGTACTGCCCTGGGCACTTCTTAAGTCTCACTCAGTCCTCACAATGCCCAGTGAAGTGGGTGACACAGGCATCCCCGTCTTACAGACAAGGAGACTGAGGCACAAGAGGTGCCTCCCAGGTAATCAGTGGCAGAGCAGGGGTATAGATGCAGACCTTCTGTCTGGATGACTTCACTGGGACCATTTAGCCTCTTTACAAGTGAGGACACTGAGGTCCTGAGAGGCCTGGTGACTTGCCCAAGGTCGCCAGAATCCTGGTAACCCTCCCACCTCATTCTCTATAGCAAGAAGGAGTTGGGTGTGGGTTTCAAGAGGTCCCCACTCCTCACTGGAGCTCCTGGATCAAATCAACACTGAAGCACAGTCCTGCCCCAGGGCCTTTGCACTTACTGCTGCTGTCCCTAGAACACTCTTCCTAAATCCCCATAGGGCAACCACTCTTCAAAAAAGTCCCCTCCCCTGTCTACAGTGGCATCCCTGCCCCTCGTGGCTCTCTAGGCACTTCCCCGTGTGGTTCTGCAGGGCACTGCAGGGTCCTGTACATTCGTGCGTTGTGTCTGTTCATTGCCCGCCTCCCTCGTCCCGATTCATGGTCTGTTTCCTGCTTTATGGGCTTCACTTACAGCAGTAGTTCTGCATCTCAGAGCCACATGGGCATCGCGTGGGGAGCCCGGGCCCCACCTCAGACCAACTAGGTCCAAATTCCTGGGGAGCAGCCTGGCAGCAGGATTTTAAACTCCTCAAGTGATTCCAATGAGCTCTGCTGTGGCAGGAGGGCAGACGCAGTGAGTGAGCAAATGTTTACAGATGGGTAAACTGAGGTCCAGAAGGCTGAGGGAGCTAGAAGCCAACAGTGAACCTGAGGCCCCTAGACTGAGCCTCCACCTCAGCTGCCGTGCCATTGCCACACCTGGCCAAGGGCCTGTCAGCTTCTACCTGGGCCTCTCCCAGGGCCTCTCCTGAAGGCCTCCACTTCCTCCTTCAAACCCCACACAATGGAGCTGGATCCCCGCCCACCTCCACTCCCAGAGCTCCCTCGTCAGAGCTGCCCTGAAGCCCCAGGGTCCCAGCAGGCTGAGGAGCCCATGAGGTAGGCCAGAGGGCCAAGGAGGCCAGGCAGGCACATTAGCAGGGGTTTGAACATAGACCCTAGAGGATCCGGAAGTCAAATGCTCCCTAGGTGCCCAGTAACCAAGCAAAGCCACTCCAACCTACTCAGTGAACGGCTGCAGAGGATTCAGAGCAGTGGGAGGGCTTCAGCTCCACCCCAATGCCACCTTCCCCTTCCCCCATCCCCCTTCAGCTCTGTCCAGGCACAGGCCTGGCCTATCTTTGAGGCTCCCCTTCCCAGACTCTTACCACAGGGCACAGATGAGAGGCAGGTGCTATAATGGTGGAGGGCTGTGTGCCTCCCCTGGGGAAAACAGCCCCAGGGTCTCCTGACCCCTCTTCCTCTTCTTCCCCACCCAGGTGCCCAGTACCTCACAAGCTTCCTGGAGTCTATCAAACTTGTTCTGGCAATACCAGTGTCCCCTGAGCACCTGCTAAGGACTTTGTATACACCACGGGTGCTGTCAGGTTCATCTTGTCACACCATTTCATGGGTGTGTACACCCAGGCTCAGGCCACACAGCAATCACGAAAAGCATCAGGCCAGGCCTCGAACCCACCCCAACCTGGAGATCAAGAGCAGAGTGGGAAGAAGGGCGGATTCAGAGCCAGACAGGCTGGGTCCATGTCCAGGCGCCACCACTCACTAGCTGTGTGACCCTGGTCAGGTTCCTTGGCTTCTCTGTGCCTCCATGCTCATATCTATAAACTGAGGACAACTGTACCTGCCTCTGGGGGCTGCTGAGAGAAGTTAAAGTGGGCCCAGGGCAAGTGCTGTATAAATGTCGTAATTATTCCACTCTCTAAGGAAAGGTCCTCCACTTATCCCCAAGAGGGACTGAGCCAGCCCAATGGACAAACCTCTACTAACTGCTTAAAATGGTGTATGGCGACACCTTTTAACAGGGACAAAGCTCTGGGTCAGTCAGTGAGAACCTGGAGGAGTTTGGGTAGGAAGTACTTCTGGGCCACCCTGGGGTCCCCATGGTGGTCGGCACTGGCTTGGCCCAGTGATAAGGGAGACCCAGCGGCACCTGTCCCCACACAGGGCTGTCCGGGGCCCTGAGACCACAGCTGTCCTGCCGCTACTGCAGACTGTGGACTCCTAGACCTCCCTGTCCCTGTCTCTGCAAGACCATCCCAGAGGGCTCCTGGGGACCTACTGTGCCACTGGTGTCCCCTGAGTCCCACAGGTGGAGTCAGAGCCCAGCAGGAGCCACCTCACTGCTCATTTCTGTCAGGGTAGCTGGACAGCAGCTCTAGGCTACAGAAGAGGGTGAGGGGGGCTGTGCTCTGTGAAGCTGTGTGAACCTTCAAAGCTCAATCACCCCTGACTTTCTCATGTCATGGTATTTTTATTTTTCCAAGCATTTAAGCCACAAAAACCTTTCTCAGCTCATGTACCACACAAAAACAGGAGAGCAGACGTGACTCCTGGGCTGTCGTTTGCTAAGCCTGGTCTTGAAGGGAGCCCAAGCTTGGGCAGATAGGAAAACATCACAGTTGAATGCAACTGTGATGAGTGCCAAGAAGAAAGAGAACAGGAAGTGAGCAGGAATAATGGGGGCAGGGGGCCTCTCTAAAGGCCATTTAAACTTAAGGCTACATGAGAAAGATCCAGGTTGAAAGTAGGCAACAAGACTCCAGACTGTGCATAGCAGGTGCAGAGGCCCTGGGGTTGAAAAAGACTGCGGTGCCCTCAAGGACCTTAAAGATAATATAACTGGCATGGGGTACAAAAGGATGCGATTGAGGGCATCACCCAGACAGGTGTGGAGTTTGCATTTTAATCCAACTGCTACAGGAAGTAAATAGTAGTTTAAGCAGCAGGGAAGCAGATCTGATTTGGGTTTTAGAAAGATGGTTCCAGGCATGAGCAAGGGTCTGGCTGTGGGAAAGTCACGTAGAGCAGAGAGAGGGGAGAGCAGACATCTGCAACGGTCAGGGTGAGAAACTCGTGTGGAAGGTGGAGAAGTGGTGGTGTCCAGGATACACTCCGAAAGCAGAGCATGCGGCCTACGGAGACTGTGGAAAAATGGTGGCAAAACGCCTTTAAGTCTCTGAGCCCAGGCACCAAGTGACAGGATGGCGCTGTCTCCCAGGGACATGGAGGGCTGGGGACGGCGAAAGGGACGGCCTAAAGTTGCTCCTGGCTGTGCCATGCATGAAACACACTGAAGACACAGAAGCCATGTCCTCTACAGGAAGTCTATGTCACCTAAGCTACACTAAGAGCAGGAAAGGCCAAGAGCAGTGACACACGACAGCCCCGCACACAGTGGAGAAACAGCCGGACACTGGGCCAGGCTGGGGCAGCACAGACACCCCCTCTCCCTGTCGCCATGCCCTACGGGCCCTCAGCAAGAACACTGTCACCACCCAAAAGCAAAGCTGGCTGCTCGGTCACTGCTCTGAGCACAGAGCCTATGCGGGAAGACGTGAGAAGGTCCAGCAGATGGTGGGAACTCTCCAGGATCAGCCTCAAAGGTCACCGTCTGTCACTGCCCGCCTGCGCCATCCTCTTACGCATCAGTGGAATCTCTCACGCTGACTGAAGGCCCAGCCACAAGCTGCGCAATGACATTTCCTGTGGGCTGACTGTGTGCCAGGCACCGTGCTGGCCTTGCTCAGGGCTTAACGCACAATCCCCACTCCTGGCCTATGAGCTGGGACCACTCTCAGCCTCATTTGCAAAGAGGAAATCGAGGCAGAGCAAGGTTAAACAGTGTGCCAAGGTGGTCAGGCCCCAGGCTGCCTGTCTGCAAAGTCCAAATTCACCACCATGTGTGCGGCCTCCCCTATGGGGTTGCAGTTCTCTCTACTGCAAAATGAATGCAAGACTCAGAGAATCAGTTTCTGGATTCCTCTGAACTCTTACAGGCCCAGATTTGGGACACTGCTCCTTCTGTCCACTGACAAGGCTGTTCTCAGGAAAGAAGCTTATTGGCTCATTCACACTAGGGTGTCCATGACTGATATGTAAGTGGAGGTAAGGTAATGCTAGTGGAGCAGGGATTAAAATGAGGCCTGACTGGCTCCAGAACCTGGGCTATCCCCACAGTATGGCATTGTTCACAGTATGGCCACACCCTCTGGGTTTAGGATACTGTGCACAAGGTATTCACTCCCGTCAATACAGGAGATAGGTCAAACTGAGGATGAGGGGAGGTGGTGGGGCAGGGAGTGAGGGATATAAATTGTTAGATCTCTGAGTCCCTAGAGTCAGGGTTTCTGATCCCCAAGGAAGGTCTGGGTTCAGTTTACTCCAGCTGCAGTCTGGAGGACACCAAGCCTGGGAGAGGGGACACAGCCCCAGCCCTGCCTGCCACATAATCAGGGCTCAGTGTCTACATCTCTAGGAAGGGTGTCAGCCCTGCAATCTCACACCTATGAGTCTTGCTCACATCCAGCCCTGACATAGCCCATTAGCAGGAAATCAGCCTCCAGTGTCCCCAGCCCAGACCTCTGGGAAGGGCCCAGGAAACTCATGTCTGGAGCAAGGAGAGCTGTGAGGGCAGTCTTGAGAGCTCCCTCCTGGTCAGGGGTGCAGCCCCAGGTCCCCTCCCTCAGCCTCTCCTCCCCAGCTCAGCCTCTGACCACCCTCCCCAAAGTTCAATCTTTTTTGCCTTTGTAAATGGCTTTGAAGTTTCTCGCCCAGTCTCTCATTTTTATCCGTTTAATTATTGAGGAGGTCTCTTGTTGCCAGGCTGGACCATTAACCATTAACGCTGTGGAAAGGGACCCAGGGAATGCAGATCACAGCTGTCTGGCTCCCTCCCACCCCATCCCCTCCTTCCCAGCACAGCCCTCTCTGTTCTCCTCCATCCTTTGCTTCTCCATTCTTCAGGTTCCAGTTATCTCTGACACCTGTCCGAACCACTCCATTCCTGTGACCCACGGAAGCACAAACCATATTGAGCCCAACACATTCTTTTTTCTTTTTTCTTTTTTTTTCTGGCAATACTGATGTCTGAACTTGTGCTTGGTAAGCAGTTGCTCTACCACTTGAGCCATACCTCCAGTCCTAGTTTGCTTTTAGTCATTTTTCAGATAGGCTCTCCCATTTTCACCTAGGGCTGGCCTTGAACTAAGATCCTTCATCCTACTCCCCTACAGATGGGATCACAGGTGTCCACCACCATGTCTGGGCTTGTTTGTTGAGATAGTGTCTCGCTAACTTTTTGCCCTGACTGGCTTTGACCACAATCCTCCAGATCTCTGCCTCCCCCTCCCAAGTAGCTGGAACTGCAGATGTGAGCCACCTCACCTGGCCTCGCCATGTTCATTTCTGCTCAAAATTACAGGAAAGAAGGAGTCCCTGGTAACCCTGGCCCCTCTCCCACTGACCTTCCCCATCCCAGAGGAGAAGGGCACAGAAGTCACAGCCACAGACGGTCTGGGGCCATGAGCACCTGTGAGCATCTCCTCCCAAAATATCTGTGCTCCCAAGAACATGCTCTAAAATCAAATACCCAGTGGGACCACTGCATGGCTTTCTGTGTGTCAGGTGACAGGCACCAATCAGCTCCTTTGAGCTGGTCCACATCCCTGTGAAGTGGGCACTGTCCCCCATCCCACCTTTGCAAGAGGAGCGGGACCTCCACGATGTCACAGCTGCAAGCCCTGCCGGCCAGGCTGCTTTACCATGTTTCTAAAGACTCACGAAGGTTTTCATTACAGAGCTCACATAAGGAGGTCATAACAGTCACTTGCAGTGTGGCCTTTCCAGAGGCAGACAGGACAAGCCCAGGGCTTATCACTCTGCCATTTGGCCCAGGCTGCTGCCCTCCCAGGCTGGCCAACCAAAGTGGTCACTCAGCCAGGCCCAGCACCTCCTTGCCCCGGCTGTCCACTCCTCTGTGGGAGACTGGAGGGGTGGGAGGATCTGCCAGCCCACCTGTTCCTAAACGGTCCTCCAAGGACCTATGGGAGATGATGCAGGGCAACGCAGTCCCCAGAGACTGTTCAGAATGCCCCCTGCAGGGACAAAGATTCCTTCACATCTCCTATTTGTCTTAGAATTACATATGAATTTGGCGTTCTTCATATGCATCCATTTGTGTTAGTTACAACCGTGTTTCTATCCAAGTCGAACAGTCCAGGAAAAGCCCCGTTCTCAAGGACCACAGGGCACCGCAGGGACACTCCTGCACTGTATGCACTGGCATGGAACTCACGATCTTCACAACTTAAGCCTCCAAACCTTCCTGCGCCCTACTCACAACACAGGCCCCCAGAGATGCCCCCAAGTACTGATGCATTCTGGGAGTTGGTTAAATAGGTTCCAGAAAGGGCCCAGGTTAGAAGGATCCAGCCTCAGCCCAAGCAGCATCTCCCAGCCCTCTGCCAACCCTGGAGACAGGAGGGGGGCCACCTCCAGAGGCCAAGAGTGACACCAGGGTGAGGGAGGGACCCAGCAGTGGCTTCCCCTGTCCTTTCCTCTTCCCTTTCCCATTCTCTCCCTGAATGCTTGCACAAACACACGCAGAGCAAACAGGCAGGCTCGAGGAGAGAGAAGCGGGCTCATAATTATTGGTAAAATGCTTGTAATGTTTTTCTCTCTACCCAGTAGCTTTCGGTTGTTTTAGCAGCTTAGCGAAGCACTTGGCTCCAATTGAATTGCAAATCAGCAGCTCTTGCCCCGGGAAGAGAGGAAGGGAGGCGGTGTGGAGGGGGCAGGGCGGGGTTCCAGAAGAAAAGGGAGAAAGGTGTGATAGGAGGAAAGGCAGAGGGAAGGAAGAGAGTGAGTCTGGGTTCAGGGCTCAGAGGCCCAGAAGGCCTGCTCCGCCAGGCCTGTGTGCCAGTACTCATCTGCGTTTTCTGCAGGCCCAACAGCCCCACACCCCATCCAGAAAAAAATGCGGACATGTTCCCAAACCGCAACTATGGGGTGGGACAGGAGGGCCACCAGGGGCTTCCTCAACTACCCAGAAGAAAAATATCTCTTTCTTGGGAATCGCAATTATTTGAAAACAATGTCAAAACAAAAATCTTGCATTTTCTCCCTAGCAATCTCCAACGTTCCTATTTCTGTTCATTGTTTTTGTCTGCCTGCCCTTCTATCTATCCACCTGTCTGTCTGTCTGTCTGCCTCTCTGATGTTCCCCTGGGAAGGTGGAGTAATCGCCAAGCTCCAGGGATAGGTGCTGCTTCAGCACCATGGTCAGCGCCTGGAGCTTGGTCCCTGGGCACCACCCACACTCCAGCCACAGCACTAGGCACTGGAACCAGAGGACTGCCCAATTCTCAGACACTGCTCTGAGGGGCAACTTTCTGCCTTGGAGGCAGAAAGAGAAGAGGGAGAAGATGCTAGCTGGACAGGCACCCTAGGTTAGCTGAGCTGTTGATGGAAACACCTCTGAGGCCCACTGGGACACTGACCTTGAAGAGGCGGAGGATATTAGCCACCATGATGGAGACTGAGCTCCCCGAAGCACCGATGACACCCACCACTCGCTCGGGCTTGGTGATGATGGGCGGGCTGCCGCTGCCACAGCGGACCTCTGTGCCATCCTTCTCGATGAGCGCCTGCACAAAGGTCAGTGACTGCTCAAGGGCATGGGTGTCCCTCGAGCAGGTGTCCAGAATGCGGGCGCCCAGTGTGATGTTGGGCAGCAGGTCCGGGTCATTGTTGATGCGATCCAAAGCAAAGAGCATGGCCTCCAGCCGGTGGATGCCCTTTTCCTTCTTCAGTTCTCCACAGGCCTTGCCCTCCGAGCCCCGGCCGTGCACTGGGAACAGGCCTCCCAGCGTGATGTCCCCATCTATGCGGATAGAGTTCATGTGGGGATGGCCCTTGGGTTTTCCCAGGGAGGAAGGCATCCAAGGACTGGAAAAGCTGAGGAGCAGGCAGAGGGGCAACCGGGCCCACCACCAGCCCCAGCCTCTCTTCCCAGGCATCTCGCAAGTCCTAGAGACCCATGAATGGCGGGTCCCACTCCTAGCCCTGACAGGCCCCCGGCCCCACGGCCTGGGTGCACATGGGCAGGGTCGCTTCAGCAGCAGTGTGGCTGAGGGCAGGCAGTGGGGCAGACCATGCTGGAGTGCTCTCCCTCCTCCACCTCCTCCTTGGCACTCGGGCAGTGCTCAGCAGCCTGCACAGTCCAGGACCACAGGCAGCAGGGAGTGGCTGGGGCTTCAGAAAAGCTCTGATCCTGGTCCCCACATCCTGCAGGCCTGATCTTGGACGATGACCGTGGAAAGGGAAGAGCGCTCCTAGCTTGGCGTATCTTGGCATCAAGTAGAAAACAGCTCCAATCCTCTCCTCCTACCGACCTGAGCGAAGGACAGAGAGAGAAGGAGAGTATCAAACAGAAGCCCAAAGAAGACATTAGCTATTCTGATCTCTCATCAGGAGTCTGGGAGAGGGAGATGCTGGAGGTTATCGCCAAAGACTCCATAAATCTCGTCAACTTGGTTTCCTCCCGGCTGCAGCTCAACCCTGGTTGAAATGGGAGAGCTGGAGGCAGAAACTAGGTCACATTTGAAGACTTCCCAGGGCCTGTGCCCACTGTCCTCAGAGGCTGGGGCCTGAGAGCAGCGCCCCTCAGCAACCACAGGAATGGCTGGGGAGTGGGGAGGAGAGCTTCCTCAACACACCCACAAAAGATATAGCAAGAAACTGGTCCCACTGACTGAAACTGAACCCCACTCTAGAGATAAGGGAACTGAGGCCCACAGAGGCACACAGAATGCCACGGAAGGCAGAGCCAGTCCTCTGCTGTAGTGAACAGTCTGAGACCAGGCTGGGAGCTGCTCACTAGGAAGACCAGGGTTATAGTGGGACTTTTGGGGTTCTGAGTGAGGTAAACCCTCCATTTCCACATGTCCACCCCAGGTGTGCAAGGCAAGGGCCCCAAGCAGGGGATAAAGCCAGCATCCCCTGCCTCCTTCTGCTTGCTCCTCCCACCTCCCTCAGCCTCCCTGGCTTTCCTCAGTCTCCATTCCCCCACTGCTCTTCTCTCTGTCCCCCTTCCCCTGCCGAAGCCGGACTCAGGTTACAGCCTGTACATTATTACAATCCTCGTCATTATTATTGTTGTGATTAAATATTTATCTGCAAGGGTAGAAAAGAGAACACCAGCTCTTCCTCATTCTCACTGCTAATTTGGGCTAATTTCCCCTGGGATTCCTTCCCTCACCCCAACCTCCCCGCCCAAAGCCAGCAGCTTTTCTCCCCTGCACTTAGGAGACCACAGGGAGTAGGGCTGGAAGACATGGAGTTAAGGCTGGGCTAGAGGCAACCCAAGGCCCCTTCCCCCTCCCCTCCCGCCGGCTTCTCAAATGATGACCATCAAGCCACTTGTCCATTCTGTGCCTCAGTTTCCCAGGCAGCTGGAAGAGGAGCTTGTGTTGGGATTGGGAGCTTCCTCCAGAGACATGGTGCCTCCATCAAGACGAAGCACGAACTTAGAGCCATCCCTTCCTACCTGCCTTTCTCCCACTGAGGTCCTAACAGTGAGGACATGGCACCCTAGAATCCAGCCTCAGTTTCTAGGCTTTTCTGGCCTTGGGGACAATCAAGGGCGAGGCCAGCCCAGGCAAAAGTTAGCAAGACCCCATCTCAAAAACAAACCAAAAGCACACGGGCTCTGATTTTAATCCCCAGTACATAAAAACAAAAGTGCTCCCTCTTCATTAGCTCCTCAGAAGTCAGGCATGTGACTACTAATTCCCCTTGGCCCCGTTCTGCACGTGAACCAATATCCCAGAGACATCACATAACTCTCCAAAGTCACACAGCAAATCAAGATGCGTCAGGTCTGGAAGCTAACACCAGCCACATTGAAGGAGCCCAGAGGAACCCCTTGGAAGATCTCACAATGCCACCTTCTCCAGGACCCAGTGACCCAGGGCTGGGAGCCAGGTGCTTTGGAGACAATGTAAGCGCGATCAAAATTCAGAGGCAGGTACAGGTGTGCAGAGTGGACCTCACTCCTTACACTCTGTGTAAATGAGCTTGTCAGGTGGCTTTCCCAATGGCCTAGAGAGTGGGAGGGAGGAGGTGGAGTACCAGGGCACTCGTGTGGTGGCAGACAATTCAGAAAAGACCCTGAAGAAGCCATAAATGGCCCACTCCCACTACTGCCTTGCTGAAGATGAGGCTCATTCCCATTGCTCCTCAGTTTCCAAATCTGTCAAATGGGTGAGTGGGCACCTGCCACCCTGTGGGAACATTTTCAGTTGTCGCTGAAATGATGGGGGAGAGCCACCTACTAACCTGTGTTAAGGCAGGGCTCAGAGATGCTACCCAGCCTGCTATGGCAGGTAGAGCACATACAACAAAACACTGCTATTCACTCAAGGGCCGGTGGCTCATGCCTGTGATCCTAGCTATTCAGAAGGCAGAAATCAGGAGGCTCAAGGTTCAAAGCCTGTCCCAGGCAAATAGTTCTCAAGGCCCTAACTGAAAAAAAAAAAAAATCACAAAAAAGGACTGATGGAGTGGTTCAAGCAATAAGAGTATCTGCTTAGCAAGTGTGAGGCCCTAAGTTCAAACCCCAGTGCCACCAAGAAAAACAACAAAACATTGCTGTCCAGACATTGACAGTGGCCCCACAGGTTCGTGCCAGGCCTTGTTCTTTGAACTTTACTCCCAGTTCCCGGTGGAAGCTCATAGCGCTGTGAGCTGTGTGGTATATTCGACCCCATTTCACAGGTGAAGCTGAAGCATCCAGTGCATCCATGACATAGAGCCCAGCAACACAGAGGGTACAGGCTGCCCATGGCCCTGGCCACCCCACTGTCCTCAAGCCCCATTGGTCCCAACATCTTGTGAGTCCATGATTGTTCCCAAGAATGTCACAGGGAGGAATTCTGGCATCATGACAGAGCGTGGGCCACAGCAGGGCTGGCTCAGGCTGGGAGGCCGATGCACAGCAGCTCCTGACAGTTGGCCCTGCTCAGACTTGCAGATCCTTCGTGCCAGTCCAACAATGGCTTCTGCTGGAGGCCCAGGCACATCTGGACTGAGCAGCGTGCACACACACACACACACACACACACACACACACACACACACACACACGAAGGACAGACGCAATGTGGAGAAGAAGTCCTGGGAGAGGAGAACGGCCAGCTCACAGGACTAGGTCCAGAGCCCTGTGGCCCTGCGGCCTGCTCCAGGCTGGTCAGATCGCCCTCAAGGCCTCCCACCTGGGAATGGATCCAAGCTCCTGACCACGGCAGGTCCCCTTCGGCCCTCAAAAGGCCTGCCTTCTGAGCGCCTCCAAAAAGCTGGGAAACATCTGCCTCTTTCATTCTCCCCTCCTTCCTTTGATCATGTAACAGGAACAAGGTAAAAGTAAAAATACCCTGAGTGAAAGGAGCCAGGAGAGCAGAGCTGGGGGCCGCTTCTCCCAGTGCTCCTTTCCCCACAGGCCCGCTCACCTGCAGAGGAAGGGGGAGCTGGAGACACCTGGAGGGGGTCCTTCTCTGAAGTCCTTTCCCCTCAGTTCCGAAATAGCCAGGAAGCAAAAGCCTGGGGCATGGGGCAGGGGGTGGCACTCCCCAGAAGGGGCCTCCAAGATGGCTGCAGGCCCATGCCAGGGGGTCTCTTCCCCTTCTCTTCCCCTTGTCTGCCCCATCTTCTCCTCTGGGCTGTCTCCTTTTCTCCAGCCCCAGGAAGGACAGAGCTCACACAGAAGGGTAAAGACAGAGAGCAGGGGGAAGGCTTGGCCACCTCCACATGGCAACAATTCACAGGCCACTGGATTTTCCAGAACATTCTCTTCAGTGAATGGAAATGGGGGCAGGGGCTGGAGGACAGCTGCAGGCCCCACAGTCAGGGTGGTGGGGACCAGTCTAGGCCTTTGCTCTCTGAGGGGCCCCAGGACCCTGCCTCAGAGTGACACTGCTGTCTTAACAAGCAGGCACTTCATGCTCTTCCAACCTCAGCCCCTCCCTGCCCAGCCACGGCCTGAGCCAGGAAAAACCACAAACCACAAAACAACCAGAGCCGAAGAGGACTACCATGATTCACTGAACCTCCAATTATTTTTCACTGAGCTTCTCTTAGTCTTCCAAAACCAGCAAAACAGAACAAAACCCAAACGCCAGAATAAAGAGCAAAGACACCCAAGAAACAGCCTTGAACTTGACCCCTAGCATAGGGACACAATCAGTGCCACAGGCTCCTGCACTTGGCCCTTTGAGGACGGGGCCCAGGCCAGCCTGGGGGGGTTCAGGCCTGGAGCCCAGCCCACACCCTTGGCCTTCCTGAGTCGTGCCTCCGTCCCCTCCACCTCTTGTCTCACCTCCGCACTTCTGCCCGCAAGGTGGCCCAGCCCAGGTGCTCAGGAAGCCGGGCCTGTGAATAGATGAGGAATCTGTTCCGAGTCTCCTGAGCTATTTTGAGGCCTCATAGCCCACATTTCACACAGGGAGGAAGGGGGACAGGGAGGGGGAAGGGCAGTGCTGCTTCCCCAAAGATCAAAATGAGGGGAACCAGAGGCCTCTCCCCTCCCTTCATCTGTGACCCTGAGGCCACCCCCTGGGAACCTGACTGCTGGGCGGAGGGGTGGCTGCTGGACAGTTTCCCCCAGAATGAACAGGAATTCAGGTCATCTGAAGCCCCATCCTCTACCCCAGCTCGGGCAGCTGCCCCTGTGAGGGAGCTCATAGTTTGATTCCCACCTGAATGAGGAGAGCCCACGCCATCTGATCCCAGCACACAGCTATCCCATGTGGCCGTCAGGCAGCACTCACCTCAGTCTCTGCACCCTGGCTGCACTGTGGGGGATAACCCCTAGGCCCTCTCCAGGTAGCCACTCTGTGTTTACAGGAGCCTCTGTAGCCACAGAAGCTCTCTAGCCCAAAGAAGTGGCTCTAATGGTGAGATTTCGGGCATGGGTTCAGGCAGGTAAACAAGGATTGATGGGCCATGAGGAGGCAACTGGAATTTTCCACCGTTCTTTGCTTTTACTTTATCTATTTATTTATTTATTGGCATTACTAGAGTTTGAACTCAAGGCCTTGTGCTTGCTACGCAAGCACTCTACCACTTGAGCCACTC
Source organism: Castor canadensis (assembly GCF_047511655.1). Classification (NCBI taxonomy): domain Eukaryota; kingdom Metazoa; phylum Chordata; class Mammalia; order Rodentia; family Castoridae; genus Castor; species Castor canadensis. Next base: position 21,185,018 of record NC_133393.1, on the reverse strand, counting down.
TGCCAGCCCCAGTGGGCCATCTTCTAAGAGCAAGGAGGAGGGCACACAGGGGTCCAGCCAAGCTGGCTACCATTTGCTCCCGAGCTATGCCAGCTCACCAGGCTGGACCAGGAACCTTCATGTTCTAAAACCCAGACCCTACTTCCTGAGCCAGAACAAGGAGCTAGTTCTGTGCTGGGCAGAGTTCACTGGAGAAATATGTATGGAAGGACAGAAGGGAGGAGGGAGCCAGGGAGGGATACAGGAAGTCATTCATTAGCTTAATGCCAGTGGAAACTAAGGAAAGGAAAACTTAAAATCAATTGGCCTTGCCTTGCCCCAAACTGTGATCCCTCCCTTCCAGAAGCAGTTGAGATCCCCACCTCCTCTAGGAAGTTTGCCCTGATTAGTCCAATTCCAGCTGTCTCCTGCCCATGAAGCTAATGACACACCCTCTGATGTTGGACACCGATGACCTGGGAACACACTAAAAGCCTGCGTGACCAGCACATCTCTGCATCCCCTGTGCCTCTTCCAAGGCTCAGAACACAGAATGCACTTCATAAATGATGGTCGGAGTCAGGTCCCCTGCTCAGAGCCAGCACTACAGCCCACCAAAGCAGAGCCCACGGCCAGGGTCTGCAGTAGCACCAAATTCCTATGAGCCATTCAGTGTGGCATTCAATGTGGGCTGAGCACCCTGCCCTGCTCTAAGGGTGACACAGACATACACCCACCGGAGAGGACATTCCGGTGGGGGGGGGTCACAAGGACAGTGGCACTTCAGGGGAGCAGGGGCAGATAAAGGGACATGGAGGGGCTGTTCTAGAAGAGGATCAGCAAGGAATCCTTCTCTGAGGAAGTGCTATTCAAATTTGAACAGAGATTGAAGGCAGGAAAGGGATGAGCCCTTTCTGGGAAGAGTGTACCCAGGTTCAGAGAACAGCAAGTGCAAAGGCCCTGAGGTGGGCATGTGCTTAGCATTCAGTGTTAAGGAACAGCAAGGAGGCCAGCATGACTAGGGGATAGTGGAGATGAAGGGGGCTTATGGGAGATGAGGCCAGAGAGGGCACGCAGCCAAAATCTAGGCAGACTTTAGGGGCTACAATGTGGACAGAGAAACCAGGGGCTCTTAGAAGGCTTTGAGCACAAAAGCAGCAGTGACTCATAACAAGAGAACCTGAGGCCCAGAAGGGGAGCCACCTGCAGAGGCCACAGCTGCCCACATCAGTTAGAAGCCTCGTGCTTGTGCTCCATCACCCAGCACACCAAGGCAAGCAGGTCTCGAGGCCCTTGGTCCCCAGTCCAGTTGGTCCCCAGTCCAGCCAGGAAACACCCAGTGCTGACTTCCTCCTCCTCAGCTGCCAAGTTCATGATGTCCAGGTCTCCTCCAACCAGGAGGCCCCCACGTCCACATAGATGCTGGGACCTTGCCTTCCACCCATCATTCAGTGCCACCCCTGGCCCTAGCTTTCCAGCCAAGACTGAAGGGGGCAAGCGCTGGGTTTGCAGCTGGTGCTACTGTGGCCTCGCCATCACACCGCTTCCTCTTCCTGTCCTCCTCAAACCAGCTTCCCTACCCCAGCACTTAGCCCCGTCCATGCGCAATGGCCTGCACAGCCGTGACCAGAACCACAGTTGTGTGGTGAGACTGCATTCTGGGCCGAGAACGGGCACTGAGTAACATCTGAGACACTGCCTGACAAAAGCCTTGGAATTCAGGTCTAGTCCCCAGTCTTCATTTCTGTGTTTAAACCCCTCAATGGTAGAAGTCCTGCCCTGACCAGGAAGCAGACCCAGGGGTTACTTTCTGTTACCCTAGGGAGTGGAGGTGGCCAGGGGTGCCCAGTGAAACCCAGAGCTCCTGGTCCCTATGTGATGGCCCAGCCCAGGAGAACAGCCATCTGACCTCTGACAGACCCACGGCCATCATAGCCTCATCACATGATGGACGTCCCCACCTTCTCCAGGAGAGCTGGTGGCTTAACTCAGCCACTTATTTGACCCCAACATGCCATATGCTATCATTACGGGTTGTCACTTCCCAATTACTGCAGATAATACCTACCTTAATTGAACAGGATCCCAGTAATGTCATTTATACACTGTGTCCCCCAATTTATTTAATATCTGTGCATACACATGTATTTATGCCTCCCTGGCACCATGAGACCATTCAATGGCAAAGTTCTAATAAAATATTTCGACAGGAGTCATCAGCTTAAATTTAAGAGTGATTTTTACTGCCCTTGAGGTGCTCTTTTCTCCACAGAGCCAAGAGAATTGGGGACAAGCTGGAACAGCCTTTCCTGACCTGGAGGTAGCCAGCAGCTGTGGGCTGGGCCAGGTCCCTTTCCTATCCTCTCAGCAGGAGCAGCCCAAGTGGGGACAGAGAAGGGGAGCAGAGAGTCAGAGCAGGGAAAAGGAAGCTGGCTGGGAATGGGGAGAAGAGAAGCAGAGGGAGGTAAAGACCACACAGAGAGGTGTGGAACAGAGCAATGAGGGCCAAGAGGAAAAGGAACCTGTGCTACACAGAACGGAAGGTAGGGACATCTCTCAGACCAGTTTGATGGTCCCAGCTAACTAGGGCAGAGGTGACATGCATGAAAACAAGTCTCTTGCTCTTCCCAGGAGCAGATGGAAGTGACAGAAACCTGCTGTCCCCTGCTTCCCACGAGGGCAAGCCCTCCCCTTGGCCTCTCCCCCAAGTGGGCCTACTCAGCAGGCAGACCTCCTGTCAGCCCCCTCCTGGTGGGAACCTGGCTGCCACTCTGCAGAAGGGAGATAACCTTCCATTCCACAGCCTGCAGGCCAGCTGCCCAAACTGCCAACAAGGCCTACCCACTGGAAAGTTGGGTTCTAGGCCCAGCGGAGCAGGACAACGGCTGGGGCGAGCAGATGTCTTGGGGTGGGTGGTAATTAGGGGCTGTGGAATCCACACTTGTCTAGGGGAGCGGATGAGTCTGTCAGCTATAATTACAAGGCTCAGGAGTCCACTGGGACCTGTTCCCATCTCTTCCTACCAGATGTCCCCTGCAGCAGGGTGGGGATGGGTGTGGTCAGAAGCCTAAAGGCTGGGCTGTGGACCCCTCTGGAAGGGGTCAGGGCTGCACAGCCCTTCTGGCCTAGGCCCAGCCTCTGACCCTTCTAGCCTGAGCACTGCTCCCTCACAGGTCTGCCAGCCCTGATGCCTCCCAGAGACGTCATTCCTGCAACCTCCAACCTGAAGAGGCCCAGACTCAGGTTTAAGGAGGAGGAATGGGAAGGAAGGAAGGAGGGAGGAGCAGCCTACCATGCCTGATGCTCCCACTTTCCCTCTGCCTGCTCAGGACCTATTCTATGTGACAGGCTTTGTGTTCCCCAAACCCCTCTCCACAAGTATCTGGAAATCCACCATTTAAAGAGCATTTCTTTGTGTTAAGCATTGCTGGCTTCCTGGGGTGAGGGATAACTTTGGGGGGGGAGTTGTCCCTAAGAGGTGTGAAGGTGTGGGCTTATGTCTAAAAGGACCAAAGTTGGAGGGATGGAGATAGTGGTCACCTAATTCTAAATCAGCAGGCATTCCTGCCCCGGGCAAGAGGCTCAGGAGCACCATCCCCAAAGGTCCCCACCCCAGGTCAGAAAGAGGGACAAGGGCTCTGAGTGCTTCTCACCATAACCAGGTCCTCTTCACAAGCCCCATGGGCTGCCCAAGAGAAGGAATAGGCCTCTGCCCCGTGGACACACCACCAAGGAGTGTCCGGAGCTCTGGGGAATCTAGCTCGCTACTCTCAGAAAAGACCCCAGAGTTCAGCTCTTAATCAGAGCCCTCCAACTGTGCACAGTCTGAGCCTCAGGCCCACGGAGAAAGAACCACATCCACAGCCTGGGGACTAAGAAGGTTCCTCCAAGAGCTAGCCTAGGGCTGGGCGTTTGCAGAAGGCTCAATGTGGACACTGGCCTCCCTAACAACCCTAAGTCCCCACTCTCAGCCCAGAATGCACAAGGAAGACTCAATGATGGGAACAAACACACCAGGCTCCCTCCCCCATCACCTCCAGCTTCCTGCCAGCCTGACAGACAAGTGGCTTCAGTTACGCCAGCCCGGCAAGCCCAGCCCGGTTGGCAAAAAAGCCAGCTTTCTCCCAGGCCATCAGCAGGGATGGTGGGGAGAAGGAGGAAAGAAATTGGGTGACCCCTCCAAACAGGGCTGAGGGCGGAGTGTCACTCTGGCCTAGGGGCAGAGGGCGCTCGTACGTTCGGAACCGCTCAGGACTCCCTGCCGCCCGCCGTTGCCCCAGCTCGGCACAAACAGCCTCAGACCTCCCGCGTGCGGGGGCGCCTCTCGCAATCAGGGCCTCCACGCCCGGCCCCGCCCCCGCTCGGGGAGGGGACGCTCCAGCCTGCGGGCGCCGGGGAAGACCGACCCCTAGCAGGGGCCTCCCCCCAGCACACACGCACGCACACGCCAGCACACACAGATTCACGCGGCCGGTGCGCTGCCCGGCTGCAGCCAAGAGGCTTAGGCTCATCAAGGTCTCGGGAAGGCACTGTCCCAAGTGTCCAGAGAAAGCCTGACCCTGAAGTCCCGCCCGAAGACCCCAGACCTGCACCGCCTCCCGAAGCCGCGGCGGCTGCCGGCCAGCAGTTATTCGGCTCCGGCCCGTGGCGAAGGCGGCTCTGGGGCGGGCACCTGAGCCGGACGCGGTACCTGGGAAAGGAGCTGAGGCGTGCGAGGCTGGCGATGCCCTCCCGCCGGTAGACCGCTGAGCAGAGGCGCAAATAATGCCCTGCGCCCCCGCCTGCCCTGCCTCTCCGCAGAGGGGGTGCGCTAATGCCGCCGCCCCCACCTGAGAGCTGGTACCACCCTCCATCCGGAGGAACCTGACATAGCCCCCGTACACAGGGACACTACTTTCCCCTAGACCTGCAAAAAGAGCCGCTGCCTCATTCTCTCCTTGCAGGCATCCAGAGAGGTGGCCCTAGCCCCGAGGGCAGACCCTCTACCCCGCGTCCCGCGCCCTCCGGCCGGAATCTGCCGCACCTCCTCCCGGCACCTCGAGCGCGAGAGCTCGCCCGAGGCCACCTCCCCAAGGACCGGTGTGCCCACCGCAGCCCGCGCGCTCCAGGAGGCAGGAGGGCACGGTCCCTTCTTCCCGTCCCCCTCGGGGCACACAACTCACCGCGCGCTGCTGAGGTTTCAGCCGCGGCGAAGGGCCGGCTGCGTTCCCGCGGCAGGCAGGCGGCGGTCGGCCGCTCGTTTCTCGCGGTGCCCAGAGCCCGGGCCGCGGCGGGCGGCGCTGACGCTGCGGACCAAGCCCCGCACGGAGCCGCCCGAAGTCTCGGACGCAGCGGGGGTGAGCTGGCGGCCGCTCTGCCGGAACCGCCGCCAAGCGCGCGGCGTTCGGCGGCTGCTCAGGCTAGAACCAGCGAGCGAGCTGGAAGCGGCGGCAAGCCCTGCTCCTTCTGCCGCGGAGCCCGGTGTCCGAGCCCGAGAGTGCAAGCGAGGCGTCCGGGAAGCTGGGTCCTGCCGAGGCTCCGGGCTTAGAAGGGAACGGAGCGGGAGCAGACCAGCGAGCGCAGCCGGCGGAGATGCAGGTGCCTGACAGCGCCGCGGCGGCGGCGGCGGCGGCGGCGGCGGCAGCAGCAGCAGCAGGGAAAAAATGAGAGCGAGCGAGAGAGCGCGCTGGAGAGCGAGCGAGAGACTGAAGAGCGAGGAAGCCGCGGAGAAGGGAGGCGCGGGAAGGGCGGGAGCGCCGGGAGCACGAGGGGGCGAGGGGGCTGCAGCCGATCGCCCGGCGCCCACGGCGGCTGCCGCACCCGGGGAGCTGCGAGCCCAGCCCGCAAGTTTGCGCTGCAAGTGCGGGCCGAGCGCTCGGCGATTCCGCCGGCCTTTTAAAGACAGAGCACCTGGGAGGCCACCCCCTACCCCGCACCTCCACCTCCGGAAGGCCGGGACTCTGGCGGCGCCCCACCACCTCTCCACGCCCGCCGCGCCGTCGGCTCCCCCTCCCACCACGCTCAATTGTAACCCTCTCCCGAGGCTCCCTCTTCCCCACTCTCTGTGCGCGGGCCATCTCGCCCACCCCAAAGATACGACGAAGACCCCTCTTTGCCCCACAGATCGAAGGTCAGTGGACCTAGCCTTTCAGGTACACACCTTGGAAAGTGCAGCAGAGCACAAGGACGCAAAGGGGCGCGCTGTTCCCACCCAGTGCAGCACCAGAACCCCCAGCCGCAGGGCAGCTTCTCACATCGCGCACACGTGGCGTATGCCCCCATGTGGCGTGTTCATTTGTACACCCCACCGCTCCTTAGTCAAGCATGTAAGGGGGGAAACTGAGGCCTAGTGAGTCTCCTCTTGGCTCAGGTCGCATAGCCTGTGGAGGAGGTGACACTTTCCACTGATCACCCAACCACTCTGGACCTCTGATAGGGGAACATGCTGTCCACAGTGTGACTGGTTTGGAGAGTGTAACAGGTGGCCTGCAGTGAACCTCAAGAACATTCCCTCAGCCTGGAGGGCAAAGCCCAGCTCTCCTCCTTCCTGGGGACTTCGGGAAATCCCAGGAGAGGGTTGCTTTAGAGACAGGCAGTGGAGGAAGCAAGGGACCAAGCCACTCAATTCTTTTAGGATTGCAAGAGCATCTCCACCCAGACTCCAGAAGTGGCTTCAATTAGAGCCATGCTGTGTGACTGTCCTTGTCCCAGAGAGGGTACACAACACGTGCCAGGGAGCCAGAACAAGGCTGCTGGCAGCAGAGCCAAAGAGGCCAGCCAGAGGCCTCCCCCTTCATCAGTGCCTGGGTGGCACTGGCTGACCTGCAGAGTGCTACCTGGTGCTTGACTGTGCCCAGGCCTGGGGGCACTCAGCCACCCTCACTGCCCAGTCCCTCATTTCCACAGAGAACCCAAATAGCAGAATGTGTGGGGATAACAGAGACTGAGCCCCTACTGATGTACCTGCCTTCTCTCCCCCCATGCAGCCCATCCCTCATCCTGCCCCTTCCCAAGACATGCCCAGGTCCCCTCCTCCAGTGCTCCAGACTATGCAAACCAGAACCGCATCTTGTTCACCATCTTTTATCCGGTGCCTGGCACCATGCCTGGACCACAGTGAGCTCAAGGGGTGTTTGGTGAATGAATAACTGTTGGCAAAGCATACACCCTCTGCTGTCACGTGTAATGGCCCAAATACATGTCTCATTTACCCAATCAGTCTAGAGTCTCTGATGGAAGGGCCCAGATTGTTCGCTCATTCATTCATGCCTTTTGTGTGTTCACAACCAAACTAACTCAGCTCCTGCTCCGTTTGCAGCCCTGGGAGCACATGAGGGTGATGCCACCCTGGAGGACTGCGCCCCTGGCCACTGGGATGGGACCACAACAGGAAGCACTTTCGAGACTTAAGCGAAAGCTAATGCAGCTCCCGCCATCCAGACAAATGCACACTGCTCAGGCTTGCAGTCATTCCTGAAGATGTCCCATCCCTTAGAAGAGCCAGCCTGGGGTCCAACCAGTGTATTCGGCTCCTCCTGTCCAAGGCCCTCCAGAACAAGTGAGACTGACCTCAAAGTGAGACTGCTCATAGAGCTGTGGGTCATTCACTGCAGGAAGCTACCAGCGGAGGGAACAGGGAGGCTCACATTCAGCCTGCCTTGATTTGGACAAGTGAGGCACCAATCCTGAGCCTGCCGTTGAACCACCCAGAGGTTAGCATCATATAAGCTAGAGCTTGCCTGCTTACAAGGAGGTCAAGAAAAAGAATGAAATAATGTGCACATAGCACCTGGGGCTGTATTTAGTGTCCATAAGTGGGAGCCACAGAACATATCCTCCATCTTTTTGTTGGATGGATGGATGGATGGATGGATTAAACTGAAAATAACACAGCCATGGTTTATTGAGAGCCAGAACTAACGCAATCAGCCACTCTCCCACCCCTACCCCTCAGTGTGCCTTTACTCTGGCCATAATTATCCTCCCTATCCCCACCCCCAGCTGTGTCACAGAAGGCTGGGCAGGCTATATTTCTCAGGGGTTAAAAAAAGAAACACTGCTGGCTGGCAGATGGCTGAGTTTGTGGGCTCGGCCTGTGTGCAGGTTCCCAGCCTGAGGCCTAGCTCTTCTGGGCAGCTGTCCTGGACCACCCCAGACTTCCACAGACCCAGAGTGCTTGGCCTGGCCATCAGCCTTCACTCATGGACCCAGCTTGTCTAGCTGGTATATTCTCTTCCTTGTCCCCTTCTTGCTGCCAGGTCATGGATGACTTGACTTGCTAAGGAGACAAACATGAGACACACATAGACACACACTCTCTCTCTCTCTCTCTTTCTCTCTCATTCACACACACACACACACACACAAACACACATAGACTCAAAGAACTCCCATCGATGTCCCCTGCCCTGGAGGAGCCAGGGAGGAAAGAAAGAACAGTGACCAGTAGTGACTTCCAGGAGTCACACAAGAGCCCCAGACTGGACAGCTGCTCCAAGGCCTGAATTCAAAATGTCCTCCCCACCCTCAGAGTTGCACTCCAGCTAGAGGGGAAGGGAAGGAGACACAGGGCTGGAGGCTGAGAGCCATGGGACATGGGGGTCCCCCAGCCTTTCTTAGCATTGGTTTCCCCACCAGTTGTAGTAGAAGGGCTGAGCCAACCTCTCTCTTCTAAGGATCTTAGAATTCAGAGTTGAGTCTCATTTTGAAACCTTTCCAGGAGGTTGACCTGATGCTAACTGAATAAGCAGGTGAGAATTCCAATCTGCCAGTCCTCGTGTGCATGGACTAACCCAAGGAAAAAGAGACCCCATTTCTACTCTTGGGCAAGAAAGGCTAAGGGGAAGCAAGGAAGAGGCAAATAGTCCCAGAAAAAATAATAATACCAAGTCCCAGGCCTGTGTTTCCTAGCTCTGTGACCAGGAAGTCCTTCCTGAGCTCTGACCTGACTCCCTCCTGCTGCAACAGATTCTTTTTTCACTCTCTTATTCTGGTCTCCCCAATGAAGGAAACAATTTTCCCACCCCTTCTCACCCACTGTGTTGGCAATTCATACCCACTTCCTACTTCCATGACTTCCATATCCAAAGAATCATGATAGGAGAGGGCGATTGTCTTTGAAAATTCCAAATTTAGGACTTGTTGAAATAAATCAAAGTGACTTTGAAGGTGTGGGGGCCTGAGAGAGGCTGGCGGACCTGCCATGTTGAGTGGAAAGGCCATCACTAAGCTTCTGCACCTGATGGGTTTCAATTTAGGTTTCCCATAAATTGGCCATTAGGTGGAAATGTCTGTGACGGGGAGTTTGTTTAAACAATAACTGTCCCTGGCAGGACATTGTCCCAGGCACTGCAGAGTCATAAGTCATCTGTAAGCACCAAGGACAGGCACCCTAGGCTGGGGCCTCAGGCTGAGGGTGCCCAGCTTAAGAATCCTGGGACAAATCATTCCTACTGTTTGTGAGGGTCATCACTGCCCCTCCTTCACCCTACAGGGACAAGGAATCTTGAGGGTGCATGCTAGGAAATTCTCCCTGTCTCGGCTCTAAGACAGACTGGGACAAGGCAAGTGACCCCTGAGGACCCCAGACAGGGACATCTCTGAGAGGATCTGCTCTTCGTAGGCTGGCATGGAACAGAGCCTCCAGGACTCATCCTGCCCCTGGAACTTTCTCCAGCTTCTGGCTTGGAGTAGTGAGTTGACAAACGTGGCGTACCCTTTCCACCATTCCAAAGTCCAAATGCTCTCAAAACACAGGTTTGCTTATAGTTTTAGGCAAAATCATTTGGCACCAAAACCTGACATGAAGGCTATTCACAGCACTCTAGCAACTCTGGTGGGAGACACTACTTTAGGCCCCAGTGGGCCACATGCATTTGATTTTGAGGGTGCTGCCACTGGGGCTCCTGAGCTTCTGGCATACTTCACTGGCATTTGCGTGAGCTACGGCCCAACCTGGAAGGCCACAACACACTTAGCCGCACTCTCTAGAGCACCTTCTGTCCATCAGTCTTCCTCAGCTCCTAGGGATGTTTTCCATTCTTTTCCTCCACTACACCGTGCTCCTCCCAGATCTCCAAAAAGATCTGGCCCCAAGAGTCTCTGATAAGGCTCTGTGTACCTGTAACCATTCCACACAAAGCAAGGATTTTTCAGGCACAGGGGACATTCATATCCACATCCACCATTCACCCTGCTGGCCGAAAGGAGAGACTGATACACAGCCTGACCAGGTGCACGCTGACTTAGGATATAGCACACTTGGCACAGTGTGCTAGAGGGGCCTTAGCACACACTGCAAGATGCCCCAAAGAATGGAGGTACAGGACAAGAGGTCAGAAGCTGACCGGATCTCTGCCTCTTCCAACCTACATGGAGGTCAAGTCAGCTGGGAAGAAGAGGACCTTGCTGACACTGACCCAGAGTGTGCACAGAGAATGGGCCGGGAGGAGCTCTGGATGGGGAGAGTGAAGGGGGAGAATGGGTCTAAGATCAGCATTACCTTAGTCTGCTTCAGAGCTCCCTGACTCAAAGGATGGGGTTTCCCATCCCTATCTTAGCCTCAGTTTCCCCACCTCTAGGCCTGAAGAGGGAGGAAGTATGAAGAAGGAAACTGCCTCCTCCAGTTGTCCAGGACAGCAGCCTTAGAGGCCAAGGAGAGCCTCCTTCTGCCCCTGGACAGAGAAGAGAAAAAAGAGAAAATGCTTCCTTCCAGGAGGAAAAAAGACAAAGGGTGAGGCAGGAGTGGCAGGGTTCACTCAGGGGGTCACCTCTAAAGCAGAGGTCCCCATGCACCAGGGCACAGGTGCATGAGCCCCTCTTGTGGCGCTGAGCACCTGCTGCTGCCTCAAGCCTCAGGGTGGCCTGGGAACAAGGGGCCACTTCTGCTGCCAGAAGGGGTAAGGTTTGATGGAGTTAAGCCTTGAAAGACAGGTAGGATTTAGAAGTGAGAGACCCAGATGTGGAGATGTGGGATGCACAGCCAGATTAGACTTTCCATGGGGCAGAGACTTTGTCAAGCATACAGTGGGCGCTCAATAAATGTTCAATTATTAAACAGTGAATAACTGACCCACCTATAGAGAGAGACTTCCTCTTTCTCCTCCTTCATTTCCACTTTCTCCTCCTCTCTCTCTCTCTCTCTCTCTCCATGTCTGGGGGCTGTCAGCCTCCAGCCAAATGTCATTAGGATGGATGTCACAAGCCCGGATGTCAAAATACAATTAACATTTAAAAGCCCCTCCCGACCCCAGCCTCATGGCCAGTCGGTTCCTTCCACTGAGTGGCAGGGCTCTGGGCGCCAGAGGGAGCAGCCAGGTGACAGGTACAGGAGGGGACACCATACAGCTAGCCATGAGTGGAGGCCTGCGGGAGGAGGGGAGGGACGGGGTGGGAAGCTGTGGCCCAACCTGGAAGGCCAAGTTTAACTGCACCCCCTAGAGCGCCTCCTGCCGGCCGGGCTGCCTCAGCTCCTAGATTCTCTTCCATCCCTTTCCACTGTCCATGGCTCCCACTGTCCTAATCAACATTGTCCCGTGCCTCTGCATCCTCAGCTGTCAAATGTGAATCATGATTCGGCATGCCGCTCCCTTGGGGTTGCATGGAGGAGAAAGGGTTTCCAAGTGTAAGGGAAGCCTATGATTGGGGCCTTAGATTGTGTCTGGGGGCTCTTGTCCTCCAACCAGTCCCCAGGCTTTGGGACGGGCAAGGGGCATATAGCCTAGTTGATTGGTTGACAGTGGGGATGGGAATCTGGTGGGCACCCCTGTCAATGTCCCTCCCAACCACACTCCAGCCATGGTCCTGTTTAGGAAGTTGCTTGACAATGAGAAGAAAACTCTGGCATTTGTGCCCTTGCTGGGGAGGGGGGAGGAGACTCAGAATGAATGGAAAGCTGGAAAGGACCCCTCAGACCTCCCACTGGCTGAGCCTCCAGGAGCATCGATCGCGCAGGCTGTCTCCAAAGCTTTCCATCCTTGTTGCTGAGGTGTCTCCAGCACCCTCAACGAGCGCCAGAGAGGCTGGGCTGACCCAGAAAAAGTCCGATGGAGGCAGAGGAGGAGGGGTATCTGACCCATCCTGAGCTGAGGTCACAGCTGCACTGCCCTCCTCCCCCCTCCAACCAACCCTTCCCCCCACAACACACACACACCCTGCACCAGTCCCAAGAAACCTGATCTACACCAGGAATGTGGCGCCCCTCAGGCAGCAAAAAGCCCTTGTCCTCCTCCACCTCTGGAAAGCCCTTGCCCTTCCTCTCCTCCAGAACTGCCTCCCAACCACTGTGCCATCTCTCACAGACCCCCCAAAGAGGACAAAGCAGTGCTGGGGAAGAAAAGCCCACGCCCGCCAGCTCCTACCCTCGTGGGCTGCATTTTAATGACGTTTGATTGGATCGGATGCGCTTTTAATTCCCTCCTGGGACATCAGAAGGAGGAGGGTAGAAAGAATCTTTAATTCATCAAACTGAAATATTAATAGACTTCCAACTAGCTGGAGTAGGGCATGAGGCCCCCATGATGGAAGATGAGGGGGACAGGCAGGAGCCAGGTGGGAATGTGGCTGGGGTGGGGAAGATGAGGCCTCTGGGCAGGGTTGGGACCAGGCTGGGTGGGGGACAGGGAGGAGAGAGCTCCTTTGAATGCTTGCTGGCTGCCAGGTGCTCTGCTAAGTAACCATGTAAGTGTATCTCATCTCCTTAGCAGCCCTGAGATGGAAGGACCAGTGTCAAGATTTCACTCTCCAAACCAGGAAGCCTAAGCCCAAGGTTGCACAGCTGATGTGACATGCAGACTCCACCCTGGAGAGGGGAGAAGGAACCTGGGCAGAGGACCCAAGTCTCACCCCACCCTCTGTACCCAGTTCATTTCTGCAGCCCCACACTTGAGCCTGAACAGCCCAGCCAAGCTCTGGGATCGCCATACCCCTTCCTGGTTACAGAAGGCCCAGAGAGGCATAGCCCAGGCTACCAGCAAACCCAAGTAGCAGAGGTACTAGGGACCCAGAGACAGCAGCCTGGCTTAGGTTGATTCTCCACCAGCAGGCATAGCAGGCATCACCTTTCTTCCCAGGGGTACAGGCTTTCCCTGAACACCGCTGGCCAACCCTCTCCCAAGAGCAGAAGGACCCTCAGGGGCACAAGAGCCAGGCCAAGGAACATAAAAGACCCCATGTGGAGCCCTGTAGTCCCAGCTACTCAGGAGGCTGGGGCAGGAGGAGCTCCAAGTTCAAGGCTGGCCTGGACCACACAGCCACACCCTGTCTAAAAAAAAAAAAAGGAAGTGTTCCTGGGAGCCAGGATCATGTGAGGGTCTAAAGGGGTGTCAGTGGATATAGGCTGACCCTGCATCTGACCCTCCCTCAGCTTACATGCTCTGTGGTTAAAGCTAAGCACTGTTTCCACCACCCTTGCATTCAGGCCTGGCCATGTCCACTTGCCCTCCCCAGCCTCAGTTTCCTCATTGAGAAGGAGGGTCAGGAAACCTACAGTTGTGGTTGTGGCTGCTCTTTTTTCTTTTCTTTTTTTTTTTTTGGTGGGACTGGGCTTTGAACTCAGGGCTTCATGCTTTCAAAGCAGGTGCTCTACCACTTGAGCCACATCTCCAGTCCAATGGGGAGAGGTTTTTTTGTTGTTGCTGTCTTTTCTTTTTTGGTGCTAGGATCGAACCCAGGGCCTCAGGCATGCTAGGCAAGCGCTGTACCACCGAGCTACATCCCAGCCGGTGGCTGCTGTGAAGGCTGGTGAGACCAGATATGCAGCATGCAGATAATAACACACAGACCTTACTCTTTCCAGACCCATACCCTCCATTCTCTCTCTCACTTTCTCTACTCCATCCATACTCCCTCCCCAACCTGAAAGGCCCCTGGTCAATCTAGTTCACTGGTCTGCCTCTCCAGGACTGGAGGGGATAATGTTTTGCTCCCTCTATTTCTTTGGCTTGCAAGGGCAATGACCATAGATGGATGGGTGGGCAGACAAAATGGCTACGTGGATGGATAGGTCTGACTACTTCAGTCCAGCAAGTTTGGACTTCAAATAGCAGTGGCAGGAGGGCGAGGCAACAGAGACTTTTTTTAAATTTCTTTTATTCATATGTGCATACGATGTTCGGGTCATTTCTCCCCCCTTCCCCCCGCCCTCGGCAATAGAGACTTGAGGTGAGCCTGCAGGGGCCCCAACTGTCAGCCTGAGCCTGCAGCCTGGTACGCACTGATCTGCGCAGGCCCCTGCCCCGCCTCTTCAGGATGAAGGGCTCATTCTGCCATCCCTCTAATGCAGGGAGATCACCTGTGGCTCGCGGCAGGCTGGGCAGGGGCGCAGGGAGCCTCGCGCCCTCCCGCCGACTCCCCAGCGCGGGCCGGCAGCGCCGCCCCGTGGCCGAGCGCCCTCACTGCGCGCACTGGCCGCCCCGGATCCGCGGATCTGAGCAGGACCCAGGCCCGGGTCTATGCCGCCCGCAGGGTTCCGCGCCTCCCCACTCCGACGCGGGAGGAGACACCGGGATAGAGACGGTTGTTTTCACCTGAGCAGATTCCGGAAGGAGGCAGCGGGGGCGGCAGGGGCTCTATTTCAGGGATGTTTCCCAGCTGGGACGCCGCCCTCGGATTCGTGCGCTGCGGCTCACCTGCTCTGACGGCAAGAGGGGGCTCTTCTCACGCAAGCACAGGCACCACCCGCAAAACCTAAAGGGACCCGGACAGGAGGCGGCAGGTGAGGGATTTCTAGCTTCCTGGGCGGGAGGAAAGCGGCGGGACCGGGCGGAGTGCGATGCGGAGGGCGTAAGGGAACGAAGAGGGGCACAGCAGCCGCAGGAAGTTGCAAAATCCCAGCCTTCCTAGCCATCCCAAACCCACTCCCACCATGTGCCAGGCCCTGGCTCTCAACCTTGATGCACATTTTAAACTCCTGATGTCCAGGCCATACACCAAACCAATTAAATCAGATCGGTGCAACACTAGGGAGGGCGACCCTGTCTCCCTCTGTCCATCTGAGTGCATGGAACCAGGCACTACAGGCTGTCTTGGGGTAACTCTCCTTCTCACCACCAACCCACAGGTGCATGGGATAATCCCCGTTTTAGAGACTCAGGGAGGTCGACAGAGAACTGTGGTTCAACACCCTGGTCTGTGTCTGTTCTGGCAAACCATACTGTGGAGAAAGGCTATCACTAACACGCATCTTTATGCATGTGACACTTTTACTAATGGTACAGTCATATCCTCCTAGAACCCCAAGTACTGGAACTGAGGGAACGGAGTGCAGAGCTAGGACATGCAGGCACTCCAGGAAAAATGCTGTTTCAGAAGTGGAAGCTGGGCATGATGGAGCATGAGACCCCATCTCAACAATTAAGTTAGGCACAGTAGTGTGTGCCTTCACCCAGGCTACATAGGAGGCATAGGTAGGAGGACTGTGGTCCAAGGCCAGCCCTGAGCAAATACAAGAGACCCTACCTGAAAAATAGCTAAAGCAAAAAGGACTGGGGGCATAGTTCAAGTAGCAGAGCACCTGCCTAGCAACTGTGAGGCTGGGAGTTCAAACCCCAGTGCCACCCAAAAAAGGAGGGGAATGCAAATGGCAAGGATGTATGGGAAGAAGGACAGAAGCTCAAGAGCCCTGAGGCTCTGTACTTAGAGAAAGGAGATGGAGGCTCCCCCACAGCCTCCACCTCACTCCCTGCCCTTTCAAGGGGCTGGCTCCATGTGGGAACCACAGCACTCACAGCTGGGCTTTGACCATGGCCTCATTTCACAGAGATTGAGGCAGAGAGCTGGGGGGTATGGCTCAAGTGGTAGAGCACCTGCCTGGCAAGTGCAAGGCCCTGAGTTCAAATCCCAGTACCACCGGGAGAGAGAGAGAGAAAGAGAGAGAGAGATTGAAGCAGAAAAGTCAAATGGAATAAGTCTCCAGGTCCTGTTGGCTCCATCTCCAAAATACTCCCCTAACTCCACCCAGCAAGAGCAGTGCTGAGCCAGACACCAGGCCCAGGTACACGTGTTGTGTGACTGTGCAGTCCCATTGGTGCCAAGCATAAACCAGATGAAGTAGCCTATGGCGAAAGTCGGAATGCTAGTTACCTTCATCTGTGTGCTCCTTCCTTCATCTGGGATTTGATGACATGTGTTCCCTCTGGAGATGTTTACTTCAGTGAAAGCTTCAATTTGCACATGGACTTCTGATGCTGTCCAGACCCAAACATGCCCTGGACCTCAGGTGGTGAGAACCAAGGGTTCCAAACATCCACCTCCCCTGGGCTCGGCCTCGCCCCACAGTCCATTTCTGAACATGTGGTAAGGAATGAAGTTGTAGTGAGTTTCTTCAAGTGCAAGGAACAGAAGACTGGCCAATTTTAAGCAAAAATAAAATAACAGGAAGTGACTTGACAACTCACATGTCACTTGGTGATGGTCATTGCCAATTCACTAAGAGGTCTCCTGAGCTGGCTCCCAGATCCCCTTAGGGCAGTGGTGGCAGCCAAAGTCCAAATGTCCTCAGAAACCCTCCCAGAACCATGCAATACTACAACGTGGGCAAATAAAGTCACCTGCCCCTGCCTTTAGCACCGCCAGCACACAGGGACCACACACTGGGGCCCGGGGGTTAGGAGGAGAGTTCTGTCCTCTTGGGAAATGCTAAGACTTCTGGGAAATTAAAGGAAGGGGTTTGAGAATGTGCAGGAGCAGACTGGCAGTCTCAAAAAGACTGAGGTGGGGGTGGGGGAACAGGGTGATTTGGAAAGGGAAAGTGTCACTAGGAGGTCTAGTGATGTTAAGGGTTTTACAGAAACAAAAAGAATCACAATATCAAAAGACATACCAATATCAACCCCTTCCTCCAAAAGATGCCACTGACTTTTCTAAAAATAACTTCTTTAGAAGAGGGGTTCTTGCCAGCTATGGTGGTACATATCTGTAGTCCCAGCTACGTGGCAGGCTGAGGCAGGAGGATCTCTTGAGGCCAGCCTGGACAACCCAGCAAGATGAAGAAGGAGAAGAAGGGGCTGGTGGAGTGGCTTAAGTGGTAGCGCATCTGTCTGTCAAGCATGAGGCCCTGAGTTCAAACCCCAGTACTGTCAAAAAAAAAAAAGAGAGAAAGAGAAAAGGTTACAAAAACTACAAAGATGAAAAAGGAGGAAGAGAAAGGTGAGGAGGAGGAGGGGAAGGCAGCATTCATACAAATCTACTATAAGAAAAAAACAAAAAAATCAAAATCAAAATATTTAAGCTGAAAATTCCCCCTCCAAGAAAAATACTAAGCAGAAAACTGAAGTACAACACTCCTATCTGAGCCAAGTTTTCTTACACAAGCATTGCAGATATGAAAGACCCTTTAATAGAAGTTATTTGAAGCACAAAAAGAAAAATATCCTGCTGTATCCCTCCTTTTGGGGGGTCTGAGAGTAAACAAAAATCAGGAAAGAAATGAAAGAAAAGCTAAAATCATTTCAGAAATGATGGCTTCATTGCAAGATACTCATGGAAAATTAAATTCAATTGAAAATATAATAAAAGTCTTCTTGCAAGGAATGTAAAGAGCCAAAAGTATAAAAATGAAATCAAAATGTTTCTTTTAAAGTGTCATAGAGAGAGCTGGAGGCAAAGCTCAAGTGGTAAAGTGCCTGCCTAGGAAGCTCAGGCCTTGAGTTCAAACCCCAGTATCGCCCCCACAAAAAAAAAAAAAAGTGTCATAGAGAGATGGCTAAAGACATTCAATAAAAGAAAAATGAAAAAAAAAAAAAAAGACATTCAAAGGTAGTCCAACATACAGACAAGTGGAGAACCTGAAACAGAAACAACAGCAGAAAAAACTAATGTCAAACAAATGTGTAACATCCCCCGTCCCTGAAGGGAAAGTTGGCCTGGAATCGTTCTCTCTGAGTCCCATGTTAGTAAAGCTAAGGAAAGGGGAAGTCACCTCACATGGAAACCTGTGGGCTCCACCTTCACTTGGGGATCTCACTCCACAGGACCAGTGAAGGCACAAACTGACATTAGGTGCCCCCGATCACTGCAAAGCATATATGATACCACTAGGTAGCATTCTTGCCAAAAACATTTAATGTGTTAATGGGTCCAGCTTGACCTGACTAGCCCTCTTGTTACGACTGCCATGATGGTCCCATTATATCCAGCAAACGGAATAAACAAAACCATGAGAGCTGTATGTGGACCTTTACAGCCCAGAGGCTGCACCAGGAATCTGCCTGGTGTAGTTAATATTAGCTTCAGATAAACCAGAATACACTGCATTCCGTGCAATCCTGGATCTGCCTGTTTCTTCAGCCTCAAGGTACCTCATGGCCACTTCTCATGAATTGGAAGCAGGTTTTTCCAAAATGATCTGCATCAAATAACGAGAAATAATCAGACAAATATGGATTGTAGGAAATTCTACAAGACAACTAATGGTAATGTCATTGCTATGGTTTGGATGTGGTTTCAGTTATCTCATCCCCCACCCAACCTAGGGCTCATATGCTGGAAGCTTGTTCGCAGTGGGGAGCTATGTTGAGAGGTGGAAGGACCTTTAAGAGGTGGGACATTGCCAGGCGCTGGCAGCTCACATCTGTAACCCTAGCTATTTGGGAGGCAGAGATCAGGAGGATCAAGGTTCAAGGCCAACCCAGGCAAATAGTTCATAAGACCCTATCCCTAAAACACATATACAAAAAAGGGCTGGCAGAGTTACTCAAGTGGTAGACTGCCTACCTAGCAAGCATGAGGCCCTGGGTTCAAGCTCCAGTACCAGCAAAAGAGAGAGAGAGAGAGAGAGTTGAGTCCCAACTCTTCCTTGGAAGAGATTAATACTGACCTCTTCTCACAAGAGCAAGTTGCTGTAGAAGAGCGAGCCTGGCCCCTGAATTCTTCTCTGGCTTCCTGTCACCCCACCTCTTGCATGTCCTTCCACCATGATGCCATCTGCCACCTTGTGATGCAACCCAGAGGCTCTCACCAGAGGCCAAACAAATGAGGGCACAAAATCTTGGGACTTTCAGCCTCCAAAACTGTGAGCTTAATTGAGTTATTTTTATTTCCTCCATGTTTGGGCTGGAACCCAGAGGCTCAGACATGGTAGGCACATACTCTACCACTGAGCGACACCCCCAACCCATGGTTTTTCTTTATAAGTGTCCAGTGTCATGTATTTTGTATGACAACAGAAAATATACCAATAGTCATGAAAGACAAAATACTTGGGGAGTATTCTAGGATCCTAAGAAACTATGGCAATTAAATTTAGTGCATAGCCCTTGATTACAAACTGGATCTTAAGGAATCATAATAAAGGACATTAGTGAGAAAAATTAAGTACCGACTATGTTTTTGACAATATTATTACTGTATCAAATTTATGGGGTATGCGTCAATTTAATACCATGTATCTCAAATTCCATCAAGAGATAGGGCTATGTCCCTCAATCTGGGCTCTGTGACTGCTTGACCAATAAAATACGGAAGGAGTGACACTGTGCCAGTGTTGGGACCAGGCCCTGAAGAAGCTGGCACCTTCCATTTCCTGCCTCTTGAACCCAGCTGTCATGCTATGAGGAAGTCCAGGCCACACAGAGAGGGCACTCAAACATGCTCTGGCCAACAGCCAGCTGAAGTCCCAGGCCACAGGCAATCTTGGCCATCAGACACATGAATGATGAAAACTTGAGACATCTCAAGGCTAACCCCAGCCCAAAGAAACCCTGGGGAGACCCACCCAGCTGGACCATAGAAGCAAAAGTGACAATAGGATAGTTGTTGACTGTGGCACTAAGTGCTGAGCTGCTTCACCGGCAGCCACAGATGACAAGATACTATGACACTTGAGTGATGGTTTTGGAGAAGGGGGTCCTTATTCTCAGGAGAATTTGCTAAAGGACTTAGGACGAAGCGTTATTCAAAAATGATTCAGAAAAAGGTTTGTGTGTGTATGTAGGCAAGTGTGACAAATATTACTAGTGGTGAGTGTACGTGAAGGGAATAAGAATGCTTATCACATTCTTCTTTGAACAGTGCAACTTGCAAGGTAGCTGAGCCCCAGCCATCTTTTTCTGCACAGACTCCAAACTCCTGAAAGAGGCTCTGATTGGCCAGCCCAGCTGATGGGTGTACTCCTGCATCTGTAAGTCCTATGAGACTACAGAGGAGAGGGGAGGAGGAGGGGCACTTCCCACAAGACAAGCAGAAGCCCTTCGCCTGAAGATGGGGGGAGAAATGAGACATGTCCTACTCACATGACCTTCAAGAGCATCTGAGATTGAGTTCTTACTGAGAAGGATTGACCATTGCTTCTTGGATCTGTTTCCACACAAATCCACTGAGGAGGCCAGGTGCTATGGCTCACACCTATAGAATCCCAGCTATTTAGGAAGCAGAGATCTGGAAGATTTAGTCCAAGACTGGCTCCTGGTAAAAATGAGAGAAAAGATAACTAAAGCCAAAAAGGATTGGGGTAGCTCAAGTGGTAAAGCACCAGCCTAACAAGCTTGAGGTCCTGAGTTCAAACCCCAGTACCATCCCCCACAAAAAAGAAAAGCCTATGAGAAAGGGACTAACTCTCATATCTTGGATGCAACTTTGGCCAGTATTAAATAATATGATTGGCCCAAATAAATCAGGTCCCTACTTCTGAACCAATCAACTGTGGCCAAGGGTTTGAGGTCAGAAAGGCTACTATGTATGACAAGTGGCAGAGCAGAGACATCTAGGAGAAGGGGGATTCTGACAAGACATTGTCCGCTGCAGAGTGAACCCTGGGACCCAGAGGAGAAACACCAGGTAAAGTCAGGGAAGCCTCAAGGGATGGTGGGAGCTGTCCAGGCTGACATAAAGGTTCACTCTCAGTCAATGTTTTCTGCCAGGAACTTGGACAAGAGAAAGAAACACTGCCTTGGCAGGGAGGGAGGGGGGCCCAGGGGAGGGGGCCCAAAATGATAAAATAAAATAAAGTATTGAAGAGAAAAAAAAAAAAAAAAAGAAACACTGCCTCCATAGTGTACCTGTTCAGGAATTGAGCTGCTCACTGCTCTGTGGCCGGAGTGGAAAGGAAACCCGCCTACATAGAGAGGAGGGGAACAATGAGCTTGGCTCCTGAGGCCTGGCCTTGTGCCAGCCACCAGCACAAAGGGCCCTGTTCCTCCTGCCCAAGCACTCACGTGCTCTAAAAACAAAGAGGCCAAAGCCAACGGCAAGCAGAGAAGCAGGAGGAATAACTCGGCAGGGCTGAGGTCAGAGTGGAACCTGGGCAGAGGGTGCCACCTTTGGCAGGTGACAGGATGGAGACTTTACCACCAGGGCCGTGGGAGCTGGTATGAGAGTTTTTAAGAAAATTATTCTCGATGTGGAATGGAGGACTGCTCTAAGGGGGCAAAACTGGAGGTAGGAAAGCCCATAGGAGGCTGTTAGGGGTAACCCAGAGCTTAGGGGCACACAGCACAAAGGAGTGGGCACAGAGAGACAAAGGAGTCACTGCAGAGACAATAAAGAGGAGTCTGCCAGACTTGGGGTGGGGTTGAGCTGACAAGGGCAATGATGACAACAGTGCTAGTCTAGGCAGGAGCACAGGGGAAGGAGAGGGGTTGGGGTTCTACAGGTCCCCAGTAAATATCTTCACATATCTCCAGGTAGAACAGTCCGTGGGGCCTCAAACACCAGATTCAAAGGAGATAAGAATGTTCACGAAGCCAGGAGAGTCAACAGGAAGAGCACGAGGGACTTGGAGCCTTGGGTCTGAGACAGAAGCACCATGCCTGGCTGTGGTCAGCTACTTACCCTCCCTGGAAAGCAGCTATCAAGAAATGGAGGGCTAGGGTGTGGTTCAGCGGTACAGAGCTCACCTGGCATGCACAAAGCCCTGGGTTCCAGCCCAGCAAAGGAGAAGAAGAAATAATCTCTTCCTCACTGGCCACTGGCAGACCTAGAGGATGAAAGCAGCGAACATTATGTCCCTAGGGTGACAGTGATGCCATTGGGGACCAGCTGACTAGCTGTCTCCATTTCAGGCCAAACTGAACCTCCCTGGGCCTCCCACGCCCTCTCTCCAGCCACAACTGCTGCAAGAGCTAGCAGCAGGACCCCCCACAGTGCAAGGCTGTCAGGTTTGGGGGGTGGGTGTCCTTGCCATAGTAGATGTGCACAGGCAGCTACTGATACCCCCTCCCCACAGGGACAGAAGCTATCTCCTCTTCCTGAGGAGATGGGCCACCAAGTCGCAGCTCTGTTCTCAGCTGGGCCTTGGCTGGAGGGCTTTTGAATTTCTGATCAGGCCCTGACCACTTCTGGCCAGCAGAGGGTGCTCCAACCCCTCTTTTGGTCCTTTCTACCCCTCCTCTCTCTGGGTTTTCCTTCCTTGCAAAGGTACTGTCATGAAGACATGAGGAGGAGAAAGCTACCATTATTGAGCCCCTGCTTGTCCCAAGCACCATGCTAGACTGCTTCATTTATCCCTCACAACAGCTCTTTCGGCTAAATACTATTTGTTTCATTTGCAGCAAGGAAACTGAGGCCAGGAAAGGTTGTCTTTGGAAACATGTCTCCTAGTAAAGGGCCCTCTTTCAATCACTCAGCAAACTGGAGGCTTAAAAACTGAAAGGCCATGGAAAAGCAAAGATAAGGAAAACTCACCAACGAAAGAGCTATGAGGGGCAGGAAGCTAAGGCAAGCCACCATCACGACCCTGGTAGGTACCAGGCCCAAACAGGTACCAGGCTGTGGCTGGAGAGCCTTGGAACCAGGCTCCTGACTAGCCTGGCTTCCTCGGCTGTTCTCAGGCACAAGTTTTGTCTATGGCCCACCTAACTTTGCCCTCTGTGAGCCCAGTGTCCCCACAGGTCTAGGCTAGACTAAGCAACAGCAGGGAAGCTGTCATTGGGTCTCCCTGCCCTGGCAGGGGCCTCTTGCCTCTGCTCTAAGCTCTTGGGCTTGTTCCTCTGGGTCTCCAAGGACCTTCAGCTGGCAGCTGACCCTGGCCTGTGCTACAGAGAAAAGGGGAAGGAGGTTTGGTATTCAGCCCAATCCCAGCTAGTTCAGTTCAATGGCCTCCCCCGCTTCTTGGCCTCCATAGTAGAATTTACTGGCTGACATTGCCCTAAATCACAGATCAGATGGGGTTTTCAGCCAGGACATGCCGGGCAAGGGCAGGGGGCTTCGCTTCACTTCCAGGGTCACTCACCCTTTACCTGTGCCCTCCACTAAGAGAGCTGGACACCCAAGGTACAGAATTGGGAAAGGAAAGTCAGGGCCTCTGGCAACTTTCACATACAAAAGAGGCCTGTCTCATCTCCTAGTGCTACCTGCCTCTGGACTCACATTTGTGCCAGAGCTGTGGAGGAATGACCTGGAGGAGGAGGGAGACAGTGGCCCTGCGTTCCCAGGCATCCAGGCCTCTTGTGGAGCTCACTCTGGCTGGGTCCTTGCCTATTCAGTGCCCTGTGAGCGGTGGGGGATCTCAGATTTCCTAAGCTCCTGCTCATGCAGACCCAAAGGAACCAGGGTAACAATAATGGTAACAGCAGAAATGCACGCACCACTTCTAGGCCCCAAACTATTCTCTTCAGTACAGACTCGCTGACCCTCACAACAATCCCAGGATTGTCCGCTCTCCAGGCAGGCACCTGAGGGCACCAGGTTCAGGAGGCAGAATTAGTTCAGCCACTTTCAACAGGTCTGGAAGGAAGTCTGTCATCCCATAATGACCTTGAGATTGTGAGTCCTATTGCCTTTGTCCCAACTGTGACTCCTAAGTGACAACAAGAAGTCTCACCCAACATGCTTTTCCATAGTCTGAGAATGTACCCTCCCCTGACAGCCACGGCAATGAGTCACTGGATGTTGGCTCTGGACACAGTGTCTAATCCTCGCACCTCTGCAGAAAACCAGTCACCAAGCCCATTTCATGGAGGAGCAAACTGAGATCCAGAGGAAGCGATTTCTCAAGAGTGCACATCTGGTTGGTGTCAGAACCAGTCCAAAAAAGATCTGGGGTGTCTGGCTCATGAGGTCTGGCATAAGTCACTTAACCAAAAACATGGCTTAGGCTGCTGAAGTGGCTCAAGTGGTGGAGTGCCTGCCTAGCAAAACCCAGCGCCACCAAAACACAAACAAACAAAATATGTCTTGCCGGATCAGTGCTGAGTTCTGGGGACACCAAGTCAACTGACACAGCTGCCCCTCAACCATTACAGCCCAGAAAGGGGAGGCAGGAGCAAGGTTGGCACCACGTTGTCAGTGTCACCACACAATTGGTAACAGGATGAACACTGTGCTACCCAGCTCCTCCTGTAGCGCAATCTAGGGTGTGTAGACCGCATGCTACAAAAGCCAATGGGGGAGGGGCTGCGGGTGTTTGTATATATATGGTAACACCCCCAAAATTTACATGTAACAGTTTGCAGTGGCTCATGCCTATAATCCCAGCTACTTGGGAGGCAAAGATAGGAAGACTGCAGTATGAAGCCAGCCCTGGCAAAAAGTTAGCAAGACCCTATCTCAGAGAAAAGCTGGGCATGGTGGTACACACCTGTATCCAAGCAACTCAGGAGATCTGTGTAGGAAGATTGAGGTCCAAGGTCAGCCCTAGGAAGAAGTGTGAGACCCTATCTGAAAAAATAACTAAAGCAAAAAAGAGTTGTGGTCATGGATTAAGCAGTAGGGGCCTACCAGGTGTGAGGCCCTGAATTCAAACTCCAGTACTGCCAAAAATAAATACATGATAAAACATTTTTAAAACTCAAAAGGCAGAAAACAAAACAACAACCATCCATCATCTCACACTTAAGAGGTAAGACTGTAAAAGGCAGCAAACCTCAGCTGGGATGTGGCTCAGTGGTAGATAAATAAAACCCAGGCCCTGGGTTATATCCCTGACACCAAAAAAATCAGTGAGATCCTGAGCAGGAAGGAGAGAGTGCCTACTCACATATCAAAGCACAGACACAACAGGGAACTGCAGTCCCCACCTTGCTCTGCCTCCTTTCTCTGAGTGCTGGCCCCCCTCTTCCCAAGGGAAACCGGCTGCCAGCCCTGCAAAGCTCACATTGTTTGGGTGCTGCCTCAAAGAGAGAAAGCCTCTCGTCCCACTCTAGTTCACAAAATCTCAGGGAAGGACTCTGATTGGTCATCCTGGGTCATGTGCCCCACTTTGCAATCTGAGAGGCAGAGCTCTGATTTCCAGTCATGTGGTTAGGCAGAGACCCTATCTGGAAAACACCCAACACGGTGTGGCTGGGCACTGGTGGTTCATACTGTAATCCTAGCTACTCAGGAGGCAGAGAGCAGGAGGATCGTGGTTCAAAGCCAACCTGGGCAAAAAGTTCGTGTGACTCTATCTCAACAAAACCCATCACAAAAAAGGGATGGCTCAAGTACAGACCCTGAGTTCAAACCCCAGTACTGCAAAAGAAAAAAGGGGAGCGGGGGGAGGCTGGTACAGTGTCTCAAGTGGTAGAGCATTTGCCTAGAAAGCATGAGGTCCTGAGTTCAATCCCCAATACCACCGAAGGAAAAAAAAAAAAAGCAGCTTTCCAAATGGAGAGGTTGCTCTTCCTGTAAACAAAAGAACACCTAACTACTTTATATCACCAAGGGAAAAATCATCCTGAATATTTAGTCTATATTTTTATTACTGTATGGTAATTATACAAAGGGTTCCATTGTGATATTCTCACACATGCATATAATATACTTTGATCAAATTCAACCCTCTATTACTCTTTCTTGTCCCCCTCTCCACTTTTTTAAACAATTTTTGGGACTGGGGCATGGCTTAAGTGGTAGAACACCTGCCTAGCAAACAAGAGGCCGAGTTCAAACCCCAACCCCCCCAAAAAAAAAATTAAGAACAATTTTAACGGGTTTCATTATTCACACATGCATAAGAAGTACTGCAATCCCATTCACCCCCCTTCTCCCTCTCCTTTCACCCTTGCACTGGTTGCCAACCCCCAACAGTTCCTCTTTTACAGTCATCCACATTTTTAGGTCTAGACTCCACATATAAGAGAGAACACACAATATTTGTCTTTCTCAGTCTGGCTTATTTTGCTTAACATTATGACCTCCAGTTCTACCCATTTTCCTGCAAATGACATAATTTCATTCTTCTTTATGGCTGAATAATACTCCATTCTTTGTGAATCCCACATTTTCTCTACCCACTTAGTGGTTGATGGGCACCTAGGCTGACTCCATAGCTTGGCTGCAATAAACATGGGTGTGCAGGTGCCTCTATTATATGCTGATTTATATTCCTTTGGATATATGCTTTGGAGTGGTGTAGAAGGATCACATGGTAGGTCTATTTTACTTTTTTGAAGAACCTCCATGCTTATTTCCATAGTAGCTCAGCCCATTTTCTAAATTTTATTTATTTATTCATCTTATTTTTTTGGCAGTACTGGGGTTTGAACTCCGGGCCTCACTCTTGCTAGGCAAGTACTCTACCACTTGAGCCACTCCGCCAACCCTCTGTGTTTTATTTTGAGATAGGGTCTTGTTATGTAGCCCAGGCTGGCCTCAAACTCGTGATCCTCCTTCTCTCAGCCTGCTGGGATTACAGGTGTGCACCACCACCTCCCCAGCTCTTTTTTTTTCTTTTTTTTTTTTTGGTGCTGGGGTTTAAATCGAGGGCCTACACCTTGAGCCACTCCACAAGCTCTTTTTTTGTGAAGGTTTTGTTGTTGTTTTTTTTTTTTCCTGAGATAGGGTCTCTTGAGCTATTTGCCCAGGCTGGCTTTGAACCATGATCCTCCTGATCTCTGCCTCCTGAGTAGCTAAGATCACAGGCATGAGCCACTGGCACCCAGCACACCCAGCTCTTAATAAAAAATGTTACACTCATACTCCTGTTGGATAATTAAAAAGGAATTTTAAAATACTTACACATGTCAGTAATGAAAATACACTCAAATTTGGGGACACAGTGAAAGCAATGAGGAAAATACACAGCCTCAAGACTAAGGAAAGCAGAGACTGAATCTTAACACACTAACTGTCCAAGGAGCAGGAAAAACAGCCACATAACTCAAAAGAAAATGGCCATCAGGAAAGGACGAAGATAAGAGCAGAAATGAACAGATAGGAAACAACGTGCAAGACAGAGGATCAATAAGGCCAAAAGTTGATTTGGAAAAAGACCAATTAAATTGGCAAACGTCTGGTAAGTTGGGCCATGGGGAAAGAGAGCAGTCACAAATGAGCAGTTAGCAAAGAGACACTGGGAATCCATGTTGCCAGAGCCGTGGAGGTTGAAGGGTAAAGCACAGGACATTGTGGAGCTGGGGGAGGGGACCAGAGAGCCCAATGGAATCGCATAAGCAAGGTCACAAGCTGTCCTGGCCAGCTGCTGTCCTCATAGCTTAGCTTCAATTTGCAGCCTCTGCTGTATGGGCCCTGGAGCCTGGTGGTCACAGATGGGCCTCTCCTGAGTGAGCTCAAAAGGTCTGGGATGACATGTGGGGGGGGGGGGGCGCACTGGGGAGTGAAGCTGCTAAAATGATTAAGATTATTAGGTAGCTGCCAGGCAGTGGATCATATCTGTAATCCTAGCTACTAAGGAGGATTGAGGTTCGAAGCCAGCCCAGGAAAATAGTTTGTAAGACCCTATCTTGAAAACACCCATCACAAAAATAGGGTTGATGGAGTGGCTCAGGTGATAGAGTGGTCTGCCTAGCAAGCATGAGGCCTTGAGTTCAAACCCCAGTGCCACCAAAAAAAAGAAAAAGTTAGGTAGTTTTTAACTAAAATGTTTAAAAAGAATCATAGGTGTGGCCGCATGGCAAAGGGCCACTGTGGAGAATAGGAATCAGGACCCCTCAGAAGCCAGAAAGAGCTTCCTACCTCCTTGCTATCTGACCCGTAAGTCTGCTGAAGCTTTGTGAAAGAGAACAGAAGGCAAATAACTTCATTATTCAGGACACAGCCAGTGCCAAGGGCTCCATGTTTGGGAAGGTTTCTCTTGCCCCACAGTCCCATGGGGGAGATGGGAAGCAGCCCAAAGGGGTTCAGAGTCTGCACACAGCTGAGCGACCCCAAGTTCAGGGAGCTCAAGCCTTTTATAAGGAGCAAGAAGCAACCCTGTCTGACCTTTGCCCTGGAAGGAGACATCATTACTCTGGACAGTAAGCATGCCTGTGCTCTATCTTCTATGACTGCTGGGCAGCAAAGTGCCCCAGGAAAGGTAGAAGTATGGAACAAAGAGGCAAGACAGGCCCCTTACATTAAGGGCGATGGCCACTGGCCCTGCAATCCAGCCGTGCCTAGCAGAAAGTCAAGTTCCAGGCCCTGCCACACCTGTGGACAAGGATGGGACTGTCCCTCCTCCATTTTCCTGGGACCAGAATCCAGATCCTCACATGACATAATGGGACAGACACAATGATGGGCAGCTGCCCTGTCAGCTGGGGAGGAGGAGGCTCCAAGCCAATCTTCAGTTTATTTTGAAAAATACAGAAATGAGACACTTCTCACGCCAAGTGTGTGGGAGACAGTTCCCATAGCTGCAGAATGGCATATGCCCCTCCCCTCAGACCTGGAATTGCCCACCCACCACCCACTCCAAGCTCCAGAGCTCCAGCCCAAGTCCCTGGTCTGATTCTACCCTGGGCAGTACTGACAGTGAGGGGCATAGTATTCATTTTTTACCCCATCTCAGCCCGAAGATACTCTTGTGCGTGTGTGTAGAGAAGGTTGTTTGTCACAGTCTCTATATGTGACCCAGGCTGGCCTTGAACTCATGATCCTTCTGCCTCAGCCTCCTGAGTGCTGGGATTATAGGCAGGTACCATCACACACTGCTACCCCAAAAGGATTCTAAGTAATCCAGAAAACACATACAGAAAAAGACTTCTTAGGGTTGGTGAAGTGGCTTATATTTGCCTACCTAGCAAGTATGAGACTCTGAGTTCAAAGCCCAGTACCATCAAAAAAAAAAAAAAGAAAAAGAAAAAGACTTTTTAAATCAAATAAGAGGCAAAATGGTAACACCCACGCACAGGAAATCAATGTGAGTCAATGCCCTGTATAGCTATCCTTATCTCAACCAGCAAAAACCCTTGTCCCTTCCTGTTATTGCTTATACTCTCTCTACAACAAAATTAGAAATAAGGGCAAAATAGTTTCTGCTGGGTATTGAGGGGGGGAGAGAGGGAGGGGGCGGAGTGGGTGGTAAGGGAGGGGGTGGGGGCAGGGGGGAGAAATGAACCAAGCCTTGTACGCACATATGAATAATAAAAGAAAAAAAAATAAGAGGCAAAATTAGGGTAAAGGGAAAAACATAAAGGCAGGAAAGACAAACAGAAACCAGGGATCAATTCTGCACTCACAGCATGACCTTGAACTTGCACCATTCTTCCAGGAGTCCCTAGGCTGGACTCTGAGTGTCTTGGCAGATGGTGCAGATAAGGAGTTCATGGTAACTGGGTCTGAAACATGAACACAAGACAGTCATTCAGAAGCTGGCCGTTTACACACTAACGTGGGAGACTTCTTCCCGGTTCTTTTTAAGAGAACATCACCAGGGTTAGGCTGCAATTCAGAGGTAGAGGTAGAGCACACAAGGCCCCAGGTTCTGTCCCCAGCACTGCAAAAATAACAACAACAACAGCAACAATGCTAGATGCTGGTAGCTCACACCTGTAATCCCAGCTACTCAGGAGGCAGAGATCAGGAGGATTGTGGTTCGAAGCCAGCCCAGGTAAATAGTTCATGAGACCCTATCTTGAAAAAACCCATCACGAAAAAGGGGTGGTAGAGTGGCTCCAGGTGTAGGCCCTGAGTTCAAACCCCAGTCCTGCAAAAAAAAGGGGGGGTGCTGGCAGAGTGCTCAAGGTGTAGGCCATGAGTTCAAAACCACTGTACCACCAAAAAACCTAATAATAATAATATACAGGCTTTACAGTGAATGGATCAGACTTTTACATAGACCAGCACTGATAGATTTCAAAAGTGTAATGTGCCAGGCGCCAGTGGCTCCCACCTATAATCCTAGCTACTCAGGAGGCAGCGATCAGGAAAATCTTAAGGCCTGCTTGGGCAAAAAGCAAGACCCTATCTCAAAAATACCCAACACACACATGCAAAAGGGACTGATAGAGTGATCAAATGGTAGAGCACCTGCCTAGCAAGTTTGAGGCCCTGAGTTCAAACTCCAGTACCATGAAAGAAAGAAAGGAAGAGAGAGAGAGAGAGAGAAAGACAGAGGGAGGGAGGAAGGGAGGAAGGAAGAAAGGAAGGGAGTATAATGAGATAAAGTGATTTGCAACCCAAGGTCTAGTATTATGATACCATTTGTGTGAAATTTTAGACTACACAATAGTAGCACAGATAGCTTCTGAATCTATGTCTATTTGGTAAAAATTTTAAAACATGTTTGGGAATGAAAAACTGTTCAAGGCCCTGAATTCAAATCCCAGTACCACCAAAATAAGAAAGAAAAACATTTCAGGGAAGAAAGTGGGGAGGATAAGGGTGGGCAAATAATCCAAAACATTAAAGACAAAATAACTGGGGGCCAGGAAGGGTGACACATGTCTGTAATCCCAGCTATCTGTAATCCCAGCTATGAAGGAGGTAGGGCAAAAACATAGGACCTTTTAAAATAAAATAATAAGAAAAGATAAAATAAAAAACATAAGAGTTATCTGAAAAATAACTAAAGTAATTAAAAGGTGCATTATTCAAGTCGTAGAGTGCTTGCTTAGCAAGTGCAAGGCCCTGAGTTCAAACCCCAATGCTGCCAAAAAAAATTAATAAATAAAAAATAATCTCGTTGGAGGGTTGTAAGTGTTTTTATATCATTTCCAGTACTTTTCTACATGCATCAAATATTTCAAAATTTCTAAGTAAAAGCAGCAAAAAAAGCAAGCTGGGATCCACAGCTGGTGGTGGGGATCACTTTGGCCGTTACAATTGAGTAACTTCCGGTTTTGCTCTCCCCTTTGCAACTCCTGCAACTTGGCTTTCCTGGCTGGGTCTTCAGTCTGAGCAGAAGAGGAAGAGAATTGGAAGACATGCAGGCAGAGAGGGAGCAGCCTGCCCCTTGCCCTTTGGCTAAGACCCAGGAGTTACCTCACAAGCCCTCCAAAGGCAAAGGGACCCAGAAGCATGAGAAACTGAGGGGTTGGAAGGAGCCAGACAAAGGGCACCACCTCGTCAAGCGCCAAGCACTGGGGAGGCCCCCATCAGCACCCATGAAGGAAACTCACGTGTGCCCTAGGACAGAGGGCTGTCCCTGGGACATCACAGCCATATTGTAACTGTCACACCACCAGAAAAGGCTTTTGTCCTTTTCAGTCATTTCCCTCCTCCCACATCTCTTGGAGGAACAGGGCTGTTCAAATAGCTTAGGGGAGCCTGGCATTGGTGGCTCACGTCTATAATCCTAGCTACTCAGGGGGCAGAGATCAGGAGGATCATTGTTTGAAGCCAGCCCAGGCAAACAGTTCATGAGGCCCTATCTTGAAAACAGCCATCACAAAAATGGGCCTTGTGAAGTGGCTCGAGGTGAAGGCCCTGAGTTCAAACACTCTCTCCTAGAAGGGAAGGCAAGCTTCCTTTCTAGCAGGCATCTGTCCAAGGCCAACTGGTGCCTCCACCATTGGTCTGGGGGAGGAGGGGCTGCGATAGCCACCAAAGGGGAGCAGCCAGCCCTCTCCCTCTGCTCCTGAGGTAGCTTGCTTCTGCTCACACGGGCTCCAGCTCGCCCTGCAGAGCAACTTCAGCGTGGAGGGGTTAGTACCTCACTCTCCAGTTTTGCACTTTTCACAATTCCAGAGCAGCAAGAAAATGTCCTTGGCTTCCCACAGGACTTCTCACCCCAACCCACTTGGAGCAATTGGGGATCTCGCCAGGGAGACTACATAGCTGACAATCCCCAGCCCAGCCAATGCTGCTGGCCAGCAGCCCACACTTTGAGAAGATCAAGGTAGCATCACGAAGGGGCAGAGCCCTCTGGAAGGAAGATATCATCACACCTAATTCCTAAGCAGTGGCTTAACCAAGATGGAATTTCCTTCTCTCACATGTGGCTGAGACCAGAAGTCAACTGTGGGGACTGGGAGGTCAGTTCCACCACCAGGAAGACCTAGTCCCTCTCTCCTGCTGTCTGTCATCCTTAATATGAGAGTAGGGGCCTGCCCAGGGCCTGCTGTTGGGCACGGGTCTGTGGCTCTGAGTCCCATGTTCTGTGCTCTACCATAGGCACAATGAGTGATGTGTGTGTGGCAGGTATTAGGGAAGTGCAGCCAGCAACAGGCAGGTGGCCGGCAGGGATCCAGGTGGTACCAGCAAGGCCTATGGGGGTAGCTGAGTCCTTGGAACACTAGGAAAGGGGTGGAGGGAGTTAGAGAAACTGGGACTCCAGGCAGGGCAGGAATCAGTGACACCACGCTGTCATTTCCCCCCTACCCACCTAGATTATTTCGGGGGGAGGGAGTTACTGGGGTTTAAATTCGGGTCCTCATGCTTGCTAAGCTGGCACTTGACCACTTGAGACACTCCACTAGACTCTAACCAGACTTCTATAGCCAGCCCAGCTATCCATCAAGAATAACAGCAAACTGGGCACTGGTGACTCATGCTTGCAATCCCAGCTACTTGGGAGGCCAAGATTGGGAGGATAGAGGTTTGAGGCCAACTTGGGCAAATAGTTCAGGAGACTCCCATATCCAAAATGGCTGGAGGTGTGGCTCAAAACTGTAGAGTATCTGCTTTGTAAGTGTGAAGCCTTGAGTTCAAACCCCAGTCCCACCAAAAAAGAAAAAAAATAGAATAAGGGTGAAAGATGCAACTGGGCCTGCCCTGTCTTGAATGACTTCCCTACTGCCAACCCTTCTCAGAAAGTTATAGAACAGTATTCCACCCACAGGAAGGGGTACACTGAAAAGGAACACAGTGTAGGGTACAGGAAAGGAGGCAAAGAGATCCCCAGCGGAACAGGAAAGGGCGAGCCCAGGGTGATAGCCAGTCCACACCGAGATAATGTTTTTTAAAACAAATTAAAGTCTATACTCCTCCTACATAATAATATGTTATTTACTATAGAAAATATACAAAAAAGTGTAGCCTGGCCTGACTCCCACACAGATTCCTGCAGGGTCAGAGGCCTGCATGGGACCCCGAGTTCTCGGGGCTCACTCCTGACCTCCCTACAAACTCTCTAGAAGGGGCTCTGTGTCCTCTGAGGCCTTGGAACGCCAGACCAACTGACTAGAGGCTGTGTTCAGTGAGACATGGCGGGAAGCCTTCATCTGTCAGAAACAACTTGGTCCTCCTCATTCCTGCCTGGGCGTATGCTTCTCTCCAATTAGGTTTTTTTCTTTGTTTTTTGGTTTTTGTTTCCTTTTGCTTCTGCAGTGCTAGGAATCGTACCCAGGGCCTTGCGCATACTAGGCAAGTGCCCCTACCCAGTTTTTATATTGACCACTTTTTCATTCATTTATGTGAAGCTCCTTCCTGGTGAGAGAGAATATAAAGTGTGGAGAGAAGAGTGTGCCTGAGGAATGGAGGCCTGAGGAGGGCAGGGCAGAAAGGAGGGCTGACCCTCCAGGAGACCTAAGGGTTAAACTTTAACTCACAGGCCAAGACATGCTCAGCCTTCCCCTGGGTCATTCCTGACCACACTCTCTTTCCAATAGGAACCAGAGCAGTCCCAGGCATGCTGGTGAAGGTCCTGGGGACCCTGGGGGACCTAGGGAGCCAGAGCCCCCACACTACAGTCCTACTGCCTTTGGCTGTCTGGATCACACACTGGTCTGGAGGTGTCTCAGGACAACGACCTCTTATTGGCCCCTAAGCTGCTGCAGAAATGGGTGGGGGGGCTCACGTCATGGTCACTCTATGGGTTCCTGGGACAGAAGTTATGGCCTGGGCAGGAGCCCAGCCTCCACCCTCCGTCCTCAGTGACCAGGAGAGAATGGATGATGTCTCCTCCACCTGATCACCAAGCCAAGATATCTTGCCTGGGCCACCAACTGTCTGGAAAGGTTGGGGGATTCAGTGGGTAGTAAAGAGTCACAATGTGGATAACTGGGTGTCAGAGCCCTGGTTTTCTCTGGGAAGTCAGGAACAGCGCCTGAACCCAAATTGGTCCAATCCGTTCATGCCGATCCGCCAGGAGCCCCACATTCGCAGCAGACGTGGCAACGTCGGCCATGACCACGAGGTGGCGCCAGCACCGCGCCCTGAGACTCCCGCATCAGCCCCATCCGGGCCTCGCTCCTACCCGGACCCCGAAACCCCGGGCGCCTGCACCCTCCAACCCCTGACCACGCTAGGCTCCAGTTCCCAGGGGAGCAGGCTGGCAGGCACCCTAGCAGAAGCCCAGGAACGTCATCGTGGAAGGTGCGAGGGACTGCTTGATGGCTGGAGGCTGGCGGCTGTCCCCGCACCTGGAGGCGCTCGTAAAGGAAGAGCCTTGGCCTGTCGGTGCCCGCCCTGGCCAGCGCCGCAGATGGTCTTCCTCATCCCTACAGAGTTGCTCCTCTCGCCCGTCTGTCCTTGGAGAAATTACAGCCTGGAGGGACCGCTGCTGCCCCGGCTGCTCTGGCCACCAGTGGCGGGGCTGGCACGGGTGCCCCCACTCCTGCCTTCGAGTCCACTCCTAGATGCCTCGCACCTGCTTGGTCAAGAGTCAGCCCGGGGACCTGGCACATGCCTGACCTGAAGCCAGTTCCTATGACCTAAGCAAGCTGGGACCGAGGACAGACTTGCCAGATCTCACCCCTGAACTGGAGTTTCCCCACACTCCACACCGGCGTCCTGAGAAATAACGCGGAGTCATGCAAAGGACAGAAGTGTTGGAACACAGCAGATGTGGACCACAGCTGGTTCTGCAGCCACTTGGCTGTGTGATCTCGGTCAAGTCACAATGTTCCTCATTCACAGAGAGCTGTCATGACTGTTAGAACCACGTACACGGGTGTGAGTGATGTTGCATAAACGATTATTAGGGCTGGGGGCGTGGCTCCAGGCGCAGAGATTTTTTTTATTTTTTCCTTGGTGGCACTGAGATTTAAACTCACCTGTTTGCAAAGCAGGTGTTCTACCACTTGAAACTCAGAGTTCAAACTCCAGTACTGCCAAAAAAAAAAAAAAAAAAAACCAAAAAACAAGAGCTGTGAACATAAATTATAGCTATTAAAGAGTATTTATTGTGTTCTATGTTAGTCTTCTGATGGGGTTCAGAGGACCCCAGAGAAGAATGAGATGGAATGACAAGCTGCCTTCCAGGGCTTACTGTTGAGCAAGTTATGACTCGATTTCTTTCCCAGAGACCCAGAAGAGAGAGAGAGGTGGTGGAGAGGGAGATGTGGGTTGGCTGAAGGGAACCACAGAGGTGGCAGGAAGTGGTGGTTCATGCTGACTTTGAATGTGGTATGCTTCTCAGAAACAATTTTTTTTTACGTAGCAGTACTAGAGTTTGAGCTCAGTGCCTCATGTTTGCTAGGCAGGTGCTCTTACTGCTTGAGCCACTATACCAACATTTTCTAGAAATAACTTTTTTTTTTTTTTGAGATACTGAGGTTTGAACTCAGGGCCTACGACCTTCAGCCACTCCACCAGCCCTTTTTTGTGATGGGTTTTTTTGAGACAAGGTCACGCAAACTATTTTCAGGGGCAAATAGTTTGCTGGCTTCAAACTGTGATCCTCCTGATCTCTGACTCCTGAGTAGCCAGGATTACAGGTGTGAACCACCAGCACTGGCCGTAACTCTTAAAACCAACTAAAGAGCTGGGTGCCGTGGTGTCCATCTGTAATACAAGCACCCAAGAAGCAAAGGAGGAGGATTTCAAGTTCCAAGCCAGCCTGAGCTACACCAGACCCTGTCTCAAAAACAAAACAACAACAACAAAAACTAACAACTAAAAGCCAATCTGCTCTTTATTATTACCACGAACCAACAATTCCAAACAAACAACATCTCCCCCAAAATTCTTTTGGTGGATTAAGAACTCAACAATTGCTTCTTCCTGTTGACTTTTAATAATACATATGTAAGTTTTAAATTAACACATTTTTACTACTTATCCTTTAATAAACACTGCATTCTACTTGGAAGTTCATTGGGACAGTTCCCAGTTTGGCGACTGCTCCCCAAGGCAGGAAACCCAGCTGCCAGGGTTTGCATGGATTCAGAATTGTCCCTGCTCATTGCAAGGGACACTGTGTCAAGTCCCTGTTGTCCTGTATTGTCCTGTGTTTAAGTAGTGGGTTTGAAATATACACAGTAGCATAGTTTTTATTTGCTTTTTTTTTTTTTTTTTTTTTGCAGTACTGGGGCCTACACCTAGAGCCACTCCACCAGCCCTTTTTTTGTGATGGATATTTTTGAGATAGGGTCTCACAAACTATTTGCCTGGGTTGGCCTTGAACCTTGATCCTCCTAATCTGTCTCGTGAGTAGCTAGGATTACAGGCAAGAGCCACCAGTGCCAGGCTTTGCTTGCAAATTTTCAAGTGGGAAGATATTTGAAAGTTGCCACGTGACTCATGAGACAGATATTGACAGTACTGGGATTTCTGGAGTTTACTATGAAAGGGACTTTTTTTCTGAATTTCTGCCATACTTACCCTTATGTTC
Organism: Castor canadensis; assembly: GCF_047511655.1. Lineage (NCBI taxonomy): Eukaryota > Metazoa > Chordata > Mammalia > Rodentia > Castoridae > Castor > Castor canadensis. The sequence continues at coordinate 21,148,492 of NC_133393.1, read as the reverse complement.
AAGTTGTTCTCTAAGTATTTGTGTATCTATTGCTTCTGAAAAGTTTCCAAGTAATAATATAAAATATTCTTTGATCAGTTATGAAGATAGATTGACAAACTTGCCTACACTATTTCTAGAATATGGATATGCAAAGATGGGCTTTGATGAAGTCAATGCAACATACAAGAGTCCGGAAAACATAGTGTAAGTTATTCATCACAGCAAACACTGTTCCATGTTGTCAAAAAAATGCATGAATGTGACTTAAAGGTATAATATTAACCCATTGCTTCTTTATTTTTTGTGCTATCATGTTTTACTGTTTTACTTTGTTGTTTTTGAGACCAGGTCTTGCTCAGTTGCCCAGGCTGGCCTGAGACTTGTGGGCTCAAGTGATCTTCTGCCTCAGCCTTCTGAGTACCTGGGACTGCAGGTCTGTGCCACCACACCTGGTTCTTGTTTTGTTTTGTTTTTTTTCTGGCAGCACTGGGGTTTGAACTCAGGACCTCATGCTTACTAGGCAGGCACTCTTCCTGTTTGAGCCACTCTGCCAGCCCCTCTTGTATTTTTTAACTATGGTTTATCTGTCCATCTATCAATATACGAAATTCAATAAGAGAAGAATTTTACTGCATTTTATTTTTTTTTTGTTTTGTTTTGTTTTTTTTGGTGGGACTGGGGTTTGAACTCAGGGCTTTGCACTTACCCAGCAGACATTCAACAGCTTGACCCACACTTCTAGTCCACTTAGTTCTGGAGATGGGGGTCTGGCTAACTATTTGACCAGGCTGTCCTCAAACCCTGATCCTCCTGATCTCAGTCTCTGAAGAAGCTAAGATTACACTTGTGAGCCCACAGTGCCCATTATTATTTCTGTCATGATTATTATTGGAATAAATATCAACTAGAGAAGGAGTGTTTAAATAAATTATCTGCTTTTTGGGCGAGATGCAAGGGCTTACGTCTGTAATCCCAGTTACTTGGGCAGTACAGATGGGAAAGATCAAGATTGGAGGCCAACCTAAGCAAAAAGTTAGCAAGACCCCATCAACAAATAAGCTGGTCATGCCCTAGATACTTGGGGAGGCATAGGTAGGAGGATAGAGGCCCTCCTACCTATGACCCAGGAGATTAAAAAAAAGGAAAGAAACCCTGGGGGTGTGACTCAAGTAGCACAGGCCCTGAGTTCAAACCCCAGTACCACCCAAAAAAAAAAATTATATATATATATATGCACTCTGGATATCAAATACTGTGTATGACACAAGTAAGGGAAGGCCTCCCTGAGTGAGCAACATCTCAGTTGAAGCCTGGAGAGCAACAGTGTTTTGGGTTTTGGCAGGACTGGGGTTTGAACTCAGGCCATTGAGCTTGCCAGGCAGGTGCTCTACTGCTTGGGTCACACCTCCAGTCCCTCAGCTGAGGAACTGTGTTAAACCTGGCCAGGAAAGGCAGGTGGAGAGGGGGCTCCAGGCAGAGAGGAGATCAAATGCAAAGGCCCTGGGTCACTGAGATTCTTAATGTATAGGAGAAATTCATGTCACCACCAAGGCTAGAGAAGAATGAGCAAGGGAAGGGCCAGCAGGGGACTGTGTGATTTGGGTGGGATTTGGCTAGGCTATTGGAAGACCCAGAAAAAAGTGACTTAACCAAATGCCATAACCATTTCCCCTCACAAAAGGCCGAGGGCAGGTGGGGGAGCTAGAGACCACCACAGTGTCAGGGGCTTCTATCTTACTGCTCCACTGGTCTTACCACTGGCTTCTTCCTCTTGGTCCAATTTGGCTGCTTGAGTGTCGGCCATGGTGTCTGTATTCCTGTGGAAGGAAAGAGAAAGAGTGAAAGAAGCGCCACCCACACCACATAAGAACGCAACACTTCCACCTGCATCCAATTAGCCAGGATTTCCTCACATTGCCCCACCTAGCTACAAAGGAAGCTGGCAAATGGAGTCTTTATTTAAATAGCATGTGCCCTGCTACAAATAGGTGGCTTTCTGAAAAAGAAAAGAATAGATAATGAGGGGTGGGGCGTCTATTCTGTCAAACCACGAAAAGAATTTTGCTCTTTATCCTAAGAGCAATGGCGAGCCACTGATGATTTTAAGAATAGTGTGGATAGGGATGTAGCTCAGTGGTAGAGCACTTGCCTAGCACCCCCCACACCCCCACCCCCACACAATAGTGTGATAATCCCAGCATTCAGAAGACTGAGGCACAACGGTCACAAATTGTTCAAGGTCTTCCTGAGTTCTACAGAGAGACCCTCTCAAAAAACAAAACAGAAACAGAGCTGGAGGCGTGGTTGCAGTGGTACAGCACTTGCCTATCAAGCAAGATGCCCTGAGTTCAAGCCCCAGTACTACAAAAAAAAAAAAAAGACAACAGCAAAGAACAACGTGACCGTACTTGATTTTTGAAGATGGTAAGGAAGAACAGATGGGTTCCAATGACTAACGACTAAAAGGAGGCAAATGAGGAGCCTGACCACATATGAAGAGGAATTGAATTGGATGTGGTCAGAAAGGGAGAGGAAGGGATCAAAGATGCCAAGACCCCCAGCTGAGGGTGGCACAGCTACTGAGACTGGCAAGAGTGGAAATGAAGCAAGCTTGCGGGTAACAACCCGGGCTCAGTGTTCAGCTCTGGACTTACGGATGTCAGGGGCTAGTGGAGGATGAGAAGAAGAGTTGGATTTCCGAGTCCGGACCCTGAGAGCTGAAAGGCAGATAGGAGTGGGGATGCCAAGAAACCCAGGAGGCCTGAGCAAGGGAGAAGGTGGGCCTGGGGGAACTTGAACTCGGGCAGTGACAGGCTGGAAAGAGAAGAAAGTGGAGCCTGAGAAAGAGGCAAAAGACCTGAACAACAGCAGGACAGGGAGTGCTCAAGGGAGCCCTGGAAATGAGGAGGAAGCAGAGGTTGCCCTTCTCTTGAGGCTGGTGTTAGGCGTCCCTGCCAGAAGCCTCACCTGACCTTGTGATGAGACAGGAGAAATCTGAGGTCAGGAGTGAATGAACTTGACTTATGCACCTGACATGGACTCCTCCTCCCTCTCTCTGGGGCTCAACTTGTCTATAAAATGGGACATGGCAGGCCCTGCTGCTTCTCCAACCTTGTTCCTCCTGACTCCACAGTAGAGCCCCAGTTTTATTCAGATAATAGTACAGGCTACCAGTGGCCCTACTAGTCTTCCTCCCTTCTTCCACAGAAACAGGAATTTTAGCTGAGCACAAGACTGTCCAGATACAGACTACATTTCCCAGCCACCTTTGGAGTAAGGTGTGGTCATGTGGCCACAGTGGGTTGTATTACTGGAGAGGAACCCTGATCTTAGGGAACCCGAATCTTTTATAATGGGTACTAAGCAAACTTGCCCTTTGACCTGGAAGAACACAATCTTTCAAGGCTGTTGGCTCTACGAATGTCCCTGAAAAGAATCTGGAACAAAGGGTCAGACTATGACTCTGTTCACAAGATGTACGAAAACGAGAACTAGTTGTTAGTGAGCAATGGTATTAATATGGATATTTATGCCATAAGGATGGAACTGGGGGTGTGGCTCAGTGGTAGAGCCCTTGCCTAGCACATGCAAGGCCCTGGGTTCCATCCCAGCACCCCTCCCCTCTCACCACCACAAACACAGAGGATGAATGTGGGCAGCTTCTGGGAAAGTTCCTTCTTCCTGGCACTGTAAGTTGTCATGTCTACACATAATGCTTGGTGATGGGCAGCTATCTTGTAAGCTTCAGGAAAAAACATGGCTGATACCTTGGCACTGGCATAGATGAAGGTTAAAAACAACCTTGGACATAGCCGATGCTGTTGAGCCACTCAGGTAAGCAGTCAGTACTGGAACGCCTCACCTCTGGCTGCCTTGTCATGGGAAAGGACTCATTTCCTCCTGGCTGAAGCCATTTGAGTGAGGGTGATCAGACACAGGCAGCCTGAATCCTGCTAACCAGTGCTGGACCCCTCCCTCCCATCTGGAAGGGTGGTGAGACCACTCTGAAAAAGGCTTGGATGAAAATGCTTCTCAATGAAGGACAGAGTTGGCCTCATCTAGGGGGAGGGGTGACCATAGCTCATCCAAATCCAGGATAACAGGGCCTTGGCTGCCTCACAGCAGGGAACACACGGTGGGCTTCTGGCGGTTCCTTCCTGCTCTGAGCACTAAAGGTCTATGACCGCCCCCCCCCCCCCAGCAAACAGCTACTCCATCCTGTGAAAGGCTCAAGTGAGGGCCTCAGGACCCCCGGGGTTCAAGTGGGGCAGAGCTGGGAGGAAGGGACAGATCCCTCTGGGGGCTCTGAATGGGAGCTCAGCATCTTCCCCACTGTGTGAAGCCCCAGAAGGACCTCCTTGGTCCTGGAGAAGGAGGAGGAGTCGACATTGGGGGTTACTCAGGGCCTGGGCAACATGGAGGTCTGGGGGAGAAACCTGAGAAAGCTTGCCGCCTAGTGACACAGCAGGCAGCTTCACAGGGTGTCTTAGGGCTATGGTGACAGATGGTTTGTCAAATCACTTCATCGGGACTCATGGCCCTTTGTCACCTTTCCACAGCACACTGAGATCTGGAGACCTCAGCCCTCAGTAAGCGCGTCCCAGGCTGGGGCAGTCTGCTTAGAGGGCACTGGGGGGAAGGCAAAGGTCTTGTCTGCTGTCACCCCTCAAATACCCTTCTCCCAATTAAATTCAAGGGTTAACTACCTGACACCTAGAAAATGCAGATGAAAAACACACGATTTGCACCTCTATTGGATGGGCCACCAAGCACATCTTTCACCCTTCTTCCTGCCCTGGGCAGTGCCTGCCCCCAGCCTGACCCAGTTGGCCCCTAGCTCTCCATGCCTACAGGCCTCCCACTCCATGTGGAACCTACCTACCCACACTGCTGTGTCCTGGGCACAAGGCACATGCAGATGCAGGTGGTAGGCCGGGAAAGGCACACACTCTCTGGGGATCCCGGAGTGTCAGGTGAAGGGAAGGGCAGCAGAGGGAGGAGGTGGGCAGGGGCTGGACTTAGCTGTAAAGCCAGGTGCAGGGACGAGATGGCCTGGGGGCTCCAGGCCGGGAAATGAATGTCTCTGCGACATTTGGGCGATGGTCCCCCTGTGGACAAAACACGTGTTCCTGCCTTTTCGCAGCACCCCGGTGTATAACCTATGCTCTGCGACCACCAGGTGCCAAAGCAGGGACTCGGCCTGGTCTCCTTTGCCCTGTCCTCCCGGAGCTGACATGCACCGCACCCTGGCCGTGATGGGGCCGGGGAGACAAAGGTCTTCGACCTTCCCAGTTGCCCTGCAGGAGCTCAGCAAAGGCCAAGCAAGCCTCGCAGGCCCGGCCGCGCGTGCGTCTGACCACTAGGTGGCGCTGTGTCCCCCTCGCCCGGGAAGCGCGCCATCTTCCCTCTGAAGGGAGGGCCGGCCCAGGCCAGCGGCCAGCTCGTAATTCCCACACTACACGGGTGACCCGTGGAACCGTCAGGAAGCGCGGAATTGACGGATGGCTTCCATCTGAAGTCATAAGGGCATCAGACCATCTGCTTTGTTCTCTGGGGACATCGGCCACCATGTCGCGAGGACACTCAAGCAGCTCTGTGGAGAGGACTACACCGAAAGAGCCAAGACCTTATGCCAACCCCCACTCACACTCAGTGGCCACCTTGAAGTGGCTCCTCCAGCCCCTGGCCTCCAGATGGCTGCAGCCCTGGCCAACAGTTAAACTGCAGTGTCACAGAGACCGGTAGCTGAGTAGTGCCCCATAGCTGGTCCCTAGCGTCTGTTCTGGAAAAAATCTGTGGCTCATTGATAAATAACTATCCTGCTCCATGCAGAGTCCAGCCCTTCCCCGTGACGAGTGGGCCAGGGAACCTCTCAGCACCTGTTTTCTCTGGCTAAGACCTCTCTGTGGAACTTCCCACAGCTCCTCTGGGACAGGTACCCCTTACCTGCACTTCCCACATGGCTCAGGCCCTCAGGGTCTCTCCCCTCAACACTGAGGCAGCCTCCTCACTGAGTTTCCTGCAAATAGCAAATGAATCCTCTGACAGAAGTGTATTTCTCTTACACATTCAAGGGCCCAAGCTGGGTGCCTGTAATCCCAGCTACTCAGGAGGCAGAGATCAGGAGGATCTTGGTTCAAGGCCAGTCTGGGCAAAAAGCAAGACCCTATCTCAAAAATGCCCAAAACACACACACACACACACACACACACAAGATTGGTGGAGTGGCTCAAATGGTAGAGTACCTGCCTAGCAAGCATGAGGCCCTGAGTTCAAAACCCCAGTGTCAGGTGGTCACCGGTGACTCACACCTGTAATCCTAGCTCAGGAGGCAGAGATCAGGAGGGTTGGTTCCAAGCCAGCCCGGGGAAAAAAGTGCCTGAGACCCTACCTTGAAAATACCCAACACTAAAAAGGTCTGGCAGGGTACAAGGTGTAAGCCCTGAGTTCAAACTCCAGAAAAAAAAAAGTCCAGAGGAGGGCAGAGCAGAGCAGGGGCAGTGCCCCCATGGGGTGTCAGTGCTAAGAACCTGGTTCTTGCTGCCTGATTGCTCTGCAGGGCTCAGCTTTCATCCTCCAAGGTTTCCTCATGTCTAGCTGCTCGTTCTCCAGCAATCACATCCATATTCTAACCATTAGGAAGGAATAACTGAGGGAGGAAAACAAAAGAAAGAAAATATCCCTTCCCTTTAAAAACATTTTGCTTATTTTCCATTGACCATATCTAGCAAGGGAGGCAAGGAAACACAGTCTATTTTGAGGTTCAAAATGTGCCATGTGCTCAGCTAAAAATACAAAGGTTTAGTACTCACAGGAGGGAGATCAGGCATGTGGCATGTGGGACAACAGGCTTTGCCACACTGCTGCACAGTATTAGGGCTTATTGTCACTTTTATTTAGTCTTCATTATAAAATAATATAATTTAGAGCTGAGGCCAGAGAAGGGTCACAGAGTTGGTGGCTGTGCCAGAAGTAGACCTACCGCATTCTTCCCCCCTTTGTCCTCAGTTTCTCAGCAGTTTTTTTCTCTCTCTTTCACCTCTCTCTCTGGGGGTGTTGGTGGTGGGACCCAGGGCCTCATGCATTCTGAGTGCATAGTGTACCACTGAGCTGCACCAGGGCCCACTAGGTTATTATTTTATAATTGAGGAAATGAAGCACTCAAACACATAAAATATTTTCCAATTTTGACCTAAGTTACAAAACTGAAAACAAGTATATATATTTTTGGCAGCACTGGGGTTTGAACTCAGGGCCCCACACTTGCTAGGCAGGCGCTCTACCCCTTGAGCCACTCCACCAGCCCCTTTTTGTGATGGGTCTTGAGAACTATTTTCCAGGGACTGGCTTCGAACTGAGATCCTCCTGATCTCTGTCTCCTGAGTAGCTAGGGTTTATAGCTGTGAGCCACCAGTGTCTGGGACAGTTACATCTTTTAAAATAACAAAGGCTGACCCAATATTTCAAGGAGGCAAATTTTCCTGGACCAATTCCTAAAGTCAGGGAAAATGGTTACATTTTTCCTTCCTCTTCACCTCAGGTTCTGAGCCTTGGCCTTCTAGGATGGAGGTGGCTTTCTCCCCTTAAACACAGAAATTTCAGACTGAGGCAGAGTTCAATGGAAGAGCACAAGCTTATGATGTGCAAGCGTTGGGTTCTACTCCAGCACCAAAAAAAAAAAAGCGAAGAACCATAGAACTTTTATTACTAGGTGATATTAGTAATGGGAAACCAAAATGCACTATGCTTGACCTGCTCTACTTGACTTTATAAATTTTGCTTTTTGTTTTGGTGGTACTAGGGTTTGAACTCAGGGCCTCACACTTGCTTGGCAGGTGCTCTACCACTTGAGCCATGCTCCCAGCCCTTTTTGTGTTGGTTATTTTTGAGATAGGGTCTATTTTTGAGATAGATGTCTAAATGATGGTCCTTCTATTTCTGCTTCCTCACGTGGTGTTAAGATGGGGTCTTTTGAACCATGAGTCTCCTGATTTCTACCCTTCCAAGCAGCTAGGATTACAGGCTTAAACCAGACACATTTTGCTTTTTTTTTTTTTCCATCCCTACCTACTTGAAGCAGAGATCAGGAGGATCATGGTTCAAAGCCAGCCTGGGCAAATAGTTTGTGAGACTCTATCTTGAAAAAGTCCATCATAAAAAACGGCTGGTAGAATGGCTCAACTGGTAGAGCACCTGCCACCTGCCTAGCAAGTGTGAAGCCCTGAGTTCAAGCCCCAGTGCCACCAAAAAAAAGAAATTTTTAAATATGACAACATGAAAGAAATAAACCTGGTTTTAAGATCAACCTTTAGGACCCATGTTTGCAGCAAGTCCAAGGGACTTTCTCTTTGAGGTGGTGACATGTTTTGTACCATTTGAACCTTACAATAAGCATGAATTGCACATGTGAGAAAAAATACATAAAATACAGTCTATAATTTCCCCAAAGAAAATATGGGGTGATTATAGAAAATACAGAATCTATAAGGAGAAAATTATAAACTAAGGGCAGTGGAGCAAGCCTGTAATCCCAGTACTCGTGAACAGAGATAGGAGGATCTTGAGTTCGAGCCCAGCCTGGGTTTAAACAAAAAAAGTTCTCTGATTCATTCTGAGTTAATTTTCAAAATGCCTGAAGTTGTGGTTTTTGTTTTTGCGTAGGGATGAATTGCCTTTGGACCTCTGTCCAAAATCAGTTGGCCAGCTGGCGGAGTGGCTCAAGTGGTAGAGCACCTGCCTAGAAGCATGAGGCCCTAGTTCAAAACCCAATACCAAAATAAAATAAAATAAAATAAAATCAGGTGGTCTTATTTATGTGGGTCTCTTTCCAGACTCTATTCTATTTTGCTGATCTATACGTTCATTCCTCTGACAATCCCACACAACACTCTTCTGAATGCTATTGCTATAAAGTAAATCCTAAAACCAAGTAGCTTTATTATTCTTCCACAAAATTCTAGTTTCTTTGCCTTTCCCAGTGAATTTAGAATCAGTTTGTCTACATCTATAAAAAGTCCTGCTGGGATTTTGATTGGGCTGGTGTGCAATACACAGATCACTGTTGCCAGTTGAACTGTGTCCCCTCAAAAGCTATGTCAAATCCTAACCCCCAGTCCTTCAACCTTACTTAGAAAGGCCACTGAGCATGGCTCAAGCAAAAGTGTGCCTGCCTAGCAGTTGTGAACCCCTGAGTTCAAACCCCAGTATCACTGAATATTGCAAGGTTACTAAAGATGCAATTAGTTAAGGTGAAGTCACAATGAAGTGAGGTGGGTCCTTAGTCCACTATAAACCATGTCCCTCTAAGAGGAGATGGGATATGGAGTCAACAGACATGAGATCACACCACGTGACAACAGAGGCAGAAAAAAGTATTCCAGCTGCCACCAGGAGCAAGGACAAGGCAAGGAACCCTCTGTGGAGGCTTCAGAGGGAGCATGGCTCTGTCCACAGCTTGCTTTTGCTCTTCTGGTGTCCAGAACTGCTAGACAGTGGATTCCTGTTGTTTTCAGATACCTGGTTCATGGCACTCTGTTATGGCCACCCAGTGAGCATGGGGAGAGAGACCCTCTTTGCTGGGTTGTCTTCAACCCGTGAGTGTGGTGTTTCTCAGCCTGTGAAGACACGCAGTTTCTTCCATCAGCAGTTTGTAGTTTTTTGCATTGACATCCTGTGTATGTTTTGTTAGAACATCCTGTGTATGTTGTATAGGTTTTGTTATAACCAAGGATTTCCTTTCTTCATTTTTTTAAATTACTATAAATAGTAATTTTGTGTTGTTTTTGGGAGTACTGGGGTTTTGAACTCAGGACCTAGTGCTTGCTAGGCAGGTGCTTAGTAGAGTCTTTTTTGCAGTACTAGGGCTTGAACTCAGGACCTACACCTTGAGCTACTCCAGCTCTTTTTTATGAAGGTTTTTTTCGAGATAGGGTCCCACAAACTTGCCAGGTCTGACTTCAAACCTTGATCCTCCTGATCTCTGCCTCCTCAGTAGCTGGGATTACAGGCATGAAGCCACCAGCACCTAGCCAGTCTTTTTCATTTCAGTTTCCAGTTGCTCCTTGCCAATGCACAGAACCATGGCTGATTTCATCAGCTAACCTTGCATTCCGTGGCGGCAGGGATGATCTAAGTTATTCTAGGAGTTGAAGGAGTCGTTGGTGTTTCTGATAGTATTTACTATGAAAAACTAGGTTAATTGCTATAAAACATTTCACTCCTAATTTCACTTCTTATCTGTTTCACCAGTGTGCTGCTGCTGGACACTGCTTCTGTTGGTTCATTTTATTACTATAAATAATGATGGAATGAATTTCAGACTCTGGGACATAAACCTCAGACCCTTTTCTAATTAAGTCAGAGGAGGGGTCCTAGAAATGGGTTAACAGAGGCCTTGAGTCCCTTGGCTCAGCCACTTTCCAGGAAGGTCAGACCCCATCACTCCCATCAGTGCTGTGAGGAGCTCCATGACTGAAACCCTGCCAGCCCTGACAGTCCGTGTGTGTGTGTGCGTGTGTGTGTGTTGCACTGGGGATGAACCCAGGGCCTTGCACGTGCTAGGCAAGTACACTGCCATGGAACCCCACCCCCAACCTGAGAATCGCTATTCTATAAGGGAAAAATGGTCTTCAGTGTATTTCAGAGTAATCCTACCTAACATGCTAATCTGTCCCACCCCTGCCAAAACCAAACCTTCCATGGCTCCTGTTACCTTCTGGAGAGAGCCCCTGGCTCCTGTCTGACAGGTGTACACCCCAAGCATCCACATTCCATATTACTCTTTCCAGTGAAATTCTCCTGAATCCTTTTCCTCCCCTGGATCAGGCAGATGGCTTGTAAAAAGCCCAGAGACCAGCTCTTCCTCTACAACCCTTTGCCCATACAGTCGGCTCTGCAGGGAACACAGGTGTGCTTACCTGAGTGCCCTGCCCCACCCTGGTCCACCTCGCACATCCCACAACATACACACCTTGTGGTGCCCAGGAGAGGGTTTTGTTGTTTTGTTTCAGTGCTGGAGTTGGAACTCAGGGTCTTGCACAGGGGAAGCAAGTGCTCTACCACTGAGCTACAACCACAGCCCCCTGGGAGACATTTAGACCAGCAGATTTGGAATCAAGCTGGCAGTGTTGCAGTCCAGTCCAATTTTACTTTGTGGTCTTGAAAAAGTTACTTAATCTCTCTGTGCCTGTAACTTCAACTGTGAAATGGAAGTCGGAACATTTCCACCTGATTGGATTGTTGTTATGATACATCAGATACCTGTCTGCCACTTGGGAAGTATCAATACATCCTAGCTCATTTATTATTGTGATTCAGAGCTGTCTCCTCCGGGACCTGGCCCATTGGCCTCAGGAAATAAACTGCTGGCTCTGCCTGTCCCATCGTGTGGCATGTTAAACACCCTGACTCTCCTGCTCTCATCTGAATGAAGCTCACCAGGTCAGTGGTGATGATTTGGGAAGAGTTACAGAACCAATGCTTGTTGAGGACACAATCATCTCTGCCCACCCCAACACATGAGGGTGGGAATGGGGCAATCACAAGAGCTGTGATTTAAACCCCGTGCTGGTGGCTCATGCCTATAATCCTAGCTAACTTGGGAGGCTGACAGGGAGGATCGTGGTTCAAGGCCAGCCTAGGCAAACAGTTGGCCAGATTCCATCTCTAAAATAACCAAAGCAAAATGGACTGGAGGTGTGGCTCAGGCAGTAGAGCACCTGCTTTTCAGGCATGAAGCCCTCATTCAAACCCCATCCCACCAAAGAGCTGTGATTATTGAGGACTTACTGAGTGCCAAGCCCGTTCTGCTTCACTGAGGGCCCACCCTGCATGCAGCAGTCAGGGCCTGGCAGGAAACAGAATCCAGCCCAGAAGGTTCCAGATCTTTAATGGAAGGATGTTCGCAGGGGTGCCTGTGGGTGAAGGGCATCAACCAGGGTGGTGAGGCACTGAGGACTGGTGGTGATGAAGCCACTGGGATGACGGGAGGAAATGCTGTGTCCCCCCAGAGCTGCTGTTCTGTGGAGGGACACAGCAATATCCAGCCAGGGGCCAGGACAGAGCCAGAACAGGCAAAGTAGTGCGGCTCCATCCTCTCTTTCCTTCCCAGAACCTCCTGTGGGGAGAGCTGCCCAGCAGAAATCCATATGCTAAGGTGCCTGGGCCATCAACCTCCCAGCAGAGAGGGCCTGGAGGGGTGAGGAGAATAACAAGCCCTGAAAGGCAGAATTATCCTATCCCCTCCCATTTCACAGATGAGAAGAGTGAGGCCCAGAGACAAGAAATAACTTGCCCTTGTCACAGAGCTAGCTGGGAAGGTAGAGCTGGAGGAAAACAAGTCTCTCAGGCCATGGTTCCTAGGCCAGGCCACAGTCCCCAGGGGTCAGCAAGATGGGGGCATCTCAGTCTCTCATGGTCAGGTCTTCTCTGAGCTCCTCCTTCCCCTCCTCCTCACCTCTACCCTGACCTCCTCCAGCTTGCTGCCCTGTAAACATTTGCCTCTCTCCTGGTCCTGCCCCACTTGGCCCACCTCTCCTTCTCCCAGACTTTTACTTCAGTTTCCCTCTTCATTTCTTCCAGCCTTTTCTAAGGCCACTCTTTCTGTCATGTTCATATCTTCCTAGGGCTCAGTGTCTCTGTAACTTAATGGAGCTGTGACCCGGTGTCCCTTGGCTCCCACCTCTACTCCAGGGTCCCCAGCATCCCCCTTGCCCCTCAGTCCCCATCCCCACGCCAGGATCCCCAGCATCCCCCTCTGTGCCTCTGAGTCCTCGTCCCCACTCCAGTATCCCGCCCCCCTCCCCATGCCCCTTGGCCCCCGTCCCCACCCCTGGGTCCCCTCCCCGGTGCAGTGCAGGGCATCCATGTCCGCCCGTGGCTCTCCCTGCAGCAGCGCAGGAGGCGGGCCGAGTGGCAGCAGCAGAGGGGGCGGGGAGGGAAGGCTGGCGCGGCGCCCTGTCTGAGTCACACGCATGAGGCAGCGTGAGTCAGGCGTGGAGGGAAGTCCCTGCGGAAGGGGCTTTCGGAGCCGCAATCGAATCGCAGGGAAAGAGAAAGTGTCCGAAATGCCCCTTTGACACAGTGACCTTGTGTGAGCCCGAGGCGGACACACACCCGCCCATGTCCTCCCTGCAGACCACAGCACGCACAACCCACCGCCCCGAGACCAGACAGGGCGCACTTTCAGGTGCGCTTTGCCGCCTGCAGGGCCGGGGCTGGGCAAGGAGGAGCACCGAGGGTCCCAGCTGCTCCCAGCCTGTCCCCAACGCACCCACAGTGTCCCCCAGCCAGCAAGGCTCACCTGCGGCCAATCCCCAAACCCATTGGGGGGGGTGTCAAGGAGGCCTTGGGAGTGTTCCAAGTCACTTCATGAAGTCTTGCAGTGTGTGGTAGGAAACTAGAGGTCCTCCAGCCCAGGACCAGTTGTGAAAGCTCCCGCTTGGGGCTCTCCTAATTCTCCCAGGGTGTTAAGGAATCCATCAGTACAAAGCAATCACAGAAATACCTGTCCGTCATGTACTAAGTGCCAGACTTCAAAAACCTGGGCTCCAGCAATGAGCAGAACAGACAGTGAGCCTGTCTCCCAGGCACTCAGGTAAATAAGTGAGCAAACTCTCTAGACCAATGCCATCCAATACAAATAGGAGGGGAGCCAGCACAGGTTGTGGAGGCCCTGCCTATAATCCAAGCACTTGGGAACCTGACAGCCTGGGCTACATAATGAGACCCTGTCTCAAAAAAAAAAAAGTCATGCTAATGTTAGTAGTGTTGGGTCTGGAGACCCAAGGCAGATGAGTGAGTACCCCATCCCCCATGGAGAGCAATATCATTCCAACATCCTGAGGAGATGGAGGCCTGCATTCCTGCATCCTAAAGGAGAGATACAGATCTGCCACAGGGCTGATGAGAAAATGCTCTCAAGATTTTCCCTTCCCCCAAGAAAGGTGCTAACCAAACCAGTTCACCTGAGAAAGCCCGTGAATCCCTGGCCAATGAGAAAAACCCACCTAATCCAGAGTTAAAACGTCCATAAAAACCCCAGCCTTCACCTGAGCAGCCAGCTACCAGCTTCCGCCTCCGCTGCAGTACCTTAGCTGTGGCCTTTCCTTTCTCTCTAATAAATCTTACTTTATACACCAGCTTTGGCTCAGCATTCAGCTGCCTCACGAGCCAGTTCTCTGGCGGTGAAGGTAAGGACCCTGGACACCAGCATGTAACGGTAGCCACATTAAAATGCAAAAAAGAAACACAAAATGAACTTAATATGTTCTATTTAATCCAGTTTACTCAAACATTACCATTTTAACATGTAATCAAAATACAAAAAAAAAAAATCAATAGTCAGCCCTGTGCCCTGGTGTTGGAGACTAGGAAGGAGTTATTGGACATTTTTTTGGCACTAAATTGTGAAACTCCAGTGAGAACTTACACTTCAGTTCAAGTGCTCAGTCCCACCCACCACCTGTCTGGGTGGGGGCATGAAGGGTAGCAGTCTCCAGGTCAGTAATGCAAGTTACAGACCACACAGCAGGTAAGGGGTGGGGAGGTTTGGGTGGAGTGGTCAGATCCTGGCATCCTGACTAGGTGGTGAGGGAGGAGAGGGGCTGAGAAGCAAGTCAGATCTGCAGCCACCTGAAGCCAGGCTCTGCAGCTAGCATTGGCAAGCCCCTGGCCTTGCTGAATCCATTTCCTTACTGTGACATGGGATGTAACATTACTCCCATCTGTATGTATTGCAGTGATGCACCTGACATATCCAGGCACCCACCCACCCAGCTGGTGCCATAGTGGGCAGGGCACAGCCTCTCAGTGTCAGACTCACTTCCTCTCCATCCCCCAATACTTGATGGTCACCAAAGGCAGCCTCGACCCCAAATCACACCACACCCTCCATCTTTTATTCATTTCTATCCCTTGTGATGGCAAGATACTAATTCTTGGATCTCAGTCTCACTGACTGTGTAATTGGTGCTTTCAGCTCTTGAGAGAAAACACTGTAGATTTCCAGCCTACCAAGCTACTTTCTTAATGTGGATCCATGCCAAGATGGGTGTGGTGGGACATGTCTGTAATCCCAGCACTTGAGAAGCTGAGGCAACAGAATGGTAAGTTACAGACCAGCGTGGGCCACACAGTAAGACCCTGCCTCCAAAAAATGTGAAAAAAAAACCCTGGGGCACTGGTGGCTCACACCAGTAATTCTAGCTACTCAGGACGCAGAAATCAGAAGGATCAAGGTTCAAAGCCAGCAGGGGCAGATAGTTCATGAGACCCTATCTCGAAAATACCCAATACAAAAAAGTCTGGCAGAGTGGCTTAAGTGGTAGAGGACCTGCCTAGCAAGTCCACAAAAAAAAAAAAAAAAAGGAAAAAAAATGGACCCATGTTAATGCTGAAGTGACAGGGGACATCAGGTGACAACCTCACCACACCTCTTTGGGAGAATGATTAGCCTTCTTTAGATGCAGAAAACAGCCATCCAGCCCTCAAACCCCTTCCTGCCTCGGGCAAAACTACTAAGAGCCATATCTGAGCCGTGGGGGTGGAGGGGCAGAAGGAGCCCCTGAGTAGAGGTAGGGAGACCTCCCCCCCAAGCCAAGAGACTGCTGTGGGAGGGACTCTGGGTCACTTTTAGACACCTAAGGGGCTTATGGGGGATCAGCACTCAGCCCCCTGGGGGGCCCTGAGTGCAGGACTAGGCTGGAGGTGGGGGATGGGAGCAGGCTGGGAAGCCCTGGACAAAGGAGCCAGCAGCAGGGTCTGGGCTTGGGAGACAGAACTGTCTTCCTCCTCACTCCCTGAGGCCTGGGAACTGGCAGGGCACCCTGAATGGTGACCCAGAAACCTGGCTGTCAGTAGCTCCTGCCTAGCACTGCCCACAGCAATGGGTGTCCTTGGCAGCTGCAAGCAGGGGAGGCCCTGGGTTTTCTCAGCACACGAGTGGGCCCCTAGAGACCCCAATCCAGTCTCTCAGGTCCAGACCTCAGAGAGAAGGCAAGGGTAGGGGGCATCCCAGACTCAGCATGGGTCAACCACCACATTCACACGGCCCACCCCAGGCCACGCGAGTATTTTAGTCCTAAAGGACCACAGAGCCCTAGATCCCTAGAGTGTAAAAAACAAAGAGGCTGTCCACCCATTTGCAGTGAGACCAAGGTCTCAGAAGACACACTAACCTCCAAAGGACTGATGGGGTGGGGGGCTGGAAGATCAGGAGGCAGAGGAGATTTAAGACAGGTTGGGGGGAAGAGGGCCCTCCCCACCATCATCTCTCCAAGCCAGATTCTAACTCAGCAGGCTCAACCAGCTCCACAGCCTGCCCCCTCCTCTCTCCCACCAGGGATACCTCCCCTCTCCTCCTCCAAGCTCCTCTCCCCTCCCCCAGCCACCTACTTCCTCTGCCCCTCCTCCAGCCCCTCACTCCCTCCTCCCTCCCATTCATCCACGCATCCATTCACCAAACTTTTGCTGAGCATCAAGCCCCCTTAAGCCCGGGTGTGGGGCTTGTGGGTGTGAAGAGGAACAAGGCAAAGCCCTAGAAGAGTCTGACCATCAGGGACAGGGTGTCTCTCCCCTCCCCGCCGTCCCCCCCCCATCCCCCTCCCCCAGCCTCTCCACCTTCATCTTGCTTTCAGTTACACCTCTAGACTTTGGTTGGCCCTCTGGGAGGCTGTGCCCATAGCCCCAGGCAACCTAGGTGGTTCTGGGACCAGGCACCCCCTCCTGCTCATCCTCAGGACGGAGGCCCAGGACCACACTCTCAGCCCCAAAATAGACTCAAGATGAGGATCTGGGGGGTTTGGAGTCCGGCACCCAGGATGAAGCCTCCCAGTCCAGGAAGCACCAAAACACTGTTGTTCTGGTCATGCTCCCTGGGTCACTGGTACAGCCTGTGGAGGCAGAACAGGCCAGAACCTCCAAGCCCCGACTGCAGGGGAGAGGGGACCTCCCCAAGGCTAGTGATTAGTGGCAGTGACAGTCACTCCTGAGGCCTAAAGGCCTTAGGCACTGTTTCCATTTGCATCCCGGATACCTCCCCCTCGATTAGCGATAGAGACAGGAGAAATGTTAAAGATCACCGGAGAGTCCCCTGAGGCCCCAGGGCCTGTTCCCAAAGGGAGTCACATGGGTGGGAGCAGGTGGCTAACATTGTAGCACTTGAGACTGCAGGTCCTGCATCTGGCTAGTGAACACTCAGACTTCCAGCCCAGGAGTGTGGCCCAGGAAGGAAAGGCAAGCTGGGGTCTCAGGCTGGAATCTAAGTTTCCAGACAATGGTCACACACCTATAGTCACTGCCCTCACGCTCTTCCCTCCCGCTGGCCCACACAGATGGCCCATCTCTCTCCCTCATGGGAGGGACTCCATGTTTGCAGCATTTGACCTGCAGAGCCTGTAACACTGGGTGGACTCCAGATTGGACATTGTCAGTTACTTGGACCACAGGGACACTATTTGTTCCATGTCACATCACAAGTAATTATTATACTCACCCAGCCCAACACCCACGCTAGTGAGTTGCCACCACTGCCCCACCACCAAGCAAATCGGCCAGCGGTTGTCAGGTGGCTGCCAACTCCTGAGGAGTAAAATCCTGACAGTGAGTGAAAAGGAAACTTCCCACCATACTGCAAATTCCCCAGCCTGAACCCCGTTGTAGGAAAACCCCTGTCTCCTGAGGGCGCAGTCTTTTCACCTATCACAGGCTGGGCCAACCCATGGCAACTGCTGTCCTCTGCCTTCTTCTCTGCGTTGAGATTTGGGGACATATGCTCTGGGGCTTGACCTTTGTGGATAACAGGAACCATTTCGGGTAATCATTCTTCATTCAACACAGTTTTTGAGTTGGAACACTGCTAGGCCCTAGGGATAGCCCAGAAAATACAGAAGATCCTCTTACCAGTGAAGCTGGCATTCCAGCAGAGGGAACTGGACAGAAAAGACCACATATACCATTCATTACCCATAACAGTTAATAGCTAAGTCAACCTTATGGCATGTTAGAAATTGACATGTTATAAGCAAAACAAAACAACCCCTCCCCCCAGCATGCTAAAGGGGGTGGAGGATTGCATTGCAAGGGGAGCTATTCCATTTTAGAAAATGTAGACAGGCAACACTGGACAGAGACCTGAAGGCAGCAAGAGGGCAAGTCCTCACAATATCTGGGAGAAGAGATCGTCAGGCAGAGGAAACAGCAAGTGCAAAGGCCCTGAGGTGAACTCAAGCCGGTATGTCTGATGGGAGCAGGGGTTAGACTGCAGGATCTTGTGGGCCTTTGTGCAGACTTTGTTTTTGCTCTGTGAGATGGGAACCCCTGGAGGGTTTTGAACAGAGGAGAAACATGCCTTACATTTCAGGTAGAAAGAGATTCAGCACTGGGAATTAGGTCTTACAAAACTGTTGGAAGAACTGGAGAAGCAGGCTCTAGACTGGGCCTCCTGCAACAACAGGAATGAGCTGCTGGCCTCTGCCCCAGTGAGGTGGGTGGAGAGTCAGGAGGCCCCACTGGAATGGCTGAGCCGCGGTCTAGAAACAAGAGGCCACCATACCTGAATCTTGACCCCCAAAGCTGATGACTACAGACTGAACGTGCTACAGAAACCTGTGTCTTGCAGCCCACACAGCAGTTGCCTTCCCCTCACTTCCTTCCTGTAAATTCATTGTTTCTTTGTTGAGACTTAACTTACAACCAAAGCTGTATCTTCAAACAATGTGGAATGCCAGCCTACCATGTCTGTCACATTCCCAAGCCTGTCCCTATGCCACACACCCAGCTGTCCCCACCTGCCACCTGCTTCCATGCCTCAATGCCCCACCCAGGCAGGCGACCCTATTCTATGCTTCACCATGTCCCAATTACAGTACTACACTAGTGAAGTTGGCTGTGTGTGCCTGCTTTCCCCACTCCCCCAGTGTAAGCCCCCTTGGGACAGAAATGTAGCTACCCAGTTCAAGGTCACACCCTAAGTGCCTATCTTTGTGCCTGGAGAGATCCATCTAACCATGGCCAGGTTGGAAGAAGGCAGCAAGCTCACCTGCTTGGAAGTAGAAGCTGTGAAGGGGAAAGAGACACACAATCCCAGGCTGTTTAACTGCTGGACCCAGTAAAATGGGGGTAAGGGCATTAAAGACTGGCAGGGGGTTTTGAGGGACCCAAGGTAACATACATTCAGTTCTGTTCATCAACCTCACCTTTTCTTCCAGTTTTTTTCTGAGATGGATAAGAACTAGGTTTTTCTGGAGATCCAGCCCTGAAGAAGAAAACTTAAAAGTCCAGGAAGTCTTTGGCCATGCAGGATGGGCAGCTGGCTCATAGCAGGAAGGCAGAGAGGTGTCTGCCTCCTGGGCCCTCTTTTTCACTTGAGTTTTTCCCTCGAAAGTTGGAACCAGAAGAGGCCCTCCTCCCACTCTAGGCCTGCCAGGCTTCCTGGCAGCAGAGCTTGTGGTCAGCAGGGCCTGGAGGCCTGATCCTGCCAGATGACCAGATGCACTAGTAGCGGGGTGACTGTCGAGGAGACTGGTCGAACACGGCGTGTCAGGATGATCCTTCCTCTGGCATGCTTCGTATGGGCCAGGTCAGGTCATGTCCGTGGTCTGCTCATAACTATTAATAGTGCCCTTTCACTCTGAAGTGTCCTGCTCATCTGCTAAAGCTGAGCATACAGTTCTGTGATCCAGCGATTCCTCTCCTAGGCATACACCCAACAGAAAATTTCACATCTACTCACCAAGACATTCTAGAACACTCATGGCAGCACTATTTGTAATAGCCTGAACTAGAAACAATCCAACTGCCCTAAGAGAACGGGTAAATAAATTGTGGTCCATTCACACCCTGTAACTATGCAGCTGTGAGAATGAGCTCTGCAGCCACACGCAATAGCGCTGATGAATCCACGCCGAGGAAGGAAACTAGCCCAGGAGAGCACATGCCCCTGTCTCCCTCCCATCCAAGCATAAACAGGCTGAATGCTGGTCACAGGGAAGAGCTGAAGATCCTATTTCTTATCCGGGTGCTGATGACACACAAAGATGTTCATTTTGTTAAAATGCATCAAGTCCAACACTTAAGATTTGTGCATTTTCTGCTTGTATAGTTGTTATGAGCAAAACAGTTTACCTTACTTTTGGTTTTTGCTACTACAGCCCAGGCTGACCTTGAACTAGTGATCCTCCTGTCTAACTAAGTCTCTCAGTGCTGGATCAAAACTTGTGCTGCCATGCCTGGCTACCTTATTATTATTATTGTTATTTTGCAATTCTAGGGCTCTAACCCAGGACTTCACACGTACTAGGTAAATGCTTTACTAGTGCCACTAGTATGGGTTTACTTTTAAAAGTATCCTGGTTTGGACAACAGGTTAGAAAATCCCTGATCTTTTCTTCCTCCTACCCCTCCCATCTACTTTCCATGTTGGACTGGACACACAGCACATCATCACACCTTACTGCCATGTCCTTTAGAGGATGACAAACCTTGCTACCAAATGCAACCATCCACCTATCCTTCCATACAGTCTTCTGAAAAATGAAAGTCAGCTTCCCTGAAATAAAGTTGACTCTAAATCTCCATTCCCTGCCCACTCCTGCTGGGTTTATTGAAGTTCGTTGCCTTGTCCTTGAGGAAACTATACAAGCCAACTTTGATCATGGGAAAATGCTTCTGGTGGGTAAGACTGGTTCTGATGGCAACCAACTCCTTTGACCCTTCCTGCCTTGGCCACCTGGCTGATGTTCCAGGCCTAGAACGGCTCCCTCTCCTGCCTCCTGAGTTGCCTTTCTCACTCTCCTCAGCCCCCCTCCTCAACCCATTCAAATCCCATGAAGGCCACCTTGAGGCCAGGACCTCCCTGACCACCTCCTGTAGCACCTAGTCTTTCTTTAAAGCATCCCTTCCCCCGATTCCCCGCCCCACTTTCCAAGGTGCAGGGAACTTTGTTCACTGACTGTCCCCCAAAGCTTGTAGTAGCTCCTGGTGCCTAGTAACTTAATTAATGTATGTTTTCAACCTCATGGCAGCTCCAGGATCTTTATTCAGTTTTCTGGGGTAGTGGTGGTGTAATTCCTGGTCTTGATCACTCTTAGACGTGAAATTCGCTCGTATTCATTCATCTTTTTATCCCCACCACTCACTCTTGTGCTTAATACCTCAAGAGGAAAGAAAAGGAATTCAGGGCATGTGCTCCAGAAAGCATGGAGGTGGGGTCAGTGAGTAGGGAGGTAGTTATTTGGATTTCAAGGGTGTGGGTAATCCTGGAAGGGAACAAGCTACTATATTTATTTGCCTATGAATTTATTTATACCTGCCTCCTTCCAGAGAGGGTTTGAGATGGCTTACAAAAATACACACAATGCAAAGTAAAAAACAAGTCGGTGAGGAAATCAGGACGAAGGGAAAAGTAAGAGTGGAAAAAGATCAAATAGGCTCGCGAGAAGTGGACCACAAAGTTGGCCAAGTTTTCCAACAGCCCACTGGAGAAGTAAGTCCCTTCTCCTCTCCGCCACCCCTTTCGTGGGGACCGCCACATGTTACTTGTAGACCGGGAGAAATATGCCCCACAGTTAGGCGCGTCCAGGGGAAGGGGCTGACAGGTTCAGGCCTCTCCCGCCCCTCCGGGCCGCCAGCCCCGCAGCCGGGGCCTGGAAGGCCTCGGGGAGGGCTCTGTCGACGCAGAGGCCTGGGACCTGGGACGGGGACGGCTAAGAGCTGAATATGCGCTTCCACACTCAACACTACGAGGGTCCCCGAGCTCACAACTTAGTGCCCGCCAGCCAACTCTGCTCGCGGCCTACTAAGCGCGCGCACGATCGCGGGACACAAAGATGGAGGGAGCGGCGAGCTTCCACCCCGCCCCACCCCCAACATGGTTGCAGACAAAGGGGCAGCTGCCCCTCCCCCACCGCCCACTTCTCCCCGCGCTCCGGCCGCCCCTCTGTGACTTCCTCTCTCCTCCTGGGGCGGCCCTGGCACTTCTCAATAACTGCATTTCACCTGGGCGCGGGGCGGGGAGCAGCGCGGAGGGCGGTTCCAGGGCCCACCGCCAGGCGGGCAGCCCCAGGCCCGCGCCCTCCCCTTTGAACCCGCTCTTGGCCTCCGGCATCTTCCCGCCTGCTGCCCGCGCCCCGCCCCCACCGGCGAGCACGTGCTGCCCCGCGCCCAGGGCGCCATCCCGCGGCCCCGGTGGGGGCTGGGCCTGCTGCCCGCCCGCTCCCCACCCCCACCGGAAACATTCCTGAGGCATTCCTGAAACTTGGAGGCCCGGCCCCTCGAGCTCCCACCCCGCCTCCACTCCGGGCGCAGGGTTTGCCCAGCGTCTCCCACTACCGCCGGCTCTCCTACTGAGGGCGGGGGGGGGCTGGACCAGGGCCTCGGTTGACCGGGGAGGAAGAAGGGGAGCAAAGAAAAACATGAGTCACAGCCGTGTGTCACTGGGCCGCATTGCAATTCCCTGCATCACAGAAGGTGTGGAAGGCCGCCTCGGGGACCAGGCGTGGGGAGGTGCGCGAAGGACCCGGCCCGGCCTGCAAGGCTCACTTCCCCGGCCGCGCCATCTTCTTCCCACTTTGGCTTCCTCCTCGGGTGCATGCAACAAGTCTTTGTTGAGCCAGGCGCCTGGAGGCCAGGCCTAGCGGGCACGGACTGTGTAAACTCGGCTCCTGCCCTCGAGGCGCTTCCAGGCGACCTCTGGCCCACCGTGTATTTATTTATTTTTTTAAAAAAGTAACAATGGAAGGAATGTGGGGCCAGAGCGGGCCCGCGTGTCTCCAAATCACCATGCAGGTCACCCAATGGCTCCTCCCTCTGGTATACCTGCGAACGAGCCAATCGTTTGTTTCGCTTGAAGGCTGCACCTTGATTATGGCTCGCTGGCGGCCGTTAATAAACGGAAACACCTTGGATTTCCCAAGTTTCACGTTTCAATTTCACAAGACTTATGTTTCACTAGCCAGCAACACGCGGGCTGCCACCGACATGCACATGCTGACACCTGTCCGCCCAAGAGATCTACGAGCCGTCTGTTTGGGCGAAAGGAGCTCGTGTAGGCCGCGGAATTCTCCCAACAGGCGCGTCTCACCCCCCCTCCACCCGTGTGGACCCCCGCGGCCCCGAGCGCCCGCCCCCTCACATGAAGGCCCGCGGGGGTCGTTCCCACGCGGCCAGGAAGCCCCCGGAGGTAACTGCTCCAGGGACCTGTTCCTCGCAAGGACGCCCCCACTCTGCCCGCCCCCACGAGAAGCTGCTCCACGAGTCCTCTGCGCCCCTCTATGTGTTATCTCCGCCATGGACTATGAGGAGTGGGCCGTCAACTAAGGTCCCAGCGCAGGCCTCCCGCACAGCCCTTCCCGGTGTCAGCACCCACCCGTGCGGCGGCAGCGGCGGCGGCGGCTGGCGGGCGGCCGCCCTTTTAAATCCCCGGGCTCATTTGCATGGCCCCGCCCCCCAGTGACACGGCTGGCGCGGGCGGGCCCGTCCCCCCTGCCCCTGGGTCGCTCTTTTTAAGCTCCCCTGAGCCGGGGCTGCGCTCCTCTAATTGGGACTCCGAGCCGGGGCTATTTCTGGCGCTGGCGCGACTCCAAGAAGGCGTGAGTTCGCGGCCGCTCCGGTGGCTTCTTTTTTTTATATCTATAATTTAATTAAATTATTTATTTATTGAGGCCGCGCACGGGCCGTGCCCAGCTTCCTGCCCCTGCCATCCTCCGGGGGAGGGGAATAATTTTGTCCCCCCGCCTGGGTGTGACATATAAATACCCGGCGGGGGCCTGGGTGGCGAGCACGCGGCGGCGGCGGCAGTCTCTGAGCGCCTCTGCCCTCTCTCCCGGTTTCAGATCCGCATTTGCTACCAGCGGCGGCGGCAGCAGCGGAGCCAGGCCGGTCCTCAGCGCCCAGCACCGTCGCTCCCAGCAGCCCCGAGCGCGCACCGCAGGCCGGCGGCCGAGCTCGCGGTGAGTCTTCCCCGGGGCCCGCGGCGGCGGCGGCAGACCTAGGGGGGCGCCCGCGCCCCCGCACGCCGCCCTCCCGCGAGCCGCCCGGGGCTGCAGCGCGCGCCGCCGGCTTTATTCCCAGGCCCGGGCGTCGCGGGCCGCGGGCGGGGAGGGCCGCGCGGCGCGGAGGCGGGCGCCGGGGCTCGGCGGCGCGGGGAGGACGCCCGCACCGCATCCCCAGCCCGCGGGCGCCCTGCGGGGGGCGGGGACCCGGGAAAGGCGCGCGGTGGGGGAGGGGGCGCGCGGCTGCGGCGAGCGCGAGTTGTGCACCCGGCGGCGGAGCCTGTGCACCTCGCGCGGCGGCCGCTCCCGCCGAGCCCGGCCAGGGTGGGGGGCGGGGAGTGGAGCGGGCTGCGGCGCGGCGGTGGGGGGCGGCCGGTCCCCGCAGCCTGGGGAAGTTCTAGAAGTGAGGGGGAGGGGCAGGGGCCCCGAGATTCTGTTCGGTCCCACCGGGCCTTTCTCCCGGTGTCCGCTGCGCAGACGAGGCCGGATCGTGGGCCTGGGTTTGGGGCTTCACCCCGACCCCACCTCCAGCCCGGCCCGCTCCTTTTCAGCCCCTAGGGCCAGGCCTGCCCTCCGCCCCCACAAACTGGTTTCTCTGCTTTGCTGGGCTCTGTTGGAACTAGTCCCTTTGACTCCCCGTTTCTGTTTTTTTCTGGGGTTTAATTTTTCGGGGATGGGGGTTTTCTTCCTTCAGCGCGCGCCAGGTTTCCTGCCCCAAGGCGGGCTTGGGTGCCCCCTCTGGCAGGAAGTGAGGCCGGGTGCACCCGCGTGGCGGTGCATGCGGTCGGGGTGCGCTGTTTTCCCGCGCCTGCAGGAGCCGTCTGCGCCCCTCCCCCCCGCGCGCCCTAGCTCCCAGACACACCGGCCTACAACCGCCAGGCGCAGACACTTGCAGAGTCACCCTGGATCAGGGTCTGGAGCAAGGGGCAACAGGGTCTTAACAGCCTCTAGGCAGTAAGCAAAGCGCCGGGCTAGAAGAGTCACCAGGAGCCTACTCCATCCTTCTTAACTTGCTGTATGACCTTGGACCACTCATTAGGCTTGTTTCAGTTACTTTTTTTTTCGTTTAAGTAATGGAGCTGCCAAGATTTTTTCTTAGGGTCATTCCTGCAGACTTGTTAAGCAGTTGAGGGCCACACATTATGTACACTCCGGGAAGAAGCAGACGGGCAAGAAGCACAAAAGGACGTATTGCAAACTGAGGAATTGAGGTTGAGCTGTAAATGTGGCTTCACAAGCCAGGCCTCGCTGTTCTGAAACAGGTGGAAGAGACAAGTGCTTTTTGGCCTCACTAGATAGGGTCTAAGGCCTTCATTAAGTGGGGGCTTTAGCTGAAGAGGGGGCTAGCCGAACGGTCCCCAAGAGTAAGAGGTGGAGGAGGCACCAGATGGCATAAGAGCTTCCAGGAAGACCCGCTAGGGATTCCTAGGCATGCTGGGCGGATTGGGGACTGGCATCGCCCAATGAGCCCTTCTGAGGGGCCTCAGGCAGACCTCATGTGAGGTCAGCACTCATTTAGCTGATTAATTTTGATGTTTAGTTTGAAGGGGACCTGTGGTGTAATATAAGATTCTAATCACTGCCTGTAATTACAGAGCAGACTGAGCCACTAATGATGGAGCAGGATAAATCATCCACCACCCTGTTTAAAAGGGTCTTTTGAGTCTGAAATATTACAAAATAGAATAATTACCAGATAAGTCCTGCCGTCGGGAGGATCTCTTGATAGTTGAGAATGGGGAATTTAAATGCTCCAAAAATCACAAATTTCCAGAAATGTTTTCCTGTCATTGGGTTAAAATTGGGAAAATTGGGTAAAAATCTGAAAAGATGAGACAAAAGTTATTTTCAAATGTTCTCACTCTTTGAGAATTTCAGCGATTATTCTTTAGATACCACCTCAACAGTCTGGATGGGGGTTTCTTGAGGCAGGTGCAGCCTTATTAGCCCTGTTTTTCAGATAATAACAGGCTTTCAGAAGTGCCTTGTGCCTGTACCTTCCTTAACCAAGGACAGGTAGGGTTGGTCCCAGCCAAAATGTGAAGCCGGAGTTCTCCCACGCCCCATGTTTCAATCTCAGACTGGGAGGACTGGCACTGTCCCCAAATACAGGGTGCGGGCACTCCTTGTGATCAAACCCCAACAGGCCTGAGAAGGAAGATGCTAAAAAAGGATCACAAAGCATTTAGGACCAGGCCTGCTAAGGACACAGTAGTACATTTCAGCTGGGCGTCAGTGGCTCACCTGTAATCCTAGCTACTCAGGAGGCAGAGGTCAGGAGGATCACGGTTCAAAGCCAGTCTGGGCAAATAGTTCATGAGACCCTATCTTGAAAAAACCCATCACAAAAAGGCTAGTGGAGTGACTCAAGGTGTAGGCCCTGAGTTTAAAAAGGGGGTGGAGGGGTACATTTCATACTCTGCCCCAGCCATGTGACTCATGGGGAAAAGATAACTTTCAGCTCCTTCCTTCCCACCTCACCTTCACCACTGCAGGTTCAGTTCCCTCTCTTCCTCAGTTGTCCAAGATTTGCCTTAGGAGAGGGCAGACAGGACTGACTAGTGGGCTCAGCCCTGCTGGTGTTGTTGGCACTTGGTTGGCAGACCAAGTTAGTGTGGTGGTGGTGACCAGGGGCTTGAGGTCCATGGTTTCAGATCTCAAGGTTTCTTTTTCTTTCTACTTCTCTTCCTTGTTTCCTTGGAACTGCCCAGGAATGGATTTCTCAGAAGAGTGCAGAGGGAAGGGAACCCTGCCTCCTGACATTGTAGCATTCCCTCTCCCCCACTCTCTAAGCTCAGTCCCACCATTGACACAGGGGAGCCTCACCCCTCTAAGCAGGTCTGGGCTGGCTGTATCTCATTGGCACCACCCCAGGCAGGACAACAAAGAGGCCTCTGAATAAGAGATAAGGAGTTGATCAGGGCCAACGGCCTTGCCCTACCCAGGCAGCATGCTGTGGGTGGCAGAGCCCTCCTCCTAGGTTGGGTTGAAATTCTGGGGCCATTGGGAGCAGGCAGCTCACATACAGTGGCTTGCCTGGGGGGTGTGGGGTAGGGAGTGGTTGAAGTTGTTTCCTTTGAAACAACTTTTCCTGTCTTCCAGCATCCAGCTTCCACTCTTGACCTGCTCCATAGAGAAGAAAAATGAGTGAGTCGAGCTCGAAGTCTAGCCAGCCCTTGGCCTCTAAGCAGGAAAAGGACGGCACTGAGAAGCGAGGCCGGGGCAGGCCGCGCAAGCAGCCTCCGGTGAGTCCAGGGACAGCGCTGGTAGGGAGTCAGGTGGGTGTTCAAAGCCTTGCCTTGGTTTACCTTTTTGGGCTAGGGAGGTGCCTGGCATCTCAGCAGGTGTGAACATGCATGGAGTGTGCAGAATCGTTTCTGTGTGGATCTTCTTACTCGGTGGTGCTCATAACCTGTATGGGACTGGTTAGCTCCTCCAGGTATCTCCTGAAAGCTCTGGGGGCTGAGGCATTCAAGGTGGCTTGCTTTCTCAAGCCAGTACTCGAAATTCCAGCCATAATCCACCAAGTGGTCTACATGAAGGCCAGTGCTTACACTGTGGTAAGCTACCCACTTTCTTAATTTCCAGGCCACTGGCACCATTTATTTATTTATCTATCTATCTGTCTATCTATCTATCTATTTAATTTTGGCAGTACTGGGATTTTAACTCAGGGCCTCATGCTTGCTAGGTAGGCACTCTACTGCTTGAGCCATTCCTCCAGTCGCTATTTCAATTTTAACTTAGTAAACAGGAATTTTCTAAAATGCAAGTGTAGTTGGACACACTTGGCTGAGTCAGAAGGATCATGAGTTCTAGGCCAGCCTGGGCTCTATCTATAGCAAGACCTTACTTCAAAAAAGTATTATCTAGCCGGGTGCTGGTGGCTGATCCCTGTAACCCTAGCTACTTGTGACACTGAGATGGGGAAGATCATGGTTCAAGGCCAGCCTGGGCAGATAGTTCTTGAGACCGCCCCCTCCAAAATAACCAGAGCAGAATGAACTGGAATTGAGCTCAAGTGTGGCTCAGGGTTTTCATCTTAAGAGTTCAGTACACATAAAATTACTCTGTCTAAGTGCTATAGAAGTTTCTACATACTTACTGTCAGAGTGTGCACTTTCTCACCTCAGGCTGGTAGTGAGTTCCTGGGCCAGTTGCATAGTTCTGGGATGGGCATTGCCCCTGGCTCTGTAAATGGACATTGAAACCCAAGAAATAGTGTTGGGGTATGGTGGCATAGATATCTTAGAACCCTGGTGCTGTTCCTCCCTTAAGGTGCGATGGGGTGAGGTGCCTGCCTTTGTGAGGCATCACAGGGAGTGTGGCCAGCTAGGCCTTGGGCATCTGGGCCACCTGCCATGTGGTAGAAATCCTGACTTCTCACAGAGGCAGCTGTTTCTCAAGGAAGGAGTGGCTGTTGAGGCCAGATTCTTCCTTATTGGAGAAGAGGTGAGGAAGGAATTGAGGTTGGCTCTACCTTGCCCAGTGTATTGGGCAGTCCATCCTTGTCTGTAGGTGGGGAGTGGTGTGCTGTGACCAGTTTGAGTCTCCTGGAAATAAGAGCTGGGAGGAGTCTGGTGAGATTCAGCTGCCACTTTCAGAGTTGGGGTCTGAGGATTCTGCTTATTATTTTAGTTCTCTCTGCCTTCCCCCATCCCCACCTATTGGAACACGCTAGAGGTTACCGTACTTATAAACAGGCCCTTGACAGCCACCCCTAGGAAGAGCTGTGCCTTTATTTACTCTGTAGCTTCTCAGCATTATGCAGAAGTTTATTCTGTTTTGGGTTTATTGAAATTTTGGCAGCAACAATAGCAGGGATCTCTTGGGTCTGGGCGTAATTACTTTTCTCCTGGAGGCAGCCTGGAGGGGTTAGCTCCCAGATGAAGCCAGGGATTCCCATAGTCTCAATCACATTTCATATGAGGGGGTGGCTAACAGTCCTGGCTGGTGCTAGAAACTTGCCATGATATTCTGCAGGGTTGTAAGTTTTCTCACCATTTGCATATGAGGAAACAGAAGCACCAACCTTAGTCATTTTTTTGCCCAAAGTCTGTGGCAGAACAGTGTCTTTGTGCTCTTACACCTTTTCCAGAGGTTTTCTGGCTTGTCTTTTTGTTGGTCCAGACACCTCCAGGGAATGAAAGGAGGGACTTTGTAAAGATGGTCAAGCTATGGCCTTGAGGTCTAGAGGGACTGGTTGCTGCAATAGCTTCCTGGGTCAGTGTGGCTTGCTGAAATAACCCTACTACAATGGGGCAGGTGGTGGCTAGGTCCCTGACTCCCCATCTGTTTTTACAGAAGGAGCCCAGTGAAGTGCCAACACCTAAGAGACCTCGGGGCCGACCAAAGGGGAGCAAAAACAAGGGCGCCACCAAGACCCGGGTGAGTTAAGGAAATAGGGCTGGCCCCATTGGGCAGATGGATGGAGAGCAAGATCCCTTTCCTTATTTCCACAGCCATCCTGTGTGTGCATGGGGGTGGGGGTGGGAGACTAACTTAAGAATCTGCATCCCTGTCCCTGGGGTGGCAGTGGGTCTTTGCTAGGTGTGGAAAATCAGTGAGGATTAATGTCTCACCTTCATGACCTTGGTCCTACCCAGGATAGTGGGAAAGCTAAATCACAAGTCCTGTAGCTTTCACGGTGTGGGGAGAGTAAAGAGCCCCTGCCAGACCAGACTGAGAGTCAACTTCACCTTGGGGTCCCTGGAGCCTAAAGGGGTGGGGACAAGCAGGGAAGGCCAGATTTGTAGTGGCATCAGCCTTTCAGAAAAATTGTTCTTTTTTTTTTTTAAGACACGACTCATATCCTCTGAGTCATGGGTGGAGGAGGGAGTAGGGGGCGGGGTGTGTGTGTGTGTGGAGGAGGAGGAGGGAGTAGGGGGCGTGTGTGTGTGTGTAGGGGGGGGGGGCAAGTGTAGCTGGCCAGTCATCAACAGCTGGTCTGGGAGAGTCCTGGGCTGCCCTGAGCAGAGGTAGGGAATCCTGACCACCCCCCCACCCCCACCCCCCACCCCATCTGTCAGACACCTGATCCTGGAGAGCACTGCCTAGTATTTTACTTAAGGGATGTTTTCTTTGACCCTTTAGAAAACCACCACAGCTCCAGGGAGGAAGCCAAGAGGCAGACCCAAAAAACTGGTAGGTGCTAAGTGCCTCTGAGACTCATTTTGGGGGAGTGTGCTGAGTAACTGATGCCTGATATTGTGTGGTGACTGCACCCTCTGACCTGCAGGACCAGGACCAGGAGTGCTGGGACTTCTATTTTAGAGGTCCAGAGAGGGGAAAGGGGCTATCTGGGGCTTTTGTTTCATATATATATATGTTTGTTACACACACACATGCACGCACGCACGCACGCACGCACACACGCACACACACACACCACCCCCCCCCCGCCCCCCCAAGCTGGCCGTAACTTCATCTTACTTCCACCTCCCTAGTGCTGAGATTATAGGTGTGAACCACTATGCCCAGCTAACCAGGACTTATAAAGGGCTGTGACCATGAGAAGTGAGGAGTTGCAGATACAAACCACACACAGATCCCCCTGATCTGGAGGAGGGAGACCTGTTCCTAGACTTAACTTTCAGGGGAGGATGCTGCGAGTCATCCATGGTGTCCCACCAGTGAAGATAGAAGCAAGCCTGAGGTGTCCTTATATAGCAGGATCCTCTTTGAAAGAAGATCTTAGCTCTCCAGGGTTTGGTGCTGGGTGTCATCTGTCACACCTCACAGGAAAGCACCACCCATTTCTGGGCCCCCAAATAGGTGGTGGTGGTGGACTGAGTCAGGAGACTCTTCCAGGGGTATGGTGGAGTTAAGGCCACAGCCTTCCTGTTACTGACCCTTTCCTACCCTCAACTCACTCCCCAAGGCATTCATTCCTTGAGCTGAGCCACCACTGGGGTGGGTGGGTTAAGGGGCGCTCCTGGCCAGACCCCAAGAGTGAGTAACAGGAAACAAGTTGTTTTGGAGTTTGTGCCTGGCACGGGGGCCGTGGAGCCCTGTGGTGTCCCGACATTCCCGCCCAGTGAGTGAGCCCCACAGCACACGCTTCCCTTCCTCCCCACCCTGGGTTAGGGTCAGCTCTGGGCCACCCAAGGACCCAGATCAGGGGGATCACATACCTTTCTGTAGCTCCTTCCCATTTCCTTCTCTAGAGAACCAGTCACTTCTTCAGTGCCTGGGCTTTGCCCTTCTGCCCTACACTATCCCAGCCTGGGGGCCAAGGGGCCTGGCTGGGTTGTGTGTGAGAGCAGCATGTGTGTGGTTTTTTCCTCCTTTTAAATCCTTCATTTTTATGAATGAAAGCGGCGTGGAGGTTGCTGAGTCACCCACACACTCAGCCCTGACTCATCCCCCTTCTGGAGAGCCTGGGAGTGTGTGTGGGGGGTGGCGTCTAGGAGGGTGGAGGGCCAGGCCCAGAGCTGCTCTGCTCCTCACAGGAGAAGGTGGAAGAGGAGGGCATCTCGCAGGAGTCCTCGGAGGAGGAGCAGTGACCGTGCAGTGCCGCCTGCTCCCTTACCAGGAGCAGCTTCCCCTCTGGGACTGGACAGCTTGGCTCCGCTCCCACCGCCCCACCTCTTCCCCAGGCCCCCCCACCCCCTGCGCCTTCCCCACTGCACACTACAGCACACCAGCGCTGCAGGGCCCCCTGCGGCCCAAGTGGGGAGCAGTTTCCTCTGGCCTTGGTTCCCAGTGCCCTTCTGTCCACATGCACATTCTGCCTCCCTCCCAGACAAGGCTAACGTCCCACTTAGCCGCAGCCTGCCTGCTGCGTCCCGCTCCCTTGTGGAGACATTGCTCTCTGGGTTCCTTCTCTGGCCTCTCATAGAGGGGCCTAGGAGGGCTCCCCTGGCCTTAAAAGGGGCCCAAGCCCCATCTCATTCTGACATGCGCACTTGGCTATACTGGCAGTAGCAGCAGGTGCGGCCAGTGCATGGGGGCCCCGGGAGGCCCTCAGCCAAACTGTCTCTGTCACGAGGTGGGATTCACCCGCTTCTCTTTCCCACCTCACCTAGTTTTGCACTAGGTTGAATTAACCCCGTGGGGTACAGGAGGGAGGGCTGGGATCTTTACCCTTGCCCTGGGATCTAGTATCTACTAGCTGTGATGGAGATGCAGTCACCTATGGCACAGGTGAGGTCAGGCACTTCCCCACCCTTCCGCTTCCACTACTCTAGGCTGTGGCCCTTCCTGCCATGGGGCACTAACAACAAGGAGCTTGCCATGCCCACCTCTTCCTCCCCATACCCCAAGGTTCTGGTTCCATCTTTTCCTCTGTTCACAAACTACCTCTGGACAGTTGTGTTGTTTTTTGTTCAATGTTTCATTCTTAGACATCCATCATTGCTGCTGCTACCAGCGCCAGACGTTCATCATTGCCTCCCCTGCCCATATTCCCCATCCCCAAGATACTCTTCATGGGGGAAGGGGGCTGGGGCACAGCAGGCTGGGTTACCAATCACCCCAGTTCCAGGGAAGGTGGGGTCTGCCCCTAGGATGCTGCAGCAGAGTGTGGGGGGGGTGCCCATATTGACCATGAAGGGTATAGGGACCACCTCTTCCCCTTGTTGGGGATGGGGTGGCCATTTGTCCCAGCCTGGGGCTTCCCTCCAGTTTCCTATTTGCAGTTACTTGAATAAAAAAATTATCCTTTTCTGGAGTTCTTGTGTTTCTGGGCTGGAGGAAAAGGCAGTGGAGGCAGCTCCAGGGAAGGTACCTTCAGCCCCTCTTGAAGAAGTCAACCACAACCCTAGCCACAAAACATTTTATTTACAAATATATACATATGAAGTACTATACATCTGGCTCCATCATCATGAAAACTCCACACTCCTGTGGATTTATGCCAAAGCAAAGTCTAGGTGGGCTACAGAAAGCAAAATTGCCTAACCAGCCACCTAGCTCCTGAGGGAAATCTGTTGATTGGTTGGGGGGGGAGGGGAAAGGGGGGAAATGGGCTCAGAGCTGTGGATAAGGTGGGTTGGAAGAGAAATGGAGCCCTGTGTCCCAGCGAGTGGATGCAAACAGAAGGCGACAGCAGGCTGTGGTACCAAAGGCTGAGTATTGGGGAAGGGGTTCAGTCATGTCTTGACATCCAGCAAGGGTATCCGTTTGTGCTGGTAGCCACTCTGCCAGCCGTGTACCACCTGCGGGGGGAAAGGCCATGCCACAGGGCTGGGCTCTGGTCTTAGTGTCCCTTAGGACTCCAAGGGAGCATGGGTTAGAGCAGGTGTTCCTCTGCTTGACTCCCCTGCCCTAAAAGTGCTCACCTTGGGGTCTCCCACATCAGAAAGCAGCTCCTGCTCAGCCTCATGTAACTCCTCAGCTGGGTCATAGCTGTACATGGGGAGCAGGTGATGTCGAAGCCGGTCCACCCTGGGGAGCAGGAGGGGTTCAGCCTAGGTCCCACCCTACCCCATCAAACACCTGACTGCCTAGTGTCTACTCCTCTGGGGATACTGAGTAGGTGTTTTCCCAACACACCACTGCTACAAAGGGATCTCAGTTATCCGAGGTGAGGGCAATGAAAAACACTCCAGGCTTGTATCCAGGATGGCTGATGGGCATCTCCCAGATACGTTGTAAACTTAGGTGCTACGGGAAAAGATTTCAGGGGTGTGGGATGGCATGGCAGTGGGGGCAGGGACACTCACCGCTTTTTCTTCTGGACATACATTACCTGTAACAGAGACAGCACTGTGTAGGCTGTAGAGCCCAGGACGGCCCACCCTGAGAGGGGACCCACCTCCACACCCTTCATTCCCTTAAGGGACAGCTGAAAGGATGTGTGCACTGGAACAGGCCCACCCAGCCCAGGCTTTAGCAAAAATGTCCGCGTCTGTGTGAAGGAAGGCTCCTTACCACAGCCACCACCACTCCAACCAGGGTGATGAGGAAGAAAGGCCCCAGCACATAGCCCACCATGGAGTCGCTGTTGGCCTGGGGGGCATTGGGCACTGTTGTGTTAGTCATGACATCAGCAGCAGGAGGGTTTGGTGGTCAGCATGGGCAGTGGTGCCTCGGGAGGGTGCCTCTGCTGGGCTCCCTGGGGAGGAAGGGAAGTTACCAGTTGCACCTACAGTGACATCTGGACTCTGGTTCCCTTCCCCAGGGCAGGAGATAGGTGAAAACTCCCAAACCCTGGGATGAGGACCTGGGGAATGTAGCTCCGTGGTGGAGCACTTGCCTAGCACCAGCAAGGCCCTGGGTTTGATCCGCAGCTCATGAACAACCAACCTGGGATGATGCATCCTCCAGATAACGGGTAGGTGTTACCCTTCACTGGCTCTTAGCGGTGGAGAGGGCACCAAATGGAAGACCCAGATTCAGGGCAGGCTTCCTGCCCATTTCCTATGCCTACATCAGGGTGGGGCCCAGCTCACGCTGGATCAACATTTGCTAGTTTCAACTGCTGGAGAAAGGTTAGGTTCCCATCTCCTGCCCCAGACCTCCTGGACACTGAGCTGTCAGCGCCTATCCAGTGGAGCAAAACGGAGGAGAGATTAGGTAAACAGGAGGGAATTGCACTGAGGCCTTGGAGTGGGACGGGAGCATCTGAAAGGGGCCGCCTCAAACCCTCGTCCAGACCTCACACTACAAGCTAAGGACCCCATGACTAGACTGTATGCCCTTCTTATCCCCGTTACCACCCCCGCCAGTGTCTCCCCCTCACCACCATCGGTCTCGTGCCAGAGTGGACACAGTGGGAGGGCTGGACTGTATCTCTGAGATGATGTCACCTCCCTCAGGTCCCCAGCCCGGGGCTCCGCCCCGGTCCCTCCCCTCCTGGCCCGGACGGCGGCGGAGGTGGAGGTTCAGCCCTCACCGACAGAAGCGAAATCATTCTGGGGCGGCTGCACGGCACTGGCCCAAGTTCATGCTCAGGGTTGACCTGGGTCTCTATTGATAGGGCAAGGGATGAGCTACCTGTACCATGTTCATGGGGCACCAGGTTTGCCCGTACCCAGTCGCAAGTTCACCGTCCCAGACAGGGGGACAGGCTATGGCATCAGGCCACTCCTAGGATGCCGGCCAGCAGCGGCGGGAGGTAGTTCCCACTGAGCTAGGAGGTTCGGGAGGTATTGGGAGAGCACCGAGGGGCCACTCCCCACCGGGGCATCCCGGAACCCCGGCACCCCGAGACGCGGACCCGTGCGGGCGCTCTGCAACCCGTCCAACCCGGCCATGCCTTACCTCCCGCCGCCGCAACCGGGACAGGAACGCCCTGGGTTGGCTCCCCGGCCCCGGAAGCGCAGGCGGGCGCGTGATCAAAGGACCCGGGAAGGTAGGCGGGGCCTCATCCCGGGTGCAGCCAATCCGGTGCGGAAAGCGGCCGGCTCTAGTCTTCCGGAACCGCCAATCCAGGGGTGGTGGGCGGTGCGAAAGTGGATACGGCCGGCTTGCAGGGTCTACCCGCTGGCGGTAGGGGGCAGCCGAGGGCTGCGCAGCGGGGGGAGGACAGCCCAGCCGGGCGGCGAGCTTTTTCCCGGCGTTCCCCGGGCTGTGCGCCCGCGCCGCGGAGTCAGCTCTGGGTCCGGCCGCGTCCGCCATTCCTCTGGTTGGAACTCAACCCTTTAGCCGTGGCTTTTCACTGCAGGGCCGGGGCCAGTGCTTGTTGACTGGCCTTGGGATGTGCTCGGCGGTGAGGGCGGCCGGGCATCCTCCCGACGTCGTGAGTAGTGGGAGGATGGTGGGAAAGGAGCCTGGCACGCGGCATGCCCCTAAGGTTAGGCGCCTCCGTTGACCTTCCGATCCCCGGGGCCACGGGCAACTTGGAAAGCTCGGGTCAGCGCTTTTATGGTGCATCGTTAAAATGGCGCACCGTTTCAGAAATCTGAGTATCAGAGTCATATCCTGTGTGTGATTACGGATTTGCCAAATGTTCATCCCCACTGCATGTGATCTGCACTTACCTTTAATGACGTATATCTGTATCTGTCTCTCCCTCCCTATGTATGTATTTATGTACTTTTGTACCAGATCCTCTTCTTCCCCCCAAAATCACAAATGACTAGAAAAACTACATGGGGATGGAAGCCACCAAAGAACATTAAGGTTGTGACGTTTCAGTTAGGCTTCCAGTGGTAATGAGGGCAAAATATGTTCTCTGATAACATTAAAATCAGTAACAAGCCTGGCACTGGTGGATCACGCCTGTAATCCTAGCTACTTAGGAGGCAGAGATCAGGAGGATCGTGATTAGAAGCCAGTCCAGGCAAACAGTTCGTGAGACCCTGTCTTGAAAAAACTAATAACAAAAAAGGACTGGTGGAGTGGCTCAAGGTGTAGGCCCTGAGTTCAAGTATTGCAAAAGAAAAAAAACTCAATAAAAGAGCCGGGCATGAGCAGCTCACATCTGTAATCCTAGCTGCTTGGAAGGCTGAGATTGGGAGGATCTCAGTTTGAGGCCAGCCTGGCCAAGTAGTTCTTGAGACCCCATCTCCAAAATAATCAGCGGAAAATGGTGTGGCTCTAGTGATAGAGCACCTGCTTTGTGAGAGTGAAGTCCTGAGTTCAAACATCAGTCCCACCAAAAAAAAAAAAAAAAAAAACCCTAAAAAATTACCATTTATTAATTCAGCAATTCTACTTTTTTGGGATATATACCCAAAAGAACTAAAACCAGGAATTTGAATAGATACCTGTACCCATATTCATAACAGCATTATTCACAATACAAAATATGCTACATACATACGATGGAATACTTTTCAGTCTTACGGAGTAACATTCTGACACATGCTACAACATGGATGAACATGGAGAACATTTTGCTAAGTGAAATAAGCCAGTCACAAAAGGACAAATACTGCATGATTCCACCTACTGAGGATGCCAGAGTAGTCAAATTCATAAAGTAGAATAGTAGTTTCCCAGGAGTGAGAGGAAAATGGGAATTACTGTTTCTACGTGGACAGCTTTACTTTGGAAGTCGAAAACAGTTCTGGAAATGGACAGTGGTAATAGGTGCACAGCAATGTGAATGTACTCCTAAGCCACTAAATAGAACACACAAATGGCTAACTGGGAGTGGTGATGTTTGTCTGTAATCCCAGCATTCAAGAGGCTGAGACAGGAGGATTGTGAGTTGAAAGCCAGCCTGGGCAGCCACAGGCTGCCCTGTCTTGAAAAGAGTGAGAGGATGGAGATATTCTATGCAAAGAGAAACTAAAAGAGTTGGAAGGAGCTATACAAAATAAATTTTAAATCAAAAGTGTTATACAAGACAAAGGAGGCAATTTATATTGATTAAAAAGGTCAGTTCATCAAGAATATCCAGGAATAACAAGCATCACACCCAACAGCAGAGTCCAAAAACATATCAAGCAAATATCGACAAATCAAGAAATAGACTTTTTTTAAAAACTGTGTGGAATTTTCTTATAGATTTAAACATGAACCTATCTAATGATGCACCTGTTTCACTTCCAGAAAAAAAAAAAGAACATATATATCCTAAGCATAGATATACAAGAATGTTGCTAGTGGCACATTTTAGTTTTCATTTTTAAGTTTTATTTAATTTGTTGTGTTTTGTTTTGCTTTTGGTGTAGGGGATCAAACCCTAGGCCTCACATATGCTAAGCATGCAGTCTTCAACTGGGTTATACCACTAGCCCCTAGTTAATGCTTTTTTTTTTTTTTTTTTTGGTGAGACTGGGGTTTGACCTACTTAACATTTTTTTTTTGATGAATTATAATTGTGGGGGATACAAAGTGATATTTTATATAACTGTGGAATTACTGAATCAAGCTAATAACATCCATCATTTAAATATCACTTAAATATCATTTTTTCCTTCTAGCTACAACTTTGTACCCTTTGACCAACATTTCCCCTTTCCCCTCCCACACCCTAGCCTCTGGTAACTACCATTCTATACTCTGCTTCTGTAAGTTTGATTGTTTTAGTTTCCATAAATGAGAGCATGCAGTATTTGTGAAAGAATAGGTATTTGTATGATAACAGTGGAAGACTTCAATACCCCACTTTCAGTAATGGATAGAGTATCCTAGACAGATCAGTAAGGAAATAGAGGACTTGCAAAAATGCTATAAGCCAACTAGACCTAACATACACAAAGCTCTGCATCCAACAATGGCAGAATACACACTCTTATCAAGTGCACGTGGAACATTTTCCAGGATAGAATGTATGTCAGGTCACACACAAAATCTTAATGCATTAAAAGAAAAAACCTCCTAACAATGGAGGAGATGACTTTCTAAAGGAGAATTAATACTAATCCTCCCCAAGTCTCTTCCAAAAACTTGAGAGGCAGGAACACTTCCTAACTCAGTCTTAGTATTTCCCTGTCATAAATGCCAGACAAAGACACAAAGGAAAACTAAAGACCAACACCTTATTAACAGGGGTGTTAGCTCATAAAAGAATTCTGAATGAACTTAAAAGAACTGAAATCCATATAAAATATCTTCTCAGGCCACAATGGAATGAAGCTAGAAATCAATGGCAGAAAGAAAACCAGAAAATTTGCAAATATCTACAAAGTAACACACTCTTCAGCAACCAATGACTCAAAGAAGAAACCACTAGGGAAATTATAAAATACTTTGATATCAGCGAAGCATACCAAAACTTATGGAATGTAATAAAAGCAGTATTGAGAGGGAAATTTATAGCCATAAATACCTAATCTTAAATCAATCTAACTTTACAAGTTAAAGAACAAGGAAAAGTAGCAAACTAAACCTAATGACAGCAGAAGGAAGGAAATGATAAAGGCAGAAAATGATTAAGAGTACAGATGAATGATATACACAATTAAAGAAAGAAAATTAATAGAATAAAAAAAGTTCTTGAAAAGGATTTTCAAAATGTCAAAATTTAAGTTAAACTAAGAAAAAGAAGACAAAAGCAGCCATTACTAATGGAGACATGACTACTATATAAAATTTAGAAGGATGGTAAGAACATCTGTGTACCCCAACAATTCAGATAATCTGGGTGAAATGGAAAAATTTCTAGAAACACACAAATTTACAAAACTGACTCAAGAAGAAATAGAAAACCACAACAGATCTATAATAAGAGAATCAAAATAAAAAGCATCCTCTGAACAACAAAAAGTCCAGGACCAAATTCCTTCAGTGGTCAAGTCTACCAAACATTTAAAGAACTAACACTGATCCTACTCACTCTTCCAAAAAGCAGCAGAGGAGCTGGACATTGGTAGCTCATGTCTATAATCCTAGCCACTCAGAAGGTAGAGATCAGGAGGGTAGAGGTTTGAAGCCAGCTCGAGCAAACAGTTCCATGAGACCCCATCTTGAAAATCCCTTCACAAAAATAGGGCTGTTGGAGTGGCTCAAGGTGAAGGCCCTGAGTTCAAGCCCAATACCACACATACACAAAAAAAAAAAAAAAAGAAGAGAACACTTCCTAACATTCAATGAGACCAGCATTGCCCTGATACCAAAAAGTCAAAGATTACATAAGGAAACTGTAGCTCAATATTCCTTATGAATATAGATAGCAAACTGAATCTAATAGCACTGTAAAATGGATAATGCGCTATGACCAAAGTGGGTTTACCCAGAGACTGTAGGAGTGGTTCAACATAGAAAACCAATGCATATATCAATAGGACATAATATACCCCATATGTGTTCTCTCTCTTGCTTTCTGTTGCTCTCTCTCTTTCCCTCGTAGGGTCTATGTAGCCCATGCTGGCTCAAACTCCAGACCCTCCTGCCTCAGCCTCCTAAGTGCTGGGATTACAGGTGCACAACCACTCCTCACTATTACTTCTTTCACTCTACCAATAACCTTATTAATGAGGTACATGACATTAGTTATGTTTTACAGTTAGGGACTCTGACATTCCAGGGTCCTGAGTGACTTGAGCTCTCCTTGGTAGTGCATGGTAGTGCACTGTGAGTTAGGCAGGCCAGACTGAGGCCAGAGAATGTGATGGTGGGCAGCAAGATTGTCCACGTGATCATCCCAATGGATACAGAAAAAGCATTTGACAAAAATTTGCCATCTTTCATGATTAACACTCAGCAAACTAGGAAGAGGAGGATAGCTTTTCTGGCAAATGATATTGGAAAAAATTGGATTTCTACATGCAAAAAAAAAAAATCAGCTTGGGCACTGGGGGTGTGGCTCAAGTGGTAGAGCACCCACAGAGCAAGCACAAGGCACTGAATTCAAACCCTAGTGCCCTTCCCCACCACACACAAAAAAGCAAACTAATCCATAGCGCCAGGAAGATGATCAGTATCTGCGTGGACTTGGGTGGGTACAGATAGAGAGGGATCACAAAAGGCACAAGAAACGCTTAGTATATGAATGTGTTCGTTATCTTTCTACAGTGGTGGCTTCAGAGGTGAACACATGTCAACACTTACCAAATTACATATTTTAAGTATGTGCAATTATTATATGTTAGTTCCATAGAGGTTTTTATTTGTTTTTTAGTGCTGGAAATTAGACCAGGGCCTGGACCATGCTAGCCAAGTACTCTACCACTGAAGTATTCAATCGGCTTTTATTTTTTAAGTTTTGTTTGTTTGTTTGTTTGTGTTTGTTTTATTATTTTTTGTGGTACTGGGGTTTTTAACTCAGGGCTCCCTCACACTTGCTAGGCAGATACTCTTCCACTTAAGACACTGGGTACCCTCTCCCCCGCCACAAGTCCCATTTGTGTGTGTGTGTGTGTGTGTGTGTGTGTGTGTGTGTGTGTGTGTGTGTGTGTTGGGTTTTTGTTGTTTTTTGTTCTCTGGTGGGACTGGGGTTTGAACTTAAGACTTTGTGTTTGCAAAGCAGGCACTGTATGGCTTGAGCCACACTTCCAGTCCATTTGCTCTGATTATTTTGGAGATGGGTCGCTTGAACTATTTGCCCAAGCTGGCCTTGAACCTGGATCCTCCCGATCCAGCTTCTGAGTAGTTAGTAGGTGGGTGTGAGCCATCAGCGCCTGGCTGTGTGTTGGGTATTTTTGAGACAGGATCTCACTTTTGTTGCCCAGGCTTGCCTTGAACCTCAGTCCTCCTGATCTCCTCATCTCTGCTGGATAACAGGCATGAACCACCAGCGCCCAGCCAGCTTTTACTGTTTTTTTATTTTCTTGCAGTGCTGGCAATCGAACCTATGACTTTGTTAGGCAAGCACTCTCCTGTAGCAGGGAGGAGGGCCAAAAAAAAAAAGAAACAAACAAGTCTGTGTTCTGATAATGCAGCAAGAAGGAGGAAATGGCATAGCCGGGAGATAAAACTTTAAAAAATCTGAACATGAAGAAGGTCAGGAGCACTGGGGGTGAAGTAGCCAACAGAGTTACATGCAACCATACATGGGTTAAACCTTGCTTTTCGCTTCTGTAACCTGCTTGCAGGGGTGTATAAGGTGACACCCCTTTGTTCTTGGGGCTCAGCCTTTGGATGTGAATCCCATTGAGCTGCTGCCGGCACGATAATAAATATTGCTTCCTGAGAAGCCTTGGTGTCCTGTGTCTCTGTTCGAGTTTCCCGTAACTACCACTGGGAAGCCAGCTACAATCCCTAACTCCAATAAAGCTGTTTTGAAAAATGGAATACATAAAAGATTGCCTTAAAATACCAATGGAGATCCAGGCATAGAGGTTCATACCTGTCATCCCAGCACTCAGGAGCTGAGGGAGGAGGACTGTGAGGTTGAGGCCAGCCTGGGCTACACAGCAAGACTCTTGTCTCAAAAAAACCAAGAGCGAAGAACAAAAAGCAATGCAACACCCACTTGACAATCAGTACATATTTATTTTAGAAGTGAATTAATGGAATTAATGACTGGTGAATCCATAGGGGCTGGGAAGGGGGACACATTAGTTGAGAGGGTCCCACAGCAGGGTCTCACTGTCCACTATCATGTCGTCTGCCAGGCTTGACCCCAGAACATGCTTCCTTCCAGGTTTTTCCTTACCCTGGCTCACTTTTCTGTGTGAATCGTGGTGCTTCCTGTGCATCGGACCCACCTCCACACCTTCAGTCCAGTGGTTCTTCCACCACCTCTGCAGATGCAGTCTCCTGTGGGAGGCCAGAGCCAGGGCAGCCTTGGGCCTGCACCCCACTCTAGGGCTGAGGCAAAGAGGGACCGCACAGTCTCTGACCCTGGTGGCCTGAGGAAGTGAAGCATGGAGCCCCTGGAACAAGGAACCTTTGTTTTGGGGTTTTCTGCTTTGGGATCATCAGAATGGTACCGGAAGCAGAGCCACCCCCTACCTGACCTCCAGCCTTTGCCCTGGTTCCTCCATGGTGGTTCTCTCTGGGCCCCCAAATAGAAAGGGTCCAGTCTAAGCAGATAATTTCTCTATATAGCAGGAGATTTGCCCTTCTTCCAAATCTGGGCAGGGCCAAGGCTGGGGTTAGATGTGAAGGTCAAGGCCTTGACCAGCTAGCCAGGCAGGAAGTGTTCAAGGGATTGTCTGAACTGATGGCAGAGTGTTTTGTAAATGTAAATGTAGAGTATCAGCTGTTACAGCTGGACCACTCCACTTCCTCAGGTTGAACTTCCTCAAACAAAACACATTTTCCTCCACTTCACCCCCAACATGCAAATCCCCTAACTGCCTCTCCTCCTCTCCAACAGGCCTGGCAGGATGTGGCCAGGCTTCCACTGGTTCCTGTACTAGGCCTGGAAAAATTCACAGGGTCCTGAGCTGAGCTAAGGGGAGTAGCAGGAACTGGGGGGTCTCTGTCCCCTGGAAAAGCACTCCCCCTATTCGCCCCTGGTCCCTCCTCAAGGAAGAGAAGTCCAGGAAGACCCTCGAGAGAGGCCTCAAACAATTTGATAGTCAGAGGGTGCCACAGTGCCCCTTATCCCAAGGGGAAGAGCCTCTCCCCACTTCTACCTACTCCAGGCTTCTCACTCCCAGTCCATCTTGTATTCGCTCCAAGGCTTTGGTGTGTGTGTAGGGAGGGAGTGACTGAAAGGACAGGGTGACACTGGGCACACATTCCTTGTGCTGTAAATGCTTCCAAAGTACAATTTAGTTTTTTCTTTTCCCTAACCCAAATTTCCTGGGAACCTACCCTGTATCACCCAGCCAGGCACCAAGAATAGAAAGATTCTCCTTCCCTTCCGAAAGCACTTTCAGAATGGGGCATGGCAAGGGGAAGAATCTGAGCTCTTTCCTGAAAGAGGACACAGAATTTGTGAACTGTGATATGGTATGATGGTGTATGATGCATTTGGAGGACTGCAAAAAATTCTAGAATGTGGGGGAGGCAAGAAATCAGTCTGGCAAGATGGACAGGGGCCAATTCACTAAGGGGGAACTTTACTCTGAGAGCTGCCGCAGGAAAAGAACTAGCAGTGTTGTCAAGGGCACCATATATGGGGGGTAGGGTTGGGCAGTGAAACCAGAGAGCAGACAAGTGGCCCTTGGACTTGTTAACGTGGCAGTCACCGGCCAACGATGGGCAGCACTAGCGGCTGAGTGAAAAGGAAGCATGAAACCATGGTGGCCCCACAGTAGACAATTTTCTCTGGGCAGGCAGACTCTGCTGTTATGTAAAAGGGGACAGGAATGGATTGATTGTATCAGGGTTGGGATTTTGAGGGAGGCTGCAGTGGAAGGACATGAGGACAAGGAAGATGGAGTAATTAATGGTTAATTCATTAATGAATGATGGACACAGGGCCTGGGCCTGGCACTGATTGGATAGTTCATTGGCTAGAGTTATGATAGCCATTTAAGAAGATTTTCATACCTATGAAGAGAGAGCAGTGAGCTACCAGTGAGCTGCAAGACCAGTGATTCGTATTCTTTACTTAAGCTTCCAAAGGAGAATTCTGGTGAAAAGTCCCTGGGCCTATTTCCAGAGTTGTAAATTAGAGGACTGGACTAGACAATTCCTGAAATCCTCCTGGCTCTACCATGGAAGGATTCACTGCCGTTGGCTTCTTTGTAGTGTCCTCACATTTACCTGTGAAGTGACCACCCTTTCACCCTCAATAGACGTTTATTAGGTTCCCAATGGCATCTCTCACACGGACACCTGCCAGTGTTGAGGTACATCATTAGTGCCTGCTCAGTTTGGATCTGGAATGTCCCCCAAGGCCCCATGTGTTAAAGGCTTGGTCCCCAACTTGCCATTATTGGGATGTGGTGGAGCCCTTATGAGGTGGGGCCTAGTAGGAGATTTACTTTAGGTTAATGGGGATGTGCCTTCAAAGTGCATTGTGAGACCCCAGTCCTTTCCTCTTTCTCTCTTTCGCTCCTTGATCATGAGATGAGCAGTTTTGCCCCAAAATGTGCTTTGGCTATGGTGTGCTCCCTCACCACAGGCCTAAAAACAATGAGACCAACTGATCATGGGCTCAGCTTCAAAACTGAGCTAAAATAAAACTTTCCCCTTATAAGTTGCTTATCTCAGGTGTTGGTTACAATAACAAAAGGCTGATTTAGTGCTAAGCCTGTTGACTGACTAATGGTGATGCAGGAAGTCCCTCCCTCTACCTCCCTAGTAGCCCTTCAGGGATGCATTTGGGGACCAGATACAAATGCAGTGCTCACTCACCATGCCCCTACCATCAGTTTGTGCTTGCCCTGGCCCATCCGACAGTCTAGGAGCATTGCCAACTGGGTGAGAGGGCAGGTTCTGACATAAAACCCATCAGATTTGATTGCAGTTGTTACCTTGGATGTGTTAGTTACCCCTCTACTTTTTTCTAAAAGTTTGATAGCTCACTTCTCACATTTATGAATTTATTTTCATGGATGGTGTGAGGTAGGGATCTGATTTTA
Source organism: Castor canadensis (assembly GCF_047511655.1). Taxonomy (NCBI): domain Eukaryota; kingdom Metazoa; phylum Chordata; class Mammalia; order Rodentia; family Castoridae; genus Castor; species Castor canadensis. The sequence continues at coordinate 21,103,764 of NC_133393.1, read as the reverse complement.
TTTTTTTCCATTTGCCTAGTCCACTGTCCAAACACTACTACAGAGTGCATACTTTCCCTACTCACAGGCATGCTTCCTCTGGCTCTGACCATATTCCCACAAACACAGGGGCCTGTTTCTTGGTCTCCTGCTCCATTCTATTTCCTAATTTATTTCTACCTAACTATTGCATTTATCACATGGAACCCAGGGCCTCACACATGCTGGGCAAGTGCTCTACCACTGATATATATCACAAGCCTTCTATTGTTTTGATGCTGATTCGGTCACAGGGCTTCTCTTGTAGTCCTGTGTGACTTCCTAGCCGTTTTCTCGAATTATCTTGAACATCCTCAGTTCTTTGCCCTATGATATTTAGAATGAGGTTTGTCAGTTCCTTTAATGTGGGTGACTTCCCTAAGCCTCCATTTCCTTTCCTCTGTCCTGTGCATTTTAGTACTGCAATGATTAAGGGTAAAGCAGTGAACATGGTGCTGGCACCAAGGCCTGAGCACTCAGTAGGTAGCAGCATTCATCTTCCCCAATGCCACGGTGACAGTCCTTGCTGTTTTAAAGCCTTTGCTGGCTTCCAAGACATGCAGAGTAAAGTTCAAATGGCGCCTGCCAAGCCACCTGACCTGGGCTTACCTTTCCCATGGCACTTCCTGCCTCTCCCTCCTCCTTACCCTCTATTGCCATCATGTTCCAGACCTGGCAAACTCACTGCCACCAAGCACAGTACCCTGCCGTCCTACAAGGTGTCCCTTCAGGCAGGGAACTCCCTCATCCCTCGTTAAGTCCTCTCATTTGACACCTCCTCCTTTGGGATGGAGTTCTTCACCCCTCAGACTTCTTTCATTGCATTTATCCCTTATATTGTTATTGCTTTTGTCTGTTGTGGTATTGTTTGTATTATTTAGTGAGCTTTGGCAGTCCTTGGCATTGGCCAAACAGGTGCCACCGTTTAACCATCACTCCCTAACTTTGGTACCACGTATTCTTCACTTATTTAACACAGTATCAGGGATGGTAACTTGTCCAAGATTACGGAGCCTTCAACAGCTAAGTTGCCACCTGTACCCGTGTGACTCCAGCATTGCCACCAGGCAGCCTTTTGATGAATGACTGTCTTTCTTCCCTTTTGAGTCCCTTCCCTCCATCCCACCCTCCTTGGTTCTCTCCCACACTGCTCCTCCTACCCTGCCTCCTGTGCCTTAATCTCTCCAGGCTGTCACCTATCCTATTTCATGTCATCTGCCACCCAAGCAGGTGCCTGTGTGAGGACTATGTGTCCTGGATTTAGCACATCGCTGGTATTCAGGACACAGAACATAGAGCCTCACTGCTGTGTCCTCCGATGTTGAGATGTTAGCTGGGTGTCATAAGACCAAGGAAAGAAAATAAACCCTTCATACCCTCAATCTGCCTGAAACCAGAAAACCATCCAGGCCATGGTTTATAAACACCAAGCTGTTTTGGGCACAATTATCAGATCTTTGGGGATGAAAGCCAGCCTAAGGATGAGCAGGAATATTGCCAACTGGAAGGGGTGGATGGTCACAGCCAGCATCCAGCATGTCAGCAAAGGGTGGCAGAAGTGCATTGCTTGTCCCCACAGTTAGGAGCTGCACTGTGTCTTTTGGGCCGATTTCCTCTCATGACCTATGCCCAAGCTTTTGGGGATCCCTTAGATTTCTTTCTTGTCTTGCCCCAAGTCCTGAGACTACTGGAGACCAGTTTGCATTTACCCCGAGAATGACACAAAGAACTGACATGGTAAATGTAGTGGTCATGAGCCACCTGTAGACTGGTCGAGTGACCTAAAACAGGTTAGTGGGAGTTTTCACAACGCCCCAGTACCCATTAGAGGTGGTCAGTAATGGTTTCCTGTGTAACACCTGTATCAGCATCTATGAGTTCAACCTTATCATGTGCACTGACTCTGACAAAATTAAGAACACTGCTAAGAGGAGAGGAGCCAGGCATGATCCTACAGCTGACAATCCCAGCACTCAGAGGCTGAAGCAGGAGGATCAAGAGTTGGAGGCCAGCCTGAGCTACACAGTGAGACCATCTCAGGGGAAACAAAAAAAAAAAAAAAAGAGAAAGAGTGATCCCCAGGGGATGGAACTGGTCATCATAAATGTGCCAGCTATCAGCTGGGCATTGTGTGTGAGGTCACTGTGACTCTTACTGGGAAGTAGTCCTCTTCCACAAATCACCTCAGATTTCTTGGCTTATGAAACCTGGCCAGGGTGATGCCACCAGAGTCCTGTCATGAGAATACAACCTGTGTTGGTGGAAGGACAGGTTTACCTGGCTGGGACCCACTGTTGACTCTTGCTTTCATTTGATCTCCATCTCCAGGCTCGAGTCCACACGGCCTCATATATGGGAGGCATCGCATGGCTTCCGGATGGCTCCTCTCCAAACTCTCCTGGCCACTTGTCAGAGGAGCAGGCTGCCACCCATCATATGACTGCCCTGTTCAAGAACATACCACGTGTGCAAAGTCAAAATCCTCTGCCCGGTTTTTGTGGTTTTCCACAATTTGCCCTCATCACATTATCTTTCATTACAGCTAAATATTTTCTTCTTCCCATTTTGGGACCAGGGGAACACAACTCACTTAATGCTCTTCCTCACTGCCCCAACACCTGCCTGTTGTCTTCTGCTTACAAGTCCACCCCTACACACCTTCAAAAAGTGGCTCTTGTCTTCCCAACTCCACCCCACGTAAAAGAAAGCGATTTCTTGTTATGCTTCTCTGTTCTGGACGTGACTCACCTCATTCTCCTTCCCGTCTCTGGGCTCCCACAGACTGCCCTGGCATAGGGGAGAGAGCAGGTCCTCACCTAAGCATGGGGTATTGGCAGCCCACCCACTGCTCTCCCCAGGCACCTTGCAGTAGAGCAGGTCAGAGGAAACAAAACGCACGTTCAAACTGCCACTGCCTTTTCCACTGTGTTCCTTATTTCATTTCTTTGAATGGCACAGCTTCCATGGGGCCACCCTGGAACCTCTAGAACCATTCCTAAGAACCCAGTAGAGAGGTGGGAGTGAAAACAGAAGATTGATTTGAAGGATCCAGGGAACCCTCTGGAAAGAAGAAACCAGACACTATCAGGGATGTGTGTGAAATACTGGTTTTTATTGGCTGGCACAAGATTACAATGCCCTTCCCTCCCACACAGCTCAAATGGAAGGAAACTGATTAACACACAGAAAGGGACAGCACACTCACCTCACAGGTTTAAGCATTTATTTTTACAAAAAGGAGTTGGATATGGAAGTGGTACAATTTTAGGGTAGTACCAAAGCTCTCTAGACTACAGAGGAAGGGTCTGTCCCCTGTTGCTGGCACCACATGAGGGGCTGTGTTAGTGTAAGACCTAGGGGAAGGGCTACATAGGGCTGGCCTGCTGTAAAGGGAGAGGTGGAATGGCATCTGCTGTGTCCCTGTCTCAGCCCGCATCTTGCCTGGCTGGGGGCCCCTTTTTTTCACCCCTCCTCCAATCTGAATGTACCTCTGGCTGCACCCGGGGAAAGAGTGAAGGAAACCCAAGAAACCTTGCTTCAAGAAAAGGAAACGGAAAACTTTCTTTCCTCCTTCTCTGGATCAAAATCCACTTACTGTAGCACATAAGAGCACTGCCAAAGTTTCCTTAGGACTCTGTGAAGACCCTGGCCTGGCCAGGGCTGATGGCCTGAGCAAGCAAGAAGAAATGCTTGACTTTCCACGCAGTGCCAAGCAAGGTTGTCTGGGGAACAAAACAAAAAAATGGAAACCCGCAGGCTGAGGAGCAGATAACCCTGGAGCACATCTGGACTGATGACATGGCATGGTCCACTTCATGGCCCTGCATGGAGTGCCAAGAGGTTTAAGGACCACACCAACCTTCCCTTTCCTCCAAGTGCCATTTCTTAGATTTCCCCAGTTCTGCTGAGCCCACTGGGGTTATTCTTGGCACCTTCTTCAAAGGTGATCCATTCTGTTGCTTGTTCCATTTTGTACCCTTGCTACAATTAGAATATATGGGCCCCAGGTCTCTGACTCAGTTCGGGGGACATCACTGGACTTGGCCATATAAGTCTCAGCTAAAATGTCTGAGTTCTAAGGGGAAGGGACAAGAAAGACTTCTGTCTTTTGGAAAGAGTTAAACTCAACACATTTTGGCTACTTTGCCGGAAGGTTCCCTAGACAATGAGACTGTGTCTAAATGGTATACCTGCAAGAGGTGAGAGCACATCTAGTTAATCTCTGAAAACTGGAATGGTCCCAGGTATGTTAAGCTTTCTGATACTGATGGTGGTTGGGTGGAGCAGAGGAGATCCTGTTAACAAAACCCCTTTTAAGAGCCTACAGCTCTGGGGAAGCCTTACTCTGTAGCTGAGGGTCCTACCACCCCTTCAGAGCCCATCCCTTACTGAAGTCCTGGACAGGATGGAAGTGGGGTCCTTAAAGTAAAGCTAGGCTGGCAAAAGCAAATATGAAGATGTTCCTACCTGGCTTAACTTCCTCTCTCTGAGACACCTGAGTAGGTAAGACACTTGCTTCACTTTCATTTTACAACAGCTCCCAACATTCTCAATGTTTCTGACTTCCTTAAACACATGGCCAACTGGTAGCCATTTTTCTTAAGATCGATGGACTAATTAAAATATTACTTATTCTAACCACCAAACTTTTTTTTATATTATTAACCAGGTTGAAAATGGAAGTAAGAGTAGAAACCACTCTTTTACAATTAAATGGACACTGCTTTCTAACAGCTAATGCCATACTATGCTGCTGGGTCCGAGCTCCTCAAGTACTGCACCCTGAACAACACAGGTATGTCTGCACAGATGAAGAGCAAAGCTGTCTCTCAGAGGCTAAACCAAATGCTGACAGCAAGTGTTTTTTTTGTTTTGAGATAGAGTCTTGCTATGTAACTCAGGTTGGCTACTCACAGTCCTCTTACCTCAGCCTCCCAAGTCCTGGGATTATAGGCATGTCCCACTATGCCTGGCTTAGCAAGTTAGATTTTTGAAGGGAGAGTTTCCTTGGAAAATTATGAGCAAAAAGGCTCACAGCCACAAGAGAAGAGGCTTCTGTCTGCAAGCTATAGTTTAGATGTCTGTCATTCCCATCTGACAGTCTTCCCATTCTTGGGAGGACACAAGTATCTTGCTCTGAGAAAGGCCTCCTAGTTTCTCCTATAGTTCAGCACTCTGCAGCTCTGCCAACCCTAGCCTCAGACCTGCTCCTGGGAAGGCTGTGTAGAGCAGTAACTCCAGGAGTTCCTGTTCCTGCGTCTCCACAATCAGCCTCCACCTTCCCTGGCAGTCACGTCTGTTAAGCTGCAAAGACTGAGTAAAGCAGATAGTCTTTTGGATCATGTATTAGTGGCACATTTCCCCCATAACAAAGGGAGGTTAAAGACCAAGGTTTATCACTGGAAAGCCTTTTCTCAGCGGGACAATAAAGAGGTGAAAGAGGTACGTTGCTGCTGTAGGTTAACACTTTCAATTTCAATGTGGCACAAAAGTGCCAGGAAGACAGGCTCAAATCAGAATTATTTCCTGAAGGGATTTTCAGGCAATCTCACTGGCAAAATGATTTCCCCATACCACAGACGGGGGACTCTTAAGCCCTAGAATTAGGAGCTTTTTTCCCTAAGGAGTTAAAAGATTTTGATCAAAATGTCTGGTTGGGACACTTCTCAGGCCTGGAAGAGCTACTGGACTGGACTGGGAAGATGTTCTATGAATGGTCCTCCTGCAGATAACAAGCAATTTAGTAGAGAATTATTCCATACTCAAATATATGTCCTCAGGGATTACTAGGTTCTTCATCTGGCCTACGTTGGCTTAGTGTGGGGAGGTGAAGGATGGGTGGCCCACCAAATGGGGATAACCTGGAAAAATGACAATGCTGTTGTCTTCATATTCTTGAAAGCCAATATTCAGGGTTTTAAATGCCTTTTCTGGTTGTTGCCTGGTAAGAAGTCAAGTAAGTCTTGGGGTTCAAAACTAGCAACATAAACCACAGAAAACCTGGAGTGGTAAACAACTGCCAGTTAGAAAAACATAAGCAATGACTCTGTTTACCTTCTAGCACCAATCTTACTTTTTATGGCTAAAGCATTTTCCTCTTCAGCAAAGCCCCTTCTGGTCTGAGTTAATGTGCTTCCCTTAGCGTACTCCTCCCCAGGGGGACAGTCCCATTTTCTAAGAAAAGCTCAAGCTCACCAAGTCTTCACTGTAAACAAAGCTGCAGGGGAGAGACAGCCAAGATCATGTGACTGTTGGCCTCAGCTCAAGGTTATTTGGCCCAAACAACCCAAAGTGAGATTCTCTCTTTTTATGTATTAATTTTTAAGAAGACTGAGGAGACAAGCTATTTGATTACTCTGAAGGTGAAAGGTATCACTTTCTCAGATGCTGATCAGATGTCTCACATCCCTGCAGGGTTATCAGCTCAAGACAAGTTTCTGGGAGTAAGGCAAAGACATGGCTACAATGTACAACTGCCTTGTTAGCTGCAGAGGTAGAAGGCTGCTGGCCTCCAAAGCAGAGTCTGTTGGAAACCCCTGAGCTCCTAGAAGCTGTTGTGACATGGACTGCAGTCAGTCAAATCCAGTTTACAATTGTTAGCCTAACATGTCAAACATCTCACTGCTTCAGGTGGCACCTAAAGAGTCACGGGAAACTGCCCTCCTGATAGTGAAGTCTCCATCATAAAGCTTATCTGAGAGCTCAAAAGTTGACCTCTGAGGTGCTCTCCCAGCCACTCCAAATGATGTGGAGGCCTGGATGGAGGCAAGGCCGAGCCACTAACACACAGCTACAGGAACAACCGAGCTGTCCTTTACGATACCTGGGCAACAGGATGGCAACTTAGAGTCCTTAGAATTAAGAACTGTAAGAGCCATTTGCATTACTTAATCACTACTAAATATCCCTCCCCGTGCTGCTTGAGGTAACTGTCCTGCACAGCTCCTACTTCTGTAAAGATGGGGATTATTTCCTGAAATGAAGATGAGACAGATGAATTTTCAATTACAGCCAACTCCCATTTTTCTCTTAAACCAAAAATCATTTCTCCAGGTATTGTCTCTAATTCTAAATCTAATTTCAACTAGGATGGACTTTAGAATGTGGTCACTCACTCAATCCTTTCTGTGAACTAAGAGAGGGAATGTGGCTCAGGCTAAGCTGTTTTTATTTTTATTTTTTAAAAAAGATGAAGATGGAAGTTCCAACAAAGGCATTAACACAGCACTGCGTGGAAATGAGAAGGGTGCAAAACACATACCCAGGTCTGACAAAAGCCTGATTTCATCTGTTAAGGAGATATACAAGGAGCCTCCAATGAGTGCTGTGTGTGAAAAGGAGGAAGAGGAGGGGTCATTCCACATAGAACTTTTTCCTTCTTTTTAAAAACCACAAAGGGCTACCTTTTTCTTCTAAGCAAGCCTAACATCAAAACAGAAAATACTTTGCCACCAAGAGACTCCACTGTATTTACAAAACTACTGCAAAATATTCCCCATGTCGTGACCCACTCTGCTCCCCAGAGGCTGTGGAAAACAAGGCCTCAAGTGCCCCCCTATTCTACAGGACTGTGCAGCACAAGGCAGAAATCTGCAGTGTCAGCCTCTAAGCCTTTGGTGGCCTCAGAGGGGTGACACTGCCATACCCTAAGATCTGGCCAGATGGCTCAGTACAGGCAGGGCCTTCTCCATGCAAAGCAGATGGGGCAGAGCATACTTGTGAAAACAAAACAGTTCACTAACTGTCCCACCATTATGTTTGTTACAAAAAGCAAGACTTCTGTTTCATGGGCTACAATGTTTGTAGAAGGCTACAGAAAATCTAATATAATTGAGTCCAGTAGTACTCCGCCCCCCCACTCCCTTTTTTTGAGTGGTATTAAAGGATTAAAGTCAAGTAGTTGCACCTACTAGGCAAGCACTCTACCACGTGAGGATTGCCCCCCTCCCTCTCTCCCTCTACACGCACGCGCACGCACACGCGCGCGCACACACACACACACACACACACAAAATTAAGTCCTGGTCCAAAAACATTACATTACCTCACTGGTCACTAGTGCTCACTGGTCACTAGTGTTTCTCCCAATGGCTGCGATTTATAAACAAAACAAAACAAAAAATTTTTTTTTTGAGACAGGGTCTTTTGCTATATAGCCTGGGCTGGCCTCCAACTCCTGCCTCAACCTCGCAAGTCTCAGTATTACAGGTACTATAGCTCAAAAAAATTTTAATTTAAAATATCCATTGCTAAAAAAAGAATGAAAAAAAAATCCATTGCTATCTTTTTTCTATCCTGAGTATGGTAGACTCTAATGGATGTTTTTCAGTAACACCCAGAATCTAGGACAACGAAAACTTACTGTGAGCCAGAGACTAAGCATAGGAACCTGCTTCCATCAAGCATGAAGAGTCAAGCATGAAAGAATTAGTGGCAAGTCAAAGTTAATGAAATATTCTTCATGTAGGGTAGTTTTTGTACTTTCTTTGGGAAGTTAAAGGTTGCTGCAAACCATGGGCCTAACAAATCAATCACAAAAGGACTCCTACTATACACATCACTCACAACAGCTATCGTGTTTATGGTGCCAGGAAGGAAAAACACCAACCCTACTCATCAGAATCCCAGCACAGCAGAGAACAGCACCAGATTCAACAATCCCAGTGTTGGACAAAGCCTTCTTTTGTTGGTTAAGAAAGCATCAGCACAATCTCTCCAGCTCACTGCACTAACAGGCCTCATTCATGTCACTGAAAAGGATTTCTTGGCACAGTTCACTTTCTTGACTCAAAGACTCCAACAGCAATCAAAACTGGACTTTTGGGGGTGGTATACTGTAACACCAGCCTGGTCAAAACATCTTCAGATCACTGAAAAATGCCCAGGTCACTAGCAATGCAGCTTCTCCTTCAGAAGAACTGACAGTTTTCTTGCAAAGCACACTTAATCCACAGCATAAGGCTAGAATTTATCTGGAAGAATGTGTCTTTTGGATTCTACTTAGTACTTAGTCGAATTTATTTATTTTCCTCTTTATTTATTTGGACAGAACTTTAGAATTCTGTAAGTCAGGAAACAAGAAGCAATGTGTTTGTTTTTAAGCAGGACATTTGGCATTTGGAATCAAATCCCACAGTGCTGCTTTTATCCACTGGGACCCTACTTCAGAAATAATTCCTTTCCCAGAGGTAAAGTAGCATCCTAGGAAAACTGCCACACTGTTCTTTGGCTGTGGGCTTCAAAAGCTGGGAGAGAGAATGCAAACCAAACACAGACAGCAAAATTTAAAGTTTACCAATAGATGCCCCCAAAATGCTTAATACTAAATGACTCAGGTCTCCCAGATACATACATTTCTTTTAGAGGGAGGAAGAGCAAAAGCTTTTCAAAGTTTGAGTATTTATTAGAATTTTTTAAATAAAGAGAACTTATGATTTTTAACTTCACATCTTGGCTATATTTTGACAAAGAAGATGCCACTAAGAGAAGAGTAACAATCTCCTGTGCTAAGCCAGGGGTTCATCAGTATCCACCTGCCCAACCCTCACCCTTCCCCAGTCTCAAGACTTCCTTCCTTCCCAACTAAGCAACACAACTGGCAAATGAGGCCAGCAAAAAACCAACAAGACAGTCTGCGGTGGGCCAAAGCATTACATAGCCATTCTAGGAAATGACTGTGCGGCCTCCAAAAGATGACCTTTCACATTCTGGTGGAAAACAAGTTCACATTTCTGAGCATGCTTCATGGTGCAGTCACAAGTGCTGCAACACTAGTAAGACAGGCACCCTTTCCATATGGTCCCCCAGCATGGGGACAGGACTGTACAGGCCTAAGCCTGCAAAGTGCAGTGGATGCTTCAGAGTACAGGGCACTATCCAGGTCAGCATGGTGGAAGGCATACAGGAATAAGAAGAGATGCTGCTGTTGGCAATAGTCAGCATTATGGAAACAATTCTGAGCCAGCAGGACAGAAACAGCGCTTGAGGATCCAGTTTTTGAGATAGTAATCCCAAGTATCCAGTACAAACCCTAGTGTGAACATGAGGGCAGAAATCAGTTTCTATCACTGTTTTCCAGGTCTAGGCAGAGGCCATTGCTCCTGGCTTGGTATTAGAACAGAAAATAGGCTTCTTCCTGTTTCTTTCTTGGCAGGGAAACACAGCTTAGCAATGAGAAGGTCACGAGCCCTGGGAGCTAAACTCTTCCTGTGCCTATCTAACTACAGACCATGGCCAGGGGATGGACAGAGGACAGGGGAACTTGTCTAAGCAGTAGCATCAGAAACAAAAATGGAAATTAAGTGTGAGGGTCTCTATACCAGAAATATCCAGAATAAAACCCCCCAAAACCTTGAAAAATTAAACAGTTAAATTCCTCTTTCTAAAAGTCATTTATTTACATATTATATTTCCAGTATATAATGTGTAGATAAATGTATCTTGCAGTGAAAGTGACCAATCTACTGGACTGAACAGCACTATAGGACAAATTCTTAAAAAGTTTCATCTCACATTGGTATCTTTTAATTAAAAAAATTAAAAATCAGAGAAAATGTCTGGCCAGGTCTGGGATGAGACAAACAGGAACACTTTAGAATGAAAGGTGGGGAAAGCTGTTTGCCTCTCTTCAGAGGGTTAGAAGGGTGAGAAAAGGAAGGGACAGTTCATGCACAAAAGTACTTACAAATTACATACCCGCCCCACCCCTGAATATAAAGAGAAGAAAAAACCCCATGACTTAACACCAAACAGCAACATTATCAATACGCCCTTTCTCTGCCCATCATGCCTTATTCAAAGAGGAGGTCTGTGAGGAGAGGTGGAAAGAGCCAGGGTGAGGGGGAGGATCAGCACTTCAGTCTAGTTTCCCATTTCCATCTCTTACAGGAAGTCTTCAGTCATCTGATGCCTGACATCGAGGTCTGAGAAGAAACCGAGTACGTGGTGGCCACGACTGGGGTGCCGTTGTTGGCGGAGTAGCCTTGCCTCAGCGTATCAAAGTATGACGCCTGCACAGGTTTGTGATATTGCAGCACTTTTACGGCATCTTCTATTTTAAACCATTCCCTCTTCCTTCCTGTGGAAGCAAAGAGGCAAGAAATTAGTACAAGTTGGAAGCAATGAGGACATTTCTGAGCCTAGGCATTTCGAAAAAAATGTAGAAGGAAACATTAAAGCAATGCTTCTCAACACTTTCAAAAAATATATTTTATAATATGGGGGTGTAGTACTGGGGATTAGGTCCCCATGCTTGCTAGGCAGGCACTCTACTATTTGAGCCATGCCACCACTCCGTATATTTTATAAAATTCTCTCTTACTTTCTTTTATTACAAAAGTAACATGAGCACTCTTGGGTACTCTGAATGTCTAAGGCAGAAAACTCTGAGACTAGGTATACTGCAGCGCCCTCCAGAGGCAACCATAGCTAGTGCTTTCCTCTGTGCTCCCAGCCTCTGGGCTCCCTTTCGCTTGCACCTTGCATAGCATCTTCACCCCCTGAAAAAATGAACAAGAGTATCAATTGCCAGAATTACTATGATGGCTGGCTTCTAATCAGTTTCTTAAGCAATCTTCTGTGATATAAAAAAAATGACACTGCACTGTGTATTACCTCTACCATGGATGTACTGTTAAGTCACTTAACATTTCCCATCTTTGGAGATCAATGCTTCAATTTTAATTGTTGTAAGTAATGCTAGGGTTTTCTTTTACAGTGAAAATGATAGCAAAGTTTATTAGGAAAGGAGTACACTTTCAACAGACTGCAAATGGAGGTCAAGAAACTAGGATTTTTTTTTTTTTTTAATTTGTTTTTTGTGGTGCCTGAGATGGAACCCAGGACCTCAGGCATGTTAGGCAAAAACTTTACCAGAGAGCTACATCCCCACCCCATTAAAAAAAGATCTTTATCTCTTTCTTTTTTAACTTCCCAGGGGAAGATTGCTAGCGTAAGGGCTACTACAATAAAGCATCTGAACTTTCAAGGACTCATGACACATACATCAAACTGCTTTCCAATCCCTACTCCTGCCTACATGTGTTGAAATGTCAGGTTCAGCACAACCCTGTCAACAATTACCTGGTTTATTGGCAGTGCCAAGGATGGAACCCAGGGCCTTGTGCTCACTAGGCAAGCACTCTACCACTGAGCTATATCCCTTAACCTCAACCTTTCTTTTTCATTGCCAATTTTTTTTATTTGTGGTACATGGGTTTGAACTCAGGGCTTTCACCTTAATCCACTCCGCCAGCCCTTTTTTTTGTAATGGGTTTTTTGTGAACTATTTGCCTGGGCTAGCTTGGAACCGAAATCCTCCTGAGGATTATAGGTGTGAGAGCCACTGACGCCCAGCTAATTGCCAATTATTTATGTGAAAACTGACACCTTGTTTTAATTTTCATTTCTACTTCCTATTTTTTCTTTTTTTTGGTGGTGCTAGGATCAAACTCAGGGCCTTGCACATGCTAGGTAAGTGCTGTACTACTGAGCTACATCGCTTTCATTTTTTTCACCCCCTCCTATTATATTCCCTCCCCTCCCCCCTTTTCCTTTTAAATTTTGAGACGGAAGTGGGGTTGTAGCTCAGTAGTAGAGTGCATGCTTAGGCATGCACAAGGCTCTGAGTTCAATCCCTGGCAACTCCAGTTGGAAAGTTACCTTTGAGCTGGTGAGTGGCTCAAGTGGTAGAGCACCTGCCTAGCAAACATGAGGCCCCAGTATTAAGTTGCTCAGGCTGGCTTTGAACTTGTGATCCTCCTGCCTTTGCCTCCCGAGTATCTGGGATTGCAGATGCGTACTACTATACCTTCTACTTCCTATTTTAATGTGGCTCTAATTAGTGCATATATACATGTAACTCTGTCTTGATTTTTTTCTTCTCCAACACTATTTCATAAGCACTTTCCTATGGTATATCACTATGATTTATGACTGTGGTGTTTAACACTAACATTCTATCAGATGAACACACTTCTGTTAACTGAATTGTAAATTCAAGACCCAATTTTTCACTAGTAAGAGTAGTATGAGTCAGGTGTGGTGGTCATGCCTGTAATCCCAGAGTTTGAGACCAGCCTGGACTAGATAGCAAGTTCAAGGCCATCTTAAGCCAGATAGCTTAAGAGGTAAGAGTGCCTGCCTAGCAAGCATGAAGTCCTGAGTTCAAACCCCAGTGACATAAAAAAAAAGAAAACCAAGGATTGCAGATGTAGCTTGGTGGTAGAGCACCTGCCTAGCATGCACAGGCCCCGGAGTTCATCCCAAAGTATCACAAAAAAAAAAAAAGTGATTCAAGGAAGATCACCCAGGGGAAGGCTCACAAGCTTATTTGTCACATTTTAGATTATTTCCTTAGGGTTAATTCTCAGAAGCAGGAGTAAAAGGCTAGTTTGGGTATTAACAGAGCAATTGTACCTTTAAAATTACTATCACAACTGTGTGACTCCTGCCTGACAGAGTGCTGAGGACAAGTCCATACCTCATTTATCCTTTTTTTTTTAGCATTGGCACCAATGTCAAGGAGTCTGCTTTCAGTATTTCCGCACAGTACTTATTTACATAAGGATCCTGCATTACACCAGAACTGCTCAGATTAACAGTGTGAGGGGGGCACAGGGACCAGAAACATACCAGCAATAAAAGGAAGGGTCTTAGCAAGTGAGTTTTATCCATCTATCAATTTATAACAAGTTAATATTATGCTTTCCAGAATTTACTTTCTTTTAGAGGTAAAAGACTAAATCATAATCTAACCATTAACCCACCTCAGTTGATAGTTCAAAAGACACACACAGTTAGCGGGTAGTGGTCTGCGAGTTCAAAGAAGAATGGAGAGAATGGCTTCTCGGGAGGAAGCTGGGGGCACCTGAAGGGCAGTGTGAAACTTACCCTCCCCCCTCCTTCCTCTGCATCTACACGATGACTCAGAGCTGGGCTCACATTGCCAAACCAACAGCTCTCCCCAACAATGTTGTTTTTAGGCTGGCCTTGAACTTATTGTCCTCCTGCCTCCACCTTCTGAGTGCTGGGGTCATAGGCATCTACCACCAGAATTGGCTAATTTTTTTTTTTTTTGGCAGTGGTCGTGGTTCTGCTGGGGATGGATCCCAGAGCCTCATGCATACTAGACAAGTGCTCTACCACTGAACTATATCCCAGTCTAACAGTCCAACAGCTTCAATGAGTATCACAAGACACAAGCCCAAGGTCCTGCTCTCACCTTGGTCCCCATGGCCAGTGGTAGGCCTAGTGGAGAGGAAGTCCTAGATTAGTATCTGCTCAGGAACTACAGTGGCATAACCCTTCTGAGGAGGATCCAATTTGATCTTAGAAACAATGGGCCAGGTTTCCACTTGCTGACCCTATACCAAACTTCAGCTTCCTTTTAGACATTTTAATACACTTTCTCAAATTCAAAGCATACGTGCTTGTGCTGTCAAACATGCTCTTCTATTATTTCTCCTTTTTAACAGGTCTTTCTGGTTCTGGGTAATGTGCTGTGGTATGGCATGGCAGGATGTGGGGAATTCTTCAAGGCTGTCTGGCAATGACTTACCAATGTTAACTGAGTCTTCCCAGTCTTCCAGCACCTCCGTGACAATGAGCACATAGACATATGTCCTGTGCTTCCTCTCCTGGTTCTGAAGGGCAAACAGAAGGACAGAGGGAGAGTTTTTCCTTGGTGAGTAGGGATTACTTAAAGAAACACACACTTAGGTACATGTGGAGAGAATTTAGGCATAAAGACTCTCTTTACTTTTTACCATGCTGTAATTGTGGCCTTTTTAAAACAGGCTTCCTCTGAGTTTGAGGGTGTACTTTTCGGCTGGGGTTTTAAAGCAACTTCATAGGAATGCTATGACCTCTCAAGCAAAAGGACTGTGTAAATTTAACCAGACACAACAGCAGACAGAGAAGAGACTGTGGACAGGTGGCAACACCACAGGAGCCTCATGCTGTAGTGACTCCATCACAAAACAGGCTAGGTATCACACACCTCCCCTTTTCCTACTATTAAAAAAATTCTAGTTGTATGAAAGAAGAAAATACGGTATTTAAAAAGAAAGAATATTATTCTCTGCTATGCTGCTTTGCTTTGACAATTCAGAGAAACACAGATGGCTTCTTTCCTAGATTAGAACAATTTGGTCCTATTTGGTTAATATTCTATTTGTACCAAAGGTATTAACATACTTACCTCAAAAATTCCAACTAATCTTCCCAACGTTCCTTTTACTCCAGCCTGAAAAAGGAAAAAGAACAATTACCACACTGGCTTTGTTATGTTGCTGGTCTCATTTTCAGTCTTCTTCAGCAGCTTGTAAAACAGATATAAAACACAAGAGGGTGCAGCATAGGTGGACCCCAGGTCTGTGGGGGATCACATTAAGCTTTTCTGCAATTCATATTCAGACTGGTCACAGCAGGGAACATTCTGGGGAGAACAGTTCTCATCTCTACTGGTGTCTCTCTCCACTGAAAAGCTGGCCAAACAGAGCCAATCAGGGTCAACGAAGCCATGTTCAAAATATTTTGAAGCAGTAATTACTTTACTCATTCATGCAACAAATACATGTTGAACTCCTAATTTGGGCCAGAAAACAGTGTAGATGCCAGAGGTATAGCAATGCACACAAAGATGCAGGATCCTTCAGCTGACTTGGTCTTGGCTGCCTGTATACAAGAGGAAAGTTATGTCAAAACATAAAGATGGTAATGCTCCTGGTGATGGGTGTCATGACAGAAATGCAGAGTGACAGGGGGAAGGGGCAACTCCAGAGGCTGGTCAGATCTATCTTCCATTGGCCATTTGAAATTTTTTTAGACTTGTGTCTTTCTAATGCAGTATTTATGAACTTTTCAGTCTATTCCAATCCATAATTTTCTTTTTAAGTGTATCCAGAATATTTTTCATTTCTATCTGTATCTACTATGTATGCTTTTGTTTTCACAGTTTTTTGTTCTTTAAAACAGAAGCTAGTTCTTCATTTACTTTTTTAATGTCTTGAAAGTATTTAAGTTCTTCGTCAAGCCATTCTATAAGACTCCTTTCATTTGGGGTAAACTCATGGATTCATACTTCTGATTGAGGCTGCTTTCTCCAGACAGGCCTTGAGGTGGTGGCCGCGTACCCAAGGTGATCTGGACGCACTTCAGTGGAACCACAGCATGAGGGTGGCACGGGCTGCTCTCTGTGTGAGAACTGCAGCTGTGTCCCCTTCCCTTCAAGGCCCAGGTCCTTCTAAACGCCTCAGCTCCTGGTATCTGTTCCTTCCCTACCCTCTTAGGAGAGGCACGTGGGAGTCTCCTCACTCCAAGTGGTTCAGCACAAGCCACTAAAGGCTAGACACGCCGTGGCTTTCCTTTGCTGTCCTGCAATTCTGCTGTTTCTAATTCACAGACATATCCACCTTCCTTTTGGACCGGTTATGTCTTTTTAGCATTTGTTTTTTGTACTTTCCCTGTATTTGCTGGAGCAGAAGGGGTGAGAGGTGAGGAAAAGAAGAGCCCCTGGAAGTGCCTGGGTAATGCCAAACAAAACTCATTCTCCATTATTATTGCTCTGTTATGCATAACAAATCAAAAAATAATCTAAAAATACTTTCTAAACACAGTAGGTACTCAATACGTTTGTATAGAACAAATAATTTTAAATGAGTACTCTAAAATTCTTTTTTTTTGTTTTTGGTGGGTCTGGGGTTTGCACTCAGGGCTTCATGCTTACAAAGCAGGCAACTCTACCACTTGACCACTTGAGTCACATCTCCAGTCCATTTTGCTTTGGTTATTTTAGAGATGGGTCTCTTGAACTGTTTGCCTGGGCTGGCCTTGAACCAAAGTCTCCCCAATTTCAGCCCCTCAAACAGCTAGGATTACAGGTGTAAGCCACTGGGGCCTGGCTAGTACTCTAAAATTCTCAAGAGATGTTTAGTAACAGAGTGAAAAGAAGCTGATTTAAAGGCTTTTGAAAAGGGAGTGTTCTCTTTAGTAGATACAGTCCAACTAATTTGTACTTTTCTTAAAGAAATCAAAAGTTTAGAAAACAATCTCCAAATCTTAAGGGCACAAATCAACTTACTACTACTACAACTCAATATATTTAAAACTTTTGTTTAATAATAGTACTTTCTGCACTCAACACCAACATATGAGTCACTCTGCATCAGAAACAGTTGGAGTGACTTCAAACCCCAGTCCCACCAAAAAAAAAAAAAAAAAGCAGCAGCAGTTGGAAGAAAATAAAAGCACCTTTTAGTATGAAATAGATGTGTTCTTGTAAAATCTAATGTAAATCAAATAATGTCATCTGTGCACCAAAATTTCAATGCATTTATTTTCACTTTAATCTTCAACTTGTAAAAACCAATTAACAGATGTTTTTGTTTGTTTTGAGACAGGATTTCACTATATGTATTTGGTTCTCTCCTGCTTCAACCTTCTAAGTGCTGGGATTGTAGACATACATCACTAAACCAGCTAATAATAATTTCATTAGCCTTTTTGCCATATTTTAGACTCATACTTAGGGTATCTATTTGACAGAAATCTATTTAAAGTGATCCTATAGCCCTGTATAGCTATCCTTATCTCAACCAGCAAAGACCCTTGTTCCTTCCTATTATTGCTGATACTCTCTCTACAACAAAATTAGAAATAAGGGCAAAATAGTTTCTGCTGGGTATTGAGGGGGGGGAGAGGGAGGGGGCGGAGTGGGTGGTAAGGGAGGGGGTGGGGGCAGTGGGGAGAAATGAACCAATCCTTGTATGCACATATGAATAATAAAAGAAAAATGAAAAAAAAATAAAAAAAATAAAGTGATCCTATAATAAAAAGCAGAGAAAAGGACAGGAATAGTGGTACACACCTATAATCCTAGCTACTTGGGACGTGGAAGTAGGAGGCTGGCCTAGGCAAAAGCATGAGACCTTATCTGAATAATAAAGTAAAAAGCAAAAAGAAGGGGATGGCATAGCTCAAGTGAGAGAGCACCTGCCCAGCAAGCATGAGGCCCTGAGTTCAAACCAAAAAAAAAAAAAAGATAAGACTTCAGTCTAGTCACATTTCTGATAAAGAAGATTCCTCATAGGTGAGGTCCTCTAAGACAGTGTCCATTTAAACTAGCTTACTTTTTTCATAACTCTCCTAGATCCAGAGTCCAGCTCTCCTGTCCCCTCTCTGTCTCAAATGCTGCTACCAGCAATCTGAGAGCAGGTTATTTTTATCTCTCACATGACTCCTGTATTCAGGTCAGGATAGGTGTCAGGGTCACATCTGACATATATCTGGATCAACACTTGGGGATCTAAGATTTGATTCAGAGAACAAGTTTGGTCCAGTCAGGGTACTGGCATGGACTTGTTTTCTCAAATCGTAGGGAAGCAGTTACAAATTCCATGTTGATGTCAAAAGCCCTAATCCAAACAAGGAGTCTTTCTTTAAAAGCTAGTATTGAAAGTTCAAAAGAACATAATCTACTGCCCTTCATTATTTAACAAAATGGGGGAGAGAAGTACTTCCTTGAAAAGTATACGGTACCAGTTAAGTGTGATTGTATATACCTCTAATCCAGTACTACAAGGCTGAGGCAGAAAGATCTCAAGTTCTGAGGTAGCCTAGCTACACAGACAAAAAAACCCAAAACAACAAAGTATATAGTATCAATTCTAGTATTATCTATCTAATTAACAAAAATAAGCAACTGGCTTTTTTATTTTTTTTGGTGGTTCTGGGCTTGAATTCATAGCCTTATGCTTGCTAGGCAGGCACTCTAACACTTGATCCTCTCCTCCAGTCCTTTTCTGGGTTGGGTATTTTCAAAATGGGGTCTTGCAAACTGTTTGCCCAGGGCTGGCTTCGAACCTTGATCCTCCTGATCTCTGTCTCCTGAGTAGGAAGGATTACAGGCATAAGCCACCAGCACTGAGCAACTGCCTACTTTTTAAAATAAAAAAACACAAGTATCTCTTTTTACTTGGGGATGTGTTTATTACTGGGGCAACTTCAGTGACTTTCATCCTTCCTATGTGTGTGTACACAAGTTCAAGGCAGAAGTACTAAATGGAGTGTTAAAAACTGTTCCTTTCAGGGTACTGGTGGCTCATGCCTATAATCCTAGCTACTCAGAAGGCAGACATCAGGAGGATCGAGGTTCAAAGCTAGCCCTGGAAAAATACTTTGTGAGATCCTACCTGGAAAAACCCCAGCACAAAAAAGGGCAAGTTGAGTGGCTCAAACAGTAAGAGCACCTGCCTAGCAAGCATGAGGCTGTGGGTTCAAACCCCAGTGCCACAAAAAAAAAAAATAGCCATCTCCTACCACAAAGAACTCTGGCTTTGTTGTTCAGTTTGGATGGGCAGAATAGCACCTTCTTTTTTTATGGCTGTACTGGGGTTTGAACTCAGGGCCTCGTGCTTGCTATGCAGGTGCTCTACTGTTTGAGCCACGCCACCAGCCTTTTTTTGCTTTCGTGGTTTTTCAGATAGCATTTCACACCTTTTGCCTGGGATGACCTTGACCCTCCATTCTCCCAATCTTTCCTCCCAAGTAGTTAGGACTGCAGGCATAAAGTCACCTTGCTTTGCTTCAAAAAAAATTTTTTTTTGAGACAGGGTTACTGCACATAGCCCAGACTGGTGTTGAGATCCTCTTGCCTCTGCCTCCTGAGAGTTGAGATTAGAGGTGTGCCCCACGCCTGGCGCTGTATCATCTTCTAAAACAGGTTTTTTTCTTGATGGCAGACATTCTGGCAGACATGGATGGCTGCCTTACTTATAGGCATCTCCTGCCCTCCTTGCTACCAGAACACTCTGATTCTGTTCAGGTGGGAGCTGTGGCACACTTGGAGAAGGCACGCCTACGCAAGGCACAGGAGTTCACTGCTCTTCTTAGAAGGGTTGTATGTGACCCAGTTCTGGTCAATAGCTCCTGGGAGGATGTCTCTTGGGGACTTGTGGGAACGATTTCCTGCCATGATAAGGACAACACACAAAAAGAAACCCTACTCTTCCTTGCTTGTCAGGTGCAAACTTGGAGCTACTATGGTCATCTCATGATCAGAGAAGAAGGCCAAAAGAATCCGATAGACTTCATTCACCCACAGCCTGTGCTGCTGAGGCAATGTGGTATGGCCAATCTCTGAGTTGTTGTTTTTTTTTTTTTTTTTTTTTTTGGTGGTATGGAATTTGAACTCAGAGCCTCACACTTGCTAGGCAGGGGCTCCATCCCATCTCTTGACTTTTTATATGAGAAATCAACCCAAGGTGTTGAAGCCAACTTTTAGGTGTTTTATTATTTGTAGTTTGAAAATTTCTTGCTACCTCTTTCCTTAATTCAGAAGGCAGTTTTCCAAGGAAGACTAAGTATCCAAAACAAAAATTCTGAACATTCAAGGGGCTGTGGCACAGCCTGAAGCTTTCTCTATTAAGGTAATCAGCCCAGTCCTAAAGGAGCACCTGAAAGCCCCCAACTCAAGTGTCTAACGAGGAAGTGTTTGAGCAACACGTGGTCTTCAGTGCATGTACCTGCCTGGCACCGACATGCTTGGCAACCACACAAGGGAAACCACAATGAACAAGATAGAAGCAGATGGGAAAACTAGTGAGGTCCAGTAGAATCAAATCACATGTTTTTTAAAAAAGCAAAATATTTCAAACATCAGAAAAGTAAAGAAAACAATAAAATATTGTCACCAACTAGTTATGTCAAATATTATCATTTTATGCCCTTACTTTTTCAAGTGTTTTTTTGTGTGTATGTGTGATACTGGGCTTTGAACTTGGGGCCTCATGCTTGCTAGGCAGGTGCTCTACCACTTGCTCCATGCCCCCAGGCTTTTTTACTTTAGTTATTCTTTAGGGAAGGTCTTGTGGTTTCTGCCTAGGGCTGGCCATAGACCTGAACTTCCTAGTCTGTATCTCCCACATAGCTAGGATCACAGATGTATACCACCATACCCAGCTTGTTTGTTTAGATGGGGTCTTGCTCACTATTTTCCTGGGTTGGCTTTGAGCCTCAGTCCTCCTAATTGACCTCAAGAGTAGTTGGGATTATAGGTGTGCATCACTGTGCCCAGCCCCTCTCCTCCCTTTTTTGAGACAGGATTTCACTATGTAGGATAGTACTAGCCTAGAACTCCTGGGCTCGTCTTTTTTCTCAGCCTCCTGAGTGCTGAGACTACATGTGTGTACCACCACACCTGTGGTCAGTGTCCTCCTCCTCTTCTTCTTCTTCTTTTTTTTTTTTTTTTAAAGAAATAAGCTACTGAAACTCCTTGCATACTTTCTATCCACTGCAAGAGGAAACTAACCACCTGGATTTGGTGTATATAATTCTCCTGCATATTTTGTACTTTTATTACTCAGGTATGTATCCATTATTGACAGTATGGTATTTTCTTTAAGTTTCTCTACTAAATTAAAAAAATTACACCTTCTTTAACTTCCCAGCCCCAATTTTATATTTGAGAGTTTTAGCTACACAGCAGACCCTTGGTATCCATGGGATAAAACTACAGATGCTCAGGATGCATAAAGTCCAGTGCTGGACTGCAGATGCTTGGTTCTTTTTCTTATAACATCATCAACTTCTGCTAAAGGAATGTGCCTTTTACAGACTTCAAATGTTTTACTTTATTGCTTCAATTAAGCACATTCATTTTTATCTTGATTTCTGGGCACCACTGCTTTGTAGGAGACAGAGTTTCACAAAAATAAGGGCAAGGAGACACTTGGCAGATTCACAATGATTTAAGCACAATGGGTGATAACGAGGGACTGAGAGTTTCTCTGAATCAACTGAGCTGTGTAGTATGCATTCACGAATTAACTTTTTTTGTTCCTGAAATTTCTTCATTTTTTTTACTGTCCTTGGCTTGGTGAAAATGCATGTAATAAATCCACAAAGAAGGCGAACTCACTGTACGGATATATGTAACATGTAGTTCTAGCTAATTCACTTTAATTCTTGAATAGTTATCTAGTTTAGGAATTTACTGCAATTTATTAACAATTCATTCATTGTTGTCTTGCTATCATAAAAATGCTGTAAGCTGGGTGCCTATGGCTCACATCTGTAATCCTAGCTACTCAGAAGGCAAAGATCAGGAGGATCAAACTATTTGTCCAGGCAAACAGAGGGAGACTGCTATCTGAAAAATTCCCAACCCAAAAAAAGGGCTGGTGGAGTGGTTCAAGTGGTAGGTACTTGCAAGCATAAAGCCCTGACTTCAAACTTCAGTACCACCAAAAAAAAAGTATTATGTAAAAATGCTGCAAAAGCTCCTCTTGTAAATGTTCTCTTCTCATGTTTCTGTATGATCTACACTAAAAGTCAAATTTCTAAGTCATGAGGACAAGCAATTGCAATTTTCCCAGATATTATCAAGTTGCTCTCTACAACAGGTCAACTGTAGAAATAGCTGCCACTCTTTACTTGTCCCTACATCTATGTCTTTTAAAATGTGACTTGGAGGTCTTCCTAGCAATACATAGGAACTACTTACTCAGTCCTGACTCTAGTCTTGCCCATGCCTTACTTTGGCCAACAGAATGTAGAATGGTGTAGCAGGTCCATACCCAGGCCTCACGTGGCCTTGCATTTTCCACTTTCCTCCTGGAACCCTGCCACTGGCATGTGAAAGAGCGTAAGCTAGCCTACTACAGGATGTAAGGCCACAGCTGCTCAGCTGAGCAGCCTATAGCCAGACTGTCTCCAAAATGAGAGAGGGACTAGGATCAGTAGCAGAGTTGTGTACTTGACCTCAAACAGGCTGCAGACATCTGAATGGTCCAGCTGACATGAGAGCTGACCCATGCACTAAATACTTACTTTAGCCACTTCATTTTGGAAGAGTTTGCTCTACAGCACTCTGAAACTCTCCAAACTACAAATTCAGTGTATGACCTGCAGTCACTCTCGCTCCTCCTCAGTACTTGGTATCTGTTGTAAAGCACTACCGCCTCCTCTTTTTCCTTGGTCAATGTAGTAAGTGTGCAGTTGTATTGCAGCATTTTTATTTTGTCTGTTTTTGGTGGTGCTGAGAATGGAACTCAGGGGCTAGCACTTGCTAAGTAAACATTCTACTAGTGAGCTACATTCTCAGCCCTTTATATTTAAGACATGGTCTTGCTATATAGCCCAGGCTGGCCTTGAACTCAAGGTCTTCCTGCATCAGTTAGGATTACAGATGATGCCACCGTAATCATCTTGATATTTATAATCTGGTATTTTCTTCCAATCTGGTATTTGTTTGTCACTTTCTAAAAATCTTCTTTGAAGAACATGTTTTATTAGAAACAGTTGATTTTATTTATCTTTTCCTTTTTTATCTTAGTATCTTGTTACAAAGCATCCAGTCAGGCAAGGGTGGCTCACACCTATAATCCTAGCTATTTGGGAGGCTGAGATTCTGTAGCATTCTCATTTAAAAATTTCTATTATAATCTTTGGCTATTTCCTTTTTTTGGTTCCCTATTTTTTTTGTGTCTTCTCTTATTTTCTTTATGGGTCCTGCAAGGTTTGTCTATTTTATTAAGCAAATAAAAATAACTCTCTTTTGATTTTGTTGACCATTTCTATTTTTCTCATTAACTTCTGCTCATCCTTTCATTCTCTTTGGGCTTATGCTTAGTTTTCCTATGAATTGACTGCTTCATTTACTTAATGTCTGTTTCACCTTCTAATAATATGACAAAGAACTGGCTGAGCTGCATTCCATAAGCAGGGTAATAGAGTGCTTTTCATAGTTGTTCAGCACTACTTGCTTACTAATTTCTATTAAGATGTGTGCTTAAACTCATGAATTATTTAGAACACCTTTTTGTTTCCAAAAATCTCTTTCTCCCAAACTGGTTCTGCAGTTGATTTCTAGCTGTGCTGCAGAGTATCAGAGCATAAAGAACCTGCAATGCTAATGCTCTGCAATTTTTAATGCCTCCTTTACGCCTTAATATATGACTAGTTTTTTGTTTTTGTTTTAATAATCCTTCCATGTCTGCTTGAAAAAAAAAAAACTGCCTATTCTTTATTGGGCGCAAGGTTATCTGTGACATAGTGATTTGTACCTTGTAAATGGCTAATTCAAACCACGTTATTTTTCTCATTGTTTACTGCTTTTTAAAATCAGCTTCTAAATGAGATATTTTACAGTTTTTAAAGTAGCTGCTAATTTGTTAGTTTTCCCATCAATTTTTGCTTTAGGTAGATGAAGGTTTGCTAAGTGTCCAGAAGCTCATGACTACCATATCATCTTTTTTATCAGTGTGAAATGTCTCTCTTATTTCTCTTCCCTTTTTCTTGAGAGTATAGACAAGAAAAAGAAGAAAGCTCCCAAATGAGACAGGGAGGGGTCCATTCTTCGAATGTTTTTAACCTAAGTTCTATTTTGTCTGATATTATAATTATCATCCCAGTTTTCTTCTGGTTAGTGTTTGTATGTATTTATGTATATATGTATATACACACACACATACACACACATATATGTGTGTATATATATATATATATATATATTTTTTTTTTTTGGTGATAGTGAGGTTTGAACTCAGGGCCTCAGGCTTACTAGGCAGAGGCTCTACTACTTATTTCAAATCTGTCTATTAATTAGTAAAGCTTAAATGTAAACAAGTTATTTTCTTGTGATTTAACCTGGAAACTTAGCATTTGGGGGTTTTTGGATTTTGTTTGTTTTGGGGGACTGGGGTTTGAACTCAGGGCTTCATGTTTGCAAAGCTCTACCGCATGAGGCCCATCTCCAGTCCATTTTGCTCTGGTTATTTTGGAGATGGGGTCTCTTGAACTATTTTCCCAGGCTGGCCTCAAACAGTGATCCTCCTGCTCTCAGCCTTCCAATTAGCCAGGACTACAGGTGTGAGCCACCAGTACCCAGCTAACCTTAGCATTTTAACAAGCCATAAAGAATCAAGAGTCCTCAGATTTATTTCCTGTATACAAGCTCTGTCCATGCAGCTTGCATGTGTAAATGCACTGACTTAAGAGAAAGCAGCTAAAATGGTACTTCAACCTGATAATGTAGACCTATCTAAATTTCATAGCTTCTAGTAGTTTAACAACTGTGGAATTTCCAGAAGCAAGGGTAAGTATTTGCAGAAGCCACCTGAACTGAATTGGAGTCAATGTAAAGTAAGTTGTGGATATACTTCCTAATGACTAAAATCCTTTCTTGGAATGTGGGACTGGATAGGAAAGCGTAACTGTTTTTGGAAGACTCTTCTGGACTCAATTGATTTAGTGGAAGGCAACTGGCTCCTATGTCCATAATTCAACCTCTATTCAATAAGGTTCCAACAAAAACTAGTCCAAATACAGTACTACATTAACAGGGCAGATTCTAACTTCTACACTTAGCCAGTGTAGCCAGTTACTGAACTACTCATCAACAGGTGACATTCAATGGGTAACAACTAAATCAAGTAAAAAGATGTATTTTCTTTTATTCCAGTTTTAAAAAATGATTGAAAGATAATTTAGGGGTAGTTATTTGCACTAAAAATATGCTAACAGGAGGGTACCTTTAGACTCTCTTAGTAGTTTTAAAATATCTTTGACTAAAGATTTTTTTTTAAAGTCACTAGCACTTAAGATAAACAGTACATAGAAATGACTTAATTAGTGTGAAGCTCTTGGTTTAACACCCAGATTCACCAAAAAAAAAAAAAAAAAGACTAAATTTATAAATACTTGTAATTGGGAGGTGGAGGGTATTTTAGGTGGTTAGCTTAGAGAAACAAAAATATTTTTATCATTGCTTTAAAGTCAAAGGAAAAGAGAGAAGAGATAATTCTAAAACTTAAAAAACAATGTATGCTATGCATATCTTTTCTTCTTCCTGGGACTCAATTAAAATGGAAGTAGAAGGTGCTCACTTCGGCAGCACATTCACTGAAACTGAAACGATACAGAGATTAGCTAGGCCCCTATGCAAGGATGACATACAAATTCATGAAGTGTTCCATATTTTTAAAATGCTACAGTGAAACTCCCTATATAGCTATCTTATATGATCAAAAAATGTCCTAGGGTAAAACAAGTCCTGTCTGGGGTATGTACTCATGTTTAAAATGGAAAAATGAAACCTGTTAAAACTATTCCAGGAGTGGGGGAGGGAGGATAAAGGAACTGGGGGTGAATTCAACATGATATATTGTAAGAACTTTGGTAAATGTCACAATGTACCCCCCAGTATAACAAGAAAAAAAATAAGGAAAAAATAAAATGGAAGCAGAATGAGAAAAATGGTATCATATAAATGCACAATTAAACTGGCTGTGGTGGCGCACACTTACAGTCCCAGCCCTTGGTATGCTGAGGCAGAAGGAGCTTGAGTTTGAGGTCAATCTAGAATACATAGTAAGATACCATCTCAAAAAACTAACAAACAACAACAACATCAGGCTATCCAGCCATGAAAAGCCTGGAGGAAGGAACCTTAAATGCATATTACTAAGTGAAAGAAGCCAGTCTGGAAGGCTGGATGATTCCAAATGTATGAAATGATAGAAAGGAAAACTACGGAAACAGTAACTAGATCAGTGGTTGCCTGGGGCTTATGGAGGAAAGATGAATAGGCAAAGCACAGAGGATTTTTAGGATGGTAAAAATATTCTATATGATATGATAATGATGGGTACACGTCACTATATACTGTACAAACCAAGAGTGAATGCTAATGTAAACTGTGAACTTTGGGTGATACTGTGTCAGTGTTGGTTCACTGAGTGCAGCAAGTGTGCCCTTGTGGTATGGAAATTGCTAATGAGGGAGGCTATGGATGTGTAGGGTCACTGGGTATATGACAACTCTGTACAGTCCACTGAGTTTTTCTGTGAACCTAAAATTGCTTTAAAAACATAAAGTAGCTGGGAGTCTGAGGCAGAGGATCAAGAGTCAAGACCAGTTTGGGCTACAACAGTAAGTTCCAGGCAAGCCTAGGCTACATTATGAGAGACTGTCTCAAAAAGCAAAACAAAACAAAATAATAATAAAAAAGTAAAAACAAAACAGAAACCCCAAAACCTAATCTTGAGTGGTTAAACAAACTGGCATAGTCATACATAGACTACTCTGCTGCGTTTCAAAATTATTACTTACATAAGAATGGATTTCCATAACAAACAGTTAATCAAATGGCTGAATACCAATACCATTTAAAAAACATACTTATTTGCTGGGCGCCAGTGGCTCATGCCTGTAATCCTAGCTACTGAGGAGGCAGAGATGAGGGGGGTCACGGTTTGAAGCCAGCTCTGGGCAAGTAGTTTGCAAGACACTATCTTGAAAATACTCTTCACAAAAAAGGGCTGGTAGACTGGCTCAAATGGTGTAGCTCCCTATTTATTGATGCGTGTGTATGTGAAATTATCAAAACGTTAGCAAAAGTTATCTTCACCATATGGAAATACAAATGACTTTTTGTTGTTGCTGCTGCTTAGGCTGGCTTCAAATTCCTGGGCTCAACTGATCCTCCGGCACATCATAGGAAGAGACCAAGACTGCTAGCTTTGTCTTGCAATAGGAGGGATGGCCTGAAAATGGTTCTGTAGGACTTTTCGAGATCCTACCAGACATGCATGTGGGTGGGAAACCTGGTTTTAATTCACTAAGCCTAGAATACAAATTACTTCTAGTTTATGAATGTTAATATAGGAGGTGGCTTAAATAATGTATACACACAGTAAATGTAAAAATGATAAAAAAAATTCTCCTGATAGTGCTGCTGCCTCTATTCTAATCTCACTCCATTTAGCAGGAACAGGTGGCATGAGCCAATTAAAATTTTACTGGTGGTCACTGTTTTATAACACTCTAAACTGTACATCTCTTTAAGTTCCATACTAAATGGTAGAGGAAATACTGTATTTAGAAACCAGCAATAATATTAATTTCTAATAATACTACAAATGTTATTTAAAACCAATTATTTTAAAAAATACATAAATAAAGAAAAAACCTTACAACACTAAATTTGAAATGAAAATATTATCATGGAATCCTTATTTTTGGCAGTACTGGGGTTTCAACTTATGGCCTCATGCTTGCTAGCAAGTGCTCTACCACTTGAGCCGTACCTCCAACCATTTTTGCTTTAGTTTAGGTTCTCAGGTTTTACCCAGGGCATAATCCTCCTACCTATGCCTCCCACAGTTAGGATTATAGCCATGCATCACCATGCTTAGTTTATTTGTTGAGATGGGGGGGGTCTCACTTTTTGCCCTGGCTGGCCTTGAAATGTGAGCTCCTAAGTAGCTAGGATTTCAGGCATGTACCATTACACCTGGCAAAAAATCTTAAGTTTTTACATGCTTTTTATTTCTGTCCACTGAAAGGGCACCCTCATAGTAGTGAGCACACCTAGCACTTTAACCTTGATTTCTCTGTAACATTTTCTACTAAAATGAAACCTATTGGCTGGTAACAGACTGGGACAGGAAAGTTCAAGGTGAGCATGAAATAGAATTTAGGAGTGATATGTCATAATATATACAACTTATTTTCAGATAATACAGATATACATACAAGTAATGAAGGCAGAGAGAGATAAAGCAAATATGGGAAAGGTCAAAAGATGTCGTATCTAGAAGCAGACAGTATTTATTTAATTATTTTAAAGATCTTTTTGTAAGTTTAAAAAAGTTTATGATTTAAAAATTTGGAAAACAAGCTAGGCACAGGTGGGTCCTGACTGTAATCCTAGTTATTCAGGAGGGTGAGATCGACAGGATCATGGTTTGAGGTCAGCCCAGCCAAAGAATTCAGGAGACCCCCCCATCTCCAAAATAACCGGGCCAAATGGACTGGAAGTATGGCTCAAGCTGTAGAGGGCCTGTTTTGTGAGTTCAAACCTCAGTCCCACAAAGAAAAAAAATTGGGAAACAAATAATTAGCAATGGAATTCTGGAAATATCATCATCTTTCTGCTTTCTATATTTTTATTCTACTAGGAACATGT
Organism: Castor canadensis; assembly: GCF_047511655.1. Classification (NCBI taxonomy): domain Eukaryota; kingdom Metazoa; phylum Chordata; class Mammalia; order Rodentia; family Castoridae; genus Castor; species Castor canadensis. The sequence continues at coordinate 21,074,780 of NC_133393.1, read as the reverse complement.
GTTATTTTTATAATAGGAACAGTGGTAAGTTGTGGACACCAGCTTAATCAAATGCTCAAATTCTGTTGTAATAACAGCATCCCTAAGAGAGGGAGGAAGGGAGGCAGACAGACCTCAGAATAACACATGCTAAGAGTGTTGGTTTTGTTGGTGTTCTGTGGTATTGGTGAATCAGACCCAGGACCTTGCACATGCTAGGCAAGCCCTCTACCACTGAGCTACATCCCAGCCCAAAGCTGTTTCAATTTTTAAGGTTAAAAATTTATAGACCAGCCAGAGGCCAGTGGCTCATGCCTATAATCCTAGCTACTCAAGAGGCAGAGATCAGGGGGATCTCAGTTCGAAGCCAGCCTGGGCAAATAGTTAGGAAGACCCTATCTCGAAAATACCCAACACAACAAGGGTTGGTGGTGTGGCTCAAGTGGTAGAGTGCCTGCGTAGCAAGCTGAAGGCCCTTAGTTCAAACCCCATTACTGCCAAAAAGAAAAAAAACTACAAACCACTCTAATGGTAAAAAAGAATCTACATATTTAAACTAAAATAATCACCAACTCAAATATGTAAGATTATGAATACCTCTTTTCACAAAGTGAATAGTGTTTTTGCAAAAGCTACGCTGACAGAGTCACTGAAAATGCAATCGTCCTAAGATGACTCTAGAAGTAATCATGGAAGTAGCCATGGAGCAGTCAGTTGCCGTTTCCTAACCACGTGCAGCAGAGAGGTGCTCCTCTGAAAAAAGAAAGCCATCCCAGTGCTGGAGCCAGAGTTGGACTGCACTTGCACTGGGCCATGTGAATGCAGAGCAAAAGCTGAGCACAGGGATCCTGGCCATCACACCTCTGCCAGGCCCTGCACTGGAGGCCAGGCTATGCCAAGGTCTTTTTTCATCCCTGAACTGTAACTGAGAAGGCAGGTCCTTTCTGAGTTCTCAAGAGCCAGAAACAGGAGATTCAGTACTGATTTACTTACAGGGCTGAAAGGTAACACCAGAGATCTGTGGGATTCATTCTGTCCTCCAGTGTAAAATGGCTTCACACCAGCTTCTACATTAACACATATGTTTTCTCTGTTCACCTTGTATGCATAAGACAGTACACCTGTCTTATTCATGGATTTATTACATGCAGTTTTGACCAAGCACAGTAAAAATAAAATGAATTAAAAAAATCAAAAGAAATTTCAAGAGCAAAAAATTTTAATTCCTGCACACATAACACAGCTCACTTAACATAGAGTGGGCTCATTTCTGTCAGTTGTGTTTAACTGTTGTGTGATCTGCTGAATGTTTTCTTGCCATTAATTTTGTGAAAAATCTGCCTTCTGAAAAAGCAGATAATGCCCCAAAACAAGGTAAAAGTTAGTGAGCTTAATTTAAATGATAAAGTGAAAGTTTTAGGTCTGTTGGAAGGCGATGGTCTTTAGTGGAAGTTGGGCAGTGTAATGGAAAAGAATCAAGCCATCTGCAGTCCAGCACTGGTCTCTATGAATCCTGTGCATTCAAGGTTCTTCCTCAATGGCAGTCTCCTTGGAACCTCATACCCATGGATACCAAGGGTCTACTGCACTTAAAATTACTTCTTCTAAGAATAAGCTTTTAACTTTTTTTTTTTTAACATATTTTTGTGTATCTGTCTTCCAAGAAGGGCAGAATAAAGATACTTCTCATGTTACGGGAATAAAGGCTTTCTTGAAATTTTTGTAACTTATCCTCATTTCTCACGAAGTCCTTTAAAAAGCAGAAGTTATCAGAATATGATTGTTATATGTGATATACTGAGAGACATGATGATTCTTACATCTTCCTCCCCACCCCCTAGTGGTACTGAGGTTTGCCTTTTGGTTGCTAGGCAGGTGCTCTACCACTTGAGCCATGCACCCAGCCTGATTCTTACATCTTATAATGCTATGACCAAAGAAGCTAAAAATATGTCCGCTTACCAAGTAAAACTAAAGACATGAAAGTTCTGACAAACACAATTTGTTTTAGGGAAAATAGCATCCATAATAACACTGTACTTTTTTTTTTTTTTTTTGGAGACAGGGCCTTACTGTATAGTTCAAGCTGGCCTTGAACTCAAGATCCTCCTCATATAGCCTCCTGAGTACTGGGACTATAGGACGCACCACCATGCTCAGACGCCAACATTTTTTTTTTTTAAAGAATGTCAAGCATACAGAAAAATTTTTTGCTTTTTTTTTTTTTTTTTGCAATAATGGGGTTTGAACTCAGGATCCCACTTGAGCCACGTTCCCCGCATCTCCTTTCCCCCCCTATTTTAAAGATAAATCTATAGGTCCAACAGTCACATATGCACATTCTTACTAGAATTCATATTCACATATTTTTAATCCTTTAAAGATTAAGTAATGTGAGTTCAAAGAATGTTTTTAAAAAGCCTGCTTTTAAACAAACAAATGGGGTTGATTCATAGTCTCTTTTGACTTATAGCATTCTATACCTGATAAACCTCATTTTAACATTTCCATTAAATACATTCCAAAGGTTGAAAACCTTTATTTTGTGGGATGGGGGTGTAGCTCAGTGGTAGAGTGCTTGCCTAGCAGGCGTGAGGTCCTGGGTTCAATCTCTAGCACTTAAAAAAAAACAAAAACAAAAACAAAAAAACCCAAATCAAAACACCTTTATTTGATTTCACTAATTACTTATGAGACTAAAAAAAGAGAAAACTATCTTCTTAGAAGTTGGAGTTTATCTACTTACAGTTCAAAATAAAAATATGGAACACAGATGATTCATCCAAGAATGCATTTTGATTGTTTTTCATTGTCTTTCAGTACTATTGTTGTTACTGTCTTTTTGATCCATATGCACATATTACTTTAACATTTTGAAAAACAAATTTTTAAATTAGTTGTCTACTAATTAGTTAGGTGAAAGATCAGTATTCGAGCTTCTCTGGAAACATCAGAAAATCTGGCCACACTGAATTTTCCCTGATCCTCTCAGCTTTGTTACGGTATAACTGAGCTAGGAGTGGTGGTACACATCTGTAATCCCAGCACTTAGGGAGCTGAAGCAGGAGGATGGCGAGTTTGAGGCCAGCCTGGGCTACATAGTGAAATCCTGTCTCAAAAAAACAAACCAAAACAAAACAAAACAAACAGGTATAATTGACAAAAATTGTAGACACTTAGGGTATACAAAGGGATGTTTTGATGTACGTATATAAATTGTGTGTGTCTGTATTACGTGTTTCGTGTATGTGGTGCTGAGGATTAAGCTCAGGGCCTTTCACTGCCCTCTACCACTTGAGCTATGCTCCCCAGTCCAAAGTGTAGCCCAGGCTGGCTCTAACTTTCTTCCTCCTGCCTCATCCTCTTTAGCTCCTTCACTACCAGTGTATACCAGCCAAACTGGGTCTTAACTGTCACATGACAACTGTTGGCTAGGACTAAGCAGAGCCATCTCTCAATTAGGGCAGGCTCTCCCAGCTTCTGTCAGAACCACACACACTGACCACTGCCTGTCCTTTTCCCTATAAGCTTATGAGCTAGAGAACCCTGGTCTACAACATTACCTACCCAAATTGTTTTACTTATGATTTAACGTATGCTTATTGTATTATTCACACTTTAAAGTTTTGCTGCTAAGTGATAAATATTTTGCAATTAAAGTTCTGGATAGAAAAAAAATTATGTTATTTCCCTGATAAATTCTGTGATACCCTACCTTCTACTTTCTATTCAAAACTGTTCAGGCTGAGTAAAAAAGAAAAGATGAAAACACAACACAGTCATACTGAGTCTTTACTTTTTCCCAAACTCTAAATAGTCAAACAATTATGAGCTTAAAAAAAAAGAATGACGACAGACTATCTTAAATTACTCCCAAGGAGTTACAGACTTTCAAAATGTTTTACTCTTATATAACAAGACATGAAATACTGCTTTCCTGTTAGAGAATCCTGAGATAACATATGGAGCCTTCTGGTTGCCATCTCTCTTTCTCTTTCTGTCTGTCTCTCTCTCTCTCTCTCTCTCTCTCTCTCTCTCTCTCTCACACACACACACACACACACACACACACACAAATATATCGCAACCACCTTTTTGCAAGGAAACTGAATTCATGGTAGAGGAATTGGGATAAGAAGATACAGATTTATTGATTTAGTTATTATTGCAATGTTGGGGATGGAACCCATGGCCTCCCAAACATTAGGCAGGTGTTCTATCACTAAGCTACATCCCAGCTCTAGAAGATACAGTTTTTTTTTTTGTTTTTTTTTTTTTGCAGTACTGGGGCTTGAACTCAGGGCCTTCACCTTGAACCACTCCATCAGCCCTTTTTGTGATGGATATTTTCAAGACAGGGTCTCGAGAACTATTTGCCTAGGCTGGCTGTGAACCTTGATCCTCTTGATCTCTGCCTCCTGAGTAGCCAGGATTACGGGTGTAAGCCACTGATGCCTGGCTAGATACAGACTTTTAAAGTAAAGCGCACTATGGCGTTTTCTATATTTTTTTGGGGGGGGGGCAGTACCAGAGTTTGAACTCAGGGCCTCACTTGCTAGGCAAGGCTCTACCATGTGAGCCGAATCCCCAGCCCTGATTTTTCTTTTCTGTGTTTTCCAACCCCCCACCACCACCTTTGGTACTGGGTTTGAACTCAAGCCTACACCTTAAGCCACTCTACCAGCCCTTTTTTGTGATGGGTTTTTTCAAGATAGGGTCTTGCAAACTATTTGCCTAGGCTGGCTTCAAACCATGATCCTCCTGATTTCTGCCTCCTGAATAGCTAGGATTACAGGTGTGAGCCACCTTCACCAGGGTTTTTTCTGTGTTCTTATCTGAAAATGCAAATAGGATCATGAAGGGTTATCATAAACTCTTAGCAGACCACCATAAGTCAGATTAGGAAGGCTGGAGACAGCTGAGAAGCAGCTTTGAACTTGTGGAATGACAGTAAGAAGGCAATCTTAATGATACTACATTAAGGTACTGAGACATTCAAAGATTTTCTTTAAAGGACAGTGTATTAAAAACTTGAGGGAAGACAGCAAGGTACAGGATACCTAAGGAGACATCACTAACCTGCAGAAAGTCTGAAGACAGTCAGTTTATATGCCAGAGCCAACAGGTGGTAAGAGCAAGAGGAATAGTAGAGAAATGCAACATTAGGACAAAGTGCAGGGATCACAACAAACTAGCCACACATTGTTTTAAGGTAGGCATATGACGAAGGCTAACTATCAGGCTGCGTAAAATACTTTATACACACAACGTTTTCCTTCTGCTTTCAGATGTTCTCTATCTCTATGATGATGCCTTGGTTTGAATCAGGCAGAAATGGACAAAAGGAATACAAAAGTAAATACAGAACAGAACAGTTTCAGATTCAGGATCTCTCCCTGTCAGCTAAGGGTTTCCCACTGAGGTAGCAAGAAATAATAGCACTAAAGACCATACAATGAAGTGCTTTTGCTTTTTATTACAGACAGACTGTCAGGAGGCTGGCTCACACAAGCCTTTGATGCCCTGGGCTAGAGAAACACTGTTAGCAAGGCCCACAGCAGGACCTGGGAGGAAAGCCTGGTCCCTTTAACCCTGTAAGGGGTCACTATAATAGGATTTTTATTATAAGCAGCTAAAACATGGAGGCCAACTTACAAAGGAGAATATTTTAGCACTGCCTTTAAATATCATGCCAATGTGTCAAGTGCTATGGATTTATACTTCTGAAATTAACCAATACATCATGTATGTATGCATGTATGTATGGTCCTGGGGACTGACCCCAGGACCTTGCACATGCTAAGCACATGTTCTACCTCTTGAGCCAAGGTCTCAACCCGAATATACTGAATTTTTAAGCTGGGTTGGACAAAGCTTTGGAATAGGGAGTTCAATGATCTTGACGGTGCCATGATAAACTACTAACTCTCATTCCATTCATTTCATATAGATTTTTTTCTAGTAACAAAATAAACATATGTTCAATGCAGAGAGCTTGATAACCTACAAGCTAAGTCAAAGTAACTACTGTGAACATTTTGGTAGACGTTCTTCCCAAAAGCCTAACAATAGGACTGTGGGGATTGAAACTACGTATCCTGGATTCAAATCTTGCTGTGAGAACTTAACTACATTGGGCTAGGCACAATTTGGGCAAATCACTTAATTACAGTGAACCTTAGTTTTTTCTCACCCACAAAATGTAGATAGTAATAGTCCTATCTCATAGGATCCGGAGGATTAAATGAGACAACACATGCAAAATACTTAGACTAGCCTGGCACATAGTAGGTGCACAAGCAGTTTTTATCTATTCTGCTTTCAGTACAAACTGATGCATGATTTCTTCCTCACCAATAGGTTTCATATCATAAACATCATTTCTATCCTGCTTTGATTGCTAAGAATGCAGGACATACACAGGGTTACTTGCTTTTATAGCACAGGACCTCCCCATTGAGCATAGCTAAAGAATAAGAAACAGCAAGTGATACAAAGGTAAGGCAGATATCTTCAAAATGATGCAATGGCTCAAATTGTAGAGTACCTGCTTAGTAAGTGCAAGGCCTGAATTCAAACTCTAGTACAGCCAAAAAATAAATAAATAAAAATAAAAATGCCTATGAAGGCAACAGATAAAACCTAAAATGGGAGAATCAAGCCAGGCATGGTGGCATACACATGTAATCCACTTGGGAGGCAGAGGCAGAGTTCAAGGCTAGCCAGGGCAAAGTTATGGAAACCCCCTCTCCATCTCAAAAACAAAATACAACAAAAGGACTGGGGCTGGCAGAATGGCTCAAGTGGAGGGAGGGAAGGAGGAATGGAAGGAAGACTAGAAACATTTTATAATTTTGTAGTGCTTATAAGAATGTGACCTATTAGCCCAGAAGTCTTACATCATCAATATTAAAAAGTAAAACCGAGTGATTTATTTAGGCCCTATGATTTTAAGTTGAAAAATCTTAGTAAGTTTATATGGGAATATTTAAATAATCTATGATTCATCTCATTTGCAAGTTTAAAGAAAGGATTTCTGATCTCTGCCTCCTGAGTAGCAAGGATTATAGGCATGAGCCACTGGTGCCTGGCTCACAGTAAGTTCTTATTGAAGAACTCAGCAAGACTTTTTTTTATTATTGTTTTATTATTCATATGTGCATACAAGGCTTGGTTCATTTCTCCCCCCTGCCCCCACCCCCTCCCTTACCACCCACTCCGCCCCCTCCCTCTCCCCCCCACCCCCCTCAATACCCAGCAGAAACTATTTTGCCCTTATTTCTAGTTTTGTTGTAGAGAGAGTATAAGCAATAATAGGAAGGAACAAGGGTTTTTGCTGGTTGAGATAAGGATAGCTATACAGGGCATTGACTCACATTGATTTCCTGTGTGTGGGTGTTACCTTCTAGGTTAATTCTTTTTGATCTAATCTTTTCTCTAGTTCCTGTTCCCCTTTTCCTATTGGCCTCAGTTGCTTTTAAGGTATCTGCTTTAGTTTCTCTGCGTTAAGGGCAACAAATGCTAGCTAATTTTTTAGGTGTCTTACCTATCCTCACCCCTCCCTTGTGTGCTCTCGCTTTTATCATGTGCTCAAAGTCCAATCCCCGTCAGCAAGACTTTTTTTTTTGGTACTGGGATTTGAGCTCAGTACCTACACCTTTAGTCACTCCACCAGCCCTTTTTTGTGATGGTTTTTTTTTTGAGATAGGGTCTCTCAAACTATTTGCCTGGGCTGGCTTTGAACCACAATCCTCCTGATCTCTGCCTCCTGAGTAGCTACAATTACAGGTGTGAGCCACTGGCACCCAGAAGAACTTTGTAAGACTTTTAAGCCTGACAACTGAAGTTCTAAAGCAATCAAACATATTAAATTTATAAATGCAATTTGAAACATCTGAAGGTCTTCAATTAACTGTTACAGGTATTATTGAAAGGTTCCTTAGAAGTGACTACTAAAATCTATACTTACAAACTTAACACTTTTGAGCATATGAAAGAATGTATACTTTACAGAAATCATAACACTTTGAAAACTAAGTAACTCTCTCAACAAAAAAACAGTGCTTTTTGTCCCTTCAAGGAAAAAAAGTACCTATCAATACCCTCTATGAGCACATATGAATAATAAAACAATTAAAAAAAATACCCTCTATGATTCCAAGTCTAATTGTCTGTTGATGGCAAGGAACTGGAAAAACCACCTTTCCGTTCTATTTTGATGGAAGTCATTGAATTGTTTGTCTTCATAATGACATTTCTCTATAATAATAATTATTATTATTATTTTGTGGTGCTGAGGATAGAACTCAGGGCCTCATATATGCTAGGCAAGTACTCTACCACTTTAGTCTCCAACCATTCTCTAATTATTGCCTGTATAAAATTTGATTCATTTTAGAATACTTTTCATTCTAAAGTTCAAAGCAGTTCACAGACACTTCCTATCTTCCCAATAATTCTGGAATAAAATATGTGGTGTGATAATATGACTCTCCTTTGTCTGCAGGAGAAAAAAAATCTGCTCAAAGCGAGGCAGGATTCTTTAGGGTTGAGAATGGCAGGAAAGGCGTGATTTCAAGATCAGGAGTCTCTTCAAGACAGGATACTGAACAGTAGGTAAGATGCTAAATATGTGAGGTGCGTCATTTAACCACCTGTGATGCATCTTTCATTTTCCTATTTGCAAGTATTTCTTAAACTTCACTCTATTCTCCCTTGTACCTGCAAAAGGATGGTATGCAATTTCCAGGAAACACACATTAAGCAAGTGCCTACATCCACCTCTATTCCCTCACTGCACTGCCTACTGCAACTCTCTAGTTTTCTTCATCTTAGCTGTACTGTGTAATCCAGGGACAATTCAACTGTTACACTAAAAAACAACAGCAATAGTAACAAATAATATCAGCTTTCCCACAGCTGATCCTGGCACTAAGGAGGCTAAGGCCAGAATCCTGTGTTTAATCTAGCCTGGACTACATAGTGAGAGAGGGAGGAACAGGGAGGAAGGGAGGGAAGCAGGGAGTGAGGGAGAATCAGATTTCCTTAGATGTCAAATCCAAATGTGCTCTATAAAAGTAGAACTGTCAAGTTCAAACCACGACTCCCAAAACCAAGTGTAAGTACAAGGTCTCTGAACTTTTCTCTTTCTACTCTTGTAGAACAATCACTTATTTCAGGTCTGCAATAATCTGCCTGAATCCATAACTGCACAATAACTTTGTCAGCATTACTTTTGCCTTTCGGTACCTTGAAAACTACAGAAGATAACTGAATTTAAATGAAAACTATTCAGGTGAAGTCCATAACTGGCCCTACCATACTTACATCAAAGGATTCTGATGCTGATACCAGTAGGAAGGCAGTGTATAGAATTATACCTGTCCATAGAGAACTGCCTGCACCTTGCACATTCCCATCACCCCAGATGCTATAAGAGAGTGGGACTCCCATTCTGCTCCAGAGAAAAAAGAAGCTCACCCTATACTTCATCCCTCCTCCACCATCTCCCTTATGGGGAAAATCAGAATAGGACCTCTAGCACATACCCCTACCATATCCCCAAAGTCATTCCTTTATTTATTTGTTTTTTTTTGTGGTGGTTCTGGGAGTTGAACTCAGGACCTCACACTTGTTAGGCAGGCACTCTACTAGCCCTCAAACTGGGAAATTTTTTTTAATGAGTGGGCTTAAAATCATCCAGGAATCCTGTGAGAAGGCAACTTTTATGCCAGAGTTGGCTACTCTGCCGGGAAGACTCCTAGCATGCTGTACTGTTCCTTCAAATCTTAACTTTGTATTTGTATTCTTTGTGAGATATTAAGATTACTGAGGATAAAACCCAAATATGTTTTATTTATTTCCATATCCCTAGCATGTGGCCCAGGGCTAGTACAAGACGGAAGGGCATTGAGTATTTACTGAATGACCAGACAACATTCAATCAGTGAAAAAGCCATGAGAAAGGTTGGGTTCTGAAGTGGATTCTGTTACAGCTTCTCTCTCCATGGATTCAGGTCTGTCTGACTAAATCACTGACATGCTGTAGCTCAGTGCTGAATACCCTTCTCTCATGAGTGAAGCTCAGCAAATACATCTCACTTCCTTTGTAGGTTACCACAGCCAAGGAGAAGAGGATATGACCAAAGCAATTACCACTCACAGGGAATCTGGACTGGTCAAGACTTTTACCCAATTTGAGTATGTCGAGAGATAGACTAAGGGATAAGAACAGCTTACAGAATCAATGGAAGAACTGAAGAAACGACTGCAGGCCAAGGTTCTAGGAACAACTCCCCAAAACACATTGCAGAACTGGGCTGCCAAGGGAGTTTCTGCCTCTGGGATGGGTCAGGAAGCTGCCAAATAAAAGCCACCACCAAATCAGGAAGTTGACATTACAGCTGCCAATTCAGAACCGTATCTCTTCTGTCAAAAATTTGTGCCATCAAATAGGCCAGCTCCTGTCAGAACCTCCTCTGCTTCTCTCCTTGTGACTCTATCTAAAACAGTCTGTGCAGTGGTTTTTGCCGTGTTTTTTGGTTTTTTTTTTTTTGGTGTGACTGGAGTTTGAATTCAAGGCTTCAACTTGCAAAGCAGATACTCTACTACTTAAGCCACAATTCCAGTCCATTTTGGACACGGGGACTCGTGAACTATTTGCCCAGGCTGGCAAGTACATCAAGTGGTAGCTAGGGTTGCAGGCGTGAGCCATGGCCCACCTGGTTATTTGCAGGGTGTGTGTGTGGCAAGGGTAGTACTGGGGTTTGAACTCAGAGCCTTGTAGGCACTCTACCACTTGATCCATGCCCCCAGCCTTTTTTTTTTAAATGACAGGATCCTGAGAATCCCCCTACCTCAGCCTCCCAAGTGCTGGGATTACAAGCGCCAACCACCACACCCAGATCTGTGCAATGCAAGTTTCAGTCTCATCAAGGAGACTTAGTTATATGTTACAAGAGTCTGGGCAAAACACTTTCTGGGATTCTAATCTCCTTATGTCCAAAAGGGACTGAAGTGGATGTGGAGACAGCCAATCCAAGTCTAGCTCTTTCAAAGAGCACTTGTCTCCACAGCTCCAACAGGAGGAAATCTCAAAATACTAGTTTGTTCTTGTTCAATACTCTAATAGAGTAGGTTCTCAAAATCACCTGGGATCCTATTAAAATCATACAGTAGTTAAGTGGGGTGGTACATGCCTATGATCCTGCACTCAGGCTCCTGAGTTCAAGGCCAGCCTGGGCTACATAGCAAGAGCTTGTCTCAAAAAACAAAGCAAGTCAAAACAAAACAAAAACAAGACTCTGACAGAATAGATTTGAATTGAGAGTTGATATTTTCCATTTATAACATGCTCCTGGGCAACATTGATGGTGTCGGTCCACCAACCACATACTACATTGAGTAGTAATGGCCCAAGCCAGGGATTATGACTCACTGTTGGGTTTTTTCCCCCTTTTTTGGCAGTACCAGGGCTTGAACTCAGGCTCACAATTGTAAGGCAGGGCACTGTGCTGCTTAAGCCATGCCTCTAGCCCATCTTTATAAAGTTCTACTGAAACACAGCCAGCCCCATTCATTTATGCACCACATTGGCTATGGCTACTTTTGCCTACAAAGGCAGAGTTAAATACTTGTAACAGACACCATGCAAACTGCATAATGAACTTTTTCCATTCCAAAATTATACATTATCTGTTCACTCTTTAACATAATAGAATAAGCATATAATGTCACATTCCTACATAAGTAAATTTCTATCAAAATCAATGCTAAAGATTCTATCTTCTCTTACTCGTCACACTTTCAAATTGTTTTAGTTTAAAAGGCTTCTGAAAGTCAAACCATAGCCAGTGAAGCTCTGTAAGTGTGAATGTGGAGCTTCACCCTCCTTGCCAGCATGGGCATGTGAAGAAACATTGGAAGACCAGTCCTAGGAGTCTGCTGAAACCTTCTTGAGACCCCTGAGGCAAAATTATATGTCCTGTGTTTGAAGAGTGTGTAGAAGATGGAACAGGAATAGCTATGTTGTAACAAGGAGACAGACTGAAAACAAAAGCCAATGTACGAAGGATGGCAGAACAAAAAGGGAAGATTTTAATTGGGAAATACAATCATTGTTTGCAGAGATTACAGCTTAGTTATGAGTAGCAGATACATGATAAAATGAGAGAGGTATAGGCCAATGTAGGCCTGTAGGAGTTCAGAATGAGGAAAGAATTCCTTGGGTATTCCACAGGTAAGATTAGTCTAATGGGACTTTGGCAAGAGCTAGACCCAAAAGGAAATGTAGAACTTAGACTTATTCTGAGTATTATTTTATATATCCCTAGAATCAGTCTTAAATTTCCTCTAGGACAAGAAAATGGATTTTAAAAATGCTACCTATGTGTGCCAGGGCAAGTACATGGGGATGATAAAACACCACTGAGCTGTAAGTCTTAAATGAGGTAACACTAGCTTCTGCTAGTGTCACCAGAAGAGGCTATGGAGAAACATTAGCTCCTTCCTCTTGGTTTTGAATTGCAATCTGTTTCTAATTTTCCCCTAGATTGAAAGCTCTTGACTTCTGCTTATTCTGGAGTATACAATAAAAAGTATGGGCATAGTCAAGGAACTCAATCCATGTATACAGAACATAATATGATTAAATAAAATGGGAGATATTATCATTTCTAAAGCTGTTCTGGCTAACAGAAGAGTTGCTTTGGCCACTATTCCACACTATTCCACTACTCCACACAGCTAGACCCAGGAAGAACAAGGGCCTCCTCCATCTCCTCCAGAGGCCAACGAGAATGAGCCATCTACACCAATACAGACTGGCCCTCTTATTTCTTAGGGTTAATACTTGATCTTCTGTCACAGGTAACACAGGCAATGTTGGAAGCTACAAAGGACTGTCAGGTATTATTAGATATGGTCATGACAGCCTTTTTCCTGCATAGACTGCCTGATAAACACTATCAAGTCACAACCAATCACCCCCTTAAATCAAGAAGGCACGCAGTAACGACTAAATGCTCTCTGTGAGCATCAGCATGTTTACTCAGGGAGTAGTGATAAGTAAAGAACTATACAGAACAGGACAGGTTCAAGATTCAACATGCAGATGTGCCCTTTTTCTCAGTGCATACCTCCTCACAGACTTCACGGACTGCTGCCACACTTGGCTCCTCCTCTGGCTCCATGCCTCCTCCAGGGACAATCCATCGGTCTGGGTGGCGACTACTGCTCACGAGCAGCACCTGAAGTTACAGAGGTCACATAAGGGGTTAAAAATTCATAAGAATACATTCATACAGAGTTTAAACCCACAAACACTAAAGTAAGAACTACTTCTGCTTCCTTTCTCCAAGTCACTTTTTAAAGGAAGCATTCATTTCTGTGGAGAGACACTCTGCCCTTCTCTAAAGCCTGTAGAAGACAGACCTAACAAGGTGACAAAAAGACTAAAAACCTAAAACTGTTACTGGTAAGTCTGTAAGCACTAAAAGAGCTGTCCAGAAGTGAGGAGGCATTAGTTGTGGGTTATCAGCACAGTATGGCACGTTCCCACCAAGGTTCTCATTCCTGTGTGTCCCAGTTCCTGCTCTATCAGATGGCCGTAGGTTCTAAGCTCTCAGTGTACTCTAAAGCTCTCAAATTGTACTTGTAAGAAAATAACATTTATTTTTCAGTCTATGGGCTATAAATTAGTAACTGCATACAGATTCATAGATTCTCTTCCTGTAACTCCATAGTCTCCTCTTAGTATGCACACTACAGGTTTTGTAGATGAGCATCAGGAGACTCTATTGTGACAGGAAGAAAAGAGATTAACGATGAAGATAGAATTTCCAGTAACCAGAAGGCCATGGCAGCATCTGTAAGGGAATTCTGGTTACTGACCTTCCACCCTCCTGTCATCTTCCCCATCCCTTGTTGAGGTCTCCGCAACTATGGGCTCCTGGAAATTCACCCCAATGACTGAAAAAATGATGCTGTGTGAATATGTATATTAACTGGCAATACTGGCATTTGAACTCAGGGCCCCATACTTGCTAGGAGGGTACTCTACCACTTGAGCCACTCCACCAGCTCCTATGTTGTATTCTTATAAGTACTATTTTTAGAAATGTGTGTGTATACATATATATATAGATACATATAAAAGTTCTGCTTTGACTAATGTAATGCAGAATAATTTTAAGAACTCTGAAATCTACAGTAGTTTTTGTTGGTATGCATATATATTCAGTTAAAAGATACTAGAATTATAATGCAGAGGCATCATGACATTTTCCCATTATAAAAAGAGTCCTCACTGGGACTCTTACCTCAGATAATATACAAAAATTAACTCAAAATAGATCAGAAACCTAAATGTTAAGAGTTAAAGCTATAAAATACTTTAAAAAATACAGTGGTAAATCTTCATGATTTTAGATTTGGCAAGACTGCCAAATTCTTAGATATGACACCAAAAGCATGAGCAACACCATGACAAAAAGATAACTTCATCAAAATTTAACATTTTTATGCATTAAACGATGTTATCAAGAATATAAAAGGACAACCTATAGAATGGAAGAAAATACCTGTAAGTCATATATCTAATAAAGGTTTGATATCTATGTGAGCTGGGTGTGGTAGCTCATGCCTGTAATCCCAGTTACTCAGCAGGTAAAGATCAGGAGGATTATAGTTTGAGATCAGCCTGGGCAAAAAGTTAGCAAGACTCTCATCTCAGTAACAACAACAAAAAGTAGGATGAGTTGGCTCATGCCTATTGTCCCAGCTACATAGAAGCATAAGTAGGAAGATAAAGGTCCAACCTGGCCCTGGCAAAAACATGAGACCCTATCTCAAAAATAACCAAAAGCAAAAAGGGATAGAGTGTGGCTCAAGCAGTAGAGCACTTATCTAGAAGTGTGGGGCCCTGAATTCAACTCTCAGTACTGCCCAAAAAATAAATAAATAAAGGTCTGGTATCTAAAATATATAAGAACTCTTACAACTCAACAAAAACACAAACGTTTCTCCAAAGAAGATATACAGATGGCTAATAAACATGGAAAGATACTTAACATTGTTGGTCCTTAGGGAAATGCCAAGTAAAAACAAAGAGATACTTCTTCACATCCACTAATATCCAAACAAGAGGGACATGACAAGTGCTGACAAGGACATGGTAAAATCAGAACCCTTGTACACTGCTTGAATAAAAATGATTCAAGCATCCCTAGGTTTACACACAAAGAAAATAGGTGTTCAAACAAATATCTGCATGCAAATATATACAGCAGTACATTTCAAAAGAACAAGAAGGTAGAAACAACCCAAATGTCATCAATGGATGAATAAACAAAATACTTACACATACAATGGCATATTATTTGGCCACAAAAGAAACAAATTACTGATACATGTACAGCATGGATGAACCTTGAAAACACTATGCTAAAGTAAAAGAAGATACAAGCCAATCATGGTGGCACACAGCCAGTCAGTGCTACTACTTACTTCTCACTACATGGGAACACCCTTCCAGAAGGTTATTAGTTTTACACTATGTTATAAAACTAAAGTGCTATCTCCATAAAAGAAAAAGGAAATCACTGCTATACTCATTCTAACTGAGATCACTTACATTTTTAAGCATTCCTTTTAAAAGAAAAAGAAATCTGCCTGGCACCAATGGCTCACACCTGCAATCCTAGCTATTCAGGAAGCAGAGATCAGAAGGATCACAGTTTGAAATCCTATCTCAAAAATACACAACCGAAAAAGGGGCTGGCAGGGTGTCTCCAGTGATAGAGCACCTGCCTAGCAAGCATGAAGCCTTGAGTTCAAACCCCAGTACAGCCAAAAGGAAAATAAAAAAACCCAAATACAAACATGAATGTTAAGTTACAAAGTACAAAAAAAAAAAAAAAAAAGTCCTCCAAAGATGGTCCAACAATGGCCTTTAAGTTACATATAACCTACAAGTATTGAAGAAGTAGTAAAAGGATTAATCCTTTATTGCTTTGTTATATAAATGACAATATCACAAAATGTTTTTGTGGTTTCTACTTCCTCACAAAATGTTTCCCAGACATTGCAATTAAGCTATAGTGCACATGAAAAACCTTTATAGGGATATTTCAAAGCCGAGCAAAGAAAAGAAAAATCTGACATAGAGTATAACCAATCAATTTTTAAATTTCAACCTCCTGGCAGAGCCAGCACCTAGTAGGGTGCTGTTTGAATGGAACAGAACACACTGTATTTTAAAATGTGAAACAGTAATGAGTAAATCTAGAATGTGTTAACACATTCAAAGCCTATCTATATAAAGTAAGACTACCTATAATAATGAGCCTGGAAAAGCAAACCTCATTACTTTGTAGTCACACTTCAAAGCAAACACTATTATTGGTAAAATAGCTTGCCTCAGTAAGTTTCCTTGACAACCTATTGAAAATTAGCTGCAAAAAAATCCTCCCCCTCTCAAAAAAATTCCTTACTTTAGCAGAGGGTTTTTACTTCTTCCTGCCTCATAAAATACTAAGTGGTGCTTTCTGGTCACTAAATTCTTTTTCTTTTAGGGTGCTGGGATCAAAACCAGGACTTTCCACATTAAATTCTTATTCTGAAGCTTGATTTTAAAATACAAAATGCTCTAAAAAGAAAAATTAAATGGCAAAGCTCCTAAAAGATTCTGAAACTGACATATTAAGGGGAAAAAAACCCAGATTTTGTCATTTCTTCAACATTTATTAAGCACTACCATGAGCCAGGAACTGGAGGAAGAGATCAAGATCACTGTCATTTTGAGGCAGACCAACGTGGACGTATGTCAAGCCAGGTAGCAGACCTTTATGAAGTTGTAGTTATAGATTGTGCAGAGACAGATACAAAGATGCCACTCACAGACAGGCTCTTGAATTCATGATAGATATACTGGCTCTGCCAAGAGGCAGAAATCAACAGGTAGGGCAGGGACAACTTATTTTCCATATGGACAGAGAGAGAAAATCATTATATTGATTAGGGACACACGTGTGCAGTGAAAAATTAAAGAAATGTATGGGAATGATAAGCCTAATGGGAGGAGAGACAAATGTGGCAATGCTTTCTTAGGGTTTTTCCTTTAATATTGCTTACTGTTAAGTTTTTTAACGAATACAAAACCACAGTCCCTACCCTAAAGGAACTAGTGAAAGAAGGGGGAAAAAAAGTAATTATATAGGAGTATAATTATATAATCATACAAGTAAGAAGTGCTCTGATTGAAATATGCACCAGATATCACAATGGCACCAAAACCTTAACCCAGGCTTAAACCCAAGCTCAAGAAGGACATGCACTTAACAAAAAAAATCTTTGCCTGCTATGTGACCATGGAAGTGGAACACAAAAACAAGGTGGTTAGAGAAATTTAAGGTCAGGTGACTGGTCACATTCCAGTAACTGTGGCAGAGACCAGAATGCTCACCAGACATTCCACATGCTTCCATTCCCCCTTGCTGTTAAGGTAGGGTCATGTGACAAGAATGGCTAACAAAATGTGGGAAGAAACATGTGTCATTGTGGGTGGAGGCAGTGAGAAGGTGGTCTTGTTTTCCTCCATCTCTGTCATAGTACCCAAGAACACTGTGAATTTCAGTTGGTACAGCTATAAGCCCAGGCCCCAAATGAAGAGTTTCAGAGCCTCTGAAAACCCATGACTGACAGACACTTCAAGGAGTAAAACTCTAGTTATCCTTATCTCAACTACCAAAAACCCTTGGTCCTTCCTATTATTGCTTATACTCTTACTTCAACAAAATTAGAAATAAGGGCAAAATAGTTTCTGCCAGGTAACGAGGGGGTGGGGGACAGGGAGGGGGTGGGGGAAGGGGGGAGAAATGACCCAAACATTGTATGCACATATGAATAAAATAAAAATTAAAAAAAAAAGGAGTAAAACTCTGTTGAGTTAAAACAATGAGATTTCAGAGCAAATTTGTTACTGCATTTTAACCGAGCTTACCCTGATTACCAAGAGGTCAGTGAAATGTCGAAGGATCTGTTGAATGGCACATACTTAATCACAGAGGCAAAGGCCTGACCCACGTAAGTGGCCAATAAGTGTTTGCTAAGAAAATGAAAGAATGAATCAATTGCTGAGTGAACAAATAATTACTTTTAAAAAAGGAATACAGAAAGACTAGGCAACAAGGCAGGGCCCAATTATAAAGAGTTTAGATTGCTGGTAGCTGGTGGCTCACACCTGCAATCCTAGCTAGAGCTACGTGGAAGGCTGAAAATGGCAGTTCAAGACCAGTCCCGGCACAAAAAAGATCACAAGACTCCATTTTAATGGAAAAAACTTGGGTGTCATTCCAGCGATGGTAAGAGGCATAAAATAGGAGGACTGTGGTCTAGGCTGGCTTGGGCCTGCCTAGGCAAAAAAGCAAGATTCTATCTCCAAAATAACCAGAGCAAGGAGGGATGGTGGTGTGGTTCAAGTGGTAGAGTGCCTACCAAGCAAGGGCAAATTCCTGAGTTCAAACCACAGTACCAAGTGTGTGGGGGTATTTGGATTGTGGACTGGGGGCATGACTCAAAGCCCAGGCAAAAATTTGAGACCCACTCTGAGAAATAACTAAAGCAAAAAGGCTGACGGTATGCCTCAAGTGGGAAAATGCTTGTCTGGCAAGCTGAGGCCCTGAGTTCAATCCTCAGGACAGAGGGAAGGAAAAAAAAAAAAAAAGAGT
This sequence comes from Castor canadensis, assembly GCF_047511655.1. Classification (NCBI taxonomy): domain Eukaryota; kingdom Metazoa; phylum Chordata; class Mammalia; order Rodentia; family Castoridae; genus Castor; species Castor canadensis. The sequence goes on along the minus strand of NC_133393.1, from coordinate 21,056,076 downwards.
TTGGATTGAAACCTAAGTCACTGAAGTTGCTGAAGAAATGACAAAACTCAATGTGGGTTTTAGAAAGGTCACTTTGACTTGGGCTTGAGATGGGAGAGACCTGATGGAGGTTTCCACAGTAATTCAGGTTGAGAAATAAGAATAGGAGGAGTGGGAGTTGAAAGGAAGTGACAGGTTTCCAGACATACAGAAGAATTTACAGGATTAGGTGACTGCCAGGATATGGGAGTATGACTCCCTGGATGTGGGCTGGCTCAATGGTGGAGCTGCCCTCCAAGGAGACTGTGGAGGGGTCTGAGGAAGATAGAATCACAGAAGGAGATGGGAAATCATCCTCTGAACAAGTGACACTGAGGGTTTAGTGAGGTATCTAATACATATTTCTAGTAGAAAGTATTTCTAGTGGGAAACCATATAAATGTGGGACTAGAGGTAAGATAAGAAAAGGAGACAAGGGATTTGAGAAACAATGGTTTAAGAACCCTCCAGCCAGGATGAGGTTAACACAAAGCAGAATATATGCATTTGCAAAGTTCTGGCTAGAGGAGCTGTCCCCATTCCCCCCTACCCACCCTCCACTTCTCTTGGTGTCAGGCAAGTTTCCATTTCCATTGTCAAGGGTATAGTGGTAGAGAGAGGACAATAGGATTACATGTATTCCAGACACCCTAGGTTAAAGTTCTGGAAATATTTTCCTTGAAGAAATTAGACTATGATGATAATCTACACCATGGGAGATCCTGATTAACAAACTATACAGTTTAAACACATTTCCAGAGAATGACATGCAGTAATATACCTAACATGATCTTGTTTCCAACAATAAAATGCCCTGGTACTCAACAGCCTCTCAGCACTGTTATTACTGCCAAAGAGCTCTGCAGGGGCCCAGGTGGCACAAGGGCTACATACCCTTGGCAGAGACCAGAATGCTACCAGACAGTCCATGTGCTTTCCACTTCCATTGCTATGCTATCAAATAGGTGCTATGTTCTGCAAGTTGCTTCTACAAATGAGCCCTTTTTCATCATTTACGTGTTCCTTCTTAAAAAAAAAAAAAAGACCAACATAAAAGTGAGTAATGATTTTCACTTGCTTGTACTACAAATAAATGGATGTTTGGGTTTGTTTGGAAGAGGGGGGCAATACTAAGGTTTAAATTGAAGACTTCACCCTTGCTAGGCAAGTACTCTACCATTTGAGCCATGCCCCCAGTCCTTTTTTGCTTTAATTATTTTTTGGATAGGGTCTCATGTTTTTGCCCATGTCTGGCCAGTCTCAGACCATGATATTCCTACCTATGTCTTCTGGAATCACAGGTGCACACCACCATGCTTGGCTTGTTAGTTGAGATGATATTTTGCTAACTTTTTGCCCAGGCTGGTATTGAATCACAATCTTCTCAGTCTCCACCTCCCAAGAACTGGTATTATGAGACACATGCCAATAACCCCCACGCAAATGAAAGTTTACTAGTTTTTATGAAGGTTTTAAAGACCAGCTGCTGTGACTTCTTGGGTACAATAACCCTATAAAATATTTAGAGCATGAGTAAAGCTGATGTGAAATAACTTGCTGAAAGTAAATCAGTAAGTTATCACAGGGCCAAGCATTAGTAGTTTCAGTTCCTCAAGTTTAAAGCCATTTTATAATTCTTAAAATTTTAAAGATTTTAAGATTCCATTCTTCAGTGTAGTCCCCAGGGTATGGGGCATCATACTAAACAATGGTTTAACTGGCAGTGCTGAGGAGGTAGCATGTCACTTTAAGACCTTGTATACAGCTTGGGTATTTTAGAAGAAACATTTAAGACTTTTATAATTGGCCAGGAAGAATGACAAGCATTATTTGCTAGGAAATTTCTGAAAGCCAAATGCAGTGAATGAAATGTTTAAAATGCTCCAGTTTCTTGAGATCACTAAAGTGATGTTCTCTATTCAGAGAACAGCATTCCTGACATCCATAAACTGCATTACTTCCCACACACAGACCTAGAGCTATAAGAATACAATGTAAAACCCAGGTCATTATTAATGAGCCAAGCCACATACTCAATATCCTCCAAAATGCAGGTTCATATAGAAGACATTCACTATAAACTCAAAGGCAGGTGTTATATCCCCCAAATAGCATCAATCTATTAAATACATTTCAACCTAGTTTTAAGATGTCAAAAGTTTAAACTACAAGTATATGTTTATGTTACCTACTTTGTGGACCTGGGTGACCAGTCTACTTCTACAAATAGTCATACAAGTGCAAAGAAAAAAAAATTTGTTCCTCTAGACTTTAGCTTTTTCAATTTTAAAATGAAGCAGTCCAAGGAATCTCAAAAATCCTTTCAGCCTGGCCAGGTGCTGCTAGCTCACACCTGTAATCCTAGTTACTCAGGAGGCAGAGATTAGGAGGATCGAGGTCCGAAGCCAGCCCTGGGCAAACAGTTATAGTGAGACCCTATTTCAAAAAAAACCCATTACAATAAAGGGCTGAGGTACAGGCCCCGAGTTCAAATCCCAGCACCACACACAAAAAAATCCTTTCAGCCTAACAGTCTATCATTCTAAATTTGCACAGGGACATGGGTCTAGAATTGGGTTTTTTAATTCCATTCTTTTTAAAAAATTTATTTTTCACTGAAAATAAATAAAACACACTGTACATAGTTACAAGAATACAGTGAAAAGCAAGCAGTCCATCTGACTTCTGTCTCCAGAGTACTACTTTTTTTTTTGTTTTTTTTTTTTGTGGTACTAGGGCTTGAACTCAGGGCCTACACCTTGAGCCACTCCACCAGCCCTTTTTTATGTTAGGTATTTTCGAGATAGGGTCTGGTGGAATTAATTGCCCAGGGCTGGCTTCAAATCGCAATTCTCTGAACTCTGCCTCCTGAGTAGCTGGGATTACAGGCGTGAGCCACCGGCACCAGGCTCTCCAGAGTACTTCTTGTTAAGATTTCTTGGGACATACAGCATGTAAGTATAAACAAATCAGTCAATCTATAGATAGATATTTTCCTTCTTCTTTGTTAATCCCAATAGTAACCCATCAAATATATCTTTCTACTTACTTTTTCACATAAATCATGGAGATATTACATCAATACATACCGAAGAGCTTCCTGTTTCTTTTTTTCTTCAATTTATTTTTGAGATGGGGTCTTGCTATGTTGCCCTGGACTCAAGGATCTTCCCACTTCACCCTAGCTACTATAAGCACACCCACACCCAACTCTTTCTTTTTTAAATAACTATGTAATCATTAAAAAAATTTATTTATTATGGAAAAATTCCAATATACACAGAAGTAGAGAAGATATAATGAATTCCCAAGTTGTCACCTAGCTTCAATAACTATCAATGTTTTCTGCTGTTTTATTTACCCATACCTCATACCCCCTCACACACCCATATTAGTAAATTCCAGACATCAATATATTTGTACCACTAAATACTTCAATTATATTTCAATAACAGATTAGAACTTTAAAAAAATATAAGCACAATGTCATTATTACACTTAGCAAAACTGACAGTTCCTTACTATCTTTAAAAAGCAGGCTAAAAAATAAAAATATAAAAAAAACAGGCCAAATTCAAATTTTCCCAGTTGCTAACACAAACATTTTTATAATTGCTTATTTATAAAATTGGTTGTTTTACAATTGGGTTTCTCTGAAGATCTAAACCAGATAGGGCTCTTAAGTTTTATTTCTAAAGCAGTTTCTCCTCCTTACCCTTTCTTTTCAAGTCATGGCTCCTCTATCCCTCTTTATATCCTATAAAGGATAGTTAGATCTTGAAGTTTGATAGGGTTGGGATTTGTTCATTTTGGCAGAAAATAAAAAACAAAACAAAACTTAATTGAAGGTGTTCAGTATGGCTAAGAGGCAAACAAACTGATTTTCCTGAAAAACACTGATTCCTTATTTGGGCCCCAAAATGAAGTACAAACAGGAGAAACTTGGCATCCCTACCTCCATTTTTTTAATCTATCTTTGCTCTAAGCCATTCTCTTTGCAATCACTATGGATTCCAGAAAGAGCTAATAACATCTTTATGACAAGGGACCGAAACTTCCTATAAGCAACAGTGGAGACTTGCAGGACAGACCACTCTTCCAAATGATGACAATTACCTATAATGATGAGGCTGCACCTTGGAGCAGGAGCAATCATCTCACTGGAACCAGCTTGCTCCCCTCAAGTGATGACAGCAATAATATCTTCTCTGGAACCCCTTTGGGAACCCACAGACTGAGATAATGGTCAACCAGAACACACCTGTGACTGGGACTGTTTAACTATACATACCTTAGTTCCCTGCCCCCAGTTCTTTTGTCTACTTAAACCTATATAGCTCATGTCTGTACCCCAAAGATGGCTGAGGATGGGCTAAGTGCTTACCCTGCCTCTTCCCACGGCATGTCTTGAGCAGTGTAACAAACCTTCTTTCTCCGCCTTCACCATGCCTCTTTAATTGGCGTTTAGGGGCAGGTGGCCGGAACTGGTTTGTGGAATCTCAGCTTTTTGGGCCTTGGGTCCAAAACTTCAGTTTCAGGTCCAACAGCATCACAATGGGAGATACATAAAACTGACGTCACTTTATGTGATGTGAAGTGAAAATGGCTTCTAGTGTTGTCACACGATCTAGTCATTAGAGTTCACCATTAGTCTTTCATTTAATGGTTTTAGAATTACTAATTACAGCTTTCTATGTTCATGATTTCGACAGAGAATGCAAGTAGTATCTTCTAATTCTACTGCCCCTTCTCCAGCAAGTACAATTTCTCCAATTACGACTAAGCTGAGACATACTGCCCATAGGCCTCCCACCTAGGTTCTACTAGTAATGTTTAACCTATCTTGCTTTATCCCATGTATTTTTTTGACATAAATCTTTAGTTTTGGATAGTTTCCTTTTTTGTTGATGTCAGGTTCATTGTAAGCATTTCCTGCCTCAGATCAGAATTCAGCCATTTCTCCCAGGAGCCCTGGTTCCTTTCAGTGGGAAATGGCATTTAGAAATCTCAATTTAGGCATGTTTAGGAGTTGTGTTGTTATTGCTTCTAAGCCTTTTCAACAACAGGAAGTACTGAGAGAAGGAAAAATAATAAAGAGAAAAATAAATTATGGGTTATACTGACATTTTCCATTCTGATTTAAAGTTACTAGGCTTTTACTTTCCGGGTTAAGTGCTTACATTTCTTTTACCCTGAAAATTACATTAAGGTGATTATTTGACATATATTATTCAACAGTTTCAAATTAATAGTACTATTAACCATAAAACATGTACAGTTTAAAATATCTTTGTAGTTCTTAGCTTGAGAAGAGACTGTTTTAAGATCACATGAAAGATTAATGTTCTATCTAATTATGCCACAGCTTGTTACAGATTCAAATTCATTTACTTCCATTTGTTTTTCATTTTTAGGAACCACACATTGCTACTCAAAGTGTAACATATTGTGAATTACACAGGCTGTCAGGGCATAATTTGATGAATCTAACACAATCACCTGAACCCACATCCCACCCATTTTCATCTCCCTGGAGTTCCTTGTGCCTCTTTCCTGTCAATGTGCCCAACCCAGAGGTAATCTCTGTTGGATTTGTACTAATAAAGATTAAATGAAACCATGCAGTAACTGCTGGGAATTTTATTATATGGCTGTACCGTAATCTATTAACTCGCCCTCCTGATGGACACTTTAGGCATTTCCAATCTTCTGCTATTCAAACAAAGTTACAAAAAATAGCCTTATATGTGAACCACTTTCCGTATGTGAATACTGATGGAGTCCTTAATTAATATTCACTGAACACCTACTAGGTGCCAATCACTGCTATAGGTGTTGAGGATATAGCAATGAGCAAAACCAAAGGGCCTGCTTACTGTGCAACAATCTAGTGGTAGAAGACAGACAATTAAGTTAACAAAAATAACGTTAGCTGATGGTAAGTACCTGGGATTTTGGTTGTTTACTTTTTTTTTTGTGGTGCTGGAGATTAAATTTAGGGCTACTGCATGGTAGGCATGGTCATAGGTACCAATAAGAAAAATAGGTAGGCTGGATGCCAGTGGCACCTGTAATCCGAGATACTCAGTAGGCAGAGATCAGGAGGATCGAGGTTCAAAGCCAGCCTGGGCAAATAGTTTGAGACCTTATCTTGAAAACAAAACAAGCAAACAAACAAAAGGGCTGATAGAATGGCTCGCTCAAGGTGTAGGCCTTGTGTTCAAACCCCAGTACCGCAAACAAACAAACAAAACCGTCCACTGGCTTTGGCAGCACAGAGGTCATCTATATTGTTATAAGGGTAGTTTCCTTATAAAATCTAAGACAGGAACTGCTATGTCAAAGACAGGAACTACATTTTGTAACTAATAAATATTGATGCTTTGCCTTCCATGCAGCTTGTACCAGCTTTTTATATGCCTATCAGTAGCACATGAGTATTGTTTAACTTTTTGACATTTGCTAATCTGACAGGTGAAATACAGCATCTCACTTCTCAGTTAATTTGCACTTCTCTTATTACAAGAGGAATCTGACATCTTTCACATATTTAAGAGTCACTTGTGTTTCCTCTTCATATTTTTTGTTCTACAAAAGTAGAATAAAAATTGAGGCATTGATCTTTTTATAGAAGATCAACAAGAAGAACTTTATATAAATAAATTAGCACAGTGATAGGTTGCTGATTAGGCTTTGTGGATTTGCCATGTGAAATTTTATGATTCTTTATTTTTCTGCCACCCTGGTGAATATTTATTGTTTACTGGCACTTCATCATGGCTTTATTTTACATTTCTTTGATCAGTAAGGTTGAGTTTTTTGTTTTGCTTTGTTTTTTAGAGACAGGGTCTCATTATGTAGCCCAAGCTGGCCTCAAACTCCCAATCTTCCTGCCTCAGCCTCCTGAGTACTGGGATTTCAAGTGTGCACCACCATGCCCAGCTGAGTTGCATACTTTTAAGTGCTTTCTGGCCATTAGGGTTTTCTCTTTTATCAACAGCCAGATCAAGTCTGGGGCCCATTTTTCTACTTTGTTGTCTTTTTCTGATTGGTTTGTAGGAGTTCTTTATAGTCTTGTTTTGTGGTGCAAATATTTTCTCCCATTTTAAAAAAATTGGTTTTTTTCATTTATTTTATCTTTTAATGAATGTATTATTAATTTTTATGAAGACAAATGTTTTTCCTGTGGTTGACATTTTTCTGTTTCTTATATAAAGTATCCTCCCCCACCTTAAGGTCATAAAGATCTTCCCTAATCAAGGTTGGCAAACTTTCTGCGTAAAGAGCCATAAGTAGGGGGCTGGTGGAGTGGCTCAAGTGGGAGAGCACCTTCCTGAGTTCAAACCCCAGTACCACCAAAAACAAAAAGTCATTAAGTATTATCAGATTGGTGGGCTTCATCAAAACTACTCAAGTCTGCCACTGTAAGATCTAAACAGTTAGAAATGATACATTAAAAAGGGGGGTAGGGAAGGCTGTTTAAGTAAAACTTTATAAAAACAGACAATAGTTTGCCATGCCAGTTTCTCTATCCTATATTATACCCTATTAAAATTTTTTGTTTTAAATTGATCAATACTAATTGCACATATTTATGGAGTAGAGTGTGATATATGAATACATGCATATAATGTCTTATGTTATTTTTGATGCTTTTTTTGGTAGTACTGGGGTTTGAACTCAGGTGTTATACAACTTAAGTCACACCCCAGCCCTTTTTGTTTTAGTCATTTTTCAGACAGGGTTTCATTTTTTGCCCAGGGCTGTCCTTGGACTGCGATCCTCCTTATCTACTTCCAGACTAGCTGGGATTACACATGTATACCACCACAACCAGCATGTTTGTTGAGATGGGGGTTTCATTAACTTTTTGCCTAGGATGGCCTTGACCAGTGATCCTCCAGATGTCTTCCTGAGTGGATGGAATTACAGGCATAAGGTACTACACTGAGACAATGGATTTTTTTTTTTTTGGTGGTACTGGGGGTTTGAACTCAGGGCCTCACTCTTTCTAGGCAGATATTTCAGCCATACACCAGCCCTTAAATGGTATTTTTAAAGTTCTAATTTCTATTTGCTACTTATACACAAATACATTTGATGTGTGTATGTTTACACTTTATCCTGTGCTACACTTATTTCACTTCTTTTTTTGGTGGCACTGGGGTTTGAACTCAGGGCTTCGTGCTTACTAGGTAGGCACTCAACTACTTGAGCACTCCACTAGCTCTTATTTCACTTATTAGTTTAATAGCTTTTGGTAGACTCCTTAGGACTCTCTATACGTCATTTGCAAACATAGTTTTACTTCTCTAATTTATGTCTATTTTATTTCTAATTCTTGCCTTACTTTACTGGTGATGACTAAGAATGATGAATACAATGGTGCATTATCACAAGAAGTTATAGAAAAAAAACCAGGTAGCAGGTCAAGAGTGGCAGGTGCAAGACACTCAGTTTGAACCCCAGTACTGAAAAAAAAAAAAAAAGAGGAAAGAAACAAAGCTCTCTCAAAAAATCGGGTAACAACTACATTAAGATTGAGAATTCCTGGATTGTGTGCTGGTGGGTGTGGCTCAAGTGGCAGAGTGCTTGCCTAACATAAAAATCCTCAGTGTGGAAGGGGAAAAAAAAAGAAAAGAAAAGAAAAAGAAGTCTATTACAGGAGTCATAAGAGACTGATAATGCTGGTTGCCCATGGGAAACAAAACTAGGTGGCCAGAGAAACAAACAGGGAAGATTTTCACTGTATCCTGCTTATGCCATTTGAATTCTGAACCATGTAAATGTAGCACCCACTCAAAAATAAATAAAGTTCATCTCTTTTCTTTCGGAGCAAGGGTCTTGCTATGTAGCTCAGACTGGTCTCAAACTTACGATTCTCCTGCCTTAGACCCCAGAGTGCTGGGACTACACACCCAGGCAATAAAGTTAATCTTAAAAGGACCAAAAACAGAATAGTTTTGAATCTTCTGCAAACCATGTCCAAAAACACTGCCATCATTCCAAATTTCCTGTATATGAGAATTTCCTCAATAAATGCCCCATTCAGAGAACGTCTATTTCTCGACTAACATATATGTGTTCTTTTACCCACTGTTAAGTCCTATCACCTTTTCCTCTTTTTAGCTAACTCATAAGAGACCTAGATTTAGTGGACAACTGACCATTTTTGGAACATTTTTTCCACTTTTTTTTTTAAATCTTTAGCTGATTTGCTCATATATTTTTAACAAAAGCCCTTACAAATCTTTTCTTAAAGGAAATCAAGGTTATAAATTATAAATTATTCTTGACATTCCTTTCCTAACCTTTAAGAAGTCAAAACAAAAATGATACTAACCTACACTGGAAAAGAATCATTACTGAACAATTAGTTTGTCCACATTCTTGTAGTGTCTCCTAAATTTCTTTCAATTGTACTTCAAAGCATTTGGAGGATGAAATACTCTCCCAACACCCACCCAATGAAGCATGTGCAAAACAAAGCTTTCCATCCATGCAATTATGATGTCTTAAGGTGCCATTTCATAACAGACCATCCTAAAAGGAAAACTATTTTTTTTTTTTGCGGTACCAGGGCTTGAACTCAGGACCTACACTTTGAGCCACTTCACCAGTCCTTTTTGTGTTAGGTATTTTCAAGATAGGGTCTCCTGAACTATTTGTCTGAACTGGCTTCAAACCACGATCCTCCTGACCTCTGCCTCCTGAATATCTAGGATTACAGGTGTGAGCCACCAGCTCTCAGCTCTAAAAGGAAAACTTTTAAGTGAATACTTAGTAAAATATTGTGATCTTAAAACAAATTTTTTAAATTGAGGTGAAATGCACATACAATTAGCTACTTTATATGATCACAATGGTACACAATTGATATACCACAGTGTATCGTGTTGCTCAGCTATGATGTTCGGTAAGTTTTGGTTATTCAATGTATTTTATTTTTAAATGCATTTTTAACCTGTAATAGTTTTTACTTACAATGAGTTTATCAGGATGCAACCCCATCATAAGTCAAGGAATATTTCTAAATGAAATATGCAGAATTGTGAACCATAGACACAGGACAGACTGATGGTTGCCTGGGAGTGACTGCCTGCTTACAGGGTATGAGGTTTTATTTTGGGTAATAAAAGTATTTTGGCAGCAGGTAAATGTAGTGGTTTCACAGCACTATGAGCGCACTTAATGTACTGGCTATCAAGAGAATGAAAAGAGAAGGCACAGACAATAAGAAAATATTTGCAAAAGACACATCTGATGAAGGACTTTACTAAGATATACCAAAAAAAAATCTTAAAATCCATAAACAACCTTATTTAACATGGGCAAAAGATCTGACCACAAACCTCATAAAAGAATGGATACAGGTGGTAAGCAAGCATTATGAGGAGATATTCTACATCATTATGTCATCAGGGGAGAGTTAACAAAAATGAGACACTACTAAATACCTCTTACGAAGGCCAAAATCCAGACCACTAATGACAACAAATACTGGTGAGGTTGTGGAGCAACCACAGCTCTCATTCGTTGCTGATGAGAATGCAGGCGCTTTCAAACAGCTGCACTGGCAAACAATCTGGCAATTTCTCACAGGCTAAGCATACTTTTGCCACATGATTCAGCAATTATATTTCTTGGTATTTACCCAAAGGAGCTGAAAACTTATGTTAACACAAAAACCTGTACACAGAACTGTTTACAGCAGTTTTATTAATAATAGCCCAAACTTAGAGGCAATCAATATGCCTAAGGTTAGAGTCTTGTCATTTAAGTCTAAGAACCAAATTCAGCAGCAGTGAGAGATTAGGAAGTCTTGGGAGTGGGAAAAGAGGGTCCAAAATAAATGCATTAAGTGCAGTTAAGTCAGAATTCTGATCAGCACATATTTTTAGTAATTTCATTGCAACAGTTACAGTTTTTGCTTTTATCACTCACCTTCCTCACCCTGAATCCCTGACCCCAGTCGAAAGGAACTGCCTCTCTGTACCATGGTTCATTTGTGGGTGGGTGTGATGGTGGTATAGTTTAAGAACAGCAGAAAGGAAAAGAACAAAGATATTACTGGTTTCCTCCTATAATCTGTTTTCCCTTTATCAAGGACAAACTTTTTTTTTTTATTCATATGTGCATACAAGGCTTGGGTCATTTCTCCCTCCTGCCCCCACCCCCTCCCTTACCACCCACTCTGCACCCTCCCTCTCCCCCCAACCCCCTCAATACCCAGCAGAAACTATTTTGCCTCAAGGACAAACTTAACAAGGAAGCTACTTGCTAACCAACCAAACTGAATCAAGCTCAAGTAAGACTAAATTTAGCTAGACACCAGTGGCTCACACCTATAATCCTAGCTCAGGGGGATCACTGTTCAAAGCCAACTCTGACAAATAATTCCAAAGACCCTATCTCAAAAATACCTGGCACAAAAAAGGACTGGTGGAGTGGCTCAAGTAGAAGAGAGCCTGCCTTGCATGTGTGAGGCCCTAAGCTCAAACTGCAGTACTGCCAAAAAGAAGAAAAAAAAAAAGATTAAATGGCCACACTTTAAGTGGCAGATTTTTCTGTTTTTTTTTTAATTGCTGTCAAATTATTATATATTACAAGAACCTTTTGTTTTGACCTACTTCTGTTAAACATTAAAAATTGAACATGTTTCAGCTTACTGAAAGTATTACTGGTATAGGAAACAATCACAGTTGGTAAGTTGTGCTGTTTGTCAATTATTGTAGATATGACTGAATTTAAGTGAACTTACTAAGGTTTTGTCCTCATCTAGAAGCTAAGCTTGTTTGTTCTCTAACACTATAAAAACTCCTGTGTCAGGTGCTGGTGGCTCGCACCTATAATCCTAGTTACTCAGCAAATAGTTCTTGAGACCCTATCATGAAAATATGCAACACACACACAGACACCAAAAAAAAATGGCTAGTAGAGTGGCTCAAATGGTACAGTGCCTCCCTAGGAAACATGAGGCCCTGAGTTCAAACCCCAGTACCGCAAAAACAAAACAAAAAACTAATGACAGTTTCTAAGTTTAAATAATGGGAAGCCAGTATATAATTCCTACCCACTCTTTAAGGCTTAGCACAAATGTCATGTCTTCTGCCCAATTTTCACTTAGTTAAAGGTTTCCCTTTCATAATAAATCACAGGCCCTTTCAGCAAGGCCTGAGTCTTGGTACTCTAGGTATCACTGAGAATATCCAACACAGTGTATATAAAAAGTACAAAAAATACTTATTAAAAGAACCAATAAATGAAGTATCGGTCTGCTCACTAGTGATATCCAAGTTACAAATTTACACAGATAAGAAAAGGTTTTTTAAATAAATAAGGAATTGGAGTATTAGCCTTAAAATGAAATTCCAACACATGCTACAATGTGGATAAACCTTAAAGACATTATGTTATGTGCAATATGCCACAAAAAGAAAAATTATGTGAGTTATCACCAGCAGTCAAATTCACAGGAAGTAGAATGGTGGTTGCCAAGAGATAGGAAAGTGAGGAATGGGGATTTACTGTTTAAAGGATATAGAGTTTCATGCTGGCAAAGTGCCTAAAGTGGTAGAACACCTGCCTAGCAAGTAGGTAGGTCCTGAGTTCAAAATAGCAAGGTAGGTAGGCCCTAGCACCAAAACAAAATAAAAGGCATAGAATTTCAGTGTGAGAAGATGAAAAAGTTCTGGAGATGGAAGGAGGTTACAGTTGCAGAACAATGGGAATGTATTTAGTGCCGCAAAACTGAACACTTAAGAACAGCTAAAATGGAAAAAACTGTTACATATCCTTACCAAAATTTTTAATAGTTTTAAATAAGTAAGTTAGTACTGTTGCTAGTAGCATCTGACCAAGTAATTAAAAGTTTAAACATGAGTACCAACCAGAATGACCATCTTGTTTATAAAAAAACAGAACATTTTAGTATCCAAGATACCAGGATGAGGGACTCAGACGTGCTGCTCAGAGGAAGAGCACTTGCCTAGCATGTTATAGTATGCTGTATCACCACCAAAATTAAAAATGAAAGTACTAGGATGAACCTAATTTCAGTATGAATGTAAGTGGCAGCTTTCCACTGCACTTTACATATACTGCCCTTATTTTTCTCATTTACCATAAACTAAAAATTTGCCTCAGTCTTGCACTTGGACACCACTGCTCTAGAGGAAGCTCAGAGCATTACTTCATATCCTAGGAAGAATAAAGGAGGAAAGGGCCAGCCACCATGTTGGGGCTAGGGAGAAAAGAGGATCACCAGGAAGAATAAAGAGGCTTATCTTCCATGAGGTATATATCCTTTTTGGGTGATTCTTTGGTGTTCTCCTTTTAAGATTACTTAATCATGCTTTCTCCCCCTCCTCTTCTCTACCAAGTGTTTGGGGATGGCCAGGATGCCTTACAAGTTGAGAAGGGACCCTAACTCTTGAAGGAATGACTAATCTGGCAAGAAAAGGGCAAAGAAACACAATAGCTTACGACCTTCTGGCTCCAGGGAGTGGACAGAAAGACGTGTTTACTTTGCCCTCATCAAATCACATCACCAAAACACAGCATGGGGAAAGAAAAACCAAAAAACACAGTATGGATCTTGGACAGCAATCCAAACTGGTAACTCAAAACCAAGCAGGTTTGAGGGATGGGATTGTAGTTCCATAGCAGAGTACTTGCCATTGGTTTGATCCCCAGGACCATCAAAGAAGCAAAACAAAACAAAACCTCCCAGGTTTAAGCACTACTTGAGCCATGCTACCAGGTTCACTCTTCTTTACAGTTGCTTTTCCTACCTTTCCCAAAGCAAAGTCAAAGAATGAAGGATGCTGGATAAATTCCCTGCCAGATCCCAGGAACTCACCACTAGTTCTTTTTTCTGATTTCTATTAGAGATGCTTCAGTAGAGGCCCCATTTGCTCCATTCTGCTTCCTTCCTCTGAAATCCTCACTAACACTCCTACAATATAGTCCAGGCACCAGCACAATGCAGTTTAATTTGTAACATGTAACTGAATGGATACTAAAGGGGCTTATCTTTAATTTTATCAGAACTTCTGGGTGATAGGCAGAAAGCAGAGATTAGAAATTAAGTCTGACCTAATTACTTTTGGTTATTTTCTCATGTTAACACTTAGTGTAACAATTCATATTCTAGAGGGACATCCTGAACATTAAGTTCAATATTTCTTAGAATTACAGTATAATTAGGACCATGTGAAATAAACAGCCAGCCAAGAGACTAAATTTATCAAAATATCTTCCAAACCAAAACTGCATGAAGCTTCTGGCATACAATTCACCAATTAACTCAGACATCATTAATCTAAATTTGTAACTGAGGAGTAAAAGTTTAACTTCTATTCCATCTATGAACTACTAAGTAAATTTATAGCCCAAAAAATGTAAACATACTCAAGTCCTTGTTCATATGATAATATTCCATGTTAACTATAATCTCTCCTCAGTTACTTAAGGCTAGTCAGTGAGGGTCTTCACTAGAAAATGTCCTATGGAGAAGAGGGCAGAACAGGTTCTGCCTGGAAGCAAGGCGGAAGCGGGGAGAGGGAAAGGGTGACGGGCAGGGGAGAGAAATGACCCAAACAATGTATGCACGTATGAATAAAAGAATAATAATTAAAAAAAGACAATATCCTAATACCATATATCTATGAATCTATGAAGCAAAAATAAAGTTCTACAATGTGGAGTTTAGTCTATTAATTAACATTCTCTTGAATAAGTCTGAATTAAGAAGGCCCTACTTAAAGAAAACAGACCTGCTATATTTTTAAACACAAAATGAGCCTTGAACACCAAAGCAACAGAGTAAGCAAACCTTTAAAATTCTATTTCAAACATTTCAAAATTCAAGCAACAACTTCGCATAAATGTTTAATATTAAAGTCACGAGAATAAGATCATGTACTCAGAAGTTGAACATGAGCTACACAGGATGCAGAGAGCAGAAGGATTGTGGTTTGAAGCCAACCCAGCAAAAAAGCGAGACTCCCATCTCAACTAGTAAGCTGGGCATGGTAACATGAAACCTGCCATCCCAGATACTCAGGAAGTGTAAATAGGAAGATCATGGTCTAGATTGGCCTGAGCAAAAACACAAGACTATCTAAAAGGGGTTGAACAAGTGGTAGAGCGCCTGCTTAGCAAGGGACCCTCTGTACTGATTTCCACAGTGGTTGCACCACCAACAGTGTATGAGGATTCCCCCCACATTCTTGCAAGCTTTTGTTGTTGTCTATTTTCTTGATGACTGTCAATCTGACTGGGATGAGATGAAATCTTAGTGTAGTTTTGATTTGCGTTTCCTTTATAGGTAAGGATGTTGAATATTCCTTCATGTGTTTATTAGCCATCTGTACATCTTCTGAGAATTATCTGTTCAATTTGTTTGCCATTTAGTAATCACATTATTTGTTCTTTTGCAGTTTAGAAACTTTTTTAGCCAAGTTCAGGAAAAAGGTTTAACAAAAATTATCTTCTAATCTTGTAAGAAGTTCTTAAGACTGCTTTATCATTTGCTAGTTATAAAAACAAGACTAAAGGACAGACCTGCTGAAAACCTGATCGATCACTCTTTACCTATAGAAAAGGCTACATTTTTATTTCAGTTTCAACAGATGAAGGCTATCTTTAGAGACTCAAAAAATCTCATGGAGTGTTGAATTGTGGGTTGCCACTGGTGTCTAATGTTTTGCCCTTATATCTAAGTAATTCCTCCTGCTCTCATTAGTCCTATCTGGTATTTATTAGAAGCTGAAAGGCTAGTTATATATACCAGAAAACTTATTAAGTAATCACTTTTTGTTTTTCTCTTTCAGAAGTTTGCATCTATAGGGTTGGTGGAGTGGCTCAAGTGGTAGAGCGCCTGCCTAACAAGCATGAGGCCCTGAGTTCAAATTCCAGTACTGACAAAAAGAAAAGTGTGATCTTTATGTGGTAGTTACTAGAAGATTTTTAGTTGATAACCTGGCTTGCCAACTACTGTTGTTTATGGATTCTACCTGTCACTGACCAAATGCTTAAACAGGACCCTTGAGGAGATGCTCATGTCTATTTCTCTACAAAACTAACTTTTTTTAGTCTAGAACTAACTCATTCTACAACCTACCTGCCAAGCTCTTGAAATAGGTATAGAATTCTTAACAGCCTTCCACTTCTTTACTTACAGGTAGAATCGAGTGACAGCTTCTAGTCCTCTGTGCTCCCACTTGGCTGTACAAATAATTTTTCTGGTAAATCTGAGGTATAACTCCTATCATCTTCAGGATTACTGACAGTCCACAATACAACACTAATTTTGCAAAATAAGCTGTGACCCTTCTGTGCAGAGACAAGGCAGTATCATTACAAATAGCTACTCAGCCAGGCTCAGTGGCATACACCTATAATCCTAGTTGCTCAGGAGGCTGAGAGAGAAGGATCACTTGAGTCCACAAGTTCAAGACCAGCCTGGGCAACACAATGAAACCTTGTGAAGGAGGAGGAGGAAGAGGGGAGAAGGGAGGGGGGAGGAAGGAGGAAGAGAAGAAGGAGAAGCAGAAGCTCCTGGATTATCATTCCAGGATCAAGAGAAACATGCAAAAAAAACACAAGAAGGGCATTAAAACTCAACCTATGGCCAGGTGCTGGTGGCTCATGCCTGTAATCCTAGCTACTTGGAGGCAGAGATCAGGAAGATTGCAGTTCAAGGCCAGGCCAGGCAAAAATCAAGACCCTATATCAAAAATATCCAATACAAACAAGGGCTGGGGATGTGGCCAAAGCAGCAGAGCGCCTGCCTAATGTGAGGCCCTGAGTTCAAACCCCAGTACCGGGGAAAAAAAATAAAAAGCACCTCAACCCACAAGCAAGACTTGCAAGATACAGAATGACAGTTGCAACACTCAGCTAATCAGCTGTATTACTTCAGCAGAGGCAGGCAGCTTCTCCTTCTAGCTCTTGTGCAATGGCAAAGACCCAAAAGGACAGTCAGGGTGACACTACATAACTGATTTCCTCCAATACCTGTCACACATGTTAGGTTACTTGTGAAGTTCACATCTGGTTATCTCAAGTGAGTAAGTGATCACTGCTGTCGTTACGCTACCAATAAAGAAGTGACCCATCAACCAAGATGAGCTCCATAAATCTTGGACTTAATCACATAGCAACACGCTCACTGTGAGAAACAGTAAGAAATGGGTTAATGACCTAGGTGTTGGTTTTTTCAAACTTACAAATGAAATAACACAAGTCTACACCACCATCTTTAAATACAAAAAACAAAACAAGGATATCTATGATATACTAAGGATGATCAAAAGCAGACAGAATTTGAAAAGCATGGTGATGCAAGTGTTTTGGATTTCATTTTATTTTCTGTTTCTCTCAAAGCTGTTTAAAAGGCTTTTGCTTTAGTAATGCAGATGAATTTGGATTTCACACAAAAGAGTAAATATTAAACAACATATATTCAAAAGTATAATAAATCACTGATTAGACAGTCCTTAAGCAACTCCAGAAGTGGATGACTTGACAAAAATGTGATTTGTGAATTTGCTTTTCTTCCTTTACTAAACACAGATGGCCACTGGTTTCATGGATCTACATCTCAGAACAAAGTCCTAAATACATTCTACATAACTGATGACTGCTGTTTTCATTAGTCATTATCATAGAAAACAAGAGGCTCCAGGTGACCCACTGGTTCTACCCTTTTCCTTTCAGGTTAGTAGATTTTTCTAATGCCTTTGTATATTATCTACAATAGAACTGGAAAGTACTATATGACCATTGAAACAAGGATAATTCTAAAGTAAAATCTGACTGTGAAGATTAACCATATGAACACCTATCATCCCAGGGCACTAAAAATATTCCTTGATATGAAAGATATGATATAAGAAACTTTAGTAAATCAAGAAAAGTTAAGTATACCTCATTTAGTGAGATCTGGAACCAAACTAGAAGACCCATTCACTTACTTGAGATAACCAGATGTGAAATTCACAAGTAACCTAACTTGTCTGACAGAGGTATTGGAGGAAATCACCCTGACTGTCCTTTTAGGTTTTCTTAGCCACTGCACAGCTACACTTGATGTTGTATATTACCCTTCATTTCCCTACCCTCACTCTCTCATCTTTTGTTTTGCTGAGAATACAGACGAAATCTACAGAAAACATCAGCAAGTGTTTTTCTCTCCATACACCTAGCTCTCTCCTTCTGATACTATGGAGGCCCTATTTATGCTCCAAGAGCAAACTATCCCCTCTATTCTGTACATTGAACAAGAGACCCAACTAAGAAAATCTGTT
Source organism: Castor canadensis (assembly GCF_047511655.1). Lineage (NCBI taxonomy): Eukaryota > Metazoa > Chordata > Mammalia > Rodentia > Castoridae > Castor > Castor canadensis. The sequence goes on along the minus strand of NC_133393.1, from coordinate 21,037,744 downwards.
CCAACATCAGCACATATTACCTCTCTACCATATCAGATCATTTCTATTAGCAGAAAATATGCTATAATTTCTCTTCTCAAGAGAAAATGAGAGCTGGGAGTGCTGGCATACACCTGTAATACCAACTACATGTGAGGAATAGCTAGGAGGATCAACGAGATCCAAGGACAGACACAGGAAAAAACCATGAGACCCCATCTGAAAAATAAGTAAAGCAAAAAAAAAATGGCTGAGGGCATGGCCCAAGTGGTAGCAAGCACAAGGCTTGGAGTTCAAACTCTAGAGAAAAGAAAAAAATGAAGCAAACAAAAAAATCTTATCTTTTTTGGGGGGAGGGGTGGGATATGGGGAGCTCAGGCTTCACACTCACAAAGCAGGTGCCTCTACTACTTAAGCCACACCTCCAGCCCCAAAACCTTATCTTGATTCCACTTTCTTTTCTACTATTTCATTTCTCTGCTTTTTTGTTGTTGTTTTGAGACAAGACCTCACTGGATAACCCAGGCTGGCCTTGAACTCACAATTATCCCGCCTCAGCCTTCTGGGTGCTAGGATTACAGATGTAACGCCACATACACTACTACTATTTATAGCAAAAATTCTTCAATAAAATTGGCTATGATAGGGTGAGCACTTCTAACGAAAAATCCACAATTCAAAATTGAAACTTCTTGACCACCAACACAATGCCACAAATGGTGGAACACTTCACATGTGACCACATATGACAAGTTGCAGTAAAAATGCAGGTGCACTAAAAATACTGTATAAAATTACCTTCATGCTAGGTGTATAAGGTATATATGAAACACAAGTGAATTTTGTGCTTGGGTACCATCCTCAAGATACCTCACTACCCTTATACAAATACTCCAAAATCAAAATACTTCTAGTTCCAGGCATTTCAGATGAAGGATACTCAACCTGATTTGCATACTTCTTCTATTCTCTCATTAAATCTCCTCAAACAGAATTACACCCCATTATCTAGGTCACCAATTACCTCCTTGTTGCTAAATCCATTGGTCACTGTCAGTCCTCACTTCACTTGTGCCATCAGCAGCACTTGTCTCAGAAACATCAGCTGTGATAAACAATCATTCTGTAGCCTCTACAACACATACTCTCTGGTTCTCTTGGCCCCTTGCCTGTACTCTTTCCTCATCTCCTCAGCCTCTAAATCATGCAGTGCTTCAGGGCTGGTCTTCAAACCATCTTTTCTTCTATACCTGCACTGATTCCCTTTGTGGTTTTGTCCTGGATGTGGTTTAAAACATCACTTCCAAATTTCTATCTCCAGTCTAGGGCTCTCCTCAGAACGCCAACTTCTATATCTAGTTGATCTCTGTATTGCGTACCTGTTCCCTCCATAGTCTCCTCCATCTTAAAAATGGCAGCTCCCACCCTTCTAGTTATGATAGGCAAAACCTCAGCACTGACCTTGATCCAACTCACATCTCATAGCTCAACAGTAATATGCACCCCAACTGTGACCACCTCTATTTTCACCACCCTAAATCTAAGCAATCTTCAGCTCTTGGATTAAAGTAAAATCTCCCTAAGTGGTCTCCCTACTCCTATCCTTGCCCTCCTTCCCTCATAATGAATTCTCAACACAGAAGCAATATGAATCCTTTATAAATTCAAGCCAGACCATGTCTCTCCCTTGCTCAAAACCTACCATTGGCTCCCCATCTCACTGCTGGGCCAAGTCCTTAAATTTTAAGACCAAAATCCTTAGAGAGACCTTGACTAAATGAGTTTTTTTTTTTTTTTTGGCAGCACTGGGGCTTGAACTCAGGACCTTTCTTGCTAGGCAGGCACTCCTACTGCTTGAGCCACTCCACCAGCTCTTTTTTTGTGAAGGTTTCTTTGAGATAGGGTCTCAAGAAACTATTTGCCTGGCTTCAAACAGTGATCCTCTGATCTCTCCCTCCAGAGTAACTAGGATTACAGGCATGAGCCACTCAGCTTTTTTTTTTTCTGAAAAATTATTTTTAATTCATTTGAACCATCAGATATACCTGGCGTTTGTTAGCAAGGACTATTTGTACATTTGATATTGATGGTGCCAAAACCAAAACAGTAACTGGACATGATGGGGAGAGAAGATGTTGAAAACAAAAACCTGATTTTGGAGAGGAAAATAAAAGCCAGTCAGATTCTGTGAAAATGCAAAACCTGGTACAACAAAATCCTTTGTACAAAATATAAATCTACTATGAAAACCTGGAAGCATACTGAGAAAAGAGGCCAGCAGGAAGGAGGAAAGGGGAGTGGGAGATGAAAAGAGGAGAGCAAAGGAAATAAGAAAAATCCAGTGAGCAGAGCACAGCAGAGATGCGGAAGCTTACCTGCCCTAAATGAGGCATCTTGGAGAGCCTCTAACCTAGGGTCTAACACACAAAACACTTGGCTAACAACAATATCCTTCTCCCTGCCTGCCCAGGGTTTCCCGCTAGACTGCAGTCACATTTACTGAGAGCAGCGGTTCTCCAAGACCCATGGGGCCATAGGCTTCTCAGCACCAAAAGCACTTTCAGAATGATACTAAGATGTGATATGCCATTTCTGCTCTTACTCATGTGTGCAGTAGAGTTTTCCAGAGACTACATAACAGGCAACGATGCTCTGACTACTAATGGAATGTGTGCTTGTATATTCTTGTGTTTCCCAGAATTTTCTAAGAATTCAGAAACAGGTATGAAAGTTCAGCTATTCTCAGTTAATCCAGACATTAAAAAGATCTGCAAAAATGCAAAACACCATCAATCGTCTCACTAAATTTTTTTGGTTTGGGAAATAGTTATTTTTCAGAATGGCATGTTATTTATAACATGTAATGGGCTTGTTCAAATCATTATACTCCCCCCGCCAAAAGAGACAAAACGTGTAATACGTTTATTGTTGGTATTTATTGAAGAATTATTATTTTGAGAGGAAAAAAAGAATTGACATTTTAAAAATATTCTAATTTTAATGTTAATATGGTAAATATAAAAAATATGACTCATAAAGCTCTTTAAAATGCTTACAATTTTTAAGTGTATAAGGGGGGTCCTTAAGTCAAAAGTTTGAGAATCATTAATCTAGAAGGACTCTTAAGCACAGGAAGTATAGACAGGTAAAAGCATAGCACTGAAAAAGCCTCCTGCTGTATCCAGCAGAAATGCTTCCACTGCAGTACAGGGAACCTGAATAACATTGGCAAAAAATTAATAGGAATGGATTTTTCTCACATAACAAGGAAACTGAGGCAGGTGCTGATTTGACAAATGATACTACCATCTTCGCCCTAGACTCTTTATACCTTTGTCTTTTCCCATCCCTCCTTATGACTGTCACCTCGTCTCAAAGTAGCTGCTACAACTCTAGATATGACTTCAACATTAAAGGCAGAAGAGGCAAGAATTACACCAGCCACATCTGTTCTTCAACAAACTTTTGCTTCTGGGTCATACAGACATTCCTAATTCCAAAAGAAAACTGGGAAGTACTTAGTGGAAAGGGAGGTCAGGCTGAGTGGCAGGGTCAGCCAGACAACAGTATCTACCACACACTAGTTAAAATAGAATGTGGAAAATCAGTGTGTAACTTCCATCCCTAAGAAAGACCTGACAAGCTCAACAATGGTGTTAATTTTAAAAGGAGCTGACTTCAAGTCAATGATGTACAGTGCTAATAGATAAAAATTTTTATTTTTTATTTTTGTTGGTACTAGGGTTTAGATTCAGGAACTCATTCTTACTAAGCATGTGCCTCTACCACTCAAGCTACATCTCAACCCTTCTTGCTTTAGTTATTTTTGGAACAGGGTCTCATGTTTTTGCCCAGGCTAGCCTGAACTGCCATCCTCCTACTTAAGCCTCCCTTATATCAAGGATGACAGGTATGTGCCACCATGCCCACTTATTTATTGATTGTGATGGGGGTCTTGCTAACTTTTTGCCTGGACTGGCTTCAATCTGTGATCTTCCCAATCCCACTTCCTGAGTAAGTAGTATTACAGGCATGAGCCACCACACTCAGTCTAGGTAAATTTTCATTTTCTTTAGCTAAGCACAATTTTTGTTATAGTTGTTACTCTGTTCATGAAAATCACCAACTAAGAAAAGATGCATTAAAAATGTCTATTATGGCTTTGCTATGTGTTCAAAGGGCAATTTTATGGCTACTGCAAAATGCTTTGAAGACAGTAAGTCTTGTACCCAGCAAATACAGATACAACATTGGAAATAAGAAACATAATCACTACTAACTTGTATTATTCATTTCTTTTTTTTTAAGAGTGCAAAAAGTTTTATTAGAATATACTCATTGTGCAGGGGAGAGTCATTGTGACAATTCCAAGTAGGCTTATGTTATACATGGGTTTGACCACCCCCACCGTCTCTTCCCTCAACCACCTCCCCGCCCCACATATTACTGACTTCTTACTGAAAAGAAATTTCTAACAGGTCCTTTCTAAAATCACTAGAGATGGTCCTAAACTCAATAAATCCTACTGAGACATAATAATTTCTTGATATTCTTTCTATATCGTATCAGTCACAGTTTATGTGGCTCATTGACTGACTAAGAATGAAGAACCACACTTATTAATGATGAGAATGGCAAGTGGAGAATGAGAATTCTTTTGTTGTTTGTTTTTCAGACAGGCTCTCACTACAAGGCTCAGCCTCCCCAGTGCTGGGATTACAGGCACATGTCTCCGTGTCTGACTGAGAAGGGCAATTTTTTCCAAACAGCTTGTTAAGTGTTTTATTTTATTTACATATATATCTATAATTTTTTTTCAGCAGTAATTCAAGGCCTCCTGTGCTTGCTAGGCAAGTGCTCTACCACTTGAGCCATGCTCCCAATCCCTTTTGCTTTAGTTGTTTTTCAGACAGGGTCATAATTTTTTGTGTTTTTTTTTTTTTTTTTTTTTGGGCGGGGGTGGGCTGGGCCAGCCTGGACCATGATCTTCATATTTACACCTCTTCCTTAGCTGGGATGACAGGTGCACACCATCATGCCCAGCTTCTTTGTTAAGAAGGGGTCTCACCAACTTTTTTTTTTTTTTTGCCCAAGTTGCCTTGAACCACCAATTTCCACCTCCCAAGTAGCTGGGATTACAGGAATGAGCCACTGTGTCCAGCCAAGTATCATATTTTTAAAAATGTATACTTTTGTGAGATTGGGGAAAAATAATAATTACTGTGGGCATTTAACAATGCCAGCTACAACAGACAGGAACAATTAAATGAGTTTCTTCACCTGTTTAATGGGCAAGTAGCCTTTAAACATATGTGCAGATTTCAGATTAGGAAAAAATTATTATGAAATGTACTAAAACACAAAAATCAATCACAATGATGTAAAACTAAATGGCACAGTACTTAAGGAAAATAATGTCCTTCATATGGTTTGGAGGAAATTATGTGGAGGCTGAATGGTGTTTGTCTTCACAAACAACTGTGGATCTATGTGTGTTGTCACACCATATGCAGCACCACAGAGGATAAAGGATCAGCGGGAGACATTGTGGAACTCTAATTTATAACCTGGCAGACTCATGAGGATATTTTTCAAATTTGCTAGAGTATAAAACATTTTTATAACGCAATACAGAACACTAAGGTGGCCTTCAAAAGTGTTTTTTGTCATTCAAAATCTGACAAAAATAGCCATGTTTCTGACAATACACATGCACTGGTGCCAGGATTCGTGATTTGCCAGAGCTAGCACTAACAACAGAGCAACAGACACTGCTAGAGTGGGCACAGATTACACTTCTATAATTGCATTACAGTCTCTGCACCAGTTTTTTTTTTTTAAACACTGGTGCTATGAGCCAATTTTAGAAACATATTTTTATTCAAAATTTTTCCATTCTATTTGTTTAACTCTCTTTATGGATTTGTCAGGAGAAATCCATGTCCTGTCTGTGCACATTATTTTACCAGAAACCACCACAGACCGATCTGAGCACTCTTTTGGTTTCAGTTCCCTTAACTCACTGACGTGAACAATAGATCGTGTCTAAAGTCACTGCCAGGCTTACAAATTTAAAGATTCTATAATCCCCTTCCATAATGTCAAAGCCTTCTTCATAAGTAAAATGAAAAAGCTCTCTTACCAAAAAAAAAAAAAAATTAAAATGTTCTGAGTTAACACAGACACACTTCTTCTAAAGTAATAGATTACTGAGGTAGTTACCTTAAAAACACCGGTAGTGTACTGGAGTCCACGGTTGTAAACAACACGAAACAAGCCTGGTTGACTGAATTCACTGGAAGGAACTCAGTGAAAACTGGAGTCTCAAGGACTGTAGGCCAGGCCGGCAGGACAGGCTCATACTGCTTTCACTCCAGGGTTGGCAACAAAAGCCACAGCCTGGATCATCCCCACACACAGCTGGTCAGCACACAGCCTTTCCATGCAGACTCTTCGGGACCCAGACTACCAAGTTCTGAATAGTCATTGAGTGGAGCCTTAGTGAGCACATCCACATGGGAGAACCAGGGAACGGAGCAAGCATACTAGCCCAGTCAGTCTATGTGCTGGAGAGTGGGCCCTTCATTCTCTCCAAGATGGACTTTCTCTAAAAAGAAAAGAAGGGTGCTCTGAGGAAGGAAGGGCTGGCCTGAGATACGAGAAATAATAAACATCCCCTCTCCCCATAGACGTAAATGCTTCCAAACTTATCCACAGGACAATTCTCGACAAACATTCTATGTTTTCTGATTTTATGCCAGAAAAATCAATCATTCAAAACACACAACTGCAGCCACGCAAGCTTTTCTAAAAGAGGCGCCCCTGGGTAAGTCAGTGCCTCTACTTGTCCTTGGCTTCTTCTGTCCAATCTGCCCCAACTCCCAGCCTCTTCAAGTCCTCTGCCAAGTCCTTCTCAATCGCTTTATCAATTTATCAAATGCAAGAATTTACATCCTTTCTTCTTTCTTCCATAGCACTATATATCTACTTTTAAAAAAAAGGCAGTGTGCTGGTGCCTCACACCTGTAATCCTAGCTAACTCAGGAGGCAGAGAACAGGACAGGAGGATTGCAGTTTGAAGCCAGCCCAAGGCAAATAGTACGCGAAACTCTATCTCAAAAAACTCAATACAAAGCAGGACTGGTGAAATGGCTCAAGTGACAAGAGTGCCTGCCTAGCAAAGCCTTGCAAGTGAGGACCTCATTCAAGCCCTGGTACTGCTAAAAAAAAAAAAAAAAAAAAAAAAAAAAGGAGCTGAGCACCAGTAGCTCACATCTGTAATCCTAGATACTTGGGAGACTGAGATTGAAAGAACCAGTTTTTTGAGTTCACAAGACCAATCTCCACTGGGAGGACTGTGGTTCAAGGGCAGCCCAGGCAAATAGTTCATGAGACACTCTCCCACCCCAAAACAATGAGAGCAAAATGAACTTGAGGTGTGGCTCAATTAGTAGAATACCTGCTTTGCAAGCATGAAGCCCTGAGTTCAAACCCCAATCTCACCAAAATAAAAAGTAATCCACAGGGATATTTAAAAAAAAAAAAAGACATGTTAAATCACCTTTGTTTTGAGACAGAGTCTCACTGTGTGGCCCCAGCTAGCTTCAAATTCTTGATTCTTCTGTTTTAGCCACCCAAGTGCTGGGATTACAGGAGTATTAAATCAGTTTTTAATGCATTTGAAGAGGTACGTAGTGGTGCATGCCTGTAGTTCCAGCACCCAGGAAGTTGAAGAAGGGAAATGTGAGTTCAAGACCAGTGTGGCCACATATCAAGACCTTACCTCAAATCAATCAATCAATCAATAAAATTTCTTAGACATGCAATAAACTAGTCACTCCTTGGTATCTGCTGGGTATTGGTTCCTGAATCCTTACCTCCAGGATATCAAAATTGATGGAGGCTCTGTTCCTTACATAAAATGCCATATTTACATATTTCTATAATATATATATATATATTTTTTTGGGCAGTACAGGGATTTGAACTCAGGGCACTGCTCTTGCTAGGCAGGTACTCTAACATGTGAGCCATGCTCTCAGCGCCCCCCATATACTTTAAATCATCTCAAGATTACTTTACAACCAGCACAATGGGTCATGCCTGCAAACCCAGCTACTTAGGAGATGGAGAGCAGGAGGACTGTAGTTCAAAGGCAGCCCAGGAAAAAAGTTAGATCAGGCTGGGGGTGTAGCTCAAGTGGTAGAGTGTTTGCCTAGCAAGCACAAGGCCCTGAGTTCAAATCCCAATACTACCAAAAGTTAAGAGTATTTAAGTTAGTGAGATCCCATCAGAACAAATAAACCAGGCATAGTGGTGCATGCCTGTGGAGGCTGTGGGTAGGAGGATCACGGCCCAGGCTAACCCAAGGCAAAAAGCCAAGACTCTATTCAAAAAAAAATAACTAGCTGAGCACCAGTGGCTCATGCCTGTAATCCTATCTACTCAGGAGGCAGAGAACAGGAGAATTGAGATTCAAAGCCAGCCCAGGCAAATAGTTCTCGAGACCCTATCTTGAAAATACCTTACACAAAAAGGGCTGGTGGAGTGGATCAAGGTGTAGGCTCTGAGTTCAAGCCCTGGTACTGCAAAAAAGAAAAAACAAAACAAAACAAAAAAAAAACTAAAGAAAAAAGGGGCTGGGAGCATGGCTCAAGTGATAGAAAATGAGGCCCTGAGTTTGAAACCCAGTATTGTGAATACAAAAATTACTTGTAATACTTAATACAATGTAAATGATGCAACATTTAAAAAATATTCCTACCCATGACTAGCTGAATCTTCAGATATGGATGTGGATATGGAGGGCTGATTACACGCATATTATGGTTAAATTCTGAAGGAGTTCCCTGGCTTTAGTGGCAGATCCAAAGCTCAAAACTACTAAGAGGTTTCTGTTAAGCGCCTTGTTTTTAAATCCTTGAAGATAAGAAGGGTCTTTTGCTGTTGTTGTTCTATGGTAATTATTTTTTTACTAGTATACATCAATTATACATACTTACCTCACTATCCTCTCCTCTCCCCTCTTCCCTCCTCTAGGTCCCCTTTCTTTTCCCAAATAGTCCCCCTTCTACTTTCATGTCTTTTTTTGAGATGGGGGGGGGTCTCATGATCCTCCTGATCTCAGCCTCTCAATTTGTGAGTCACCAGTGCCCACCTATTTGTCTTTCTTAAAATGGCTTATTTTATTTAACATGATGATTTTTCAGTTCCATTCATTTTCCTGCAAACAACATGATTTCATTTTTCTTTCTGGACAAATTATATTCCATTGTATATATTTACCAACTTTTCTCGATCCACTCATTGATGGGCACCTAGGATGATTCCTTAATTTGGCTCTTGTGAGTAACATCACGATAAACTTGAATATGCAGGTATCTCTATTGTATGCTGACTTTTGATTTCTTTGGGTATATACCCAGAAGTGATATAGCTGGATCATATGGCAGATGTATTTTCAGTTTTTTGAGGAACCTCCGTATTGACTTCGGATTAGAGTGATTACATTAATTTCCCATCAACAGTGTGTAAAGGGTTCCTTCCCTTCCACCCTCGCCCTCTGAATCCTTGCCAACTTTTGTTCTTTTTGTTTTTTAATGATAGGCATTCTGACTGGAGTAAGATGGAATCACAATGTGGCTTTAAAGGGGTGGGGAGTTTGACATAGGGTCTTGCTATGTAGCCCAGTCTGGCCTTGAACTATGATCCTCCTACTTCAGCCTCCTAAATTCTGGGATTACAGGCATGCACTACCACGCAAACTTCAACATAGTTTTGATTTGCATTTCCCTGATGGCTAAAGATGTTGAACATTTTTTCATGCATTTATTGACCACTTATCCTTCTTTTGAGAACTGTCTGCTCAGTTCTTCTGCACATTTATTGGATTCTTTTTCTCTTTTGGTGTTTAATTTTTTGAGCTCTTTATATATTCTGAATATTAATTCCCTATCAGATGAATAGCTGGCTCCCATTCTATAGGCTGTCTCTCTATTCTTAATTCTTTACTTTACTGTGCAGAAACTTTTTAATTTGATGAATCCCATTTGTCAATTCTTGCTATTTTTCCCCTGAACCATTTGAGTCCTAGTCAAAAAGTTCTTGCCTATACCTACCTATATCCTGAAGTGTTTTCCCTATGTTTTATTCTAGCAGTTTCAAAGTTTCAGATCTTATATTAAGGTCGCTGATCAACTCTGAATTGAAAAGGGTCTTGATCACTTTCCCAGACATTGGGTTGGACCCACTTATTTTCTCTTTATCCTAGTACAGATGGGGGTGTTAGGGTAGACAGGGGACAAGAGCTTTCTTTATCCTCAACACTCTGAGACAAACAGGCTTTTAAAAGCTATATATCCAGACTTTCCATAGCTTGGCTGACCCAGTCTTCACCTTGAATATTCTTCTTTAGCTACCCCAAAGCAATCAAGCCATCCAGGTATGGCTCCAAAGTGCTCCATAACATTGCCCCTGACATTCCAACTCATCTTTCTCTACAGACTCCTCAAAATTCCTATGAACACTCCTCCTATTACTTCTCAGATTCTTCTGTATTCTACACTAAATACTGAAGCTCCTCAGCTTGAAATATTCTTTATAAATATCAAAATACAATTTCTTTTTCCTTCTTTGTTTCTTTTGGGGGGACACAATACAATTTCTTTTTTTCTTCTTTTTGATAGGACTGGCATTTGAACTCAGGGCCTCACACTTGCTATGCAGGCATTCTACCACTTGAGTCACACCCCCAACCCTACATTTCTCTCTTTTTCTTTCCTTCCTTTTCTTGTGGTACTGGAGTTTGAACTCAGGGGCTTGAGAGACAGGTGCTTTACTACCTTAGCCACACCTCCAGCCCCCCATACTTTCTTTTATAACAAAAAATGACTCCCCTTTGAAAGAAAAATCACCTATAGTGCCTAGCTGAAAGATAATCTCAAATTAGCTCCTTATCAAATAGTTGTTGAACCCACAAAAACACCATAGAAATAAAATTATTATACACACAAATTCTCTGGATTATTTTCCTAACTCATTTTACCAATAAAATCTAAAACTTTCCCTTATTACTTTATAAAAGTAGACTACCCAAACTACAAAACCTCTTGAGGTTTGTACTATTACCACAGCAATAGGTATAAAAGCCTTGAGTTAATGATGACTTAAATAAGTCTAGAAACCAAGTCACTGCTATAAAAAACCAAATGAAAACATTAAGATAAATAAATTTCCAAGTATGACTGTAATAACCACATATTTAAAATATATTAGTTCAAGTTATTCACACATAAAAAGTGTTTCATAAAAGGAAACTTCACTTATTGTATATTATTCAAATTCACAAACATTCAAAGAAAAATCACTATCCTTAGTCTTTTTAATGGAAGTATAAATAGCACACCATATGTCTAAATTCATATGCACTTCTGTTCATCATTGCTAAGAAGCTCTTAGAAAGCTGATCCAAGTATGGTGGCACATGACTGCTAATCCCAGCACTGGGCGGGTGGAGGAAGGCGGATTCAGAGTTTGGGCCAGTTTGGTCTATACAGTAAGACCCTATCTCAAAAAAAGGTGGGTGATACATGCCTGTAATCCCAGCTTCTTGGGAGGCAAATATAGAAGCACAGTGGTTTGAAGCTGGCCAGGGCATAAAATGTAAAATCCTAGCTTAAGAAAACACTAAAAGCAAAATGACTGATGCCATGGCTCAAGTGGTGGAGGGCTTTCTACAAGTATGAGGCCCTGAGTTCAAGCCCCAGTGCCAAAAAACCTGGAAGAAAGAGAGAAAGAGAGAGAGAGAGAGAGAGAGAGAGAGAGAGAGAGAGAGAGAGAGAGAGAACACCGAGCATGTAATCCTAGCTACTCAGGAGGCAGAGATCAGGAGGATCTCAGTTCGAAGCCAGCTGGGCAACAGTTCGTGAGACTCTATTTCGATAAAACCTATCACAAAAAAGGGCTGGTGGAGTGGCTCAAGTGTAGGCTCTTAGTTCAAACCACAGTACTGCAACAAAAAAGACAAGAAGAGAATGACGTGTTAAATGAACGATCCAGAGAAAAGGACCTTACTGTTTTATGAATAGAAATCAATTAATTGTATACAAAGAAAGTCTACTTATGGGATCATTTCTTTTTTTAATTGTATTATGCATTAATTATATTTTGTTGGTACTGGGTTTTGAACTCAGGACCTTTCTCTTGCTAGGATGGTGCTCTACCACTTGAGCCACTCCCCCAGCACTCATTTCTTTTTTATAATGCTCATTTTCTCTTTATAACTGCTTCTACTTACTTTAGATTTAAATTTTGGTTCCTTTTCCAATAAAAAAATTTTACATGCTCTCTGATACATGGACTAGAGACTCAATTCTCTTTATTTCCTCTTGGAAGTACTCAAATATACCAACAAAAAATAATGCTTTATGACACTGAAGTTGTCAACTTCTACTTCGAAATAGAGTAAAAAAAGAATATACAAACACACACAAATTTTTTGCTTTTGATACTGTGGATTAAATTCAGGGCCCCATTCCTAGCGGTGTCACCACTTAAGCCACGCCTTCAGCCTTTTTACTTTTAGTTTGTTTTTCAGATGGGGTCTTGCTAACTTTGCCATGCAGGGCTAGGACTGCAATCCTCCTACCTCTACCTCCCAAGTAGGTGGGACCACAGGTGTACACAACCACACTCAGCTAGAACTTTTTAAGTACATTTGGATGAAACACAGAACAGACTTGCAAAAACAGTCCCTTTCTGATTAACTGCACTAAGCATGAGCACACACAATGATATGATAAGATGACCACAAAAAAAAAAAACAGTTGTGTTTGCTTTACAAATACTTTTTGTGCTTACATTTGAATATGGATCAGTCTAATAATTTTTTTCTATTTCAAATTAAATGAGGTTGAATTGCAATTATCTTTTTTTTGTTGTTGTTAAGTTTTCAGTCTACTTTTCCCATACTCAACTCTATGTTGGCATTTTGGAGGATAGGAGGTAAAAGAAACAAAAATAGATTAAGACATGATCTCTGTCTCAGAAAACTGAAAATTCACAATTCCACCCATTATTCTCCCTTCACCCATTTCATAGGTGGGGATCAAGGCACATGGCTAAAGTGAACTGCTTCCTAACAGGCTTAGATTCACACATTTCTTAAGAAAGAAGGTCTACTTTTCCTGTTCCAGTGAGTAGTCTAAACAATGAGACAGTTTAGAAATCAGTAAATCCAGTCTTACCCAGATGACTGCTAGGCTGCTATTTAGAAGCTTGAAGGCAAAGTTAACTAATTGATATCCATACTCTAGGCTTCTCTTGACACAAATACAGTCTCCCGACACTAGCACATCCTTAGCCACACAGGAACTGACCACACACACACACACACACAGAGAGAGAGAGAGAGAGAGAGAGAGAGAGAGAGAGAGAGAGAGAGAGAGAGAATCTATAAAAAACTGGTAACGGGTGGTACAATCTAATGTGAAGAACTGGATGGCTGTGGAAGACACGTGGAAGGAGACTTACCTTTCCAATCACAACCTTTGCACCTTTGCATTTTGTACCATGCACATATATTAGTCTTTCTGACCAAATTTTAGGGTCATCACACAAGCATTCCCTTACTTTTTATGCAATTTTTTCTTTCCTTTGTCATCTTTCTTTTCTGTCACTTTTCAAATTTTCCTTGGCTCTTTTAAGATTAACCTCTATAAAAGATTATAGTAGTTCCTTTTATCTCCATTTTCACACTACATAGAAAAATAATCTCTCATTCACTCCTACTTAAAGGAAAGAAGGTGGTTTCTTCAGACATGACTGATGATAGGAGTAGGAAAGGGTAAAGGAGAAGTTGGAAAACTGGAGGGGCAGCAAGGCCCCAAACTATGTGGTTCCCCCCATCTCCTCCTCATGTGCCACCATGCTCCCCCAGCTTTGGCCTCTAGCCACACTGACCTGCTTCCTGTTTTTCCTCTAACCCAAGTTCATTTCCACTTCGGGGTCTCTGCAATTGTTTTCCCTCCTCCTTGTCATTCAGGGATCACTCAATAAAAATTTTCCAAAGACCCCACTCTCAGTAGTATTATAACACATTTGCTTTCTGCCCGGCATTTGCTGCTGCCTAAAATCACCATACTTATTGATTTGTTTGCCCATTTACTGTATCCCTACATTTATGTTCCACAAGTATGAGGGCTTTTGTTCTGACACCACTGCCCCAGAAAAGAATGCAATCTATACATAGTGATCAATGAAAGTTCAGGAAGGGGTGGGCGGTGTGGCTCAAGTTGTAGAACAACTACTTAGCAAGCTTGAGGCCCTGGGTTCAACTCCCAGAACCCCAGTATGACCAAAAAAAAAATAAAAAGACTTACAGCATGTTACTTTAGGGCAGAAATTCTCAAAATGGGTTCAAGGAAGTTTTCTTGGGTATTGAGAAGATTTTACTCAGAAAACTGACTCCTTATTAAACTCTAAGTTTGAGAATTTTATTTCCAATCTCCACTCCTTAACTCTTCTTTTACCTACCTATACCTTTTTCACTTATGAAGGTTCCTTTTTTCTGTTTCATAAATCAAATGCTTCATGACTCAGCACCTACAAACTTTACATCACATTTCTTTGTTCCTTCTCTCCCCCACCCAGTACTGGGGGTTGAACTCAGAGCCCAGTGCTTGCGAGGCAGAGGCAGGTGCAGGTGCAGGTGCTCTACCACTTGAACCATACCACAGTCCTTTTTGCTTTTTTTCTTTTTTTGGTGGTATTGACATTTGAATTCAGGGCCTCACATTTGGCAGGAGCTCTTACTGCTTGAGCCACTTCACCAGCACTTTTTTTGTGATTGTTTTTACCAACATAGAGTCTCACGAACTATTTCCCCAGGGCTGGCTTTGAACCTCAATCTTCCTGATCTCTGCCTCCTGAGTAGCTGGATTTCACTCATGGGTCTCAGCTTGTAGCTTTTAAAGATCTTTCAAATAGGGTCTCACTTTTATACCTGGCTGGCCTGGACCACGATCCTCTTATTTATGTTTTTCATGTAGCTGAGATAACAGGCATGAACCACTATGCCTAGCTTTTCATTGGTTGAGATGGGGTCTCTCTGTCATAGCCTGGGCTGGACTTGAACCACAATCCTCACAATCTCTGCCTCATGAAAAAGGTGGAGACAAGGGCTGGAGGCATAGGTCAAGCGGTACAGTGCCTGCTTACTTGCTAAGTTCAAGCCTCAATACCGAAGGTGGAGACATTATGTTCCTTAATCTTTGGCCTAGATAAAGAATAAAATGATGGGCTGGGCAAGGTAATGTAGACCTATGATCCCAGCACTTGGGAGACAGAGGCAGGAATATCATGAGTTTAAAGGCCACCCTGAGCTACACAGCAACACCCTGTGTGAAACAAAACAAAACAAGAAGAAAATGATGATGGAAAATTTCACAGCAATCTCTACCAACCTCCATTTCCAGAATCACCTATTCTAATATTAACTACCTTTAGAATCTAGATTTCACATGCATTGTTGGCTATGAGCCAGTATCAACAAGTCATTAAAACAGTTAACTCCTTTTAAAAAAAAAAAACAGTAACTAACTCCTAATTATACTTTCTTTGAATATTAATGTATGTATTAATAAAAGGTCCAGGATATGTGCAAAGTGAAAATCCTTGGCCCTCAGTTACTGTACTTCTAGGGTTAGAGGTCTAGTACATTATGTATCAAGCCTACCAGATGGCACAGTTTCTCAAGTTCAATGTCTGAAAGAAATCCTGAGTATCCTATCATAGAACTATCCAGTATGATTTAGAAAAGATTTACAACATAAAACAAACATAATTCTATTGGGCTGATACTCAAAACTATCAGACATCCTCTCAGTAAGATACTAGAATATAGAAAGAGCAGGGAAAATTCTCTG
Source organism: Castor canadensis (assembly GCF_047511655.1). Lineage (NCBI taxonomy): Eukaryota > Metazoa > Chordata > Mammalia > Rodentia > Castoridae > Castor > Castor canadensis. Next base: position 21,021,842 of record NC_133393.1, on the reverse strand, counting down.
GAACATATTCATCAATGTATTACTGGCAGACACTAGTATTCAGTTCCTCCACTAGACATTAAGCTTGAAAACAGGGAATGACTAACTGGGTTCATTCACTCATTCACATATTTAACAAACATACTCAGCATCTCTACATTCTAAGTACAAAGACCACAGAAGTGACTACAACAGATAAAAACATACAAAAATCCCTTTTTTGAAGGACAAGCTTGCATTCTAGTGGAGGAAACTGGCAATAAACAAAAAATAGATAATATGTCTGGTGGTAATATGTGCTACTAAGGAAAAAAAAACATCAGACACAGTGACAATGGACTAATGTTTATTTTATATAGGGTGATCATTAAAGACACACCTGACAAGATGAAAATTAAGCAAAGATATGACATGAGGGAGAGAGCCACGAAGATAATATGAGGGAGAAATAATACTGAGGTCAGTGTGGCTAGAAGAGAGGGATAAGTAAGAGGAGCATGGGAAGAGACGATGTCAGAGCCGTGCAGGAGACCCTTATCATCCAGGGCGTTAGTGGGCACAGTTAAGACTTTGAATTTACTCTGCAGGAGACGTGATCTGACTTCTGTGTTAGAAGACTCACTCCCGCAGCTGTGGGAGAGAAGACTAGAGGTGTAAATGTAGAAATAGGGAGACCCCTTAGGAAGACACAGCAATGGTCCAGGCAAAAGGCAAAACTGAGCTAGGCTACAGGAGCAGAGTGAAGGTTGAAGAGATACGGCTGAAGTTGTGAGTTTCTGCCAGATTGGGAGAGGGAAAAGTTAAGAATGATTTCAAGGTTTCTGACCCGAGGAATGGATAGAATGATTTCCTTTACTGAAAGAAAGAAGAGATTTATTTTCTTGGAAGTATGGAGATTGCTTTTACTGTGACAGCAGTGGGTTTTTTGGTTTTTTTTTTTAACTACTGTTCATTTTTTAGAGAGTGGAATTAAAAATTCAGTTTGAAGACTGGGTGCTGGTGGCTCACATCTGTAATCATAGCTACTCAGCAGGCAAAGATCAGGACAGGAGGATTGCAGTTCAAAGCCAGCCTAGGCAAATAAGTTTCACAAGACCCTATCTCAAAAAACCCCATCACAAAAAAGGGCTGGTAGAGTGGCTTAAGGGGTAGGCCCTGAATTCAAACCCCAGTACCACACACACACACACACACACACACACACACACACACACACACAAAAAGCCACTGCACAAGGTTGGCAGAGTGGCTCAAGCAGTAGGAGCACCTGCCTAGCAAGTAGGAGGTCTGGCATTCAAACACCCGTGACTTAAAAACAAAAAAAATTCAGTTTGAGGTCTGGTAGTGTACTCAGTGGTACAGTTAGTGCTCAGCATGCATAAAGCCCTGGATTCAAACTCAAAAAAAAAAAAAAAATCAGGCTAGGCATGTGAAGTTTGAGATGTCTACTAGATTTCCAACTAGAAATATTAACTAGCTTGCTGCCATTCAAGTATTGATTTCAGGAGAAAGTTCAGGGCTAAAAATAGACATCTTAAAAGTAATCAGTGTAGCCCACTGCAGTAGGTGCGTTGGGCCTATTCCAGGGGCTGAGGTGGATTATTTGAGGCCAGGAGTTCGACGCTAATCTGGGCAGCATAGCAAGCAGCTGTCTCAAGAAGAAAGAGTACACCATTCTAGACCTCTCTTTCTATCTGAGATGACCCACGTTTACCCTTGAAAGTGTCTCTATTCTAATAAACTTTACCACAATATTGTGGTCCTCACTCTAGAGATGACCCACTTTCAGTCTATTGAGTGTATCCCTTTCCTAATAAAGTTTGCTATCGCTTTCATTACAAACAAACACATGAAAGAAAGTAATTAGTGTAAAGATGGTACTTAAAATGAGACTGGCTGAGATCCAACTATTATATGGGGTAAGAGAAGAGATTCAAAGATTGTGCCCTCACACACACACTACAATGAAAAGAAGTCAGGAAAATGTGGAGGAGTCTACATTAACACTAGGAAGGAGCAACGCTCAAGGAACAAAAGAACTAGGGAGATGCCCTAGAAGCATGGTGAAGAAAGGGTTTCAAGAAGAAAGGAACTATCAAGTAATATGAGAATTCAGAATACTGGTTAGTGGATTTGGTAAGTTGCAGGTTTATCTTGAAGTGACTTCAGCAAATGGTAGAAGAAAGCGCCTAGCTGGAATGAAAAGTGGTGACACCCTTACTATAGAAAGATTTTCCCATGAAAGAGAAAATGGGATGGGCCAGGCACTGGTGGCTCACACCATAATCCTGACTACTTGGGAGGCAGAGATCAGGAGGATCACGGTTCAAAGCCAGCCCAGGCAAATAGTTTGGAAGACTCTATCCCGAAAAAAAAAAAAATCACAAAAAAAGAATTAGTAGAGTGGATCAAGTGGTAAGAGCACCTACCTTGCAAGCATGAGGCCCTGAGTTCAAACCTTGGTGCTGCCAAAAAAAAAAAAAAGGGATGGAAGGTGGAGGGAATATGGTGTCAAGAGAGTTTTCTTATTTTGCTTAAGAAGATTATATAGCCTTTTTCCCTGGGAATGACAAAGTGAGAAGGAAGGGTGATAATGCAGGAGAGAGAGAATAACTGTAGGAGTAAGCTCACTGGGTAGGCAAGCAGGATGGACACAGGTGGTGGTGGGGGATTAGCTTTATGAGGGACCACAGAAAGTAGTCCATAGTAGGGCTCTCAAAAAATTAATAAACAAGTGCATTCTTGAACAACAGCTCTTCTCTTTCGTATGAACCCATGAAGAAAGATACAGATTGCTAAACACACAGTAGATACACAACAATTTACTGAGAAATGAGAATCACCTAAAACCAAAAAAGTAGGATCAGTACAAGGAATGATTTAAAAAAAAAAAAAAATGGAGTGGAAGCTAGGCATGAGGGTTCATGCCTGTAATCCTAGCACTAAGGAGGTTAAGATAGGAGAATCCAGATCTAGAAGCCAAGGTGGCCTTACAGGGAGACCCAGTCTAACACGGGAGGGGGGATGGGGGAGATGGCAATTGCTGTATAACTTCAGACCAGAATTCACATCTTGGAAAGAAGAAAAGGATATAATGATTCAATATAAAATGACTAACTGGTATTAAGCAGGCAGAAGGGAAAGCAAAACCTTCAAAAATAAAATACAAGCCTCTAGGAAAGACTTTGAGAAATCTGAAGAGCATATGACTACATCAATGCACCCACTGTGATCTTCGAGTAATGTAATAGTGGACAATGCTACAAAAGGACTCTCCGACCAGCCTGGGATCTACTGGAAGCCCTTCATCACGATTATCGCCTCTGGGATTGCCACCTGTGCCTTATTCCCCTCTCTAGGGCCTGCTAGAAGGTGCAGTCTGCAGTCACGTCCTTCCATCTTCTCTTTTGGGACACTGTAGAGATAAACACTCAGGCCACCAGAGTCTCTGCCAACTGAGGATCTCCAGTATCAATCATCTCCCCATCCAACCTGGTGAGCTCAAGGATCTGAGAAAGTAAGAAACAGCTCTCCCTTGCCTAGAGATGTAAGATTTCTAGTAGAAATGTATTAGGTTTAAGTTTCAAAGTTTTATTCTTTCATTTTAAAAAATCATTTTAATACACAGGGAAATCTGACACAATCTTATTAGTACTCATTCTCCCCTGGGTTAAAATAGACCCTTTAGGAACCACTTTAACTTCCCCAGGCACTGTGATGTCTGTGGTGCATACTCTGCATCACTGACCTTTCTGAAAGTACTTCACATTTGTAGCTATTTCAGCTGTCTAAAATGCCTGTTATACTCCTCACCCCTCCTACAGGGAGGGTAGAGTACAAACAAGCCCGACCCTACTGGTGTCTCTCACTTCTCATCACAAAGGCTCCAAAAAAGAAAAGGAATGGGGCAAAAGGAACAATCTCACTGGAATGCTTTTAAAAGGACCAAAGTTGAATAATATGACAGAGATGAATGTCATATCACTCAATTCAGGATTATAAAATCTTAATCACCAAATTTCAATCTTCCGCCTATGATAAAGTATCAACTGAAGGATATGGCAGATTTAAAATATATAAAGTCTATTTATTTGTTGATCTTTGAATGTACGGCCATGATTTTAAGAGTTATTACTGAATTACAAACTATCTTTCTTTCATATGTCACACACATAATAAATGAACTGTTTTCCAGTCCTAGTTTCTATAAAGAACAAAAATCAAGACATTCATAAGGTAATTTTACATGCAAAGTCCTTCTACATTTTAAGATTCCCTCCCTAATCCTTTCCAGTTTACTTGTCCATATAATTGAACAATAATTTCTTTTAGTGACTTGCATTTACAGTCTTTCTAAAGCATTTGAAATACGTCTGACAAAACTACCTTTTGAACTCAAATTTCACCAACTTGTGCTATATTTAATGAAGTTGCATAATTACAATAACAAGCACAATGAACATAAACAGATAGAGGAATAATACAACTGACTCTTTGTAAACACAGTTCAACTTCTGGGAAGCCATGGCTGGGGTATGCCAAACCAGCAGCCTGCTAAGTAACAGTCAACATTCATTGTACCAGGTTGGTTAAGTGGAGGTTAGCTAGCCAGGAGACTGTATACTCTACACCAGGTTCGAAGTGCCATAGTGCATAGTTAACATAGTTATCTGTCACAAATCCCCTAACTTAAAAATATTAAGTTATAAAAATGCTAACAGCAGTACAACTTGTAAGTGGGGGATTTTTTTTTTCCTGTTCATTTTAATGTATCAATAGGAAAAGCAGCCAGAAGGCTGGAAGAAAGAGAACTCATTTGCATCCTGTTGCTGGGTCTGCTTATTCTTCTATTTCCCTCACAAATGTCTACCTCCTTCATAACTGTTTCAGAGAACCTGGCACTCAATGAGTACTCAATAGTCTTGCTATGACTATACGTCCTAACTTGGATCAGAGCTTCAGCTGCTCTCATTGCTGGCCTGTAAGTAAAATTATGAGGCTGAAAAAACAAAAACATTAAGAGGGTTTGATTCATGGTCAATTATCCTCTAATATTTTCATCTCTTTTTCTTCACATTGTATGTTTCTTAACACTGGTTAATTAAATTTACATACCAAGGTCCTGTTAATACTTACATTACTACTGTATTATGCTAATAATATTCTGTAAACTATTATACCTTGATTAAAGCCATTAAAGCCCATTAAAAAATAAATTGGGTTGACTGTCCTATTAAGTTTGAATTTCACTTTCACACAACGTGTGGCAGCTTCCAGTCTCTGGCACGTCCACCGAAAACATAAAAGTTTGCTTGGAACTAACAAATTACTTCCCTTCCAACACAATTATATAATCTGAGAGTTGAACAGCATCCTAGAAATTATTTTGTAGTCCAAAACCCCTCCCAATTAAGGGACCTCATCTAAAACTACTGCAGGCAGGAAGGGACGCTCATCTCTAAAGCCCACATAACAGAAGGCTGTGCCCCACAGTAGGCTCTTTATTTAAAACTCACTTGTTCAATTAACTGTAAAAGTTTAAAATAGTCCCACTTCATTAATTTTCTTGTTCTTCCCAGGCTTTAGCTGTAACACCCACTGAATCTATAATTAAAGATTTACATGATTCTTCTGCTCATTAACCAATGTTCAAAAAGAAATTCAATAAAGGAAACTCCATAATCAGACAAATGCTTTAATCCATTAAAGAAACCTCTTTTTAACAGTTTAAAATTCTAAGCTACAAAAATGCAAGTCCTAAGCCTGGCCTGACTTGTACAAGACAGCAGGGTAGTGGAAACACAAAAGTAAGCGTGTGACAATACTGGTGCTGAGACTGTCAGTACATCATAATACTTTTAAGAGAAAATGGAAAATGAAGTCTCCCTTAGTTTGCTTACGACATATAAAGGGTTTCCAACTTATCCAAAATAACCACATGTTTTCAATTTCTAGTATAATTTTTTAAAACAAGAAGTCTTGCGTCATACATGACTAAATTATACACCCTTCTACTTATAATTGGGGTGCTCACAGACTTAACCATGGTAGTGTAGTAAGACTTGTTATTATGCTAATTAGTTTTCCCTCCGGTTAACAGCCTGTGATCCCAACTGATTTCCCATAATATGATATGATAATGAAGAGAACAAAGCCTCCAGAACAGTCACCACCAGCAATAATTTTATTTTACTCAACAAAGTATTCCCAAACAGCACATAATTTACAGCATAGCCCTACTTAGTACAACTATTACAAGGCATCTCTTTGGGGGAACTTTTATAATAAATGATAGGACACAAAGTACACATTTCCAAATCTTTCCTTCTGTTTTGCTGAAAAGGGGCATACAGGCCATTCCTCAACAGCACAATTAGTGCTTCACTAATTTTCTTCAGGCAATAATTTAAATTCCCACTTCCTTCTAAATATCTCTGGATGGCAGCAACTCCTGGCAGTCCATCTGTCTCTTTCATCATAGCTTCTTTTCATAACTAACGGGTCAAGTTCCTTTCCACCATTTCAACACGTTGCACTGTACGGCAGCCCTGCCACCATAGCCCACTGCTGCATGCCGGAATATAACATATTGAATTTCACTGTCCTTCATTGTTTCCAGGCTAACTGCCATTTTACCACCATGCACACGAGAGAAATATGTTCCCACAGGCATCTTACGAATTTCCAAAGCAGCTATTCTTTGTGGATTTACAAAACATGTGCCTTCTCCGAATTCCCTTCATCACCACAGAAACGGCTTTGGGAAGCCGAAATTTTTTTTTTTTTTTTTTACCCTTTTAAGTCCCGTAAGCAAAAAGAAAGGGATTCTAAAATATTTATGTTTTCCTAGCAAACTTAATCCTAAGGGTTTCCTATAGGGGAGGGGAGGAATGCCAGGGCAAAGATCTTAATTACCACTTTTAGCCTTTCCAATTAAAATGAAAAAATTTCAGTCCACAAAAAAATTCATCTGATCAAGTGTTCTTTCTTCTCAGGGTAAAACCGTAAGAAGCAAGCAGCGCGATGTAAAATAAACAGTTGGCTCTGTCTGTGCACAACGGCCCGGACCTTCCTACGACCGCCGCCCACCCCCTCGGGCTAGCACACAGTCCCCAGCAGCCCCAAACCTGCCAATAAAGGTCTCCGGCCACAAAGGCCGGCCTGCGCCTCGTGCACGGCGGCCTCTGCACACATGTGCCGGGCTGACAAGTGCCGAGCCGCCCGCCCCGGATCCAAGCGGGGGCCTCGCCCAGCCCACTATCCCCGCGGCCACTCTCCCGGGTGACAGGCGCTCGGCCCCAAGCGCCCCTGCTGCACAGTGGCATCTCCCTCCCGCCGGCGCAGCTCGGTCCCACTTTCCCCTCGCACCACCATCCTTTTCCCATTCTCTCTTCTGTCCTCAGGAAATTCATCGGAACTTCTTTCGGGCCCCGCGGCCCGATCCGCGCTCCGAAACACCCTCCGCCGGCGGCCGCGCCCCCGCGCCTCGGCCCCAGGCGGCCGGCGACCCCATCCCGCCGCGCCCCGCGCCTCACCTCCTCCTCGCTCTCACTGCGGAAACACAGGCACGCGGCCCGCTTCTTGTAGCCGTCGCCGTCATAGGTGCGGGTCTGGTTCGACTTGAGCTTCATCATCCTCTGGGCCCGGGTGGGGGTGCGATGCGGGTCGCGGGAATCGAGGGGTGGGGAGCCTGTTCCGGACGGCCGCGCACGCGCGCGCCCGCGGTACAGCCAAGGAAAGCAGGGAGAGGGAGCCGCGACTCCGCTATACGGCTCCGCCGCTGGCCTGCCGCGGCCGCCTCATTCCCCCCGGCCCAGGTCTTGCGACGCTGTAGCCACCGCTGTTACGGCTGCCGTCGCCGCTGTCGCCGCTGCCGCCGCTGCCGCCACTGCCGCCGCCCCCTCTGCCTTCGCCACCCCCGACGACGACCGCGCCGCCATCTTGGGCGCGCTGCGTCAGCGGCGTAAGGCCGCACCGGCCTGTGGCTCGGCCGCGCGCTCGCAGCGCAGGCAGCGTTCGGGAATCCCGCCCTCCTAGCCCGCGCGGCGTAAACGAGCGTCGGAATGAGAGGTCCGCGCGTCTCGAAGTGGCCACTACGCCGGCAGCGTAGGCGTGGGGACCGTGGGGCGCGCGCGGCGGAAGCCAGGCGGGGGGGGGGGGGGGCAGGTAGGGGTGTGGGCGCCGGGTGCAGACCCGGCAGTTCGGTCGCGCTGGTCAGATGAAAGCGGGCACTTGCCCAAGGTCACGGAGCGACTCCGCGGCCGAAGATGACCCAAGGTCATGCCGCTGAGCCGTTGGCTCTGCCCGTCCGACTGGGAGGGGGTGAGGAGGAAGGTCTGGAGGAGGAAATGGGACGGAAGTAAACGCTAGGGAGGGCGCAACCTGAGATGTTCAGGATTAGGAATTGTAGGAAAACGGAGTGGGCGGTAGAAAGATCGGGCAGTTTGCGTTGACAGCCTGAGGCTCTGTCTTACGGGCTTGGGCACGTCGACCATTAGAAAGAACAAATATTTACCCTGCAACCTTTTATTAGTGCAAAAAGCAAATGTTGAACTGGGGATGTAGCTCAGTGTTTACCACTTTATACGTACGCTTCCTTCGCATGCTGGAGACCTGGGCTCAGGCCGCAGCACCAAAAAAAAAAAAAAACCTAACACGTAAAATGTTGAATACTTCCCTATGTCCACACCACAGTAAGGTATTTATTCAGTTTCCTAAGCCAGAACCCGGGAAATCGTTGATAAATTTACCTCACAAAGAACTTCATTGCTTCTGTCTTTAAAGCCTCAGCCCCAGCCCCCTCCTGCCTTGCCTTTACTTCATTAAGACTTTTTCTTTTTGGCGGCACTGGGGTTTGAACTCAGGGCCTAGCACTTACTCTACTGTTTGAGCTACTCTACCAGCCTTTTTCTGTGATGAGTTTGTTTCATGATAGGGTCTCGTGAAGTATTTGCCTGGGGATAGCTTCGAACTGCAAACTATAATCCTACTGATTTCTGCCTCTTGAGTAGCTAGGATTACAGGCATGAGCCACGGGCACCCCGCTCAGGACTCTCCCTTTTGCCAGAACTGAGCTGTAGCCTTCCTGCTAGTCTTGGCTGTCATCCACCCCCACTCAATCCCATCCACTCACAGAGCAAGAGGAATCCTATCCATATGAAAATCTGATTAAATTATGGCATCGATTAAAACCCTACAGTTGCTCTTCACTGCTTTGAAGATAAAATTTCAAACACTATCAGGAAATATGAGACCTTGCAAGAGCTGGGCCCCTGCTAAGTTCACCTTTTCCATTATTGTCTATATCCCAGTCATTCTGAACCACCTACACTCTCTTGAACCTCTAGACAACTTTCCACGTCTTTAAACATGCTTTGCCTGCTGTCTGGAAAGGACCCTCACTCCATTGTCTCATTTCTCCCTTTCATGTAGAGAAAGGCCAAGTCATATTAATTGTCCTTCAAAACACAGATTAAAAGTCACCTCTTTCAGGTAGCCCTCCATAACTGACTTTTAAACCTCCTAATAGCCTAGATTTGTCCTGATTTATCACATCATTTGTCACAGTTTTCATTGTCTTCTTGCTTTTCTTCTATATATTTCAGTCTTCTTGGAGGCAGGGTCTGTTTCACACTTATCCTCCCTGATTTCACTCAACAATTATCCCAGGGTCTGGTGTAGAACACAGCTCAGATGAAGAACAGCTGTTGCTCACCCAGAACCTGATCGTTATTTTGGAGCCCTGTCACTTGCAAAGTATGAGAATGACTAACTTGTATGTAGGAACCCCACACACAACACACCTATAATCTGCCTTCTGAATGAAGATCACACTGCATTCTGATCTAGGTCAGGAGCCCTCTAAAGAAACTTCTTAGGACCAATCCTAGCTGAAATAGTAAATAAAATACAAAGGTTGATTTTCATAGTTTCCTTACTCTACTTTGTTTCCTTACTATACCGCTCACTGTTCTCACCTTCCCAGGTCTGCCTGTCACATCCCATCAACTCCCCAGGAGCACCTTTTGTTTCTGATATTTGTATAAGTGACCTATTGCTGAAAAACAAATATTTTCAAAACTTAGTGGTTAAAACACAAATCAAGGTTGAAGGTATTGCTCAGTAGTAGAGCCTATGCTTAGCATGTGAGAGGCCCTGAGTTTGATTCTCAGTATCAAAAAATAAAAATCATTATTTCTCATGGTTTCTATCATTCAAGAATCCTGAAGTGCTTGGCTGACTATTTCTGACTTCGATTCTCATGTAGTTGTCTGGGTTTCAGTCATCTGACAGCTTGACTGGAGCTGGAACGTCCATTTCCAAGATGTTACCCCCTGTGGCTCACAGTTTGCAGAAGGTCTAAGTACCTTTCCATTTGGGCTTCTCCACGGGCCACTTAGGCCTCTTCACAACACGGTGCAAATTCCCATAGAGCAAATGATACAAAATTCTAAGACTGAACTCTAATGCCTTTTATGACCTAGCCTGGAAAGTCACACTTTTTGTCAGTTCCAAAGTTTTCTATTGATTACATAACTCAGACTTGATTCAGGGTGGGAGAGGATTACCAGGACATGAATACCAGAAGATACAGCTCATTGGGACCTTATTAGAAACAACCTATCACGTCCCCAGGAAAGATACCTGGTCTGTGATTCATTTACTCACTGCCCATACAGACCAGGCAGTGGGGTGAACAGATAGAGATCATTCTTGGGAAAGAATTATCCTTCCATAGGAAATAATGGTTGACACTAGATTTTGTTGTTTTTTTGAAACAAGGTCTCAGCTGGTTCAGACTGGCTTCAAACTCACTAGCCTCCTGGCTCAGCCTGCAAAGCACTGGTATTACTGGTATGTACCACCATGCCCAGCTGATGATAAACGGAAGTTAAAATCCCAATAAATACATCTTTCTACTAAAAATGTCCAATTTGGGGCTGGAGGTATAACTCAATGGTAAGAGTACTTGCCTCGTGTGCACAAGGCCCTGGGTTTGAGCCATAGCACTGCAAAAATAATTACATACATAAAATGTCCAGTTTTCCTAAAATACTAAACGTAAACCACTAACAACAGAGCTCAAGTGTCAGGGAGGCTGTGTGACAGGGTTGGGAAATGCAAGCTTGCTCACCCTCTATGGGTCAGCCACATTTTGGACCATGCCTCCGATCTAATTTGTGTTTGCTGGTTTGTTTTGAGACAGTGTCTCCCTTCGCACCCAGGCTGGCCTCTCCCTCCTGAGTGCTAGGATTACAGGTGTGTAATCCTAAAAAAGTCTAACGATCTTTTTAAAATTATTTTTTATGTTTTTACAGTGGTTGGGATAAAACTCAGGGCCTCACAAATGTTATACAAGCACTCGGCCACTGAGCTACATCCCCAGCCACCTGTCTATTTTGATGCTGCCACTTTGTTGACCACAATATGATTCCTGTCTGCTTTAAAATGGGTAGGGGTAGGGCTAGGAAGTAACTGAATCATGAGGGCTCTGACTTCAGGAGCAGATTAATCCTTTGACGGATTCATAATCTGATAGCATTGGGAGGTGATACAAACATTGTAAGTCCTGGTTGGAGGAAGTAGGTCACTGGGGGCTTGCCTTTGAATGATGTGTCTTGCCCTTCATCATACCCCTACTCCTCTCTCTCTCTCCTGCTCGTGTTTCCTGTCTGTCAAGAGGTGTCAACTACTTTGCACTTATACCATGATGTTTGGCCTCACCACTGCCCAGAAACAATAGAGCCAGCCAACCATAGACTGAACCCTCTAAAACCATGAACCCCACAATAAATCTTTCCTCCTTTAAACTGTTTCTCTCAGATATTTGTCACAGCGACCAAAAGTCTGACTAACACAATATCTGTTCTCCCTAAATTGTTATATATAAGAGTCAACAAAATTCCTATAAAAATTTCAGCAACCTTTTTTTTGGAGAAGTAGGCAGAATAATTCAGAAAAATACATTAAAAATGAAAAGAGCCAGGAGCCGGTGGTTCACACCTATAATCCTAGCTACTCAGGAGGCAGAGATCAGGATTGCAGTTCAAAGCCAGCTCACACAAAATAGTGTACAAGACCGTATCTCAAAAAAAAACATCACAAAAAAGGGCTGGCTGGTAGAGTGGCTCAAGGTGCAGGCTCTGAGTTCAAACCCCAGTACTGAAAAAAAAGAAAAGAAAAGGGGCCTGGGTATGCTTGACTGGCATGCTACAGGTCCTGGGTTTGATCCTCAACATGCAAGCGCGCCCGCACGGAGGAAGAAAAGGAAAAAGGATGTAAAATGGCCCCCTCAAATTTGAAAACAACAACAAAACAGAGTCAGAAGATTTATATTACCTCAATATTATTTCAGGATTTACTAGAAAGTGACAGTAATCAGGATAATATAATACTGGCTTGAGGACAGACTAATACAGCAGTGGAACAGAATAGAGAACCCAGAAATAGTTCCATACTTCAAGATTATTTGATTTCTAACAAGAATACCAGAGCAAGCAATGAGGAAAGGATAGACTTTTAAAAATGGTGTTGGAATGAAGTACCCATATGGTCAAAAATGAACCACAATTCCTACCTCATACCACACAAAGATTAATGCAGGAAGGACAGAGACATTAACATAAAAACTAAAAGGCTTGTATGGAAAACAAAAGATATTTTCATGACTTAAAAATTGGATAAGTCCAGTAGGGCATGGTGGTACACACCTGTAATCCTAGCACTTGCTGAAGCAGGAGGATCACAAATTTGAATCTGGCTACATAGTGTGTTTGAAGCCAGCCTGACTGTATAGCAAGGTCTTGGCTTTAAAAAAAAAAAAAAAAAAGGGAAACAAAATCATAAGAGAAAAATTATAAATTAGACTTTGTCAATACTTAAAAACTTCCCTTCTTCAAAAGATATCAAGCTGGTGTCAGTGGCTCATGCTTATGATCCTAGCTACTTGGGAGGCTGAGATCGGTAGGATTGCAGTTCTAGACCAGCCTGGATAAATAGTTCTTGAGACTCCATCTCCAAAATAACCAGAGCAAAATGGACTGAAGATGTGGCTCAAGAGGCAGACTACCTGCTTGTGAAGCCCTGAGTTCAAACTCCAGACCCACCAAAAAAAAAAAAAAAATCATTCAGAAAATTAAGCTGGGCATGGTGAAACACAGCTGTAATCCCAGAACTCAGGAAGATGAGACAGGAGGATTGAGAGTTCAGGTTAGCTTGGACTATTTAGAGAGACCCTGTCTCAAAAAAACTATCAAAAAAAAAAAAAAAAGAAAGGAAAGAAAATTACCAGAAATTAACAGATAAGCCATTGGTAGGAAGGAGACATTTGCAAAACATATCTAACAGATATGTCCATCATATAGGACCTACAAGGATAACTTGGTAATAAAAAAGACAACTTAAATTTGTAGTGATGGGAATCAAATGTAGGGCCTCATGAGCTATAGCCTGGACCCTAAACTTAATTTTTTTAATCAGAAGAAAAAAGAGGGCTCCTTTCCAAGAAATGGAAACTGTATGTGATGGTGCATGCCTGTAATTTTAGCACTTGGGAGACAGAGACATGAGGATCACGAATTCCAGGCCAGGTCAAGCCCGCATAGGCAACCAGGGCTAGTGAGTGAGCGGGTGCAGGCAGGAGCCCCGCAGCTGCAACTGGAAAATGTCTCAGGAGAGGCCCACATTCTACCTACAGGAGCCGAACAAGACAATCTGGGAGGTGCCTGAGTGTTACCAGAACCTGTCCCCGGTGGGCTCCACTGCCTATGGCTCTGTGTGTGCTGCTTTTGACACAAAAACTGGGTTACGTGTGGCAGTGAAGAAGCTGTCCAGGCCATTTCAGTCCATCATTCATGCCAAAAGGACCTACAGAGAGCTACAGCTGCTTAAACACATGAAACATGAAAATGTAAGTTGCTCACAGAGGAATAACTGCTGTTCCTGTGGACTGAAGAGCACTTGCTTTAATCCCTGCAGGTGGAAGTCGTTGCAGTGCCTGGAAGTTTGGTCCATGCCGCTATGGGTACTGGTGTGCTAGTCAGCACCTGTGCTGTCAGGTCCAAGTCCGGCAAAAATGCTGCATCTTCCTAGAGTTTTAGTTTGACTCCAAGATTTTTACAAGCAAAGTAATTTTTTTCAAGCTTAAAAAAGAAAAAAAACATTATGAAGTGTGGCACAAATTCTTAAGAATGTTTAAAAGAAAATATTAAAAAGGAAAGTTTGTATTCTTTGCCTGGTTTGCTTAAGGCTGTGTTCTCACAATGTAGGGGGTCCATGGCTATTTTCTGTTCGTGTAGGTTAGTTCAGTAAAAACGTTTGAAGAAAAGTGCCTTTCACTCACAACAATGGCTGTTATTTTATGTGTACCTTTGGCCCTCTATCCATGGATTCTGGGTCAACCAACCATGGATCGAAAGTATTTAGAAAGAACTTTACGCAACAGGTGCAGTTTCTTTCTTTTTTTTTAACCTTGTTATTATTCCTTAAACAATCCAACATAATACTGTGCCTAGCATTTGCATTGTGTTAGGTATTCTAAATAGTCCAGAGGTGACTTAAAGCACAGGTTCTGAGCAATCCTGTGCCCTTGTGCATAAGGGGCAGAGCATGTAGGGTGGGGAGAGCAGTTGTCCTTGTACAACTCCACAATACTGAGCGATGACTGTACTTTACTTTAATATTGTAATTTTTCTTTCTAACCTTCAAGAGACAGCTTTCATTTAAATAAATGTCTCAAAAGAATTGTTTAAGTTAAAAAAAAAATTCCAGGCCAAAACCAAGGGTTTGGGGTGCAGCTCAGTGGAAGAGCACTTTTCTAGCACTTTTTTTTTTTTTTTTTTTAAATTGGTGATGCTAGGGTTTGAACTCAGGCCACTCCTGAGTTTAAGCTTGCTCCCAGCATTCTTAAAAGGAAACACTGATCAATCAGACTTCAACAAAGTAAGAAATTTTGCTCTGTGAAAAATCCATTAGGAGGATGAAAAGATAAGCTACAGACTGGAAGAAATATTTGCAAACCATATATGTAACAACATCAAGCATCTAGGACATATAAAGATTCTCAAAATATAATGATTAAGAGTAATCAATTAGGGAGGGGGGGTAGAGGGAAGGGGCGGGAGGTAGGAGGATAAAATGGCCAAAACAATGTATGTACATATAAATAAACAAATAAAAAAAAAGAGTAATCAATTAGAAAATGGGCAAAAGACATGACACACTTCACCAAAGCAGAGCTATAGATAGCAAATAAGCACATTAAAACATGTTTGATGTCATTAGCCATTAGGGAAAAGCAAATGGAAACTGTAGTGAAGTATCACTGCATGTACCTATCAAAATAGCTAAAATTAAAAACAGGGACAAACACTAAATGCTGGCAAGGACACAGGGAAACTGGATCACTCCTGTAACACTGTACATTCTGGAAAACAGCCTGAAAGTTTCTTTAAGAACTTAACAGTGCAGCAACTGCTATCCCGGACATTTATCCCAGAGAAATTAAGATTTATGTTTATTCAAAAACCTATACCACAAATGTTTACAGCAACTTTATTTGTGATAGCCAAAAGCTGCAAGGACTCTTCAAATGGTGAATGGTCAAACACATTGTGGCACATCTGACCCACAGAATACTACTCAACAATCAAAAGGAATGACCTATCATTACATGAAAGGATCTGGCTGAATCTCCAGTGAATTAGAGTGAAAAAAGCCAATCCCAAAGGTGATATACTATAGGATTCCATTTATAGCATTCTGAAACAGGGTCTTGCTCTATAGATCAAGCTGGCCTCGAATTCACGCTCCTCCTGTCTCAGCCTCCTGAATGCTGGGATTATAGGCAAGTACCAACATGCCTGGCTATGTATATTTTTGAAACAACAAATTAATAGAAATGGAGTGCAAATTAGTGGCTGTCAGAAGAAAGGAAGGTATTGGAGGACATGGCTATACATGGGTAACATGAAGGATGCTTGTGGTGATGGAAATTTGCTGGATCTCAGCAATACAAACATCATTGTCCTTGTTACTATTTAATTTTGAAAGACTTTTTTTAAGATAAATATTTGTGTGTGTGGTACTGGGGACTGAACTCAGGGCCTTGCACTTACTAGGCAGGCACTCGACCCCATGAGTCACACCCCCAGCACTTAAGATATAGTTCTGCAGGATGTTACCATTAGGGGAAACTGGGTAAAAGGTACACAGGTTCTTTTCTGTATTAGTTCTTAAAACTGCATGCAAATCTACAAGTATCTCATAATAAAACATTTAGTTTTTTAAAAACTGAGCAAAAGATTTATTTTTATTTATTTTATTTATTTATTTGTTTATTTTGCGGTACTGGGGCTTTAACTCAGGGCCTTCACCTTGAGCCACTTCACCAGCCCTTTTTGTGATAGGGTTTTTCAAGATAGGGTCTTGCGAACTATTTGCCTGGGCTGGCTTCAAACTGTGATCCTTCTGATCTCTGCCTCCTGAGCAGCTAGGATTACAGGCGTGAGCCACTGGCTCCTGTCTGAGAAGAAGATTTAACAGAAACTTCACAAAAAGGTGATATAAGAAATGGCTAATAAGTACCTTAAAAAGTGTTCAACACTATTAGTCATCAGGGAAATGAGAATTAAAACCACATGAAATATACCGGGATAGCTAACTTCTAGAATGTTGAAATAAAGCCCAATAACACCAGACTGGGGAAGGCAGAACAACTATAACTGTTATACAATGCTGGTAGGAATGTAAAATAGTACAACACTTTTGAAAACTGGCATTTTCTTAAAAAGTTAAAAATCTATCCTATGACCCAACAATTTCATTTCTAGATATTTACTCAAGAGAACTGAAAACATATCAACAAAAAGCTTATAGAAGAATGTTCCATGCAGGGTACAATGGTTTACACCTGTAATCCCAGCTACTTGGAAAAGTACAGATGGGGTGGATCGTAGTTTGAGGCCAGCCTGGGCTGGTGGAGTGATTGTGACTTCAAGTGGTAGAGTGCCTGCCTAGCAAGCACAAGGCCCTGAGTTCAAACCCTAGAATGTCAAAAAAAATGTTCATAGTACCTTTACTTATAATAACCAAAAGATAGCAACATCCTAGGTGATCATCAATAGAAGGATGGTTAAACACACTATAGCTATGCTACAGTTATTACTTACCCATAAAAAGGAATACACAAGCCAGGCATGGTGATACATGTGTGTAATCCCAGCACTTGGGAGACAGAGGTAGGAGGATCAAGAGTTTGAGACCAACCTGGGCTACAAAGCAAGACCCTGTCTCAAAAAAACAAAAACAAAATAATATAAAAGGAACACACTACTAATGCATACATCTTCACGGCTCAATCTCAAAAACATTACCAAATAGTGTATCTTGTCATTCTTTGGTACCCATGTGGGATTGGTTCCAAGACACCCCACAGACCTGTGCCCAAATCTGTGGCACATTCTCTTGTATACTTAAAACCACAAAACTTTTGGAATAAATCATAGGAGAATATTTTCAGGACCTGCACAGAGGCATTAGTAGGTCTTAGAAAGCAAATACAATAAAAAAAAATATGTTAAATTAGATTTAATCAAAGATTTAAAACTGGGCTGGTGGAATGGCTCAAGCAATAAAAGCACTTGCCTAGTATGTATGAAGCCCTGAGTTCAAACTCCGATGGTTCCAAAAAATAAAGTGTAAGTATAGGGCTGGTGAAGTGACTCAAGTGGTAGGGCGCCTACCTAGCAAGCACTGGGACTCTTGAATTCAAGTCCCAGTACCACAAAAAAAAAAAAAAAAGTCTCCCACTTACAGGATATGATGCAGCTCAGAGGTATAGCACTTGCCTAGCACGCATGAGGCTCTGGGATTCAATCCCCCTGCTCTGCAAAAAAAAAAAAAAAAAAAGTGTTAAAAAATTTAAAATTGTTGGCACTGGTGGGGTGGCTCATGTGGTAAGAGTGCCTGCCTAGCAAGCAAGAAAAACATACAAATGACAAGCACGAAGTGCTCAACCTCACTGGTAATCAGCAAAATACAAACTAAGACTACAATGAAATTGTGCATCTCCACTAAGTGACTAAGAGTGAATAGGTTGACAGCACCAGATCTCGGGAGGATGCTGAGTAACTGGAACTCTCATACACAGCTGGTACAAACACCTTGGAAAAGCTTCCTTCCCAATACCTGAGCAAAGCTACTTCTGGGTATATTTACTCAGTGAGGCAGGCAGAATAACAGCCCCCAAAGATGTCCATGTCCTAATCCTTAGAAATTTCAAATATATTACCATATGTGGGAAAAGAGATTTGAATGTGTGATTAAAGATCTGGAGATGGGGCTGTTATCATGCCTTAACTGGATGGCTACCACGTAATCACAAGGGAAAGAGGGAGTAAGAGAGTCAGAGTAGAGGAAATGTCATGATGGAATCTTAGAAGAGAGAGAAATTTAAAGATTCTACTTTGTTACTTTTAAGATAAGAGGTGGATGTGGGTGGCTCAAACCTGTAATCCTAGCTACTCAGGAGATCAGGAGCATCATCGCAGTTCAAAGCCAACCCAGGCAGAGTTCTCGAGATCCTATCTCAAAAAAATCCATGACAAAAAAGGGCTGGCAGAGTGGCTCAAGCAGTAAGAGCACCCGCCTAGCAAGCATGAGGCCCTGAGTTCAAACACCAGTGCTGAAAAAAAAAAAAAAGATGAAAGAGGAGACAATGGCACACAGGTGATCTTTAGAAGCTAGAAAAGGCAAATTAACAGATTCTCCCCCAACCCTGCCAAAGGAATGTAGCCCTGCTAGTCCATTTTGGACTTCTGACCATAGTAAAGTTGTGTTATTTTAGCCCACTAAATTTGTAATGGCCTGTTACAGCAACAGTAAGTAACTAATACTCTCAGCAAAAATGAAAACACATATCCACAAGGAAACATAGAAAATGTTCATAGCAGCTTTAATTATAATAGTCAAACAATAGGGATGTCTGTTTACACAGGTGGGGAGATTACCAGGGAAGAGGAAGAGACTGGAGGAAGTTGATGGGAAAGTAAAATGTTCTATATCTGGACCTGTATCAATGCCCTCCAGCAAAAGACTAGGAACATACCTATAGTTGAGCAAAGGTAGGCCTTTGAAATGGAGCAGTGAAGGGTGTCTCAGTAAAGTGGTAACAAAATGAGTTATAGGATGTGAGCTTGAGTTAGGGGGTTGGGGGAGGGCTTTAGGAACCAAGGCTTTGCTCTGGATTGGATGCTGCAAGGATTCGAGGAAATCCTACAATTATATTTTAAAAAATCTCCCCTTGAAAGAAGGAAAGAGGAATGAACATAGCTAATGTTGAAACTGGTAGGGAAGCATCACCTACTGATATGAGCTGGGAGACAGTTTTCTATTTTGGTGGTTTGCAGTGCAAACTTGTTTTTGTCTATGTAGTCTTGATTTTTGGTCTACATTATCAAAGTCACAAAGTGACCTTGTCTGACTATTGATGTTTGATGACATTGCTTGTGTGCAACAGGAGAATGGCATGGCCTTGCTGTTTGTGCTAGGTCAGCTTTGAACACACCAAGGCTTAGCTGTGAGGATCAGGCCAGATCCAGCATGTTAGAGGTTGCTTCTCTTTTTCTCTGGGATATGAGGGTTGGATCTATTTGTCAAAATGGTAGGCTTAAGATATGTGTATTTCTAGAGTGTCTGCTGAGGAAGTGTGAGGCCATGGGTTCAAACCCCAATACCACCAAAAAAAAAAAAAAAAAATCAAGCTAGAGGTGGGAGGAGAGTGTGGGGATAATAAGAATGGCAGAATGCTGATGACTGCTAAATCCCTGAGATGGGTACACTGTGGTTTATTTATACTCATGCTTATTTTATATTTTTAAATTTTCCATACTAAAATGGCTTATGGGCTGATGATGTAGTTCAGTGGTAGAACACTTGCTTAGCATACAAAAGGCCCTGGGTTTGATCCCCAGCATCACAAAAAAATTAATTAAAATGCTAATTTTAATGGTAGGTAAAATCTCTGGGTAACAGAGGCAGAGATGTCATAGCGTCAGCTGACGGTCCCCAGTACACTTTTTACGTTAAGAAACTGATCCTCAAACTACAGATCTCCAACTTTTTATGTACTTAAATAAACTAGAACTGTTAGCTTTACATTTTTTACAGATACTGTTCAAAATTTAAAATCCCATTTGATTCACAGTTTTCATAAGTTTTGTCCCATTTTGAGGCCTCCTTAGTTCCTCAGCTTGGGTATCTCTTGAATTCCATATTTACTTATTTTTAAAGATGCCCTTTCCCTCACAATGGCTTCTTTGATATGTCAGCAAACCATGCAGGGCTTATTTTTCAAGTGGCTGTTCTTTTGGATCTGTGCCATGCATTTATCACAGGCTTCCACTAAAGCACTTTTAAATAGAAATGGGCTCCAGGCTTTCTATGGGCTGTAACTTTTTAAACAATTCCTTTCATCCCCCTCCCCACCAATGCCCTCATTCTGTCCTAATTTCCCTTTCTAAAACTGAGCAATCAAATGATGGATTTGCCCTGCCTTTCCCACTAGCAGGGGACTGAGTATTGTAGTCACTATTGACCCGGCACTTTGCCCATGACAACTCAGTACCCCAGCTTGGTCATTCCGCAGACCCAAACTCAGTCCACTACATTCTGCAGTGAGGCTTGAAATATTTACCAAACATCCAGTGCTCCTGGTGGGGTCAATCCTTCCTTCATATTGTTTGGATTTTTCTAAGTTTTGTTTTTAATTGACAATAACTCTACATGTTTATGGGTACACTGTGTATTGTCAATGCATATGTAACATGTTAAATGAGCAAATCGACTAATTAAGCTGTCCATCACCTCAAATACTTATTACACTTAAAGTCCTCTCTTTTCAGCTATTTTGAAATATACACTTTTTTTTTTTTTTGGTGGGATTAGGGTTTGAACTCAGGGCTTCACATTTGCAAAGTAGGCACTCTACTGCTTCAATCATACCTTCAGTCCATTTTGTTCTGGTTATTTTGAAGATGGGGTCTCTCAAACTATTTGCCTGGGCTGGCCTTGAACCACAATCCTCCTTACCTCAGCCTCCAAGGTAGCTAGGAGTACAGGCGTGAGCCACCAGCTCCTGGCACAATATATTATTGTTAACTATAATCACCACACTGTGCAAAGGAACACCGGAACTCATTCCTAACTTTACACCCTGTGACCAATGTCCCCCCTTTCTCTACCACCACCCAATTGGCTTATTATCATCTACAAGATAAAATCCAAGTTCTTCATAAACTATTAGAGTTAGTAAAAGACTGGCAGACCAAGGCTGATGAAGATGAGAAGCAACTGAAACTCATATACTGCTAATGGGACCGTAAAATGTGCAGTTTCCACAGTGCAGACACTGTGGAAAACAGTTGACAGGTCCTTAAAATGTTAACCAGAGTTACCATATGACCCAGCTGTTCCACTTCTAGGTATGTACCTAAGAGAACACACAAAACTCACACACAAATGTGCACAGCAGCATTAGTCATCATAGCACAAAACTGGAAGTAACCCAAATGCCCATAAACAGGTAAATGCTTAAACAAACAGTTGTATATCCACATCATGGGATACCACTCAGCAATAAAAAGCAACTACACTGATACATGCAGCACACTGATGAAACTCAACAATGCTAAGTAAAAGAAGTCACACTAAAGGGAGCATATACTATCTAATTCCATTTGTTTCAAACTAGAAAATGTCCAGATGTGGTGGCATACACCTGTAATCCCAGTACTCAGTAAACTAAGGCAGAATTGAAAATGAGGCCAGCATGGGCTCCATAGCTAGACCCTGTCTTAAAATGAATTTTAAAAACTAGAGAATTCAAACTAATCTATACTGACTGAATCCTAGCCACAGTTGGTTCCACACCGTCCTGCTGAAGGCCCATGTCAGGCACCAGTGGGCACTGTGGTCGTGGGTCCTCACATTTACAGACCAAGAGGATATAATCTCCTCAAAAAGTTTCTTGGGAAATCCTTTAAGCTGATTCCATTTTCACATCTTTTGTCTCCCAGCATCTAAGGCAGCTACATGTGGCTGCTTAGTAACTTAATCCAAACAGAAGTGAGGACTCAAGAGTCACAGACTTACAGCTGCCATTGCACTGGCCATAAGGAGATGGTATTTCTCAGGGAAAGGGGATTTGTGTCCCTATAGGAAGTTTATATTAAATTGGGAAAATATGTCTTAATCTGTCAACCTCCAAAACCCCTTCAAAAATCCTTTGGAGCCTTTTTTGGAGGTAGTAGTGATGGTAGGGATGAGTTGGTAAGATACAGAGTTGGTGAGTAGACATAGCTAGGAAGGACCTGGAACCAACCCAGGAAGATGGGCCAAAACTTGCAACTTTCCCTTGGCAATGGCTGTGCCCTGCAGCTGCCCAGGTGGGCTTTTACTGTCTTCCTAACCCACCCTCCCTAGGTGACCTTCTCATGTACCTGTCATAAACCCTCTTCAAGATGCCAGTCTCGCCCTCCCCGTCCTGCAAACCTCCTCTTGGGTCACCCAGGCTTCACGACTCTCCTGTGCCCAGCACATCCTAGAACTCAGGAGTGTAGTATTTGGTGTTGTGGACTGAATGTATTGCTTTGGTTTTATTTTTATAACTAGACTGATGTGCTTGTGGGCAAAATTTGAGCCTGTTTCTTAGAGCACCTATCAATGATCCTTGAGCAGATGGCAGGAGCTGATTGACTGGCAGGCAGCAGGAGTCACCTCCATGGCTTGTGTTTATCCACATACTGTGAGTTGTTTAGTGTTTTACCAGTCTGATCTTGAGGAATATAATCTGATCTGGGCCTGGTGGTTCCCATGTGTAATACCAGCACTCAAGAAGCTGAAGCAGGATGGTGAATTTCAGGCCAGCCTAGATTAGTGGGATCCTGACTCAAAAAAAAAATCTGGAACTAACTTAAGTCATGGGGGAAGAGATTGGCAAAGAGCCCCACTTGAAAAATAGTGGCATTTTAGAGCAAGAAAATCACCAAGACTAGAGAGGAAACCCATCGCTCACTGGTCTTCATGGAAAACAAAAGGCTGGGAGCTATTTCAGTGGGATCCAGGTTAACAATCCCAAAGCGTGTGAACACGGGGAAACCACTTATCACTCGAGCCAGCAGAAAAATTGGATAAAAAGCAATCTTTTGGCAGGGCAGCAAGGCCGTGCTGAAACAAGCTTTCCAAACACTGCTTTCTGCCAAAGCAAGCTTCTATTTATTGGTGGTTCAGATTCCAAAGCTCCCCTCCCTGGACTAACAGTTCAAGTGTTATTTGTAGTTGCCATCAGCTGCCACCTACTGGTCTAAATTACAACTGCCTACCAGGACCCGTGTGGCTTGGAATTTCCAGTCATCATCTAGCTCCAACACACTTGGTCCATGGTATTCCATAAATGCTTCATGAGTCCCCAGAACCCAGAAGATGTACTATTAGTTACTTTAGTTTTCATTTTGCTGGCTGAAAAACCTTGTATGCCCTTATTTCCAGCTACTTGGGAGATAAAAGAATCGGACAAATAGCCCAGGTGGTAAGTTCAGGAGACCCCATCTCAACAAATAAAAGCTGGGCATGGTGACATGCACATGCCATCCCGGCTACACATGAAGCATAGACTGCAGCACTGACCCACCCTGGTATAAATGTCCCTATCTTAAAAATAAAGCAAAAGTTGGGGACATGGCTCAGGTTGTAGAGGGCCTGCCAGGCAAGCACAAGGTCCTGAATTCAAATCCCAGTGCCACCAGAAACTCCAAAAATTTAAAAAACAAATGCAAACAAAAAACTTACATAGATTGGTATGCCTGTGGAGTTAGTCTGGTCCACAGCTGGCTTCTAAAATGCCATCTCTCCATTTAGACTCCCAATAGCACCTATCCACAATCATGGACAGCAATTACCAGCAAGACAATGATGGTGTCCTGCCCAGCAATGCCAAACATTCGGGGATGGTCCTCAGTTCCATTAGGCTGCATTACAGCACTCTCCTGGCACTGTGCCAGCAGTTTGCAGTACAGGATCATGGGCATGCTTTCACCCAACTTCATTTCCCATCAAACCCTTTTTGTTTCCAGTACTGGAGTCTGAACTCAGAGCCTATACCTTGAGCCACTCTGCCAGCTCTTCTTTTTGATGGGTTTTTTTGATATTGCCTCATGGAACTATTTGCCCAGGCAGGCTTTGAACCACAATCCTGATCCCTGTTTCCTAAATAGCTAGGATTACAGGCCTGAGCCACCTGTGCCCAGCCCACCAAACCCCTAAGTACTCACACCAGGCCAGCAACTGGTACCACCCCTGCAGGGCTGGACCCACCGCTCTCATTCACTCTTGTTGTATGCTGGCTATCACTCACGGGAGACTGCGAAAATGACAATGCAGCTTCTCCCTTCAAGGAGCCCTGAGGCATCTGTATTTTTTCCCAATGTTATAAAGATTAAAAATCCCAGGGTCTTCAGATGGCTAAGCAGTCCCTTCCAAATCTTTTTGTGCTTTCTTCAATGCTAACGTTCAAACCCAGGACCTCATTCTAGGCATGCTACACACATTCTCTTTTGTTTCTTAGAAACCCTGAGTCCAGAATTGGTTAATTGTTGGCCCAAATACTACTCCAGTGCTTCTTTTTCTAGACTGTACAAAACTGAAGAAGAGTGTCTCCTTTAATCATCTCCAGGTAGCAGACACAAAAATCTCATTCCAGGTTACCACAGCACAATTCCCACCACACAGCATGGGGTCAACACGGCTGGTCAAGGAAGATGTTCATTATCCCGTTTGCCTCCAAGACTCAGTACCACACCGAACCCAATTCTGCAGGGTTCAAGCAAAGAGGGCTGTTATAGCAGCCCTAAACATCAACAAGTAACATTATCCCCAAACCAATCCAATCTTGCCCCATTTACATTCTCACCCTCAAACCATTCCTATTCAGACCACACAATACAAACAAAATGGGACACACGTTTTTCTGGCTACAAGTTTATTCAACACAAAAGAAGCCCCCCCAATTTTACTGAGGTGGCTGACCACGTCCACGACCAAATCCGCCTCTCTGCAAGAGAAAGCACATCAGCATTAGTGGCACATTCCATTCTACCTCCCCCTCAGGGTTTTGTTAAAAGTTTCTGGCCTCATTATCACTGGAGAAGCTCCCAAAAGTAAACAAACATCCAGGAAAGGGCAGGTCATTCAGTCCAGCCCCTCACTGGCAGTGGGGTCACCTAACATCTAGGTCTATTTTCTCATTGGTACAACAGAAACATGGCCACCCACTGTGTGTCACACACATGGAAGCACCCAGACAGGACAATTTTATTCTACTATACACGCCCCCTTTACATAAATGAGATCTGAGAGCAACTGGTGCTTTAAAAAGACCTGCCACAGGGCAGTTATGTGCCAAGCCTCTATGCAAAGCATTTGACCTGGATTAACTAGGTTTATAGCTAGAATTATCCCCTTTATTTTGAAGATAACAAACTACGGCAGAAAGAAACCTTCCCAAGATTACACCAGAAGACAATTTGATTCCAGACCAACTTTGTTCTAAAATCCACTCAATCTTCAGTTCAATTTCAAACTTCCCTTCATAAAATTAATTATGGGATTATGACCATTAAAGAAATAGCATGCCACCTGTACTGATTTGTAAGACTCACTCCTGCAATTTATTTACCAAAGTTTGTATACTGTATCTCACATCAAACGTATTTAGGGGAAACATGAGGGGACAGGACTCAACATCCTACACCCTACACCCCCCCTTAGAATGTGCAGAGCCACAGACTGAGGCCAGCACAAGTGTCTGCTCGGTGACAAGGGATACTCACAAACTGGAATTCGGTTGCTGACCCAGCCCCAGCCTCGGCTTTCTTGTCAGCACCAGCTGGAAAGAGAAACACCAAGTCAGAGCCAGCTAACATTTGAACTCTGTAGAACAAGGGAAGACAAGCCACACGATCCACTCTTGCAGAAACCATGCCAGTAGATGAACTACCCCAGAACACACAAGCAAATCACCCAGTGGTGAACACCTTCAGGTACCTCTGCTCCTACCTCTCCTGGGACACCCTAAGCTCTCCTTAAATCACCCTTCTAAACTCATAGCCTCAACTGTCCACTCCTCCAGGGAAGATGGCCTATACAACGACCCTCACTTCCCATCACCGAGTTACTAACCACTCACTTCAAACCAGCACCTAACTTGTAGAGGGAGCTCAGTAAGGGAAGAGTTAAGAGTGTTTATAGTGGTCACATGTTAAATACTTTTAGATATAGAGTTAAATAATGTATTAATATTCAAATAACCTAATTTTGCATTTACACACACCTCACATGGGAGTGGGGTGGGAAAGAGCCAGGGCCAGTAATAAACATTGTTTCAGTAAACACCACAAAAACTGGAGTCTCTTTCTAGCTCAATTCAAACCACACCCACCACAGACCCGTTTGTTCATTTCCAGCCTGCTGACCAAGCAAGCCACTTGTGTTCCCCATCTCCACACTTTTTTGCATGCACAGCTATGCACATTCCCCTAGAAACAGGAAGACCCTATGCACAGGCCCATGAGTTCCATCCTCTGAAAAACAGTCCCCTGGCTGATTTGAGTGTGTGTATTGACTTCTAATGTGCGCAATCATTAACTTTCTCTAGCTCAGAATCTGGAAGTTTCTTTCAATTACCCTATAAGGTGTTCAGGTCAACTGGTCACTTCTATGAAAAGTCAAAAGGACAAGAGATAGGACTGGGGGCCTGGCTCAAGTGGTAGAGTACCTGCCTAGTCTTAAGTGTGTATGTAGGCCCTGAGTACAAACCCTAGTTTAAAAACAAAAACAAAAACCCCCAAGAGGAAGAGTGAAACAAGTTAAAAAACTTCTCTTTTACAACTTCTTTTACATCACAACTGATTGCTTTTTTAACAAAGTCAGGGTGACAACTCAGTTGAATCCTGTTATGCCTCTATAAAACATTACCAATGGCTCCCCATCTTCTCCAGAGTAAAGCCAAGTCCTTACCATGGCCCTACATCCTTATCTTCCACTGTTCCTGTCTGCATAAGCCAGGTGCTCTATTCAAAGGCCTTTGCCTGGAATGTTCTTCCCTTGGTAGCCACTGGCTGACTCTCTTCCCTCCTTCATTTGTTTGCTAAAATCTCACTTCTACAAGACTTGCTCTTAAAATTGCAACACCCACCTTCCCTATTTAAATGCTCATCCCTACCTGACTACTTATTTTTCCTAATGCAAACTCAATGAGGCCTTTTGTTGGCAGAGTAGACTTGCCTCCCAGCTCAACAATGATGCCTGGCACCCCACATATACCTGTTCTGTGTCAGGACAGACACTTCTACTTAAAAACAAGATTTCCTGATACTTTTGCAGTAAAACAGGTGAGTGAGCCCTGACCTTAAGGAGTTTACATACGAAAGAGACCACATATGGATAAAATAGGCATGCTGCTTTCCTAAGAGTTGGTCAGGATGTTTTTTTTTTTTCCCAGTGTCCCCAACTCAAGAGTGCTTTCCTCTTAGTTCCCATAAAGAACCACAAGGAACTCTGGCTGTTCTGATGATCGAGATTGAAGTGCAGGATCTTTCCTGGTCACCTTGGCATCTACAAGGGTTGAATTCTATCCAGGGCCAACTGAGAGTCCAGAGTTTCTACCCCAACCCTCCAGATACAGAAGATCATTACTCACGTGGCACAGCACTCCGTCTGTAGGTGTCTCTGTCAGCTTCCCCTCTTGTGAGTCTTGCAGGTCGCTCACCCTCCAGACCTATGTAAATTAAGCCACACTGTAAACATAGGGTAATGTCGGATCTATTTTTTTAAAGCCAAGAAAAGTGGCATCTCTCCTGTTCTCCCTGGGTAACCACTTAATTATGATGGATTAACAGGGACAGGACCTTTAAGTATAAACTTAGAAATGTTAACTACAAACCTGTATTTCCCCACAGGTACTTTTTATCATCAATAATTTGGTTCCCCAAAGTCCTAGGAAATTCACATCTCAATTATAATGCTACATACCTACAAAAAAAGTTGCTTTTCTTCTATTGTTTCTGGACAGAAAAGCATTTTCTAATTGCTTGGCTAATAAAGAAATGTAGCTATTCCTATAACCAATCTGAATAGCCAGCTTTTAACTTGACCCATCTCTCCATAGAAAATTTAGTGTAATGGAAAGGTTTGGGACCTTCAGCTTATATAATCCACAGACGCCAGCAAGAATCCTTTACTTCCTTGTGGACTTCTGCATGTAACTCATCAGTGGGACATACATTAAGGCAATTACATCCCCAGACCCAAGGCACAGATTCTTTTTTGAGGCAAGGTCTCACTATGTAGCTCAGGCTAACCTCAAACTCCCTATCATCCTACCTCTCAACTGCTGAGATTATTGGCATGTACCACCACACCCAGCTCGTGAGATTTTTTTTTTTTAGATCCTAGCTTTTAAAATCTAGGCCTTGATAACCAGAAGTGTTGAGGCACCACTGTAATCCCAAGGACTTGGGAGGCAGAGGTAGGAGAATTTGAAGTATTACAAATTTTTGGCTAGCCTGAGCTACATAGCAAGACCCTATCTTAAAAAAAAAAAAATTCATTGAAAAGTAACTTAATCTATTATTCTTTCCACCCAATTACCTTACAGTACAAGAAATACATCTGATTCTGTAGTGGGTGGCCAAAATAAATGCCAGACCCACTTAAGCCAACTAAACCAGAATCTACAGGGGCACACAGACACTGACATTTTTTTTCCAGGTGATTCCAAGATCCAGTAGAGAACCTCAGTTCTAAAGATACACAATTCTACTTAACCTCTAGAATCCCTCAGGAGCTTTCATAACAAACTCCTGAGCTTCATGTTGTCACCCTTTCAGGGAAACCTAGACACTCTGCCGATGTTTAAGAATCTCTGCATCATCTCCTCAGCCCACAAACTCTGTAGCTCCTACAAAATTCTTGTGAAAAGAAATAGCTTTGACAAAATGCAACTGTGAGCTAACAATGATCTTTGGAGTCAGGGGATTAACCCCCCCCACACACACACAGAGCACATCCTCACACCATGATCTCATACACATCTGCCCTCTCCTTCCTTAATTTCTTTTCCCCTTGCCAAGAAACTGTACAAAACTTCACTTCCTTCACATATGGTAAACAGCTTTGCTTTAGATTTCTTGGGTATAAACACCATCATACCCTACTGGAAAATAACTACTCAGTGCTCTACCACATTTATCTGGGTATTTGCACAGGCACTGGGGAAGACAGCCACAGACTAAAATTGCATTTGTATTTAATACTAACTCATGAATGGCCTAGACGCCTGGGTCCAGTTCAAACATTTCAGTACTTTGACCAAAGGCTCTGCCTAACATAGTCCCTCTAAATCTGACATCAATGATGTGTTACAAGAACATTTCTGTCCTGCCTCCCACAAAATACACTACCCTTTCCCGAGAAAGACTGGCTTCAGAACAGGTACACTTGAAGGTTATTTATGTGGACACCATACCTTTGGGCCGAGGCCTGCCTGTCTCTGGGCGGCTGCGACGAAGAGTGGCAGGCACGATCTCAGGAGGCAGGTGGAGGTAATCACGGAGATACTGGATACCCTCGTTAGTAAGGTACCAATAGAAATGTCTCCAGGCAAACTGTTCCTTCACATAGCCTCGAGACTTTAGAGACTGTAAGGCAAAAACCTACTGTCAAGACATAACTAGAAGATAAGGGTACGACTCAGGTGGTGAAGCCTGTGCTTAACAGCACAGATCTTTAATCCCAGTACCTAGGAGGTTGAGTCAGGACAATTACTAGTTCAAGTACAGCCTGGGACACATAGTGAGGAACCCTTTCCCCCCCCCTCCCCCCAACCTCAAAAGACCTATCTAAATTGAGCACTATGGTGTATAACTTCAGTCCCAACTATCTGGGAGGCTGAAGCAGGAGAATCCCTTCAGCCCAGCCAGGAGTTGAAGCCAGCTTGGGCAACATAAGAAGCCTCATTTCAAAAGACATAACTAGAACCTTGGAGCGCTATACTTAAAATGAGGTGAGTAAACACGTTTTCACAGCACTATCTCACTACCCTTCAAAAAAACCAGCTTGGGCTGTTCTCCTTAGAATCTGCCTTGAACACTGGTGGGCATTCTGTCCATCTCTACCCTACCCCATACCTGCATGGCTTTCATGACATGAAGATTGGGCACATTCTTGTCTGCCAGCTCTGGGTGCTTGGGCATGTGGACATCCTTCTTGGCTACCATCACTCCCTCCTTAAAAAGGAGTTCATAAATGGCAATCCGGTTCTTCTTGGGCATTAACATCTGCAAGAAATAGGCGATTATGCAAACAAACAAACAAAAAAAGCGCTTCTAGATAATGTCTCTAGTCCAATGACCAAGTTCAAGACCCTAAAATGATCACACGCCAGTGATTTACAGTAAGTCATTATCAGTTAAACTCCTGTCACCAGCTATTAATGTCCACTGGGTCAAAAGCTCAGACCACGGCAGCAGGTACGCAGAAGGGAGGGCTACAAAGTGCAAGACCAGCTACCTCCCACCCCTAATACAGGCAGCCGTTAAACTAAAACGGGAATGGGATCTACATTTGCTCCACCTTCGAAAGCCTTCACAACCACTATAGCTGTGGGGGGAGGGGGCGCACACAAACCCTGTAGCCTTGCAGTACTGCGGTACTTAGTGGAGGATCGCGCGGCTATTCCTTAAGTTACACAGGAAGGACTCGGAATAAAGTCCTCGCTTCCTGATAGGCCGCTGACCCCAACCCAAGGGCTAAGACCTTCGCCCCCTCGTCCCTTTAAAACTCCTCCACCAAACTAAAGTTCACAGCCAGGTGCGGTAGCAGCCCGGAGCTAAGGGTCCTGCCCCGAAGGAAACGCGTGCAGAAGGGACACTATCTCCCCAACCTCGCCGGGCAGGCCCCCGCTACACAAGGGCTTCGAACTCCCCTCCCCGGTCCTCCGCCATCCGGACGCCAATTTTCATATACCAGCACCCCCACCACCCCCACCTTGACTTGCACCCCAACCCCTCTCGCTGCTTAGAAATGAGTGTGGGAGGAGGGAGAGAGAACCACCCCTGCCCGACAGGAGGTAGGCGCGGCCGCTATGGCTGCGGGACAGCCCGGATGGGGGCTGATGGAACCCGAACTCTAGAGGAACCCACTGTGGCAGCGTCAGAGTCCGAGGCCGCGGCTAGAAAAGAAGGGGCATGCGCGCTGCGGCGTCTCTTCCGGGCTGCGTGGCCCCGCCCCCATCCAGGACCCTCGCGCGGCCTGGGGTGGCTGCGGTGGTGCCTGCGCGGCGGGCGGACGGGCGGCGCTGTTACCCGCCCGAGCGCTCTGCGCGCCGGAACCGCCGCCGGGAGCTCCTGCGCCTGCGTGCTTCGCTAAGGAAGGGTAGTTGTGTGGGGGCTGAGCGCTCAAAAGGGCGTCTGTTTTTGTCTCCCGGAAGGTAACTTACTTGGGCAAATGTTATTTGCTCTTTGGATAGGCAAAGCGAGAACATACAGGAAAAATAATGACAACAATAACATAAAAAATAAAAATCCTATCAAAGGTAATCACTACTTAACGTTTTGCTATGTGTTCTAAACTCGTATGCACCCTCACAAATGTGTTTGTAACAAAACCAAAATGTTTTGTGTATGTTATGTATGATACGTTTTGTAAGGTGTTTTTTCCATTTATAATTTGTTTATTTTGCAGTACTGGGATTTGAACTTGGTTTCCTATTTGCTAGACAGGTGCTCCATCATTTGAGCCGCCCCAGCCTTTTTTGCTCTGGTTATTTTGGAGATAGGGACTCAGTCGGTCCAGGCGGGCTTACACGTCCCGCAGTAGCTGGGATGACAGGTGCCCAGCTTTTTCTGTTGAGATGGGGTCTCCAAGACTTTTTTGCCAAGGCTGGCCTAGAACCAGGATCCTATCTAATTCAGCCTCCCAAGTACCAGGATTACAGCACCCAGTTAACACCTACAATTTTAATGACTATGTAGTCGTCCACTGGTGAAGAAATACCTTATAGTTGAATATATATTTTAAAAATCACTATGCTAGGTAAAAATGGGACACGTACATTTGCACCCTTGCCCAATAGTTTCCTTCAGTTACATTCCTAAAAACATCATTAAGAAAGCACACGTTTAGTTTTTGCACTTGCCACATTGATTTGCAGGAAGAGATTATCAATTACATTATTACACACCTGTCAGCAAGTATTAAGACATTAACCCTGCTGATATTGAATGATACCATTCTTCTGCATTTTTGTCAGTCTAATAGATAAGAAATGTTAATCTCACTGCTCTTAAGTTACATTTATTTTTAATATTTTTGCGGTTTGGGGGTTTGAACTCAGGGCCTACACCTTGAACCACTCCACCAGCCCTTTTCTGTGATGGGATTTTTCAAGATAGGGTCTTGTGAATTATTTGCCCAGCTCTGGCTTCGAACCTCCATCCTCCTGATCTCTGCTTCCTGAGTAGCTAGGATTACAGGTGTGAGCCACCAGCACCCTGCTCACCTTGAACATTTATCATTTCTTTGTGTTGGGAACATTCAAAGTCTTATCTTCTAGCTTATTATTTATTTATTTTTGGTAGTACTGTGGTGCCGGCTTCAGTTACATTTCTTTTTTATTTGCCGTGTTTTTATTTTATTTTATCGTTTTTACATTTACTCATATGTGTATACAGTGTTTGGGCCACCTCCCCCTCCCCCCAACACCTCCCCCCTTAAGTTACATTTCTTCAGTTACTAATTTCTTCAATCACTTTGTTCTTTTTAAAATTTGTGGGGCTGGAGGTGTGGCTGAAGTGATAGAGCACCTGCCTAGCAAGCATGAGGCCTTGAGTTCAAACCCCAGTACCACAAAATAAATAAATAAAATAAAATTTGAGTTTCTTATTTTATAAATTGTGAGTTACCATTGCTTGCTTTTATATTCAGAGTTCATTCTTTTTTACTCTATACATGTTAAAACTGTTAACCCTTGGCTATTTGTGTGGGGGGGTGCTGGGGAGTTAACCAAGTGCATGCTAGGAAGTGCTCTACCACTGAGGTACAACCCCAGCCTTTTGTCACTTACTTTTCAGGTACTTCCTCCAGCTTTTCACTTGCCTTGATTTTTTTTTTTCTTTTTCTTTCTTTTCTCCCCCCTAGTACTGGGATTTGAATTCAGGGCCTTGCATTTGCCAAGCAGGCACTCTACCACTTGAGACACGCTCCAGTCTTTGCAGCTTTCATTATTTTTCTAACAAGGTCTCCCAATTATGACCAGGCCTGGACCTTGATCTCCTATTTATGTTTCCCATGGAGCTGGGATGGCAGGTACCACCACACCCTGTGGTTGAGATGGAAGGGGAAGGGGAACTCTTAAACTTTTCCCGGGGCTGGCCTGGAACTGCAATCCTCCTGATCTCCACATCTGGAATAGCTGGGATTATAGACGTGACCCACTTTGCCTGGCACTTTTCATGGTGTTTTGAAGAAGTTTCATATTTTTTTATATTCAGATGTTTATGGTTTCGTATGGATATAATACTTAAAAAATTTGAGGTGTGGAATGCCTCAGCACTCAGAAGACTGAAACAGGAGACTTGAGAGTTGGAGGCCAGCCTGGGCTACATAGTGAGACCCTGTCTCAAAAACACTCATAACATGATTACAGACATAAACAAAGAATCTTAAACAAATGAATAGGGAAAACAATGATCTGAGGAATGATCAAGTAGATTTGAAAAAGAAGCAAAAACTGAAGCCAAAAAGGGCTGGGGTGTGGCTCAAGTGGCGGAGTGCATGCCTAGGAAGGGCCTCAGTGTAACTCCAGTTCTTAAAAAAAAAAAACAAGGGACATGAAAGATAAAATAAGGAAGTCTAAAATGTGTCCAGCTAAAGTCATATAAATAAGGTGGCAAAGAGACACTATGATAATATTTTCTAATATTTCCTAGAATGATTGAAAGACAGCACATTTCAGATCCAACTAACTGAGCTCAACAAACCCTAAACCCCAAGTTGGGAAAATAAAAACAAACGAATCCAGCTGGGTGCTAGTGGCTCACACCTGTAATTCTAGCTACTTCAGAGGCTGAGATCAGGAGGATTTCAGTTTGAGGCCAGCCCAGGCAAATAGTTCCAGAGACTCCTATTTCCAAAATAACCAGAGCAAAATGGACTGGAGGTGTGGCTCAAGTGATAGAGCTCCTTCTTTTTGAACCTGAAGCCCTGAGTTCAAGCCCCAATCCACTGGAAAAAAAAAAAAAACATGCTTAAACCTATTATAATGAACTCACTCCACTGAAAACAAATTGAAGATCTTAAAGGCAGCCAGCAAGAAAAGGAGGGTGTGAGTGTCGCATCCCAGGAGCACTGGGACACAGTCAAGTGAAACATCTTTTCAAAAGACAAGAGGTATTTTCCTCACTAGCACTGCAATAATCCTGCTGCTGCATCAGAACCTGTCACTCCTCTGCTTGCATCCCTCCAGTGGCTCCCCAAAAATCACTTAGAAAAACATTGAAAGTCTTTATGGAACTTCATTTTTTAATGTCTAGATCTTTTATCCTTCTGGAATGTTTTCTGGTGTTAAAAAAAAAAACATTTCTCCAAAGGATTAGCCGGTTTCTTCAATAACAGATGCTCCTATTCCTCAGAAATATGGCTGAGTGTTTAGTAGAGATGAATTCAGGTTAGTGTTTGTTACATTTGACGTGCCCCCGAGGAACACTGGTGAAAATGGCCACATGATCTAGGATAGATTGCTCAAGTGTGTCCTGTGGGAGAGGGTCCAAGATCACCTGGACAGGAAGAGGAGGAACCCCGAGCACTTTTGAGCTCCCCCTTGTATGGCAGTGTCCCTGTGGTGTCTCCATCCCTGAATGGCAGCTTGTGAGGGCAGGGATGGGTCTCCTCTCAGTGCACTTCCCAGAATTTGTATCATGTGTTTGATACACTGTACTTAAATGTTTCAGGAATGAAAACCTCATGGGCAGCAGAGAAAATGGAGGTGACTGAGTAATGAAGGGGAGAGAGAGAATAATAGCCCCTCTGACACCACGAAAGGCTTCTCAGATTGTCACCAAAGAAAGCCTAAACAACTCCTCTGGCTTCAAGTGGTCCTGCAGGTGTCTGATGGAAGACATCTCTGACTTCCCCCCTTAACCTTTGGGTCAAGTCCCTCCAGCCTGCAGTCATGTTGATGGCTGGTGGGAGCTGTTCTATCCTCTGCTCTGTCAGCAGTGGCAGCAACTTAAGCCCTTGGGGTCCTGCAGCTCCGACCCCAACTGGGCTCTTAAGCACCTGAGGTCCTTCAATAAAAGCCTGAGAACAGGCTGGTGGCTTCTGGTCAGTGCTGGCTTCCTTCCTGTCTGAGCCAAAGCCCCATTAAAACCTTGCTACCTTCCCTGAACCCTTGGCACAGTTTCATTTCTATTGCTTCTGGAGACCCCAAGTTCTGCAGTCAGGGTGACAGTGCATTGTAGTGTTCATTGCCTTCTATTTAGTAGTTAGTCTCTGAGGCCCTGGCACTAGGCCAAGTGGTGGGTCTGTAGTGGGTACAGGAGCCTACATAGATCCCAAATCAAGTAACAGATATTCCTGTTATGTGTCGAAAACTAGAAGAAAATGATCAGCTGGCTGCTGAGGCCTGTGATCCTAGTTACTCAGGAGGCAGAGAGCAGGGGGATCATGTTTCAAAGCTAGCCTGGGCAAACAGTTCTTGAGACCCTAGCTTGCAAATACCCTACACACACAAAAAAAAAGGGGGGGCTGAGAGAGTGGCTCAAGTGCTAAAGCACCTGCCTAGCAAGCATGAGGCCTTGAGGACCTGAGTTCAAGCCCCAGTACTACAAAAAAAAAAAAAAAAAAAAAGGAAGAAAAAATGATCGGGGTGTGGGGGCTGAGAGCAATGGGAGCGAGGCATGACATTATAGGTGAAACTTACAGAGGAGTCAGGATGAGAACCAGGAAGGGGAACAGTTCCTTTGGAGGGCCCCAATGCGGTAGCAAGCTTGAGCGGACAGCCAACATGGAGAGGGC
The DNA here is from genome assembly GCF_047511655.1 of Castor canadensis. Lineage (NCBI taxonomy): Eukaryota > Metazoa > Chordata > Mammalia > Rodentia > Castoridae > Castor > Castor canadensis. The sequence goes on along the minus strand of NC_133393.1, from coordinate 20,985,737 downwards.
ACAGCACACAGGGAGAAGCTGGCCAGACACACTGGCCTCAGGAGGGCCTTCAGAGTGTATTAAAACTGCAGTGAAAGGCCAGGTGTGGTGGCTCACACCATAATCCCAACTCCTTGGGAGGAGGAGATGGGGAGGTGTGGTTCAAGGTCAGCCCAGGCAAGAAGTTAGTGAGACCCCATTTCAGCTAATAGCTGGGTGCAATGGTGTGCACTTGTCATCCTAGGTGTAGATAGGATTGATGTCTGAGGCCAACCTGAACAAAAAGTGTGAGACCCTATCCGAAAAGGAACTAAAGCAAAAAAAAGTTGGGGCTATGGCTTAAGTGGTAGAGCATCTGCCTAGCAAGCATGAGGTCCTGAGTTCAAACCCCAGGACCACTAGATGGAAAAAAATTAAAAAAAAAAAAAAAAAAAAAGGAAAGTCACTGAAAGGCACTAGTGACAGCATTATATACTTGTTTTAGAGATTACCTTATAAAGACCCCATCTTTACCACTCCCACCCTATATTGTGCACATTCCATGAGGTATAGGTATAATCACCTGCCATGACACATGCTAAAAGAGAAAGCGAAGCCCCTGAGATTTGGAGAAATGAATCTCTTTGCCTCGGTTGCTCCAGGTTAGAAGCAGTGGAACTGGACGCTGACTGCAGAGCTGCAGACTTCCCGCTGGCTACCTTAGCTGCCCCTTCACCATGAGACTTTCTGCTGGGGCCAAGGGCAGGGCCAGGGAGAGCAGGGGCTCTTCCCTGCTGCCTATTAGAATCCCCTAGAAGACTTTCGGAGTTCTTTGGCCCAGGCTACACTCCAAACAGAGTAAGTCAGACCCTTTGGGGTCTGGGCCCTTTGGACCCAGGCAGCAATATTTTACTTCTTAATTTTTCTTGGTGTATAATTTGCAAATAGTGAAGCACGCACATCTTTATAATCCATGGCACTGTTTCATGGATGTGTGTGTGTGTGTGTGTGTGTGTGTATAAATCCATGTGAACTGCCATCCAGGCCACGGTGCATAGTGGCTCCCTTTCCACTCAACCCCCCCATCCTGCCACCCCTGGGTACAGTCTCCTGACTGATGTCACCACTTGTATGCATTTTGTGTCCAGCTACCCTGTGTCTCCCTGTCCATCACTAGGTCTGTGAGGATCACCCATGTCGCAAGTATCTGGAGGTGACTTTGGCTGCTGAGTCCCGTTCCATTGAGAAGATCCGCCAAGACTTGTTTATCCATCCGCTACTTGGCTGTTGCTAGGGTTTGGCTCTTATAAATAAAGCTTCCTAAAATGTTCTTACACATGGCTTTTGAGAGACATAGGTATTGGGCAGCAGTAGTTTCTAGAACAGGAAAGTTGATGACCAGGGACTGTGAGGAAACTGTAAGTGCCTGCAGGCCTCTACTGAGAGTGGAAGCCAGAGTCTATGTCACTGTCCCCACCCCCGCCCCGGGAATGTTCCCAGGTTGGAAATAAGTAAACATGTTTCCCTTTAAAATTCCTTTAATTAAATCTCCCATCATAGCAGGAATGGAGGTAGGCCTAGGGGAGCAGGGGCTTCTCTCTAGGGCTCTGGGGAAGTGGGTGCTCTGGCTGTAACAGTAGACACCTAGGTGTCACTGCTTCCCACACCTCCCTTCACATGCCTAGAATAGCTCTCAGCCTGGAGCGCAGTGCCTCCTTCCCACTCGTGCAGAGCATCCTCAGAAGAGCCATCTGTGCATCCTGGTCTGGCCCATGTGAGTTTGTGGCAAGTGGGGAGTGGCTGCTGATACATTCCCAGGGCGTGTGTCAGTGCCCTCCCCAACTCATTCACACACACTCACACACATGCAGTCATACACGGGATCACACACACGCACACATTCACGTATACTCACTCACACACTTACACACACTTGGGTCACCCATGTCTGGAGGCGTGGCTATCCCCAGGCAAACCACATCACGGATAACAGCCTGTTAGAGCTGTTGTCTGGTTTTTTTTTTTTTTTTTTTGAGGCAGGATCTCTCTACATAGCCCAGGCTGGTCTGGAACTCAAGATCCTCCTGCCTCAGCCTCCTGAATGCTGGGATTGCAGGTGTGCCCCACCCTGCCTGTAATGTCTCTTCTTTTTCTCCTTCTTCTTCTGCTTTCTCTTCCCCTTCCCCTTCTCCTTCTCCTCCTTCTCTTCTCTTCCTCCTCCTTCTTTGGCAGTGTTGGGGTTTGAACTCCGGGCTTTGGACTTGCTAGGCAGGTGCTCTACCAGTGGAGGCACATCCCCAGACCAAGGAACAGGGCAACAGGTGTAGATGCTGGGGGTCAATCCCAGGGAATTGATGTTTCCCTACTCTTGATAGTATGATTCACACACATTGCTGTCAAGGTCTGGGTCACCCACTGTCACTTGAAACCTCTAAGCATTTCTCCTACTTGCTTATATCTGTTGGACTGTGTAACCCCATCTTCGAGTACCTGAGATGTGGGAGAGTTTGGAAATTCAGCTCTGACGGTAGAGATTTCTGCCTGTGTACTCATGGCTGGTTCCAGCAACCTGAAACAGTGTCTAGTGCACAGGAAGAATTCAGTAAAGATCTCTTACAGAAACAAGTGAAACTTGTGGCCATTTTGTCAATGTTCTCTTCCTACTGAGTCTCCTTCCTCAAACCCTGGCTCTACCACCCTTGGGCAAATCCCTTAGCCCCTCTGGGCCTCAACTTCCTGCCTGATTTTTTTTTTTTGGTTTTGACCCAGGGTCTCACTATGTAGCCCAGCCTGGCCTCAAACTTAAAATCTTCCAGTCTCAGCCTCTTGAATGCTGAATTACAGGTATGTGCCACCATACATGGCTTTCAAATTTACCATTTTTAAGTGTACAGTTCAGTTGTGCAACCACACCATCCATCTTCAGACTCCTTCCATTTTGTAAAGCTAAAACTCTATAGCCTTCATTTTTGTGATGCTGGGGACAAAAGCCAGAGCCTCATGCATGCTGGGCAAGAGCTCCACCACTGAGCTACACCCCCAGCCCTTTCAAACTGTAACCCCCATCCTTGTCTCCCCTTAGGCCCTGGCAACCATTAGTCTACTTTCTGTCTCTGTGAATGTGACTATTCCAAGTATTTCATGTAAGTGAAGTTGCACAATATTTGTCCTATTCTGCTGCTGATTTTCTTTTTTCCTTTTCTTGGGGAGGTGGGGAGGGGCAGTATTGAGGTTGGAATCAGGGACTTGCACCTGCTAGGCATGCTCTCTACCACTTGCACGTGCTAGGCAAGTGCTCAACCACTAACCTACCCCTATAGCTTCTTTTCTTTCTTTCATTCTTTCTTTCTTCTTTCCTTCCTTCCCTCCTTTCTCTCTCTCTCTCTCTCTATTTTTTTTTTTCTTGGTGCTAGGGTTTGAACTCAGGGCCTACACCTTTGGCCACCCCACCAATCCTTTTTCGTGACAGGTTTTTCTGTGCTAGGATCTTAAGAACTATTTGCCAGCTGGCTTCAAATTGCTATACTCCTGATCTTTGCCTCCTCAGTAGCTGGGATTATGGCGTGAGCCACCAGTGCCCAGCTTCTTCTTCCCCTTCCCCTTCCCCTTTCTTCTCCTCCTCCTCCCCCTCTTCCCTTTCCCCTTCCCCTTTTCTTCTCCTTCTTCCCCTTCCTCTTTTCTTCTCTTTCTCCTTCTCCTCCTCCTCCTCCTTCTCCTTCTCCTCCTCCTCCTCCTCCTCCTCCTCCTCCTCCTCCTCCTCCTTCTCCTTCTCCCTCCTTCCTTCCTTCCTTTTCTTCTTTCTTCCTTCTTCCTTCTTCTTCATTGACAGGGTCTTGCTAAGCATCCCAGGTTGTACTTGAACTTGTGAACCTCCTGGCTCAGCCTCTGGAGTGCTGAGATTATAGGTGTGCACCACCATTCCTGATCTCTTTTTTTTCTCCCCCACCTTTATAACTTTATAACTAGTTTGTCAAAACACCTGGGCCAACTGACCTTTGGAGCCACCACTGGGCTTTGCTGATTTCTGTGTGCAGTTCAACATGTCCCTCAGCTCCCAGTGTTCCTGGTGAATTGGCAGCTGGGCCCAGGGGCCATCAGATGCAGGTGGGATTCCTTTGGCAATATTTCAGGCAGTGGTGTGGTCTTCTCACAGCAGGTGTATAATATCCAGCTGTCTCTTTTTTCATGAGGTTAGCAGCAACTGGTGCTTACTGCCTATCTCAGTCAGTTCACAGAAGGCCACAAAATGATGCTATTCCAATCCATTATTTCTTTCTCATTTATCCATGTCACACTTTTATAAAGAGTGGCTTTTCTTCATCTATTAGCTGGTGTAGTTCTATAGGGAAGGCAGGGTAAATGCTTCATTCTTTCATTTTATTTACCAGTTTTCAAGATCAATAAATTGGTGACTGATTCTCTTTTAATAGCACTATGAAACCATTGATTTGAATCTAATTGATAGATTTAAATCCAGTGCTTTTCTTAGCCTTGTTAAGCTCCTAGGGTCCAGGGGGAGTCCCTTTGACATAGACCTATTAGTCTTCCACAGCCTCCTTGCTAGCTGGGATGTTCAAGGTGTGATCCAGGCTCATTGTGAACCTGTGTGTTTCTGCTCCAGACTTGAAATGAGGTGCTTCTCCAGAAGCCTGATTTCTTTCCCTGGAAAATGATATTTCAAGGTCCCAACTGGGTCTTAGGGATGCTAAGCAATTGGGTGGATCATTATTCTGTGAACCCAGAGAGGGTTGGAGCTGAGAGGTGATAAAGAACTAATGGGCACATCCACTTCTCTATGGCCCTCCTCGGCCCTTCATTTCTGTTGTCCCTATTCTGCTGCTGATTTTTTTTTCCTTTCTTTTTTTGGGGGGTGGGGCAATATTGAGATTGAAATCAGGGCTTTGCACCTGCTAGGCATGCTGTCTACCACTTGAACCCTGCCCCCAGCCCTTTTGCTTTTAGTTTTGTTTTTCAAATAGGGTCTCAAGCATTTGCTGATATCAGCTTTGAACCTCAGTCCTTCTATCTCTGCCTCCCAAGTAGCTGGGATTACAGGCATGCACCACCACTGCCAGCTCCTATTAGTCAAAGCAAATCACAAGATACGCCCAGGTTCAAGGGGAGGGAGACAGATTCTACCCCCTGATGGGAGAAGCTTCAGGTGCAGGGGGAAATGGGAGGAGGATAGATGGTGCCATCTTCCAGCCTGAGATATCAACTCAGGTTTGTCTCACCCAAAGTCCAAGCAGGTGCCATCCCTGCCACTCAGACAACTTGCACCCTGGGCTGACTGAAGGCTGCTGCATCAGCCATGTCACCAAGGGGTAAGTGGGAGAAGGAAAGAACCTTGGCATTCCAACTCCACTCAGACATGCAGATGCTGCCTCAGGCACTGTGGAAATGAATTAGCTCCCATCTTCCCTCCCGCCCCATCACTCGCAGGCCTTCCCAGGGCTGGCAGGACATATGGCCCTGCCAATGGTAAATCAAGACGGGAGCTGAGCCAGGGAGGGCCAGATGGAGCAGGAGGGAAGCACAAATCAGCACTCACGGCCAGCACCATAAATAATGCTCCTAGGTGTGTGCACTCTTGCAGGCTCGAGCCACTGCCCTGGGGTGGCAGGCCTGCCCCTCTCGTCCCTAGCTGGAAAGCACTCATCCACCTGCCATAACAGCTCCCTGCAACCTGCAGGACGAGGACAGCTGAAGGAGAAGGCAGGCAATTCGACGTGTCAGGGTCACTCCAAAAGTCACTATTTGTTCCCACCTTGCTGCTCCTCCACAAAGGCTGAGCCTCCACCTGTGGCTATGGTGGGGGGGGGGCTTGAGGGAGGGATTGGGGACAAGCCACTGCCTGTAGCCTTAAGCTTTGACATTCTGATGGACAAAAGAGCAGAGCATTTTCCTCTGTGATGCCTCAGCTTTTTTTCTGGGCTGCTGGGTGCACTGGGCAGGCCGATGCCATATGGCGGTTCCACTTCCCCAGTCTTAGAAGTGGCTTTTTGCAAATTGGTGAGCCAGTTCAGCTGTCTTCTGAGCCTAGCTTTCTCCCTTCAAGGTGATGATTTGACTTTTTGCCTACGGTCAAATCCCATTCAGGTCCCTATCTTCAATAAGAAGCCAAAGTAGAGTTCTGCCTGCCAGAGCCTGCCAGTATCTATGGTGTCAGGCTCACATAAGCCCTGGTGGATCAGAGCCACAGAGGCTTGAACAGATAATAGGGGCATGACAGCCCCTATATATTCTGGCCTCTGCTCATTAACAGCTAGTGTGATCCTGGGCAAGGCATTTTAATTCCCCAAATCTCAGTGTCCTCATCTATAAAATGGGGATAATGAGAGGACTGTGAAATAAGAGGTGAAAATGGCATTGTTGCATGCATTTGGAGAGTGATGCACAGACATGAGGGCCCTGTGCTCCTTGCTCTATGTCCCAGGGTGGAGGACAGTTGGGGGGACTTTAGCACAGAGTCCCAGGCCTCAGCATGGAAGAATGGAGAGGAACCTAGGGAATGTGAAAGGCCGCCCTTCTGGAGGTAGGCCCAGGCTCTGGGGTACTACATGTGAAGCCTGCTCCGCACCTGACACGTGATGTCAAGCTTGTGATGGGGGGCTCAGCCAGGCACATGCCACTCTTGACTTCTTGAGGCTTCTTGAGGACTGGAGATCAGTCCTTGTACCTCCCTGGTCTGGCCTGGTTTTGCTGCAGCCTGGCTTAGAGGAATTCTCCAAGGTGCTCTGAGATTCCAAGACAAACACTTACGTAGATATGTGATCATAAGTGGTGCCTAGAGAGACATGTCTGCAAATCACTTAACCAGAGTCATGGGCCGCAGTCTGTCCTCAGCCTGCCTCTAACTGACACCTTACTTGAAGGTCCTCAGCAAAGTGTCCACGCTGCTAACAGAGCCGGCGATGTCTGTGACACTGCATGTGATTCACGGTGGAAGAATCAGACACTGTCAATCTGTGTTGTGAGAGGCCAGGGTCATCCCTGGAGTGGTCTTCTCCAGGGTCAGGGACTAAGCAGACTCAGCAGCTGAGGGTTACAGCTCTGGTGGGTGAGACGGGGACTTGGCAGGCACCACTGTTGCTGTTCTTCCTTCATTTGAGTTCAAGGCCTGTAGGCATGGGCAGGGTGCACCCAGATTGGGGCCACTGTGCTGCAGGTGGGGGCTGAGGAGACAGAGTGACTTGAGAGGAACAGAGGCCTGCTAGCCATTGCAGAGCCTGCCATCTGAGACATGAACCAAGAGCCAGAGTGAGCTAGGGAAGGTGGAAGATCTCGCCTTTCTGAACAATGAAGTGCTCATTCCCAAAAGGACTGTGCTATTCCAGGGGAAAGCTTGCCCCGCAGCAGTGAGGGTGCTGACACAGAAAGCCAGCCGTCCCTCACTATCTGTGGGGCACCTGCTGTGTGTTCACATTGGTGATAGTCCTCGGACAAGGGTTGAGCTAGAACCTCGGGCTTGCCCCCAACCCTCTTCACATCATTTTGTATTCATTGTATCTTGGGGACTGTCACTGACCTCCCCTATGAAGAGCCCTTATTATTCTAACTCTCCAATCTCTTTATTCTTCATAGCATTTTTCCCCACCCAACTTTTTTCCTTGTGGTGCTGGGGATGGAACCCAGGCCTCGCACATGCTAAGCAAGCTCTGTACCACTTAGGTGCACTCTAGCCCTATCATTATTTTATTTTTATTTATCTGCTGATCATCCCAGGCTGAGTCCCATGAAGACAGAGATTTTGCTTGTCTTGCTCATGGCCGTGACTCTAACACCCAGAACCGTGCCCGGGACACAGTGGGCCCTCGGTACAGGGAATGAAGGAGGGAATGAAGTTTAGCTAGATGGACCACTGCCATGTACACCCAACACCTCTGCTTCCCATCCTGCGTGGGCTGGGCAAGTATTTTGTGTCTCTGTGCCTCAGTTTCTGCATCTGTGCATAGTACTGAGGACACCATGTGAATGGTGATTATTGTGATTACTCTGCCATGGTATTTTTTTTAATCTTAAAAATTGTGGGTTTTTTTTTTTTAATAAATGACATATTTTCCTGGTTCATATGTGAGAAGGAAGTAGAAGGGTTCATGGAGCAGAGTTTTCCTGCTCTGAATCTAGCAATCATGGCAAACACGGGTAGGTATTCTTCTACTGCCATTTGCGTGTGTGTGTGTGTGTGTGTGTGTGTGTGTGTGTGTGTGTGTGGTTGGTGCTGAGGTTTGAACTGAGGGCCTGCACCTTGAGCCACTCCACCAGCCCTTTTTTGTGAAGGGTTTTTTCGAGATAGGGTCACAGAACTTTTTGCCCAGGCTGGCTTTGAACCTCTATCCTCCTGATCTCTGAATAGCTAGGATTACAGGAGTGAGCCACTGACACCTGGCTAGTGTTTTTTTTTGTTTTAATTTGTTTTGTTTTGGTGGTGCTGCTGGGTTTGAACTCAGGGCCTTGTGCTTGCTAAGCAGGCACTCTATCACTTGACCCATGTCCCCAGTCCTTTTTGCTTTAGCTATTTTTCGAACAGGGAGGGTCTAGAGTTTTTTGCCTGGGCTAGCCTGGACTGAGATCCTCCTATTTGCACCTCCCATGTAGCTGGGGTGACCGACAGGCACTACTACACTAGCTTTTTTGTTATTGTTGTTGAGATGGGGGGGGGTCTCACTAACTTTTTGCCCGGGCTAGCCCTGAACCATAGTCCTCTCCATCTCTACCTAGTAGATGGGATTACAGGCATGAGCCACCATGCTGGTTCACTGCCACTGTTTATGTGTACATATATGTATACATGAATGAGAGTGACAGTACTACAACTTTGCACCTTGCAGACATTTGGTGGCTATTTCATATCAACATCCAGAGCAGCCTCCTCCTTATCAGTTGTGTGATATTCCATTGCATAGTTGTGATGTGCATCTAGAGTCCCTGTGGAGGGTCTGAGTTTGTTCTGTCTTCAGCTCTATATGCTATATCATGATCCATCCCATTGTGTTGATGAGGAAATGGAATGAATCTCATTTCCTCATTGAAAAAAAAATGGGTATCAAAATAGTATTGTATATCTGTGATGGTTGATCTTGACTAGAGGCTTGATTGAACTGAGAAGCATCCAGCAGATTTTATCAGAGTCTACCTCTAGGTGTGACCATGTGGGCTTTTCCAGAGAGGACTGGCATGTGAGAGAGCCACAAAGGGAGAAAAGAGCATCCCTGAATGTGGGCTGTGCCATCCTATAGGTTAGGAGGTCCAGAGGAAGTGGAAGGGGAAGAAGGAAGAAGCTGGTTAATACAGGCATTCTGGCATATTCTCTGAGTCTCTGTCTCTCTCTCAGTCTGCTTCCTGAGGCATGTACTTCCCCACCCACCACCATGATATTCTGCCCAAAGCAATGGATCCAGCCACCCTTAGACGAAGCCTCCGAAACTGTGAGCCAAAATAAATCTTTCCTCCTTTAAAATCATTTTTCTCAGCTATTTGTCATAGCAACAAAAAAATGACTAACACAATAAGTAGGAAGCAAACTAAGAGATGTATGTGAAAGCCCTTGGAAAAGGGAGAAATGCACCTACTGTACAGATTTCCCTCCCCAAAGCATTAATTTTGCTTGATACAGGATTTCACTATGTAGCCCATGCTGGGCTTGAATTTACAATCCTCCTGCCTCAGCATCCTGAGTGCTGGGATTATAGACGTGAGACATTATATCTGTTCAAAGTATTAATTTTGAGGGTGACATTACAAATGAACTCTTCTAAGGACCACCTACTAATTAATAAAGATTATTATTAGTTATCCACATTTCCCTATTGGTCAGAACACAGAAATTAAAACACAAAATCTTAGTCGTGGGTTGAACATTGCATTCTGCCTGTTTAGGAATTCTGCATGTAGTTAAGGTACGCTACCACTAGGCGGCGATGGAGTCCAGGCCATTGAGGCCTGTTCCGGAGTGAATTACCAGGACATTCTCAAATGTCTTGCCCTTTTTATACTTGGAGAGCAGTCTCCCCAAAGGGCTCACTGAGCCTCAGCTTCATCATCTGTAAAGTTGGTATAATAGCACCTAAATGACATCATGTATGTAAAACACTCCTGTGCGTAGGAAGCACTCAGTGTTTGCTTCTTTCCTAGCTAAGTGCATGGCTCTTGGAATCAAACTGTCTGGGTTTGAATCCCAGCTCCACCACTTACCAGCTGTGTGAGCTTGGCAAGTTACCTGACCTCTCTGGTCTGTATTATGGGGACAGAAGTTATACTTATACCTATGCCCATAGTTTTTATGCATCAAGCTTAGAAAGTGCCTGGTCCAGGAAAATGCTCTGTATATCCATAGTCTCTGTATGTCTTGTGGTAGGAGCATAGACTGGGGCTGGGTCCTAAATCTGGGTGCCTTCCAAGGTTGCGGGTTCCATCTAGGTGGTGTCTTCAGGGCATTTTTAACTCCCAGACATGAGTCATAGATAGAGAAAGCCACAATTCCAAGGCTCCTGACACCTGGGACTCAGATTCAGGGTGCAGTTGGCAATGGCTCCCTCCACCAGACAGGTCATAGAACCTGATATGCAAGTGTGAAGCCAGCTAGTGGGAGGATGAGGAGAGGGCAGAGGAGCTGTGAGGCTGTTTTGAAAGTATTTTTGTCCTTCAGGGCAGGGGTGTCCAGCTCCCCTCTGTCCATGCTTCAGAAAGGCAGCTCAGAAAACAAAACAAGGCACCAGGCAACCTGGCCAATCACTGCTCTGTCCTGTCCAGATTCCATGCAGGTGGGTGGGGAAGGTAAAGAATCAGGTGACAGGTGACGACAGCACCTGACCAGAAGTCAGGAGATCTGTTTTTAGCCTCAGCTCTATCACTGATGTGTTGTGTGACCTTGAACCAGTCAGTTTCCCTCTCTGGACTTCAGAGTTCTGCTCTGCCAAAATTGGGACAACATCCCTGCCTTTGCTTTCCAACTAGAGATGTGGCAAGAATAGAGAAGCTACTCAAAACCTTGCCTCCTCCTGGAAGCCTTCATTTCATATTGGATGGAACAAAAGGGAATCTAAAGACTCCCCGCCACCTGCCTCCTCTCCCAGGCCATCGTGCAGTATCCATTACCAATCCATTATTCATTCATTGATTTATTTGTTTCACACACTTATTCAGTGCTGGTTTCTCTTTCTGTCTACATGTCCTTTATGTCTTGTCAGCATCTAAAAACCCACCTCCTTGCTCTGCCTGGTGGAGTCTGAGAGCGAAGGCTTCAGAATGAGGGTGGCTCAGAGCCCTGAGGGGGAAAGCACATCCCGTGGAAATGGGACTGGTTAGATTTTAATGGGACTGAGAAAAGGAAGGGGGTGGGGAGATAACAGAGGTGAAAAATGCTTGGAAAAGAAAAAAACGATATGCAGAAGGGAGAAAGTCTAATTCTCTGAGCATGGGTGCAAAACAGTGAGAGAGAAGGAGAGAGAGAGAAGAGAGCTAATCTTTTTTTTTTTTTTTTTTTTGTGGGACTGGGGTTTGAACTCAGGGCTTCATGCTTCCAAAACAGGTGGTTTATGGCTCAGGCCACACCTCCAGTCCATTTTGCTCTGGTTATTTTGGAGATGGGGGTCTCTCAAACTATTTGCCCTTGCTGGCCTCTAATCCGAGATCTTCCCGATCTCAGCCTTTCAAGTAGCTAGGATTACAGGCATGAGCCAGGTCACCCAGTGAGAGTTCTTTGATGAACATTAGCTTTGCAACCAGAAAGCCTAGAAGGAAGCTAGTTTAATTTTAGGAAGCATGAAAGTTCTGTGTCAATTCCTGAAATAACATTTTATTTTGGATTGCTCTGGGCAGGTGTGTGTGGGTGTGGGTGTTCTGCTCCCGTTTTTCCCCAGGGTGGTGGCTGCTAATGTCTGAATTCAATCCCAGGCTCACCCCATTTCTAATAGAGTGCACCCCGCTGTCTTCTCCCTGCCTCCTCCTCCCAGATCCCTCCTGCATCACCCAACCAGGCCCCTAGCTCCTGGGAAGGCTTCCCAGCATCCACCCTCTCTTTGATCCTTCTATATTTTGACCACTCCTCTGTTATGTCCTCCTTCCCATTCTTGCCATCCTCCACCAAATGTCTGACTGCCAAGGGACACTGTGTGTCCTGTATCAGTGAGTGTCCCATGCTTTGGACATCCTGGGCTCAGTCCATCTTCATGAAAGCTCTGGATGACAAACTGAGCCAGACTGATGCTGGGGAAGGGGAGGATGGATTTTTGGGTCTCTCCCTCCTAGATTGCAGTCTAGGAGCCTCTTGGGAGAATTGCCCTCTTTATATTAAGGCAATTCTGTCTAAAGGGGGTGGGGGATCGCACAGCACTATGGCAGACAGAAAGCATAGAGATTTGGGGGTGCAGTTAATGATTATAAAAATAACAGGTACTATTTTTGGCACACCTGGTGGATTCAGGGACCCGTGCTAGGTCTTTTACATTCTTTGTCTAATTCCAATAACCATATGAGACAAGTGTCATTGTCATTCTCATGATCAATATAAAAAATCTTAACTGAGCACTGGGTGCTCTTGTGGCTGTGCCCCTCTTCCAAACAGGGAACCCCAGGCACAGACCAATAGGCAGCTTGCCACACAGTTATTAAGATGAGGCAGCTGAACCCCAGAGGGGTTAAGTGACATGTCCAACAACAACTATGTCCCCCACTTGTCCCTTACACCTGGCCTCTCCTAGCAATTCTTGTCTGCCTCTTGCCTCATCTGTTGGATCAGTGGTGAGGTCTGTGGCAAGCTAGAGTCAGTATGGCTGCCTGAGGGGCTCACATTCAAATTCAACCACCTCGTCCATCACTCCTATTTGACAGGCTGGGACCTCTCTGGCTCTGACAGCTCTCATGTTCTCTCCCTTTCTCTAGCTCTGTTTTTCCATTTTGTGCACATCACTTCAAAATATACTAACACTGAATATCCCAAGTGGGGACCAGGAAGGGCAGAGATTTGGTCTGTCTCTGCTGTAGCCCAGCCAGTGGGCAGTGCCCAGCAACAAATGTCAACACGTGTGTTGAACTAATCATCCACTTGACCTCCTCTGTCCCGGTGCTGTGTCCCGGCTCCTGGAAACATGTAGGGTTCAAAAGCAGGAAGAGAGAAAGCTGTTGGGGGTCAAGCCCTAAGTTCTAGGGAGCCTGCTTTTGTGACAGGGAGCCCTGCTGGAACTATGGCCTGAGGGTAGTGTCTATCCTGTGGGGTCCACCCTGCTCTACTGGGTGAATCTGAGGGCGGGAATGGGGCAGGGATGGGGTCGTCATCCAGAGCCCTCTCCCACCCTTCCAAAATCGTCATCACACACGCACATATTGGAGGTCACGGGGGAGGGGGCCGGGGGGGACCAGGAGGGACCAGAAACAGACAGACAGAAAGACAGGGCGGGGAGGCGGCCGGCGGAGCCCGGCCCGCACCCTGTAGGAGCGACTGGAGGCGGGAGTCGGCCGTGTCCCTAGCACCGTGGCGCTGCCACCTGCGCAGCCACCGCGCCGCCCCGGCCGCGCTGCCATTGGCTCGCTAAAAATGCCTCTCTAATCTGTGCTCGCCGAGCCTCCTCCCTCCTTCCCTCCTCCGCTCCCCTCCGCCTCGGCTCTGACCTTCCTCCTCCCCGCACCCGGCCAGAGCCCGAGAGACGCGGCCGCGGCTGCAGCGCCAGCCTCCTCCTCCCCCGGGAAGCCGGCCGGGCTTGAGGCCGGGCCCGACGCCCGCTTTGCCCGCTGCGCCGCCGATGGTGCCCGGCGCTCCTGCCCCCAGGCAGGTAGGGGTCTGGCGGGTGGGGAGAGGGCGGGGTGGGGGTGGTGACATCTGCTTGGACCAGAGCCAGAGCAGCACTGGGCAGTCACCTGGACAGAGGTGGGCGCCGCCTTGGGGATGCTTTGTAGCTCCAGGTTCGCGGCATCACCCAGGCAGTGCCAGGCAGTCCTTGCCTGGGCCCCTTGGGGGAGGGAACTGGCAGCCGAGGCCTTTGCCCTGGGGAAAGCACAGGAAATAGGTGGTGGGGGGCAGGGTGGGTAGCTGGGGCCTGGGCCGGGCATCCAGGTTTCTGGGCTGTGCGTTTTGGGGGGCGTTCTGTACCAGCTGGGGTGGTGGGTTGATGCCAGTTTGGTGCGTAGGCTATTTATGGATCAGAGTGGGCTGGGGAGCAGCACAGCAGCTGATGCGGCCTGGGCCTGTCTGGTTTAGATTACAGGTACTTTAGTCCTACCCCTTCCCCCACGGCTGGCATGGGCAGGGGAGGGGGAGGAAAGAGAAGAGGTGATGCTAAAGGCAGATGCATCAGAAGCTGCTTGCCAAAGCACTGCCTCCCCAGCCTCAGGCCATTTTCAGGCTGTTGGGCACTCTTGCCCCTTGCTTTCACCTTTCAGGAGACTGTGGGGGGGGCAAACCCCAGACTCAGTTTCAAACCCCAGTTTCAAGCCTCAGCTGCTCAGTACTGCCAGAAGCCCAGCTCTGCTCCCAGGGACAGTGACATATGTGGCCACCTTTTTCTAGGTACAAACAAAAATAGACCACATTGCTTGGGGCCCCAGGCACAGCTGGGGTGCCAGGATTGTCTGTCAATGATTTTGAAAGTTCTACCGCCCAGCTGGCTTTTGCCTCACAAGTCCTAATCACCACTCACAGGCCACCCTTCTGGGCAGCTTCCCTCAGACCACGGTGACATCCTCACTTCCCACCCTATGTTCTTGGGCCCAGTCTGCCTTGCCCTGTGGCTTGGTTATTTATGTCTTGTCTGTTGCCCTCTAGACCAAAGTGCCTCCGGCTAGGAATCTGTCTGATTCATCTCTGTTATCTCCCCTGCACTTGACCAGGGTTTAGCACCACTGTGAAGGTTTGCAGAATGAATGAATAATTGAATGTGTGAACATGAACTCTGGGATCTGGCTGTCTACCTGAAGGAGGCAGTGAACCTCTCTTGGGCTTTCCTTCTTCCCCAGGACCAAGGAACTCCCAAAACCAGACCGCTCTGGTTAAGCCCCTCCTCAGCCTGGAATCAGTGGGCAGCTATAGCTTTATAAAAATGGAGCAGTGTGTGGAAATCCTGCTGGTTCCAGGGAGTCTTGGCAGGCCCCTGGTTTGAGAATCCTGGCCTAGTCCAGAGGGTTTGAGTGAAAGTTTCGTTCTGCTCAATCCGCTGGATTGGCACTTTCTTCCTGAGGTTCTGGGCTCAGCAGAAGTCTCTGCCTCTGCCCCAGCCCTTGAGAGGAAAATACTGGTTAGCATTTGAGGCCTGGGGTCCATGCCTGGCCGTCCTCAGTCTCCCGGTTCTCCCAGTGACCTTTGAACAAGTCTCATGACCCCATGGTGTGGAAGAGCAAGCCCAGGTCAGGGGAAGGGGCTGTCATCAAGAGTTCTGGCCTAACCACAAGGCCTGTGTCTGGGAAGGCTGACAACATTTGCAGAGCACTTCCTGGTCCTGGTTGTTCCTTTGACAGCCATGCAGTCTCCCTGCAGCAGCTCTGCCATCTGCCCCAGCCCCGGCCAACTCTCCATCTCACCTCCCTATGCCCCCAGCTGCTCTGAGGGGCTTTCAGTTCCTCAGTCAATCCACACTTCTCTCATCTGCAGGCCTCCTCTTCTCCTGAGACTTCTCTTCCTTCCGGAAGCTTCTCTAGCTGGAGCCCCAACCACAAGCCCTCCTCCCCTGGGGGCCCCTGGCATCACTAAGTGTCCGCTCCTACCTTTGACTGATGTTTCTCCTTGCACTGTGGGGTCTTTGGACATAGGGTCTGTGTCCTGTTTCCTGTGTCTCCAGGGCCTGGGATCTCAAAGTAGCCCCAGCTCTTACTTGTAGCAAGTGAGTGATGTAGTCTCTCTCAACCAACCTCAGGTGGCCTTTATTACTCTCCTTCCCTTAGGACAGGAGGACATTTGCATGCACCCCCAGCAAGGATGCTTCAGAGGTGGAAGGTTCACTGGAGACGAGAAGCTGGCAGGACCCAAGGACAGGGCAGCCATCAGGGGTGGGGGCTCACTATTGTGGGGGTCCTCCCTTTGGAAACAGACAGAAGGGCTGGGAGGAATGACTGGACCTGAGGGCTGCTTGGTCTGGTTTTACACTTTCCTTAAAGAAAAAAAAAAAAGCTTCCATTGTTTTTTTCTTATGACCAAAGTATTTGTTACGGACAACTTAGATGGCACTGGAAGCCAGATGAAGGAGACATTAGCAGCATCAAACCCACCTACCTGAGCACTTTGTGGCTGGTGTCCAGAGGTGTGGTGGACTGGCAGGGAAGGCTGCCAGCAGAAGCCCCCCCATCCAGCCTCACTGTGGACAGCAGGAAAGTAGGCGGACAGATGGCAGAAGCAAGCGCTGATGCAGTCCCCATGCCAACCTCAGAGGACCCCTTTGGAGTCCCATCCACTTAGGCCCCAGTGTCCAGCATCTAGCATCTATGTGGCACCGAGTGTGGAATGTCCTTGGACAGGTAGCCCTGCAACAGTAACAGCAGTCCCAGAAGGTCTCCTGCTGATGTCACCCCCAGCAGCAGGGGCAATAGATGGATGCTACTCACCACCAGAGAGGATGGACATAAGCCTATAGGGTCCAAGGGAAGAGTTGGCTCTGGGGAGACAGGAGCTCTAATGCCAGGGAACTTGGTGGCGCCATCTGGGAAGGGGAGCAGGTGAGTGGGGTAGGGTGGTGCCTCTGGAGACACCCGAAGCTTGTGTCCCCAAAGGCTGCAAGGGCCAGGGACCTTGACTACTATTTAAACATCACTTGATGTTAAAATGCTGGGGCTGGGGTTGGTGTGCCAGATAAAATACAGATGTACAGTTAAATCTAAATTTTAGCTAAGCAACAACTTTATTTTTGTTGTTTCAGTATAAATATGCATGGGACATACTTGTACTAAAAATAGCTGATTCGGGGGTGTGGCTCAGTGGTAGAACTCGAGCTTAGCACACACAAGGTCCTGAGTTCAATCCCTAACACACTTAAAACTTTGTAATTTATCTGAAATTCAAATTTTACTAGGTGTCCTAAATTTTTATTACTTAATGTGGCTATTGTATGCTGGACTAGGGAGGGATGGAGAGAGAAAGGGTCCTATTTTTCTCAGCTTTTGTATTGGGGGAGGGGTCAATAGATGTTTGTTCAAAGTTCACAATTTTAAAACATTAACATGTTCGAGAAATCAATGAGCTAATTTGCGTTTTGCATCTGTTAACTGTTTCTGTGCAAAGCTCTGCTTTTGTGGACTTTATACTCCATGGCATAATAAAATAATAGTCTTCCTATTTATTAGGGTGGGATTTGATGGTCAAGGGTGGAGTCCCTAAGTAAGATTAATCCACTGGAAGAAATAAACCCTCCTGACACTAAAGCTCTTTCCTGATGAGGGTGTGAGGAGTGTTATATCTGCAAAGGAGAATATGCCAGCACCCCCTTTTTGACAATAGAAATCAAAATTGTGACTGGCAATTCCACTTTGGGGGACTTAGCCTACAGAGGTGCTCTGAGCAGGGAGAGAAGATTGGCAGGGCAAAGGTAGCCATCCACAGGAGAATGTGACCTGACGTAGGCAGCCCTCCTCCATCAGCGACCCTCTGCTGAGTGTCTGCTGTGAGCCAGTCACTGGTTTAGATGTGTGTGGACTCTGAGAGAAAAGAACAATGTGATAGGTGCTCAAAGTGTGTGGATAAGAGAAGCAGGTGACTTTACAGACCAATATGCTACCATGATTCAATTTTCATTTTATTTTGCTATGCTGGGGATGAACCCCAACGCCTTACGCATGCTAGGGAAGTGCTCTACCAATCCTTTTTTTTTTTTTTGGAGGGGGGGTGGTACTGGGGTTAGAACTCAGGGCCTTGTGCTTGCTGGGCAGGTGCCCTACCACTTGAGCCACACTGCCAACCTTTTTTGCTTTATTTTTTGAATAGGGTCTCGAGTTTTTAGCCATCAGGTCCAGGTGTGGACTGCAATCCTTCGTGTACACTTACTATGTAGCTGGGATGACACCATGCCCAAGTTTATTGGCTGGGATGTGGTCTTGAGAACTTTTTGCCTGAGCTGGCCTTGAACTTTGATCCTTTTGATCTCTGCCTCCTGAGTAGCTGGGATTACAGGCATGAGCCACCACACCCAGTCTCAATCCAGTTTTAAAAATACACACATGTACCTGTGTTTCCATTTGAATAGAAACATGCAGCAGTCTGCACAGCTACCTGCTGTGGACACTTACCTCTGTGTGTGTATGGGGGTGATGCCAAGAAGTTGGGGATACTTTCTCTTGGTTTCAGCCATCCTGTGCCATTTGCATTGTGTACAACAAACATCACTACTCAGAAAAAAATAACCATAACTGCACTTGACAATACCTTGGATTTTTTTTTTCATAGGCACCTAAAAAATGAGCATGTAAATTGCATTCTCCTTAGTCTGGTGGCATGGGAGTCACACCCATGGATTCAAAGAATTTTCATTTTCACCTGGTTTCTAACTGGCCCCCTCACAGGCTTGTTTCTCCTCTCCCTTCTCCTCCCAAAGCTGTGGGACAGGAAAAGGGACAAGGAAATGTTGCAGCATCAGGAGGGCTGCAGGAGCACAGCACAGTCCAGTACCCAGGGGAGTGGTGAGCGCTTGCCTGAGGTCACACAGTGAGCGAGGGGCTGAGCCAGGACCCACGGCCATGCAGTCTGGCTCCAGTGGTGAGTGCCTCACCTCTGTGCAGCTGCACCTCGCAGCAGGGTGGAGCGATTGTGGGTCTCAAAGCTAGGGCAGCCAGGCTCCAAAGGACAGAGTGTCTGCAGGAGGCTGACCCAACAGAAGGAAACGATGGCCAGGTTCAGAGGGGTGGAAGGTGGTGCGACTGTTGGTCTGGATTGTTGATGCTGGACATTTTATTTTATTTTATTTTTAGCACTGGGATTTGAACTCAAGGCCTTGTGCTTGCAAGGCGGGTGGTGTACTTCTTGAGCCATTCTGCCAACCCAAAGATCTCTCTCCTTTTTTTTTTTTGTTTTTTTTTTGTTTTTTTTGGCAGCACTGGGTCTTGAACTCACGACCTCACACTTGCTACACAGGCATTGTACCACCTGAGCTACTCCATCTGCCCTAGATGCTGGACATTTTAAATGGTCCACCTCATTGTCTTTTCTTGTTTTGGACCTTTTGGGGCAGGTGCCCAGGGCTCTGCCATTCCTCACAGAGTCTAGCAGAGATCCAGTGTCCCTCAGCCCCTCTGTGCCACACCCAGGCCTTCCCCAAGGCCACACATCCCATCCCATCCTTGGCCTGTCTGGATCCCCCTTGACCAGCTGCCTGAGGACTAGACAGGCAGTCGAGGCAGGGTAGGAGGGCTGGGGGTCGGGGGTGGGGATAAGCTGAGGACCTGGCACTGATTCATCAAGGGACTTTGGACTGCTTAGTACCTCTCTACAATAATGTAATAATTCAAACCCAACCTCAGGCATCAGTTCATCATAAATAGATCAAGATGATCTCTAAAAGATAAAGGACAATTTCCAGAAAATTTTATTTTGTTTTTTTTTTGCAGTGCTGGGGTTTGAACCCAGGGAATTAGCACATGCTAGGTGAGTGCTCTACCACCGTGCTATGCCTCCAGCCCTAACTAAGATAAGGACTTTTTCTAACATAATTGCAATACCATTACTATACCTAAGAAACAACGATTCCTTCAAATCATCGAATACCCACTCACTATTCCCATTCCCTATTGTCTCAGACATGTCTTTCTATTTTTATTTTAAAGAGTTTGTTTAAATCAAGATCGAAATAAGGGCCAGGCAGTACAGTGTATGCCTGTAATCTCAGCCATGCAGGAGGATAGATAGGAAGATTAAGATCAGAGGCAAGTCGCAGGCAAAAACATGAGACCCTATCCAAAAAACAGCTAAAGCAAAAATGTCTGGGGGGGTGGTCACGTAAGTCCTTAGTTCAAACTGTACCACCAAAAAAAAAAAAAAAATCCAAATAAGGCTCGCACATTGTAATTGGTTGGTATGTCCTAGTCTCCTTCAATCTATCGTTTTTCCTCTTCATCTTTTCCTTGTTTCTTTGCATTTCATGTATTGCAGAAAGCAGGTGCTTTGTCCTGTACAATTTCCTACAGTCTGGGTTTTGTTGATGCTTCCCCATGGTGTTTAGCGTGTCCCTCTGTCCTTTCTGTAAATTGGTAGTTGTCATCAGTAAATCCTCCTGGCTCTGCCTTCAAGGCCTCCAGAACTGGACACCCTCTCACCTCTTCTGCTCTCTTCTCGGCTTCCACACGGACTCCTTCCTGGGTTGTTAGGGCAGCCTCTACTCTGTTTCCTGCCCCTCCTCGGCTCAGCAGCCAAAGGCTTCCTTTTTTTTTTTTTTCTGGTGGTACTGGAATTTGAACTCAGGGTTTCACACTTGCTAGGCAGGTGCTCTACTGCTTGAGCCACTCCACCAGCCAAAGAGCTCCTTTTAATCAGAACACATTCCTCTTCTGCTCAACACCTTCAGTAACTTACCAGAATTCAGGGCTCACTCTTTTTAGAAGGCACTTTACCACTTGAGCCAAAGGGTAAAGGCCTTTTAGCTTTTAGTTACTTTAGGTTACTTTAGGTTAGCTTTAGGTTACTTTTTGGATAGGGTCTCAAGCTTCCTCCTTTGACATTGCTAGCTCCTCTCCTTTCATTGTTTTCTGAAAATGAAGCAGGCTATACTCACATATGGTGCTTCACAGTTTTCAAATTCTTCCTGTCCCATGTCGGGTTCCCCAGAAGCAGAACTGAGCCAGGGATCCTGGGCAAATGCTTTGTTGTAGGCCTGTGCACACCAGAGTAGGAAAAGATGTGCCCTCAACTGAAGCTTGTCCCCATGTCCCCTTCTGGAACATGAACAGCAAGCATACAGGGCTGTCCTTCCCCAGGGCAAGGGGCCAGGCCATGGTGTCCCCTTATCAGATAGTCATTGTTTGTAAGCTACTTCTAGAAGGAGGTGATACCCCCATGCATCTTGAAGCCAGCCACTCCTGGGAGCCAAGTGCAACTCTCAGGAGAAGGGGGCAGCTGGGAGATGGGTGCCCCACCTGAGAAAGGGCACTGGCAGCTCCTCCTCTGCTTTCCTATCCATTTTCTGCTTTGACCCTGGTCACAAGTCTATGGTAATGGTATTTATTAATTTAATTGTCATCATTTCCATTTCACAGGTGAGGAAGCTGAGGGAGGTTCTCTGAGATGAATTGACTTGCCTGAAATTGAAAGGGGCAGATGGGTTGGAGCTTGTATTCTTACTCTGATTGGCTGAAAAATCATCTTAGTGGCTGCTGATTGGCAGATTTGCTCTCATGCTTCCCTTCTATCGAAGGCTGAACGTATTGAGGGTGGCCTGCTGTCATCTGAACTGAGCTCTGGTCAATTGGGTGAAGGACACACACTTTATCCTTGTGCCTGGACTTCCCAGTCTGTGGACCACCCACCATCCTGGTTACCCTGGGAGCCTCAGCAGTCCCAACTTCATAATGACAACAACAAAACTATGTGCTGTGCACTGTGCAAGGCTCCTTCACCTTCACAGCACCCTCTTTTCAGATGGGTAAACTGAGGCTGCAAAGAGGCCTAAGTCTCCCAGCCAAGGTCCCTCAGTGAGTTCGCGAATCACAGGAAGGTCTGGATATGACTTTCCCTTTCCTGTCTCCCCTCCCCCACCCTCCTGCAGCAGAATATCTGGTGTCCCCTCTATCAGGAGCTCCATCAGACACCAGGCTGCCACTGCTGCCTGCTCCTGGTGTTGGGTGACTGGGCATCATCACACCTGCCCTACTTGGCCCTGCTGCAAGCAGGGCGCCTTTAATGCGTCCCCAAGACCCAGATCCAGTTCCCTCCTTCCCAGCCTGAGGTCATTGGCCCTGATGGCTGGGTGGGCCTTTCTACCAGTCCCAAGGGGACCTAGGCATGGGCTGTTACTCCCCTTTCCAGGCACTAGCTGGCCAGATGAGCTGCAGAGCTGGCTTGGCTTGGCTTGGGTACCCCTAGACAGGGCAAATCACAGCAGGCTTCAAGCCCAACTGAGAGAAAACAAGTCACAGGGTTGCCACCCCCCCAGGCTGCCCAGTATCATGGGGCAGGGCTCCAGACCTGTGTCAACTACAGGTCTGATGTCCTCCTGCTCTCCACAGAGGCCTCCTTACTGCTCAGCCCGCAGTCCTCTGTGCACCATTGATTAGGGGGGGCTGTGGCTGTGGAGGGGGTAGCCCTGTTCTGAATTGCAGGTCTGCCCCCCACACTCCTGCAGAACTCGGGAATATTTGTGTGAATCTTGGACATGAAATAGCATACAAAGCACATGCAAATAAGCCCATCTTGTGCGCATGGCAGGGTGGGATGGGATGGCTGGGGCTTGTGGTCTCTGGGAGGGTACAGGAGTGCAGAGCCATGACAGCCCACAAGCTGTGGCCTTCCCACCCTCGCACAGGTTAACATCTGACTTCCGTGGCAGTCTTCTTCTCACCAGATGGTGACTGCTTGAACTTGATCATTTTAATTGCACTTATTAGCTAGACTTCTATAAAGAACTTTCCCTCTTCACCTGTGTTGTTATTCTGAAACATGATGCCGACAGCAGGTAAGAGATCTATTCTCTAGTCTTTCTCTTTATTCATCAATTTTGAGAGAAATAAGTTGGTGTTATAGCAACCTCTAGTATTTTTCCATTTTTAAATATAAAAGTGAATAAAATAGGTTATATATTTTAATAAGCTAATAAAAAAACTCAACCTCCCAAGTCACCACCACCTAGGTAAAAAGAAACATAGATAATCATCATGGCTCTAAAAGACCCCAGACTCTTCCACACCACAAGCCCCTCCCACTCGGGGGGACCCACTGTTATAAATAATGAGGGCTGTTAGCTTTGATTTCATCACGTGTGCATCCAAAACCAAGTAGTTCTGTCTCTTTTTAAATTTTAACTAATGAAACTATGTAACCTTTTCAGTCTAGCTTTTTCTTCTATTAATATTGTCTTGTTGGTGTTTTTTGTTTGCTTGTTTGTTTGTTTTAATAGTGCTGGGGGTGGAATCCAGGACCTCACACATGCTAGGCAAGTGCTCTACCACTGAGCTACACCCCCAGCTCTGTATTAATATTCCCCCATCCCCAGTGAGTCCAGGTTATATTTCCCACAGCAATCCTTTTGTTTTTTCATTACATACTGTTCCACTGTGTGAGTATGGCATAATTCACTGATCTAATCTGTCTCAGACATTAGGGTTTCTGATTTGTGGTTGTATTAGTCCATTTCTTATGACTATAGTGAAATACCTGAGGCAGGCTAACTTTGTAAGAAAAGAGGTTTATTTAACTCACAGTTCTGGAGGTTCAAGGACATGGCACTGGCATTGGCTTGGCTCTGGTGATGATCCCATGGCAGATGGTATCACAATGGTGGAACTGTGTGTGGGAGAAAGAGGTCACAGCCTAAGACAGAAACCAGAGAGTGATTCAGACACTGGGTTAGCTCTTAGAAAAACTTGCTCTCCTGAGAACTTGCACAGGGTCCCATGAGAACTATCTTAACCCCTTCTAAGGGCCCAACCCCAATTTCGTAAGGACCTTCCAATAGGTCCTACCTCTTAAAGGTCCCACCATCTCCCAACATTTGGGGACCAAACATTCAGTACATGGAACTTGGGGGCCAAACCACCTCAAACCGTAGCAGTGGCTGTTTTGACAGGCGGTTCTGAACAGTCCTAATCCATATCGCTGGGTAAACATGTATGCAGTTATCTATGGACGACACCTACGATGTGCTGCCAGGCCATCGTATGTGATTTTCAGCCTTACAGATAACATGAAGCTGTTTACCACGGTGGCTGTACAATTCATGCATTTATAAGCACTGTGTACAGAAGCCCTGTTCACATTCTGGCAGATCTCTGGGTATTATCAGATTTTTTAGCTTTTAAATTTTTGGGTTTTGTTATCATTATGGATTTTTTTTTAAAACAGTGCTGGAGATCAAACTCAGAGCCTCATACATGCTAGGCAAACACTACCACTAAGCTACATCCCATCATTCTAGATTTTTAAAATACAGGCTGGGTATGATAGCACACACCTGTAATCTTATCTACCAGGAGGCAGAGGTAGGAGGATTGAGGTCTGAGGCTTTACCAATCAAAAAGCACAAGACTCTACTAAAAACAAATTAAAGCAAAAAAGGGCTGAAGGTGTGGCTCAAGTGGTAGAGCACTTGCCTAGCGGGAGGCCCTGAGTTCAAATCCCAGTACTGCCAAAAGACAAATGAATAAAAATAAGATAAATACTTTTTTGTGTCTTAGTACTTGCAGTCGTTACTCTTAGTGATGCTCAAATTGCCCCATTTTGGTTAGTGGGAGCCTCTTTCAGTGAACTCTGGCTTTCCTCCCATAATCCACTCTAGTCTTTGAAAATACCTTTTCTTTCTTTCTTTCTTTCTTTTTTTTTTTTTGCAGTACTGGGGCTTGAACTCAGGACCTATGCCTTGAGCCACTCCACCAGCTCTTTTTTGTGATGGGTTTTTTTAGAGCTAGGGTATAGTGAACTATTTTGCCTGGGCTGGCTTCAAACTACAGTCCTCATGATCTCTGACCCCTGAGTAGCTAGGATTACAGACGTGAGCCACTGTGTCCAGCTTAAAAATAACTTTGCTTTCTTTTATGAAGATGTTCCAGGCTTTTCAGAGATGAAGTCAGCCACCTCCCCAAAAAGCTGTGGTTCCTTTTATTTAAATGTACATTTTTTATTGCGGTATTGATCACCATTGTTTTTTGGGGGGGAGCAGTATTGGAGATTGAATTGGCCTTTTGCTTGCCAGGCAGGTGATCTACCACTTGAGCCCGCCTCCATCTGTTTTTCCTTAGTTATTTTTCAAATAGGGTTTTGTGCTTTTTCCTTGGACTGCCCTTCTCCTTTTTCTACCTTTCACATAGCTGGGATTATAGGCATGCACCACCATGGCTTTTTTCCTTCCGTCCTTCCTTCCTTCTTTTCTTCTTCTTTTGTTTTTTTTTCAGGACAGGGGATTGAACTCAAGCCCTCATGGTTGCTAGGCAGGCGCTCTACCACTTGAGCCACTGTTGTAGCCACCTGGCTTATTTTTCAATATAGGGTCTCACTAACTTTTTTGACCAGGTTGGCCTTGATCCTTGATCCTCCTATCTCTACCTCTTAATTAGCTAGGATTACAGATGTAAACCACCGTGCCAGGCTTATATTCAATTTTTTTTTGTTGTTGATACTTGGGTTTGAACTCAGGTCCTTGCACTTACTAGGTAGGTGCGCTACCACCTCAGTCATTCTCCAGCCCTATCACCTCTGTGTTTGACCTTTGGCAGGGTGGCCATGCTGTTTTCCAGTAAGTGATGTGTTTCCCACCAGTGATGTGTGACACTGGTTCTGCCTTTTCCTCATCCTCCCAAAAACTTATTGCCTGGCCTTTTTTTTTTTTTTTTTCTTTTTTTTGGTGGGACTGGGGTTTGAACTCAGGGCTTCATGCTTGCAAAACAGGCACTCTACTGCTTGAGGCACACCTCCAGTCATTTTGCTCTGATTATTTTGGAGATGAGGATCGTAAGAACTATTTGTTCAGGCTGGCCTCGAACCTCCATCCTCCTGATCTCAGCCTCCCAAGTAGCTAGGATTATGCCTGAATTTTTGATCTAGCCATCCTAGCAAAGTGAAAAGTAGTTCAGGTGGGTGTGACGTGCCTTTCCCTGAAGACTCGTCACAGTGAGCATCTTCTTGTGTGAGTATTGGCCTTTTGTACATCTTTGGAGAAATGTCCTTTCCTATCCTTGGCCCAATTTTAATTGTATAACTTATCTTTTTGTTGTTGAATTTTCAGTTATTTATTCTGGATATTAGGCCTTTCTCAGATATCATGCTTGCAGATATCTTTTCTCATTTTGCTGTTTGTCTCTTTTCCTCACAGATTCCTGTATGGGAATGTCTGTAGATGCTGTAGTCCAGTAGTGAGCATTAGACTTTTTGAATTCTAGAAAACAACCCAAGGACACACTCTATTGCCTCAGCAGCTCTGGGCAGAGGACTTGGGTATGGCAACCTGCCTTGCCCGATTCTCTTGTCTTTCGAAGGCACTGAGAGACTGAGGAGGGAAGTGGCTTACTCAGGACCACACACCCTGAGACTGTATGACTATGGGCACTAGCATGGCGTGCCAGTTTAGTTCCCACTGTCCTCTAGGGGTTGTCACTACAGTTGGGCTCATGTCCTCTAAACCTCCAAATTCAACCTCCCTCTGCCTGGCTGCCACCACTCTATTCAGTCACTCCATGCCCCTTTCTTCCTTCAAGAAGCCTTTATTTGCTGCCCCAGCTGAGAAGGGGTTTGTCCTTCTAGGATGAGCTCCTGTGGCACTCAGGAGTGGCTCCCGGACAGCTTATGCATGGCCAGCTTTGGGAGTGATTTAGTTTGGCCCAGGTAAAGAGTTTTCATTACTATAGCACTCATCAGGGCTGTCACCATGCTGTCGTGTATTGCAAATAGCATAGAAATTAATTGTCAAAATGTAGAGGGAATTTGTCAACAGGCAAATAGCTAAGTAAAACCCAGTACATCTGAACAATGGGATGCTCTTTGATGCTCCAAAGCAGTAAGCTACAAAGTCTGGAGAAACCGCGGAGGAATCTTAATTCAGATTGCTAAGTGAGAGAAGGCAGTCCAAACGTTACACTATATGATTCCAAATATACAACATGCTAGATCAGGAAAACTAGTGACAGTAAGCAGATCAGTGGTGGCTCGGGTTTGGGGGCGATGAGGGAAGAGGGAGGACACAGAGGATTTTTAGAGCCAGATGAAGGTTCTATATGGTGCTGCCTGGTGGATACATCATCTGACATTTGTCAAAACCTACAGAGTGTCAAACGCTTAAGTGACCCTACTGTCAACAGTAGCCCGAGTGATGATACGTCCACAGGGGTTCACCAGTTGTGACTCATGTGTCACATGGACGCAAGGCATTGTTGGAGGGAGGCTAAGTGTGCACATGTGAGGGGGTATGAATCTAAAAGTGCCCTAAAAATAAAGTGTATTAATTAAAAATAGTGTTACATAGGACAATAATGCAGAGGTAAAGGTTGGGGAAAGTGGGCTGTTTTAGATGGGGTGAAGTAGACGGCTAGAAACATGGTTCAAGTGGTAGAGCACCTGCCTGTTAGTGCAAGGCCATGAGTTAAAATCCCAGTACTGTCAAAAAATTAGTTGAGGTGAAGTAGGCACCAAGGACATTGATCAGAGTCTTCAGGCAAGGAAACAAGCTCTGTGGATGACAAGGCAACAGAATCCCAGTGGCAGAACAGCAAGTTCAGAGTCCCTGAGGCGAGAAGGAGATTGATGTGTCTGAAGACCTGCAGTTAGTGGGTTTGGGGACTGGTTGGAGGTGAGGATAAATAAAGAGGTTGAGTTCCTCTAAGAACCACCTGCAGGCCAGATTAAAGCAGGGGATCTTGTTCTCAGTGGGATGGCAAGTCACTGAGGGGCCTTGGCAGGCTGTGAAGTGTCAAAATTATGTTTATGTTTTGAAAAAATGACCACAGCTACTGTTCTGAAAACAGAGTAGAGGCAAAGGTGGAAGCCTCTGTCAGGAGGCTGCCAAGTCCACTGGGGAGAGACCGTGGAGGTGAGAGATGGTGGTGAGAGGAGGTAGTGGTAAGAGGAGGTGGTGGCGAGAGGTAGAGGTGAGAGATGGTGGTGGTGAGAGGTAGTAGTGGTGTGGGGTGATGATGGTGAGGGGTGATGGTGAGGGGTGATGGTGAGAGGTGATGGTGGTGGTGAGAGGAGGTGGTGGTGAGAGGTGGTGGTAGTGGTGAGAGGTGATGGTGGTGGTAAGAAGTGATGGTGGTGGTAAGAAGTGATGGTGGTGGTGAGAGGTGGTGGTGAGAGGTGGTGGTGAGAGGTGGTGGTGAGAGGTGATGGTGGTGAGAGGTGGTGGTGAGAGGTGATGGTGGTGGTGAGAGGTGATGGTGGTGGTGAGAGGTGATGGTAGTGGTGAGAGGAGATGGTGATGAGAGGAGGTGGTGAGAGGAGGTGGTGGTGAGAGGTGATGGTGGTGGTAAGAAGTTATGGTGGTGGTGAGAAGTGATGGTGGTGGTGAGAGGTGATGGTGGTGAGAGGAGATGGTGATGAGAGGTGGTGGTGAGAGGAGGTAGTGGTGAGAGGTGATGGTAGTGGTGAGAGGTGATGGTGGTGGTGAGAGGTGATGGTAGTGGTGAGAGGAGATGGTGATGAGAGGAGGTGGTGAGAGGAGGTGGTGGTGAGAGGTGATGGTGGTGAGAGGTGATGGTGGTGGTGAGAGGTGATGGTGGTGGTGAGAGGTGATGGTGGTGGTAAGAAGTGATGGTGGTGGTGAGAAGTGATGGTGGTGGTGAGAAGTGATGGTGGTGAGAGGTTATGGTGGTGAGAGGAGATGGTGATGAGAGGTGGTGGTGAGAGGAGGTAGTGGTGAGAGGTGATGGTAGTGGTGAGAGGTGATGGTGGTGGTGAGAGGTGATGGTAGTGGTGAGAGGAGATGGTGATGAGAGGAGGTGGTGAGAGGAGGTGGTGGTGAGAGGTGATGGTGGTGGTAAGAAGTTATGGTGGTGGTGAGAGGTGATGGTGGTGAGAGGAGATGGTGATGAGAGGTGGTGGTGAGAGGAGGTGGTGGTGAGAGGTGATGGTGGTGAGAGGTGGTGGTAGTGGTGAGAGGTGATGGTGGTGGTAAGAAGTGATGGTGGTGGTAAGAAGTGATGGTGGTGGTGAGAGGTGATGGTGGTGAGAGGTGATGGTGGTGGTGAGAGGTGATGGTGGTGGTGAGAGGTGATGGTAGTGAGAGGTGGTGGTGAGAGGAGGTGGTGGTGAGAGGTGGTGGTGGTTGCAATGAAGTCATTTGAGGCAGGAGTTAGAGTGCTAGTTTCTTGCTCTATTTTTTGTT
Organism: Castor canadensis; assembly: GCF_047511655.1. Taxonomy (NCBI): domain Eukaryota; kingdom Metazoa; phylum Chordata; class Mammalia; order Rodentia; family Castoridae; genus Castor; species Castor canadensis. Next base: position 20,956,860 of record NC_133393.1, on the reverse strand, counting down.
TATTTGGTTTTTAGGACAAGGTCTGGCTATCTAGTCCTCTTGCTTCCAGCTCCTCTTGCCTCAGCCTCTGTGTTTCTGGATTACAGATGTACTCGACCATGCCAGGCTTCTGACTCTTTTGAAGGAGAGTCAATGGCCTGGTGCTGTGGGAAAGAGGTCTGAGCACTGAGGTGAACAGTGGTGTCATGTCCTGAGCTGGAGAATGAACCTGAGCTGGCTTGGTTCATTTTGGGGAGCACTCAGAGTGGACGTGTCACATTTGAGCAGCATGTCTGCCTTCCGGCAAGGTCATTGATGTGGTGATTCATCAGCCAGGCTGCAGTCAGTGGCAGAGTTGGGTGGGGGTGGAATGGGAGTGGGGTATCCAGGCCAGGGGTCTGGAGATCACCGAGGACTGGATGGACTGGAGAAGAGAAGAGGCTCTGGGTCTGAGTTGGGACCTGCAGGGCTCACTTGGAGACACAGGAATGATCTGAGGAGGTAGTGTGGTGTCAGGGGATCCAGGAGGCCATGCGTGTCAGGGCAGGTGGGGTGGCTGATGAGAAGGGGTAGAGACAGACTGGAACTCTGGTCGTCTGGACAAACCATGGCACCAGTGGTGGCTAGGAAGGATGAAAGCCGATGGGAAAGGATCCAAGATACTGTGGAAACAGAGGGGACAGACACAGCAGCCTTTCCAGGAGCATCTGCCATCATCTGGGCCCTGGGCAGGAGCCAAGGGCTCAGACCATTAGAGGTCTCCTTTCTCTAAAACGGGAAATGGGAAAATGATAGCATATTTCTCCTTTTTTTGGTGGTGGTGGCACTGGGGTTTGAACTTAGGGCCTCATAGTTGCTAGGCAGGCATTCTACCACTTGAGCCACCCTGCCAGCCCTGCATGTTTTTCTTTTGCTGGGAAAGGCTCTGTATTGAGGGAAAGCCCAGTCCTGGGGACACAGGAGGGGAGCCAGTAATGCCCAGTGTGAGGAGGCAGTCCATGGGTGGGGGCAGGGGACCAGAGGACATGAACCGAGTGTGGGGCACTGTCTTAGACTGCTCCCCTTTTCTCAGAATAAGCAGCACAGTCATCAGCTGAGAGGAGGTGTGAAACATTTGTCTCCAGTGCCAGGCGGGGCCCCACAATCACTTCAAGATGACACCACCCCAGCTTTGCAGATGAGAAAACGGAGGGGCGGGGGTGTTGGGTAACTTGCCAGGAAGAAGCAGGGCTGGCTGGGATCTAGAGGTTGGTTGGAGGATACCAGAGGCCCAGGAGTGTGGCTGTCAGGATGCAGCTCTACACTTGTGCTGTGGTTTCATTGTCCCCTCCAAAATTTAACTGCCGTTGTAATGGTGTAAAGAGATGGAACCGCTAAGAGGTGATTAGGCCATGGGGGCTCTGCCTGCAGGAATGGATTAGTGTTTTACCGCAGAGTGAGTTGTTGCAAGTGAGTGTGGCCTTCTCTTGCTCTCTTGCTTGGTCTTTCTCTTGACCTTCCACCTTCCATCATGAGATGACTCAGCTTGGGGCCCTCACCAGGCTTTTTGACCTTGGCCTTCCCAGCCTCCGGAAATTGAGAAGCAAATGTCTGTTCATTACAAATTACCCAGTCTCACATTCAAACCACAGCAGCAAGTGAATGTACAAACAAATTGTAGGGACTCCATGGGAAGGAAGAAAGTATTGAAACATGCAATGTCTTAGATGACATCTGTGACTTCTGTGGAAGAAGTCACAGATCAAATGTTGCCTACACATTTATAGGCATCTCTGGAATGGAGAAAGCCAATGTACAATGACAGCAATCGGATCATTGGTTGCCTGGGGCAGTAAGTTGCAGCGGGAGATTCACAGCAAAGCATCCTAAGGAATTTTGAGGGTGATGATGGTGTTCTTTGTCTGGATTTCAGAAGTCACACTGCTAACACATAATGATGAGACACTTGAAATGGGTTCATTTTATAGCATGTAAATTATACATCAATAAAGTTAATTTCTTAAAATATAAAAACAAACAAAAACCAAATTACCCGTCTGTGGTATTCTTTTAATAGCAACACACAGTGAACTAAGAGGTCCTGCTTTCCAGGGTAGAAAGTGGCACGTCCAGCCCTTTACCTTCAGGAAGGACACCAGGGCCTAGACACGGAGGTAACTACTCCAAGGCCACACAGAAAGAAGTTGACATTGCTGCCCATTGGGCCTCCTAAGACCTGGGGAGGAAGAAACACACCTGAACTGCACTGTATTCATTCCTACCTGCTACCACCCTGTGGGGCTGCCTGCTGCTGTTCTGGATGGGCCCTCTCTTTCCCCCTCTTTTCCTTGAAATTTTGATTCTGTTGCTCCAAATGTTGGGCTAGTACACTTCTGCAGATCCTAGCAGGCATTCTCAACCCTAGTTGCTCATTAAAATTTTCTGATTTAACTGGGCTCAGCCTGGGCATTAGTGTTTTCTTTTAATTGAGGAGTGAAGTGCACACGTGTCAGTGACCGTGCAAGAAGACAGAGAATACTTCCAGCATTCCTTAAGGGCCCCTCATGTCCCTTCCCACGTAATAACCACTCCTCCTTCCAGCCACTAGCCTACCTCTACTATCATGGGTCAGATTTGCCTGTTTCTGAACTTTGTATGGAAGGTCCTGTGGAATATGCTCTTTGCATCTGGCTGCTTCTTCTCCTCCCCGTCCTCCCCCTCCTCCCCCTCCTCCCCCTCCTCCCCCTCCCCCTCCTCCCCCTCCTCCTCTTCCTCCCTCTCCTCATCCTCCTCTTTCTTCTCCTTCTCCTGCTTCTCCTCCTTCTCCTCCTTCTCCTCCTTTGGTGGACTGGGATTTGAACTCAGGGCTTTATGTTTGCAAAGCAGGTGTTCTACCACTGGAGCCATTCCTCCAGTCTATACTGCTTTCTTTTGGTCAGTGTTATGTCTGTAAGTGTCATCCATGGCGAGGTGGGTGGTGGTGGTCTGCTCCTTTTCCCTGTTGTGTAGCTGTCATTGGTCTGGTGCTGGAGAAATAGTCTGAGCTGTCTGAGCTGGAGTAGGGGTGCAGAATGTAGGAATGCTGGCAGTTTGGATGCTGGAGGTTGCTCGAGAGACCAACAGGATTGAGGCTGCTGGGGTGGGCTGAAGATAAGGCCACAACAGAAGCTTCAGCTGACCCTACGCAAGCCCTGAAGCTGGAATGACTTGAGAGCTGTCTATTTCAAGGTCAGGGGCCCAGGCCTTCACCTCCCTTCCCTGACCAGTTGCTGCATGCAGGCTGTATCCAGAGAGGAGGCTTAACTGTGAACCAGGCAGTTGCTTTCAGCCAAGAGCAGCACCCAGAGCGGGACTCAGCTATGAGCTTTCAGCAGGCAACACTTCAGCTGCTGGGTCCAAAGTACCCTAAGCCTTGCGGGGCACCCAGGTACTCCCAAAATCCCCTGCAGCCTCATGCCAAGGGAAGTCTATACTCTTGTGGTAATTCACCCTGTTTGGGACCAGCTCCTCCAGGGCTCTGGCGGGGAAGCTTTGAGGGCAAAGCCAGGACCAACACTCATCATTGCCCTCTTTAGCTGCCCAGGCTAGGTCCATTGGCCCTTGACCAGCAGAGCTACAGGTCTGGTGGCTGACCTAGCCAAGTGCCCCATTCCCTTGTCACCAAAGGGACATCTCAGTCTCTGGCCATCATGCCCTCCTTTGACTGTGGCTGTCGCACTCATCTGTCTACAATCAAGATGGGACCAGAAGTCCTGAGAGACAGCCAAGAAACCAACCTCCCACCTGATGCTGAAGCTGTTCTTCTCTGCCTCTTTTATACAGCGTGAAGTTTTTGCGTGGGGCCCCTCCGGATGATGAAGTACAAATCCTGCCAGCGTGGTGGCTCCTGTTTGTTTTGCCACAAGGCACCTGAAGGGAAGTGGGGTGGCAGTAGCTGAAAATTAATGGGACTCTTGCCGGCTCCTGGTGAAATCTGGAGGCAGAATTTCAACCTGCAGAGCTCAGGCTTGGCACTGGGTGGGTGGTGAGCAGGCCACACCTAATCTTCCTTGTAGTTCTGGAATGCATAGATTCCACCTAATGGGGACACAGCACCATACAGTGACCATTGGGCTAGTGTGCATGTCCCAAAGATGGGTCTCATCCTTGCAGGGGATCCACTCCAACTTGAAACCTCAGCATCTTTTTATTACCTTTATTATTTGTTGTTATCATTTTTAGGTACTGGGGATGGAACCCAACCTTTATTATTCTTACTATTATTATTTTGTGTGTGTGTGTGTGGTACTGGAGTTTGAACTCAAGGCCTACACCTTAAGCCACTCCGCCAGCCCTTTTTTGGGAAAGGTTTTTTTTTTTTTTTTCGAGATAGGGTGTAAGGAAATATAGGCCCCAAAAGTGACCACGTGGAGAGGAGTGATCTGGCCAAGAGATTCTTTATTGCCGGGTGGGAGAGGGAGAGAGCAGAGAGCAGAGAGAGAGAGAGAGAGAGAGAGAGAGAGAGAGAGAGAGCGGGAAAGGTTTTTTGAGATAGGGTCTCACAAACTATTTGCCCTGGCTGGCTTCAAACTGTGATCCTCCTCATCTCTCCTTCCTGAGTAGCTAGGATTACAGATGTGAGCCATCAGAGTCCAGCTCGTTTATTATTTTTTGAAAAATAAAAACAGCATGTATTTATGGTGTACAACTTGATGTTTTATGTATGTATATATATATGTGTGTATGTATATGTGTATGTATATGTATATGTATGTATATATATATCCATACGGTGGAATGGCTAAATTAAGCTAATTAACAATGTATTACCTTCCATGTTTTTGGTGTATGGTGAGAACATGTAAAATCTATACTCTTGGCCATTTTCAAGGATATAAAGTGCTGTTGACAGTTGCATCTTCAAAAGGCTGTGTACTGCTCCTTGGGTGGCAGTTCTGAGTGGTACTAGCTGTCCTGTGCCCACTGCCACCTTCCTTTGTGGGAGCAGTTTTGAGTTTCTCTGTGGCCACCATGATAGCATTTACCACACAGGTCAAGTATGGATACGCCAAGTGTCTGTACCAGTTACACATCCAGGGAACAGAGAGGTGACCCCGGGATGCCTGTGGACCTGGAAACTCTATGAGCCATGCCCAAACCAGGACTCCATTTATCACCTAGTACTTCCAGGCTCCCACCCTAATGGGGGCCAGGATGACTGTGGGGTCCCCAGGACCAATATCAATTTGGAACCTGTCACTGGCAGTCCTTGAATTACCTGGCTATTTCCTCTTTCTCCAGCATACATCTGTCTAAGTAAATGGCAGTCAGGTCTCTCTGGGGAGCAACTGTTAGGACCACTGCCACCCCACACTTGCTACTCCTGTCTCTCTTTCAGTGGGTTTAATTGAACTGCTGCCTCAGCCCCAGATCATCAGGCCTGGGAGTGTTTGATTATATAGAGTGGCAATGTCCCTGCTAGCTGCTCATATGTCCTCCAGGGAACACCAGGTTTAGTAACCATTTCCATGGCCCTGTGGCCCATGCTGACCTGGTCACTAGCTGTGATCATTGCCTACACCCCGCTTCTTCCAAGCCAGAGGCCACCTGGCCTTTCTCTGTGAGGTCCTGTCATCTCTGCTGTTGTCAGGGCACCCAGCTCTGTACCAGCAACACTGACCGTTGGGTCACCTGGAGCTTCTCAGGGCTTTCATTATGGCTTTGGTGACTGAGTGTCCCTCAGGTCTTCCTGCAGAAGAGACATTTGGTGGGTTTCTGGCCCTTAGCGGCTTATCCATGGTTCTGTCTTGAAGCAGCCTTTCCCTCCCAGTCCTTGGGGGCTAAGGTGTCACTTACCCAGATACTGGTGTGGTGGCCCACAGGGGGTTGTTCCAGGTCTGAAGGATCCTCAGTGTTGTCTGTCTTTGAGCAGGGGGCTCTGAGGGGTCACTTCCGTTTCTCACTCTTTCCCAAGCGACCCTATGGGGATGTCACAGACTTGTGATGGGCTGAGAAGCCAACCCTCTCTCACCTTCCTCTCCTGTCATGCAAAACCTCCCCTCCAGCTGCAGGAAAGGAGCACTGATGTGCTAGAAGGAGGTCCTTGGCTTTCGAACTTGGCCTTCAGTTAGTGTTGAGTTTCCCTCACCTTGTCTGGTCTACAAAGCCCAGCCCGGGGGTGGGAGGCGGTTATCATTAATGCCTTTCCCTCACCCATCTCCCAAATTGGGAGCTATTGTTGGGTAGCTCCTTTCCACTCAACCCAGGGAAGTGTGCTGATGTCGTCCCTGCTTCACTGTGCTAGCACAGTGGCAGGTGGGGGACCTAGCTCCTGGTCCTGTGTTCAGAGGCTGCCTCCTGTACCCTCTCCTGACATTAATTGGAGACCTGTGTGCAGCAGGGGTGCAGGGAAGTGCTCTTGTAAGAGGACCAGGGAAGCAGGACAGATGTCGGTGGGAGAGGGCAACCCCTGGATTTGGTTGTTCTGAGATGGGGTCCCACTATGTTGCTCAGGCTGGCCTCAAACTCCTGAGTTTAAGCTGTCTTCAGCTATTCAGCTTCTGAGTAGCTGGGACCATAGATGTGCACACTGTACTCAGCAACACCTATATTTGAACACAAGGCTCAGTCGCCCCCTGGGGAGCACCAGGGTTGGACTGGCACTTCAGAGTTTCCCTGAATGAAGCCAGGGATCCAAGACTGGGTGAGCCAGTGGTTGGACATGAGCTGCCTGTGGGAGGGATCAGGTGCAGGCAATTCTGGGGAGGAACTCTGAGAATAACAGCCAGAGCATGAAGTTCCTTTGTCTTGAAGAGGGCGCCTCTGTGCATGGTGCACAGCGCTGCCCCTAGTCTCAACTGTTGACAGCCATGTTTGAGAGCTAATTTGTGCGGTGTCTTTGGGTGGCTACGTACACTCATTCCATTGGGTGCAGTTGCAAAAGTGGAAGTGCTGGTCTCAGGTACACATGTGATGAACTCCAGTAGATATTCCAAATAGTTTTCTATAGTGACTGTTCCATTTTACAGTCCCACCAGCTGTGTGCAACGGTTCTGGCTGCTCTCCACCCTTGTCTACACTTGGTATTGTCTGTCCTCTTATTTAGCCATAGTAGGAGTTTGGACATTGCAGCCAGGATGAGGAACCGCTGCTCCCCGCTGGGTGTGGTGTGAGATTTGGAGATCCCTGGGCATGCCACCTGGCTCTAACATCTAACCCCACAGATCCTCTTCAAAACCAAATCCTGGCAGGCACATCGACACATTGTCAGATAGTAACACACATATGACTTGGTTCACCAAGTCCTTTCAGTCTGAGCATCAGCTCTGAGGGTGGGTGGAAGGGAGCAGGGTAAATTTTGTAGCCTTTGAGCCAGGCTTCTGTGGGGTCTCACGAGGACGCCAGGAAGCAGCTGCAGTGATTCACCTGTCCAGCACTTCACGGTGCCTATGGGCCTTCTCAGCTTATCTCCTTTGGTTCCCATGGCAGCCCTAAAAGGCACAAAGAACGCAGCAGCAGCTCCATTTGACAGAAGAAGAAACTGAGGCCAGTTCCTTGTGCAAAGCCCCGGAGCAGGTGAGTAGCAAAATGAGCCCAAACAAAAGAAAATATTTACAAGTCAGCTGTGGATTCCAGGGCCAGGGCTCCAGGTATGCCTACTTCTTGGTTTTGCTGACTTAGCCCATTTTCCCTTCCTTTAGAAACAACTCAGGCCTGCTCCTTGGTGGAGTTTTAGCTGAGTCTGTGCACTTCCCCAGAACCCATGGTCTGGGTGTCATGGTGTGCCCCTGCTCTTGCCGATCACTGGCCTCTTAGAAGCAAGGACATCCTACAGCCCCTGGTTAGGGATTCTTCACCCTTAACGCACAGGTCTTGTTAGGCCTGGCAGTCCTGAGATGCAGCCTTTTTTTCTCTCTCCCTTCCCTTCCCTCCCCTCTCCTTTCTTTGGCAGGTGCTCTACCACCTGATCCACACCCCCAGTTCATTTTGCTTTGGTTATTTGTGTGTGGTGGGGCAGGGGGACTGGGGCTTGAACTCAGGACTTTGCGTTTACAAAGCAGGCAATTGCAAAGCAAGTGCTCTACTACTTGAGCAATGCCTCCAGCCCACTTTGCTTATTTTTTGAGACAGGGTTTCATATTCATGCCCGAGCTATCCTCCTGTTTATGCCTAGTTGGGATGACAGGTGTGCACTACCACACCCACTTTTACTGGTTGACAGGAGGTCTCGTGAACTTTTTGCATGGACTGGCCTCTAATGGGCATCTTCCCAATCTGTGCCTCCTGAGAAGCTAGGATTACAAGTATGAGCCACTGCACCCGGCACCTGGCAATGATCAGCATTTCTAACAACTCCCCAGGCAATGCCAGGACTGTCAGTCATTGAGTCGTGAGGCATTAGGTCACTCCTTATCCCCCACAGAGCTCAGGCAAAGCCTCCTCAGTTGCTATCTGGACTTGGCATGAATGTTAGTTACTGTAAGAACAAGCATCTCTAAGGTGTCCCATTATGGGACGTGCTATTGTAGACATTTGACTCATCCAAGACCCCTCACTGTTAATACCTTTCAGAGTGCCTCTCTTCCTGCCCTGTTTTCTTTCCTCCTCTGTCAACACTCTTAATTCCCCCTCTCTTCTCTTCACCAAAGGAGCAGGTTCTCAGCTAAGCATCAGTCAGAAAGGTAGCTGAGTCAACTTATTTATACTAATGTGTGAATGACTCACATCTCTTTCCTCAACTCTTCTGGCGATTATTTAGATGTGCAAAAGAAGGAAGTTTTGATTGTTGGAAATGTTTTATGAGAGAAGGAACTGGAAATACTAAGGAAATCTTTCCTGTGTCCCCTAACATTGCACAGACCTGGGTTGCTGATTGAAATCACTTGAAAGAACTTTATTTTTTTTAATTTTTTTTACAGTGTTTTTAGGCAAAATTATTTAATGTCAATAAATTATTTAATAATTTCGCATGTTTTGGTTGGTTTTACTGCACATCAAGGTCACCTTTAAAGTTGATTTTTCTTCCAGGATAGCCCTCTTTAAAAGATGCTTAATCCAGTTGTCCTGAGGACCTGTGGGATTTAATTTCCTGAAACAATTTATTGTTCAGTCCTAGGAGATTAATTATAGAAAGCACTTGAAAGAACTTTAAAATAAAAACTGAACAAGGGGGTCTTGGGTTTACCCCCCCATGGACAGAAGCACATTCTCCAGGGTGGGGGTCTGGGAACGTGCATTTTTAGGGAGATTCGATGCACATTCAAATTTATAAAGGAGAGAGACACCCCTCTGGTTCTCCAGGCCCCAAAGGACATAGAGAGAGAAAATGGGCTGTAGGTGAGGTGAAAAGCTGTAACTTCTACAGGAACTGCTTACAGGCCACTTGTCCTTGGTGAGGCTGAACCTTAGTTTCCCCATCTCTGCAGCTGGGATGAAGCCAGCTGCTGTGGGAGAGTGGAGAGACAGCAGCTCATGTGGATTTGAGTGATTATTACCTTCTGTGGGATGGAGGGCAGCCTGGGATGAAGAACGGGCACCCGGGCTGCAGCCTTGGCACAGAGGCTCTCTGGGAATAATTTCTGTGCTAATTATGAAGACTACTAAAGCAAATGGCCTCTCACTTACATTCTGTTCCCTGCAAAGGTCACCTGTAATTGCCTGACTTCCTCCTCATGGAGAGTAAGAGGTTGCAATGGGGGATGTCAGGGGGTCTCTGGGCAGTAGGAGTCTCTTGGGGGGACCTCAGCAGCCTAATGAGGAGGCAGACAGGGAGCTCCTGCTCCCAGGAAGAGAGTGCCCAGCTCCTGCCCAGGGCACCTTCAGCTGCACTGGCTGAAGATGGGCATGCAGTCTTGCTCACTGTAGGAAGACTGAGGTTCAGGTGAAGGCAGTGACTAGTCCTGTCTGTCAGTCTATCTAGAAGCCTCAGCTCCAGAGCCCCATTAACCGGACGTGTTCCTTATTCTGGTTGTCTTTCTCTACAAAACAAAGAGGTTAAACCAAGCAAAATGGCTTTCAGATGCCTCTTCCAGCTCTGGGCCTGGGTTCCAGGAGTCTAGCCTTTGGTTCCCAAGCCTTTGGAAGATTTGTGCATGGGCTTTGGGACAGGATAGGGTAGAGTTTGGATCATGGTTCATACCTCATGTGTGATACTTCACTCCTATGATATCACTTCCACTCTAAAAAAAAGAAGAGATAATGGTAGACGTCACTCAGCGTTATTGTTAAGATGGAAGGAGGGGTCGGGGTGTGGTTCAAGTGGTAGAGAGATTGCATAGCATGTATGAGGCCCTGGGTTCAGTTCCCAGTACAGAGGAGAAAGAGAGCGAGACAGGCAGAGATCCTGGGGAGCTTCCTCTATGTCAGGCACTGGTGTATACTTTTTTGTTCCACACCACGCATCCTCCCAGTCTCCCTGTGAAGTTGGTGCTGCTGCCATCCTGGTTTAAGGATGAACAGGTGCCTGGAAAGCACAGGCAGACAGCTTCTCATAGAGGTCAACTCCGTCAAGGCCACTCCTGTCCTCCTTGGGAAGCTTCATTAATGAGGCTTGCACCTGCTCACGTCTGCCCCACCACAGGTGCTTCCTCCTCCTGAGCTCCTCTCTGGCCCGAGGCTGAGCCCACCCGCCCAGGCAGCTGTCCCCCATAGCCAGACCTCTCCAGGTCTGCTGTATGTGTAGGCTGCCCTGTACTACCTATCCCTCTGTCACTGCCAGACTCTGGTTTGTCCCAACTCCTTCCACAGGGCCCCTGTGATTGAATCTATGGCCTGTTCATGTTCACCTCCTCCAACACTGGACCTGTCAAGGTGCTGGAGCCTGTTTGAGAAATTTCAGGGCTGGAACCAACCCTGACCCCAGTGTATGTCCTGTCAAGTGCCTCTGTGGGCCACGCCTTGTGCTAGGAACTGGGAATAGAGAGACCAGGATGAGGTGGACCTGAGGCTAAGGAGAGTTCGGTGCAGTAAGTATCAGCTAGTGGTCAGCCCATGGGAGTCTGGGTAACTGTGAGTTACTAATGTCAGGACTCCACTGCAGAGCTTCTGGGGTACAGCCTGGACTTGAGATTTTAGTGTCTCCTGTGAGAAAACTGGATATCCACATGTAAAGAATGAAGTTGAACCCTGCCTCACACCATAGACAGACATGAACTCAAAAGGGACCAAAGGTCTAAGAACAAGAACTAGAACTGGAACACAGAAGAAACCACCAGGGAGAATCTTCAGGACACTGAACTTGGCAAGGCAACAAAAGAAGAAAACATATGGGGCTTCATTAAAACGAGAACTTTTATGCATCACAGAACATTGCCAAGTGCATGAAATAGCAGCCCATGGAACAGAGGAAAATATTTACAAATCATGCATTTATTTTGGGATTAATACCCAGAATAAAGAACTTCTAAACTCAACAACAAAAAGCAACAACAAGTTTTTTAAAAAAATGGACATGTAGCTCAGTGGTAGTGTTTGCCTAGCATGCACAAGATCCTGGTTCAATCCCCAGCACCACAAAAATAAATAAATATGTAAATAAATAAATAAATAAATAAGGACTAGAATTGACATTTCTTCAAAGAAGATATACGGATGACCAATAAACACATGAAACAATGTTTCATGATCACTAAGGAAGTGCAAATCAAGACCCCAATGAGACACCACCTCATCCCCACTGGTAAAGCTTTCAGCATGAAAATAGAAAGTGACACGTGCTTGAAAGGATGTGGAGACACTGGAACCCTGTGCACCGAGAGGGGGAATGTAAATGGAGCAATTCCTGGGGGAAACCAGCTTGTCAGTTCATGAAAAAGTGAAACACAATTACCATGTATCCAGCAATCTGAGTCTCTGTTTTCAGTTGTTTCAGACAATGAAAGAATTCTGGTACCCAGGGAATTGAAAACAGGGACTCAGATACTGAAAACCCAGCATTCGTTAGCAATGTTACTCACAGTAGCCAAAAGGTAAAAATAACCCAAATGTCCATCAACAGATGAATGAATAAGTGAAATGTACATACATGAAGTGGAATATTATTCAGCCTTTAAAAAGTGAGGAAATTCTGATAGGTGCTACAACATGAATGATATGTGCCTGTATGGCACATGAAAACACCATGCTAAGTGAAAGAAGCCAGACACTCATATAATACTTCTATGAGTCCACTGAGTGTGAGGTGCCTAGAGGAGGCAGATTCACAGACACACAAACTAGAATGATGGCTGCAGGGGGCGGGGGAGAGACAGGATAGGGAGCTGTTGAATGGGTGCAGAGTTTCTGGAAATGGATGGGGGTGATGTGCATAATGGCATTGAACTGTACTCTTAAAAATGGCTAAGTGGCAGCATTTATGTCATATAGATTTTATCACAATAAAAAAAACCCTGCTCTAGCTGATGTTAGAGGGCAGCAGATCGGCATCAAACTGATTGCATTGGTTGAATGACAGGTGCTGGGGTGACGGGGACCGGGCGGGGGGGAGGGGGGAGAGGGGAATGGGTACACGTGTATAGAAAGATCAGGTGTCAGGAGGACCCCCATGAGGCAGGCTGGTGTAACATTAGCAGTCCTCTCTAGAGACAGGCCCTGGGGGGTCCCAAACCCCACCTAGTTTGTGAGGTTGTGGGGAAGTTATATATTTTATTATATTATAATAATTATTATATTATTATGTATATTATTATAATTATATTATTATTATATTATTGTTGTACTGGGGTACATTGTGACACTTAAGTTCTTGTAACATATCATAGTTGAATCCACCCCCTCCATCCTTCTCCCTTAACCCCTGTCCCCCATTCCTGGCATGGTTTCAACAGGTCTCGTCTTTCCATTTTCGTACGCGAGCACATGGTATTTCTACTGCATTCCCCTCCTACGCCTGAGCACTTGCTGCCTCACAGGGAAGCTCTAGGGGGCTTTTGGGCAGTGTCTGTTCAGTAAATGTTAGCTCGTGACATGGCGATATGAATTTACAATAAGTTATTGTAAATAACAATTGTTTAACTTATTGTACATTTACAATGTTATCAATTTCCCACGACAGACATCTAGCTTTTCTTCTTTTTCTGATATAGCAAAATCACGAAGGACATTTTGTATTTGTTTTCTCGATGCCCATATGAGATTTTCTGTAGGGTTTGCGCCAAGAGTTAGAATTCTCGCAGTGTGAGCAGGTGCGATGTGCCACACTGTGTACGGATTGATTGATTTATTGTGGTGCTGGGGCTTGAACCCGGGGCCTTGTACATGCTAGGCAAACACTCTACCACTTGAGCCACACCTCCAGCCATTTTTTGCGCTTAGTTTGCTTTTCAAATAGGTTCTCTACTTTCTTCCTACTTATCCCTGCTAAGTAGAACGACAAGCACGTGCCACCACATCAGGCCTCAGGTTTCTCTTGACAGAATTATTTCAAATGAGTGGAATACATGAGCCATGCGTGTGCAGATAGGTGAACCCTGTAGACTGAGATTTTGGGTCAGGCTGGTGCAATTAAGAACCGGAATTTCAGGAAGGAGGGCTCTGAAGCTTGGCTGCCCCTGGACATACTTAGGGGCCCTTTTTATTGGGGTTCGAATTTAGGTAATCACTGCTAGTGCTCTACCACTTGAGCTTTTAGTTTGTTGTTCAGATATGGTCTCCCTCTAGCTGCGTGGCTGACCTTAAACCTCAATCCTCCCACCTCTGCCTCCCAAGTAGCTGGAATCACAGATGTGCACCACCGTGCCCAGATTTAGGGGCACTTTTAAAACATCCCAGTTCTTGGGTTTCACCCTCAACAACTCTGATGTAGTTGGTGAAGGGTGAGTTTTTAAAGCTAGGTGACCCTAATACATAGCAAAGTTCGAGAGGTACTTGCTTAAAAAAAGGAAATTTGTCATTGCTCTCACAAAGTTCTCTCCAAGGTTGCTGAACTCTGTGACTCACAACCTCAAAGAACCAACTTCTTTTCCTCCTTGGGAAGGGAAGTTTGGCCCTCAAGCTAGCTCTCTCTGGATCACAAGACAACTGCCACAGCTCTAGACATCACATGCAGACTCCCTAACACCTACAGAGACAACAGACTGTTTCTTCCCAAGTGATTCTTGTCATGAACAAGAAAATCTTTCCTGGTCACCCCTCAGCACTTTCCCTCTGGGCCTGACCAAGCAGGAGATTGTGAGTGTCACTGATGGCTTAGCCTAGTGGTTCTCAACTGGGGGTCATTTTGCTCCCAGAGGGCATTTGACAATGTCTGCACACTTTTTTTTGGCATGTCTGAAGACTTGGGGGTGAGGCCAGGTGTCAGCATCCTAAAATGCACAGGCTGGCCCTGAGGTAAAGCACTGTCCTGCCCCGAAGTCAGTAGTACTGAAGGGCAAAAACCTGGCCACCAGTGATCATTGCTCCTGAGGGGCTCAGGGGGATTTTTGTTTCTGGTGCTGGGAACACAGAGCCAGGACCTCCTACATGCTAAGCAGGGGCTCTATCACTGAGTCACGCTCCCAGGCGTCTGCTACCAGCACTTACTTCCAGAGAGGCTTCTGCGTCAGTCAGGGTGAGCGAATGCACGGCCCTTGCCCCCACGTGAGGGTGGGAGGATTCTGAGGCGGCTGGGCTCTGGCAGGGTCACACTCGGCTTACCCGGTATTACTGCTAATGCCGCTCTATCAGGAGCTTAATCATCTCTCTAAACATAGCACATGACTTGAAATGTTGACTGCATCCCTAAGGGTGATTTTTGCCATTTTGGGGCTATTTATGTTTCACTAAGGGTGACTTTTGTGCTCTTTTGGGCCTTTTTTTTTGCCCAAGAAATGCAGTTCTATCGTATCAAGTACAGAAGCAACTAGAGTTTGAGGCATAGGAACCTGCCTTTGGGGCTCCATCAAGTCTTTGACATTAGACACAATTTGTCTTTTTTATTTATTTTTTAGTTTTGGCGGTACTGGGGCTTGAACTCAGGGCCTCACACTTGCTAGGCATGTGCTCTACCATTTGAAACACTCTGCCAGCCCTGGTTTATGTTGGGTATTTTCAAGCGAACTATTTGCCCAGGGCTGGCTTCAAACCTTGATCCTCCTGATCTCTGCCTCCTTCACAGCTAGGATTACAGGCATGAGCCACTGGTGCCTGGTCCCATTTTTATTTTTAAAAAAATAGTGTCTCATATGTAGTTCAGGCTGCTCTTGAACTCATAATCCTGCTACCTGAGCCTCCCAAGAGCTGGGAAAGACATGCACCACCACACCCAATTCGGCACAGCTCTTGTGTGCTCTCTGTGTGTGGGTGTCTGCTTTGGGTTTGTGTTGGTGTCAGTAGTGTTGTCCCTGATCAGTGACCAGAGCAGTGGGCAGATGGAAAAGTCTCTCTGGCGAGGGTCCCCTAGGGAGGACTGTCTTCAGGTGTGTTGTCTGGACCACCAGCATGGGATAGGGAAGGAAGGCTACAAGCAGTGCACATTCTTGGGTCCCCTCAGACCTGCGGTGGTGGACAGGAACATAGGGGTCCCCACCCCTACCTGCGAGCCTACCTCCTGACAGTCTCACCCTGGTGTAGCCCCTCCCACATTGACTGTGGGTGTGACTTGCTCGGTCAGTGAGACATCGGCAAGTGTGACACTGCAGAGGGTTGACAGAGAAGTGCTTACACAGTGGAATTTGTCCTTTCTGGATGTTCCCTCTTGGAGCCGTGAGTTACCATCTCAGTGGGTCCAAAGGCCCTGTTGGAGAGACCATGATGAGAAGGAAGAAGAGAAAGGGAAGGGAAGGGAGAGGGACAGGGAGCAGCATCCACCCAACTGCCAACTACTGCATTCACCCCTGCTGAGGGTCAGTTAGTGAATGAAGACACCTTCTTGGACATTTCAACCCCAGCTGAGGCCATGTAGGATAGCAGAGCCTCTGAGTTGAGCCTGGTCAACCCACAGATATAATAAACTCATCACTGCCTTAAGTCACTGAATTCTGGGGACCTCATCATGCAACAAGACAACTGAAGCCCCTGTTGAGTCAGGACATCCATGCTGTGCAAACTTCCAGAGGTCCCATCACTTTTTTTTTTAATTTTTAAACATTTTTTTAATTGTTTTATTATTCATATGTGCATACAATGCTTGGGTCATTTCTCCTCCCTGCCCCCACCCCCTCCCTTACCACCCACTCCGCCCCCTCCCTCTCCCCCGACCCCCTCAATACACGGCAGAAACCATTTTGCCCTTATCTCTAATTCTGTTGAAGAGAGAGTATAAGCAATAATAGGAAGGAATAAGGGTTTTTGCTGGTTGAGATAAGGATAGCTATACAGGGAGTTGACTCATATTAATTTCCTGTGCATGTGTGTTACCTTCTAGGTTAATTCTTTTTGATCTAATGTTTTCTCTAGTTCCTGGTCCCCTTTTCCTATTGGCCTCAGTTGCTTTTAAGGTACCTACTTTAGTTTCCCATCACTTCTTAAAGCCTGCAGACCCCTGGGAAGGGCACTGCACTGAATTCAAGGGCCTGATTCAAATCACCATGAGCAGCATGGCTTTGGACAAATTCTCGAGCTGTGTGTCCTTGTGTATTATACCACAGTAAGAACAGACTCCAAAGATTAGCAGGGAGGAAAGTGCTTCCTGAAGTTGTACCACCAGATGTAAACAAAGGGCTGTGAATTATGAAAGTTGTCAGAATCAAAATGGAGTCACTGTTGCCAGCTCCTAACAACAACAAAAATGAATAATAAATAAAGCTGAGAGATCTGGCCGGGACGTAGTGTACACCTGTAATTCCAGCTATTCGGGAGGGTGAAGGGAAGCAGGAGGATGGAGAGTTCAAGGCTTGATGAGACAAAGTTACTGAGACCCTGTCTGAAAAACAAAATACAAAAGAGAGCTGGGGGCATGGCTCAAGTGGTAGAGCAACTGCCTAGTATGCTTGAGACCTTGGGTTCAATCGTCAGTACCAGAAAAAAAAAAAAAAAGAAAAAGCTGGGGGGTCTGAAGGAGGGGGAGCTCTTGCATGTTTGCCTTTTATGAGGACATAAAAGACCCTTCCAGAAACACAACCTTGCTGGCAGAGTGGCTCAATCGGTAAAGTGTCTGCCTAGCAAGAGTGAGGCTCTGAGTTCAAACCCCAGTACCACAAAAAGAAACACACCTTGCATAAAAAAATACCCCTACAAAGACATCTGCCCAGCAACAGCTCCACCTCAGACTGGCACCACCCTTGTTATTCATCCTTGTGGCCAAGGATTATTCTTTCAAAATACCTGATGTAATCCTCATTTTACCTTTAAAATCTTCCCCTTGTGCTGAGCCTGCATAAGGCCCATAACCCATAAGGGGATGGATGGGTTCCATCCCCACCACCAAAAACCCCTCAAACCTCCCCTTGCCTCAGCCTCGTGGAATACACACATGGTTCACTCTGGCACACACACTCATATTGCAGTGCTATCCGGGAATCAACCCAGTTCACCTTTTGCTGAATCTCTTACGTGTTATTCCGTTTGACAGCGTGTTGTCAGTTTGTCAGCCAGGGTGGAGCAGGCACTGGTGCGTGCAGCTCAGCCTGTTTGAACCACTGTGTCAGACTCTGGCTCTGAGCATCGCTGTGGGGTTTCATTCTCCTGAGTAGAGGTGAGAAAGTGGGCTGGGGCTGCCGAGAGGGGTGTCATGGAGTTCAGGCCATCCAACCACAGCAGGTCCTGCAGCTCCACCTCCAGAGGGAGCCAGGACTCCCATCCTTGCACTGCACCATTATGGCTCATCCAGACTCTCCTCTCCTCTCCTCCCCTCTCCTCGCCCCTCTCCTCCCCTCCCCTCTCCTCCTCTCCTCTCCTCCCCAGGACTCCCAACCTTGCACTGCACCATTATGGCTCATCGAGACTCTCCTCTCCTCTCCTCTCCTCTCCTCTCTGACCTAGAACTTGAGCTCTTCCTGCCTCAGCCTCCCAAATGCTGGAATTACAAGCCTCACCTGGACTCTTTTAAATAGCCTTTTTGTTTTGTTTATGAATTTGTTTTTGTGGTCCTGGGGATGTAATCCAGAGCCTCACACACTCTAGGCAAGGGCTTTACCACTGAGCAACCTCCCCAGCCTTTTTTTTGTCTTTGAAGCATAACTTACAAAGTTATCTTTTTTGTTGTTGTTGTTTGGTTTTGTTTGTTATTGGGGATTAAACCCAGGACCTCAAGCTCACTAGGCAAGTGCTTTACCACCCTAGCTCTTTTGTTTTCATTTTGTTTTTGGCAACACAGATTAGCATTTGAACTTAAGTTATTTGTTTATCGGGTGGCTCTCCCTTGGCACGAAATGTCCACAAAGTATGGACGTTGTCTGGCTGGTTATCTGCTGTGTTCCCTTCCCCCCACCCAGCAGTACTTCGCACGGTAGATATTCAGGAAATGCTCCTTAAAGGCACCGAAGACACTGGGATTTAGTCAGATACACCTCAGTGCTCACCAGCTTCATCTTCCAGCTGTGCATTACAAGTCTCAGCCTAGCGCTGCTTCTCATACTCGGTGTCCTGGGACCCTGTGAGAGCGCACATTCTGACGTAGGACTTCTGCAGCCTCAAGTTTACTAGGCAGACACTCTGTCATTTGAGCCACGCCCATTTTCCTTTTGTTAATTTTCTAATAGGGTCTCTCATTTATTCCTGGGCTGGCCTGAACTGTAGTCCTCTATGACAGGTATCCACCACCATGCTCAGCTTTTATTGGTTGAGATGGGGTCTTAAGGACTTTTTTCTGGGCTGGCCTTGAACTGTCAGCCTCCAGATCTCTGCCTCCCAAATAGCTGTGATTGTAGGTGTGAACCACTGTGCCTCACAATATTCTACATTTCTGCTGGTCTTTGGACCCAGGTTTTTTGTTTGTGTGCTTGTTTTGTCTTCCTCCATCCTTATCTCCTTCCTCCCTTCATCCTTCCTTCCTTCCTCTCTTCCTTTTCTTTTTGCTTTCTGCTGTGACTGGAACCCAGGGCCTCATGCATGCTTAAGCACTTGCCCTACCATGGAGCTGCATCCCCAGCCTTGGACCCTTAACTGCTCTGAGCCTCAGTTCCCACACACATGAAATGGTTCATTGTTAAAAACAAATGCCTGGGATCAGCAGATGCTGAGCCCTCCTTTGGTGGACTGTCGGGGCTCCTGGTCGGCCCTCTTTCTGCTGTTCCCCATCCCCAGTGCCTAGGAAATGGCCAACCGTCAGTGGAGCCTTGTCTATTTTATTTTTCTGGAGCTGGCCATCCCTGCTCGTTATGCCTGGATAGGGAGTTGGGGAGTATTCTGGCATTTTGATAGTTGAGGGAGCATTATGCCAATGAGATGCAAACCAGCAGCTAATGAACCCCGATTCCATTTGCCCTGGTGCTGGGGAACATGCAGGTAACTGAGGTGGGGAAAGGGGCAGTGGATGTTTGGGATGGGCAAGGAGGTGAGGGGGGAGTGGCAGGAGGGGTTGGAATATGGGAATGAGGGACAAGGGCAGCTGCTCTGTGGCCTGGACAGGGCTCGCTCCTTATTTGTGGGCTGATCCCATTTGTGGGGCTGGAGCATGGCTGAGGTGCAGGCATGGGGGCTGAGTTCGGGTCTGGGGTGTACAGGGATCTCTCTGGGACCTCCAGGTGGGGGAGTAGAGGGCCGCAGATGGGGCTGGGTTAGGCTGACAGCAGAGTGAGTGTTCTGGGGAAGGAGAGGATAACAGGAGGAGGGTCAGCTTCTCCCACAGCTCCCATCTGGAATCTGTGAGTGCAGGAGGGCAGGACTCAAGGTCACCCAGGCAGCAGCAGAGACAGGTCAGGCTCATGGGGAGGGGAGCAGTAGTCTTCAGTATCCCTGGATGGAGTGGCTCTGTAGGAGAAAGATGATCAGGGCTGGGGGCCAGCAGGTGGGCGGGGGGCTCTGCTTACAGCATGGGAACTCAATCCCTCCCCATCCCCCAGCCAAGGGCTCCTCCCTCTCCTGGGAGCCTCTGCTCTGGGGCACCTGGCACCCCACCTCCTGGCCTGGCTCCCCCTCACACTCTGCTGAGCACCTTCAGGCTGGGGACAGCTGGCGGCAGGCTTCTGAGGTCATTTTGGGGACCTTGAGCCCACAACTTGACTGGCACATCATGTACAAATGGCCCTGTCCTGCCTTTGATCTAAGGATGAGAATTGAACTTGGCTGTGAACTTTTAGAACCTGCGATCCTGTATTTCCTGGCAGATTTTTGTTGGTGGTGCTAGGTAGGTGCTCTATGCTTGAGCCACACCCCCAGCCCTTTTTCCTCAGGTTATTTTTGAGACTGTCTCACTTTCTGCCCAGGTGAAGACCAATTCTCCTATTTTATGCTTCCTGCAGTAGCTGAGATGACAGGTGTGCACCACTGCACCCAGTTATCAGCTGAGATGGTATCTTGCTAACTTTTTGCCTGGGCTGACTTTGAACTGTGATCCTCTCAGTCTCAGCCTCCCTAGTAACTAGGATTAAAGATGGGAGCCACTGACACTTGACTTGGTACTGGAGTTTGAACTCAAGGCTTCATGCTTGCTAGGCAGGTGTTCTGCCACTTGAGCCACTCTGCAGTCCCTTTTTCTGACCTTTTTTCCAGATAGGGTCTCGAACTATTTTCCCGGACTGGCTTCGAATCGTGATCCTCCTGATCTCTGCCTCCTGAGTAGCTAGGATTGCAGGCGTGAGTCACTAGCACCCAGCTGGTACTGGGATTTGAACCTGGTCTCACACTTGCTAGGCAGGCGCTCTACCACTTGAGCCATGCCTTTTTCTGCTTTAGTTATTTTTTAGTTAAGATCTCGGGTTTTTTGCCTGGGGCTGGCTTCAGACAGTGATCCTCCTACTTACAGCCTCCCGTGTAGCTGGGACCAAATGTACGTGCCATCACGCCCTGCTTGTTAAGATCTTGCTAACTTTTTGCCTGGGCTTGCCTGGAATCGTGATCTTCCCTATCTCTACCTCTTTCCTTGAGTTGCTGGAACTACAGGCATGAACTGCTGCACTGGATCAGATCTTTCTTAAAGGAATCAAGTGGGGCATTGAGAAAGCTTGGTAGGCCAAGGGTTCAAAGTGCAGCCCTGTTTTGTATCAACTTTGTCACCCTGGGCAAATGGCTCAGCCTGTGAGCCTGTTTCCTAGTGGGTCCAGTGGGCTTAGCCATGGCAGACTGCTGTGACAGTCAGAGACACTACAGGAGAGACCCAAGACCTGGAACAGAATTCTCTTAACTTATCATCTCTCCAAGGCAGGGGCTTCATTTTGCCCACAGCTTCATTTAAGCCTCTAGAACAGTCTCTGGCACACAGTGGTGCCTACTAAGTGCCTGTCAAATGGATGAAATGCCCTGTTTCATCCATCCCAAATGATATCCCTCCCTAGCATTTGATGTCTCCAATGTTGGGATGCCTCTTGCAATTTATGGCTGTCATAATTTAGCTGGCAGCCGTCTTGACTGTGAGGACCTTAGAGGGATGGAGGCGGACAACACTGTATCATTAAGAAGAAGGGGTCTACTGAATTTTTAGTGGTTTTCTATCCTGTTGTATCTGAACTCTTGGGGGGTCCCTGAGGGGTGCAAGAGCTACAGTGACCTTTGCCTAAGGCCTCAAAGTGGTACTGGGTTGGGCACAGATGTCCTTTGGATCATTCTGTGTCCTGGATCCCAGCCCCCTCTTGGCTCTTTTGCCACCCCTCTTAGTATGTTGTCTCTACTGGGGGTTAGCAAGGCTGTCTGCAGCTCAGAATTCCCTTTGAGGGAGGGGCTTTATTAGAATAATAAAGGGATGGGGGAGATAGGGTAAGCCCAGAGACTGAGGGTCTTTTGGTAGGATCTAGTCTGGACCAGAAGGATTTTCAGAAGAGGGTGATGGTGGACCCTGCTCTGCCCATACCAGTTTCTTTCCAGTAGCAAAGCTAAGATACTATTGGGCAGATTAGTACCTGGTCCCTGATCGGCAGATAGATGAGCGAATCCTCTGTAGGAAGCAGCTGGAGCCCCTGGTCAGGACACTTGACTCTTGTCACTGATTCCCTCCCACCAGGCTGGGACAAGGTGGGGGGGAGTTGTGTGTGCAGCTGTGAATTAGTGTAGGGAGAGTTTCTGTGTTCTGGATCTGTGCGCACGTGTCCTAAAGATATGTGCACATGGATGTTAGTGTTATCTGTGTGTACATATGTGCATGTTACATGTTCATGTGTGCAAATACACGTAACGGCTGTCGTGAGGTGCACATGTGAGAAGACACACATGGGTTCATGGCTTACACTTGAGCACTGCAGCCTAGATATGAAGTCTGAGGGACGTGTGTGGCCATGGCCTGTGGGAGAAGCAGCAGAGTCCACATTACAGGCATGGGTACCAGCAGCCAGTCCAGGATCCTTGGGTGCACAGTTTTATTACTGTGGGCCTCAGACCCATTCTGTAAAATAGGTATGAAATCTCATAGGACAAGATTGTGGATGAGCATCTCGCAGTCAGCCTGGCCAGGAAAACAAAACAAAGCAAAACATAAAACGACTGAATGGGAGAATAAATGATTAAGTGGATAGAAAAAAAATGTTTTGCAGAGCAGCGTGGTATGAGATTTTTAGGGACCTGAGAGAAGGGCAGGGGAAGGAGCAGCGCGTGGCGTCTGGAAGGGAAGCTGCATGTTGGGGTGGAAGAGAGAAAGGGACTGGAGCAGGCAGGGTCTAGGGCGGCCGCACCAGCCTGTCCAGGATGCAAGGTGCTTGCGCGCGCGCCGGTGTAGACGCGGGCGTCCCCTGCTGTACACCGAAGGAGGCTGCCTGTGCGGAGCATTGCCCAGTTGCCATAGAAACGAGCAGAAGGAGGTGGGTGGCTGGAGAAGGAGGCGGGGCGGGAGGAGGGAGCGGGAGGAGGGGTGGGGGCGGGGAGCTAGCTCCTGCAGTTCTGTCGCTGCTGCCTTCTAGAGCGAGCGCTGGAGGGGACCCTAGAGGACAGAGCCCCCAGCCCGGCGCCAGGCCCCCTCTCCACCCGCCACCACGGAGCAGAAGGAGGATGGGCAGCTCCTCCGGCCCTGGCCTGGCCCAGCGGGGGCAGTAAGCTCCTACTTGCCCCCAGCTTGGTGCCCACACGGGCCCAGGTAGGCAGTCCGGTGCGTGGAAGAGGCTGCAGGCTGCGTGGAGATTGGGGGTCGGTGACTGCCCCCTACCTTCCTAACAGCGGCACCTGGTAGGAAACACACAGGCTGGAGGGACTGGGACCAGTGCCTGGTGGGGAGCCTGTTTGGGGCTCAGCTAGCATTCTGAGAGGCCCTCTTCAAAACCCAGGTCTTCCCTGTCAGGACTGTCCCCTGTCCCCTTTCCTCCTCTGTACATTTTTTCCCTGTCTCCCCTGTGGCCACAGAACCTGGCTTTGTAGACACGCTCCCTCCCTGGGGGCAGTGGGACTTGCAAGGGGGGGGCACCCTTCCCCAGGCTGACGTTAGCCAACGTGGGGCAGGGGCAGGAAGAAATGCAGGTGTTCCCCACCCCTCAGGACTCTGCTAGACTCTGGCTATTTGGAACAAGCCTCCCACATGACCCCGGATGGTCTTGGTCATTGGGCTTAGAGTCAAGAAGAGACTTCATTCCTTCTGCTCCAACTGCAGCCCTTATCGTGCGTGCTGTCCTGCAGACCAGGTGAACAGTCCCCCACCCAAGACCTCGCAAAGGGTCCCTGTGCCCATCCCCAGACAACCCCAGCTCTCTGCACTGGGGTATAAGGAAAGCAGGCCCCCGTGGGGTGGTGGTGCCTTTATCCCTCCTTCTCCCCTCTGTCCCTCTGCTGCATTGCTCCTGGGGACAGACTCACTGCTGCTGGGGGAGCTCGCACTGCGGAGAAGCTTCTGCCCGCTGCTCAGAGCGGGGTGGGGCGCTGGGGAGGAACTGGCCGCTGTGCCTCAGCTCAGGGTGCGGAGGGGAGATCCCAGCCTCAGAGGGGCCTGACTGCTGTTCAGTATGGGTATGCTAAAGGCCTGCCCTTCCTCCTACCTGCCTTCTCCACCCAGCACCACCAAAAGGAGGGTGTGACTGGGTTCCAGCACCACAGCATGGGTCTTCCCCCTTCCCCTGGGCACTCAGAAATCAGAGGGCCTGGCGCAGGGATCTTGTGATGAGTGGGGGTACATGTTAAGCAGCTGATGTGGCTTGTGGCTTGGCTGGTTTCTGCAAACATCAGTTGCATGTCTGCTGAATGTGGGAATGGGGGCTTCCACTTTGGGATCAAGGGCCTGGAAGGTAAGAGAGCAGGTCTTGGGATGGCTGGAACATGGTGGGAGATGCTCCTCTGAACCCCATTGCCTCTGAGCCCTATCCCTCCCCCACCAGGAGGGCCTGGGGCTGGCCCCTTCTGCCTCACCTCCTGCAGCCTGGCCTGCTGGTCATAGTGTCAGTCAGCTGCTGCCTCGGTCCCCAGGGCAGGAGTTGGTGAAACCTGGAGGGCAGGGTCTTTTAACAAGCCACTCCCCCATTCCTGCCCTGCCACCTTCCCTCCTTTCTTTTTCTCCTGCCCCACGTGTCCCTGGCAGGGGCTGTCATTGCTTGCTGTCTCCCCTACATTCGGTGGCCCTCAGATGGCCCCCTGTTGCATGCTCGTCATCTCCAGCCCCTCCACACTGAGTGCCCACAGCCCAGAGCACTGCCTGGAAGCCAGACTGGAGCCGGGCTGCCACTAGCACTCAGAGGCCTGAAGCTCAGAGGACTGGAGGAACAGTTTGGTCCCAGGCTGCCTGTTCTTCCCTGGCCACCAACCCAGTGCAGGAGCTCGGGGGAGAGGAGGCCCTTAATGGGCATCTCTGGGCTCCAGAACTGAGCTT
The DNA here is from genome assembly GCF_047511655.1 of Castor canadensis. Taxonomy (NCBI): domain Eukaryota; kingdom Metazoa; phylum Chordata; class Mammalia; order Rodentia; family Castoridae; genus Castor; species Castor canadensis. The sequence continues at coordinate 20,932,139 of NC_133393.1, read as the reverse complement.
GTGATCTCCCCAAGCCACCCCTTCCCCATCTCAGCACATTGCAGCTGCTCCTGCCAGCTGCTGAGGCCTGAAACCCTGAGTGTCCTGGACTCTCTCACAATCACATCCCAGCTGCCAGCAAGTGCTGCTGGCTCCTGAGCCTCAGTGCTTCCAGCCCGAGCCCTGAGCCCCTTCTGGCATAACCGCCTCACTCACACCCCCTGTCCCCACCACTCGCCCCTTAGCAGGTTTCCTGCCCTCCTGCTCCCCTGTAGGCTGCTTTTCCCTAGCATCCAGGGAGCTTTTCATCTGCATCCCCAGCTCTTATCCCCTCCCACTTCCCTGGCCTCTACCTCCCCCTACCCATACTTTGTCTGCTCTAGCCACAGGACCCCCTTGTTGTTCTTTAAGTGTGGCAGCCATTCTTCTGCCTCAGGGCCTTTGCACTGCTGTACTCTGTGGTTGAATGCTCTGCATGGCTCCCTTCCTCATCTCCCTGAGATGCTCAAATGTCACCTCAGAATGACCTTCTCTGATAGTCCTGCATGAAATAGCGAACTCCTAGCTCCCTCCATCCTTCCCTGTTTCCTTCCCTGCCTTATTTTTCCCCACAGTCCTTGTCATACTTTTTACTTATTTATCTATCTGATCCCTTTAGAATGTCCACTCCATGAGGTCCAGGCATTTTCTATCTTGTTTACTGTCATAACCCAGATCTGCTTCCTGAGAATCAGATTGCCACGTGAAGCCAGGAGCCCCTGCCTCAGGAGCTGGTCTTCAGCGTCTGTGCTGAGGCTGGGGTGGGGAAGGTAATGCCCCCACCTGAGCAGTGTCCAGAAGCATCGGGTTGAACAGGATACGTGCATGGACTGACTCCATGCCTCTGGCCTTTTCTGTAGCCAGAACAGCTCTGTGAGGCAAGGTAGGGAGGCCAAGCCATTGCATCCCCCTGGCTCCCCAGTGCCGCTCATGGGAGAGGGCCAATGGCCTCTTCTTGGTCATCCCAGGATTCTATGCTGTCAGGAAATCAGGCTGCACCCCCATCAGGTGTGTTGCCCACAGAGCGTGAAGACTTGACTCTGCTCTCCAGGTGGTCACAGATGTCGTGGGCTCAGGACAGACAGACCCCTACAGAGGGCTCACTGGTCCTGACAAAGGAGAAGCACCCGGAGCAGAGAGAATGGGGGCTGTGCCCCCAGTCTGCTCGCCCTCACTCCTGTCCCCATCTGTGGGTGCCTCTCTTTGTGCCTTATCCCCAGCCAACCCTGAGACAAGGATGTATTCACTGGGGAGGTGCTCGCAGAAACCCGAGAGTGGAGACATAAATAGGGAGGGAAAGCAGGCCTCTGGAGGGGGCTTTATTAAGCCAAGTGGGCATAGTAGGTGACCAAGGCTCAATTCTGTCAGGGAGCACTGAGGTGGACACCCCTCAGAGCCCAGCAGGTGGGGAACCAGGACAGTTGTGTCCCCCTTCCACCCTCCAGTTGGAGTGAGGGCTGCTCCTGGCTCCTGCTGGACAGCTCCCTGCATCCTGACCCTGCTCCTTTACTGTTGTCACTCCTTTACCTATTGATACTTCTTTGAGCCCGCCTAGAGGGCACAGTGCAGGAGGGAACTCCTGTGGCAGCTGTCTCAGCATCTGCAAGGCTGCCTAAGTCTGCGGGCCTGTGAAATGCAGCCTCCTACACCTGGCTGGGAGTAGGGAGTTGGCTCCCTTTTGGGGTGATTTTCTAGAGGAGAGATGGAGGGCTTGGGGCTTTGTGGGACAGCTAAGGGTAGGGATGATGAAAGGGTCAGAGCTGGGGGTGGGGGGCACCAGGGAGGCTTCAGGTGAATCCCTGAGGCTGAGTTTAAGGGGCTGCATCCTGTGACAGGTAGGCAGCTGGGGGAATGCATTTGCCTGCTTCCTGACTGGGATAAGCTCACCAAGCTTCAGCCCACCCAGCCAGAGCTCACTGGGCGCCTGGGCCCTGGCTCATCCTGGGGCCCTCCAGCCTCAGGTGAAGCCTGAGCTCCGCCCCCTCACCATTTGTGTTTCTGTCCTGAGTCTTGGACTCACCACTGCTGAAGGGAGCAATGGGGCTGCCTGCGGGACTTAGAGTAGAGGAGATGGAGGCCTGGGCCTGGTTTTTAGACCCAAAGAGAGGCAGGAGGAAGCCAGGTCTGAGGTCTCCTTTTCATAGGGGATCTAGAGATCCCAGATGAGGCCCGGCAATCCTGGAGGGACTCTGGGGGTGTGTAGGTATGACTGGTCACCTTTCCAGGTGACCCCCATCCATTCTAAAGGCTCTTGTCATGGGCAAAACAGTGAGGGCAGCCTCTGCCTCCTGAATGTTGGGCACTTACTGCCTCTTACACCTGCCCCCAGAGTAAGTGGTAGCAGACCCCTACTTTCTGATAAAGAAACTGAGGCACAGGGAGTTTAAATAACTTGCTAGGGTTCCAGAGCCAGGAAGTGGTAGAGTTGGATTTGAACCCCGTCTCCAGTCCTATCTGGCCATGGCAGTGCTGTGAACTGCTCAGATGGTGGAGGTGGGGGTATCTGAGCTGCACTCCTGAAGTGTGTACAGTAGGGGAAGGGGGAGGACTTGGGACAGCATCTTGGAGGGCTAGGGCTGAGCTGACCCTTGCTGGTAGGGTTTTGGTGGGGAGGAAGTGAGTGATGAGAGGGAGGACTGTGAGCACCTGAGGAACATCAGCAGAAGAAGCTCAGTGGCCTGGGAAGGTGCAGAGGGACAGAACCTCACAGCTAACCTGAATCCTTGCTGCATTAGGAACCCTAGCAGAGGCTGGTCAGGGTCTTTGTGCAGCCTTCTGTCAGGCGTGTGGGACCTGGGGGAAAGGAGGTGGCTTTGACTCCCCATGGCCCCATGCAGGGGTGAAGGCCAGGAGGGCTAGAGAATATACCACACTGCTGCACGGGGCTCCTGGGAGGAGGGGCATGGAAAGACCCAGCACTGGCCCAGGTTGTCCTCTGTGGTATGCGACTGGGACAAACTGTTAACTTCTCTGAGCCTTGTGTGCTTGTGTGTTGAATAGAGAGGTCACTGCCTGCCCCAAGAGGTGTTGTGAGGGTTAGAGTTGATGAGGATGGAGAGGATGGAGAGGCTGGTGCACAGTTGTTGCTCAAAAACGGTTGTAATGGATTCAAAGGAACAGTGGAGAGAGGAGTCGTGATGCAGCCCCAAGCTGTTGCACCTGTGCTTCAGGAAGGATGCTGAGCTGAGGGCAGGCTGTCGGGGAGCAGGGAGGAGGGGGCCCTGGAACTGGACCTCAGGACTGACCACCTGAAGTGGCTTCTGCCAGGTGCCTGGAAACAGAGGATGACAGGACTTGGGCCCCTCTTTGGGATTCTGGCTCTTGGTTGTGTCATCAGCATTTATTGAGCACCTGCAATGTGCAGTTTACTGTGTTTGGTGCTGGGAAGCTAAAACTTTCAAGTCAGGGACAGCTGGAACCTGACCAGGGCCCTGGCCTGTAGGGTCTTTTAGAGGCAGCTGTCAGGAGGTCTGGGACCTGAAGCTGGGCCCCTCTGCCCTGGGGCTCCTTCTCCCTACAAGAAAGATCAAGGCCAGCAGTAAGACCTCAACTCTCCATAGCCGTCTGGGGCTTTCAAAAAGAACTTCCTACCTTTTATCTCTTGATCTTTCACGGGTGTTGTTTTCCTGGTGCAGAAGCTGAAAACAAGATCCCCTCCATTAAGGAACTTGGCCAAGAGCTCTCTGGTAGTAGGTGGTGGTGCCAGAGTCCCATTCTGCACTCTGTGGCCTCTTCTTAGGGACAGGAAAGGCAAAGCCCCTTCCCTGGTCCACAGAGAGGGCGTGGTTTGAAAGGGGCCTCCCAGTCCCACTACCAGCAACAGGGGTGGTAAAGGAATAATGAAAGCCCATTTCCTTGGAGCACCCACTGTGTGCCAGGCACTGGTCTGACCACCTGAGGGCTCGTACACCACTTAATGCCTGAAACAGCCCTTTTTATAGATGAGGAAGCTGAGGCTCAGAGAGAGGAAGTGATCCATTCAAGGTCTCACAGCCCATACTTTAAGGGGGTCAGAATTCAAGGTCAGGCTGTTTGGCTCCAGAGTCTGTATTTTAAATCCTACACTGTGCTGCACACACCCCAGGGTCAAGTCTTAACTCTGTCACTCTTTGAGCTGTGTGACTTGGCTTAAGTCTCTGTGCTTTGGTCTCCTCAAAAATAAAAGAGGCACCAGGCCCCAGTGACTCACACCTGTAATCCTAGTTACTTTTTCACCTGTAATCCTAGTTACTTCTTCACCTGTAATCCTAGTTACTTCAGAGGCAGAGGATTGCCAGCCCAGGCAAATAGTTCTAGAGACCATATAACGAAAATACCCAACACAAAAAAGGGCTGGTGGAGTGGCTCAAGTGGTAGAGCACCTGCCTAGCAAATGTGAAGCCCTGAGTTCAAACTGCAGTACCACCAAAAAAAAAAAAAAAAAAGAATAAAAGAGGCATTCAGCCCCTCCCTTTAAGGTTTGCTGTGAGAATGAGAGCTACTGTCACAAGAAAGCACCGAGTAAAGTGCTGGCTCCCTCCCTTCCTCTTTTCTCCTTGCCCTGCTCTCCTACCACCTTGCTTCCCCCTTACCTCCTCAGGGCTGCTGGAAGGTGAGGCTCACAAGGGACCAGGGGCTGTAGCTACACGAGGATTGAATCCCATTTCCACCGTTTACTACCTCAGAGGTCCTGGGTGCCATCTTAATTGCCTCATGCCTCAGTTTCCCCATGTGCAGATGAAGATTAAGCACACATAACACACCTAGAGCAGATTAGCACACAGTAGTACTGGTGATAAACCAATATTGTGTCAACATTGCTTTGTGATAGTATCTTAGAGTGTGAGCCCTGGGCTGAAATCCTAGCTGTGCCTTTCCCTTGCTGGGGGCATTAATCAGGGTTCTCCAGAGACAGGACCAGCAGGGATGGATGGAGAGACAAGTAGGTAGATAGATAAATGAGCGCTAGATAGACAGACAGGCAGGCAGACAGACAGAAGAGAGAGGATTTGTTGGGGAATTGGCTCACTGTAAAGTCTCAGGACACAGGGAGGAAGAGAGGGGAGAAACAGGAAGAGGTGCAGAGCCAGAAGAGGAGGGTCAGGCCATGTGAGCTCTGGGAGGCAATGAGAAGAGCCCTGGAGTGAAGAGGCCTCAATTCCTTGCACATACATTACTTAAATGTCAAAAATCATTCTGATCTACCATCAGTTTTTTAAAATTAATTTTTAAAAGAAATCTAAAACTTGATTGGGCCAGGCATGGTGCCGTGTCATCCTAGCACTGGGGAGGTGGAAGCAGGAGGAGGCAGGAGGATCTTGAATTCCAAGCCAGCCTAGGAAAAAAAAAAACAAGTCCCAGGACACAACACATTGCCTGTGAGCTGGAGAACGGGGGAAGCAGGTGACATGGCTTCGTCCATGAGACCTGAGAATCAGGGATCCAATGCAGAATCTCTCAGTCCAAGTTCAGAGGCCTGAGAGCCCAGGGACCTCTGGTGTGAATTCCAGGGTCATGACAGCCTGGAGTTCTCATGCCCCAGGGCAGAAGGGGGTCCTAGCTCCAGCAGAGAGGGAGCAGAGCTAACTGGCCTTTCCTTGGCTCCTTTGTTGAAATCTAGCATAATAGGACGGCTAGGTGAGGGCAGTCTTCCTTACTCATCCACACATTCAAATGCCACTCTCTTCTGAAGTCACCCTCTCAGACATACCTAGAAATAGAGCTGTACCAGCAACTTAATTCAATGAAGGTGGCATCTAACACTGACCCGCCTTGGGCTGGGTGCTATGCTGGTCCAGACTTCTTTTTCTGTACCGGGAATGGAACCCTGGGCTCCATGTATGCACCCAGGGGCTGTAATTAATTAATCCATGTGAAGTGCTGTGCACAGTGCGTGGGACAGTCAGCCCTGATACCTGCTGGCCATCACGATCACTGCTGTCACTGGAGTAGCATGAGTGTCACACATGTGACACATAGGCTTCCAGTCCTACTGCCCTCTCTTTCTTTCCCTTGGCACCTGGACAAGCTCTTCCACAGTCAGGTCCCTGAGCTTGTGGCTCTCATCTACATGTGAGGGACACAGAATCTGCCCATGCAGGTGTGAGGATTAAATGAGTGACAACATATACTCAACATGCTCAATGACTACCAGCTCTTATTATGAATGACAAAGGACTTTTAGGACCTCAGGGGCCTTAAAACCACTGGGCGAGAAAAGTCAGCTGAGTCTTGTGCCCACTGATGGGTTGAGAAGGTCCAAGAGTGTATAGGGTTCGTCTGCAAGGAGTACCAGATGAACCCAGGTCTGCTTCCAGGCTCTGAGAAACGTAGCCCTGTCGGTGGCATCAACACTGAGTGCCACTCCGAAAGAACATGGCATGTGGCTGGAGTGGAACCTGTCACCTGCCCCAGGGTCACAGAGGCAGGGGCTGAGATGGTGTGTCTGGTCACACGGCACTGGGGGCTCACATGCTGCCTCCCTGCCTCTTCTCCCTGACCCTGCTGGCCTGCCTTCCTGAACCCATCCCTGTATGGGTCCAGTCTGGATCTGAAGTTTAGTGGCTTGGTCTGGTGGGGTCTGGATTCACCGCATCTAGTTCTTAATTCAGGTTGTTTCACAGCGATGCCCTGAAACGCTGCATGAATTGTCTGTGCCAGGCTGCAGGTTGGTATCTGAGCAGGGACCCTAAGGATCTTTTCTATTACATGCTCCTTCAACTGGGAGCCAGGGAGACTTGCCACCTGCCACCCCATGGGTTCACCCCAGCAAGACCTGCCTGTCCTGGATCTGGGCTCCTTGTCTGGACAAGGAAGAGAATGGCCCCAGCCATTTCATTCCCGTCCAGCCTGACATGCCATCAGGGCTTAACTGCATTGTGTCCCTTCCATTCTGGCTCCCAATTCCTCAGCTCTTCCTTGACACAGATTTGTTTTTTGTTGTTGTTGTTGTTGTTGTTTTTGTCCAATTCATTCATGCAAGGCAAAATTAAAGGGTATGAGTGAGAAATCCCCCTCCCACCCTGTCTGATAGGCACCGGTTCCCCAAAAGTGGCCCATACTACCAGTTACCTTTGTGGTCTTCCAGATGTCATCTCTGCACATACATTTTCCCAGCCAGGCTGCTCCATCCCACACTTGTTCTGCTCTAGTGCCATGACTTGGGGGACCCTCCATTACAGGACTGTATCCTGCTTTCCTTAGCCAGGGCCCTGTGGATGGGTATTTGAGATTGTTTCCAGCCTTTTGCATTGGCCACCACTGCCATAGTCAATCACCTTGGGCATCCTCAGTTTAGAGTGGAGAGTTTGTTCTATGACATTATATCAATAACTTGATGTAATTGTGCTGTCTCAAGTCACTCCCCCTCACCGTGGGCAAGAAGCACATGACTGGGTTTTGACCCTCATTTCCATGAGGCACACAAGGGCAATACTGCGTTGTCACTTGGGAAAGAGCACCAGGCACCGGCAAACGTGGAGATTAGGCAATGGGGGTTCTCACGTGTTGGTGCCACCTGCCTTGAGCCTGAAGACCAGCTGCTGGTTCAGGGGACCCCCTGGTTGGACTGAATCTTGTAGAAGCCTGTTCTCCGAGAACAGCCTAGCTGGTCAGGGTTCACAGTCCTCAAGGCTACCGCACAGAGGCAGGGAGGTGTCCTTGGAGTTAGGGTCCAGCTGGAGGCTGGCAGCTCCCAGTGGGTTCAGGCCTGGCTTGGACATCAATGCTTCTTTGAAGACCAAGCCCCTTGGCCTCTGTGTCCTGTCTCCTGACTATTGAGCCATTCTTGCCTTGGGTGGCAGCGAGGCCTGTGAGGGAGGGGTGGAAGGGGGTGCCCCCTAGGCCCTGGGGCAGCCTATGGCCTAGATTGGACAACTGTGATGACTGCTGACAGATCCAGGGCAGACACAACCGCCCCGGACACTGCACAGATAGTGGTGGTCTGATACAGGGGTCAGGAGCCGCATGCCTGGGACTCTCAGGAGACATGTAAGCCGCTAATGGGCTATAGAGACTGGGCACAAGGGAAGCCAGAGTGCTGACTGGACCATAACTCATAGCTGAATCCCTGAGTCTGGGCTGGAGGTGGGGGAGGGGCCTGCTGCCAGCTTTCCAGGGAACCGGTTCCCCTGCAACTGGACTTGTTGGGGCTGAGGCCAGGAGCTCTGTGGTGAGATTGGTGTGGGGGAATCTATCTTCCAGGCCTACTGCAAGGATCCAGCTGGGTCAAGGGGGGCTGTACTGAGGGGAATGCAGGTGGGGAGACGGAGGTCTTATCCAAGGCCCCAGCAGCCCAACCTGAGGGGGGCAGAGTTAAGATGCCAGCTGGAGATCCCTGAGCCCCTGGTGCGCCCTGAAGGATGCTAAGTGCTCGGGGGATGAGCAGGATGTGCACAGGTGAGCCTGACTACTGGCTCATGAGCTGTGCAGTCTAAGAGGCACACCACAGATCATATAAAGCAAATTCACAAGCAGGTGGCCCTAACTTTTAACCCCAGGGGTCCAGATTCATGAACAGTAGTCATGTGGAAGGAGCTGGGGATGGGTTTGTAGGAGGAGGCAAGAGTGGGTATAGAGCAGAGATGTGAAAGTGGACACAAGGGTGCTGCAGGTTGAATCTTGGGGTCACTTTAGAGATGGTGAACCAGTCCCTGGGTAGGAAGCCCCTATCCCAAAGCAAGTCTCAACCTGTGGAGTCCTTCTCCTTCAGTAGGTTGGGGACCCAGGCCTGGATAGGGCATGGGGCACTTCCCTCATCCCGTGGATCTCTCTCCTGCCCTCCCAGTGCATGAGCAGCCAAGCCAACTGACAAGTCCGGGGACCCTGCACAGCTCCGCGCCTGCCCATCTCCCCACGGCCACACCATGTCCAGCTCCTACGATGAGGCCTCACTGGCTCCGGAGGAGACCACTGACAGCTTCTGGGAGGTGAGACTGGTGCTTCCCATGCCTGGTTGGGAGGGCTGGGGTTCATGACCACCCCTTCTTGCCTTATGACCTCAGGCCTTGCTCCCCAACCGTCGGCCTCTGAAGCCCTCAGTGTCCAACAGGCAGCTTCCCCCAGGAAGAACAGATGACATTTCACAAGATGGGAACAGGCCCCTCCTGACTCTGCTCTGGGGACCCAGGCTCAAAATCCTGGCACTTCACACAGGCAGATGCAGCCCTTTACAGTTTACCCAGCCTTTTGCAACTGTTCCCCACCCCCTCAATCCAGAAATGGAGTGAGTGCGGGGACCCCACAGTCACATGGAAGAGGAGGCAAGACTGGAAGCCAGCATTTCAGGGAACCTTGGGAAGTATTTGAGACCTAGGAGGGGGGAAAAAAAAAAACCCAAAACACCCTGCTTTTGGCTTCCGAAACCCAAAATGAAAGCTGCCAGATCTAAATTAATAAGTGTTTAATGAGATGTCTAGAAAACGTAGTATTATGTCAAGAAGTTGCAGCTCAACTCAACACTTATGTGACTCTATATGAATGTAATAGATTTAGCTCATAAGCACAACATGAACAATTAATTGTAGTCCAAGTTCAAATTATAAAATTCCTTCTGCACTTTGTGGCAGCCAGGGCACTATGTGTGAAGTGGGGTGAGGGTGCACAGAGACCGCGGAAGACCGCAAGGTAGAGGGCGGGGAGCCCCGGGCGCAGTGCGGTGGTGCGCGCGGAGCGGCGGTGCGCGCGGAGCGGCAGAGCGCCCCCTGCAGGGCCAGGGGAACGGGAGGCGCCGCGTCACGCTCGCTGCTCGGCCGCCAGGTGGGGAACTACAAGCGGACAGTGAAGCGCATCGATGACGGCCACCGCCTGTGCAATGACCTCATGAGCTGCGTGCAGGAGCGCGCCAAGATCGAGAAGGCTTATGCGCAGCAGCTCACCGACTGGGCCAAGCGCTGGCGTCAGCTCATCGAGAAAGGTGCCCTCCAGGCTCCTCCCCACCCCTGTCTGCGCCCCGGGGCCCACCGGCCCCCACAGTGGGAGTGAGGGGGGTGTCCCTGGATCGTCCAGCGTCCTCTAACCACAGGGTCTCCCTCCTGGACTTCCCCTCTCACCTCTGGAAAAAATCAAAGCCAATAACTCTTTTTCTTTTGAAAAAGCTTTTAGAAAATTTGCACTTACAATACAGAGAACTCCTGGGGTTTTCTCTATTGATATGCGTATTTTTTCTGACCCATCTGACGGGAAGTTGAAGTCATCACTACCAGCAAAATTCTTTGACTAGGGGCGTGGCTCAAGTGGTAGAGCATTTGCTTAGCAAGCTGAAGGTGCTAAGTTCAAGTCCCAGTACCGGAAAACAAACAAACAAACAAAACAAACTTCAAGTATCTCCTGAGAACAAGAGCATTTGCTATGTCACTATAGGTCAACTGTCAAATTTCGGAGATTTAATATAGCCCATATGCAAATTCGAGTAGAGCTGTGTGTGGTTTGGGTCAGTCCAGGATCCAATCCAGAATCACACATTGCTTCTAGCTGTAATTGCACTAGGTTTCTGTTTCAAGTTGAGGTTTACCTAGATTTGCTCCACAAAACTCTAGACCCCCTTGAGGACAGGGGCTGGATCTGCACAGCCTACTACAATGTCTGGCAACAAACAGATGTGGACAACTGGTCTCTATGGTCCCCTGGCACCTGACATTGCTGGTTCTTGAATTTTACATTCAGCTAACCTTCCTGGGCCCCCTACTGTGGGCCTGGCTCTGTGTCCAGCTTATGAGAGGTTACCAGACCCAGGCCGCCCTCATGGAGCTCACATTGATGGAGGAGATAAGGAGTAGGTACCAAGGCAGGTGCTGCAAGCCAGTGAGGGGGGCAGGCCAGGTGTGAGGGTGGAGCAGTCTGAGAGGTTTTCCTGAAAAAGTGGCTATCCTTTGGTCCTGGAGGAAGGATAGAAAGATAGGAAGAGTGGAGGAAGGCATTCTGTTGCAATGGGAAGGGAGAGCCTCAAAGAAAGGAGATGTGAGAGGGGCCTCTGGGCAGGGGGTGATAGGGTCCCTGTAACTCACTGCCTTCCCTCAGGCCCACAGTATGGCAGCCTGGAGCGGGCCTGGGGTGCCATTATGACGGAGGCAGACAAGGTGAGCGAACTGCACCAAGAGGTGAAGAACAACCTGCTGAACGAGGACCTGGAGAAGGTCAAGAACTGGCAGAAGGATGCCTACCACAAGCAGATCATGGGCGGCTTCAAGGAGACCAAGGAGGCTGAAGATGGCTTCCGCAAGGCTCAGAAGCCCTGGGCCAAGAAGATGAAGGAGGTGCCACGGCAGGGTGGGGTGGTCGTAGGGAGGGCGACAGTGCACTTCTCTTCAGGACTGTGCCCAGGGGAAGCAGTGCCATCTTCAGGAATAACTGTCCTCAGAAGGGCAGGGAGCACCCCATAGTAGAGAGACCCATGGGGAAAGGGATGTGTCTCCAGGAAAGATAACTGGGTGTCAGGAAGGCACATTACACTGCCTGACTGGAGGATATGTGGGGACAGTGGCAGTGCCATGCAGAGAAACATTCACAAATGAGGGCACCGCTCCTGGATAGCTGGAGTCAGGGATGCAAACTCCCAGCTCCCAGGGAGTGGGCAGGTGGATGGCCCCGCCCCTTTTCCACAGCTCATGAGTGGGAGCCCTGCCCCGCCCCCTTTCCACAGCTGGAGGCAGCCAAGAAGGCCTACCATCTGGCCTGCAAAGAGGAGAAGCTGGCCATGACAAGGGAGATGAACAGCAAGACGGAGCAGTCGGTCACCCCTGAACAGCAGAAGAAGCTCCAGGACAAAGTGGATAAGTGCAAACAGGACGTGCAGAAGGTGCTGCCATGCTGGAGGTGGCAGCAGGGGTCTACGGGCCCCTGGAGCAAGTAAGGGTGGGGATGGTTGGGAGCTGCAGGCCTGGCACGGTCTCACCATCCCCCATCCTGGTGCCCACAGACACAGGAGAAGTATGAGAAGGTGCTAGAAGATGTGGGCAAGACCACACCCCAGTACATGGAGGGCATGGAGCAGGTGTTCGAACAGTGCCAGCAATTTGAGGAAAAGCGGCTGGTGTTCCTCAAGGAGGTGCTGCTAGACATCAAACGTCATCTCAACCTAGCTGAGAACAGCAGGTACCGGGCATGGCGGGCGTGCAGGTCACAGCACAGCCAGCAGAGGGTAACTGGTGAGCAGGCATTCCCGGCCCAGTGACAGGGAGGGGAGGGCAGACCTGCGGAGGCTCCAAATGCAGCTGCTGCCTGGGTGTGTGCCGATGCACACTAGGTACCCAAAAAACATGGGTTTGGGTGATGGGTGTGTGGCCATGGCAGGGTGGAGAAGAAAGCTCACTGGGCATGCCTGGATCTACTTTTCAAAAAGCCTGCCTGATTCCTGGCTGGGGGGATGTCCAGTACCTGGTTCCCTGAATGAGATGAGAAGGGGCTGTGGTGAATCTGTACCCTCCACCTCTCCATCTCCTCGTGCACAGCTACATTCATGTGTACCGTGAGCTGGAGCAGGCCATCCGGGGGGCTGATGCCCAGGAGGATCTCAGGTGGTTCCGCAGCACCAGTGGCCCTGGCATGCCCATGAACTGGCCCCAGTTTGAGGTGAGGATGTGTGGGGGTAGAGAAGAGATACCTGAAAAATCTGGGAGGGGCTTCAGGGTACAGCTCTCAACTTGACTGCTCCCTTGTCCTCACCAGGAATGGAACCCAGACCTCCCCCACACCACAGCCAAGAAGGAGAAACAGACCAAGAAGGCAGAGGGGACAACACTGAGCAATGCCACTGGGGCAGTGGAATCTACATCCCAGGCTGGGGACCGTGGAAGGTGAGTTCCGCCATTGGAGTTTCTGGGTGGGGCAGAGGGGCTCACACCCTGGGGCCACTGAGTTTTACTCTGGAAGACAAGAAATGGTGTAGATCATAGCAACCATGTCTCCTCTAAAAGACAGAGGTAGCTGACCCTCTGGATCCCGCTGTTCTAAGCATTCTCTTTATATTGACTCATTCAAGCCTAAATATTCCCATTTATAGATGTAGAAACTGAAACCCAGACAGGTTAGGTGACATGCCAAAGGTCACACAGCTAATTAGTAAACCTCAGATTCAGGAAATAATGTTCAGGAAGTCTGGCTCCAGGATCCTGGGTCTGAACCACTAGGCGGTACTGCCCCTTTCGATGAAAGGCCTGGTGTATTTCAGAGCTGAAATAATAATGCAAATGGCCCCACCTCGCTTCTGTTTAGAACCGCCCTGATGGTCACTGATTCTGGACCCTCTCTATGCACCCTCCCTGCTCCAGCCTTGGTAGAATTTGGGGTAGGAGTCTCGTTAGGAGGTGGGGGGATCTAGGGGTGGGACTGGGGCCTTCTTGAGGGATCCTCCCCTGCCTCTCAGCGTTAGCAGCTACGACAGAGGCCAACCCTATGCCACGGAGTGGTCAGACGACGAGAGCGGGAACCCTTTCGGGGGCAGTGAGGCCAACGGTGGCGCCAACCCCTTTGAGGATGACGCCAAGGGAGTGCGTGTGCGAGCACTCTATGACTACGATGGCCAGGAACAGGACGAGCTCAGCTTCAAGGCGGGTAGGGTGGGCTGGGCCGGCGGCCTGACCATGGGGGCGGGGCCTGAGGAAGAGATCTGGATTGGGCGTGGGAGCGGGGGCGGGGCCTGAGGAAGAGATCTGGATTGGGCGTGGGAGCGGGGCGGGGTCTGAGGATTTTCGGGGAAGAGGCCAGGGCTGGGCCTGGGCATTGAGGGCGAGAACCAGATCAGGTTCGGGGATGGCTCGGGTAGGTCAGGCCCTCTGTGCCAGGGGCGGCACTTGGATGTTGAGTGGGACTGGGGTGGGGGCAGAGCAGAGTCTAAGACAAAGTAAAGAAGATGGAGCATTTGGACAGTAACAGGGAGCGGGATTGGAGGGCTTGCCTCGCAGTGAAAGTGTTGGGGGCGGGGTGGCCTCTCTCTGTGCCCCTGCCGACGTCAACAAGTTCTTACTTGTGTCCCCCTTCCCAGGAGACGAGCTCACCAAGCTGGGCGAGGAGGATGAGCAGGGCTGGTGCCGCGGGCGGCTGGACAGCGGGCAGCTGGGTCTCTATCCTGCCAACTACGTGGAGGCTATCTAGCTGCCCTGCCCACTCCACTCCCCTTACTCCTTGCCCACCGCCTCCCCTCCCTTCCCACCTTCCTCTCCTCCTTGCCATAGAGTTCCAAACATATTTTCCGATCAAGCTTTTATTTTTTTAAAAGTCAAACAGAACAAAAGGAAAAATACAAACAGACAGAGCATTTGCAGGGCCACCTGGAGGCCAGGGTGGTGGGGCTTAGGAAGATGGCTCCAGGGTAGGGGAGGGTCGTAGGACTTAGCCCAGCATCACAACATCTGCTCTTCAGAGTCCACCAAAGAGTCTCCTGAGCCCTGAGGGATGTCTTCTGGACCCTTCTACCCTGCCTCACCGCCTCCCCGCCCCAAGGCTGCCCGGACCTGCCCCAGTTCTCTGAGCCTTGCTTCCTAACCTCTTCTTCCTCCCCTCCTCTGCCCCCTTCCACCCTATTGTCACAGGCCTCTCCTCCAGACCCCAGAAGGGCGGCTTCCTAATCCTTAGTCTTCCACTCTGCCCTGGGAGTGCCGTTCTAGCACTCTCCCTCGAGACCAGTGGAAATGGGGGAGGAATGGTCATTTCCTTGCCTTGAGAGGTTTTCAGGGGTTCCTAGACACCCCCGATACGAAGAGGGATGAGCCAAAGGAAGTGACTGTGTCCCTGGGGCACAGGAGGGTTAGTGAGGGTAGAGCCGGCCCTCAGCCCAGGCCATGCCGGCCTTCCCCATGCCAGGCCCATCTGAGGGACCAGGACCCTATTTGGGCCCTTCTTTTTGGCTACCAGCACTGTGGACAGAGGCTCTTCCTCAGAGCCTCACCCCCCAGTAACTTGCAGAGACCTTGCCCCCCTCTCATAAATCATTTGGCACCAGGCAAAGTCCCCCAAACCCAGGGCAAAGCCAGCAACAGTAGCAGCCTCCTCCCATTTCCTGGGGAGGCGGCATCCTGCTCACCTGTCCACCTTCCTTCCACGTCCATCCAAAAACGTAGACTCGCTCGGCTCAGCGTCAGCCTCTGTGAAACCAAGCCTTGTGCCTGCAAGGCTCTTAGCCTACGCCTCCTCTCTGCCCTCACCTGGCCTGCCTAGGGAGACACTGGGGGTTTCCAACTGGGACCATCAAGGGACACCTCTAGCCAAGTTTGGTGGGAAAGGGGAGCTCTGCCCCTAGGAGCAGGATGGTCACCATGTCTTTCTTCCTTGTCTCCTTATCCCCCAATAACACTCCCCTGCTGGTGTCATCCCCATCTCTCCATGCCTGGGTATCAGCCTCTCCCTGGGGATGGGAAGCAGACCAAAGTTGGACAAGACCCTGACAGGTGGGCAGGTGGCTGGAGAAATCTCTCAGAGACTTCTGGGGCCAGGGCCCAAAAAAGTCCATGCTGGTGCCACTGCTAGACCTCCGAACTGAAGTCTCCTCCCTCCCTCTCATGTCAGGTGGCCTTCTGGGCCTCCAGGTAAAGAGCGTGCTACCCCAGCCCCTCCACACCACTAATCCTCTTTCCCTTCCTACTGTTTCTCCCAGCAGCCCACTGTTAGGAGGTAGTGGATCCCAACCTCAAGGCTCTGCCCTGCTTCCTGTGAATCCTGACAGTTCTGGCAGGAATCCAAGCTGGGACAGGTCTTCCCTAGGGCCAGAGGCAGTGGTACCCCTGGGATAGGCGAGTACCCCCAGATGTCAGCACTCCCTTCCTTATCACTGTCTGGTCTCTGGGCTTCTTTTGTAGTCTGAAATGTGCCCTGGGCCCCTCAAAGCCTGAAGCCCACGGCCCTCTCACATCCAGACCAAAAGCTCCTGTCTCCCCCCCGGCAGGAGGGCGGTGGGGGCCTCTGACCCTCACTGCTTACCCTGAAAGGCAAGAAGCCGCCACACCTGCACCTTGGGGCCTGGGCTCCCCCTCTCTGTGCCAGCGGCTTCCTAGCACCCAGGGAGGGACTGTGGCCCTGGCTGGACCCCAGGCCTGTCCCTTTCAGCACTCTGGCTGCCCACTCCAGGGCAGAGACTGGAAAATCTAATCCCTTTGCAGCAGCAGCCCTCATGGCCCCTTTGGGACCATCTCTCTTGGTCTCCAGGCTCCTTAGGACCCCAGTGTGGGAGGGTCCCCCACCTGGAAGTCCCCTGAGCCCAGGGCCCAGCCCCACCTGTCAGAGCTGGTGTCAGGGCACCCAACAGCGAGTGCAGAGCCAAGCGTCTCGCCTGAGCTCACGCCTCCTCCTGTAGCCCCCATCTGCTGCCTCCTCGATGCTGCACGGGCCCACCCTGGTGGGGCTCGGCCAGTAATGTGTTTTGTCCCCAGTTAACCACCATTCTGTGGCCTGGTCCTGCAAGGAGCCAGGGCTGCCCTGCCACCTGCCGCCGCCATCTGCTGTCCTTGGCTTCCTGACTCCATTAGTTCCCACACTTGTGAAACTCTGAGAAGTGCTGTGGTCTCAGCAATGCGCCTGTTTTGTACATGATTGTGTAATTTAAAGGTATATAAATACAAATATCTATCTATCTATCTATCAGTTGTGACTGTATGACTGTGGATAAAACCCAGAACTGTGTCAACCTGGCTGGACGTGGTCATGTGAGTTTTATGCGTCTTAAGTCTTGGGGCTTTGTGGATTCTGTTTGTGTGACTGCATGGGAGGTTGTCTGTCACGGAGGTGGCCCCTGAGCAAAGTGGGGTGTTGTCCTGGCTGACTCCTGTCAGGCTGGGGGACTAAAGGGCTGGGCCCTTCACTTCCCAGCGTCCCAGGTCCTGTCTCTCTTCTGGCTGAGGTTCTGACTGGGTGATGGGTGCCTGGGGACAGGACTGACCAGGTAAGCAAGGGTATTTGGAGTCCTAAACACTTGCCTAGCCTGTATGAGGCCCTGAGTTTCATCCCCAACACTGCTAAATGAATAAATAAATATGCCAAGTTCACGACTTAAGGGTGAATTTGCCCTCAAATAGTTTTGATTTTTAAAGAAGAATTCTAGGACTGGGAGCTTAACTCAAATGGTAGAGCACCTGCCTAGCAAGCACAAGATCCTGAGTTCAAATCCCAGTACCACCAAAAAATGCAGAATTCTGCTGAGACTTGCAACTGTGCTGCTTACAGTCCCAGAGCCCAGTTGTGACACTGGACCACACCACGCTCTCCTGTATAGCTTGCCCTACTCTGAAGGCATTTCTCAGGGACCCCTGGGAGGGTGTCTCCAGAAGAAAGTCTCAAGGTGGGGGCAGGACCAGGGCCCAGGACCAGGGCCCAGGCCCAGGCCCTGCCCCAAATCAATTGCAGTCTCAGCCCCGGAACTTCCCCAAGCCCACCTAGATCTTTTCTTGGGTAGGACAGGAGTCGCAGATCCAGCTCTCACTCAACCACCAGGTCCCTGGGTTCCCAGCCCTAGCCCAGCCTGTTTCCCTAGTTTGGTGAAATTGCTCTTAAAGGTCCTTCTGGCCAGGGTCCCAACACAAACCCAGCCCCTCACCTCAGTCTTTTCCCTACCAGAGGGTGTGCTCAGAGCAGGGAGCAGTGTAGATGGGGGTTGAATCTATTTGGAACCCCATTTCCCTTACCCCCCAAACCCACCTCCCTTTGAAACCCTGCTTTTAGCCAAACAGGGGAATCTTCAGATAAAGGCAAAGTTCTCTTATTGGCAATAGACGTCTATTTAATTTGGGGAGCCCCAGTGCTGGGATCCTGTGAAGGGGTCAAGAACTATCCTGGCCAGGTGGGGTTCTGATGGGAAGGTGTGTGGACAGGAAGAAGGACCAACAGATGGATGCCAGCTCACAAGGTGGCACTGGATGGCTGTGGGTCTGCCAAGTGTTTGCATGCAGGGACTGCCCCTCCCAGCCCCCTAGTCTCGCCACTCCCAGTTTCTAATTCCCCTAACCAACCTCTGCCTGAGCTCTGAGGCCCAAGCCCAGCTGGGATGTCCAAGCAGGTGTCTCCAGGGACTTGTAGGGGGTAGGGCAGGCTGGCTGGAGACAAAACCAGTTCAGCAGAGGTGAGTCTGGTTCTGGCCAGGGTCCCAGTCTGCCCCTCCTGGGGGTGGGAGACAGCCAAGGGACCAGTGAGGCACAGGCCTGGGGCAGGGCCCCTCCTGCTGCGGGTCCAATCCCAGCTGACAGATGCCAAGGAGCTGTTTGCTCACTGCCAGGAGTAAACTTTCTTCAGAAGACAATAAAGTTGCTGGGGGCAGAAGGCAGCAGTACAAGGCAGCGTTTAACCCTTGGTGGTCTGGAAGCCTGGCTTCAGAGTGCTGGCATGTCCTAAAGCAGGTGGGATGGAAGGGCAGGCAGAGCCCTGTCTTTGGGGAGGCATAGGCATGAGTTCAGTTCTTGGTTCTGCTGTGTGTCTGTGAGCAAGTTGCTTAACTGTTCTGAGCTTTAGTTTCATCATCTGCAAAATGGGGGAATACTCCTTACTTCAAGGTTTTAAAGGAGCACCTGCCTCCTCAGGACACATGAGTAAGTGAGGGAACTATGAGGAAGCTGCTTTGCCCAGGAGAACTGGTGGTGGATCTGGTCTCTCACAAATGCGCAAATACACAGCCCCTCCCCAGCACCTCAGGCGCTCCCACTCCTACTTCACAGCTTCCTAGATGGCACTGCCGAGGTCTTCAGGAGACAGACTGCAAATGAGCCAAGCTCTCTTCCACTGTTTGCACAAAGCCAATGTTCACGAGGGGACTGAAGGGCCTAACCCCCCCCACACACACACATACACACACACACGCACACACACACACACCCCCCCCCCACACACACACACACACACCCCGGCTACCATGTTCTCCCACTTCCTTTACCTTTACCTGGCCAAGCAGAGACAATTGCCCTGGGCTCTCTGCAGGAGGCAGCTGGCCTGTCCCATAGCAGAGCAAGATCCAGAGGCCCTTTCCCTCTCCAGGTCTGCTTGCAGACCCTTGTCAGCCTGGCCTGCCTGGCCCTTCCAGCTGCCGGGGGGGGGGGGGGGGGGGGGGGGGGTGAGGAAGACAATGGTATCACTTTAGCCCTTTCTTGGGCTTGGCCTGGAAAGCTCACTGATCTCTCATAAGCTTCTACCAAAGGAAAGCTATAGCCTCCCTTTTAGGCTTAGTGTAATGTCACCCGCGCACCCCACCCCTACCCCAGGTCCCTGTGATTACAACCACTTTTTTTAGTTTTTATTTTTTTGGTGCTGGAGGTTGAACTCAGGGCCTTGTGCTTTTTAGGCAGGAGCTCTACCACTTGAGCCACTCTGCTGGCCCTTTTTTGTGTTGGGTTTTTCTTCCTGTTGTGTGTGTCAGGTATTTTCTCATGAACTATTTGCCTGGACTGACTTTGAACCTTAACTGTACTGATTGCAATCTTCTAAGTAGCTAGGATTATAGGTGTGAGCCACCAGCACCCAGCTTTACATATTTTTCCAATAGGGTTTGCTTTTATGCCCTGGTTGGCCTGGACCACAATCCTATTTGCACTTCCCACCTAGCTGAGATGACAGGCGCTTGCCACCATGGTCAGCTGATACGGGCTCTTGGGAACTTTTTGTCTAGGCTGGCCTGGAACTGCAGTCCTTATGATCTCTGCCTCCCTAGTAGCTAGGATTACAGGCGTAAGCCACAGCTCCTGGCCCACAATCAATTTTAACCATTGACAGCCCTCAGGCTGTGCCATTCACTGCCCAGACACTGGGGACCTGTCAGTTCTTGAGTATCTTTATTATCCATTCTTGGGGCACCGCTGGCTCCCCAGCTCAGAGTGCAGAAGATGTCTCCTACTCCCTGCCAGGCATGGTGCAGAACAGGCAGCAGGGGATGTGGCAGAGAGAAGGCTACACGGCACATGGCTTTGGCAGGGGACCTGCCATTCTGCAGGCTGCACTCTGGGAATTGTGGGGTCTGACACGGGAGGTAGGGAGGTCCTTCCCCTGAGAACGTCCCTGGCTCTTTTGGTCCTCTAGAGAGCTGTGCGTGTGAGTCTTAAGGCTGTAAGCGCTTCTTTCCTGGGGTCCCGACAGCCGGTCATTTAAAGCCCCAGGAGTAGGCATCCAACCCTCCCTGACCTTGGACTCTGGGATGCGCTTTCTTCCTGAGCTCAGAGCCTGGCCAAGGTAGAGGCAGGCAGGAGAGAGGGCCGTCAGGGCAGGTTGCAGGCCTCGGGGCTCCCGCAGCCCTCAGATGGGGTGCACAAACTGGTAGACGAGGCGCTGGGAGATGTCGGGCTTCCGGATGATGCCCTTCTTGTAATACTGGCGGATGGAGCGGCTCAGTTTGTCGTAGTTCATGGCGGGGCGGTTCTTGCGGATGCCCCACAGCCGCGCCACCTGGGCAGAGTCCTCAATTTTGAAGATGCCTGGGGGAGCAGGAGGGTCGAGAGAGAGAGAGAGAGAGAGAGAGAGAGAGAGAGAGAGAGAGAGAGAGAGGAGAGAGAGGGAGAGAGAGAGAGAGAGAGAGCGCGAGCCAGTGTGTATGTGGAAGGCAGCAGGAAGAATAAAGACCAAGATCAACAGGTCAGTCTCCTGGAGAACCCAGGGAATCAGTGCTGGGGTCTCCTTCAGCTCCCAGCAGGGGCCGAGCTCTAGGGACCATGACACCAAGTCCTTTGCTGTGGTGAGGGGTAAGCGAATGTGTGCAAACATATGCCACAGGCCCCAATAGGTGGTGGAGAATAATATGGTGCAGGGGGAGCCTCCATAGTTAGTGGGTTCTCTGGGGCTCTGCTCCTGCTGCGGGTCCAGCCAGTCCACTGGAAGTCCCTGTGCTCTCTGCTGTGTCCCCAGCTTGACAAGATCCGCACATCCCCCTCCCCCTCTTGCCTCCTGTGCCCTCCTAGTTCGCATGCCTCAAACCACCTCTTCCCTCTTCTCAGACATCTCTGCCACGTGGACCTTCCTGGAAAGAGCAGGTGTGAACCAGGCTGTCTGGGCTCTGCCCTTTGCTACCTCTTGTCTGGGCTCCTTTTTCCTGTCTCTCAGAGGGGGTTGGAAGTGACCACGTGGATTACTGAGTTGTTACAGAAGATGCTCAGAGCAGAGCCTGAGGACTTGTGGTATGGGAGGACCTATGACATTGCTAGCACCCTCAGCGCTGATCCTAAACCCTCCTGCCAAGGCCCAGATCAGCCTGCCCCACCCCCCAACACCCCTGGAGCTTCCCAGACCCTCACTAGTGTCAAATGCACACCTAGGGCCACCACACTCTGCACAGGAACGTCTCCTCCACCACCCCAGATCACCCCTTTTTCTTTTCTTTTATGTAGGACTGGGGTTCAAATTCAGGACTTTGCACTTACAAAGCAGGCACCCTACTGCTTGAACAACACCTGTGGTCCATTTTGCTCTGGTTATTTTTGAGATGGGATCTCAAAAACTATATGCCCAGGCTAGCCTCAAACTGAAATCTTCCTGATCTCAGCCTCCCAAATAGCTAGGATTACAAGTGTGAGTCACCAGCACCTGGCAGCTCACTCCTTCTTGTCCTCCTCCTCCAAGAAGTCCTCTTAGGCTTGGACATAGCTGATCTCCTTCCTGCCCCCCACACGCAATCATAACCCCAAAATGCCGTATACACCAGCTCACTGCATTGCTATTCTTCTGCAAGACTAGGTCCCTCAAAGACAAGGCATGGCAGAGCCCTCACCAGACCCTCAGGGTACTGTGATTCTCCAGAATGAGACCTGAGTCAGCATGGAACCTGAGTAGGCACTCAGTGAAGGTTTGTTAGATGAATGACGCCAGCCCTTTTTACAGATAAGAAAACTGAGGTCCAGGAATCCACTGCTCCTATGGCAGCCTGGAGCCTAGAACCCAGGCTTCTTGGCTTTTAGTCTTTTTCAACACACACACCAGAACATTGTAGCATGTGTCTGTAATTCCAGCACTCTTGAGGCTGAGGCAGGTGGATCACAGGTTCAAGGCCAGTCTGGGCTACATAGTAAGATCCTGTCTCAAACACACACACACACACACACACACACACACACACACACACACACACACACACACACACACACACAGACACCATCTAGCCCTGTACTGTCTGATAAGGTAGCCACCAGCCTTAAGTGGCTCTTCTTCTTCTTTTTTTTTTTTTTTTGTGGTTTTGAACTCAGGGCCTTGCACTTGCTAGGCAGGCACTCTACCCTTTGAGCCATGGCCTCAGCACCACAGACAGGTGTTCTCTCTCTCTCTGTCTCTTGTGGGACTGGGGTTTGAACTCAGGGCTTCACGCTTGCAAAGCAGGCAGCCCCATAAGTGGCTTAAGCATTTGAAGTGTGACTAGCCCAAACTGAGATATCCTAAAAATGTAAAACATGTTAGATTTCTAAGACTTAGTAAAATGTCTCAAGAATTTTTAACACTGCATGTTGAAAAAGAAGTCGTTCAGGTTTTAGAGGATTTAGGATTTTGAATAGTGGCATAGACTTTAGAGGTTGAGCATCTGTAACCTGAAAATCCATCTCAGAGCTCAAAATGTTTTGGATTTGGGAGCATTTCGTATTTCAGATTTTTTTGGTTTAAAAGTTTTTGCAACGTATTTTACTAAAATTAAACTCATCTGTTTTTAAATGTTTCAAATGTGGCTACTAGACAATTTATATTACAGATGTGGTTCACATTGTATTTCTTATGGAACACCAGTAGTCTCCCCAGGGGAAGCGATGATGCTTTGGGGACAAAGGCCCATTCTCAGCAGTCTGAAGCCCCTGCTGTGCTCAGGCACGGTATGGTGTGAGAATTTTAACAGGACAACGTGTGGCCAGGAGAGAGATAAGGACACACACTGACCCAGACCCTGGGGAGGCCCGAGGACTGCAGTGTTTGGCATCACGAGCAAAGCACGCTCTCTAGCCCGCACCTCGGGCTGACTCAGCCCTACCGGAACCCTCAGCCCCGCCCCTGACCGCCCCAACCCCGCCCCTTGCCGCTCCGGCCCCGCCCCCTGTCGTGTTGCCTAGTAGCCCGCAGGCAGCTTACCCTTCTCCTTGTTGAGCCAGCGGATGAAGCGGCCATAGCTGTGGGGCTTGAGCAGCAGCTCCTTGAGGAACTGCCACAGGTGGATGGGCTGCCCGGAGCAGGAGGAGTCCACCTCGCTGTCGGTCCAGCTCTCTTCGCTGGTGGATGCTGGCGACCAGGGAAGGTGGGGTGAGTGGCAGCCGCAGCCACCCCCTTCCCAGGCAGCCACCCCTTACTTAGCCCTGACCCCTGGCCCTGGTGCTCCCTGCCCAGCTCACCGCAGTAATGAATGGCCCCAGGCGATGTCCTCTCCTTCATCCAGGCCGCTGTGAGGCAAGGAGAGGAGGTTGGCGACCAGGAGATGCCCCGGGGCGGGGTGGGACTGTGGGGCGCGGAAGTTTCCCTGTGGCTGGGGTGTCCCCCGCGGTTCCCTGTCTCTTGCAAATCTGGGAAGACCAGGTGCTTACAAGGGTCGCTTCTTGGAAGGAGATTTAGGCTTTCAGAACTGAGGGCCTCAGGGACCTTGCCTTGGTCCCTACATCACCTCCTTGTTCACTTGCAGACATGACAGCCGGGCCTCCCTTTCCTCACCTGTGAAATGGGGCATACACGCTCCTAGCAGGTGTGGTGAGGAGTCAGATGGTGAGGCCTGCACCTTGACTCTTAAGGGTAAGGATCTTGGTCCTCTGAAGTGCCCAGGACACAGAGTGAGTCCCCAATGAAAGGGAGGCAATTTGAACATGTAAGGGCCACGAAGAACAGGGTAGCTGTATGAATGCTGATGGGAGCAAGGCCCAAGACACTTGAGTGGAGAGCAGTACCATACTCTGGTGCTATTTATCTGTTTTTTAAAAAGTTAAAGCTATGAGTGTACATTTGGTTGGAGATGCAAACTTTCTCTGGAGCGGTGACCCAGAAACTGGTGATAGTAGCTGCCTCTAGGAAGGGGTTGGCAGCTGGGGCAGGAGTGGGAGGGAGACACTGCTCATTGTACACTATTTCTCACTATGGCCTTTTAAAATCTTTTTTTTCTTTTTACAAGGTCTTGCTATGTAGCAAGAATTCTTGATCCTCCTGCCTCAGCCTCCTGGGTGCTGAGATCACCACATTGGGCAAATCATGCAATTATAACCTCATTATTTCTTGAAAAATAAAACAAAGCACACTTTAAAAAGGAAAAAAGACACGGGGTGTAGCTCAGTGGCAGAGCACTTGCCTAGCATGTGCAAGTCCCTGGGTTCCATCCCCAGCACCACCAAAAAAGAAGGATAGCAGGGAGGATTTCCTAGCATCCTTGTGGCCCTCAGCTCTGAGATCCCAGGTCCCCATGGTCTAACTTTTACCTTTTCACTTCTGCGTGCTCTGTATGCAATTCTGGGGGCTTGGCCAGGGCTGGGGTGGTGGGCTTGGTGAGCCCCCAGGACCCAAGAAGCCTGCTGTCACTGGGGGCTGAGGTCTGCAGTGGAGTCTGGGCTGGGGTAAGGGGCTGCTCCCCAGAGCAGGGCAATCATCAACCGGCATCCTGGCTTGACTAGCCCCCTTCAGTGTCCCTGGCTTGGAGCCTGGAAGGGAAATTGACTTAGGCCATGTCTCACCTGATTTCCAGATGTCCAGGTGGGCATGCAGCACCTCCCCACCCAGGGGTGAGCGCTGGCGGAACTGGTCCTCAGACATGGCGCACAGCTCCTTGCCCCCCAGCTCCTGGAAGGCCTTGCCTGCAGGGGGCAGCCGATACTGGTGCTCTGTCCACAGGAGCCACTTCTGAACGTTGCCGGGGCTCCAGTCCCCGGGGTCTGGGCAAGAGAGTACCTTTCAGCTTGCAGGTTCTGGTGCACCCCAACCCAAAGGTGGCTCTCCTAAGAACTTGTGGTCCAGGACATGTTACTCTTCTGGGTGTAGCCAAGCCAGGCCCAGATAGGGCCCTAAGGGGTTCCGTGGAGGCAGACGCCCCAGAAAAGAGGAGAGTGAGAGGGAGGAGACAGGGCCCTAAAACAAACTTGTCTCAGGACAAGACTGCCTGTTGTCTCTGCACTCCCCATTGCAACCAAGCCTCAGGTCCTCCCAGACCCTTCCAGACCTCTGGGGTACAGCCCTGGAAGAGAGCATAACATCAAGCAAGAAACACATGAGCTTCTCCAGATACCGCTTGCCTTCCCCAAAGCCCTCAGGCACTGGAGGAAAGCCTGAGGAGGAATCCAACACCAGGCCACCATTCTGGGATTTTACAGACGAGAAAACTGAGGTCCAGAGACTTCCATCTGTGTCTAACCTCTAACAAAGGGCTGGGTGCATGGGAGCAGCTCAATGCTACATGCTCCATAAATAAGTGGCATGGTCCAGGGTGGCTATGGGGCAGCTACAGGCCTCTGAGGCCAGGACAGTAGTCACTGGTTGGGCCCTAAATGTCCCCTTGAAGCTGCTCTGTGGGGGATGTCTGGCAGGGCACAGAGGTGGGGCCACGTTGCAGAGCACATTACAGTAAGGCCTCCAAGTGAATGCCATGGTCCATGCCACTGCCTCAGCTGGGTGACCTGCAAGCTAGGCTGCTCCCACTTAATAAGCTCATTTTCCAACCCAAGGTCAAAGTAATTTGTTCTTGTCTCCATTGTTCTGAGAGCAGGTGTGGGGGAAGAGGCCCATGGGAGAGCCTCCTGGGACGGGGCTGGCATGGTGTGGAAAACCAGAGGACTGGCACATGGGCAGGAATTGCTGGGAGAGAGGATGGGTGTAAAAACCCCTCCTTCCCACATAAATACTTCACAGAGATGGAGGGAGGTGTGTCAACCTGCCAGGGCTGGAGGGAGACACACAGGTGACAGAGACCCAGCAGACTTTGCAGCATCAACTCCATGGCCACATCTGGAGGCCTGGCAGGCCACCCCTTTGGTGTGGTTCCCAGGTCTAGATCAGGGCCCGGTATGTGAAGAAGGACTTGTGGCTGAATTTGTTTGATAACCGATTACTGGGCATGTATTGTGTTCAAGGTGCTATCCTCGGAACTGGAACAAGCAAAGGAAAACCCCTGCCCCGTGGAGCGCACACTCTAGTGGGGGCCAGAAAGGAACCAAGGTAGAGAACAAGCAGTAGTATACACTGGGGGAGAACCAAACCAGGTGGGAGGAACAGGAGGTGGGTGTAGGCAGCACTTTCAATGGAGGGCCAGGGCCATCTCTATGACGGCCTCATAGAGATGGTACTATCTGAGTCAGGACCTGAAGGAGGTGAGGGATGGGTCCAGTAGATATGTGGGGGATGAGCACACTTGGCTAAGGAACCAGCAAGTACAAAGGTCCTGAAGTGAGTGTTGTGGGAACAGCAGATAGCCAGATGACTAGAAGACGGAATAAATGGAAAAGAGGGACAAGTCTAAGAGTAGATGGAGGGCTGGATGGAGCAGAACTTGAATTTACTTCACCTGGCCAAGTGGGAGCACTGGGCAGGTGGTTGGGTGCAGAGTTGGGTGGGGACTGTCCACCTGTGTTCCCCTGGTGGAGGTGGCACGGGGGAGGGCTCACCTGCGGCAATGTTGAGCAGCTTGCAGGCCGTCTCAATGTCCTTGAGCACCTCACCCACCACCATGGACTGCACCTGCTCCAGCGAGTGCTCCTCTAGGGCCAGCCCGCCTGGTACCACATCCAGGCTGCCTCCTGGGGCCTGGCTGTCAATGACCGGGCACTGCTCCGGCTCCTCCGGTGGCTCCTCCCGAGTACTGGCTGAGGCACCCTTGGTTCCCCAGCTGCCGTCCTCGGGGTACAGCATATCAAAGTAGGAAAGGTAGAAAGCAGACAGGCCTGGGTCAGGCGTGGCGGGCGGACTGGGGCTCCAGCCCCGCTTGTCGGGACCCACGGCTCCTGCCACCACCTTCTCCAGGCCTGTCCGCAACAGCGTGTCTGGGGGCAGCAGCAGGCAGCTGGGGGGCACGTCGCTCAGGCCCGGGCTGGCGCTGCCCATGCTGCTGGGGCTGGCAGCTGTGCCTGCAGAAATGAGAGGAAGGAGGGTCAGGTCTGACTGCTTACCTCCACAGGGGCCACTAAGCTGGTTACAGGGATGAGGGGCCCAGTTGGCAGTGGCTTCTGCCTGGAAGAGGGTTGGGGCTTCCAGTCATTGGGCAGTGAGGACAGGGCTAGCTGGGAGAAGAATGGTGAGTGGCAGCCAGGTTGGTGGGAATAGCAATCCCAGCTACGTGATGTGCTCAGGACAACCTTCTGAGGCTCCAGACCCGCCTCGTCTTCGTGGGGGAAGGCATGACCAGCCCCATGTGGCAGATGAGCAAACTGAGGCCCAGACTAGGAGCTGTTGAGACCCAAATCTTTCCTGCGAACCCTTTTCTACTGTAGTCATGCTTGCTGTCTGTTATCCTGCCCTTGTCAGGGTGGGCTGAGTTATCTTCACACACCCAGGGAAAGAAAAGAAGACCAAGACAGTGGGGTGCAATCCCTCTTCCATGTTGGGGCCACTTGGGAATGCGAATAGAGTTGCAGAGCTGCACTTTTTTTTTTTTTGGCTGTACTGGGGTTTGAACTCAGTGACTCACGCTTGTTAAGCAGGTGCTCTGCGACTTGAGTCACTCTGCCAGCAAAGCAGCTTTCTTGAGATGGCCTCTCAAACGTGGTTCGCCTGCACACCTAGAGCTGGTTCGGTCACCAGCCACATGGCCTCCCCTGAAACATGCTGTCTCTCCCAGGGCCCTTAGCCTCCCTCTAAGTCAAGTGCCCATGCCTGGCTTTCCTGGGACTGCAGGGATAACGAGAAGGCACGCGCTCCAGGGAACACCTGAGATCCTCAGCAGATGCCCACCCTCTCTGCCATTCCAGGCCCCCAAGGCATCTTTGAGCCTCACTTCTTGTGGTACCCAGGCTCTGCTGTCCCCAACCTGCCCTGGCCCTTTCCTAGGGACCTATATCAGAACGTGCAATGTGGGTGAGTTAAGGGGTGGGCATCCCCCAAAACTCTGGGGTCCTGGGGTTGTGGGTGACTTATGGGCCTAGGACTCAAGAACAGCTGGAGACAGATAGAGGCTCCCCAAGAGGCTGTGCCCCCGAACACTGGTGAGCCTGCAGGAGGAGGGAGAGGAGTGCGCTGAGGGCAGGATGGTTTGCGGCCTTCCTCTGAACCTGGCTCTCAAAGGTGGCAACCAAGCAGCATGGGGCTCAAATCCGCAGGGCACTTCTGCCATGAGGCTAGTACTATTCAGTTTGAGGCGACTGGCACGTGAGAGGAGGCTCCTGTCCGAGGACAGGTGTCCTCTCTGTGGCAGATTCATTGTGGCATCCTGGGGCATCTCCAGTGACCCTGTGGTGTGAGACTGACCTGCTCAACCTGTGTAGCTGGCACTTGCCCCTAGGGCAAGGTTAAGAGCCCAACTTCCCAAAAGTTACCAGCAGCTAGCCCATTTGAAAAGTTTGTGCAAGAAACTGAAGTCCCTTTTTCTCTGACTAGATAGCTTAGTGAATAGGAGCTACCTTTTCTCCTCCTTATTCAGTGCTCAACCTTTCCAACTGTACAAGGCAACCCTGCAGTTTCTTGTGGAGAGAATGCCAACAAGAGAGAAGGGTGTTCCCTTTGATTTCAACTCTTCCTTTCAAGGGCTCCTTTAAGTGACAAGGAAGAAAAGGTCAGGGTGGGTGTGGTGGGCAGGGACAGAGGGGGGCTGGAGTTGCGGGGGACAGAGGGCAGGCCTGGAATCATTTCAAGACCTTCTGTGCAAACACTCATGTGTGCCATGGGCCCACATTATTTACCCAGGCAGTGCGAACAACCCGCTCTGCCCCTGAGTCCACACCCTGGCCGGTGCCCACGCCCTCCCCCCAGGCGACTCCACCCCTAGAGAGCACCCCCCTCTCCACCCTTCTTTCTTCACCTGCTTGCCTCCCGCCCCATCCACGTCCCCAAAACCCCCCTGCCTGCCACGTTAGGATAGTCTCTGCCAGCTCCCCGGGCCACATGCCAGGGAGGCAGCTTTTCCAAGAAGCTGGAGAACTTGCTTCCGCGCGGCCTCCTGTTTGCTGGGCCTTGGCCACAGGCACGAGGGGAGGCAGCTGCTTGAGTCCAGGCACCATTCATGTGAGGAGTCGGTGGGAAGGAACAGGCAGGGTGGGGGCTGCACTGACCAGGTTGGGATGTAATGACAAGTTCTGACACATCTGTTGAGTGAATAAGCCTTTCTCACCCTTTCCCCATGATGCAGAAGTAAATGACCTGAATCCAGGGCTCTGTCACTGCCCCCTGACCCAGGGCTCTGTCACTGCCTCCCCTCTCTTCCCATGCTCCACCTCACCTTGCCCTGCTCCCCACAAAGCTGGGCCCCTTTCCTCCTGAAACAAGTTGACAACTGACTGTGTGCGAACACTGGCTCTGTGCTGTGTCCAGGGTATCCATCCCTTTGACTGTGACCACCTACAGCCCGGGCACATGGACTCACACCTGTATTGCCGATGCAGACAACAAGGCTTAGGGAGGACACACAGCTGGCTCCCTCCTGGCTGTGTGCAGCTTCTGGTTCTTGGATCACAGTCCCTCTGGGGCTCCTGGTCTGGCCTTGTCCTGTCTTTCAGGGGTTCTTCCCATCTCCTGGCAGCTCACTCCCTCTCAATGTCAAGCTCGTTTCTGTCCAATGCTGTTACATCAGCACTTCCGTGCTCAAGAACCTACCATGGCTCCCTTTGCTTGCCTTGCCCTAACACAATGACTGGTGTCTATCTCTGAGCCCATTTCCTACCCAATCCAGATAATCAGAGCTGGAAGGGACCAATATATGATCATTTTATAGTTAGGAGCAACGAAGCCTAGAGTGGGGAATGGATTCATGGGCTGGTTCATGGCAGAGTTTGGACCAGAACTAGAGATTAACATTGTGACCATGTATCCAGGCTCTAATAAGGACGGCATTTCTTGCCTGGCCCCATGCTGTGCACAATGTGACAATGTTCTCTTGTGTTGTACTCCTGCTCAAGATGCCCCTTCTTTCTCATCACAGGCAGACGAAGGACCTCTTCACTCAAGGAGCCTTCCTGACAGCTCCCCTCTGACTCCCCTGGCTCTTGCCACTTGTGCCAAGCAATTCAGCCCATGATTAAATCCCAAGGTGATGTCTGTTCAAGGGGATACAGGTACATGGGGAAAGCTGAGGCTCAGAGAGTAGCAGGAAGGACTGAACAGGGGTTTCCAGGCCACTGCTGCATAGGTCTGCCAGGCCTGGGCAGGCATGTGGACAACAGGCCAGGCCTCCCAGTAACTCTGTCAATAATCCAGGGCTTCAGTCTCCTGAGCGATGCCTCTAGCTCCCAAACCTCGAGCTGATCTCTCCTGGATTAAGCCATGTGTCTGGATTAGGACTCAGCGTGCCCAGTTCCTTCCTGCCTCAGAAGCCCCACTCCCTCTCTAGACAAAGAAAGTTTGGTAACAGCTGGTGAAGCCCAAGCTGGAGACAGGGCCGGGTGGGGGGGTGGGGCGGTGACCAGGGATCCACACCCCTTAGCCCCCTCTCTCAGCACCTCCCATTCCTTTGGGAAGGCAGAGGAGGGAGAGAGGGCAGAAGGACTCAAGCGACTGAGTACACTGTCTCCTGACAACTCTCATGCATAGATCAGGAATGCGCCCTTGGGTCCCCTCCCACAGCCCACCTAGCACCTTGGCTGCAGGAAGGCCTGGACAGTTGTGGGAGTGGAGCTTATCCTCCATGTCCTGCTCAGCCCAGGTGCCCAGATCCAAGCTCCTGGGGACTGTGGAGTGAGATAAATGTTCCCTGCCCCAGCTCAATCCTGAGACCAACTCCAGTCTGCCCGGAGTTCAGACCCCAGCTTCAGGCCCTGTGAGAGGGAGAGTGGGTGGGGCAGGGTGACCGAGCCAGCCACTTTGACTCCCTGCACAGCTTCCAGCAGCCTCACTGAAAAAGGACAAGTTCTGGCTGGAGCTGACCTCCTCTGGCAACCACTGTAGTCTCTGCTCTGACCGTTGTCCCTCGCCTCCCGTCCCAATCTCTGGCCCCTTTAATGGACTGGAGTAGGGGGTGGGGGTGGCACTAGGATGTGACCAAGAGCCTTGAATTATGGGCAGGGGCCCCTCAGGCCTGCACCCCTACACCCCCACACCCCCATGCCTCCAACTGGTCAGCACCTTGGAGAGATGCCACAGGGAGTCCCAGGCCACTGCCCATGGTCTGCTAGGCAGCAGCGCCTCGTTTCTCTGAACCCCCTCCATAGGCCCCAGTCTCTCCTCACCTGCCCTTCTGTGGTGCTCAGTGCCCCATGCCTTCCCTGAACTCCAGCAACTTCCACCATTCAAAACCATTCTTCAAATGAGCCAAGAGAGGCTCCCAGGCCTCCTTCCTGCCTGCTCTGCACTGCTAGAGTGCTGGTCTTGCCCCCTGGACAGACCATCCTACTTCCCAGGAAGGGATCCTAGGCTAGCCACTGTGAGAAGATAGCTCTGGTCTTCTCTAAGTCCCCAGTGTGGCCACCCCCAGCACCTACTGGCCCAGGCCTCCAAAGCAGGCAGGAGGATGGAGGTCTGGAGAGAGGATGGAAAGGCCCTACCTATGCTGGCTCCCCGTACCCACAGGCCCCTGACCTGTCCAGGTTACTCCTACAGAAGCTCTGCTCTGAGGGGTTCACCCTGAGGAACCAGGGTGTATAAGAAAGTCATGAAGGGATGAGACTTCATAGGGTGGAGGGTGGATAGGAGCTGGGGGGCAGGGCCAGGTAGCAGGAGCCGAGGCATAGGAAACAGAAGGATGGGTGGGGGGAGCAGGGGGGAGGCGCACCAAGGAAACTGGTCTAGTCTGCTCTTCCCATGGCTATCATGGGCAGCTAGGAGCCCGGTGGCTCTTTGGTACCAGCTGAGTCTCTCCTTCACACACTGTTGCACGGCACCCTTGGCATCCATACAAGCCACCCTGGCTGATACTCTTCCAGCTCTCTCTGGGAAATGGTAAAGGCCAAACTAAATAAACTGTTCTTCTGGGCCCTCCCAGCTGTCCCCTGGGGCAACCAGTATTATTCCCACCTGACAGACAAGGGCTCTGTGACCTGCTATAGCCTGTGTCATGGGCCTGAGCAGTGACTCAAACTCCAGGCCCAGATTGCTTCTCTTCAGATGCTGCAGATGACCTGGCACCTCTGAGCCCCTTCTGCCTCTGCACAGCCCACTAGCCCCACTGTGGTGACAGTGCTAGGAGCGGGAGGCACTGGGGCCCTGTGCGCTATCATTTGAGTTCACCCCAAGGGAGGGTGTGACCCCAACGTCTGGATATAGGGCTCATGCCCTGCCCCCTTTCCACCATATGTGAGGCCCTGGGCAAGACCCTGGAAACCTCTGAGCCTGTTCCCTCCTCTGTACTCCAAGGGGTGTGGGCCACTGACTGGGTTCCCTGACCCAGACCCCCACTGCCCCTTAGTTTGGCTTTGGGATTTGGAAGGAGGTCGGTGGAAAAACAGTGGGAGACACCAGGACTCCCCTTGCCCTCAGAGGCACAATTCAGAGCTGACAGTTATGGCAGGAGGAGGGCTGAGGCAGGGTGTTCCCATGTCCCTGGAGTTTGTATCCAAAGGTTCTAAATCACTTGACTTCCCTTCTGACCAAGCAGGGCCACTGCCAAGCTGCACCTGCTCCCTACCTCCTCCAGCCAGCGGGCCCCCAGCCCAGTCCAGCCCAGACCACCCCGGGGCTTGGAGTGAGTGGTGCTGACAAGGTGGGACCAAAACCAGTTTCCACCCCATCAAGCCAAGGCAATTCTGCCTGGCTTCCAGAGTTTTCCAGAAATTGCAATTCAGTTCTTTGCTCAGCCCTTGTACAGCATGCACAGCATGTAGATATATTTCACTTCACAGTGTCCACATGGCTGCCCCTTCCCTCTCTTGTCCCACAAACCCTCCTCCAAGGGGCTGGGCCACAGCAGCTCCCTATCTTCCCCCTAGTCCTCCATCATGGTCTCTACCATACCTCCCAGCACTTGCCCCCCGGGGGCTGCCATGTTTTGTGGGTGCTTCACACCCTGAGGCTCTGCCCCAGGCAGCTGCTCCTGCCACTCCTCCCTGGAATACCTTGCTCTGTCAGTGACACGGGAATTCATAAAAGGCTGTGTGTCTCAGGATTGCCGTCACTGAGCAATCCTGGACAGACTGATGGAGAAAAGATGTCTGAGCCCCAAGCCTGGGCCAGCTCAGCTCCTTACTTAAAAGCAGGTGTTTAGTCAAGGTGAAGACCCTAGGACATTAGACTACCAAAGTCCAGAATGAGCTGTCCAGGGAGGCTAGGTAGAAACTACTTCAAACTAGGGCAGGGCAGGGGTGCCTAGGACCCATTGGCTTCCAAGAAGCCCACTGAGACACAGCCCCCTTTTTCCTGGGGGCAGGGGCTGGGCTCAAGTGAGGGACGGGAAAGATCCCAGCAGCCTTAGGGCAACCTGCCGCCAAGAGCAGAGAAACTCTGACCCAGCCCTTGTCACCAGTTTCAGGGGCTGGAACCCTAGCCAGGGTGGCCACTTCAAACTCTCTCTCCCCAACCCCAGAGCTCAGAATGGAGGGGGATCACCTCCATTCTGCCTTTCTACTGCCCTGGGGAGGTCCTGGTCCCATCTGGCCCCATCAGAGTCACACTGAAGTCCTGACCTTCGCTGGTCAGGAGAGGTCAGAGAAAGGAAGAGGCTCCCACCCCAGTCCCAGCAGAGGGAAAGGAGACCTGACCTGGCTCTGCTAGGGTGCCTAGCCTCACACCTGGAGCAAGCAAAGAAATAGAGATACAGTGCATTAAATGTCAGGAAGGGCCCAGGGCGATGGGCTCACACAGTTGGCTTTGTGAAGAGCTGCTCCACCTGCTGGGCCACTTACCTGGCTGGGTGCAGGGGGTGGTGGGGAAGGAGTGGGGGTAGAGATAAAGGGAGGGTCCCGGGCCAGGGGAGAGCCCTGATCTCTCTAGCTCTGGGACTAGGGTCTGAGACTCGGTTGTGCTCTCTGTTAAATAGGCTGCTGACTGCTTGGCTTAAGGAGTTGAAGGATTGAGAGCAGAAATTCCTGTGGATTATGATGGTTGAGTGTGCTTGAAGGTAAAGCCTGGAAGCAGGTGAAAGGATGGGGCTAGAGAAGGGGGAAGGCTAGTAGATCAGGGAGAAATGAAAACAGAAGAGGCAGGTGATGGTGGCTGAGGGGCTGGGCTGAAGGATGGGGGCTGGGAGAGAGTTGAGGGTGGTGGTGAGGAAGGCCTGGGTCTTTTACCCTGGGGTCATCCTGCTCTCTAACCCAGTCCAGGGCAGCTTCTGGCCTCCTTCACCCCTCCCTTCCCCCTAGGAGAAGCCAGAGCCAGGAATTCCTGTCCCACCCCCACATCAGCCTAGGAGACAAGCTGGCAAGTCCATCTTGTCAGACTACCTCTAACCAACTCCTATGCAACCTTCAATGCCCCACTCCAGTTTGTCTCCTCCATGAAGCCTTCTTTAACAGAGGAGAACTACCTTGCCTAACCTTATTTCAGACAAGGAGCCACAGTGCACTGAGGGAAAGTGACTGATCCACGGTTACACATTGGGCCCAGTGGACTGAGCTCTCCAGGTTACTCTCAGGCTATACCAAACCACTCAGCACAAAACCGTCTAATTTTTCCAGTGCTGTCAACTTTGCAATAACCTTGGGGTAACATGTAGATTCTCCAGGTTCTTCTGAACCCTGCCAATCACACTATCTGAGCATCTATTGAGCACTTGCTGAGTGCAGCCCACTTCCCTCAGGCTTGTCTGTCAGAGAAGCCCTATCTGATTTTTAGGGTCCTTGTAGAAAAGTGTCCTATAATTGATAAAAAGTAAAGAGAAAGTTTGCTAGGAACTGAGTTTTCAGCTCTAGACCCCCACTGTGGTGGGCACAGAGGAATCGCTTGTCCATTTAGGCAGTCAAAGAAGAGGGCAGTCAGTAGTGAGACCACTTCCTCTCCTCCAACTTTTCTGGGGCTCTAAGGGCACCCCCTACTTGACTGTGAGTTGGGGTGGGGAGACTTGGGTTGGGGGTCCTTGGTGCTGGCCCCTCCTGCAGGTGGATAGGGGCTGGCTGAACTATGGCATGGCATGGCCCACGGTCGGGCAGGGCATTCCCCCATGCTGCCCTCTGCATTGGGTCTGGGGCAGCTTGGAGGCCTGTTTGCTTTGTTACTCAGCCGAGCAGCTGGTGCAGGGGACATGTGGCTTTACTGGGGTTGCGGTGAAGCTGTTTGCTGGGGAGGTGGGGGCAGGAAGTGAGGCTGAGACCCAGCCCTGGCCTGGGAGGAGGAGAAAGACCATGACCATCATGAAGGAGGCTTGTGGCCTGGGTGTGGGCTGCTGGTGGCTATACCTGGTAGGGTGAAGGGAGGGGATCAGGGCTAGCTCAGAAGGCCTGCACATACACACACACAGCCCTTAGTTAGCCTCAGGGGCACCCCAACTACTCAGGCCCTCAGCTTCTCCCCTCATCCACCCCTCCACCTCCCTTTCTCTAGAAATCTGACAAATCTTAGAATTAGACACCTTTGAGGGGACCCTCACACACTATTGCTTTCCTTGTGTGCCCAGACTGGGGCCACAGTCCTCAGCTTCCTCTCTGGCCCAGGTGCCCGGGTGGTTTGGGCTTCAGTGATCCCAGACCCCTTGCTTCCTGTGCCCACCCTATCCTGTCCAGCCCATCTTCTTAGCTCTGGGCCTGCCCCTCCTGCTCTGACCTGGACCCTTGTCCTTGCCCTAGCCTCCAGGCCCAGCGAACCCCTGCCCGTTGTGGCAGGGAGACCCTCCTCAGGTGGAGTCTGTGCAGACTGTGGGTTTGACTGGGTCCACAGACATGGGGCTTCCAGGCCTCGATAGGCTAAGGAGCTCCCCCAGCCCTGGGCTTGACCCAGGGGGACAGACAGGTCAGCATGCAAAGTGGACAATACTCTGAGGGTGAAGGGTCTAGGTCACAGGGCCATTCCTGCCTGGAAGATGAGTTTCAAGTCCTGCCCCAGGTCCATCCCCACAGCTGTCAGGGAAAAGCCCCCCATGGCAGGGCACCATCTACCTCCTGCTACACTTACCCGTTAGCTTCTCAGTGCCCGAGTCGTCTACTGCAATGCCAACCTCAGGGGCCAGGAGGAGGTGTGGGCAGCTTCAGCCACTGTTGTCTCAGCCAGGCATCCGGGGGACCAGTGGGACCAAGGGCCAGTAGGGCTGGGGGCAGAGGTGGCCCTCAGGTGTGCTGCTGCCAGGGGCACCTGGCCACCCTCAAGGGGTGGCCTGCTTAGGTCTCAGGGCTGTGTGGCCCCCAGTCCAGGGCCACCAGCTGGCGCTGTGACAAGACCCAGCCAGACGGGAGCAAAGGGGCAGCGACAGGCTGGGGCTGGGTGTGTGGGGCAGAGTGGACAGGTGGAGTACAGGAATGTGCAGGGAGGAAGTCAGGCGGCCACGGGATGGAGAGTTGGCCAGGCCTGGTTTCCCATTATAAGTAATCCTTCCTTATTTACTTGAACAAATACGCTCCCTGCTTACCTCAGACCGCAGGCGGGCTCCTGGTTAACCCTTGCAGGCCTCCCCTCCTGCCCTGGGCAGTTGGGAACTCCCTCCCTCACCTACCCATTCACTCACTCCTTCACTAGATGACGTGTAGCCATTGGGCTCCCCTTACACACAAGGCACAAAGGCTACATCCAGTGAGACCAGGGCCAGGGTGGAAAAAGGGACCAGTCAAGAGCCAGGGCCAGACAAGCCAGCAGCAATGTGTGAAAATCAGAGCCATGCACTGTGATGGAGGGTCACTGGTATGCTGATGGTGGGCCCCAGCCAGGGAAGTCACTGAAGGCTTCCTGGAGGAGGCACTGCCTGCCTCCCTGGCCAAGGATGGAGGGATCTTCAGAGACCCCTGGGGAGGGGTCAGCTTCCTCTCATGCTGCAGGGGGCTGAGCTGGGGGATGTCCATTGGGTCATCTTGGAAGGCTTCCCTTTCTGTCAACTGAGTTTGTGAACAATGTTCATAGGTACTCTTAACTTCAGCAGTTGGGTGGCTGCCCATTGCATGTGTCCTCTATAACTTCAGGAAGCTGCTATGACCTTCAGAGCTAACCCTCACCTTGACCAACAGCAATAACCTCTATCAGAAGGTTGGGCTTTTCAGCCCCAGAGAGCCCGGTGCAAAGTTGTCATTACTGACACCTTAGTGAGGATGTTATCAAGGGTTGCTCCCAGAGAAGGTGCAAATGGGATGAAGCAGAGGTGATATGACTGACCACTCCTAGCTCCTGAGGTCCGGGTTCCCTTCTCTGTACTCACAGCTGACTGTGCTGATAACACAGCACTCTGATGCATTGATACTGGCGGCCGCTGCTCAGTAAGCACCTACTGTATGCCAGGCACTATTTGGCACTCATGAAATGCTGTCCTGAGGTACTGTTGATTGTACTGTAAGTACTATAATACAGGTAAGTACAAGGAGTACCCGATAAATGCTTCTGAGTGATGGGGTGAAAGGGAAAGCTAGTACCCCCCCAATGTCCATTCTCCCCTTTTCTTTGGAAAATAAATGTGATTTGTTTTGTGATTGTGCTTCATTTTGTTTTAGACAGGGTAGATGTATAGACCATTCTGGCTTTGAACGCAATCCTGCTTCATCCTCCCAAATGCCAGGATTCCAGGTATGTGCCACATGTGGCACATACCTAGTTTTTTGTTTTGTTTTTTGTGGTGCTGGAGATGGAACCAAGGGTCTCATGTATGCTGGGCAAGTGCTCTACCACTGAGCCATGCTCCAGCCCCTGGCTGGTGGGTTTTAGCTGGGCACGTGGCTACCTGGAATGAAGACTGTCTCAGCCTCCCTTGCAGCTAGGTATGACTATGTAACCGGCTGGGAGGGAGAGATAACTGGTGCTCATCCTTAACTCTTGGGGGACTCTGTGAGACACATGACCTTTCTGCACCCTGTGTGACATCATAGCATCAGCCTGGGGTTTGACCCAAGAACACATACTGGTTCTGTCACCTTCCAGCTTTGTGACTTTGGACAAGTGTTGGAACTTGAATAGCCCCCTCCCCACGACTAGAGGACTCTGACTGCTACGAGGGGGAGGTAAGGTTGGCTAAAATGCCCTGTGTATCCATGTGGCCATCCCCTTGCCATGTGTTTGACCCTCCACAAGCCATGTTTGGTACTCGTCCTCTTGTTCCTCACAGTCCCCTCCAGGTACGTAGTGCTATGCCTACTTCTCAGGTGAAGAGATGGAGGCCTTTAAACACTTAAAATGTTGTACCCAAGGTCATTGCTGGGAGGTAGATTCAAAGTCAGATCTGCAGTTTCTTTGATAGACCCTCTGTTCCTTCCTGTCCTCTGAGGGTCAAGTCCCAGGTACCTGGCATAGGCCACTAGGCTTCTGGCCTCCTGCCCACCACTCCCCCAGGCTGGCCGCCTCCTTCTCCTCCCTGGTCAGCTCCCATTGAGTGAAACATACCTGCTCCTATCCCTCCATCTAGGGCGATGCCTGACCCAGAGCCACCACTCCAGACTTGGGTCTGGTGGATGGTCCACACTGACCCTGGAACTTTTCTCCAATCTGGTGAGATAGCACATGCTCTCTTGACACCAGAATTTTTGAGCCTTGAAGGTGTAAACTGAGAGCTTCCACCCCTAGAGTAGGAGGCAGATACCTTGCTGACATTATGGTAGGAATACCTGGCCAGACCAGGGAAGTTTCCGTTGTTTGTTGTTCAAGTGGGTTTGAGTTGAGCACCTCAAACTTTGTCCCCAGCAGCCCTTGCAGATCCATGGCTCCCAGGTTTTTGTTCTAAGTACTTCTCGGCATGTCTACCTTCCCAAGGTTCTTCTTCCCTGAGGGCAGAATCTGTGGAGCTCCTGGCACCGTCAGATTCAGGACACAGATTGCAACTTCTGGAGATACTGGCATGAATACACTCCCACATCAACCCTCTGGCCTCAAGCAGAGTGCACAGGCTGGGACTCCAGGTTGTCACACACTAGTGGCACAGTGGGGAGTGAGTCTCAGGCACCCTGGGCCCTCTTGCCTCCTCTGTAACGTGAAGATCTGTCCTGCTGACCTTGAGGGTTGTGGGTACACCTGAGGAACCAGGTCCATCTGTCTGTCAGTTGGTGAGTCAGATCTTGGCCTTCCTAGCTTTCTTTCTGTCCCAGCAACTTGCGCTCCCATCCTCCTTGAGTCCCACCCTCCCAGGAGCTTTAGCCTGCAACGAGCTTCAGCAGACACAAGGCCCCGTGCCAGTCACAGAAGTGTAGCTGCCAAGTGACCAAGGCCCAGTCCCCAGGCTCCAGGCATAAGAAGGTGGGACAGCCTGGGGGAGGGCTTCCTCCGCCATTGAGGTGTGAGGGGCCTGAGGCTGGTCACTCAGATGAGACCATGTGGAGCAGGATGGCAAGGAAGCTTATTTGAGGGACCACCTAGTATTTGTGGTACAGATGAAGCTCCTAAGACCAGAGAAGTTAGGGCACAAGCCTAAAGATGCACAGCAGGACTGGGATTTGAATTCAGATCCTGATCTGTGCTCACATGTGGCATGTGTTATCTCATCTAATTAATCCTAATAAATCTGCCACCTGAGATGTTCATCTGAGATGTTCATCTGAGATGTTCACAGATATAGAGGCTCATTGACTTCCCCAACATCAAGGCTAAAAAGTGGCAGAGGCAGGATTTGGGCTGCATCTGATGGAATCCTCTTTCTGGGACATGGTGCCATGCTGGGTGGTGGGCAAGGAAATCAGGATGACCCAGAGAGTGGTGACTGTATCTTCAGGGGCCACACAACTAGGCATTTCCGTCCACTGGAGCACGTCTGTCTCTGACACACCTGGGTCATGGCATATTGCTTTACTCAGACTAGCATGTTTATTGGGCATTTACTCTGTGCCAGGCCCTGTATGGGCACAGCCTGTATGAGCTCATGGCCTGGTAGCTATAGTTACTCTGTGTCTCTCTGCCTCAGAGGGCACAGCTGATTCCCAGTGCCCCTCCCAAGAGCATCCATCTGTGGACATACTGGTTTGTGAACACTGACTACATGCCTGACTAGCTCCATTCTAGGGAAAACTGACAGGTAGGAGGGTGTGGGCCCTGCTTCTCCAGACCGTGGGGTTCTGAACCAGTCCCTCTCCTGCCAAACCTAAGCCCCAAGGGGGCTGAGGTCACATGATGTCTTGCTGTCCGCACAGGGCCTGGCTGTACCCATGCCTACCCTTCCCTCTGGTCTCTCCTACTGCCCCTGGGATGCCTTCTGAGGTCTCTCCCCATCCAGGGCCCCAGCACAGCTCTCAGGGGCCCCAGAAGTTTCCTGTGGACCCAGCCAGGCAGGGCTTTGTCACAGATGGGTGCTACCACACCTGGGGAACCCCACATGCCTATTTAGGGAGACTAACCTCTTGCCCCACATACACCCTCTTCTCCTCAACTTCTGTGATGGTGCGGGAGGGTGCTATCTGAGACCCAGCCTGACCTGGTCACTACACACAGGCATGCTGAAGGCCTCCTGAGGCCAGATGGGTCACTGGGTCAGCAGGGGGCCTTACTGCACATTCCAGGAATGAGATGGCCAACAGAAGTGTAAGTCCATATGGTCTATGCTATGGTCTGCAATGCTCTGGGAGGGCGGAAGGCATAATGGGCAGGGTCAAAGATACCAGTTGGTGGGTCGGGGCATGGGATGCCACTCTGAATTTGTGACCAGGGTGGATCTCCATGGGGTAGGAGGGTTGGGGCCAAAACTTAAGGTGGGGAAGGTTTGAGCTCTGTAAGCATCTGTGAGTATTCCAGGTGGGCTGTTTGGGGGCTGAGGGAGCCAGTGTGCAGCAGAGAGGCCTCTGTCCCTCATGTCCTGGGTGGTCCCAGCCTCTCACTGACTGGGCGCTCTTGTAGGCTATTGCTTCAGAGCGCTCAGATCAACCCATTGAACTATCTTAAGAGCCCTTTAAGGTAGCATCTACTTTAACCTCAGTGAGGAAACTGAGGCAGGGGAAGTTTGGAGATTACAATGCAAGGTGAGGAGCCAGGATTGGAGCTAAGGTGGTTCTTAGCCCCGACATGGGCTATTTAACTTGGCATATGGTGTCAGTTGCCTCTCCTTCCCTGCCTCAGCACCAGGTGGACCCCAGGCCTCGGTAGGGGGTGGAGGTGGAAGGCCCACGTCAAGGCCCACACCCAGTGAGCTGAGCGGCTGGCTGGCCGCTGCCTTTCCCCCATTGACGCAGAGCCAGCCCCAGCCAGCAGGGCCTTACAAAACCACAGACCTGATAAGAGCACAATTGAGCTTGTTTTGTGACTGCTGAGGGGCTGGGCCACCACCACCAGCCGAGGAGGGTGCTGGCAGCCTGGGCCCTGCTATCAGCAGCCCTACCCCCCCTGCAGCCCCTTTGAAATTTACCCACCTTATCTGGCCCACAGCTTCCCCAGCATTCCAAGGAGGCTGTTAGGCCTTTGTGTGGCCGCTGCCTTCCGCTTGGGCCCAGGGACTATCTTGGGGGAGGGAGACTCCTGGGGAAAGGAGCAGCTGGCTCTCCGACCCCTGCCCCTGCAGTCACACCCAGGGTCCTGCCCCTCACTGCCAGGTGGGCACCTTCCAGAAGAGAAGGTTCTGCCAGGCATCCACCCCCCATGCCTGAGTAGAGCACCTTCGCCCTGAATCTGTAGCACCAGGCTCTCACCTCTCCTCAAGCACCTTCCCTCCTGGGTGCTAGGAGGGGAGGACAGCTTCCTTCCCTCCTACTCTGGCTGCTTCCTCAGCAACCCAGGCCTGATACACAGCTGACTTCCCCACCAGTCACACCTTCAGCAAATGTTTAAGTACCTACCACACACTGGGTACTGGGGGCACAGCAGCGAGCTCACCAGTCTTGCTCTCCTATGGAACTAACATTCTCATGCTAGAGACAGACCCCAAGCCCACACAAATAAGCAGTATTTAGAGCTAAGAGGCGATAGGTGCTGCGAAGGGAGAATTTTCAATGTGTGGGGTGGGGGTGAGGGGCTTCATTTTCACATGATATTTGAGTGAAGACTCTCCCACCATGCAGTTAGAATCATAAATTCTGAAGGGGAGAGCCAAGAGAAAGGAAGAGATACTACTCTGGAGGTTGAGGCAGGAGGTTCACAAGTTCAAGGCCACCCTGGAAAACTTACTTAGCAAGACCTTGTTTCAACACAAAATAAAAAAGGAAGGGAGGGAGGAAGGAAGGAAGGAAGGAAGGAAGGAAGGAAGGAAGGAAGAAGGTAGAGATCCATCAGCCCAATGAGCTCCTTTTTTAGTGAGGCTCAGAGAAGACAGTGAGTGCCTGAGGTCGCATAACACAATGATAGCAGAGCTGGAGTCAACTCTGCCTCTCATTCTTGCTGCTCTCAGGCTGGGTGGGTGCACTTCCAGGGCCCTGGCCAGGACAGTTCTGACCAGTCAGGGATGGAGAGCACTGAGGTGGAGGTGTGGGCGCAGATGTCCACAGTCATTGCTCTGTGTGTCACAGGTGAGGTGGTGGCCAGGACTTGTTTGGGGTTGAGAGTTGAGGCTCAGGCCTTGGTGAGGACTGAAGAGATGATGTGGATGGAATGGATACTGGAGGCCTGTGTCAGCAACTCTAGGTCCCCAAAGAGACCTTGGGGCCCTGCCCAGTGTCATGGGCCTGCGTGCTCCCTGGCAACCACGTGAATGAGCAGTGGCCTAACCTGGAGGGTGTGTTCTTCCAGAAGATCCTTTCCACCCCTGTGCCAGCCCCTCATTCCACCCCAGCACTGCCTGTGAAGGGTGAGTGGCCTGCAGGTGAGGAGAGTGCAGTCTTGGGCTGGAGGATTTGGGGACAGTGTGGCACCACCTGGGGCCTGACCTTTGCTAGATGAATTCTAAAGAGGTAGATGAGTAGGCAGGTGTTGAAAACTGTAAGGCTATGGTGTGGGCCACAGCTTTGAGCCCAGCGTGAGTGCCCAGTGACCCTCGGAATCCAGAATCCACCTCCTTACTGAGCTGGAGGTGCCCATGGCAGAGGGGCTATGGGCCACAGACCGAGTGCCAATGTCAGCTTCACTGTGCTCCTGCTGTGTCCTTCATGTCCACCTTCCTCTAGGCCTCAGTTTCCTT
The DNA here is from genome assembly GCF_047511655.1 of Castor canadensis. Lineage (NCBI taxonomy): Eukaryota > Metazoa > Chordata > Mammalia > Rodentia > Castoridae > Castor > Castor canadensis. The sequence goes on along the minus strand of NC_133393.1, from coordinate 20,889,103 downwards.
TCTCAGTCTTAGAAGATTTAGGATTTCCTTTCAATGGGATCTTATCAAATGAATAAAAAGCAAGATGCCTGGCACACAGCCAATGTCAACATGGTCTCCCCCAGGGACTTCCGTCTGTCTCAGTGAGGCCATGGCCAGAGTTTAGGGCCGTGCAGGCGTGCCAAACGCTTTAGAGGCCTTTTTCTAGGTCCTTGGGTACACACCGGCTTAACTGTGACCCTTGGTTTATGAGCCACACTCACTGGGTTCCATGGCCAGTCCTCTCTTAATTTTTAATAATATAATGAACCTTGTGAACCCACTACCAAGCCAATATCATGTTTATTTTCTACCTGTATCAGCTCCCTTATCACCCATGTGAATCCTGTAGTGGGGGCTCTATACTGTCCCATTTTATAGATGAGTAAATTTAAGTTCAGTTGAGGGTTCAGGGCATCCTCTCTGCTGGATGATGCTGGATATACCCTGGGTACTATCCCCTCTACCCCCCACTTTTCCTGTTCTGGGCTCTAGGCAGAGTCCTAGATGAGGATGTCACCACATCCCCCCATGTCCTTGCTTGCCAGGTTCTGTTGTTTAGCAAAGGGGGTCACAGATACACACTCAGCCCCTTCAATCCCACAATGGGTCCACCTTCCATAGTCCTGTGCCTAGGGGCCTTCAGGATAGTCTGCCCTGCTCTTTTGGGCCTCTCCTGGCCCAGCTCAGTGACACAACAGCCTGTGATCCCAAACATTCTCCCACACCCCTCCAGGCAGTGCCCAAGAACAATGAAAGAAATGCATGAGTGAATAGTGGGGATGCCAGAGGGAAAGGACAGCAAAGGCAACCACAAGCTGAGCTGAGAAGGGGTGGGGTTGGGGGTGGAAACTGGAAGGGGGACAAGGTAGGACTCAGTTGTGAAAGATGCCTCTCCACCCCCTCCATAAGGGCCACACTCAGGGAGCCCCTCTGACCCTCCAATTCTACTGCCCCTGCCCTGGACCTGGGACCTGCACTCCCCCACAACCACAGTGACTTCCCAGACATAGCACAGCCCAGAGTTCCCAGAACCCATCCTAAACTGATACAGCTTACACAGCTCTACAGGGCCTGAACTGTGGGCAGATGCCCAATGAAATGCCCAGGAAGTGCCTGGCGGCCTCATTTGCTGCCAGGAACACCAGCTCCCATGCAGGCAGGTGAGGGCTGGGGTCAAGATGCTATGCCAAGAGAGGGTCCTGCCCTATTCAGGGTGCTGACCTCTCCTTTCCTCCTCCCTTTCCTTTCCTTTCTCCCTCCCTCTCTTCCTTCTTCCCTCCTTCCCTCCCTCCCTCCTTCCTCTTGTTTTCTCTTTCTTCCCTTCTCTTCCCTTCCCTAACTCTTTTATTCCCCTTGCAGCAATGGGGATTGGCTTCAAGGCCTTTTGTTTGCTAAGCAAGTACTCTACCAATCGGCTTTTTAGTTTGTTTTTCAGACAGTGTTTCATGCTAACTTTGCCCTGGCTGCCCATGGACTTGCCTCTTAAGCAGCCGGGATTTTTTATTTTTTATTTTTTTACAGTGTTGGGGATGAACACAGGGCCTCATATGCTAGGTAAGCATTCTACCGAAGAGCCACACCACTGCTGTGCTGGTCACTCTTGAAAATCTGCTAAGAGGAAGGGTCCTGCACCTCAGAATACCCACACACAATTCCAAGGGCTCCCGGACCACCAGAAGTACCCTCACAAACCCCAGCTTAGGAGTCCCTGTCCTAGATCATGACTAACTCCTGGGCAGGCCTGTCAGATTTACCTCTAGCTTACAAAACTTACTGAGCACCCCTGGCATGCAGTAGGCTTGTTGAAGTACTTATTTCAACAAGTCACAGATATTGGATTAAAGAAAAGGCCACTTCCCAGGGCCACTCACTGGATCAGAGAATCAGAGTTAGAGAAGGGGTCCCATCCCAACACTTACAACCTTCATGGCTCCTCATGGCCCACGAGAAGGCTTGAGGAGTAAATGTGAACAGAATAAGCCCCACCTTCGAGGGTTGAAAGTGGCTCTGGCCTCCTTACTTTCTACACATCCTTGAAACTCATCTGCAGAATCCAACTCGGGCACCATCTTCTCATAGAAGCTTTTCTGATTCTGCTGTTCTTGAGACCCTGGGGTCACAGTCTAATTAATTATCAGACAGTCCTTTTCTTTTTCACCTCTCAATGGACAGATGGATAGATGGATAGATGGATAGATGGATGGATGGATAGATGGGTAAATGAATGGATGGATAGGTGCAGGGATGGATGGGTGGATGGATGGATGGATGCGTGGGTGAGGGATGGGTAGATGGATGGGTGGATGACTGTATGAATAGGTGGGTGAATGGATAGGTGAATAGATGGACTGTGGGGCTGATACAGAGGGAAAGGGGGTAACTGGGGCCACAGCTGAGGCAGATGTACGTTGTCTCTGGGAGGGCAGAGGTGCAGGCAAGGCTTGCTCCTCCTGGTTCCCATGCGAGACCTGACCCACAGTGGCCACAGGCGTGTGGGAAGAAAGAGGGTGACGGGAATAGGATCTGTTTCCTGGTGTGGGGTTTCCACAGCTCCCACCCCACCCTGCAGCTCCAGCCAGGGCACCACTGCCCTGAAGTGACTCAATCCTTGTGATACGTGGGAGGTGTAGGACAAGCCATATAGACCCTGAGCTAGGCCCCTGGCTCTGAGGAGCTGAGGGCACTGAGTCTTACTTCCCTGGTGACTTCTGTCACAAGCTCCAGGAGGGGCTGATACATGGCTAGCACTATGCCCAGCCCAAGGACGGGCTCAGGGAGAGTGAGGGAAGGGGTCTGCTTGAAGTCCCACAGTGGGGTCAGCACCTGATACATGGACTCTGCTGTCTTTATTTTTGGGGCCCCTGACCAGCTCCATCAGGCCACAGAAGGGCAGAGGCTTCTCTAGGGTCTGCCCTCTTGCCTCTGAGGGCACCAGCCTACCTGCCCAGTTCTGGGGCAGAGGGCACTAGTGGGAAGTTGGCACTGGATGGGAGGGTCAGGAGAGGGCAATCCATCCTTTCTGCTCTTCCCACTGGTCCCACCCTGCTCCTTCCATGGGGCTGCCCCTCTCCTTAACTGTGCTTAAGGGAAAAGGAGAGGGGGGAGTGGGAGAGAATAGGGGGTGGACAGGGGACCTGGTCTCAGGTATGTGAAGGACATATGAACCCAGTGTGATTTTCTTCCCTAGAACTATGGACCTCAGAGCTGGAAAGAACCACTAGCTGAACTAACCTAATGATTTACTTTACAGGAATGTGGTGGAGGCCCAGAGAGGGAGGAGACTTGCTCAAAGATGCATAGCACTATAACTGCTAAGCTTATAGAGTTTTTCCTGTACTGGGCACTCTTCCACATGCTTTACACACATGGACTTCTTAATCCATAATCCTGTGAGGCAGGTGCTCTATTTTCATCCCTGTTTTACAGATGAAGATAGATGCACAGAGGGGTTAAGGAAGCTGCCCGAGGTCATGCAGCTTGTGAGTGTCAGAGGTATCTGGAAACTAGCCTGGCTTTGGAGCCAGGAGTGTCATACCTAACGTCACTCTGTTGAGTCGAGCTATAACTATCAAGTAGGGGTCTTAGCTTCACCTTGAATTGTCTGCTATGCATCAATTCAGTCTCCTGTGGTCTCTGTGTATTTATAATAATAAACAATAGTGATATTACTATTTAAATTTATTAAACACTTTCTAGGGTATGGGCCTATGAACTCTCACCATAATTCTCATAATAACCTGGGACACACAGCTGGTAAGAAACTGGCAGTATGTGAAGCCAGCCAAGCCAGCTGTACCCCTATGAGGGGTCACAGGGTCAGCCAGTCCCAGGTAAGTCATTCTGTCCGGTCCCTCTTGCTCCCTGTGCCCTTCACTGGCTCCAGCAATTCCAGGAGGTCCCCAGAAGCTGCCCCTCCCCCTGACGGTGACCCTTGAACTTTTCTGTCCCCTGCTGAGTCTCCTGTATCACCTCAGAGAAGCCAGGATCCCCTGCCTAGTCTGGGACACACTTGGCAGCAGCTGCAGGAAGCAGGACCTGCCCAGCATCTCCAGTGTCACTCACGTACCTTTCAGGTGTCACTACCCAGAGGGCAAGGGCACCCACACCCGCCTGCCTCCCTCTCCATTGCTCCCTCACTAACTGACCTGGACCTTTCATGGATTGGAGACCAGTGCCCGGGAACTGGGAGCTGGGAACCAGAAGCACAGACAGGAAGGACTCCAGGAGCAGGAGGGGCAGCCATGGGGTCCTGGAAGGCTGGGCTGGGACTTGGCAAGATGTGAGGAAAAGGAGAAAAATAAGCAAGTTTCCATGTAGTGCCTCTCACCAGTGAGCATATGTGAGTGGGGTGGGCAGGCAAACTTATCTGCCCTCAGGAGGGTCGCTTCACCTCCCACCTGGTGTTCTCAGGCATGAAGGTAACAGCTTGACCTCTTGGTGGAGGGAAAGTCAACCTCTGCACTAATGCGAGGTGGTGGAGACCATGTGGTGTGTGCTGGGGGCTTGGATCATCCACCAGCTTTACAGCAGGGGAGAGGTGACTTGCCACAGCTGGGCAGCGGCAGAGCTGATTAGAGGAAGGTCCTCTGCCTTGCTGTGCAACCCACATACATTCCTTCACCTCTTTGGGCCTTAGCCTGATCTTCTGAAAGCTGAGAGAAGCCAGGTGTGGGGACACACACACACACACACACCCCCTACACACACACACACCCCTACACACACACACATACACACACACACACACTCTCTCTCTCTCTCTCTCTCTCCAAGTCCCAGTCCTCAGGAGGTTGAAGCAGGATCACTTAAGTTCACAAGTTCATATGGCAAGACTGTTTCAAAAAAAAGAAAACAAACTAAGCAGGCTTAAAAGCTGAGAAGTTTGTTTTGTTTTTAGTTTTTTGGAATTTTTTGATGGTACTGGGATTTAAACTCAGGACCTCACACTTGCTAGGTACGCACTCTACCCTTGAGCCACTCCACCAGCCCAAAGCTGAGAATTTGGATTCAAATGTGTCACTTGGTCTCTGGTGGGCTCTCCCAGGCCTACTGCTGATCAATGTCTCAGAGAGGAATGCCCCAGTCTGGGGTGGAGGTGGGCAGGGTTGAGTCTCAGTCTCTGGTTCCCTTATGACACTAACTGTCCATCCAGTCAGGAGCTGGCACTTTGCACAGCCCACCTTCCACCTTCCTAACCCTCACACATTTACTGGGTCCTGGACCCAGCTGGATGTCCCTTGGAGGGGGCATCCAGCTGAGGGAACCAGGGAGCTCCTCTGCTTCCTGGCCTGGGCCCTCGGCTCACTGTTTTTCCCCAAGAGGAGACACAGGTGATAGGCCAGAGCCACCTTATAGCTGGGACTTCCCAAGCATGCTCTCAACCCTCAGCAATCCAGAGAGGGGCTGTGGGGCTCTTAGCCCATTTCACACACAGAGTGAGAAACAGAGTTCAGAGCTGAACTTGCCCATGGTCTTGGGTGATGGAAATGGGCTTGCTTCAGAAGAGGGACGGAGAAGGGAGATGAGAGGAAGAGAGGGGTGGGAATGAAAGGGAAGGGGAAGAGAGAGGAGTGGAGGGTGCTGGAGGTCTTAGGAGCCCCCTTTCAGTTCTCACAGCAAGGAAAGACTACAGCCCTGCCTGCACCACTGCCCTCCCACCAGTCTGGTACTAGCGTCTGGTCAAGGGAACTTCAGCTGTGGTCTCGTGGGTGCGGCCTTCTGGGAGGGGCTGTTTGTTCTCAGTGGCCCAGGTTCAGGGATGGCTTTATGGTGCCATCTGGAAGATGTGGCATGGGCAGCCTGGCTGGCACATGGCCAGGGCAGGGAAGGGGCCCTAGGACATAATGAGGAGCTACCCCCCAGCTGTTGCTTGGCCCCCAGAGGGTGGAGCCCCCGGCGAATGTGAGTCCAGCACTGCCTGACAAAGACCCATGTGAAGCAGGAAGCAGCCCAGAGGTCAGTGACTTGCCCCAGGCCACACCTGTCCAGCAGTAGAACTGAGTTCCAGCCCCAGGAACAAGTGACATTGGAGCTAATGTCCCTCTGCACGACCATACTTTGGAGCTGGAGATCAAGCAGGCCTGGAACAAATGATGTGGCCCAGAGATCCCAAAACCGTGGGCAAGGCCTCAACTTCCCTGAGACTCAGTTTTCTGTACTGTACAATGGGGACAATAGACATCTGTGTGATGAGAGAAAAGTTGCAAGATAAAAGGGCAGTAGTTGGGGCATGGTTGTGGCAGTTGAGGGTTGGTGGGTTTATAACAGGGATTTATGAAGACCCCACGGTGCTCATGCCATCACAGGACAAAGTCTTCACCTGGCATCTGTGACCCTGACTGCAGGATCCAGCCCTTCCCCCTCAAGGTGTCTGACCAGTTTCCTCCCCTTGGGGCCTCCACCTTACCCTGTGTCACACGGGTGTTGACATTCTCTACAGCACGTCCCAGGGAGCTCCTGCAGAGAGAAGGTGTCACATGGATAAGCGGATAGGTATCATTACTTCATAACAGATCAGCACTGATCAGCACTGATCTGCAGCGTGATAGGGAAAACTGGTATTTCCCAGGGCCTCAGACACTGGGAGAGGCAGGGGGGCAGGGAATTGGGACTTGCAGAAAGGGACAATGTGAAACACCCAGCATCTCAGAGCAAGCCACATTCTTTCCAAAGGGCACCACTGCTTTGCTGCTGTATCCTGCAGTGAATGTTATTCCTCCATGTTAGCCAGTGGGCTGCCAGGAGAGCCTGCCTCAGCCAACTCCCACTTCCAATCCCACTCCTGAAAGTCCATGCACCCCAGAAAGATCACTCAGGGGACCACAGCCTTGGACCTGGCAGCAGTTCTGAGCCACTGAGGACTGTAATAGGACCCCACACCCCATGACTTCTTTCTTCTCCAGGCTGGGCTGGGGTAGAGCCTGGGGGCAAGGCCTGCTGCTCCCCAATGGCAGACACCACAGAGTGATGTCCTATGCTCCTCATGCCCTTAGCTGAGTAACCCTGGGGGTTAGCTGGCAGGCTCAGGGGTGGGCCGCAGTCTCTGGTTTGTACCTAGCTGGAGTGAGGGCACAGTTCTTCCCAGGGAGAGGAAACAGCATTCGTTTTTTAAAGGTAAGAGTGCAGTGTGTACAGGGAAGAAAGTGCTAGGTATCCATTTTTTCCTTATTTCTTACAAGGGGACCCAGATTTTCTTGGGTGTTCCTTACCGACAGAAGGAAACAGTAACACCAGTAGGATGCATGTGAAATTGTTGGGTGAAGATCCTCAGTTTCTTCTAAAGGGGGCTTGGTTTATTTAAATCAATTTAACGATGCTCTGATGGTAGACAACAAAGCTTAAAACTTAACTCTCTGCTGCTTTCTTCCAGGAAAGGACCAGGAGGCCTTGTGGCTCTTTGTAATCACAGCCCTCTTTCAGTATGAGGTATGTATGCATACGTTCCTGGTGATTTGGGTGATGTGGTGGTCTGGAGTCAAGAGAGCTTCCATATCCTAGTGGGTGACTGTGGGCTGAGCCTCAGTTTTCTGACCTATCAAATGGAAGAATAGCACTTACCTTTTCAGAGCAATGGCTTCTCTTGTGTGGGCTTTTGCGGAAAAGCATACTCTCGAGCTGCTGGGTGCCAAATCTTGACCTGGATGATGGTCTTGCAGGGTGTAGACAGGAAAGAGGGCATCAAGCTGAGACCAGTAGCTGTCAGTTCTTTACCACATGGAAGTTACACATTAGTAGCAAAGAAAATAAGCACCAACTTCCAAGGTGGTTGTGAGGATGGGATAGAAAGAATTCAAATACACCTAACTGGCCAGGCACCGGTGGCTCACGCCTGCAACCCTAGCTACTCAGGAGGATCAAGGTTCAAAGCCAGTCCAGGCTAATAGTTCACAAAACCCCATCTCAAAAATGCCCACCACATAAAAGTGCTGGCAGAGTGACTCAAGAGCACCTACCTAGTAAGAGTGATGTCTTGAGTTCACACCCCAGTGCTGCCAAGAAAAGAATAAAAACACAAACAAAAAATACCTGGCTTATAGGCAAACTGAATGATAAATGATCCACTATGAAGTGTGAATGTGTGTACAGGTGAGCTTTAGTGTGGGCAAGTGCCAGTGGAGACTATGTAGCCCTGTGGTATGTCTGTGTGCAAACTAAAGAGATGAGTGTGTACTGGTGTGTCAGCATGTGTATGGTGTGTCCTGTGTTCCCGTGGGTGCAGACCACAGAACTACACAGGCATGATGGATTCCATGTTGGTGAATGGCTACTGGCACATACAGGTACACAGAAAGCTCTGTTCTCTAAACCTGGAGCCAAAGGCTCTGGGCCTTACCTGTGCTCCTTAAGAGTTAAGCAGGGGCTGGCTGGCTATAAGGCCCACTGCTATCCCCCCACATCTCCCTCTCCCCCAGGGACTGCAGGCCTGGCTAAAGGCTCCCAGCTCCCCTCTCCTTCCCATAGCTGCAACTCCTCAAAGATGCAAATCCCCTTTGTTCCATGCAAACCAGTCCTCAGAGCCAAGGCTGCCTCCCCTCAGGCCCAACCACTGCCACTGTGATTAGACCTCAGAAGACTCCCTTAGGCCCACATGTGGCTTGGGATCTGAGTCAGCTGGAGTTGATTCCTGCTTCCCAACCACCCAATGATCCTTCCTTCCCTGGAGGGCCTTGCCAGCTCAGGTGTCAGGGAGAAAGCCTGAGGGAAGAGGGGTCCACACTGACTGTGGAGCTCTGGGGAAGGCAGTGTGCCCTTGTCTGTTTAGGAATATTCTGGTCATTATCTCCTTCCAAGATGCTAGACACAGTAATGACTGTGGGTCCCACTCACAGCACCCATAGCTTACCAGAATTCCCATGGGTACTCATCTACCCTGTCACCAAGGTCCTGACTCCCCACTAGGGACATGCGCCTTTAGCTCTAGTGGACCCACACCAGGGAGTCCAACAGACTGTCCCACCAACCAGCCCTGTTACCGCAACTGCAGGCACCCCAGCCCTAAGCCTACATCCCTTGGCTCGGCATCTGAGGGTGCACACTCAGCTCTCAGGAGATGAAACGTGTGTGAGGAGAGTGGAGGAAGAAAATTGGCAGGCAAAGTGGAGAAAGCATGAAAGCAAGAGCTAGAAATGCTCAGGGGACTGGAGGCTGCCTGACACCAGCAAATGCCATCTTGGTGCCCCCACTTGTGACCCTGGCCTCCATCCCTGGCCCTGGCTCTCATACAGTTCCTGTGGCATCTGGATACAGACACGTGGGTCCCTATTCTCCAACCTTGGAAGTAGTATACCACAGTAGCCAAACCAGTTCCCAGGCAGAGGTTCTGGGTTGTCATTCCCAACTGCAGGCACATCTGGGGCCCCCGCCCCTCTCCAGGAGCCCCTGATATGGTCTGGTGTCTGAACTGGGCCGGACAGTGTCTGCTTCCACAAATCAGGCCAATCCTGCACAGGGCAGGCCCCAGTTCCTCCCACACACTTCATTTCTTCAGCCAACAAACACAAACTGAGCACACACAGCATGCAGATAGCCTCCTTTCCTCATAGCCTCAAGAGGAAATGAGGATCTCCTTGGCCTCTTCTGAGGAGGCTTCCTCCCACATCCCGACTCCCGCCCCCAAACAAGCAATAGTTATAAGACAAGGGTTTACTGGAAATAAGAGCTATGGCCTAGGGAGAGAGCCCTGAGCAGGCTGCAGGTTTCTTGGACTCTGCCTCCCAAATGCCTAGTGTCCCCAACTCCTCTCTTGGGGTCCCAGACCTTGTTACATCTTGCAAGTAATAATGATACAACTGTCACCACGTTGTTTATTTACCAAGTGCCAGGTAAACAGTGCTAAGCATTTTTATGATGGTTTTCATGTCTCTGGGATAGGAACTGTCCTCATTTTACAGATCAGGACAACTGGTCACAGTCCCTTAGCTGATGAGCAGCAGAGCCTAGATTGCCACCCAAGCTGCCTGGGACAAAGAGCAGAGACAATGCCTGCCCTGGAGGTGTGAAACCTACTTGCAAGAGAGGCTAGGCCAGGGTAGTGTCCACCTTTCCAGAGGTCTGGGCCATGTGGTGCCCTCTGCTGGCTTTGGATCCACACTGCACCACCAGAGAAAGCCACATTCCCAGCACCACAGAACTCCAGAAAGCACTCACTGCTGCTCTCCATCCCACCCTACACCACTCAGGGACCTACCCCATTGCTCTCTGCAGCACAGGTGGATGGGGGTCCTTGGCTGCTTCAAGGTTGTTGACTAGGACTTGGTGCAGGAGAGCATGACCCTGTAGGACCTCTCTCTTCAAACATGAACTCAGACACAGCCCCTCTTCTGTCACTGTTCCTGTCTGTCCTTGTGGAGCAGGCCACAGGAACCTCTTCGTTGGGGACTCTACTCCCTCAATCCATGCTTCTGGTTCCTGGATGGGGCCACACAGGGCCTAGACAGCATGGACCTCATCCACTCCACAACAGCCTGCTGACAGCAGTGCAGGGGCTAGGAGGCCGGGAGAGGAGAGGTCACCTACAGTGATAGGTGGCACTCAGTCTGCAGAGGGGTCTTCTAGAGATCCTCACAGGGAGCTTATGACAGATGAGGACCACTGTTTCACTTCTATGATGATTTGATCCAGCTCTGAGGTTTGAAACTCCCCAACCCCCTGATCCACCTGCAGGCCAGCATCTCCCTTGCAAGCACCTAGCAGGCACCTCACACTGAAGGTTCAAAACCCATTCCTGATTTCTCTCTTTAACCCCACTCATGTAGGTCTACCTTTCTTAGGTAACATAACTCATCTATCTAACAGATTCTAGTTGCTCAGGTCCAAACTTCAGGAGTCATCTCTCCCACCTCGTACTGGACCCCATTTCTCATCTCCTCCACTGCCACTAATACAGTAACCACTTTCCACTGTCCTGGCTCTGCAGCATCCTTGTCCATACAGTTCATCCTCAAGCTATCAGCAAGAGGGATCCTGTAAGGCATGCAGGGGTGCTGCTTCCTCTGCTCACAATCCTTCAGTGGCTCTTCTCTCACCCTGGGTGAAGGCTAAAGCCATTTCAGTCCCACCAATGCCTCACCTCTGACCCCATCTCTACTACCCACAACCTTACTTAGCACTTACTGTCCTCTGCATGTAGTGTCCCTAACTGATACAAGGCTTCCCCAGCCCTGTATGAAACAACAATCCTTGCTTGCTCCTTAACATGCCTATGCTTTGTCACTTCACTCTTTTCCTCGCTATGGATAGTCCTTGTCACCTTGACACATCACATCTGTGCCTATCTTGTCCAACTAGAATGTAGCTCCACAAGGGCAGGAGCTGCTGTTTCTGGTCATTGGTGTATTCCTGACACCAACAATGCCTGGCACATAAATGATGTTCAACAAATAAATAACAAGTGAACTGCAAAGGGGTGAAAGCAGCAGAGCTTCCTGGTTTTTTTTTTTTGTGAGATTGGGTTTGAACTCAGGGGTTCGTGCTTGTGAAACAGGTGCTCTACAGCTTGAGCCACACCTCCAGTCTATTTTGCTCTGGTTATTTTGGAGATGGGGGGGTCATGTAAAGTATTTGCCCAGGCTGGCCTTCAATTGCAATCCTCCCCATCTCTAGCCAAGTAGCTAGAACTGTAAGCATGAACCACTGGGAGCTAGTTGGTGCTTTCTTGACAGGTTATGGCCCCAAAGACAAGTCCTTGTGCTTAGAACCGACCCCCCCCCCCTCAATGAAGACAGAAACAGGCCCAGTGGGAAGGAACAGTCCTCACAGAGGTACCATCTGCTTCAAGTGTCTCCAGCACATGACCCTCTCCCCCATCTTCCTGCAGGGTGTCTCCTCTGTCCCCACCTCCCCATTCTTTCAGTCTCATTTCCTAGAGAAGCCAGACCCTCCTGGACTATGTGAGGATGCCTTATTGCACACCCCTCAGGCACCTTAACTTCTGCTTTCAATGGTTTTGTGATACTTAGTTGTTCACAGCTGAGTACCAGGCCTGCCTGCTCTCAACTACTTCATCTGGATGACTGTTTAAAATGAGGTAATTCACATTATACATTGTTTACTAGGAGTTGGTCAACAATAGGCAATATTACCATAATTATGGCAAACACTCAAGACACTTGTGATCAAAGAGCAACATAGTAGGAGTGGTTGAGCCAGTAATCACAGCTTGGATGAACCACTGCCACATCTGGAACATGTTATCAGTTCCTTCAAGTGCTAGTGGACCTGGCCAACACAGCCCTGGGTAGACCATCCTACCCAGTGCTGTCTTTGGAGGCCCAGCAGCATTATTTGAGCTGGTCAGAAATTTGGAATCTTGCCCTCCCAGCAGCACATCAAATCACAATCAGCATTTTAACACATTCAAGTTCAGTAACAATTTCCCCAGATTACAGCATCTGAACTGAGGGCTAAAAAAAAAGAGAGGAAAAACAAACAAAACCTGTGGTTCTGGCTTCTAAGCCTGTTTTAGAAACTCATCTGTTCAGTCAGAACCCATTCTCTGGGTACCCCGAGCTCTCAAGTTCATACATACTCTCCCATCTCTAAGCAGTATTGCCTGCTCCCTTCCCATTTTTGAAATCTGGGGCTGCCATGAGCATCCTGGATGCCTACTCTTGGCAGCCACTTAAGGCTGAACAGTATGTGGTGTCTGGGAAATGGCTGGGTCACAGTGGCCAGGTGAGGGAGGGGCCTTCTCAAGAACAGGGTGGGAAGCCTAGATACAACGTGAGCTGGGCAGGGAGGCAGTTGGAGAGCTTGTTTGCTCTGCTAGGAGGGTTGGGCCTGGACCACTGCAACTGCTTCCCCCCCCATCCCCCAGACTCAGCTGAGAACCCCCTCCCTGTCACCCAGCCTCCGTGGGAATGGCTCAACCCAGGAGCTACCATTAAACTTGCTTCTTTCTCCCAGAACCTGGTGACTTCTTAACTGGTTACAGCCCCAAAGACAAACAGATTCTGCCAAGCAAATAACTTTTCAGCAGAAGGGGTGTTGGGGAAGGCCCAGGAGTGGGTCAAAACTGCCACAAGACCCAAGTGATGGGGTATGAGCCCCTCCTCTGCAGAAAACAAACAGCTGTGGGCACCTGGAAGGAAGCAGGATGAAGAAGCACTGTTGTGGGGTAAGGACACTTGTCCAGGGTCACTGAGTGTCTCCTAGTTTCCTTAATCCTGGGCTCTGTATCAGGTTGCTCTCTGCCAACAGGAGTCTTGCATTCAGCCTTGGCACAGGGGACCAGCTCTTTGTGGGACCTCTATTTCTTTTATGCAGTCTGTAGCCAGAGAACCCCCTTCTCCCCATCCTATTCCTCTTCTGCATCCTAATTCCTCCTGCATCATTTAGAACACACAGCTTTACCAGGCAGGGGGAAGGCCCAATTCAGGGTCTGCAGATGAAAGGCTGACTTTTCAGTTAGTGAAAACAAGGCTACCACCAGGGCAGCCATGGGGCCCAGAGCTGAGACTCAGCAGAGACCTCTGATCTCCCTCTTGACAGCACAGGGGGTGATGTGTGGACAAATGAGTTCTGAGCTCTGAGGAGTGCTACCGCTATGAAGGGTAGCACTAAAGGAAGCAATAAACCCGCCAGTTGCTGTTGTATTGGCCATTTATGTTTCATTCAGGTTAATTTCTGCTCAGTGTTGACTACAATGTAACACTGTCCCTGTCCCCCATCACCCCTCTGCTAAAGTAATAAGCTGTCTCATGTAAGTGTGTGCCAGTTGCCTGTTGCCTGGAGTGTGGCCCTTACCCATCTCTCTGGTTTCCAGGCCAGCCACAAAAACTACCCAGTACATAAGAAGTCAGGAGCACCTTAAGCACCAAGAACTGCATCCAACCACTGTAGGAACTACATAAGATGTACTCCTTTTCAAAATCTAGGAAGCCAGGGACCAGGTGGGAGTGAGAAGCTCTCCCCAACTCCAGCTTGCTGCCTGCTTCCTGTGCGGCTCCTCACAGAATGCTATGTTCTGGACACACAGTAAGGGCCCAAATAATGGCTGCTGGCTGATCAACACTAACTTGTCTGGTTTATCTTACATGCTGTGACAGACTGGGTGATCAACAGAGGCACAGAATCTTGGTGATTACAGGCCATCTGGAGGCAGTTTCCTTACCTTTCTGGTCATTGCCATAGGAAGGACAACAAACCCAACTGTAACCCAAGGATTGTTTTCCCAAAACTAAAATGAACTTCAGAGTCTCAGTCTATCCATCCACAAAAGGGAAAAACCCAGAGAGCAAAAAGTATACATCATAGAGCCATTGTAGGGCCATGAAGGTCGCAGGATGATGTACACACACACACACACACACACACACACACACACACACAAACTTGACAGACACATGTGAAAAGATTTTTTTGTGTTAATTTAATCATACAAATATTCATTTATACAGTAAGGAAAACCTCCTCATCTTCATCTCCTCCTAGGCACCATGAGGCCCCACCAGACATCTACCCTGTCTAGGTGGGAGAGGCAGCCAGTGCGGCTCCCGCATTCACCCAAGGAAACCAGGGACAACAAGGCAGGGGCGGCGGGGCCAGCTTGCACTTCTGAGCCCTGGAGACCCTATCATCCTCTCCTGCCGGGGCTTAGGTTGATTTGGGGAGTATTTACTTTTGTGTGCACTTCCCACCCTGGCCACTGTACTGAGGTCCTCTCCAGGATGGAAGTGCCTCTGATGGACTTAGGATTATAGCCAGTCATTACTGGGGGTAGAGAGAAAGCTGTTTTTTGTAGAAAAATGCCCCAAATTCAACTGTCCCCATGGCAAAAAGAGAAAAGGCATGCACACGTGCACATACATCTACACACACACACACACACACACACACACACGCACACACACATGCACACACACCCCTCAGTCCATGCATACAGACAGGTTCTTCCCAAGCCTGCACCCCTCCAATCTTCCTAACTGGGCTCAGACCTGATCATCTAAAGCTGGTGTCTGCCTCACCTCTCAGGTGCCAGATGCTGGTGGTCCTGCCCAGAGGCAGCCCGCAGTGTGAGAAGATTCTAAGAGGGGCAGGGGCTATTGCAGCTGCCACCCCAACTAGACAAAGAGGAGAGAGGGGTTCTAGGCAGTTCTGAGAACCCACACCAGTGTGGGAAGGGAGAATGAGTGGCACCGATACCCTCCTCTGCACAGGGGAAGTCCTAGGCCAAGGCTTGCACTTGCTCTGGCCCTCTGCAAGGAGCTCATCTCTCCAAAGGATGTGCATAGAAACTGCTTGTTCTTGGGAAGGAAGCCAAAGTGTCTGGGTCAGTTAACTAGCAGGCAAGGTTGCCCAAAAGCAGGAGGAGGATGATGATGACAGGCAGGACCACACTGATGTGGCTGATGAAGGCCCTGCCGAATTGGGGCAGGCAGCCTGCACTGGGAAGAGGGAAGGGGGCAATGGGGAAGTCAGGGCAGCTGGAGATGTGCTGCTTCAAGGCTAGCGACAGGAAGAACAGCTGGGCATATCTGTGCTCCAGGGTGGCAGTGTCCTAGAAGACTGGCATGAACAGCAGTAGCAGTCTGGACCTACAAGGGCCCTCAGACAAAAAGCCATTCTGAGTCCTATTGTGAGGGCATGCAGCAGGGACTCCCCTCAGCTCTGCTCAGGAATGGGCCACTTGTGTGTGCATAGGAAGTGCGTGTGGCAGAAAAGCCCCATCTACCCCAGACCCAGCAGCACCGCCCTTTTCCACAGTCAGTGAGCTCTACCTACCCTAGGGAGTCTTTAGTGAACCAAAGCTTATTCCCCTGTTTTTTGGGAAGTGGAGAGGTGAAAGAGGAATTTCATACAAGGCTTTCTCCCACAACCAAGTATTTAAACAAACAATCTCAGAAGAGGATGAGGAGGAACAAACACCACACATTTTTTGGAACTCAGACTCCCAGACATTGACAGGCAAGCAGACCCTCACCCACACCCAGGCTACGGGACCCCTTGCAGCCACTCATCCCCTGGTCTCCTTGCATTTCTCACACACCCCCAAGCAGATGAGGGTGTGGTAATAGGCAAGAGACCGTGCAATTATGCCCTAGACCCACATCCCCGGCTCTCAAACCAACTATGACTCCAGGGAAGGAGGGGTTGAGAAGAGAAGAGGGACTTTGCATATTCTTGTATCTTTGGCAGACAGCTGTTCTAGCCTGGTTCAAGCTTTCCATAGAGATTCCCACATCTCAACCTGCTTGGAATCCATGGGATACCAGTGGGCCACCTCCCTACTGAGAAGTGAGTCTTTACTCCAGCTGAGCTTCCCCTTTCCCACCTCCCAAAACCAAGCATCTGTTGGGGAGGTCTTTTCATTTCCATCTAAATGTGGTCTCCAAGATCAAGTAGTCAGTGACTGTGGCCCTTCCACAAGACAAATTCCCTGTTCAGGGCTGTATTTCCATATTCTAATAGCTCAGCCACCATGAACAGGCTATGGGAACATCACAAAGGACAAATGAAGGGAAACAGGGAAGGGAGCTGTGTGACAACAGAGAAACATGGGCCACATTCATACCCGCCGTCTGCACACTTGCTGGTGAGCTGCACACACCTCCCTGTGTGCGCATGGCACAGCAGATGGGGAGCCACAGCACGAAGCACGTGTAAATGTGGTGGCGTCGCCCTCTACTGAGACACAGGAACAAAGCAACCTGAACTGTTACGGTGTGTGCAGAGGGTGCCTCTCCATCTCAAAACCTCGCACATCACCTGAGCTCTGTCCTCAAGGCTTCCTCTGCTGGCCACACAGGGAAGTCTGGTCTTCAGAGAGGTTCTGATGCTAGCAAGCTACAGGGTTGACAAATACAACTGTCAAAAGTGTAAATCAACACAAGATTAAAGAGGAGAGAGGAGGAAGGGTGATAAATTGGTTGATGCCATTAAAAACAATGGGGTCAGACTCTGGAGTCATGTGGCATGGCAGTGTGCTCCTACAGCAATGACCCATAGAGTCCCCACACACACCACGCCAGCTTCAGTATGAAATCACTTCCAGAGCAAGCACTAGTCTATAGAGTATGTTATCCCTTACTTAAAAAAATAAAAATGGGGAAAGGGGAAAAATTAACATGTGCTCAAAACTACAACCTCTCTGTAGGCAAAATAATTTTTGTTTAAAAAGATGGCTTATTTACTCCCCATTTTAAACTTTTTCCCCTTCCCAAGAGACCTAATGACTCATTAGACTGACACCTAATAAACGGAACCCAAGTTGGCTGCATGGATTTCTTCTTGGTAGCCTCAACACCACTCCTGTGATCCAGCATTCACACATGCATACT
Source organism: Castor canadensis (assembly GCF_047511655.1). Lineage (NCBI taxonomy): Eukaryota > Metazoa > Chordata > Mammalia > Rodentia > Castoridae > Castor > Castor canadensis. The sequence goes on along the minus strand of NC_133393.1, from coordinate 20,871,806 downwards.
GAGTTTACTCAAAACTAGTCTGTTCTGCTTCTTCCTCTTCTTCCGGGATGAGGTGAGAGCCAGGGGTCCATGCGATGTGGTCTGCAATCCAGAGGAACCCCTTGCCCACCCCACCCCCAAAGTCGGGCCTTCTGTCTTTTGTTACTTTTTCTTCTTGCTGACACCCGTTTAAGACTGGCCAAAGGGGTAAGGCCCGTGGAGCCCCTGGAAAAGAGTGAAGACAATCAGTGAGGGTAGGTAACAGTGCAACTTGACATCCAAACCAAGTTCAAGAATCTATAGTTCCCACTGAGCCAGAAGGAAGCCCCAGTCACAGACAAGGTGTGAGGGTTGCCCTTGCCAAAGATCAGGATATTTGGAAATGTGAAGTTTCTTACTGAATCACACCAGCCAGAGAAAGGGAAGGCAGGAGAGACAATGTCCACCTTACAACAGGTAGTTAGGTCAGTTGATGCCAACCTTCTTCCACTTAGGTTACAAAGCTTTCCTATGTCCTTCTTGACAACAGTGTTTCAACCTTTCTGCTGAGGATCTTCTTATACCACATTCTATACCTGAATGTCAGATGCAGGGTACTACTGTAACTTGGGTAACTTTTAGTAACAAAAACAATGTGGCACAAACAGTGACTGTCTACCCAGCATGTAGGGACCAGGCAAACTATTAGGAAGCTGTCCTACACTGTCTTTAAACCTCATTATGCTCTGAAAGTCAGGTGAATATTACTATACCCATTTGAGGAATGCCCATTTTACTGCAGAAATAAGAGACTTGTTCAAGGTCCCCTGGCTAGTAAGAGGCACAGCCAGGACTCAAAACCAAGTCTGATGGTCTGCACTGTTCTCTGTTCTCCGGGTCTCATGCTTGCAAGGCATGCACTCTACCGCTTGGCTGCAAAGGCATTCTTTATACTCCCTAGCTGGGTGGAAAAGGCTTCACAGTCTTGCTTTTCCCTTATACTAAAAATGAGACACCGGGCAACCCATTAAGGATCCCTTTCTGTCTCATGTGGAGTTTTGTCCTTTCTTAATAAACTTGCCTGTACACTCCCCCTCAAAAACAAAAAACAAGAAACACCAAGACGTGCCATCAGCAAAAGCAGTTGCATGATGCATGAGGGATGACATGTGACTCCCTCTGCTCTCACCCCCCCACTTCTTTGCAAAGACCCAGTCAATGCCAAGACCTGAAAGGACAAAGGTAACTAGTGACCAGTCCAACCAGGGTCCCACCCTCCATGCTGGCCCAGAATCAGCAGGGCCCCTGGATCAGGTAGGTGTGAAGACAAGCACCTCAGCCATACCCATGACAAGGGGACTTCCCAATGCTTGACAACTACGTTAAATATCCTGAATCTAGGGGCCACTGCCTAGCATGCAGAAGGCTTGGGTTTAATACCCAGCTCCAGGGAAGGAGGAAAAAAAAAAAAAGAATCCTGAACCTAGGAACTACTCACAGTAGGAAGGCACAGGAAAGAGAGAGATTACATTTTCCATTAGTTTAACAGAATGTGGACAGAGTCAGAATTTTGATTGCTTAAAAAGTGACATATTTCTTTGAATAGAAATAACAATGCTTGGTTGCAGGGTCACCAGTGATTAGACTGTTTTCCCATTATTACTTTGCTTTGCTTATTGCCATCCCCTCAGCATGGTACTTGACCCCTAATAGGCATGCAATGAATGTTTGTTAAATTAATAACTGAAGATGAACAGATACTTCTCAGACTATTACCTCATGTGTCAGATGTGTCAGACCCCCGACACAAGAGTACTTGCCTTTCCAAAGCCAGGTTTTTAAATAGTTACTTCAGTGAGGGACACAAAAGTATCTGGGCCATACCATCTCTGGTCACAGGCTTCCAGGTTCCGAGTAGCTGGGTTGTGCAGAGGTGGTTAGTCAGACATGCAGACTGGGGAGGAGAGTTGGGTCTGCTCCCTGCTCTGCACTGCTCAAGTGACCCTGGGAGGGAGAGCTCTTTCCTCACATCACCTTAGATTACTCCATAAATCTTCCCAGATTTACAGTTCTAGGAGTTGACACAAAGTGCCTGGATGAGGAGGCTAAAAAACAGTATTTCAAGAAAAATGTCCTTTAGTCATGAGCTGTCAGATGTCAGAGATCAAAGCTGCTAAGAATAGGGAGCATAAGATGGAAGTGCCCATAGTTGTTTTCAGTGAAAAGTACTGACATTGCTTTACTTTCTGTTTTTCCATATAAAGCCTTCAAAGACCAGAACTGTATGTCTGTCTCCAGCTGCTCGGTGGTATCACTGAACAAAAAATCCTAAAGAGGGAGATTGTAACAAAATGTAGGCTGACAGGGAAGAAACTCCAATTATGCACCAGGTGCTGCAGTAGCACTTAGCTTGTTCTCCTTAGTTCTCACAAAACTCTGCCGAGACATGATCTATCAGCTCCAAGAGGTTGAGGTAACCTAACCAAGGGCACAGAAATGGTAAGTGGGGTAGCTGGTATTTAAAATGTCAGAATGCCACATGCCTACAGTGGCATTGAGCCAGTCATGTCTCCAACAGGGAGGTTGCAAACATCTAGGCAGTCACAGCCCCCACTAGCTCAGCTAAGTGTGGGCTGGTGTATCAAAGGGCTCTGGGACTCATCTCTTTTCTTTTTTGGCGGGGGAGGGCAGTACTAGGGTTTGAACTCAGGGCCTTCTGCTTGCTAGGCAGGAGCTCTACCACTTGAGCCTGGTGCCAAGCCCCTTTGGGATCAATTTTGCAGGGCTTAGTGGGAGGGTTCTATACCCCAGAAGTAGGAACTAAAGCAGCTTAAAGCAAGCTGCACTTGCCAACATATGCTCATTCAGAATGGCCAGGGGAAGACCAGAAGATTAGGTTCCCTAAAGATTTAGAACCAATACAATGCTGAAGGGTCTCTAGGTAGGAAAAAATGCACAAGGAAAACTCAAAAAGCAAACATCTGTTTTCTAGAAACACTTCCCCTTCCACTCTAAATGTAACTCCTTCCAGTCTAAAGCACCACATTTCCCACGGGCCTCATAAGGCACGGTCAGCCTGTAAAAAGTCCGGGAATACTTGCAGAAGGGAGTACATGATTTTGCCAAAGTGCTGTTGTGCCTTCCATTTCACAGATAAATGAAATGGGTTCTATGCAACTGGCAGGTAGAGAAATATAATAGACATGTACATTTTCAGATTTCTATTTGAGTGGACCTTAAGATCATTCTGTGGGGTATTGAACTACCTTAGGTTGAGGTTATTGTTGACTCTGTTAGTGACTGAGGTTCTGTGATTTCTGGGAAGAAAAATGCTGCTGGATTGCCTTTTACCCAAAGAATGGCCTACTGGAGTGGTTGATGTTTAATCGGTGAAGAATGGTGGCTTGAAGAACAAGATCTATTTTTCTTTCCCCAAATTTACTACCATCACTTTAAGAAAAGGAGAGGGAGCAGATTCTACTTCAAAACCACTTTATGATCTAGACTGCCTGCAAGCAGGATTGTGATGTCCCAAGTAGACCACAGAAAACATGCAATACAATACCAGTTATAGGGAAAAGATTGGATAAGATTCTAAAATAGCTTGTCCAGGGCCTCCCATGGCAGAAGGCCCAGTGAAAGTATGTTTCTTAACAGTGGAATGCG